>NC_141463.1:58185000-60685000 GCF_015680905.1 Coptis chinensis
CCCTTTTATTAGCGGCAAGATTTCCTCCAAGGGTTTATTCAAAGTAGTTGACTCTATGTCGTGGTATGGTTTTCTTTCGCAAACGTCCCTCCTACCTTGGTATCTGCCTCTCTCAGCTTTGTGTGTTTCTCATCCTTGCCTCTGTCCTTTCGGTCGTCCTTTCCTACACTCTACACTGATTTCTCTGCCTTCCTGGGTTCCTTGGTATTTCTCTGCAACATATCCTCATAGCATATGTACTTCTCGACCTTCAGATACAACACATGTAACGTAGTGACATCGATTTTGGATACTGATTCGTGGACTCTAGTTCCCTGTTTCAACCCATGTTGGAATGCTATGACCGCGGTATGCTCATTTAAATTCTCCACCCTCAACGTCTCCTCCTTGAATCTACATAAAATTTTCCTAAGAGTCTCGGTGGATTTCTATTTGACGTTAAAGAGGTCCACAATATCAATTACCCTCCGTTTCTGATGAATGAAATGGTCCACGAAAGCTTGTTCCAACTCCTCGAACTTACTTATACTTCGCGATGTCAATCGGTAATACTAATCCGAACCCCCTTTTCAGGCTGGCAGGAAACATCATGCAGCGGAGTCCGTCATATTTATTCTCTTGCCACAGCGGCATCTGCTGCCTGAAATAGTGCAAGTGGTCCGCAGGATCACCCTTTCCATCATATCTCTCGAACCTTGGCTGCGAGAACCTTTTAGGTACCTCAGAGTTCCAAACTGAATCTGCTAGCGGATTCTGATTAAGTCCTGCCACCACCTTCTTCGCCGCCCCTTGGTTCTCCTTTTTAGCCACCCTATTTACTTCTCTATCCCTTTCAATCATTGCTTAGACCATCTCTAGCGTGATGCCTCCCTCTAGATCGCCTCTTGGTCCATGAGGCGCTTCCTCATACTGCCCTCCCACCTCGCTATTATCTGGCTCTCCTGTCCCTTCCTGTCTCTATGTAGTTTCTCTTTCTCTTCTAAGACCATCGTTCTCATCCCTTAGTCTCACTATCTCTTCATGTAGGAGTCTGGTTGCTTCTGCTGCCGCATCTTGAACTTCCTCTTGCATTTCTTCCATCTCCACACTTAGAGTCTTTTCGTCACCGATTTTTTCTCTCACCTTTTTTGGTCCCCCTCTTACTTTCTTAGCTATCGTTGCCATATTATCACCCTCTCTTCTTATCACTAGATCGTAGGCCTCTCTCTCCCCACAGACGGTGCTAAATGTATTATCAAATTTTTCCACCTCTAAGATCGAAATGTATTCTTTGATTTTATAACCTCTCTCTCTCTCTCTCTCTCTCTCTCTTTTTCTCCTTGTTCTCTTTCTTATTTTTTCTTATTTATATCTCCTCTAACCGTAACTGCTCTCTAGTTCCATGATCTCCACCACCTTCTCCCATGATCGCTAACCGTCCACCTATCGCCTTAGATATCGCGGACTGGATACCGTACTTTTGACTCCGGTTCCATTATCTTGCATCCTCTCGAGTCACTGAACCCCTCCTTGCTACTATGCCTCTCTGGAGTCCACGTCCCTTCAATGCTTCGCGGACTAGATCCTATGCTCTCTCTCCCTTGTACCTTATGTTACCTCGGTATATGAGACGTGTCATCCTGATGGTCATGAATTTGGCTGATACAAAAATTGCATATATATATTTTTTTTGGGTGGGGTGGGGTGTGCACATAATCTCGCACCCCCTGGCTTAGAATTCTGGCTCCATCCCTGTGGAGAATCTCATGGGGAAATTGATGTAAATAAGTTAGTAATTGATTTTTCCCTAGTGATTGTTGGAGGCGTAGTATCGTTGTTTATTCAGGAGATGATAAAGTGTTGTAAGAAAAAAAAAAGGAACAATAACTCAGTAGTTGAAATGACGGGTAAGTTGGTAACTGGGTTTATTTCCCTACAACTTTTTTGTTTCTATTTTATTTAACAAATACCCTAATTTCTATTTCACTATTTCATCCTTAAATATAAATTATAGCTATACCATTTTGGCTCTATTTTTCAAGGCTTCACAGAGTCTCCAATTTGTTGTAAACACTAATACTAATTACGAAAAAAAAAAAAAAAAAAGAATTCCAAATCCTTAGATATATATTATAGATATACCCTCACCAATTTATTTTTTGGAGCACTCACAAAGACTCCAGTTTTTTCTAAACTCTATTACTAATTATGAACAAGTAGGATATAAATAAATAACCAATCCCATCTAGAGTTTCACAGAGTCTCCAACTTTTCCTAAACAATATAGCTAATTACGGAAAAAAAAAATAAAAACTAAATTGTTAAAATTAATAGTTTCAGCCAAAAACGATTTTCATAAAACTCTTACGCCACAAAGAATAGTTTTCACACTAATCTCAGGTGAAGTTTAACTTTTATGTTGGATTTTACTGTATTGCCCTTTTTGTCTACTTTATGTATTCTAATTGAGCTAAGGCTGGGTCCATTGGAAAGCTGATTCTGAGATGGTCATTTCCATATAACATAGGCCCAATTCCAAGGTTTGAGTCCAAAAATAAGTCCATTTGAAATTCTATTGACTTTTCAGCAGTTTTCTAATCCGGGTTGACTTTCGCTTGACTCCGTTAACTTGGGCTTTTTAAGGGTTTTTCCTTCATAACTCTTGGACTTTTTCCATGTTCTTCACCTAGCAATCAATTAAGTTTCTTTTCATGCACAATTAACATCATTTCAACACTTATTCAACTCCAAAGCCTAAAATACATAAAAGCAAGTAAATAGTGATAAACTCATATTATTATAAACATAATTGGCCAAACTATACTACTATTAAGGGGTTTAAACTACAGTTTTGGATGCTTATCAACATATTTTCAAATGATACTGAAAAGGTCTATGAAATGGTGGCGGCCAGAGTTCTTCTTGACAGGATCGGAATCCAAGTTTCTTTCACTCCACATGTACCTATTTGGTGCAGATGGTTTAAGCCTAAACCAGGAGAGTTATTAGTCAACACTGATGGCTCTATATCAGAAGACTTTAATGGATTTGGTGGTGCTATCAGAGATGAAGCAGGTGAAGTTAAGTTAGCCTATACAGGGTGCTCGACTAGGAGATCGGTCATGACACAAGAATTATTGGCCGTCGAAGCTGGCATAAAGGGTGCAATCAGTATTGGAGCTAAACGAATCATTGTACGTTCTGACTCTAAGTGTGATGTAGGAGCAATTACTGGAATAGAGGAACCTCCCTGGTACTGCCTCAACATAGTTTCTTCTATTGACCTCTTGAAACAACAGTTTGAACTGGTTGACTTCAAGCATGTATTGACTTCAAGCAAATCGGTTAGCTAATTACTTCTCTAAGTTGTGTAAGTCTCGTGAGGATTTTGTTTTCTATTTCCTTTCCCCTTTAGACTGTGCTCTATCTAATATTGTAATGGAGGATGCACAAGGAAAAATGTACTTGTGATTATAACTAATACAGGTTGGGGTCTGTCTAACCTCTAGCTTCTTCAAAAAAAAAAAAATTGTACATTCAAAAATAATGATCCATTTTCCTTTGATCTCGTACCCTTCTTTTTTATTCATTCCGCCATTTGTACACTTTGTTTTCAAGTTTGACACACTCTATTCCTTTTAGAACTCATTCGTGTTTAAACTTATGTCATCTACGCACATCAAGGCGTTTCCCCATCATCTTTCGTGTCATACAACCTTTGATAAAAGCATGTGATATACCGTTGGATAGGATTTTTTGCGTTGATCGTTTAGGCAGTTCGTTTGTCCTGATCGGACCGGTAACGAAGTAGGAATCTACGTTATACGCATTACGAGAAGGAACATGATACATCCTGTATTTCAGAGATTCATAGGGGCTTGGGGGTAAAATTTCAAAACCTAGAAAACCTAACAACCGACAGACGTACGCGGGTTTAAAAACCAACCACGCGACCGCCAGACTCACCTTTCTCTCTCCCAAAAACTAGATCTGAGAAAAATCAAAACCAGGCGCGACCGCGCAAGAAAATCCCGCCCCCGCCCCTAAAGCTTCATCAAATAAAAAATCCTTCCTACAGCTTCTAGAAAACCTTCACCCTAATCAACCATCACTTCAACCACAAATCCACTCATGGCAGCCGATCGAACCATAGTTCCGAAGATAGACTTTTCCACTCTTTTCAATTTGGGTGTTGATAAGAGCCCAAAACTGTAGTTTTAACCCTGTAACAGTCATACTTTTAGACCAATTATGTGAGTAATAATTAAGAGTTAACACTGATTACGTGTGTTTATGCATTTCAGGTTTCAAAGTCCATTATGTGCAGAAATGTGCCACTTTAGCGAGATAAAGGAGCAAAGGTCGGTTACTAAGGAGTTCCGTGATTTAAAGGCCAAGATTCAAGAAGACAAAGCCTTCCTAAAGCCCGGTCAAAAGCTGAAAAGTCGACATGGGCAGAAACAGTACACAAGTCAGCAGAACTTTCGAAGGCCGTATCTTTGGACTCATACCTCGGAATGGGGCCTACCTTATGTCAAAACGACCGGCTCGGAAAGAGCTTTCCAATGGTCCAAGCTTTGACCCAATCAGAGGAGCAGAAGTGGACGAAAAGTCTGTTGAAGCCAACTGTAGCTGAAAAGGCCTTTTTGGACTGAAAGAATTGGGTTTTGGGCCTGATTCTCTGGCCCAAAACATGGCTCCAAGCCCATGCACGATTTTTGGATCTGAAAGTATAAAAACCAAAGCTTAGCTCTTTGTTAATGGTAGCTAGTTAGACCTAAAACAAGATAGATAATTCTAGATCTAGTTTCCAGTATTTTAATTAAGTTTTAGTTCCATTTTCAATTCTTGTTTTAGATTAAGTCTTTGAATCATTGTTCTTGATTGATTAGATAAATAAAATAGTTATTTTGTCAATTTCGATTTTTGTCATCTTAATTTATAGATCTAGTTTTTAAGTCTTGTTGATTATCATTTCGTAGTTTAAGTAGATTGAAACATTGTTGGTTAATTTAGTTAAGTTAGAATTTTAATATGATGTGTAGTTATAATTCAATGGGAAATGATGGTTTGATGACTCAAGGCTAAAACCTCCATTAGAGGGGTTGATGAAGCCTTGGCCGAAACTTAGTGGTATAGTGTAGAAGCATTGTAGAATCTATTCCAATCTAGAATGTCGTGATTAAGCCATGAGAATGGGTGGACGACCTCACATGCTAGTTAGTATTCGGTAGAAATGCCATGAACACTAGGGATTAGAACTCGAATTCTTGCCGTAAGAACGTAAGAATCGAGATACAAGAATCTATACTAGGTTATTAAGTTGGGTTTTAGGTGGATTCAATTCCCCTCTAATCCTTTATCTAGATTCAAAAACAATCATATTTCCATAGCATTCGTAGTTAGATTCAACATAATCAATTTCATATAGGTATCGTAGTATAACACCCTTCGTAAAGCTCTCATTAGACTTAAGACCGACTAATTAGATTAAAAAACATTCCATGCTAGAGCACTAGGAGTGGAACAAATTTGTTACTCCACTCTATTTCGATAGAATTGAGAGTAGAAACTTTGATAAAAATAGACACGTAGATAGTTTTAGTTTACTTATGTTTTGAGTTCATCGTTCATTTCGTAGGTAGACTATTCAATTTTATCTTTTATCAAATGGCGCCGCTGCCATCTTAGTTGCACTTTAGCATTGTTTTCATAGTAGAATTAGTCATTTTTAAGTCCCATTAAACCCACCCACCCTTGTTTGATTCATCTTTGTGGTTATCCGTTTCAGCGTTGAAAAATTCGCGACAAAATTACACTCGAAAGACGACGGCGCTATAAGGAGCGCACACGCGCCTATAGTCCGGAACACGAAGCGCGCGACCATAAAGTTATTGGACCACGCACGACCAGACCCTCATATGGAGCGGGACCGGCGCTATCTGGCGCTGCGCTGCGCCTCTAACCAAAATTTTCGGTTTCTACAGGTTTGTTTTGAACTTCGATTTTTAAGTTTTTCGGTGTTCTAACTTGTTATTTACATCGAACACGTAAACAAGACAAGCTATTCATAAGCGAAGCAAGGACGCTATCAGGTATTCCTTTCTTCCATACCTCGCATCTCCAGTTAGAGGTTCATACTACTAATATATCAAGATTGTTTGGATTGTTGTCGTGTTTAGACTTAGACTTGCATGAGATTAAGGTCTGGTCGGAGAAAAACACCGAACGTAATTAACCGTCAACGTCAACAAACAAATCTATCGAGTATACCAATCACTACACCTCTAACTACTATCCCACCAACCACACCTAACACAATGACTGAACAAAGAGAAACTCCTCTCTCCGACTTTTACAAAGCCTTGAGCGATAGCCCTAAATCTTGCATCGTTCTAGCAGACCCAGTGGGGGATTTTCGAATTCCCCCAAACATATTTAATTTGTTACCCGTTTTCCATGGTTTAGACCATGAAAAACCTTATCAACACATGCGTAGGATTGAACAAGTCCTTACAACATTCCATCATCCTACGGTTGGTACGGAACAAATTAAACTGAGGGTATTTCCCTTCACCTTAGCCCGATAAGGCAACGCGTCTTGGTTAACCTGCCCAAAGCTAAACTCTCGTGGACTCGTGGGCTAAACTTGTTCAGTTGTTTATGGAACATTTTTACCCACCCCTAAAAGACGGATGAGATGCTTTCCAAGATTCATTTTTTTCCGACAAAATCCTCATGAATCGTTTTACGAGGCTTGGAATCGTTTCACCGATCGCTTATTGAGTGTCCACACCATAACCTAGCAAAAGACCGTTAGTTCATGCCTTTTTCAAAGGACTTCAACATCACCATAAAGAAGTCCTTGACATAATGAATGGGGGTAGTTTCCTAAGTAAAGGAGCCTCGGAGGCTTACAAATTTTTAGAAGATCAAACTAAACGCATAACAATTGGGGGGTAGTAATGATATCCCCACTCATTGTTCTTCTTCTTTAACGATTAAGGCCGCCGGTATGTTTGAGATGAAACCCGATCTAGAACTTAAAAATTTAATCGAATCTCTAACTAAAAAGGTTGAGGCTATTTCTGTGCAACAAAAGCCTATCCCCGTCATGAATGTTAACTCCAACCCATGTAATGTCTGTTTGAGTCCTGAGCACCCTGACTCCTATTGTCCTCTCGCCTATGAACAACAACAATTAGAGCAAGATAATGTTTACTCCATTAATAACTATCCTATTCCTAATGCCCCATGGAGACAACATCCCAACTTTAGTTGGCGAAACAATCAACAAGTTTCACCTCCAGGGTCTAATAACCAAAATGTTAGGCAAGCAAACAACTATAATCAAGCTCCACCTAGGCAAGGCCAGGGACTAAGTCAGGGAAATTATAATAATTATAACAACCAAGCGCAACCACGACAAGGTTTAGCACAAAGGTCGGGGTAATTATAATAGTTATAATACCAATAGAGGTATCGTTTAGGTTAACAATAGTAACTATCACAACCCACCCATAAATAATCAACGTGAGATAGTTCGGTCGCACCACGTGACTACTACACAATCACATCCGGATCGTATAGGCGCCTTTATACGGGTTACCCAACAACTTTTCCAATCAATGACTCAATCAAACCAACGGATCTTACAATCCATAAATCGGGGCATACAACGGTTAGCCTAAGAGAAAGCCCAACCAAAAGGCGTGTTTCGGGACAAGCCATACCCAACCCTAAAACAACAAACCACGCCTTTGAGGTAAACGGTAATACTAGTAATGGAAACGACAATAGTAGGTGACACGAATGCCATCACCACTCTCCGTTACGGAAGAGTGGTTGATAACAAAGTAACTATGCCTATAGTTACCCCATCGATACTCCTACACCGATATCGAACTAGATACGAGAAGTAGAAATCAAGACCCTACCACTGTATGGGTACCAGTTAAACAACAAACTAAGAAACAGAAAGCCAAGGTAACACATCAAGTTGAGCCATACGCTAAATATAGAGCAAAACCACCATTCCCTCATAAGTTAGCCATGCTAACCAGGGATACAAACTTTGAGGAGATTAGGAACGTTTTCAAGAATCTAACGATAAACCTTCCTTTTCTCGAAGCTATTAAAAAGCTCCCTAACCACGCTAAGTTTCTTAAAGAGTTGTGCACTACTAGGCGTAAGACCAACATACCTAAAGACGCCTTTTTAACTGAGCAGGTTCCCAACTTTATCCGAAAATAATAGAATCGTTAAGTACAAAGGACCACGGTAGATCCCTCTTAAAAATGCACCTTAGGAGATTCCTACCACGGCGACCCCTTTATTAGACCACGGGGCGAGTGTTAACTTACTCCCGTATTACTTGTATAAACAAATAGGTCTACAGAAATGCAACCTACAAAAATAATGTTGCAATTAGCGGACGGTCAATTAAGTATCCTAAGGGTGTAGTGGAAAACGCGTGCTTGTTAAGGTTCGGGATTTTTTACTATCCTGCTGATTTTGTTATCCTCGATACAAAAAAAGTCGCCAACGACTTCTGTACCCGATCATCTTAGAGCCCCGCTTCTTAGCAACTGCCAACGCACTTATAAATTGCCGCGATGGTAAGATGTCCTTATCTTTTGGCCATATTACAGTTGAGGTAAATATTTTTAAAATGATGAAACAATTACCAGATTTGTCTATAGATGGGGAGGTTAGCATGATCGAGAGCTTAGCTCAAGATTATTTTAACAACACATTTCCTGAAAACAATATGTACAAATTCCTTTCTTTTGGAACTTCAGATTTTGTAAATGACTCCTACTTAGAGGAAGTCAACACCATCCTTGAGTCCACACCAATTGTAGACCCTTCGGTTGCTCCACATATTGAGTATGAAGACTTGCTACCTAAGCAAGTATTCGTTATGCAAAATGAGGACCCCGACGAAACATCTATTGATTTTCCTTCCACCCCAGTGCTTAAACCTCTTCCCCCAGAGTTAAAATATATTCAACTTGATCCGGATGGTAGTCATCCGGTAATTATATCTTCTCTGTTATCTAAGAATGAAGAGACACGTTTAATCCGGGTGATTAGGGAACATCGGTCTGCAATTGGTTGGTCCCTAGCCGACATTAAGGGAATTGACCCTAATATTTGCACTCATCGTATCCATTTGGAGGATAACGCGAAGACTTCTCGCGAACCTCAGCGTCGCTTGAACCCAGCCATGAAAGAGGTGGTTAGGGAAGAAGTCTTCACGATTACTTTCGATCGCGGGTATCATATACCCAATCTCGATAGCGAATGGGTAAGCCCCATTCATGTAGTTCCTAAGAAATCGGGGAGTTACCATGGTGCGTAGCGGGGAAGGGTGACTATGTTGTCACCTGAAGGCCCTATGAAATGGAGGATCTGTATTGATTACAAATGTTTAAATGCTATGACCGCGAAAGGATCACTTTCCTTTACCTTTTATAGATCAAATGCTTTCGAGCGCCTAGCTGGTCATGCTTTTTATTGTTTTCTGGATGGCTACTCGGGGCTATTTTCAGATTATTATTGATATTGATGACCAAGAAAAGACTACCTTCACATGTCCCTTTGGAGCGTATGCCTATAAGCGAATGCCTTTTGGCCTTTGTAATGCTCTTGGAACCTTCCAGTGTGTGTATGCTTCATATATTTAGTGACATGGTAGAAGCTTTATGGAAGTTTTCATGGATGATTTTTCTATCTATGGAGACTCCTTCCACAATTTGTTTGTCTAACCAGTCTAAGGTTTTGACACGGTGTGAAGAAAAAGAGCCTCGTTTTAAAGCGGGGAAAAGTGTCATTTCATGGTGAAAAAGGGCATAGTACTAGGTCACATTGTATCTAGTGATGGCATCAAAGTAGATAAGGCCAAACTAGATAAGATAAGCGACTCTACCTAAACCCGGACTGTCCGTGATATTATTAGAAACCTTTCTAGGCCATGCGGGTTTTTATAGGCGGTTTATTAAAGACTTCTCGAAAATAGCTAGGCCGTTAACTAATCTGCTTTTGAAGGATGCAATCTTTGATTTTAATTTTAACTGTAAACAGGCTTTTGAAACTTTAAAATCCGCCCTAACCTCTGCACCAATTATCTGACCTCCCGATTGGTCTAAACCTTTCGAACTCATGTGTGATGCTAGTGATTATGCGGTTGGTGCGATCTTGGGACAAAAACTAGATAATAAGTCCACTTGTTATTTATTATGCTAGTAAAACCTTAAAAACGATGCTCAACGAAATTTTTCAACTTCTGAGAAAAAGAATTCTTAGCTGTCATTTATGCTTTAGATAAGTTTAGATCCTTATTTGGTTGGTTCTAAAACTTTAGTTTACACGGACCATGCAACCACTTAAGTACCTTCTTGCAAAGAAGGATGCTAAGCAGAGATTAATCCGATGGATTCTTCTCCTGCAAAGAGTTCACATTAGAAATAAAGGACAAAAAGGGGTCGAAAACGTAGTTGCCGACCACTTATCTAGACTCACAAAAAAACGGCGATCGAGTGATTACGAGTCCATACCGGACTCTTTTCCCGATGAGCATCGTATCGCGATTTTTTCAAGACCATGGTATCTTGACATTGTAAATTATTTAGCGGCTGATGTTATGCCTTATAATTGGTCAAGAAATGAGCGTAAAGAAGTTCTTGGCGAGTTAAAGTTATACTCTTTGGGATGAGCCATACCTTTTAAGTATTGTCGCGGATCGAGTTATTCGTTGTTGTATTCCCGGTGGGAAATACAATGAAGTTCTATCATTCTGCCATGACAAAGAGTGTGGTGGCCATTTTAGTGGGATGAAAACAGCCGCTAAAGTGCTTCAATGTGGTTTTCATTGGCCTACCCTTTTTAAGGATGCCCAAGTGCATTGCAAGACGTGTATTCGTTGCCAACAACTTGGGCGAATCCTGGCGTAATATGATGCCATTAAATCCAATCTTGATAGTAGAAATTTTTTGGCGTTTAGGGCATTGATTTCATGGGTCCTTTCCCCCTGTTTCCCACGGTTTCATTTATATTCTAGTTGTCGTGGACTCGTGTCAAAATGGATAGAGGCCCTAGCTTGCCGTAGCAATGACCATAAGACCGTTGTATTTTTTATTAAAGAATATATTTTTTTAAATGGGTTTGGCATTCCTAAAGCCATCATTAGTGATGGTGGAACACATTTTGCAACGAGTTGTTGCATCCCTAGTGAAAAAAGTATGGAGTTACACACAAAGTAGCAACTCCATTATCATCCACAAACTAGCGGACAAGTAGAAGTTTCTAATAGGAAATCAAAAAAATTTAGAAACAACTGTAAACCCTGATAGGAAAGACGGGTCGAAGCGTCTATCGGATGCCTTATGGGCGATAAACTGCTTTCAAAACTCCTATAGGTATGTCTCCCTTTAGACTTGTATTTGGGAAACCATGTCATTTGCCCGTTGAATTAGAGCACCGTGCTCTGTGGGCTATAAAAAGCTTAACTTCAATATTGATGAGGTAGGTGTCAAACGCCAAGTTGCAATTGAATGAGCTTGAAGAAATCCGTAGCGATTCTTACGATCTCGCGAAAGATTATAAAGCTAACATGAAACGTGTTCATGATAAGCAAATCTTGCGCAAAGAGTTTGTAGTCGGTCAAAAGGTCTTGCTTTACAACTCCCGTCTACATATTTTCCTAGGAAAACTAAAAACCGGCGGTGCGGCCCTTTTAAGTTCTTGAAGTCACCCCCTTACGGGGCAATCACCTTGGTAAATCCAAATGACAACAAGATGCGTTTCAAGTCAATGGTCAACGGTTAAAACATTTTCACGAACCACGTCCCGATGTAGAGGAAGTCCTTTTCACGGGACCACATCTATGAGGATTGACCTTTGTCATTGGTGTACTTCCTTTCACTTCCATATAGTGGTAAGTGCACCATTCAATGTCCGGGCCTCCCCTATGGAGTGTGGCTGTAAGTACCGGATCCTAAGTCCACGGTTAACATAATTCACGTTTTCCACTTTTGCATGTTTTCTTCGGGTTTTGAGTCATGTTCCTCTAAGGGGTGAATTATGTATTTATTGTTTTTCGTTTTTCTTATAATAAACTAATAAATAAATAAAATAAATAATAATAAAAAATTCTTAATCATAGAAATAGCAATCCAACAAGTCTTGGGAATCTAACTTTAAACGACCCGCGTTAAAACAAATTTTGTGTTTAAAAATTTGTTTGGGGGTGGGAAATCGGTCTCTCCATCTGGATTGCTCGAACTTTCCATTTGTGTTGCTTAGGCCCATTACTTGTAGTTCAATTGGGTTGACGTAATCTAAACTTAGATTTCCTTCGTTCGCATAACTTACGTCACACATGCACTTCGAGGCGTTTCCCCACCCTTTTATAAGTCACCCATGGTTGGAATTGAGTGTTTTATGGATCATTGGATTGGAAATTCTCTACTGATCATTTCCATAACTCATTGGCCAAAATCAGGCCAGTAACGAAGTGGCAAATTGAGTTTGAAATTGCACGAAAAATCGGAAAATTTGAATTCAAACCGGGCTTGGGCCCCAAACCGCCGCGCGCGTTTGTCGTCTCCTTCCTTCCCAAAAAAAAAAAAAAAAACAAAACAAAAAACGCACGGTTTCTTTCTTTCCCTTTCAATCCCGCCGGTTACAAAGTTAAATCAAACCTTGAACACCAAAATTAAAAAAAAAAATATATATATATATATATATATATATATATATATAGAGAGAGAGAGAAGGAAAGGAAACCTAACTACACCCACACCAAGATAATCAAATCCAACTAAAATCTTCCTTAAACCATTAATACCACCACCCCAACTCCGAAAAACAGCCACCAATTCAAATAACCACCGCCGCCACCGTTGTTTTAGTTGTTTTTCTTCAATGGCGCTACGACGAAGAATTTTGCCGGAGCACGCGTTTGAGTCCAACAGCTTCGCGCCATTTTACGACGCGGAGATGATTAGGAGGCATTGGAACGGACTGTGGTACTTTCGGTGAGGAGTTCTATCACCATGATTTGGTAGAAACGGTTTTATAAAAAGCGAGAATTGGAGGGGATAGAATTTTCATAAAGGTAGCGAGAAGCGAGGAGGGAAGTAACGAGACGGTTGTTGGGTCGAACTGTTAGGAATTACGGCAGAAAGCAACACGGTAACGACAATTCAGGAATCCCAAGATCTTGGAGTTCCTTCTTTGATGAAGGATCTTTGTCGTGGAGGGTGAATACAATCCGACATCTCATTCGTCCGCTGTCAACCGAGAACCAATCAACCGGGTCAGAGCTCGGTGGATTGGTAGGAACGTCCTCGGGAAAGACAAAGTCAGTGATATCGGCCTGCAATGTCTGCACGTTCTCTGGATTTTGCAAACAAATAAGTATAATTTCTGCATCCTCGATTTAATGTTTAATGTGATTCGAGGAGTGGGGAAAAGCTTGGCGCCTCTTCCCGTATTGATCACTAAGATCATGCTCTCCTTTAGAGCTGCAAAGATCTGCTCCTATTAAGATCAAATTGCATTCTAATGCAAGTATCTATACGGATTGCATCCAAGAGACTTGGCCGTTGTCTGAAGAAAAAATGGATGAGTCGGAGGATGAAATGGAGGATATGACATGCCTGGATGACGATGCATTAGATAAATGTAGTTCTAATTTAGAACGCATGCAAGTATTGCAAACTGCCTTGCGTTGCGTTTATGGTATTTGTGAAGATATCCAAGATAGACAGATTATAATTCGAAAGAAGCAAACGAACCTTCAGACGAGACTTGAAATGCTCGAAGGGGTTCAGGACGATATCCTATCTAACATGGAGACTATCCACCAGCATCAACAAGCCCAGTATGCAGTACTCAGGACTGAGATGGAAGCACAGCGCTTGTTCCAAATAGAGATGCTACGACGCATGCCACCCGTGGAGGACTCTATTTCAGCCGAGTCCGACATGCATGAGCGTCGTCGCCGAAGGACAGCAGGTTCAAACCATTCTCCATCCCAGGGCCAATCTCCATCTCAGGGTCCATCTTCATCACACAACTAGGTGTTCACCATCAGTTGTGTTCGCTGTTATTTCATGGTTTTGATTGTTTTATTAGTTGAATTTTAATTAAGTAGTTAAATTTAAATATTAATGTGTTTCTTTTATGTTGTTTGGATTTAAATTTTATTTTTAATATAATTGGTTAATTTCGAGTACTGCTTGTTTTTATCATTAATCCCACCTTCCCGACTTGTTTGGGGGTGGTAATATTTATACCGAGCATAATTCGTTATATAATCATCCGCGGTAAAATAGTCTTGAAGGAAAGGTTGATAATTTGGCCGATATCGGCATATCTATGATTTGTGTGGTGGTAGCATGAAATGTAGGAGAGTTTAGAAGTTACTATTCTAAATCCATTATGAAAGATACCAGGATTTTTAGAAAATCACGAAAATGGTTTGTTTCCGTTTTCGGGTTTTGAATTTTTCTATTTCCGGAAATTGCCTTAACACAATTTGGGAACTTTCCGAGTCGTTTTGGAAGCTCAAAACCTATTTAAACTCCCTTCATTCTACACTAACAAACCACACTACACCCCACCATCATCCCGCACCTTTCACTCCAAGCTTTTCCTTCTTTTTCTTCCAAATTTCGGTTTCAGCACTTACGAGCGCACCTGCGCCCTGTACACTTTCCCAAATTTTAGTCAGAGCGCGACCCGCGCCCAAAACACTGTAATTCTAAAACCCACGAGCGCGACCGCGCCCTATGTGAGCGCACCCGCGCCCTGCCTTCTGTTAACGCGGAAAATTCCAATTTTCAGAGGGTCAGTCCAGGATTTTTTTGAACTGTTCAAAGAGTAGTTAAGATGACATCTCCTATAGTCATACCTGAACAGTCTTTCGAAGATGTGTTGGGCACCGAGACCTATGGGCATTGGTTCCGACCACGGGATCCTACCGATTAGGATGGCGTCATCGCGGTAAGTGAGGGCGATTCATATTCACCATAACTTCTTGCTTATTTCTTTCGACCATGTTAAATTCTATTGTAATCGGGATGGAGAACAAGAATTCTCCATCGTAGTCGAAGACCGCGACACATCAATTCGATAAAAATGTGGTCGCTTTAGTTTGTGGATTACCAATACGATCCTGTTCACACATGGGGATATATGACCGATAATGCATATCTTTATGATTATACATATTTCCATGAGTTATTATGGGGGTATTATTTCGAGTAATGGACCGGGGCGATATAGCATTGCCCTTGGTAGCCTTTCCCCTAAACGTAGGCACCACCATGTTATTCATCCCGATGAATATTTTGGGGAATGGCGGTTCATTTCTGCAAACAAGATGCTGGTGACATTTTCCTCGCTTTAGGCGAGGGGCGTCGCCGATATGACATTCCCGAGTTTTAGTCGCTAGTCTTAAGAGAGCCCAAACCATGAGGCGTAAGTATCTTCTTATGCACGTGGTAAGCCGCATCATCGTAGTTGTTTACGTATTACGTGCACAATTCCGCGGTTGGAAAAGGTTGAAGTCATGAGACCCACTAATTGGGTGGTTAAGCTCATTCGCGAATAATGACTTGGCGGGATGGCGGGTCGCGACCTCAATTGGTCGCCCGTACATCCCATCGGACATAATAACACTTAACAAAGTTAGCATTAGTAGATGATAAATGGCGGCAAGCTTGGCAAGTTATAATGGACCGGCGGGGATCTGCGAAGGAACCTCATCTCTTTTTCTTGAGGAGGAGGACATTTAAAAGCGGGATATAAGGTAAGTTTTAGTTTTGTTATTATGCGCTTATGTCCCAAGCAAATTTAATTACATTAACCCCATAATGGGTGGAACTCTTATAGAGTTCGTCGGTTTTATTTCCTATATTAGTACGTTCTAACTTTGTTTTCTGCGATGTTCTGAATTTCACACGCGTTTCAATGGTATTTTTCCTACCCTCTTTATTTACAATACTTTGAGGACAAAACATGCTTCTTGTTTGGGGGGCATAGAAACACGTGTAATTAAGGCATCTGATAGGAGATATAGATATGTATAATATGCATTTGTTTTCTAGTTAAAGTTTCAAAAAATTTCAAAATATAAATAAATAAGTTTATACTATACACTTAGGAATATTGGTATTGTTTTCTTTCTCTATGCTCTTAACAATCTAGAAGTCTCAATGTAGCTTTTGCATCGAGAATAATCGTTAGAAACTTAGGTTAATATGTAGGTAATAATCTTTGCATCTATCTATAAATATATTACATGAGTATCTATGATTGTTAGCGATAAAGTTTCAAATCTAGGTTAGAGTACTTATTCTACAAATCCTGTGAGAATATAGCCTAAAAGCCTTATATGAAGCCAAACATTTGAGAAATGACACAAGGGAGAAGTAAAATCCGGATAGAGAAATCACACGTCCACTTGCTTGATCACTATGTCATATCCTAAGCGAGAATTTAGGCCCTCTTTGGATAGATATAGCCAGAAATTCAAACCTATGAATTATTTTCCTCTAGTCGCCCCTCTGAGCCTTCTTTTAGCCTTTCATAACCCACAAATCCTTTTACCTGTTAAAAAAAAAAAAAAAAAAAAACCTACCCAATCTAGAATAAGTCTGAGAATAGAATGATGAAGAAAGAAGAAGAGAAAAACCAGTGTAAACAAAAGTTAGTTAATTGCTTCAGAAAATAAAAAAAAATAAGTTTCCATCCAAAGAAAAGAAAAATAAAAATAAAAATAAAATAAAAACTCGGAAAAAAAAATAGAATAAAAGGAGTTAAAAGTCAAAGAAAAAGAAAAAAAATATGGCTAAGGATGGAAACAAAGTGTAGAAGCAAAAGTAAATAACAAGGTTTTCTCTAAGTTACATAATATGAAGACTCTACTATCTCAGACTTGTCCTTTTGAATATCCATTTCCTTCCTTCTTAAACCGTCTCCTAATCCCCGCAACACCTAATAAAGACCTCTAGCTCAATTAGGAATAGGTTAGTGTGATAGTAAGTGGCGGATGTGTTTGATCGACTCGGCTTCCTTGTTGTCATTGAGATTGTAAGGTAAAGTGTGCCCACTTGCATTGCTTTGAGTAAATAAACTTAGAGCGGAAAAATCAGTGGTTTTCGTCTTGACATTTATGTGAGGACCTATTTAAGGACGTTATTCCGAGTTTTCATAAACGAACCAGCTAAGCATTTCATGGTATTACTCATAGTACTTATATTCGTATCATAGATGATTGATTATTATGCATATATTAGCTTAGGTTTTTTACTTGGTTATTCTTATTCATTTGCTAGTGAGATGTATAGATAGTTGGGACATGAATGAGGAAAACAATAGTTTTATTTCTTAGTCGTTGTAGTAAAGTTGAAGTTTGTGAGTACCTTTACTGGAAAACTCTCACGAGGCTATAACTCGTCCACTAGGGAATTCCTAGTGGTTTAAGGTCTTGTTGCATATGGTCAATGCAATCGCACTCAAATAAACGAGTAGATAAAACTCCATTTTGGTCACTTATTCTAATTTCTCATCTTTGCTTGAGGACAAGCAAAATGCTGTTTGGGGTGGTTTGATAAGAGCCCAAAACTGTAGTTTTAACCCTCAGAACAATCATACTTTTAGACCAATTATGTGAGTAATAATTAAGAGTTAACACCGATTCACGTGTTTTATGCATTTCGGGTTTCAAAGTCCATTATGTGCAGAAATGTGCCACTTTAGCGAGATAAAGGAGCAAAGGTCGGTTACTAAGGAGTTCCGTGATTAAAGGCCAAGATTCAAGAAGACAAAGCCTTCCTAAAGCCCGGTCAAAAGCTGAAAAGTCGACACGTGCAGAAACAGTACACAAGTCAGCAGAACTTTCGAAGGCCGTATCTTTGGACTCAGACGTCGGAATGGGGCCTACCTTATGTCAAAACCACCGGCTCGGAAAGAGCTTTCCAATGGTCCAAGCCTTGACCCAATCAGAGGAGCAGAAGTGGACGAAAAGTCTTTTGAAGCCAACTGCAGCTGAAGAGGCCTTTTTGGACTGAAAGAATTGGGTTTTGGGCCTGATTCTCTGGCCCAAAACATGGCTCC
The DNA here is from genome assembly GCF_015680905.1 of Coptis chinensis. NCBI lineage: Eukaryota > Viridiplantae > Streptophyta > Magnoliopsida > Ranunculales > Ranunculaceae > Coptis > Coptis chinensis. The sequence continues at coordinate 58,203,109 of NC_141463.1, forward strand.
AAGCCCATGCACGATTTTTGGATCTGAAAGTATAAAAACCAAAGCTTAGCTCTTTGTTAATGGTAACTAGTTAGACCTAAAACAAGATAGATAATTCTAGATCTAGTTTCCAGTATTTTAATTAAGTTTTAGTTCCATTTTCAATTCTTGTTTTAGATTAAGTCTTTGAATCATTGTTCTTGATTGATTAGATAAATAAAATAGTTATTTTGTCAATTTCGATTTTTGTCATCTCAATTTATAGATCTAGTTTTTAAGTCTTGTTGATTATCATTTCGTAGTTTAAGTAGATTGAAACATTGTTGGTTAATTTAGTTAAGTTAGAATTTTAATATGATGTGTAGTTATAATTCAATGGGAAATGATGGTTTGATGACTCAAGGCTAAAACCTCCATTAGAGGGGTTGATGAAGCCTTGACGAAAACTTAGTGGTATAGTGTAGAAGCATTGTAGAATCTATTCCAATCTAGAAGGTCGTGATTCGCCATGAGAATGGGTGGACGACCTCACATGCTAGTTAGTATTCGGTAGAAATGTCATGAACACTAGTGATTAGAACTCGAATTCTTGCCGTAAGAACGTAAGAATCGAGATACAAGAATCTATACTAGGTTATTAAGTTGGGTTCGAGGTGGATTCAATTCCCCTCTAATCCTTTATCTAGATTAAAAAACAATCATATTTCCATAGCATTCGTAGTTAGATTCAATATAATCAATTTCATATAGGTATCGTAGTATAACACCCTTCGTAAAGCTCTCATTAGACTTAAGACCGACTAATTAGATTAGAAAACATTCCATGCTAGAGCACTAGGAGTGGAACGAATTTGTTACTCCACTCTATTTCGATAGAATTGAGAGTAGAAACTTTGATAAAAATAGACACGTAGATAGTTTTAGTTTACTTACGTTTTGAGTTCATCGTTCATTTCGTAGGTAGACTATTCCATTTTATCTTTTATCAGGTGTCTATGACGTGTTCTAGAAGGCAGAGATTCTTAGGAGATGTAATGACCCGGAATTTTACCTACGGGTAAACCGGTCATTTTACATTGCTACTATAGGGAATTACTTGTTAATTGTATTTGTTTTGGTGTGTAAATGCAATAGACTCAGCTTGTTATTATAATATTTTGACGGGAGCTTGTGTAGTTGTATTTAATACGAATAAATCCAATATAATATGTACATAGTTGATGCGTAGTTACGATTAATATGGGATTGTGATTTGTTTGTTAGATTGTAACAATTTTATGACAGTTTTTCTATTAGTAGCCTCGTAATTAAATTTGGTTAGTTGAACAAATACTTAAGCTTATTTTCATATGGGCTATGGGCTATGGGCTATGGGCTATGAAGGGTGATTAATTGATGTGGGATTTATTATATTTGCTATGGCCTATATTACTATATATTAGTTGGTCCTATTCAATTAATTAATTGGGCTTAAACTATAATATTATATGGGCCATTTATATTAATAATTGCTGGGCCCATTTACATGAATAGTGGATAAGGACTAAAAAACAAAAGAGGAGGAGAGAGGATAGAAGGGGGACGTCCAGAAAAACCTGATGGATCGATCTCTCTCCTTCAGAGTTCGAAATTTCAAATTGGATGGACCTTAACTTGATAAGCCCAATTAATTTAATAGAATAGGCCCAACTAATATATAGTAATATAGGCCCATACCAAATATGATAAATCCCGCATCAATTAATCACCCTTCATAGCCCATAGCCTATGTGAAAATAAGCTCAAGTATTTGTTCCACTAACCAAATTTAATTACGAGGCTACTAATAGAAAAACTGTCATAAAACTGTTACAATCCAACAAACAAATCACAACCCCATATTAATCGTAACTACGTATCAACTGTGTACACATTATATTGGATTTATTCGTATTAAATACAACTAGACAAGCTCCCGTCAAAATATTGTAATAACAAGCCCAGTCTATTGCATTTACACACCAAAACAAATACAATTAACACGTAATTCCCTATAGTAGCAACGTAAAATGAACGGTTTACCCGTTGGTAAAATTCCGGGTAATTACAGGAGAGGTTGGAAGCCTCTCATGCTTGATTCCAATGCTCGATACTCCGGCCCCCTCTCTTGTTCAAACCTTCTATCGTGGCTCAACTCGCAATAACGAGGGTAACGCGATCGTGACGTTTGGGGGGGATGTTTGATTTGAATAGAGAAGTTGTTGGTTTTGTTTTGGTTATTCCTCCGAGGCACGAGATTTCAGAAAGTTAGGAGTACCCTGGAACGGTGGTTGATCTTATGACGGATACAGTTATCGAGGAAGTCTACAGCAACGGTTCCATATGCGCGAAGCAAAGCTCTTTGAGGAAGAACCAGTTGGTTGTAGCAACATAGATCGCTCATAACCTGGTTGGGAGGACTAAACCTTCTGATATAAGTAAGTCGATTCTCCATATCCTTTGGATCCTACAGACCCAAAACAACGGGTTCTGTATAGTTTATTTTTTCTGGGACCAGCTCACCCACTTCAGACGGAGTACTGCTCCCCTACCCACCCTGGTAACTAAGATACTGCTTAGCTGGGGAGCAGCGGTTCCTACTAACTACGTGGCAGTTAAAACTGCCACAGTCACTCCTGTCTACCGTCATTGCGTAGCGCTCAACTGGTCCCCTGAGGTAGTACATGCCGCAGAGCACGCCCAAGAAGATCTCCCGCCACTGCCTCCGGTTGATTACTTCGCTCCTAGAGCTACTTCTCAGTTCACGGGTGCCCTAGATGTGATCAACTTCATGTACGAGGGTCAAGGACGCTTGCACCAGCAAATGCTTAACATTCAGAACGAGCAGCGTGACTTTCGTGAGGAGCAGAACATTTTTCAAGACAAAGTCACTCGAACTCTTAATGAGCTAAGAGATGCGATCATTCCAGAGACTGGAGCTCAGAGCGTTAGACATGAGCCAGGAGAGGGTAGCTCGAGGCACCCTCGACTTTAGTTATCACGCACGGATTCTGACTAGGCAGCTCCCGAGTGTCCGCATAGATAGATGTATTTTACTTTTCGCACTTGTATTTATAATAACTGTTAGTATTATTTTAGTAATGTATGCATGGTTGATGATAGTTGTATGAGGATTTGGTATATGAGTAGAAGGTAATACAATACATCATGCCAAAATTTTCTTATTTATGCACTATATATATATTTCAAAAATAAATCCAAAAACCCAAAAATTTCATTGCAGAATAATTATGTAACTTACTATTTAGATAAACCATGTATTTTTTGTTCTATATCCAGTAGCCCACACTCAAAAATTTGTTTGGGGGTGGTATATTTTCATCACTAAGAACAAAGTACTGGTGTACTGCTGTTTTTGCTCATGTTCCTATGGTAATCTGTATATTTTCTTCATACTTTGAGGACAAAATATATTTCTGTTTGGGGGTGGTATACATTCTGCAAAAACTAGGCATTTTTGTGTTCTTCCAAAAATATCATTCATCCCAGCATATCATTCATCTTCCCCAATAGTGTTCTTCTGTGTCTTCCTCCCTCTTCTTTAGAATCTCTTATCCCCAGTGGATTTTCTTGCTCTCCCCAACGAGTCTTTCGTCATTGTTTGGTTATCACCATTATATGTGATTGTTGAATTTAAGTCAAAATCATGAATGAATTGATCTATCAATTTGATTTCACCAGTTTTCCAAAATGAATTTTAAAATATCGATTTCAACAAATTTGTCCCTTGATTTCAAAAAGTTGTTCATCCTTATCCATCACCATTTTTTGCTTGAGTGCCTAGCCTGAGTGTCATTATCCTAGTACATACTGATGTAATGTAAGGCATAGAATACACGCATTAGAAGGTGTGATATCTTTGGTTGAGTACTGAAAAAATGTAAGACGTAAAATATGCATTTGTATTACGATACCATCCTCTCTGGAGTGACTACCATTTTCAACTATGCTTTCACAAACAACTTGATGAAACTGAGATTTCAAATATTTCGGGAAAAAAACCCCTCTTCAAAAATTAATTTCAAATGAAATTTTCAAAAATTGCATGATAGCACTTGGATGGAGTATGGCAAAAATGTTGTGTCTCCTTGGATTTGCCATTCAGTTGCAAGCAACTTCTGCCAAAGAGGGGCAACTGTAGATACCCTATTTTTGCACTTCAGACATAATTCATTTATGATTTTGCATTGAATTAAATTTGATCATATAAGGTGATTTGCATTCTAGAGTCTTCATTTCTATATCAAATTTCTTTATTTTCATCTTCTATTGGTGTCTTTAGACTCCTCTCATCATGTTCTAACTATGGCTGAAGTTTCATTGCATTCTGAGTTTCGAGCTAAAAATAACCAAAATGCCCTTGTGACCCTTTAGAGCCCAAATTTCATTTTTTTCACTTATTATTTGAATGAGATTATTTCATATTTGTATTCCCCTCAAAATATCCTTCGAAATGAGTACAAGCTTACCTAGGTTCCATTTGGATATCAGAAACCCTAATCTTGCCCTATCCCGTTTCAATCTATTTTAATTTGTGCGATGTTCAATGCAATGTATTTTTTGAGTAATATTTCGACCCAAGGGTATTTTTAAGAGTTCATGGGACTTCCTAATGGATTAATGAACCACTTTTGTGAAGAAGAGTTTGCCTAATTTTGACCCCGTCAAAGGGGTAATTTACAGCATCGAAAAAATAGTCAAAATAGACCTTTTTGTGGATTTTGGATCCGTGCTCATGGGCTGTGGATCCAGCTCGTGTTGGACCTTTTCAGTAAGGTTTCTAGCCCATTCTCAAGCCTCCAAAATCCTAGACAACCTTCCTTGTTTGATTTGATCTCTAAAATCAAGAATATTCTAGAGAATATGTCATTTTAGAGCCATGTTTGGAACTCTAGATTGGGGCATATTGAAGACGTCCAAGATTTGATTTTTTTGCCCTAATCCATCTACCAAAACATAAAAATCAAGAGACAATATTTACCGAAACATAAAAATCAAGGGACAAGATTGCACCCCTTATCCCACCTCTTGCAAAAAAAAGTTTGCCATTTAATCGACTGTCGCACAAATAAAATAAGGGAAACTCAATAATAAAAATCAACAAATTTTAATGATAAACTACAGAAAACCCAAATAGTTTCTCATTAGATACAAATACAACATAAGTTTTTACTTGGAAGAACACTAGCACTAGGAAAGGCAATTGGTGCCATATACTGTTGTTTCTAAGCATGAAATCCAGAATAAAAATGTTTGCCGCCAGCTCAATTTGAACAAGGCAACTAACATGAGAGGTACCGGTGAAAGCATCTAATGATAGCCTATATGTTGTGCAGCTCATTGTACAAACAACAATTTCATTCTTCTCTATTAAATTTTAACCTTGAGTATAGGAAAAGAGTAACTACAAGCGAAGAGAAAATTGTTTTTATACTAAAATAAGCAGTCTTCGGTCTTTCACTCCACAACAACTTTATACATCGAATCTACAAAAGCTATCCGGCAACCACGTTTGTACACACGCATAGTGTGGAACACAACATCAAATGATCACGGTATATGGACCCACACACTTTAGGAATAACTACCAAAGCTTTGTTATCCCTTGGCAAAGAAGACAGCTTCGATTTCTTGAAGTATTGCAGCAGTATCAAACTTGAAGTTTCTCAAGCTCTTTCCTGGGCCCGAGTCTATGGGACGAACTTCAGATCCGTGTTTCGTCTGTTGGCTCTCCATTCCTGTTCCCCCTATAGAACTATTCTTTGCCTTCCAAACACACGTTCCTTCAAAAAGACACCAGACTTTATCAGTAAAACCAAATTAGACCTTTTAGCTAATCCAAACCTAGTCTCCGACATGCAATCCTATCAACTCCATGAGACTAGCGTAACCAATATTATATAGACCTCAACAACCACCAAATTCAAGTAGACAGAATAGGTGCTATTCGTTCAGCTCAAGCATAGCCTAAATATGAGGATGGTAGTTTTCTTAATAATGTGCAACCCTCTGAGGAGAAAATATGTGAAAAAATAAACAGAACTATGGTTTCTCTCTCCTCCACCCTCATTTTCTCTTCTATAATCAGATGAAACAGATGATTCACTTTTTCTGTCCTTCAAAAAACAAAAAAAATTGTTTGACAAAAGCGGGTAAAAAATCCACAAGAATCTGTCTTCATCTGTGCAGGTCCCCATCCCCATAAAGATGGCTGTCACCTGACTCACCTCAAGGTTGTCGCCTGATCGCAACTTGTAATCTTGTATTATGCATCTTGATGCACCATACTTTCAGAGAAAGTCAATGTCAGGGTGCACGCACAAATCTGTGTTGGGGATACAGTACACATTACTGAAGGTTATCTACCTGAAGTTTGGTATTTCGCAGGGTTGGATGGTGATAAAATACTGATATCAATGTCACTTAGATATGCATAATCAAACACCCACGTGAGCACTTCATACACACTCCAAACACTTGGCCATCCTTAATGCAACGGATTTGCCAAATCCACTGTTTGGCAACTAAAACAATAAGCAGAATAATTGAAGAGAGGTTGAACAACCTTTATAAAATGTATCAGATTTCTGTGTTGTGGGGGGCTGATGCGCTGAAATCCAGGCTTTTAGTGGCCTGCATGACGATATTGCAAATTATAACATCATTCAAAGAAAACCTGATAATCCATTCAAAGTCAAGATATTGCAGAACTTACATTAAAAACGGACCGACCATGTAAAACTTAAAGCCACTGGATCCACGAGACACAACATCAGTGCCTGCTGATTGAAGCTCATCTATCCGTACCCAAGAAATTTCCTGATTGCAGCAAAAGTACATAAACAACTATGAGATCTGTAACTGAAAACATAGCTGCATTGTGTTCGGTTTCTAAATGAGAAGATAAGAGGGAGAACCAAAGTAGTTCCTAAGCTGCAACGAGATGATAAAGATTAATCTATCTTTTCACTTGGCTAATTAACCAAGGGTAGGTATAAGAATTAAAGGGCCTAAGTACTTATTTCCACACAGGGCCAGCTCCCCCTATAGGCAGGTGACTAGGTGAGGGCCTCACCACTAAGGGGGCTCACAATTGTAAAGCCCAACTTTGTTTAGGTACTTTTTGTTCTATTTATTACTTTACTTAAGCCCACTAGGCTTTGTTTTCTATAGGCCCAACTAGTTTTTGAACTTCTACTGTCTAAACATTACATTACCAATCATATATTAATAATTTAATGAACCATTACCAATCATTACATTATAACCTTTTGTTCTCCACCAAATTCTCTAGAAGAAAAAAAAGAGTTTGCATCAACGATAAAAAGCTTTAAAACGAGTACCATGCTAATTTAATAAAAATAAAATAAAAGACACAATATTATATACACTATATCAATATTCGAATTATTTACTACATCAATAAAAAGCACTTATAATTTTGCCTAGGGCCTCAAATAGTCTTGAGCTGACCCTATTTCCACATAAACATTTCCGATAAGACCCCCAATCCATACAAAGTCAGCAATAATCTTTGATTTTTCATAAGAAATCGAGAACGAACCCCGATGAGATGGAGACTTTGCGAAAAAAGTTAGTGAAGTCTTAACAAACTGGTGCCAACCCCCTACTAAAAAAATGGTCAAGTGTTGCAACACACAGCAAAGCAGCCATCTGCTGAAAAAAAGGCCCTAACGACGCCTACCAGTGTTGACCCAACTTTTCAACACGAAAGATTTTATTTGAAAAACTAATGCTACCAATTTGACAAGTTCTAAATTATAACAACAAACCTATTATTCATAATGCGTCAACTGTCAACCTACGATCCTACCAATGTTTCACTTCCAATAAAAACTAAAATTTTAAACTTTAATATACCACGTCCAAAACATATTAGTACCTCTATAAGTCCAAATATACATTAATACTAACTAAACGTCTTTGTTTTTCATCAGTGTGAACATACATTAAGACCCTACTTTGAGGCTAAAATATTCAAATCTTATAGAGCTATGGGGATAGCTTTTGTAGGTAATACTGTAACTGACAATTTCAAAGTCCAAATTCCAATCTATCCCCTCTGAGAAGAATAAAATCAAACTGACGTGATTTAAGAACTGGTGAGCCCATGAAAACAGACATCTCTAAACGAGAACTATAAAACCTTCCAATGAACCTATTTTTCCCCGTACAAAGCCAACTCGTTTCAGATAAGTAAAGACTAACTTTTTTATTAATATAAATACTTTTTGGTCAGCAATGTTCTAGAAATGGGTCCAGGCGGTGCCTCAGGATTCGCTTAGGCCTCTAGGTATCAGAGCACTAGGTTGGATGGATTGTTAATGGTGGTGATAAACTGATAGTCTGATAATGAAGAAGTCGAGCCAGCTGGTGACTCGAGGAACGATTAGAGACACGGTTGGAGAGGATAATGGGATGAAGCCTCAGAAAAGTGCCAGACACATTGACTCATGAAGAAGATTTTGTCTCGCAGAACACATACTTTTTTGTTTTTGAATTATGCAAAATGTCTAGTTGGAGAACTCTTATTCCTCATTACGAAGGTTTTTGAACTCTAAACTAAGGCAAAAATTTGGTTTGAAAACCACTATGCATTGCTAGAAAGTATCGTCTGATTCTTCTGGTATTATACTATTATATTATAGTAATATGTTTCTTGTCTTTACAAGAGCAAAGAAAATGACCACCTAGCGCCTTTAGCACCTAACCAGCTAAGGTGCTAGGCCTACTCCCACCACCTGCCCTTGGCCTAGTCTTATCACAGTTGGCAAGATCCATAGATCGATGCATATGCATATTCATGATACTAGTTTAAATTTCTGAATTTTTCATAAACTCAGTTTAAATAGCAAAAGTGAAATATTGAACTTATAAATTCCACAAAGTAATCTAAGAGGTAGGTACACAAAAAAGAAGAAAACACATACACTAATTTCCTTCTTGGTTTGTGGTGCAAAAATAGTATCTTCTTTCACACCAGCAATTATGTAAAGTCGCACTCTTTGTTCGCCAACTGTAACTTCAATATGGTCATCTGTCTTCAAAAATTTGGAAACATCAAATCCCGTTTCTTCCAAAACCTGCATCCCAATCACAAAACTTAACGCATTACGCACACTAACATATATATATATATATGTGTGTGTGTGGGGAGGGATAGAGGCACATTCACTGTAGCCACATTCTAGCCACATTGTAAATTAATCCAAGTAAAATCATGGACTTAAAAGTTGAATTAAAGGCTGAATTTTTGTGGAGATGATCTCTCCACCATGGAGAACATACTCACAAAAATTCAGCTCATTCAAAGAAATCTAACCTTAGAATATGCTCACAAAAAATTTCGTTGATTACCAAAAAAAAACACACACACACACATTATGCATAAGAGTTTTACAAAAGGCCCCTTAAGTAAACCTTCAACTGCTGGTTTTTGGTGAAGATGACTCCTCACCGATCATTTAAACATTTCTGACCTTGCTAAAAGAGTGTTGCAAAATTAAAAGTTCTGAACCAACATTTCACAAGGTTAGATACATCCAAACTAGCTTATCTTTTGTGAAGATGACTCTGCTAGGAAGGACATGTATGCTCAAAAATCAAAATCAGTTGTTCAGTATCCAGCATGTTTTTTTTCTGCACAACCTGGACTAAACTTCATAGCATATAGACAATAAAATAAACAGATTCCGCTATATCAGATCAGGCTCCATAAATTTTATTATATGTGCTCTGAAGTTTACTTTAAGTTACCTAATCCATGTGAAAATCTGGATGAGAAAAACTTTGTCCAAATAATCTCTTTATATAGATCATCTCCAACAGAAGGAAAGAACTATCAGTCCATCCAAAATTTCCAATGGCTCAATTCAATGGTGAAAATGGTGGGTAACCCATTTCGATGGGAGTGATAATATCAGATGTCCGATTTTTTGTGACGATGATCTATAATGTCAGGAAAGCATATAAAAAAAAGACGGTTTTGTAATTTCTATATGCATCAAACAACCTAGAGTGGGGTACAAAACATTATTCTCAATTTTCTGTCTTAGGCGGTCATCATTCTGGTTGCCTAATTTTAATATACCAGGTCGCATATTAAATGGGCAAGATTTGTTACATCCCCCTTCCCATCATTTAGGTGTATTTTAATTTTCCATAATATATTAAATCAATACGAACCTGCCTAACAGGCAAACTCAAAATAGTGTATCAAAATTCAAAAAGCAAATAGTTACCTCTCTGATAGCACATGTAAAGTCTTCCTCATCTTTGGCTTTTTTCCCACGGGGAAAACTCCAGCTTGCTCCAGCCTTCCACCCCTTCACCAGTAAACACTGCAAAATGCATATACCTATTGCTAGTGAGTCGTCATACTAGTTGTGAATGATTCACAGGCAGTTTAATAATCACATTCAGAAACACTCACGACTAATTAACATCAATCAATTACATCATCAACTAAAAAACAAATTAATTTTTACAGTTGTTTAATCAACTTAACAAACTAGAAAGTTCATGTAAATATGATTAAAGAATACTCCAGAAACGTGTTCTCTTTATCGAAAACTAGGCTTCCGACATATCATAGGTTTTTGTTCAAATCATATAAAGATAAAAATACCACAACAAGAGGTTGTTCAATTCACAAACGAAGATAAAATTGACATCCAAAAGGTGCAATCATATGCATACACATGCATAGAAATACTGAACTTTCAAACTGATTTTCAGAATTCAAAATTTGTAATCGACTCTGCAGTTTAGCAAATACCTAAATCTAATAATGCAGATAGACAACCAATCACTAAGCATATTGTCAGAATAAGCATTCCTATTAAAATATCTTACGCGGACATATTGTCAGAATAAGCATTCTCAACCACTTTGGGGTTTTTTTTTTCTTTTTTTTTTAAATCAATAAAAGGTAAATATCCATTCCGAAAATTGTTTCATAGTAGCTAAACCTTAGCAACTTGCTAATGGTAGCTACTTACAATCCCCACAAAAAAATTCAATTACAAGAATGGTCTTACAAATCTAGAGTATCCCAACTACACATGAAGTCTTGATATCTATGTTTCCTGAAAAGATTGATGCCCTTTGACCAATCATATAGAAGCTCCTTGACGTCCACCACGATCTTATGAACAACCTCCTCCTTGTTTCCAAACTCTCCGGTGACGCTCATTCCATATCGCCCTCAATATTGCCTTAGGATGATGCTCCGCAAGACCGCAATCCATTTAGCTTTCAGATCCTCAATGACGATATCCCCAAGAGCCACCCTTACATTCTGCGGAAAATTCCAAGATCTATTGAATGATGAAGAGGAGAATAATTCCCACACTCGCTTTGCTACCACACAAAGAACAAGAAGATGATCCACTTCCTCCTATACTTCCTTGCAAAATGGGCAATCATTATCCAACTCCATACCTCTATCATTAAGATTGTTGATCGTTTGGATGCATCCAAGATAAGCCAACCAACAAATGAAAGCCACTCAGTACGGGATTGAATTTACACATATCTATTTGTAAGGAAAGTTGACCACAATCTCATGCTCCTTTATATCCTCTAGTGTTTTTTGTTTAGATAGATCCCCATATCTGAGCTATTTAATAGATGATTAATCACCGAGTAGGCGCTACCCGCTACTTAGAGCATTCCCAATGCAAGCAACTTTGAGGGGAAATAGCAACTTGCCACCCTTGTTGAGCAAAAAACAATGCCCCAATGCAAGGGTGACAATGAGGGTAGCTTTTCACTAAGTAACAATGAGGGTAGCACTTGCTACCGAGATTGTCACTGAGTTGTGAACTTCGGACGGAACTTTTTATTCCGTCTTGTGTGTTTTTTTTAATTTTTTCGTTTTTTTTTCTGATCGCATATTTATTCGACTTTTTTTCGGTTTTTTTTTTTTTTTTTCGGACGGGATGTTTCATTCCGTCCAGCCCTTCTGTTTTTTTTTTTTTTTCATTTTTTACGGAATCAAACATTTCGTCCAAGGTTTAAAGTCACCTCTGCATTGGGCAACCTCTGGCAGCTTTTCACCAAAACAGTAGTAAAGAGGGAAAATAGTCTTACGTGGAGGTGAAAAATAGTTGCTTGCATTAGGAATGCTCTTAGCCAATCCGTTTTGCCAATTAAGCCCAAAAGAAATCGGAGCTCCAAAACCCCCAATTAAGCCCAACTAATCAGCCGACTTTTCAATTAGTACTTGTTCATAATTTTCTTTTCCTCCTCGAGATATAAAAGAAAAATATGATAATCTAATTTTTTTTCTCTTTAAGGGTAACCATGCATGTTGGAGAGTTGTAATTTTTTGTGTTTTGGAAATTTGGTGAGTTCCATTTACATAACTCAAGTTTGCACTTCATTTTATTAATCCTTAGCATGTATAAGCAGTGTTATTAAAACCGCATGATTCCCGACTTGAATCGTACGAGTTGAGTCGTAGCTTGATAGATCAGAATCGTTCCATTGAATCGTAAAAGACAGGAATCGCTCTAAAATCGGGATTCAAATCGGAAAAATCGTTCGAATCGGAAATAATCACGATTCCTACGATTCAAATTTCAGTAACAAAAGTTGCAAAATAATTCAACCAAGGATAAGAAAGAAAGATTGTAACTACCGTTTTCCAGAATCAAAGACCAAAAAAGGAAAGAAAGATTGTAACTTTCTTCAATTTCATACAAGAATTTTCATTGCACAGGTAAGTCCTCCATTGTTTCTTCTTCTTCTTCTTCTTTTTTTTTTTCTTCTTCTAGATTATTTTCTCCTTGATTCTTCCTCGATTTCATTCTTTTTCTTCTTTTCAATTTCTTTCCCGTCGAGTTTTCGCTCGGCTGGTGGTTCTGGTTCTTCTTCTTCGTCAATTTGTTTTTTTTTCTCAAGTTGAGTACATGCTTGGGTTTAAATTGGGTGGGTTTAAATTAGGGACCAACCCAACCTAACTAAACCTTGGTCAGGTCCATTGAACTTAAACCCAGCCACAAATTTTCAAAATCAAAACTAATTTCACCTCTTTTCCGAAATTAAACCAATTTCACCCATTGTTTTTCGAAATTTGAATTAATTTCACCCCTCTTTCACTTAAATTTAAAGCATTAACAATGATATGTTCAATAGCATTTGCAATATTGGTTTTAATGGCACATAAAATCTGTATGTGCCTATGTCCACAATTTTTTGAATGATGGAAGAACTTTTTTCTGACTCATTAAGTGTTGTGAAAATAAGAAAAACAAGTGTTTAGTATTTTTCTTATGCTATATAAAATTATCTAAAATTTTAGAACACCTATATAAAAAAATTCTTAAATCTTACGATTTACGACTCGATATGATTTACGATTTGGTAAAAATAGAAAATGATTCCCATTCCGATTCAAGAGTTGACAACTATGTGTATAAGTCATCTGGGAGGGAAAATTCTCGGAATAATCGAGGTCTAATCGCTCCTAGACCGATAAGCCACCAATTTCTGATTAAACTGATCAGCCCCATATAAAGATTTCCTGGTGAATAGCTTGCTTTAGAACAAAGTGGTTGGGTGGCGGTTGGTGGCTCTCAACCACTCTGTTCTAAAGCGAAACCAGAATAGATGATGAAATACAAGAAAATAAAATAATAAGTGTTCCGCTAAAACATTTATACCAGGAATACTTTCACTGATATGTCAGGTAAACTCCGGTTTGTGGACTTTCTTCTAGAACATGTAACATTGACATACCATATTTTCACTAAAGAAAAAAGTGTAAGATACACTGATATATCTCTGCAGACCTGTTGAAGGTTAAATGTATTCCGGTGTAGTATAAAGAAGTAGCAGTGGTAAACATACCCGTTCATAAGATTCATCGAGCATAATTGCACCAGATACAGGAACTCGGACCTTGTAGGAAGTGAAGTCCTTGTATATGTCATCTATGTGTGCGATATAAGGTCTGAGAGCAGCACAGCTGTTAAACACTGTGGGCGGGCGTATCAAGGTAAACAAAATATAATATAACTAGTGATAAAGTAAACAAAAAGAGCAAATGTGCATAGGATAGGATACTCAAAGATGTGAATTCCCTCAGAGAGAGTGACTTCAGTGCCGGATTTTGCTCAACCGAGTTGTCCTCGTAGAACCAATGTGCTTGCTCCACAAGAAACAAAATCCTCTCAAACGACTCAAGATCTTCTTTTGGTACATTTAAAACAAACCGGCTGCACCAAATCCAAATAAATTAATTTCAACTACTACTAAGTACAGTAAAAAAAAAAAAAAAAGACAGTAGTAATAATAAAAATGAACCTGCAGAGGTCATCGAGAAGTTCTTGAGGAGGTAGACCGCTTTTTGAACGGTGAAGACCACTCATCGCGAATTGAAACAAATATTTATTTCTCTGATTCAATTGAAACAAATAGAATCTTGCCCTCATGCCAGAATACTTTACAGATTTTTAAAAGCCCAAAGTCCAAAAACTATTCTAGACTGGATCTCAAAAGTATAGACTTTAAAACCCAATAAATAAAGCCCAATAAGATACTGCAAACTATGAAGGCCCTCCTCCTGGAACTGTAAGTTGTGCTCCTGGAGTTATCTGAAAATGATTTTGTCATTACTCATTTCATCTAATATCTCTATATTAGAAAAATGTGGGGCTCAGGCAAGGCGACCCAATATCTCTATATCTGTTTGTTCTTATCATGGAAATTTTGGGAGGCCTTCTCAAACAAGTAGTGGCAAGGAAAAACATCAACTACCATTCCAAGTGTAGAAGGGTCGAAGTAACTCATCTGCGCTTTGCAGATGATGTCCTTTTGCTTTGTAAAGGAGAAGCTAGCTCTATGGAAAGAGTTAAAGCAGTTATGCAGAGTTTTTTTGAACTCATCGGACTCAAGTTGAATGTAAATAAGACTTCTCTGCTCACGGGAAGCTTAAGCCCAGCAGCAAGTATGGATTTAGCAGGCATTCTGGGTGTTAAACTAGTCTCTCCACCTATTAAGTACTTGGGTCTCCCTCTCACAGCTGCTCGGATAGGTTACAAGGACTGCTTACCTCTCATTGAGGAAATCTCAATTCGAATGGCTGATTGGAAAAATAAAACATTAAGTCTAGCAGGAAGACTTCAATTGATCCAATCGATCTTGTCCTCATTTCATCATATTGGACTAAAACTTTTATTTTACCTGATGGAGTGGTTAAGAAGATTTCTCAACTCACCAATAGGTTCCTATGGGCAGGTCCAAACATGAATAAGTGTTTGCACAAAGCTAGTCATGGCACTTTGAGGTTTAGTAAGATGGAAGGAGGGTTGAACATCATTGATACAAAGACTTGGAACATAGCATCTTACTGTGGTCTTATTTATAAAGTAGTGAAGAAAGAAGAAACCCTATGGACAAAATGGATATGGGAGTATCAGCTCAGAGGTAAAAGTTTCTGGACAATGAGAATTCCTTTTGACTGCTCATGGGATTTGGAGATCCATATTGAAGCACAGAAAGACAGCTGTGAGGTTCATAAAGTATGTCATAGTTAATAGGAAAGAAACTAGTCTCTGGCATGAGCCTTGGTGTGAATCTATGCTACTCACTGAGAATAATGAGTTGAAACAATTGCTACAACTTCTAGATGATGCTAGGGTGGCTGAGCTCATCACCAATGGCCAGTGGAATGGTAAAATACACTCATTGCCTGACTTTGAAGTGAAAAGGCTCATTCTAGGCATAGAGATTCAAAGTTTGATGAAGGAAGACTTTGTTGTTTGGACAGAAACAACAACTAGACAATACACTACAAAGTCGACCTACATGAATCTAAGAAGGATCAGAAACAAAGTAAAATGGTACAAACTAGTATGGGGAAAACTGGTAGTTCCTAAGCATTCTTTCATAGTTTGGCAGCTGTTCAGTGGATGCCTCTCTACTCAGGATCGTCTGATTAAGAAAAACATATTGCACCAATCATTATGTTGCTTATGCAGGAATCATAGAGAGAACTTATCTCATCTCTTCTTTGACTGTCCCTTTTCCAAGGAAGTATGGTCTAATTTCAAAAGGCACGTGGGCATGGATATAACTGTATTAACATCTAAACAAGAATGGTACAGGACATTCAGAAGAACTACTAGAAGCAATTCCTGTGACTCAGAGATAATTAGAGCTATGATATGTGCAGTTGTTTATGTTCTATGGAATGAGAGGAATAGCAGACGCTTTAAGAACAAAGAGCACACTCCTGCTCAAGTTATGAGCGGCACTTTGAGGAAAACGAAGTTATACTTGCAGAAGGAACTCAAGGAGGTCCCAGACAATGTGGATACCAGATCCATCTTAACACACCTGGGAATCAGTTTCCAGACTGTCCAGAAACAGCCAAGACTATATGTCAGTGGAATAAACCCCCACCTCAAGCTTTCATGCTTAATGTTGATGGCTCTCTCCAACACATGGCAAGCTTTGGAGGCACTATAAGAGATGAGGAAGGAAATGTCACACTAATGTATGCAGGAGCCTCAAGAAAGAGATCCATCCTTTTTCTGGAGCTAATGGGTATCGCTGAAGGATTGAAAGCAGCAAAGATGGAAGGCATTAAACATCTTGTGGTTAATTCAGATTCCCAAAGAGCTGTTAGTATAATCAATGAGGAAGAGCCAACACCATGGTATTGCCTGAACCTCATGTGTGGCATTAGAGCATATAAAATGTCATTTATCTCTGTATCAGTACAACACATACTCAAGGAAGGAAATAGAGCAGCTGATCATATTGCAAGAAATCATAATGTGAGAGAAGAGGGAGTTTGGTATAGTATAGGACCTATGGATGAAAGACTAAGTGCTATAGTACAACAAGATGCTGAGGGTTATGTTTATACTAGAGTTTAATTTTAATGCAGGTTTGGGTCTGCCTAACCCACAAAAAAAAAAAATTAAAGAGAAAAATGTGGGGGTTGATGAACAGGAAAATTCATGACACATTTTTTTAAAAATAATTTTAGGTTCTTATGCTTTATATAAACTACAAAACAGTCTCTAATCTTTATAGTAATTATAGGACCGTCCCTATACTATACGATAATTATATAACAGTCTCTATATTTTGTCTAAATTAAAGATTAGTCTGTATATTTTATCTAAATTACACAAAAGTCCTTATACTTTTCTACCCAATTTAAATTACAAAAGTTTCATATGTTGAAAATTACAAAATTGCCCCTGTGTGTGTGTTTTTTTAGTGTGATATTTCCATTAGTGCTCTATACGTATTATGTATCCCATTTTTTCTCTCTCCTAATCTAAGCAAATAACTAATAATATTTCAGCTTTTTGAGAAAATCGAAACGGCATCGAAATTGAAATATCATAATTAAATGAAGGTGTACGCTCCTGTTTTGGAAAAAAAAAAAGGTTTGCACATTAGGAAAAAGTAGTAATTTAACTTCGATTGTAAATTTTAAAAAAAAAATGTTATGGCTCATCCATATTGGGATGTTCCATGTGCTCAGGCACGTGGCATGAAGCTAGTTATTAAGAAGCATAAGATAAACCTCAATTTCTCAAAATAATTTCTAGAAAAAGTAATTGCTCATTGTTGATTGTTCCAAACTGTGTTTTAAACCCTGACTCATTAATCAGTTTAGTCGCTCCCTGGCTAGTTCGGGCAGAAATTGAAACTGCATGAAAGTTTGAGTTTGGGCTTAATGGTATTCGACAACGAACACAAAAATTTTTAGATAACCCATAAAGGATATAATTTGGCGTTATCGCATTTGGCCTATGCAAATGAACACATGGTATTATGGTATAGGAGAAAAAATTCGCTCCTAGGCGTTTAGGAGCGAAAAGTCTCCTAAGCACCCATCCGCCATCCACCACACATCCACTATCTTTTTATCTATTGATTAACTTGAGTTAATTAAAATCTAACCAAATACTTATTTTATTTTCTCTCTCCAAATCATTCCATTTTTTCTTTACAAATATTTCAATTTTTTTGTATTTCCATAAAAATAAATAAAATATTAATTTCAATTAAAAATTTGCATGTATGTGTTGCAGATTATTAATGGGGTTCTCATTGGTTCAATTGCAGGGCAAATTTCTCAAATTTATTTTGTATTGGTTATTATCATCAGTATTTTGGGTTGTAATAAAATTGTAATTTGTAATTGCATTTACGTTTCTTTAAGAATTATGAAGAAATTTAAGAATTTTTTCATAAATGTTAGTGTAGTTTTTTTTTTAAATTTTTAATGTAAGGTTATTCTTTCTTTATGGAAACACAAAAAAAAATTAAAGATTTGTGGAGAAAAAAAAATGAAATACATGTGGAGAGAATAAATACATATTTGGTTTGATTTTAATTAACTTAGGTTAATCAATAGATAACAAAATGGTGGATGTGTAGTGGATGGGTGGATTTTGTGCTTAGGAGACTTTTATAGTACCTAGTATGGTAAGATAGGGTACTGGGCCTATGAAATCAGGAGTACGGGCCTAATGGAATTTTTTTTCTGTTGGTATAGTACTATAGTATGGTAAGATAGGGTACTGGGCTTCTGCATATGAAATCAGAGTAGTACGGGCCTAATGGAATGATAGGCCTTTGGGGGCTTCGGCTCATCGAAAGTATGGCCTGGACTACAAGTAGACACTCACAGAGTATGGCTTACATGACAATAATTTCTGGCACTTCTGCTAGGAAATGCCCCATCCCGATTTCTGCGTGTTATCAATTATCATTGCGTACAGTTCTCACATGAACTATGAACCCCCATAACCAAGAATTGCAAACATGAATAGACATTATCTACTGCTTTGAAGGATATCCCTCCACAACCTCCACTATCAATTATGAACTTGCGTACAGTTCTCCAGGAGAACTATGAACCCCCATAACCAAGAATTGCAAACATGACAAGTGCTTTGAAGGCCCTCCACAACTCCACTTCGGGATGAACTTGTACTCCAGGAGTTGCCTCAAAATGATTTTGTCAATCTCAGTCAAAGGTTTGAATCCTTGTACGGATCCAGCAGCCGCTATGATTCATGGTTTAGTAGAACCAAATGAGTTTCACATGGCACTTCTGTCTGGACCTAAGAATTTGTAATGAGCAACTCTTCCAGAAAACTGCACTAGTGCCAGACTGCCAGCCCATGTAAAGTGTCGCGCTCGAGGTACATATACTTGCACTTATTGGCATATATATACGTCGACCACCCCTTTTCATCTGATGCTAGGATAAATACACGTACTACAAGATTTACTTAACGAAGAAAAGTTCAGTTCGTTGGTACGGGTGTGTTGGTTACAACTTACAAGGGTGTTCCACGTTGTAGAATCATGCATAGATGAAATAAGGGGTTTGTGTTATGTGTGCGATCGCACCCTCAAAGATTTAGAAAAACTCCATCAATGTATTACTATTTAGCTATAAAAATGTCCAAACTATTAACCATAAGGCACTACCCCCAAAAAATTTGCGTACAGTTCAATGACGGTTTACATATAATGATACTAGTTTTGAACACGTGGCTACGCCACTCTCTGCCACAATTTGCACCGAATGTTTTCAAAAAAAAATTTAATACATTTTAACTCCTAAAACATAACAAATATTAAAATAATATAAAAACAATTATTTTGTAATTGAAAATGCAAAATAGAGACAAAATCGTCCAATAGTTTGTATTGTCAGAGACAACTCAATCAAGAAAGTTAGCTCACGCCATCAATAAAGTAAGTTTTGTTTTTTACTTTTTAGCCCCTAAATAAAATAACTATTACATTTGTATTTAGCTGACTCTTTTGTATTTTAAGATAGAAACTGGGGATACAATCGTCTGAATTGGTACGAACGGAATTTTTCACGGCAAACGTCTGAATTGGTACAAACTGCTCACTTGCATGCGCCCCATTACAGGGTAGAAATAGATAAAGAGTTCGTCTACCACGAGGATATCCCTATAGAGACGCCAGCCGAGACCGTTGGATCTGAGATCTAACGGTCCGAAAATAAAAAACAAACCCATATTCTCTCTCTTCCTTTTTGTTTTTGATTTTCGGACCGTTAGATCTCGAATCCAACGGTCTCGAAACACTCATCCCTATAGAGATATCCTTGTGGTAGCCCAGATCATAGATAAAATAGATACTCCTGCACACTCAGGGTTTGAATAATCCGCCCCTAGTTCCGTATAAACGTCTGTCCGTAAAACTAGTGGCAATCATAGAGGGACTGCTTATGAGAGCGATGTATCCCGTATGCAACTCAGTCCGTGCAAACGTCTTCTACTCGATCTATATCTCTACACAAAAAGTTAACCCCTAATTAATGCAAAAAATGGGCATGAGCCCCCTCGTTTGGGTCGGGTCTAGGTACACATAAATTGTTGGAGGTTTCCCTCACATGAGGATGAGGAAAGAAACTGGTACTGTTCGTGTGAAGAAATTTGAGCGCGCACGCGCTTAAATTGGTCGTGACCAAGGCGCGCCCACAACCTTGCCATGAAAGAGAAGATAATTTTTTTCATCCTCTCACGAAACAAAATTATTGGATTTTTTGAGCTGCGAAAATAAGAAGGCGTGAGCGCTTAGATTTGCCTATCTGAGAGCGCGCCCGCGCTCATGCCTGAATAAGTCGGGTTCTGATTTTCTCCATAGTAACGCAAAATTTCGCAAACGCGTAGAAATTTCAGATTATTATAAAAACAAAAGTTAAGTTTTGAAAAACTAAGTCTTGAATAGAAACCCAATTTTGAGAGCAATCAAAATTGAGAGAAAATCCTTGCAAAGAGAAAAGCTTGTAAGAAGAGAGGAGTGATCTAGTAAGGTAGAGACTTGAGAGGAGTGATTTTAATCTTCCTTCCCATACTTATAAAAGGATTAGCTCTTGTGGAAGTAGGCTTCATTAGCCGAACCATAGTATATCTTTGTGTTGTGGTATGTTTTATTTGTTTTATATTTCTATTGCTTGTTTGTGATAGTTATTATATCCATAGATTAGGATTGTGGTTGTTGGTTGTAGTGAAAGATTAGATTTTTTATTGGAGTAGTAGATTGTATAAGTACAATCTATCTTAGTGGGGATCGATTGGTATTGTTTTCCCCAACAAGTAGTATCGGAGCCAGGTTAGAATAAGCCCAACAAGGTTGTTATCCAAATTTTGTCCAAAAGGTGTTTGATAAAATTCATGTTATGAAGTTTGAGTTGAAATAACTTGTAGAGATGGACCATTATGTAAATACTTGTATGACTAGTTTGAATAGAGCTAACTACACTATTTGGAAAGCCAAAATGGAAGACTTACTCTATTGTAAAGACTTGGCAAAACCCATTGAGAATGGAGGAGTTAAACCAGGCGCAATAGTGATGGCTGAGTGGACCAAGCTTGACAGAAAAGCAATTGGGTACATTCGACAGTAGATTGACGACAGTGTCTTCCACCATGTATCCCAAGAGACTACCGTTTTTGGCTTGTGGAAGAAACTCGAAGACCTCTATAAGAGGAAGTCAGCCGAAAACAAGGTACTTGTCACACCCCAAATTTCTAAACAATTACAAAGTGAATATTTGAATTATAAATATCTCAAACATCACTATGTTCAATTGTCTAAAAACCCAGGCTATGACAGGGTGGATACAACACATACCAAAACCGAAAACCCACATCATAAAGAATCAACTTAACAACAATAATCTCCAAAATTTCTCAACCATCACTTTATTAAAAGACTATCTTCCATCCAAAAATCATCAAAATAAAACTCTAAGAATAATAGGTCTTCAACATCGTATTCTCATGTCATATGAATATGAAACTACGTTAATACATACTTCCAAAAAGAATCGGACCTAATAAAAGAAACTAACGGACTGCTCCAGGCAAGAATCCAAATCACACGTCGTGGTTCCACTGCCTTCCACCTATGTTCACAAGAACACACCCACGTTGCCAAAACAAAGCAAACATGGGTTAGCAAAATGGAATTTGCTGGTATGAGTAGACTAACCACATAAAAACAATGTCATACTTTAATCATCCAATAAACACGTTATATGTACCCATATCTTAATCATTCTCAGCTTGAAAGACAGGTAGTTTCGTCATTTCAATCAGCATAGTTTCTTCCCAAACAAGACTTCCATTCTATTAACTTATTATAATAACTCGTTTTAATAACTAAGTAATTGAATTAAAACTTACCGATATCCACTTCTGTATAAGGGTAGGACAGCATCCCTGCACAAAAGATTATTAAGTTCTACCCTCTTGCAAACGAAAGTTAGAAATTCTAAATAACATATGTAGATATCATATAAGTATTCAAATGTAAGCCCAAACACACTCACATAATCAAATCAATTTCTCCTATTAATTAATCGATTACTTTTCTTATACACTCACCCTTTAGTACCTATGTACCTTAGGTCATTCCCGCCACATTAAATGAATACCCGGGTCATGACACAGTCAATGAATACCCAATTATAACGCTAACAGGATATTTATGGCACATTCAATAAATGCCCACCTATCACATGGCATCTGCAGTTATAAAATCTCATTTCCAAAACTTGAGGCGTGGAGAGATTCTAAAAGAGTGCGGTAAATTTGTTTACGCATTATTGAACTTTATTACATATATTATTTCAGGGAACGGAGGAGTATCTTGTTTCACGTATTATTGTTTACGCGTTATTAATATATCGATGTCTAAGTATTCTAGCGTCGTATATCATAAAAGACTGAAATATTACATAGTAGTTAATACACGTACACACGTATATATAGAAAGGTCTTAGCCTAAAACCAAGCATGGTAATATCCCTAGACCTATCCTAATAGACCAAATCATCATCCGAGTTAAAAATCAAACTTGGTCAACTAGTCAAAGTCAACTCTGGTCAACAGTCAAAGTCAACTCTAGTCAACCAATCATAAAGTCAATCTAACCAAAAACCCAAAGACTAAGGCCCAAAACCCTTGGCCTTTCCCAATCCCAATCTAAACTTAAGCCGATGAGTGAATATACAAAAAATCACTCAAGCCCACTTGCCTGATTCGGCCCAAGCCCAAGCCCAAACAAAACTCACTGGTCACATTCTTCTTCCTCACAGCACCTCTCCTCCACCACCAGCCACCACCGGCCATCCAACATTACTAGTTGGTTCGGCCCAACCCACAATATGAATTGGTTCGGCCAAATCTCAAACCCAACCAAGGGTCGTCTCCCTCACCAGCGCCGTCAGCTCTCTCCACCGATCAGCCACCACCAATTTCCATCCACCAACACTTCTAACCTAACCAAAATTAACCTAAATCAAAACCCCTACTACTTTAATTAACACAAAAACTCAAATCATTGATTCACCAATTCCTCCATCAAAACTGGATTGATATTTCGACCTCCATTAATGCATGTTCCAAAGCTTCAACCTCACACTCTCCAGCACCCAATCAAACATCAACAACCAATAACCAACCAACAATTCACAATCACAACCAAAAAGAGTTCAAACAAAAACAATCAGGACGATTCCTTCTTTTGGCTTGACGACGCCATTAACAGCCTCATCCAAGTTCCAACAAATTAAATTTCCCTAGTTTCACTAATCAATTTCTAACATTTCACTTTAAATCTCAGAGTTCAATAGGGTTTAACAAATCACTTCAGAGTTTTCAATAGTTCACTTTCAGAGTTTCAACAGAATTAACAAATCACTTCACTTTCAGAGTTTCAACGGTTTAATTTCAAATCTTAGAATTCCAATAGAGCAATATGCTAGCATTTAACAAGTTTTAACGATATAACGACAATACCAAGGATAATAACAGAAGAAGGGCAGTAAAAATGCGCGGAAACTGTAGACAGCAAAATTATTTCTTTATACATGTCAAACTCTAGGTTCGGTGAAATAGAAAAATAGAAAAATAACTACTCACCCCTGATTAGCTCCGACTATCAGCTATCAGAAGAAATCTTCTTTTTCCTCTCTCAGTAAAACTCTTTTTTTTTCTCTATATAAAACTCTCTGTGTTTTCTTTTAAAAACTTCATGTGAACTCCTTTTTGTTTTCAAACTCCTCTAAAAACAAGAAAAGAAAGTTTATCTCTTAACCCTACTAGGTTTCCTATCCTTACTAATATCTATATTATTTTTTTGTTTTATCTATTATCTATTATTATTATACTAGGAAAAATAAAAGAAAAAGACGGGGTGTTATAGTACTGCTCATTAAGAAGTTTGTTAACACGAAGTACAAAGAAGGTTCTTCAATGTCTGAGCATCTTAATGAAGTACATAATACCATCAATCAGTTGCACTTGATGAAGATTTATATGGATGACGAAGTTGAGGCTTTGTTCCTATTAAACTCTCTATCTGACAATTGGGAGACGTTAGCAGTTTCTCTTAACGGAACCGTTAAGGATGGAATCATTTCCATGGAGATGGCTACCGAGGCATTGTTAAATGAGGAGACAAGAAGGGGTTCACAAAGCATCTCCTCTCACTCAGAGATCCTGTCACAGAGAAACGGGGGAGAGGTAAAAGCAGAAAACCAGCTCATTCTAGAGGTGATGACAGAAGCAAATCTAAGGGTGAAACTAGAACTCCTAAGGTAGATAGACAATGTTACTATTGTGCCACCAAGAGTCACTTCAGGTATGAGTGTAGAACACTGAAGAGGAATGAGAAGAATAATTGTGTACATGAAGACATGGTAAAGAGGAACAGAAACACAGACCGAGATACTGCCGCACTAGTAGACGATGATCTAGTGGGAATTGTGTCAGATTGTAGTGAGTGTTGTGTTAGTACCTCATGCCAGAAAACAAAGTGGGTGATAGATACAGGCCAGAACATCTTATCACGTCACACCGCATAGGGGATTCTTCACTACCTACAGTTGTGGTGAATTTGGTGAGGTAAAGATGGGTAACAGTGGCGTCTCGAAGATTATAAGCATTAGGGATGTTCATGTAGAAACCAATGTCGGCTACACCTTGACACTCAAGGATGTAAGACATGTCACTGACATTCGGCTAAGCCTAATTTCCACTGGAAAGTTAGATGATGATGACTTTCAAAACTCGTTTGGTAACGGGGTATGAAAACTGAGCAGCAGTTCCATTGTAGTAGCCAAAGGGAAGAAAACTTGCTCGCTTTACAAGACACATGCTAGTTTGTGTAAAGTAGAGTTAAATGCGACACAAGAAGAAGCTTCCTCCGAACTATGGCATAAGAGACTGTGTCATATGGGAGAAAAATGTATAGAAGTTCTTACCAAGCAAAAGGCCTTGCCAAACATAAAAGTACGTATTTAAATAGATGTACTTATTGTTTGGTTGGAAAGCAACACGGTGTCTTTCCAAAAATTTCCTTATCATAGAAAGGACAATGTCCTTGAGCTTGTACACATAAACTTATGTGGTCCTATGAAGGTAAAGTCCCATGGGGGAGCTTTGTACTTCTTGACTTTCATTGATGATGTATCAAGAAAAATATGGGCATATAGTCTGAAGACTAAGGATGAAGTACTTAGCGTGTTAAAGACTTTCCATAGCATGGTGGAAAGAGAGACAGGGAAGCCTTTGAAGTGTATTCACTCAAATAATGGGGGTGAGTACATTGAGACATTTGAAGAGTATTGCAAGAGTCATAGGATTCGTCATGAGCAGACCGTTCCCAAGACTCTACAACACAATGGTATAGCCCAGAGGATGAACCGGACCATTGTAGAGAGGATGAAATGCATGTTGTCTCACTCTAAGTTACCTAGAAGTTATTGGGTAGAAGCAATGCGCACAGCCGTAAATGTGACCAACCTATCGCCTTCGAAGCTTCTGAATAGTGATTATCTAGAGAGAGTATAGTCAGGTAGAGATGTTGATTATGGATACTTGAGGGTATTTGGGTGCAGGGCATTTGTTCATATTCTAAAGGATGAGAGATCCAAGCTTGATGACAAAGCTAAGCAGTGCATTTTTTTTGGGTTATGGGGATGAGAAGTTTGGCTACAAACTTTATGATCCGATTAACAAGAAGGTAATCCGAAGTCAAGATGTTGTGTTCTTGGAAGACCAAACCATAACAGACTTTGAGGATGGTGAGAAACTAGAAGCTTTCACTAATGATTTTGTTGATTCAGAACCAGAAGTTCCTACTGTAAAACGTGTAGAAAGCATTGAGAATGCAGAGAACCATGGGTTTGAAGCTCATGATGATGATCCTATAGCTCATGATGGGATAGAACTTATTGATATAAAAGATATAGATGAAGTGCATTAACCACCACCTGAGCAAGCAGAAATACATCCTCCTAAGCCACAAGAAGATGGGGTAAAAATGTCCGATAGAGAGAGACAAACTTCAACCAGGTATCCACCACATACGTATGTTTTACTATCTGATGGTGGAGAACCTATATACTATCAAGAGGCTCTTGAAGATACAGATAAAAAGATGTGGTTAAAGGTCATACATGATGAGATGGATTCTTTACATAAGAATCACACTTATGACTTAGTTGAGAATCCGAAAGGAAGAAAAGTTCTCAAGAATAAGTGGATCTTCAAAGTCAAGCATGAGGAGAATAATCCACACCCAAGGCACAAAGCTCGCCTTGTTGTGAAGGGATTCGGTCAAAGGAAAAGTATTGACTTTGATAAAATTTTATCTCCTATAGTTAAGATGAATTCTATCAGGGTGGTATTGGGTCTGACCGCAAGTATGAACCTAGAGGTTGAGCAACTAGATGTCAAGACAGCTTTTCTTCATAGAGACCTTGAAGAAGATGTCTACATGGACCAGCCAGAAGGGTTTGAGGTCAAAAGCAAAGAGCACCTAGTAGGCAAGCTGATAAAGAGTTTGTATGGGTTAAAGCAGGCACCGAGACAGTGGTACATAAAGTTTGATTCTTTTATGGTGAAGCATGGCTACATGAAATCCGTTTCCAATCATTGTGTGTTTGTTCAGAAATTTTCAGATGGAGATTTCATAGTGCTCTTGTTATATGTGGATGATATGTTGATAGTTGGCCAGAACATCAACAAGATATCCAAGCTGAAGAAAGACTTGAGTAAGTCCTTTGAGGTGAAGGATTTGGGTCAAGCAAAGCAGATACTTAGTATGCGGATCACTCGTGAGAGAAAGAGTGGGAAGTTGTGCCTTTCTTAAGAAAGCTACATTGAGATCGAAGGTGTTGAAGAGATTCAACATGGATCAAGCGAAGCCAGTCAGTTGTCCGCTTGGTAGCCAGTTCTGCATGACCAAAGATATATGTCCAAAGGGTGAGCATGAGCAGAGTCAAATGGAAAAAATTCCTTATGGATCCACACTGGGCAGCTTGATATATGCAATGGTGTGTACAAGACCGGATATTGCTTTCATCGTTGGTGTTGTAAGTCGTTTTCTATCAAGTCCGGGTAAAGAGCATTGGAAAGATGTTAAGTGGATATTGAGATATCTCAAGGGCACTTCCAAGCGAGTTTGTGTTTTGGTGGGAGTAAGACCTTACTTGAAGGTTACACAGATGCAGACATGGCAAGCGATGTTGACTCTATGAAGTCCACCTCCGGTTATCTGTTTATTATTGCAGGGGAAGTAGTTTTTTGGTAATCTAAGTTACAAAAGTGTGTTGCTCTCTCCACTACATAAGCCGAGTATATTGCAGCCACTGAGTGTTGGAAAGAGATGATATGGATGAAGAGGTTCTTCGATGAACTAGGGCTAAAGTAGAAACATTTTGTAGTTTTATGTGACAGTCAGAGCACCATCCATTTGAGCAAGAATCCAAGTTTTCATTCTAGATCCAAGCATATACATGTGCGTTATCATTAGATTAGAGAAGTTCTTGAAGACAAGCATTTGTGCATTGAGAAGATCCATATCGACAAGAACGGGTCAGATATGATGACCAAAGTCTTACCAAAAGGTAAATTTGATGTTTGTTATGCTACTGCCGGAATGGTAGCACACTTTTCCTGTTTATTTGGGAATGCATGGAGGTATCCACTCTCGCTGTTCGGGAGGGAGAAATTGTTGGAGTTATCCCTCACATGAGGATGAGAAAGAGGAGAGAAATTGGTTGCTTGTTCGTAGGACCAAGTATACAGCTTTGTCGTGAAAAAAGAAGATAGTTTTTTTTCAAATCTCCACACAAACAAATAAGTTCTTGGACTTTTGAGTGGGAAAATAAGAGGTCGTAGCCTTCAGATTTGCCTATCTGAGAGCGCGCCCACGCTCATACTTGAATAAGTTGGGTTCTGATTTTCTCCACAGTAACGCGAAATTTTATAGACGCACTGAAATTTCAGATTACTATAAAAACAGAAGTTAGGTTTTGGAAAACCAAGTCTTGAATAGAAACCCAATTTTGAGAGCAATCAAAATTGAGAGAAAACCCTTGCAAGGAGAAAAGCTTCTAAGGAGAAAGGAGTGATCTAGTAAGGTGGAGAGACTTGAGAGGAGTGATTGTAATCTTCCTTCCCATACTTATAAAAGGGTTAGCTCTTGTGGAAGTAGGCATCATTGGCCGAACCACGGTACATCTTTATGTTGTGGTATATTTTACTTGTTTTATATTTCTATTGCTTGTTTGTGATAGTTATATCCATAGATTAGGATTGTGGTTGTTGGTTGTAGTAAAAGATTAGATTTTTTATTGGAGTAGTAGATTGTCCAAGTACAAGATATCTTAGTGGGGATCGATTGGTATTGTTTTCTCCAACATAAACCCCTCACCTTCGACCCATACGGTATAACCCCCCTCTTTTCATGGCTTTGCTAAATAACATCTCTATTTTCCAAAATGAATAAAATTTAGGTCTAATTTTTAATTTCCCCACCAAAATTCTTTCTTGATATACCCTAATAACAAATTTGAAATACCAAAAATAGCGATTTCCTTGTTTTGCCATTGAAGATTAAAGAAGATTAGTGCAAATTAGGTTCTCGTCGTTTTTCATTTGAAGAAATAAAACTCAACATTGAAAAAATCATTAATCCTTCGAAAGCTGCATTTTTAAATTTTCTAAGTTCATCTCTTGTAACAAGTAGCTTTAACAGGGAGAAACTCTCCAGGACAGACTGGGGAAAAAAGTAACTATTAAGAACACATTTTTTTTTAATCACTCGCAAGGACCAGGTAGATAAAAGGTCAAGTATACCCTTGACGCGAAATTAAAAACCGCTCGGGTGGATAAAAGGTCAATTGAGTATACCCCTAATGCGAAATAAAAAACAACTCGGCCCAACCGTAACGACCCAGTGTATGTATATAGTATGAACAATGAATCATTATTCATACCTATTTAATTAATGTATAAACAATCATTATTCATACCTCATCATGAGCTATGAACAATCACTGTTTATATGACACAATTATTATTCATACCTATTTGGGGTATGAACAATCACTGTTCGTATGAACATTTATTGTTCATACCTATTTAGGGTATGAACAATCACTGTTTATACATCAAGATAATATAAGATTAGTAAGAACACCTATTAGAGTATGATCAATTGTTCATGCCTAATTTTCATACTTTAACATGAGCTATGAATACTCATTGTTCATATGAACAATCAAATCATTGTTCATACCTATTTGGGGTATGAACAATCAATGTTTATACCTCAATATAATATATGATTAGTAAGAATACATATTGGAGTATGAACAATCATATTGTTCATACCTTAACATAATGTATGATCAGTAAGAACATTTATTGGAGTATGAACAATCAATGTTCATACCTCAATATAATATATGATCAGTAAGAACACCTATTGGAGTATGAACAATATACCTCAACATGAGCTATGAACACTCATTGTTCATATAAACAATCATTGTTCTTTCTGATCATACATTATGTGATGTATGAACAGTATATATGAACACTTATTAATTGGATTATGAACAATCATTGTTCATACCTATTTGGGGTATGAACAATGATTGTTCATACCTGAACAATCACTGTTCATACCTCAACATGAGCTATGAACACTCACTGTTCATATGAACAATCATTGTTCATACATATTTGGGATATGAACAATCAATGTTCAATTCATACCTTAATATAATATATGATCAGTAAGAACACCTATTGGAGTATGAATGAACAATCATACTGCTCATACTGTTCATACATCAACATAATGTATGATCAGTAAGAATACTTATTGGAGTATGAACAATCAGTATGAACAATGATTGTTCATACCTCATACCTATTTGGGTTATGAACAATTATTGTTCATATCTCAACATGAGCTATGAACAATCATTGTTCATACCTATTTGGGGTTTGAACAATCACTGTTCACACCTTAACGTAATGTATGATTAGTAAGAACACCTTTAGGGTATGAACAATCATATCAATGTTTATACCTCAACATAATGTATGATCAGTAAGAACACATATTGGGGTATGAATAATCATTGTTTATACCTCAATATGAGTTATGAACAATCATTGTTCATACCTCAACATATTGTATGAGGTACGTTAACCTATTTGAGTATGAATAATCAATGTTTATACATCAACATAAGGAACATACGGTATGAACATTCATTGTTCATAGCAAAACGACTAAAAAGGTAAAATCGGAAAATATTTATTTCAAATATGAGCTATTTGTCTTTACGAGTTATTTTCACTCGAAAATTAGGTTTCTGGGTTATTTACACCCGAAAATTGTTCTTGAGAGTGATTAAAAAAAACATTGGTTTTGTGAGTGATTTTCACTCCCAAATGGCTATTGGGACCAATTTCTTGTAGCTTTAAACCTTCATTGATTATTCTATTTCTTTAACTTATATATTTTTTCTACAGTAATAAGTATTTTTTTCGTTCTTTGTGCTAAAACTGGTTATTTCGATATGTAAATTTATTTTTTCTTATGAAAATTTGTTTTTGCATAGTAAAATTTATATATAAATTTATTTTGTCATATGATTTTGTTTTTTGCATAGTAAAATTTATATGCAAATTTATTTTTCATAGTGAAATTTATATATAAATTTAATTTTGCATATGAAAATTTACTTTTGCATAGAAATTATAGTACAAAAATCAATTTTAAAATTTATATGCAAATTTATTTTTTCATTGTGAAATTTATTTTTGCATATGAAAATTTATTTTTCATATGTACTATATAGTGCAAATTTTGTTTTGCATAGAAATTGTAGTACAAAAATAAGTTTTTGCATAACAATGTTTACTTTGAATCGTTGAATTACCAAACAAGTTTTTCATCTATATATAAGTTTAAAATTAAACTTTCATATTATTTTCATTTTAAAAACGATTTTTTTTTTCGTTTCTAAAACAATCACAATATGAAAATTAAGCAAAGACGTATTGGGGGTTTTGACTACTAAGTTTGGTTTTTTGAATAAAAACAATTATTAGATCTTAGATTATTTTTTAGCTTTTTAATGTTACTATTGTTTTTTTCATTGTTATAACATGTTGATTTTTATTTATTTATGTTTTCCTAAAATATGGTTCTTATTTTTTGAAGAAGGGAGGGAAAGGGAAGAAGAAGAAAGAGGGTGCATGAGATGTTTTACAGGGCATTTTCGTCTGATTTCAGTTTGTTTTTATGTTTTTAAAAAAGATGGAGGTTTAATGTACTTTCTCGGCTCACGGGTGTGTTTCACTTGACAATTTAACTGCCATGGAGATTCATCCCAAATCCGGCTAATTAATGGGCTCAGAGACGGAGTTTCTTAAAATAATATAATATAACGGTACGTGGAATATGGACTTAAATCTGGAATTGATGAAAACTGGTGACCTGCAGAATTTGAGGATATTTATGGTACATTAAATATGTAGTAGGAAATGTAGTAACAATAAAATATGGGACCACCCTCCGGAGTCCGGACCACCCCAACCCCAAGCCTCATCATTTGGCCCTGTGCGAGCCTTAAAAATGCAAGTGATTATTCTCATTCATAGGTATATGACCATATCTTTACCAAAAATATATATATTTGTATGACCATTTAACACTGTCCCATATGTCATATAGTCCATCACTTTATCAAGGAATCCATGCACCTAATTAAAAGTAAGTTGATGTTAAGACTAGCTAGGTTAACCACTAATAACTAATCAAATCTTTGTAATAATTAGCCCAAAAATTGTCTTTTAAAATTTTAAATCATAGATATGATATGCATTAACCATATCATTTAAGCCCGTAACGAACATGGTACTGTACATGGTAGAAAGATCGGAAACATGCATGCGTTTGATGGCTCTCATCTTGAGTGAGAGAATTCATAATACTAATTTTGCTTCAGCAACACTATCCCTAACCAAAAAGGATACAGATCCATATATCTTTTATATCTAGATATGGGACTACACTTTTATAGTGAGGAGAACATAGCATGGGTTGGGCAATGATTTGGATAGTCTAAGTGTAACAAATGTACTAAACAAGCAAAGGTAGAGAGAGAGAGAGATCAGAGAAGAGAGAAAAGGAGGTCATGCTTGTGTCCGCATGCATCTCTTCGGCAATGCCTTAGGAATTTGATAACTAGTTGTGGATGAGATGGTGGGGGCGCACTTCCACCGCAACACCAACCCTGAAAGCAACGTCTACGTCAAAGATGAACCAATTCACGCAACATTTTTTGGGGTGACTAGGATAGTATCACCCCGGACATAGGGTCCCAAGGGGCCAAAGGCTAAGGAATGAAGCACTGCATTATTCCTTTACACGGAAAAAATAAAGTAATATCATGGCTAAAGAAAAAGGAGATAGAAACCCTCCACCAAGGAGAACAGGAAAAGAAAGGAGGGAGACAAAGTGGAAGGATTTTAATCCCATCATTAAAGAAGACAAATCACTACTGGCATCATTTTCTCACCATCATCATCCATTGATGATGTCTTAACTACAATATAGCACATATCTCGATGGAAATTATACAATTTTGACGTAATCCTTACGACTAATTAAAGGTGTATATTTCGCTAACTGTAGCACTTTTTTTGGTTCTTTTGAGAGAACGAAAATATAAGCATTTGACTTGGTTAGAGCTCATCATAAACTATTGATTGCACTAGTAAAAATAGGGGGTGATTGGAATCCAAAGGATTATGTCCGAGGTGCTTACCAGCAATAATTCCGACAAGAACAGATATGGTGCATGAAACCCTTTTCAATTTCTGTCTGCAAATGAAAGTCAACTGCTTTTCTAATTTTTCAACATTTTTCCACATGGATTAATCTCATTGGTACACCTAATCGGATAAATACGGAGTCAACTGTAGTGTTTTGATGTTCGATCATCCAATTTCGAAGATCAAGCTCAGCTCAGATTGTACAAGTTTGGAGTATTTTTTATTTTTTTTATCTTAGTCTTGATCGAGTGTTCATACGATAATTCCAAAATATGTCAATTTTTAACTTTTGTTTTCTTCTTCAATGCATACTTCATGAGCAACAAGTAGCCTAAACTAAAAACAAGTTCGTTGTATGCATAAAGCTCAAAATGCATGTATAACCACGTACAAACGTGGATACTGCAAAGGATTTTGTTTTTGTATAAATTCCTATGTGTATATTCAACTCGGTCATATATTATGTTATATTTAGCAAAAAAACATATATTATGTTATAGACTTTTGGGGAAATGTGCAAAAATGGTTCACAAATATGTTCACCTTGAAGCATCTAACGTTTAGACGATATGATAATGAATTAATTAATAATCGCAAGCTAAAACTAAGGAAGTAAGGGCTAAGGAGTATCAACCTATATCGCGCGCTTATCCTCCACTACCATAAATATACAGTACATTAGGACATAGCGTCATAGGCGCATAGCTCATATATATACTAGCTGAAGGTCACCACTTCAACATCTAGTTCAATTCTCTTCATTTGAATGAGAATCTTATTCTCTTTTTTTGTCTGTTTCCTTGACTACAGGAGCTAAAGCTTTAACTGCCAAATGCAAGTATGCAGTCATTGGACCCTTCATATACAAATGCGAGCAGACTTGGGGTGTGCCAGTTTGAAATTAATTTTCCTATAAGAAATCAATGGAGAAGTGGAGAACTTTCTTATTTCCTATACTATGAGAAATCAGTGAAACTAATTAAGACTTGATCAAACTTGTTTAGGATTAAAGAGCATGTAATCTGCATTCAAACTTCCAAAAATAAAGATGACATTTTCCTCCAAGCAAACTAGAATTGTTGAAGGAAAAGTAGAAGCCTTGTACCCTTAGGGAAAAGTACGAAAACTAGTTTTTTGTTCTTGATATTTTCTTATCACCTTAGGGCCCTGTCTACCCCTTTCGGCTTTATAGTTTATATACATTCGGCTATAGTTTATGTTATCATCAATTTTCTTTTCTAAATTATAAGATATACAATCAGGTGATATTCAGTGAATACTCGATCAGTACCATTTTTATAAGAAGTATTGGACCACATAGTACATCAAACTAAATATAAAACCAAAAATTAACACCAAAGTTCTGAACTCACAGGAATATTGCTTCCAGCAGCGGCCTTTCTTTTCTCTCATTTCTTTACTTCTTATCACTTAGGACATAATCTAACTTTTGGAGTCCATTTGGTTTTTTAGTGACTTATTATTGGTTTTACAATTGAATTGAAAAAAATGAGTACATTAACTATCAATAATTTGCTAGAGTGCGGTATATGCGATTTCAAGCTGACTTGGGGTTTCAACGTTTCATTCACAAGTATGCAAACCGTGCTATGCATCGGTTTTTTTAAGTCTTGAAACCCGTCCCTCGAGATCGATAGTTAGTATGGTTTTTTTGGATTCTAATCGTAAATTGTAATTATATAGGAGAGACTCATCTATTTATTTTTTTAAAACAAAATGGAATATAATTATATTATTTAAGTGACATTAGGGAGGTTCTTTTAAATTATCAATAATAAAATAGGGCTTGTTTTAATTTTAATATGGGAAATGGAGATAATTATTTAATTTAAGTGACATTAGATAAGTGTTTCTAAATTATTAATAAAAAAGGGTCTTGGTCAAATTATATTAATAAAAGTGGGACTTATTCTAAATTTAGTGAGGGAGGTGTTTCTAAATTAAGTAAATAAAGAGATTTTAAATTGCCTATTCGATATTGGGAAGGGTATTCCGGAAGACCCAGCTATCATATAGTGTAGATATATATACATGTAGTGGAGCCCTGGGCAGTTTAAGCGCCTATTAATCGGCGCATAAGCTCTATGCGTCCTTCGACCGATCCGATCAAGAAAAAATTTAGAAGTCTGAGCGGGTGCCATAAAACGGGCAATTTCTTCTACTTAATCGGAAAATTGGTATAAAAAAAGCATCGATTAATAGATTTACATGTTTTTTTATTTTATTTATTTATTTATTTTATTTTTAATTTAAGTCTACGAAAAAACCCAAAAAAGAAAAGCCTACGAATCTATATATTGAAAACATTTCACTTCACCGAGCAAAAATAATCAAAACTGTAAAAAGTGAAAAACCACCAAAGAAAACTCTTAGGCCAACTAGCACTCCACCACTCAGGCTTGTAGTTTTTTTACTTTATTTTGTTTTAGGTTGTTATATCCATAGTACAAAATATCGCGATATATTGCGATATTTCACAATACATATCCATATGTCAACAAAAGATATATAAATATCACGATATGTTTAGAGATATATAAGACTGCAAATATCCATGATATTTCAATGATATTTAGTGATATTTAGTGATATTTGACAATATTTTGTATAGTTAATAATTTTATTTAATATTTACTATTATATTTCAAATAAATATAAATTATATATCATGATATATCAAAAAAATATCCATAATATCTATGATATTTATCAATATTTTATATATATCCACGATATTTGCATATAAGACAATGTCAAATATCTCCAAAGAGAAATATATATCCATGATACATATCTATAAATCAGGAATCGATATTTTGCCATATCCTGATATTTTGTACTATAGTTATATGACTTATATGCGACATATGTATTATAGGTTAACTAAGGCGATTAATTCCGATTAATCTCTGATTAATCGCTATAAGCTCTTGGAGCGACTTGCTCCCGATTAGCGCTTAAACTGCACAAAGTGGAGGTCGTAGCACGTGACAAATGCTTTGTGCGAATGCAAAAAGCAAACAAATTGTCATGAAGGAGATTGCTAATAAACAACACATTTGAAAAGTTGCATAGTTGCAACCCATTATTCCCAGACAAATTGACCTTATAGATTGGGTAATCTTAAATACTCTCCTAATTTCTTTCTAATGGGTCCTGTGTTGGGCACTCACCAAATTGTATTGGGCATGCCCCTAAAAAATACGGAGCCTACAATTTTTTTGGGGGTCTGCATTTGTGTTGGGCGCAACATACAGTTGAATACGGCCCCCACTCTAAACGACTTAATCCGAAAGAAACCGAGAAAATCGGAGAAAACTAGTTTCACTATTTCGTGCTTAGAGCATCTCTAGGTGGTAGTATAACCTGTCAAATTCCTCATATTTGAAGAAAAAGTTCAGAATTTCTCGGAATTTCATCTCTAAGTGGCCTCATTCATAGTCGCATAATCTGTCTGTTCGCATTCTTGTTCGCAAATTTGGAGGTTTGGATGCGGATGCGGAGCGACAATAGTAATGTCGCCACGTCGATTACTAATGTAAGCCCCAAGTTTTTTTTACTTTGACCAAAGACCACGCCGCTAGTAGTAATCGGCGCGCCACTACCACTACTAATGTCGCGCAAGTTATTTTTTTTTACTTTTTCAATTTAGTGCAACAGTAAGAATGTCGCGTGAGTTTTTTTTTTTTGGGGGCGACAAAGGGTAATGTCGCTAGCGACATTATTATCTTGGCGCCGCCGCCCGATAAATGGCACGCGTAGTAGGGTTTACAATTGCATTTGCGGTCGATATTTGCGAGCACCTAGAGTTGGTCGAAATTTGCGACCAGATTCTCCAAAAAAATTCTTCAAATTTGAAGAGCATACTACCACCACCTAGAGATGCTCTTAGCTTCTTCTCTTCTTTCAATTCAAAGAAACCCAACAAAGAAAATTCGGATAAGAAACCCAACACTGATTCAATTAACCGAATAAGATTAATTGGCCATTAATGAAATCAATTAATGACTAATTATTAAACAAAAAAATCAAATCGAAATAGTTTCAATAATGAAATCAATGATCTCAAAAGCTGGATTTGTGATGGTTTGATTAGACTCATGATTCAATTAATGATATATATGATTTTTCAAATTCCAAAAAACTCAAGAATCTCTTTGTAATCTATTAGAAAAATGGGTGTGCAATTGAAAGTTCAAAGTGTTGTAAACACATGGAATTTGGATTTGCACAAATCCATTGAGAAATCAATAAGTAATTTGTCTCCTAAGTTACCCCACTTAAAATGAAATGGTTGATAAATTAGTGTGAAAAACACTTAGTCCCAGATAGGAAGAACACCAAAGAGTTGTTGAGTTTATAGAACTTAATTGTGGCTACTGGGTTGGGCCCTAAGGGGTACCACTAATTTTCTATGGAGACGGAACACCATCAAGCTCAACAAGAAACACATACGTCATCGCCTCCGCCGTCTAACTGGCCGGCTCGGCTGGGCATGGGTATGACTAGGTAGTGTGTAGTGTATATTCTTTGGGTCCTGTTACTGCCGGATCCCATATTGTGTTGGGCAAACCCCAAAAACAAAAATAATTATTACAAGTGTGCCATTGGTCCCAAAAAGTTGTTTTCTATTGGGCACCTCCCAAACCAACGTGAATTTCACTTGTTGCAAACTTGTAACCTTTTAAGCCCTTCTCTTCTCTTCCACCATCCTAAATCTTAAACCATAAAAACTATATCCTAACACTAGCATTAAACACTAAGGCTGAATATGCATGTGACTAGGGCTGAATATGCATGTGTATAGTGGCTGAATGAGAAAATTCGAACACCCTAGGCTTAAACGACCCGGCTAGGTCGTTCGTTGTGCAAACCAAACGGTTTGATCACACTGTCTGGACTGAGTCCAAAACGATGTAGCCATGTCGTTTGAGATTTGGACTTAGAAAAAAACTTACCGGTGTGGTCACACCATTTGGACTAAGTCCCAAACAACTTGGCCACACCGTTTGGGACTTAGTCCAAACGGTGTGCCCACACCAGTCAATAGGCCAAAAAACAGAACTTCATATTTTTTCAAAGTTCAAATCCCAAACGACATAGCCACACTGTTTGGACTAAGTCCCAAACGGTGTGGCCAAGTCGTTTGGGACTTAGTCCAAACGGTGTGACCACACCAGTAAGTTTTTTTCTAAGTCCAAATCTTAAACGACATGGCCACATCGTTTTGGACTCAGTCCAGACGGTGTGACCAGACCGTTTGGTTTGCACAACGAACAACCTAGCCGGGTCATTTAAGCCTAGGGTGTTCGAATTTTCTCATTCAGCCACTATACAGATGCATATTCAGCCCTAGTGTTTAATGTTAGTGTTAGGATATAGTTTTCATAGTTTAAGATTTAGGATGGTGGAAGAGAAGAGAAGGGCTGAAAAGGTTGCAAGTTTGCAACAAGTGAAATTCACAATGGTTTGGGAGGTGCCCAATACAAAACAACTTTTTGGGACCAATGGCACACTTGTAATAATTATTTTTGTTTTTGGGGTCTGCCCAACACAATATGGGCAGACCCTTCTTTTTGGACAACCAATTTTTTAACAAGGTCCAATCCGATCCGTTTGGGCCCATAAAGCTTACTAGTTTCTCTTAAATTAGTAAAGACAGAAAAACATATTTGAAATGGTGCAGCAGTTCGAAAAGTTATATTATGCCAAAAAGGTACGACGTCCTTTCGAAAGATGTGACGGTTCGAAACGTTGTATTATGCCAATTATGCTTAAATGGTGCATCTTTTGGAAAAGTTGCGACTATTCGAAAAGTTGCATTGCTGTTTCGAAAATGCACCTATCTCCTATAAATATCGTACGTTTTTGCATGAAGGGACATCCCTTTATGCATCTCTTCTCCTATCTATTTTTAGTCAAAACACAATGTTGAGTTTGCTGATTCTGTAGAATTGAAGTGTTGTTTTCCATAGAAGGAAAAATCTATTCTATCTTGGGAAATAGTTTCTTATCCAACTTTGAAGCACCGTGAGGGGGAAAATCTGTCTTTGTCTTGAGGACATAGTAAATCTTCATTAGGCTCGGATTGACATTTTTATACTTGGTACATTTGAGATAAAGGCTTGTAATGTTGTCGTAATTGGTAAAGAGTAAGTATATTTGGGTTGTGGTTCCTAACATAATCATCTCTATGTCTCTATTTTTTAACTGACTAAGAAGGTAGCAATAAACTTGTAAAATTTGGTTCTGACACTAAAGACAAATTCTGCATCATATTATGAATAATATAGATGTTACTCCAAGTACCTCTATAAGATGTAACTCTTAGAGAGAAGACTAGAAAATTTGGTGTCCTGACACTAAAGACAAATTTCCACAAAGTCTGCTTTTGAAAGTATACGGAAAACTGCACAAAAGGGGGGTTGGCATACAAGAATATGGAATGGTTTTATTCATCTAAGGACCTCTGGAATGGCTTGGAAAATAGTGAAGGGATGTGTTGCAACGGATAACAGAGTGTAGAATTCAAGCATTAGATTGGCATCACGGTGCAAATTATGCAAATCTGAGGAAGAATCCTTGAAGCACTTGATGTGAATGCGCTTTCTCGGTACAACTATGGAGTTGGTATGCTTCATCTTTCCTCATCCAGCAACCAATTAGAGGATTCAAAGAAGTTATTAAACTGGCACAGAATTGCAGTTCACTACTTAAACAAGTGTCGAACTCAGGTCTAACGGCTGGGATGGTATGTTTATGGAAGACGAGAAACAAGGTCAACTTCGAAGAAAAAGATCCAAATCTTGTTGATTGCCAGAATTCCATCAAGCTGCAAATCGTATGTACAAAACAATGCAGTAAGGCAACAAGTTTTAACTTAATATGGGAAGTGCAAGTGCTTACCTTATGGAACGTAACACCTCGATTGAAGTGACCACCGCATATGAAGTCTTGCTATTGGATTCCCCCATAACCCAATATTGTAAAATTGAACACGGATGGATCTACTTTTGGCAACCCAGGGCCGTCTGGTATATGCATTTGTTTCAGGGATTCAATGGGACTATTTCTATTCGGTCTCAGTAAAAGTGTGGGGATGGGTTCAAATGATAGAGTTGAATGTTATGTAGTAGTTAAAGGCGTTGAACTTGCACTCAGCAAGGGATGGGTGAAGCTTTGGGTAAAATCTGACTCGGCATCAACAGTACAAGCTTTTACATCTAATGTGATCCTGTGGGAATTCCAAGCAAGATGGAGAAGTTGTACTCAACAGATCTCCTTTATAATGTTTTCACATATTTGGAGGGAAGCCAACATATCGGCAGATGCATTAGCGAAAGCTGGGGCAGTATTACCATTAGATCAAACGACTGTGTATGAGGGTAGGCCACCATGGTTATATAAATGGGAGGCTCCCTATGAAGAATTTTTCAGATCTTGCTAGCTTCTCATTAGGGACATAGGACCTAATATAGGAGTACTTTAGGCTGTAAATGTGGAGCTTGGTGGAGCGAGCTCCCATACCATTCTTTTTTATGTTTTAATAAAACTTCTACTTACCAATCAAAAAAAAAAGTAAGATTTGGTTCTTTGAAACTTGAAAAAACTTGTATGCATATTTGTATATTCATGTTGTTTATAGTCATTCTTCACAAAAAAAAAAAAAAAAAAAAAAAAAAATGTTGTTTAGCCATTCATATAACAACCTTAATTTGGAGGTTTGGTGGCCTAGAGAGTCTCTAGCTAAATTTGTGGTATTTTACAAGTTGAAAACCCAATTTGAGCATCTCCCACCAAGTCTAAAATTTTGTTCCAAATGATCTAGCTGGGTCGCAAAAAACACTTCCAGTCGATGTTGCAGGGTCACCTCAAGCCTAAAATTCCATAAGACAAGTTCTAAATGACTCTACCGTGTCACTGGACATACTTCACAATGACTCTACCATGTTGCTATGCATCCTTCACAACGGTGGCACCATATCGATTAACCTAGTTCTAAACGACTTCACCATATCGATTGAGTGCACTATACAATGATTTGTTTGGGCCGTCTAGAGACATGTTTTTGGAATTTACTCAAATTTTGTTCAATTAAATATTCTAAATTTTAATTATAATGTTTTAATCAAGTTTACAATGTCCAATTAGCAAAAAATTTACGTTTGTTTAATTATTGTTTTTAACAAATATTTCCAAAATGACTTGGCTAGGCCGCTCAAAAAGTATGACCACGGCCTATAATAGTCGACTTGGTCATGTCACAAACAACATGGTTATGTCGCGTAACCCATGCAAAAATGACCCATAAGCATAATACAAATTTTCGTGCCAGACTAATTTATTGGATTGCCCAAATTCTGCTATTTTCAACAGATATATTGGATCATGTGTTGGCAAGATGAGGTATTGTAAAATGATATTTCTGAATTATAGTGAGATATATCGGAATTTTGAAAAATATCAGTAGCAAAAGGAGGTTCACACACGCTCTTAGGGATGTAAATGGGGCAAGTTTGCAAACCCCGACTTCAATTTCACTCTCCATACCCGCCCCATCCCCACTCGAGAGGTAATCGGGGATTCCCCATACCCGCCCCACCCCCCATTAACCAACTTAACAAAAGAAAATTTTATACTTATAATCAGTTAATCACATAACTAAACTATTTTTCTTCTTTATATTAAAGATCTTTCATGGATTTTGCATTAGCCTAGTGGAAAAATGGTTGCGATTTTAAAAATGAGGTCATGAGTTTAATTTATTCTCTTGCAATATTTTGATAAATATACATAATATAAATAATAT
Organism: Coptis chinensis; assembly: GCF_015680905.1. Classification (NCBI taxonomy): domain Eukaryota; kingdom Viridiplantae; phylum Streptophyta; class Magnoliopsida; order Ranunculales; family Ranunculaceae; genus Coptis; species Coptis chinensis. The sequence goes on from NC_141463.1 coordinate 58,245,157, forward strand.
ATGCAAATTATATACAATACATACTTAATTTGGGTGTGGTCAGATAGAGGACCCCAATCCCCGTACCCGCCCTATACCTGCTTGGAAGAATCGGGGATTCTCCATATACCCGCCCCAAAAGGGTTGGGCCTCTATGGATCCTCATCCCCATGGGTAATGTTTACATACCTACACGTTCCCTCATTAATAGGATTTAGTTCATTATTCAAAATTCAAAACAAACTTTGACCTCCAAATTACTCACCTACGTGTATGGTCTAAACAAAAGATGAGGCATATTATTACCACAAGATATCTCCACGTGAACACCAAAGGCAAGGCCTAAACATTCTCAAGTACTAACACTATGCAAGGACAACAAGGGGCATGGGCAGTTGTGCTTAGAGATGAAGAGGGGAGAATCACGGCAACAGCAAAAGGAAAGTCATAATATAACACTATTGCTTTGGTGGAACTTCAAGGCCTGGAACAGGGTATGAAATTAGCAATTGCGCAGAACATTAGGAAATTCCGGGCACAAATAGATTCTCAAAATGTAATAGCTTTTATACATAAATCTGTTTTTCCATGGGAAGCGAACAAGATGATGAGAAGCATTAGAAGAATGGAGACAGAGCTGGAGGAGTTTAGTATAGTCTACATTTATAGAGAAGCGAACAAATTAGCGGATTCTTTAGCTAGTACTATTCTTGATGAGGCATATGTAGATATTAGTATATACTCTTTTTCTAATGATGTAATGAAAATTATAGATGATGATGTAATAGGAAGAGAGTATGAGATATTGTAATCCAGTTCAAAAGCTTTTTATTATGAATAAAGGGGTAGGGGCCCCCATTAACAACCTTGCTTGCTGATAAAAAAAAAAAAAAAAAAAAAAACTAACACTACACCAAGCAAGCCAACAAAACAAGAAGAGTCGTTGTCTTCTTTGAAATGTGTGTTTGTAGCCCTTTGAATCCCATAGCCCATCCCTTACAAATTTAAGTGGTATATAGATTTACACTTGGTTCTATTCTTATTTCTAGTAAGATTATCTTCTTTCTTGGTTATTCCACATGATTTCCAGTGTTATAAAAGTTTATAGAGGCAAAATTCCAGCAACAAAATTATACCTATCCTTCTAATATATTTGGTTCTTGACAATATACCGATTTTATCGAAAAAAAAAAACCTTGAGTTTTAACTGGTAAAGTGAGATACTCCTACCATGGCATAATTCATAAAATGTCGGTGCTAGTTAGCTACAAAATCGGTATATTTCACGATATATCGAGAAATATCGGGTCATTTTGTACTATGCCCATAAGTGTCGCCCCACAAAATATTACATCCTATTTCGAGTTTTCGACTTGGCTATGTGACAAACGACTTGGTTATGTCGCGTCACCCATGTACAAATGACCCACTACACAAGTGTTGCCTCCCCCCAAACCAGACAACCCACCAAAGTTGCCCCAAGGGCATACCTCGAGCTCAACTATATTGGTATGTAATGCCACTCGATTCCTTAAACTTTCTCTTACAATTTCTTTGATTGAACTGATTCTTCTTGTTATTCATGGAATAGTAACTTCAATTAAGTTTGAAATGTAAAGTTTATGTTAGTGTTTAGCTCTTTTACAATTTTCTCGCTCATTTGCTCTTCATTTATCTAATTTGTGCTTCTATTTCATGCATTTGATCTTCAATTGGTTCATCTTCATGTTCTATATTATTGGAAACTTCCATTTTATATGCTTGATTATCAATTTGGAGAGAAAATTATGTTTGTTTAGGACTTGGAAGTGGGGGGGTGTATGAGAATGAGAAGACAAAGAAGTTGGGTGTTTGAGGGTAAGGGCAATATGAGGTTGTAATAGGCTACCTTGATATAGGTGGGAGAGTGCCCAACACAAAACATGTTTTTTAGGGTAATAATGGCAAACATGGAATATTTCTATTTTTTTTGGAAAGTGCCCAACACAATTAGTGAATCCCCAATGAAATCCTTTTTATAATGTGTCCCAACTTAAAAACCATGTTTGTAATAGAGCATTCCCTATAAAACAAAAATAAATAAATAAATAAATTGTACTCACTATGGGCACCATCCATTTTGGGTTGAGCAGCAGAAAAAAAAAAAAAAAAAATTTATTACAAGTTTGTCATTGACCTAAAAAATATGTTTTGTGTTGAGGACTCCTCTAACTGCATCAAGTTAACTTGTTGCAACCTCTTTTCATCCCCCCCCCCCCCGATTTAAAACTCCTAAACCCTAATCACTAAACCTTAAGTCTTAAACAACTTAATCAAAACACTAAGATGGAATACCCAAACTTTTTAGAGCATGAAGATGAACCACTTGAGAAACAAACGTTTGAGGTACAACAACAAATTAGAGAAATGAGAGAAGATGTGCAACAACAAATTAGAAAATTGAGAGAAGACAAAATGAGAGATAATGAAGAGGAATGGATGGAAGATGACCAAATGAGAGGAAATGTATTGTGGAAAGTGAAGAAATAGACAATGCGAGTAGTCATATAATGGAGGTGCCAAGAAATCATCGACGACCAAGACAACCAAGTAATAAGGTAAACTTACTACTACATTACTAAACAATTGGTATCCTTTGGAGTATAATACATCATTAAACAATTGTTTTTCATGAAGAATCCTTTGCTGGGTTCTAAGATGACCAAATGAGAGGAAATGTACTGTGGAAAGTGAAGAAATAGACGATACAAGTAGTCAAACAATGGAGGTGCCAAGAAATCATCGATGACCAAGACAACCAATTAATAAAGTAAACCTACTACTACATTACTAAACAATTGGTGTCCTTTAGAGTATAATACATCATTAAACAATTGTTCTTCATGTAAGATCCTTTGTTGGGTTCTGAGAACCCTAGAAACTCGAATGACATGGATGATGTTCAACCAGTTTCATGTTGGATACCTATTTGCTTCGAGATTTAATGTTGTCCTCATACATTTAGGATGTATGCACTGCTATCTTATCATGCCACTGAGAAGCCAAACAAATCTAGAGAGAGTGAAGAAAGTGTTGGGTACGGTTTTCATACATGGATGTCATTTTGTTAAACTTGAACTTTTGTTGATGATTGTCCGATTTCAAAACCAATGCGCAAATGGCGTAGAGCTCGCTACTTAATTGCAGATAGTTGGGATGTGGTATTACAAGCAAGGCAAGCATAATTTATGGTATTGAGCATTTCTGGTCTAGTATTGGAAGATGAGCACACTAATGATGGGTCAGAAATACCAATAGCACGTATTAGCGACTAAGTCCAAAATACAATTTAATTAATGTTTATGTGGTTTGAATTGTAATTTGGTTATCGATACAATTTTCTTGAATTTGATGTATGCTTTGGTGAAATTTGATGTATGGATATATGGATGCTTGGTTTGAATGTATGTGTGTTTGCTTATAATAATAATAATAATAATAATAATAATAATAATAATAATAAATAAATAAATAGATTGGATGCTTTCGGGGACCATGCAACACATTGTAGATATTTTTTAGGTTTCAAATACCGACATAATCATGTTAGAGACATTTTATGTGATGCATTTTGGAGGGCTGAGATACAAGCGAAGAAGGAGACTCCTGTCAATTTTATCATTGATCCGAATGAGGGAAAATCGACGCTTTAGCCTGCGAATATATTGATATATAGTTGGTCTGAAGGGAAACATGTGTGTTGATGTAACTGGAACCTCTCTGTTGGTAGGGCTTGGGAATGGAGTCTTTAAGGTGGGAGAAATAACTAATAGAGTAGCGACAAGGAAGATTGAGAAACACGAGGATGCTTGTAGGGCTAACCAACATTGTTTCATTCCGTTTAATTTTGACACCTTCGGTTTTTTGGCACAACAATCTGTTGAGCTCCTCAAGAGGTTGTAGAAAGTTATGGACAATAACATAATGACACCTGGTTCTAACGAGTTTGTATTTAGGAGGATATGATTTGTCATTCAGAAAGAACTTATAACACAACTTGTTAGTTGCACGCCTGTCTTAATCATTTGTAAAACTCGTTATTATTATCAATAAAATTTCCACCAAAAAAAAACCCTGGCCTTATGAAACCAAAAGAGAAGGCATTGAACGACCTTTTGGGAGCAACATGTTGTTGTTCGGCGATAGTGTGCCACCCGATGTTAATCCAATAGACTATCATAGGTCGTTTGAAACTTAAAAAAAAATAAAAAAAAATAATTCTTTAAACGACCAAACTGGGCCTTAATTAACAAGTTTATTTGGCATAGCTTGACCTTATCAAACTGACGCACAAAGCCAGGTTGGGCCTTATGAACCCACCCTACAAGGCACACACATGTCTTTTGGAAGCTAAATGTTTATGTTCAGTAAATTAGTGTCATCTATTTTTAAGACAGTAGGCGAATCAGAGCCTTATGAATCCATCAAAAAAGGCATGCGCTGGGTCTTGTTGATTATTGCTAATAGGCAAAATGACTAGCCGTTCTTATTAAGGGTTTTTGGTGGAATAGAAAGAGATGGAGATGAATGATGGTAACTTTGGTTTTCTAGTTTCTCGGGTTTTTGTGAAGGTCAAGTTTTTTTGGTGGGGGTGTATGTTTTGGTGTGTTAGTTATGCTCAACATAACTACAGACCCCCAAGTTGAGCCGGGGTCTACCCAACGCAATTTGGGGGGTGTCAATAATAGGACTAAAAAAATAGTGTTAACCTCCAATTGCCCTTAACTAATATACACTATGCAACTGTATACAGTGGTGGAGCCAGGGGGGTCCCAAGGTACACCCTGGCTCACCCTCACTTTCTAAAAAAGAAAAAAAAAATACTTCACTCTATACCAAAAACCCAAGCAGGTCGGTAAAACCTTTGGGTGATGATACCAAAGGTCTGGGGCTCGAACCCCGCCAGCATCAAAGAGTTAATGATCTCATTTAAAACAGGCTTACCAAAAAGAAAATCACAAGCTAAAAAAAAAAAAAAAAAAAAAAAAAAAAAAAACCCAACTAAATCCAACCTAATTCTTTTGAGTGTTCTATATATATATGCTTATAATCTTGGATTAGCTTATTATTGGTCAATTCTTAGTTCTTTGATTTATGGAAGGCAACTGGAAGAAGGTTGGAAGATCGAATTAAAAAGTTTTCTGACTTTTCACCTGGTAATGGCTCATATTCCGCCTCTTTAAATCTAAATTGCATTAGTCAGATGATAAATGTCTATGACTTGTGGTAACCAAAGTTAAAGCAAAAGCGAGATGCGCACTATGGATAGTTGATCCGAGACACTATATGATAAAACGATGATTTCACATTTTGTTTGGTTTTATACTTAAGTCCGAAGTCCACAGTCCAAAGTCTGAGGACCAAAGTCCAAAGTCCAAAGTCCGTATAGTCGTCCGTTTAGTCAAGTTACCTTACTCACGTGGGTTTGGTAGGATAGGTCGAGTAAGGGATCGTCCAACGGCAAAGTTTACAACTGGAATTATAACTTTTGGTGAGTAGGATTTTAGGTTATTTAGTTGGTTTAAGTAATTTAACGGTAATGCAAATAACATAAAATAATAACGGTGATTTCGACGTAAATAAACAAAGATAGAGAAACAGGGAGAGGGTTAATCATACTCATGCAAGAATCATTTTTCAACAGTTTATATTACCACATAAACTGTTAATCATACTCATAGACAAACCCGAGACGACGTCGAGTATCGATCCCTAGCGAAATGCCCACATCTTTGAGTCGCATCGCACTAGCACAAGGAGTTGAACTAATATTTCATCTCTGGAATATCATTTCAGCTCCTAGTTTGATTCTACATCAGCTGGACAAATTGGAGAGCTGTCTGACACTAGATAGTCGCGCGCGAGACATTTTGGGTCTCTCACGAGACTGTTATGGAGCATCAACACTCCAAATTTGTACAATCTCAATCATTTTAGGACCAGATGTATAATCTACACCTAATTCCTAAGCAGTGATTCTAGAACATTAGAGTGTCAATCCGGATTCTCACACGAGCATCATAACCCTCCCCGGGGATTAGCTCATGGTCATTGGAGGAATAATTAAACTTGTTGTATACAATAAATAAGTAAATGCAGGACAGGAATTAAACTTGAAAAGAAATGACTTTTATTAAGAAGAAATAACTTACATTATTCAAGTTGCTGGAAGAGAAAATGACGGAATATAAAGTACTGGAATGAAGCTACAGACGATGAACTAACTAACTAACTAACTAACTAACTAACTAATGAGCATAAGCTAAAGCATAAAAATGCTGAAGGAGAAATATTGAAGACCCCCCTCACATATATATAGGTTGGTCTCTCCTCGTGAAGCCTTTTAATCTATTTCATCCTTTTGTTAAATTGAATCCTTCAAAACTTTGAAATACAAAGTTTTGTCTTGACATGATTTAATTTGTTTTTTGTCTTTTTCTTGTTTGTATTCCTTCCAAAGTTTTGTTTACGAAACAAAACTTTCAATTAATGTTTTGTCCTTTTGCCCAATTCAATTCAAACTTTGAATTCGTACGTGTCTTTTCCTTTTGCAAGGTGGCACAAAATTGTGAGCATCACTTGCCACCTACCTATGTTGACTCGTCATGCCTTTTGGGCCCGTAGAGTGGGTCCACGTGGTGTGTCTAGTGGCGGTGTCGATTTTGACATTTTTACAACTTTCTGTCTTTGCGTAGAGTTCGTTGCCCTAGTTTCTCTGGCAGTTCACTAGCCGAAGTCGGCGTCCAGGTTTGAAAGATGTGAGCTTCAGAAGTTTGCTGCTTCTTTACATGTGGGCCCGTTCTGCACTGGTTTTGTTCTTTTGGAAACTTCGGCTCTAATCAGGCTTTGTTGGGCTTCACTAGGTTGAGTGGGAAGACTTCAAATATTCCAGTATTCCCGTACTTTGATGCATGTTTTATCATTATATTCACGTTAACTGCGGAAACCTGCAAAAGCACGAAAATATAATTATTACATGATTATTAATAACATAATTGACCAAAATGCTATGTCTCTCGGGGTTTAATATTACAATTTTGGGTGCTTATCACTATACTGGACCTAATGATTGACTTGTAATTCTAGAGATGATGATTGAATTTCCAAATTACTATTTATGACCTCGCAATCCGGTAAAAATAATTTCAGTACGTATATAATTCCTTGAAGAACTTGGAATAATCTATGTATATAGTCCCGACCTCTTTCAATCAAAAACAGATGAAGTTGCTAAAAAAATTTGCTCGGAAAATTTCTCGTAGAAAGATCGGCACAATGTCTTAGAAAAAATAATGAAGCTGACAAAAAATTTTGCTCGGAAAATTTCTCGTAGAAAGATCGGCACAATGCCTTAGAAAAAATAATGAAGCTGACAAAAATTTTCGCTCGGAAAATTTCTCGTAGAAAGATCGGCACAATGCCTTAGAAAAAATAATTAAGAAGCTGTCAAAAAATTTTGCTCAAAAATTTCTCGTAGAAAGATCGGCACAATGCCTTAGAAATAAAAAATGTTAGAATATGATTTCGGTTGTTACATATATGATTATGTATTCTTCTCCGAGATGGAGGCATTATATAGAGGGATTACAATCCTATACAGGAGGAAACAATCTTACAAAGAAAGAAACTAAATCTAATCTTATGAATAAGGAAACTAAATCATCCTATATACTAATAAGATCAATCTACTATTTATAGCTCATGCTGACACTCCCCCTCAAGTTGAGGCATAGATGTCTATCATGCCCAACTTGTCGATTATACCATGGAACACCTTTCCTAAAACTGCTTTCGTAAGCACATCAACTAATTGGTTCTTGGACTTAACAAATGGAAATTGTATAACCTTTTGATCAAGGTTTTCCTTGATGAAATGACGATCAACTTCAACATGTTTGGTGCGGTCATGTTGTACATGATTCTGGGCAATCTCAATGGCTGCCTTATTATCACAATGAAGATTCATAGGTTTTTCATATGCAATACCTAAATCTTTTAGGACACTCCTAATCCATAACAATTAATATACACCCTGAGCCATACCTCTGAATTCGGCTTCTGCACTTGATCTCGCCACAACCTTCTGCTTCTTGCTTCTTGCTTCTCCAAGTGACAATATTGCCTTCCACGAAAGTAAAATAACCATATATGGACCTTCTGGTTGTTGGATCACCTGCCCAATCAAAGTCCGTATATCCTTCAATGTTCGAGGTACCATTTTTTTAGAACAACAACTCTTTGCCTGGAGCATTCTTCAAGTATCTCAAGATACGATATACCGCATTCATATGCAGTTCACTTGGTGCATGTATAAACTGACTGACATCACTCACTGCATAAGCTATATCCGGCCTCGTGTGTGACAGATATATTAATCTCCCAACTTACCAGTGATAACGACCCTTGTCTGTTGGAGCTTGATCTGGAAAAAGTCCCAGCTGATGATTCATTTCTATAAGCGTTTCTGCTGGTTTGCAAGCAAGCATTCCAGTTTCGGTTAAAAGATCTATCACATATTTCCATTGTGAGAGGAAAACCCCATGTTTAGATCTTGCAATGTTGGTCCCTAAGAAATAGTTAAGATGCCCCAGATCCTTCATTTTGAATTTAGTAGCCAAATACTCCTGTAATGCTTTCATTTCACATGGGTCGTCTCTTGTCAGGACCATATCATCAACATACACAATTAGAGCTGTTACCTTCCCTTCTTTGCATTTTATAAACAAGGTATGCTCTAAATTACTTTGCTTATAACCAAATGCCTTCATTGTGGAAGAGAACCTCGCAAACCAAGCTCTAGGTGACTGTTTCAACCCGTACAGTGACTTTTTCAGTTTACAAACTTCTTGTTTACACGAAGAACTACATCCAATGCATGGGGGCAACTCCATGTAGACCTCTTCCTCTAAATCTCCATTGAGAAAAGCATTTTTAACATCAAATTGTTTTAGCAGCCAGTCTCGATTTGCTGCTATTGATATGAGAATCCGAACTGTATTGATCTTTGCTACTGGTGCAAAAGTCTCTTGGTAATCTACCCCATACCTTTGCGTATATCCCTTTGCAACTAACCGTGCTTTATATCTATCAATACTTCCATCTGCTTTGAGCTTCACAGTGAACACCCATCTACACCCAATTGTCTTCTTTCCAACGGGTAATGGAACAAGTTCCCAAGTACCATTACTTCATAGTGCCTCCATTTCTTCATTCATCACCTTTGTCCACTTCGGATTTGTCAATGCATCCTGCACACTACTAGGAATAGATATAGTGGATAATTGATTAATAGCAAGTGCATACGATCCTAACAACCTATGGAAAGACACATGATTGCTAATTGGGTATTTGATCTTTGCTTTAGGATTAGGTTCATATTATTTCTTTGGGACTCCCTTATTTGATCTTTGTGAATATTTAGGAACATCAGACACATTAGACATATCAGACATGGGATTATGTGTTTCATTGAACTCATCAAACACATCAAACAACTCATCAGACTCATCAAACATGGGATTCGAAATTACCTGAGGAATAACATTCGGGGTCGAGATTACCCGAGGAAGAACATTCTGGGTCGATTCTTCAGTTAATGGTGCATACATAGGTAACAACTCATTCTCATTTTGCTGATTTATCATCCCAACCAGTTCATTCACTTCTTCTAACTCTATAAACTCATCTCCTCCGCCACCTTCTTGTAGCACATTCTCATCACTAGAGCTCTCCCCTTGAGGAGAAGGTTCCAAGACTCCCCTGGAGTAATAAGGTTCTAATTCTTGAAAAGAGGCATCTAAAGTCATATGTAATTTTTGGGTTTGAGGGTCATAGCACCTATATCCTTTCTGAAACTCAGAATAGCCAACAAAGACGCATCGTTTAGCACATGGATCAAGTTTACTTCGCAAAGCTTTAGGGATATGAACATATACAGTACAACCAAAGACTTGGGGTTCAAGGTTAGGGAGGTGAGGAACTAAATGTAAAGAGTGCATCTTTTCTTGGGGGTTTGAAAGTTTATCACTCGGGAAGGTGTTCGATTAATGAGGTAAGCAACAGATTTCACAGCCTCTCCCCAATAGAACCAAGGCATGTTCATGCCAAAGATAAAGGCACGAACAATCTCCATTATTTGTCTATTCTTCTGTTCCGCAAATCCATTTTGCTGCGGAGTATAAGTGCAAGAGGTCTGATGATGAATCCCATGGTGGTTGAGAAACTTGACGAGTTTGGATACAGCTACATACTCAGTACCATTGTCGGATTGCAAAACACGAATCTTCTTTTGGTACTAAGTGTCTACCATTTTATGAAATTCTTGAAATGTTGTACAAACATCACTCTTTGTTGTCAGCAAAGACACCCAAGTCATTCTAGTGCACTCATCAATAAATGTAACAAAGTAACGAGACCCAAACATCAGAGTGAATGACCCTAAAAGGTTCTGAACATTTATTCAAACTTGGTAAATAAGAAATACGATGGTTCTTAGCCAGTTCACAAATGTCACAATGAAAGACTAAATCATTTTGAACGGAAAAAAGATGTGGTTGTAATTTTCTAAGATACCCAAAAAAAAGATGTCCTATTCTACGGTGCCATAACCATATAGTGGCTCAAGCTTTATCTGTGCTACTAGTTTGGTTTGCCTGACTAAATTTCATTCCCCCACTTTCTATCAACTCCAAGTAGTAGAGTTTACCCCGTCTAACACCATAGCCAAGAATTTTCCGAGTTAGAATGTTCTGAAAAACATAAAAGGACGGCCAAAAGGTTACAGTGCAAGCAAGAGTAGAGGTAATTTGACTAACAGACAACAAATTATATGCAAGGGATGGAACAACAAGGACACTATCTAATGTAAGAGTATTAGACAAGATGACAGAGCCTTCTCCAGTAATGGGAGAGGTACTACCATTCGCTGTAGAGATAACAGATTGGGGAGAAAGAAGAACAGATTGTAACTGGCCTAAGTCCCTTGTCATATGATCAGATGCACCTGTATCAATAATCCAAACACTATTCTTAGAAGTTGTAGAAAAAACGGATGCATTACCAACAATACCTGGGTGGGCAACATTTGTTGTAGGCTGTGATTTGTCTTCCTCCATAGATGTCACCATAGCTTTCCCCACAATCTTCTTTCTCTACTTCTTTGTGAAGTCCCACCACTCAGGGTAGCCAATGAGTTCATAACATCGTTGTTTCGAATGACCTGTTTCCCCATAGTGAGCACAGACTAGGCTGCCATACTTTCCAGTTGATTGAGTGTTTCGGTTTTTAGACGAAGGTCCAAATCGAGTTTGGTTAGCCAACATAGCAGAGCTCTCAGAGATTAGAGGAGAGCCTCCCATTGTCTGTCTCTGTTGAAATTCTCTTCGGACATATGCATATGTATGTTCCAAATTGAGTTTTGGATCTATTCGTAAGATTTCTCCACGAACCTAAGCAAAGCCGGAGTCGAGTCCACTTAGAAAAATATGAACTCGAAGCCTAGCCATCGCAGAATGCAACTGGACCACCCCTACAACTGTGCCTTCTTGAGAGATAGTCCTGTGATCGATTTCCTGAAAAATAGCAACCAGTTCATTGTAGTATATGGATAATGGTCGACTATTTTGCTTGGTAGAAAAAGATCTCTGATTCAATTCAAAGGTACAAGTTTCATCCGATCCATCATAGAAGGTGTTCGATATAGCCTCCCATATATCCTTAGCTGTGGGGAGACGAATAAATCTCTGCATCAGGGATGGACTCATTGAATCAATAAGCCAACTTTTGACTTTGTGATTCTCTGTAATCCATGTTCCAAGATTGGAGTCTCCGAGGTCAGGTCTTCTTGCTTCTCCAGCGAGATATCCAGCCTTGTTGTGAGTGCCAATACACATCTCCATGAGTTGCGACCATAATGAATAATTGGTCTCATCCAAAGAGATACCAGTGGGAAAAGCATAATTGTCTTGGTGGATAATAATCTACGGGTTCGGGGTACGTATGGTTGATTCGGCCATGAGTTATGGTGGTTGATTCGATTGATTCGAAAAAGAAAATTATATGATTCGGCTGGTGGTAGATGGTGGTTGATTCAACTGGTTTACTGATACCATGTTAGAATATGATTTCAGTGGTTACATATATGATTATGTATTTTTCTCCAAGATGGAGGCAATATATAGAGGGATTACAATCCTATACAAGAGGAAACAATCTTACAAAGAAAGAAACTAAATCTAATCTTATGAATAAGGAAAATAAATCATCCTATATACTAATAAGATCAATCTACTATTTACAGCTCATGCTGACAAAAAAATAATTAAGCTGTCAAAAAATTTTGCTCGGAAATTTTCTCGTAGAAAGATCAGCACAATGCCTTTGAAAAAATAATAAAGCTGGCAGATAGTTTCGCTTGAAACGGAAAGAGTTGTACAAGTGGTATAAGCAAAAAACTGATAAGGAACCATTGGATTTTCCTAAACCAATGATTATGTGATTGTGTGAATGTAATACCATAGAGCTAAAAATTCTTGTGATGAAAATAAAAATAAAGTATGGGCTTGCTATTTGTTTCGACCAAATATGATCAAAACACTAAGTGGTGACAAATGAGGTGAATAACGTAGAAAAGTAGTGAGAAAAGTGATGGTAATCGAGAGAATGATGAGACTGTACCTTTTGGTTGCCTTCGTACCCAAATTATCGATGGGATCAAATCTCAAGAACGTAGTTCTATATAAAAAATAGTTTGGTATTTATATATGTAGAGTAGAGATTTATTGTAGCTCAAGTAATCTTGTAGCTTAAGTAATTGTAATGGAATATAACTCTTAATTGATAATTATCTCTTTGATAAGAAACGAATCTTGACATAAATTAATGTACGTAAGTGGCAAGCCATGTGGCTAGGGTTTAGCCCTAGACACATGAGTTAATGGGCATGTACATCAATCCATGGTATTTCAAATTGGGCTTTAGCCCTGTTGATTAAACGAATAAAGTGGAGACCCCTATTAATGGACGTTTGCCATGTAGGTGGGGATCAAAACACTATTGAATATTGTTGTTGTGTTAGAGAACGTACCTGTGGAAAACTGACAGTGTTGTTGAACAAGACGCCCCCATGTAGAGAAAAACGCCCCCAATGCTAACGTAACTTGGCAAAATTAGACTAAGCGAGCGTAAAAACGTTCAAACTTAAACTGACGAAGCTAAACGTGGTAACTTCGTCAGATTTTGTCATCGCGATAGTAACGTACTAAGTGAGCGTAAAAGCGTTCAAATTTAGACTGATGAAGCTAAACGTGGTAACTTTATCAGATTTTGTCGTAGCGATAGAAACGTACTAAGCGAGCATAAATACGTTCAAACTTAAACTGACGAAGCGAAATGTGATAACTTCGTCAGATTTTGTCGTAGCAATAGTAACGAACTAAGCGAGCGTAAAAATGTTCAAAACTTAGACTGACAAAGCTAAACGTGGTAACTTCGCCAAATTTTGTTATAGCGATAGTAACGTACTAAATGAACGTAAAAGCGTTCAAACTTAGATTGACGAAGCTAAATGTGGTAACTTCGCCAGATTTTGTCATAGCGATAATAAGGTTCGCTAGAACTATAATAATACCATTGGAACTGAAGTGAAAGAACTACATCTTTATTGATGACCGAGTCTTGAAAAGTGCAAAGATAATAACGAAAAATAAACAACTGAACTAGAAACAAACAAAAGATTTTTTTTTTTTTTTTTTTTTTAGTATAACCGGAAAACAACAACTAAAATCTACTTATAGAACTTGCGCAGATGAAACGCATTCCACAGCTTATCAAGAACAGTCCCATCTAAATCTCAGAGAAAATAAGATCTTTTGGTGGCAGGGCGATCAATGATGTATGGACCTGTCCAATTTTCTCCAAATTTACCGGAACCTATCAACCTTGTCTTTCGACAGAGTACCCAGTCATCTTTCTCAAACACTTTAAGTCGAACTTTCTTATCATATCAGCCTGATAACGAATTAACTGTTGAAGACCAACATCTCTCGTCTCATCTATCAAGGCTTTGGCTTGAGCAAATGCTTAATCATTCGACTCCAATTCCATGGCAGAAGTTCGTGTGGTAGGAGTCATCAACTCTAGCTGTAGGCAAGACTGCTTCCATACCGTAAGTAAGATTAAACGGAGAAAATCTCGTAAATGCTTTGGCATGGTTCGATAAGCCCACATAATCACAGGAAGTTCCTTAACCTAATTTCCTTTAGCCTGTTGAAGTCGCCGCTTGAGCATTGCAAGAATGGATTTGTTAGTAGCTTCAGCTTGTCCATTTGCTTGAGGATGGTATGGTGCCGAGAAATTGTGACTAATCTTCAAGTCAGAACAAAATTGTCGAATTTCTTCAGCGTCAAATTGTCTGCTATTGTCGGAAGTCAATGATGTTGGAATACCGAAACGACAAACAATGTCACGCCATAAGAACTTTTTAACATCTGAAGCATGGATCTGGGCTAAGGGCACAGCTTCAGCCCACTTGGTAAAATAATCAGTTGCGACAAGTAAGAAACGAACACTGCCAGGAGCTTTCGGAAGTAGACTGACAATGTCAAGACCCCACTTCGCAAACTGACTAAGGTTTATGGATTGGATGACGCTGTATCGCGGGAAGTTTGACCCATATCATATATCATATTTTTGACAAGGCACACACTTTTCGGACAAACGTTTAACATCCTTTGGCATGTATGGTCACCAATACCATTAGGTCATTGCGATGTGAGTGAGACTTCGCCCCCAGGAGTGGTGCTCACATAGTAAATCGTTCGTTCTTCCCAAACAAAGAAAGATAGGATTGAGACTTGTGCCTTTGCGATAGAGTTTTTGGTCATCAGGAATTCTGAAGCATTGTTAGCTGCATGATCGTCGTCGGTAGCCATGATAGATACCGAGACATTATCAGTGCCAAGCTCGTTGGGATCATCTGATAGCATACGTTGTTAATCAAGTGTTGTCTTAGCAGCGATGGTCTGATTTCCATATATAAGTATGCAATAGAATCAGGATGCCTTACTTCATAATGCGGATACTGCACAATACTGATAGATGTAAAATTTCATGCAATTCATTGAATTAAGTCCAAATAAACGTCCATTCTATCATCGCGAGCCGCATAAGATCATTCAAAGTGGCTAGCGACTTAGAATAATCAATCGTAACTTAGTCGCTCCCAGTTGAAGAGTTGTGCGTATACAGTGGCGAAGCCAGGAATTTATTCCAGGGTGAGCCAATTAGCACTACAAAATTTCAGCACAATTCAATTAGTGTACACATATCTTCTTTACTTTTTTTCTTTAGTTTAATATTTGTCAAATTTTCTTTTTAGTTTTTTTCTTATGCAAAAAAACAATTGTACTGTTAGTTTAGTTTGTCAATTTTCAAATTCAAAATCATATTAAAGTTTACGTAATAAAAATTTTTAATTTGAAAGAACAATCGTAACTCACACCTAATATACTTCTTAAGGAGTAAACAAAATCATTAATTGCATAGGTTAGTTCATCAAATTGTTTGTTTTGTTAATTGATAAGGTGCATTTAAATATCTATACTCTTTTACTCCTTTTTTTTGCTCTCATTTTTTGTTGTTCTTTTGTCAAAATATAATGCCACATGGCCTATGATGGTTAGAGGAGCATGCAAACATTCATATGACAAACTTACAATAGCACTAGTATGAAGTGTACGTGAAAGTGTGAAACCCATGTGCACTTGTGTTTCAAATGCGTCAGGTTCAAGTTAAACAACTAATAAATTCCAAAATTACTTTTAAAACCTTAGCTTATCTAACTAGAGACACTTACTATTTTACTCTTTATAGGCATAATTGACAATTCAAAGCATAATGGGTATGCTGAAACCTTAAGGAAAGTGGAAATTTACAAAATTACCAATACTAATTGCTTTTTCTACCAAAACTCAGGGTGAGCCAAGGCGTACCCTGGCCCCCTGGCTCCGCCACTGTGCGTATACCACAAATAACAGTTTCGTACTCGGCCACATTATTTGAAGTATCAAAACCTAAACGTAGAGACCTCTCAATTATGTCTTCATTCAGCTTCAAGATGACAAAACCAAGACCAGAGCCAGACTTATTATGCGAACCTTCGGTGTAAATCCAACAATCAATTGATATAGCCAATAAGTATTGCCAGTCATCGCCCTCGGGAGGTAATGAAAATTAGGTATCGACGTTTTCCTCATCGCATTCAATATAGAAATATCATCAATAAGAAAATCAACCATTAGCGAAACCAAAGTTTGTCTCTTTTTAACTGTATAAGTGTCAGAAACAATGTTGTAAGCGTTAAGGTAACTATTGCATTCTGCAACTCGATTCGTAGACATTACGAAAAAACTTGCACAATGGATATTGAGTATAAACTTCGACTATTCCTTCCTAGAAATAAGCTTAAGACGTCTGGCAGCATGAAACAAGGCCAATGCAATTTTCCCAATGCAAGAATGCCTCGATTTAGCTGATATAAGAGTCTTGCTAACACAGAATATGAGACGACTATCGACACTATGAAACGGCAATGGACAAATATGAATTGGATATGTTTCGCTAAGATTCGTGAAAAGTAACCATTACGAGGTCTGTATGTATCGTCTTGAACTCGTGGATAACCATTGGGAACATCGAAAATATAATCACCACCACGTAAATGATCCCACATGCAACTATATTGTTGGCGTATATTATGTTATGGTGTGACAGATACAACACCATTTTTGAGAACTTATGGATGACCGTACATTGTGAATAACAGGAATCTCATCCTCACCACGTAAACAATCCCACACGCTACGATGTCATTTGCATGTGTTATATTGTGGTGCGATAGATTTCACATCATCTTCGAGAGGAATGGTTCGTTTTAGACGACGCTTGTAGTAATTGTTTTGTTTCTGTACACACTTGAATTATCGAAGAAGTGTTTTGCGAGACATTAGACTTACATTATGCGCATCAAACGATGGAGAATCATTAGAGGTAATAACTTCGCGCTGAATAATTTGGTATATCGGTGGAACGGCAGTAGGGTCACGTGTAACCTTTCGTTGAAAATAAGTAGGAAGGATTAGTCCGTTATCGCAAACTTGACCTTGACCATCATGTACGCGATGATCGACAGTAATTGAATCGGGAACTTGAGCTCTTCTAGTATTCGTCATAAGTTTTGTAGAACGTGATCGAAGGTGTTGAATAATCCCTACAGACAATGCCAATTATGTTTCGACCAAATATGATCAAAACACTAAGTGGTGATGAAAGAGATAAAGAACGTAGAAAAATAGTGAAAAAGCGATGGTGATCGAGAGAATGATGAGACTGTATATTTTGGTTGCCTACGTACCCAAATTATTGATGGGATCAAGTCTCAAGGACGTAGTTCTGTATGAAAAATAGTTTGGTATTTATATAGGTAAAGTAGAGACTCCTTGTAGCTCAAGTATTCTTGTAGCTTAAGTAATTGTAATTGAATATAACTCTCAACTGACAATTATCTCTCTGATAAGAAACGAATCTGGACATAAATTAATGTACGTTAGTGGCAAGCCATGTGGCTAAGGTTCAGCCTTAGACATATGCGTAATAGGCCTATACATTGATCCATGGTATTGCAAATTGGGCTTTAGCCATGTCGATTAAACGAATAAACTAGAGACCCTTACTAATGGATGTTTGCCATGTAAGTGGGGGAACAGGTGTCATTCTAATATGAGAGATAACTTTTTCTCTCTCCTATGTGGCTTTCTACAATACTTTCTATCATGCCACGTGGACTCTTTAGAGAGTTTGATTCAATTTCCACTTTCTAAAAGAGTGCCTACTTACGATTAATATAGCTCTATCACATGATTTCCTATTTTAGTACAACTCTCCCAACTTAAGTGAAATTCGAATTAGTCCCCACAAATTTCGTAAACATAATTATGTTTAACTACAATTATTTCCTTTAAAATAGAAAAGAAATTACCATACAAATTCCTAAATAATATATCAATTATTTCCTTAAAAATAGGAAACATGATCTTATTACCCTCACAAATTATGTACGTATATGTTTTTCTTCAATATTGGAATTAAATATCAACATAAGCCATTTAACAGGACGTACTCTTTTAGTACAACTCTCCCAACTTAAGTGCAATTCAAATTAGTATGTACAATTATTTCCTAAAACATAATTATTTTTAACTAGCTATTATTTCCTCAAAAATAGGAAAGAAATTACCCACAAATTTAGCAAAAATAATTATGTTTAACTAGCAATTATTTTTTCAAAAATACGTAAATCTGAAGCTCTCTCCTAAAAATCTTAAAAATAATTGAAAGTTTCGGAAAGAATAGGTAATAGGTAATGAAGCCATGAAAACACAGTAAAAAATAATACAAATTGACCGGAAACTAACATAACACGGTGATCATGGAAAGAACAATATTAATTATGTCTTGATTTCTATTCTCAACAACATAAATGGACTTCATATTATTATTCTAAGACTATCTATTTGCAGCATAAACCGCGTGTATACAGACATGTCACATACGCATTATCTTACCCCCAATGGTATTAGCAATTTAGCTATATATAGGTAAAAGCATATTGAATTAAGCAAGACTTGGCACCAAGTCATCTCCATCCGCCCAAACTCTACTTCAACTTGGAAACTTCAAGTGATGATAGTAAAATGAGTAGTAGGTCACTGCCTCATTGGTTGGGTTAGTTGCTTATACTCTTAGGAGTTTTACGTGAAAGAGCCACACATTTTGTACTTGAATTAGACAATAAATTTTTTTAATATAAAAACTATCACAATAAAGTATTTCTTTTATATCACGAAAGACCTAGAAGATCCTGGGCGAATGCCCGGGTTCAAAATCTAGTATTATAGTTATACCCTCACCAATCTATTTTTTGGAGCACTCACAGAGACTCTAGTTTTTTCTAAACTCTATTACTAATTACGAACAAGTAGGATATAAATAAAGAACCAATCCCATTTAGAGTTTTACAGAGTCTCCAACTTTCCTTAAACAATATAGCTAATTATGGAAAAAAAAGATAAAAAACTAAATTGCTAAAAATAATAGTTTCAGCTAAAAACGATTTTCCTAAAACTCTATGCCACAAAGAATAACACTAATCTCAGGTGAATTTTAACATAACAAAGTTTTTTTCTAGAAAATGATAATGAAACTATGAAAGAACAAAAGAAAAAATAAATTGATTTGCTTGAATATTTACTTTATGCATTTGTTAACCACACATGTGAATGAGAAAAAAGGGGAAAAAAAAAAGTAAACTAATCATAAAATAAGTAACAGTACGGGTGTACACCCAAAACAAATAAAATTGTATTGTATGCACTATATATATGAGCCTAAGAAATAAAGTTGGATCAATTTGATGTGTCATCCACTGTGGGATTTAGACATTTAGTCATAGTTAAGGATTTCAAAAACTACAATTCCAGCAAAAATAATTACAACGTATTCTAATTAAATTTATGAATTTTATAATTTCCAATTTTAGCGGAATAATGAAATTCAATTAAAGCGTACGTTGGCTTAAATAAATTATATAACTATTGACTTAGTTAAAGTGAACGTTGGGCTTAAATAAATTATATACTAAACCAAATCAAAATAAATTACATGTGGAAAACTAAATTATACAAAAAATAACATGACAAAATATATAATAGAAAATAAAAAAATAATAACGACAAACCAATAATGACAAATATTTTAAAATACATGAAACTAACGTCAAAGAACAATTAACGAGAAATAGAAAACTAGATGCAAATGCATCGAACTAATCTCAAATAATATTTAATGGAAAATCGAAAATTGGTTGCACATGCAAGTATTAAACTAATCTTAAAAAGCAATTAATGGAGACTCGGAAAATGGATACAACTGTATTAAACTAACCTCAAAGAATAATTAATGGGAAATCAAAACTTGGATGTAAATACATCGAACTAACATCAAAAAATAATTGTTAGGAAATCAAAAATTGGATGCAAATGCATTGAACTAATCCTTAGAGATTAAATTAATGGGAAATCGGAAAATGGATGCAATTGTATTAAACTAACCTAAAAAATATTAACTATAAATTGGAAACAGGATGCAAATGTATGAAACTAATTTTAAAAAATAATTAACGGAAATCGGAAATCGGATGCAACTACACTGAACTAATTTCAAAAAAGAAATTGGATGCAAATGCATTGAACTAACCTCAAGAAATAATTAACGACAAATCAGAAACTGGATGCAAATTCATTGAACTAACCTCAAGCAATAATTAACGGGAAACCAGAAACTAGATGCAAATGCAACCTCATTGAATAATAAACGAGAAATCGAAAACTGGATGCAAATGTATTAAACTAATCTCAACGAATGATTAACGGGAAATCAGAAATTAGATGCAAATGCATTGAACTGGCCTCAAAGAAAAATTAATAGGAAATTGGAAATTGGATGCAAATGCATTAAACTAACTGCAAAGAATAATTAACAAGAAATCGAAAACTGGATGCAACTGCATTAAACTAACCTAAAAAAATAAATAACAGAAAATCAGAAACCTGGATGCAAATGCATTGAACTAATCTCAAAATATAGTTGTGTTATATGTTGTTTTGCATTTAAAACGGTATTTATCTTATCTTTTTTCTTATGATTGGGAACACCTTGCTATTCGAGTAGCTTCAATATGAACTTCATCTTATTAGACAATCTCACAAAACTTCAATCAAACTTTTATTATCTATATCACAAAGAAGGGTGGTGCTGGACATCCAACACCACCCCCTAATCTTTAGATCTAGCTTATGAGGTGGCGAATCCTAGGGCTTATGAGGTGTGGGTTGTTTAATTGTGTGGAACAAGAGTGTTGCATCATTCTTGAAGTCAACAAATACGACTGGACTTCGGTTGAGCTTTTTTCTCGGGCTACTAATGGGTTTCGATTGTAATTTTTTTAGTCGGACTTCAGTGGGAGTTTTTTTAGTACGGGGATGCTTTCGTCGGGCGCCCGAAGCGCGCTATCCGTGCCCGTCGGATGGCGGATCTTGGCGTCCGAGCGCCCGAAGGCTGCGTATTTGTAGTAATACAGGTGGCTTATGCGTGTCGGGGAGCGAAGGCCCGCATATCTCCTCGTCAAATGCACGGGCAAATACTAGTTAAATAACAAAATAAAGTTGAAAAGTTTTATCAATGACGAGTTATTTTTTTTTACTAGAGAGTATGTGGGGTTTTCATATTATAAGAAATTTGGATGAGTGGTCAATACAATATTTGTATATAATAGTTCTGCATATATAGTTGTATATATTTTTCAAAATAATTAATGTGACAGGATCCATTCGCAGATAATCTTTGAAGATCTCACATAGTGAGTCATATATAATTTAAAGAATAATTAACGGGAAATCGGGAACTGTATAATCTTTGATTATCCCATATAATAAATCAAGTATAATTTATTTTTATGTCATGTTTGCAAATACACTACAGATAGATCAGTAAAATGTTGGTATTACACACCACATTGGATAATTAAAAGGAAATTGAATACTGGATTCAAATATATTGAACTAAGCTCAAAGAGTAATTAACGGAAAATCGGAAACTTTATGCAAATATAATAAACTAAACTCAAAAAATAATTAACTAGAAATTGGAAACTGGTTGTTGCTGCATTAAACTAATGTCAGAGAATAACTAACGGGAAACTAGGAATTAGATGCAATTCCTTGAAAAATATTTAACGGAAAATCGGAAACGACATGCAAAAATGTATCAAATAAACCTCAAATAATAATTAACAAGGAATCGGAAACTAGATGCAAATGCATTGAACTAACCTCAAAAAATAATTAACAGGAAATCAAAAACCGAATGCAACTGTATTGAATTAACCTTATAGAATAATTGGCGGGAAATTAGAAATTAGATGCAAATGCATTGAAATAATCTCAAAGAATAATTAACGGGAAATCAGAAACCAGATGAAATTGCATCGAACTAACCTTAAAGAATAAAGAATAAGAAATCATAAACTAGAAGCAGATGTATTGAACTAACCTCACAGAGTTATTAATGAGAAATCATAAACTGGATGCAAATGCAATAAACTAATCTAAAGATTAATTAATTAAACATCAAAAAATGGATGCAACTGCACTAAACTAACCTCAATGAATAATTAACGGGAAATCGAAATTGGATGCAACTGCATTGAACTAACCTCAAAGAATAATTAACAGAAAATCGGAAACTGTATGCAACTGCATTAAACTAAAATCATAGATTAACTAATATGCCGGGAAATCAGAAATTGGATGTAATATCCTTGATGAATATTTAACGGAAAATCGGGAACTAGATGCAAATACATTGAAATAACATCAAAGAATAGTTAACTGGAAATTAGAAACCGGATGTAACTGCATCAAACTACCCTCAAAGCATAAAGAACTAGAAATTGGAAGCTAGATGCAAACTAACCTCGAGAAATAATTAATGGGAAATCAGAAACTGGTTGTAGATGTATTGAACTAATCTCAAAGAATAATTAACAGAAAATTGAAACCTGGATGCAAATGCAATTAACTAATCTCAAAGAGTAATTAATGAAACATTGAAAACTAGATGCAACTGCACTGAATTAACCTTAATAAATAATTAACGAGAAATTAGAAACTTGATACAACTACATTGAATTAACCTCAAAGAATAATTAATGGGAATCGAAACTAGATGCAACTACATTGAACTAGCATCAAAGAATAATTAACGTAAAATTGGAAACTTGATGCAAATGCATTGAACTAACCCCGAAACATAGTTGTATTATATGTAAGGAGAATATAATGTCTCGACAAGTATAGTTTTGCATTTTAAGTAGTGTTTATTATAATTCTTTTATTATGATTGAGAATGTCTTGTTATTCAAGTAGCTTCAATATAATCTTTGCCACATTGGGCATTCTCACAAAATTTCAATCAAACTTTTATTATTGAATAATCTAATAACAAAAATAAGTCGATGAGTTTTATCATGGTTTGGTGTTTTTTTTATAGAGAGTGACGCAAGAAAATTGAATGAGTGATTAATATAATTTCCATATCTCATAGTTGTGCATAGTTGCTAATATTTTTTAGAATAATTTAATTTAACGACAGCTGTTCGTAGGACGGGTTTGAAAGCTAGTTATTTCTAATTAGTTGATCATACACAAAATATATATATGCCATAACACCAAAGCTGTTTAATCTCTAGTAAAATTATAATGTACAAATAAATATATAGGGTCTGTTAAATACATGCCCCAATTTCTAAGAGGGCACTCTCTGACTCGAAAACCGGTTTCGGGTATAAAAAAACCAGCCGGTTCATCACATAAAAATTAGATAGCACTCTCCGGTTAATCTAGTGACCTTGTATTTTTATTTTATTTTATTTTTTATTGGCAAGCCTGTTTTAAATGAGATCAGTAACTCTTTGATGCTGGCAGGGGTTCGAGCCCCAGACTTTTGGTATCATCACCCAAAAATTTTACCGACTTTGCTAGTCGGCACCTGCAGTGATCTTGTATATTGGTTTTTTGTATTTTTTTCACTCGGTTACCGAAATTTTAATAGACTTGAATATCAAGTTGCTGAAAAAGTCTCATATACTCGGTTGCCAATTGCTATATTTTTATAGATAATAGTGTGTTTTGTGTTTCGCAGTGCTTATTTACCGAAATGCTAATTCAATCTCAATAACTGAGTGCTGAGAATGTCCCTCAAAGCCAGCAGCTTGGCTCCATTTTTTAACAAAACAATTTCTCAGATAAACTTCTTTCATGGACAGTACAGTTTTTGTAGTTCTCAATGGCTATCTATCTAATTCACAATTGATGAACGATATCTCACTGTTGGTATCGCATTACCGTAATATTTTTTTTGCTAAAAGGTAATTGATTAATAAAGAATAAAGATTACAAAAGTATAAGTTAAAGATTAAGAACTGCTTAAGGAAGGTACATCATTTGTGTACCTTCCCTAAAACATCAGTGAGCTAGTTGATAAATCTAAAATAAGTGGTGTAGTGATTTTCTAGATTTTTTATGAAGAGTGGTCTACTGTCCCACCATTTTCTTTCGCCTTGAGCCAAGGTTGCCCCATGTTTAGAGCAACCATCGGCTCCAAGGTTAGTCTCCCTCCAAGTGGCTGTGATGTTGATCCATGTTGCCTGCTCCTTCATAGTTTGCCACTTTTCGCGGACTTTCTAATGTATTTTATTTTCCTGAAAAACTTGGACTACATATTTCGAATCATTTTCTACCCATATATATTTCCATCCAAGGTCCAGCGCCTTTTTTATGGCTTCCGCAATAGCAACTGTTTCAGCCATGTAACTCGTAGTGACTCCCAGTCCTCCTGCCCCTGCACCTAAGAACTCACCTTTATAATTTCTCATAACCATTCCCCAACCTAATCTCCCAGGATTCCCTCTCGAGCACCCATCAGTATTTATCTTTAAGATTCCAGGTGGGGGGAGAGTCCAGAAACATTCAAGGATTTTCGATGCTCTTCTAAGCTTATGTTGAAGATTGAAGAATCTAAGAATCTTTAAGTCATGAACTGAGTTCTCCATATGCCCTGCAGATCTGTGGTGAGCTTGAATGATTGATCTTCTTGCCAAAAAGCAAATTTGCGAGAAGCTTGAGGCTTTATTATCGTATAACACTCTGTTTCTGTTCTTCCAAAGACTCACCATCATTGTTAAAGAGCAAGCTTTCGACATATCAAGTATGAGAGAGCTGTAATGTTTCCCTTGCTACTGCACATCCTGAAATGATTCTGGATCCTTGCGAATGCTAAAAATGTCTAGAGCATATTTCCACACTCTTTTGGCCAAAGAGCATTGATAGAGAATATGGTCCAGAGTTTGTTGATGATTGAGACAGATGCAACATCAGGAAGCCAGCTGCATTTTCCTCCTTTGAAGTTGGTCATCTGTTCGAGTTGCACCGTGTACCAACTTCCAACCTATCCCTTGTGTTTTTGGGAGAACTTTAGAGCTCCATATATACTTACACCATGATGGTTTGGCTGCTTTTTTTTTCTGATGGCTTCATGAGCTTCCGACACTATGAAGTTCCCAGTAAAAAAGGCTATCCATACCCTGGTATCATCTCTTGAGCTATTAGGCTGCGGAATAGTTCCCAGATCAATACCCATTTGTTGCAACACTTGAATCATATTTTCAGAAAAATGCCAGTTTTCTCCCTGAATGCAGTCACTGAGCTTTGACTGGAACTTAACAATATCCTTTCTCTCATCCTGAAAGAAGTCGCAAAGTGGTTTCTTCAACAACCAATTCTCTCTCCAAAGATTAATAGAAGCGCCATTGCCCACAGTCCATCCATGTAGCTGCTTCATTTCACTTAGAGCCCATTTAATACCTTTCCAAACAGTGGATGTTTTGTAATTTGACCATCCCCCTGTTCGATTGGTATATTTACCTTTCATGAAGGACACCCAATCACAATCCTATGTTAGAAGGTTCCACGCTTGTTTCATAAGCATTGAGAGCTTTACCCTAAACCCTAAACCCTTACCGTAATAAGCTTTTTCAATGCCCAACATAACTATTTTTCGTATGCTATTCAATTTCGTATATTGTCTTCTTCCTCATGTTCAATTGGTTTTTCTAACACCATATACTATTCAATTTCTTCAATATTGAGATATGGGTAGTTGTATTGTGATGAATCACCCATTCCAGAATTAGGTAGTGATGGATCATCCATTTGGGAGTTAAAAGGTGGAGGTATTGAGAGTTGAAAAGTTGAGTTAAGTTATTAAGAGTGTGGATGTAAATGATTGGAGACTGGGGAGAGTGTAGACGTATTTTAGGGTGTTTGTATTTTGCGGTTGTGTATTTTGATAATGTATACAGTCAGTGGCGGAGCTAGGAAATTGAGCGAGAGTGAGCCAACCCCAACCTAACCAAGCATTTTAAAAAAAAAAAAAAAAAAAAAAGCTTATTTTTTAAACTAATTATTCACAACTCTTATTTGAAATTATTATTTCACACAAAATGAAAAGAACCAAAATTGAATGCTAGTGCAAATCTCTAGACCCATTAGTGTTGTTATGTACTAATGTCCAGATTTTTATGAATAATTTCAACAATTCTTGTGCATCTACATTTCTTATTTTCTAATTCTCTTAGGTGTTCTAGATATGATTAGGTTTTACTAATGTCACATAGAGTGATGCAATATGACATTATGCTGGTATTTCTGAGTGAAACTTTCCGAGCAAAAAATTTCGACAGCTTCATTATTGTTTCTAAGGCATTAAGCCAATTTTTATGAGCAAAACTTTTTGCGCAAAATTTTTTCGACAGTTTCATTATTTTTTCTAAAGCATTATATTAAGCCAACCTTTCTGAGCGAAACTTTTCGAGTTAAACTTTCCGATAGCTTTATTTTTTTTTATTTATTTATTTTTTTTTCTAAGGCATTGATCTGCTTTTTCTGAGCGAATCTTTCCGAGCAAATTGAAACTTTCCGACAACATCATTATTTTTTCTAAGGCAATGTGACGATCTTTCTGAGTGAATCATTCCGACAGCTTTCTTGAGCCAATCTTTCTGAGCAAAATTTTCTGAGCGAAACTTTTCTCCCGCTTCTTTATTTTGTTTAAGGCATTAATGCAATCTTCTAAGTGGAACTTTCTTAGCAAACCTTTCTGTCAGCTTATTTAATTCTTCTAAGACATTAATTGGAACTTTTCTTCGTGGACTTTTCGCTCGTATAACACTTTCGTTTCTACCTGCGGCAAAAACAAAATAACTTTTCGCCAGTCTTTCAGACTTAACCAAAATTTAAAATAACTGATACAAAATACTAAAGCACAAGCAGCTAAAGCACCAGAACAAGAAGTAGTTATCAACGTCAATAGCAAGAACACAGAGAGAATTGAAGATAACATTGTTTTGTTTTGGAGAACGTAAGGTCATATGAGAAAGACATTGGTGCCTCAAGTATTCTTTTATAGCGGAAGCTATTTGTCTTTGTCTGAACAGGAATTGGAGATTAAAAGCGAAAGCAATTATATTTCCTTGTTTATAGTCATTGACAGTAAAAGTGAGTTCGGAAGTTGAGCGGACTTCTAATGAGGTAGTTGCAATTGAGGAAAAGGCAGCAAACAATGTGAATGTTTCCTCCAAGTTATACTTAAAGGATCCCATATCTTTAAGGTGGGACAACATAAAGTATGAAGAACGTCAAGTGCAAGGATATATACTTACCTTGTATTTTTATTTTTATTTTTAAGATAAGGTAGGGTTAGGCTGACCCTCACCTGTATAAATCAACCAAGTCTTACATAGATCGTACCTATAGCATCCTCCTCTATGAGTCTATACAATTCTCTATCTAGGGGAGGAGTAAACATTACTAAGTCATTACAGACAGAAGTCTTAAGCCCTGCAAGCAAGTCTGCCGGCTTGTTAGCTTCCCTGAACACATGCACAAAAGAGCAGTATCTGAATTTTGCTGCTTGCTTTGATATCAAGGCTTCCAAATTCGAACAAGTCCATGGTGGTTTTGCAATTTTTGTGATGATATTCACTACTGTAAGGGAGTCAGTTTTAACTTTTACCTTTTTATATCCTAGTTCATAGCATAGCTCGAGTCCAATCGCAATTGCTTTCAGCTCCTGGTAGAGTACAGCTTGCACATCACCGCTTCCCGTGTAAGCTGCTACCACCTCTCCTTGACTGTTCCTGATAATACCTCCATGGCCGGACCCCTCAGCCGTCAATGCACCATCTGCATTTAGCTTCACCTTTCCTTCCTCCGGTGGGATCCAATTGCACTCTCGCCTCTTCCTTTCTCGGAACTTTACCTGAATTCCTAGTGTCTGACAAAGCTGTCTAGCTTCCAGCGAATCTTCAATCTCAACTGCTTGCGTCTGAACATACATTTTTGTATCTCTGATGATTTTCCTCAAGACCACTTTCGCTGGTCTCTCCCTACTCTTGAAACGTCTCCCATTCCTTTCTTTCCATATCCCATCAACTACCGCGCATATATAGACCTTATAAATATATGCCACTAAGCTGGATCCTCTACATAACCGCAGCAGCGATGACCACTCCCTATTTAAGCTTTTATCATCCGTCATAATACCCAGGACTGATTTTATGCCATCAATGATCTCTCGCGAATACGCGCATTCAAAGTAGAGATGATTTGAAAACTCTCTACTTTGGTTGCACAAGCAGCAGGAGGAGAAAGAGAGGATTTTTTTGTGCACCAGCCTATCTTGCGTTGATAAGCTATTAGAAAACAGCTGCCAGGTCGTAAAGGAGTGTCTTGGTATAACCAATCTGCCCCACACAAGTCTCTGCCATCTAACTTTTTCATTTTTTGCCCTCAGGGCTTCATATGCACTTCTCGACGTGAATTTCCCACTCTGATGAGGTTTCCACACCACTCGATCTTGATTTAGATGCTTGTTGATACGTGTACTCAAGATATCCTCTCGTAGCCTATTACATTGGATATTCTGTACCACTTCGTTCCACTCACCTTCTGATAAGAGTTGATCCACTGTGGCATTTAGTGGAAGCTGAATTTCAGCAACTGCCTGTGCATTGAACAATAAAGGGCTACTTTGACACCATAGATCGTGCCATACTAACGTGTCTCTTCTATTGGAGATCGAGTAAAGAATAAGCTCACTCGCTTCTTTTCTGCTCTGTAGAATGTTCTGCCATGACCATGAGCAGTCATGCAGGACTGTCATCGTCCACAAGTATTTATGGGCCAAAAGGTTCTTCCATACCCAGTCAACCCAGATACTGCTTTCCTTCGCCGCTACTTTGAAGACCAAACCGCAGTATGCACCTTTGTTCCATACTTCCATATTCATGATCCCCAGACCCCCTTCTTCCTTTGTCTTGCATGTGGTTCTTAGGCTCGCTTGGTGCACACATCTCTTTGTATCAGTTCCACTCCATAGAAACATCGCACAAATTTTTTCAACTTGTTCTAGAACTATTTTTGGCAGGATGAATGTTCTGGCCCAATAAACATGTAGTGAGCTAAGCACTGATAATATGAGTTGCAATCTACCTGCATGAGATAGCAGTTTTGCTTTCCAATCCTTGATTCTGCTTGTTACCTTATCTATCAGTGGTTGACATTCTCTGATTCCAAGCCTAACTGATATGAGAGGAAGTCCTAGGTATCTCACTGGAGGGGTGACGAGTTCAATACCTAGAATCTGAGCCAAATCCAAGTTATCATGTTGTCCCATAGCACCAGTCATGATAGTAGTCTTCTGCGAATTTATTTGTAGCCCAATAGCTGTGCTAAAGTCCCCCAAACATTGTTTGAGTGCATATATGGAATTCACTTCCCCTTTACAGAAGATAAGTACATCATCCGCAAAAGCCAGATGCGTGAGTTGACTCCTTTTGCATTTAGAATGGAATTGGATCAGCTTATTTTCCACACTCTCTCTAATTAGGCAGCCAAGAACTTCCATTATTAGCACAAACAAATATGGAGACATGGGATCTCCCTGCCTTAACCCTCTACCTCCGGGAAAACCTTCTTCAGCGCCATTTATGAGGAGAATAATAAGGTGTGCTAATGCATAATCAATCCACTTTTTCAGCTTG
The DNA here is from genome assembly GCF_015680905.1 of Coptis chinensis. Taxonomy (NCBI): domain Eukaryota; kingdom Viridiplantae; phylum Streptophyta; class Magnoliopsida; order Ranunculales; family Ranunculaceae; genus Coptis; species Coptis chinensis. Next base: position 58,274,948 of record NC_141463.1, read on the forward strand.
TGCGGGACCGAAATCTATCCATCATGTACAAGATGGCCTGCCAACTCACCATATCATAGGCCTTCCTTATGTCCAGTTTTATAGAGCATCTTGGAGTTCCATGTCTTCTTTCAGTATCCTCTCAAAACTTCATGGGATAAAAGGATGTTATCCCAGTATAGATCTCTCCTGATGATGAGCGACCGATTGTCGTGTACTAGCCTCGTATCACCATCTTCAATCTGTTGGTGATGACTTTTGAAACACATTTGTAAATCATTATTACCGCAGAGCAATCGGTCTGAAATCTTCCACTTTAGCTGGCGAAGCCACTTTTGGAATTAGACATAGAAATGTAGCATTTGTTCCCCTGGGCATTTTGTTTGTTCTAAAGACATTTTTGATGGCATTCACAACATCCACCCCTACTGTATCCCAACAAAATTTGAAAAAGAACGGGTTATACCCATCTGGTCCTGGCACCTTATTGTTATCCATCTCAAACAAGGCTTCCCTGATTTTTGTGGCACTCACCTCAGCTTCCAACATCGTACTCATACCTGAGTCAACACTATCTCTGACATTCAGCTCCGTGAAAAATTCTCTATCACTCACCGGTGGCGCTGCAATACCCAACATCTGAGTGAAGTAATTCACTATGCTCTGTGTTATTTCTACCTGTCCATGCACTGTTTCACCCCTCTCATTCGCTATTGCCCATATACCCTTCCTGGCTGCCTTTTCTTTCAATGAGTTAAAGAAAAAGCTCGAACACCTATCCCCTTATGTCATCCATTGAGCTTCAACCTTCTGGGCCAAATCTATTGCTTCCGCTCTTGCAAGATCAATATATCTCTGCATTGCCTATTTTTCACACAATCCCAGACCCACATCCGATGGATTATTCTGTAGGTGAATCTGTGCATCACTTAACTGCTGCCTTGCGGTTATAACTCTCTCATGTAAATTTGAGAAGTTTCTCCTAGCCCAAGGTCTGATCCTCTCCTTTAGCATCTTGAGTTTGTGTATTAGAACATACATGGGATTAGCATATATTCTTGTATTCCAAACTTCTTCTAGGATATTTTTAAACTCCGGTTGATAAACCCAAAAGTTACAAAATCTAAAAGGAGTCGGGGACCGGCTGAAATCATTCCATGTGAGAAGCATAGGGGAGTGGTCGGAAACTCCCTGAGGTAAGAATTCAGCCCCTGAATAAGGATATTTATGGATCCACAAACTATTTACTAGGCATCTATCTATTCTTGACATAATGCTTGCCGCACCCACGGATTTATTCCACCAAGTGTAAAAGAATCCACTAGAATTGATATCAGTTAACCCGGCATTCTGAAGACAGAGAATAAAATCCTGGGCTTCTTTAGGATGCATAGGTTCACCCCCTGTTCTTTCGTTCACTGTTTTGATGTTATTAAAATCTCCCGCTACACACCAAGGTTTTGTGATTGAGCTCTGCAGCCTTATCACATCTTTCCACAATGCTAACCTCTCCTGAAAAGAATTGCTCGCATACACCACTGTAAGGAAAAACTCTTCCGCCTTTGGTAGGAATTCAACCCTACAATGAATGAATTGCTCAGTCATATCTATTTTCTCTACCTTTACCACAAAAGGATCCCAGCATACCCAAATTCTGCCTGACCTAGCTTTCTCATAATTGTTTTCATGCTCCCATGTAGGACAACAAATGCTTCTTATGCCGTCATACTTCTCCTTTTTCACTTTTGTTTCGAGTATCCCAAACAAACATAACTTCTTTTCAACTCTCACCTTGTTTATTTCCTTTGCTTTTAAAAGGTCATTCGCTCCTCTCACATTCCATACACATATAGGACCTATCATTAGTGATGATGTTTTTTGTTCTTTGATCCCTTGGGTCTCCCCCTATTTTTACTTCCTTGCTGTTTTTTTCCACTGGCTGATTGGTTATGTTTACCTTGACTACGAGTCACAACTCCACCTTTAGCGGGCGTTTGAGGCTCTTCAGACAAAGGAATCAAATTTCTATCTTTGAAGTATTCCGTCTCTTCTTCAGACACTACTACGTCAGACAGCTCCCCCAGCCTAATGCTTTCACTGATTTTATTGTATTCATCGTGCTCCTCCTCATAACACATCAGAGGGTTAAACCATGTACCTAGTTCAATACCTTGTGAGATCTCCTCATAAGGCACTAAGGCATTTTCATATTCTCCCACTACCACCTCTGAATTATTCACCCTGTTTTCATTTGTTTCCACTCTAAACTGCTCCTGTTCATTTTCTATACCACTTGCCGATACTGGTATCTCTGTAACTTGCTCATATTCATATTCTGCCCTTGTCTGAACCCCCTGGTCCATCTCACAATCCTCATCTCTTCTTTCTCTATTCAAATCCCCACTAAGCTCAGTCTCTCTTACAACTTCACCATGTTCGACTACCTCTGTGCTCATAACTACCACTGTCCTGATCCCTATGCTGTTCTCTGTACTAACCTCAGTACTCACCACCTCCTCTATTACTGGCAGCGTCACAGCACTTTGTTCAGTCTCAGTTCCACTATCTGGGTTCCATGTTTCTCCTTCCTCATTGGCATTGCTATTTGTCAACTCCTCCCTATCTGCTGATAGGTCATCTGGGGCTTGCCTTTCTGCTTCTTCAGCAACACTTGTGATTTCTACCCCTGTTTCATTCCTTAGTGTGCTACTCTCAGGAATAGTGACCGAATTATCCTCCATCACCTCCTTCTATCTATCATTTTCCCCTATGTTACTTTTCCTCAAACACCCTGCAGTCTTATGTCCAAACTTCCTACAACAGTCACACAGCTTGGGTATCCAGCCATATTCCACCGAAATCGTTCTAATGTCACCCCCACCCATATCGATATCAAAGGTTTCAGGTAACTCTACATTAATCTCTATTGATACACTGACTCTAGCATAAATTAACCTTTTCCTTGAAGCAGTGGCTTTATCCATCCTCTGGGGATCCCCTAATCTGCTTGCTAGAAATCCCAAGCCTTCCCCATTCCACAAGTCCTTTGGCACATTATGTAAGTTTACCCAAATAGGGATAGCCTTGACTGTGTTTTTCCTATTTTCAACATCCTGACTCCATTGGGTAACAATGAAACATTTCCCTGCCATGTATATTTGTGCCATTTCCAGCACCTTTCTCTTGTCTTCTTCATTGGTAAATTTGAAGTAAAACAGGTTTGCATCCGCAACCATCTCATAGTCCCCCTTTGTTTTCCATTTTTTCCTTAGGAGTTCTCTGACCACCGGGTATGGAAGTTTCTGTTCTAAGAAAAACCCCACAACATAATCTTTCCATAAAGTCCGGCCTTTTTTAATTAACTATTCTGGAACTTGTGCAACACCTTCAACCATGTTCAGGTTAAACTGTTTAAGCCCAGTTTCGATAGTATCTCCTTGTTCTCCCTGGAAAAGCGCGTTCCAGTTTCGTGGTTGTCCTCTTGAGTTAGCTCCATTTGCTCCTTGGTTGCTATCTTTTTCCACCGCTTGCGTGGGGTTTTGTAACTGTGCAGCTGTGGTTGCTGTTTGAAGGGATGGAAAATTTTGGCTAGTCAAAGCAAGAGAATTCATAGTTCATTCAAGGTTTTTTCCACTCAAGAACTCTCACTGTAATCAATGAAGGATTTTACCTTAAGTGGAAAAAAAGAACTTTCTATAGAACAGGATAAGGAAACTTGTCTGAGGGTTTTCTTTCCTATTCTAGGAAACACGAGGTATACAGGATCATGAATTAGTTTAGGTTATGTTGCAGCCGTTTTCCACAACAATGTTCCCCATCCTTGATAAACTTGTCTGCATTTTTCAACTTGTCTAACTTACTATTGAAGCTATCATCTTATTGGACAAGGTCAATGGCTTCATACCAGCTAGATCTTTATTAATATTGAACCAAAGAGCATCATCAGTAGCCCTGAAATAGAGTAAACCATCCACAAAAAAGGCCCTACCAGTGACCACTGATCTGCTAGAGATTTTGACCCTTTCCTCTGATTTCCTACACACCCCTATACTTGAAGACAACAGGTCAAACCCATATTCAATGTGCATTTTTTTTTAACGACCCTATAGGGGAATAATAGTTTGTAATATGGACCAGGAATTGATGGATTAAGATCTAATCCCCCGATATCCACTTCTTAGAGCAAGTCCAATGGAGGGCTGCTAAAAGGTGCCACATAGGCTTTTTAGCAGTCCCAGCCATATTTAGCAGCCCAAAACAAAAAAAATCATTCCAATCACACTTTTAGCAAAAACTCTGCCATCTGTATGTTAATTGCAACAGACGGCAAAGACTATGCCGTCTGTATAGGGCAGTCACTAAAAACGTGAATTTCTTTTTCTTCTCCACTCCTCTACCACTCAAACAAATCATCACTCCTCCACTCCTCTACCACTCAAACAAATCCTCACTCCTCCACTCCTCCACTCAAACAAATTCCTCTCTTTCTCACTCACTCGGTCTCCTCACTCAAAGGTAACATTAAAATGACAATTTTCATTCTTGAATTGTTAATTGTTTATTGAATGCTTTAATGTTAGAATGTTAGAATGTTGAATTTTGAATTGGAATTGATATTAGAATGTTGAATGTTGAATTGGAATTGATGTTAGAATGTTAGAATATTAGAATGTTGAATTGGAATTGATGTTAGAATGTTAGAATATTAGAATATTAGAATGTTGAATTGGAATTGATGTTGAAATTGATGTTAGAATGTTGAATTGGAATTGATGTTAGAATGTTAGTTTGAAATGGTTTGAAATTATGCGTGATTGGAATTGATGTTAGAATGTTAGAAGTGTTGTTTGAATTAAAGTTAAGAGGATATTGTTGATTGATTTGCAGGTGCCACACAAAATGAGTAACAAGGGTAAACGATTTTTCGGTCAAAAATCAGTTACTAGATTGACAAATGAGTCGATGTCAACCCTAAACGCCGATGAGGATGAAAACGAAGACTATAATTTGGAAAACCCTCCAGTAATTGAATTTCCGAACCCAGTAGATCCACTAACACATGCTACATTGGCTAGAAACCCGGAAACTCACATCTCTCATCGTGTAAATATGGTAAGCATTTGATCGTTAAATTTGATTTCTTTAACATCATAATTTGTATTTACTTTAATTTTAATGAATAAATGTTTTGAATAAATGTTTATGGAGGGGGGGAGATGAAATTGCGGTGTTGTTGGGCATCCGTGAACAATTGGTGGAAGATAATGGTTGCCAAAAGAGATTGTTTTGAAGGCATAAGAAATGAAATTTTACAATCTCCGTTTGGGTTATTGTTTCGATGTGGTTATCAAAACGCCGACCGTAGTTTGATATACGCTTTGATCGAGCGGTGGTGGGACACAACTCACACTTTCCACTTTCCACAAGGCGAGATAGGCATCACTCCAATGGATGTTACTATGCTCACGGGAATGAGTGTAGGAAGGGGAAAGGCTGCTACATTTAGAGATGGTCGGTTTGCAACTTTTGATTATGCACAACTAAAATGGTCGAATATAAGGCCGGAGCATTGGGCTAAAGGTGGTATCAAACCTTTCTTTTTTTATGAATGAATTCACGGAGAAGACAAAAGAGAGTGACGAAGGTTGGTGTCTGACGGGTACAGATCGAGAGAGATATTTGAGAGCATTATATTTTTACTTAATCACGCAGTGTTTCTTCCCCACGGATGATAGTTCACTGAGATTAGGTTGGATAGAGTGTTTGGTTTGGTTAGATTACATGCATCAGTATGATTGGGGTGATACTATGTCTGGAGCTTTGATTTACGCGTTGGATCAAGCGTGTCGAGTCATAGCTAATATTGCGGATGGCCAATGTGGTGGCTTCACCCCTATTTTACAAGTAAGCTTTAAATTTTTAGTATTATAACTTTATGATAGTATTATAATTTTTAAATTATGTACAAGTTTGATTTTGATATTTGTTTTTATGATAGTATTGGTGGTATGAGTACGTACCTACCATGGCTCCTCTTCTGAAATCGAACATGGACCGTGATATCGTCCCACTGATTAGAGCATGGATAAATGACTTTAAAGATTGCCGAAGTGGTTAAGGACGCCACAACATTCACTTAGATCGTAACCAACTCAAGACTAGGTCATCATTAGCGATACAGTGGACACAATGGTTTCATACTCGATATATACAATTAAATGTTGATGATGTGGAGGGAGATATCATGGATGATGTTTGGTTACGTGAGGCGATTCACCATGTACGTCGTTCATATAATCTTACAATATGCCGAATCGTCTTTGAGTTTGGAGGTATCATCGTGTTATACCTAGGCGATAGGTGTTGGCACCAAATCATTGGGACACTTTTCATCCCACACCCTCCTCCGGAGAATATGTGCCCATTGGGAAGAGTCAGTCAGTGGAGGTCCTACCTTAGAATGCATGAAGACTTGTGGCCACAAGCTTCTCTATATTTAGATGTGAATGGTGACTATGATAGTTACTAGGATCGCATCTCAAGAGGTCCTATATTGCCTACTAACATGTACAGAGCTGCTAATATAGACTTTGTGGGACATAAGGCTATTAGAAGTGATTTGCATATCCCACACCCTGCTGAGCCTTACTCTTCATCTCAAGGTCCTTACGAGGCTTTTGTTCCAGCTCCTTCCGATCCGGATAACCCATGGAGCTATGACATAGTTACATCTCAGGGAATGCATGTCTACATACCTATACCTCATGTTGATCAAAGTTATCTTCCGAACCTTGTCCCGGATCTTGACACTGTAGATGAGGTTAGTATTTGGTTTATATTTTGAAATTTGAATTATATTTGGTTTATTGTGATGATTTTTCTTAAAGTTATTGATTTTTTTTGTAGGCTACACTTAGAGTGTGATATGCTGAGTCGCAGCTAATGATGTATGGGATGCGCGATTCGGTTATGACTACGACCGATGAATACAATCATTATTTGGTGGCCGAGCAAGAAGAGAAACAAAAGTTAGAAGCGCAGATTCTAGAAATGACATTGCGAGAATCACGACAAGGGAGTAAATCAAAGAAGAGGCCAGCAACCTGGTGAGGGTTCGAATCAAAATTAGTTTATGTTTGTATTGATTGATGTTTGTATGGATTATGTTTAATGAATGAATTGAATTATGTTTGTTTAATGAATGAATTTTGGTTAGTTGAATGGATGTGTGAATTGTTGAGTTGTGGAATGAATGATAATGGATTGTGGAGTGAGTGGATATGAATTTGTATATGAAAAGAAGAACAAGATTTCTCAGTTTTTGCGTCTGCCAGGTACAGACGGCAAAGTTTCTACCGTCCGTCCATTTAATTAAAATGGGAGACAATAATAACCAACAGACGGCAGAAACTATGTCGTCCGTATCCCGAAACTTATTATGGCAGCTGCTAGCGAAAGTCTTAATTTTGGCTGGGTTTTTTACTTCTTCCAAATTTAAGACCCTTTTAGCAGCCCCATTGGAATGACATTTTTGTGGTTGGGGTGCTATATTTGCCTTTAGCAGCCCATATAGCCTCCCATTGGACTTGCTCTTAGGATTAAGGATAGACCTCGCCTCCTTAGTTACTGGGTTCCGAACAAATATTTCAGGCCAAATATCTTCTCTAAATTCACGGATAGGTCCATTGCATGAGTTTGTGACAGATGCATGACTTCCCAGAAAACTAAGATTTTGGTCTGGAAAGCTCATTCATCGTCCAACTGTTGAGAATGTGTTGCATCATTAGTTTCAGTCTTTCATTGATCTAGTTTTACATTGCTGGTTAGACTCTTATCTAATCCGAATTCTTATCTACTCCACACTCTTATCTAATCCGAATTCTTATCTAATTCAAATTCTTATCTAATCCGAAGTTGGCATCCAGTTTTAGTCACTAAAATCTTCACCTTCGAATCTAATTCGTCTTTAACTTCTTTTTCTTCCTATTATTAATAAACTGGCCCTACATTTAATTTTAACTGTCTAATCCTAATATAAATCTCCTACTGGTATGAGTCGTCAAAATCAATTTTATTATTATTACGTAATTATTTCGGTACAATTTTTGCCATCAATTTCTTTTGCAATTTTTTTTGTGCCACCCATTTCAATTCTCACTTCAGCCTTCTTTCATTTAACTACATTGCATCCCATATAAGTTACTTTGACATTTTTTTGTTTACAATAATTCACGAATTTTTTCCGACAGTTCATTTTCCCATCGTTTACATTCACACGACATTTTGTTATACATTCCGCTCACTCTTTTCTTATTTTATTTTTTCCTTGATTTTTCTTCTCTTATTTGCCATATGAACTTTGTTAGCATACCAAAGAGGGGGCGGTGTTTCGACCCCCACCTACGTGGCAAACGTCCATTGGTAAAGGTCTTCACTTTATTCATTTAATCGACAGGGCTAAAACCCAATTTGCAATACCATGGATCAATGTATATCCCCATTAACCCATGTGCCTAAGGCTGAACCTTAGCCACATGTCTTGCCACTAACGTACATTAATTTATGTCCACATTTGTTTCTTATCAGAGATATAATTGTCAGTTAAGAGTTATATTCAATTACAATTACTTAAGCTACAAGAATACTTGAGCTACAAGGAGTCTCTACTCTACCTATATAAATGTCAAACTATTTTTCATACAGAACTATGTTATTGAGATTTGATCACATCGATAATTTGGGTACGTAGGCAACCAAAAGGTACAGTCTCATTATTTTCTCGATCACCATCGTTTTTTCACTATTTTTCTACGTTATTCATCTTTTTCATCACCATTTAGTGTTTTGATCATATTTGGTCGAAACACCACCTAGGAGAGAGAAAAATCTCTCTTAGAGATATATGCTTTAATATATAGATAGTAGAAGTAGATATATTTAAAGATTTGGATTTTTTTTTTTTTTCATAATTAGTATTAGAATTTACAACAAATTGGAGACTCTGTGAACCCTAATAGAGCCAAGAGTGTATAACTATAATATATATCTAAAGATTGGCTAGTTTTATTTCGGTGTATATAAAACCAATAGAACAGTAGGAAACCTCGTCCATAGACACTTCACACGTACCAAGTTGCAATGTGCAACTCCTTAAGCGTCGATTGCTTATTATGTAATCCATTAACAAATTATCAAATCCAGTCGAACGCGTAGATGTGCGCCGACCATTCGCGCTAAAAGAATTCTAATTAGGAATCTTGGTTGATACTCGAAAGTGGACACAGGAAAAAAAAAGGTATTTGTTATTGACGGACCCCATATTGTGTTGGGCAGACCCAAAAAAAAAAACAATTATTACAAGTGTGTCATTGGTCCCAAAAAGTAAAAAAAAATAATAATTATTACAAGTGTGTCATTGGTCCCAAAAAGTTGAATTCGAAAACCCCAAGTTTAAACGACCCAGCTAGGTCGTTTATTGTGTAAACCCAACGATATGGCTACACCGTTTGGACTAAGTCTCCAACGATATAGCCACACCGTTTGGACTAAGTCCTAAACGACTTGGCCACATCGTTTGAGACTTAGTCCAAGCGATGTGCCCACACCGGTGAAGAGGCCAAGAAACAGAACTCTATATTTTTTCAAAGTTCAAATCCCGGCCACACCGTTTGGACTAAGTCCCCAATGATATGACCACACCGTTTGGACTAAGTCTCCAACGATATGGCCACACACCGTTTGGACTAAATTCCCAACGATATGGCCACACCGTTTGAAATTTGAACTTTGAAAAAAATATAAAGTTATGTTTTTTGGCCTCTTGACCGGTGTAGGCACATCGTTTGGGTGTGGCTAAGTCGTTTGGGACTTAGTCCAAACGATGTGGGCACACCCGGTATAGCCATATCGTTGGATTTGCACAATGAACGACCTAGCCGGATCGTTTAAGCTTGGGGTTTTCGAATTCAATTTTTTGGGACCAATGACACGTTTGTAATAATTGTTTTTTTAAGACTTTTTAAGACCAATGGCACACTCATAATAATTGTTTTTTTTTGTGTGCCCAACACAATATGGAGTCCATCACTAATAGGACTAAAAAAACCAAAAAAAGGGGGCTGAGCTGGGCTTTCACTCAGCATTAAGGGAGCTCGAGGCAGAAGTTTTGAACCAATTCCAGAAGTACTATTAACAAAATTCTCCTAGAAAAATCCATTGTTTACGGTTCGAAAGAAACACAGAATATCCTCTGCATTTTTTCGGATTGACACCATTGTTCAGTAGCTAATATTTGCTACACTACTGGAGCAAACGAGTCCATTTTCTTGGTCATTAGTGTGCTCAGAGAGAGAATCACTTTGGAATAAAAATATATCCTTAATGAGCTTTTAGAAGTATCCAAATTCCAAATGAAAGGTAAAAAAAAAAGAAAAAACATATAAAGAAAAAGGGGAAAGAAGAATACATAAAAAAAGAGAAAGAGGATTACAGGAGAGGCCATTAAAAATTTCCAAAGACTCAAGTCATTTATCTCATCCGTCAATCAACATCAGGTAAGAAAACCAAACCAAAAGAATCTTACAAAATCAACACATCCCTAGCCATCAAAAGCAGACCCATCAAAAAACTTGGAAACACAAGTTCGAACAACAAAAACACAAGGACAAAAGCGTAAATCACCATTTGATTATTTTTATTATTATAAAGTATTAAATTAAGCCACACTCTCTCTCTCTCATCAGTCACCCAGTGGCCAGTAGTACATTAAATAACTTTTGTTCAGCTAAGAAGTAGCTGCTTCCTTTCTCTTCTGTTTCCATTTCCTGTTCTCCTCTATTCACCCCCACCTCTCCTTTTTAAATAAAACCCATCCTCCATCCTCCTACCAACTATGAATTATTACTATCCTTCTACTTCTTAGTCTTGTCATTTTCTCTAGATCTTCACCAAATGGAAAATCAAGAAATGGTAAAAAAAAGTGGACTGGTTTTGAAATTGAAATAAGCCTGTTTTTTTTATAGCTAGTTGTTGTTTATGTAAATAAAGAGTAAGCACTGTTTGGTGTGAGACGGAGATTTCAAAGAGAATTTAATAAGTGAAGAAGGAAAAAAGATGGCTATGGCTGTAGTGCATCAAAGAGAGAGTAGTAGTGGAGGAAGTTATAATAAGCATCTTGATAATGGGAAGTATGTTAGGTACACTACTGAACAAGTTGAAGCACTTGAAAGAGTTTATGCTGAGTGTCCTAAGCCTAGTTCGATGCGTCGGCAACAACTTATTCGTGAATGTCCTATTTTGTCTAATATTGAACCTAAACAGATCAAAGTTTGGTTCCAAAATCGCAGGTATGCATAATTGATCTGCTCAAATTAAGATCCTATTAGATCTTGGGGACTTAGGAATGATATGTTGTGTCTTTGCAGGTGTAGAGAGAAACAGAGAAAAGAGGCGTCACGGCTTCAGACTGTTAACAAGAAATTGAGTGCAATGAACAAGTTGCTGATGGAGGAGAATGACCGTCTTCAGAAACAGGTGTCGCAGCTGGTTTACGAGAATGGATATATGCGGCAGCAACTGCAAAATGTATTTTGCCTTCTAATTGGAAAATGCATTTGTATTAATTGATCTTCTTCTTGCAAATTAGTATTTGCATTATGGGTGATTGTTAATTGGCAATCATAGCATCATAGAGACTTTGTAAACCCACAATTTTGATCTTATTTGTACTCGAATCTGGATTACATGTTGAGAGAACAGAACAAAGGGCTTCATTGGTACCTAAGAACTAAAGGGGAACTCAATGCCTTTGCACTTTTATATAGTGTGATTTGGTACTTGCCGAATTCACCATGTATTGTAATTTAAATCCAGGAATTAATACTGTGCATCATGTTAGTGACTCAGTGTTTGTGACCTAGAGTAACAAACCATGTTTACCAGTGGAAATTCTAAATTTTCTTTTCCTTCTGATACAGTCATCTGCTGCTACTACGGACACAAGCTGTGAATCTGTTGTTACCACTCCTCAGCATTCTCTAAGGGATGCTACTAACCCTGCTGGGTAATCTTTAATGCTTCTGACACTAAAATCTAATCCTCACACTCTCCCAATCATTTTTACTTTGCCTTTTATTTTACTGCTTTTGATCTCTTCCCTTTATGTTATTGACAGACTCCTCTCAGTTGCAGAAGAGACTTTGGCAGAGTTCCTTTCCAAGGCTACGGGAACTGCTGTCAATTGGGTCCAAATGCCCGGGATGAAGGTCTGCTGTCCTTATTTTTCATAAATAATGGTCATTTATACCACTAAGATGAATGCTCATAGTCATTGTCTTGTCTCAGGTTTCCGTTATACGTATCTATTTAGTTCTCTCTTAAAGTCTATTCATTGTTTGCTTGTTGTTCGCAGCCTGGTCCGGATTCGGTTGGGATTGTTGCCATTTCACACAGTCGTAGTGGAGTGGCAGCGCGAGCCTGCGGTCTAGTAAGTTTAGAGCCCACAAAGGTATGATTTGGCATTGACCAATAGAATAGTTCTATATTGATGGAGCAGACATAACTGCTTTAATAAATTTTGAAAAGGGAAAACATACAATCTGAGAATTGAAGCCAGCTTAAAACACTTAAATGACATATTTAACAATCACTCTGTGAAATTTAAAAATCCTATGGTGATCATCATTAATTTGTTTAGTTAGTCCCATCTTTTGTTTTGCTCATTAAGAAATTCAGTGCAAGTTAAAATTTAATGTCATTCATTGACAGATTGCGGAGATCCTCAAAGACCGTCCCTCTTGGTTCCGAGATTGTCGGAGCCTTGAAGTTCTCACTGTTTTCCCCGCTGGAAACGGGGGGATAATTGAACTGATATATATGCAGGTATACAACAAATTTTGAATTACAAGTTACCGTTTATGTTATCGGGGATATTCCAATATTGTTGCTGAATAATGTTGAGTACCTAATCTTAAAATAGCATATTCATGCCCTGTTGTTGGCATCGTTTCTGATTTGAAATAGCTTACATGGTTTCACTTTTAAGTCATCACCCCTATCTGTCCATATATGTCCATTAACTTACTGTTACCTACAGATGTATGCTCCAACTACACTTGCTCCTGCACGCGACTTCTGGACTCTAAGATATACTACAACTTTAGAAGATGGCAGTCTTGTGGTATGTAATTGCACCATCTTCTGCTGTAATGTCTTAAGCTCTCTATTTCTTAGTTTTATTTTAGGGAACTGCGAATTAGTAACTGGTCTCATCATAGTGATCTATAGTGTGTCAAGTTTATAAGTTTTGAATGATCCACTTCCCTTGACAGTATTAAACAACCAGACCCCTGTGAGTAATGAATGTCGAAATGAGACTGCAGGAATGGCCTAGCAGGACATATCGTATATTCATATATAACGTGAACTGTGAAGAGTGCTAGGGAATGTCACCTCATGCATTGTATTTTTATAACAAATCTCCCCAATCAATAACTGTGACAATTTGATTATTTATCTGATTGTCTTGAAAAAAAGGAAAGAGAATCTATAGATAATTTGGTGGCCTTGCTTTACCTTACATGCTTTTCGAAAAATCAGTATTAATTATTAGACTTTCCGTGTTGTCTTCGTGATAAAAGAAAATTCAGTTGCAAAGTTTGTACTGGTTGCAATTTGATTTGATTATTGTTGATGCTGAACATAAAAAATTCTGTTTACAGCAAATCAGCAATAGCATTAAATGGTTACTTATTTGTCGTCAATAGTTTAGATCTTGTAGATTGCTATATTAAATCCAACCCAATATTATGTCTATTCTTATTTTTATGGCATTGGTATCTGAAGGTTTGCGAAAGGTCACTATCAGGTGGTGTTACTGGTCCAAATGCATCTGCTGCTCCTCAATTTGTAAGAGCTGAAATACTGCCCAGTGGCTATTTGATTCGTTCATGTGAGGGGGGAGGGTCCATCATCCACATTGTTGACCACCTTGATCTTGAGGTTTGGTTTCTGTTTGGAAGCTTTTCCTAGCGTTATATGTATTTGTTTTTTTCCAAAAACCTAATTTTCTATTTTCTCTTTTGTTGGTATAGGCATGGAGTGTTCCTGAGGTTTTACGACCTCTTTATCAGTCTTCAAAAGTCGTAGCTCAGAAGATGACAATTGCGGTGAGTTACCAAGTATTCGTGTTACATTGAGCCCGTACTATTAAAGCATGCCCATTGTTATACTCCTTGCTGATTCACCATGAAATTTTATTGCTTATGTTGGAAAGAATCTGTACATCTACGTCAATTGAAGCCCTTTTATGAACACAACCGTTAACCCAAATCCGCAGTGGTCCATCTGTAGATGCCTTCCTGATATGTGTGGACCTGATCTAGGAACTAGGTTTTGGTATTTTGGAATTCTAAAATTAGACAAGCTCTTCAAGTTTAGGGTTCATACACTGAATAGAACTGCCTCAATTGAGGATCTCTAAGGTTAAGCTTTGATGATTACGGTGAACCCATGTCAAAAGGAAGTAGTTCTTTTTCATCCATGTTAGATTTTTGGTTATGCTGATCCACCCAATATCCTAGTGGACTCTTGGTCCACTCTTACTTTATCTCAGACACTTTTACTGTTGGTGATTAAGAATGGAAATTTCTATTTCAAACTTACAAATTTGTTCAAGTATTTGGGGGAAAAGAAAGAGCTTGTTACAGTGTCAGATTTGAGTTTGTACTAGTTTCGAGAGAATGGCTCTTTCGGTCTTTCTGTACCCTTGATGAAATAGAATAGGAACTGATTGTGCATTTTCTTCAAAGGCACTGCGCCACATCAGGCAAATAGCTCAGGAGATGAGTGGTGAAGTTGTATATGGCTTGGGTAGGCAGCCTGCTGTTCTCCGAAACTTTAGTCAAAAGTTGAGCAGGTGATATCAGTTACTCATTTTCTTATTACTCTTTTTATTTACATGTGGAGTAAATGTACATAATTCTGTATATGCTGTTATACTGTGGTTGTTTTGTTCAAGAACCTGCTTCTTAAATTAAATTTACGAGTTTTATATTTTTTGATGTTTTTCAGGGGATTCAATGATGCGGTCAGTGGATTCAACGATGATGGTTGGTCATTGATGAACTGTGATGGTAGTGACGATTTTATGATTGCCATCAACTCTGGCAAGAACATTGGTGTCAATCCAAATGCTGCTAGTCCTCTCCCATTGCCTGGAAGTGTCCTTTGTGTGAAGGCATCCATGCTACTCCAAGTGAGTTGACATACGAGTGCCCATCTTTATAACATCTGTACTTTTGTTTTCATCTTATTATGTTTGAAGTGTTGGAAGGCTTTTTTCCAGGACTTCAGATGGGGATCATACCCAGCCATGGCTGGCTGGCTCCAATCAATTATTTAAAAGTTAAAATTACAATTTTGTAAAACCGACCAGGAAACTGTAGAAATATCAGGCCAAACCTCAGATATGTGAAAAACTTATTAGAATCTATCACTGTGATTACCAAACAGGATATTGACAAGGAGGGGTAACAGTTGGTGGCAATTACTGAAAAGTTGACAGTTAAAAGTTAAAACTAGTGGCTGGATTATCCCAGATGCCAGCAGCCTCTACCCAGTTATATTCACTTCCTATTTTCAGACGCCAAATTTGATTTGGTCAAGTGTGGGGCGTGTGGCCTCTATCAAGTACATATTTTCTGTGGTAGCCTCACATGCCCTCAAGTCATCTGCAAGTAACTACATGATTTCTTCATCAAAACTGAGATTTTATGAATTTGTAATGTTGAAGTCAGCATTAAAAGACTTCATTCTTGTTGCGTCTGCATTTCAGCATCGCAAACACGTATTGGTTGTAACCTGTACCTGTCAAATACAGCTTTATTTTGTATGGTACTGGAATTGAAATTAGTGGTTGCTTGGGGAGCGCCTTTTACTTGGTTGTGTGGAGTTGTTTATGCTGTTTTGTATAGGAAATTAAAAGTTTTTCCTAGTGAAAGTTTGACTTCTCATCTTTGTGCTATTTTGTATATTTAATGTGATATGTCTAGTTCGGAATCTGATTTTCACTTGATCCGAGAACCTTCAATCCTATACCATTGGAATCCTCAAATGTGGATTTTGTACTTAATAGTTTTCTTTGTAAATATAATGAAAATGAGGGTGATTCTCCGGAGGCTTCCCTTCCAAATGCAGTATACTGGTCAGTGGAATAAGGAGTAGATGTATCAATTGGTGAGGAGATTATTGTTTTCGCTTGGAGAGTCACCTCATTTTTTAATCTAAGATCTCCTTTTGATTTTATATTACTAATCTTTTTGACTTAATAAATATTGAATTTTCGTTGGTCTTGTTGCTAGAATGTTCACCCTGCATTGCTGATTCGGTTTCTGAGGGAGCACCGGTCAGAGTGGGCCGACTATAACGTGGATGCATACTCTGCGGCATCACTAAAAGCGGGTTCATATGCTTTTGGAGGTTTTAAATCCACCAGGTTCTCGGGGAGTCAAGTCATCATGCCGCTTGGTCACACCGTGGAACATGAGGAGGTATGTATTTACGTCCCATTTTTCATAAATTTGTGTATGCAATCTATCTAGAATTAGTAGAATGCTGTGAATAGATTTTAAGATAATATGTAGGCTATGTTACATGGACACGCCATATTTCAAAAATAATCCGAGTCGGATAAGTATCCATGTGTCCGTGTTGGACACACACGGACATGTATTGTATGTGATATTCCTCAGATTTTGATATTTCGCTGTGTCAGGCACTTCGAAGCCATGTAGGATATGGACACACGTATCCGTGCCAATGTAACTTAGTATGTAGGCACTTTTCAAAAAGAGTGATATCTGCATATTGCTTTCTTGCTAGATGGTATAAAAGTGTCGGGAGAAGTGATGCTGCAACTCTTCTGCAGTTTTATTCATCCAATAGTTTTTCTTTTCCTTCCGTGCCTGTGCCTGCATGATTGTTTTAATTCACTAACTCTTCGTTCTTATTCATTGAACATTCCAGCTGCTGGAAATAATCCGGCTTGAAGGTCATGCTCTTACTCAAGAAGATGCTCTTCTATCCAGAGATATTCATCTCTTGCAGGTTAGTCTCCATTGCCTCATGTAGTCTTCTTTTATGTTGCGAAATTTGAAGTGCCAGAACAAGGATTTTAGATTGAAAAACAATGGGATATCAATTTGCTCCAAAAATGGAGGCAATTCAAATCTGTATGCTTCTTAACTGGTTGATTTAAAGTTCATTGAAATATGGAAAGGCTAAGTATATGTAATTTAGCATGCTATCTATTTCCTTTGTTCTCTTAATTGAAAACAATTAACTAGCAAAAAAATAATAATAATTGAAACCAATTTATCTTTATTTTGTTTCACTTTGGTTGGTTCTGTATTTGCAGACTTGCAGCGGGGTGGACGAGAATGCAGTAGGTGCCTGCTCTGAACTTGTTTTTGCTCCAATCGATGAAATGTTTCCAGATGATGCTCCACTACTACCTTCAGGGTTTCGGATCATACCGTTGGATTCAAAACAAGTTGAGTTTATATCTAATTTATATTAGCATTTCAATTTTATGTTTCTTTTTTCTTTAGACTAATGCGTATTGATAGACACTATTCTCCAATCGAAAAACTGGTTCCATATTAACCAAGCCATTGGATACTTTACCTGGTCTTTTGTTAAAAGAACTCATGTAAGTAGCTACAGAAAAGATGCATTAATCTTCAAACTACGGACTGAATCATTGTCAATGCCTTCCTGTCTCTGGGCATCTATGCTGGGCACTATTGCAGTGTTTTATAAGATCTTTGTAAAGTAGATGAATGTTGTCAATTGCCTTCAAAACTAATACTTACTGTAATACAGTGTGAAACACAGGATATAACTGCACACCGAACATTGGATCTAGCATCAAGCCTTGAAGTAGGTCAAGCGACAAACAGGGGTGCTGGAGATGCATCTCCAAATGCCTATAACAGTCGCTCGGTGTTGACAATTGCTTTCCAATTCCCTTTTGAGAATCATCTCCAGGATAGTGTTGCAACCATGGCACGCCAGTATGTCCGTAGTGTGGTTTCTTCTGTGCAGAGAGTTGCCATGGCCATAGCTCCCTCTGGCCTGGGCCCGCATTTGGGACCAAAGTTATCTCCAGCTTCTCCCGAAGCTCTTACACTTGCTAATTGGATCTGCCAGAGCTATAGGCAAGTTTTGCATTCTTCAATTTTGTTTCCCCACCCCCTCCTTCCCTGTAAGGTTTCATCTCTGATATATAATCACTGCTAGTAGTATGTGATTAAATGTGGTTGCCCCTTTTACTGGTAAAACATGCATTTTCTTTGTCCCCAGTTACCATATAGGAGCAGAACTGTTGCGGTCCAGTAGCGACGCAGGCGACTCGGTTTTGAAATTGCTTTGGCACCATCCAGATGCCATATTGTGTTGTTCCTTGAAGGTACCACTGCTCCTCAAGCAACAAGTATTTATGATTCTTGGTTTCCTGTTTATGTATTTTGCTTGCGATGCCAGTGGCTTTCTGAGACTGTCAACAAAGGATAAGCCTCTAATTTGCACCATTTTCTTATTTCACTCCCAGTCCCCCATTCATGAATGAATCTACCAAGTTGCAAACAGGAAACAATTCATTTTCTTAGGCATTTTACTTGCATAAATCTGCAAATGTTAACCAGGTACTTTGTTTGCTTTACAGTCACTACCAGTCTTCACCTTTGCCAATCAGGCGGGATTTGACATGCTGGAGACCACTCTGGTGGCTCTACAAGACATTACATTGGATAAAATATTTGACGAATCCGGTCGGAAGGCATTGTGCTCCGATTTCGCCAAGATAATGCAGCAGGTAACTTTAATGAACAGTAGTTAATGAAGATGAAAACACTGATCAAACTTCTAGCCCCTCTTTCTTGTTTCTAAAATCATATTAGACTAGTTCCTCATTCTTGTTTCTAAGATCATATTAGGCAGTCTTGCTTCAAATTCAAAACAATAATCAGTTCTTGTGTTTTATTGTCTCTGTAGGGGTTTGCATATCTACCAGCTGGAATCTGCGTATCAACGATGGGGCGGCACGTGTCTTATGAACAAGCGATAGCCTGGAAAGTCCTCACTGAAGAAAACACAGTTCACTGCATTGCTTTCACTTTTGTCAATTGGTCTTTCGTGTAAACAGTAGTATTTATCAACTAGAAGATCTCCCCAACAGAAAAGAGGAAAGGAAAATTTTGTATTTAAATTATCTTATGTTATCATTTCTTTATTTATATAAATTAAAGATTCGTCACTGGACCCAAATCTTGCAATAGTATAAATGGTGGAGAGTGGGGTCGGGGGGACAATAATTATGATGTTTTTAGTTGTGAAAAACTGCATTGCTTCTTTCTCAATGGAGAAAGAGGCCTCACAAGAGAGACTAGTTGGAGAACTTTGGGCAAAAGGGGATCTCTGAAATGAGGTCACTTTAGGAGGGTACTTAGTACTTAGCAACACTTAAAACAGTTGTTGTCAGCAGCACAGGGGGTTGGTTGTTGTGAATTAAAAGATAAGAGGACAGTGCAAGTGTGGTGCAGGTATTACATCATTCGTTTGTCATCGTTCAGTAATTTGTACACTTGCTGCTAATAGCAGCTGTTGTTGGGTCAAATGCGGGGTCAAAGCACATCTGTCTCCCTGGCTTTTTATTTGTAAATGGGAATCTGTTTCAGTTGCTCAGTTCGTGCTATTTTGGAACACGGTATCATCTGCCTTTGGACAAGCGTGGTCCTCCGCATGCTCAAGAGGGTGGGGTCAATCATTTGATGGCATCAGGTACTATTATTTTCACAGGCAAGTACTATAGTATCATGGAAGAATAAGTGAGGAATCACAATATTGGGACAGGCATATAGTGGTATCAGTCTTTTGGTGCTACTTAACTTGGTTGTTGGAAACAAAATGGGAGGGAAAAGCGCATACTTTTCATTAGTTTGTCAACAAGTACTAATAATATAATGAATTAATGACTAATGAGACTTGTTAGTCACCGAAAAAAAGACTAATGAGACGTATTCTTGCCGGCCACATCAAATCTTGCTGCAAGCACCCGAATCTCAGGAACCAATATTTCTACTGATAAGTTGTAACTACTCAAAAGTAAGAGGTAGAATGTTTGGAGGGACTTGGGCAATAGATTTTTCTGTGGACCTCGAAAGCACACTGAATTTGGGGATTTAAGTGCCAGAGACCTGCGCTAACAACCACACTAAGTACAAGATCAAAGTATCACTTTATTATCATCAAAAGGTTTGTAACAGGGATAGTTATAACGAATGTGCCCAGTGAAGTTTATATAGTTAATAGTTCAAGAGGGGTCACTAATGGAGGTTTTTATCATTATTTTGGCACACCATTAGAGTCACCTTGTTTTTCTTATAGATACGATATGTGAACGGTGAAGTTTAGAGGGAGATTTGAACATTTTTATGATATCAAGTTATCAACGGAAGAATTTTAGTAAAATAGACAAAACAAAGTTTGATTTCTGGCGCCACTTAAATTCTATTTCTTTTCACGAAATTGTGCTAAACATAAAAAACAGATGATTATCTGCAATATTGCGTCCGCCCATAGAATAGGTGGAACTCGGGGCGGGTCAAGGCCTAACCTGAGCTCAACCCAAGTTTCAAAATGTGTCAACCTAAACCCGGGACCAAATCTTAGTCTGCTCTTAAACTTTCAGCCCAAGCCCAAGTCGGGTTGATAAAGTTTTTTGGGGTTTTTTTTTTTTAAATTATGAGATAAATAACACCAAAATTGCAATTTTCAAACAAAATTGAAGGGAATTGATTATTTGAAAGGGAAACAATCCTAATTGATTCCATTGTTCTCTATAAAAAAAAATTGAAAGAATAGAAGATATACGTACATATATGTACACGGGCTCGAATTTTTCAGTTATTTGATATTCTAACCTGAGCCCAATTTGAAACTAAGTCGGGTTTTGATTTTACAAGACCAAACCTAGACCACGGATCTGAAATGTTAGCCTAGAACTCATAAAAATCAGGGTTTAGCCCATCAGTTTTCGACTAACCCGACCCAAGTTCCACCCCAACCATAGAAGTTTATCAGTCTAATGGACCTCACTCCTGTCTATCACTGAGGATTAGGGGTGATAAAAGGGCTGGGCCGGGCTAGCCCGCCCCTCAAACCATAAAAGCCCTCATGATTGAGGGTCGGGTCAGCCCGCCCCTATTTGATATTGAGGGCCGGGTCGAGTAGGGTCAAGCATGAAAACTCAAGCCCTTAACCCCCGACCCTCATTTTTTTAGGGCCAAATGAGGGGGCGGGTCGGGCCCCGGTCTAATTATACCTCACACTAGTTTACTATTTTTTTTTGATTTTTTAAATTGATTTAATGATATGTATATAAGTATACAAAACTAATTCTTATATCTTTAGAAAAAATAGATAGAGATGGTGGAAGAGATGATATTCTTAAAACATCTACATTTTTCATACTTAACTATGTTTTAGGTTGGATTTGCTTTATGTATGACTTATATACATATCATTAAATCAATTACAAAAGTCATATATTATATTATGTTATAATTTATTCCCTATTGAAAACAAATTTAATGATTTTTTATACAATTTAGATAATTATAGTATAATACATAAATATATATTATAATACATAAATTATCACTCCTATTTTGGGTTTACAAAAATAATCATAGTTCACTTTTTTTTTATATTTGACCTCTTTTACTCAAATTACAAAATACCCCATATGATATGTGGTAAACTACTATTATTAAACATCATTTGTAGTGAAAATATTTAGTTCAAATAGAGATAATTGTGGTACCCTACATATATAATGTAAAAAATAAAATATATCTTATCGAAAAAAAAAAAAAAGGGGGGCCAAGTGAGGGCACTGGAAGGGCCTAAATCTTGGTAGGGCCTATCTCTCAGAACCCTAGACCTAGCCCCTAACAAGCATGGCGGGGGGCCAATCTGTGAGGGCCAACTTTTGAGGGTTTTGACGCGCATTTTTGAGGGCCGGGTCGGGCCGGGTTGAGGGTCGGAGGGCCAAATTATCACCCATACTGAGGATAGGGGTGTAATACGGGGCGGGCCAGGTCAACCGCGGGTCAAATAGTGATGGGGTGGGGCGGGGCGGGGCTAGGGGATACAAATCCAGTGGTCCCCGATGGGGCGGGGCGGGGCGGGTTGAAGTGTCATGTCTTAGTACCATCACCCGGCCCGTTGGGTTAGCTTACGGGGCGGGTTTTGGGCGGGTCATCTGGGTCGGGTGGAAATTATCATTTTATCCAATTTTACAAAAAAAAATTTTCTAATTCCGCAAGTAATATATTTCCAATTCAGAGCATAGAGAAAAAATGGAATCAATCAATAAAAAATAAACAAAAATAAAAAAACTTGAATTTGAATCCAAAACCATATTTGTAAATTTGAAACTTATTTATCGTGATTTACCATTTGTAAATTGATTATTTTCCATAGCATGATAAAATGAAGATGGGAGTGAGAATCTATGGTACAAAACAATAAAATATAAACTAAAAGAATTCGAAATGAATATAAGGATAAATGATTTATCTTCTCTAAAATTCGAAAATTGAATTTGAACTTTTGATATTTTTCCAATGTTCAAACTTGAATATGTGAAATTGATATTGAACTCATAAGTTTGTATTCATATCTCTCAAATTCCTACAAAAGTTTAAAAAAATTATAAACAAAATACAAAAATATTAGAGTTAGAGTCTTGAAATTGTGCGGGTCAACGGGGTTGGGTCAACGGCTTTTGACACGGTGCGGGTCGGGCGGTTTGACGGGTTGGGTTTGAGCATAGAACCTACACCCATAGCCCGACCGCATAAAAACGGTGGCGGGGCGGGACGGGTCTATTTTCGGGTCGGTGCGGATTTGGGTGGCGGGTGAAGACCGGGTATCCTACCGGATGATGGGTCAACGGTTTTTTTTTACACTCCTAACTGAGGAGTTAAGGTGTTGTGGTACAATAAAGTTGCTACTCCAAACTTATGGCCTGAGCCCAACTTTGACCGAATTTTGTAGTTCTACTGGGAAACGAGGAAGGCTGCCGATGTCACCCTAAAAACACAATTTTTGCATTGAGAATCAACTTTGATTGTAAGAATGAATGCAAAAGTCAAGTGAATTGCCTGCTAGCTAGCATTCCTTGTAACAAAAACGAAGGTTCTATTGATTTTTCTACACCATTTACAGTAAATTCAGTGGTGGTGGAATCAAGGTACCAACAAGACCAACCAAGGCCTTGACAACACCATTAGAGCATTCCCAATGCAGGTGGATATGGTGAGTTTGTGACTTTATTCACCTCTTTTTTGTTCAAAACATTTGCCCAATGCAAAGGTGATTATAATGGTGACTATTTTCCCAAGTCAAAACGAAGGTGAAACCTTCAACCAAGATAGTAGTTGAGTTGTGAACTTCGAACGGAATGTTGGATTTCATCTTGTGTGTGTGTGTGTTTTTTTTTTTTTTTAAAAAAAACGGGTTTTTTTTTTTTTCGGATGGAATGTTTCTTTCCGTCTCGCATGATTTTTCAACTTTTTTAAGTTTTTTTTTAAGTGGAAATTTTATTGATAATGATAACGAATTTTACAAATAATTAGGACAAACGTGCAACAAGCTGCACCGCAAGTCATTTCTGAATAACAAATCCTATCCTCCTAAAGACAAACTCGTTAGAACCAGCTGTCATTACGTTGCAGTCCATAACTTTTTGCAATCTCTTAAGCAGCTCAACAGACTGTTGTGTCAAGAAACCAAAAGTGTCAAAACTGAACGGAATGAAACAATGTTAGTTAGCTCTACAAGCTTCCTCGTGTTTCTCAATTTTCCCTGCCGCTGCTCTATTAGCTGTTTCTCCCACCTCAAAGACTCCATTCCCAAGCCCTACCAACGGAGAGGCTCCAGTTACATCAACACATGCATGTCTCCCCTCAGACCAATTGTAGATCAAAACATCCGTAGGCATGAAGTGTCGTTCTTCCCTCATTCGGATCAGTGACAAAATTCACGGGAGCTTCCTTCTTCACTTGTACCCCAGCATTCCAAAATGCATCACATAAAATATCTTTTACATGATCATGTCGGTATTTGAAACCTGGAAAATGTCTACAATGTACTGCATGGTCCCCGAAAGCATCTAGTCTACTCTTTTTGCAAACAGGACATAGACCACCATCAGAGTACAAAAGAATTATGAGATGGTACCGGAGAATAGAACGATACTCCACCGGCGACATACGCTGCCCAAGTCCCTCCATCGAAATAGTAAGTAGAAAATTCTTTGCATGTTCTGACTGCAAGCATCCAATAACTGCTTTCTTACGAGCAGATAACACAAACTCTCTCTCAAGACCAGCAACAATCTTACCATAGAATGCTTCCGCCAAAACTTTTTGTGGTTTTGAGGGGACGGTAGCATTCACAGCTATAGAACTGAGGTTAAAATCGGGTAGACAAACACTCAATGCACTGTTAGCAACATCAAGAATCTCATCCAAAGGCACTGGGCCACAACTCCTAAGAATGTGGTTCTAAAGCTCAAAAGTCTGACAACGGGAGGCCACAAAAGCAAAAGTAGAGACATCAGTGGCACAATAAATGCCTAACCCACCAAGACGTAATGGGAGTGTCGATAAACGCCACTGCAAATCACCGAAGTCAGGACCATCAGAAACCACAATACCCTGGAGAACCCTGCGGAGATGTCGATCAAAAGTCTTAGCTGCCTCTCTAAAAAGAAATGGTGGACAAGTACGAATCGCAAAGACCAACTTAGAGAGCCCAGCACAAGCACATAATAGAGCTAACTCACATTGTGGATCTTCCAATATATCTAAACGGTCCATCAAGATCACAACCTTTTCAACATGCTTGCGAGCAAGGCCCATGATAAAGGATGAATCAGTGCTGACCGCACCTCCAAACAACCTGACTCCCTGCTGAGGACGGGACAAATCTGAAGGAAAGAGACCAGGGGTGGAGTGACGTGGATCCAGTGACGACCAAAATATCTCTGTTTTAGCCACATTAAGAACCAGCCCGTAAGAAGGTCATTCTCCCTGAATCATACTCAAAGCAGTCACCACCTGTTCTGTATCTCCAATCAGGGTCCCATTATCTAGATACCAAGCATATAGCAATAACTGACAACTGGACTGGATCCGCAGAACCAAGGGATACAACACCAGTGCAAATAGAAGGGGACCCAAGGGTCCTTCCTTTGAACCACGATGCGAGACCATATGTAGCCATCCCCAAATATAACCTCGCAAGAGTTGACAATACAAGTACTTTCGACCCAAGGGCAATAGTCAAGTAACAAGCGATACGAACCTCTTTCAACATGGTAGTCCGATCAACCATGTTAAAACCATTCTGAAAATCTACAAGCAGCATCGAAAGAGATGTATTATCGCTGTTAGCATACACTATCTGGTTGACAGCATGCAAAATCGTTTCTGCTCCACCAGAAACACCAACCCCATACTGAAAACCCTGTAAGTATCCTACCACATCTTTGGAAACTCCTTTCATTACAATCTTGGAGACCAGACGACGCCAAACCATCCCCACAGCTATAGGACAAATACTATTATCCGGCTTGAGAAGTGGAGTAAGCGGAGCACTAGCAATGAATTCCGCTAACGGCTGTGGACATCGTCCTTGTAACAAAAGATTCACCACAGGGGCCAATGCATCTAGCAAATCAGACGATATAGCTGCTGCAACACCACTCATAGCATCTAACAAATGTTGAGCTCGAATACCATCACGACCACAAGAAGTATTTTCGAAATGACCTAATACATGACAATAGGGTGTCTCTCTCTACCACTAAAAAGGGCCTAAAAAGGAACAGTTGGGGTTTTTTTTTTTTAAAGACAGAATGTTTGATTCCGTTCGGAGCGTTTTTTCGATTTTTACATCTAGACGGAATCTAACATCCCGTCCGAGATTAATATTCACCTTTGCATTGAGCAGCCTCACCTTAACGAAATCTAACATCCCATCCGAAATTAATATTCACCTTTACATTGGGGCAGCCTCACCTTGTTTTTCACCAAAACGATAAAAAAAAGGAAAAATAGTGCCTACATGGAGGTGAATAATAGTCAATTGCATTGGAAATGCTCTTACTTACCTATATTTTCCCACCACAGTAATTTGTCTCATGTCAGGTACGTGAACGTCAAATAAAATGCAAAACGAGATTTTATGAATACAAAAATTGGAAGTGCAAAACACTACTAATTACTTGTGTGATGCCATAAAACATTTGCTAAAATTGCTTTAATAACAAGCACATTCAAGAAGATACAAACTCATTCACATGAATATTATGAAAACTGTAAGGAAAAATATGAAAAATTGCTTAGTAAACGCAAAAGCAAAAGAAATACATTTCACGTTACAAACAAAAAATCGTAGATATAACCTACGGATGCTCATCCAACATAGAGATAGTCTTCATATTCTATTTGCTTGATGCATTAAGTACTTCGGAAACACACTTGCAGAGTCTTAGAATCATCCAGTAACCAGCTTTAAGAGTTCTGATGGCTGCCTCAATATCAGTCGAGAGTGATTCTTGTGTTGGATTCACAGATATTCGAGGGCGGACCTGAAGGGGATAGACCCCGCTGTCCAGAAAAAGTAATGGTGTATATGAACAACTAACCGTTAAAATGCTACAATATTGGTTTCAAATAGGGGGAAAAAAAAGGCCCACACATTCAGTCCCGCAGTCTCTCATATTTTCTTGAGGAATTTTTAATGCAAAAAGAAATATGGAAGCAAAATATCTCCCAACTTGTAGTCTCTTCAAATCCTCAGTTTCTCCCAGGTTTCTTCTAGACTAAGACTGTGTCCTGAAATATCCTCATATCCCAATATAAAACATTCACTATTCTCTTCTATTTTCAAGATTTAAAATTGTTGTAAATTTAAACAAAGAGTTGAGTTCAAACCTAAGTTACATGGACACACCATATTTCAAAAATAATCCGCATCGAATACGTATCCACGTGTCCGTGTTGGACACATATTGTATGTGATATACCCCATTTTCAGAAATTTCGCCGTGCCTAACACTTTGTATCTGTGTCGGATACAAACACACGTTTCTGTGTCAATTTAACACATAATTGGAAAGCTTATGTATAAAGGCGCTGCTATAATCCCCCCTTTTCGAAGTTATAAAGATGAAACCCTACTAAATATCTATAATCGTCATCCTTATAGTACACATGGCAGTGGACACCGCCCTTGTGAGAGTTATTGAAAACATCAACAAAAGGATGCACATTGAAAAGTAACTGTACATATAAGAGGTGGGGATTCCACAAACGTAGTGCAAACACAAAAGATGCTAGTGAGCAACAATAATAAGAAATGACAGAACAGAGGACATACCGATTCAAAGAAGTTACATCAAGAGTCAAAATCACCTTACTACCAGTCTTAAAATCCACAAAACGAAGTTCCAACTCTAGCTGCCCAACTGACAACAAGAAGGAAGAAATCACTTCAAATTGCATATCTACCTTTGCAGAAAGCTATTATGTAAAATAGGGGGAAAAAAAAAACTAAGTTGAAAACTTTTTAATGAAAACAAAATACACATGTTTAATCAAATGTACAATAATTGAATCATCAAATTCGTTGTTTGGCTCATCAGAGGCATTTGTTGGTTCATGACAACAGATTAACAAGACGAAAATCTGATCAGAACATTTTAGATGTGCCACCCAAAAAATGTGATTAGGTGACAAAACAAGGATGAAATATTGGCATGACAAAAGAGCCAACTAAAGGACATGAACATACACATGATGAAGCATGTACTGAATGTTTGCCAGATAGTAATTCGTACAAGCTTCATCACATACTATATAGCAGTTGAAAGGAGAACAAAACATCTTTCTCGACTTTTTGCTGATTACTCTTTGTCCTTTCAGTTTCCTTACTAATGTCTTTTCCCATCCTTCAAGGAACTTAATTGGCCATCCCATCTCTTGTACTGTCCACACCTTCATAAGCCCCCTTCCACTCTTACAGTACCAATTAATCAAAAGAAAAGAAGTAAAAATGTTGTTACTGAAGCAGGTTAGAAGGAAATTTTACCGCATGGTGGACGAAAACATGACTGGGCAAGATTTCTTATCTCTATGCACGATTGTTGTACTTCCTCAACCACGACCATAAGATTGTGCAAAAAGAATCTAGTCATCTGCAGGAAAAAATGATGTCCACAACATCCATTGCAATTTGAGAGAACAGTGTGAAGGTAGACTGCACATTTATCGAATTCATCGATGATATATATGCTAAGTAACACTGAAATAACATGGATTGTTGGTTCACACATAAAGATCACCAAAGTTAAATGAAAATCATATGAGATAAACATTCAGTCATTCACAATGCAGTAATCCTTTCTGATACAATACTAGGCTAAAAAACAAAACTTAAAAAAAATGAAAACGAAAAAGAAAAAGGAGAGAGAGATTCAAAAGAATGTATGGAAACCATACTTAGGGATGGAAAGTAGAAGGGAAAAAAGGCTATTTGGATTCTTTAGCCAGTGAAATAAAGGAGAGCGGAAAATTGAAAAATAGGTTGAGTAATAAGGGATGGCACTTACTTGTGTTTCCACAGCCAAACTTTTAGAGTTGACAAAACTTCGAGCGGCTTCATCGTTGAACACAAATCCCAAGGCAGTGTAAGCATTCACGTTTGGGAAACTCTATATGACAATGAGGCATTTTATTACAAAAGAACACAAAAACTATAGTAAAAAACCTTCCAAAAAGAACATAATTTACTACCTTCATGATCTTTACATTGTTGAGCATGTTTAAGGCGACCAACTTTGAGGTACGACTTATTGTGAAACTGTCACCAAAAGCAGAATAAAAGAATTGCAAAAAAAATTAAATTGTAACCACTTACATTAAGCCAAAAAAAATCCTCCATATGCAAAAACAAACAACTGACTAGAAGAGAACACCAACCTTTGGACGAGTAAGTCGCAATAGTTAAGACCAAGATTGTAATGACCATCCTCTCTCTTCAATCTATCCACTTCCCACAGCTGGTAGATTCCAAAACAAAAGAGTAGTTATAGCAAAGTTGGTAAAACCTTTGGGTGATGATAGCAGAGGTCTGGGGCACGAACCCCGCCAACATCAAAGAGTTACTGATCTCATTTAAAACAGGCTTGCCAATAAAAAAAAAAAAAAAAAAAAAAATAGTTTGTCTATGCACACAAGAAATGTGTTTTCTGAAACAAATTGTAGTAACAGGGAGATTGTGGAGACCTGAAACTCCTTTTGAGTTAATCTGCATCGTGTTCTTTTCCTCAAATAATCATCGACTAGTATAATGCACTCATCAGGATTTTGTCCACCCTTTATCTTACAACCAGCAAACACAGAGTTCATTAAATTCTTTACTTTTTCGTCGAGCGCTCCAACTTCGTGCTGCTTCGTGATCACTTTGTTATATGCATCCTGCAAAGTTAACGAAGTGAACCTTGATAAATTTAATAAGCCTGTAAGGTTCAACAACTTACAAAAAAGCAATGCCATCTGAGAACATAATCAATGCCATCAAATGATATCATGCAAAGGCGCAAAGCATATCAGATTATAACAAATAAAAAGCAATGATTTCAAAAGTTTGTCACCAATACACATTTTACTAGATAAATCACAATCAAACGAAAAATGGCGGGTAGTATACATTATAACAACGACAGCCACCTTTTCACGATTTTTCTTATCTATAATGATGTCGTGATTCGTTGGATTTAAAATCAATATCATGGTTTTAGGACCTGATTATCTGATGGTATCAACTTTTGTTTGCACTAGCGAGCACCTGATTGTACATTCTAAAGATTGATCTAACCCTGACTAAAAAAAGGCTCCCTACAGATTATGTTTTTTATTTGAAACAGTGGATTGGAGATTCAGTTTGATGTGGGTATCTTCATACATGGGTTTTTATGGGTTCTACTTTAATTTTATGGAACTTCTTCATGTTTACTATGAAAATTCAGTTTTAATTTTCAAAAATTTGATTCAAATGAAAAGAGAACTTAAAGAAATGAAATACCCAAATCATGAAGTGTTTCACAACACTGAGTCAACCAGCGATTCCACCGAGTTTATTAGGAAATCGGCAATTCAAACCCTATTAGTATCTGATTCTTTGTTGATACCGGTTGACATTGGATTTTCTGACCGGGCAACACCGACTCTTGGTCAAACTGTCCGGTTCTCGGTTCTCGACCCAACCGGTTCGTAAAACCAAAATGAATATAAATGAATAAAAGGCACTACATACCACAGTTTTCAACTCGTGTATCCTACCACATGATTAGCATTTCGCTACAACATTTCTATCTTCCACTAGTACACCTCCAATACAAAGTTTTGAAAGATAATTGGCTTTTCCCCTAGCTTTTGCTACCGTGTGAAAGAACTTTGTATTTGATTTCTCATAGCCTTTGCCTCCATGAAGTCTCCTCTATGAAAAAAAGAAGAGAATTTCAAACCTTCTTAATATTGCTTTTTAGCTCCACCTCCTCATTAGATAACACAGATTCCTCCTTATGATCCAACAAAGCCAACTCTTCTAACATCATACCAATCGATCCTAGTGTCTGCTCTTCCAAACACCTATTTGTTCCACTTCTTGAGCTTCTCTTTATGACTACTCAACTTTTTCCAAAAAACAAAGCCAGCATTCCCATTATAATCGAAAGACTCCAACCACCACTTCATCACTTTCATCAAGGGAATGAGGCTCTCCTCTTGAAACCATATCATCTCAAATATAAATGGCTTAGGACCCCTTTCATCTTCTCACACTCTAACAAAATTAGGCACATACCCGAGATTGGTCTTGAAATCACATGTAATGTCACTTTAGGGAACAACTCCTCCCATTCTAGTGCCAAAACAATCTGTCGAGGTGGCTCATAAAAGGGTTCACGACACCTCTTGACCAACAAGTATATTGGTCCCCACCATGAAAAATGCCAACAAGGAAAATCCTACAGATGAAAGAAGAAAACTTCCCCATGAATCTTAATATCTTATCTCCTCTGAACTACCTCTATTTGGACAAATAAATCTCATCGCATTGAATTCACCAACGAGACACCACACATCCCCACTCCAACTCCTCTCATCAAATTCAACCCAAACGTCCTTCAAACTATAGTCCACCAAACCATAAAACATTGAAAAGTATGCACTAAGGTTGACTCTCACCCCATCTACAATGAATTGTCAAAGAAAAAACTCCCTCAATAATTTCTCCAACCTCCACTATTTCTTTGGTCCCGAATGGTAATGATACCCCCCACCCCCCGACCTACCAGAAGATGGAACCAAAGCAAAACCCACTTCTCCTCTAACCCAAAATTGCATGGTCCTCCGCCTAGCAACACACTCCCATTTTGATTCTTGGATCATAAAAATGTCCACCTCCAGTTTCTTCTCATTCTTTGTATCAACCTTCTTTTATCCTCATGTCATACCTATTGATAACCATTTGGTTTTGAGTTGGATGCTCATGTTTAATATGGTATCATAGCGAGCTATTTCTCTGGCCTAAATGGCCTTCGTACTCGACGTTGCCCATTTAAAATATGTCCACGTGTTAGGCTAAAAAATACAACACATGTGAGGGGGCGTGTTGAGAGTTATAATCCTACATCGGGTGACTAAAGCCTTGCAAAATAATATAAAAATTCTAGGGGCCTCTCCACTTATAACCAACTGGATTTGAATTGGATGCCCATATTTAATAGTAATATATATTCTAGTCTCTTTGTTCTTCATGTATTTTGACACAAACATCATACTAGGTTTTATGTTTTCATAATTTGTTCACATTTTTTTTTATCTATAAATCCTAAACACAGTAAAAAGAAGTTAAGCATGTTACAGAGCAACAAACAGAGTTGCTGACTTGTTGGCAAGCTTAACAGTAGAGAAAAATGTATCCAATGTACTTACCACTAGATGCTAATATGTGTAGTATATTAAAGGAATATAAATATGGTAAAACACTAAAACCTATGTAAGACTTTATGTTTTCTCAATGCAGGTGTAAGAATTTAAGTTTAATCAATGTAGGTTTGGGTCTGCTTAACCCCTAGTCTTAAAAAGAAAGTCTAAAGACCAGGGAAATAATGCTTTCAGGAAGCCATTTTTTCTGTGTCGCTCAGTTCAGGAAGCCAGTCTCTCAAAGTAAAAGTAACTATGTTCAGGGTCAATATACTAGTTAGTCAGTTCAACAACACTTTTATTGGCACCACGACATTCTCGAGCAACATATAAAAAGCCAGTAAAACAAAAAGAAACAGTCATGGAATTCAAAGTATTATAAAAGAACTTCCTGAGTTACAGAGCCAAATGATGAATAAATATGTTTTCTTTCTTTCCTTCTTTTTCCATTTTTACTTTTCGTTTAATGAGGGATAAACTGCGTGCAGAGCTTAGATTCATTTACCGCATTAGTGCTACTAAGATTTGCTGAAAGAAACGGTAGAGGGACATCCTTTTTCAGGGCATCTTTTGGATTATTTAGAACAATGTTTTTCAAACTGAGCTTCAACTTTTGAGATTCCTGAATTCCAGACTGCAACAACTGGACATTTTTCTGCACTTAAAATAGTAAGCAATGAACGTGATGCACGCTGGCAGGATTATACATATCAGAATGAAAACGATGTGAAATAGATTATTACGCAAAGTCTTTCTTGCTTTATATGCAATATTAACGACTTTGCCCGTTCACAAACAAGAGTTTCTTGAAACCATCTAGCTTCAGCTACTCTGGATAAATTGTCTAGTCAGTTGCAAAATAGACGCAGGTTGTTTTCTTAAAGTATGTAAACCAGACAATCATTATAATAAAACCAGGGAGGTTAGAAACATCACCTTTGCTGGTGATTATTACCCGAAACATCATGTGTTCTCTGAAGAAAGTGATTACAGAATTGTAATTAGCAGAAAATCTTCTTATTATTTTAGTACTTATTTAATCACCCAAGGAACAGGTGCCCAACAAAAATGGTCTGGTCCGCTTTCATAGTAAAAGTCATGATAAGCTAATGTTTAGCAGACCTGGAAATGGAGAAGAGCGGAAAACTTCCCATATTTAGCAGCCTTTTGCATCCTCCCCAACAGATCTTCCAATATGTCAAGCTATATTCACAGAGAAGAAGAACAATGTGGTTCATTAAGTTAACAAGCAACCCAGAAACGTGGTAATGTAAGGATTTGCAACTTCAACAAGCTTAAGACTGAATGTAAGCAATTAATGAGCTAAAAAGTATAATAAGAAAACTTCATACGCCTACAATATAACAAGAGCAGAACACACCTCCTGGGTATCAAGTTTTCCTACAGATGGCAAAAGAAGCCCTTCTATTGTCCCAAAAAGTTCTCTGGATACCTGCGAATTCTCAAGTTAATTCCAAATAAAAGAATGGAATATCTAAATTTCTAGTAACAAAGAGCAGAAGAATCCATGAAAATTAGCATGATGACAGTATCACAATAATAAACTAGAAATGTCTTTTATTTTCTTTTCATTTTATTACTTTCTTTTTTGGTTGATTAAAAAGAAAGCTTTGTGGTGTACAAGCTTACATACATTGGACCAATGCCCTTGTTCTTCATGCCTTCCACTCTTTTCAACTTCATTGTTTCCAGCTAGACAAAGTTCCATGTGCGATTCTGATACACTACCCTCCATTTCAAGACTAACTCTCTGTCTCTTGTAACCTTTTCCGTTTTCACTACTGTTATTATTATCCATAGTCTCAATGATTTCAATTCTTCTTTTCCGTCCAGAATTATCAACATCTTGTACTTGAGGTGTTCCTTCTAAAATTGGGCGGCCCTGACGTCTGTCGCCAAGCTCATAACCATCTAAACATTCATTATTTGTCTTGAGAAGAGGATGTTCTCTGATAAAGGGAAGCATAAGACCGCTGTCTGATAAAGCGTGTGTCACTTTATTTATGGTGTCCGGAACTAAAGATTCCACCAATTTCTGCATGTCAAAATGTGATGATAACAGTAAAAAATTTAATGCTTCACATTTACAGAGATAAGCCCACGTCACACAAGCTCACATTCACACAAAGAGAAAAGCAAAAAAAAAGAGAAGGATAGAAGTGCTCGCACACACACTCTCTCTCTCTAAAAAGAAAGAAACTAATTTTCCTACAAGTCTGCTATTAATTATGTCAGGGCAGTTTAAATATGTTTCATTGTCTTATGAAATTGATATTGAGCATCATCAAAGAGGGATGACATGCGACCTTCTCAAGCCATATAGCAGTTATCAGCCTATTGCATAACACGGATGGTAAACTTCCATAAAAAGAAAAGCATACAGAAATTTCTCTCATTGTTAGAGAGTTCATGTCTAAACTATCCAACACATTCAATATAGCTCACTAGGGGTGAGCAAAAAACCGTCTTATCCGACAAAACCGACCGACCCGATCTGAACCGAGTCATATGGGTCGGTTATCCATTTAGTGTCAGTTTGGATCAGGTTGTTAATTTGCAAAACCGACTACATCGGTTCGGACGTCGGTTTAAATTTGTAAAACCCAAAAATTAACCGATCCGACGGTTATGTGTGGAAATAAAATAATAATAGATCATAGTTGCACATGTTATCTAATAAACTATAATATTGTACATATGCCAACGAAGAAAAATGTATCTTAAACTCATAATTTATGTATACCAACAAACTTACTGCACTTGTGCACTGTTGGTTCACGTGATGTCCACTCCTTTCCAAACTCAATTTTTGACCAAAACCCAAAAAAATGAAAGCAAAGTTCCCCTTATACCCCTATCTCTACCAAATATCTAGTATGACCAAACCTTCAAAAAACCAGACTTTCAGATCTTATTCTTGTCATCAAGCTTTGAACCTTCATCTCGAAAATGAAATAAAAACTCTAAAATACAAAAGCAATTGAGGCGGCACAGATTTGACACAGATTTGTTCGGTCGGTTCGGTTAAAACCGAAAAAAATCGGTACAGATCGGATATCGGTTAGGTAGTAACTTGGTCGGTTCGGTTTCTGATCGGTTAAATCTAAAATATCGGTTCGGTTCGGTTCGGTTCATGTTATACGCCGACATGGTTGGTTTTACTCCAAAACCGACCCGTGCACACCCCTATAGCTCACCATTCAATGGAGTTGGGAAATGTTCAAGTCTTCAAGATACATATTGAGATATTTGATATCGAGTTTTTGCAACTGATTGCATTATGCCCACCGAAGAGGTCTGACGTGCTCTGTAGTCCTTGCACAGGGAACAGAGATCAGGGGAAGTTTGCACATCTGGAGTTGAGTGATTAGCATATGCATCCCATGAGACCAGGATACTTCAATATGTTCAATGTATCTGTGTCCACAGGATATGACGCCTATCCAACGGTCGATACAAGGATACTTCTTGGGCACTTATACCTTCTATACTTTGGTATCCACAAAACTTATAATAGAAAGAGCAATCCTAAATATTCTGTTACATCTATTATGATCATAATTACATTAGCATATTACATTCCAATAACATAGTAAAAAGCTAAACCCCCCACACAGGTATTTCGTTCTCTTTTTTAAATAGCCTGGCTTGGCATAAAGACTTCAATCCCACACAACAGATACAAATGTGCTGTAATGCAACTTGTAAGACAAAAGTTCCCAATGTACTGTATTGCTCATATAGATCAATGTACGGTATTGCTCATATAGATACATTACATGATTACATATAAAATGATATTTAGGATACACGATAACATTAAATGAATAAGTAACAAAAAACAAAAAACAAAAGTTCAAAATGACACAAAAAACTTGGTGGATTTTTTTTTTTATCGCTAATTTGGTTATGGGCTTAAGTACTCTGAAATCTGAAGAGCAGTATAGTAAGACATAAGGGAAGTTATCACACAGAAAACCATATTCAACAATGTAAAGGAGATAAAAGAAACAGAAAAAACAAAAATAAAATACATAAAGTCAAAATATAACAAGCTTTCTACCTGGATTGACGTGTTGCCACTTTGATTCTGGTGAGAGGTTGACGCATTAGCAAGCTCAGTATCTACTTCCCCAACAAAGCAATCCTTAATCTTCTCGCGGATAGGAGTAGTCTCAAGCCCAGTATATGCCTCGAACAACTTGCCATTTCCATCAGATTCCATGTCATTACAAGTATCCCCTTTCTCAATGCCGTTCAACTCTCTGTCTTTAAATTCATTTATCTCTACCGTCTTAACAACCCGCATAGGAGTATCCCTTTTCTCAAAGTCATTCAACTCTTTCGCCTTAAATCCATTTATTTCCACATTCTCAACAACCCCCCTCTCCATAAAATCCCGATAACCATTCTCACAATCCAACTTCCCCCCTGACTTTGAATTACTCACCTTATCATCCACAAACGCACACTCAATATCATTATTACTCTTAGCAAGCAACGCGTCCAAACCAGGCGACAACTTTGCATAATCATATTTACTAGAATAAGTCTTAATCAAACTCATATCACTCGAATCACAACCACCACCACCACTAGAATCTCCACCACTACCAACCATAACCACCTTTTTCACCCCACTCATTTCCATAAAACTCTCACCACCACTCGGCCCCAACTCCACACTAGTAGGTGTCTTAACATTACTACCGAAATCGGACCGCACAAGACTTTGAAAATGCATTGAAAACGCAGTCGAGTCAAGTGTCATTTCACAATTATTATTATCATAATCGTCCGACGCAACTGACAAGTCAGATTGTCTCCTTCCTAATCTTATAAAACTCGCAGATACCGGCCCGAAAAAATTCTCCTCTGCAATTTCATAATAATAATAATAATAATAATAATAATAATAATAAGTAGTACAGTAGTAAAAGTAAAATGAGTTTTTATTTACCGTCGTTGGAAGTGGCGGAACCGAGGGCACTACTACTACCAGGAGAGGAATAATTTTCGATGAAGAATGGATGTGGGCCCTGCTCTTCATCTGACACGTCATCATCCTCGTTGTTATTTGATTGGGGAAGTAGTAATTGTAATTGTATGGGGGATTTTGTTGTTGATGTGTTGTTGTCGGAGGATTCGTCGTCGCGGTCGAATACGTGGACGGATGTGTTTTCCGCGAAACTTACGCGTCTAGAGCGTTTCTTTTCGCGAATTAATGTCTCGTCGTCGGGTCCCGTGTTGCATAGCTCGTCTTCGAGTATGAAGGTGTTTTTAGGGTCCATGATGAATGAAATGAGGATGTGTTTGTGTTTGGTTTTAGTGTTTTTCTTTACTTTTTTAGGGTTTTAAATGGTTTGTGCGGGAAAATTTTGTTGTGAGCAATTTAAGGAAAAATTATTATGGTCCTGATTTTAGGGTCCAAGTTTGCAAAAAGCCCACTCCAATTGAGGAAGGTCATGGATCTAAGAAAATGTGTTAAATATTTCTTTGTAACCTTTGGATGCATGACAAGTGTCAGGATCTCGTCTGGTCTGGGCCATTCTATAAGATAATCTACATAAATTGAATTACTTATTTAATCTTTTTGTACGTAGTATTTTTTTTTTTTTTTTTTGGGTGGAGGGGTAAATTCGTAGTTATCACATAATTATAAGGGCAAAACAGTCACAAAAAAATGACCAAGAGTCACACATTTTTTAATCAAGTGAGCGGAGTGAAAGTTGTTGAGCCAAAGGGGGAGGAGGGGTATATGGCCCAAAATATTGTTTGGTAGGTTTATGTCTGACTGTCCTCAATCTCTCCACACTGCTCAAAATTTCTCTTTCGCTCGTCTCTGCTACACTTCATCATTATCTCTCTGCTCAAACCCACTCTTATCTCTCACTTACCGTTCTACTTAATTCAATATTTTTTGCTTTTCATATACCATTCAAAATACCCATTTTCAAAACACATTTAAATCGAAATCCAAACAACCCATTTATATTTCAATAAGTTTTAAGTAGAATTCGGACTAGAACTTCACTTGAATAAACAAAATGGAAGAGTTCGATTGTGGTGGATGAATTTCAAATTGGTGAAGATGCTACTATTTTTAATATATTCCAACAAAAGGTTTATTCTTTGGTTTATTTTACTGATATTTTAGGAGTTGTTATGTTTGCACTTGATGCTTTGTGGATTGATTTTTCATTTGACTTTTATTGATTCTTATTATGGGATTTCAGATTACCTAGTGAGGTGAGTTTTTCCATTTTCCCATTCCAAAGCTTTTCCTTAGTTAGAGCATCTCTAGGTGGACGTATCCGTGGTCGCATTCTTCAAATTTGAAGAAATGCGTCGGAATTTCCCGGAATTCCAACTCTAGGTGGTCGCATTCGTGGTCGCATCACCTGCTTGTTCGCATTCTTGTTCGCAAATTTGGCAATTTGGATGCGGATGCGGAGCGACAATAGTAATGTCGCGCCACTTTTTTGACTTTGACCACAACCAAGGCGCGCCATTACCACTGTCGCGCGCCACTACTACTGGCGCGCGCCACTCCTAATGTCGCGTGCTCCAACGGGCAAAAAACGGCCAGATTTCTACCTCCTATATCTACACTCATCTCCTTCTTCATTTTCACACACAACACTCTCAACCATTTCACACACAACACTCTCAACCTTTCACACATAACACTCTCAATGTCACAACCAAAACAAGGAAGGGGTCAAAGTTGGACAAATGAAGAAAATATTGCTCTTACTAGAGCATGGATTGAGATTGGAGAAGATCCTATTGTAGGGAATGATCAATCAGGTCAAATTTATTGGGAACGAATTATGGTTAGAATGAATCAAATTCAAGGTTTTGACCGCAACCATAAGTGGAAGGGAGTCTCACAACGTTGGGCGATTATTTTACCGTTCTTCAACAAATATCATGCTATACTAAGAAAGCTTGAAAAACAACCTCCAAGTGGGTGGGGACGTGAAGACATTGTAAGATTCGTTTATACTTCGTTTAATTTATACTTCATTTTATATACTACTTGATATTGATTTTTTTTTTTTTTAAACGTAGCTTTCAGACGCAGCAACAACTTATGCGGCTACTACTGGAAAACCATGGATATAGCAAGATTGTTATAATCTAATAAAAAATACGCCAAAGTGGCAAAGAACTCAGTTACGCAACGAAACGCTTGCTCCAAGACCAAAGAAGAAAGCAAGATCCGGAGATGTTGAAGGTTTCGATTCTTCACCCTCAACCCCTTCAACGCCTTACTCTACCCCTTCACCTTCACTCAGTACTTTCGAGTACGATCCTTAGCGATCTGCGAAGGTTTTGGAGAGGTCGGTCGGTAGGAAGCGAGCAAAAGAAATTGAGAAGAACAAGAAAAAGTTGTTTCTCATTGAGGGTAATGTTGCATCCACTGCTAAAAATATGGATGATTTTCTTGAAGCTTTTAAAGAAAGTCGAAGAAATAAAGAAGAGATTCAAAATGAGCAATTTCAAAGTATGATGAAATTGAAGCAAGAGAAGACACAAAAAAAGTTATTTTTGAAGCAAGAAAAACTCCGTGTTAAATAGGAGGAAAATGAGACTAGGTTGTTGGCAATGTCACTCGACAATGTCAATCCTCGTTTGCGAAGGGTTTTAGATCTAAAACAAGATGCAATTGTAGCTAAATATGAAAAAAAAAAAGGCTGGAGCAAGTAGTACAAATGAAGCTTCCAACAACGAAGAAGCCAATGATGAAGAAAATGATGACTGGCTTGATAATTAGAGTAACTCTAGTAGTATGTAATAAGGGTGATATGTAATAGTTATATTTTATTTATTTATTTTTATTTTATATTTTTGCAATCATGTATTAGTTGTCGTTCTATTAATAAAAATTGTAATTCATTTGCTAAATCAAAGGAAGTAAATTCTAAATCACACAACATAATAATAATCACACAACATATCAAAATGATCAAATGAACAATTCTAAATCACACAACATAATAATAATCGTCATACAACAACCTCCTAGACTATCCTACATACGCCTCCTCTGCCGTGAACTCCTCCTCGACTGTCCTTGTGCTGAACTCTCCGTCTGTCCATGCTGTGATGAACTCACCCTTGTGCGATCAATCTGAGCCTGTAACTCATCAATCTGGCGTTGCAAATCGTCATAATCCACATGAGCCTGGGAAAGAAGTCTCTCTCTCTCAACACTGTAGGCGAATACCGAGGAGCGCAAGCCATCATTTACACGAATGCTTGTCTCATATCTCATGCGTAGGTCATCCTGAAATAATTATTCATTAATAATTTATGATATTTTAATAATAAAACAAAACCAATAAAAATAATTACCATAGATAGATGCCAAGGTCAGGCTCTAACTGTACGACGCGAGTGGCATCAATAGAAGAAATGGGCTGGTAAATCGTCTGGCCACTCGGATCGCTCAAACTGAAAACCCAAGGCCACTCTGACTGGAACAAATGTGTGCACAGGTCCAAGCTGAAACGTCGGTTGTGACGGCTGGCCAATCTGGAATTCACGTCTGACACCCAAATTGCTAACCGTATGAATGTTGCCTCAGATTTACCCTCAGGTGGGGGAGCAAATGACCAATAGACACCCTAAACCCGATGCTTGTAGTAATGCTCATAAGTCTGCAATGTAACTAGGTCAGAAGCCTGTAGCCAAGTCCAATGCACGTTACTCTCGATGACTTGCTCTAAGGTCATGTCCTTAGCCTCTGATACATGGGTAGGCGGATCAGGAGGGATACCCATGTATGCATTGTTTTCTTCTTCCTCACCGCCACCACTCCATCGTGTTTGGTTATTATAGACGGATTCGTCGTCGGAACTCATTTTTTTTCCTACTAACTAGAGTGAGTGAGTTGAAAAAAAATTTGTAAAATGACAAAAGTCCGACTATCGCGCGACATTAAATAAAACATAGCACGCGACATTAGATCGGGCGCTGGCGCCCGATATCCTTGTCACGACAATGATGTAATCTTGGCGCCGCCCATTAATAATGTCGCGGGTGGGTCCCCAATGAATTTTATGACCATTTTCGCGACCACCTAGAGTTGGTCGAAATTTGCTATCAGATTTTGTGGTAGCATTCTTCAAATTTGAAGAGTATGCTACCACCACCTAGAGATGCTCTTATACTGTAGTTCATTAAGCATAAACATGATACGTAGAAATTAGAAGAGTAATTTACTAACCCCCACTTTAAGAATATAATATGCTAATTTTTTTTTAGGAACCACAAACTTAAAGAAGTTGGAAGTTGAGCGTATCAGAATTTTTGTTTTATTTATAGTTAGTGTTAATGAAAATGCTTGTTGAGCTGATTTTGAGTGAACCAGGTATTGACTCTTCCTAGTTGTTTTTTTTCCTCCTCGAATATCTTGCTGCCGAGGTATCTCTCTCTTTTCCTACTAACTGTTAATTTTCTCGAATAACTATAGTATATGTTGGTACACAAGGGCTCCG
Source organism: Coptis chinensis (assembly GCF_015680905.1). NCBI lineage: Eukaryota > Viridiplantae > Streptophyta > Magnoliopsida > Ranunculales > Ranunculaceae > Coptis > Coptis chinensis. The sequence continues at coordinate 58,316,574 of NC_141463.1, forward strand.
CTCACTCCCCAATACTATGTAGTTATTCTAGTATTAAATTACTGTTGTAGCACTGTAGGTGGGGGTAAAGATTTTTAAATTAGTAAAAGATAATGAAATGATATGTTTCGTAAACTGAACTAAACTTTTACATATTAATCAAGTGAGCGGAGCGAACAATTCTTGGGCGTAGAGCAGTGGGGGTCTAGAATGTCACTCCCCTTTTTTCTATCTATCTCACTTCTTATCTCCAATCTCTCTTCTCTTAGCCAATTAGCCAAATTCACCGAAAAGCTCTCTCTTTCTCCTCAATAACCATTCTCTCTCTGCAGTCACTCTTCCACTGCATAACAATTATTTGTAGAGCACTTCTTCAGTGCGCGAGATGTATGGTGCGCAGAGGATATAGACTTTTGGATCAGTACTTCTGCCATACAATACACACGCACCCCTTGGTATGAGTGGCCCAGATTTGACAGCACACCATACGACCTGCGCACCATAGATTTAGCCTTATTTGTAACCAATTTTTGTGTATTAATTCGGTTTTGATTCTGAATTTTTGGACCGGTCTCTCACAGTTGTGGTTTGTACAATTGTATTTATATCGAACCGAACCGAACCGAACCGAACCATGAACACCTGTAGCCGATAGCCTCATACTTATTCTGTGATAGCCCACTTCAAATATTTAAATTGGGCTGGACTTTTTGGATTCGGCTTTAGCCTACTCAATTCGCATCCGTCTCTAAAGGAAGCAGCAGCAGCAGCAGTAGTAGTAGTAGGAGAAGAAGATGGAGATGCTGAATGGAAGGCGGCAATTGATTCTGTTGCTAATTGTTACAATACTAGTACAAATGAAAAACTATCGAAATCAAACGGTGTTATAAATGGAGAAGATGAAGAGAACAGTCACAAACCTCGACCTCTCAAACACTACCATTCTACCAAATAAAAGTTATTTTCTATTTATCACCTTTTTAATATATATTCTTTTGTTTAAAACCAGTTTGCTCCCCAATGGTCACCCGCTCAATTCCCCTCACGGCCAAAAAAAAAAAAAAAAATTGTAACTTGTGATTTTTTTGTAGACTTTAAGGTAGTGATATGATTTGGGTAGTGGCCGGGATTGTTTGAAAATATATAGTATATAGCAGTATTGGAACAGTGCTTGTGGAACTGAATTTCTAATTTAGATTTTTTGTAGTATTGTTTAAAAACCTGCAACTTAAGGTTGAAGAAAATTATGGTTTCAATGGAAGTTGCTTAGTGAAGATCTTAATTCTCATTTCAAGGGTCAAATGTTCTGGAATATGTTAGTTTTAATTGAAAAAAGAAAGGTGGTATTCACTATTCAGTTTTTGAAAGATGAACTTATGAATTTCTTTTGCTGAGAGTTGAATAATATGAAACTTCTTTTGTGCATAAAAACAAACTTATCTAAATTTAACGTTTCTATAAATTCGACAAGATGTTTTCCTGGGGATTCTGAAGGATTATATAGGCATGCAATGAAGGTTTGCTATTCAGTGATGGGGAATGAAATAGCTATGCACACAAGGATAAAGTTATAAGATGCAGAAATCCTTTTCATCTTTTGTCTGAAAAGTGCTGTAGTTGAAGGAGCCCACATCACTAATTCACTAGCCTAACAGTTTTATGCTTAACACCATTTTAATGCAACTAATACAACTATTACTGGAATTCATGACAGGCACAAAAGATGTTGGACGAAATCTTAAAAAAGAGCTTGGTGGTTGCTAATGATCCTGCTCCGGCCAGCATCAAATGATAAGCCGGTGGTAGAGGAAGATGGAATACGGTTGTTTAGACGAGCACCCCCAGGGATAGTAGATCCTATTGGTAAATACATCTCATCAAGTTCAAGGATACTGACTGACATACATGTAACATGCATACCTTCTCATCAATTTGTCTTCCAATTCAGTTGAAAAGAAATTTCAGCAATGTTTAAAAATTTATAACCAGACCGACATCAGAGAACTCATGGACTGAGAAAGATCTACATTGCTTAGTCGCTGAACCAGTATAGCTGTTCACACTTACCAGCCTACATTTTGCTTGCTACATGCTCCAGTATTGATTTTGTTGTTTACTGTAGTTGGCTGTAAACATGCACGTTGTTGAAACAATTCTTCTTTTATCAGATGAACTTCAGCGGCCAAGAAAGAGGCCAAAGATTCTTCCTGGAGAAGTGGCTGATGAGAAGTCAAAAAAGGTTTTCTTTCTATTTCACAAATTTTATTTTGTCATGAAATAAAATTTATCATCACTATCAGTGAAAATAATTAATGACGTGATATCATTCTATTGGTGGTAATGGCGAATGAAATTAGTTTAGACGTCAGCTCAAGTGTATTGTTGTTGATGGAATGGATATAATGGCTTCAGCAAGAGACGCTTGTCAAAAATCATTGGCTAGATTTCAAGTCAAAGATGCTGCAGCCAAAGCAGCAACCAAAAAAAAAATCTTAGGAAGAAAACCCGCCAAAACCCTAAAAAAAGAGTGGCAGAGCTGAAAAAAAAGGGTTAAAAGCCCGATTAGGGGATATATGGTAAAAAATGCGGACCAAAACCCGAAGTGGCTTACCTTCTATTGCTAAAAAATGCGGGTGAACTAGTGTTACCCCTCCTCAAATAAAAGATGAAGCCATTCACACCACCACAAAACCTGATTTCCAATAAAGCCGATTCACACCACCACAATTATAAACTGGGAAATTAGGGTCTCCTCCCCAAAATGACACAAAAAAATCCATAAAAGTCAACCCAATTTAATTTTTTTGTATTTATTTCGGGGAGACCGAACCGACGGGTTTCCAACCATCTAAAAAATCTTATTTGGCTCATCTAGTGGGGTAATATTGGTTAACCCAAGAAATGCAGGTAATTCAGCGAATCTTTCAGTAAAATTTTGTATCTTTGTTCTGTTTACGTGCTGAGTAGTCAATTAATTGTGCTCGAAGGATAGAAATTATGACAATCTCAGATTCCAAAAGTCTAAATGCAATTCCTATTAACGGCAGATTAGCAAAAGAAAAGTTGTAAGTACAGTTTCAATTTGACAATAACCAATTTTCTTTCAACCAAAAAAAGCAAGGGTATGAGTATGCAAAATCATGTAAGACTTGAGGTCTGAAATGTATACCTGTGGAGTGTTGATATGCCTTGACTTAAGCCTAGGAGGGTCACGAATACAACAAACACAATAAACATTAGCCATCCAATGCATTCTTCCATATAAGATAACAGGGGCGGCGTGGCAAATGCAAAGAGCCCCGGCGCGGTTTGAAATCTCCCTTCTCAATTTGGACTTGAGGCCAAGTATAAAGAAGTGGTTGCCCGACAGTTTTTTGTAGAGAAATTTAAGTTCATTTGTTGGGGTGTGGTAGTATAATGCACATCCCTCGCAATATTGACCAGTCAAAAGTACTTGTTCTTGTGTCGTAGGATTAAAGATAAGGAAAGCACCATTTAGAAAATGTCTGAATAGAAGAAACCCATTGTAGGAACCAATGAGGATAGGGTTATAGTCATACTTTGGCTTATAGCTCAATTGGAATTTAGTGCTAGCTGCCACAATCCTCTCACCTTCATCAACGAAATGAAGGACAATGTTAGCTGCATAAATGCCAGTATCCTCATCATGTGTTTGTTGGGATATTTCTTTACAAATAAGCTAATGAACATTTATTATTTGTACATGATGATTATATACACAAATTTTATTATTATGTACTAGTAAATGAGCACGTGCGTTGCACGTGTTGTGAAGATAATGAACTTTGTAAAGATATTAAGAGCATCTCTAATATGGGGTGTAATGGAAAGTTTACACTCAAGTGTCAAAAAACTCTATCCAATAAGAGTGCTAAACTGTAGATAATATACTATTAGTTGATAAAGTGGGTGGGGAATTTCTCATCTCGCTATCAGTTGATAAATAGCCCGGGCGACACTTTAACACACGTCTGAACAAAAAAAATGTTCGGACGTCACTTGGAGTGTTGTCTCTATCTATTTCTAAAGTTATAATTTGAAAATTTTAAACTCGGACGACACTTGAAGTGAAAACATGGAGAAATTACACCTATGTGGCGCCTATGTGGAGGTGTAATTTTACACCCCCCATTGGAGATGCCCTAAGAAATAACATGGTAACATGTTCTATGCCATTTACATTAAAATCTATATTTGCATGATATATAGTCCTCAATAATGGTGAAAAATATTGTGGGAAATTAGAAAAGACACGGGTGTGGTAGGAAATGAAATAACGGTGACTGCTGAGGCGTTTATATAGTTTGTTTTGTCTGATGAAGTACAAAGTCACTTTTGAATTGTGTTACGTTAAACATTGCAATTTTTTCTACTTGTATTGCGGGTGTCTCAAAGATTTTGTGGGCGGTCTAAAAAATATATCAAGTTCAGCTTTTTTTTTTAAAAAAAAAAAAAATCTATTATATTCTCTGGTATTTGGTTTTCAATGACAGAAAATAAAAATGGTACAAAGTTTTGCTATATGCTAAATCTGATATAAACTATAAAATAAGATACCTAATAAATAAATACAAAAAAAGAAAATAATAAACAATTCAGCAAAGGGCATGTTAAAGTAGTAATTTGAACAACATTGATAGAATGGTGACAAACTGACAATGGCATCATATGCTGCTTGAAAAACTTGTTAGATAAATAAAGGTAATTTTACAAAGATAAAATGAACACAACCGCCACTTTGTCCCTGATTCTATTCCTTCTTGCTCTATATATATAAAATAATACCCCAACAAATTACAGATAACTAATCTTCAAATTGAATGACTTTTGTAAATCCCAAACAAACAAAGGTCACGTCGAAATTGGATTGCTATGCAAGTTTCATAAGAAATTGAGTCTATGATATGTAAATAGGCTGGCTAGGCGGCTAACTACTCCAAGAATAATTTTTCTCATAAGCTTGAGCTCTAGATCATTAGTTTTGGCCTTGACATAAGTTTTACGAAGATCTTATACAGAAAGGTATAACTGCCATACCCTCGCTTACTTCAGCTCGATCAGCAATCATTTTCTTCACATTCTTCACATTCTCCACATCACTCCTATCTGCAAACAATATAATTCAACTACTAAGCAAGTGGTTTCTAACCATTGTATAGTTTCTTAAAGTGGTTGTAATTGTCTAATCCATCCACACCTCCAAGTGAAACGATGACGAGTCATTGCATTTAGTTTGCATACATTCTAGTCCCTTCCTTGAATACGTTGGAAGTTTTATCAACAACAATAAGGACATGTTGTAAAACATGGAAGCAATTGTAATTGAAATGCTCTGCCTACTTTAAATGTTTTCTCAACTTCAATTCATTCCCACCCAAGCTCTTCCGCTCAATATAATCCTCCTAGGTAGAAAGCTCTAGTGCCTGATATGGAGGAGTTTGTATACTACAAATATAGCACAACTATATGTTATTTCCTATGTTACATGGACACACCATATTTCAAAAATAATTTGTGTCGGATACGTATCCACGTGTCCGTATCGAACAAATATGGACACATATTATGTGTGATATACCTTAGTTTTTGATATTTCACCGTGTCAGACACTCTGTATCCGTGTCGAATATGGACACACGTGTCCGTGTCAATGTAACTTAGGTTATTTCTTATCGAAAAGATGCCCAAATGCTAATTGAATACCACATAACACCAAAAAGTAATCAAAATACAATGTACAATCAGTCCTATAACATGAATGAGCGCTAAATTGATTCATGAATGAGGTATGAACCAGTTCAGAGATCATGGATGTAGGATACTAATTGGAATTAACCTCTTTGTCCTATAATTGTATGTGTCCTAGGGAGCTTCTAAAATGCTCTAATAGAGATAGCTTACTCTAGGTCCATAACAATGTTGATGTTGAATATTAGGGTTCTTTTATTCATTCATTCATAGTAATATATTTACACTGAGAACACCTATATATATAGTGTAGGATCCTTAGAGTAGATCCTACAATATAGCACTTCCTATAATTACAAGTCTTTAGACACTACTACAAAAATGCACATAGATAGCATTTATTCAATAGCACTTACAAAAAAACGCAATGAAATTTTTGGAGATAGCGTCGCTAGTTTAGTGCAATGAGTCTTTCTAGATGGGACAACTTACAATTGCGTTTAACGGAAAAGAGCTATAAAATTGATTGCGTTTTTGGACATTTGCTATTGTAGGCGGGTCAATGTTTGACTTCAACACACCCAATTTTAAGCCGCTCAAAAGAAAATCCCAAATTCAAGCCCGCGGGGTTTTTTTTTTTTTTACCCTCTTTCCAAATTTAATAAAACACTCACAGAGAAAACCACCACCACCATTCTCTCAAATCCAAACCCTATTTCCACCACCTCCAATCACCTCACCACCATGTCCAAAACCGTGCGACCACCTCCAATCATCCTACCACCATATCTACCACCACCGACCCATCAAAAATCTTTCCTCTCCTTATTTTTAACAAGAAAAGTAAATTCTTTTGAATTTTTCGAAGGTTCTTTGAATGTTTTGCACTTAATGTGTTTGTGCTCATTCAGTCAAATTGAAATTGTTGATCATAGATGATTTACGGTTCAGTAATTTTTCTTGTGCGATTATATGTTTAAGTGGACATTTACGTGAAGTTTAAAACAACTTTGTAAAAGATGAAGAATAAGTAGTGGCATATGGAACCAAATCAGGTTGTCTCTAGATGATTTTTGATCAATGAACAGTCATTGAGTTTCTGTCATATATAAATTAGGATAAGAAGTTACTCTCTATGAGGTTCATTGAAATCTCAAAGAGTCAAAGAAAGAGAATGCATTCACTAGAATCTAAACGTCCAAACCACTTCTCTATGGAGTCTCATTAAATATCTCATATTTCCAACTCACGAAAAACGATGACAATTTATGATGTACAAGGATTTATAAGACCAGCCACAAATATGGTCATTTTGTGTCTATTAGTAGAGGTTAGTCATGGTTGATCAAATATGTGTTTGATATAAATGAAAGCCTTAAGTATTTTATCTTTATTGCAATTTTACTTCAATTGTTTTTTTCTTTCTTTATTGCAAAACCTTTGTTCTCTTTTTCTGGTCTCCGATAACCCTAAGCAATGGCTGCTGCAATGATAAAAAATTCCAGTTTTTTTAGCCACGTCAATCCTCTCATTAACAACGTCCGCCAAAAGTCAGTATTTTGCCAGTTGATCTTCAATCATGAGAATGAGATCAACAACATCATTTCTCTCTTCCATTCTCATAATCGCCAATGTTGGTCGTCACTCTGTTGTTGCATCTTACTCTTCATCAGCACCTTCTCCTGATGAAACTAGCACTCCTAAAATAAATGATATCATAATCCTTGGTAACCATCACTTCAACGAGTCTGATTATGCTTGGAATCCTCTAAAGGTTAAATTTTTTGGATCTTTGCTGGATGAGGCACTACAAGCTCCCCCTAAACTTGGCGATAAGAATCATTGGCTTGTTCATGTGGATTGTGATGATATAGACTCCTTTACAGAGCAAAAGTTGTTTGATTTTTATGCTGAGTTTGAAAAAATAAAGTAGATTTAGCTTTTTACTCAATATGTTAAGTAGTGTGAACTTGTTTACATTCGCAGTAGAAATGTAAAGATGAATTTACTCAATATGTTAAGTAATGTGAACTTGTGATAGGCGAGCATCTCTTAGAACTGTTACACTAAATTCCTTGCTTAATCTGAGCGCACACTTGATTTTATGACGTGAGATGATATTTCCTTGCTGCACTAGAGGAAGTCTTGGAATCTGGATTAAGTTGCTATCTTAATATCATCTGCCTTACCATATCATATATTTGAACATACTTTTCCAGCTTAATGGTTAGCTTGAACATTCTGATATTTGAACATTGAAAAAGGTTAACTTAGACTTCTTGTTACTTACTTAGGACTGTACATATAAAGTTACTTTTACATTGAAATTCATAACTCTTTTTTGGAACATTTATTGCAGAGGAATAAGCCACGAGGAGAAGAGACAATTGAGGCAGAAACTGCTGTCACACTTGAGAGAAGAGAACCATCAGGTATATTGAGATGATAGGATGATCGATAATGCTTTGTATTCTCCTTTAGCATTCATTATAGTGTATAGATTCCAATCAGAAATTATAATTTGATACTACAATCTGAGTAATGTAGTTCCGATATCCACTAGTTAAGATATTCGTTATCTCCAACCGTGTAAGTAATGAATGGTGAATAGTTCATTCTTTGTGAACATTCGTATATAGGAAAACCATAGTGAACATGTGAATTTACACTTCAATGTTTAGTGATAATCATTATTGTTGTAGTTGGATTAAGTGCAATGTATTTATGGTAGCAAATGGCTGGCTTGGTTAATGATCATTACACTATCAATTTGGACGTGATCCCATATCCAGTACATGTGCACCAACAACTCCTATTTTTGTCTTAATAAGCATCATAATCGTCCTGTCTGCATGTATTAGAGTGATTATGTTTCCAACAACACAATTTCATTCCCCAACAGGTTTTTCAATGCCATGTCTACTTTTCATACCCTTTTCTGCTTCTCAATTTTCAATGTTTGTTTTAAAATATATGGGACAATTTGTTCATGTAGCTTGCTGGTGTGTCCTTTGCTAAGGCCATTTTCATTTTCACGTTTTTGTGTATTTGGGAAGAAAAAAAGTCTAGAGATATAGAAGAGCATAATAGTAGGCTGTTAATAAATTACTCCAACCTGCAACAAGTGTTATAGAGAGGTATAAAGAGTTTTGACTCATCACACTGAGTAGATTGTTCAGAATATTTAGCAACCGGTGAACTAGTCTCTTTTTCTCTAATTCATTACATATTAGATAGCTCTTTCTTATTTGATCGAACTTTTTAAATGATAGTAATTATTGCCATAGATCACAATTATATCGATTAGCAAGACTTTAACTAACAAATGCTTGTGATTTGTTATTTATTTCCACCTTGATAAGTTTCTTAAGTTAAAGCGTGATTCTACCATAGTGTCTTCCACAATACTCTTATGCTATGTTCTCGCTTTTTGTTGCAGAGACCACCACATTAGCTTTACTTGACATCAGTTGTTGCATTTCGGCTATTCATTTGTAAGTACCATTTACCTTCTAATTTGCTTAGTGGTCTGCATATGCTAAGGTTTAGTTATACCTGCTGCACATTTTAATTGGACTGCAAGTTCCTCTTTCAAATTATTAACTCCACACCCGATTAGTCAAAACTTAGAAGTAACAATCACCATGAGATGAACATTGCGTTTTTCGTATGCCGTTTGGTCAACAAGTGATTTTAATGTTTTATTAATATATTTTTCTACAATATAACTTGAATCATATTCTTTTATCATTATAATGAGAAAATCTTATGTCCTACTCCTTCGTACTTTGTACCGAGCAAACAATTGAGGTTGCTTGATGTTGTAGTTTTCTTGGTTTGTCAAAGGAAAAATATATATTTAAGCACTTATTTCATGTATTGACGATAATTTTTTCGTGTATTGTATCTCTTTAGTGAATTATGAAGTGTGGTGTTTGTTTCTCGTTCGTATTTTTGATATTTTTAATTAATTATGAATTAGGGTGTGTTTGTATGTTATGCTGAATCGTTTGTAATTAGTGAATTATGAATTGGCCGGGGTTCTGTAATTTTAAGCCAAAATCATTAGTAATTAGAGAACGTGTTGAACAGGCATCATTAGTTAAGCTTTTTTTTTTTTTTTTTTTTTTTTTTAACTTATTTATGTATGCATGTTTATTGCTTGTCGCTACTACCAATAACTATGGTCTATGTGAATGGGTATTACAGTTACTAAATTTCACTTTTTGATTGTAGCTTTCTTTTATTTTGGTTGTAACTATTAGTGGTTATGTTTACTTAATCTATGGTTTAATTGTTGTTGGTTCAAGTGGTGATCATTGATGGTTGTGATGATGGCTTCTAGTTTCAGCAATATAGTTTAGCGTGCTTCTGTAGGTGTAAGCTAAATAATTAAGGAAAAGTTAAATTGAGGGTTTAAATGTAGATATGTGGTACGTAGAACGACTTAATTTTTTTGGTTTTGTCAAATCAGGTTTGAAGTTAGTAAGTGGTAGCATAATGATGGATAAAGCTTGGGTCCATTGGAAGAGGTTCTAAAATGAACTGCCTATATTGCTTTTAGAAAATTTGATGTATGTTTATGATAAGAGCCCAAAACTGTAGTTTTAACCCTTTAACAGTCATACTTTTAGACCAATTATGTGAGTAATAATTAAGAGTTAACACTGATTACGTGTTTTTATGCATTTCAGGCTTCAAAGTCCATTATATGTAGAAATGTGCCACTTTAGCGAGATAAAGGAGCAAAGGTCGGTTACTAAGGAGTTCCGTGATTAAAGGCCAAGATTCAAGAAGACAAAGCCTTTCTAAAGCCCGGTCAAAAGCTGAAAAGTCGACGCTTGGGCTAAAAAAGACACAAAAGTCGTGAGAACTTCCGAAGGACATATCTTTGGACTCAGACCTCGGAATGGGGCCTACCTTATATCAAAACGACCGGCTCGAAAAGAGCTTTCCAATGGTCTAAGCCTTGACCCAATCAGAGGAGCAGAAGTGGATGGAAAGTCTATTGAAGCCAACTGCAGCTGAAGAGGCCTTTTTGGACTGAAAGATTTGGGTTTTGGGCCTGATTCTCTGGCCCAAAACATGACTCCAAGCCCATGCACGATTTTTGGATCTGAATTTATAAAAACAAAAGCTTAGCTCTTTGTTAATGGTAGATTTTTTAGTAAAGAATAGTAGATTTTTAGGTTAGAAAATAAAAGTAGCTTAGAATAGAAAGTAGCCATTAAAATAGCTTCTAGATCTAGTTTTTCATGTAGATTAATTAAGTTTAGTTCCATTTCAATTATTGTATTAGATTAAACCTTTGAATCTTGTTCTTCATTTTGATTAGATCAATAAAGTAGTATTTTTATCAATTTCGATTTTGTCATTTCCATTTCTAGATCTAATTTCAATTCCTGTCCTTATTTCATTTTAGTCATTAAATTAGATTTCATTATTGTTTCATTAAGTAAATTTCAATTCTTTATATCATGTTTAGTTTAAATGTAATCGAAAATGATTAGTAATGATTCTCGCTAAACCTCCATTAGAGGGGGTTGAGAAGCCTTGATGAAAGCTTGATTCCGAATATCGTAGAATCGTCGTAATTTCCTTTCCACTCTAGAAACGATTAGTTCACCATAAGAATGGGTTTAATCGTTCACATGCTAGTTATGAATTGGTAGGAATGCTATGTGTAATTAGGGATTAGGAAGAACCAATTGTTCTCGCGCCGCTTCAATTCGATTTCTGACGATTAATTCGATTAATAGGATTAAGTCGAGTTAAGGTGGAATCAATCCCCCTCTAACTCCTTATCATAGAATCAACGTAGCATTCCCTTAGTTATTCCCATCGTCGACTAGTTGCATTTCGTGGGTAGTTGCATCGTAGTCTAGTTGCCTTTTTCGTAAATCTCTCATTAGACGTTAAGTAGAGAGTACAAACACGTGAGAACACAGCATGCGGAAGGACTAGGAGTGGAACGAATCACTCTACTCCACTATATCTAATAGACTTGAGAGTAGAACTTTGATAAATATAGGCATCATAATTTAGTTTAGTTTTACTTGCGTTTAGAGTTCATTGCTTTATTTCGTAGGTAAAACTATTTAATTTTATCTTTTATCAAATGGCGCCGCTGCCATCTTAGTTTCACTTTCGTATTGTTTTCGTAGTGTTAGTACTGTTCTTAAAGTCCCATTTCACCCACCCACCCATGTTTGATTCATAATGCGGTTTGTCCATTTCGTGAGTTGAAAAATTCCGGGCGATTATTACAATCGATGGCCTTCCCTTTTCGAGCGCCCCTCTAACTCATCGGCCCTCGAGCCACCATCCGCCTTAAACTCGAATTTAAGATACACCGAAATGCGACCACGCTTCTATCTGTAAGCGACCAGCCTTAACAACAAAATTTTTTCGGATTTCGGCGGTTTGATTCAACTTTGATCTTTCATATTTTTCAGTGTTCTAACTCGCTATATACACCTAACAAGCGTAAACAAGACGCTATTCATAAAGCGAAAGCAAGGACGAATCGGTATTCCTTTCATCCACACCTCGCTCTCCTATTAGAGGTTTATACTAGTATATCAGAATTGTTTGGAGTGTTGATGTGTTTAGCTAAGTTTGGGTTTAGCCTTGTATGAGATTAAGGTCTGGCCGAACAAAAACACCGAGCGTAATTACACAACAACGCCAACAAACAAGTCTATCTAGTATACCACCCACTACACCTCTAGCTACTATTTCACACACATCACGACCGCAATGCCGACGAAGAAGAGAGGCCTCTCTCTGACTTCTACAAAGCCTTGAGCGATAGTCCCAAATCTTGCATCGTTCTAGCAGACCCAGCGGGGGATTTCCAAATCCCTCCAAATATTTTTAATTTGTTACCCGTTTTTCATGGATTAGACCATGAAAAACCTTATCAGACATTACATGCGTGGGATTGAACAAGTCCTAACAACATTCCACCATCCTACGGTTGGTGCGAAAACAAATTAAATTAAGGGTATTCCCTTTCACCTTAGCCGATAAAGCGGCGCCTTGGTTAACTGCCCAAAGCTCTAATTACGTGGACTCGTGGGCTAAACTTGTTCAAATTTGTTTATGGAACATTTTACCCACCCCTAAAGACGGATGAGATGCTTTCCAAGATTCATTTCTTTTCGACAAAATCCTCATGAAACATTTTCGAGGCTTGAAATCGTTTCACCGATCTCCTTATAGAGTGTCCACATCATAACTTAGCGAAAGACACGTTAGTTCGTGCCTTTTTCAAAGGACTTCTACACCACCATAAAGAAGTCCTTGACATAATGAATGGGGGTAGTTTCTTAAGCAAAGGAGCCTCGGAGGCTTATAAATTTTTAGAGGACCAAACTAAGAGAAATAACAACTGGGGGGGTAGTGACGATATCCACCGCTCCGCTAGTTCTTCTAATACAATTAAGGCCGCCAGTATGTTTGAAATTAAACGCGATCCTGAGCTAAAAACTCTAATCGAATCACTCACTAAAAAGGTAGAGGCCATTTCGGTTCAACAAAATCCTATTCCCGTCATGAATGTAAATTCAAATCCATGTAGTTTCTGTTGGAGCCCGAGCATCCCGACTCCCATCGTCCCTATAGCCTATGAACAGGCTTGTTCCATTAATAGTGCACCTAACGCCCCTTGGAGACAAAATCCTAACTTCGGTTGGAGAAATAACCAAAATGTCACACCTCAAGGGTACAATAATCAATATGTTAGGCCTACGCAGAGCTTTAACCAAGCCCCACTACGACAAGGACAGGGTCAGGGGAATTTTAATAATTATAACAACCAAGTGCAACCTCGACAAGGTCAAGCACAAAGTCAAGGTAGTTATAATAATTATAATGCTAATAGAGGTATCGTTCCGTAAATAATAACTATCAAAATCCACCCATAAATAATTCACGTGAACTAGTTCCAATCCACACCACCCGTGACTACTACACCCACACAACCGGATCGCCTTGACACCTTCATACAAGTGAGCTAAAAACTTTTTTCAAACCATGGCTCAATCTAACCAACAAATTTCTACAATCCGTTAATAATTTAACCAAACAAATTGCTCAAGATAAAGCCCAACCCAAAGTTTTCGTTTCCGTGTCACGAAATACCTAATCCTAAAACAACAAATACAGCCTTTGAGGTAACCAATAATACTAGTAACGAGTATGAAAATGTAGGTGAGCTAAAGGCCATCACCACTCTCGCTCGGTAGAGTGGTTGATAACAAAGTAACTATGCCTATAGTTACCCCACCAAGAGTCCCCCTACACCGCTATATTACTAGATACCGAAATAGAAACCAAGAGCCTACCATCGTAGAGGTACCGCCACAACAAAACCTAAGAAACAGGAAGCCACGGTTAAACATCCGGAGTAATACCATTGCTAAATATAAACGAAACCACCGTTTCCACAAAAATTAGCCATGTTAACTAAGGATACAAATTACGAGGAGATTAGGGATGTTTTAAGAATCTAACTATAAACCTTCCCTTCCTCGAAGCTATAAAAAGCTACCACACCATGCTAAGTTTCTTAAGGAATTGGTACTACTACTAGGCGAAGACCAATATACCAAAAGACGCCTTTTTAACGCGGAACAATTCCCAACTCTATCCGAACATAATGGAATTGTTAAGTACAAGGACCACAGTCGCCCCCTTTCAGATAATGCACCTTAGGAGATTCCTATCTGACGACCGGCGTTATTAGACTTGGGGGCTAGTGTAAACTTACTCCCGCTTTTATTTGTATAGACAAATAGGTCTAGACGAGATGCAACCCACTAGAATGACGCTGCAATTAGTCGATCGGTCTATTAACTATCCTAAGGGTGTCGCCGAAAATGTTCGGTAAAAATTCAGGATTTTTACTATCCGGCTGATTTTGTCATCCTCGACCACGTAAGTCATTAATGACTCTGTCCCCATCATCTTAGGGCGTTTTTTTTAACCGCCAATGCGCCATTAATTGCCGCGATGGTTCAATGTCCATGTCTTTTGGCCATCTTGTTTTTGAAGTCAATGTTTTAAAAACAAAGACACCGCCATTACCGATTCGCCTATGGATGGAGAGGTTAGCATGATCGAGAGCGTTGCTCGAGATTATTTCAACAAACACACGCCCCCCGATAATCATATGCCCAAATTTCTTTCCTTTGGAAGTTCAGACTCCAACATTTCCATCCCTACACTCGTCGATACACATATTACGGATGAGGATGAGATAGATGACTTTCTCAAAGATGTAGAGGACTATCATAGTAACGAGGATATGACCAATCTAGATGAGCAATTCGATGAGTTTCTTTGAGCGGTGATGAATCACCCTATCAAGAACTACTTTGCACAACACCCACCTCGATTCCCCTCCCACCCTTTTTCAAAGGAATCCCGAGTTTGCACTCGACCCTTTTGTTTCTCCCGCTCCATAATTTTTTAAATCCACCTAGTAAACAACTACTTGTAGGACAAACCATTTGACACCTTCATTTTCAGAATTGAGATGACCCCTACACACACAATGAATGAGTTTTGTGCTAAAACCACATCCTCATTGTTTACACCATCTTTCTACAACTTATCCATATCCACCATATTCTCCACAACCATTCACTTTTCCACACTTATTTACTAGAACACCCACTCATTCAAAAATGAAAAATAAGGTGCATGATAGGTTACATAATAGGGTTATCCGACTTCGCTTTCATTTCACTAGGTTAAGTCATAGGAAATCTTGGTGCTTGATTGTGTTTGGATATGTCTTCAGTGATATTTATTTATGGAATGATCCACAATTATTTCGGTTTTGATATATGATAAACCGCATGATGTTCATACATACGCCTAGATAAAGTCTCGAGTATCCGACTATAAACGACTCAACTTTTGTGTTTGGTGCATTTCCTTTCATTTTCATATATTGGTGAGTGCACCATTAAGGTAACCGGGCCCTCCCTATGGAGTGTGTGGCTGTAAGTACCGGAACCTAAGTTCACGTTTAAACATAATTCACGTTTTCCACTCTTATATGTTTTCTCGGATTTTTGAGTCATGTTTCTCTATGGGGTGAATTATGTCCT
Source organism: Coptis chinensis (assembly GCF_015680905.1). Classification (NCBI taxonomy): domain Eukaryota; kingdom Viridiplantae; phylum Streptophyta; class Magnoliopsida; order Ranunculales; family Ranunculaceae; genus Coptis; species Coptis chinensis. The sequence goes on from NC_141463.1 coordinate 58,332,383, forward strand.
TTTGTTTATTGTTTTCTTTTTTAAAATTAAAAAAATAAATAAATAAATAAATATATAAATATATATATATATATATATATATATATATATATATATATATATATATTAAAGAATAAGCATAGTAACCTAGGAAGTCTCGAATCGACTTTAAAAGACCATCGCTAAAAACAAATTTTCTAAGCTTCGTTGTAAAAATTTGTTTGGGAGTGGGGTGTTAAATGTTTCGCACTAAATATTTATGTCCCATTAGAGTTGCTTTTAGGCCGTTTTATTGTATTACGATTCGGGTTGACATAATCCATGAATTTAGAGTTCAATTGTTCGCATAACGTACGTTATGCACGCACTTCGAGGCGTTTTCCACTATCTTATATGTCATCCACAGTCGGAATAGAGTGTTTTATGGATAATTGGATTGGAAATTCTCTCCTGATCATTTCCATATCTCATTCGCAAAAATTGGACCGGTAACGAAGCGACAATTTTGATTTGAAGTTTTGCGAAAAATCGGAAAAAAAAAATCACAAATTTCGATTTTGGGCTTGGGCCCAACCTGCGCCCACCGAAAGCGCGACCGCGCCCTTACCTTCACCTTCCCTTCATCGTTTTTTTTACACACCGCCATTAAAAAGCTTCAAACCCTTAAAAAAAAAAAAAAAAAAAAAAAAATTAACCCAATTAACCCCACAATCCAAATCTAACTCCAAATCTTCTCTTAAACCATACCCACACCACCTCCACCAAGTCAAACCACCAAAACCACCGAAAAATTAAAATTCAAAGCTGCCGCTACCACCACACCACCACCACCATTTGTTTTTATCGGTGAGTCGTTCCTCATTACTCCTACACCTTCTACAAACACCAAATCATATTCAAACTTCCAATGGCTCAACAACGCCCGAATTTTGCGAGCAAGCTTTTACCCGACCACTTCGCCCGTTTTACGGTGATTTAGATGATCGTCCGAGATCGGAGTAGCTTGTGGTACTTCGACCGAAGCCTATTACCACGCGAGGACTTAGTCCGACGGTTCTACGATCTGAGGGAGTTGGAGGGGCGAGGATTTTTGTAGTTGTGGCGAAGAGGAAGGAAGTGACGACTAGATTGTTATTGAGATTCTAGGCATTCCGCCTAGAATCCATCTGATGTCACCCCCGCAGAGTCCCAACATAATGGGGTAGAGCCATTGATGCACTAGATAGTTATTGAGGCGACTACAATGCGAGATCGCGATTATGTTCGACAGACTTCCCTTAGGACCAACCACCGCTCTGACCCGATGGATTGGCTCTAACGCCCGTGGAAGGGAAGGTCGGCGACATCGGCCCGAACTGCCTCCACATCTTATGGATACTCCAGAGCGGAAGTATGACTTCTGATCTTAGAGTTTTATCGAGCATGATTAGGGGGAGTAGGGAGGTCTTTGCCCTCTCCCCGTGTTGATAACAAAGATCATGCCGAAGTTGAGAGCACCAGCGATCGATCGGACATACATCACCCTCCACCGTAACCCTCGCATCTATAAGGAGTGTGTCCAACGGGTTTGGAGGTTACCGAGGATAGAGAAGAAGAAGAAGAGGATGGTGAAGCTGAGAATGAAGAGGAGGCTGGGGGAAATCAAGATGCCTCGGAGGATGAGGAGGACTTGACGTGTTTTGACGCGGATGCCTTGGAGAGGTGCTGGTCAGATACAGAACGCATGGCTGTGATCCATCGTGGCATCGTTAAACACTATCTGTGAAGACCTCCGGACTCGACAGGCAATGATGCATCATAACCGAGGTCCGCACCCGCAGAGAGGACGAGGTGGAAACAGAATGAGATGAGCCGACGCTAGAAGCTTCGGCCCCCGATTCCGGGACGAGATGCCGACCACGATTCCCACGCCACGGGACTCTCCTTCGAGGATACACCCTCGAGACACGACGCCCGTCGCCGAAAGAAGGCGAATGGTGCCGGGTCCATCGAGAGCTCGAGAACAGTCTCCGGACCATGTGCCCTCCGCTACCGGTTCGGAGTAGCTAGGGATAGTATAGTTTGATGTTTGATGTTTTATTTGTAGTTTCATTACATTATCCATTTATTTTTATGTAAGTTTCTTTCCGTAAGTTGAATTTTTTAGTGAAATGTACTCGCGATGAATTATTTTTAATATAATGGGTTATTTTCATTATCGTGGTTGTTTAATATTGACCCCACCTTCCCAACTTGTTTGGGGGTGGTTTTATCTATTCCAAAGATGATTTTTATATAACCCTCGTTTAGAATTTATTCTTGAGTCAAGGTGAAAATATGGCTGTTTAGGCATATATATGAATAAATATCAAGGTAGGATGAAATCTAGATTAAATAGGTACATTCTATCATAAAATCAACCTAAAAGATACTGGGTTTGAATTAGAATCAAGAAAATGAGTTGTTTCCGCTTTCGGTTTGGAAATTTTAGGATTTTCGGAAACTGCCGTAATTAGTTTTGGCAACTTCCCGATCCATTTTAGCAACTTTAAACCTATATAAACTTGATACAATCTATCCTCACAACTCACACTACACCTAAACTCCATCACTCACCTTTCACTCCCGCGATTCCCTCGTTTCGCTCATTTTCCGAAGTTTACGCAACTCCGAAGACTTCCAAGACTCTCAAGCGCTCTGTATATTTTTATGAGTTTTGTCGAGGCCTTTCATCAAGCTGAACGCAACCTGCGCCAAACATTGAAATTTCAATTTTTTAGAACGCGACCGCTTCTATCGAGAAGCATTCGGCATACGACTTCCGTGGACCGTGAAATTTCCAGCTTTTTGGCGCCAGAGTATCCGGATCATTCGCAGCTATTCCAGAGTGTAATTTTGAGATGACATCTCCAACATTGATACCGAACAGTCTTTCGAAGATTTGTTCCAAAGCACTACTTATAGTGCTTGGTTTCGCTGGGTTTATCACATTCGCTATCGCCGGGAGCCGCTTTATGGTAAGATCCGATGCACTTTATTCTCCCACTCTAGCATCTTATTTTTTTTACGATAACTACATTTTTTTTGAAAAGACCGATGGAGAACAAGTGTTCTCCATCAACATTGATAATGAACCAATGGAAATTACCGTGTTCTTGCTAGCATTTGTTCTTGGACTTGCTATGCCCGGCTGAAATACAAGACCCATGGTGCTATTGGGTAGACAATATGTATGTCTACACTTACGAAGTTTTTGCATGAGTCGTATGGCGGGCATTTTCCGTATCGAGGACCAAGGGAATATATAACGCCGCCTTTGGTAGCCTATCCATGAACATAGGAACTGTTATGTTTTGGATCATGCTAAACATTTTAGGGGAATGACGCGTTTTCTTACGTGAATGATGCCACTTTGCGCGCCTTCCTTGCTTTAGCCACGCGGACGTATGTGTCATGACCTTCCCGAACCTTGATGTCTAGTTTAGCTCGATCCCATAGCATGAGGCATAAGTACCTTCTTATGCCCGCCTTAATTTCAATGATATGCTATGTTTCTTTCCTGCTTTTTGTACACGCTTTTACGGATTGGATTATGGTCGATTAATCGCATCGACCCACCAATAGTATTATTCGATTTTTCCGCGTAATGACTTGGCAAGGGGAGGAGGATAAACCTCATCAGGTTGCACCCTACACCCCGTCGGACCAAGTGGCTCTTACTAGGTTAGCAATCATAGATGATAAATGGCGGGAAGCCCGGCAAATTATCATGGCATGGCAGACGCAAAAGGAACCTCACTTCTTTATGGAAAAAGAGGATGAGTAAGATGACGAAAGTAATCGCGGGGATAAGGTAAGTTTCATTCTAGTTAGTGTCCGCTTATGTCCCAAGCAATTTCATTCTTGTTAACCCCATAATGGGTAGAACTCGTATAGAGTTGTGTCAGTTTTTATTTCCTATATTAGTACGTTATAACCTTGTTTTATAGATGTTCTTGAATTTCACGCGTTTCAATGGTATTTTTCCTACCCTCTTTATTTAATTGCTTTGAGGACAAAGCATGCTTTTTGTTTGGGGGCATAGAAACACATGTAATTAAGGTATCTGTTAGGATATAGATATGTATAATATGCATTTATTTCTAGTTAAAATTTCAAAATTTCAAAAATATAAATAAATAAGTTATGCTATACACTTAGGAATATTGGTATTGTTTCTTTCTCCATGCTCTTAACAATCTAGAAGTCTCAATGAGTCATGCATCGAATAATTGTTAGAAACTTAGGTTAATATATAGATAATAATCTTTGCATCTATCTATAAATATATTACATGAGTATCTATGATTGTTAGCAAAGAAGTTTCAAATCTAGGCTAGAGTACTTATTCTACAAATCCTGTGAGAATATAGCCTAAAAGCCTTATATGAGCTAAACATTTGAGAAATGACACAAGGGAGAAGTAAAATCCGGATAGAGATATCACACGCCCACTTGCTTGATCACTATGCCATATCCTAAGCGAGAAATTTAGGCCCTCTTTGGATCGATATAGCCAGAAATTCAAACCTATGAATTATTTTCCGCTAGTAAGCCCCTCCGAGCCTTTCTTTAGCCTTCCATAAACCACAAATCCTTTACCCCCGTTACAAAAACAAAACAAAATAAAAAAAAATTCAACCTACCCAATTTAGAATAAGTCCGAGAATAGAATGAGGAAGAAAGAAGAAGAGAAAACCTGTAAACAAAAGTTAGTTAATTGCTTCCGTAAAAATAAAGAAAAGAAGTTTCCGTCCAAGGAAAAGAAAAATAAAAATAGAAATAAAATAAAAACTCCAAAAATAGAATAAAAGGGAGTCAAAAGCCAAAGAAAAAAAAAAGAAAAGAAAAAGAAAAAAATATGGCTAAGGATGGAAACAAAGTGTAGAAGCAAAAGTAAATAATAAGGTTTTCTCTAGTTACATAATATGAAGACTCTATTATCTCAGACTTGTCCTTTTTGAATATCCATTTCCTTCCTTCTTAAACCATCTCCTAATCCCCGTAACACCTAATAAAGACCTCTAGCTCAATTAGGAATAGGTTAGTGTGATAGTAAGTGGCAGATGTGTTTGATCGACTCCGGCTTCCTTGTTGTCATTGAGATTGTAAGATAAAGTGTGCCCATGCAAGACTAAGTAGCTAAACTTGAGTGGAAAAATCAGAGTGTTGTATCTTGACTATTATTGTGAGAACCTACTTAAGGACGCTATTCCGAGTTTCAGAAACGGACCTGGTAGACATTTCATAGTATTACTCATTGTATATATATTTATTATAGATGATTGATTATTATTCATATATTAGCTTAGGTTTTTGACTTGGTTATTCTTGTTCATAGCTAGTGAGATGTATAGATAGTTTGGAGCATGAATAAGGAAACAATAGTTTTATTTCTTAGTCGTTGTAGTATAGATGAAGTTTGTGAGAACCTTCACTGGAAAACTCTCACGAGGCTATAACTCATCCACTAGGGAATCCCTAGTGGTTTAAGGCCTTGTTGCATATGGTCAATGCAATCGCACTCGGTGAAACGAGAAGTAGATAGAACTCCATTTTTGGTCACTTATGTTAATTTCTCATCTTTGCTTGAGGACAAGCAAAATGCTGTTTGGGGGTGGTTTGATAAGAGCCCAAAACTGTAGTTTTAATCCTTTAACAGTCATACTTTTAAACTAATTATGTGAGTAATAATTAAGAGTTAACACTGACTACGTGTTTTATGCATTTGAGGCTTCAAAGTCCATTATGTGCGAAAATGTGCCACTTTAGCGAGATAAAGGAGCAAAGGTCGGTTACTAAGGAGTTCCATGATTAAAGGCCAAGATTCAAAAAGACAAAGCCTTTCTAAAGCCCGGCCAAAAGTCGAAAAGTCGACGCGGGTAGAAAACAACACACAAAAAGTCGATGAGAACTTCCGGGGACATATCTTTGGACTCAGACCTCGAATGGGGCCTACCTTATGTCAAAAGGACCGGCTCGGAAAGAGCTTTCCAATGGTCTAAGCCTTGACCCAATCAGAGGAGCAGAAGTGGACGGAAAGTCTGTTGAAGCCAACTGCAGATGATGAAGAGGCCTTTTGGATCGAAGATTTGGGTTTTGGTCCGATTCTCCGCCCAAAACATGACTCCAAGCCCATGCACGATTTTTGGATCTGAATGTATAAAAACAAAAGCTTAGCTCTTTGTTAATGGTAGATTTTTTAGTAAAGAATAGTAGATTTTTAGGTTAGAAAATAAAAGTAGCTTAGAATAGAAAGTAGCCATTAAAATAGCTTCTAGATCTAGTTTTCATGTAGATTAATTAAGTTTAGTTCCATTTCAATTATTGTATTAGATTAAACCTTTGAATCTTGTTCTTCATTTTGATTAGATCAATAAAGTAGTATTTTTATCAATTTCGATTTTGTCATTTCCATTTCTAGATCTAATTTCAATTCCTCGTCCTTATTTCATTTTAGTCATTAAATTAGATTTCATTATTGTTTCATTAAGTAAATTTCAATTCTTTATATCATGTTTAGTTTAAATGTAATCGAAATGATTATCGTAATGATTCTCGCCTAAACCTCCATTAGAGGGGTTGAGAAGCCTTGATGAAAGCTTGATTCAAATATCGTAGAATCGCCGTAATTTCCTTTCCACTTTAGAAACGATTAGTTCACCATGAGAATGGGTTTAATCGCTCACATGCTAGTTATGAATTGGTAGGAATGCCATGTGTAATTAGGGATTAGGAAGAACCAAATGTTCGCTGGGCGCTTTATTCGATTACTGACGATTCGTCGTTAATAAGATTAAGTCGAGTTAAGGTGGAATCAATCCCCCTCTAACTCCTTATCATAGAATCAACGTAGCATTCCCTTAGTTATTCCCATCGTCAACTAGTTGCATTTCGTGGGTAGTTGCATCGTAGTCTAGTTGCCTTTTTCGTAAATCTCTCATTAGACGTTAAGTAGAGAGTACAAACACGTGAGAACACAGCATGCGGAAGGACTAGGAGTGGAACGAATCACTCTACTCCACTATATCTAATAGACTTGAGAGTAGAACTTTGATAAATATAGGCATCATAATTTAGTTTAGTTTTACTTGCGTTTAGAGTTCATCGCTTTATTTCGTAGGTAAAACTATTTAATTTTATCTTTGATCAGTTTACCTCACATTTTGGTGAATTTAATTTTTTTTTTTTTTATCTTTAATAGAAATACAGTAGAGTATAGAAGAGCGGTTGAGACGTTTGTTGAACTCGCGAAAAAAAGAACAGGAGAAACGAACCTGAGATGTCCTTGCAAAGTATGTCAGAACTTTCATCGTGGAAATGATGATAAGGTCATCGAACACTTGGTAATAAAAGGTATGGATTTGACGTATAAGACTTGGTTCTTGCACGGGGAATCACTGGATTCAGTGCAATCTGGTATAGAAACTACAGAGACATGTGAATTACGTGAAAATGCATTTGAGCATGAGAATGCTTTTGAACCAGAGATTATTGAAGAGAGAATGGGTGTTGAGTTTGAAGTGTTATCTGAAAATGCTGAACTCCCTCTATATCCAGGTTGCACCAAATACAAAGTTGGCGGCAACAGTGTCTTGTATAAGCTTAAAGTTACGTATGGTGTTTCGGATAGTTTTTTTGATGGGCTTCTAAGGGTATTACAAGATATGTTACCAGCAGGGAACACCATTCCTGACTCCTCGTACTCAGCAGACTCTTTAATCAAGGAGTTTCAGCTCGAAGAGAAAAGGATTCACGCATGTGTTAATGATTGTTGTCTTTTTACGGATGAGAAAATTGATAAGTGTCCAAAATGCAAATCTTCGCAATGGTTCGTGGATGAGAAAACCAATGAGATTAAGGAAGGTGTTCCCGCAAAGGTGTTAAGATATTTTCCTATAATACCAAGGTTTAAAAGAATGTTTCAATTGCCAAAGTTAGCTGAACAGTTAAGGTGGCATCACAACAATAAGAGTACAGATGGTAACATGCGACACCCGGTAGATTCTGAGGCATGGAAAAAGGTCGACAAGAAGTGGCCATTGTTCTCTGCAGAACCACGCAACCTTAGACTTGGTCTTGCTGCTGATGGAGTTAACCCATTTAGTAATCTTAGTTCAACACATAGTTGTTGGCCCGTCATGTTGTTATAATGCATAAATCTCCCGCCATGGCTATGCATGAGAAAGGAACATTTGATGCTAGCATTATTGATTCCTGGAAAAAAGCAACCTGGAAATGAAATCGATATATATTTGAAACCACTTATAGATGATTTAATGGAGTTCTGGAATAAGGGAGTGGAGGTTTACGATGCATTTACTAAGACCACCTTCGACCTAAAGGCAGTACTAATGTGGACTGTGAATGATTTTCCCACCCTTGGGAACTTAGCCGGTTGCACGACAAAGGGTAAAACTGCATGCCCTACTTGTGGTGTTAATACAAATTCAATGTGGCTGCCTTTTAGCGGGAAAACAGTTTATATGGATCATAGGTGCTTTCTCCCGCCAAATCACTCATTCCGGAAGAAAAAAAGATGGTTCAATGGAAAGAACGAGGATCGGGAGAAACCTAAAGTTATGTCTGGTTCAGAAATTAAGGTTGTGGTGGACAAAATAGAAAATGACTTTGGAAAAGAAAGAAAAGAAGATGTAGGCGAAACAAAGAAGAGGAAGAGGGAAGAACCGGTTCTAATGTGGAAGAAGAGGTCAATATTTTTTGACTTGCCTTATTGGGAGGTAATGTTTTACACTTTCTATATCTATATATATTTGAAAGTAATTATTTAGAAGCCTATGTTGACCAATCTCTATGCACTAAGATGTCTATAAGAACTCTATCACTACATACCATACATGCTAGTGTTGAAAGTCTAGAAATTACTTGCTGCCCCCCATTGTAGCCACTATAAATAGGCATTTAGGGCATTGTTTCCATACTCAATGGTCCTCCACCCTCTTGGATAGCCTAAGTAAGCCAACTTTATTTTTTTGAGCAATAATAATCATTTTTGGATTTTTCAAAGATAATCCTTTCGCGTCCACAATGTAGACGTAATGCACCAAGAGAAAAATTTGTGTGAAAGCATTATTGCCACATTATTTAATGTGAAGAACAAATCAAAGGACCATCTTAAGTCTCGTCAAGATTTGCAAGAATTGGGAATTAGGCATGAATTGCATCCGTAAGTTCGTGGCAAGAGAATTTATCTTCCACCGCACCACACACTCTATCAAAAGCTGAAAAAAGGATCTTTTGCAAGAGATTACAAGATTTAAAGCTCCCTTATGGCTATAGCTCAAATATCGGGAGGGTTATTTCAGGGGATGAGTTTAAGATTTCAGGTCTTAAGTCCCATGATTTTCATGTTTTAATACAACAATTGTTGGCTGTTGCATTAAGGGGACTTCTTCCTAAAGGACCAAGGACTGCAATTTTTCACTTGTGTGCCTTTTACAATGAATTATGCAAAAAAGTCGTTAATACGGAGAGACTAAAAAAGCTCGAGGGAGACGTTGCAGAGACTTTGTGCATGTTAGAAAGGTTTTTTCCTCCATCTTTCTTTGATATTATGATTTACTTAACAAATCATTTAGCACGAGAAGCGTAGCTTGGTGGACCAGTTCATTTGCGTTGGATGTATGCGTTCGAAAGGTGAATTGAAACTCATTTATAAAACTTTAATGGTTATATTCCAATACTTGTTTCTTATTTACTATTAATGTTATTTCTTGTCTTTAGATACATGAAAGATTTGAAAGGATTTGTCAGAAACTTTGCAAGGCCTGAGGGTTCCATTGCAAAGTGCTATCTTGCAGAAGAGGGCATGAGATTTTGTAGTGAATTTATGAAACAGACCGTTGAGATAACTAATCGGCAAAGTAAAAATGATGGTTTTGCAAGCGATGCAATACTTGATGGAAGGCCAAATTCTAAAGGAGTCTCGATTAGATTAAGTGAAGAAAGGTTGCATGCTGCCCATCTATATGTGTTTATTCAATACAAATACCGTAGTCGAGCCATATTTTGAGTGAGTATGGTAATAATTATTGAAATTTAGAGTTTTGAAATGATGTACCTTACCTTTTTCCATTTTTTTTTTGTTAGGATGCACATGGATGAGTTACGGAAGAAAAACAAACAACTCTCAAGAAATAAAAATTTGTTGTGGAAGAGACATGTAGAGAATTTTTCTAAATGGCTACGTGAGAAGGTTCAATTGTGACTTTTGTGTGTTTTTTTGTTACCCGGCCTTTTTACATATATACATAGATAATAATCATATGATATTTATGCATGAATTTGGGCAGATTGTAGACGACACTAGTGAAAATATCTCACAGACATTAAGGTGGATTGCTAATGGACCGAGAAAGCTTGCAATGTCGTATTCTTCTTTTATTGTCAAAGGTCAACGCTACCACAAGAAAAGTGCTGAGAAGTCCAACCAAAATAGTGGTGTTTCACTTGAGTCAACAACCATGTGTAGATCTAGTTTAAAGGACAGAAACCAAGTCATGAACAATGTTTCTTACTATGGGGTCATCAAAGATATAATTTTGCTCGACTACATTGGCTTCCAAGTCCCTCTTTTTTACTGTGATTGGGCAAATGTAGGAAATGGTGTCAAGGTGGAAGATGGATTTACTTTGGTTAACCTCCATCAAGGACAACGCCAACTCAAAAAAGAGCCATTCATTTTAGCATCACAAAGCTTAAATAAGTGTTTTATTCAAGGGACAACAGCTTATTCGACGAATTGGTATGTTGTATTACAAAGCCCGCCAAGAGGCCATCATGACTTGGATATGTATGAGGAGAATGTGGATATATTCTCGTTACCATTAGATGTTTCGAGAATTGACAAGAACATTGCTGATGAAGATGGTAGCTATGTTAGAAAGGACCGTGAGGGGACTATGTGTAAGCATGTACTTTTCGGCAAATTAGTAAAATATTTTTTGGATTAATATTTCTGGTTATGAGTTATGGTTGTTTTTCCTATTAATATCAGTATTTGATTTGTTTGGAACTTGGGTTGTTTGTGCGTATTAGTATGAGTATCGGTTGTTTGTTCCTATTAATATGTGTTGTGATCTGTTTTTGGCACTTGGGTTGTTTGTTCATATCATATTTGTGTCCTGATGTTTTCTGCCACATTATGCGTCATCATTGTCATTTCAGGATTTTGACAAGGAAGTTAGGACTTAGGACACTTCAAACCAAATGTCGAAAGCGGAGGTAAGATTTTTTTGTTGATCATGTTTGTATATACACAGGTTTCTCATTTAACATAATTTTTGTTGGTATGTTGACAGAGTTCAAAACAAGCTAAGAAAAGGAAACTGAAGGAAAAAGGAGCTATTGTAGCTGCTCTTAGGAATTCCTCAAATGGTGGGATACGCATATTAGACAGAAATGATGGTAGCCCACTAACCTCTCAAGCCAATGACTTCCACTTGTCAAAGAAAAAATCATGTGTATCAGAGAAGTCTAATTCTAAGAAGAATAATAAGGTAAAGACACATGTCCTTTTATAAAATGCATATTAGTGCACACATAGAAGTATTCAACACCCACACAAGCATCCCCCAATGCAGCACACACACACAAGCATTCCCAATCCCAATTCACTCCCAATCCTCGATGTTACACTTTAATTCAATCTAAGTGTGTTTTATGTTAACACTTATATTATATTAATTACAATCACAGAGTGTAAAAGGAGCAACTAAACGATCTAAGATGAGTAAAATGGCAAGCCGAGATACTAACAACGTTGATCCCACTGATGGGGACTTTAGTGCGGAAGAAGATGCCCATGATTTCAGTGAAGACGACGAAATAATCCCAAATTCTTATTCTCATGGCAGTAGAAAGAACCCTACTTCAAATGAATCTCACAACTCAACAAAGGAGGGGGGGGGGGTTCTACAAAGTCTAAGGTGTTGTTTAAATATGTTTTGCATAATATTTTTGTTTATATATGTTAGTTATTCGTGTTTCTTTTGTTAAGCGTTGTTTATAACTTACTATAATCTTTTATTTTCATTTAATGGGGTTTTATCATAGAGCTTCAAAAAAGTTGAAAAAAGATCTAGGACAAAAATGGATTCGTCTCATGACTCAAGTGATGAAGATTATTGTAGCGACGAGGATGGAAGTAAGGGTACTGCCAACCGAGCCAAGTCAAAGGGACCACTGATTGAAGAAGAGAGTGAAGGAGATTCTAGTGATGAGGATGTTGCTATCGACTCGGATGAAGAATCTGAAAGTGATGAGGATGATCCTTCTACCAAAGAATCTCACCAATCAAGCAAGACACCAAGAGGTCTTTGTAGATCCAAGGTAATGGCAACTGATAGTGGATGTAAGTTAACGGTGACCTTCAATGCGATTGGGCAACTTGTAGGAGAAAATTCAGACAAGTTTTCTTCTTATTTGGGAAGTATTGCATCTGAGATGGTGCCACTAACTTATAGTGATTGGAGGGCAATCAGAAAAAGGTACAAAGATCTGTATTGGCAATCAGTTTTGGTAAGCACAAGTGTTTTTGTTTATTTTTTTACTTTGCTTTTCAGTAAATATATATAGTTATGATGGTGGGGTTGTCAAAACATTTTACGTACTATTTCTTATTTCTTGTAGCAAAAATTTATCTTAGATGAAGGGCGCAGAACTTATGCCCTCCAACAAATTGGAAGGTTGTGGCGGGCGCATAAATCAAGATTGAGGGGAAAGATAAGAATTTATAGAAAAAAGAAGAAGGACATTGCATGTCTCAAGCCAACAGACTGTGACTTACCAGAATGGGAGATGTTTCTTAAGCAAATGTCAAGGAGAAAGTTCATTGTAAGTGACTTTGCTGATACTTTGAATATCCTCATAGTTTGAAATATGTTATTTAACTTTTTGTCTTGCAATGAAGAGCCAAAAGTTTCAAGAAATGAGGGAAAATCAAGAACTCCCTCACACATGTAGTTGACAAGGCTATGCACGCCTAGAATACCAAATGGTAATTGATAAGAGCCCAAAACTGTAGTTTTAACCCTATAACAGTCATACTTTTAGACCAATTATGTGAGTAATAATTAAGAGTTAACACTGATTACGTGTTTTTATGCATTTCAGGTTTCAAAGTCCATTATGTGCAGAAATGTGCCACTTTAGCGAGATAAAGGAGCTAAGGTCGGTTACTAAGGAGTTCCGTGATTAAAGGTCTAGATTCAAGAAGACAAAGCCTTCCTAAAGCCCGGTCCAAAAGTGAAAAGTCGACACGGGCCAAACAAAGACACAAGTCGTGAGAACTTCCGAAGGCCGTATCTTTGGACTCGGACTTTGGAATGGGGCCTACCTTATGTCAAAACGGCCGGCTCGGAAAGAGCTTTCCAATGGTCCAAGCCTTGACCCAATCAGAGGAGCAGAAGTGGACGAAAAGTCTGTTGAAGCCAACTGCAGCTGAAGAGGCCTTTTTGGACTGAAAGAATGGGGTTTTGGGCCTGATTCTCTGGCCCAAAACATGGCTCCAAGCCCATGCACGATTTTTGGATCTGGACATATAAAAACCAAAGCTTAGCTCTTTGTTAATGGTAGCTAGTTAGATCTAAAACAATAGATAATTCTAGATCTAGTTTTCATTAATTAAATTAAGTTTAGTTTAAATTCAATTCTTGTTTTAGATTAAACTCTTAGAATCATTGTTCTTAATTAGTTTGATAAATAAAATAGCTATTTGTCAATTTCGATTTTTGTCATTTCAAATTATAGATCTAGTTTTAAATTCTTGTTGATTATCATTTCTGAGTTGTTAAATTAGATTGAAGTATTGTTAGTTAAATTAGTCAAGTTAGAATTTTGATATGATGTTTAGTTATAATAATATGGGAAATGATGGTTTGATGAATCAAGGCTAAACCTCCATTAGAGGGTTGATGAAGCCTTGATGAAAGCTTAGTTGTATAAGTGTAGAATCGTTGTAGAGTCTATTCCATTCTAGAAGGTCGTGTTTCGCCATGAGAATGGGTAACGACCTCACATGCTAGTTATAATTGGTAGAAATGCCATGTTAATTAGGGATTAGAACGAAGCAATCCTTTACAAGAACGCGTAAAAATTGGATTACAACGAGTCTATGCTAGGTGATTAAGTTGGATTCGAGGTGGAATCAATTCCCCTCTAATTCTTTATCTAGATTCACATTCAGTATTCAGTATCATTTCGTTATTCGTAACTTGTTAATTTCATTCACCTCGTAGTATAGAATTCCCCTCGTAAACCTCTCATTAGACTTAAGACTGATTAGTTAACTATGAAATCATTCCATGCTAGAGAACTAGGAGTGGAACGAATTTGTTACTCCACTCTATTTTGATAGAATTGAGAGTAGAAAACTTGATAAATATAGACACATAACTTAGTTTTAGTTTACTTACGTTTTGAGTTTCATCGTTCATTTCGTAGGTAAACTATTCATTTTATCATTTATCAAATGGCGCCGCTGCCGGGACGAGCGTCGTCGCCATTTGATAAAACTAAAATTTGAAATAGTCTTACCTACGAAATAAAGCGATGGAACTCTAAACGGAAGTAAAACTAAAACTAATCTTATGAGCCTATGTTTATCAAAGATTCTACTCTCAATCCTATGAGATATAGTGGAGTAGAGTGATTCGTTCCACTCCTAGTCCTTCCGCATGTTATTGTTCTCTACGTGTAAATACTCTTAACTTTAAGTCTTATGAGAGATTTACGAAAAGGCAAATAGACTACGATGCAACTACCCACAAGATGCAACTAGTCGGTTATCAAAATAACTAAGGGAATGCTACGTTGATTCAATGATAAGGAGTTAGAGGGGGATTGATTCCACCTTAACTCGACTTAATCCTATTAACGACGAATCGTTGTAATCCGAATTGAACTGCTTCGCAGAACAATTGGTTCTTCCTAATCCCTAATTACACATGACATTCCTACCAATTCATAACTAGCATGTGAATGATTAAACCCATTCTCTTGGTGAACTAATCGTTTCTAGAGTGGAAAGGAAATTACGACGATTCTACGATAGTCGGAATCAAGCTTTCATCAAGGCTTCTCAACCCCCTCTAATGGAGGTTTAGCCGAGAATCATTACACAATCATTTCCGATTAAAGTTAAACTAAACATGATATAAAGAATTCGAAATTTACTAATCTAATTAAACAATGATTAAATTCTAATTAACAACTAAGAAATGGTAACAAGTAATAAATGAAATCAGATCTAACACAAATGTAAATGACAAGAATCGAAATTGACAAACTAGCTATTTTATTTATCAAACTAATTAAGAACAATGATTCTAAGAATTTAATCTAAAACAAGAATTGGATTGAAATTAAACTTAATTAAAACAATTAAATCTAGATCTAGAAGCTATTCTAATGGCTACTTTTTACTCTAACCTATCTACCATTAATTATCTACCATTAACAAAGAGCTAAGCTTTTGTTTTTATACTTTCAGATCCAAAAATCGTGCATGGGCTTAGAGCCATGTTTTGGGCCAGAGAATCAGGCCCAAAACCCAATTCTTTCAGTCCAAAAATTGGATTACAACAGTCTATGCTAGGTGATTAAGTTGGATTCGAGGTGGAATCAATTCCCCTCTAATTCTTTATCTAGATTCATATTCAATATTCAGTATCATTTCGTTATTTGTAACTTGTTAATTTCATTCACCTCGTAGTATAGAATTCCCCTTGTAAACCTTTTATTAGACTTAAGACCGACTAATTAGACTAGAAAACATCACATGCTAGAGAACTAGGAGTGGAACGAACTTGTTACTCCACTCTATTTCGATAGATTTGAGAGTAGAAACTTTGATAAATATAGACTTGTAAATAGTTTGTAGTTTTACTTTCGTATAGAGTTTCATCGCTTTATTTCGTAGGTAAACTATTCATTTTATCATTTATCAAATGGCGCCGCTGCCATCTTAGTTTCACTTTAGCATTGTTTTCATAGTATAATTAGTCATTTTTAAGTCCCATTAAACCCACCCACCCTTGTTTGATTCATCTTGGTTGTCCGTTTTAGCGTTGAAAAGTTCCGCGAAAAATTACCTTTGCGCTACCTTTCAAACGGAATTCTTTCAAAACGCTGGAACCTTGAGCGCGACCCACCCCCATATTGAGCGCGACCCGCCCTAAAACACTGTAACTTGAAGTTACACGGAGCGCGACCACGCCCTAAGCGAGCGCACCCGCGCCCTAAGCCAAAAATCCCGGATTTTAACAGGTTTGTTTCAAACTTCGATTTTTAAGTTTTTCAGTGTTCTAACTTGTTATTTACACTGAACACGCGTAAATAAGACGCTATTCATAAGCGAAGCAAGGACGCTATCAGGTATTCCTTTCTTCCATACCTCGCATCTCCAGTTAGAGGCTCATACTAATATATCAAGATTGTTTGGATTGTTTTCGTGTTTAGACTTAGACTTGCATGAGATTAAGGTCTGGTCGGAGAAAAACACCGAACGTAATTAACCGTCAACAAACAAACATATCGAGTATACCAATCACTACACCTCTAACTACTATCCCACCAACCATACCTGACATAATGGTCAAGAAGAGAGACTCCTCTCTCCGACTTCTACAAAGCTTTGGCGATAGCCCTAAATCTTGCATCGTTCTAGAGACCCGTTAAATGGATTTTCGAATTCCCCAAACATATTTAATTTGTTACCCGTTTTCCATGGTTTAGGCCATGAAAAACCTTACCAACACATGCGTAGGATTGAACAAGTTCTTACAACATTCCATCATCCTACGGTTGGTGCGGAACAAATTAAACCGGTGGTATTTCCTTCACCTTAGCCCGATAAAGGCGTCTTTGGTTAACTCGCCCAAGCCTAACTCTGTGGACTCGTGGGCTAAACTTGTTCACTATTTATGGAACATTTTTACCCACCCCTAAAAACGGATGAGATGCTTTCCAAGATTCATTTTTTCCGGCGGAATCCTCACGAATCATTTTACGAGGCTTGGAATCGTTCACCGATCTGCTTATAGAGTGTCCACACCATAACCTAGCAAAAGACACGTTAGTTAGTGCCTTTTCAAATGACTTCAACATCATCATAAAGAAGTCCTTGACATAATGAATGGGGTAGTTTCCTAAGTAAAGGAGCCTCGGAGGCTTACAAATTTTTAGAAGAACAAACTAAACGCTTGATAACAATTGGGGAGTGATGATATCCCCCGGCTCGCTAGTTCCTCTTCAACAGATTAAGGCCACCGGTATGTTTGAGATGAAACCCGATCCAGAACTTAAAAATTTAATCGAATCTCTAACTAAAAAGGTAGAGGCTATTTCTATTAAACAAAAGCCTATCCCCGTCATGAATGTCAACTCCAACCCATGTAATTTCTGTTTGAGTCCCGAAGCACCACGACTCCTATTGTCCTCTAAGCCTATGAACAACAACAATTAGAGCAAGATAATGTTTGCTCCATTAATAACTATCCTATTCCTAATGCCCCATGGAGACAACATCCCAACTTTAGTTGGCAAAACAATCAACAAGTTACACCTCCAGGGTTTAATAACCAAAATGTTAGGCAAGCAAACAACTATAATCAAGCTTCACCTAGGCAAGGACAGGGACAAGGTCAAGGAAATTATAATAATTATAACAACCAAGCGCAACCACGACAAGGTGTAGCACAAGGTCAGAGTAATTATAATAGTTATAATACCAATAGAGGTATCGTTTTGGTTAACAATAGTAACTATCAAAACCCACCCATAAATAATCAACGTGAGATAGTTTCACATCGCACCACGTGACTACTACACCTACACAACCGGACCGTATCGACGCCTTTATACGGGTTACCCAACAACTTTTCCAATCAATGACTCAATCAAATCAATAGATCTTACAATCTATAAATCAGGGCATACAACAATTAGCCCAAGAGAAAGCCCAACCAAAAGGCGTGTTTCGGGACAAGCTTTACCAAACCCTAAAACAACAAACACGACCTTTTGAGGGTAAACGGTAATACTAGTACGGAAACGACAATAGTAGGTGACACGAATGCCATCACCACTCTCCGGATTCTCGGAAGAGTGGTTGATAACAAAGTAACTATGCCTATAATTACCCCATCAGTACTCCCTACACCGGATATCGAACTAGATACCGAAATAGAAACTGAAGAGCCTACCACAGTAGATGTACCAGTTAAACCACAACCTAAGAAACAGAAAGCCAAGGTAACAAATCAAGTCGAGCCATACGCTAAATATAGAGCAAAACCACCATTCCCTCAGAAGTTAGCCATGGTAACCAGGGATACAAACTTTGAGGAGATTAGGAACGTTTTCAAGAATCTAACGATAAACCTTCATTTTCTCAAAGCTATTAAAAAGCTACCTAATCACGCTAAGTTTCTTAAAGAGTTGTGCACTACTAGGCGTAAGACCAACATACCTAAAGACGCCTTTCTAACTGAACAATTCCCAACTTTATCCGAAAATAATGGAATTGTTAAGTACAAGGACCCTGGTCGTCCTACTGTAAAATGCATCCTAGGAGATTCCCACACGACGACCGTGTTATTAGACCTGGGGGCGAGTGTTAACTTACTCCCATATTATTTGTATAAACAAATAGGTCTACAGGAAATGCAACCTACAAAAATAACGTTGCAATTAGCGGACAGGTCAATTAAGTATCCTAAGGGTGTAGTGGAAAACGTGCTTGTTAAGGTTCATGATTTTTAACTTTCCTGCTGATTTTGTTATCCTCGATACGAAATTAGTCGCCAACGATTACATTACCGTTCATCTTAGGGCGCCCCTTCTTAGCAACTGCCAACGCCCTTATAAATTGCCGTGATGGTAAGATGTCCTTATCTTTTGGCCATCTTACAGTTGAGGTAAATGTTTTTAAAATGATGAAACAATTACCAGATCCGTCTATAGATGGGGAGGTTAGCATGATCGAGAGCTTAGCTCAAGATTATTTTAACAACACATTTCCTAAAAATATTGTTCTTCTCTCTATATCAAAACAAAATATCTTCTCCGAGGTGCTTTTGATGTTTCTCCCAAAGTTTTTTAGGATATGTCACCCCACAAAACAAAATCAATGTAACGAACAATTGTCTTAAAATTTTTGGAACTTGCCAATGACTTGCTTCCTCTATAGCGTCATCCCATTCGATGTCGTCCTCAAGTAATCCATGTGCCTTGATATAAAAATGAAACATTGGAATAAGAATGTAACAATATGAATTACATTTTAATAGTAAACCATCATAAAAGAGGTTTTATGATTAATGCTATTTTATTTTTGTTTCAATATCTTTTTCTGATGAAAGGTTTTTTGTATGTTTGATACAATTTTTTTTTTCTCAAGGGAATAGATGGTCCACAACTGAAGAATAGTGCTTATCAAGTTATAAATAGAGAGGTTTGCATTTATTCTATAAAATTAGTTTTCCCTATCAGTCAAAATTGTGAAATAAATATGTTTTTTGGTCTGCATGCATCACTTTTAATTTCATAATAATATATAACAATATTTTTAAATAGTACATATGAATCAGTTTGAACTTCTAAAAGTATATGTGACAGATTTTAGGCGAGAAAACAATATACACAAAAAAAAAAAGTTAATATGTAATATGTAATAAAAAATATACCTGACATGCTCCTCTAAAAGTTGGATAAACTTTTCCATTAACAATTTTAATATCTTCATAAGTCAAAGGACCTTTGATGATATTCAGCAACAGGCGCAGATAAAATCTTTCTCCTGATGTGGGATGTGCGTAGTAGACACGTCCAATTTTCTTCCCACTTTTTCTTGGCTTCCACTTCCTTTCCATTTTATCCCATACGAATTTAGTAGGAAAATCGACATACATAAGACCCCTAGCTAATTCTGGATACTCAACATTTGCTTTAAACCACTATATATGTGAACTTGGTTTTTGATGAAGATTCCCTCTTTATTACATCTCTTGCATCATCTCTCTCACTCTAATAAACCAAATGCTCATCTTCAAGATGGAATGGTAACCTTTCAATGCCTGGTCTTCTGTACTGAATATCAAATTTCAATAGTCTCCAAACCGCTTTAGAAGCAGATAAAAATCGGCAGTCTAAGAAATTTGCAACTTCATCAACGTTTTTTACTATTTGATGATTACTATCTTAGTCTGTAACCAAGTTTTCAACAATAATTGTAGTAGCTCTGTCCCTTCCCTTGTTAATGTATTTAAAAAGGTATTTGATTGATCTTCTCTTGTTGTAGTGTTCCACATTAATATGAGCTTGGTACTTAACCATCAAATCAACATTGTGTGGAACAACCCATCTGTTATCAACTTCTATATTCTTCTTCACATTCCCTTCCAATTGTTATTCCGCCTCCTATAAACTGTGAAGTCATTGTCGTCAACAGTTGTTTCTTCACTAAATGGTCTTGGATAGAACTTAGTACACTTTTTCTCATTCATGCAAGGGGAATCTAAGTTTTCTATTCCATATGGCCCATGTATCATGAATTATACAACTAAATCATTGGCAATTTTGTCACCAATTAGGTCAGGTAACTCTGTTGATATGAGCTTGTTGATTATTGAAGGAGTAGTGGGCTTCGAAGCGTTGTCCAGAAAAAGTAAAATGTGAGCATGTGCTAAACCTCTCTTTTGGAATTCAATAGTGTATAATGCTACAAAACATTAACAAAAACCGTGTTTATTAACATCTTCATAAAATATTTTGACTTTTTAAATTATTTAAAACAGTATAGTATATAGGTTACTTGCCCAAGCCTTTCCAAATTTCTTGCACTTTTGTAAATCAGTCATCAGTTCATGCAATTTCATCTCAAAAACTCTTGCAACAATATCGTCAAGAAAGTCTTCTGGTTTATAACCAGGAGCTATCATGTCAATAGATCTTTGTATTTATGGCCATTTAGGGTTACATGTAAAAGTAATGAAGAGATATGGGAAACCCGTGTGTCTGCATATTGCAATGGTATCTTGATAGTTTTGTACCATGTACCACAGACCTCCTGTGAAAGATGAAGGAAGAACTAATTGTTTGCCTACAGTACCAGGCCTCGTGTCACCAACAACAACTGCATCTGCTAATCCTTGATACAATTCTGCACGAATCATTTGTTGGTTATTTCAAACCCAATCCATTCTATTTTGTTTAACAGCTGTATAAGCATCTACACAAAGTTGTTTTCTTAATTTTTTCCCACGAACTATAGTCTGGCCTTCATTAAGTCTGAGTTGTAATCTAAAAGCATAATATTCTCTCATGCTAATATTTTTTCTTTTCCCCACTACTATATTGTTTATTATATATGGAATGTCAAGTCTGTATCCAGTTTCAGCATGGGGGAACAAAAGTGGATACTACATTGCCATGAAACTTGGAAGCAATTCGTTGATTCTCTTCAAGCCAAATCCTTTCTTGTCCACAATAATACCTATGTGCTCGTTAAATTCATCACCATTACCAATGATTAGACCAGCTATCTCTTTTGATGATGGCAAATTATAAAGTCTCCAATCTTTTTCTCTTCTATTAATCGTATGTTGATGTCGGCCATATGACATTCTTTAAATCTATCCCTTGCCATTCTATAAGTCTTGGTGAGTTCGTTGGTAACATTCAACATATTTATCAACCCTTGAACAATGCTAGAATCTAAAGCATATTTTGGATTCCTCTTAACAATTTTCTTACTGAGAGAGTTCATCCTGTGGGTGACTTCATTTTCAGTATCATGTATGTACAACTGTGCAAACCTTGGACGTACTCCTTCAGTTGGAAGTAATGTTCCAATTTTGTGGTGATTTTGCCCTTTTATTTTATAAACAAAGGGTGCCTTTCCATCATTAACTGGGCTCTGAACTTGTCCACCAGTGGATGTGAACGCAAACATTGAGTTATAAATGCTGATATTTTCCATGAAATTTAATGATTTTGACCCTCCATTACAATCCAAAAGATTCTTCAAAAATTATGGAGTATCTTTTGAAGAGGCAATTGAACTTTTCCATTCTGACAACATATGGAGAATTTAGGATTAATAGGTTTTTTGCCACTATCATTCCTTTTTTTGTACAAGACAATAGCTCCACAGTGAGAACATATGGATGTTGGACATCCAAAATCCAAAGGTTCAAAACAACCTCCTGCATGGCAAAATATTAATTAAAATTAAAGAATTTTATTATAATAAGAATATAAAACATTATTGTAAGAAAATTACTTTTATGTGAGACATCTATTCCACGTGAAATGGAAACTTCAGTTTCATTATCCACTTCAATGTCGGAATTAGATCTACTCATTTGTGATAGGTAATCATCATCAATGTAATTATCGTTTCCAATGCTCTTCAAATTCAGCATATCTTTTCGTTTAGCTCTATTTATTTTAGCTTCTTCTTCATTTGTTCCCGGCATAAATACTATTTTAAAAATAATAATATGTCATTTAATAAAGTATTTGATGGTATAAGAACAATAAATTGAATACATAAGAAGAAAATATTTACCATTACGTTTCTTTCTACTAAGACGATTAGATTTATAACTTCTCTTCTGTGTTTTCCTCCTTTGTTTTCTTTTGATTGGGGTACGGTAGACTTTGTGGTTGTTGTTCTTGTAACCGATACTTGAAGCTGACCTACAATTTAAGAGTAATATTAGTATGATGAATATATAAAGTAGTTGTCATAATCATTGTAAGTTAAGGCATACTTTCTTGTGAAGGAACAATGTCAGCAAAAGTTTCTTTCCACATTATTAGATGTTGTTTTTCTAACTGATACCTGATGCTGACCTGGATGCAATTTAATTAAGAGTAATTAATATTAGTATGATGAATATATAAAGTACTTGTTAGAATCATTGTAAGTTAAGACATACTTTCTTGTGAAGGAACAATGTCACCAGAAGTTTATTCCACATTATTAGGCTTGATCTTCTTTGGAGAAATTTGAATTTTTGAATTTCATCCGAATCTTTCTTTGTGTTAATGAGTGCTTTTCTTTTCAACTTAGCACGCATGTTGTGAAACCAAGTAACTATATATTTTTTTTCTGAAACATTACCGTGTTGATTTAGTTAAGCTTTCAAATTGTTAATCATCTCTTTATTTGGACTTCCATTGAATTGATCAAATACCTGATGCACTTTTTCAAGTTGGACTGTTGTTGGTGTCCATCGCTTTCTGCTGGATAAATTCTCGTCAACAGAAATCATGTAGAACATAATACTGCTGGAAGCCTGGAAAGAAAAGGAGTCAGCTAACTCAGAAGCAGCCAAATGTGTTTGACCAAATTTGAGTTGAGCACTGTAAAACTCGATACTAATTGGAGGTGTCAGTGTGGATAAATATGGAATTGGTGGACTAGTGCGTATTAGTGATGGTGGTGGTCAGAGTGGTGAAAGCTTTTGTAGGAAGCAACAAATAAATCTTCTTATGTACCAAAAACTACATACAAAGAGACTTTTTCCTTCTTATTATTACCAAGGAAAAAAAATATGAACCTTCAATGGAAGGAATTTGGAGCCGTTTCAAGGATGGTGTACCAGGGGAAAAAAATACGAACCTTGAGTCAAGGAAAAAAATATGAACCTTCAATGGAAGGAATTCAGAGACCTTTTAAGGATGGTGTATGCTTCGTGAATATTGATGTGTTTCCTACTTTATTTCCTACTTTTTTGTAATTAGATTTGGTTATTAGCGAGTGTTTTGGGCATCTTTTCTTTTTCGTAATTAGCAATGATACGTAGACACTCTGAAAATTGAGGCTAGTGTTTTGGGCATCTTTTCTTTGATTTTCCTGTTTTTTCATAATTAGCAATGACACGTGGACCCTCTGAAAACTCTCCCTCAATTGATGAGGTTTTCCTGATTTTTCGTAATTAGTCATGACACGTGGATACTCTAGAAACGTTTCCTCAATTGAAGAGGGTAGAACTAATATTAGCTTTTAAAGATGTGTCTAATTAAGTTCATTACTCGCTACCGTGTACTACTTTGCCAACTAGTGGTAGTTCCTACTCGATGCTACTCTTTTCATGAAACACCGCTTTCAATCCTTGAGCAACAGAGTCTTACTACAAAATTTAAATGGAACCTTGTCCCAATTTCAACTATATATATATATGGAAGTAAAGGTAGAGAGAAAAAGTGTATATGAGCCATTCACATAAAGATCCATGCGAAGTAATAAATTTATCTTTCCAAATCATGTGTGAGAATGTAATTTAACTTTACCTTTATCTTATCTCGACTAATTATCTTGACATATTTTTTTCCACAATCAAAATAAAAATGTTTATTCTACATAGCTTATAGCTTATAGAATTTGAAAAGATATCGCAAAATGTGTTGTAGAAACAAAAGTTGATTAATTTTCCATAGAAAATAAAGATACTTGAGCATAGAGGTAGTGTAATACGGGGTGGGTCGGGTCAACTGCAGGTCAACACAATAACGGGACGGGTCTAGGGGATACCATCACCAGCCTGTTCTTACGGGGCGGATTTTGGACGGGTCATCCGGATCAAGTGGAAATTGTCATTTTAACCCAATTTCACACCAAAAAAAAAAAAAAAAAAAAAAATCCTAATTATGCAAGTAATATCCTTCCAATTCATAATATAGATTTAAAAAAAATAGAATCAATCAATGAAAAATAAACAAAAATGAAAAACTATAACTTGAACCAACCCAAAACCATATATGAAAATTTGGAACTTTTTTAATATGATTTACCATTTGTAAATTGATTGTCTTCCATAGTATGATAAAATGAAGATGAAAGGATTTATGGTACAAAATAATAAAATATAAACTAAAAAAATTCGAAATTAATACAAGGGCGAATGGTTCATTTTCTCCAAAATTCAAAAGTTGAATAACTTTTGATATTTGCACAATGTTCAAACTTTTCAAAATTGATGCTGAACTCATAAGTTTGTGTTCATATCTCCCAAATTCCTACAAAAGTTAATTAAAAGAACAAATATATTAGAGTTAGAGTCTTGGAACGGTGCGGGTCAATGTGGTTGGGTCAACGGCTTTTGGAACAGTGTGGGTCATGCAGCTCGACGAGTCGGGTTTGAGCATATAACCTACACCCATAGCCCGACCGCGTAGAAACGGTAGCGGGGTGGGGCAGGTCTATTTGCGGGTCGGTGTGGGTTTGGGTGGCGGGTGCCTTACTGGGTGATAGGTGTAGAATTAAACAACCAATCAAAGAGACAAAACATAAGAATTTATAGTGGTTCGGTGCCAATGTGGCAGCCTACGTTCATAGGAGAGGAAAGGTTTATTGCTTGATTGATTTAGGTTTGTGTTACAAGGGGGTTATATATAGCACAACATGAGTGCATACTCGTATCTCTAGTTTCTAAAAGGAGTGGATACTTTCCTTTATAGAAAACATATGAATCTATCGAATCCCTGTCAAAACCGACTAGGGCGCGCCCGCGCCTTCATCATGTGCAACATAAGCTCGCCCGCGCCTTCTCTGACTTCTTCCACACTCCCCTTCAAGTTAGTGCGAAGATATCCAGCGAGCCCAACTTGGAGAGAATATCATGGAACTTGGAAGCTGGAAATCCCTTAGTAAAAATGTCTGCAAGCTGTTGGTCACTTATAACAAAAGAGGTAGTGACAATGTTAGACTGTACTTTTTCACGCACAAAATGACAGTCAACTTCAATATACTTAGTTCTCTCTTAAAACACTGAATTTGCAGCAATGTGCATAGCAGCTTGATTATCACAGTAAAGTGTAGTTGGCAGATGCAAACCAAAACACAAATCCTTCAGAAGAGCACGAAGCCATTTGATTTCACTGGTGGTGGAAGCCATAGCCATATCCTCAGCTTCTGCACTAGAACAAGCCACTACATTCTGTTTCTTGCTCTTCCAAGTGACTAAATTACCTCCCACAAAGGTACAATAACTGAAAGTAGACCGCCAATCAACTGGACATCCTGCCCAATCAGCATCTGTATAAGTAGTAATAGATGTATGCCCATTTTTCCACATCCAAATACCTCTGCCTGGTGACCCTTTCAGATACTACAATATTCTAGAGACGGAATTCATATGTGGAGTCCTTGGAGCATGCATAAAATGACTAACCAAGCTTATTGCATAAGAAATATCTGGTCGGGTAATAGTTAAATATATCAGTTTACCAACTAATCGCTGATACTGACCAATGTTAGTAAGAAGATCACCGGTGTTGTACAACTTGGCTCCACTATCATTTGGAGAATCAGATGGTTTTACCCCTAGCTTACCTGCTTCACTCAAAATATCCAACACATACTTTCTTTGATTAAGAAATATGCCTCTTTTTGAATAAGCAATTTTGATCCCAAGAAAGTACTTCATAATACCCAGATCCTTGATGGCAAATTTCTTGTGTAGTAAATCTTTGAGCTTAGAGATTTCGATATGGTCATTACCTGTGATAACTATGTCATCAACATAAATAATAACAACAACCAAGCCTGACCTGCTAGATTTAACAATTAAGGAAGGATCAACATCACTTCACTTAAGGCCGGTCATAGCTAGAACAAAATTGAGCTTGGCATACCACACTCGTGGAGATTGTTTAAGTCCATAGATAATTTTTTTTAAAATGCATACTAATCCAACCTTAGTCTCCTTCATATGTCTAGGTGGGAAGCTCATATACACTTCTTCTTTAAGATCTCCATGTAAGAATACATTTTTAACATCCATCTGAAATAATTTCCAGTCTTGATTTACAGCTAGAGATACAAGAACTCTAAACGTGTTCATCTTTGCAAATGGTGCAAAAGTCTCCTTGTAGTCTTGACCATAAGTTTGGGTGAATCCTCTTGCAACAAGTCGAGCTTTAGGCCTCTCTAAGGAACCATCACTGTTGAACTTGTTTCTGAACACCCACCGACAATCAACAGTTTTCTTTCCGTACAGTAACATAACAATCTCCTAAGTTTTATTCTCGTCTAGAGCACGAAGTTATTCTTGTATTGCCTTTCTCCATACTGGACGAGAGTTAGCTTCTCTAAAGTTCTTAGGTTCTTAGGATATGAAACATCATGCAAAGAATAAAAATTCATGTGAGTCACTGGAGGATGCAGTTTTCTATCAGATTTATAGTAATCCTTGAGAGTTACTGGAGGTCGTCTCTCTCGTTCAGATTGTCGAGGAGCTGGAGGAGCACTAGAGCGCGCCAGCGCCTCAGTTTGCTCATTCTGGGAGCGCGCTCGTGCCTCTGTTACTGAAAAATCGTCAGGCACTAGAGAGCGTGTTCCCCTTAGTTGCTCAGTCTGGGAGCGCGCCCGTGCCCTTTCTTTAGTAGAACCCATAACTTCAGCGGCAGGAACTATACCTGCACCAACCGCTGGGACAGGAACCATGCCTTCACCAACTGCTGGGAGAGGTGCCAAATCAGCCATAACTACTGGGAGACGTGCCAAATCTGCCAAACACTCTCCCTGGGACCGATTCCCAGGCATAGCTAGATCTTGAAAGAAAGCTTCAGATTCCACAAATCGTACATCACAAGAGACAACCAGTTTTCTTGTCACCGGATTGTAACAAATGTAGCCTTTCTATGTGGTAAAATAACCAACAAAAATGCATCGAGTAGCCTGAGCATTGAATTTATCGCGGTGAAGAGCTTGCTAATGTATATAACAAACACACCCAAAAACTCGTAGATGAGAGAGATCCAACGACCTAGATTTAAGCACTTCCAATGGGGATTTAAAACCAAAAATCTGACTGGGAAGACAATTAATCAAATAAGCAGCAGTTAAGACGCCATGACACCAGTATTGCTTAGAAACATTCATGCCCAACATAAGAGCATGAGTGGTCTCCAAAAGGTGTATGTTTTTTCTTTCAGCCACACCATTCTGCTGAGGTGTGCCAACACAGCTAGTTTGATGAATTATCCCCTGGCTACGAAAGTACTCAGGTAACAGACCTTTACAAACCTCAGTGCCATTGTCTGATATGAATATCTTGATTTTTCCACCAAACTGATTAGTAACCATATTATGAAAATCTTTGAAAACATTCACAACCTCAGTCTTCGATTTCAACAAATATAACCATGTAGCACGAGATTTATCATTAATAAAGAACACAAAATACTTATAGCCATTATAAGAATTAACGGGAGCAGGTCACCATAAATCAGAGTGGATTAACTCAAACAAATTATTAGACATAGTATGCGAGTTTAGAAAAGGTAAACGAGTTTGTTTAGAAAATTGACAAACATCATCAGAGTTTATAAAAATATGTGGAAACAAATTTGACAGGACATGACTAGATGGATGCCCAAGTCTTTTATGCAAAATGCGACTCTCAAGTAAACCACTAGCTTGACACGCCTCCTTATGCAACTTCAACAAATAGAGCCCATTGGAATAAATCCCTTCACCAATCGTCCTCTTTGACTTTCGATCCTGAAAGACGACAGAGTTAGGAGAAAAAATGACATCACAATTTAAGGAATTTGTAAGTTTGCCAACAGATAGATGTTGGACAGGGAAGGAAGGAACAACTAGAGCGTCACTCTTGAGACTTTGATTGAAAAAAATTCACTTGAACACTACCTAGAATGGGAACGGTGGATCCATTGGCTATGGAAATATTATATTTTTCCGTTTTGGACACAAAATTATGGACAGAGGCAGGGCAATTAGCCATATGATTAGTAGCCCCCGAATCAATTATCCATGAGTTACTATTTTCTGGCATAATAAAATAGGCATGTAAATTACCTGACACATGAGTTGAGACATACTGACCTTTGCTAGATGGCATGGACTTAGTGAGTTGTTGGAGAATTTGACTCAATTGATGACTAATATCTTAGTTGGACATTGATGTCTCGGCTACTGCAGCATGCTCTTTCTTGGACAGTTCCTTTTCCCTTTTAAGATGCGGATATAATTCCCAACAACGGTCCTTGGTGTGCCAGTTCTTTCCACAATGATCACAGTGAGACGGTTCCCTTTTTCCCTTACCTTTTTCAAATCCCTGTGACTTCTTTCGAAAATTGTTTTCTGCAAGTAATACAGTAGATTCAGAGATTGAGGACTTCACCTCGGAGTTCATGGTTTTCTTTCTTGTTTCCTCTCTTTGAATAGTTGCACAAACAGCAGCAAGTGATGGAAGGGTGCTTTCCATTAGAATATTGCTTTTCAGATTTTTCATATTCTGGTTTAAGACTACGAAATATTGTGAAAAATCTGTAAAAGTGGATGATATATGTTTAACTCATCCCACAATTTCTTCAAATTCCCAAGGTGTTCTGTAAAAGTCTTCTCACCTTGTTGCAAAGCACCGATTGCGAGTTGAAGTTCAAAAACACGGGCATAATTGTTCTGGTTTTCGTATAAATCTTCAATTGAATCCCACATCTCCTTTGCAGAATCAGAGAAAGTAAAAATTCCAGCAATAATTGACTCCATAGAATTGAGTAACCAAGATCGAACAAGCTGATCATTAGAAACCCAATTCTTATATTCGGCATCATCAATGGCACGACACACCTTTGCACCATTAATGAACCCTAATTTCCTCTTGCCACCCAGAGATAGTGAAACAGCCCTAGACCAAGATATATATAGTTTGTTCCATTCAAGAGAATTGATGACAGTTTCCAACCGGGAATAGAATCAGTCTCTGTTGTTACAGCAGATTTTGGGTTTGGTTTTGGATCTGACATAGTATTTTGTGTTTATTTAGATTGATTTAGAGGAGAAATTAAGCGCTCCGCTCTGATACCATGTAGAATTAAACAACCAATCAAAGAGACAAAACACAAGAATTTATAGTTGTTCGGTGCCAATGCCCCAGCCTACGTCCACGGGAGAAGAAAGGTTTATTGCTTGATTGATTTAGGTTTGTGTTATAGAGGGTTATATATAGCACAATATGAGTGCATATTTATATCTCTAGTTTCTAAAAGGAGTGGAGACTTTCCTTTATAGAAAACATACAAATCTATCGAACCTCTGTCAAAACCGACTAGAGCGCGCCCGCGCCTTCATCATGTGCAACATAAGTGTGCCTGCGCCTTCTCTGATTTCTCCCAGAATGGATCAACGGTTTTTTTTCACACTCCTAGAACATACATACATTAATGTATTACACTAAGCTAGTTGCATTACTTCATAGAATAATATTTTAAAAGGTACTTTTATTCTATATGACCAATTCCCATCAATGATTCAATGTTGAAGCAGGATGACTATATACGTTTACATCATTGATTAGAAGGCTGGATTACACTAATCATTCAATAGTTAGTTTACAATTAAAATTATTTAATATCAGCACAAGGCATCCATCTGGCATATGCAAAGATTAGTCTTCTGCATTCAATTCATTGAGATACTTTGTGATGGTTTCGACAAACACTTCATTAATCCCAGGTTCACTCGGTGCGGCAGCCAGATTGGTGCTTCCTCTTTTGCTCTACAACATAATGAAACGAACTTATATTAGTATTACTTAAGAAAATATTCCAGAGGTTTATTTTTTGGTACCAAACTATTTCAGAGCAGCTCTGAAAAGCAGAAACAGGGAAATATTTCAGAGCTACTCATTCGTATTTGTGATAGAAATATTTGAGATTTTCATGTGCCAATAAAAAGAACTAACAAAGAAATTAATTTTGACGGGGTTATCTCATTCAGTTTGAGTTGAAATCCAAAATAAATAATTCAATAAAAGAAACAAAACAGGAAAAACCTTTACCGAAGAAACCTTCCGTCGCTTTTGTGGCCTTGTTCTAGCATCTACCATGCCGATCAGCTCATTGAACCGGAAAACAGATGACCCACACCCCTATTAAGTTTTATACGTGGAAGTAATATATTATAACTAACGATCAATGGCATGTTTAGTATGCAAAAATATAACAACTTGGTATGTTTTTTTTTTCGAATCCTGAATCGTATCTATTGATAGTTCAAGTCATCACTTAATTTGCAAAAACCATTGATTCAAGATGCCAAAATGTCCAACACAAATCTATATATATGTCATGAATAACAACAGTTTCTCTCTTATAGAAGTTATAGCACGTAGACAGTATACTATAGCTGGATCACCCCTGCATCACACTTATTTGCAAGGGTAGTTCTCATTATTATCATACCGGCCTTGTAATGGGTATTTTCTAGAAAGTATCGGTCATGAACGATAAAGAATGTAAGAGTGGCCTATAGGTCGCAGTTAGAAATTACTTACAAGTATCTATTACAAATCAAAATTTACATGGATGGAAAAATAGCAAAAAGACATAATGTAAATTATAGCATATTATATATATGGTATACAATTCAAGTATTTTTTTTTTCCAGGGATTTAGTGTGCTATAATTTAGGTATACTTGAATTGTATACCATATATAATTCTCAGGGATATTATATATATGGTATGCTAATTTACTGTGCTCAATCTCAGGGATTTAGTTACGAACAGACCTTCAAATTATATATATCCTACCTGATCACTAATTAGTGATCCTAATTTCTACATACAGTATAGACTTCTAAACGTACACAAGTACATTAGTGATCCTAATCTCATATTTACTATCATTCACAAATACACACGTAAATACACGTTTGGCTGGGCAGTGCGGTAAATATAATTCGCTCGATCCTATACAAATAGAAGAAGACATGGATACAATGACTACGATGGTCTTCTCCAGCTAGTAGCTCAGTATGATTAGCAGAATATGGGAGAATAAAAAGGAGGACAGTTAAAATTTTCTTTCCACAGATATGTATATGTATCTAATCTACCTGTTTAACAATTGTTTCATACTTCCTAACACAGTGAAATTGCCTTGCATCATCTTCATCTCTTGACATTTGAATTAGTTTTCCTTCTTCTTCTATTTCTAAGGATTATGTCAGTGGCTTATTAGAATGACGAAAACCAGCTTTATATAGAACGAAGATGATTAATAATGGTGTGTGCATGCATGTGAATTGTCCACTGGGGCAAGTTGCACGAAAGAATCAACGAAGCTTGCAAACAAAGCATGTAAAAATTTGACCTATATTTTGAGTGTAACCGTTACGTATGACCTTATACATTGATACCATTAATTAAGAATAAAATATTAAATAAAAACCGTTATTAATGTTCCAGGCCACTAATGTATTTTTTTACTTCAGGCATTTGAAACGTGATTACAGATTGGAACAATGTTTAAATGTAATGTCAAGCTTTTGAAAAAACATAATGACTGTAACAGTTAACTAACTAACTTCACCAAACAATTAAAGGAAGAGAAGCCAATGGGGATCCCTCATTGTAAAGGGGCGTTTTGGTTTTCCTTTAGATGTAGCGAAGAAAGGGGAATGGGTTGAAGCTTTCTGGAGAGACCGAGTTCGCTGATGAGCGAGCTGCCTACGTATCCTCTTTTGGTTTTTTCAGGGGAGAGAGGAATCAGGTCTCACGTAGTTCAAATAGGTGGTATTTATAGGCTTGTGGAAGTGTCAATCTTAGAGACACGTGTGTCTCTTGCACACGTGTAAGGTGGAGATTGTGAATGAGTGTTGGGCTGGTTTTAGTATAAGTTGTGTGCTGATTGGGAGTTGGCGTGGTAGTCCCTA
Source organism: Coptis chinensis (assembly GCF_015680905.1). Lineage (NCBI taxonomy): Eukaryota > Viridiplantae > Streptophyta > Magnoliopsida > Ranunculales > Ranunculaceae > Coptis > Coptis chinensis. Next base: position 58,365,093 of record NC_141463.1, read on the forward strand.
TTTTCCGGTGGTGGAAAGTACAAGTAAGATTTTGGTAATGATTACCCCTGGTGGTGACTTTATCTGAGGCATTCTGTCTCTGGCCGTTTCTTTGTACTGAGACATCCTTGTTCGTACCACCTACATGAAAGGAGCTGCTCACAGATCGGTCTTGGAGATCGGTGTCTTGGGTTTGCCTATGCTGCGTGCGTATGTCTTCACAAGGGAGCTACTCACAGATCGGTCTTGGAAGTCGATGTCCTGAGTTCGCTTATGCTTCACGCGTGCATGATATTCCTTAATGAAGATATTACTCCCCTACATTCATCACTTCAAATTTTTATAGTAACGGATAACAAACTTTGCCAAGTGGAAGCAAGTCTCCTTTGGAAATATTTGGACTTCAATAGTTCAATCCGATTACTTTTCCATCTTGGTACTTATCTCTATTAGGGCGAGTGAAATATATGATCGAAAAACATATGTACCAATCTGCATTCAAACTCACATTGCATATTTGCATCCAACCATGGCCAGGAAAGTAGTATATGTGAAATAATTGGTAAATCGAACTTGAAAATATCGTTGAGAATATAGAAAAACAAGAGGTGCGAATGTGCATATAAAGTTTAGCAATTAGTTTTGCTGACCTCTCACCCAACAAATAATATATCTAAAATATTTTAATTCTCGCGACCCTTAGCTACAGTAGAGCAATATATCTAAAATAGTAGAGCAATAGTAATTTAATATTTTTTTAATGTATCTCTAAAACTCATCGTATTTTGGCTTTTTTGTATGGCAAAAATCGTTACTATCGCCCACTACAGGGCAATTACTTTGTTTTTTTGTCCTTTTGTCTTTTGGCATGGCAAAATAGTTAATATCGTTCTTTTGTCTTTTTGTTTTCAAATTTAACGATAGCTGTGTAAATTAGAGAGAGACGTGAGAGAGACCGTAAAGTAGAGAGAGAAATAGAGACACGTGCGTAGCACGTGCCATTGACTAGTGAATATATATAGCAGCTGATTGATATGGGTTGATATATACTAAATATTTAAATTGGGCTGGAGTGAAAACTTTGCTTTACCAACTATCGTATTGTATTGTGGACTTAAAATAACTTGAGGCTCGGCCGGTATGGATACCCAATAGTTTCTTTTCGAACAAGTTAGTTAACCGTCAATATTACTTATGTTTAGAATTGATTTCACATTTATTAAGGGTTGAAACGTGAAGTAAAAGGATTTAATGATTTTGGAGCAAGTAAATGATGAAGCTAAATATCGTTATTAGTGAAGTAATATTGGTGGACACTTAGATATGTAAAGTGCGGGCTTTAGGCGAATCTCAATAATATTGGTGTAGAATTCCATGTTAGTGGTGATGCTAAGAGAGTTGTGACATTGTTCTAATGAGAGAAAAACCAAGAAGAAGAAGAATTGATAAGAAAGGAGGCTAGAATAATAAGGTTAGAGTCATATTTTTCTCTATTTTAGTTCATATATTTATACTTGACTTACTTGGATGTCAAGCTACTCAAAACGTGAGATACTTTACATATCCAGACTTAAAGAAACGTGAGATACTTTACATAATTACATATCCACACTTATAGAAACATGGGATACTTTACATACTTTAACACTCCCCCTCAAGCTGTAATTACGCAAACTATGCATATTACAGTTTGGATGACAAAAATAAAAATAAGAATATTGCTCCCCCTTTCCTATAGAACCGTCTTTAATTGAAGAACTCAAACAACTGTTGAGATGTTCTGGAATGTGAAACTGTCGGTTTAGGCAATGACCTAACCTGAATATTGACGTAGTCCCACAGTCACAAACTATAATCATAACATATGTTTATTGGCGTGCTTCTTGGCTGCTGTTCACTCCATTTTCTATTTATGCCTTTCATAATATATGTAAAGTCCTGAATTCTTATTAAGGGTAAATTAGTAAAAGACACTCGAACCTTAGGGACAATTACATACGTGGCCAGTCGGATAGTCGTTAGCATGACGTAACGTAAATTAATTTAACACCGACCAAGAAAAACCAAGTTAGTTCAGGAAAAACCACTTGGAAAATTCTAAAATTTCATAACATTGGTTACTTAGAATATACGAAGATCGAAAAAAAAAAATAAGTGATAAAATAATTCGATACATGATAAATTCGTGTGCGCATAATTAACTACTTGCATAGTCAAGAGGAGTCTGTCGCCTGTAAACTCGGAAATTGTAGAACTGGGCAAGTCCTTCGACCACAGCGTCGCGATTACGGTATCACGTGCGCAAACTTGAGGCGTTACACGCGAGAGCGGGGATCAAAACCTTGTTGGATGCTAAATTACAAGGTAAGGGATAGGATGGCCTTTTTAGCTAAAACTTAGAAAAATCGCACCAGACAAATCGCACAACCCCAATATCGTACCCAAAATTTTCCCCCATTTCGCTAGTTGAAAACCTAGGAGAGAGAAACCCCATTTTGCCCAAATTCAATCGATCCAAACCAACAATTCTTCACACCCAATCTTAGAAAACTTAAACCCAAGCGTGAAGATTCAAATTGATTGGAATTTCGTCGTATCGCTGCGAGAGGTGAGTTTAATTTCATTTCAAACAAATTTTTAAACTTATTTCGATAGCTTGTGATGTATTACTGAAAATAATGGTAGGGGTTTTAATTTTGGCGATGCGAGTTGGAGAAGTTAGAGTTGAGCAATATTGGTAAAGAAGCAAGCTAAAGGAGCGATTCCTACTGACTGAGTAAGAATTTTTGTTATTCACTCCATTTGGAGCAGTTCATGTTGATTATTGAGTGGAGGAGAAGAAGCACCCACCGATTTTATTGTTAGAATTAATGTGAATTGAAGGTGTGGACTTGGTTGTTGTTGGAGTTAGGAAAAATCTCACTTGTTAGTGGAAGTGATATGATTGGCGTTGAGGTGAGGGCCTGCAGTGGCTGGAAATAGCCCGCTGGAGACTGTCGAGGTATAAATTGCTAGAAATGGCCTCAGCTTTTGTTAACTCAGAAGTTAGAGGAACAATTACACGAAACCAAATTCTTAGTGTCGAGATTCTTCTCGACTTACGTTAGATAAGAATTTCGCGTTCGTTCGATAAATTCTAATAACCTACGTGTATATGCTGTTATAGGAGTTAAATAAGAGTGGATTCGGTTAAGCGGGATCGATTCGGTTAAGTGGGTTTGAGGAGAATGGAGCTTGCTAAGGTAGGAACTTGCATACCAATATGTAGCATGCTTATTTTCATGCATGATTTGATTGTTTTAAATTGGGAAAGATAGTTTGCGTATTCAACCATGCATGTATATGTGATATTCATGTTTTGCATTGTTTTTACTCGATATAAACTAAATATATGAATAGCTTTCGTGTGAAATGGTTTTTTGCGAAATCTGGGTAGCGGGGATTTATTTTCTTTGTTAAAAGAGCAAAACTGGTTTTGAGAAGGGTTTTCGTCTCTTGTCTCAGTAAGGAGACAGAGAGATGGATTTTGTAATGCGAGTAATGATTACCCGGTTGTTTGTAACTATGTGTAAGGTTCTGGATTGTTCCACGGATGGTTCGTTGTTATTTACGATGATTCACCGTTTGAGAATCATCGGTTGTCATTTACTATGACTGGCCCGTTTGGGAGTCATAGGTTGCATTACTCGATTGTTGGAAATCCAGGAACTCACACATACAGAACCAACAGTTTTAAAAGAAAAACTAAATATGTATCTATAGTATTTGGAAATGATTGGTAATACAAGTATATATATATTACTATGCTTATCACGAGGGGATTTAGAAAAGGATTTGTGAATTCCTATAAAGAAAGAACTGTTGTCGCATTTTCGGAGACGACAGTTCGCTCTAGGATTCCAATTGTGGTGTACACCTTTCGAGGTAGTGGGCCACCTTTAAAGGGATGCATCACTGGATGTAGTCTAGGAATTCCTTTTCTACTTTTCTAGATAACCATGTTTGTACGTGTCACGTTGTATGGTACTTAGCTTGTCTGAGGTTACATGTTACCTCGATGAGGTTTAGACGCGAGGAGTGAGAGTTTAGTCAACTCCTGGATGTGTGTCAGGATCCTGAGCAGTCTGCAGTCGTCGAACGGTTGACCACCGTAAGTTAGGTGACGGCCGTGATGGTGGTGGTGGTCAGTCCGCAGGGCCCACCCGAGCCCTAAAAAGCTTTGGGGATTTTGTGTGTCTGAATCTGACAATGGCATTTCAGCTCCTGCCGATAAAATCGAAAAACAACGGTCGTGGTTCACACTTTGGAAAGAAATCTTGAACCGAGATATGCTTGTGGTGGATACCGGTCGATACCACTCACCATTCTAATAGGATCAGCGGCCACAATAGTTGTATGATGATTGTGAAAACTATATTTTGAATATTAATGAAGCATGTCGAAATGATTTCTACTAGTTAGTGATGTATTATATAGTCATGATATTTGGATATTATTATGGAAACCCTGCATGTTTTAAATGTTTTCTATAAGTAGACTATTTATTGGTTATGTGCGTTTCTACTGGGCATAGTTGTTTTGCTCATCCTACATGAACATTTCAGCCGAACAGTTGCGGAGGAGGCATTCCTTATGCTTGACGAGGGACAGGGTCAAGTATTTTGTGGTATAGGGTGAAATTAGTTCCTTTTGTTGTATATAGAGAGTATTAGCTCCTTTGGTTGTATAGGAGAGGGTATAGCTCTTTTTTTGTTGTATATATAGAGAGCCAATTCATTTTGATGTAATACTCGATGTATTGGAGTAATAGTTACACTTAACATTTTGGATACATTGCTATTAAGTATGAAGTGGGTTTATATATATGTGTGGTTGTGGGAAGGTGGAATTTTGTGAATTTCTAGGTTATGACAGGTTTTTTTGTATACGAAACGTCAAATAAACAAAGGAAACTCTGCCGAAATTTCGTTAGAATTGGAATGGTGTCAGCCTCGAGATTCACTCCTCGTCCTCGGGATGTGTGTTGGGTCTCGGGGCGTGACAAAACGTGGTATCAGAGCGACCACTATTAGATCCGTCTGGGAGCTGTAGTGGGGGACTCGGTCGCGACGCGTTTCAGAAGTTTTAGTCGGAACACGATAAATCCCGAAGTAGTGTTTACGTTACATGAAGCGTTAATACTAGCTTAGCAATGTCGAGACGTCGCACGGGTAGTTGTCTTGTCACAGCAGAGAGCGCACACATGTGTCGGAAAATTTGACGAATCGGACACTATAAGGTCGGAGTGAATTTTCATTTCGAGGTGGAGGGCGTGACCTGCCCTTTGCAGGAACGCACCTGCGCTCATCTCCCGAATCTTAGCGCAACCCCGCACTGCTACCTGAGCGACCTGCGCCTCTTGCATAATTTTGAAAACTCTCTCTCTCATTTATCAAACACTAAGTTGGCTCTTTGTATATGTGCAGAATAGTTACCATGGATCCGAAAAGTACTAGTGGTGATGATACTACGGATCACGGTCGGGAGGACCGAATGGATAGGCTTCTCGCTATGATGAACCAAATGGCTCAAGCACAAAATGAGATGAGAGCTGAGATCGAAAGTTTGAGGGCTAGTCGGAACGAGCCCCAACCTCTTCTAACATCCGATGTTATTCCACCTGGCGTAACACCAGAGGTAGTATCGCCAACCGTAGTGGGAGTTGAGGAGTTCAGGCCACCAGTGCAAAGCCAATCAGGTTTTCTACTTGCAAATTTCATCAGGTTACGTCCACCTGAATTTGTGGGGTCTTCTGAGGTTAAAGTAGCCAAAGACTGGTTGTTAGACATGTCTAGTATGCTGGACTCCATGATGTGTACTGATGTGGAACGGGTTACTTTGGTTGCCTTTATGCTTAGAGGTGAAAAACAACACCGTGATCGGTGTTTAAGGATGTGGAGACGTTCCGATGAGTTGGGCTAAATTTGAGGAACTCATCCTTTTGAGGTATGTACCGAGACGGCGAGAGCTAAGAAGCGAATGGAATTCCTCAAATTGGAACAAGGAAACATAACCGTGGGACAGTACGAAGAGAAATTCACTGTTCTTTCACGATACTGGAAGGAGTTGATTTCCACAGAAAAAGCTAAGGCTAGGAAATTCATTGACGGGTTGAAACCGTATATGCAGAGCAAGATGTCGGTCCTTCAGATCGATTCTTATGCTGAGGCTGTGAGAAGGGCTCAAGGCATTGAAAGAGTTGATGATCAGTTATTGCTCCAAAGGCAAGAGGTTGGAAGGGTAAGACAGTAGACATTTTAGGGCAATCAAGATATGGGAAAGAGGTAGGTTTATCAAGGCAGTGGTTCCGGGTCGCAACAGATGTATAGGCCGGTCATCCAGTAGGCTCAACAGTGGAGGGCACCAGCTGTACATAGGGGTTTGAATGTGGTTAGGCCAGCACAGAGTCTACTAGTTGCGAGACCGATGAGTGGATCACAGATGGCACAGAGGGTACCTGCTCCTTCTCAGACTAGATCACCAGTGCAGAATTTGAGGCCTCAGGGTCAGAGAGCTAGATTGCAATCTGTAATACCACAGAGTACACAGTCGGGGAGAGAGAGTCCGGGTTTGTTATAGTTGCGGTGAAGCTGGGCATATCAAGCGGTTTTGTCCCAAGTCCAATTCAGGGGTGGAACAGAGACCACATGGCAAGGTGTATTATCTAGTGCCAGAGGAAGAAGTTGTGGATCCTGCATCAGTCCAAGAGGAAGCCACGGTATATAATGCGATGGGGGCAGATATCAGCGCTACCGATCAAGTGGTTGAAGGTATGGTATGTTTGTTTACACATAAGGTGCATGTCTTGTTTGATACGGGTGCTACTCATTCCTTCATTTCTAAAAATATGGTGGAGACTCTTGGTTTGGATGTAGTTAATATTGGGAGGAAGCTTATTTTATCTACTTGTAACGCCCGTATTTTAAATACGTATTTTTCTATTTATTTATTAATTAATTAAATTAATTATTTATTTATTTTCAAAATTCGTCGGATTGGACTCGGGATATGTGGGCCTGGTTTTGGGCCCGAGTCTGCGTTGGGCTTGGGTTTCGGACCCAAGTATATAAACACTTTTTCTAGAAAATAGGGTTCAGAGAATAATATTATATTAAAAATGGAGGCAGAGATGAAAGCTGAATTTCTGGAGGGTGGAGCGCGACGGCTCGGACTCGGAGGAATTCGTAGGAGCTGTTCAGACAGGTGAGTAGCTATTTTGCTATTTCACCGGATTTGTAGTTTACACACATCGGCGTATATTGTTTCGTTTTTATACTATTCATTATCCGTTGTATTGGACTTCGTGCCATCTGTTTTATGAAACTTTATTGAATTTCGGATTGGTATGAAACTTTATTGAATTTCGGATTGGTAATTAAACTGTTAAACTGATAACTGTTGGACTGTTGCGTTTTAAACTGTCGAATCGCGGAACAGGCATTCATGGGAGGCTATGACCACTGACTCTATCTTACTGCCTTTATTATCTTGTTGTTTTGTTTTGGGTGGGTTATTGTTGGTTTGGAGATTGGTGTTAGTGGAAGTTTGGTCGGTGCTGTCGGCACTAATGGCGCCGGTGGTTGGGTCGTTTTTTTTGGATTGGTTTGTTTGGTTGTGTTGGGCTATTGTTGTATGCGGGTTGGGAGGAGTTCGGAGCTTGAAGGTCCATCAATGGCGGACGCCCAGACGTCCTCCAGTAAATCGTTTTTTATATGTTTGATTGTGTTGTTGATTAATTGATATTGTTGTGGGTGGTTTGATGATGTTGGGTGGTAGTGGCGGTCGAGTGAGGGCTGTTAATGCTTGGGAAAAGCTTGTAACATGCATTAATGGCGGCGGTAAGATCTCCCAGATCTAGTTTTGGAGAAAAAGGGGGTTTAAGATATGGGGATTTCGTTTTTAGTAAAGTTGTAGGGGTTTGTACAAGGAGTAAAACCGATTGGTCAAAATGGGTGGCCGATTGGAGGTTGTGGTGGCCGGATTTTGGGTGGCTGTTGGTGGAGGGGATGATGAACAGTAACTGAATTTCGGTTTGGGCCTTGGGCCGAAAGGGTTAAGTTTTGGTTTGGGCCAAATTCTATTATTTTGTTTGGGCCCGGTTTGTTTAGTTGTTTGGGCCAACCTCTTATTTGTTTGGTTGGGCCCGATTTTGGTTGTTTTGTTTGGGCCCGATTTTTTTATTAAGTTTGGGACCAGTTCTAATTTTATTGGCTTGGCCGAAATTTCAGTGGTAGTTGGGCCGAAATTTCAGTTAAATTTTCGGACCACATTAGTGTGTTGGGCCAGTTTTGTTTTAAGTTTGGACCAGTTCTATTTTGTTTGGTTTGGGCCCGTTTTCCTTAAGTTTTATGGACCAGTTTAATTTAAAGTTTTCGGGCCGAACTCAGTTGTGTTTTGGGCCAGTTCAGTATACGTTTTTGGGTCCGTATCTAATATTGCTTGGGCCAGTCCATTGGACTTAAAATATATCTAAATGGGTCTTCCAACGTTTAGACTTTCGGGTTCTAAGGTTTGGGCTTGGCCAGTTGGGTCCGAACCATGACCTTGGTCATGAGCCCATGAGCCGTGCACCTTTGACTTTAGCCATGAACCATGGCTATGACCCTGAACCTGTCGAACACAGAAACGACAGTTTGACTTTGACCATGACATGTTAACTTTGACAATGACATGTTGACTTTGACCAGGATAGTTTGACTTTGACCAGGACAGTTTGACTTTGACCATGACATGTTGACTTTGACTTTGACCATGAGGTGTTGACCTTTGACCGTTGACCGTTGACTTTGATCGTTGACCGTTGACTTTGACTGTTGACCGTTGACTGTGAATGTTGACTTTTCCAGTTTTTCACATATTTGATTATATGGATAAATATAGTAATAAAATATGGTTGAGATTGTATAACTTGGTTGGTCATTATCTAATTTAGACTTGACGTGAGTAGTGTGTAAAGTATATACATATTGGGCTTTGATTGTGGACTGTGGACTGTTTATTTGTGCTACCTTTTATGTGTATATTATATGGACACATGTAGTAATAAAATGCTGTGAAAGCATGTATAATTGATTAGTCATTATCTAAGAAAGATTTGACGGTGATGTTGTGTATTTTTGACACGTGACGATATGGAGATGTTAGGAGATATTATATTCCTAATACATTATAATAAAAATGTATGCGATACATTGAAGCATTGTGACATGATATCATATGTTGGGATATATGTACTAATGTAATATTTTTGGAGGAATTTATATAAACGCTCCATTATTATATATGTGAGATGCTACTACGAGGTAGCGTAATATTGGTGAATATTTGCCCACGGGAGTGTGGTGTAGTGCAATAATATATTGGCACGTGAAAGAATGAAAATGGTTATGAGGTAACTGAGATATTTCTATGTATTGTGGCTTAGTGCAATAAGGTAATTGACCTGCACGTGGTATAGTAGAAATGCTTATGAGTCATAAACGTATGACACCTGAATAAATTACGTAACGAAAATCCTAGAACCTGACTACCACAACTCATGAGATTTGCCTTGTGTGGGCTTATGTGATATGATTGACCCATGTGTTGGGTGTATATATAAGATGTGATTGACCCATGTGTTGGGCAATCGTAGCCGAATAGTGGCTTGATATATTCCGTTAAGCAAAAATAGAACGATGATCGCATAATATTTTATGCGAATAATAGTGGCGGTGCTTACATAGATTTGGCTTCCGTGTGAGGATTTACGGTGTCGCGGCATCCCGCCGGAGGTGGTTACGCATACGAGTGGCTCATTATGTAAGGGAGGCATGTGGATGTACATATTCGGCGTTGGGTTGCGATTGTGGTAGCCAGGGAAACTAGGTAAGACATAGATACGACGTGATTTTAGGGACACGCAAAGAAAGTCTAAAATAATCTAATTATGGTAATATGTTGGTTAATGACGTATCTTTATATAGATGATTGTATATGCTTGGCTGGTTATAGTTTAGTTAGAACCTAAGGCGCCTCGATGGAGGAACTACATGCCTTATTTATTATGAGTATAGTTTGTTGTGTGGTTAGGGGAAGTTAAGGCGCCTCAGTGGAGGAACTACCTGCCTTAGTTATTGAATTTAAGGATGTTGTATTAGTCGTTGAAAGTTAAAGCCTCGGTGGAGGAACTAAGCTGCTTGCATTATGGATTATGTATATATTTGTATAAGTATATGTTGTTTTAGGGCTACTCACACCAAAGACATTTTATAATCTTGACCCGATTTGCATGTTTGCTTATCGGGTGTGTTCATTCAATGAACATAGTTGATAAGTTTTGACAGGTTTAGTGTTGAAGAAGAGTGGTTGCTGCTTGTGGTTTGCGTTAGCATTGCATCTCAGGTTGTGTTTTGTTTTCCCTTAAGGTGATATAGATTTTCAGTTGAGATAATATTATTTGCATTTTCATTTGTAAATTGTTTTATAATGAAGAGGACTTTGTTTAAGTTAAAATTTTTATTGGTTTTAATTATCCGCATATATTAAACTGTTTATGGGTTTTTGGGAGTGGAGAGTGCGTCACACCTCGGAAATCGAAGAGTCGGGAACAAATAATGTTTTTTCCGAATTCTGTCGAAATTCGGGGTGTGACACTACTCCTCTTGGAAAGAAAACTATGTTCTTTGAAGTTTGTCACCATTGTGTGATAAAGATAGGTGATAGGGAGATGATAGTCGATCTAACGGTGATGGACCTAAAAGATTTTGATATCATAGTAGGGATGGATTTATTAGGAAAGTATCATGCCCATGTAGATTGTTTTGCAAAAACGGTGACTTTTAGAGTACCGGGGCAGCCTAAGGTTGTGTTTAAAGGGATTAGAAATACGGTATCTCGGGTTGTGAAAGCCAAGTCTGACTTCAAGTATGATAGATACGGATTGTTAGCTGGTCTTAGTCTCCAAGGGCCGAAGTTCGAATCTTCCGAGCTTGTTCCCGTGGTTCGTGAGTTTATTGGCGTGTTCCCGATGCATGCATTGCCGGGATTGCCTCCCTGGTGTGAGATAGATTTTGTAATAGATCTACTACAGGGAACGTCGCCTATTTCGATGATTCCTTATCGAATGGCTCCTCTCGAAATGAGAGAACTCAAGTCCCAATTAGATGAATTGAAAAGATTGGGGTTTATAAGGGAAAGCCAGTCACCTTGGGGAGCACCGGTGTTATTTGTGAAGAAGAAAGATGGGTCTTTTTTTATTTATGTGTGGATTATCGGAAGCTGAATAATGTGACTATCAAGAACAAATATCCGTTGCCTAGGATCAATGACTTATTCGATCAGTTAAGGGGTGCCAAGTATTTCTCGAAGATAGATCTCAGAACAGGCTACCATCAGATGAGAATTCGAGAAGAAGATATAAAGAAGACAGCTTTCCGAACACGGCTAGGCCATTTTGAGTTTTTGGTGTTACCATTTGGATTGACCAATGCTCCAGCTGCATTTATGGATCTCATGCACCGAGTGATGTGGAAATACTTAGATCAATTTGTTATCGTATTCATAGATGACATATTGATTTATTCCAAGACTAGGGCTGAACACAAGGAACACTTGAGGATTGTCTTCCAAACACTAGTTGATCATCAGCTTTATGCCAAGTTTAGTAAATGTGAGTTCTGGTTGAATGAGATGAGGTTTTTAGGGCATGTGTTGTATCGGAGAATGGAATAAAAGTTGATCGTTCCAAGATAGAGGCAGTGAATAATTGGCCGAGACCGACGTCAGCTACGGAAATCAGAAGTTTCTTGGGACTGGAAGGTTATTACCGTCGTTTTGTAGAAGAATTCTCTAGCATAGCGTCGTCCTTAACTAGATTGACACAGAAGGAGGTGAAGTTTGAATGGACGGAGGCATGCGAAAAAGCTTTCCAAGAGCTAAAGACGCGATTGATAACAGCGCCAGTTTTGACTATTCCAGATCCGGAGAAGAGTTATGTGATTTATACTGATGCCTCTAACACCGGGTTAGGATGTGTCTTAATGCAAGAAGGCCAAGTTATAGCGTATGCGTCAAGACAATTGAATGCCCATGAGAAGAATTATCCTACTCATGACTTGGAGTTAGCTGCGATTATTCATGTCTTAAAGATCTGGAGACATTATGTGTATGGTGAAATATTTGAGATATTTTCTGATCACAAGAGTCTCAAGTACTTGTTTTTCGCATAAGGATTTGAATATGAGACAGAGGAGATGGGTTGAGTACATGGAGGACTATACGTTCTCATTACAATACCATCCGGGTAAAGCAAATGTAGTTGTCGATGCATTGAGTAGGAAGTGAGAACATATTTGTGCTCAGATGATGATGAAGGAGTGGCAATTGCTGAAGTCTGCTGCTTCTTATGGTTTTGAAATCACGGGAAATGGAAGTGGAGATCCTCAGAAGTGCTGTTATTTAGCACAGATGACAGTGACGGCAGAAAACACCTTAGTCCAAGAGATTGTGAATGCCCAGAATACATCGAAGGATGGACCTAGGTACCGAGGATATGTGGAGAATGCCGAGGATGTCGATTGGGAAAAACATGGAGACGAAAGTATCAGATTCAGAGGAAGAATTTGGGTACCGTTTGATCACTCTCTGAGGAATGATATCTTGAGTGAAGCACATAGATCAAAGTATACAATTCATCCGGGCAGTACCAAAATGTACAACGATCTGCATTGTCAGTTTTGGTGGTCCGGAATGAAGCGACACATTGCGGAATATGTTAAGAAGTGTGCCACATGCCAACAGGTGAAAGCTGAACACCATAGACCACCTGGTCTTTTTAAACCTCTGGAGGTTCCAGAATGGAAGTGGGAGAATATAACCATGGATTTTGTATCCGGGTTACCGAGGACCAGTGAGGGAATGGATTTTATATGAGTCATTGTTGATAGGCTGACCAAGTCTGCCCATTTCATACCTGTTAAGACTACTTACTCTGCTGAAAAGCTAAGTAGAATCTACATGTCAGAGATACTGAGGTTGCATGGGGCACCATTATCGATAATTTCAGATAGAGGTACTCAATTTACCGGTTCATTTTGGAGAAGTCTTCAAAGGAAATTGGGAACCAAACTGAAATTCAGCACCGCATTTCATCCGCAAACCGATGGGCAATCGGAAAGAGTCGTTCAAATCATCGAAGATATGCTTCGGGCTTGCGTCCTTGATTTTGGGGGTAGTTGGAAGACTCATTTGGCGTTGGCTGAGTTTGCTTACAATAATAGTTACCAATCTAGTATTGGTATGGCACCGTTTGAAGCGTTGTATGGTAGACCTTGCAGAACACCTCTCTCTTTGGACCAAACCGAGATAGTATTATGTTGGGGCCAGAGATGGTTAGTGACACCACCGAGAAGATTAGAGTGATACGGAATTGGTTGCTCACAGCCCAGAGTTGTCAGAAAAGCTATGCGGATAGGCGTAGACGTCCCTTGGAATTTTATGAAGGTGACAGGGTTTAAGGTATCTCCGAAGAAGGGAATTCAGAGGTTTGGGATGAAAGGGAAACTTGCACCTAGATATGTGGGACCGTTTCCGATTATTCAGAAGATCTGGGAGTTGGCGTATAGGCTGGAGTTACCAGAAAGGCTATCACATGCATGTCCATAACGTGTTCCATATTTCGATGCTACGCAAGTATGAGCCGGATCCCCTACATGTTGTCGATTTGGAATCGTTGGAGTTAGAAGAAGACATTACCTATCCGGAAGGGCCAGTTCAAATCCTAGATACCAGAGAGAAGAGATTGAGGTCAAAGGTCATTCCATTGGTAAAGGTCTTATGGAGAAATCACAATGTAGAGGAAGCAACATGGGAGAAGGAATTGGATATGCGGCAACAATATCCAGAATTGTTCGAGAACAAAGGTATGATTTAATTTCAAGGACGAAATTTTCTTTTAAGGAGGGTAGGATGTAAAGTCCTGAATTCTTATTAAGGGTAAATTAGTAAAAGACACTCAAACCTTACGGACAATTACATACGTGGCCAGTCGGATAGTCGTTAGCATGATGTAACGTAAATTAATTTAACACCGACCGAGAAAAACCAAGTTAGTTCAGGAAAACCACTTGGAAAATTCTAAGATTTCATAACATTGGTTACTTAGAATATACGAAGATCGAAAAAAAAAAGATAAATAATAAGTGATAAAATAATTCGATACATGGTAAATTCGTGTGCGCATAACTAACTACTTGCATAGTCAATAGGAGTCTGTCGCCTGTAAACTCGGAAACTGTAGAACTGGGCAAGTCCTTCGACTACAGTGTCGCAATTACGATATCGCGTGAGCAAACTTGGGCGTTGCACGCGAGAGCGGGGATCAAAACCTTGTTGGATGCTAAATTACAAGGTAAGGGGTAGGATGGTCTTTTTAGCTAAAACTTAGAAAAATCGCACCAGACAAAATCGCACAACCCCAATATCGCACCCAAATTTTCCCCCCATTTCGCTAGTTGAAAACCTAGGAGAGAGAAACCCCATTTCGCCCAAATTCAATCGATCCAAACCAACAATTCTTCACACCCAATCTTAGAAAACTTAAACTCAAGCGTGAAGATTCAAATTGATTAGAATTTCGTCGTATCGCCGCGAGAGGTGAGTTTAATTTCATTTCAAACAAATTTTTAAACTTATTTCGATAGCTTGTGATGTATTACTCAAAATAATGGTAGGGGGGTTTTAATTTTGGTAGTAGCAGTTTGGAGAAGCTAGAGTTGAGCAATATTGGTGAAGAAGCAAGCTAAAGGAGCGATTCCTATTGACTGAGTAAGAATTTTTGTTATTCACTCCATTTGGAGCAGTTCATGTTGATTATTGAGTGGAGGAGAAGAAGCACCCACCGATTTTATTGTTAGAATTAATGTGAATTGAAGGTGTGGACTTGGTTGTTGTTGGAGTTGGGAAAAATCTCACTTGTTAGTGGAAGTGATATGATTAGCGTTGACATGAGGGCCTGCAGTGGCTGGAAATAGCCTGCGGAGACCTGTCAGAGGTACAGTGCTAGAAATGGCCTGTAGCTTTGTTAACTGTAGTTAGAGGAACAATTACCTGAAACCGAATTCTTAGAGTCGAGATTCTTCTCGACTTACGTTAGATAAGAATTTCGCGTTCGTTCGATAAATTCTAATAACCTACGTGTATATGCTGTTATAGGAGTTAAATAAGAGTGGATTTGGTTAAGCGGGCTCGATTCGGTTAAGTGGGTTTGAGGAGAACGGAGCTTGCTAAGGTAGGAACTTACATACCAATATGTAGCATGCTTATTTTCATGCATGATTTGATTGTTTTAAATTGAGAAAGATAGTTTGCGTATCAACCATGCATGTATATGTGATATTCATGTTTTGCATTGTATTTACTCGATATAAACTAAATATATGAATAGCTTTCGTGTGGAATGGTTTTTTGCAAAATCTGGGTAGCGGGGATTTATTTTCTTTGTTAAAAGAGCAAAACTGGTTTTGAGAAGGGTTCTCGTCTCTTGTCTCAGTAAGGAGACAGAGAGATGGATTTTCTAATGCGGGTAAGGATTACCCGATTGTTTGTAACTATGTGTGAGGTTTTGGATTGTTCCATGGATGGTTCGTTGTTATTTACGATGATTCGCCATTTGGGAATCATCGGTTGTCATTTACTATGACTGGCCCGTTTGGGAGTCATAGGTTGCATTACTCGATTGTTGGAAATCCAAGAACTCACGCATACAGAACCAACAGTTTTAAAAGAAAAACTAAATATGTATCTATAATATTTGGAAATGACCGGTAATACAAGTATATATATATATATATATATATATTACTATGCTTATCACGAGGGGATTTAGAAAAGGAATTGTGAATTCCTATAAAGAAGGAACTGTTGTCGCATTTCGAGACGGTTAAGCTCTAGATTCCAAGCGTGGTGTACACCTTTCGAGGTGGTGGGCCACCTTTAAAGGGATGCATCACTGGATGTAGTCTAGGAATTCCTTTTATACTTTTCTAGATAACCATGTTTGTACTTGTCACGCTATATGGTGCTTAGCTTGTGTGAGGTTACATGTTACCTCGATGAGGTTTAGACGCGAGGAGTGAGAGTTTAGTCCACTCCTAGATGTGTGTCAGGATCCTGAGCAGTCTGCAGTCGTCGAACGGTTGACCACCGTAAGTTAGGTGACAGCCCGTATGGTGGTCGTGGTCACAGGGCCCACCTGAGCCCTAAAAGCTTTGGGGATTTTGTGTGTACGAACACAACAACGACATTTCAGCTCCCTGTAGGTAAAATTAGGAAAACAACGGTGCATGGTTCACCCTGGAAAGTACTGAACCAAGATATGCCTGTGACTGGGCTGAGTACCAGTCGTACCCTCACCATTCTAATAGGATGCAGCAGCCACATTAATAGTTGTATGATGATTGTGAAAACTATATTTTGAATATTAACGAAGCATGTTGAAACAATTTCTACTAGTTAGTGATATATTATATAGTCACGATATTTGGATATTATTATGGAAACCCTGCATGTTTTAAATGTTTTCTATAAGTAGACTATTTATTGGTTATGTGCGTTTCTACTGGGCATAGTTGTTTTGCTCATCCTACATTAACATTTCAGCCGAACTAGTTGCGGAGGAGGCATTCCCTAACCCTAGTGATGATGGTTATGGGGATTTGGGCGGATTTCCTTATGCTTAACGAGGGACAGGGTCAAGTATTTTGTGGTATAGGGTGAAATTAGTTCCTTATGTTGTATATAGAGAGTATTAGCTCTTTTGGTTGTATAGGAGAGGGTATAGCTCTTTTTTTGTTGTATATATAGAGAGCCAGTTCATTTTGATGTAATACTCGATGTATTGGAGTAATAGTTACACTTAACATTTTGGTACATTGCTATTAAGTATGAAGTGGGTTTATATATATATGTGGTTGTTGGAAGGTGGAATTTTGTGAATTTCCAGGTTATGACAGGTTTTTTTGTATACGAAACGTCGAATAAACAAAGGAAACTCCGCCGAAATTTCGTTAGAATTGGAATGGTGTCAGCCTCGAGATTCACTCCTCTTCCTCGGGATGTGTGTTGAGTCTCGGGGCGTGACAATATAAATTGCAAACAATAACACTGATTTGATGTGAGCTTGACTGCTACTATCAATATCATCGTTGAAGTCTTGCACAATATAAATTGCAAACAATAACAGTGATTTGATGTGAGCTTCTTGGCTGCTACTATCAATATCATTGTTAAAGTCTTGCACAACATAAATTGCAAACAATAACAGTGATTTGATGTGAGCTTCTTAGCTGCTACTATCAATATCATTGTTAAAGTCTTGCAAAATATTGCTTTGGGTACTCTTGAATACTGAAACATGAGTGCAGTTTAGGCTTGACTGCTACCTAGAAACATGAGTGCTGAATAGTGGGGACATCATTACTCATACTATTGAGATGCAAAGGAGAAGGGCACCCTTGGATATGCCTTGTATGAGGGGCGAACGCCCTCATGAAGTGAGTTCGCCAAGACATGATAGAATATGGAGACATGAGTACTTTTCTACATACGTCTCCATATTCTCTTTGCCTCATATACTACTCAATGTCCTTATATCTCCATATTCTCCCCCTCAAGTTGGAATATACAAGGCGGAGTTGGAACATACAAAGACTTGTCTATTTCGACTTGAACTTAGTACCGGGCACCACTGCGACATAAAAAAAACATGATAACGCGAACAAAATAACCAAACATGCAAAGTCTCAAACTGGATAACCACAAACATGATGAGGATAACATACAAACACGAACTGGATAACCCAAATAGGAACTGGGTCGAATCTGGCCCAATTTGACTGGTTAGGTGTTCTTCGAGTGAGTTAAATTAGTAACATGAACAGGATAACCCACATAGGAAATAGGAACAACTACTGGGAGAGGTGCCAAATCTACTTGACATTGCATGGGAAGAGGTGCCAAATCTGCTTGACATTGCGAAGGCAATTTTGAGGGCATGCGTGCGTGCCTATACCAATACTAACAGAGAGATTGTGAGATAGAGAAAGGAGGGCTCGTGCCCCTATACCAAGACTAAGGGTGTGTTTGTTATGATGGAAACACTATGGAAAGGAAAGGAAAATAAGAGTGGTCCACCTTTTCCATAGTTTTTAAGGCGTTTGTTTACCCATGGAAAGGAAATGGGCTTTTCCATATGGAAACAAAATCATAGAAATGGAAAAGGTTTTGTGTCCTTAGCTAACCCCTAAAAATTTTGTGGAAAGGAAAGGAAAAGAAATAGATAGATATGGCTTACTACTAATACACCCATGACCCAACAATACAATTATTCCTTTCCATAGCTTTTGCAAACAAACATGATTATTCATTTCCCCAGTTTTTACTTTCCTTTCCCCAGTTTACCAAACACATACCATTTAAAATTATTTCCTTTCCATTCCATTCTATTCCATTCCATAATGGACCACCCATTTTATTTCCTTTCCTTTCCATGAGTTAAAATTTAACAAACACACCCTAACAGAGAGATTGCGAGATACGAAAAGCTGGAACCTTGAAACTTTGGATCTCTTCTTCTAGCCGTTCTTCAAACAAACGTGAACATGACGATGAACAGTAAACCCTATAACATAAGAATAGAGTCAATGAGAATAACACCAAATCTGCTCGTTGGAAAATAAAATCTCCAACTCAAAGAAACAATTACCACCAAAAATAATAAAAGACAGATAAGTTTGAGCTTTGTCAACTAAAGAGCTTTCAAAAAGAGTTCATCTAGAGAAAGAGAAGACTAGATCAGCAAACACCAGCGGAAACGTGCTATTTTATACATATGGGCGCACCTATGATTAAGCTTTCGAAAAGAGTTCATCTAGAGAAAGAGAAGAGTAGATCGATGAAATTGAGGAAAAATTCATATATGGGCGCCAATGATTGAGAAAAAGTATCGAGACAGAAGAACTTCAAACTTTGTTGGCCACTTCTCATGAGAAAGATTGAAACTTGAATGTTGAAAACTGAAAAAGAATTGATTTTTTTTTTTCTTGTATATTGATTTTGGGGATACCTCTTCTAGCCTACCACTAAATTTAGATTTGAACATGATGCTCTGATACCATGTAGAATTTCATATTAGTGGTGATGCTAGGAGAGTTGTGACATTCTTCTAATGAGATAAAAACCAATACAAAGAAGAATTGATAAGAGAGGATGCTAGAATAATAGGGTTAGAGTCATATTTTCTCTACCTTAGTTCATATATTTATACTTGACTTATTTGGATGTCAAGCTACTCAAAACAGGAACTACTAATTACGTATCCACACTATAGAAACGTGGGATACTTTACATAAGTATGTATCCACACTTATAGAAATGTGGGATACTTTACATATTTCAACAGATACCCAATAGTTTCTTTTCGAACAAGTCAGTTAACCGTCAATATTACTTATGTTTAGAATTGATTTCACATTTATTAAGGGTTGAAACGTGAAGTAATTAAAAGGATTTAATGATTTTGGAGCAAGTAAATGATGAAGCTAAATATCGTTATTAGTGAGGTAATATTGGTGGACACTTAGATATGTAAAGCGCGGGCCCTAGGCGAATCTCAGTACTCCAGTCTCCAGGCAAAGAGGTAGCTAGGCCAACAAAGGGACTGAAATGAAGAGTGCTAGCTACTTAGCTAGGCTAGCTGCTAGCTAGTTCAGAAGCAACAAGAGGAATTATTAGAAGGAATTAAAGAGCTATGCAATTACTAGAAGGAATTAAAAACTGATATGATAGGACATCACACAAGAATATATGAAACTAGGGTGTGCCCTTGCCGTAAGACACTGATAACCCAACACCTCTTATTCGCGGCAGTACTGTGCTCGCATGTGCCGTACAACTACTTTAAATGCAAAAGAACACTAGGCGTCTATTCTATTTTACGGACTTATTTTCCCATTATACCTATTCATATAGCCATCAAGAAATAGTCCATTCATATTAGATGTATTTTTTAAATAGTGTGTTGTCCCATCAAGAAAGTAAATTAGATGTTGAATTGTGATAGTAAAGTGGATGCACCATCCTTCAAGCACTTAGATTCCACCGTGTCACAACTTGTTGAAAAACAATGACAACCATTGGATAGAGCCTGTAGGTCCCACACCATTCCTTTTTATTAGATAGATTGATTTTGTGATATTCTCACTCTCAAGTCTCAACCAACAAATTCCAATTATTGGAACAAGAAGGTGGCGAGAGCAGTTCAAAATTTCAAATAATAAGATAAACTTCCTTGGACTAAAGGATGAAAGAGAACAAGGCAGATAGATGCAAGTGTAACAATGCAAGGCTAAAGGGCACATACAGCTATACAAGATCAGATTACGTACAAATCCAAATATATATCCAATAAGCTGTCTATATGTCTAATGACAACAGTGGAACTATACACTCGAGCAACTGAGAAGCCCTGGCCTCACTGAAAGCATTTAGAAACAGTGAAGTGGATATGAAGGAAATCGAAGATCTTTTCAACGTTTACTCAGACTACCAATTGATACTTACCTAGAGGTTAATAAGGACGACCCGGAGACCTGTTTTCTTCTCTCTTTTTATAGTTATATTTACTTCTCTTACTTTGCTGGACGTCGATCTGGCCAGACTGACGTCCCTCAGCTCCTTTCCATACTCTGGAGTCTTTTTGGTAAATGATCTACCTTACTTATTCTGGAACACCAATCTATGCTACCACTACATGCATGCCCCCCTACCAATTAACAAAAGTTCTTGTTAGTTGTTACAACTCAGAATTACACAGTAACATACTAACACGCGACACTCATGCTAGCTCAAATGAAATATAATTATGGGTTGCTCATTGCAAATGCTTGAGAATGAATAGAAGCACAGATCACAAACGATCTCAATTAGTTATTGATTGACAAATCTACTACATCCATACTGGTACAGCATGCATATTACAAGATAATTTCTACCGGGCACTACAAGCTAAGCTTCGGGCTATATATGTTCCATGGTTGTACACTTTCAAAAGATTTCAACTTATTGTTGGACCCTAATTTACAGAACAACAAAATTGCAGTTTTTATCAATCTACATTTTCATTTGAGACAAGTACTATGCGTCTATGCCATTAAACCGGACGTGTATGGCACTCCAGTTGGAGGAATCCACGTATCACCAAAGATGAACTTCCCTGGTGTGTACTGTATCTCTTCATTGGGAGCGAGAGTCTTCACGCCCGCCCACTTCACTCTCCTAGCCTTGTCTGAACCTGGTCCTTTGTTATTGACTTCTGTGTAAAAGCATGTGCTGAGATGTACTTCACCCAGCCAAGGCAGCCAGCCATCCGGTTGAATCAAGTCATCGATTTCAGTATTCATGATCACAGTTCTAGAGAATTCCTTCCATGGGCGGCCAAGGTACGACCTAATTTTAGCTCTTACAGGGAAGTATAGTGGGTCTGCTGTGATTTTGCAATTTTGAAGGACAATTCCAGTTGGCTCACGCTTGTCTTTCCTGCCTTGAGCAGTCACAATGTTCTGTTGGTTGTCCATTGGCTTCCTCACTACCATTTTGCAGTTTTGGAAAACCACAGCTGCGTCTCCAAATATAAAGTCAATTGTACCGGAAATTACACAATCACGATAGAACTGACGGTGGGAATGAGGGTATAGTGTGTCTTGATAACCATCCATCTGACAGTTATAGAAGATTGACATATCAGATTGCACCCTTAAAGCCACTGCTTGATGCTTTGCTGCTCCCGCACTGTTCTCGAATCCTATGTCTTTGGCCATGAAGTTGTCCCCGATAGCCGCTGATGATTTAATTTTTAACAAAGAAAAGCTGTTAATTAAAAATATTATATGATGAAATATATGATAATTTGTATAAAATTAAGAAATATCGTGACTGCTGCTACATACCAAATGTTGCCGTCTGGAAGGTAGGAGTTCCATCGATGAAATTCTTGTTCATAGTGATCTTGGTCTGTGTAGGGCCATCTCCAATCATCATAACGTGGCTCATGTTCCTAGTAACCTGAACTTGTTCCTTATAGATTCCCGCCTTAATGTAAATTATGAAGGTCTTCATGTTCTTTAGGGGCACCTCTTTGAGTGCTTCATTTATGGTCCTATATTTCCCACTTCCATCCTGGGCTACAATGACATTAGGTCTGATATTTGCAGGAGAAGCTGCAAGGAGTCTGCGTCCCCCTGATGAGACCCATGCAGGGAGACCATCGTTTGTGGGATTAGGGTCGTTTTCTTCTTCTGAAAGAAGCCGACGGTTGAGAAATGGGATATCAAAGGAACTAAGGACAGATGAAATCTCTGTCACAATCGCGAGGGCATTGCTAGTAAGCTCCACGGAGGAGTTTAAGGCCTTCCTCATGGTCTTGCCAGCATTGCTCGACGTGTTCTCAAAACCATCCAAGCATGTCTCTAAGTATGTACCAGAAGCGCTGAGCCAGATTTTTAGTTCGACTAACAAATCATCGATTTTGCTCATATCCATTCCACCTAATTGTTCCAAGGAGTGCTGGAGATCACCAATAGCATAGTCCATGAGCTCTTTACAACCTTGCAGAGCTTTGGTTGCCCTCGGGTCTTTCTCCAATTCTTCAAGGACGGATGAGTTCTTGACAGCCTCTGTAATTTTATTAATCGTGGCTTTGAATCCAATCTTAATGAGCTCTTTGGGGTCAGTGATGTTACCGGCAGAAGAAAGGCTATCAATACAGGCTTGTTTGTAATCAGTAGGTTGACAAATGGCCTGGATTGCCTTCATTGATCCTTGGATGTCGCTGCCATCTCCAGACCCACCCTCATGGTGTGATTTGCTATTTCCACGGTTGACACCAACAGCCACGGCAACAACCATGGCTACAAGGATTAAAGATGAGATACCGATGGTAGCGATCCTTTTCTTCCTAGCATTATTATGGGGTCCTTGATAACCTGATGCATTTGTATACTGCATGCTTGAATGCATCATCAATATCTATCAACTATAGAGGTTCAGGATGAAATTTTCTTACTTATATCCTTAATTATAATGGGATAAAGAGAGGCAAAATATATAATGGGTTTTCTTTGTAATGGTGAAGGAGCTTAAATGCCTCTTCTAATTTGGGACTTGGTTTGACTACCTAATATATTCAGGTGGGAGAGTGAAAACAGGAAAAAAGGTAGTTATTTTCGTTAACAAACATGAGGCCTGTGAAGGAAAGATTATTCAAGGGATAAAATAACCTGACCGTTTGACTCTTTCTCAACCTTTTTTAACATGCAACTTCAGTGACACTCCCCAGTCATTTTACCTTCAGTAACTCCTTGTATTAAGATTAACTTCTCTATGTTTAGTTTATGCTTTAGCCACAGGCTCTAGATAGACCAAAGTCCAAACACTGGAATAAGACCCAATAACATGCTCCCCTCCTTAGTCCTTACGCGCGCCCCCCAAGCCAAACCCAAACCCAAACCCGATTACGGTGTATGCTTGCGTAGGAAATCAACAATAAGCAAAAAGACAAACCGATGAAAGTCCTTTCTCGCTCTATTACTCTGTTATCCTCTTGAATATGAATTTGCAACTATTAAATTCGGTATTTGAGCAAAACAATCCTTTTAAATATTTGATCATCCAAAGTTAACATGTTTAGTCACATACTGGTAGACATCAAATACGTACTACGTACCGAAATTGTATACATATAGTCTCCAATCATCGGTACATATATACCAATTTTCAAACTAGCTTTGATTTTAATAAACTATTTCATGTTTTTGTGATACGTAACAACAAAGAATATGCAAATGTAATGCACAAATATCCCAAGTCTTGCTCCACTAATTTCCCATTACAAATCTTAACTCTTTGAGTGTAACCATTTTGCTACAATGGCATACATATTGGACTCAAATATCTTCTATATCAAGAAACTTTTTGGTCTGGTTTACATAATATACAGTCAGACCAAGCATGTCAGTCAACATCGAATAACAATTAAGGGATATCATTAAGAGTACAAACAGGTTGAGAGATAAGGGTTTCTACCAACTTTTGACTTTTTCAACGGGATGCCAGTGACCAGAAGTTCAAAAGAAAAGACGGCGCGGCAGCACACCAGCTTATGAAGGCCATTGCTGTAGCAGTCTCAAACCTCGTACAATGATTTTGGCCACAAATGCCTAAATCATTACTGATGAGGACTGTGATACCTGCTGACGCGCATGCAGCAGCAAATGTAAGCGTGGACGTAATCTGCAGTGGAAAACTGCAACCATTACAATATGTTGCAGAAGAAAAACAGACGTATTGTATATTGTTCAGGTAAAAGCAATAATGGTGGTAAAGATAGATTAGCCCGTTTGAAAGTCGAAACCAATGCATACCAATCTCTATAAAGTGACTTTTTAAATTGTTTTTTTTGTTTCACCATTTACAACTCAAAAGTATTTGAATTAACTAAATGTGAATGATCTCCATGAAGATTCTGTTTCAGAATACCAATTAGTTTTCAAATGCTTAAAAATGAAAAATTAAATGAAGTATTTGACAGTATAGACGGCAGCTCCAGCCGCCTCCAGCAATATATATAAGCACGTAAATATCACAATCCCCAAAAGTTAATCTAAATGAAACAACAATGCAGCGATTTTCTGTATTTAGTATTTGTAAAATTGTAATCAATGGAATCTCAATATAATTTCAACAAATGTGATTAGTCTTCGCAACCACGTTGCTCTTAAAATTACATATCAGAAGATAGTTCTTCGTAAATTACTATAATACATAAATGACAAAAAGAAAGTTCTTCGTAATCCAATCAAATCTATATTGGTCAACAGATTGGTAATGGATTGCAACTCCAAAAGTGTCAAGTATTTGAATACTAAAATTGAACGGTTGGTTCGATGCAATGGCCCCCATTTCCGTGTAATCATCAATGAATGATTGGAGGATTTGGAGCCATAATACAAGTTGAACAGTTATTATAAGGAGACACATGATTCCCACCTCAAAATACTCCCCAAGACAGTCATTTGCAATCCAAAATTGACTGTATCTACTTGCACGGACGCAGCACTGCAACACAAAATATTGTATAGCCCCCTAAAGGGCTTTAGCCTTGCGTGCTTAACCATTTTTTTTAACAAAAAAAAGTCTTCTCCATCTAAAAGCTTCATAAGCTGCCCATAAAGATGGAATTTTTTTAAGCACTAAGTTGAGCAACTTTATACTGAATAGTCAACCTGACGGGTTCTAACAACACGATTCATGAGGAGAGAAAGGGAAGAGAATGAGAAAGGGATGAAAGAGAGTGGAAACGGAGATTCTTTCTCACTTTAATATTAAGAAGTAACTATGATTATGCAGATACCTATATGAGTGGCTGATTTATTTCGGAAGAGAGAAGAAAAAAAAGAGGGATTTAGTCTACCCGAAGAGAAAAAGCAAAAGAAGTTACAGAACTGAAATGCTGATGTAAGTAAAACCTTCTCACTTTTGAATATATTGTACCAAATAGATGTACGTAACTCATCCAACCATGCATGGTGAAGTTCAGTGTGTTTACATCCATTCCCTATTGTACCACCCAACACAGTGAACCAAGTAGAGCCTTAGGTGCACTAAGCTCTTGCATGCATTCTTCTTATTATTTGTAGCCCTAGTATGTATTTAGCGATTCAAATTATTGTACACGGACAACAGAACTTAGATATAAAAAAGAGGTTAAAAGCTGAACCTTTTTACAGAAAATACTAAACAACCATAGCATAATGTTCCTTACCCCATCACCAATGGCAAATAGACTGACTATTCGACAATTACGCAAACAGCGCCTGACCAGAAGGGCATATATATCAACTAAGGCTAAGGATAAACTCCATAAGCATTGCAAGCCGACTGCTGCAACAAGGTAGCTGGAAAAACAAAAAGACACAAATCAATTTTGCACAATGATTACCACAGAGAGGAGTCAAAAACAAATAAATAACTGCTTCAAACCAACAAAGGAACACAGAACACAGTATAGTTGCTCAGAAGCGTAAATCAAACCAACAAACAAGGCCTTCGGTACACACGCTGACACACTACAACCAAATAAAGATTAAAAAGCGGCTAAGAGATGTCGTTAATGTCTTAGAGTTTTTACAGTCAACGAGAAATTGCAACTCATGACCTGTTGCAAGGGACTCTGCTAGCACCAAGAAACAAAATTTCCATACTGCTGTGTCTATCGGGTAAGAAAAAACCACCATATAGCAGCGTTAATTGCTTATATAGATATTTCTTACCCTAGTATTGGCTAGTACACAGGTGACCCAGTGACAGTATTATTGACAATGAGCTGCTAAGACTCTGGAGACAATCTAATTAATAGCATGTAAGAAACTGGCCGTATTTTACAAAACCAACACAATTTTAAGGCAGTATAAGGACCAAGGACATTCCTCACTCTTCAAGTTTTGAGCTTCTTTGTTAGCTTTGAGATCTATGATGCACGGATGCAGGTACGGGTACCAATACGGCGACACCGGTACGGTGTACGATACGGCTTTTTTGAAATATTAGGATACGGGTATAGCCTATGGGTACGGCTAATTAATATAAATATTTTAAAATATGTGTATTCTGAAAATTATGTTAGTAGTTTTTTGAGTAAAGTTAGTCAGGAACATGTGAAAAACTATTATAACACATGTCAAAATCAATACAACTTGAAGCCTCAAGAACAATTTACATTTCAATGGAGTAGAACTGTCGGATCAGGTCTATTTCAGGGATTCCAATACCCTGGAAGTATCCAGTACCCGTATCAGTATCGTAGCCGACCGATACGGGTGCAATGACATTTTAGGAGTATCCGTGCATCATAGTTTGAGATTCAAATGAGCCAAAGAGGCAAGACTTATAAGTGTAGAGAAACACTGTGGCAACTAGAATTTGTTCCAAGAGTTCAAGACGAAAGATAAATAGTATATTAGAGAAATTTCTTGTAAGCCTTCTTATGAACCAGAGCATGCCTGCCTCTACAATGGACTTTTCTTTAAATAAATTACAAGCTCCAAATAATCTTCTTATGTACTGATTAAATGATATATCTAAATGTAAGGATTTACTAAGATAAGACCGACTACCTATCTTCTTGAGTAGTAGTAGTTGTGATGGTCCCATGGTAAATAGCATTTCAAAAGGGATCTCAGACAGGAACCCTCAATCCTAATATTTCCATCTTTGAGATATTTCTCCATATATCTCATTATCTCAAATCTCTTTTAGCTTGATATATATTATTATTATTATTATCTTTTTTTTTACCGGTAAAGTTCACTCTTAAATCTTAATGATCATGATAAAAGTTACAAATGCTTTTGGGAGTAAGTAGCAAGGACCCCAAGGAGCTACTCAACCAAAATCAAGCTTCCCCGATACCCCTTACATGAGCCCGCTCATCTCAATAGCGCATCCAAATTGCACATGAAATCAACAAATCTTGCATATGTAAACAATAATACAGTGTAGCACATGCCCAATCGAAACCGAATCTCCTTGTTTTCTCCTACCATGTTACGCACTTACGCACCCCCTTTTCCTTTAGTTTAAATATCCCCACGTTTATTTCTTTCCACACAATAGCATTTGGTAAATGAACCGCTTACCCATTCGGCTTTGTTAGAGAGTGGACCCACAAAGGTCTCTTTAATATAAGATGGTTGCGTCCAATGTAATTTCTAATTAAAGAACCTTAATACAAATTAGACGTTGAAACGTCTGTTACTAGCTATTACTAATCTCTAGTGCCTAGTATATTCTAATATTTTTACAACTTATTGTCTATGCACTTTGTATAACTGTTGATTTTACCACGTATCAAATTCACGCTCTAATATTCACAACTCGCCCATTTAACTCATATGCTTGGTATAGTAAGTATAGTCATATGATTCCAGTATTTCTTGATCGACGTATATTTGTTTACAGAATTATCAAGCTTTCTCTTCTTCTTCGGCTAAGGTTTAATATGTCTTTCCAGCTTGCCTTCTACTCCAACGCATTTAAATTATCTTTATTCAACATTACCTGCACTAGGATGTAATAGCATGGATAGGCAAGGAGAACACCAACATAAATACACACATCGAGCATCTGATATTGTACAAGAATATGAAAGACTGGGAGAAATATGCAACAACCAAACCGAAGGTCAGCCTCAAATCTGAAAATCTGGATTGTTACCAATAAAGCACTTATTACAAAATAGACAATATACTTTTCATTTGCTAAAACCTAGTACATTGTTTTACCGCCTATATACTCTGTTCACAATTCACAATCTATTAACATTAGAAAACTTAATCAAAATGCTATCAGATTCAGGCAGTCATATAGCTATCACCATGTCATTCCCAAGAAATATCTGTTGGATCAGGTTCTAACGTCTGCTTTAGTGACTTTATTCCTGACATGTTATTCTAGATCCTTTCAAGCTTTTTTTTGTGGCTTACGCCATTGTTGCTCCCCTACGTACTGAGCCTCTTTAATGTTTGTCTTAAATGCTGTGATCACCTACGTAATATTAACATGTCATACTTTAGAAATCCCATCTCAGACGCAGACACTCCTGTAGGACACATGGACACTCCTGATGCATACATTTCCCATTTAGAGACTTTTCTTGCCATAAAAGTAGAAAAGGAGGAAGAAAGAAGAAGTGAGAAAATAGGAGAGTTCTGTAAAACTTGTTCCTTTTCTGGTTACATTTCAGTGATGAAAGAAGAAGAGAGTAACAGGAATATGATATTCCCCTGTTAAAACATGAGATAAAGATGAACTGACAAAAGGTCTGAGGTTAGATATATGGATACTACGATAAAATGGACTTGAAAACAGAACTATTATATTTGGTGTCGAGAATATTAATCCCACATTGGGAGTCTAACGCCTACTCAGTATACAAATCTTGGGGCCACACTCTTCAGCAATTGGTTTTGAGTTGGAATCCCACATTTACTATTATAACACTTAAGTTATAACACTTGAGTTGGAATCCCACATTTACTACTCAGTATATATAATTTATTTTTTTATTTTTTTTATTGGTAAAACTCAATTTTATTCATTATAGTTCAAAAGGTTACACATTACAAATTTCATATAGATCTTAGGTAGCAAGTAGCTACTCGATCATACCCACTCATACACTTAAGTTACAAGAGTATCCCAATCACATAGAAAATCTACATAATCCACTCCCTGGAAGCTTATATGCATATTAAGAGTTGTGGTCAGCTAGTCTGAGTAGAGAGTGCTAAATAGTCGTGTACCCTATCAATGCGTTTTCAGGATGCCATGCGGGACACATAAACACATACTAGGATAGTAGGATCTATTAGGCGCATAGGCAAGGAGAGTAACACACGCACAGACACAAATGCAGGATCAGCTATCTACATCTAGTAGAGACCAAAGGGAGTCAATACAGCCAGGCTGCAGCAATAACAAGATCGGATACAATTTGAAAATCTAACTAGGAGGATCTACTTCGAATCTAAAACCCTCTCAAAACCAACTCTAGAGCAAACCCCCACTTTGCTTTAGCGACTAACTCGTCATACAATTTGAGATGCGTCTCCGCCAACTGTACCCATGATCCCCTCAGGTCGCCATTGTTCTTCCCTTATTATCTTAAGCATACATGGAAATAAACCCAGTTAAATTGTCAATATCTCTATAAACTCGAACTTGTGGAGAGGGCAAATTCTATGAATATGGGAGGAGTCTCGGGGATACAACATAGGTGGTACACACCTAGAAATTGGGTGATATAGTCTCAGCACTCACCCTCAGCATGACACGATGGAAAGACACACATGTGGGCACACCAAGATTTAAACTTGAGACCTCTTCTAATATGAGCTCTGAAACCATGTAAAATAGTCAATTTCTCTATACGCCCAAACTTGTAGAGAGTGCAAACTTTATGAATATGAGAGGAGGCTCAGGGATTGAACATATGTGGGACACACCAAGAAATGAGGTGAAATAATCTCAACATCTTAATGCAAAATCCAGATTTCTTATTTAATTGAAACAAAATCTTTATAACTGAACACATACACCATTTTTCTAGAAGAGGATGTTCATGAGACACCAGAAATCCTATTTCAAGAACCCCCGGCTTTCAGCCTTAAGAGTGCAGCAGTAAAATTTAGGGACTTTAGTCCCTTTAGTTTCATAGAAAACTCACAATGAGGGCATCCGACCAATTAGACACCCAGAAAGGACTGTCAAATGAAGATGTAACAAACTGCCTAACTGCGTTTTATAGATGTAGTTATTTTCATTCCCTCTTTCCAGATTCCATGCAATCATTGAATTGTAACTAGTTACTTATACAAAGCTAGTGCCTAAAGAAATGTCTAACAAGCACCACTTTAAGTGTAATCATGACCCCAAATGCACCATGCCAAGCAAACACCTCCCAATACATAACAGTCCTGTCTGACGTCCATTTTACAATTTAGCCTTGCCATGCCATACCTATTGACTTAAATGAGCTACTTAGCTCATTTATTTAACTACAATTAATGGAATACATCTCATTTGTTCAACTTTTTGGAATATCATGTCACTTTGAACTTTGGAACAAGTCTTGAAATATGGTGAAATTTCTGACTTAGAGCTAAAGAGCTAAAGCAATGTTTAACAAGCGTCACTAAGAGTGTACACAACTTATGGCCCCAATTTCTACATTTCATCATGCCAACCATAAAGCACACAATAGACATAAAGTAGAAAGCGAGTAGAAATGTCATCCGGACACCTCAGATCAAATAGCACTCCTGTCTGGTGTCTTTACAAAGAAACCATGTCATACCAAAATCACTAACTTAAATTAGCTATTTAGCTTAATTGTCATACTCAGTACTGATGTAATACATTGAACCAAGTCTTGGAATAAAGTGAAATTCCTGAGTGGACAAACTGTTAAACAAATTGAACAGTTAAACATTTTCATTTCATGGAGTGTTTCCATGTCATAACGTATGCCATGCACAAAGAAGGGAATCATCACATAATTTCAATGAGGGTCTCCTAAAGATTATCTTGAACTTAAATCCCAAATTTATCTGCCTAGTGATGATATTTTGTGGCGCAAAAAAGCCTTAATTCTCGGACGACGACAACAAAGACAATAATAACTATTATTTAGCAGGAAAAATTAAGGACGACAAAACAAAAATAACAATTTTATTCTTATAATGTTCCAGAGTGCTACACTACATTTTCAGAGTGAGAGTTGAAACCACCATTGTTTTCTCTTTTTCTTTTTTTCTTTAAATCGGTAAAGTGAAAATTTTCATTAGGAATAAGTAGGTCGAGAAAACGAAAGAAAAAGGAAAGAGAAAAAATCCTCAAAAATTACTGTACAAGCTACCTATCAAGAGTCTTTATTTTCTCTATGAAAAGAATTCACCCCGTCTACCACAAAGTGTTGAAAGAAAATGCTTTCCAAATCCATGAATACTTTGCTCCACTAGCAAAGAAGGACCCTTGTGGTTACAATGACCTTATGATGGGAAGCCATTTTGCCCTCAAAATGTCGTCTGTTACGCTCCAACCATATTCCCACAGACAAATGGCGGCACCATATTCCAAATGTGATGCTCTCAGTTAGAGAATGACCCTGTATACCACTAAAGACATCCATCACCAGCCAAGAACTGGCCCAACCTAATCCAGAAATCTCATGAAAATAGAACCAAAACTGCCAAATAAAAGGACAACAAAAGAGTACATGATTCTTTGACTCTTCAACTCAATCAGTCTATTACAAAAAGGGCAACTATCTGAGGTTTGACCCCTAAAGTTTCTTCTTCCCAAGATTATCCGTAGTAAGAATCCACTCCAAAGAAGCACACCAAACAAAGAAAACCCTAAGAAGAACATTAGAACTCTGAAATCTCGATCATGGAAAGCAAGGGATCATAACAATGCGAAAACAAAGTGCGAATAGAAAAATAGAAAGATCTTGCTTAGAAACTACCAGTCCTATCAGGATGCCATATCATTGAATCAGGATCTAGTTAATTTAGGTCAACAGTGTCGAATCTAGCCATAACAGATGCTAATCCATCAATGACCTAATCATTAAAAGCCCGTTGAATGCCAAGATTCCAAGAAACTCTTCCGTTAGATCAATCATGCACTCACTAACTGTAAATCTTTTGAGCTTGGACATGTCGAATACAATTTCATAGTCTTCCATAAAGGTCTATCCCCTACCCTAGGGTTCTCCCCAAAAAACATACGATGACCCACTCCAAGATTATACCTAATCCCTCCCTTGAAAGTGGGAAGGACCTTTATAATACCTTTCCCCACGCCGCATCCAAACGGAATACGAACATGACCGCTCTCCCAACCGCGAGACAATCACTTTCCTCCACAAACTCTCTCTCTCTCTCTCACACACACACACGAGTCTCCACAACCACTTTCCTAGCAGTGCGACATCAAAAGAGTGTATATTCCTAAGACTTAAACCCCCAACTTTCTTCGACAAACAAACCATGTCCCAATTAAGAAGATGGTTTCCATGATACTCTTCAGTGTCATCACAAAGGAAATTATTCAAGATCGAATTAATACTATGTACCATGCTCATGGGCATAGAAAAGAGGTGGCATGTAATAAACAGGAAGATTAAACACGTGCTCTTAGTAAGCACCAACCTTCCACCTTTAGCTAAATATAATTAACATTTAGGAAGATTAACCTCGTTTTCCACCCACTTACCTTTAAAAGCGTTCGAACACAGGATCCTAAACAAACTTAGATCTATAAGAGGGAGGCCAAGAGCATAGAGGCAACCGTGTAGACACCTGACCTACGGGAAATACCTTAGTCGACACATAACATAGAATCGAGAATATCCCTCGACCTGATATGTTGTGGAAAACATCATCTTGACAGATCTGATCTCCAACAAATTAGTAATAAACACCAACAATGAATTAATAGTTATATCTAGGTTGATAAACATAAAAGAAATATCAGTAAATTTCGGAAAGAATAAAACAGTAATGACTGACCAGAAAGCAGTGACGGAAATGAAATCACTAGTAGAAGCCATAATAGAAAGTGAGGAAGCAGCGAACACGAATTGACAGATACGCAAAATGAGACCGCCACTCGTTCCAGGCATGCCTTGAACATCTTTCATTCTAACTCTCTCTGCTCCTCCTGCTACTACTGCATTATTATTATTATTAGCTCCTCCTACTCCGTCAGTAATTATAAGTGGTGGTGCTTCTACTGGATGTACAGATGGATGACTCCAGTTCATCTCTTCCTACCTAAATTAATTACTCCCTATTCCATCCGATCATAATATAAGAGAGAGAGAGAGAGAGAAAATAAGAAAATGAGTAAAGTCGAAACTTTTATAGTCCCGATTCAACTCAACTCACCGATTCTTTCACTAAAAGTCTAAATTGTCCAACTCGTTGACTCAAAGCCTAAATACTTACTAAATCAAGCATCCGGATATTTTTCTTACGCGTAATGTCCCCAATCTATATCTTAATATTAAAGCTCCCGCAAGGGGTATTTTTCAAGCTCCCACAAAATTCCACGTCATCAACTTAATAGTTAATTTAACATGAAACTCTTTTTTTTCTTTTAAATCCAACTTCAAACTCTTTCCTTTTAAACTAAAACTCAAATAGTAAAAATTAAAGTGAGAATCCTTCTCCTATTAAAACAGGATGTCTCTCCCAATTGAAAAAACGGGTTTTTAAAACTTAATTAAAACTTCATTAAAAATAATTTGTTAGAAAATTAAAATGGGTTAACGACTAAAATGGTAGTCTCAATTTTCTAAAAAAAATCTACATGTTTTCAAAAGAGCCGGTGCGTATGCACGGGCCTACAAGACTTAATTAAAACTTCATTAAAAATAATTTGTTAGAAAATTAAAATGGGTTAACGACTAAAACGGTAGTCTCAATTTTCTAAAAAAAATCTACATGTTTTCAAAAGAGGTGGTTGAATAATTAAATCAAGCACCTAAATACTATTAAAAATGAGTATTTGGTATTTTTACACCCATATAAATTCGTACTTCAATTAAGGTGTTGGTTAACACTGTTTAATAGGGGTAATCGGTCATTTCATGTGGTGGTTAATTAAAAAACCAAATCCACGCTATTTTGAACTGTACGCCCATACAATAAATGCCCCAATTACGGTGTCTTTAATTACCATAGATACACAGAGTCTTTTCTCTTTCCGTCTCCTTCTCAATCTCTTTCCGTCTCCTACATTCTTTTGCCAAAAGTAAAAGTAAAAGTAAAAGTTAAAAATAACAAAATGAAAAAAAATCATATTTTCTCCTACTCTTGAAGTTTAATTTGTCAAGGATTTTGGTTTTAGTTCAACATCAACGATTATTCTCCTGAAAAAAAGTTAGTTTGGTGCTCAATTCGATTCTTGGGAGGTTTTGAGTTTTGTGAGGTTCCATTATTGGGGTTTGGTTTTTTCATGTTCTGGTCAGTGGGTTTTTCTGAATTTCTTGAAAATCCAATACCTAATTTTCATCTATTTGTTTCATTGAAACCCAAGCTTTCTAAAAATTTTATTTTCGACTTATTGTTTGATTTGTTTCATTGCAGAATTACCACGTTGAAAGATTAGGCAAGTCAGTTGAAACGATAATTTATGTTTATCTAATTTCCAATGGAGTACAATTAAAAAAAAAATTATGTTTGTCTTCTTAATTTTATCAATTTAATTTATGCACGTGTATCTAATTTAATTGTCGTTCCTGTAATAATCTTCTGCTAAGGTTATCTAAAAAGAGTACCATTCAAGTTCAAGATGTTGTGATATATGAAACTCTGAAAGCCCGTCAGAGAGGTTGTTGAAAAGATTGGAAAATTTGGGGTCTGTTGCTTTCGATTCTGAAACTTTGAGAAGTGGTCTTGAATGCCCAGCCCAAAGGATGCTCTTGATGCTTGTAACAATACTAGAGACGGAAATGGTACACTTATTTGTCGATTGTAGCTAGAGTGTCTGAGGCCTATCATTTTAATGGTTAGCATTGACAGGTTAGCATACATTGACATGTTTGTGTATTACTTTATATTAGATATGGAATATTTGCGGTAGTTATTATAAATTCAGTTTTGAATTTACGTATTTCTATTTAGACTCCAGTTTTTTCACACTTTTCTTTTATATAAACTAAGACTTGAGTAAAAGGAAGAGAGATAGAGCAGACCTTTTTTTGGGTAAGTATAGATAAGGCAGAACTAGAATTGTATTCAGGTGATGCATTACGAATTTCCAATCAAGTAACAAATGCACCATTTGGAGACTTTCCCAAATAATTGTACCAATTATATGAATAAATGAGGATTTTAAGTTAAAACAAACAAACAAAGAAAAAAAATCTTGGTAACCATCTTTCTTCATCTCGAAAAATTCCTCTTGTGCTTTCGACGGATTGCTTTGATATGCATAGAATAGGTTAGATTACATTCTCGATCATTTTTCTTAACAATCACTATTATTATTATTATTATTATTATTATTATTATTATTATTTTATTTATTTATTTTAATTTTGATTAGGGATTTTTCATACTAGTGCCCTTTCACCCGATAGTCTTATAATTGGTCGCCTAAATTGTTCTCTTCATTTGCAGGCTTCGAAGAGGAAATTCTTTCACGCAACATCTTTCGTTTTTTTACTAAATGAAGAAGTTCAGGTATGTTCATGTTGATTTTTTTACTACTGTATGCCCTTCATCTTTTTTTGTATCTTCTAGTCTATTAAGAAGAAGAACCTACTTAGATACAAGTACCATTTGACTTTTGTATTATATACCAGCAATAGATGCATTCCTCAAATTGTCAATCATATTTACCTTGACCTGCATCATAGATATAAGGAACCAAACTACCTCATTGATAAGTGTAATTTGGAACCTACAAATGAATGCATAGATGATATAAACTTATTTGTTCTATTCTTTTAATGGGGAACCGCATAACTACTTCAGTTAGTTCTAAGTTTCTAACTTAATTTTTCCATTTTCAAAGAACTTTCAAAATCATACCAACATTGCCATGCATCGAGGTTCGGTTGGTACAAGTGAATGAAGTAAGGAGACAATCTCTGACATGCATACAAGGTGAGTGCAGTACTATCAACATACCAATCAATATAGGAACTATAGCTATGTATGTAGTTTCTGATTTAAGTCTAGGAGCGATTTTGAAGGTCAAGTTAGTGATCGACCTTGGTTGAGTTTCTAGTTATTCTCTACGGACTAATAACCAATATTTAGATTCTTCCCTTGTTTGATTTGCTATTATTGTCCCAATTATGATATCGGTTTTATGTTCATATTTTCTTTTAAACTATCTCTTTCTAATTACATATTTTAGATGTTGTTCTCCTACTACTTACCCCATTACCCTGTTTAAGTATCTTTTTCTCTGCCACTCATACAAATACATCACTTAAATTTGAAGTGGGTGAGAGTTAACCATGTATGCACCTGTATGGGCTATAGTGTTAATAATTTGAACTATAATCTTTTGATATCCCTTTTGTCACACCCCGAATTTCGACAGAATTCGGAAAAACAATATTTGTTCCCGACTCTTCGATCTTCGAGGTGTGACGCACTCTCAACTCCCAAAAACCCATAAACAGTTTAAATATGCGGATAATTAAAACCAATAAAAATTTTAACTTAAACAAAAATCCTCTTCATTACAAAAAATTCACAAATAAGATTAGGTTACAAATCTCTTTTCAATAACTATTTAATTAAATTTACAAAAGAAAATACGTAAAACATTGTCTAGACTGAAAATCTATATCACCTCAAGGGAAAACAAAACCAATCTTGAAATGCGACGCTAACGCAAACCACAAGCAGCAGCCAACCTTCTTCAACACTAAATCTGTCAAGACTTATCATCTATGTTCATTTAATGAACACACCCGATAAGCAAACATGCAAATCGGGTTAGCATTATAAAAATGCTGGTGTGAGTAGTCCTAAAATACAACATATAATTATACATATATATACAAAATCCATAAGGCCGTTAGTTTCTCCACCGAGGCGCCTTAACTTCTAACAACTAATACAACATCCTTAAGTACAATAATTAAGGTAGGTAGTTCTTCCACTGAGGCACCTTAACTTCCCACTAACCACACAACAAACTATACTCATAATAAATAAGGCATGTAGTTCCTCTATCGAGGCGCTTTAGGTTCGAACTAAATAAATAACCAACCAAGCATATTATATACGTACCGCATTTCATGCTCAATTACAGAGTGGGTCGTCTCTGCACGAGTAATTAGTTTGACCCACCCTTCTGCAAAACCATATACAATCATCTATCTAAAGATATATTATTAACCAACATATTACCATAATTATATTAATTAAGGCTTTCTTTGCGTGTCCCTAAAATCACGTCGTATCTATGTCTTACCTAGTTTCCCTGGCTACCACAATCGCTTCCCAACGCCGAACATGTACATCCACATTCCTCCCCTCACATAATGAACCACTCCGTGTGTAACTACCCTGAGCGGGATGCCGCACAACAGGTAACCCTCACACGAAAGCCATTATGCAAGTACTGCCACTATTCGGCATAAAATATCGCGCATCTCGTTCTAATTTTGCGAACGGAATAATCAAGCCACCATTCGACTACGATTGCCCAACACATGGGTCAATCAACATCTTATATATACACCCTATACAAGGGCCAATCATATCACATATGCCCA
The DNA here is from genome assembly GCF_015680905.1 of Coptis chinensis. Classification (NCBI taxonomy): domain Eukaryota; kingdom Viridiplantae; phylum Streptophyta; class Magnoliopsida; order Ranunculales; family Ranunculaceae; genus Coptis; species Coptis chinensis. The sequence goes on from NC_141463.1 coordinate 58,403,011, forward strand.
CACAGGGCAAAATCCTCTGAGTTGTGGTAGCTAGGTTCTAGGATTTTTGTTACGTAATTTATTCAAGTGTCATACATATATATCTCAGAATCATTCTACTATATCACGTGCAGGTCAATTACCTTATTGCACTAAGCCACAATATTTAGAAATATCTCAATTATATCTCATAACCACTTTCATTCTTTCACGTGCCAATATATTATTGCACTACGCCACACTCCCGTGGGAAATATCCACAAATACTCTACTAGCATCTCACAGATAAAATAATGGAACGTTTATACATTTATTTCTCCAAAACTATTGCATTTAATTAGATAATGACAACCAAATTTATACAAGCTTCCACAGCATTTTAGCATTTGATTTGTCCATACAATTTACAACATAAAACGTAGTACAATTAAACAGTCCACAGTCAAAGTCCATGAATCTAAGTCCGTATATAATTTAATTCTCGTAAAAACATATATATCTAAGTCCTATAAAAATTCCCCGCTTGTTACATGCCAATATATTATAGGTTTTACACGCTAACCACGTCAAATCTTAATTAGATAAAGACAAACAAAATTATACAATGTTCGACAATATTTTATTATTACAATTGTCCATAAAATCAAATATATGAAAACCTGGAAAAAGTCAACATTCCACAGTCAAAAGTCAAAGGTCAATGGTCACCGGTCAAAGTCAAAGTGTCATTTCCATGTTCAACAGGTTCAGGGTCATAGCCATGGTTCATGGCTAAAGTCAAAGGTGCATGGCTCATGGGCTCATGGCTAAGGTCATGGTTCGGACCCACTAGCCAAGCCCAAACCCAAACCTTATAACCCAAAAGTCTAAAATGTTGAAAGACCCATTTGGATCTCTATTAAGTCTTATGGACTGGCCCCAAGCAATATTAGAAATTGGCCCAAAAACTTTAAACTGAACTGGCCCAAAACTAAAACAAAACCGGGCCCAAACAAAACAAAGCCCAAAGAACTAAAACTAAAACTGGTCCAAAACTTAATTAAACTGGTCCGGCCCAACAACTAATATCAAAACCGGCCCAAAACTAAAATAGATTATTGGGCCCCAAACAAAACCGACCAATTCGGTTCCGACCCAACTAACTAACTTAGTTTTCGGCCCAAGCAACTAAACAAGCTAAGCCCAACCAACAAAGGTTTAGGCCCAAGTAGCAAATGGGTTCGGCCCAAGGCCCAAACCGACCAACAGTTCATCTTCTCCAAGCTTCTTCCTCCACCACCAGCCCAAATTTCGGCCACCACAATCTCCACACACCACCCAAAAATAACCAACCGAAATTGGTTAGGGGGAAAAACCCCACAACATTAACAAAATCGAAACCCTCAAATTCTTGAATCCAAACCCTTCATCCAATCTAGATCTCAAAATTTATGCCGCCATTAACGCCATTTCCTAGCTTTAATAGCACCCATTAACAACACCCATCCCAATCACAGTTTAATAGTGCAAAAGCATACACCAACACAAAATCATAATAGTTCAGATTTCTAATGGGGCTGGCGCCTCCATTACCGACTTCTTCGAGTCTTTCGACAGCCCCCAAACTCCAAGACGCCATCACCCCACTACCAATCAATTTAGTGTTAACCTACCTCAAAACCAAATCTTGGGATATGCACAAAATCCAAACTCCTCACCAAACCAAACTGTCTCGACGCCATTAACGCCTACAAGTTTTGATAGAGCTTCGACAGCCCGACATCAATCAACAAATTCCAAGCCACAGTAAAGAAAAAGAGTGCAAACAGAGAAACAGAGAAACATTATGATTTCTATAGGTTGGGCTTTAACTGCCCTTAACGGGCATAAAGCTTCGACAATCAATTCCGAGTTTCGGAGGTAACGATTTATCAATACAGCAAGAGAAAAAATTATCGACAATAAGTGTACATAAAAAAAATACGTTTAATGGAAGCAAAACTCTGACAGCAGTAAAGCTTCGTCCCGTCCCGTAGATTTGGTGAAATAGATAAAAAGTAGTTACTCACCTTAATAAAAATCTCCATGAATCCTTATCGTCCGATTCGTTGCGCTCCCACGCTCGAGCAATCCAGCTCCTATTTCTGCCTCCATTTTATTTTATTTTATTCTCTAAAAAAAAACCCTATTCTCTATAACAATGTGATTATATACTTGGGTTTGAAACCCAAGCCCAACACAGACTCGGGCCCAGAAACTAGGCCCACATATCCCAAATCCAATCCAACAAATTTTATATAAATAATTAAATTAATTAATTAATAAATAATTACGTATTTTAAATACGGGCGTTACACCTGGTAGTTACCTCATAGAAGATAGAATGTGATACCCAGATTATATTTTTCCTCTTGCATCAGATAATCAGAGTTCTATCAGACACTGCATATGAAACTGCTCAATAGGTTGTTACTATTGTCTTGACTTGATGTGATACACGAATTTTAAGTCAAAATAGGAAAACTCACATTGGTTGGTACATACTCAGTATTACATTTTGGTTGGTTTATTTCATTGATTTTATCACAAATACTACCTTTAGTGCACAAGAAGTCGGTCCAACCAAAAAAATTAATAGATCACACCAATGAAAAACCATTTCGTTTTACATGTGCTGGCTTCTAAATTGGGTCAATCACTAAAAATGTACACACTATTGATCACTCAATCAGTTTTATTACATGTGTTGTATACTAATACTACCTGATGCACCAATGTTGTTTATTTCGTATCCAACAACTTCGATGATTTGTTAACTGTTAAATTGTCTATTTGCAAGAATAGTTTAAAGCCGAATATCGTGATGAGGATATGACCTATGAAGTAGAAGATGATTTGAAAATTCAGAAGACTTATATTTTTGGTGGCAATATTTTGTGAAATATGGGGGGAATTGGGGTGAGTAGAATTGGTGTATTGTTCGGGTAATATACCAAATTCAGTATTCGGGATCATTAATATGTCTCTCTCTGAATTCAACTCTTTCCATTCTAATCAAGCAGCACATCAAGGAGACAAGGACAAGATCTTTGGGACTATGCAGCTTCCTAAGAATTGTTCTTGGTCCCTGGAGGCCTATGCAAATAAGCAAATCAGAATCCTCCTGTGCTGAGGACACCTTGTTGTTGAAACTGTGGCAGCATGGCATTTTCCATTGAATATAAAGGTGGGTATTGTTATTAAAAATGGTATGTACTGTGGGGTTCAACGGTTGTCAATCAGCCTAACTTAGTTCTGAGTTCTGACTTCAGAGGAAGCAGCGGACATCAATACCTTCCTCGATCAAGATAAAATTGTCTGGACACCTCATCAGAGTGGCCTATTCACTTCAAGTAGTGATCACTCCGCTCTACTTTAGTACATTTGGAACTAAAGCCAAAAGTGCATAGAAGTACATAAGGTGTGGAGCAGTGGACACTTTATGGAAAGAGAGAAATTCCCATAGGTTTCAGATGACTTCCAAACCCTCACAATGGAGTACAATAAGTTGGTCAGGGATCTGAGCATTTATTTGCAAGTGTTAAATCTCGAGGTCCATGATTCCACAGCAGCAAAAAAGACCATTTGATTCTCTATGTATCACAGCACAGTTCAAGTTTTCAAGATCCCTGTCATCACTTAGTATTCATGGCTACGCCCACAAGACAATAGAGTAAAGCTCAACACTGACAGAGCTCTTAATAGTAAGGGCATAGTGGAAGAGAGCTTGAAAGCCATTGAAATTTCTCTTAGGACATGTGTAGATGATGAAGGACTACCGTTTCACACAACAACATATACATTTGATTTTGTTGTACATCAATTTAAGGAAGCATCTTCTGCTCTGTTTTCTCCTTTCAAATTTTTAGGACGCCAGTAGATTTTTTATCTCCATTAGTTCGTCAATAGTACATTTTCCATAACAATAACATGGTATTTCTTTTTTATTTATGCAACACGAGTAGGGGGCAATTCATGAGTCATGAAGTTCTATATTAAAATTTGACTTCGTTGGTAGCTTATGATGATAACCGCTAAATTATGGTGATAAAGACCCTCAGTTTCATTGCAACAATGTTACAACTTTGGATGAAAGGTATGTATATATGCTTCAGTACCCAACCGTACGTCATATAAAGCTTTTACATACCAGACTTCTACTGTAGTATGCAATTGAAAAGGGGGATAATATTATCAAAAAATAAATAAAATTTTGAAATTTTTTGTTTTACATATTACCCTACAGGTTTGTAATCATGTATAAGCGTTAAAGCTATGTTCAAAAATTGTGATAATTCATGGGTTCATATTAAAGTTCATTGCTAGTGATATTTACATCGTACGTCATTGATAATTCAATGCTATGTGCTTCTGTGTTCATATTGCAGGTTCACAACTTAGAATGAGAGAAGGTTACAGAATGCTACCTCAGAATTAACTTCCATGATGAGCTAGGAAATTAATTCATTTTATTTCAGCTAGGAATTTATTTATGTTTCCAACTAAAGAATGCAATGACAATGAATGGAAAATATTTTGTATTCAATTTTTTATCAAGTTTTCTTCTACTTTATTTTAGCAGTTACCAAGTGTTTGAAATTGTTTGTTCTTTGGTTTGTAAATATACCCTTACAATGACCTAATGATTCCTTCTTAAAATTTTATAACATTACAAATTCCACAGAATTTGAAATACTACAGCTTATATGAGGTCGGGCGTATTTTTATAAGGCACGAGCATTAGTTGAAGATTTTCAATCAGTGAACACTTCTTTCACTCATGAAAAAAAAATCAGCTTTTTAATCCTTTGGTCTCTAATATTTTTTTTTTTTAGTTATCCATCTTAATTTTTTTATGAAAGAAAAAGAATAGATATTTTTCCCAAATATCCCTCGCAAATAGATAGTTCATTTCAGGCGCAACACACGTACCAATTTGCTAGTAATAATAACTAGCAAATCAGCCCTCCCTTAGCTGGGCTTGTTACATATTTCTTATTAAATTAGTAATTGTTGGTAATAAATAATAACACACCATAAGTGCACCTAGTCGTCTTCATTCATAGTAGATGGTACTGCCGGTACATCCCTGGTCAGGTCAGTTTCCTTTCGGTTGTTAAAAAACTATGAGCTGATGTTGGCTCATGGGGAAATGATCATGTTGTTATACCTTAAGGTAGGCACCATGCATGTAGTGTGTCTGCTAAAAATTCAATAGCACTAAATGTAACATAACATAACATTGTAAATTGGAAGCGATTGCTATAAGGGGAATACAAATGAAAGTTTAAATTAAAATAAAGTAGTATACCAATTTCAATTGAATTGGCCAATCAACTTGAATTTGCAATGGTATTGGAAAGGGCTTAAGGACTGCAATGAGGATGGGTTACCAACATTTGCATGTCAACTTTGATTCAGAAAGACCTGTGAATATTGTAAATGAATCTGAAGGTACACCATGGTACTGTTTGGATATAATGCAAGCTATTAGGGTGCACAAACTCAGGTTCATTAACTTGGAAGTAAAACATATCTACCGAAAAAAAGCAACAGAGAAACGGATTTTGTAGCTACAGCTTGCTGCCCTGAGGAGATTGTTAGGTTTCAAATAGATCCTTTAGAAGAAAGACTTTCTGTAATAGTGCATGAGGCTACAAATGGATTCATGTACAAGTGATTTTAAGAAATACAGGTTTGGGTTTGACCTAACCCATAACTTCTTCAAAAAAAAAAAAACTTGAATTTGCAATATTTTTTGCTACAAAACTCTTGTTATTCGAGCATTAGTGTAATCTATTAGACATTTTACCCACAAATATATTCCCACTATTTTCCATAAAAAATGTATCAAAGTAAACCGCGCAAAAAAAAAGCTTTGAAGTACAAATGGAAATCGTCAACTATCCACTTAGTACACCAATTGAAGTACGTCAAAATTAAAATAGTTCAAAAGAACATCCCAGTTTTAGTTGATGTGAACAAATCCAAATGACCAAACTGATGAACCATCAACTTAAGCGTAGCTTCGACCCGTCGAAGGAACAAATCGGTCTAATTTGCCAAGATACCATCCTGAAATCTTAGCATATAATAGCCACTGGTTTGTTAGACAAAAAAGGTAACTAATGCCTTCTCTTAGATCATAAAACAATTTGTTTCACATTGCAACCCAGTTCATTCATGGCAAAACAATCACACTAAAAAGAAATAATCCACTGCAAAATATAAAGGATTTCATTGCAAGTGTTGATGCACCTTTGTCCAATTTTCTTGTGAAGAGTCCTACATGCAGTTTGTTATTGTTATGTTTAAAGGAGATGACAATGTGTATACCTTTAATTCTAAAGTCAACAATTGCGTGGGTGTTTCCTTTGTGTGTGTCAGGGGGTAATAATTAGAATGATGGTACAGGTTAAATGATGTGTGTGCATAATCTAATGCATTTACACTAATATTGTCAAACAACTGTTAAGCAAAGAAACTTATACATGACTGTGGAACAGAGAAGAAAATGACACGAACTTTGCTCTCAAAATAGTTATCTCTAAACATTGACTAAGGCTCCTTCAAACTCCAAATACATTCATACAAATAAATAAATTTAGTTACATAAAAATACTTTGAAGTACATATGTATTCAACACGATATTGGTCACAACCAATTGAATAATGTTTCGTTGAGGTATCCCATCTCAAAACCAAATTAGGTCTTCCCTCTTGAATTTCTACATGTGTAAGGAGTCAGCAGTAAGCTATCTAAATTCTTGCAAGAGTGCAGGACACTTGTCATTGCACAGTTGTTTTGTCTCTGAAAATTGCCCTCATATCGCTTAATTAATATAATCACTTATCCATTTCAAAAAATGGTGGGAATATATAAGAAAATCAATTCCTAACTCATTTCCCCACTCAATAAAGCATTGAACTAAGTGCGTCAATGTAGATTGTAAATACAATAGTATCTTATATCGAACTCACCTAGAGACTAGAGTAGATTTAATTGTCAGCAATTGTATCACAATCCAATAATGCTTCCTTTCCCACTCTCCCACTAAGCAAATTTGTTCTACAAAACCTGCACACACAAAAGAATCAACATCAAACTATGTCATTGCCATCGACTATATCTTTACCTAAATCTCAGAACAACTCTTGGAAAGGAACTTAAAGGCTATAAAACATGCACTCACGGAAGCGTTAAAAAATTGTTACTTAGCTATAGGCTGACACAAATTCTAAATTTTTGAAAAAACAAATGATATAAAACATTTCTATTACCTTAATTAGTATCCATCAGTAGAAAGTCTTCATTAAGGATCTCAATTTTTTTCTTAAACTTAATTGCTTCCACATTCTTGTAATACGAACAACTTAGAAAGGTCTTGGTATGGTAAACTTGTATTGCCATTTCAAGTTGTCCCTATAAGATATTAAAAGATAAAGAGATAATTAAACAAACGAAGGTGGTGTCATTGATATATTTATGAAGGTGGTGGTAGTAGAATGCAAAGAAATTAAATGGAACTATCAATGGAAACATAAGGGAACATTACATTAGATATAAAGGAAAACAAAAAATTTAAAAGAATTGAGAATGGAAATACTAACATGTTATGTAAACCTCCTCACTCAAATGGGTACTATATAAGGAATAAATTTAAAGCAATCAAACAGAAAAATGGGTATTGAAATAGAAACTGGCCAAAAATCCAATACATCTAAATGAAAATGAGTCTAAAAAGACCTCTTACACGAAGGGTTAGGTTTCGAATCCTACTTCTTAGACTGGAAGCTAAAAGCTGTTTCTAAAAAAGTTGTAAGGAAAAAAAATCAGTTCCTTACTTTCCCTACACCATAATGTACCTGTAGAATTACTTTCCTACACAAATCTATATATTGTGAATGAGCTCAAGTAAACAGAAAAAGAATTTGACGGAAAAATACATGTAGAAGATGTTTTGAAGTATAATAAGCACTCAGAATTTCTCGGAAACCACTAAAAAGAATAGAATAGACGTTGCTGTCAATCACACACCTAAACAATTTCTTATACACCGTACCATGGACTATTTTTTCATTTATTTCAGATGGCCGCTTTTCTGTTATACAAATTTCATAATGAACAAATTCAGAAAAAAAGAGCGATTAGTATATTAAATCAGAAGAAACCACACCTTGAGCATATAATAAGCCAAGTAATAAGATGTATAATATGCCTAAATGGTTAGCCTCATCAAGAATAGTCTGAAGTGTTGATCACCAACATACATTATCAAAGTCCAACAAACAATAATGTATCAAGCTTACCTACTCTGTACTAAACGAATGAAATGTTGTGGAGGAACAAAAGCACGTCAGTGCAACAACCATTTTCTTAGCATCATTCTTAAATTTATCTAATGCAACACTTGCAATTGTCACAACTTGTTTCATAGAAAAGTTGCAACAGTAAGACTAAAGACATAATTGTGTAAAAAAAGCTTTGTAAAACTCCTACAAATGAAAAGATAGAAATGATAAAAAAAAAAAGCCCTACCAAGTTAAGGCATCATTACCTCTCTTTTAAAAGGTGGATACCTTCCAAGACCAGGTGTGGCATTTGCAGAAGTAGAAACCTGTTACATAAATCACTATAATTTAGTATAGCACACAAAACGAGGGGAAAACAAAACAAAAGGTGATCTGCAGGTACATAGAGAATAGGAATCATGGATGTCTATTACAAATCTTGGAGCGTATAAAAGAATCTATAACACATTCACTTGTTATAAAGATGTGAACAATCTCTTTCAAATGAAATTGTAAGAAGGGAGTCGCCCCAATCAATACCAACTAATATCGGCTGCATATTATATCTATGTTAAAGGCTACGCTAGAAAGCAAATATATTAATCATTGCTCTTATTCATAAAAGAATAGCTAAGTGCTCTGATTTACATCAAATTATATAATAACATTTTTTTACATAAATTATATATATATCTGCAGCGAATTTCTTACCTGCGAAAATTTGGTTGTCAGCACTTGAAAGAATATCAGAACCACCAAAAAAGAAAGTTGGTGCCGAGATAAGTACTGTCAGCTGAGAGACATTTTTTATTATTATTTTTTATTTTTTTATATATTTTTTTTTATTGAAGTGGGTTGTTTCACGAAGAGTGGGGTTTTGTTTCTGTCAAGAAGAAGAAGGCAGTTAGGTTACGACTTAACGAATGGTTGGGTTCTTTTTTTATTTGATAATTACTAAAATAGCACATGCGTAGAATTGAAATAACGGGCGTAATTTTATTTTATTTTTTTCCAATACATGAAAAGACAATTTTGACTTATATTAAATTAGAGAGGACACCAAATTCAAGATTATTTTGGTAAGAAGACAAGTAATTACTTTTCAAGTAGGGACTATTTTAAAAACTTTGCTGACGTGGCTCACTATGAGCATCTTGGAAGAACCGATATTAATGATAACAAGGTTTTAGACCCGGCTATATGACCGGAATCATTTCTAAAATTCACATCTCCTAAATTTTTAGTGAGAAATTCAATGATTGATAATTATTAGCATTAGTTTTTGGAGTTGATTTAGCAATATTTTCTTATTGGAGTCGTATAAAATTTTCTTATGAGATGTTGATTGACTTATTAGAGTTGGAGTAGTGCTACACGGACCTACTTTTTAGACCTACTATTGTGACTCACTATTTGGATAACGTTGGTTTGCATTACAATACACACAGACACGTATCACTATGTAAATAAATGATTATGACTTTTGACACATCAATAGGTCCAAATAGTAGGTCAAATAAGTGGGTCGGTCTAGCATTACTGTTAAAGTTGTGTTGTATTAAGGAAGCCATAAAAGCTACCACATGAGAGCTCACGAGCTTTAACATTTTAAACCTCAACCTCCTCTTATCTCCACCTTTCCAAATCCTCTCTCTCTCTCTCTCTCTCCTATAAAATGGAGAACACCAATGAGGAACTACAAAATTTAGAAAAATATTTCAACAAAAAACTCTCCATTCCTGCCCAAAAAGAAAAACAAGTAGTCCTACCTACTGATGTGTGGGAGAACATGGAGGAAAACAGCTAGCTTTTCTTAGCAACAAAAGTGGTTAGTGATAACCATCATCAACAACACCCAGACCTCTTTTTGGAAGCCATTAGAAATGCTTGGAGCTCTATCCAAATTTCATCAATCAAGCATACTGGAAATATGATATTCATCATCAAATTCTCATCTCAAGAAGACCTTTTTCAAAAGTGCCCCTGGGATAGGCAGGAAACACCTCTTAGTTCTTAAAAAGTTGGACCATCACACTATTACAGACAAAATTCAGTTCGATAATGCACTTGTGTGGGTGCAAATTCATGACCTTCCTCAGGCTTTAATCATAAAAAAAAGCTTGCGTCTTAATTACGGATAGTGTTGGTTTCTCAATTGCAGACACCTACGGTGAAGTTACTCAACAGGGGCGCTGCTATGCAAGGATTAAAGTATGGGTAAACATGCATAAGCCTCTTACCCTACACTCCGCCACAACGAATCCAAAAAATGGTGAAGAGCTGAAAATCTCCTTTTAATATGAGAAAACTAGTATTGTTTGCTTTACGTGTGCAAGGCTTGGACATTTTCAATCAGAATGCGAGTTCAAAGAAGCCAAAGCAGTTCCAACAGGAGCACTTTCATATATCGTCGCCGAGGTGTTCAAGCCATGGAAGTTAAACAACTCAAGCAACACATCATTGACTCCAAAAGCACTTAGTGTTGAAACAACAGGGGAGCAACCACTACCAACAACAAGCTCTCCGTTAACAGTTACCAAAAATCTCTTACCACAGTTGGAGGCAGTAGCTAACTCCAAAGGGAAGAAGGTGTATAGGATCTCTACTGGGGCGCACAAGATTAGTCAGGTGCAACCTAAGCATGTGAGCTCTCCAACGGTCAATGCATCGAAATCGGTACCTAGTACCTCAGGCAAAGTATCGTTGGGGTGTTCCTAGTACCAACAAAGCTGCAAACTTAGGAACAAGCATCCCTATGATAGATGACTCTGATTATGACCCTTCGGAAATCTCTCCAACGGATATTTCAAACTCAACAACTGGAGCTGACTCTGCTAGTTTCATTGGGCCAAGCAATGCTGCTAAGTTGGTTAACCCAGAGTCAGCCAAATGGAAACAAGTGGACCCAAACCTCAACCCACTTCAAAGTATTCTCAACTCTGAAATCCCAACACCCTTTGCAAACCTTGTTGCAAAATTGTCGAGCCTACTTCCAAAACCCAAAAAGCTCTCCACCACTTTTGTCTTTTCCTCTCCATCACTTGAAATCCCAAAGCTCCCTAACTCGAGGCACAAGCAGCAGCCAAGAGAAAGCCTGACAACCTTCGTGTTTTCACCAGAAAGCACATGGAATGTGAGCTTGATTGACCTTTCCAATTTCAATTCCTTTGAAGAATTTGGAGACAGCTGGTGCAACTGTCAAGGAGATTGTGTCGTCTAAAAACAGTAATGGAGGCGTGGGCAACACCGAATCCGAGCACGACAATGCACATATTCACTTTAGTGATGCTGCTATTAGAGGGAAACGCTCCCTCCTCGAGGTAACTTTATGGTTAAGCTTATATAGATATAATATGAAATTGGATACTAAAGATTGCATGTTCTATTTCATATTCAATTTCTTTATTGACCATGATCAACCTTTACTTTCATTAGTTACTTCGACTCTTTTTAACTCCCCTTACCATCATAATAGGCAACATGACATGTCTTTTCTCTATACACATATTGAGATTACTTTTTGTGCTAAACTTGCTTGTTGTAGAAAGCATACTACTGTTGACTTTTGCATTATGCTTAATCTTACTTGCACATGCATGCTAATTATTATTTCCGCCATTGTTTTGGAGCATGAGCAGCCCTTAAGTGTAGCCAAGCTTTGCACTTTAAGTTGTAATAATACATACAAGCCCTTTGACAATGATCAAATGCATCATGACATGTTAGTCTCCTTGTTTGGCAATATAAATGTTAACTTTTGCAGCATGCACTCTCATGCTAATAACAAGTTCTTGCCTGATGATAGCCCCAACATGCTAGAACTGCTCATTAGTATGTCTTTGCATATTTTGCATTATATTAGGTTTAGTACCAATCCTGCTATTTGTGGAGCCTTGAGGATTAATTACTGCCACATGTCAAATCTCCTCACACAAGCACACACCATCGATCTGTACCTATGGTTTGGGCATGAACATTTATTCTCTCTTTATGCTTTTATAAGGAAAATGTTTAGGTTCATTGATCTAAGTGCCAGTAATTTCTTGCTACAAGTTTCCATGATGAGTGTCATTTTTACTCTCTATTCGTTTACGATTGTTGAACATGTGGTTAAACCTTTCTCTTGCATCATGTTTTCTATGGCTAGTCAGGTTTGGTGTGAACACCATTCCTCTCAGTCATTTACTCTATTTTTGGCGGTGAGCCCAGTGAAGGCTCTCAACCAATACCAATGAGTATCTTTGCGTGGAATTGTCGTGGGAGTGGAAATCCTACGATAATTCGTCAGCTCAAAACCCACATCAAAGATCTTGACCTTGATATTTATTTCCTCTCTGAAACAAGGGTGGATGTGTCCACTAGTTTCATGAGATTCTCCCCCCTCGCCTTCTCCCACTCTACGTGTGTTCCAGCCGATGGCCTCAGTGGTGGTCTCTGGATGGGATGGAAATTGTCACACCCCAAATTTCTAGAAAATTTAAAATAGGGAATTATCCAAGATATAATTTATCTCAATTGTCACCCTATTCAATCATCTGAACCCAGGATGAAACGAAACCCTAATAACATATTATCAACCATGATATTAAAATCTGAGATCAAATTTTAAAACCAAAGGGGACAATCCTTCAATCACATTATTAAACTACTAAAAAACCTAACAAACTCTATTACATCTATCTCAAAACAAAATCGTACACTTTAGAAAAACTTAAACCAGAAGACTCCAAGAGCAACTCCAAATCACGTGTCCTCATCCACTGCACTCCACCATCTATGTTTCCAAGAACACACCCACGTTGCAAAACAAAGCAAACATGGGTCAGCAAATTGAAATTGCTAGTATAAGTAAGACTAAAATTATAAAAAACAATATGTTTAATATTTCAAATAAAGGAATATACTATTATAATTATTTCAACTTGGAAGACAAATTAGTTTCGTCTTCTCAAAACGGCATGTAGTTTCTTCCCAAGTAAGATTTCACCCCCAATATAAAATTCCAATGATCTCATATAACAGTACTCATCATTCCTACTTTCCAAAATAACTCACAACATAAATACCATTTACATTCCACTTAGTAAATGCACATATGATAACCTAATTAAATATGAGTTTGATACACTTTACCTTTAAGCCAGCACGTTATCTTAGGGTAGGACAACGTCTCTGCATAAAAAGTTAATAAGTCCTACCCTCCTGCAAAACAAAGTTAGATTTCCCAACCGTAACCATTTATAGTATACATCTAGCTATGTCACTCTCACTACAACCATCATGGATATATATAATCTAGCATAATATATCGCTAATATTAATATTCATGTCATACCACCATATCCATTATATCATAATATATCACCACTATTAACTAACATTCGTATCACATCGCCATATCCATCATATCATAATATATTACCAATATTAACTAACATTCATATCACATCACCATATCCATCATATCACGGTAACCATATTCACATTCCTTCGTAAGAAATTATATGTAACATATCATAATATATCACCAATCATATCCAATAACTCGCTTATACTTAAAGCCAACACTTTCCTTAAAAACCACTCGTCTACTTATGAGAACGAGGAAAAATATCACAACTAGGGAGTACATTCATCCCTCGTGAGTATCAACTCACACAAACCACGTATATATTTCCTTGTAAGAAATCATGTACATCATAATACATAAATATTCATATGCAATAACTCAGTCACACGTAAAAATTAATATTTTACTTTAATATCACTCGTCTACTTATAAGAATGAGGAAAAAGTCACAACCAGGGAGTACATTCATCCCTCGTGAGTATCAACTCATACAAACCACATAAACATTTCTCATAAGAAATCATATACATCATATACAATAACTCCATCACTGTAAAATCAATATTTTACTTTGCCTATTAATTATCTCGTTGACTCATTTATTAAAAGACACAGCCCAACCTTTAGTTCCTACTCCACGATTTGCACTTCACACATTTGCCAAATCACACATATCCGTGTGCGTCACTCACACTGAGTACCACTACAAGACATATGTCCCAAGTGGGGATATCGCCTCCAGGAAACATATTTTCATCTTGTAAACTAGTAACTTGTGAGTCACAGCCATCTCTGGGCTTTCCATACACATACACAAAGCCTATTTTGGGCATAACAAAATATCAGGTCATTCATGGCACATTCAATGAATACCTTGGGTAATTTCCGCCACATTCAAGGAATACCCATCATAACACTAACAGGTCATTCATGGCACATTCAATGAATACCTTAGGTCATTCCCGCCACATTCAAGGAATTCAGACCTACATTCCCGTACACTCAAGGAATACAGCCTACCCGCAAGGCGAATGCCTTAGTTCATCTCTAAGGCGGCTTTTCACATGACATCATTAGTCATAAACATTTCTTTTCATCAAAGAGGCGTGGAGAGATCTAAAAATGTGGGCGACATATTAAATTTTCACCGGATACTTTTACACTGGATTTTAACACTCAAGAGTTCTCATTTATTATAATATTTTCATTACAAAACAAACATCGTCTCAAACAATAATTCATTACTAAAGATTTCAAACACAATAACTAATCAACTCACCTCATTATCAATTATATCAATCATAGATATCAAAAGGTTCAATAAGGAATAACGCAGTAGTTAAATGTCTCGTGAATATATTTTAAACAACCACAATCAGGTACACAATTAAGTACTAACATTGTTCACATATAGTTATCCCAATAACTAATAACTAATAACTAATATATAATATAGTGGCTGCACTTTTGCTCAAAGCTGCCTACGTATCCAAATCTTTCAAGATTGGAATCAAGCCTTCGTAGTTCTTATCAACCACATAGTCAAAGTTAAAGAACAATAAGAATTCATGTTTTAAGGTTGCACACTTCATTTCCCTTTCATTCCTCAATTATATATATATATATTAAACACAAATTTTAATGTAACATGGCACGTGAGATAACATAAATATATATTAACATTTAGTGTATATGCAATAATTGTACTTGGAATATAATACAAATGTGAAATTAAGCAATCAAGATTCAAGACATTTGTATGTCTAAGTAAAATCATTTATCTCATTACAATAAGAAAAATTAACTAGAGCTCCCCTAAAAAAAACATGGTAGGTTATCTAGTTAACTTGCCAAAACAATAACATTTTCTATAGCCATCCAAATGATACCCCACTTGATTATTTGAAAACTAGGATAAGTATACTTACTTTTTCATGTAGAACTCAAATTCCCAATGTCATTCTATCTTGGAGTAAAAATAGTTCAAAGTTGGTAAAAATCCTAATTTTTAGCAAACTAGATTTCTAAAAGACTATCTTCTGAATGACACAACGCTTTCCACAGGTGTCCAAATGCATCGAGGCTTTTTGCGTTGAAATGCTAACATGCAGAACTTACTTTCTTATGTTTAACAAAAAAACTCAATCTCATTTTAAATGTTCGGAAACTAGGCTCGAACACAGTGCGCATAAACTGATTTCTGAAGCACTATTTTCTGCCAGTCAAACTTCCAGACACCATAATTAATTCCACAGGCCTCAGAATGCAATGAGGCCAATTGGAATAGAAAGCAGACTTCCAAATATTGCTTTCTTATGTTTTCATAAAAATCTAGTTCAAACTCTAACTAAATTAAAACTGGATTTGAACACAGTGCGCAGAAACTGATTTCTGACGCATTGTTTTATGTCAACCAAACTTCCAGATATCATATCTACCACCAAAGACCTCGGAATGCAACGAAGCCAATTGGGTTGGAAAGAAGACTCATAAAACTCACTTTTTCATATTTTGGCTAGAGTTTGAATCTGACTCTAACTATATGAAAACTCAATTTCAAACCAGACACAGATTTGGCCCAAAAACAAACTCTCACCCAATGCCCATTTTAAACAAAACTTAAGCTCACATGTTTATATAACAACTCAAGCCCACCATTCTGATTCGGCCCAAGGCCAACTAAAACCAACTTAAGTCCACATGTTTATAAGACAACTCAAGCCCACAATTCTAATTCAGCCCAAGCCCAACTAAAACCAACTTAAGCCCAACCCACTTAATAGTCGTCTCCTACTTCCTTCTTCTTCCCCAACAGCCCACACCACCACCGAAACAACCACCATAACATGACCACCAAACACCACTAAAAGGTTCGGTTTTGCTCCCCATAAAAAACCCAACCTTTTGGTATAAACAAAACTCACATCCCCCACTTCTCTAAAATCGCCTCGACGCCGCCATTAACAACCTTTGGAGCTTCAACAACTCTTCTACAATGACCAAACACCACCGAAACCACCAACCCAACAGTCATCATTTCCAATTCAAACAACAACCCAAATCAACCAGACATACACCAACAGTTCAACCCAAAACCCAATAAAAATCGATTTACCCCAAACTCAACAATTCCAACAGTAACAAGTTTATATCAAACATATATAAATAATTAAAATTGATTCATAATCATCTTTTTATCACATAGGTTTGTTTACACAGTACGCAGACTAAGTCGAACAGTATGTAAAATAAGCACAAAAGAATAATTGAATAGAAAATAATAAGCAAAAATCAGACAACAAAGTTTTTAAACAGACTTAAAAATATAGGTTCACTGAAAGATAAGAATATCTACTCACTCGTGATACGCTCATGTTGCCAGCAAATCCCCAGAAACCTCCCTTTTCCTCTTTGAGTAAAACTCTCTTTATTTTTTTATTTTTTTATTTTTTTTTGTCTCTTTGTAAAAACCCTTTCTCTATTCAAACTCGTATATTTGTTTTTCCTTTTTTGAAAACCCCCCGAAAATAGGGAATGGGGTTTATCCTCTTTACCATATCTCTTTCTAATCTTTATATTTTTTATTTTATTTTATTTATTCTTATTATTAATATTAATCATATATTATAAAAATAATAAATAGAAATAGCCGGGTGTTATAGAAATCATCTCTTGATATGGAAATTCTTTTCACCTCGAAACGGTACAATGCAGCATTAGTCAAGAACTACCCAACCAATCAACAGTGGCTTTGCACTTTCGTGTATGGGCACCCTGATGTCTCGAAGAGACCGGAGCTTTGGAACAACTTCACTGACCTCGCAGCAAATCACTCCATCCCATGGCGTATTGTAGGCGACTTGAATGAGGACTAGTCCAGATGAGAAATATGGAAGAGTTCCTTTCAACCCTGAACAAGCGACCCCGTTCCTGGACTTTATGTTCTCAGCCGACTTTGTGGACTTGGGTTTTGAAGGTGTTCCTTTTACGCTGGTAAAGACCTTACTAAAGTGCGTTTAGATAGGGATATTGTCAACACGACCTATCACACTTTGTTTCCTAATGCTAAAACTGTTAATATGCCCATTATAGGGTCAGACCATGGACCGATTATTGTTCACTTGGAACCCCCCGATGAACGTACTCCAAAACATTTTCATTTCCAATCCATTTGGACTATATCCCCGGATTGCAAAGACATCATCCAAAATTCTTGGAGGGATAATAACAAAGGCTCGCAAGCCTATCGCTTTTGCCAAAAGCTTAAGAAAGTGAAGAAGAATCTCAAAGTATGGAACAGTAATGTCTTTGGAAATGTTCACGCTCGAATTAGGAATCTTCGAGAGGAGATAAGAATTATCCAACAAAATTGGGATTCCAATCATGAACAAGAAAGATAGTTGCAAGAAGACCTCCGCCAAGCCACCTTCTTGGAAAAAAAAAAGCTTTGGCGTGATAAGTCAAGAGGCCTCAAACTTCATTGTGACGGAACAAACTCGTGTTACTTTCACATGTCTACTGTGGTTCGCAGAAACCACATATCTATCAACAAGATCAGAGATGCTAATGGAAATTGGGTAAAAGGAAGAAAACATATAAGTGATACCATTATGGAGCACTTCCGAAAGCTCTTCACCTCGTCCAATCCAGATATTCATGTTGATGATCTTAATATCATCGAACTGGTCATTATAGAAGATGAAAATGATGACCTCACTAGAGATATAACTCTTGATGAGATCAAGAGCGCCCTTTTTGCTATAGACCCTAATAAGGCACCTAGGTCGGATGGCTTCACACCCCTTTTTTACCAAAAATATTGGGACATTGTCCATGTTGATCTTCTCCATACTATCCACAACTTCATGACATCTGGCCACCTTCTTACTGAACTCAACCACACTAACATCACTCTCATCCCTAAAACCCAAGGACCCGAAAGCCTAGGACAGTTTTGTCATATCAATCTTTGCAATGTCTGTCTAAGAATCATTACAAAGATCCTCGCAAACCATCTCAAACCTTTGCTAGACAAGATTATCTCACCATCTCAAAGTGCTTTTGATAAAGAGAGACAAATTTTTGACAATATTGTCCTTGCCCATGAGATCATTGGGACTTTCAAGAGGAAGAAAGGAGCCACAGGATGTATGACAATTACGCTGTACATGAGTAAAGCGTTTGACAGAGTGGAATGGAGTTTTTTGCTCAAAACGTTACAAGATTCTGGGTTTTGTGAAAAATGGAGGAGTTGGATTTGCCAATGCATGCATGTCTACCACCTCTCTTTCTTTCAAACTGAACGGATCCCCGATAGGGTTCTTGAAGCCAGAGAGGGGCATACGGCAAGGGGACCCGTTATCCCCCTTCCTTTTCATCATATGTGCTGAAGTCCTCTATCTCCAGGTTGCTCGCCAAAGCTGAGGAAAATAAGCTGATCCATGGGATAAAGATTTCCAGGAGTGATACCCCATTATGACATTTGCTTTTTGCTGATGATAGTTTTATATTCTGCAGGGTCAACATAGCGGAATTTCATGAGCTCAAAGATATTTTGGACACTTTTAAGAGAGTCTCAGGACAAGAGATTAACTTCCAGAAGTCTGGTATCTTTTTTAGCAAGAACTCTCCACCTAAGCACCAGAAACTTGTCAAAAGAATCCTCAAGATCAATAAGAACATCACAGCAGACAAATACCTAGGTGCTCCTTTGGTTCTCTAGAGAAAAGGTAAACAAAATTTCCAAGATATCACAACACGGGTCCTCCAAAGAATGGAAGGATGGAGAGCTAAAACACTCTCGCAAACAGAAAAAGTCACTCTTATAAAATATGTCACCTCAGCGATACCATCGCGTACCTCATGTCCATATTCATGATGTCGACATCGACCTGTGAAAAACTGGATTCTATGAATTCCAATTTCTTCTGGGGTGAAAACAATGTGAACAAAACTCACTTCATAAGTTGGAATAAGCTTTGTGAACTAAAATCTCTTGGAGATTTGGGCACAAGACTTACGTTAAACCACAATAAAGCTCTAATTGCTAAGCTCTTATGGAGAATTATCAAAGAGCCAAACAAAAGATGGGCATCTAGTCTCATACGAAAATACTCACCCAACACACCTTTACTCAGGGCAAAATGCCCTCGGAATGCTTCCAAAATATGGAAAGGTATTATCAAAGTGAAGAATTATATCCTTCCAAATCTCTGTTGGCACATTGGCGATGGGTTCAATATCAATATATGGATTGACCCTTGGGTACGTACCTACATTACCCACTCTAAAGCCCATAGGCCCCCTAGGGCCTAATGCTATTAATTCAGTAGCTGAGTTGATTGATCCCACCAATCGAACATGGAACACTACTATCATAAATAATCTCTTCATCCCTTCTATTGTTGATGAGATTATGAAAATACCATTAAGCCAAACTAAGCACGAAGACACTATTAGATGGTTGGGCGATAATAACGAGAAACTCACGGTCAAATCGGTGTACAAGTACCTTAGCATGAACTTATACAACAATGAAGGGAATGATACCCAATTTTGGAAGTTCATCTGGCAACTAAATGTAGCAGAGAGGGTAAACATCTTCCTTTGGAAAGCAGTAAAAAATGGGCTGCCTACTTGAGAGAATCTTCAATTTCGACATATCATTCAGTCTACTATTTGCCCAAGGTGTAGTAATCAAGTCGAATCCATTGCACATGCCCTCTTCCACTGCACCATCATCAGGCGAATTTGGTATCCTTCTAACTAGGATCCAAGTGAGAACCTCTACTCTATTATCTGCAAACTTATTGATGGTAATTCATCAAAACTAGGTATTATTGATTTGCTTAGCATTATGGGTACCATTATGTATTCGATTTGGCTAGATAGAAATGACAT
The DNA here is from genome assembly GCF_015680905.1 of Coptis chinensis. Classification (NCBI taxonomy): domain Eukaryota; kingdom Viridiplantae; phylum Streptophyta; class Magnoliopsida; order Ranunculales; family Ranunculaceae; genus Coptis; species Coptis chinensis. The sequence continues at coordinate 58,423,550 of NC_141463.1, forward strand.
CATTTTTAACAAAGATTGCCATAACTCTATCACATGCACCCTTACTAAGGCTTCGTCATTCATGACATCTAATATAGGGATGAAATGCACTAAAAGTGCATTAGTTGAATCTTGACCTAATATAGGCCAAGATTGGTTTTATGTCTCAACATATGCATCATGGATGGATGCAAATTCCCATGCCGGTCTGGGTTTTGCTTTATGGAATAATAATGGCAGTTGCATTGGTGCAGGACACGACAGGACTACAGCTAGAGATCCAGAAGAGGCAAAGGCTCATGCCATCTTTAGAGGAATAGAACTAGCTAGGAAAATGAAGGTCAAGAAACTGATGATCTTGATGGATTGTATGAACTTAGTTGCTGCCATGGAAAAGCGATTAGGACTGCTATCATGGGGAGCGACCGACCTCTGTTGCTCAGGATATTTATTTTATTTATTCAAAGTTGGATGACTGTAAAACTTTATATATCAGTATATCCTTAAATATTGTAGCTCATAGTCTAGCATCTAGGGGACGTCGAGCACCTCCATTCTTTTGTTTAGATAGAGCTTCGGCAAAATTCCTGATTGACCTGTGTTAGTGTTAGTCCCATGGAGGGATCCCTCCATTTCTGTAGGGGTGATTCCTTTTTTGCTTATAAAAAACAAAGAGTTGTGTTGTATTAGGAAACTTCTTAAGATTAAGAGTTCATGTTGTATTAGGAAATTTCTTATGATTAATTAAGAGTGTCCACGTGGCATACCTAAGTCTGAAGAATGCGCCACCTATGAAAGAGATTGTCCAAATAACATGTAATCTGCTTTAATATAGAATATAGAGAGAGGTGATAATAATTTTAGGTAGTGCAACTCCGATTTATCGTGTTAATCACCAGCCAGGATACGTTATAGAATTGCAGGGGATTAGTGTTGGCGATATAAGCTTCCCAATCACTGATCCACATTTATCATTTGAGGGTGCGAAGAATGGGAATGAGTTTTATCGTTGATTCTGAAACAAGTTTTAGTATTTTGCATTGGAGCGCATTCCACATTATATTCGCGGAGTTGTCACGACCGTTTGAGAGTTTGAAAAGAGTGAACTTGCACCTTTCCAAGTATGTTGGGAATATGATTGGCATGATATTACAAACTCATCTCTGAACGTGATTTTCCATTTTACAAATCAAGTAATAATGAAATTTCCTAAAGAAAATATATGGTATTGGACCGAGAATATGATATCATTTTGCCTTGCAATGATACTTCCAAAGCCGGGAGAATTATCCATTCTTGGAAATCACCAACTCCAGAATTTCAATATTGGATATGATTTAGACCAAAGCCTACTTTATTTGGATTTCAATTGGTGCTCGGAAACTTAATTAGCAGTGAAGGTAAGTTTGTTCGCATGATTAAAGTTTGAGGTTTAATTTGCTAGCATGAAAGAACCTATCCTGTTTGTTTTTTTTTTTTTGATTTACAATTTGAAGTCTGGGTTTATGACATTTGGTAGCTATTTCGTTCTTGTAATTTTTGGATGTTTGATAATGGAAGGAACTCGTACTGCCCTTCGCTTTTATTTTGCTCACACAATTTGATATGATAACTAGCAGTGTTGTTACTATTTAGCCGATATATCTTCAACAAGTTCATTTTGCTAATGCTCTAGCGAAGTGCAAAAAATCCTTTTTTAGAGCAATATATAACATGACCTTTTCATGGGGTGCATTACTTGCATATATGTGTTCTTTCTTTCTTAACATAATGGTTTTGATACATAAATTTAATTAGAAAGAATAGTAATAGAGGCATGAATCAGTCATCTTAATGGAATAAGTTTCTCTATCTCTATCTGAGAATCCCCTTTCTACATGTATATCCCCATATTTTATTTAAATAACCTAAGGTAGTATGCATATGTTACTTGGTTAACAACCTTGAGGTATCTATACTCCTCTCCCCTAGCACAAAACCAAGCTTGACCATCTTATGGCATATCACAGAGCCTTGAAATACTATCAGTCCTTAGCTGACTCAATTTAATTATACCCAAAAAAGAAAATAAAAAATAAAGTAGACTGTTTGCTGATATAATTTTGTGTTGGCAGGCAGACGAGGAGCACAGGCAGTGCAAACAGCTAATTGGGACCAACTTGTGTGGTACAGTATCATTGCTTATTGACGTGTAATATATTATCATTACATGCCTGCCTCAAACAGTTCTAGCCAGAGGCTTATTCTGTGTGTTGGATGTGTATGCACTCGTCTTTATGATTGACAGTACGGCATTATGATATATGACATTATGGATTTATATTGGCTATTCAAGAAGTGCTTACGCAGGAAAACTAGGATCAGGAGTCAGTTTCATGTTAAAAAATTCAAATTCGACTGCGCATTGTAGATTGGATTCGAACTAAAAATACGTTCGACTAGTAAGGCTGCAGAAGGCATGCCGGATGCGTTGTTCCGACCAATAAGTCTGCAGAAGGCATGCTGGATGCAATTTTATTGGTTAGGGATCTAAGGGAACCTTTGTCACGGAATCAACTATTTCTGCCAAAACAAGAAATTAGAAGTGGAAGGTTTTGTCCGTTTGTGTTTTCCTAAGGCACTTAATGCTGGTGTTTTCGGTGGTAGTATTTCCTTGAGCAGTTAAGAGAAAATGTATTGAAAATTCTAGATATAAGTATTGGAGAGCTGTGTCCGGCCTTATGGAGCAAAATTTTTTTGGAAATTTTGTAGCTCGAGATCACAACAATGCCATGGTTCAACCTCCGTGCTTTTAAGTATTCTTGCTGCTCTTAAGGAGTCTGAGGTTACTAGTTTAGTACCTTTTGCTCCTGCAACATCTGACATCATTGGTGTCCAAATTTGATAGGTTTTAGCTCATGAAACAGAACACATCTTGGATCCCCTGCACCTGTGTAGCAAAGCTTCACTTGCCCTTCTAAATTCCTGGTAATTCCTCCCATCCTCAGCGTTTGACTTGTCATGTGTCCATCTGCATTTAGCTTCATGGTACCATCCTCTGGCTTGCTCCATGTATCAGCCTAATTCATGACCATCAAGATGACATGTCTCCTAGACCGAGGCAGCATAGTGAAACAGGAGACGGGAGCACTGTAGCAAGGCTGCGATACCTAAAGCGACAGGCGGACAAATAGCGAACATGGGATGAAAAAGAAGATTATGAGACAGGAGAGCGGTTAGCGAAAAGAGAGTGGTTAGAGGATATATAAAGAGAGGAGGTTAGGAAAAGAGAAGAGAAAAAACAGAGAGAGAGAGAAGAGAGTGAGAGAGAAAAGAGACTAGGGAGAGAAGAGGGTGTAAATTTGGCTATCACATTTGGCGCCGTCTGTGGGGAGAGAGAAGGGCCTACGATCAAGTGGTAAGAAGAGAAAGTTATAGGATGGCGACAATAGCTAAGAAAGGAAAAGGGAGACCCGAAAAGGTGAGGGCGGAGGGTGTTGGAGAAGAAACCGTGAGTGTGGAGATGGAAGAGATGGAATAGGAAGTCCAAGATACAGCGGTGGAAGCAACCAGACTCTTGCAGGAGGAGATAGTGAGGTTGAGAAATGAGAATGATGGTTTGAGAAGAGAAAGAGAAACCGCACATGGAGAGGAGGAGATAGGAGAGCCAGAGAATAGTGAGGTGGAAGGCTAGTGTAAGGAAGTGCCTCATAGACCAAGAGGCAATCTGGGGGAAGGCATCACGTTGGAGGTGGTCCAAGCGATGATTGAAAAGGACAGAGAAGCAAATCGTGTGGCGGAAAGAGAGAGTCAAGGGGTGGCGAAGAAAGTGGTGGTAGGGCTTAATCAGAATCTGCTAGTAGATTCAGTTTGGAACTCCGAGGTACCTAAGAGGTTTGCGCAACCAAGGTTCGAGAGATACGATGGGAAGGGGGATCCGGCAGACCACTTACACCATTTCAGACAGCAGATGCCATTGTGGCAAGAGAACAAATATGATGGACTCCGCTGCATGATGTTTCCCGCCAACCTGAAAGGGGGAGCTTCGGACTGGTATTATCGGTTGATGTCGCGAAGTATAAGTAAGTTCAAGGAGTTGGAACAGGCATTCGTGGACCATTTCATTCATAAAAAAAGGAGGGTAGTTGATATCGTGGATATCTTTAACGTCAAACAAAGATCCACCGAGACACTTAGGGAATTTTTGTGTAGATTCAAGGAAGAGACGCTGAGGGTGGAAATTTTGGATGAGCACACCGCAGTCATAGCTTTCCAGCATGGGCTGAAACCGGGAACTAAAGTCCACGAATCTGTATCCAAAATTGAAGTCATTACGTTACATGCGTTATATCCAAAGGTCGAGAAGTACATACGCTATGAGGACATGTTGCAGAGAAATGCCAAGAAACCCAGGAAGGCAGAAAAATCAGTACAGAGCGTAGGACAAGATGACCGAAAGGACAGAGGCAAGGCTGCGACCAGAGAGAGGGGGGATCATATAGGGAAGAGACACACAAAGCCGAGAGAGGTAGAAACCAAGTTAGGAGGGACATTTGAGAAAGAAAACCATACCGGGACATAGAGTCCACCCCTTTGAACAAACCGTTGGAAGAAATCTTGCCGCTAATAAAATGGCTGCAATATTACGAAGGTCAGCGAAGCATGCCTAGGGAATTAGAGGGGAAACCGTTCTGCGCATATCACCAGATCAGAAATCACACAACCAATGAGTACTTCGCATTGCGATGGCTGGTTGAGAGAATGATAGAAAAAGGGTTGCTGAGGGAGTTCGTCAAGGAGGTACACCCAGTCGAAAGAGCATCGGCAGTGGCCAGGATCCTATGTATAATCAATGTCATCTTTAGTGGAGAAACACTGGGGAGAAATGCTCACAGGGACAAAGTAAGAAGGACCGCTAGCTTACAACAGATAAATGAGGTTTCAAGTGTTCCACGACCAGTTCCAGGGGCCGCAATGGGAGACGGGAGGATAGAGTTCACCCCAAGGGATCTGGAAGCAGTAGTCTCGCCTCATGAAGATGCATTAGTGATCATAATAGCAGTGGGTAATTATATGGTGAAGAGGGTATTGATAGACTGTGGAAGTTTAGTAGATTTGTTGTTTAGGGACGCAATGGAAGAAATGTGCATCGAAATGAAGCAGATGAAGCCCCCTCAGACTGATTTGTTTGTATTCAACAACAGTATGACAGAGCCCATAGGGGAGTTGGTGCTTCCCGTGACTGCGGGACCGGTGATGGTGTTCACTCGTTTCATGATAGTAGATGCCATCTCGCAGTACAATGTGATCTTGGTAAGAAGATGGATTCACGAGATGAAGGCGATTCCATCCACTTACTATCAAGTGATCCGCTTCTCAACTAATGGGGGAACGTACGAGATAAGAGGGGACCAGGTTGTGGCTCAAAACATTCACCAGGGGGTGGTTAGAGAATTAGTCTGCGCACCAGAAAAGGGCACGCAGAGGGAGTGTGAGCCTCTGGCATAACAATTACAATCTACGATCTCAGACGAGGAGTTGCCTGTAGGGGGAAAGACAATGGATGAGATTGAGTCTGTGAACGTAGGTAGGGAGGAAGAAGAGAAACTTGTATCTGTTGGAGTGGAGTTACCAGAGGATTGGAAGTCAAAGTTGATTGCCTTGTTAACAGAGAACATTGATGTTTTTGCGTGGTCAATTGAGGATTTAGTGGGACTAGATCCGGGGTTTGCGTGTCACAGGCTGCATATGAGAGATGATGCCAAACCCGTCAAGCAAAAGATGATAGGAGTAAGGCCGCAGTATACGCAAGGAATAAGAGAGGAGGTACAAACATTGAAAGCGGCCGAAATAATCTGCGAATGCAAGTTTACAGAATGGCTCTCAAACATAGTTGCGGTGCCCAAGCAAAATGGGAAAGTGAGAATGTGTGTCGATTTCATAGATGTCAACTAGCAGTGCCTGAAAGATTGCTACCCAATGTCATGGATAGATGAGTTGGTAGACCGAATGGCCGAGCTTAAGTTTTTCTCCTTCATGGACGCTTCAATGGGGTACAATCAAGTGGTAATGTACAGACCAGACCAGGAGAAGACCGCATTTATAGTAGAAGGAGGAGTGTACTGTTATACCTGAATGCCTTTTGGATTGAAGAACACCGGGGCAACATTTCAGAGGATAGAGGAGAAGATGTTTGAAAGCAAAATCAAAAAGGGTATGGAAATCTACATAGATGATATGGTAGAAAAAAGTATGACCGAGGAGGAATATCTAGAGGGATTGAGGAAAACATTTTCAATACTAAGGAAACACAAGCTAATGTTGAACCCTGAGAAGTGCACATTTGGGGTGACGTCTGGAAAGTTTTTGGGTTACATCGTCACATACCGCGGCATCGAAGCAAACCCGGACCAGATCAGGGCGTTGTTGGAAATGCGGTCACCACATAATGTGAAGGAGGTTAAGAGATTAGCAGGGAGAATCGTGGCTCTCAACAGGTTCATTTCAAAGTCCTCAGACAAGTGTAGACCGTTGTCCTACTCTTAAGGAAGACAACTGACTTTCAATGGACCGGGGCATGCGAAAGAGCTTTCCAAGAGTTGAAGGTTTATTTCGGAAAGGCCCCTATCCTGTCGCGACCGGGGTAAGGGGAAAAGTTATATATATACTTGGGGGTGTCAGAGTACGCAATCAGCTCGGTGTTGATAAGGGTGGTGGACAAGACAAAAAGGCCGGTGTACTTTCAGAGTAAAACCATATTGGATGTAGAAACCAGATATAGTAGGATCGAGAAATTTGCATTGGCCTTGGTGTTCTCAGCGTTGAAATTGAAACTGTACTTCGATGCTCACTTTGTTGTTGTGGTGACAAACTTGCCACTCAAACAGGCCTTGAAGGCTGACAAATCTGGGAGAATGTTGAAATGGGTAGTGGTGCTGAATGCTTATGACATCGAGTACCAGATCAGGACAGCGAAAAAGGCACAAACTATGGCAGAGTTCCCCGCCGACTTGGGGGGAAGAGATGATTATGGAACGGGAGGGAGACGTCAGTCATGACCCTTTAAACCCTTGGGATATGAGGAACGGATGGAGGGTTTTCGCAGATGGGTCCGCTACTGATACAGGGAACAGAATTGGAGTGGTATTGGTTATGCCAGAGAATAATCGTCTAGAATCGAGGCTTCTAACAATGAATCAGAGTACGAAGCGATGATAGTTGGGTTGGAGTTGGCCGCCCGGGGCTGAGTGAACTAATAGTTTATTCTGATTCCAACTTAGTGGTATGTTAAATGAACGAAGAATTTGCTGCCCGATGCCCCAGGATAGCGAAGTATTACATAGAAAGGCTAGCAAGTTTGTTAAGATCAGATTCGCTCATCTAGGCTGCGGAGAAAATAGACATGCTGACGCATTGGCATATGTTGCTGCGGTTCTTCCTGGGTCCGAAGGCAGATCAATTGAGGTCATGGTGCTGAGCAAACTAAGCACCTCTGAGAATGAAGGGGTTTGGACTGCCACTGAGGAAGAGCCAGGGTGGATAGAACCCATAAAGAATTTCTTGTCAGGGATAGAGATCGAGGACAAACGAGAAAGAAGGAGAATGGAACAAATATCCCAAAGATACACTTTGCTGGATGGGGACTTGTACAGACGAAACATCAGCGGACCATTGTTGAAGTGTTTAGGGTCCCGGCAGGTGCAAGAGGTCTTGGGGGAGATTCATGAGGGGGATTGTGGGAGTCATTCGGCAGGGAGAATGACTGCACATCGAGTGTTATCACAGGGGTATTTCGGGCCACACATGAAGAGAGACGCAACCGAGTATGCCAAGAAGTGTGAGAAATGCCTAAGATTTTCACCACTGATACATGCTCCAGCTGAGTCCTTGCATAAGGTGTTTAGTCCTTGGTTGTTCTCCTTGTAGGCGCTTGATATCGTCGGACTGCTACCTATGGCAAGTGGCAAACGACGGTTTATGCTAGCCGCGACTGACTATTTTACCAAATGGGTAAAGGGCATGGCGCTGCAACAGATTAAGGAGGAACTTAACAAGTCAAGAAATTCCTCTGGGAGAATATAATATGCATATTTGGGTTGCCGCATACCATAATCGCAGATAATGGGACTCCAGCCACGGGGGAAGGTGCGAGATTTTCTCCAAGCGTTCAAAGTGAAGCAAGGATTCTCTGCCCCTTACAATCCCGAGGGGAATGGTCAAGCAGAACCCTCGAACAAAACAATAATGGATAATCTGAAGAAAAAACTGGAGGATCGAAAGGGGTTTTGGGCGGACGAGTTAAACCAGGTGCTGTGGGCGTATCGAACCACGCCACGAACATCCACTCGAGAGTCGCCATTTGCCATGGCATATGGAGTGGAGGCAGTGATTCCAGTAGAGATGGTGGAGGCCACCACTAGAACAAGAGCAGTGGAGGAAGGAGTTAATGAGACCATCTTAGCCGCGGAGCTGAATCTTACTGAGGAAAAGAGAGACATAGAGCGCATTAGATTGAAGGAATACCACAGGAGATTGCAAAGGCAATATGATGAAAGAGTGAAGTCGCAGCAGTTTCATGTGGGGGACCGCGTTTTGAGGAGAGTAACATCGGCTACCAGGAAGGAGATCGATGGAAAACTAGGGCCTAACTGGGACGAGCCTTATACCGTGGTGGAAAAGGGGAGCGCAAGAACCTATCGGCTATAGAATCCAAAGGGACAAGACATTGCGAGGCCCTGGAACATCAGAATGTTGAAGAGGTTCCATGAGTAACACCTTGTACAGTTTTTAAATTAAAGACAAAGTCAACGGCTTCTAGAGATTGTAGTTCGAGTGTTAGGGTGATGTTTTGTGTTACATATTTTATCAATAAATAGAGTGCTACTTTGTCCAAATGGTGTATTACATTATTGGCTGCAAATGAGCAGAGAAATTGATTAAGGACTAGACGTCCGAACCCAACTTAGGGGCAAATTGAGCTGCCCCCAACCAGCATCACGACTGATAAAGACAGCAGGGGGGGTGACCCCTTCGCAGATGATGAGGTCCAAATCTAACTTGGGGGCAACCTGAGCTGCCTCCAACTAGCCTCACGGCTGACAAAGACAGCAGGGGGGAGGGGGTAAGCCCTTCGCGGATGATGAGGTCCAAATCCAACTTAGGGGCAAACTGAGTTGCCCCCAACTAGCCTCACGGCTGGGGGGGGGGGAGCCCTTCGTGGTCAATGAGGTCCATATCCAACTTGGGAGCAAATTGAGCTGCCCCCAACTAGCCTCACGGCTGACATAGAGACAAAGGCAGGAGGGCCCCTTCGAGGATGATGAGTTTCGAAACCAACTTGGGGGCAAACTAAACTGCCCCCAAGTAGCTTCGCTGTAGAAAGCTAAGTAAAATACGAATTATCGAGTCAGAAAATTGCAGAGATTAGTGAAAAACTTTATGCAACATGGAAAAATAGATTTCCAATGAGATAATAAATTGCAGCAAACATACTGGTAAATTAGCAAAACATACATACTTGCCCGCTAGGAGCACCTAGAAATACGGGACACAGAGTATACATACAAAAGTTTGAAAGCAAAGCATATTCAAATCCAGAACAGAGAAATTAACTCCAAACTATTAGTCATAGGCTGTCTCCTTCTGATTTTGATCCTCAACGGCTTCCTTCAGGGGTGATCCCTCAGATATTTCCACCACAGCATCATCTGTCACCAGGACAGTGTTGAGGTCTCTTTCAGGTAGCGGAGTGGGTGTAGAGGAGGGGTCAGCAGCAGGGGTAGAGGCAAAGGAGGGCGAGGGGAGGAGTCTCCCAGCAGCAGTGAGATCAGACAGCTGTCGTTGGAGCTCCCTCTTTTCGGCTAGATCTCGAAAGCGATCAGAGGCGGCTTTCAGAGATTGGTCAAATGCGGCCTGAGCAACGGCCTCACTTGCTACTTTCTCACTCTCTACTTTGGCCTAAAAGTCAGCCATCTATTGACGGAGAGTCTCTTCCGCGGTCTGGAGTGCTTTGTGCGATTTTATAGCCGCGAGACGTGCGTTATCGCGGTCTTTCTCCAGGTGGGCATATTGCGCTTTTCAGCCTTCAAGCCTGTTGATCTCCTGCTTCACCATATGCTGGGTGTCTAGAGTGTTTGTTAGATCGTGGATGACATAGCCTATATCCAAGCTCAGCTTAACACAAAAGGGCCATTAAATATGTTACCAGTAAAAAGCACCAGGGCAAAAGGGGAAAGAGGCACACCTTTTCCCAGCCAGTGTAGATAGCAGCACGGTGGGTGACAAAGGTCCCAGAGAAGATGGGGGCTGAAAAATAGTGTGGCGGCCACCGCGGGGTTGTCCAAGGCCGAGTCTCATGTGGTGACCACACTATCCCTAGCCTTGAAGTCAGGACGCCAGACTTGTGAGATCCTATCCTAGGCGACATAAGTGAGCCACTGGCCGTGGTAACATGGGTGCTGGGGCAGAAGGGGCAGCGCAAGTCCCCATAGTTTTGCATCTCTTGGTGGGTGGGCTCTTCGCCGCAGAGTCAGTGGGCTCCTCTTCTGAGTCGCTGTCCCACAGTTTTAATTTTGTAACATCCATGTCTGGGGAGTGCAAAGGGGAGCCAGCGACTTCGAAATCGTCCTCCCAATCAGCGAGGGAAGAGTAATTGACGGGGGCACCTTTTGGGCTACCCGAAGAAGGTTCCGCGGTGGGAGGGTGTGACTGAAGGGCCGCAACTCATTTGGCTGCAGCTTGCATATGGGAGATCTTCTTAGTGTAGCCCCTCTTCTTGATCTTAGGAGGGGAAGGTTTGGGCAACCTTTCCTTGGGAGGAGGTAGACGATAGAAAGGGCCTTGGTACTTGTCGAAGTCTTTGAGAGTGGGGTCCAGGAGGAAAGGAGTGCCTTTGTCCGGATCTATACCTAGAATGTTGCACTAACCACTTCCTAAATCGCGGAGCTTCTGGAAGATTTCTGAAAAGACACCGGCGTATAGTTGAGAGTGCGAGTCCGGTCTCCAACCTGTATCAAAGAAAGTTACATGGTGTCAACAATGAGAACAATAAGAAGAAGCATAGGGTTACCGACTACACTTACCGCTCTAGAGAAAATGTAAATGCCTTAAAGAAACTTCAGGAGGTATGTCCGCTGATAAAAAGCTCCCGGACACATACAATGGATAGTGGTGCCACACTTTGTCTGAAGTAGTGATGCGGAGAACGAAAGACTTCTTCCGCGGACGGCTATAGAAAGATTGGTAGCCTACACTCCCAAACTTGGTGCTCTTCTTTATGTAGTAGTGGGTAATTATGTCACGGAGTTGGATTTTGGGGCAGTTGGTTTTGTTATAGAAGTTAGCGGCGTACATAACACGCCAGAAATTGCCAATACCTTGACATGGCGGAATGTTGAAATGATTGCACACTTCCACATCTAGTAGTGACAATGGAAAGCGTAGTTCGACCACTATTTGACCTACTGTAACGACAAGGTTTCCCGGCCGAGGCTTGACAAGGTGAGGGAAGTAAGTAACTCCTGACACATGTTCCAAGACCACGTCATCAGGGATGCCATATGCCGCCTTGACCGTAGCTAGATTGGGTTTGCAGTAATAAGAGGGAGGCAGAGGAAGTTTAAACAGTCTCCTGAAGTGGAGGGGACAGCGGCAGGGCCGTCCGAGTCCGAAGCCGCGGACTCAGACCTATCAGCGATGGGGTTACTAGACCTAGAGGAGGGGGTCCCTAATCTAGTGGATCTGACGGCGGATGAGCTCACCGACTCAGAAGCCGACATAATGCAAACAGTACGAAAGGTGGATGTAAAAGGTGATGGATCCAAAAGGGGTGAGTGTGAGGAACCAAAAATCATCGGAGAATAGCAAACATTATGGAAAAGAGTTGAAAGATAAAAAGAAAGAGGAGAACAAACTTGACTTACGGTGCAGCAGCGGGGCAAAGGGGAAGGAGGCCTTGAAAACTTGAGCGAGACCAGGGGGAGATATCACTGTGAAGGAGGAGAGGAGTGGGAGGGATGATTGGAACAGAGAGAGTATGGAGGAGAGGTTGAGGTTGAAGCAGAATGAATAAGGAAATGAAGTGAATTTGGAGAGAAAAGGAATAGTTTGAGCGGGATTCGAATCACTAGGGGTACGGGGGTAATTTCTAGGGTGCGAAAGCCGAAGAGCCAAAGAAGATGGGCCAGAGGATGATTGACGCGTGGAGGTCAGGAAACGAGGAGTCAGGTTTTGCAGGTAATCATGACATGTGGAGGCGTGTGAAGCACGCGAGCAAAATTAGAGTGAACACGTGCCAATCAAGAGAGGACACACGCCGGCATGAGAAGGGCATAACAATTAGGTACAACGGATCAAGTTGGCGGAGTGTATCTCGGCCCCCAAACGGGATTCTCCATGTGGTTTAGGGGGGCATGAGGGGGCATCTGTATCAACCTAATTCATGACCATCAAGATGACATGTCTCCTAGACCAAAGCAGCATAGTGAAGCAGAATACGGGAGCACTGTAGCAAGGCCGCAATACCTAAAGCGACAGGTGGACAAGTAGCGATCGTGGGATGAAAAAGAAGATTATGGGACAGAAGAGCGGTTAGTGAAAAAAGAGTGGTTAGAGGATATATAAAGAGAGGAGGTTAGGAAAAGAGAAGAGAAAAAACAGAGAGAGAGTGAGAGAGAAAAGAGACTAGGGAGAGAAGAGGGTGTAAATTTGGTTATCACACTCCATATGCACTGCCTGGTTTTTTTCCTTGTATATTCCACCTTTTCCCTAGTCTGTTCAAGAAAGACCGTACCTTAACTGGTTATTGTTTTTTTTTTATTGGTAAGCCTGTTTTAAATAAGATCAGTAACTCTTTGATGCTGGAGGGGTTCGAGCCCCAAACCTTTGGTATCATCACCCAAAGGTTTTACCAACTTTGCTAGTCAACATCTGCTAGTTAGTGTCTTTTACTAATGATAATTATCCTTAAAGGTATACCCCCATGTTATTCACCACTCTGCTTCTAACAGTCTGCCAATCCTGAGTACTATTTCAAAACCTCCTGTAGTTTATTTCCCAACTAGTCACTTAAGTTCGTAATTATTTACCATTGTAAGACTGGAATTTTATGTTGAATATGACTGGTGACAAAGCATCCTTTGCTCAATCGACGATCTAGTTTTATACCAGAATGTATGAATAAATCTAGTTTTATACTCAATACAAGGCTAAATATTTGGAGCAATGGGTTAGTGGTATGAGATTTATTGGTTCTTCATATGTTGAGAAGCCATATGAGGTTACTAAGCTTAACACTGATTCTGCAGAAGGAAAACAAAAGAGTACATTTGAGGGTACATGTCACAATTGTGGTGTGTATGGTCATCGTGGTTTTGAATGCAAGAAGCCTTCTAAAAAAGCGCTAGTAGTTGAGAGTGACATGGACTTACTAAATGAAGTTTTTATGCAAGAAGTTAAGACAGATGACACGCTAACTTCTGCTGATTGTGGTGCTCCAATGCTTTTGATGGAAAAATTTGATATGACTCCTGTTGTGAGACCGGTTGATTCTCAGAGAAATAACATCTTTTGAACTAGTTGTCACATTGGTAATCATCAAGGTTGTTTAGTGATTGATCCGGGTAGTTGTGGAAATTTGGTCTCATCTGAGGTTGTTAGAAGGCTTGGGTTGCAGGCTGTGACACATGTTGAGCCCTATGACTTCACTTGGAGGCATGGTTCTACAAAGACTATAGTTACTCAGCAATGCTCCATTGCCTTTACAGTTGGAAGATATTCAGGCAAGGTTTGGTGTGATGTAGTTGACATGAATGTGGGTGATCTTCTCTTGGGACGACCTTGGCAGTTTGATCGACATATAGGCATCGTAATTCATACACATTCTTTTGGCGAAAAAAAGATAAAACTCATGCCTTCTCTTAGTGCTAGTCATGCTCGAATTCTTGGTGTCATTTTGAAAGCTAAAGACTTGAAGAAGCCGCAAGTTCGAGATCGAACTTTTTCGAACCGGGGGAGAGTTGATGCATCTAAGGGTTCCAAACCCTTGTTTTAGTTCCATATTGGTTCATATATTATTAGGACTATTTCTAATTATGTTTAGATATTGTTTTGATGTTTTTAGCATATGTTATTTTGGACATATGTTTTGAATTAGAAGGCTAGCTTCTAAATTCATAGTCTCTTTAGCTATAAATTGAGTTGTAGCCCATTGGCCATAGTTAGAGTTAGATTAATAAAGTTTGAGTTTAGAGAAAGGTTTTCTCTGTGTGAATTCTTGTGTGAGAAATTCGTGTTCTTCGCGAGGAACAAGGTTGTCGAACCCTAAAATTGACATAGGCATTGGAATTAGGTTCCAAAGTCATATCTTGGTCATATGTGACCATCAACAAGTCCCATTTTCAATACTGTATCACTTTCTGGCCATACTAGTGGTTCAGCAAGACATTAAATCAAAACTACAAGACATGACAAAGTCTCTTAATCTTTGTAAAGTACTATCCTTCCCTACACCCATTATGTTCCAGTAAAGAACTCTAATTAGGGGTGGGATTTACCTTTTTTGCCCTAGTCCTTGGGTAAGTACCCTCAACTTGAGCTGCTGTTTGGTTCACCAAAGTTTTATCTTTGGGAGGGTGACCTCTTTGCTTTGTTTGATTTGCACTATTGTATGTAAGGTGTGCTGTTGATTATAGAAGGAATCTGTGACCCGTAGGAAGTTGGGTTGATGATGTCCCCTTAAGGAGCTAAAAAAAATTGTCATGTAAACCCTGCAGGTGGATTTATTCTAACATGATAATGAGGTTGAGTGGTACTACTCAAGGACATAAGAAGTTGATTAACGTAGTTGTCAGTAACTTGACTTAATCAACGGACATTCGATATCTTAAACACGGGGAGATCAACGAGCATATAATATGGAGCCCATAAACGCTAACATGTAATTTGGGATTAGGGCAGTAGTGCAACAATGACCTTTAGTAGAATAAGCCATTTGTTGACGGACTTGGGCCGTGTGTTCGAGGCGAACATGGGAAGCCCAAGCCCGTCAGGAGGCCCAACCCTAATTTCTCCTCATGGTCCCTGTTGTAGCCTATAAATAGAATCCTTTTCTCTTGGCCAAAATTAATTTTCATTGGATTGAAAAGAGAGGCAAGGAAAGATAGATCCAAAATTGGATCTAGCTTTGTGAGAAAGAAGGGGGTTGGTAGATCGTTGCCTACACAACATCCAATCTATTATAAAGGAATACAACAGAAGATCAAGGGGTTGATTGTTGATTCGAATTCATAGCTATTGGATTCTCAGAGATTACATCTTAGCCAATTCTAAAAGGTATGTTTTCTATCCAAAACTAAGAACCCTATTAATTCCGCTGCGCTTGGTTTCTCGCGGTTTGTAGAAATTTGCATTTTGAAATAACGGTTCCTACAAATTCATGGTTGTCTCAGTCACCACTTCCTTGTCTTTCGCAGAGTCTTTAGCCTTTTGAGCTGAAGTTAGGTCCTTCTATAGTTGTTTACACTTTGTTACTAAATGACCCACAATTTTGCAATGGTTACAAAATTTGGGTAGTTTTCCCAGTCGTATTTCTTGAGAGAATTCATAGTTGTCCCCACTTCTACTAGTATCTTATCTAGGATTGGTTTTGATAAATCAATATCAGCTAGCACACTTGCATAGTAGCCATAGTCTCTGTCCAAGGAATTCTTATCCACCCTAATCGGACCCCCAACTGCACGACCCAAAGACATAAGAGTTTCCACTTCCCAGTATTGAAAGTTTAGACCTGGGAACTTCACCCATACTTATGCTATTTATTGGTGATGCGTTTCCGGTGAGAAATTGGGTGTCCAATTAGAAAGCCTGAGGATTTGTTTAGCGAGGTACCAAGGCCCGCCAAAGCTCACTCTTTAGGAATCACCTTCATTAGAAAAACATAGTATAATATACCCCTTTCCCAGTGGTGAGATCTTTACTTGTTCATTAAATCCCCACAGTGAGTTAACTTCTTGACAAATGGCGTCAATCGTGATGTTTTCCATAACAAGACGAGCTACAAGAGAGTGCTTGCAAGCTTCAAGTCCTTTCTCCACAGCTTTGGTAGGGAATCGAATTGATGGTGCTTCTCCTCTTTTACTTGGCAGGGGTAGAGAGTCGAGATCCACCGTTTGAGTCATCATACTCTTAGCTGTTTCAGCGTATGATGGTTTGGGGCTGCCAGCTCCCCCCAAAACAACAGCTTGGCTTGAATTTCCTCTCTCAAGAAAGAGCTATTGTATAATTGGTCAAGGAACGTGTCCATATTTAATGCATGGATATGGGACACCGATACCGATACGGAAACACGGGTTCGGGTACGATACGGCGTGCATGGATATGGGTACCAATACTGATATGGAGACACGGGTTCGGGTACGACACCGTTTTTTTGATAATCTAGGCCGGATACGGGTACGAATAGGGGATATACACAGATAGGGATACTGGAATATAAATATAAATTTTTTGAAAAAAAATAGCATTTTAATATTATTTAGAACATAAGGTGGTGGTGTGATTAGTTATTAGCAACGAAGTCGGTATCCTCTTCATCTCTCTATTTCTTCCGTTCCATCTATGTTTGTGTTCCCTTTACCCTCCCCCCCTGTTGGGGTTAATACCAATACCAATCGATTCTCCACTACATAGATAACTCGTATTTGAACTTAATTCAACTCCAGACAACAATCTAAATATTCCCTACAACCAAACTAGCATGCCCAACTCGCTAAACAACTATTAACAACAGATAATAATGTAAAGCAGTAAAAGCAAACCATAACACAAAGATATACCGTGGTTCGGCCAATGGTGCCTACTTCCACAAGAGCTAGTCCTTATATAAAGTGGGAAGGAAGATTATAATCATTCCTTGCAGTCTCTCACCTTACTAGATTACTCCTCTCTCTTTACAGGGTTGTATCTCTGTAAATGTTATCTCTTAATCTTGATAGATTTCAAGATTGGGTTTTCTCTGACTTTTGTGTTGTCTCTCATGTGTTTTGTTTTGCTAAAAACCCAAACATATAGTGCCAAACTCGCGGTTCCGCAAAAATAGAATCCTGCCAAAATAGGCATGGGCGCGAGGCGCGCTTGGACTTGTGCTGAAACGGGCGTGGCGCACTCTTACCTTGGACGATGTCCAGGCGCTTGAGCGGGTGGTGTGCTTCAGATTGGCTTGTGGAGGGCGTGTGGGGCACTCTTGCCTTGGACAATGTCCAGGCATTTTTGCGCGGGGCGCGCTTCAAAATGGCTTGTGGAGGGCGCAGGGAGCGCTCTTGCTTTTCCACACAAGCTGAACTAATTTCTCTCCTCTCCTCATGTGAGGGATAACTCCAACAATCTCCCCCTCCCGAACAGTGAGGGGGGATACCTCCATGCCATTTCCAAATCAACAGGAGGAGTCTGCTATCATTCCGGTGGTAGCATAACAAATATCAAACTTACGTTTCGGTAAGACTTTGGTCATAATATCCGACCCGTTCTTGTCGGTATGGATCTTCTCGATATACAAATGCTTGTCTTCGAGTAGTTCTCTAATCCAATGATAATTCACATGTATGTGCTTCTTGGATCTAGAATGGAAACTCGGATTCTTGCTCAAATGGATGGAGCTCTGACTGTCACATAGAACTACAAACTGTTTCTGTTTTAGCCCTAGTTTGTCGAAGAACATTTTCATCTATAGCATCTCTTTGCAACACTCAGTGGCTGCAATATACTCGGCTTCTGTAGTGGAGAAGGTAGCACATTTTTGCAACTTTGATTGCCAAGAAACTCTCCCCCTGCAAAAGTAACCAGATAACTGGGGGTGGAATTCATCGAGTCAATATCACCTACCATGTCTGCATCAGTGTAGCCTTCAAGTAAGGGCTTACTTCCACCAAAGCACAAATATAATTTAGAAGTGCCCTTGAGATATCTCAATATCCACTTAACAACTTCCCAATGCTCCTTCCCCAAATTTGATAGAAATCGGCTTACAACACCAACGGCGAAAGCAATATCCGGTCTCGTACACACCATTGCATACATCAAGCTGCCCACTGCGGATGCATAATGAATCTTTTCCATCTTACTCTGCTCATGCTCACCCTTTGGACACATCTCTTTGGTCATGCGAAAATGGCCACCAAGCGGACAACTGACTGGCTTTCGCTTGATCCATGTTGAATCTCTTCAACACCTTTTCAATGTAGCTTTCTTGAGAAAGCCACAACTTCCCACTTTTTCTATCACGAGTGATCCGTATCCCAAGTATTTGCTTTGCTTGACCCAAACCCTTCATCTCAAAGGACTTACTCAAGTATTTCTTTAGCTTGGATATCTTGTTGATGATTGGGCCAACTATCAACATATCATTCATATACAATAAGAGCACTATGAAATCCCCATATGGAAATCTCTGAATAAACACACAATGATCGGAAGCAGACTTCTTATATCCTTACTTCGCCATAAAGGAATCAAACTTTATGTACCACTGTCTCGGTACTTGCTTCAACCCATACAAGCTCTTTATCAGCTTGCATACTAGGTGCTCCTTGCCTTTGACCTCAAACCCCTCTGGCTGGTTCATGTAGACATCTTCTTCAAGGTATCCATGAAGAAAGGCTGCCTTAACATCTAGCTAGTCAACCTCTAGGTTCATACTTGCGGTCATACCCAATACCACCCGGATAGAAGTCATCTTCACTACAGGAGAGAAAATCTCATCAAAGTCAATCCCTTTTCTTTGACCGAATCCCTTCACAACAAGGCGAGCTTTGTGTCTTGGGTGAAGATTGTTCTCCTCATGCTTGACTTTGTATATCCACTTATTCTTGAGAATTTTTTGTCCTTGCGGTTTCTCAACTAACTCATAAGTATGATTCTTATACAAAGAATCCATCTCGTCATGCATGACCTTCAACCACTTCTCTTTGTCTGTACCTTCAAGTGCCTCTTGATAGTACATAGGTTCTCCACCATTCAATAGTAGAACATACGTATGTGGTGGATACTTGGCTGAAGCTAGTCTCTATTTGTTCGACCTCCTTGCCCCATCTACTGGTGCCTCAGGAAGATGCACTTCTGCTTGCTCTAGTGGTGGTTCATGCACTTCATCTGCATCTTCTATACCAATAGGTTCTATCCCATCATGAGCAATAGGATTCTCATCATAAGCTTTAAACTCATGGTTCTCTTCATTCTCAATGTCGTCTGCACGTTCCACAGTAGGAACTTCTGGTTTTGAATCAACAAGATCATTAGTGAAAGCCTGTAGCTTCTCACCCTCCTCAAAGTTTGCTATGGTTTGGTCTTCCAAGAACACAACATCTCAACTTCGGATTACCTTCTTGTTAATCGGATCATAGAGTTTGTAACCAAACTTTTCATCTCCATAACCCAAAAAAATGCACTGCTTGGCTTTGTCATCAAGCTTGGATCTCTTATCCTTCGGAATATGCACAAATGCCTTGCACCTAAATACCCTCAAGTATCCATAATCAACATCTTTGCCTAACCATACTCTCTCTGGATGATCACTATTCAGAGACTTTGACGGTGATAGGTTGATCACATGCACGGCTGTACGCATTGCTTCTACCTAGTAGGTTCTAGGTAGCTTAGAGTGAGATAGCATGCATCTCATCCTCTCTACAATGGTACGGTTCATTCTCTCTGCTATTCCATTCTATTGCGGTGTCTTGGGAACGGTCTGCTCATGACGAATCCCATGACTCTGGCAATACTCTTCAAACGGCCCAATGTACTCACCCCCATTATTTGAGCAAATACACTTCAACAACTTCCATGTCTCTCTTTCCACCATGCTATGAAAATTTTCAAACACGCCAAGTACTTCATCCTTGGTCTTCAGACTATATGCCCATATCTTTCTTGACGTATCATCAATGAAGGTCACAAAGTATGAAGCTCCCCGTGGGACTTCACTTTTATAGGACCACATAAGTCTGTGTGCACTAGTTCAAGGACATTGTCCTTTCTGTGAGACGGGAATCTTTGGAAAGACACCCTGTGTTGCTTTCCTATCAAACAGTGAGTACATGTATTTAAATGTGTACCTTTGATGTCTGGCAAGGCCTTTTGCTTAGCAAGAACTTCCATCCCTTTTATGCCCATATGACACAGTTCGGAGGAAACTTCTTCTTCTGCCGCATTCACTTCTGCTTTACACAAACTAGCCTGTGTTTTGTAAAGAGAGCAAGTTTTCTTTCCTCTGACTGCTACAATGGAACCTCTGCTCAGTTTCCATACCCTGTTACCAAACGAGTTTACAAAGCCATCATCATCTAACTTTCCAGCCGAATGTTAGGGACATGTCTTACATCCTTGAGTGTCAAGGTGTAGCCGACATTGGTTTCTACATGAACATCACCAATGCCTATAATCTTTGAGACGCCACTGTTACCCATCTTCACTTCACCATATTCACCACCGCTGTAGGTAGTGAAGAATTCCCTGTGCGGTGTGACGTGATAGGATGATCCTATATCTATCACCTACTCTGTATCTTGACATGAGGTACTAAGACAGCATACACCATAATCTGACATAATTCCCACTAGGTCGTCGACTAGTGCGGTAGTATCTCTGCTTGTGTTTCCGTTCCTCTGCATTATGTCTTCATGTACATAGTTATTCTTCTCATCCCTTTTCAGTATTCTGCACTCATATCTGAAGTGGCCCTTGGTGGCAGAATAGTAACATTGCCTCTATGCCTTAGGAGTTCTAGCTTCGCCCCTAGATTTACTTCTATCATCACCTCTAGAACGAGATGGTTTTCTGTATCTACCTCTCCCCCATTTCTCTGTGACAAGGATCTCTGAGTGAGGAGCTGCCTTTTGAACTCCTTCTAGTCTCCTCATTCAACAAAGACGTGGTAGCTATCTCCATGGTAACAATTCCATCCTTGGCTGCTCCGTGTAGAGAGACTGCTAACGTCTCCCAACTTTTAAGTAGAGAGCCTAATAGAAACAAAGCCTCAACTTCGTCTCTCAAATTAATCTTCATCAAATGCATCTAATTGATGGTATTATGTACTTCATTAAGATGCTCAGACATTGAAGAACCTTCTTAGTACTTCATGTTGGCAAACTTCTTAATGACCAGCACTTTGTTTCCACCTGACTTCCTCTCATAAAGGTCTTCGAGTTTCTTCCACAAGACAAAAGTTATTGTCTCTTGGGATACATGGTGAAAGACACTGTCGTCAATCCACTGTCGAATGTACCCAATTGTTTTTATGTCAAGCTTGTTCTACTCAGTCGCAGCAACCGCTTCCGATTTTTTTCTTCCATTCTCAATGGGTTGTGCCAAGTCCTTTCAATAAAGCAAGTCTTCCATCTTGGCTTTCCAAATGGTGTAGTTCTTCCTATTTAGACTCGTCATGCGAGTGTTCATGGAATGGTCCATTTCTACAAGTTATTTAAACTTAAATCTTCTCTTAGGAATTTTGTCAAACACCTTCCGACCAAGATTTGGATAACACCCTAGGCTAATCTAACCAAGGCTCTAATACCACTTGTTGGGGTTAATACCAATACCAATCGATTCCCCACTACACAAATAACTCGTATTTGAACTCAATTCAACTCCAGACAACAATCTAAATATTCCTTACAACCAAACTAACATGCCCAACTCGCTAAACAACTATTAACAACATATAATAATGTAAAATAGTAAAAGCAAACCACAACACAAAGATATACCGTGGTTCGGCCAATGGTGCATACTTCCACAAGAGCTAGTCCTTATATAAAGTGGAAAGGAAGATTACAATCACTCCTTGCAGTCTCTCACCTTACTAGATCACTCCTCTCTCTTTACAGGGTTGTATCTCTGTAAATGTTATCTCTTAATCTTGATAGCTTTCAAGATTGGGTTTTCTCTGACTTTTGTGTTGTCTCTCATGTGTTTGGATTTGCCAAAAACCCAAACATATAGTGCTAAACTCGTGGTTCTACAAATATAGAATCCTGCCAAAATAGGCATGGGTGCGGGATGCGCTTGGACTTGTGCTGAAATGGGCGTGGGGCGCTCTCTTGCCTTGGACAATGTCCAGGCGCTTGAGCATGTGGCATGCTTCAGATTGGCTTGTGGAGGGCGCGTGGCACGCTCTTGCCTTGGACGATGTCCAGGCACTTTAAGCGGGCGGGCGCCTTTAAATGTTGTGGTGGAGGCTGGGCGGCCGCTCTTGCTTTTCCACACAAACTGAACGGATTTCTCTCCTCTCCTCATGTGAGGGATAACTCCAACACCCTATACTATTCATAGCTATGTGAGGATATGGAGCAATACAATACGTTTCAACAGTATCCGAAGTTTATCCAGTGCTAGTATCGCACTCACATAGCTATGAATAGTATAGGTGGTGGTGTGATTAGTGATTAGCAACAAAGTCGGTATCCTCTTCATCTCTCTATTTCTTCCGTTCCATCTATGTTTGTGTTCCCCTTACACACACACCCCCCCCCAATACTATTCTATTCATAGTTATATGAGGATATAGAGCAATACAATACGTTTCAGTAGTATTATTCGAAGTTTATCCAGTGCCAGTATCGCACTCAGCGGACACCTTTGGGAGTCTTGGGGATGTAGTTAGCTACTCTTAAATTCTCCCTAAGGGCTAGCTATCTTATTTGTAACACTTATTATTATTGGGAGTGAAATTTAACTTTTACGTGTGTGTGTGTGTGTATATATATATATATATATCATTCGCTTCTCACTGATTGCCTCACGTGTTGATGCAATTCAACTTAGTTATATCTATAGTTAATTTTTGCTTTGGTGATTAGGCCACTTTGATTTCTTTATGTACGCATGACAACTACGCAATCTTTATCATATGGGACAAGAGACATACATAGTGCTCCTTTGCCTTGCAGCCTTGCACCTTAGTATTTGTAGTACATATGATATTGATGCAATTTTATTTGGGTTCTTATTAAATATCGGCTATACATTTTTTTTTCCAGGCAATCAGTTTTCTTATTGATACAATTAACCTGGATATGGAACGAGCTGTTCAATTAGACTCTATGGAACCTACTAAAGTTGGGGAGGTTACATTTTAAGTCTAACTTAAATATCTTATTGGAATACTGAATGCTTCTTTGCTTGCACTACTATTTTAGTTGAGGTTAAAGAAATGATAACATCAATTTCAGTTGTAACTACCCTTCAAGGTTTTGTATACACATGGTTCTTGTAAATACTCTAACCAAGCAAAGGATACTAGAACTTTGTCTTTGTCTTCTCACGTAATGGGTGTCATTTCCTTTAACAGTAAAAGTTCTTTCTTGTATGTTTCTCCCATTCGTTAACTTGATTGAGGTTTCATACAAGGTCTTGACTTTTGAGTTAAACGAGATTTCGATTATAAAGGATGAGGATCACTACTTCAAAGTAAGTTTTGGAATTACAATGGACAGGGCATACTGGGAAAAAAGGGGAAACATCTCAAGTTGAGTATTTATTGAGAAAGCAGGAACTTTGTGGTTGGTTGGAAGACTTTTGGATACTATCTGCAAAGACATGATCGTGGGACTAATGCTGAGAGGCAGAGATTTTCACAATCAGTTTTGGAGCAACTTATCTGGAAGATTCTGGGAGTTGGTAATCACTCCATCCTCTAGTAAAGCGAGAGGAGTCAGACTACTATTACCAAAAGAGGAGAACGGGAAGGGATGGCTGAGGGGCTAAAGAGGATAGCGGAAGGGATTAAGGAGAGTGGTCGTCAAGCGCAAGGACCACCAAAGGGCAGTCATTCCTACAGTGACGTGATGAGGGAAGTTAACCATAATTAAGAAGCAAGGAGTCCATTTCCTTTGGTAGCAGGTTTGGTGAGTTTGGAGCTGTGTTTCAGTAACGCGAACTCTTCTTGGGGGTGGCTGGAGAAGATGGCCGACTTTATCAAAACCATCCTCAAGGATGATGGATGACAATTATTTGAGAGATTAGTGTTCTAGAATGAAGAAGGGATCACTTGCAAACTTCTATTGAGAGCTCCATAAAAGGTGGTTCAAGAGAGCTCTCTTCTTGTTGAAGACGATGCTGAGGTAGAAGGGCGTGACACATGCGTCCACAGTCTATTGCAAAGGGAGAGTTTGACTAGGGTAGGTAATGTCTCGGTTGTTTTGGAGACTTAGTCACAGGTGACTAACTTTAATTTAAATTCCTTGAGAAGAGGGGGACACCAGTTAGAGCAGCACGTGTTGTTGTTGGGTATACTGGGGCCCAACTGCTGGACCAACATAGTGAGGCTACCTTCTTTGGGTGAGGGCAGTGATGAAAATTAGAATGAATCGATTGGTGTTTGGGAAGCAATGGGAGTAATGGTTGAAAAAGATTCAACCAGGATAAAATTTAAGTGTTATTAGCTAACTCAGAGAAGGATAGAAGAAGTGAAGCAGAGAGAATGGGGACACTATTGGATCGAATTTCGATGATTTGGTGGACTTGGAGTGCTAGTTAGAGGAGGTTGAGGAAGAAGTTGGGGAAAATATCCGTTTCCAATGATAGTCTTGGAATATCAACGGGGTAGGGGGTATAGACAAGGAGATGGATTAGGAGATTGAAGAGTAAATGGAAGGTCGACTTCCTTAAAGTCAAGGTGGGAAACTATGAACACTTGAAGGGCAATGCAATTTGTTCCTTCTTTGGGGAGGTAGAAATCCGGTGGTATTGTATCTTTATAAGGTAAGGATGTGGTTGAGGTGCTAGAGGGGCTTTCTCTTTGTCGGTCTGTTGTAAATGGGGAGAGAATCAAAATTGGTGCTTGTTAACTAACATCTATGAGCTTTTCAATAAAAGAAATTTTTTGGATGGAGTTGGAAGTGCGAGGGGTGGAGCGGGATGCATGGTGTTTTGGAAGCGATTTCAATGCAATTAGATTTTTATAGGAAAGAAAGGGTGAGGTTAGATTCATGAGAAAATTTACACTTCATAATTGTCTCATTAACATTCCTACGGTGGCGGTGTTGGTTTTTTTTTTGGGGTGGGGTGGGGGGAGGGGGATTCACTTGGTCTACAGGGTTGGAGAACCCATCCATGAGTAGAATTGATAGATTCTTGGTGGCACCGGAATGGGAGGAGAGGTATTATAAAGAGTTTTTGCAGAAGATTCCTAGACCTATTTTGGATCATTGGCCAATTTTTTTTGGAGTGTGAACCTAAATAGGGTGGCCCTAGGCTATTCAAATTTGAGACGATGTGGTTTAAGGAGGATCCTTCGATGGAGGAGTGGTGGAAATCCTTTAACTGTAATTGCAAAGAGTGGTTTGTGCTATGCAAGAAATTGGTTTGCCTTAAAGAAAAACTAAGGGTAAGGTATGAAATAAAGCTAAGCTATATTGACACAGATAGGTGTGTAACATGGATACGAAGTGTCTGACATGGCAAAATATAAAAAACTAAGGTATATCACACAATGTGTTCGATATGAACACGTGGATACATATTTGATAGATTATTTTTTGAAATATGGCTTGTCCATGTAATATATAGTAATAAAGAGATTTTCGAAAGGGTGGACACAAAGATATGTCTGAAATTAGAAGAGGTGGCTACTGCTACGCTTTGCTGGAAGGAAGAGGATGAGTGTTTATCTAATGAGGAAAGAAAGTAGAAGAAACAACTTATTATGGATCTTGATTCTTTTCTTTTATTGGAGACTTAATAGAGGCAAAAATCTAGAGTGAAGGAGGTGAAGGAGAGGGAAAGAAACACAAAATTCTTTCACATAATGGCAAAGCAAGGGTTAGAACGAAGAATATGTATGTATTGTCTTATGGTTGATGGGGGTCTCCTTGATGGGTTTAAAGCTTTTAATAAGGAGGGGGCAATTTCTATTTCTCACTTGCAATTTGTGAATGGCACCATGTTCATTGTTAATGTCACAATGGAGAAAGCGTTTACTATCAAAAGTCTTCTTGCTATTCTTGCTTGGTCTAAGTTGTGCGCCAGATTGAAAATCAAGTTGTCCAAGTCCATCCTCTATCCTCTATGGCATTGGGGAAGTGGATATAAATTGATGGGAATTGCAAATGTGTTGGGATTTAAGGTTGAGGTGTTGCGTATGACCTATTTGGGATGGCCATTGGGAGCTAGCACAAATTCCATATCTAGTCAGCAGGAGGTGATCGAAAAGGTTACTTCTAGGCTTGCGGTGTGGAAGTCTAAATGCGGGAGATGTACCTTGGTATAATATCCCTAACTACTATCTCCCTTTGTTCCCTATTCCATTGACGGTTCTAAAGAAACTAGATAAATTGTTTAGGGGTTTTATATGGGGTAGTGTGGGTGGAAAGAAAAAAATTATTCTTGTGAAGTGGGACCAATTTTGTCTTTCTAAAGATAAGGGAGGTTTGGGGTGCAAGCAAATTTTACTTGTGAATAAAACTTTGATGACAAAATGGTTGTGGAGATTTTGAGAGGAAGAAGGGCATTTGTGGCAAAGGGTGGTGGTGGACAAAAAAAGGTAGGGGGATACCAAGTGGATCATGAAGGAACCTACAAATTCTTATGGAAATACTCTGTTTTGGAGGGACACTGTGGATGGATAGAATGAGTTTGTGATAGGTATCACCCAATGTTTTAAAAATCGCTAGGCGGTAGTCGGGCGGTAGGGGAGTGCCTAGCACCTAGCCCTTCTAGACGGGCTAGGCACTAGGCGGTTTTATTTTTCATATATATATAGTGTAAATGTAAATGTATATATGAAAAATGAAGAAATGAAACTTAATAGACTTCTTAAAAGGATTTCGTGCATTTTTTACCCATGAACTTGTCCTATTTGATCAAATTAGACCATTGAACTTTTATTTTTGCATATATTTTTCATGTTGTTAGTTTGTTATTCTATACTCCATTATATTTGGGTGATCTTAGACATACCCATAAAAACACTCTCGTACCCCATAACTTTTTGTCATGCCCCAATAACAGCTTAAATCTAATAATATCTCCCAAATAATTTGGGGTATTTCCAATAAAGGCAGGGGACAAAAGAATAAAAAAAAAATAAAAAACAAAATAACGACACATCTATTTGGTACCGTTTTTTAGTAAAAGTTTATTTCGTATTCTTCTTCATTCTTCTCGCTTTATCTAAAAAAAAAAAAAAAAAAAAAAAAACTTAGGAGCCTTGTCTTGCAAATACAAATTTAGTCCATGCGTATTAAACTTGAACTTGCTTTTAAATTACGAAGTCATCTCCTTCAGTATTTCTAACCTTTGTCTTTTAGCAACTCTGTAATGAATTCGGAATTGGGTAATGAATTTGGAATTGGGTCTGTTGAGTCTTAATTGGTTGTCTGTTTAGCTTTCACCACCATAGTTGTTTGATGAAATGCCGCATTGATCGAGCGACGGTTAAGCTCTGCAAGCTTTTCGTAGAAAGGGGAGCTGCTTTCTTTTCTTTAGGTGATTGTATGCCATTATCTCTATGTATCCAATTGTATATGGACTACATATGTTGAGAAATTGTCTTGGTATCTGGTCTATGAAATTTATGTTCAGTCGTTGCATTCGACTTTGCAAAATTTGCATGCCTTAATCTTTATTCAGTGATTTTGGGTTATGTACTGGGAATTGTGAGAAATGGCACCATCCTGAGCCAGATAATTTTATACCAAAAGTCGCCTAGAAAAGAGAAGAAACAAGAATGAGCATGTACATGTTGCACCGAGTGGCATGCTAATCAAGATTCATCGTATATGTCTGATTTAAATTATTCCGCAGGACTGCATTTTTAGTTTGTTGTATCAATGAAGTCCTTGGGTTCACTGGGCATCTTGCTCTTTGAGATGTCCCGAATAATGCGCTTCACACAAACCTCTCCGAGCCGCAGAGGTATATTGTAACATAGCAATACTCACGGTGGAATGTGACAAGTAATTTTATTAGTCAAGTAGACATACCCTCGGAAGGATTTATTTTTACTTTTTACTCCCCGTTTCCCTCTTCCTTATTAAGTAGAAAACCAGTTACATGATATCTAAGAACACCAAAGCGCACTAATGCTACGTATGATTTTTCTCGATAAATCCGCTAAAAACACGCTCATTGAGGTGTCTAAAATCCACAGTTGGTTTTGACTAACCCAAAGAGCTCCAGTAGATAGATTGCCCGGTGGCTTAAGTGTAATGTAATATGTTTGTTTGCCCTTTTGCTTCCCGCTTTCCTTGCATTTAGGACCTGCTACGAAAAGAATCACTTCATGAATAGAAAGGGTAATTTCTTTGGTGTCTTTTCAAACTTTTCTTGTATTGCATTCTTTGCCATTCCCGTAGGGGAGTGATATTCTCTATCCAAAGACGCTTTAGCATGGTGGAACTAATGCACCGACCTATGATATCGTCGCGATCCACGAGCCAACATCGCTACCACAAGACGATCGCAACATCACGCTTAACTACACCAAAGCAAAGGACACGCACTCTATCCATAAGCAATCATGACCAAGGAGTACTTTGCACTAATCCCGACCGACAACATCGACACGGCCGCAGCTACTTGCTCGACCGCCACCCATCATCATCACAGCAGACCTCATGTAGATA
Organism: Coptis chinensis; assembly: GCF_015680905.1. Taxonomy (NCBI): domain Eukaryota; kingdom Viridiplantae; phylum Streptophyta; class Magnoliopsida; order Ranunculales; family Ranunculaceae; genus Coptis; species Coptis chinensis. Next base: position 58,452,121 of record NC_141463.1, read on the forward strand.
TTTCTCACGCGTTCCCATGATCCACACCCCACGCCGCTGGTGACATCCTCTACACGGAGGGGGTGAGGATACACCAATCTCTATAAATACCACTCCTATGAACTACGCCAGACTGATTCTACTCTCGAGCCCAAAACCCGTGAGAAAGATACGTGAGGCGCTCGCCCAAAAGCCGAACTCGGTCTCACCCATCCATCCATATCACCCCCGTAGACCGCTTTGTAAGGGAATATCACATCACACCTTTACATTGGCGGCGCCTCCGTGGTCTCGATTTTGAGAAACCAAACCACTTTCACACTAATCAAGAACAAAACCAAACCAAAAGATTCTCAAGCCCACGGCATGGTAAGCCTCGGCTCAATTCAACACTTTGGCCGCCAGCCTAGGAACAATGAATCGAACAAATTGCCCAACTCGTGCAAGAAAACGCCACATTACGCGAACAAGTTGACACACAAAGCCCACTCCGCCGGCATCAGCAGACGACGACGCCATCAACGCCGGGCCAACATCACCGAAGCTAAACCAAAGGCTCGACAAAAATGCGGTCAAGAAGGATTCCACCATGATAGTGCAGAAAAATGTTGAAAACCTATCGCGATCTCCATTTGTTTGTCAAGTACTTCACAAGGTCTCCCCTCCAGACTTTGTCCAACCAAGGTTCCCACTATATGACGGTCGCACATGCCCAGGCCAACATATAGCACGATATGCTCAAAGCCTTGCACTATACAGCGCCCCAGAGTTCGACCATCTACGATGCGCTCTCTTTCCAAAGAAGCTTGAAGGATCGCCCACTCGACCGGTTTTTCTCCCTCGAACCGACTCCATAAGAAGCTTCAACAAATTACCGACTGCTCGCGAGCCAAGACGCATACAAATGCATCGCAAGAAGGGTGATCTCAATTCACTCTTCCAACTCACTCTGGGCAGGGAGGAAACCTACAGCTCCTTCTTAAGCCGGTTCAAAACAGAACTCTTGGACATGGAAAGCGGCCTCAAGGAATCATTTGCCGCAGTGGCTTTCACAACCGCCGCGACCCGTATACCGACCTAACCGTGTCGCTTTGAAAGACCAACCCGAACGCTGGCGAAATAGACGCCGAGTGGATAAATACATCAAGCTGCAAGAAGCTTTGCTAAAGCAGAAACGAGAAGAAGAAGAAGCAGCAGAAGAGGGAGAGGTTTACGAAGTAGCATCATCTTCTAGGAAGCGACCCCGACAACAAGGGCAACCATCCAGACCCAAACCAAGAAATGATCGGGAATTCGCCGTGCTCACTAGATCTCCTAGTTACATACTAGAAAAGATCAAGCGCCGCATTCTACCGACCGCAGATAAGGCAGCCAACAGACGCCTGCATTCAGCCCTATCATCGCTTTTCACCGCCAAATTGCCAATGACGACCGACGCCTCACCGGGGCTCAAGCATTACTTGCAAGACCTGATCGAAGCTGGGCACATCAAGCAGTACACTAATATACCTGACGGCGACCTGCGCCACAAACTCATGGCTCGCAGGATACGAAGCAGGTCCCCACCTAGACGGAGCGCCTGAGGTCTCAAAGTCGCCTCACACAGCAGAGGACGCCCCCGAACGATCCATCAAGATCGCCCCACCGCCAAGAGGTCGCGAAAGCACAACGTAACCATACACATGATCACTTCCAAGATGATTCCGCCTCAAGTTCACGGAAAAAAAGCGCCAGAGGCCCCATGAAGTATACAATTTCTCTTCACAAGCCGCAGCCGCCACGCAGCTTCGTATGCCGAGAACAGGAGATATCACCTTCTCCGAGGTCGACCTCAACAAGGTCCGCCCCGCGATAACGATGCACTCGTGGTCCACGCCAAAATCAGCTGATCGGACCGGCTGCGAAGTTTTGATCGACTCGCAGCTCTTGGCGATATTTTGTTCTACCACACGATCCAAGAGATGAACTTACCAAAGTCGGTCTTCATAGACCCCATTGCACCCCTTCTTCGATTCAACGGCCCGTGAGAGTCGATCCAATAGGAGATATCATCCTCCCGCCTCCCCAAATGGGATCCCGGGAAGACAAAGTCAGCTTCAACACGCGCTTCAGCGTCCTAGATACCAAGTCGTCCTACAACGCAATTCTAGGACGACGTTGGATACATCAGATGCAGGCCGTACCATCCACGCTGCATCAGGTCATCCGTTTTCCCGGCCCAAGGGGAATGATGGAGCTTCGAAGCAATCAGCTCGAGGCCCATCATTGTAACCAGATCATTGCCGCAACCAAGACCACGGAACCTCCCATCTCCGTCAGCAACGAACCTACCAACTATACAATGGCCAAAGATTTAGTGGCTGAAGTGAGAACTAGCGCAGCAAAACAGAACGCTGCCCCGATCTCGACCACTATCAAAGCAAAGAAGCGCATTAACAAAGACAAAATCCCGAGGTCGCCCCATTGAAAGCATCACGAACAAGCAAAGTCTCGCGGGCAACACCACCACCTCCTCTCCAACCAGAAGAAAGGCGTGGAATCGCCTTCAGCTCGTTGTCACGCCAACAAATAGCCATCCACTTCGACCCCGTTGTCGTAATCCACGAGGACGCCCCAGCCCTCCGACTACTATAGCCAACCAAAGACTAGCACAGACTCTACAAAGAACAATCCTCCGTGAGAGCTTTAACGCATGCAGAGCCAAGCACCGACTCAAGACAAGCAAAGAAGTGAACTCGGGAACCGAAGACGACCCTAAACTCGCTCTATGGGGAGCCAACCTTGACCCCACACTTAAGGCTCAACTTGTAAATTTTCTGTCCATGAATAAAGATGTATTCGCTTTGGTCGATATCGATGTACCTCGTATAGACCTAGTGTTGCATGCCACCGGTTAAACGTCAACCCCGGCGCCAAAACCAGCTTCGACAAATATCTAGACGATTGTCATTACGCTTTCAAAAAGCAATCAACGACGAGGTAGATAAGCTCAAACAAGTCGGTTTCATCCGAAGGTCGACTACCCAGAGTGGATCGCCAACATAGTGGCAGTCCGAAAAGAATGGCACAAATTGCGTTTGTCGCCGACTTCACCAACGCCAATCAAGAAACTCCAAAAGACAGCCTTTTCCCTACCAAGAATCGAATCGACTAACTAGTCGACCCGGACTTGTGGGCACGAAATGCGCTATCATTCATGGACGCCAGATAGCGGGTACAATCGATACCACTAGCTCAAGAAGATCGAGAAGACATCATTTATCACCGAAAGCAAGGAATTTATTGTTACAACGCTCTCCGCTCGACTAAAGAACGCAGGAGCGCGACCTATCACGGGCTAGTAACTAACATGTTCCAGACATGTTAGGATACCATGGAGGTCTACATTGACGATATGGTTGTCAAAAGCAAAAAGCAAACCGACCACCTCACTCACCTCGAAAGCAAGCGCTTCTCCAAACTACGATTTAACCGAATGAAGTCAACCCGAGAAGTGTCTTTTTGCGCGCCCTCCGAAAATTTCTCGATATCGTCTCGCAACGAGGCATCGGGCAAATCCAGACCAAATTCGGGCTTCATCGACATGCCCGACCCGCAAAACAAAGAAACAGATACAAAAGTTGTCGTATGGTCGCCGCGACTCAACCGATTCATATCCGTGAGCGCCGACAAATGCCGACCGCTCTTACAGATACTCAAGAAAGGCGAGCAATTCTCATGGAACGATCAATGCCACCAAGCATTCGCCACCCTCAAAGAGTACCTCACAACACCTCCCGGCCCTAGCCAAACCAACCGACGGAGAAACTTTGGGGCTCTATCCGGCGGTATCCGATTTCGCCATCGGTTCGGTCCTATTCAAGGATCTAACATAATTCGAAAAGCCGATCTACTTCACAAGCAAGACACTCACTCCACCGAAGAACTACTCTTACATAGAAAGAGCGGTCCTTGCTTTGTTATACTCGGCAAGAAAATTCAGACCAGATTTCCGTGCTCATCCAATCAAAGTGCTTAGCGATCTCCCTTTGAAGAGGATTCTTCACAAAGAAAACAAGACTACCGTGATGGCAATATATGGGTCGAAGAGTCGGGCTTAACACCACATGGAATTCGGTCCCGCCGCGATATCACACGTATGGTCGTCGCGGCGGACTTCCTAGCAGATTTCCCAACCGACGACCCTAATCGAGGTCAAACAGAGGTCGCACCCAAGAAAGCGGCATGCAAACACCGGTCCCTACGCCGATGGTTCCAAAGAACCCCGAGGCAAAGTGGTATGGAATCGCCTTAGTCTCCCCGAGGGAGCTATGGTAGAGAAGGCGCAGCTCGATAGACTTCGCAACGCCAAACAACGGCGAGTAATGGCACTAATAATGGAATGATACGCGATCCAAATTTCGAGTAAAGGAGATCCAAATATTTAGTGACTCGCGAATCGGTCGCTCGCCAGTTGCAAAAGAGTACACTACCAAATAAGGTAACCTCTCCAAATATCTTCAAGTTGTTAACAATTTGCTTCCGCCATTTAGCGTAGAGCGACGATATTATTCCATTTTTTTATGTGACGAGAACCGCCACGCAGATAGCTTGGCATACTTAGCCACCCGCATTAATCGAATCGCGGTCCCTCGACAACCGATTATCGGCGTAGTCGACCGACTTCGCTTACCAAGCGAACCAAGTCTTGACAATTAGCGACTGCTCCCACTCTCAAGATCGACGAAGTCGCCCCCCGATGCAGCCTATTATACAAGATATCCAAAGACGCACACTCCCGCAGGAGCGCGCACAAAAGCCAAGAAGGTTCCACACCAAGCACGTAGCTATTGTTTGGTGAACGGCAGATTATTCCGCAAATCTGCCGGGGGACCCCATCTGAGATGTATCAATCCAGAGCAAGGCCAGCTAATTTTTGCTGAAATTCACGAAGGAGAGTGCGGCAACCACGCTGGAGGTCGGTCACTAGCCCACAAAGCGATCTCTCAAGGGTACTTCTGGCCTCGTATGCAGATCGATGCTAAAGCGTATGTCCTCAAATGTGTCAAATGCCAAACATTTGGTCACAACATCATACAACCAGCTCGCGAACTGATTAACATCGCGAGTCCTTGGCCGTTCCACATGTGGGGCATGGACATTATGGGACCATTCATCCCTCAGAAGAGCACCGGCTTCCGCCATCCTTGCTGCCACGCACTACTTCACTAAGTGGGTTGAAGCAATTCCGCTAGCACACGCCAAAGAATCACATGTCGAAATTTCATTTGACTCATATCATCACCCGGTTTGGCCTACCACATACACCGGTGATGGATAATGGCTCCTACCAAGGGCAAAACAAATAAAAGAGTTTCGCCAAATGGAAGATCGCTCATGCATTCTCTACACCACAAGACGCCAAAGCAATGGACAAGCAGAGGCCAGCAATAAGGCCATTCTAGAGAATTTGAAAAGAAAATTGAAAAGAACAAAAGCCGCCGGCCAATCACCGAGAACATACTGGGGCCCATCGCGACTACAAATTTCGCTTCAAGCACCGGGCGAAGTCACCATTCTCCCTATGCTATGGCACGTAGCCGCCATACCCACCGAAATGACAATCACGACAACCCGATCCGAACTTGTCGAAACAGCCTTTAATGACTCGGTTTTAGCTCGAGAGATCGACCTCCTCGAGGAACGGCGCCGACCTAGCGTACCGTCCGAAAGTGGCAGCCTACCAACAGTCCTCAAGAGATCTTACAACAAACGAAAGTACATCCACGATCTTTTCAACCGGGGGATCTCAGATTGAAGAAAACTCAAGACGATGCTAAGCTAGCACCAACATGGGAAGGCCCTTACATCGTGGAACGCTGCCGCTGGCAACGGCCAGTATTGATTAAAACCCAAGAAGGAAGGATGCCGCCACCCACCATGGAACACATACTTGCTAAAGCAATTTTACCAATAGTTGTATTACGCATTGTAAGTCCCGCTCCCGTGCACAACAAAGTTCAAATGAAAGAAACTCAAGATGGTATCATAAATGGCGGACCTACTCACATCTCCAAACCACACCTCCCACGAGCAAGCTCCATACCTAAACACGCTCAACAACGCCAGACGCCTCAGAGCTTACAGCTCAACGCTTCTCCGAAGTCTCGCTAAGTTGAGGACCTATACTTCTAGGATCAACTAAGCGAACGCTTCAGAGCAAAACGCCTCGGGGGCTAAACACGCTCAAACGCGCCAGGACGCCTTCAGAGCTTACAGTGCTCAACGCTCCGAAGTCTCGCTAAGTTGAGGACCTATACTTCTAGGATCAACTAAGCGAACGCCTCAGAGCAAAACGCCCTCGGGGGGCTAAACACGCCAAACGCGGGACGCCTCTCGAGGAGCTTACAGGCTCAACGCCTCGAAGTCTCGCTAAGTTGAGGACCTATACCTCTAGGATCAACTAAGCGGTGAACGCCTCAGAGCGTAACGCCCTCGGGGGCTAAACACGCCAAAAACGCCAGACGCCTCGAGCTTACAGGCTCAACGCCTCTCCGAAGTCTCGCTAAGTTGAGGACCTATACTTCTAGGATCAACTAAGCGGTGAACGCTCAGAGCGTAACGCCTCGTATTAAACACGCCAAAAACGCCGCTAAAGACGCCTCAGCTTACAGGCTCAACGCTTCCCAAGTCTCGCTAAGTTGGGGGCATACACTTTTCGATTCAACTAAGCGAACGAACGCCTCAGAGCGTAACGCCTCGGGGGGCTAACACGCCAAACGCAAGACGCCTCGAGAGCTTACAGGCTCAACGCCTCTCCAAGTCTCGCTAAGTTGGGGGCATACACTTTTCGATTCAACTAAGCGAGAACGCTCTCAGGAGCAGAACGCCCTCAGGGGCTAAACACGCGCTCAAACGCGCAAGACGCTCTCAGGAGCTTACAGGCTCAACGCCTCTCCAAGTCTCGCTAAGTTGGGGGCATACACTTTTCGATTCAACTAAGCGAGAACGCTCTCAGGAGCAGAACGCCCTCAGGGGCTAAACACGCTCTCATACGAGCAAGACGCTCTCAGGAGCTTACAGGCTCAACGCCTCTCCAAGTCTCACTAAGTTGGGGGCATACACTTTTCGAATCAACTAAGCGAGAACGCTCTCAGGAGCATTACGTCCTCAGAGACTAAAACAAACTCTCATCCGAGCAGGACGTCCTAGAGAGCTTACAGGCTCATAGCCGCTTTCATCCTCACTAGACGAGGACCGATTTTCCTAGGGTTCACCAACGAAGAACGCTCCCAGTGAGCACCATAACCCACGAAGTCACAGGGGCACGGACCCCTTTCGTCCTAAAAGATCAAACACTTACATATCGTGTTCCCATGCACTATCATAGCAAAGATTAACATGTAACGAGAATACATTTCAGAAGCAAAATCCATAAACGGGATCAAAGCCATGAACAAATCAGACCAAAACATATACAGCATTAATCAAGGTCTCACCAAAAGGAGCACACATTTCGGATCCAGGGAGATCAGCTCTAGATCACCGACCTGCTGGGTCTACCCAGAAAATCCAGTGTCGGCTACCGACATAAAAACAAAGTTAACGAATCGCCACCTTCGTGGAAACCAGCCCAAAATTCAAAAGCGAAACCGCCGGGCAAAAACGAAAACGCAGCTCTAGTGTTTAACCCTCATAGGGCAAAGAAAACACACAAGTTAATATCAAATCAAAAAATGAAGAACATACTTTCACCAATAGACAAACTCACCATCACGGAGCAAATAATTACATGTTTATCCTCGTGAACGCTCTTTGGTTGAGGGAACATGCCCGCACCGCAGAACAACACGCGATACCGCCTCTCGAGCACCATCCGCTTCTTTAGTCGACAAATATTTCGGCCCAAATTTTGGCGCATCACTACAGCGGTGGTATACGCTGCCCCGAGCCTTACGGGCAACCCTTCCGCATTGCTTCACAGACGGGGACTTCCGCGATCTCCACTTGCGGATCCGCCATAAACGCAAAGAAGTTTCATTTTCATCAAGAATAAAGACGACATTTAGCCGACATAGTCTCCAAATTTTCTTCTTATCACCACCCGAAAGCAGCTCGCAGACATCCCAAATTACTTCGGGCATCAAGATCGGTATCGAGCGCCAGACAACCCTCTTCAACTTTTATCATAACCAAAGAAGAAACTACAAGTAGGGAAGCACAATGAAAATCAATCAAAGAGGACGACTCAAAAATTAACAAACAACGACTTCACCAAACAACAACCGCCATGTCCATGGTCCCTGTGAGCGATCCATGTCTTCGCCCTCGACCTCGCCTTTGTCCCCGCCCAAAGACAATACCCCTCGAAGACTAGTCGCTATAGGTGCGGAGTGGAAGCCGCAATGAGCGCTTTTACAAAGACGCTTCTTCCCCGACATCCCGACGTAAAGAACTCACTCCCCATCGCCCCTAACGCCGTGGGCTGAACTCCCACTAGCGACGTGGCCCCCCCGCCTCCAGTCGCTCTATCCGCTCGGGCGACCGAGGGACACCGTCCTCCCGTGGGGGCGACGATCACAACACCTCCGGTTGGGGCCACGACCTCGACCGGGCCGCTTAGCTTTTTTTGACCCCGACGCTACCGCCTTCCTCTTGCCACCACGGGCATCGTGGCACATCGCGGATGAAACTCCATTTCCTCCATCGAGAGGAGAGCTCTCTCAGACCGCTTCTTCCCACCAAAAGCGCGTGAATAACGAGCCATAAAGAAAAAATCTAAACCACAAGGAACAAAACAAAGCCAATAAGCAAGAGGCAACATCCAACATAACGATCACACCTTTACAACAAGAATGAAAGAACAAACGTACCTGAGAAGACGACCAACGAAATCACGCAAGGTCAGAAAAGCGAAGACAGCAGTAACAAGAAGTCCAAATGCCGTTGCTCTCCCCGAACAGTTTCTATTTATGCAAAGGAAACGTATCTTCCCGAGGCAACTCATTAAGGCATCGAGACGCCAAACGCCAGTCCAACTGGCAACCATCATTTCATATTCCACAGACCCTTCATCTCCGCACACGTGCCCAGCACGCACTTTAATGGAAGTGACCATCGATCACAGGGGCGCCCAAACCGCATCCATACCGACTAACTAGAGGACGCTTAACACCGCTACACGCGAAAAAAAAGTTCAAGGGTGACATAGTCTACCAACCTAAAGGCATACAAATCAAAATGTATATACAAGACGCAAGGAAGAAAAACACAGAATAACAATATAGCCTTAATATAAAACAGTTAGCAAACTGACGACCGCAAATTACCAGTCGCCGAATAAGCCGAAATACTGGTCTACCCAGGAAATCCAGCCCAACTAAACATCAGTATCATACAGATAGACATAAAGGAAAGGACGAACTGCCTAGGTAACCCCAGGAAAACAGCTCTATTGTTTTAGGCCAGAGGCCGCTTAAAAGCACAAAAAACAAAACCAGACATTGACCTCTCAAATCACATCATCAAAGCCTTCCACAAGAGGGACGTCCAACACTTGGGAACAGCTCGGATCACCAGGGGACGCCACCACTCCTTCAGTTAACGTCCCACCCAGACCGCCAACGACAGGAGGCTGATCCCCAACCACCTCACCAAAGAAGAAGTAAACGACCGCAGACCAAAGACTACCGACCTCGAGTGAATCGACCTGTCGGTCTATTACCGGTCCATGCGTGGGCACCTCGGGCAGTCGCCGTATCTCGCCTCCAGTTCTTCTATTTCAGCACGGATAGCAAGATAGGCCTCCCTCGCCTCCATCGCAGTAGCTTTTACAACGCGCAGCGAAGCGTATTAGCAGCATCGCCCTTTTTTCGTGATCGCCGACCTCATGCCCCTCACCGCTTCGCTCACACAGCCGACGCCCTATCCAGAGAAAAGAAACCAGTTGCCTTCTTCGAGTATCCAGCTCCACCTTCTCCGATTGAGCTATCGCCGGAGATCGGAGACTTCGAGCCTCAAGGACTCAACCTCCGACTTCTCCATCTCAAAGAAACAAGGCGGTAATTGTCTTCAATTTCGGTACTCGCAATCACCGCAATACCGCATTAGTTCCACAAACAAACGATGAGCAACGATTACAATAAGTAATAGTAAAAACAAGAATAACACGACCACTTACCGCACAAATCGCCTTATCCACCCCCTCTCGATTCGACTCCAAATCCTTGGCATCAAGGTCCTTCCTATCACCATCAAGCGTCATCCCTCCAAAAAGCAAGCAAATTATGGGTGCGGACTTGTAGCCGCAACCGACCTCTTCACATAGCGCTTCTTCCCGCTTGTCTCATCAATGTACATCGTTGCGCCCACTCGTCCTTTCCAAGATCGGGCGGCCCCCTTTACCGCCGCTCTTTGAGCCAACCTTCCCTTCATCTTGCCCGAGGCATCTCCAACAACACGGGTCGAACGACCTCCGGACAACCTCCGGGCCGCCCTCAACCGAACGCTGAAGTCGGGCATCGGCCTCGACCTCGGTTATGGAGCTGCCCTCCCCACCCATTCGCACCTCACCACCCCCGGCGGTCCGGGCCACCCTCGCAGCCTTAGCTTAGGTCGGTATTCTAACGCGGAGGGGAGCGCCCTCCACGCCGAACGGAGCATCCTCCCGACCCATCCCCGACCCGCACCTGAGGCCCAAAGACTTCGGGGGTCGCTTCACCCCAGTACGGCCCCGGTTTCTATCCTCTCTGGTCACCAGATCACTCCCACGCTTCTCCATAACACGTACTTTGGACGCTCCCTTACCACGAGCCCTACTTTTCTGAGCTTCCCTTCTCTTCCGAACGACAGCCCTCCACGCCCTTAAAGAATTCGGGCGACCTCGGCAACTTCGCAATTTTCGCCCCGAAATAACCTAGCGGCTCTCGACACGCTTCTCGGTTCGTCTCACGTGGCAGGACGGTTATCCGTATAAAAGACAACATAACAAATATTAGATCAATACAGATCAATCGTTATCAGCAAAAAACCTAAAAAAACGTACCGGTACCCACCAGTGAAATCACACGTTTTCTTTGTCAACACCGAACCCACTCGCACATTGGTTACCCACTAACAGAACGGTCTTTTATCCCAAGACTCGTTACTCACTCCATCCGAACGGTGACGAGTAGCTCGGGTTTGCAAGCTAAAGTTATATGCCCTAGATCGCCTTCAAGGTGAAGTGCTCAATAATATCGGCGACTTCGATCCGGTATTCACGGCCGGGCGCTCAACAGTCGAACACCTTCAACAACCGCCACGCGTTTACCAACGAATCGCACAGCGCTTTGCCACGTTGGTTCAAAATTGACAAACCAACTTCAAAATGGTATCGCCATATGCCCTCGTCTGCCCTCGCACGATCACCCCGGCGCGGTGGGGCGTACCTATCGCTAAAACCAAGACGCCTCGATCGACAAAGCTCGTGGATCTCCGCACCATCTACGCTATACCATATCTTTTCCCTCGATATGGAAACGCCTCAAAGCGTGTTTATCCACAGCCCTAGTTGGCAGCTTTCGCCGAAGACGACCTCTCACCGCGTCCCCGGTGCCAACGCCAAGAACCACGTATAGATCGAGCATCGCTTTTCCTCACTCACAGCCTCATCCCCATCACCCTCACCCCGCGATACCAACCGATTCATCCGTCTCCTCCTCATCCTCCCAACCAAGGGAAACTTCACGGATCTCGCTCGAACGAAAGTGTCATCGAATCCGACATCTTTCTCCTCTAAACTTATCAAATCTAGCTACTAGTATCTAACATAGTACCCTAACAATTCTAGCACGTAAGCTTAGCACCAAACAAGGGAAACGGGTTCAAAATGGCGAGCACTAACCTCAAGATTGATGCGCTTAATGAAGTTCTCTACCAAACGGCAAAAAAAAATGAAGTCTCGGTCACGCAAGTAGGATTTTTGAACAACCGCCCCTCCAGCTTCCAAGGCATTATGATTACACCCTAGCCCTAGCCATCCACGACTTCCAAGTAATCGCCTTTGTCTTTTTCGCGATCCCGAAAAACGGGCCACGCTTTCTTCTCAGAATCGCCGATCCTCGCCACGTCGCACACACACGCCACACGCGATCATACTAACTAAGCGACGCGGTTAACACCAAATGTTTCTAATCGATCGTGGGTCGCTTCCCAAAATATCACATAGTACGCCAAGCGTTATCACCGTTCTCTCTCGGTGGGTCGTTACCACCACAACCTATCGAGGGGGCCGTGGTAGGGAGTGATATTCTCTATCCAAAGACGCCGCTTAGCATGGTGGAACTAATGCACCGACCTATGATATCGTCGCGCATCCACGAGCCAACATCGCCACAAGACAGATCGCAACATCACGCTTAACTACACCGATGACCAGCGATACTCCTCCCTATCCATAAGCAATCATGACCAAGGAGTACTTGCACTAATCCCCGACCGATCCATCGATCACGGCCATAAGTTACTTGCTCGACTCCCACCCTCATCATCACAGCAGACCTATGTAGATATTTCTCACGTGCTCCCATGATCCACACCCCACGTTGGTGACATCCTCTACACGTGGAGGGTGAGGATACACTCCGAATCTCTATAAATACCACTCCTATGAACTACGCCAGACCTGATTCTACTCTGAGCCCAGTCCCCAGAGAAAGATACGTAGGCAGTTCGCTCCAAAAGCCGAACTCGGTCTCACCCATCCATCCATATCAGTCCCCCAGAGACTGTTTGTAAGGGAGTATCACATCACACCTTTACAATTCCTATTTGCAGAAATGCTAAACATTGAGGTGACCAAAAGTGATTGGCCAGCCAATGTCAAGTTGTTCCAGTTGGTACTCATCCTGCCAATGAATGACTACGTTTCAAAATTTTGAAATTGTATAATCAGACATACAGACCCAGGTTGATATAATTGAAAATTTCATGCACAATGAGTGAATGAGAGAATTCTGTTTATTGATGAGAATGGCGACTGGCAGGAATTGCATATGTAATGTAGCATATGTTCTTTAGTTTTTTAAGCTTGTCAGAGTACTGTTACACATTTACCATCTTATGTGTTGTTAGGGGCAGCATTTAGTTGTGAAACAGCATAACTCGTTAAGCAAAGCCAGGCTTTTACTGTTACAGTGTAAAATTTTGCATTCTGTCACGGTCGATGTGTGAGAGGATAGCTAGGACTATACTAAAAGAAAAAATGTCAATTCCTAATTTCATTCAATGATTCAAAGCACCATTAAATTAAGACTACGTAACCCCCACAAACTAGAAGAGAGATCACTAAAGTAATATTGACAATTGGACCAAAAAAAAAGCATACGTCATACGTGGGAACCGAAACTCCAAAGTCTTCCTCTTTCAAATGAGTTGAGGATCCTGGTTAGACCCGATAACAATCTTTAATTCAATATATTAAAAACAAATGTGGTCTTGTACTGTTGCCTTCCAATTTATAGGTAGCAATATTTCCTAGTTTTCGAGTTTCTGTGAATCTTTAGAAACATCTCAAATCAGGTTCTCCATATTGTATTTTGTCAGCTTATTAGTACTGAACGTCTCAAATTAGTCTTCTTGAGTTTATTATCCTGCTTGACTACAAAGGATCCGAAATCTCTTGCCTCCTCATAGACTGATCACTGATACGCTGGAAGTTTTACAACTACTATGAAAAGAGAGAGGGGTGCGAGAGGGAGGAACTCATAAATGCACACATAAGTGGGCATACTATTTTCCAAACTCCAGCCTAGAACTCCCAGAAACATATTTAGAAGAGCACCTCATCATGGACAACAGTTTGGATTTGCACGAAGTGATAAAAGTACATGAAGAGAGTAATGTGGAGCTACTAGCTACCATTTCGGAGACAAGTTGTAAATGTATATTTCTATGATTTCCTACCATCATCCTTGAGACGAAGCAATCTTTCAAGTGATTAAACTGACCTGTATATTAAATGTCAATTTTGTCGCAAAATATTCACGTATATGAAGAGGAAAGCATAAACAAGCTGCATCAGAGTCAAGAGCTAGCAACAAAACCAACGTCCTCCACACAGAGAAACCAAAGACCTCCCGAAGGGACAATTGGGTTGGGGGTGGGTGAGGGTGAGGGTGAGGGTTTAGTGATGAGATAAAAGAATAAGAGGCTATTGGAGAAGAAGGAAAAAAAAGGCGGTCTTTTTCTTTACAACTGAATCACGTAGAGTAAATGACTTATTTTAGTCAATAAATATCTTGAGTACGCCTAATAAAAAAGAAGGGTAATTTAGGAAGCTAAATGTGTCTAAAATCATTTTATTTATTTATTTTAAAGTTGGAGTACGGGAGTCTTTTGTTGGGTATGTCCAAGATCACCCCTCCATTTAGTTTCCCAAGTAATTTCATTTAGGGTGCGTTTGAAAACGAGAAATAGAATTCTCGTGAGAGTTAGAATTCTAATGGAATCCGATTCTCATGATTATGTGAGAATTATGGTTGTTTGGCAAACTGTGAGAATTCTCAGTAATTCTCACTGTCAATTTCCCACATGTTGTTTGGCTACTAAGAATTCTCACATCAATTTCCCAAACCATTTTTGTTAATTTTTTTTTTTCTCAAGTATTTCGCCAAACCAAAATAATAGTCTTTCCAAACACAATATATAAATGTGAAGATCAAATTTCATACATTACAACATATTATACATCGTCAATTATAATTTATCTAAGCTAACATATAAAATGGGCATTATCAAAATTATAGAACATCAATTTATTTAAAAATAGTTGTAGCATAAAAATAAGAAACAAATTTCATGTCATAGAATTTTTACGTACTTTAGACAGAAGTACATAAAAACTTATTGAAAAAAAAAAAAAAAAAAAAAAAAAAAAAAAAAAAAAAAAAAAAAAAAAAAAACTGACTGAAATTCAAAAATCAACTAAAAATATTTAAAAATAGAATGATATGTCTTCAATCGTCAGGTTGCACTTGATCTCCAATCTCCTCAGATAATTGGTTTTCAATAGGGGGTTCATTCTCATTCATTATTTTGATCGTTAAAAAATTCAGCAAAGCGTTGGTACAGGGGAAATGATCTTCCAAGATATCGTAGCAAGTGCCTTCTCTCCTGTTAAATTTACAAAATGTGTCAATCATATGTGTATTAACTAAAATGGCATGTAGATAGAATATTTGTATATATAATTTGGTAGTACTGGTATTGTTGATAGAGAGCTCCAAATAGCTTCCTCGGCTTATACCTGATTTGCTTCATCATCCCATGCAAACCCTACAATTGACATCAATTTTTGTACATCCTCATTGATCTTTTTCCATTGACGAACCCGACCTGTAATACTGGGACCTGAGACGTCAACACCGCATATGCAACTCACTTTATTGGCAATACGAAAAGAAATAATTCTAAAGCCCCTTCTGCATATGTGCAACACGTTGTTAATCACCGCTATATATGATATAGCTTTCCATCCCCCTTGGCCTTTGTTACCAAGCGATAGTTGTTCACGCAACGTGTCCAACATCACTTGGTCCATCTGGTCATTCCAAAATAAATGACCGGATTGTTGAAACTCTAGTCCAGATTCAGATTGGGATTCCATACCTATTTAATAAAATAGTTGAAAATGTATTCATCTAATTTACAACGTAAAATTAGTCCTATTAATTATTACTCGGCCCCAACAAATAAATGGAATGAAACCAATAAAGTTACTCAAAATAATAAAAAAAAATACTATTAACATACCACAAAGATGAAATTTCATAAAAAAATATTTATCATAAAATCATATCATATAAAGACAAGCTAATTATTTCTACGAGGGGGGCGTTCATTCCACATTGTCGTTGTAAGTTGATTCCTAAAATTTGTCCAATCATTATTTGGTTCAAGTGCTGCAATTTCCTCCTGGTCATTTACTAAATCATTGTGTTGCTTCTCAAGCTCGTCTACCCATTCATTGCCATTATCATTTGGATCATCATCTAGTATTATGTTATGCAAAATGCAACAAGCAAGTATTAGCTTTATCTGTGTATCAACAAGATAAAACGGGGTTGTCCTCAAGTAAGCGAAACGTTTTTTTAACAACCCAAATACACGCTCAATCACATTGCGCAAAGATGAGTGGCGATAGTTGTATAACTCCTTGGATGTTTCTGGTTCTCGTCCTAGACGTTCAACCAGATGATATCTAGTCCCACGATAAGGCGTCATAAAACCAGGAGCGTGTGGAAAACCCGCATCACCAAGGTAATACTTGCCTACGAATCGAATTTAAGAAAATATATGTGAACATGAAATCGATTATATATAATAAGTTACAAAAAAGAAAATACAGTTGAGAGGTATACCGTTTGGAACAATTAACTTGTCTCTAACTCTTGTTAGAGAGGATCTCAACATCCTACTGTCATGAACCGATCCTTCCCACCCAGATAAAACATATGTTATCTTCATATCAAAAGAGCAAACAACCAAAACGTTATGTCTAATATCACCATTGCGGTTGCGGTAACGTGGTTGGTCATCTAAGGGTACCATTGCTGGCATGAAAGAACCGTCTAGTGCACCAACACAATCCTATAAGAAATTTAAATGTGAATGGTCTCTAAGAATTTGAGTGCCCTTAAACTTTATGATGTACATAACTAATATTTACCTTGAAATAACTCATGGCCCTAGGTTTTGGGTGTACACTATGACCCATTTGTGGAGAAAAACTTGCACGTGCAGGCTTCACAACTTCTTTTCCAAGTTTTAGGATAACTTGCAAGACATTGTGAAAATATCGATGCACTGTTTCAGAAGATCTTATGACACCAAATGCACTGTGCCTAATACATGTGTCTTGGCCAACAATGAGAAGGAATAGAGCCACTTGCTCCTCTACATCAACCTACCTACTAGATTGCAAACCCTTCCCCTTTAATCGTGCACACAACCTATGAAATGCAAACCTATTCATTCTGAGCATGTCATGACAATTGTTATCACTTCCCATGTAAAGCCTCATAAGAATTTGATGTCTCTCTAAATCCCTATTCCTAGATGGTTCTTGATCTATGTATACAATAGACAATCCAATCTGATAATAAATCCATGCAACAATACAACAAATCCATGTAATAGCTCGGTAATCGCTTGTCATTTTCCTACATTTCCAGAGTATATATACAAAAGTAAGTAACAAGTTATGAGGGAAAAAAATGTAAACAGTAGAGCATATCATCACTAATTATTTGACTGCAATATTATTTACTTATTATTTAGTAAGTAACAATGTGATTTCCAGTTTCCCTATCTTAAGGTTTTTAAAACAAGTTCGTTACATTAGATAATTAGTTTCCTTATGCCAATAGAGACAGAAGGTAGAGAAATGGGTGGAACATTACTGTAATGTTCAATGTCATCGACCTGCTTCTCTTGGATAAAAGATTGGTTTATTGATGGTCTCAAGTATCAGATTATGTTTACAACAAGATGATTATTATGAATGAGTACCAGTATAAAGGAATCACATTTTACCCAAGCAAAAAACTACTCATAAATATCACTAGGAGTTACACTAATACATCCTTCGCAAAACCTGCACTTAGTCAGGCCCTAACTTGCGTCCAACTGCTTATAAGGTTCTCAAATGTCAAACCTGTATCCATGCCTTTCAACCTATTGTGATGACTAGTACCAGCTGAAAGTAGCCTTCACACCAATCACTAGTTTCGCAGCATTAACTGCTTTGTTGTTGAAGGCATGGTCGAACGCGAACAACAAACACACTAGCAAAAGGAAGTAGTTTCCATATGATCCTTCTGCAGGTTGAAGTGTTCCAAGTGGCCACATGATAAACGTAAAATGAATAATTTATCTACGAAATGAACAATGAACTCAAAACATAAGTAAACTAAAACTTGCTTATGAGCCTATATTTATCAAAATTTCTACTCTCAATTCTATCGAAATAAAGTGGAGTAACAAATTCGTTCCACTCCTAGGTCTCTAGCATGGAATGTTTTATAGTCTAATTTGTCGGTCTTAAGTCTAATGAGAGCTTTACGAAGGGTGTTATACTACGATACCTATATGAAATTGATTATGTTGAATTTAACTACGAATGCTATGGAAATATGATTATTTTTTAATCTAGATAAAGGATTAGAGGGGAATTGAATCCACCTCGAATCCAACTTAATAACCTAGCATAGATTCTTGTCTCTTGATTTTTACGTTCTTACGGCAAGAAATTGGAGTTCTAATCTCTAGTGTTCATGGCATTTCTACCGAATACTAACTAGCATGTGAGGTCGTCCACCCATTCTCATGGCGAATCACGACCTTCTAGAGTGGAATAGATTCTACAATGCTTCTACACAATACCACTAAGTTTTCATCAACCCCTCTAATGGAGGTTTTAGCCTTGAGTCATCAAACCATCATTTCCCATTGAATTATAACTACTCATCATATTAAAATTCTAACTTAACTAAATTAACTAACAATGTTTCAATCTACTTAAACTACGAAATGATAATCAACAAGAATTAAAACTAGATCTATAAATTGAGATGACAAAAATCGAAATTGACAAAATAACTATTTTATTTATCTAATCAATCAAGAACAATGATTCAAAGACTTAATCTAAAACAAGAATTGAAAATGGAACTAAAACTTAATTAATCTACTGAAAACTAGATCTAGAATTATCTATATGGTTTTAGGTCTAACTAGCTACCATTAACAAAGAGCTAAGCTTTTGTTTTTATATGTCCAGATCCAAAAATCGTGCATGGGCTTGGAGCCATGTTTTGGGCCAGAGAATCAAGCCCAAAACCCAATTCTTTCAGTCCAAAAAGGCATCTTCAGCTGCAGTTTGGCATCAATAGACTTTTCGTCCACTTCTGCTCCTCTGATTGGATCAAGGCTTAGACCATTGGAAAGCTCTTTCCGAGCCGGTCGTTTTGACATAAGGTAGGCCCCATTCCGAGGTCTGAGTCCAAAGATACAGCCTTTAGAAGTTCTGCTGACTTGTGTGCTGTTTCAGCCCGCGTCGACTTTTCAGCTTTTGACCGGGCTTTAGAAAGGCTTTGTCTTCTTGAATCTTGGCCTTTAATCACGGAACTCCTTAGTAACCGACCTTAGCTCCTTTATCTTGCTAAAGTGGCACATTTCTGCACATAATGGACTTTGAAACCTGAAATGCATAAAAACACGTAATCAATGTTAACTCTTAATTATTACTCACATAATTGGTCTAAAAGTATACCTGTTACAGGGTTAAAACTACAGTTTTGGGCTCTTATCAAACCACCCCCAAACAGCATTTTGCTTGTCCTCAAGCAAAGATGAGAAATTAGAATAAGTGACCAAAAATGGAGTTCTAACTACTCTCGTTTCGCTGAGTGCGATTGCATTGACCATATGCAACAAGGCCTTAAACCACTAGGAATTCCCTAGTGGGTGAGTTATAGCCTCGTGAGAGTTTTCCAGTGAAGGTACTCACAAACTTCAACTATACTACAACGAGTAAGAAATAAAACTATTGTTTCCTCATTTATGTCCCAACTATCTATATATCTCACTAGCAAATGAATAAGAATAACCAAGTCAAAAACCTAAGCTAATGTATGCATAATAATCAATCATTTATGATACGAATATAAATACTATGAGTAATTCTATGAAATGCCTAGCAGGTTCGTTTCTGAAAACTCGGAATATCGTCCTTAAGTAGGTTCTCACATAAATGTCAAGACGAAAACCACTGTGATTTTTCCGCTCAAGTTTCACTCCTCCAGTGTGCAGTGGGCACAGTTTACCTTACAATCTTAATGACAACAAGGAAGCCGGAGTCGATCAAACACATCTGTCACTTACTATCACACTAACCTATTCCTAATTGAGCTAGAGGTCTTTATTAGGTGTTGCGGGGATTAGGAGATGGTTTAAGAAGGAAAGAAATGGATATTCAAAAGGACAAGTTTGAGATAGTAGAGTCTTCATATTATGTAACTTAGAGAAAACCTTGTTATTTACTTTTGCTTCTACACTTTGTTTCCATTCTTAGCCATTTTTTTTTTTTTTTGGCTTTTAACTCCTTTTATTCTATTTTTTCGGAGTTTTTATTTTATTTCTATTTTTCTTTTTTTTTTCTTTGGATGGAAACTTCTTTTCTTTATTTTCTGAAGCAATTAACTAACTTTTGTTTACACCTGTTTTTCTCTTCTTCTTTCTTCCTCATTCTATTCTCAGACTTATTCTAGATTGGGTAGGTTGATTTTATTTTTATTTTATTTTTATTTTGTTTTGTTTTTGTAACAGGGTAAAGGATTTGTGGGTTATGAAAGGCTAAAGAAAGGCTCAGAGGGGCGACTAGCGGAAAATAATTCATAGGTTTGAATTTCTGGCTATATCGATCCAAAGAGGGCCTAAATTCTCGCTTAGGATATGGCATAGTGATCAAGCAAGTGGACGGTGATTTCTCTATCCGATTTTACTTCTCCCTTGTGTCATTTCTCAAATGTTTCGCTCATATAAAGCTTTTAGGCTATATTCTCATAGGATTTGTAGAATAAGTACTCTAGCCTAGCTTTCGTAAACTTATCGCTAACAATCATAGATACTCATGTAATATATTTATAGATAGATGCAAAGATTATTACCTACATATTAACCTAAGTTTCTAACAATTATTCTGATGCAAAAGCTACGTGAGACTTCTAGATTGTTAAGAGCATAGAGAAAGAAAACAATACCAATATTCCTAAGTGTATAGCATAAACTTATTTATTTATGTTTTTGAAAAAATTTAACTTGAAAACAAATGCATATTATACATTTCTATATCCTAACAGATGCCTTAATTACACGTGTTTCTATGCCCCCCCAAACAAGAAACATGTTTTGTCCTCAAAGCATTTAAATAAAAAGGGTAGAAAAATACCATGAAAACGCGTGAAATTCTGGGACATCTGCAAAACAAGGTTAGAACATACTAATATAGGAAATAAAAATACTGACGCAACTCTATAAGAGTTCCACCCATTATGGGGTTAACAGAATTAAATTTGCTTGGGACATAAGCAGACAATAACAAAACTAAAAACTTACCTTATCTCCCGCTTAAGCATCCTCCTCCTCCTTAAAGAGATGAGGTTCCTTCGCATCCTACCAGTCCATTATAACTTGTCAAGCTTGCCACCATTTATCATCTACTAATGCTAACCTGTTAAGTGTCATTATGTCTGATGGGATGTACGGGGCGACCAAATGAGGTTGCACCTGCCATCTCGGCCAAGTCATTATTCGCAATGAGCGAACCACCCAATTGGTGGGTCTCATAACTTCAACCCTTTTCCAATCTGTGAATTTTTCACGTATCACGTAAACAACTACGATGATGCGCTTACTAAAACAGGCATAAGAAGATACTTACCTCATGCTTTGGGCTCTCTTAAGACTAGCGACTAAAACTCGGGGAATGTCATATCGGCGACGTCCCTCACCTAAAGCGAGGAAAATATCACTTGCAGTACTGTTTGCAGAAATAAACTTCCATTCCACCAAAATATTCATCAGGATGAATAACATGGTGGTGCCTACGTTTAGGGAAAGGCTACCAAGGGCAATGCTATATCGCCCCGGTCCATTACTCAAATACCTCCCCATAATACTCATGGAAATATGTATAATCATAAACGATGCATTATCGGTCATATATGCCCATGTGTGAACAGAGGATCGGTATTGGTAATCCCCGAAACTAAAGCGACCACATTTTTATTGAGTTGATATGTCGTGTCATCGACTACGACGAAGAATTCTTGTTCTCCATCCTGATTACAATAGAATTTAATGTGGTCGTAGAAATAAGCAGTAAGCTGTGGTGAATATGAATCCTCATCACTTACCCGATAGATGACGCCATTTTAATCGCAGATCCCGTGTCGGAACCAATGTCCATAGGTCTCGGTGCCCAACACATCTTCAAAAGACTGTTCGAGGTATGACTATAGGAGATGTCATCTCAACTACTCTTTGAACAGTTCCAAAAAATCCCGAATGATCCTCCGAAAATTTGAATTTTCCGCTCATTGAAAAGGCGTGGCGCCAGTCTGCTTCGCTTAGAAGCGCGGTCGCTCGTGGGTTTTGCAATAACAGTGTTTGGCGCCGAAGTCGCTCCAAAGAGGGCGCTGGTCGCTCGAGTAAACTAAAGTTTCACGAGCAGGTAGTGCTCGCGATGCATGCGCCGCCCGTAAGTGCTAAAACAGAAGTTTGGAGGAAAAAGAAGGAAAAACTTGGAGTGAAAGGTGAGGGATGATGGTGAGGTGTAGTGTGGTTTGTTAGTGTAGAATGAAGGGGGTTTAAATAGGTTCTGTGCTTCTAAAACGAATCGGCAAGTTGCCAAATTGTTTAAAGGCAATTTCCGGAAATAGAAAGATTCCAAACCCGAAAACGGAAACAACCCATCTTCTTGATTTTCTAAAAATCCTGGTATCTTTTATACTGGATTTAGAATAGTAACTTCTAAACTCTCCTAGATTTCATGCTACCACCACATAAATCATAGATATGCCGATATCGGCCAAATTCTCAACCTTTCCTCCAAGACAACTTTACCGCAGATGATCATATAACGAATTATGCTCTCGATAAATATTACCACCCCCAAACAAGTCGGAAGGTGGGATTAATGATAAAACAAGCAAGACTTCGAAATTAACCAATTATATTAAAAATAAAATTTAAATCCAAACAACATAAAACAAACACATTAATATTTAAATTTAACTACTTAATTAAAATCCAACTAATAAAACAATCAAAACCATGAAATAACAGCGAACACAACTGATGGTGAACACCTAGTTATGTGATGAAGATGGACCCTGAGATGGAGATTGGTTTGAACCATCTGTCTTTTCGCGACGACGCTCATGCTGTCGGACTCGGCTGAAACAGAGTCCTCCACGGGTGGCATGCGTCAGAGCATCTCTATTCGAACAAGCGCCTTCCATTCCATCTCACCCGACATCGATAATCGGGCTTGTTGATGCCGGGTGGATAGTCTCCATGTTAGACAAGATATCGCCCCGAACCCCTTCGAGCATTTCAAATCTCGTCCAAGGTTCGCTTTGCTTCTTCGAACTACAATCTGCCTATCTCGATATCTTCACAAATACCATAAACGCAACGCTAAAGGCAGTTTGCAACACTTGCATCGCTCTAAATTAGAACTACATTTATCTAATGCATCGTCATCCGCATGTCATATCCTCCCTTTCATCCTCCGACTCAACCATTTTTCTTCGCATAACGGCCAAGTCTCTTGGATGCAATCCAGATAGATACTTGCATTAGAATGCAATTTGATCTTAATAGGAGCAGATCTTTGCGACAGCTCTAAAGGAGAGCATGATCTTAGTGATCAATACGGAAGAGGCGCCAAGCTTTTCCCCACCTCTCGATCACATTAAACATTAAATCGAGGATGCAAAAATTATACTTATTTGTTTGCAAAATCCGAGAGAACGCGCATATTGCAGGCCGATATCACCGACTTTGTCTTTCCCGAGGACGCGTTCCTACCGATCCCACCGAAGCTACCCGATTGATTGGTTCTCGGGTTGATCAAGGACGAATGAGATGTCGGATTGTATTCATCCTCCACGACAAGATCCTTCATCAAAGCAGGAACTCCAAAGATAATCGATTCCTGAATTGTCGCTACCGTGTTGCTTTCAAAGCATTCCTAACGCCCAACAACCGCCCTCTCGCATTTCCCTCCTCGCTCCTCGCTACCTTTATGAAAATCCTATCCCCTCAATTCTCGCTTCTTATAAAACTGTTCTACCAAATCATAGTGATAGAACTCCTCGAAAAGTACCACAGTTCATTCCAATGCCTCCTAATCATCTCCGCGTCATAAAATGGCGAAGTCGTTTGGAAGCAAACGCGTTCGCAAAAATTCTTCGTCATAGCGCCATTAAAGTTTATGAGACAACTAATGGTTTTGTAGATTGTGGGGAGGCGAAGTTTGAAGAAAAACTACTAAAACAATGGTGGTGGCGGTGGTTACTTGAATTGGTGGCTTTTTTTGAGTTAGGTTGGTGGTGGTAATGGTTTGGAGAAGATTTTAGTTGGATTTGAATTTCTTGGCGTGGGTGTAGTTAGGTTTCCTTTTCTCTTTTTTTTTTTTTTTTTGTTTTAAACCTTGGTAACCGGTGGGTTGAAAAGGAAAGAAATTTTTTGAATTCGCGTCGTCCGGTTTGGGCCCCAAGCCCAATTTGAATTCGAAATTTTCGAAGTTTTCGCAATTTCAAATTGAATTTGCCGCTTAAATCTCGGCCCGATTTTGGCGAATGAGTTATGGAAATGATCAGTAGAGAATTTCCAATCCAATGATCCATAAAACACTCAATTTCAGCCATGGGTGACATATAAGAAGGTGGGAAAATGCCTCGGCGCGTGTGTGACGTAAGTTATGCTTAACGAAGGAAATCTAAGTTTTAGATTACGCCAACCCAATTGAACTACAAGTAATGGGCCTAAGCAACACAAATGGAAAGTTCGAAAGCAATCCAGATGGAAAGACCGATTGCCCACCCCCAAACAAATTTTTAAACACAAAATTTGTTCTAACACAAAATTTGTTCTAAGACTTGTTGGATTGCTATTTCTATGATTAAGAATTTTAAAAAAAAAAAAATATATATATATATATATATATATATATATATATATATATATATATATATATATATATATTTTTTTTTTTTTTTTTTTTTTTTATAAGAAAAAAACGAAAACAATAAATACATAATTCACCCCATAGAGGAACATGACTCAAAACCGAAAAACATGCAAAAAAGGAAAAACGTGAATTATGTTAACTGTGGAGTTAGGATCCGATACTTACAGCCACACACTCCATAGGGAGGGCCCGTTACTGAATGGTGCACTTACCACTATATGGAAGTGAAAGGAAGTACACCAATGACAAAGGTCAATCCTCATAGACGTGGTCCCGTAAAAGGACTTCCTACATCGGGACGACGAGTTCGTGGAAAATATTTTAACCGTTGACCATTAACTTGAAAAGTACCGTTGTCATTGGGATTTACCAAGGTGATTGCCCCGTAAGGGGTGACTTCAAGAACTTAAAAGGACCGCACTAACGGGTTTTTAGTTTCCCCGGGAAAATATGTAGAGCGGGAGTTGTAAAGCAAGACGCTTTTGACCGACCACAAACTCTTTGCGCAAGATTTGCTTATCATGAACACGCTTCATGTTAGCTTTATAATCCTTCAGCGAGATCGTAAGAATCGCCACGGATTTCTTCAAGCTCATTCAATTGCAACTTCGCTTTGACACCTGCCTCATCAATATTGAAGTTAAGGCTTTTATAGCCCACGAGCACGGTGCTCTAATTCAACCGCAAATGACATGGTTTCCCAAATACAAGTCTAAAGGGAGACATACCTATAGGAGTTTTGAAAGCAGTTCTATACGCCCATAAGGCATCCGATAGACGCTTCACCAATCTTTCCTATCGTGGTTTACAGTTGTTTCTAAAATCTTTTTGATTTCCATATTAGAAACTTCTACTTGTCCGCTAGTTTGTGGATGATAAGGAGTTGCTACTTTGTGTGTAACTCCATACTTTTTCACTAGGGATGCAACAACTCAAGGTAAAATGTGTTCCACCATCACTAATGATGGCTTTAGGAATGCCAAACCGACGTAAAATATATTTTTAATAAAAATACAACGGTCTTATGGTCATTGCTACGGCAAGCTAGGGCCTCTATCCATTTAGACACGTAGTCCACGGCAACTAGAATATAAATGAAACCGTGGGAAACAGGGAAAGGACCCATGAAATCAATGCCCCAAACGTCAAAAATTTCTACTATCAAGATTGGATTTAATGGCATCATATTACGTTTCGTGATTTGCCCAAGTTGTTGGCAACGAATACACGTCTTGCAATGCACTTGGGTATCCTTAAAAAGGGTAGGCCAATAAAATCCACATTGAAGGACTTTAGCGGCTGTTTTCATCCCACTAAAATGGCCACCACACTCTTTGTCATGGCAGAACGATAGGACTTCATTATATTCCCACTGGGGAATACAACGACGAATAATCTGATCCGCACAATACTTAAAAAGGTATGGCTTATCCCAAAGAGTATAACTTAACTCGCCAAGAACTTCTTACGCTCATTTCTTGACCAATTATAAGGCATAACATCGGCCGCTAAATAATTTACAATGTCAAAGATACCATGGTGCTGAAAAATCGCATACGATGCTCATCGAAAAAGAGTCCCAGTATAGACTTCGAATCACTTTGATCGCCGTTTGTGAAGTCTAGATAAGTGGTCGGCAACTACGCTTTCGACCCTCTTTTTGTCCTTTATTTCTAATGTGAACTCTTGCGGAGAAGGATCCATCGGATTAATCTCTCGCTAGCATCATTCTTTGCAAGAAGGTACTTAAGCGGCTGCATGGTCCGTGTAAACTAAAGTTTTAGAACCAACCAAATAAGGACGAAACTTATCTAAAGCATAAATGACAGCTAAGAATTCTTTTTCGTAGTTGAATAATTCCGTTGAGCATCGTTTAAGGTTTTACTAGCATAATAAATGACAAATGGACTTATTATCTAGTTTTTGTCCCAAGATCGCACTAAACGCATAGTCACTAGCATCACACATGAGTTCGAAAGGTTTAGACCAATCGAGAGTCAGTATAATTGGTGCAGACGTTAGGGCGCTTTTAAAGTTTCAAAAGCCCGCGATAGTTAAAAATTAAAATCAAAGATTGCATCTTTCAAAAGCAGATTAGTTAAAGGCCTAGCTATTTTCGAGAAGTCTTTAATAAACCGCCTATAAAACCTCGCATGGCCTAGAAAGGCTCGATATCACTTAACAGTCCGTGGTTTTAGGTAGGGTCGCTATCTTATCTAGTTTGGCTTTATCTACTTCGATGCCATCACTAGATAATGATGTGACTTAGTACTATGCCCTTTTCACCATGAAATGACACTTTTCCCAGCTTTAAAACGAGGGGCTCTTTCTTCACACCGTGTCAAAACCTTAGACAAAGTTAGACAAAAGTCCCGCGGAAGGAGTCTCCATAGATAGAAAAATCATCCATGAAAACTTCCATAAAGCTCTACCATGTCACTAAATATATGAAGCATACAATCACTGGAAGGTACCGGGAGCATTACAAAGGCCAAAAGGCATTCGCTTATAGGCATACGCTCCAAAGGGATATGTGAAGGTAGTCTTTTCTTGGTCATCAATATCAATAATAATCTGAAAATAGCCCGAGTAGCCATCCGTAAAACAATAAAAAGCATGACCAACTAGGCGCTCGAAAGCATTTGATCTATAAAAGGTAAAGGAAAGTGATCCTTTCGTGTCATAGCATTTAAACGCCTCAGAATCAATACGGATCCTCCATTTCATAGGACCTTGTGTGACAACATAGTCACCCTTTCTGCTACGAACCATGGTAACTCCCCCGATCTTAGGAACTACATGAATGGGGGGGCTTACCCATTCGCTATCGAGATTGGGTATATGATACCCGCGATCGAGTAAGCGTAAGACTTCTTCCCTAACCACCTCTTTCATGGCAGGGTTCAAGCGACCGAGGTTCGCGAAAAAAGTCTTCGCGTTATCCTCCAAATGGATACGATGAGTGCAAACATTAGGGTCAATTCCTTAATGTCAGCTAGGGACCAACCAATCGCGAAACCGATGTTCCCTAATCACCCGGATTAAACGCGGTCTCTTCATTCTTAGATAACGAGAAGATATAATTACCGGATGACTACCATCCGGATCAAGTTGAATATATTTTAATTATGGGGAAGAGGTTTAAGACCGGGTGGAAGGAAAATCAATAGATGTTTCGTCCGGGTCTTCATTTTGCATAATGAATACTTGCTTAGGTAGCAAGTCTTCATACTCAATATGTGGAGCAACCGGGCGGTCTACAATTGGTGTAGACTCAAGGATGGTGTTGACTTCCTCTAAGTAGAGTCATTTACAAAATCTGAAGTTCCAAAAGAAAGGAATTTGTACATATTGTTTTCGTGAAACGTGTTATTAAAATAATCTTGAGCTAAACTCTCGATCATGCTAACCTCCCCTATCTATAGAGCGAATCCGGTAATTGTTTCATCATTTTAAAACATTTACCTCAACCGTAAGATGGCCAAAAGATAAGGACATCTTACCATCGCGCAATTTATAAGTCGCTGCCGGTTGCTAAGAAGGGGCTCTAAGATGATTGGTACAAAGTCGCTAGCGACTTTCCTCGTATCGAGGATAACAAAATCAGCAGGATAGTAGAAATCCTCGAACCTTAACAAGCACGCTTTCCACTACACCCTTAGGATACTTAATTGACTGTCCGCTAATTGCAACGCTATTTTTGTAGGTTGCATTTTCTCGTAGACCTATTTGTTTATACAAATAATATGGGAGTAAGTTAACACTTTCGCCCCGAGTCTAATAACGTGGTCGCCGTGTGGGAATCTCCTAAGGTGCATTTTACAATGGGGCGACCGGTGGTCCTTGTACTTAACAATTCCATTATTTTTTCGGATAAAGTTGGGAATTGTTCAGTTAGAAAGGCGCCTTTAGGTATGTTGGGCTTACCTAGTAGTGCACAACTCTTTAAGAAACTTAGCGTGATTAGGTAGCTTTTAATAGCTTCAAGAAAAGGAAGGTTTATCGTTAGATTTTTGAAAACGCTCCTAATCTCCTCAAAGTTGGTATCCCCGGGTTAGCATGGCTAATTTTTAGGGAACGTGGTGGTTTCGCTCTATATTTAGCGTATGGCTCGACTTGATGTGTAACCTTGGCTTTCTCGTTTCTTAGGTTGTGGTTTAACCGGTACCTCTACAGTGGTAGGCTCTTCGGTTTCTATTTCGGTATCTAGTTCGATATCCGGTGTAGGGAGTCTCGATGGGGTAACTATAGGCATAGTTACTTTGTTATCAACCACTCTTCCGTAATCGGAGGGTGGTGATGGCATTTAGATCACCTACGATTGTAGTTTCCGTGCTAGTATTATCGCTTACCTCAAAGGCTGTGTTTTGTCGTTTTAGGGTTTGGTATAGCTTGTCCCGAAACACGCCTTTGGTTGGGCTTTCTCTTGGGCTAACCGCTGTATGCCCCGATTTATGGATTGTAAGATCTGTTGGTTTGATTGAGTCATTGATTGGAAAAGTTGTTGGGTAACCTGTATAAAGGCGTTTATACGATCCGGATGTGATTGTGTAGTAGTCACAGGTGGTGCGACTGGAACTATCTCACGTTGATTATTTATGGGTGGGTTTTGATAGTTACTATTGTTAACCGGAACGATACCTCTATTGGTATTATAACTATTATAATTACCCTGACCTTGTGCTAAACCTTGTCGTGGTTGCACTTGGTTGTTATAATTATTATAATTTCCCTGACTTTGTCCCTGTCCTTGCCTAGGTGGAGCTTGATTATAGTTGTTTGCTTGCCTAACATTTTGGTTATTAACCCTTGGAGGTGAAACTTGTTGATTGTTCCGCCAACTAAAGTTGGGATGTTGTCTCCATGGGGCATTAGGAATAGGATAGCTATTAATGGAGCAAACATTGTCTTGCTCTAATTGTTGTTGTTCATAGGCGAGAGGACAATAGGATTCAGGGTGCTCAGGACTCAAACATACATTACATGGGTTGGAGTTAACATTCATGACGGGAATAGGCTTTTGTTGCATAGAAATAGCCTCAACCTTTTTAGTTAGAGATTCGATTAAATTTTTTAGTTCTAGATCGGGTTTCATCTCAAACATACCGGCGGCCTTAACTGTTGAAGAAGAACTAACAGCGCGGGGGATATCATCACTACCCCCCCAATTGTTATTACGTTTAGTTTGATCTTCTAAAAATTTGTAAGCCTCCGAGGCTCCTTTACTTAGGAAACTACCCCCATTCATTATGTCAAGGACTTCTTTATGGTGATGTTGAAGTCCTTTGAAAAGGCACGCATACTAACGTGTCTTTTGCTAGGTTATGGTGTGGACACTCTATAAGCAGATCGGTGAAACAATTCCAAGCCTCCTAAATGATTCATGAGGATTTTGTCGGAAAAATGAATCTTGGAAAGCATCTCATCCGTCTTTAGGGGTGGGTAAAATGTTCCATAAACAAATTGAACAAGTTTAGCCCACGAGTCCACAGAGTTAGCGCTTGGGCGCTTAACCAAGACGTTGCCTTATCGGGCTAAGGTGAAGGGAAATACCCTCGCCTTTAATTTGTTCCGCACCAAACCGTAGGATGATGGAATGTTGTAAGGACTTGTTCAATCCTACACATGTGTTGATAAGGTTTTTCATGGTCTAAACCATGAAAAACGGGTAACAAATTAAATATGTTTGGGGGAATTCGAAAATCCCCAATCGGTCCGCTAGAACGATGCAAGATTTAGGGCTATCGCCAAGGCTTTGTAAAAGTCGAGAGAGGAGTCTCTTTTCTTCACCCATTATGTCCGGTGTGGTTGGTGGAATAGTAGCTAGAGGTATAGTGATTGGTATACTCGATAGATTTGTTTGTTGACGCCGACGATTAATTACGCTCGGTGTTTTTCTCCCACCAGGACCTTAATCTCATGCAAGTCCCTAAGTCTAAACACGACAACACTCCAAACAATCTTGATATTTTAGTATAAACCTCTAACCGGAGATGCGAGGTATGGAAGAAAGGAATACCCGATAGCCCTTTGCTTCGCTTTTATGAATAGCGTCTTGTTTACGCTTGTTCAGTGTAAATAACAAGTTAGAACACCAAAAACTTAAAAATCGGGTTCAAAACAAACCTCAGAGAAATCCGTAAAAATTTGGCTTAGCGCTGGTGCGCCGCTTAGTAGCCGGGTCGCTCGTGTTCCATAAATCTTAGCACGGGTCGCGCTCGGTATAGGGGCGTGTCGCGCTCAAGGTTCCAGGCTATAGGGCAGCGGTGTGCGCTTATATAAGCCTTGATCGCTTCGTAATAATTTTGTCGCGAATTTTTCAACGAAACGGATAACCACAGTATGAATCAAACAAGGGTGGGTGGGTTTAATGGGACTTAAAAATGACTTATTCTACTATGAAAACAATGCTAAAGTGCAACTAAGATGGCAGCGGCGCCATTTGATAAACGTAAAATGAATAATTTACCTACGAAATGAACAATGAACTCAAAACGTAAGTAAACTAAAACTTGCTTATGAGCCTATATTTATCAAAGTTTCTACTCTCAATTCTATCGAAATAAAGTGGAGTAACAAATTCGTTCCGCTCCTAGTTCTCTAGCATGGAATGTTTTATAGTCTAATTTGTCGGTCTTAAGTCTAATGAGAGCTTTACGAAGGGTGTTATACTACGATACCTATATGAAATTGATTATGTTGAATTTAACTACGAATGCTATGGAAATATGATTGTTTTTGAATCTAGATAAAGGATTAGAGGAGAATTGAATCCACCTCGAATCCAACTTAATAACCTAGCATAGATTCTTGTATCTCGATTCTTACGCTCTTCTTGCAAGAAATTCGAAGTTCTAATCCCTAGTGTTCATGGCATTTCTACCGAATACTAACTAGCATGTGAGGTCGCCCACCCATTCTCATGGCTTAATCACGACCTTCTAGAGTGGAATAGATTCTACAATGCTTCTACACTATACCACTAAGTTTTCATCAAGGCTTCATCAACCCCTCTAATAGAGGTTTTAACCTTGAGTCATCAAACCATCATTTCCCATTGAATTATAACTACTCATCATATTAAAATTCTAACTTAACTAAATTAACTAACAATGTTTCAATCTATTTAAACTACGAAATGATAATCAACAAGAATTAAAACTAGATCTATAAATTGAGATGACAAAAATCTAAATTGACAAAATAACTATTTTATTTATCTAATCAATCAAGAACAATGATTCAAAGACTTAATCTAAAACAAGAATTGAAAATGGAACTAAAACTTAATTAATCTACTGAAAACTAGATCTAGAATTATCTATATGGTTTTAGGTCTAACTAGCTACCATTAACAAAGAGCTAAGCTTTTGTTTTTATATGTCCAGATCCAAAAATTGTGCATGGGCTTGGAGCCATGTTTTGGGCCAGAGAATCAGGCCCAAAACCTAATTCTTTCAGTCCAAAAAGGCCTCTTCAGTTGCAGTTGGCTTCAACAGACTTTTCGTCCATTTTTTCTCCTCTGATTGGATCAAGGCTTAGACCATTGGAAAGCTCTTTCCGAGCCGGTCGTTTTGACATAAGGTAGGCCCCATTCCGAGGTCTGAGTCCAAAGATACGGCCTTTAGAAGTTCTGCTGACTTGTGTGCTGTTTCAGCCCGCGTCGACTTTTTAGCTTTTGACCGGGCTTTAGAAAGGCTTTGTCTTCTTGAATCTTGGCCTTTAATCACGGAACTCCTTAGTAACCGACCTTAGCTCCTTTATCTCGCTAAAGTAGCATATTTCTGCACATAATGGACTTTGAAACCTGAAATGCATAAAAACACGTAATCAATGTTAACTCTTAATTATTACTCACATAATTGGTCTAAAAGTATGCCTGTTACAGGGTTAAAACTACAGTTTTGGGCTCTTATCACCACACCAAGGACCAATCTTGCCTCTTGAACCACCGCTCTTGTAGGTGGATAAAAAACTTCTATTAAACTCATATTTTATCCTTGTGTCAAATGGAACAATTAAATCGTCAGGAGTCAGGTTCTATGAGTTTAGGTAGTTCAAGCTCCAAACGTCATATATCAGTAGTGTTCTTGATCAAGCAACAGAGTGCAATCCATTTCAGTTGTATTATTAACTTTTAAAACAGTTTTAAAGAAGGGATCACTGCATAGAGGTGCATAATATATTCTCTTGAATTACCCACAACGAACCAACAAGACAACTCAAGTCTCTGTCAAGCCCTACCACCCAATTGCCAGAGAACTAAATTTATTTCATTGCTCCGCAAATTGAACTCATGATTAATATAATTCATGATTTCACAAATGTTATAAAGGAACACAACATGCTCCAAGAAGAAAGCAATAATATTCCTGAGTTTCAGCCAGAATTCTTAACTGAAGCACCAGATAAGTTTGTTGTCTACCTCAACAAGAATAGTACATTGATCGAGAGACACACCGATTCGGTCGAAGTTAATTACTCAGTAGAATTAAGGGCATTTCAGGTTGGAGATCTAGACATTTCTTTTAGTTCGTATTAATTTATAAAGTGTCTTTCCCTCTTGTATTCTTCATGTACTCTTTTATTCATCAATAGAATAGTAACTTGTCGACCAAAAAAAAAAGAAAAGAAAAAGACGAAGAAGAAGAAGAATAGAGTGACTCCTGCTGGGAAACTAGTGTCGTTACTATAGTGAATATAGCTTGTCTAAACTACAGGGTATACAATCACATCTCATTGCAAAAAACAAATATATACATAAAAAAAAAATACCTGAAATAGAGACTGCCGGAATCCTTCGAACTTGGTTAGTTGGTCACCTTCAACAAAAACAAATGTGAAGAAGAAGATGTTAAAAGAAGCAAGTGAAGAAGACATGGTTAAAATCAGCAAAAACAAAGTTACTATTTTTATGAGAATGGTTACCTTGAGTGATTGAATAGTGAGGACGATGCGAGTTGATGTGAAGAAGACGAGTTGAGTTGTAGTTTTATAGGCACGTAACAACCCCCACTACTAACTTTGCGAGAATTCTCCCAAAATCTAATTCCCGTTTCTCACGAGATAAGGTGAGACTTCGAAGTCCCGGCTGAGTGTGGGAGTCCAAGTCTTATGACAATTCTAATTCTAGCGGTTTTTTTATCCGGGCTATGAGAATGGTAAAACCCATCAATTTCAGTTACGGTGGGAAAATATAAGATTTGCCAGTATTTTCCCATACATTATAGATTTGCCAGGCAAATCTCTAGTGGGAAAATTTCAGTTTGCCAGTGTTTGTTTACATGGTTTTTTTCCAATGACAAATGATATTTCAACTTTTTGGAGATAGTTTTTTTTTTTTGTTTTCAAACTCAATGAAGTATAACAAAAAATAAAATTAAATACAAATTAAAAAGAAATTAAAGACAATACAACTTTTTTTTTTTTTTTTTTTTTTTTGTTGGTAAGCCTGTTTTAAATGAGATCAGTAACTCTTTGATGCTGGTGGGATTCGAGCCCCAGACCTCTGGTATCATCACCCAAAGATTTTACCGACTTTGCTAGTCGGCACCTGCAAAGACAATACAACTCAACTTTAATAGTATCCATAAGATGTTTTCTCAAATAACCATAAAATAAAGTGAAAGTGCAATGAACTAGGGGTGGGAAATGGGTCGGGTCGGGCTAGCCCGGCCCTAAATATTTAAAGCCTTACCGTTATTAGGGCCGGGTCAGCTCGGCCCTAAAGTCTCTATAGGGCCAAGTCGGGCCGGGTCATAAGTCTAAATCTCACCTAAACCCTTTTTAAAAGTTTTAGGGCCGGGCCAATATATTTTTCCTTTTTACTACATCAATTTTAAAACTCATTTATATTACAAATTTTTTTTAAAGATTTGCAAACTCAAAGTCTCACCACTTTGAAATTTGAATAACAACAAATCTAGTAATAATTCTTGATAAGTCCAACAATTTAAAATGCATGTCCACAATCTAATAAACTGAAGTGCATAGAGACTCATATTTATATTTCAAAATTACAGTTAAAATGCACAAGACACATTTTGGAAAGAGCTTTCACTGATATAATTAAATCAGTTATTTCTTGTACTCAAATCTCACCAAAATTACATTTAACATTGAAGAACACAAAGACAAATAAGAGTTTGGAATAAGTTTTTATTGACGTCAACCTATTTTTTATTAAGCTAGTGCCCAGTACTCATTATTGTTCTTTGCGACTAGGTTAGATAGAGAGTTGTGAGGTGTACGTGAGCAGCTGTGAGATAGAAACAATTATGTTTACAAGTTTTTATGATATAAGACAAGTTATTATAAGTACTCATACAGTAAATGATAAATTATAAATGACAGTGTTATTTTAATTGAAAATATGTAACAAGGAGTTGGATAGTTATAGTATGTGTATTTTATAGTGAAATTATAACTAGGGCTTGGTTAGGGTCGGGCCTATGTTTCAGAACCTTAGCCCTGACCTTGCCTTAGAAGGCATTAGGGCCGGGTCGACCCTGCCCTAAACTTTGTAAGGGTTTTGGTTGTGAGGGCTTTATAGGGCTTAGGGTCGGGTCGGTCAGGGCCGGGTTAGGGTCGTTAGGGCCAAATTCCCACCCCTACAATGAACCATAACAACTATTATTATCCGAAGACATATAAAATGTCATTGTGCCTTGGAAAAATTCTATTTTTGTACTTTCCCATACTCGGATTCCGTGATATTGCTTGATCCCAAACATCGTTGTTATCTATGATTTTTTGTTATTCAGAACTCCATTCAAACCCCTCTTGCATAGTTACATTAGCAATATCGCGTGCCATCCATCGTAAGGTCTTCATTCGTTGAGTTACATGTCTAATATTAAAGTCGATACCAAATGTAAATGTGTTTTGGAGTGTTTTCCTTGCACGCTCTTTTGATATTTGAAGAAATTCATTCTCATTCTTATGACCTAGAAATAGCTCACTATAGAATGTATCGATAAAAACATTGTCCATCACATTTGTCCATTTGCATGCCATATCTAATTAATAAGCAACAAGTCGAGTTAATCTCTATTAGTAAAATACACCATAATTAACCTGGCCTTTTAAATTAGACCAGCCTTTTTTCTACCACCTAATACCCCTAATTAAATACAAAAAAATATTATTCAATGTCTTAAAAAAGGACTATTTCGTCATTTAATTTTTTATTTTTATTTATACCATTCAATTACAACACACAGACAAAGGAGTTTTATGTAAATTCAGGGCAAAAACCCAAATCCACGCCTATATTGACATGTACGCGGTGTTACCTTGCCATTAATACCCACTTAAATACCATTAATACCCACTTAGCTACCATTAATACTGAGTTCTTTCAACTTCCCCTCCTTTCTTCATGAACTCTTTCCAAGATCTTGGTTTTGCTTTATGCTTCCAATTCGGTTGGATCGAACGAGACCATGTAATTTGCTTGAATCAACAAATTTTTGGAAAACAAAAAGTTCTTACGGGCTGCAATTGTGGTGGCTTTTCGATTGATTGGTTTTGGGATTTTGCTTTTTATGTTGAAATGTTGCAAGGGAAAGCAACGGGTAATTTCACGCAAGGTATTAACGCTTCTTAAGTTTCTTCTTCTTCTTCCTCAAATTGTCTTTGATCATATTTAAACTAGGGATTTCTCAATTTTTCTGATCTTTTCACAATTCAAGTGGTGCAAAACAGATAATATATATTCTTTCAAGTTACCAATCAACAAAAGCGAAGGTATGATTCTCCAAGATTTGATAAGAACTTCATTGCTTCTGTGTCCATTGCATTCATTGATTCAGTTCAACTATTTGGTGTTTGGCACAATGTTAATAAGGTTAGCAGAAGAAAAAATAAATAAAGTACTTTGAAAACGAATTGGCTAGATTTTCTGATTTTTATTTGACTACTTGATTATATTACTTGAGATTGTGCGACCACTGATTCGTTTGTTTTTATAGCTTAACTTGCAGTTGCACTGTTTTTGTTGGATGGGCTATTGCTTCATAGTTTTCAACTCCTCTAATGGAGTGCTTTTGAAGTTAGTATTTCTCTTTAATCTTCTCATTATTTGACAGTAGAATGTCGGATTGGTGTTTCTCTGTATTCTGTATGTATAACTTAGTTGGTCAAGAACTAATTAGACACTCAGCCTTATTGAATTGTCTTAGAAGCTGAAATTGGATGGATGAATCAAAGTGTAGTACTATATGTATATTATTTTCTTTTTGGTCATTTTTCAGATCTTTTTTCCTTGCTTGACCGCTTTATTTTGTGCAAAAAATAGCTTTATGGTTATTTGTGGGATTTTAAAGCTTTGCATAAGTACACATACTGAAACATTGAAACTTTTGCTAGCGTAATGCTTGGTGCAATGATGCTGTGTGTAGAAAATGTTGTATATGACTTCTTGATTGAGTATATTTCTTACTGTTTAGTGGATATAATGCCCTTATTTGATTCTTGAAGTTTAATTCCAAATACCTTTTAAGCTCATGAAATAATTTACATTGCTTGGTGAATCATTTCTATTACAGCGAATTACCAAACGCCTATGGCTCAATCAAATATCAGACACCCACTTCGGCCTTTCTTCTTTTCCATATATTGTTTCTAATAGCTCAATTAAACAAAAAAAGCCTTTTCGTTTCTAATTGTCGTCTCACGATTAGAAAAATAACTCTTCGCTTCTCCGCCTTCTCCAAACTGCTTCTTCCACTGTATATTCTTTCTCATGCCTCAAAGATTCAAGTTGTTGTCTTATTAACTTAAGCCTGCACCACGATAGTTCTTCACTTTCTGATCTTATATTTGTTTTTTCCTATCTCAGATCGGTTAGATTACCCTACTCCAACGGAGAAGCTTTCGCGAAATCAAAGGTTTGTACACTCTTTCTTTAGTCTGTAGGCAATTGATTAACCACCTGCTTAACTATGAACTATAGTAAACTCATTGATTTATTCTATTTGTAGCTATCGTTTCTCCCTATAGATTTTATGAGGATTCATTTATACCAATACCATCAATTACTATTTCAGAAACAAAAAAATATAAATATAAATGGAAGCAATTCGTGTCACAGCACACATACGTAGTGATTCATTTTTTTTATTCTTTCAGTTTGTTGATCATGTCGCTTCCTTCAACATGCTTCACTATTTCAAATTTGGGTTAACCTCAAGTACTTTTAATTAAACAAAAAAAACCTTTTCGTTTCTAATTGTCGTCTCACGATTAGAAAAATAACTCTTCGCTTCTTCGCCTTCTCCAAACTGCTTCTTCCACTGTATATTCTTTCTCATGCCTCAAAGATTCAAGTTGTTGTCTTCTTCACTTAAGCCTGCGCCACGATAGTTCTTCATAAATAGTGCCGCTTGGTAAGCAATCTCCACTTTCTGATCTTATATTTGTTTTTTCCTATCTCAGACTGGTTAGACTACCCTTCTCTAACTGAGAAGCTTTCGCGAAATCAAAGGTTTGTACGCTCTTTCTTTAGTCTGTGGGAAATCGATTAACCACCTTCTTAACTATGAACTATGGTAAACTCATTGATTTATTCTATTTGTAGCTATCGTTTCTCCCTACAAATTTTATGAGGATTCATTTATACCAATACCATCAATTACTATTTCAGAAACAAAAAAAAAATGGAAGCAATTCGTGTCACAGCACACATCGTAGTGATAATATGCCTACAATTGATTCTTTCAGTTTGTTGATCATGTCGCTTCTTTCAGCGTGCTTCTCCATTTATAGTCATTCTACATGCAACATTTGATAAGAGATGTTAAGGCTTTGTGGTTGGACGTCTTATCTTTCTTTCTTTCTTTTATTATTATTATTATTTTTATAATTAAATTTTATTTGACAATGAACACAACTCCTGACTCGCGGCTAGGATTCGTTTTCAGGGGGTATAAATCGAGGGTCACAATTGCCTCCATGTGAGATTAGGGCAATAAATCAAATTCTTAAATGTGAAAACCCTTCGTATCCAAACCTTTTGTTCTCCGAGATTAGAATTTAATTGTGAAAAAGCTTCACAACCTTTTGGGTTCTCCTTCCACCTCTCAGTGCTTCGACCATCTCAGGTATATACCAGAACTCCTCTCTCCTCTCTCCGATCCCCATATCGCTACTTCTTTCTCAGGTAATCTCCGTCTCTCTCTGCGCTTTCAATTATATTCTCATGGCATCATTTTTTTTTACCATAATCTGAAGATTGAGATGTTGAGATGTTTTTAACTGTTTAAATTAATATATTTTCATTCGGCGTTTCAGTGCAAAATGATGTTTTCAAATAGGAATTTTTTCAGGAGTTTGTCTATTTTGTATTGTTTTCTATGATTTTTATTGCATATTGTTATTAAATAGGTCATTGGCGCACTCTCTGCCTTTCTTTCTCACATTGCACTCAGGTACTCTCTCTCTCTCTCTATTTAACTGTACTTTTTGTACTTCAAGCATGGCTTCTACCTATTGCAAGATCTTACCAATGCTTTATTAAGTATTTCAAATTTTGTCCTATAGACCTAGATCCTTGAACAGCTCAGTTGCTCTTTGGCCAAAAAGGTCAATTAGACGCGTTAACAATCCAATGTCCTCGGTGAGGTTTTGCTCAGAGTCTCCTTTGCTCTTGCAGGAACTCCAAAGGGTAGAGAATGAAAATCCCTTGGGCAACAATGGTGAGCTTCTGTTTTGCCATAAATATGTAAATTCTACACGTTCTATGCTAATGTTTCGTAACAATGAGTCTCTATGTAAAACGTAGTTTTTGCTGTATCAGGTCAACCATTAGCAGAGCGACCGACACCTCAGATGGCAGAGAAAAGAACGTTGCGCGTTGTTCTTGAGATAATGCAGAGGTTAGTATTTATGAACATAAATCCTTGATTAATGAAACTCAAGGTAATACTTGGGCGTAGCTCGCTCATGAGAGTATTCTGCTTCTTGGATTCTTTTTCGGAAAAGACACGTGAGATCTTCGCTGTACCAGTTGATCCTGTAGAGGTTTGTACTTGATTTATTTACCCCCAATGTCAAAGTTCAGTAATATTTATAGCGGACTTCTTACTTTGGAAGGTTGAGGGATACTATGAGATTATTAAAGAGCCAATGGATTTCATGACTATGAAAGAAAAAAAAAAAGAGCAAGGAGCTTACAAATCTCTTAGAATCAGTGTCTTAGTAGTCCACTCGGCGTGGTTAACATAAATTCCAAGATCTTTATCCTATGCCTCGATTATTAGTCGAATCCTGTGATATCTAATTAGTGAAGCATGACTCAGTTTCCATATTTGAGTTTATGGGAGCATAGTTGGACTGTGATTGATTAATTATTTGAATACTTACAGTATGACGTTTTCTTGATATTTGAGAATGCGATGCTTTTCAATGCTCAAAACACCATCTTTTATTGCCAGGTGAGCTCTTCAAATCATCAGTGCTTGCTTTACTATTTAGTCTCAACAGTTCTTAGTCATTTTTGACAGAGAATGTTGCCTAAAATACCTGCTTACCTTTATTACGAAAACATGCGATGAGTTTTTCAGGCTCAAGCTATAGACGAACTGGCTAAGCAGGTTGTTCGAACCCTCAGAACGAAGCCTGGAAACCTTGAGCACAAATTATTGATGAAAAAAAGACATGGCAGAAAGCCCAAATTTGAAACCAGAAGTTTAAATTCTACATTGCAACCTGAGCTTAATACAAGAGGGTAGATCGAGTAGAATGACTTCCAATGTCGCATCAAACGGTAAGCCACATTCTTGATATGGTGATTCAAATTTCATCCATGCATATGCTTAAAATTTATCCACGCAACACTTCAAGTATGTCTTATATACTGTTTACTAACTCAAAGTTATATTTGTATAGAAGACTTGCTGCTAAAATTTTGGCACAACGTACTTTTTTCTGTCACTCTATGACTATCAGCATCTGCCCTCAGTAGACTCCTAGAGAAAAAGTATGCATAGTAATTAGTATGTAGGGTGCAAGTTGAACCATCCAACTGATATTGTATCAAATGTAAAAATACCTTTTTTGTTTTTATGTGATCAATGTAATATTCTAAAATGCCGTTAGATTTGTTATATAAATTTGACCATGGGATTTTCTATTCTCTATTCTTTTCCTTTACTTTTTTTCCAGGAACTAGAGAAGGACAACCGCGTTCAAGTTACAGGCCTTTTAAATCTTTCCTAAATGAAACCGAGTCATTAATTTCAGAGGAAGCCACTTGCTCCAAATCTATTGTGCGCGTAAGTCTTCTTTATCAATCGTGAAAAAAATTTAGTTCCTAAAAGTTTATGGTGATTACATTCTTGAGACTCTACAGATTGACAACGGAAGGATGGGTGGCTATGGATACAAGGAGAGCCTCGCTTGCGGTTTTGTGGAAGGTCCGGGTCCGACGACTAACAAGGTTTCTCAGAGAAATTCAGAATGTATAATTCCACCCCTAACACCGACTTTTCAAGCAACACATCACAAGGTCATACCCTCAACCTACAACAGATTTGAACTTTCGGGTGATGATGGGCAGTTGAATCGACGACGGATGCCAACAAGCCCGATGCTCGTATCGCATGCAAAGTTAGCTTCTCGGGCAAGGCCTCACGAAATTGAGTGCTTCCTCCGAGAGAAGATCACATCTCGATCAACCGTTGCCTTTTCTAGCTACAAGAACATCGAAGTTCCAAAAAGGTCTCACTCTTTCTATTCAGGCCGTTAGCTATGGAATCGCTTTTGGCTCGGCGGGCAAGTAGCTCTATTCAGAAAGGAGACCAACCAAAATCTATCCGGTACCTTTACCCCTTTAGTTGCTTATAGGTTGAGAGTGGTCCCTCTATTTGAAACCGTCGAGGACTTGAGAGGAGCCGGTTCAGTGATCGAAAGTTGTTAGCAATTGATTGGTATCGGGGAGCACATCATAAAAGACCACAATGGACAACAAGAGGTAATGCGATCATAAATAAATGGGATAATTTTGTCTAGGCCATATGAAACTTCAGAAACCCCACCGGGTTATTGTGGGGTTAGGTACTTTCGGTAATGGTTGGGTACTCGGATTCGAAAAGATGTTGGACAAAGTCACTATTCCATGGAAGCGTGGGAACTGTGGTGGGACCCACAAAAGCCCAAGAGGACGTTGTGGCTACCTAGCTAACGCAATGAGTATGGCATCAAAGTAACATATATATAAAGTCTATAAAAATTGTTTCCAATAATTTCATATGAATTAGAAATTCTGTATTTTTTAAACATATCATGTCTAACTCGGTTAAATAAATGGGATTATTGAAGCGAATTATTGTACAAAATTGCTATTGCTTTTTGTATGATATACAAATAATTTAATTGCCTACTTTCAAAAGCAATAGCAATTTTGTACAATAATTTAACAGGAATCTCTTCAATAATCCCATTTATTTAGGCCATTCCATACTGTACAAAATTGCTTCAATAAATGGGATAATTCTGCTTCAATAATACCATTTATCCCTGCTCGCATGCATCTTGCTAGTATACATAAGCATACAAATCAATCATAGCCGCTGCTTCAATAATTCCATATGAAGAATCACACACACACACAAATGATACGAATGCAAAAGCAACCAAAAGAGACTGATAATTACAGACAAGAGGAAGACGAAATGTAATTTTGTTTGTGAATAAACAAACTAAAGCAGTAGTACCTAAAAGAAGCAGTAATGCCTGCTTACCAAGGATATGATTATAGCAGAAGAACTAAATTGGGGCTAAAAGAAATTGACTCCGAAAATTAGCAAAGAAAAGCACGACCCCTTGCAGAAAAACAGGAGCAACTCAACAAACAAGTAGACTAAAGAAATCGTCAAAAGCTCCGCTTCACAAAATACCGTTTCATAGATGCTAGTTTGTAATACCCCAAACAGGAAGGGAGGAAAATAAGGGGGGATCTGGAACACTTTACACGTTTGTAATCAAGAAAATCCCAC
Organism: Coptis chinensis; assembly: GCF_015680905.1. Taxonomy (NCBI): domain Eukaryota; kingdom Viridiplantae; phylum Streptophyta; class Magnoliopsida; order Ranunculales; family Ranunculaceae; genus Coptis; species Coptis chinensis. The sequence goes on from NC_141463.1 coordinate 58,494,874, forward strand.
CAAAAAACCACGTACCTTCAAACCCTTGTTTGAATATATCACATAAAACAAGTTAGATGACACATGTGCTTGATTAAAAAACAAGACCTTCACTTAGACGGACCTGGATCACACTCCTTGTCCAAAAGGGAAATGCATTTATATGTCTCTCAAGCTAAATCAAGCTACGATCACATTCATTTGTAAACTCAAAAAGCTACTTTTATACACAGTTGACATTTGGATGATTTTTTAAATAAAAATACATAACACAATCTTTGAAGATATTGAATATTTATATTGCTTAGCAGTATTACTATGTTCATCTTTGTATCGTTTGTATTACTGATGTGACGGTAGTTTACCTAGACAGTCAAGGTATGGTGCTTGGTACGTACTACATACATGGAGACACGGAGGTGACTACTTGCTATGAAGCAGAAAGTATAGCCCTTGTTGAGAGGATCAGTAAATCCATGGAAATGTGGTTGCATCACTTGCGGATTGAAACTGCTTCAGTGGCAACAACTAAGGCTTTTCAAAGCAACAACGTGAGTTGGAAGGTCAGAGCCAAGTGAGATACGATCAAGAAGCAAGAAGCCTGGATGCACATCACCAGTACATGGATAGAAGTGAAGATAAGAGCAGACAAGGGTGCTAAAAAAGGGACTCTCTTAGTGGAAGGAATTAAGCAATGGCGTAATGGCAAAGCACCAATTCTCACCAAGATTGAGAGGCCAGAGAAAACTTATTTCAGGTTTCTGAATTACAAATGTATAGGCCAGAGAAAACTTATTTCAGTCTGTTGCCTCCCAAGTCATTGTAATTTGAAAGTTCCTTAAAAAAGAGAGGAAGCGTTACTATGTTGTAATATATATGTTGCTTAGTTATCGGATCTACTTTACAATATACTAAGTACGCATGGAAACTTGATTAGGCTATGAAGAGTCGTTGTAAGATACGTGTGGCACGTGTGGGTCAAATAAAGATGATAAAATCAATGGTAGAGTGGTAGGTAATAAATAATGGTGAGCTTGAAACATTCAAAAGAAACATCAAGTTTAGATGATGAGCTTGAAAGATGTTTGCCTGTTTTAAAACAAATAATTGGCGATTAGGAAGTGGTGTCGGAATGATATCATGGATATACATTTTGCTTCCTCAGCATAGTACTTGATACAATGATATATGGGTTGTAATAACAATGAACAATGAACCCTCTTGCCCCCAGTAGCTAACTCCTCAAAACCAAAATAAAAACAAACTAAATTAAAACCCAAAAAACGAAATTAAAACCAAAACTTATCTGACGGCGCGCGGGGAGAGCTAGAGAACGAATATTAAATCTGAGAAAAATAGAAACAAAAAATAAAACAGTGAAAAAATGTGAGACAGAGAGATTGAGAGAAAGAGAGACCTAGAGTTTGAGATAAAGAGAAAGAGATAAGAGATAAGAGATAAGAGATGAGAGTGAGAGAGAATACTTGAGAAGAGAGCGAGTTGATGATAGACGGCAGTGAGAAAGAGAGGAGAAATCGAGAGGGAGAATTGTTTCTATTTTTCCTACCATAGTGGGAAAATAACGGTGACTAATTTAAATTTGGGGTGAGGTGTTTTCTATTTTTCCACTTCTAGTGGGATAATTTGCTAAGTCTAAATAGTGTTTGTCAACCCTTAAATACACCCAAATACTGGCAAATGGTGTTTTTAGAGGAAAAATATAATTAGCTAATCCCATTTGCCAGTTAACAAACACAGTTAGGGTGTGTTTGTTAACTGGCAAATGGGGGTGGCTAATTGTATTTTCCCACTAGAAGCACCATTTGCCAGTGTTTGGGTGTATTTAAGGGTCCTGGCAAACACTATTTGGAATTAGCCGGCAAATCAAATTTTATCCCACTAGAAGTGGGAAAATAGAAAACACCTCCCTCCAAAGTTGAATTAGTCACCTGGTATTTTCCCACTATGATAGGAAAATAGAAACAACTCTCCCTCTCGATCTCTCTCTTTCTCACTACAAAATAGAAATAGAAACAACTTTTCCACTCGATCTCTCTTCTCTCTCTCTCACTTCCTCATCAACAACTCAACTCTCTTTTTCAGGTATACTCTCTCGCTCTCATCTCTTATCTCTTCTCTCTCTCTTATCTCAATCTTTTTTTTCACTATTACTGTCAAATCTCTCTGTTTTGGGTAAATTCTCCACATAAGGCATGCGTTACCGTTATCGAGATGATTTTATCTGCCTTGTATTTTTAGAAAATTCAATCATGATTATTGTCTTTTACAACGTGATTGATTGACGGGTATTAGATGTATATGGACTCGTGTTCTCTCATTAAAAATTAGAAACTAGCAAAGGTGATTTCGTCCTTCTTCAGACTTCAGAGGTCGGTTTGATGCCTTGAGATTTGAATACTGGTTCTGGTATATTATTTTTCTTCTACGTATACTAATCTGTGAATATTAAAACTTGACGTGTGGGCATAAGTCCGTAACTACAGCTTAATTATCTTTCTTGTGTTTGCTTTTAATTGTTTTGAGCATCTCTTGTAATGTTGAAGATCTTTCTCCTTCAACTTGAGGTGTCCATTTCTTACTAATTTGTTGTGCTTCACTTATGATTTGTACTCGAGATTTAGTTTCATAAACCACTGTCACTCCAAATCCACTTGAATCTGCTTCCCTTCCCTCTTGGATAGTCAACACTTTAACAAATGGAGTTGGGGTTAACCATATTCTGTGGAGAAGAACACCGTTGTTGTTTTTGTTACATAGCTAAAGATGGTTTTAAGGGCCAGAAACATCAAATGTTATATATTTTCTGCTTAATGCTTGTGCTTATCGATAAGGACAACTTATTTGCTTCTTATCATGTGAAGCACGTCATTATATGCATGATATCTAGCAAATCATTTTTTTTCTCATTTTAATTAGATATTTTCCCCCTAGCAGAGATTATTAAGCAAGAGTTTATTTTATTGATGCATTGCTTATGTTATGGAACAATGAGAGTCTAAAAGCAAAATCTTGTAAAACAACAAGGGGGCTCCAGTGAAGGAGACAGTAAAACTATCTACTCCATTAGCCCAAGGCTGAAATCATTCTCTGATTGGCTTCTCAAAGTCATGTTATCAACCAATTTGGAAGCCATTTTCCCAGCAGCTACTCGTGAATATGCACCATTAGTTGAGGAATTGTGGAAGAATGCTGCCATTAAGGCCACATTTGATCGAAGAACTGAGCTACAAATGCTTCCTGGAATTGCTAGTTACTTCTTAGAGCGGGTAATATTCGTAATATTCCACTAGAACAAGCTGGACGATGATTCAACCTTGTTTTTTGGTTTATTTCTATGTTTGAACTATATGTTTTTGTGGGATTGTTGTTAAGTGGTGGACCGATATATTATTGTTAAGTGACATTGATGTTACTTTTGGATATTTTATTGTGTGTTTTTGTTGAGTCTTTGTGTGCGTGTAGTGGGTTGGTGTGTGTAGTGTGTGCAATTAGGTGGTGTGGTGGGTGTGGTGGAGTGGTGGTGGTGTGCTGCTGCTACTGCTATGCTGCGATGGTTGTTTAAGAAAACATCCTATGGATACTATTAAAGTTGAGTTGTATTGTATTTTATTTTATTTTATTTGTATTTAATTTAATTTTTTGTTATACTTCATTGAGTTTGAAAACCAAAAAAAATATCTCCAAAAAATTGAAATATCATTTGCCACTGGAGAAAAACCATGTAAACAAACACTGGCAAAACTGACAAATCTTATATTTTCCCACTATAAAGTTTTGCAAACAAACACTGGCAAACTAAAATTTTCCCACTAGAAATTTGCCAGTTAACAAACACACCCTTAGGCTGTGTTTGATAGTCCCATTTGTCATGGCAAATGCAAATAAATGGCACTATTCACTTGTTTGGCACTGTTTGATGTGTTTTTTGAGTCATGGCAAATTTTTTTTGGATTTGCCACAAGTTGTCATTTGCCATGATTTTGGTGGCAAAATTTACTTTGGGGAGCTGAGTAAATTTTACCATGACAAATTTGTACACAAATTTGCCACCGAAATAAGTGGATTTGCCACCAAAAAAAAGAGCCAGACCCAAAAAAAAAAAAAAAAAAAGCTCTCACCGGAGTCTCAACCGTGTTTAGTCTTCTTCCCATTTTCTCTCAATCCCTCTTTATACTCTCATTAGTTTCTCTCCTATTTGCATTGGATAAGAGTAGTGTCAGTTTGCCTCAAGTTTTTATCAAGGGGATATTTGGGTAGAGTGGAGGAAGTTAAGCAACTTCATGAAGATGGAGAGTTGGCTAAACTTGTACAAGATTTTCCAGTTCAGGAACCTGGTTTTGTTTGTGGAAACTGTGGTGATGCAAGGTTTGTTCCATGTTCGAGTTGTAGTGGAAGTCGAAAGGTGTTTGTCGAGGAAGACGGGTAGTTGACGAGATGCTTGGATTGCAATGAAAACGGATTGCTTCGTTGCCGAAGTTGTCGTTCTTGAGTGCTAGGCTACTTAGAAGTTGGCAAATGCAAGCAACCTTCGTGTGTGAATGGAGTATTGCTACTAGTATGTGGTTCTTTATCTCTGTTTAGGCGTTTTGTTTGTAGAACTCTTGTTAATCGTTAATCCCTTAATTGTGTAAATTGTTTTAAGAATTGGTTATTCTTGTTCATCAACTCTCTCTCAATTCGAAAGAAATAAAAGAAATAATTTTATTGATCCTAGTCATTGTACAATTGATTGATACTTCATGTCTAGGTGGTTGTTTTCTTATCCTTATTAATATGCAATGTTTTGTGAGTTGCTAGTCAATCAAGAATCGGACCATTCATCCGGATTGAGTGGATTGTACTACAAATCTTCAATACATGGAAAATCAAAGCCGGAGATATTTTACAACCCGGTACTTGTATAATGTCTTTGAAATCTAGAGATGAGAAACTATATAAGGCTGAATTCTTTAAGCGAAAGTTGAAACCAATCTAGTTCGAACTTTGGCATCGGTGACAAACATAAGGTGCTCATCGCCATTGAATGGCCATAGGCCTTCAACTCATGTGAGATTTGACCGGTTGTTGTCACTTTATTTCATCTTCAACGATTGATAAAAACATTATTAGGGCTTAATTTAATCAACGATTATGAAGTTTCACGCACTAAAAGGATTCGTTTAAGAAGTTTTAAGTTCTTTACATTAAAGGACAAATGTCCCTTACACGACCAACTTTCGGACCCAAACACTAAAACTTCGATCTTTAGAGTACAAGGTATATCGAGAATGCTGCTAGGCAATGGTTTAGTATGATCTCGAGAATACAAACAGTAGGGAGGGTAAAGTAAGTTTTCATTGTCACTAAGAAAAAGAGGCAAAAGGTGATGTGTGGAGGCATCTTCACTGTGTGGTGGTGGTGTGGTGAGTGTGTCTTTGGTGGTGGTAGTGTGGTGAGTGTGAATTTATGGTGTTGGTGTGTGAGTGTGTGGTGGTAATGTGGTGAGTCGCGTCTTTGGTGGTGGCGGTGGTGTAATGACTAGTGTGTGTGGACCGGTGTGCGGTGTGTGGACCGGTAGGCAGGCGCTGGACCGGTGGTGTGTATGGTGTGGTGGTAGTGTAGTGGATTGTTGTTGTTCTGCTGCTGCTACGGTGATGATGGTTCCAGTGCTTTTTTATGCTGCCGCTACTGGCCGATCCAGATTTCTTGCAAGTACCGGGAGGGGTATATCGCCTTCTTCCTCCGGCTCCAAAGATAAACCGAAAGCAAGATAGCCCCAAGAAGTTTAAGTTGGTTAGTCCGTTAGTCATATTTTGAACCTTATATTAATTTGCTTGACTACTTCATTTCCCTCGTTTCCTATTCTAATATCTTTGGGTTCGCAGAGGCCTCAACTAAAGATCAAGCATCGATGCCATGAAGGATTCACGGGTTCTTGATTACGCTTGAAAGGGTAATCGACCGTAATGGTTGTTTGTCTATCCTTTTGGCTTATGGAAATGTCACCTTTGTAGAGCCCAAAGAAATGAGGCTATTATGTTGAAATTTGAATTGGAAAACCTGCATTGTCTGAGTCCATCTCCTTACTTATTTGAAAATTAATTTCTTCACAATTTATTTTTTTTAGAAGCAATCCAGCATTGAGTGAGGTCGAGAAAAAGGAGGATGTTTGTGTTCTCTAGTGAATGTGGACAATACTTTCGATGCCTAGTTAAATGACCAACTCTTTTACAACTACCGGTGCTCCTAAGTAAAATGTATTTCTGAAACAACGGAGGAACCCCTCCTTCCCCAATTTTGGGAAGTCACTTGTTTCCATATATGCTTGTTTCTGGATTCCAACAAACAAAACCTTTTGTTAAGCTCCTTAAAATACATTAATTAGTGAGAAAACACTGACAAATCTCAAATTTTCTCAGGTTTGCCAGTAAACAAACACATCTTAAATATTTTAAAAACACAAAAAATGAAGAAATGAAATATTTACCGCGTCAAATTTGGACAATCAAACAGCAACAAATTGTTGCAAATTAGGGCAAATGATATTTACTACAATATCATCAAACAGTAGCAATTTAAATTTGCCACAAGATATTTGCAATTGTCACATAGTAAATTTGTCAGTGGCAAATGGTGACAAAATTTGCATTTGCCACAGCTCCTATCAAACATAGCCTTAGTCTTCACCAAAAACCAAGTAATTCCTTTTAGTTAATTCATGCATCGTCCAAAGACATCAATATCAGGGGAAAAGCCTCTATAGACAAACAAATATGAATGAGAAAAGCACGTGCCCCCACAAAAATAAAACAACAACCATGAACGTGGCTAATTTGCACTACAGCAAATAGTGTTCCCTCAACAGGGCCACTTTAGTAACGTGGCCAACCTACCTTTATTTGCTAGTTTAAAACATAAGAAATTGACGTTTTTATCCTCCCAACAAAATATTATTTTTAAAATCAAAGTCAGATCTTCTTCTCCATCGGGTAGAAAACAGCCGAGCCACAGCAAAGCCATCAATGGCAAACCTGATGAAAAGTGAAATCAAAGATAGAAAATCAAAAGAAAGGTGTGTAAATGAAAACTGTAGTTACTATTTCTGATTTTTCTCCTGACTAGCCCGCCTGGACTGCCTACTCCTGCCTAATCGGGCAACCGATTTATGCACCGATTATAGGCTTATTTGAGTCGCCTTGGCACCGTCTAGCGTCTAGTCACCGCCTAGCCAGACTTTTAGAACACTGGTATCACCTATATACCCAGTACTGAGAATCTATTTCCTTTTGGAAAGACATTTGGGTAGGAGAAAGTATTTGAAGGAAAAATTTAGTGATGTCATTGTGTCAGCCACTAACAAGAAGCATTGGTGTCCGATTACATGAAAAGAGGGGAACAAAAAGTTGAGTGGAATGTGATTTTAAAAAAAGATTTAAATGATTGGTAATTGAATCCTATGAGTCATTTTTTGCTATCATTTATAAATAGTGGGAGAAGTTTGTGGAGGTGGATGGAAGGAAATGGTTGTGGAACGACAAAGTGAAGTTCCTGGTGCGGTTGTTCTATCATAATGTTGGCTAAAAAGTATGCTTTGCACAACCTAAAAGACGAAGAGATAACTCATAAGTTTCCTTACAAAAAGATATGGATGGACTTCATTCCATTTAAAGTGGCTCTCTTTTGTGGGTTTGTTTGCTTGGGGAGAATTAAAACCATTGACTTCTTGAATAAAAGAGGTATTGAACTCCATAAACGTTTGCCCACTTTGCAAAGTGAGCGAAGAGAGTGTGGATTATCTCCTTCTTACTTGTGAATTGTTCATGTAAAATAGTCACATGGTTTAGGATTTCAATTAATTAATTTATTTTAATAGTGTAGGGTTTAGCAGACCCATATTCCCGAAACTATTATTTTCTTCTTTTTCCCTAAAAGCTTTGATAACTGAAATCTGTTGGAGGAATATAGTACTTAAAAATTTTAAACTGTTAAGGAAGACTGATTAGGTTTCTGCTTGCAACACTACTGAAGCAATTCTACACCATTAGCAATTTTATTCCATGAAAATTTTCTTTTAGGATCCAGTCGTAGAGCGTTCTTCCTTCTTCGATTGTTATCCGTCTGTGAATGTTAGCTTTCTCGTTGGACCATGTAGCCATTTATAAAAATGAGTTTATATCTAGCATTCTAGTTGGGAGACTTCTTGTGTTTAATTCCAGTACACTTGATTCTTGCTTCTCCTTAAAAATTGGTTGTACATTCTTTTCAGGCTACTTTTCAGGCTACGGATGCAATCAACATTGGTATTGAATGCTCCCTGCAGCCTGCTATATATGAAGTGGAACAGGTTTGATTTTCATGAATATAAACATGATTTAGGATTCTATTTGAGGGCCCTAATGTAAGTAATTTGTTCATCTGGTTATAAGTCATGGCCACTTGCTTTGGCAAATGTAAGTATGCATTCTTTTACCGTAGGTATAGATTCTTTGTAATTTTTCTGAAATAACAATACGTGATCAACATAAGAAAGAAATGTTAAGCATCTTAGATTTTGGACAAGCTTTGATCTGCCTGTCCCCGATAGTAGCTTTTCTTGAAGTATAAGGCTACCAATGAAAAGACTGAAGTAATGAGTGGTCAAGCATGAAGAAATCAAGTGAATAGGTCTGGACATCTTTTCTCATTATGTCCAAATCTGTTTCATTTTGTACATGAGCTTACTTTTCACTTTAAGATCTAAAGTGCTTTTATATCACAAGTCTTACTAGTACGTTACTGCCCACCTAATTCAGTTAACCGAAGGCAGAAACTGTGAGCCGAACCGATTCAAATAGGTTTCATAATTTAGAACCAACTGGGTATGTCAAAAACTGAAAAAACCAGCCGGTTCGGATCGGTTCATCCGTTTTCGTGAACACCCCTAGCTCTAATGACAACATTAACACAGGTGGACCACCTCAACGCGTGCAGATTGAGCCTATTTTCAATAGCGTTAGTGGATTGGATGTGGGGGTTAGAACCCTTTCCACTGGGATCCAGAGCGCCACGTCCAATATCTTTTCAACTATTATTCTTTTACGTATGTTACTGGGCCTTGGCTGAAAGGTAGTGATTTTGGTGTAGGGTGTTTAAGTTTAGTTGGATCACCCCATCAAGAGCAGAGTGAGACGAAAAATGTGATGAAAGAAACTGATGTGGGTGGCAGGGCCTACGGGTGTTTAGCAATAACCGGAAACCGATCCGAACGGGTTGGTTTTTTTTGGTCCTTTGCATTGTAGATCCGGTACGGTTCTTAGTTCCTAAATGTGAAAACCGAAGGGGTTGGTGCGGTTCTCAGTTTTATACCTCGGTTAACTAGCAGTCTGGCACCAAACCAAACCGTGTTTAGTTCTTACATTGAGTTTTATACTTTTTATTATGTTGTGTTTTATTACAACCGTTGGATTAGATCTAATATTCTAACCCTACAGCCTCAAATTAAAACCCTATTTCCTCTTTGGTGAACACTCATCTTTATGAGTGGTTTCGGTTCACCTTCTCCATCTCCACTCTCCGTCATTCCACTTATACCGACAAGAGCACCATTACAAGTAACTCTTCACTCCTAACTATTTTATTCAATTGTTTTCTTCTAGTTTGGAAATAAACACGTTGATGAAAGGAATTGAGCTTCAATGCAATTTCCCTTAAGGAAAGGATTATATGGGGAGAGCCAGTGGTATAATTTGTAAAGGTAATAAAATAAGCTATTGTCAATGTAATTACAACACGATATATTCAAAAAACAATCCGTGTCATCCATGTCGGATGTAGAACATGGGCATATTGAAAGGTTATATATCTCAAGTTATGGTATTCTACCGTGTTGGATGCCGTTACACAATTGTAAGTGTCACTTAGGTTATTTTCTAATGATGATTCGTCTTGGTTATCAATGTTCATGTTGATTTTATAATCTTTTCGCAAGAGGAAGCATTCTGACCTGATTTTGGAAGATTTGGGTGACAGACAATGAAAAGATAAAAGAATTTTGGTTTGGAGTTCAAAGATATGTCCATAACTTTGAGAACTTTGAGGGTTAAGATATGCAGTATTGACACCCCATAAAATGGGACTAGCACTCTTTTTGGATGATATATGTCATATATCATCCATTTTTCTCTCTATATATAAGAGAGTGCTAGTCTCATTTTATAGAGTGCCAATACTGCGGCCCTTGTTAAGCCCATAGAAACAAAGGAATTATGTGGATAAAAGATATTACAAATTTCAGTGACTGACCTTATTTAAGGAACTGTATTTTCATTCATAAATAAATAAATTTTCATAATGAACTATCGAAAGTATCAACGAGATTGCTACTTCAGATTTTCAGCACTTGATGCCGATATTATGATATAGTGGCCGAGAGTGGGAAGTATATGTTGTAAACTAATAACAGAATCAGTTGGAAGAAAAAAAGAGAGTACCCAAGTGAACCATCAATGGCTTCTCTTGTGCTTCTCCAATCTTCATTCTTCAATACCACTCTCAAAACCCGAAATCCAAAAATACCTTATTTCTCAAAACATCGAATCATGCAGAACGATATCTGACATCAAACAATTCCATGCAAAGTTTATCAAACTCGGTCATCTCCAATGAAGAGTGTAAAATTACACCTCTATATAGGCTCTACCTATTAGGGCTTTTACAACTCCAATTGCACACAAATGTAGAGTTTAAATATACACGCTCTATAGTTCCCAATGTAGAGATGTAAAAACATCAAGACGTCTAAAAGTTATAAGTCAGCAGTTTATAACTAAAGAGGGACGGTCATTTGAGACTTGGAGTGACCGTCATTAAATTCGCATGTCACTCCAAGTGACGCCCGAGCTATTCAACAACTTGTATGCGAGTGGGGAATTCTCCTTTCAATATGACGGGGTGTATTTTCAAAATGCACCTTTCAACAATATCAATACCGTCATATTAATCGTATTAACTATAAATTTATTACCTACACTTTACAACCCTCATTGGAATGAGTTTTTCGAAGTTTTTTGAATATTGGGTAAAGATATTCTCACTGTTCCAATTGATAAGCTTCCCGTAATAAAATCATAATGCCCATTTTGCCCTCTAATATCACGAACCACTTTTCCACTTTGTCTTCAAGTGATTTATGTTAAGTTGTGTGCTCATTGTCGTTAATGGCAACTCCATATTCTATATGGTAATTAAACTTAACAATGTAAACAACAACTTAGAGAGAAATTCAAGTCAACTTAGTGGCTCAAATGCTTAATTCTATTCTCAATTATCAGCAATATATAACACAATCAATTAAATCAACTTGTTCTACTATCGAATAAGAAATTATGCAACAGTTTTAAAGCAACAATCACTCTTTCCAATTGGTATTGCCTTCCCAGCTAATTCTTCTCCTCCATTTAACGAAATAAACTAATAATTATGTTACTTCAATCGAAAGTTGATTTGAATAAAACATGGTAAATCCAAGGAGAAGAAACAGGCCGGTAGAACTAATGTTGTGAATAGGACAATACAGAAACAACGTTATCCACAACAAATAGATCAATCCTACACAAAGATCGATCCTTCTCACTAGACAAGACTTCAATACCCTCCAAGTAATATCCCAACATTTCTCAATATCAAATAACTAGCATATAAAGTAAAACAATTAATGTAAAGGAATAACAAACCAGAAGACGAGATATATCGTGGTTCGGCAATTTGCCTACATCCACACTGCGAGTTCCAAGCTTTACTAGATGTCCAGAGTAACAGATTACATGATCTCTCAATTCACTCACAAAGAATGAACACTCAACTCACAAAGAATTGCTCCTTTATAATCTCTCTCTTTCTTGGTTTTGGTTAGGTTAAATTTTTACAGAAAAAACTTATATTTATACTGTTTCCAAAAACTTCCAAAACAGTGGAATTCGTGCTGAAAATGGTGGAGCGCGGACGCGCCCTTGGCCAAGCAAAAGTTTAGCGCGGGCGTGCCTAAAACACTAGAAGTCGCCAAAGACATGAGCACGTGTGTGCCCTTGTTCAGGCATACATAGGGCGCGGGCACACCTTACACCAAAGAGAGAAAAAACGTCTTTTTTCTCTACATTCTCCACCTCGATGAGGTTTTAACACATAAAACCGACCCGAACACATCCAGCAAGAACACATCCATCTGGAACTTGCACTCAACTGCCCCAAAGGGCCATGCCCACAAAGGGCTCTTTCAAGCATGTAGGATTTGGAGCAAGTCCAAACAGTGTTGGAATTTAACTCTGGTGACAACCTTTGTCAGCATATCAGCAGGATTGTCATGGGTGTCCACTTTATCAAGTGCTACATCACCATCCTCAACGACATCCCGTATAAAGTGATAACGGACATCAATATGCTTGGTCCAAGCATATTGATGTCTGTTATCACTTTGTACGGGATGTCATTGAGAGCATGATGAACCTGGTTCTCCGCCAAATGAATAGCACTCTGACTATCACAATACAAAGCAACACTGTTCTGCTCAATACCCATATCATCCGGAGAGACCCTCGAAACCGTGTCTTTTTTCATCTTTCTCCCAGCGCCATATACTCTATCTCGGTAGATATATAGCAATCATAGCTGTATCATAGACCTCCAACTAACCGGTGCACCATGCATCATAAACACATAACCAGTAGTCGATCATCATCTATCTAGATCACCTGCATAATCTGAATCCACATACCCACTGACATAACAAGTGCCTCCACCAAAAACTAATCCCACATCCAATGTACCCTTTAAGTACCTCAATACCCATTTCACTGCTTCCCAATGTTGCTTCCCAGGATTTTCCATATACCTGCTTACAATACTAACTGCCTGTGAAATGTCTGGGAATGTGCATACCATAGCATACATCAAACTACCCACTGCACTTGCATAAGGAACATGAGCCATTCCTCCACCGAACTAGGAGAGAACTTAGCTGAAAGCCTAAAATGTCAGCTAAAGGTGTAGAAACCGACTTTGCATTCTCCATACCAAAACGAGAAATTACTTTCTGAAGGTATTTCTTCTGAGATACAACTATCCGTCGCTTCTTCTTATCTCTGTCAATCTCCATGCCCAATATCTTCTTGGCTCCACCTAAGTCTTTCATCTCAAACTCAAAGCTAAGTTGAGATTTCAACTTTTCTATCTCCACCATGTTTTTGGAAGTAATAAGCATGTCATCCACATAAAGCAGGAGATAGATGAAGTCATTTTGACCCCATGAAGCTCTACTAGAAGTAAACACAATAGTCATACTTCTCAATAGTGTACTCATGTTGCATCATGAATGTGTCAAAGTACATTGTACCATTACCTTAGCGATTGCTTTAAACCATGTGGTGTGTGATGGCAGTTTTTTTTTACCCATTCAACTTGCACACATGATCTTCTTTCTCCAACAACAAAACCCCTCGGGTTGTCTTATATAGATCTCTTCCTCCAAGTCCCCATACAAGAAAAAAATAGTTTCACATCAAGTTGCTCTAACTCCAAGTCGCCACGGTTTATGGCCGTGAGCAACTAAACTCAATAATCTCTTCCTCCAAATGGAAGTATGTTTGACCACTGGGGAACATACCTCATTGTAGTCGACTCCTTTCTTCTGTGAGAAACCCTTTGCTACCACTATTGCCCTGTACCCAGTACTATCAAACTCAGGAAGGACCTCTTTCTTTCTAAACACCCATTTATTGCCAATAGTCCTTTTGCCCTTTGGCAATAAAACTAGGTCCCATGTGTGATTTTTATCAAGAGATTTCATCTCTTCTTGTATAGCAACCAACCAATCTCTGTAATGAACATCTCTAACAGCTTCCTTGAAGCTATCTGGCTTATTATCTTTAATATTTAGTGCATATGCCACTAAATCCACCTGACCATAGTGTTTCACCGGCTTCTCGTGCCCATACTTACTTGTGCACTTCTTTAACTTGTCTCTTTGGCCTAGGGTCAGCCATTACAAGTTGCGGATACTCTTGCTTTTTTTCTTCTTGTTGTTTAGTTCCATGATCTGGTACCTCATCATGAACCAACCAGTCATCTGCTGGATCAGACAACTCAAGCTCAGTAGCTTGAACTTCTATAGACTCACCATTCTGCCCAGCTTTTTCTGGCTTACTGAAAGATAACACGGAAGTCTCATCAAAGGTAACATCTCTGCTGATTAGGAACTTGTGATCTTCTAGACACCACAATCTGTATCCCTTTACTCCTTTTGTAAAGCGTAAGAATATGGCTTTCTTAGCTCTAGGATGTAACTTGCTTTCCCTCACATGGTAGTAAGAAAGTCGATCCAAATACTCACAAAATATTATAATCAGCTGGGTTACCTGACCACACCTCATAAGGTGTCTTGCAATCTATAGCTGGAACTGGTGACCTATTATACAGGTAACACGCCATGGACACTGCATATGCCCAATACTATTTACTTAGACTAGCATTAGACAACAAACATCTCGCTCTTTCAAGCAAGGTTCTATTCATCCTCTCTGCCATTCCATTCTACTGAGGCGTGCTCTCGATCGATTAATGCGACAATTTTCTCATTGCACAAAAACTCTTGGAAAGGCCCATAGGTATAGTATGTACCATTGTCAGACCTTAGTGTCTTGATCTTCCTATCTGTACGATTCTCAACCCTTGCCTTCCACTTCTTAAATGTCTCAAACACTTCATCTTTCGTGTTCATCATATACACCCATACATAGCGAGTATGATCATCAATGAATGAGACATAATAGCGGTTACCTCCCTTTGAAGCCACTCTAGAGGGTCCCCAAACATCCATATGCACATAGTCAAGGGTGCCTGTTGTCGTGTGCTTGCTTGATTTGAACTTGACTCTGCACTGCTTCCTATAGATGCAATGCTCACGGAATCCTATACTTGGCTTCTTTAAGTCCTTCAAGAACCCTCGCTTGCACAACTCAGACAAACCCTTTTCACTCATATGCCCTAGTCGCATATGCCACATCTTAGTGCATTCAGAATCATCACTACATGCAACCACTGCTACATCGCCTATCACCGTACTACCCATCAAAGTATACAAGGTTCCATGTCTTTGACCCTTCATAACAACTAAAGAGCCATTGACAATCTTTAGGACTCCACCTTTCCCCACAAACTTGTGGCTTTTGGAATCCAAGGTACGAAGAGAAATAATGTTTTTCTTTAGCTCAGGAACATGTCTAATATCGGTTAAAGTCCTCACTATACCATCATACATCTTGACCCGTATAGTTCCAATTACTACCATTTTACAAGCAACGTTATTACCCATGAAAATGGAACCACCATCAATGCTCTCATAAGAAGTAAACCACTTTCTATTTGGGCACATATGGTAGGAACATCCGGAATCAAGAATCCACCTTTTGGCCATATAGTTTTGTGTGGACACACAGAGACTCAATTCATCCCCTTCAGAGCCTGAAGCATAACTTGCCTCAATTTTAGTCTTACCTTTCTTCTTACCATCTCTATTGTTCTCTTTCTTCAGGTGAGGACAATTACTTGCGTAATGTCCCTTTTCATCGCAATTGTAGCACTTCACATGTGTCAAAGTCTTCTTTGACTTGGACCTAGACTTCTCATTGCTTGTAAAAGCCTTTTCATGCGACCTTCCTCTTGCCACTAGCCCCTGTCCTGCATTAATGCTATTCTCTACACGTGTCTTCTTCATCAACTCATAAGAAAGAAGTGCACTCTGAACTTCGTCAAGATCAACATCTTCTCTGTTCATAAATGTAGTCATTAGATGCTCATAGCTTTATGGCAAAGAGAATATTAAACATGTCGTTTGATCCTCATCATCCATCTTCATGCCAACATTCAAATAATTCGCTAGGTGTCAACGGAGCTCACTAACGTGCTCTTGCATCGTTGAACCATCCGCCATCATGTACCGATAAAGACGCTTCTTAAGGTACATCTTGTTCGTCATGCTCTTGGTTATATACATAGATTCTAGCTTGAGCCAAATACCGGCAGCGGTATTTTCTCCCATCACACTATACATGACCTCATTAGCAAGACACAACCGGATCGATGAACAAGCATGTAGATCGAACTATTCCCAATCATCATTACTCATATTTGCAGCCTTTGAGTTAATCCCCTTTAAAGCCTTGTGCAAATCTTGTTGGATGAGGATGTCTCTTACTTATACTCTTAAAATCCCAAAGTTATTTTTTCCATTAAACTTCTCTACTTCAAACTTAGCATTTGACATCTTGAGAGCCATTTTTCAAGTCACACACAATAACCGAAAAAACAATTTCACTTCGGAATTTTATCGAACACCTTGTCTACACAAATTTCGAGCACTATGGTTCTTTACCAAAACTCAAAATCCTAGGTCAATGCGGAAACTTAACCTCACTCCGATACCAATTGTTGTGAATAGGACAATGCGGAAACAACGTTATCCACAACAAATAGATCAATCCTACACAAAGATCGATCTTTCTCACTAGACAAGACTTCAACACCCTCCAAGTAATATTCCAACACTTCTCAATATCAAATAACTAGCATATAAAGTAAAACAATTAATGTAAAGGAAGAACAAACCACAAGACGAGATATATCGTGGTTCGGCAATTTGCCTACGTCCACACTACGAGTTCCAAGCTTTACTAGATGTCCAGAGTAACAAATTACAAGATCTCTCAATTCACTCACAAAGAATGAACACTCAACTCACAAAGAATTGCTCCTTTATAATCTCTCTCTTTCTTGGTTTTGGTTAGGTTAAGTTTTTAAAGAAAAAACTTATATTTATACTATTTCCAAAAACTTCCAAAACAATGGAATTTGTGCTGAAAATGGTGGAGCGCGGGCGCGCCTAAAACATTGGAAGTCGCCAAAGACATGAGCGCGTGCGCGCCCTTGTTCAGGCATGCATATGGCGCGGGCGCGCCTTACACCAAAGAGAGAAAAAAACGTCTTTTTTCTCTACAACTAACAATAATAAAAGAGTATGATTTCCCCAGAGATAAAGAGACTTGGTTGGTTATTTAAATTGGAGAAAATCGAAAAGAGTAATCAAATGGGTAATTTTACCAAGTTTTGGAAAGAGGAGGTAGTGGTGAAGAAGACTGAACGAGGGGCAAAATGGGCATGGTAGTATTTTTCATGGGAAACTTATCAATTGTTAGAGCATTCCCAATGCAAGTCATTATTTTTCCCCTCTTTTCATCTCCATGTAGGCAGTATTTCCCCTCTTTTCCACCGTTTTGGTGAAAAGCAAGGTGAAGCTGCCCAATGCAAAGGTGAATATTAATCTCGGACAGGATGTTAGATTCCGTGTGGACGTAAAAATCGAAAAAATGCTCCAGACGGAATGAAACATCCCGTCTGAAATTAAAAAAAAAAAAAAAACCGAAAAAAAGTCAAAAAATCATGCGAGACTGAATGAAACATTTTGTCTGAAAAAAAAACCCATTTAAAAAAAAAAAAAAACACACACACACACACACACACACACACGAAACGGAATCCAACATCCCGTCCGAAGTTCACAACTCAGCCACTATCTCGGTTGAAGGTTTCACATTCGTTTTGACTTGAGAAAATAGTCACCTTAGTATTCACCTTTGCATTGGGCAAAGGTTTTGAACCATTTGGAGGTGAATAAAGTCACAAACCCACCATAATGACTTGTATTGGGAATGCTCTTACGGTGAGAATATTACCACCCTATATATTCAATCATATTGAATCGATCAAAGCTTTAGCACCATCATCAGAGAAGAAATAGTATGTCAATTCCGAAGTTCTAACCGATACTTAAATAATTAATTTTGAGAATTGGGTAGGTATCCTTTTGAAAATTAGTGATTTTAGCTCGAATGGTTGTTGTTACTATCTTTCATGTAGATGGGTTGAGCTGGTAAACAGGCGGAGTTCTTGTTTCTCAAACCGAGTTATCTGTCTGAAATGGTTTGGCTTTAATTGCAATCACGTTCTTGAAATGGTTTGTAGCTTGCTTTCTCATTTTTCTGAGATTGGAAATGCCATTGTAAGAGCATCTTTAGGAGAGAAACCAAGAAAACACCAAAAAATTTAACCAAACCAAACAACAAACCAAAAAAACACCAACCAACTTTAGGAGAAACATCAAATGACGCGGTTTTGGATAAACCGCGCCATATAACCCATGCAATTTTCTCAACACCGCGCACTGAAGCCCATCTTACAGGCCCAAGCCCACGCGGTTTTCCAAAAACCTCGCGGTGTTCTCAACACCGCGTGCTATTTTTATATAAAGATGACCAAAACCACGCGGTTCAATCACTTTTAACTTTTCTCTCAATTATAAACCCTCTCCTTAGTAAAAAAAAAACAAAAACGTACCTAAACTCTTGAAATTTTATATGGATCATTTTCAACATTTCGACGAAGATGACGATGAGTATTGGCAATACACAAACGACATTAGTGATGATGTAGAGGTTGAAGAACCCGAGGAAGTACAAGATGGTGGGGAAGAAGAAGCCGAGGATGTCACGCCGATTGATAGACATCTCTATGTACTTGAGTGTAAAATGAACGACTTTGATTGACAATTTAATCCCGATGAAACACTTGATATGCAAGTTGTGTCTTCTACACGTGATACAAAACACGTGTTGAGTGCAGTGGCTAATTCTCAGGTAATTAATTAGTTTTGATTAAATATTTTGAATATTATGCATTAATTAGTTGAGTTGGACCAATTAATTATTTATCATATATGCATTATTTTTTTTTCATAATATCAGCAAGTTATTGACTACCGAGTTAGATCGGCTTTACTTAGTGTTAGAGAGTGGTGGAAGGTTATTAAGAGTTTGGATGAGTTTGTACATATTAGAGATAGTATTTTGTGTACACCTTTGGGTCTTTTGGTTGATGTAGATTATGAGAAGACTGATTGGGCAGTAGTCATAGATTTAGTAGAAAGATGGTGGAATACAACTCATACATTTCATTTTTCTTGTGCGAAGTTAGGGTTCATACCACTAGACTTCACCATGATTTATGGGTTGAGTATCGGTATAGGCAAACCGATACCTTTTAATACAAATTATGAGAACATTGGTAGTATGCTTATGATTTTTTCTCGCTTGGATGCGAATGCTTATGATTCTTCTGGTATTAAGCTATCTCATATTAAGACTGCATATATGGAAACTCTCTTGGATCCTGATACACGAGCGGAGTTAGCTTTGACTGTTCTACCTAGTAGTGAGGGTGCTGATGTGTATGTTAGGGCTTTTTTGATATTTTTTATTAGGCATGTTCTGTTTCCAAATGGTCATTCTACGGTATGACTTGGATATTATGCTTATGTTTCTAATTTGCATAATATGAGAGATTATGACCTTGGTAGCTCAGTATATGCCACATTGATAGCGGCGTTAGACAAATCTTCACAGACATTTGGAAGTAAAAGTCCTCAGATTGCAGGGTTCACAGGAGTTTTAAAGATTTGGTTTTATGAGTATTTCCGTTGTCTTTGTCCTAACATAGACATGATTACTGATACTCTCCCTAGATTTGCTAGTTGGTAAGGGCCTCACTTGACTCGTAACAGAGGGCAGATTAGAAATAATGTGTGTATGGCTCGTGCTCAAATTGATATTAGATCATTGTCATCTATTGAGTGGAGACCTTGGCATTTGTCTACTACCTTTGATGATCCTGTTGTGTGGCATGTTTGTGTTTTGTCACGTCACAAAGTTATTTTTACCGCACGTGACTGTAAGGTTTGGTACTGTGGCGACAAATATTGGAGATAGTTGAATGGACATTATGGAGTTCCATGTGCTCCCATACCAGATGTTAGTGATGTTAAGTCGTGGAGTAGAACTCAAGTTCATGAAGTTCATGGCAGTGGTGGTTCTTGGCTAGATGCGTCTTCTTTTGTTGTTGAGCAGACTGCTGATCAGTATTATAGATGGTGGAACTGTATCTCCATGGGTCCGTTGTTTCCCCCTGTTGGTAGAGCTAGCAATTTCGAGTTTGTGGGCCTAGAAGGGATGAGACGTGAGATACGTATTCCTCATTCACCATAGCCTATTTACAACCCACAACCTCTGAATGCATATCATCCAACTCCTGTGTCTGCCAGTAATCCTCATATGTTTGCCGTGTGTGGACCTGATGGGGAGGCTACTTACATTTCCATTTTTTAGGTGCCTCATGCTCGTTTCTATGAGTTAGAGCCATAGATTGATCAGTATACCACGGTGAGTTTAGTTGTTTTATTTATCTTATTCATTATATATATAATATGTACTCACACTGTATTTTCTTTGATTTTCAGGCTGAGGTTCGGGAATTGAAAGATATGAGAACTAGATTCTTATGTTTGATGGGATGAGGATTGTCGTGTATCATTATAGCCAAGAAAGAGAGGAGGCATATTCTCAAACATATCAACAATCCTAACGTGCATATGACGAAACTCGAAAAGCGTATGAGGATATTCAACAGGTGTACACGCAACAACATCAGGGATATGAGGAACTTCAGGCTGAGGTAGTTAACTTTCATGCAGACAGAGAATATCTTGGTTCTCAGGTTGGGAACTTAGAGGAGAGGCATCGAGTGGTAAGGGGCGTAAGAAGAGAGCTAAATAAATTTTATGTAATATGATAGGTTTTGGATCATTTTGGATATTGGATCATAATCATAGATTTTGGATCATTTTTATCATTTTGGATACATAATCATAATCATAGGTTTTGGATCATTTTTATCATTTTAGATACATAATCATAATCATAGGTTTTGGATCATTTTTATCATTTTAGATACAATTGCACAATTCCTAATTTCTTCAATTGCACAATTCTTAATTTCTTCAATTGCACAGTTCCTAATTTTTAGAAAAAACGCACGCGGTGTTGGCAAAACCGCGCCATAGAAGCCCACTTAGCAACCCAAGCCCATGCAGTGTTAGAAAAACCGCGTGGTTTTGCTAAAACCGCGTAAGAGATTTGATACAGCACAAAAGCTGGAACCAAATTTTGGTCGATTTGGTGTTTGGTTTGGTGTTTTTTTGGTGTTTTCATCAACATGTAACTCTCCTGAATTGTTGATATTTGGAAATTGTTGGAAATTTGGTGTTTGATGCTAGGAAAGTATCTCACCTAAAGATGCTCTAACTATATAAACACTTGGGACTGTTTTTGATGGGTAATTATTTTGCAATAAACAAATGAATTCAACTTCCACAAGGCAATAACGTCAATGGTGATACCACGTTCACTTCAGCATTAAGCTTGTCAAGAACCCATGCATATTCGAATGACCTTTTGTTCATCTCAGCCGCTTGTACTTGATGTAGTGTATGGTGTATTTGTACTTGATGTAGAAGTCCAACATATAACACAGACTGCAGATGAAATCCATCACACCAGTCACACTAATTGATATTTAGGAACTCAAAAGAGTATGCCGACTTGCCATAGTTGTCTGCCTTTATATTAGCAACTCAAGCAACAAACTATATATACATTATTGTGTAACTAGGTTATTCAGAGAATGCAACACAAGAACTCCAATAAAATACACAAACTGTACATTATTTTTAGCATGTTTAGTTAGTTTGGGTTATACATACACTAGAGACTCCACCTCGGGTACATATTTTAGTATAAAATTTGCATGAGATGATCAAACATCGAGGCAAGACTGCTAGCTTTGGAGTCATATCTATGTGCATAGGTATCTTGATTTTTTTTCAACTATCTTGATCTGTGTCAATCAGTTTGTGTTTTTAATAATGTTGCCCTTTATATCGCTTTTATTTAATGCTTTCTATATTTGCAGGTACTGGTATGGGGCTGCAACTGTTCTTGGAAGACGGCTTAGAGTTGATGACCTTTGTAATACTCCACTACACCATTTGGGCCAAATAGGAATGGATGGGGCCCGTTTCTATTAGGCCTATCTCAAAATTAGGCTAAAAGTCCAGCAGTTTTCTTCCCATTTTAGGGACGGGCCTAACAAAAACGAGCCCTAATTCGTTCCTATTTGAACCAAATGATGTAGTGCTCGGTAGATTGAAAAGGAAAAACTTCATGTCCAAATGTGCCATATAACAATGGACATGGTTGATTGTTATGGTGCCAAAGGCGGAGGAACCTATAGGATTCGATGACTACAGACCAATAAGTCTATGTTCAGTGGCTTATAAAATTTTCAGTAAAATTTTTATTACCAGGTTGAGTACATTGCTTCCTAATCTGGTGTCCAAAGAGCAAGATGCTTTTGTTAAAGGCTCAGAAATTAGTGATAACATTTCTCTCACTAAGGAATTGATACAAGAATTGCCAAGGAAAGTTCGAGGAAATAATATTGTTCTTAAGTTTGATATGGTGAAAGCTTAAGATAGAGTCAATTGGGGTCTGAGGTGTGCGGGTTCTAGAAAGGTTTGGTTTTGCCGAGAACTGTATCCAGTTATTTGCTAATTGTGTCGAAAGTCCTTGGTTTTCAGTGGTGCTTCAAGGAGTTTACAAAGGATTTTTCAAATCATCTAGAGGCCTTCTACAAGGCAATCCTCTATCTCCTCTGTTGTTTATTTTAAGTGAAGAGGTATTGAGTCGTGGTCTCAATGAATTTTTCAAGCCCGGAAAAATTGGGTGGTTCCAAACTAGAAGAGGTTGCACTGGTATCACTCACTTGCTCTATGCAGATGATCTTGTCATATTTTCAAGCGGTTCTAAGTCTTCAGTTGATGGTTTGATGCAGTTCATGGAGAAATATGAGAAATGCTCTAGTCAGTTGTTTAATAAAAACAAAAGTGGTTGTTTTGTTCATCATAAAGCCCCTGCTTCAAGGTTAGCTATTATAAATTCCGCTTCTGGACTCCCGATATGTAGCATGCCTTTTACATATCTTGGAGTGCCAATTTCATATGGTATGCTTAAGAGCTCTTACTTTGATAAACAGCATAAATTATTGACTCAAGGTGGTCGTCTAATTTTAATTAGACATGTAATGTTCCTGAAGCTATTTCATCTTTGGTAATTCCTGAAGCTGTTTTGCAAAGGTTAGAATGAATTTTTGTTGAATTTCTATGGGGAGAAAGTGGAGAAAAAAATAAACACAAATGGGTGGCATGGGATTCCTTAGTTGTTCCTACTAGTGAAGGGGGATTGGGTTTGAGATCCTTAGATGATGTTAAAAAGGCGTTCTTCATGAAGAAAGCATGGAATGTTCTCACCAAGAACTCCATATAGGCCAAGTACTTCAGAGAAAAATATTTTATAGGTAACTTTCCTTTGTCAAATCCAAGTTTTGCTTCTAAATTTTGGAACCATATATTATCTGTGATGGATCTTGTGGAGCAGCACTCTTCTTGGTGTGTTGGTAGAGATGAGGTAGATTTTTGGTTGGCAAAATGGGTTGGTTCAAGTACCATTAAGGAGATGGAGGATATTGATACAAACTAAACTATTCTTATCAGAGATGTTTGCATTGGAAGAAGGTGGCACTGGGATTTATTACATGTTCCTATTTCAGAAGGTTTGAAGAGACAAATAGAGTTATTGTATCTCGTGCTCTCTAATGAACATGATGTTAGATCTTGGTCTCTATGATGGATATTTCTCTACAAAAACAGCATGGAACATCATTCGGAAGTCATATGCCCAATTAGGCATTTTCAAGTTTATATGGATGACAACTTTTCCAACAAAGATTAGCGTGTTTGCTTGGAAACTTTGGAAAGAAGTGGTGCCAGTAGATGAAGTAATTCAGTCTATATATATTTCATTGGTTTCGAAGTGTCATTGTTGTTTAAATGCATGCTCTGAAAGGTTAGACCAATTATGTCTAACTAGTGATCTTGCTAGAGGAGTTTGGAATTTTTTTTGTTTCTGTGCTTGGTGTTAATCTTAAGGGGGTGGGTTGTTGATGTGAAAGATGTTATGTCCCAGTGGTATGGGCGCTGCAAAAAAAAAGTTATTTTTGTTGTTTCTTAAAGAAAATAGCACCTCCTCTTATTGTTTGGGAAATTTGGTTTGCTCGCAACAATAAGAAGTACTAGAATGTTCCTTTTTTGTTCGATTGTGATTAGGACAATATGTAACTGGTTGAGAAAACTCTCTATTTTTTCTGATCATGATTCACCTATTTCTTTTACTGAAAAAATTACTCTGCAAGCTCTTGGGGTGGAAGATAGATTGGTGATGATTAAGGCTAAGTCCAATGGTTTGGTGTGCCAACGCACCAAACCACAATAAAATAGTGCATAGAGTTAGCGAGTTGGTGTTTGGAGGCCCAATGGTTTCTATTGCACCCGCCAGTGCTATAGGCGTATAGAAAAGGAGAAAAAAAAGTCACAACTCCTAGCCGCCATTGGCATGGGTGTGTGGGAAAAAGTCAAAAAATATAAATCAGAATTCTAGCCACCACTCCTAAAGGCGTAGGCCAAATTAGTTTTTCTTTCTCTCCCCATTTTGGCCTTTCTCACATCTCTCTTTATTCGTCACCCAAAATAGTAGGATATAAAGGTAATTGTACAAACTAATTTCTTCAAAATAGCTTAAAATAGCTTTGGTATGGACACATTGTCCTAGCCGCTATTGTGAGTGGCGGGTGGAAATGTTGACCAAAAATTCTAGTCGTCACTATGTGAGGCGTGTATGTAGATTTCTTCTACCTGCTATTCGTACTGGTGTGCAGACCATACGCTATATCACTAAAATTGATTGTATATATAGGTAAATTAATGGTGATAGCATTGGCGGGTTATCGTTTTGACGCACCATTGGATCACAATTCCGTTATATTTGGTGGGATGGCGCACCATTGGACTTAGCCTAAGTGTTCTATTCTTGTTACTTGGAAAAAAGAACCGGTCTTCTCTCAACAATACAGGTAGGTGCGGGTAATAAGGGATCATAATGGTGTTTTTTGTGAAGCCTTTTTTTTTTTTTTTTGGACTTGGTTCTAATACAAAGGCCAAGCTTTTTGCTGTTTTGGAAGGCTTAAAGATTTGTTTGTAGAGGAACTTTAGAACGCTAATTGTAGAGGTGATTCCAAGATTATTTTGGGTTGGTTCTATGGAGGGAAGGGCCCCCCTTGGTTTCTAAGATGAACATGGTTACATGTTCTTCAAATGGCAGACTATTTAAATGCTTCATTTATTCATGTGTTCAGAGAGGGTAATTGTGTTGCAGATGCTTTAACTAAGCTTGCTACTAGTTCGGATTGTCACGAGATTTTTTCTAATCCTCATCGCCTCTACGGGAGGGGGGTAACAATCCTTACCCCATTACAAATAACAACGTGTTTGTAAACGCTATAAAATGAATAACAAACATTACACAATAATCAACTCATACTCTCAGTTTACCGATACTTGACTTGTCGAGCATATAACACTCTCTAGCATCCCTGGGTAGACGATGAGGATTAGAAAAAATCTCGTGACAATCCGAACTAGTAGCAAGCTTAGTTAAAGCATCTGCAACACAATTACCCTCTCTGAACACATGAATAAATGAAGCATTTAAATAGTCTGCTATTTGAAGAACCTGTAACCATGTTAGTCTTAGAAACCAAGGGGGCCCTTCCCTCAATAGAACCAACCCAAAATAATCTAGGAATCCACCTCTACAATTAGCGTTTTAAAGTTCCTCTGCAAACAAATCTTCAACAAGAAGTACGCCAAACCCCCCCTCCCCACTAGAGGCTTTGGATTAAAAAAAATGGACATGGTTGATACCCAACTTCACAGATATCTGCAATGAGTTTTTGTTTAAATGTCCTAATAGTGCATTAGTGGACATGATTTATGTTCGTCTTAGAAACCAAGGGGGCCCTTCCCTCAATAGAACCAACCCACAATAATCTAGGAATCCACCTCTACAATTAGCGTTCTAAAGTTCCTCTGCAAACAAATCTTCAACAAGAAGTACGCCAAACCCCCCTCCCCACTGGAGGCTTTGGATTAAAAAAAATGGACATGGTTGATACCCAACTTCACAGATATCTGCAATGAGTTTTTGTTTAAATGTCCTTATAGTGCATTAGTGGACATGATTTATGTTCGTCTTAGAAACCAAGGGGCCCTTCCCTCAATAGAACCCCTTCCCTCAATAGAACCAACCCACAATAGTCTAGGAATCCACCTCTACAATTAGCGTTCTAAAGTTCCTCTACAGACAAATCTTCAACAAGAAGTACGCCAAACCCCCCTCCCCACTGGAGGCTTTGGATAAAAAAAAATGGACATGGTTGATACCCAACTTCACAGATATTTGCAATGAGATTTTGTTTAAATGTCCTAATAGTGCATTAGAGGACATGATTTATGTTCATCTTAGAAACCAAGGGGGCCCTGCCCTCAATAGAACCAACCCAAAATAATCTAGGAATCCACCTCTACAATTAGCGTTCTAAAGTTCCTCTGTAAACAAATCTTCAACAAGAAGTACGCCAAACCCTCCTCCCCACTGGAGGCTTTGGATAAAAAAAAAATGGACATGGTTGATACCCAACTTCACAGATATCTGCAATGAGTTTTTGTTTAAATGTCCTAATAGTGCATTAGAGGACATGATGACTGATAGGTCATTGGAATTAGTTTATCTATGTAATCCTCAAGTGCTTTTAATAGAATATTTTGATTCTTACCACATCAAGAGTAAATATGTCATTTTTCAAGAAACGGATAGTAAATACGTCCAAGAGTAAATAAATAAAAAAAAGGGTTGCATGTAGGAATGTTCATGGAATTTGGTAGTTTACAAGAGCTTACTGAAGGTTTAGCATATATGAATGTTGGATTTTTTGAATGTTGTTGAATTATTTCATTTTTGCTTTCAGGTTCTTTATTGTTTGTAGTTGTAACAATTGGTTCCATTTTAGTCGTTCAACTTACATACGATAGGTTTCTGCATTTGTTCCTTTTCACATGGTTGATTTGATACGTTGAGTTTGAAATCCAAGATTTCGTTTGTATTTGTCAATAATAGGTTTCGTTTTATTTGTTTAAATATAAGCACCTCGTAACCAACCGGCACGGGTAATACCTAGTAATTTAATATAACAACACCCATTTGTAGGACGGGTTCAAAAGCTAGTTTATTATCTAACAGCTAGGGGTGTGCATGGGTAGGTTCGGGTCGGGTTTGGGGCTAAACCTACGACCGAACCGATCCTATCGGTTTATGCTTTTCTGGAACTGATACCCGAACCGAACCGAACCGATTGGGTTATAGTTTAACCGATATTAACCAACTCGAACCGGCCAGTTTTCACATATTTTTAAATTAAATCAATTAAATATATATATTTTTAATATATATTATATATGGCGGGTCTGATTTGGGACTAAACCGACGGTCGAACCAACCCTATCAGATTTCACAAATACTTAACCGAACCAAACCGAACTGACTGATAAGCATAACTGACCTAAAACTGATCGGTTCGGTTCGATCGGGTTTGTCTATTCGGCTGGTTTTATGCACATCCCTACTAACAACTGGATGGGGAATTCCCCACCCCATCTATTAATTAACTACGGTATACAACCCCCATTAGAAGGAGGTTTTTGGCGCTGGGTGTAAACTTTACACTTTATGCTGATAACCCTGGTGAAAAGGGGAGATGTGGTTTTGTGCTAAATGAAGTGTTCACAATTCTGAACGGAATGTCAAAATTCCCTGGATATTTTTAAAAAAAAAACGGAAAAAACATGGGGTTGAAATATTGATGATTTTGAAATTAGTCGAAATCAAAATATGACATGGGTCGAAATATTGTCAATTTCGGTTTTCCAGATTTTCTCCGAAATCCCAAACTATGGCTAAATGCCTACATGTAGCCCTCAGGACACTCTCATCTCGTATTTATCCACTTTAATGCTCGTATCTAGGGCTGTTAAAAAAAAATCGAGAAACCAAAAAGCCGAACCAAACTGGGTGAAATTAGCAGTTTTTAACTTCTTCGGTTCAGCTTTTGGTTCTCAAAAGATAAAACCAACTGGTTAGGTCTAGTTTTCAGTTTGGGGGTTCGGTTAACCGATATAAACCAAACCGAACCGGGTGCTATATATATATATATATATATAGGGAGGGATCCGTTTACCATGGTTTATACCACGCCCCTTTACAAGATGAGTTAAAAGCTAATATTTTTGTGGATATGATCTCCTAACTATGGA
The DNA here is from genome assembly GCF_015680905.1 of Coptis chinensis. NCBI lineage: Eukaryota > Viridiplantae > Streptophyta > Magnoliopsida > Ranunculales > Ranunculaceae > Coptis > Coptis chinensis. The sequence continues at coordinate 58,523,087 of NC_141463.1, forward strand.
TAGATTTTCCACAAAAATTCGGCTCATTTGGAAATCTCTAACCTATTTAAAAATTGTTGACAACTTTAAATTTTTTTTAACAGCCCATATTTTTCGATTTTGCAATTATCTTTTGACATTGTTTTTTTTTTTAAATTAAGCTAGGGTTAGGCAGACCCCCACCTGTATTGATTCAACTATTTCGTACATATATTTGTCCACTTACATCATCATTTACAATACATTGCAGTCTATGATCTAGTTGAGGGACAAATTGTACAACAAAATTAGATGCATCATGATGTGAAGCTAAATAGTCCGCTGCTCGGTTCACTTCTCTATAAACATGCGAGAAGGATATAAAAGTGAACTCCGATCGTTTCATATCTATAGCTTTAATCATGTCCATGTAGAACCAAGGAGGTTTCTCCAACTTGTTGATTGCATTCACAGCTCGCAGAGAGTCCGACTTGACCTCCACTTCCTTATAGCCTTCTGCTATACATCTTTGTAGGCATATGTTGATAGCTTTGATTTCCTGAAACAGCACAGACGCCAAGCCTCCACTTTGCCATCAACCCCGCTAACACGACCCTCTTTGTCTCTGATAACTCCGCCATGTCCTACTCCCTTACTGCTCACTGCTCCATCGGTATTGGCTTTCACTCGCCTGTCATTTGGAACCCTCCACACACATTCTACTTGCCTTTGCATCATTTATTTGGGGTCGATGTTAAGTCTCTGAAACAGATTCCTAACTCTTGTCGTATCCTTGACTACTGGTCTTAAAACTTGCAGGTAGTTCCTTGTGTCTCGCACCATCTTCTCATAAAGGTTTTGCGATGTCTTGGAAACATGCTGAAATCTTCGATCGTTCCTTTCCTTCCATAGATATGCCACTGCTGCACAGAAAAAAAAAAACCTTGTAGATCTCCCCCAGGTCTTCCATTTTGCATATGCGAAGGATAGACGACCACTCCCTATTTGTTGTGCGGTTATCAGTGCTGATGTCAAGCAGTCGCTTGACTCTAGCTAGGACTTCCTTGGAGTATACACATTCAAAGAACAAATGCCCTGAGAATTCTCGGCTATTGTTGCATAGGCAGCAAGCTGAAGTTTGGAGAATTTTCCTTTGCACGAGTCTGTCCTGAGTGGGAAGACTTTCAGAGAACAGCTGCCATGTAGAGAAAGAGTGTCTAGGCAACACCCACTTACCCCAAACCAACTTATGCCATCTCTTCTTTCCCTTCTCGGTGACAAATACCGCACGCACGCGACTGTGAGGGTGAATTGCCCACTTTCGAATCACGGTGTCCACACTATCCGGTCTTGTGCGAGATGTTTGTTGATGTCCACCTCTTGAATCACCGCCTTTAAGGTTTGAGACTGTATCTGATTGACTGCATCAGTCCATTCCCCATTAGAAATGATAACACTAACCTTAGCATCTAGCGGAAAATCCCATTCTGCCTTTGCTTCAGTGTCTTCGAGTAGCGGTGATCTTGAGCACCAAATGTCATATCTTTTGACATTGTTAAACATCATCAAATGAGCTAAACTTTTGTGGAGGTGATCTTCAAGGTTTGTTGGACATATCCACAAAATATTAGGTTCTAGTTCATCTTATGGGTGAAGTTGTGGGCCATAGTATGAAAACCATAGTATATTGATCCCTCCCTATATATATATATATATATATATATATATATATATATATATATATCCCCATTCCTAGACAGATGTCCATTTACGGACTTTAGTTAAAAACCGAAATTTCAAAATATAATCTCGCGAAGGTTTTCTCAAAACTCTCTCACTCGCTCCCTCTCTCCTATTCTCTTCAACTTCTTTTTTTTCAGAGACAGAGAGTTGACAGAAAGTAGAAAAGAATCCCAATAAAGATTTCAGTTTCAACACTAAAATCCCAGCAAAAGAATAATTACATTTTCTTAGTCACATACTCATATTCGTTTCAATCTCCTCAGATCTCCTTCATTTTTCGTTTAATGCTAGAAGATCTGCTATGACGAATTCACTCGTTCGAATCGATACTGTTGAAGGGATTTGGTTAAAAGAGCTTTAGCCACTTTGATTAGACCTTCATCACATCATCAAAGAAGAAGAGCAGCTTTTCAACCAGGTTTGTTTGTATTATTTCAACCAGCTTTTCAACCAGATTTAATCTTTATGATATAGAAGAAATAGGTTCGTTTGTATTATTTCTTCAAACCCTAAATCTTTTATGTTCTCCCAGTTTTCCCAAGCCGGAGATACATCTACCAAGTCCAAGCAATTGAAGATGAAGAGATGAACAAAAGAGGAGATCAAAGATGAAAGGACACTTTTCCAAGTAGAATCTGTGGCAGAAAAGATTATTTTTTTTATAAATAGACATACTTGCGTATTATCTAGTTGTTAGGCTTGTATCTACGATTCTTTTTTGAAGGAGTTAGATGCTTGATACTTTTATTTTTTACTTGACGTTGTTAGCTGCTTGCAGAGGCATCTTCCGCATATTGGATTGGGCTGACATAGTGAATGCACATATTATATCTGGACCTCGCATTGTGGATGGTCTAAAACTGAAGGTATAAATTTGAAAATTAATTGTATTGTGTTAAATCTGTGATAGTGCCATTTTATTTATGCAGCCTCTTGATATGCACATTGTATGTCTTGTTTATAACTTTTGGTACTATGTAGGGGTTGCCTCGTGGTAGGGGTTTGCTTCTGCTTGCAGAAATGAGCTATGCTGGTAACTTTGCACAGTTTCTTTCTGGCAGAAATGAGCTCTGTTGGTAACTTCGACATTGTACATTTATGGCGTATAATCTAAAGGGAAAAAACTAATGATGAGCGAAGCAAATGAGATTTGTGAAATCACTCCATGTCCAAATTTTCTTTGTCGATGTCGATGCCTAGTCAAATGACTTGCGGGTGTCGGTTCAATGTTCTCTTCAGGTTATCAAAGATAGAGGCAGTGACATCATAATTGTTGGTCGGGGGATCATAAAGGCCACTAACCCAGTTGAGACTGCTCGAGAGTACCGTCTTCAAGGATGGAATGCTTACAAAGCACGATGTGTGTAATATTCTGTTTGGGTCTTCACCTCCATGGCTGATTGGAGTGGTTGAGTAAAGTTTTATCCTTAAAATATATCAATAAGAAGAAAAGGTTTGATTTTGTCTTGTGCTATTTCATTTAAATATCACTCGAGAGAGCTAGATCTCTGATATGTAAACTACTTCTTTGTGAAGCCATATGGTATAAGATAGATATCTGCTGGTCTAGAAGACATCATTTTCCAATGAATTCTTATATGTTATTTTTCACTCTAAATTTTAGCTCAATGCTCTTATCATGGTCTTTGCAAGACATTAGCGAACTGCCACTTTATGACAAAGTCGCAGCTCAAAGAGGTCTCATTTCTCCAAGGGGTCTCAAGTCCTTCAGAAGTTCAGATTGAATGTTCTCCAAATTTGCCTCAAGTGCTGTAACAGAAAATTCTCCAGAATGTGGAAACATGCATTTATTATTTGAATTGCGGAATTCTACCTGCTTAACCTGTTCTAGGAACCTAATTGCAAAACTAATTAGCAGTTCAACCCAATCGCCAAGACTAATTAGCATCCCATAAATTAATCATGAGAATTAACAAATTGAAATACCATTTCGTTATGATAACTGTAAAAGTAACTACCAATTAATTATCCACATAAGCCAGAGACATGTTTCTCTACATTGCAAAAGATGTCCCCAAGACCTAACTCACCAAGCCAAATCTCATGAAGAGAATATCAAAACATACAAACTCTATATAACCTTTGACTCCGAAAAGGTTCAAAGCTCTATTATATAGCTTCAAGACAACTCTTCAAGTTGGCTGTTTTCAAGTTATGTTATTTGTTCCTTGTAACCTGGTTTGGCTTGTGTGCTTACTGTAATCGTATTAGTTCATGAATGAAAAGTATTGGTTTAACGTGGAAAGGCCACAAGTAACACTAGAAAGTACATCAAAAAATGTCATCAAACATTAACTCCTCCCTAGTAAATATAATGTCTTCTCAGTTCTCGCTCATGTATATTTTGCAAGCTCAAGAAAAGAGAGTTTGCCTTCTAGCACTTGAAAAAAAATACATGAAAAGTAGACAAATTACATCTAAAAGAACTTTACTTCCAAGACAACATGAGGATGACTCAACTACTGTTCTTTCCAAATCCTCCCTGTCATTCGTAGTTTCAACTCCTGGTTGAAAAGTTGCTCTTCTTCTTTGATGATGTGATGAAGGTCGAATCAAAGCCGCTAAAGCTCTTTTAACCAAATCCCCTTCAACGGTACCGATTAGAATGAGTGAATTCGTCATAGCAGATCTCCTAGCATTAAACAAAAAACGAAGGAGATCTGAGGAGATTGAAACGAATATGAGTATGTGACTAAGAAAATGTAATTATTCTTTTCATTTGGGATTTCAAAGTGTTGAAACTGAAATCTTTCTTCGATTCTTTTCTACTTTCTCTCAAACTCTCTCTCTCCGAAAAAAAAAGTTGGAGAGAGAATAGGAGAGAGGGATGAAAGAGTGAGAGAGTTTTTGAGAAAACCCTCCGCGAGATTATATTTTTGAAATTTCGGTTTTAACTAAAGTCCGTGAACGGACGTCCGTCTAGGAGCATATATATATATATATATATATATATATATATATATATATATATATATATATATATATATATATATATATATATATATATATATATATTTTTAGAGTTTTTATTACTATTTTTTGGCTAAATGGTTATTGAACACCTGAATACTTGCTTCTTGTGATTGGCGTTATAATTTATCAACATGATATCAATATATTTATTAAAATTCACTTGGCTGGTGGTGATCAGTAGGCCCATATAGACTTCGATTTGAAATTTGATAGAAAGCTCAAATGGCAAGGCCCAAACCCTTCGATTTGAAACTTGATAGAAGGCTCAAATGGCAAGGCCCAAACCCTTTGTTTTGAAACTTGATAGAAGGCACAAATGGCAAGGCCCAAACCCGAACATTCAGTTCGGTTTCATCTCGGTTTTTGTTCAAGTGCGGTTTTGGTTTAGACTTTTAGAAAATCGAGTACATCAGTTCGGTCTACGATTTCTATAGGAACCGGACCGAGAACTTCCCTACTCGTATCTTCTGTTGCCTCCGTAGAATAGTCATATTTTTATCGAGTTTCAACTTTCAACAAGAGGAATGTTTTATCCAAAAAATTAAAAAAAAAAAAAAAAAAACTAAGAGTATTGTCATAATAATCTTACTTAACTACCATAAGGTTTGTCATGAGTTTTACACATTGAATGATGAATGACCGCATTTTTAGCAACTATCCCCTTATGTTCTTGATTTAGAAGCCGTCTTTGCAAGTTCAGGTTGATGAATTGCTCAAAAAATTGAGATAGTATTCATTATTCCTTCATTGTGGCTTCATCAGGGAATATTATTGGTGGAAGTGATAGCAGCAGCAACATCGTCCTAGGTGAGGACTGATAGGTTCTTGTATGCCTTTAGTAGCCACGACTTTAAGTAACCTTGCTTTCTTATCAGAGCTTTTCAAGTTGAGACTACGTTCATTTCTCCGATGGCCCATAACTAGGTCTCTGTTTGCTACCGGTAATCCTAGAATACTACTGCACCCAAATCTGTCAAATACAAAATAGATAAATTAATTCAATGGAAATCAAATCTTAACATTGTAAGATTCTGCTACTTACTAGTGTGGAGATGACGAGCTCTGTATTTGTAATAGTGCAAATGCACAAACAGACGAGGGAATAACTGGTTGATCTTATCGGTAAACTCATCGTTTCCAATTAAACGACGTATCTACAAAGAAAGTAAAATTTTGTTAAACCACAATAGTAGAAGTATGAACAAACTAAATAAATCCAACTTTATCCATAATACATACTCCTCTCTGCTCATTCATATGAGTATGTAAGTTTTTCAACATTCTAACTAAATCCGGTACATTATCATCATCCCACCTGCAGGCACCTTGTTCTGTGATACGGAAATCAAGATCACTCGGACTGTTGTTACGGTTATAGTTACGGCAAGTGAGTGCCCAATTAACATAGCTAAACCCAAGATTGCGGAACCACAGACGGGCCATTGCAATTGTAAAATTGTTTTTTATCCAAATCATGTGGCTCTCAACCAATAATTCTACAAGTTCTATCCCTGTCTTTACGCAGTGGTGTTCAGTAAGAATATCTACATTACTTGAAAAACAAAAGATATAGCTATTTGTCAATGAGTTTTTAAGTAAACAGAACACACAAAAAGGTAAAGTTATGCAAGCTAAGATTAAAGACTGACGAAGTTAACTACTTAAGCATTTAAGTTATTAATTAATACTACTATGTCTATATATATCTACATAATTTAGTCCACAAGTCTATAACAATTCAAGAAATTGTTAACTTCCTATAATGTTATGAGTCTATATAATCCTACTATATATAATGTGGAGAAAACTATAAAATATTAACATTGAAAGTGAAAAATTACCTTGTTTTATTTTGTTTTTTGTTTTTTGTTTTTTTTAAGTGAAAATTTTATTGATAATGATAACTAGTTTTACAAATAATTAGGACAAGCGTGCAACAAGCTGTGCCTCAAGTCCTTTCTGAATTTTTTTTTTTTTTTTTTTTTTTTTTTTTTTTTTTTTGTATTTTTTTTTTTGGGTTGAGGTATAACGTTTGTTTAAGAATTGAGAGTGAAATGTTTTTTCAACAAGAGGAATGTTTTTTCAACAAGAGGAATGTTTTATCCAAAAAAAAAAAAACTAAGAGTATTGTCATAATAATCTTACTTAACTACCATAAGGTTTGTCATGAGTTTTACACATTGAATGATGAATGACCGCATTTTTAGCAACTATCCCCTTATGTTCTTGATTTAGAAGTCGTCTTTACAAGTTCAGGTGGATGAATTGCTCAAAAAATTGAGATAGTATTCATTATTCCTTCATTGTGGCTTCATCAGGCAATATTATTGGTGGAAATGATAGCAGCAGCAGCAACATCCTAGGTGAGGACTGATATGTTCTTGTATGCCTTTAGTAGCCACGACTTTAAGTAACCTTGCTTTCTTATCAGAGCCTTTCAAGTTGAGACTACATTCATTTCTCCGATGGCCCATAACAAGGTCTCTGTTTGCTACCGGTAATCCTAGAATACTACTGCACCCAAATCTGTCAAATACAAAATAGATAAATTAATTCAATGGAAATCAAATCTTAACATTGTAAGATTCTACTACTTACTAGTGTGGAGATGACGAGCTCTGTATTTGTAATAGTGCAAATGCACAAAATGCATTTAGGAATAACTGGTTGATCTTATCGGTAAACTCATCGTTTCCAATTAAACGACGTATCTACAAAGAAAGTAAAATTTTGTTAAACCACAATAGTAGAAGTATGAACAAACTAAATAAATCCAACTTTATCCATAATACATACTCCTCTCTGCTCATTCATATGAGTATGTAAGTTTCTCAACATTCTAACTAAATCTGGTAAGTTATCATCATCCCACTTGCAGGCACCTTGTTCTGTGATAAGGAAATCAAGATCACTCGGACTGTTGTTACGGTTACAGTTACGGCAAGTGAGTGCCCAATTAACATAGCTAAACCCAAGATTGCGGAACCACAGACGGGCCATTGCAATTGTAAAATTGTTTTCTATCCAAATCATGTGGCTCTCAACCAATAATTCTACAAGTTCTGTCCTTGTCTTTACGCAAGGGTGTTCAGTAAGAATATCTACATTACCGAAAAACAAAAAGATATAGCTACTTGTCAATGAGTTTTTTAAGTAGACAGGAACAACAAAAAGGTAACAGATTCTGCAAGCTAAGATTAAAGACTGACGAAGTTAACTACTTAAGCATTTAAGTCATTAATTAATTTTACTATGTCTATATATATCTACATAATCTAGTCCACAAGTCTATAACAATTCAACAAATTGTTAACTTCCTATAATGCTATAAGTCTATATAATCCTACTATATATAATGTGGAGAAAACTATAAAAGATTAACATTGAAAGTGAAAAATTACCTTGTTTTATTTTTTTTTTGTTTTTTTTAAGTTGAAATTTTATTGATAATGATAACGAGTTTTACAAATAATTAGGACAAGCGTGCAACAAGCTGTGCCTCAAGTCCTTTCTGAATTTGTTTTTTGTTTTTTGTATTTTTTTTTGGGTTGAGGTATAACGTTTGTTTATAAATTGAGAGTGAAAGAAAGGAAGGGTGATTAGAATCATACAAACTGACCGATTCGGCATTGGGCCTTTGAATATTTGTTTTAGTCTCATTCATAGTACAAAATATCAGGATATGGGTATTTATCGATATTCAATTTCTGGATATGTATCGTGGATATATCTCCCTCTTTGGGGATATATTGTTTCACATGCAAATATCGTGGATATATCCAAAATATCGACAAATATCGTAGATATTGTAGATATTTTTTGATATATCATGATACATTATTTATATTTATTTGAAATATAATGGTAAATATTAATTAAATAAAATTGTTATATACACAAAATATCACCAAATATCTCCAAATATTATAAATATCGCAAATATCATCGAAATATCACCGATATTTATAGTCGTATATATCTCTATGCACCTACTACATATTGTGCACAGATATCTATAGTCGTATATATCAAACATTAACATTAACCCATCAAACATTCAAAGACACATTTGTCCCCTTTTAAATGGTTTTGGACTCAAAATAAATGATAAATGATAATTTTGTAAGGGCAAAAGAAAAGTAAAAAAAAAAAACGATGGTTTATTGGAATGTTTTTTATTAGTTTTTTTTTATACTATTTTTTTTGTTCATTATACTCTCACTATTTGTGAAAATTTTGGGGGTGTGGTAGGGGAAGTTTGCTCTAAAAACATTGGGGGGTGCGAGTCTTTATAGTTTGAAGATTTTTCTAGGCGATTAGTTATGTGGTAGTAGAGTTTTTCTAATCTCAGGGGGTGCAACCGCCCCGCACGCACCCCCTATCCATCTATGGAGATGACAATGTGTCTTGTTCGACAATTTCTTGGTGCGAAGAAAACACCAATTCAACATTTGGAAGATCTATTTGAGGGGAATGAGGATTCGATATAGCAAGTTTTTAGTATCCTCTACTATTTTAGTTCTATCAACAACTACGAAGACAAAGACAGTGTTGAAAAGATAAGGAAGAAAAGGAGTATCAGTTTATGATTCAGAAGCGATAGTGCATTGATCTGCAAGAACAGAGATGTACTTGTTCATATGTCAGGCTGAAGGTAGTAACCGTAGTTGATATTACAACTTTCATATAGTCTATACATTGTAGAGAATCAACTCCTTTTATTCTCTCCTATGCTTGAGTTGTAAATGCTGGATGTATGTGTGTTAATTTCAATAATGATTTCCTTCCCTATGCACCTACTAAATCCTAGATAGGGCGGGGTGTTCCCTCTTCATATCTGTGCATGTAGTGTTGTAACTATAAATTATTAAATTGCATTGGGGCATAAGGCAAGCTTGAAATGTGTTTTAAAAGATTAGCCAAAGAGGAGAAAGCTTAAAAGATGTAGGAAAAAATATAGGCGGATCAAGAAAAATGCTGGAAAGAGCATGAAGTTCTAAAATAGGGATATGAGTTACATGGCCGAATTGTCTATATTGGAACATAAATTGGCTACCTGGTTATTGGTATTTACTCCAAAGTTGAATTGAATAACCTAACATAAGTAGCTTTAGAAATCATGTCAATAAACTAAGTATATAGTCGATAAGTTGTAAGAAGTCGATGCTAGAATACTAGGCACTAGGCAGTAGGCACTATATATACGATAGGTATAATAGCTATTGTTAGGTCTTTTGTTGCGGAGTCAAGTTTTTACATGAGATTTGTCATTTTGTGCTTTGTTGATATCAACAACTACTGAGACGAAGACAGTGTTGAAAAGATAAGGAAGAACGAGAAGTACCGGTTTATGATTGAAGCGATAGTGCATTGATCTTAGCATAGGAGGGCCAAGCATACTTTGAGACCAACTAGTAAGGACCAGTTGCATAAATGTAGGGTGATCAATCCAGTATTTGTTAAACCTAAAAGGGAGCTATTTTTAGGGTTTAGGTACCTGAATATGTTCTCCACATAATGGAGAGGTCCGAACCCAATCTATTCAGTATTTTGTATTAGCAAACCATGCTTCATTCATCAACATTCTATCAATTCTTGAGACAACTCTTGCGGTTCCACTCGATTGTTACACCAAGTCACTAACACTTTGTGTATTCAATCTCCATCAGATCACAATTATAAATTGCACCATAGAATTCTCCCATTGATCCATGACTTGGGGGTGCTTACCTTTCTTCTCGGTATACCGCACAACACACAAGAGTCATGAGCTGATCTAACTCCACTCATAAATTGTCGCCTCACGAGTTGTCAAGCTTCTAGCATGCAGAGGGAAAGTTGAGTATCTCCGATCTTCAACGTGATTTGTTGATGAGACTTCGTGATTAAGGACATCACAATTCCTCGATCTTCTATCAAAACCCAAATGTTACCAGTTCTCTCGCTTTCATCATTATGCAAAAACTTCGGTTTCATAGTCATTAAAACCAAGTCCTATAATTGAATCCAATCTTGGTTTAACCATCGGCTCCGCAGAAAATGACATCAAACCTATAGTGTTAAACCAATTCAATTCCTTTAATCTACCAACAGCTACATCCTTTTTACTCCCTCTTACGTTCCAATAAAGGATCTTCATAAAGAAAGATTGGGATTTTTCTGCACTTTGAGTTTGGGCCGAGTCACGATAGTTGGTTCCGGAGGTGCTTCTAAATTTTCGAGAAGAGAAGAGGGGAAACAGAAATACACTACTTTCGAAAGTTGGGGGTGGGTTCCAAGAAGTTCGGTTATCATATAGTGTAGAGAAGAGGGGAAACTAGAGAAATACAAAATCAAAATGCATTAAAAAAAAAAAAAAAAACCCTTGGAAAAGTGGCCAACTTTGGGGATTATGGCCAGTAAAATAGTGTTAAATAATCAAGCTCACAATGATCATAAGTAACTAGAATTTAGCGAAGTCATGGCCTCAAGCGTCTTCCAGAGCATCTCTGCAGAGGACCATTGTCGGTGTCCTTCCCAATGGAAATCCTAGAATACTACTGCACCCAAATCTGTCAAATACAAAATAGATAAATTAATTCAATGGAAATCAAATCTTAACATTGTAAGATTCTGCTACTTACTAGTGTGGAGATGACGAGCTCAGTATTTGTAATAGTGCAAATGCAATGCATGCATCGAGGGAATAACTGGTTGATCTTATCGGTAAACTCATCGTTTCCAATTAAACGGCGTATCTACAAAGAAAAGTAAAATTTTGTTAAACCACAATAGTAGAAGTATGAACAAACTAAATAAATCCAACTTTATCCATAATACATACTCCTCTCTGCTCATTCATATGAGTATGTAAGTTTTTCAACATTCTAACTAAATCCGGTACATTATCATCATCCCACCTGCAGGCACCTTGTTCTGTGATACGGAAATCAAGATCACTCGGACTGTTGTTACGGTTATAGTTACGGCAAGTGAGTGCCCAATTAACATAGCTAAACCCAAGATTGCGGAACCACAGACGGGCCATTGCAATTGTAAAATTGTTTTTTATCCAAATCATGTGGCTCTCAACCAATAATTCTACAAGTTCTATCCCTGTCTTTACGCAGGGGTGTTCAGTAAGAATATCTACATTACTGAAAAACAAAAAGATATAGCTATTTGTCAATGAGTTTTTTAAGTAAACAGGAACACACAAAAAGGTAACATATTATGCAAGCTAAGATTAAAGACTGACGAAGTTAACTACTTAAGCATTTAAGTTATTAATTAATACTACTATGTCTATATATATCTACATAATTTAGTCCACAAGTCTATAACAATTCAAGAAATTGTTAACTTCCTATAATGTTATAAGTCTATATAATCCTACTATATATAATGTGGAGAAAACTATAAAATATTAACATTGAAAGTGAAAAATTACCTTGTTTTATTTTGTTTTTTGTTTTTTGTTTTTTTAAGAAAATTTTATTGATAATGATAACGAAGTTTTACAAAAATAATTAGGACAAGCGTGCAACAAGTCGTGCCTCCTCAAGTCCTTCTCTTTTTTTTTTTTTTTTTTTTTTTTTTTTTTTTTTTTTTGGGTTGAGGTATAACGTTTGTTTAAGAATTGAGAGTGAAATGTTTTTTCAACAAGAGGAATGTTTTATCCAAAAAAAAAAAAAAAAAAAAAAAAAAAAAAAGAGTATTGTCATAATAATCTTACTTAACTACCATAAGGTTTGGCATGAGTTTTACACATTGAATGATGAATGACCGCATTTTTAGCAACTATCCCCTTATGTTCTTGATTTAGAAGTCGTCTTTACAAGTTCAGGTGGATGAATTGCTCAAAAAATTGAGATAGTATTCATTATTCCTTCATTGTGGCTTCATCAGGCAATATTATTGGTGGAAATGATAGCAGCAGCAGCAACATCCTAGGTGAGGACTGATATGTTCTTGTATACCTTTAGTAGCCACAACTTTAAGTAACCTTGCTTTCTTATCAGAGCCTTTCAAGTTGAGACTACATTCATTTCTCCGATGGCCCATAACAAGGTCTCTGTTTGCTACCGGTAATCCTAGAATACTACTGCACCCAAATCTGTCAAATACCAAATAGATAAATTAATTCAATGGAAATCAAATCTTAACATTGTAAGATTCTACTACTTACTAGTGTGGAGATGACGAGCTCTGTATTTGTAATAGTGCAAATGCACAAACAGATGAGGGAATAACTGGTTGATCTTATCGGTAAACTCATCGTTTCCAATTAAACGACGTATCTACAAAGAAAGTAAAATTTTGTTAAACCACAATAGTAGAAGTATGAACAAACTAAATAAATCCAACTTTATCCATAATACATACTCCTCTCTGCTCATTCATATGAGTATGTAAGTTTCTCAACATTCTAACTAAATCTGGTAAATTATCATCATCCCATTTGCAGGCACCTTGTTCTGTGATAAGGAAATCAAGATCACTCTTTCGGTTGTTACGATTCTGATTCTGGGCAAGTGAGTGCCCAATTAACATAGCTAAACCCAAGATTGTGGAACCACAGACGGGCCATTGCAATTGTAAAATTGTTTTCTATCCAAATCATGTGGCTCTCAACCAATAATTCTACAAGTTCTGTCCTTGTCTTTACGCAAGGGTGTTCAGTAAGAATATCTACATTACCGAAAAACAAAAAGATATAGCTACTTGTCAATGAGTTTTTTAAGTAGACAGGAACAACAAAAAGGTAACAGATTCTGCAAGCTAAGATTAAAGACTGACGAAGTTAACTACTTAAGCATTTAAGTCATTAATTAATTCTACTATGTGTATATATATCTACATAATCTAGTCCACAAGTCTATAACAATTCAACAAATTGTTAACTTCTTATAATGCTATAAGTCTATATAATCCTACTATATATAATGTGGAGAAAACTATAAAAGATTAACATTGAAAGTGAAAAATTACCTTGTTTTATTTTGTTTTTTGTTTTTTGTTTTTTTTAAGTTGAAATTTTATTGATAATGATAACGAGTTTTACAAATAATTAGGACAAGTGTGCAACAAGCTGTGCCTCAAGTCCTTTCTGAATTTGTTTTTTGTTTTTTGTATTTTTTTTTGGGTTGAGGTATAACGCTTGTTTATAAATTGAGAGTGAAAGAAAGGAAGGGTGATTAGAATCATACAAACTGACCGATTCGGCATTGGGCCTTTGAATATTTGTTTTAGTCTCATTCATAGTACAAAATATCAGGATATGGGTATTTATCGATATTCAATTTCTGGATATGTATCGTGGATATATCTCCCTCTTTGGGGATATATTGTTTCACATGCAAATATCGTGGATATATCCAAAATATCGACAAATATCGTAGATATTGTAGATATTTTTTGATATATCATGATACATTATTTATATTTATTTGAAATATAATGGTAAATATTAAATAAAATTGTTATATACACAAAATATCACCAAATATCCCCAAATATTATAAATATCGCAAATATCATCGAAATATCTGTGCACCTACTACGACTATAAATATATTGTTAATGTTCGAATGTATGTGTGTTAATTTCAATAATGATTTCCTTCCCTATGCACCTACTACATCCTAGATAGGGCGGGGTGTTCCCTCTTCATATCTGTGCATGTAGTGTTGTAACTATAAATTATTAAATTGCGTTGGGGCATAAGGCAAGCTTGAAATGTGTTTTAAAAGATTAGCCAAAGAGGAGAAAGCTTAAAAGATGTAGGAAAAAATAAAGGCGGATCAAGAAAAATGCTGGAAAGAGCATGAAGTTCTAAAACAGGGATATGAGTTACATGGCCGAATTGTCTATATTGGAACATAAATTGGCTACCTGGTTATTGGTATTTACTCCAAAGTTGAATTGAATAACCTAACATAAGTAGCTTTAGAAATCGTGTCAATAAACTAAGTATATAGTCGATAAGTTGTAAGAAGTCGATGCTAGAATACTAGGCACTAGGCAGTAGGCACTATATATACGATAGGTATAATAGCTATTGTTAGGTCTTTTGTTGCGGAGTCAAGTTTTTACATGAGATTTGTCATTTTGTGCTTTGTTGATATCAACAACTACGAAGACGAAGACAGTGTTGAAAAGATAAGGAAGAACAGGAGTACCATTTTATGATTCAGAAGCGATAGTGCATTGATCTTAGCATAGGAGGGCCAAGCATACTTTGAGACCAACTAGTAAGGACCAGTTGCATAAATGTAGGGTGATCAATCCAGTATTTGTTGAACCTAAAAGGGAGCTATTTTTAGGTTTAGGTACCTGAATATGTTCTCCACATAATGGAGAGGTCTGAACCCAATCTATTCAGTATTTTGTATTAGCAAACCATGCTTCATTCATCAACATTCTATCAATTCTTGAGACAACTCTTGCAGTTCCACTCTGATTGTTACACCAAGTCACTAACACGCCTGTGTATTCAATCTCCATCAGATCACAATTATAAATTGCACCATAGAATTCTCCCATTGATCCGCAACTTGGGGGGTGCTTACCTTTCTTCTCGTATACCGCAACACACAGTAGTCATGAGCTGATCTAACTCCACTCATAAATTGTCGTCTACGAGTTGTCAAGCTTCTAGCATGCACAGAGGAAAGTTGAGTATCTCTGATCTTCACTGTGATTTGTTGATGAGACTTCGTGATTAAGGACATCACAATTCCTCGATCTTCTATCAAAAACCCAAATGTTACCAGTTCTCTCGCTTTCATCATTATGCAAAAACTCAGTTTCATAGTCATTAAGACCAAGTCCTATAATTGAATCCAATCTTGGTTTAACCATCGGCTCCGGCAGAAAATGACATCAAACCTATAGTGTTTAACCAATTCAATTCCTTTAATCTACCAACAGCTACATCCTTTTTACTCCCTCTTACGTTCCAATAAAGGATCTTCATAAAGAAAGATTGGGATTTTTCTGCACCTGAGTTTGGGCCGGAGTCACGATAGTTGGTTCCGGGAGGTGCTTCTAAATTTTCAGAAGAGAAGAGGGGAAACAGAAATACACTACTCGAAAGTTGGGGGTGGATTCCAAGAAGTTCGGTTATCATATAGTGTAGAGAAGAGGGGAAACTAGAGAAATACAAAATCAAAATGCATTAAAAAAAAAAAAAAAAAAAAAATCCCCTTGGAAAAGTGGCCAACTTTGGGGATTATGGCCAGTAAAATAGTGTTAAATAATCAAGCTCACAATGATCATAAGTAACTAGAATTTAGCGAAGTCATGGCCTCAAGCGTCTTCCAGAGCATCTCTGCAGAGGACCATTGTCGGTGTCCTTCCCCTCTTTGGCCGTGTCCCACCTGTGGAATCCTCCCCTCCACTACAAGTTTGACCTTTCCGTTTGAAATGAACTTTTCGATTGACGTCACTGAAGTACGACCAAGTAGGTGCAGTAATCCAAATGGGTGAAAATGATCCTACCTTACCACGGTTGCATGACTTTGGAATGAAACAGTTGCCATCCAAGCTGAAAAACTCCCCAGTCGTCGAAACTGCATGACGGTAACTTTTTATGTATCTTGGGATCACGTTTTTCTCACTCATTCAAACCAGGAACAAAAAAATCACTACAGAAAAATATGAAGTGGCATGCATCAACTCCCAAGTCCTTCACCAAAAAAGATCTTGAATCAGAATTTCCAATAAACAGGACGCACTCCCCCAAGATCTCCATCTTTGTCCAAAACAGCTTCTGAGCATCCAGCTTAAACACCTCAAAAGTGTGAGTCACCCTAAAATGACCGTCAAATGTATCAAAAAAACTACAGATAAGCAACACCTCCCCCACAAGACTCCACCAAATAAAGCCGCAGATTGGTCCTGGTACGTCTGTCCGGCATTTCTACTTGAAGGTGATGTAGCTGAAGTTCAATCTTATCTTTCACATCTTCACCTTCTTTCAATGCTGCGATCATGCTCTTTGCATCAACAACAGAAATTTTATAATCACAAGTGACAAAATAGAAACATCCATTGCAGAAGACAGCATCACTGAAGCCGCAGCCCAGGGACTGTTTGTACCATGCTTGAACTCCTGGAGTTCACCATGCAATCTGTGAACAACCAAACTTAGCTAGGAGTAAAGCAACAGGGTTTCCATCAGATGGAGATGTTGATAGCACCATTTTGTAATACATTTCGGGCAAGAGTATTTTGGTTCTCGAGAAAGGGTTCCAAAAAAAAAACTCGACTCTGGGTAGGATGTGATTCGGTTTTGCTACAATCAACCAATCCTGGATAGATCCCCAGCAGTATCTCCCTAAGGCTTCAGGAACGTTCAGCTCACAGACTATGTTATCTAGTACACTCAGGCATGTTCTAATTTGAATGATGATTTCCTTCCCTATGCACCTACTACATGTTAGAATAGTTGTATGAACACAACAACTAAAGTAGAACAGAAGGAACAGTAGACAGCAGTAGCAATGAAGAGACAAGGACAGCAGTAACTGAGAATAACCAAGGCGCGGATTAGACTGTCCTTAAGGAAAGATTTCGCCCCTTCCAATGGTGCAGAAAGGCAACAGTAGCGTCTTCCTCACATGATTCAATGGTTAACAGCAACCTGACTTTGCACTAGAACAGACTACCCTCTAGAACAGCAATATAACTCTCTCTGGTGGCTGACAGTAAGAAGAGAAGAAGAAAAGAACTGGTTTGAGTTTCTGTTTCTCTAAGTTGAGTTTCTGATCAAGTTTATTCTCTCTATGGACTCACAGTCCTATTTATAGAGGTTAGGAGGAAGAGAGACCAACTCCTAATAGAACACTGAAACTTGCTGCTCAAGAAAAAGGCAAAACAAGTTTAGGCTATTGGTCAAACCACTACCCACAACAGTAAGCTCAAGCCCAGGCCCGAACCCTACCCGATGTGGTGGATAACCAATGTGGGACTATCTACTATGCACTAAAGTGGAGAGAACACCATTTGTTCATCTCCTCCACTTTGCACACACATACTAGTATTTAGAAATACACAAGTGATTCCAACACTACATCCTAGGGCAGGGTGTTCCCTCTTCATATCTATGCATGTAGTGTTTTAACTATAAATTATTAAATTTCGTTGGGGCATAAGGCAAGCTTGAAATGCATTTTAAAAGATTAGCCAAAGATGTAGGAAAAAATATAGGCTGATAAAAAAAATGTTGGAAAGAGCATGAAGTTCTAAAACAGGGATATGAGTTATGTAGTAGCCATATTCAGGGATGTATCACATAGGTGTTGGGCCAAGAGGATAGGCCCAGGCCATAGTATGTATTGGGCCCAGAGGATAGGCCCAGGACCAGACTATGCCCCATGAGTAAACCTAAGAGAGGGATATAAAAAGAGAGAGATGGAAAAGAGAAAGAGAGGGGGCTATCAATGGAGGCAAAGAGGGGTGAGATGGGTACGTAGGCAGCCGATCCAAAATATAGAGTGAATTTGAGTAAAATTAGAAGGTCGCGAGATTCGAGGTAATTAGGTTATAACAAATGGCGCCGTCTGTGGGGACGTCAGGACTTCGGCTGAACTGATAAATTGTTTTCAAAGTCAAATATTCGACTTGCATTCGTGCGTGGAGATTGAGAAATCCATCTGACTTTGTCTATGAAAGCAGTGGATCCGGCTGACTTTGTTGATGAAAGACAAAAAGAGAACACAGAGTGAAGGATCGAACCAACCTAAAACAAATGGGTTTGGTTTCAAGGTTCAAATCTCAACTCTCAACAACCGATCGGTTCATGGTTTTAAGCGGAAGCAGGGGAGAGCTGTTTTTGGTATAATGGCAACGGTAAAGATGGAGTCTTTTAGAGTGGGAAGAACTGGTTCGACACCATTTTGGAAAACACCACACTTCTTCTTCTTCCCCACTTGAAAAACAAA
The DNA here is from genome assembly GCF_015680905.1 of Coptis chinensis. Taxonomy (NCBI): domain Eukaryota; kingdom Viridiplantae; phylum Streptophyta; class Magnoliopsida; order Ranunculales; family Ranunculaceae; genus Coptis; species Coptis chinensis. Next base: position 58,541,707 of record NC_141463.1, read on the forward strand.
CATTTCTCCTTACAGATCAAATACCCATATCCTCAAAACTCAAAAAAACAACCTCAGTATTCAGATTTGTTACTCTTGTGGAGTGAATTGAAATGCTGGAAGAAGAAAACGTGTTTGATTGATAGTGAAAGCTTGTTGGACAGTTTTTGGGGATGGAAGTTTGATTAATGGGGATAATGTTTCATGAATGATGGTGGTGTTGATAACTCGAATGCTGGAGAGGGTGAAATGGTACAATCACTTGACTATGCTAATCAATTTCTAGAAGATCGTCGAGAATATGCCCCACAGGTGAATGTGCAGCTGAGTGATGCTAGTGTTGGTAATGGTTCTGTCGAGAAATCTGATGTTGAAGAGGGTGAAACTATAGAAGTTGACTCTCGTAACCGGTTCTGAGAAGGTTCTGGGAAGTATTCCCCGACGTTTAATGCGAGCGAAGAAAGTGTTACTAATGGTTTGGATTATCGAATGAAGGATAAGGTCGAGAGTGCACTTGAAGAAGTTGATTACGCCATGCAATTCTCGGAAAGGTTGTGAACAATTGGGCCCACGATTGTTGCAAAGCCAAGCGGAGAAGGTGTTAGTGCTACCATTGGTTCAGATTGTGAAATGAAAGTTTTTCTTTGCACGTTTGATGCAAAGTCGAGAGGAGAAGGTGTTTCCATTGGTTTGGTTTGTGAAATGATAGTTAAGAAAGAGGGTGAACCCGACTCGGCAAACAATCGGGAAGGTCACTATGGTCCGGAGTTCTTGAAGTAGGTAGAAGTCCGGTTCCGGATGAATCACTAGAATTTCCTAGCACTTCAACATCCAAACCGTCAAGTCAATGAAGTCTTTGGGTTAGGCCGGTAGAACCGAAGCGTCCAAATAAAAGAAAACTTTGGAAAGTATGGTAAATCCTTCGGGGGACTTGAACCTAAAATGTCGGACTTGTCTAAGAACTTGACCCGATACCAAATTGCTTGAATCCATGAGGGGTTCTAATTTGCCCCGACTCCAAAGGTTATCCTAATGTCGTCCCACCAAGAGAAAGAGTCGCCTAGTAGTGCAGGGATGCATTTGCGGTTCACTCGATCTTTCGGATGCTTTTAAACAATGTAAGGATTCAGAGCAGCCTCAAGCATCATTCACTCGTGAAGATGCCAAACGAGCACGATAGAGAATATCCTCAACGAACCCGGATCAGGCGATTCGAGATTTTCTGGCGGGTGTGGGAGGAGAGCTCTGCTTGATAATGTGAATGAGTGTCAAAACCAGGTTGAGTATTACCAAGATATGAGGTTTGGGTGATACGTCTAGTGGAAATAACAGTCGGAAACGGCTTGATGGCAGTAAGTTGAAGCAAGATGATATGGAGAAAATCTTTTTCAAGCCTTCACTACAGCTGTTGATACATACGCATCTAAATCGTGGCTTAAAGAATTAGCCATTATGGAAATTGTGTCAAAATAATCAGACTGTATATGCAGAATTCATTCAGTCCAGAATTAGTAAGTGCAAACGATATCGGGTTGAAGCAATGATTCTTAAAGAGGCCCAAGACTTGCCGAAGGGATTGGAGAGAGAAAATAGAATTATTCAAACCATCATAAGACAGCTGCTATTTGCTTTGGATGGACTCCACTCTATAGGGATTGTTCATAGAGACATCAAGCCATAGAATATTACTTTCTCCAAAGGGTCTCGTACATTCAAAATCATTGACCTTGGTGCTGCAACAGACCTGCGAGTAGGGATCAATTACATTCCAAAGGAGTTTTGTTGGACATAAGATACTTTCGGAAAGCAAGTATATCATGAGCACTCGGACTCCATCTAGCCCTCTGCCGAGTGGCGGTAGCTGACTCTCTAGTCCTTTGGCGACGCAATTTACCCTCGATTCATAACAGATTTGAGATCTTAGCTACTGCTACTAAAGAGGATGGAGTTTCAGTTAGAACATCTGAATTGGAGTTGAGTCAATTAGGATTGAGATTAAATGAGATGTTTGTGTTGAGAGTGTTGAATTATGGTAAGGATGTTTGTCTTGTTTGAAGTTTTTTTATTGGGCTAGTAGACAGCCTGGGTTTTTATCATATTCGCGTTGTGTTTAATGCCATTCTTAAGATTTTGTCTAAAGAGAAGTTGATGTCGTTGATGTTGGATTTTTTAGAGAGTTATAGAATCTGAGAAAAGGACACATAGAGTCAGGTTTTATGATGCACTTGTTGTTGGTTATGCTGTTGCTGGTAAACCTGGTATTGCATTGAAATTGGTTGGTAGGATACGGTTTCAAGGTTCTGATTTGGACCCGTTTGCGTATCATGTGTTTCTTAACGCTTTAGTGGAGCAAAGGCGTATTCTTTGTTGTTGAAGTTTGTATTTAAGCAAATCAAGTTGAGGGTTTGGAGAAATGAGGTTACTTCGTGTATCACGGGTAAAGAATTATTGTAAGCAAAATAAGTTGAGCGAGGTGGGCCAGTCATTTTGCGCAAAGTCTGCGAGTAAAGGCGATGTGATAAATGATGATCATATGGTGGGTATTCTTGTTGATGCACCGCAAGAAGAATGAGTTTGAGGAGGCACGTCGATTGATGGAAGACTTTTGGAGCTTAAGGAAGTTTCCACTTGGGCATATGTATGGTATCTGGATTCGGGATCTTGTTCAAGCTGGGAAACTTGATGGAGCAATGGATTTCTGGCAAAGTAAGAAGTTAATGGAAAGGTATGTTTCCGAGGTATTCCGATATAATATTTTGGTTTGCCAGCTTTTGAGAGAAAACAGGCTAACTGTAGTGAGGATGTTGAGTCTACTCTTATGTGTGGAAAGAGATAGAGAGGAGCTGCCTCTATGCCAAAGAGCGGAGTGGTTCGAGAAGACCCTTCGCGGATATGTTGTGGGACTATCCGAATAGGGGCGGGGGGGATGAACCCTCTGCGGACCCTCGTGTCCGAATCAAACATGGGGCAGGCTGAGCTGTTCCCGGATAAGCATTCCGAAGAAGAGCAAAGGGGATCGAGAAGACCCTTCGTGGATATGTCGTGGGGCTATCCGAATAAGTGCGGGGGATGAGCCATCCACGACCCCTCGTGTCCAAATCAAACATGGGCAGGCTGAGCTGTTCCCGGATAAGCATTCCGAAGGAGAGCGGAGGGGTTCGAGAAGACCCTTCGCGGATATGTCGTGGGACTATCCGAATGAGTGCGGGGGGGATGAACCCTCCGCGGACCCTCGTGTCCAAACAGCGCGTGTGGGGCAGGCAGAGCTGTCCCGGACCAGCATGTCCGAAGCCTCAAGCGGAATAGGATCCGCGGACCCTCGTGTCCAAATAGCGTGTGTGTGGGGCAGGCAGAGCTATCCCAGACCGGCATGTTCGAAGCCTCGAGCGGGATAGGATCCGCGGACCCTCGTGTCCAAACAGCGCATGTGGGGCAGGTAGAGCTGTCCCGGACCTTCGTGCTCGAAGCCTCGAGCGGGATAGGATATGCAGACATGAGATCCGAGTCAAGCTTAGGGGCAAGCGGAGTTGCCCCTCACCAGACTCCACTCCTGAGCAGAGACAGTTGGGGGGGATGAGCCCTTCGCGGATATGAGATCCAAATCAAACATGGGGGCAAGCTGAGTTGCCCCTCATCAGACTCCACTCCTGAGCAGAGACAGCCGGGGAGGGGGGGGATGAGCCTTCCACGGATATGAGATCCGAATCAAACATGGGGGCAAGCTGAGTTGCCCCTCATCAAACTCCACTCCTGAGCAGAGATAGCGGGAGGGATGAGCTCTCCGCGGGCATGAGATCCGAATCAAACAGGGGGGCAAGTTGAGTTGCCCCTCATCAGACTCCACTCTTGACCAGAGACAGCGGGGGGGATGAGCCTTCCGCGGATATGAGATCCGAATCAAACATGGGGGCAAGCTGAGTTGCTCCTCATCAGACTCCACTCCTGACCAGAGATAGCGGGGGGGATGAGCTCTCCGCGGGGGAATCAAACAGGGGGGCAAGCTGAGTTGCCCCTCATCAGACTCCACTCCTGAGCAGAGACGGCGGGGGATAAGCCCTCTGCAGACATGAGATCCGAATCAACATGGGGGCAAGCTGAGTTGTCCCTCATCAGACTCCATTCTAGAGCAGAGACAGCGGGGGGGATGAGCCCTCCGCAGACATGAGATCCGAATCAAACATGGGGGCAAGCTGAGTTGCCCGTTATCGGACTCCATTCCAGAGTAGAGGCAGCGGGGGGGGGAGGGGATAAGCCTTCCGCGGACATGAGATCCGAATCAAACATGGGGGCAAGCTGAGTTGCCCCTCATCAAACTCCACTCCTGAGCAGAGACAGCAGGGGGGGGATGAGCCCTCCGCGGACATGAGATTCGAATCAAGCTTGGGGGCAAGCTGAGTTGCCCCTAATCAGACTCCATTCCAGAATAGAGACAGCAGGGGGGATGAGCCTTCTGCGAGCCGGAGTTCCAAATTGCAATTAAGAGCAAGCAGTGTATCCACAAGCAGTGTATCCAAGAGAAACAATACTATTGAGTTCGACAAAAGAGAAATAGAGGGGACGAGGCCCTTTGCGGACGGGATATCGAGTTTCATGAGTAAGTGCCTTGGCGGATACAAGGTTGAGTTCTATGAAAGGGAAATGAAATGGGGAGACTCTGCAGATATAGTAGTGAGCTCTGTGAAGGAGAGCTTATGGTGGGGTTGAGACACTCCGCGGACATAGTGGCAAGTTTTCGGAAGGAGAGATATTGGCTGAGGTGAGACACTCTGAGGACATAGTAGTGAGTTCTGTGAAGGAGAGCTTATGGCTGGGCTAAGACACTCTGTGGACATAGTGGTGAGTTCTCTGAAGGAGAGATGGTGGCTGAGGTGATACACTCCGCGGACAGGTCAGTGAGTTCCGAGAAAGAGAGCAGGTGGCTGGGGGAGGCGTTCCGCTGACATGGTATTAAGTTTTATGTGAGAGGTGCTGGTTGGGTTGAGACACATCGTGGGCATTGTATTGAGTTGAAGAGAGAGAGCAAAAGGGATGAGACCCTTCGTGGATACGTTAATGGGGTATATGAACGAGAACCGATGGATTGGGTGCTTCACAGACGTACGGTCCAGTAGCAGAGTACATGGATATGAAATGTCCTGAGGAGAAGAAGACTACGTACAGTCACATGATACTATAGATATCTAGAGTTCAAAGAGAGAGACGAGGAAGTTTGAGGACTTCTCGGGTCCGCCGTCGTCATTGCCGCCAAACCCGAGAGGGGGCAAATGTAGTAGCCATATTCAGGGATGTATCACATAGGTGTTGGGCCAAGAGGATAGGCCCAGGCCATAGTATGTATTGGGCCTAGAGGATAGGCCCAGGACCAGACTATGCCCCATGAGTAAACCTAAGGGCGTGCTTGATAACACATTTTCCCGCTGGCAAATCAACATTTTCCCACTTAAGAGCCCATTTGCCGCTGCTTGATAGCATTTTAGGACTCGGCAAACTCTTTTCTCATTTGCCGGCAAATACATCACGTGACTGAGTTTTCCCGCTTCACACGGAAAAAATATATCCAAGTTGGAGATGGATAAAATTTGCCAGAGGAAAATCAAGCGGAATTTTCCCACTCCAACCCTAGTCTAGCAAATCGATCATATCGCTACTCTATTCTCTTTCCCTCTTCTTCAGCGCCGCAAGTATGGTCACTCTCTCGCCAGCACCGCAAGTATGAGCTCTCTCTCTCTCTCCACAATAACCTAATAATAATTTTTGTTCAATTCAATTAACAAACTAGAGGTTGCAAATTTTAATACTTTTCTTCTTTTTATTTTAAGAATCAAAGCAAGCAAGCAACTCAATCGTCTATTTGAGCTACTTCCTCTTTTCCTTGAGCTTCACTCACTTGAGTCACTTCCCTCTAATCTGTAAGTTTCTATATTATCATTATCCGTCACATTGTCTTTTTTAGATGTTGAAATAGTGTATGTATTTTGTTGCTATATGATATCAATGCTTAAACTGTCTGTTGTTTGTTCTATGTTCTTGCATTTACTGTCATTGTTGTTCTTGTTTAGATAAAGCTTTGATTTTCTTGGTCCGTAGTTACACTTTTTGAAAAAATTATTTTATAATGTGACATAAATATGAACTGTAATTTATGATGCATGCACTTTTTTGAGAAAAATGAAACACTCCCCTTTCATTCTTTAATGAAGATTTGTCTTGTTCTAAGATAGTTGTTAAATTTTAACATCTTGTTTTGATCAATAATGTTTCGTTTGCTTAATATCTGTTCATTGAGATTGTCTTTATAGGTTTGTAGTTGAGTGTGTTATAGAAATGGGTTGGACTTGGAAAGAGGTGACTGAAGAGAATGGTACAATTGCCTTTTTGTGACCTCGAAATCTAGAATCACACAAAAAAAAAAAGACTGAGACACATATTAATGACTGATAGATTTAGCGACACTTATTAATGATTAAATGAAGACGTTTCCAATTCCGAGTGACTAACTTACTTGACAGAAGACTGATCAGCTGACTTTGAAAATGTGTTGGGAAACATGCCTTGGTGTTTTAGTGTCTAGAAAAACAAAATACGTCAGTGTTCAAAATACAATGCAAGTCTCTTTTCGACGTAAGAGACTTACACCAACAACTTCTATTAAAACAATATTATTTAACATAAAATATAGTAATCCAAATAATTAAAACTTACGTAAACTTTCATGCATATACATATTCTGTAGACTTACTAAAAACCATTCCACCTTCTTCAAATGTGGTTTATTGGTGGAACCAAAGCTGATGTAAGTAATGGGTATCAGGGTAATGCGTTTAATTTATATTGTTTAAAGCTTAGTTTAAACTGGAAACCTGATGGATTTACTTACCCGTTTGTACTTAAAGCTTGCGGGGAGATTTAGTGTGTCTGACGTGGGGTTTTGGTCCATAGTGTTGTTTGTAGAAGTGGGTATGAGTCGAATGTGTTTGTTTGTTTGTAATGCTTTTGGCCATGTATGCTTTCGGTGTGGCGAAGCTTGATGAAAGGCAGTAAAAGTGTTTGATAAAGTGTCTCAAAGAGGGATTAGTGATGTCGTGTCGTGGAACTCTATTGTGGGTGTTTTTGTGAGGAGTGGGGAGGTGGGTAGAGCATTGAATATGTTTGGTGGGATGAATTCGAGGGGTGTGGGGTTGAGGGCAGATGTGGCGAGTCTTGTTAATATTCTTCCGGCTTGTGCTTCTGTCGGGGCATTAATGCAAGGATGCTGTGGTGGTCTAGTGCAGGTCTGTGTAGTGTAGTATGTGTGTGGTGGAGGTCTGTGTAGTGTAGTGTAGTATGTGTGCAGTGCAGTGTAGTGTGTGTGGTGGTCTAGTGCAGGTGGTGTGAAGTGTGGAGGAGTGGTGAAGAGTGCGCAGTCAGGTGGTGTGAAATGTGGAGTGGTTTGCTGGGTGGCTGCTGCTACTGTTGCTAGTGGAGTTGGTGGTGGTGGCTGCTGCTGCTGATGCTGGTGGAGTTGGTGGTGGTGGCTCTCTCTCCTCCTACTTCTTTGTGTGGATCTTTGGTGGAGTTGGTGGTGGCTGCTGCTGCTGGTGGTTGTTACTGGTGTTGTGGATGCTGTTGGTGGTAGAGTTAGGTGTGTGTGTGTGTGTGTTGCCTCTGCTACTGCTTCTAGGTTAGTATGTGGAAGTATGTGGGATGAGATTCAAAAGTACGTTGAGGAAATTGATGGAAGAATGGGGTCTGACGAAGGGTGTGGGGGTGCAGTTGGATAGGAATCGCGAGTTAGTGTAAATACTTGTTAAGATTGTGTTGTGTTCAGTTGATCAAACCGATGTTAGCTATTTGATTTTGGAGCTTGGCCTTACTATAGGTCCATGTCCATAGGTTTTGATTTTGGAGCCTGGCCTTACCATAGCTATTTACATGAAAAACTTATTTTTCAGATATTGGCCACTACTGACACTTGCACTTAGACCGCATTGTCTTGCTCTTCATGTGTACAATGGGACTCTTTGAATGCTCCTGTAGGATAGTTTGTGTGTGTGTGTCAGGTGGTGTGTGCTCCTGCTAGCTGCCTATGCATGCGGCTTGTTGCTAGTCATTTCGTATATATGTATTTGTATCTCGACTTTGTGGATATTTTAGTTGTTACTTATTATTACACTTTATAAATTTTTGTAGAATGAGGAGAACTACACGTGAGCGTAAGGCAGTCGCGACTTTGGTGGTTGTTGTTATTGCTCAAGCTGTGATGGCATACTACGATTGGTGGTATAGGATATATATGACTAGGCGTAGGGTTGTTAGAGCTATCTGACTGCAACCGTACCTAGGGCTCAGCGTAGGAATATGGATCTGCACGGAGTGTTGTGTTAAGGAGGTTTTATATGGACAATGACCGCTATTGTCATAACATGTTGAGGATGAATAGAAAATGTTTAAATTAAACCGCCTCCGTTTATGTGGACTTGGTCTTAATAACAGCCGGTATCTGTCAGTCGAGGAGCAAGTCGCGTATTTCTTGTACACAATCGGGCATGACATGCGACAACGAAATATTGAGTTGCAATTCTTCCGCTCATGTGAAACAGTCCATCGTTATTTCCATGTGGTATTGCAAGTGGTTTTGAGGTTATATAGAGAAGTGGTCAATAATGCTACCGCTGCAAACTCTCCTAAGCAGTGTTCGGAAACAAAAGAATGGCATCAGTATTTTCAGGTTAGAGAGATATAGAAGCATGTTGATGTCCATTCTATTAAACTTTTGACTTATAAAATTGTCGTTAACAACCATTTTTTTTTTTTTAGGATGACGTGGGTGCTATTGATGGTACTCACATTGCTACCAAAGTAGATGTGGAAGACCGGGGTAGATATCGTAATAGAAAGGTGTCGTCGACCAAAAATGTGTTGGTTGCCTGTACATTTGACATGAAGTTTACTTATGTACTTGCTGGATGGGAGGGTTCTGCCCATGATGGTCGAGTCTTGAGGAGTGCCGTATCTCGCCCTGGGCACAAACTTACTCTACCCACTGGTATGTCAAGGTTTATAATTGTAATATATCTTAGCACATAAAAATGTCATATACTAAACTTAACATGACACCGTCCCAGGATCGAAGTACTATCTTGCGGATGCTGGTTTTGCATTAGTCCCGGGATTCCTCACACTCTTTCGTGGCACGAGATATCATCTCCGTGACATAGGCACAGAGGATGCTCAAGATTACAAAGAGTTGTATAATTTTAGGCATTCGTCATTGCGTATGGTTGTTGAGAGAACAATCGGGTTGTTGAAGAAACGTTTTGCATGTCTTAGGCATGCTCCTCATTATGATACTAGTGTACATACGAAAGTAATCCTTGCATGTTGTGCTATCCATAATTTCTTGAGGGAGGAAAACCCAGACAGTATGTTAACCGATGAAGAATCGAGCTCGGATGAGGAAAATGGGGATGCGGGCATTAATGAAGATGACACTAATGATAATGAAGACCAACAAATACCAATTGATATGGTACCTGCCCACGGTTGGACAAATTGGAGAGATGCTTTGGCTTTAATGATGTGGCAAGATACCATGGGACCACATTAAATATGTGATGGTGTTTTAATTATCTTTTATAATAGATTACGTTGTCTTTTTAATGTGAATTTTTATTAGTGAATTGGTGCTTGTATTAATTATGGTTTTTAATGGATATTGTTATCTATGAATTTGTTTAATGAATACTTATTAGAGGTTGTTAGTTATTAATGAATTTGATATTGTTTTTTTATTTCTTTGTTTGTATTTTAATGATACTTCTAACAGTTATGGCTAGGCGGGCGGGCAACTCATCCAAGGGTAAGGGGTGTGGTTAGTGAGGGGTGAGGTGACCAAACCACATTCCCTCCCGAAAAGTAAGCAATTCGTTGGTACCCCTCAATGGATGAGATCTTAATTGAGGTCTTGTTAGAAAAGACTTTAAATGGTTTAGGTAGGAAGTCGGACAATGGGTGGAAGCCCGAGACCTTAAAAGAGGTTGCTGAGGCTGTGAATCAACGATTGAATATGTCAATCGGGAATGACAACGTACGTTCTAGGCTGAAAACAATGAAGAAAGATTATCTTGCTGCCAAGGCAGCTGTCGAGGCTAGTGGTTTTGGTTTTTCGTACAACCTACAAACCAAATGTATTGATGCTGATCATGTGGCATGGGAAGAGTATTGCAAGGTAATATATTTTACTAACTTATAACTCTAAATTACTACTTATTATTACAATATCTTCTAAGCAATTGATTATTGTTATAGGCCCATCCTACAGCAAGGCCTCTACGAAAGAAGATGTTTCCTCATTTTGAGGAAGCTTGTATTGTATTTGGGAGTGATGTGGCAACCGGGGAAGGGGGGCAATCTTTGGACACGATGATGAGGAAGTAGTGATTCTAGATGAAGAAGTTGGAGATGAAGGGCAGAGAATACAGAGGAAAGAGTCAAGTCACCTCCAAGTCCACATCCTAATGCCAATGATGGTGATAGTTCACCTGGTGAAAGCTTTGTAGTTGGTGATTCTACACAAGCTGGTAGTCGGCGCATTACTACCCCTCCTTTAGTGAAGCGCAAGAGGTCTCGTCTTGGTCTTGAGGCTATGCCTCCACCCCCAAATTTCAAGGAGTTGACCAGAGGCAGTGCGTCAACTAACTAATGCCTTCACTCCTGTTGACCCTTCCACCTTGTTAATCATTGCTTTAGAAGAACTTCCTAACATGGAACCTGATCTCATGTTGAGGGCCCTTGATTTGTTGGTAGAGAATGAGGCCTTGCTTAAGTTCTTTTTGGGGATACGTAATCCTCAGTTGAAGTATTCGTGGCTTATGAGAAAGCTTGAGCAGTCAGGGAAGTAGATCGAGTAGTAGAATGTAGGTCGTTAACTTGTGTCTTTTGGATATTTTATAATGATATTTTGATTTAGAATTCGCTATATGTATGATATTTTGAATTAGAAATAACTATATGTATGAATGCATGTCTTTTATATAGATTAACGGTGGTTATTGTGTTGTCTTTTATATAAGGCTTGATGTCTGGTTGTTTAAAAATACAGTTTATGTAGTTTTCTTTTGATATGAGGATAGGTTTCTACCAGCTCACTAGAAAACTCTTCTGACACGTGGATCGAGTGACGGTGCTTTTAGCACAAGAACTGGGAATCGTGTGAGTTGAGTTAGGAGCAATGATAGTAAACTTTTTGAAATAATTGTTTGTATATGTGACTTGGGGTTTTGATTTAAGTTGGTTTAATTCTTGGGTTTACGACTGAGGTATGAGGTTTTATATAAGCTTTAGATGTATATTTATTGGATTTTCAGGTTAAGACAGGATGTGTGCATATGAAATGTCAGAAATACAAAGGAGGCTCTGCCGAATTTTTTTTCTAGAATGTGATGTTTTATAGTTGGTTTTAGTAAATAGAATATAGTTGGTTGGTCCATCACCTCTCAAGTTTTGAATATAGTGTGTAGTGTATGAGTGTTTGAATTAGAACTTGCTATATGTATGAATGTATGAACTTGTTATATGTCTTTTGGATAGTCAAACTATATTTTATCCGTTATATTTAGTCAAGTTATTTAACAGAATGTTGTTATACATGTGTTGTTGTTTTAATGTTTAAATTACATTATTATATGTTTATGTGTGTGTGCAAGCTGTGTGAACGTAGGTGAGTGGTTTGTGTGTGTAGGTGTGTTTATTTATGGTGTGCAGGCTGAAGAGAGCGACTCAGTAGTTCTTGGCTTCTGATTTTGTTTCTTAAAGGTTGGAACAGCTGTTGTCACCTGATTTGATGGACGCTTAGCATTGGGCAGGCTCGGAGCACTTTGTGAACAGGTTCTCTTTGAGACTAGTACTTCTTGTCACCTGATTTGATGGATGCTTAGCATTGGGCAGGCTCAGAGCACTTTGTGAACAGGTTCTCTTTGAGACTAGTACTTCTTTCTCATTTGCTTCGTTACTCAGGCAAGCAAAATGAACTAGGAACCAGGTTATAATTTTTAAATATGAAGGTAATTTCCCTTTCTAAATTCATAGCAACTCTTCATCGCAAATTCATAAGTTTATTAAAAGTTCATAAGTTTCTAATTACTAACATGTTTTGTTCACAGGTTGAATGTCAAGTCTGTGATCAACTTGGACACTCAGCTATTGAGTGCCAATTTATGTACTCGCCATGTAAAGAACCTACATGTGATGGGATCCGATTATTGGGCATGTCAAAAACAGCAAGCAATTAAGGAAGGAAGTACTTGAGGTGTCAACATCAGTCATGTCGAAGCTATTTGCAGTGGTTAGATGAAGCTATTTCCGATACACTTTCTGGGATTGGATCAAGCTCATCAACGAACGAATGCTTTAAGTGTGATCAGGCAGGCCATTGGATGGACGAGTGCCCTTGGGTAGACTGTGAATGCAACAAAAAAGATTGTAATGGAAGGAGGACTGTTAAGATTACTAAGTATGGAATGAATGTTGGAAAAAAGTACTTGAAATGCTAAGGTGTGGGGGATTTGAATGGCTTCATGACGCTCTGAAAAAAGCATCCAGAAAGAAGGCCATTGGATTGAATGCAGAACCCATTGTTACTTTGAAAATGACTTTGTCAGAATTCTCAAAGTTAAATATAAATGGATGACCTGGTGAAACAAAATGTGGAGAATGTTTTGCAGTATACGCTCTATTCAGGTATGTTACTCAAGTATACTCATGGATAGCTCGCTCACTGTGTTTGCCTCATTCATAATATATCTGATGAGGACATTGCACTTCTCTGAATTATATACAAGAGCTGCATATAATTAATCCCCCTTTGCTAAATAAATTGATGGCTCGAGCCTGATCTGCAATCAAATTCCAACTGCACTAGACATGGAAGTTATGGTGGACTTGAATTTATGAGAGCTTCGGCAGATGATTGTAAATTTTGAATGATTTAGCCTAATATAGGGAGATTCAATTTTTCTCTCGTTCGTAACAAAATCAGTTTAGATGGTGTTAATGGATTTGTTGTGGCTGTTGAATGTTGAGAATAGAACATTATTATTTTTAGGTGTCTTCTAATCTTGTTCTACGAATTTGCAGTGCTCCCCTGACTATGCGTATGGTGCTAAAGGATGTGCAGCTTGGGGAATACAACCTAACTCAGTTTTGGTGTTTGAGATTGAAGTCCTTGGTGCCCAGTAACTACCATGGTAGAGTTGGACCATCTATAGATGTGTCTCATGCCTAGTAATGGATTCTTGTCTGGGTTTTTTTTAACCTTATGCGTTAGTTTCCTGAATGTTGCTATGGAGTTGTGACTGAAATGATATCTTGCTATGATGTTATGCTCGAAAATGTAGACATTAGAATTGTTTCTTATAATCTAATTAGCTGAAGTGGATGTCTTGCTTACCAAAACAGATATGAGGAATTATCATGTGCCGTGCTTTTATAATATTAGTCTAAGCACTACCGGGTGCGCTATCACATATCGAATTGTCTCGACCAATTTTTGTTTATCTTCATGAAAAACAGCCTTCTAAATTATTGATGCCGTGTTCTGATTCTAAAAATGATGAGGTGAATATTCTAAAGGTATTGACGACCTTTATTTAGGTACATCAATAGAACCAACTGCTTGAGATTTTACTGTCAAGTTAAGAATGCTCTGTACTGGTTGTCATTCTGCCAAAAGAAGGCTTCAGAATTTCCGTAGAGTGCTTGATGAGCGAGCTGTCAGATTCTACTATGACTTATCCAAACTCAAAGTCAGAAGCATGCGCACCACTTGCTGTATTTGAGCCCTTCAGGTTTTTGTACACTAGAATCTCTGGATTTGTTGCATCTCGAAGGAAATGCTCAAGTTAGCTTACTAGAAATGCTCAAGTTAGCTTAGTAAGCAATGATCCTGATTAGAGTTTCTTCCTGAATCTTTAAATCATGATTGACCCTGATATTCCCATTCAAACAAACATTGTATTATTTATTAAAGTTATACTCATACATAATTACAATAGGCCGACCAACATTCAATACGTTCCAGGAGATCCACTCCTTATTCTAGAGACCGTACAAGACAAAAAGAGACGAGGATTGCTGTTACAAGACAGTGCATTAAACCTACACAATGCTCTTAAAAACTATACATTGCGTACACATTCCATGCCTCTGACGTCCTTCTGAATATTTCTCAAGAAAGAAGCAGGTGTACAGGAAATTGATAGCCATAATTGTCACTTTCTTTCTAACAATATATATTATCCTTGCTAACATACTTCGTATCGTTCTGCTTACCAGATTATTGGAACCATGATAGCTGGCACAGTTAACATTCTTGTTCCATGGTGGCTGCTGGCTACTATTCCAAACATATGCCAGCATGAACTGCTACCACCCAATAGTCCTTGGACATGCTCAGGTGACCGTGTCTTCTTTGATGCATCTGTACTATGGGGCCTGGTAGGACCTAAGCGAATCTTTGGAAGTCTTGGAAATTATGGTGCCCTTAACTGGTTCTTCCTTGGTGGTTTACTGGGACCTGTTCTGGTTTGGCTTCTGCACAAGGCATTTCCAAAGCAATCTTGGATTCCCCTAATTAACCTTCCAATCTTACTGCGAGCAACTGCAAATATGCCTCCAGCAACGACATTGAACTACAATGCCTGGATTGTGGTAGGAACTATTTTCAACTTCTGCATTTTCCGGTACCGCAAGCAATGGTGGCAGAGGTACAACTATGTTCTGTCAACTGCTCTAGATGCTGGAGTTGCTTTTATGGGAGTTCTTCTGTATTCTCAGCCTTTTTCACCCAAGGTACCCACTGCAAATAAATATGTTTAGTCTAGTATAAAAGAAAAACTTTCAGGCACTACGAAGAACAACTTGCAAATCTGTATACTGTCTTTTCAGGAAGAACTGAAGAATACAGATGGTGGTGGCTGATGAAATGCCATGGCCTGTCCCAAATATGTGTTAGTGAACAGGGAGAAGCCACCATTCTGTTTAAAAAAAATAGAATTATCCATTAACTAGCTAACCAATAGCAAGTTAGCAACTGCCATTTTCGTGTTCCAAAGGTAAGAATTATCTCAAAATTTGTTTATCATTCAAGGGCTCTTTAAACATCTTTGGTACATCAAACTGGAAATTTAGTCTAACTCCTAGAGTACTCATTATCAGTAGACTAGCCAAGAGCCCAAGACCCCTGAAGTAGAATTAAGCCACCCTAACTAAATTGGCACTAGATGCCCTCGACCAATCCAGGGACTGCCCAGTACTCAGTCTGCGTGCATCTGGAAAACTTGTACGCTGAACTTAACCATGGATGATGGCCGTATATGTCCCTGTGCTTCTAAATCAACAATATATATCGAAAATTCAGGTACCATTAATAATAATATTATACATCCATTGATTTTAATCCCTCTGTTCCCATGACCTGAATATAGCAGTCCGATATGCTATAATGTACATGCAACATTGAAAAATGTTGACCCCCTTGTTCTTGAGAATCTTATTCTAAAATATCTAAAACACATACCAAATTCAAGAATAACAAGTGCATTCAACAACTATGAAGTCTACTGCCATGAATACTCCACTGAAGGGAATGAATACTCCACTAAAAGGGGGGAGGAGGTCGTATCATCAACCACACCCGAGCTTTCACCGTGTCCACCAAATCTTTCAACACTCTCAACTTGTGTATCTGCTTGAACACTCTCAGCTTGTGAAGTGTCATCAAAGCTTAATAGCCCAAACCTTGCATCAACGTTGACAATATGATGTGAAAAGTCATTCCCAAATATTGCACAAGCTTCGGCAAAATGAGGAAACATCCTCTCTCTTAGGTGCTTATCTTTGGGATGTGTCTATAACAATAAACAATTTCTTTTAGAAGCACACTAGGGTTATATAACTTCTACTAATAATGTGTTACAAGATAGACAAATCACTTACCCTGAAATACGCATCCCATGTTTGACGATCAGCCTCAATAAACTTGGTGTGTTGGTTGTATGTAAAACCAAACTCAGTAGTGTCGATAAGCTGTTTGATAGTGTTGTAATCCTTCTTTATAATTTTAATCCTCTGATATACATGTACAGATTCAATTGACAAGTTAAAACGTTGATTCAAAACCTTAGCCGCCTCTTTTAAGGTCCCAAGGTCAAATCTATTCCTTGACGTTCTACCAGTCCCATTTAGAGACTTCTCCAACAACACTCGAATCAGGATGTCATCCATCATCGGAGACCAACGGGTGAGTTGCAGACCTGCCATAACTATGAAAAGAAACTGGGTTGGAAACATCCGACCGATTACGCGACATCATCGCAGTTACGCGATAAATTGATAATATAAAGAAGCACTATCAAAGTACTAATAATTGAAGTATATAACAATTTAAGAATCCAACTCCAACAAAGTATAGTACTCTGTGTTATCATGCTCCAACTCTAGCAAACATTCTACGGTATCGGCTTACAATTAAAATGAACCCTAGAAACCCCAAATTCAACTGTCAGGCGTAGTTACCATTTTCAAAATTATTTCCTTTGCTTCTCGGAGATCTCCACATCGACCAAAGAGATCTACCATGCCAATACATAGTGATTTAAATCGTGTGTCACACCAAATCTGGCCGTGTAACTAAAAACTGTACAACCCTCAAGGCGGAATGAATACAAGCGAAAGTAAGCTTAAAATGGTGATGCTCTTAGATTTGACACCATCATCCACCATAATGCAAAAGGTTCAAAGGCTTCTAAACCTAGTCCATGGTTAACTGTATCCTTCGATTGTCTATAAACTACCAACATGCAACATATATTAGAATTTACCGATGGTTTTCTCTAATTAAATCATGTCTACAAAAGTGGGGCACAGTAAATGTCAAAACTATTAAAAAGAGCACACACACACAATTCATGTTATCTTGATTTTCTCATATCCATTATGAAGAAAACAAATATTACATGGACACGCTATATTTTGAGAATAATCCGTGTCGGATACCTATCTACGTCTCTGTGTCGGACACACATCACACACACACAAATTGTATGTAATATACCTCAATTTTTTATATTTTGCCATGTCGTATCTGTGTCAGAGACAGGGACACCTATCCGTGTCCATGTACCTTGGGAAAAAACTAACATGCATTCACTTTAATTTTATTCAAGTTGAATTCTCCAACTAACACAAATCATTGAAATAGAATCTCCTAACAAGAATATGACAAACAAGTATCCATGCCATATTGCCATCCACTTAAAACACCCCAATATAAATATATAAATAAATCTTTAACAAAAAGCAAAGACAGAGAAAGCTAACCGTACGTTGTGTATGTGACGATTCGAGTTAGAAGTAGTATTCCAAACGAGAAAAGAAATAAAAGAGAGCTCCTTATAAAAAAATAGTCCAAATTATTTCTTCTCTTTATTTGAATCTAGTTAACCGTAGATGGACATCAACAAACAGAACTTAACATGCAGAACTCCATGCAAACAGAACTCCATGCAACTACATCTCTGATGTAAAACAATGTAAACAAAACAATGTAAATTCGTTGATAGTGGTGTTGTTGAGTTTGTGTGATAATGTATCGTGTTATATTGGCATTAGGAGATTTGATTAAGTATTTTACTTGATTAACCAAATAAAAAGACAGAAAGAGAAGTAAAAATGGCAAAATTTGAGTAAATTTCTAACCTTGATTCGAATTAAAAGAGGAAGAAGGCGGCTACCTTGACTGAGAGAGAGAGAATACAGAGGAGAGAGCGAGAGAAGTCATTTTTTTAATAGATCTAGGGTTAAAAATATTTGCCGAATTTGCCGGCAAATTTTTTTGGGTTATCAAGCACCGTCAAACTTGGCAAATAACATTTGCCAACATTAGCTCTCGACGAAACAAGCAGCGGCAAATAGTTATTTTCCTGCTGGTAATTTGCCGGCAAATTATATCATGGGAAAATGTTTTCCCTCTTCCATATTTGCCTTATCAAGCAGGCCCTAAGAGAGGGATATAAAAAAAGAGAGATGGAAAAGAGAAAGAGAGGGGGCTATCAATGGAGGCAGAGAGGGGTGAGGAGAGAGAGGTGAACTACGGCGGCTTGATCCTGAGATGGGTACGTAGGCAGCCGATCCAAAATATAGAGTGAATTTGAGTAAAATTAGAAGGTCGCTAGGTAATTAGGTTATAACAAGTTACATGATCGAATTGTCTAAATTGGAACATAAATTGGCTACCTGGTTATTGGTATTTACTCCAAAGTTGAATTGAATAACCTAACATAAGTAGCTTTAGAAATCATGTCAATAAAGTAAGTATATAGACCATAAGTTGTAAAAAGTCGATGCTAGAATACTAGGCACTATATGATAGGTATATATAATAGCTATTGTAGTTACAGAAAGTTCAGAGTCTAGTTTGTAACGAAGGTGCTTTAATCAGGATCAAATCAAAAAGATTTGAGCTTTATGAACACATCTCCAAAAGATGGAAATATCGGTGTTCAGAGATTCAATCTGAGATGTCTGTCAAACTGCTACTACCACCACTAAAAGTATTACTCAAGAAGATAGTCATGCTCTAGTTCTATCTGAGGCAATGTTCCACAGCACTTATTAGTAATTTTGGCCCATTCATCATCAAAACTGACAAAGATGATGAAAACTTGAAGAGTGTCACGAAGGTACTTGGTGTTGCTGCCTTAAAAATTAAAACTCTGTAGGTTTCGTGTAGTAGGGGATAGATTTAGGATGAACAATGTTCAAGGCATGCTTGGGACTCGTGGTGGTCTAGTTTTGCGTATTTGTCAAATTGGGTTAGCCATTTCCTCGCTTTCCATCATGTCTTAGAACTGTTAGATGCTAGATCCGCTTCTCGTATTGTTGTCTCGAGTTGTTTTTCTATGTCAACAATTGTTTTACTCTTATTCCAAAGAAGTAAAATAAGTTCCTCATTCCACATTTCAGGGTTGATTAGGGTAGAGTGGTGTATTGGGATTTTGGATTTAGGAGGATTATTAACTAAACTGCTTTATTGCCTGACAGGACGACATTTATGTTAAAGTTGTCAATGCATTGGTAATCCTCGGAGGACAAACCCATTTGAGATATTATGGGGCATTTACACTGAAATGTGTAGGTGGTATCCTGCCTAAGGTTAGGACAGGTTTCACAGATTTCTTCCACTGTTCTGGTTTATAATTTTTAAGTTGATTATTGCTTCTTTTTACATGTGAGAATGTCATGTTTTTAGGACAGGTTTCACAGATTTCTTCCACTGCTCTGGTATATAATTTTTAAGTTGATTATTGCTTCCTGTTACATGTGAGAATGTCATGTTTTTAGTGAAGGGGGAAATTTTTGGGTTGTCTTCCTTTTGTTTCTTCAGTTATTTAGGGTACCTCAACCTATAGCATTGATTTTAGAAATAACGTACTGTTCTATAAGGATTACCTGTTTAACGAAATGAACTCAACTTTGTTCAAGAAAATTCAATCCAAGGCATACCTAAATTCCTAATGTTTAAACCATTGTTTGCATATTAAAACTATGATTTCGAAAAATGATTTACTTCATCATGAGTAAAATTTTAAAGGACACCTTTCAGCATTTATCGTGAACACAATCAACAAACATTTCTGAAGAATTTTGAAAAACAAGTACAGAGCAAAAGGAAGGAGCACAAAACTAATGGTACAAATAGTGCATGTTCATATTATGTTTACAAAGCAATAGAGCACAAACAGGTCGGGGCAGGGGCATGTCCCTGCGTGTAAGACTTGAACGCTGAATCTCTTTACAATCTAATGATGAGCAACCTCGTTTGACTTCACTTCCAAGTTTCCTTTCTATTTAGCTGAGGACTTCGAAATCTATTCCTACTTACTCTATGAGATCGCAAACTCGTGCAATGTTTGCACCGCCTAAAAAATTAGTATGATGTCTCCAGCGCTATAGGAAGTTCTACTGACACTCAAGTTATGCTCTATATTTTCACAAGACGGGTGCACAACACCTGCGTAATACTAGTTTTAGACTTTACATTGGTGGGATCGGTAAGTCCGTTGTTCTGTTCTTCAATTGTCCTCCGCCTTGCATCCTCAATGAAACCAATTAAAAGCCATAATATAAAATCTACATATCTATAAACTTTCCAGGAAATTTCGGAATTTGGGTTTCGAAATTCTTCTTTTTTAACGAAGGGTTTGATACTTGAAGCGATATTACTTTCCTGCTTCTTGAATGGAATGCAGACTTGATACTTGAGAGTAATTGCACCTTAAGTAGATCCTTCTGGCACATTTGTAACCTACGTCATATGTCTTCTTAAATAGAACCCTGAATCTTTCTTGGCATTATCATTGGAAAACCAATACGTGGAAGTCCATTCAGAACAATATTTTCCATTAAAGATCAACATCGTTTATTCCATGATTCTCTTCCACGTTCTGGTTATTGCTTACAGAATTGTTGCTTCAAATTCTGTCCTTTTCAGTATATGCCCCATTCTATCGGTTTGTAGTATATTTGCTCGTTACTTTTAGTATAATATCTACTGTTTGAATGAACCAACTGGTGGATTATTCAGATGGACACTTGCTTATCAACTTTAATTATTCGGTTATAGATGTTAGGAAGATGGTTGTTACGTGTATGGTCGTATATCTGAAAGGGTTTGTCCAACAATGTGTTGGTTTATTTATAACTTTGTTGATTGACTGATTAGTAAGGGTTGGAGATGAAATGGATTGATACATTTTAACATAGTTTCCTTTTAGTGTATAGAGTTTCCTGGTTGGTTAACCCGTGCTTGATTAAATGAGAGAAATAGCATCTGCTGGATGAACAAAGATGAAGAAGAAGATTAGAAGAAGTGGTTCCTTAAAAGAATCACTAAAAGTGAAGCCATGATATTTATGGTTTCTTACACTTTCAGTTCCATTAATGTGGCAAGAACTAACTGAAGCCGGGCATTAGCTAAAGTTGAAAAATAAAATCATCATCATATCCCTGGAGAATTAGAAATGGGTGTACTTTACTAAATGCACCCTTACATGTTCAAAAGAGACTACTTATATTGAAAGGCATATTAAGTTAAATACTTCATTAATGTTTGTTTCACTTATGAAATGACTACCAGAGTAATTAAATTTCTGATTATGACTACTTTTCACCTTATCATCATAATATGAATAAATCATAGACATAACAAAGGGAGTTCAATTTGAGAATCATCACTTACAAGTCCAGGTGCCTTCAAAAATTTTGTACTAGTGTAATTATCTCTTTTTCACGGCTGTGTTTGAGTTTGAGTTTCTTTTCACTGCTGAGAGGTTTTGGCTTTAGGCTTCTGCAATATGTAAGTTTCCAATGTGGTTCTGTCAGAGAAAATTGCATATTGATTAGCTAAAACTGATATTGCGTATTGATTAGTTCTGTCAGAGAAAATTGATATTGCATATTGATTGATATTGGTTTAGTTCTGTCAGAGTTTATTTTGAACTGATCATAACAAGTTAGAGCAGCCTTTAGTTTTGTCAAAGCAGCCTTAAGTTCCTTAAACTGATAACAAGTCACAGCAGCCTTTAGTTTAAAGAGTTTCAAACTGCATATGAGAAGCTAGCCTTTAAGGATTTCTGTCAGAGTTTCGCACTGGGCATATGAGAAGCAATTTCTGTCAGAGTTTCGAACTGGGCCTTTAACAATTTATGTCAGAGTTTCGAACTGGGCATAAGGATTTAAGCTAGCCTTTAAAGAGCAGGTCAATTCCTTTTGGCGCCTAGCCAAGAAGACTGCCAAAAACTCATTTTGTACAGACCATGCCAATTCCTTTTGTACAGACCAGGCCAGGCCAAAAACTCATTTAAACTAGCCTTTAAAGACCAGGCCAATTCCTTTTGTACAGACCACTCATTTTTCTATGAAGCAACCAAAAACTAAGCTAGGGCCTAAAGCAATCCCAATAACAAAAAAAAACTCATCACTTTACAATACAAAGAGCAAACAATACCACCATCTTTCTAACATATAACAAAATTGAAAAATCTAAACTTCAGTCACAGCCAATCACAACAGTAATAACTAATTGAACTAAACAAACAGCTTCTTAGTACAGCATCTCTAAAGGAGTAGTCTTGAGCACCCATTTAGTACAGCCAATCACTAACTCTGCTTTTAGCCTTTCCATGCCAAGCACCTTTATCCAACCACTAAAAACAACACAGTTACCCCAGAGAAAGATGATGGTCACAAAAGGTTGAGTAATTCTCTCAACAGAGTTTCCAAAAGTACAAACTATTTAAGCGGCAATGGTTCTTTTCTCCATTTAGTACAGACCAAAGAGAAAGATTCCATTTATTTCTTTGCTAACAGCTTCTTAGAAAGCATCTCTAAAGGAGTAGTCTTGAGCAAGAAGAGCCTGTCAACACGCTCTGGCAAAGTACCCCCACATTTCAATCCCGCGTGCTTGTAACTCTGCTTTTAGCTTTTCCATGCCAAACACCTTTATCCAACCACTAAAAACAACACAGTTACCCCAACAAAACTAAGCACCTTTACCCCAATTCATCATCATTCCTAACTACCAACAACACATAAAATAGCAATAAGAATAATAACAAAAATAATAATAACGATAACGAAATCCATGTATAACATCATCATAAACACACTAAAAAGCTACATTAAATATGGACAGGGTGGACTGGTAACTTATAATTCCTCAAGTTGTTTAAGCTTGGATATCGAAAAGGGAATATCTCCATAGAGCAAATTCCCAGATAAATCCCTGATTAACCCCCACATATAGAGGATATTAAACGAGTTGAATTTTTATAGAGATGTTCTTTATGGTTAGTAGATCATATGCACAAAAGATTAGGGTTTAAATCATTTTGTAGGTGAAGTTGTGGGTGTTTTAGATTTGGTACTTACTTAAAGTCTTTATTTAAGGTTCTTTTATAAGCCGGGCTGTTATATATAGGTTTTCTTCAATGCGGAGGCCCTCCAATAAATTCCAATGTGCGCACACATCAATCCCACATCTGTTTTAAAATCCAAAATCTAAAACTAACTTGTTAACCGGAGAAACTGGTTTGGAAAAATAACACGTACATGAAACTAATCCAACTTAATAACCATCGAAAATAGAAAGTGGGAAGTGAAATAAAACTTTGGAAAAACTTAATAACCATCGAAAGGGAAGTGAAATAAAACTTTGGAAAAGGGAAACAGTTAGCGCCAATCTCTCACTCTTTTCGGACCAGTTATTATATCTCCACTAATCTATCGAGTTCATCTCGATTGTTTCTCCATTGTTTTTCTCTCTCACTATCTTCCAAGAGAAATCATTTGCATTTCAAACTCTGAGAAATCATTTGCATTTCAAACTCTGGATTGGGCGTCTCTCAAATACTCCTTCAGGTTTGGATATTGGTTTATATAGATTAGGTGCTGAAATTTATTAGCTTCCTGTTAAATTTCTATAATAATTTACCTCAATGAACTCTTAAAACTTATATGTTAGTTGTTGGGATTTGTCTGACCAATGTGCTTAACTTGGAACTTGTTTATTTAGTTCATTGTTTGCCACTCTAGATCTTTGTATCAATCATGGTCTAATGTTAAATCCTGCTTATGAATCATCAGCCAAATTTATCATATTCATCTTGCTCTGTTTGGTTTCTGCTTGATGCAGCCTGTCTACTAGCCAACTTCTGAGTTTTTTTGTTTTTCAGGAGTGATACTTGTCCAATAGTTGATAGTTGTATTTCAGCACTCTTTTGTTGTCCAAGCGTTAGTGGAAAGAGAAACACAAGATTTTTGAAATCTTTATGCAATTCCTTTCCCGAATGACAAATCAAGATTAACTGATTACTTTGAATACTATTTCAGTTATATTACTTTGATTAACTAATATTAGTTGTCCTTACCATTTCCATGTTGTCTGATTACTTCCGTTAGTTTGATACTATAAATTTTCCGTTCTTAATTGTAAGGTGAAACACAAACATGATATCTTTACTGTAATATATTACCACTTAATACCCTTTTAAAGTATTAACTAATGAATGACATAACTATATATTCTTTATACATCTTTTGCAGGTTTAACTGCATTTTTCGATGCATCTTCTTTGGATTACTTGAGCGCTACAGTCTATCTTCTTGAAGAAGGTGCTAATACTGATACGAGGAGTTATCTAGGTTTTACTCCTTTGCATACTGCAACATCTGAAGGTATTTCTTTTACTAATGGTGTTGTTCATATTATAAACAATTACTATTATTATTATTATTATATATTATATATTATTTTAAAATTCTCATGCGGTTGATGTAAACATCGGATATCTCGTTTACAAATATGGTTTGTTCTTATACTTGAGGGTCTAATTATTTTTGCATGCTCTTAAATTTTGTGAGGATTGCTTGAGAACGACATGGAAGCATGTATTTGTCGCTAGCGGTATAGGGGGCTCCGTTGTCCACTACCTCCCTCTCGGAGGTCATTGGCTGGCTCACTTTTAGTTTTTCGATTGATATTCATCACAAATGGTGAAATACAAGTTACCAGATTGACCATTTCAATAGCCTGATTTTTTTTTTGCAATTGTTTTTATAAAATGGACAAGTCAAGTCATACATCCTACATTATTTAGATCATATAGATAATGCATTCAAAAGATGCAGTGTTGTCGTAATGTTTATTCCATGAATGAATTCTTTCTTGCTCTTAGTTTGATTTCCAATTAAAGAATATTTTCTTTGTCTCGCGAGTTTCCTATTCTTCTTAGTGTTCCACATTGTTGTAAGTTATTATTAAATGCTAGTGTTCCACATTGTTGTAAGTTATTATTAAATGCTTTTGATGAAATGAAACCTTATGTAATAAAGTCAGCTGCAGTTTCTGCTGTCAATACCAAGTAATGAACTCTACAGTATGCATGATAGTGGTATCCTATCACGAGATGTAATGGCCATGTGTGTACTCTTAGTGGATTAGGGGAGCATTCATAACTTTTTTAGGGATATATTGGAAGGTACCTTTTTTTTATGATTTTACATAGAGTAGAAAGGAAAATTAGTAACCAATAGCGAAATTCGTTGAAGGTGATAAAAAAACTAAATAAATGAATATGTAGTGCAGGCATCAGAAGTAGGCGGATGAGTGACCTGATTTGATTCTAGCACTGTTCTGTAATGCCATGTACACGATTTCTAATTTATTTATTATATTAATATTATTATCAGCTAATGTTATTGAAAAATCATTGTCTGTGAAGCTTTTGATTGAGGTAAGATAGATTCCTATTTATATGCACAGTACGCATAACTGTTATTTTGGGACCAATACATATTCTAATTTGTTTGTAATCACCTTGGAAGCCATGTCTAATTTTTCTTGGTGTAAGGATGGAAACTATCTTAACACGTAGTTGTGTATTTTCCATAAAGTAAGGTAAAAAAATTCTACATCTACCGACTCTGTAAGTATCTTCCTTATTCTTGAAACAGCCTCCCGATTGTGGAAAATTTCGCTGAAAGGAATTGCACATGCTTGGATACACTATTGATCATCTGTTTGTCATTTTATTTATTACTAACCAGGACCTGCAAAACAAACAACAGTGAAGAATTCTTATTCTGGAATAATAATCATCTTGGGAACATGCATCGTCGTTTTCTTAGTTCATGCTCTTCGTCTTCTGATCACATCAACTTCACTCGCAAGACAGGTCATCATCTCTTTTCACTCACTCAATATATAATCTCTTATTAGATCTAACTTCAAATCTTGGTAAGTGAATGTCCCAGTTTCAAAATCTGTTTTACAAGTAATTTAACTTTGTTGTACCTATCTCTTGTAGCATTGCCTTTCTTTAGGCGCTTCTCATACGAGGAGATAAAGAGAGCAACTGGAGGATTCAGCAGAATCATCGGTAATCATATCCATGGTGCTGTTTACAAAGCTCAATTTCAAGATGGTTTTGTCGCTTTTGTGAAAGAAATGAAGGATTTGCATCATGGGAAGGATGTCTTCTATAGAGAAGTGAAACTCTTGGCTGATTTGCACCATCGCCACCTGGTTGCACACTTAGAGGGTTTTCAATGGGACCTGAGAGGTTAACTTTTATTTCTTTTTACTTGATAACAAAAGCTACACTGCGCAGACTGCTGTGCAAGTGAGGGGTTAGACTGACTAGTGGTAATGTCGTTTGAAATTGAGAATGCAAGCAATGCCTCTAACCCCTCATTTACATATGAGTTCGCTTCGGAAGCCAAGGTTTTATAATTTCCGGAATTATATTTACTTCCTGTGCTTGTGTCACTCTCTATGGTTCCATGGAATCGGGAAAAATGAGTTTTAAAGTGTGATATTTTCAATTATTTTGGATTTTGGTGTATATTGTCAAAATTATCAGTGAAAGAATATGACATTTTTTACGATTAGTTGATTATAAAAAACAAACAAAAAACATCCGATTAGCCTGTAATTAAAATATACCTTTTTTGGCGTTCATTGGTAGTGAATCCAGTCTGAAAATCTGAAATGCTTTTCCCTTGTGCATGTTACGTTTCTAAAGTTTCTAATATAGTGTATACTTTTCAACATTTCTAGGTTTCTCGTGTTTGAGAACTCAGAAAATGGAAGCTTAAAGGATCACCATAATGGTATTGTTCCAAACATGAACCTTGCTGTTATATATTCAACATATGGTAAAGAATCTGATGGAGTGGATTTTGGGCAGACCCACTCAAGACTCCCTTGAGTTGGAGGACTAGGATGGAAATCGCCATAGGTGTAGCAGCTGCTTTGGTAGGTGGTTGACTTGCAATATTATCTTAATGCACATGTTCTCTGAAACGCCTGCTTGCTTAGGTGTATGCAGAAGACTTGCCTTCCCAAAAAACGATAGTGTATAGTGTCTTTTATGGTAGTGAAGTTCATATGTAGAAACTTTATTTAATACTTGATGTTGTCTAACACTGACTTGTTGGAGTCTAAAAGTGTTTTTCTTTACTGCCTGTGCTACATTTCTAGAACTTTGTTGTATTATTGGAAGTCAATAAACCTATTTGAGTTACAAGTAAATGCTGAAATTAGTTTTGAAAGGGAAACTTAAAATTATGATGAACGGGGATGAGTAAAATTACCTGAACCAGGTTTTTACAGAACACTTCACTAGTTATTGATGTAAGCAACATCATTGTTTCTTCTCCAACTGATCTCCATCCGGACCTCCGGTTCTCCAATAAAATACATACTAAATATCTCGTATAATTATATATTAACAGTGGATTGCTTGTTTATTTAATATGACCAAGTTGTCGGGCCACTTGTGAGATTATCTAAGCTTTTAGCCTGTTCGGTGCACCCATATGGCAGTCTAAACTTTCCAGTAAATGCACATCTGCGTAGCCTGTTTAAGTATCCCAAACAAGTTGTTACAGAAAGTGACTAATTAAGAGGCGGGAGCGATAGCCAACTCCCTGGCTTACCCTGAGAAATTCCTGGTGGGCGGGCAGGACGGAGGCTACTAGGACCACTTGAAGTGCGGTGAACACCACATTAGCTAAAAAAATAGGAGATTTTGATTGGTCTTTTTGACTTTTGAGCACTTTTAACTGTATGCAAAATGACTTGAATTTGGAAGTTAATTATCTATACTTCCCTCTTCCCTTATGACATTTGCTAACCTTTTAATGGAGTTGCAATACAGGAAGCGCTACTATTTATTCATTATGTTTTCTAACTTTGTTGTTTCTGGTATTAAGTGTGTTTCCTAATGTTGAAATTTCCAATATTGATACTTCTGTGGTAATGACTGATGATCAGTAAGTTCTGTGATTAGGAACTGCAACTTCATTATCTGAAGAAAATAGTCCATGTTTGAGCACATTGTGATACATAATATCTTTGCCGTTGCCTTATGTAATCTGCAGGAGTATCTGCAATTTTTCTGTGAGCCACCCATGTCTCGTGTCCATCAATTCAAGTAATGTGTTGTTGGACGAGAAGTTTGTCGCCAAGGTGAGGCTCATTCGTGCGTGCACCATAGGTTTTGAACATTTTAATGACTGAAGGTTCCAGCTGATGTATTGTTTAAAAGAAACATTTTGCTGCCAATAACATTAGTTCTAGAAAAATAACAGCTCCTTGCTTGTCACAGATTTCTGAAGTGGGCCTTCTTTGTTCTACTGAAAGCCATATTGCCTCATCGCTCAACTCACGTGCCAGGGGTAATATTTGCACAGTCCTTGCCGTCACTCACAGTAATTCATCCAAGTGATCCAACCCTGTGTATCTCATAGCAATTCTTCATTTTCAATCCTTCTCCTTGCAGGTTGCATTGATAAAGAAGGCAAAGATGTCGTCTTCCAGCTTGGTGTGCTTATTCTTGAGCTAATCACTGGTCAATCTGAGAAAGAAGGTACTGACTTAGTACTATGGGTTCAAGGGTTTGATTTAGCACATTCTGTGTCTAGAATGATAGACCCAGATGTTGAAAATAGTTACAATTCAAAAGAGCTCAGACGGCTTTTGACTGTAGCAAGATTATGTACTAAATCAAGAGGCAAACAAACATGTTCATTTCAACAGATACTTCGGTTTCTCCAAGGGATTTCTCCAAGGGAAGTTGGAACCATGTCTTCCACAGGTATAATATTTGCATCATGGAAACTCTGCTCAACATGGTTTTCATTGTATCTGAAGTTAAGGATTGCTTTGCACGGTTTATCTGAAGTGACTGGAACTCGAGAGCATCTTCGAGAGTTTGCTTTGACATTACGAATACCATATTTTACATTCTATTTCCATTTGTACAAACCTGCAATGGACGAGAGTTGAACAAAATTAATACAAGATTTGTTTCTATACAGTTCCTGATGCTTGTCCTCTAAACATGTGGTTTGTCTAGAATTGTTTAGGTGGTAATTGTTGGATTTGTGTACTAAGTAAACTATCTTAACTGAACTGGCGGAGAAAGGTATTTAATTGTTCTTCAAATAAGCGTATCATTTTTATTTTATTTTTTTAATGAATTAACTTTCTTTGTTGTTTCTGTCATTTACTGTATGTTGGTTGATCAGGCTTTTAGACTGTTGTGCATTAACTGTGAATTGTGTCACGATAGTTCACCAAAATTTGCTGTAGATACTATGTTTATCTATTACTTTTATACCTAGAAGCAATGGCCATGGGATTTTCCTTTTTGTACCGACTACAGGAAGAGCGATGCTAGGATGCTGTAGTACTATATGGGGACTGGGACCTTAAATCTGTAGAAATCATTCACTAACGGCAAAACAGTTGCAGATATCACTGGTAAATATTGATTACTCTGTAAAACAGTTGCAGATATCACTGGTAAATATTGATTACTCTGTAAAACAGTATCAGTTTATTGGTTACTTTCAATCATCGCGAAGACTTGCTATAGTGGATCATATATATGCTCCCCATGACCCCATTCAATATCAAGAAGCTGGCGCAAAAATGATTATGTCAATGTAGTTGACTGCAGCAGGCTAATTTGTTTAGGAGCATGATCTATTGTGGACAACTGGACAATACCTCTCTTGTAAGCTAAATGAATTTGAATCATGGAAAAAAGTGCTAGTCTGACTAGAAAAGTTTACAAATCAAAATATAACTTCCTGATCAGAGAAAAATATATATTCTCAATGTCGAATACTAATTAGTCAAAAGATTAGTAGATATTCATTTCAAAATGAGTCTCTCCCCGAGTGAATGAATTTTAACTAATACAATTCTATTTGCACAAGAATCGAATAAATTCCTTGCTCCAAAATTCTATTTACATACAGCAAAAATGGATACCCCTAAAGCAACTATAAGTTCAAGAATCAAACAGTTTTTCTAGCTTTACTCCCCAGAATTTAGGCCAATTAGCTTTATCCCCCCAGTTATTTCATCTAGAGGTTTACCCCCCTCCCCCCAAGATCACACCACATCCAAGTCAACTGTTATCTTTTTGGTCAATGCATGTAAAAAAACTTCATTGCCCTTTGTCATTTTAATAGTTTTCTAGCTTTACCCACCCAGAACTTAGGCTAATTAGCTTTATCCCCCCAGTTATTTCATTTAGAGATTTACTCCTCATAACTTAGGTCAATTAGTTTTACCCCTTTAGTTCTTTCATTTAGAGGTTTACCCACCCCCCAAGACCACAACACATCCAAGTCATAGTGTTTTTGGTCAATACAAATGAAAAGACTCTAATACCCTTTTTTAGGTATAATTACATAAATATCCTGTAACTTTGGCAAATACAAAATTCAAATTCAAATCATTTAGGACACATGTCATGATTTTGTGAACTCTATCCGACAGTCATACACCACTCTAAGGGTGTGGATATCATTTGATAAGGATTGGTATATAACAAAATATATAAAATATATAATTTATTTTTTTATTTTTTATTGTATAAAATATTATATAAAATTATAAACTAATAATATAAAATTATAATAACAAAATAATAATAATAAATGATAAATATATATATTTATACTAGTTTTTATAGTGGTAAAATGAATTATTCAAAGCAAATAAAATTTTAATTAATTTTAATTTTCGGATCGGATATTATCCGATATCCGATTCGGATATCCGAAATCGGATTCGGATACGGGTTCGGATATCGGTATAAATTTTCGGATTTGGATGCAGCCATATCCGAATCCGAACCTATCCGTTTGCACTTCTAGATGGTAGTGATGGTGTATAGCTGTCGGATATAGTTTACAAGATCGTGACATGTGTCCTAGATGATTTGAATTTGAATTTTGTATTTGCTAAAGTCACAGTGTATTTATGTAATTATACCTAAAAAGGGCATTGGAGTCTTTTCATTTGTATTGACTAAAAATACTACGGTCAAACTCAGTTGATTTGGATGTGTTGTGGTCTTGGGGGGGTAAACCTCTAAATGAAAGAACTATGGGAGTAAAGCTAATTGACCTAAGTTTTGGGGGGTAAACCTCTAGATGAAAGAACTGTGGGGATAAAGTTAATTAGCTTAAGTTCTGGGGAGGGGTAAAGCTAGAAAACTATTAAAAGGACAAAGGGCAATTAAGTCTTTTTACATGCATTGACCAAAAAGATAACAGTTGACTTTGATGTGGTGTGATCTTGGAGGATAAACCTCTAGATGAAAGAATTGGGGAGAGTAAAGCTAATTAGCCTAAGTTGGGGGGGCTAGAAAACTGAAATAGTTTAAAACTAAAACAAAACAAGAATACACCATTACACTTCAATCATCTACCTAACACTTTCGCTTGCCAACATTCTTTAACTTCATTCGTGCCCACAACCAAATCTAATTAACAATCCTCACAACTTGAGTTCCAATTTGCTTCAAAGATATTCGAGAATCAAACACCAAAGACTCCGGTAAACTCTCCAAAGATCAAAACACAAATGCCTTCGGATGGATCAAGAGTAAGTCCCTTCAGAGAAATAAGAACAGACCTATCAAACAAAGATGAGGATGTACATGTATTTCACCATAATAACTCCTCACACCGCAACAAGTACAGGCTCTCGGTTGGGCATCACATTGGTAACCCACACACCAAGGCGCCATTCAAAAGGTGCCAAAACAAGAAAGGGACTGCAAAGTGTGCCTCTAATTGGTAAAATCAAGAGTGTTTTGGGGCATGACAAGAAGCCACTACAAAATCTCTATAAAGTTTGGTCTCGGTTCATATTTAGCAAGAAGAAAGGCAATTTACTCTCCTAGAGCCACCACCTCTCATCTTCTAACACCTTGCTAGACTAGAACTTTTGTTCGGACAAGACGACTTTTGATCAGTATCCTTTACAAAGGCATAAAAGCATTCTCTACGGGAACTTGGCATTAGATTCGACATATGAAGTCGCTTGGTCCGATTATTATGTCTCCGCATCTTCCGAGTTAGGAAAGGGCGGACAATGGATTTCTTATGTTCTAATCCACATGCTGCCAGAACTGTATGAGTTGCAAGCCTTGCAACTTCCTTGAATCCATCAACACCTACAGATGCAACACATTTTATGATGAAAATGTTAGATTCAATTCTGAAAAATCAAGTCCATCCCCAACTCTCTCTGTCAATTTTCTATTCTGCTCACTTAAATCCTGAATTTTCTGCAGAGATTCCAAAAACATGGCTAGCAATGCCTCTGTGGTGGGGTTCTCAGGTCATCACAGTTTTTTGTAGATTGAGCACTCTCAATTGTATCTTCGAATGGGAAGGATTCTTGTATCATGCTAGCAAAGAAGTACACATCTCCACCTTTGGCGTCATCACAATCCTTATGCAACAGGTGAAAGATATTTATGTCCATGGACATCTTACCAAAGTTGATCTCCATTTCACCGTTGTGACAATTTATCAAAGCTTTTGCAGTATCGAGGAAAGGTCAGCCTAGAATAATTGGAATTTTATCAAAGGCCTCCTTGGTGTCTATCACAATAAAATCTACTGGATAGTAGAAATCGACTACTTGAACAAGAACATCCTTAACTATGCCTCTGGAAATCTTGGTAGAATGCTCAGCTAACTTCAATTTGACTTTTGTAGGCTTTAGGTTTTCCAGGCCCAAAGCTTGGTACACATGATATGGCAAGAGATTAACACTAGCACCAAGGTCTAAAAGAGCATTACATGTGAATTTTTCTCCTATCTTGCATGATATTGTAGGACTTCCTGGATCTTTGAGCTTGACTGGAGCTTGCTGATGGATAAAAGATGTTGTTTGTCCAGCTAGAAACGCTCGTTTTGGAACATGACTACTTCTCTTTATGTTGCATGCATCATTCAAGAATTTGGCATATGATGGCAACTGCTTGATGGCTGTGAGAAAGGGAATATTTATTTTATCTTTCTCAAATGCCTCCTTCATCTCTAAAAATTGCTTGTCCTTTTTGCTTTGAGCAAAAAAACATAGGAAAATGTGCCTTTGGTACAAACATATCAGCATGTGTCTGCACTTCTTTCTCTTCGGTATTCTTGCATATCTTGTTTTGGTCATCTTGACAAATGGGAGTGGAAAGGATTTCCCCCACTTCCTTTTGAACTTCATTTGAAATCTTGACCGATTGCTTTGTAGCAATGTCATCATGAGAAGGTAAGTCAACCTTATTGCCTATCTTCAATCCTGATCTGAGAGTAGTAACTGAGCTGACATGATCATGGAGGTGATTAGTACTAGAAGTTGTCCCAATGTGGCATACATCTTCACTCTTCAATATTGGTTCCAATAAGATAGGTTGAGTGGCTTGTGTCTTTACAGACAAAGCAGTGGTGAGTTGGTCAACCTTAGCCTGTAGAGACTCCATTCTAGAACATTGACTTGCTTGAGATTGCTGGAGATTGAGTTGAGACTGTGCAAGAAGCTCTAGAACATTTTTAAACTTCTGATTTTTTTGTGATAGCAAAGTAATAGCATTCTCCAGGTTGGCAGGTGCGGCATAATTTCTCCTAGGATTAGGCACTAACTTTCCACTTGTATTGGAATTCTGCTGAGAGAATAATTGTTGTTGAGGAACCAACTGTGAAGCTTGACTTGTTTGTGGAATATAACTTTGATCTTGAGAACCTGGGGGTCCAACGTTCTGTTTCCAATAATTGCCTTGAAAGTTATTACCACCTTAATTGGTTGGGCCTCTGAAATAAGTTCATATTGTACTCTCCAACTGATGCATGTTGATAGTAACCAGGACATTCTAGAGTTGCATGGGAAGTGTCCGAACAAACTTCGCAGTATCGGCTAGCTTGCATGATTGGGAGAGATTTAGCTTGAAACTTGTTGATCTTGGAGGGTTTCATGGAGAACTGATTGAATTTCTTACTCAAAGTTTCAATGCTGGTGGACAGGCTGGCCAATGTAGACTTTAGTTCTTGATCTAATTGGTCATATGCTTGGTAACCAAATTGCTTTGGCTCCCCCTCCATGCTAGCGACATTCTCGTTGCTAGTAGTCCATTGTTGTGTTTCTTCAGCTAAATTCTTGAGAAAGTTGTAAGCTTCCTCTCCATCCATTAATGTAAACTTGCTTTTGTGCATTGACTGTATCATCTACTTGTTCATAGTAGAAAGTCCTCAAAAGAAAAAATGAGCCAGTGTGCTCTTATCATAACCATGATGTGGACAAGACTAGCAGATTATTGAATTTCTCCCAGCTTTGATGATATTCTTCAGTCACCTTTCCTTTGAAATTGCTGATAGCTTGCTGTATGACATCAGTCTTCTGGGGTGGGTAAAATTTGTTCATAAACTTCGTTCTCAACTTCTCCCAGTTGTCTATTGAATTGATCGGCTGTGTAGTTAACCATTCGGAGGCTTTACCTTCGAGTGAGAGCGGAAAAAATCAACTTGATACTCTCATCTTTGATATTCGGTTATTGAAAGTTAGAGGATTGATAGAAATTTGTTCATGTAAACATATGGTGAACATTATGCGAACCATTGAACTTTGGAAGCATAGAAATTACTGATTCTCTAAGTTCAAACTGGTTAGATTCTGTCTCTGGAAAAACAATACTGCTGGGTGGGTCTCCAATGATTGGCGAATAGAAATCGCTTAGCTTCTTCCCCTGCTGTGCTTGCATGGGTGGGATAGCTTCAGGATTATTGGTGTCCATAACACCTCCATCATTGCGTGCAGCCATTGTCCACTGTTGTGTTCTTACCGGACGATAATATGGACGACGGAGCATACACTAGAAAATGCTATGCAAAAAATGGCGAAAAACTATCCTACAATGCTTGAATAATATGCAACTATTCTAAATTATACTAAAATATAAAACTACTTTTCTTCAACTGGGTTGGGCTTTGCAGCTAGTATCTCGCCCGTTGTCTAAAGCTGTCTCTTCTAGGGTTATGGTGAATCACTTGGATTGCTTAAGTACCACAATCCACAGACGATAGTTTGTTTGTCAAGATTCAGACAAGAAACACTAGAGTTTAATGTTTCGCTGTATTGGCTTACAACTTCAATTGTTGAAAAGGTTCTAAATGCAATTATATTAGAAAGCAATAAAACTAAACTACGATGCAACTATACTAAGAAAGCAATAAAACTAAACTACAATACAAATATACTAAGAATGAAATAAAAAGAATGAAGATTCGACTAACCTGGATGGTAGATCTTGTCTTCGGGATGTCCTTCAAGCTTCTCTCTTTTTCAAAATAATGGATGATGCGGCTAAAATTACCTCAAGATCCAAAGTTTTAATCTTGAAAGAAAACGTTAAACATAAACAACTTAAAACGGCAGCGGTGCCATTTGACCTTGCTCCATTTTGTGTGTGAGATGGTATATGGATGATGTAGATAGATGATGGTCGTTGAACAAAATATAAGCGTATCAAAACCTAATTATCCCTTAATAAGTAAAGGATGAGTAGGGTATCGTTCCACTTTTAAATGTATGTTTATATGAATGACAGGATTGGAAAGGGGGTTTGAGGGATTAAAAACTATTATTATAGATATTGTAGATTCTAATGCTAAACTAAACTAAACTAACTAAACTATTGAGAATTTATAGGAGAGAGAATTCAAGATATTAGAATCCATCAATACTTTTGATTCAATGACCTTTTGCTTCATGATTGTTCTCACAAGTAGACTACAATTAGGCAATCGAGCGAGTGCCGATGCCCTCTTGGACGAAACACGTTAACGAATAACTCTACTTAATGGTGTTCCTATGTTTATGCTATTCATATCTTCTTTCATTTTATGTAAGCTTGGGCAGCTATTCAATGAATCACCATTTAAGAGAAATACAATGAATACTTCTCTTACTCTAAAACACTACACAACTAGAAGAAAAGTAGAGAATAATAGTATACTATTGAATTACAATAAATAAAACTCTATTCTAGCATTATATTCAATTGCAATAAATAAAAGCATGTCACTAGCAAATATTCAATTGTAATAAATAAAACCCTAAACTAACATGATATTCGATTGCAATAAATAAAAACCTTAATCTATACTTCCATCCCCTGGTATGGGCAATGTAACTAATAACTAAACAAACATAAATAACTAACCTGATTGGAGAATACCATGAACCAAAAGAATCAACGAACCTTAAGCACCGACTTTATGTTCTCCCTTGAAGGAGAATATTAGCCTTCCATAAAGAAGGAATAACACGAAAA
Source organism: Coptis chinensis (assembly GCF_015680905.1). Classification (NCBI taxonomy): domain Eukaryota; kingdom Viridiplantae; phylum Streptophyta; class Magnoliopsida; order Ranunculales; family Ranunculaceae; genus Coptis; species Coptis chinensis. Next base: position 58,577,916 of record NC_141463.1, read on the forward strand.
ACGAGAAGAAGAAGAGTCGAAGAACATAAGACTAGAAAGACTAACTTATTAAGACTCGGCTTATTAAAACCGAATCTTTTATTATTAATCTATCTCTACCTCAAGTTCTGGGGACAAGAGTATAAGTGAATTGGCAAATTACATGAGGCACTTAGGTCCTCTATTTATAGGGGTTACAATGAGTTCTACAAGCATTCCAAACCGCCATTTGTTTTCTAATATAAATCAACTTCTTTCAGAGTCCAATATCCAGAATTGAGAAAGAAGTGGCTACAGTGTCGTTTCATGCGTCTAGATGCACGATCCTTGCGTCTCAGACGCGAGCATTGCATCTAGACGCACGATCCATGCGTCCCAGACGCTGAAGTCTATTTTCCCTCTTTTGCTCTATCCTTCTATCCTCTTTTGCGGGATTTGATCTAAGCAACGAATCTTTTGGCCTTGAGCTTTCAAATAGGCTTTAAAATAGGTCCAAGTCACATCTTTAATAGCTTCAATTCTTTGGCCTTCTCCATGATGCCTACGGGCTTCCCATGTGACCCTTAATACTCTGAATTGCTCCGTTTTACCCTTTTTTCTCTAATATTCCACAAAACTTTCTCTTTTACCTGTAGAATCGTAAAACATAACTTACAAACACTATTAGTCCACTAAGATGGCTAAACAAGAGGCATAATCGAGGGTTAAATTACACTTTTTGAGCACTTATCAGATAGTCACTAACTTCAGGATGTTTTCTGGACAGCAACATGCATTCATTTGATAGGGCAAGTTTGGAGATGCTGGAACAAATATTGTTTAGAGATGAATGCTTAATACATGTACAAGTCAAGTAGTTGGTTCTTAGAGGTACTTATTTCAATCTTGGCAATATTAGCTAAGGGCACTATGAATAACAACATGGCTAATTATAAGGAATGCCAAGTGTTTTGTGCAAAACAGTTTTTTCACCTTAACAATTATTTCTAGCAAAAAAGAATCATTTATTCGCATCACTTTCTTATTTAACATGTAGTAATTCTAAAGGAATCAGGAACTTCTTTAAATTTATTGCATGTAACCAGGTTTATTGTTGTGATTTAAGCAAATAAGTTATGATAGCTATGATTTCAAGCTGTATAAACCATGGTTATGAAGAAGATGCTTTTTCAGTGGTTCGTCCAACCTTAGAGCACCAAGAGATTTCACTATTAGAATAATTTTATAACATGAACAGGTAAAACATATAAAGTCGAGTTCTAGACTACAATTCTACTTCTTTTGTTTGTTTTACTCGGTGTCAGCTTTATTGGAGTGAGCAACTCAGTACACGAGATTGATCTCACCCACACACAAAAGAAACAGTTGAAATACTAATTGGGACGACTAGGACTTGAGTGTACGTAATTCACAATTTTATTCTTTCCTTGCAGGTTGCAAGAGGAACATATACTTCTACAATGCATTTCCATCGTGCATGTTGGATATGTAACAATTGCTAAATAGCTTATGTTTCGAAATGTTAATGTGGTGTGCTGCAATATGACTCTAGATCCAAGGAAACATCATATAAAGCACTTTGTAGAGATCATGATGAGGAGATGATAAGGAATATGATTATAGAGCGTCATGACCATTTTTTTTGTCTGATAATTGAGCGCCATGATCATAACAATTATGATTTTTTTTTGTTCAATGGAAGTATAGTCAATGTCTCTCTTATGAAAAACTATAGGTAGTTCATGGGAATCAAGCACAAATATTTAATTTCTTATTGTAATCGCGAGACTGAGTAAGCATAAGAGCGGTGTGAGCAACTTGCTCCATCTGACCAGGTGTTGCAATTTGAGTCTCACAGACAGAAGGTAAGCTACCAAATCTTGGAATTCTTAAAGATGAAGAAAATTCAGAATAGTCGTCACAGGCAGCTTTAATCTTGCAGTGATAAGATCTTTGTTAAGAGGTTTGTTAAGGGAGGCCAGGGAATCAGCCAAGGACTTGGCATGTTGGAGATACTCTGTAATTGAACGATTTCCCTTCAAAATGGAGAGAAGTTGAAACCTGATACGGGTGGCATTGGCCACTGATTGCTGCAAGACATGACATTGAAGGAAACTTCAAGTTTCTTTGGCAATACTGAAACCAACAAGCCAACAACTGCAGAACACATTCAACTATAAAGAAAGAAGTGGAATGAACACATGGCTTGGGAAAAATAAAATACATAGTAGAAAACATTCTTATATTAGTTAGTATAAATTGGTACTCGCCTCTTGATATTGTTGTGTTAAGGTTGTAGTATTATTCTTTTATATTAATATATGTATCTATCAGGGAACATTTGTATAGGTTTATCTTAGTTTTGCCTGTAAAATGTTTTTGCTACGTTTTGGTATACATCTCACATATTCTATTACTATCTTGAAAAACAATGCATTAAAATCAAACAAGAGGATGAAGAACCAAATGCCAAGAAATAATGTTGAGGAATTCGGGTAATTTACTCATTCAATAATAGTCAAATAAAATATTGAAATAATAAATAACTTACACTTAAAATTATTCTTATTGCAGGACATATTGCGATAGACTCATCAATGGACTCCTGACATATGCAACGAAGTGCGCCAAAAAATTTACGTTGCAGACATACAAAAAAATGCTCAAGTTATATGTTGAAAGTTACTTTTATTAGATATTTTTGTTATTCCAAGGGATAATATATCTACATTAAACTCACTCTTCGGTCATTGTCTTTCATTTAAACAATTTGTGATGAAGCTTACTGCAACAAACATATTTTGTCAATTGTCTTTCCAATATGCAACATATGTTGCATGGTAGTCAATTTCACTGGAGTCTTTTAGTCGGCTGTTCAACGAAAATATCATATGTTGGCTATATTTCTATGGTGGTTATAGAAACATTCTTACATTACAGTGGTGTTGTTTTACCTATATTCTTTGAATTGATTGTGTTTAGCCCATTGTCTCATATTATGCTACAGCCTTTCTTTCAGTATGATTTACTGATTACTTAGTAGCTTGCTTAACTTGGTTGTTGAAGCTCAACCTTTTAGCCAATGTTGCACATTGTTTGATGGTCATCTGATTTTGAGCTTAATGCTTTAAACCTTGGTGAATATGTGGACTCAGTAAATGTATCTATCGCTGAATCTTTTGGAATAGGCTATGGCCAGAATGTCACAATAATAACCCAAAACTAGAAATAAAACCTTTCGTCAAAACCATTCAAAAAAAAATTAGAAAAGCATAAACCCTTCAAACAAAGTATACATATATTATAAGTAATGAATCATTAGCTATCAATATACATATATTATTTATTCAAGTGGACTTTATGCTTTTGAGTCATTAGCTATCTATGTAGCAAGTCCGCCCATAGGCCGGGACAAATGGCTAGTATATATACTAGACTAGATAGCACTTTGGATGAACTCATCAATCAAGACATTTTTCCACCCAATCATCATGCTTTATCTAACCCCAAAGCCATAAACCAATTCAGTCACGTTTTCATTGTTCCAATGGAGAACACTCTCAATTGTATTTCTCGATGGAGGCAGGGAAGGGATATAACTCAGTGGTAGAGTGTCACCTTGACGTGGTGGAAGTGATCATAAATAAGGATACCAAAAACAAGACCCATAAAAAGTGCAGAAATAGAATCCAAATCCAGCCCCAATAACTCTACTCATCTCTCTCCTTTAGAGAATGCGCCCCCAGTTACAATTCATACGACATTTTTTTGTTTTTCCAATTTTGCCCTCGCCAAACACTATTATTACAATTCATGCCATAGCCCATGTCATCCGAAATTTCGACAATTTCATCAAAAATTCTAAACAAATTTTCACACTATTATTACAACCCATACCACACTCTATGCCATCCTTCATTAGAAATTCCAGACAAATTTTCAAAAATTACATTTTTTTTTTTCTTTTCGACAAATTTAACATATTTAGTCTAAATTAGTTGGTTAGTGGCATAGTTAGCAGTTCGTAATACATCAAAAATTCGATGTGGAAAATAATTAAAAAAACGGAGACGGCAAAAGTTCGGGTTCCTAACTAATTCAAGTATAATACGAAACTAAAAATAAAAAAACAAATAATTGGCGAATTAATGATTTCTCGCCGAATTAATAAATTATTCCGTATCAAATTTTGAAATGAGATTTTTTTATTAACCGGATTGATTTGGGTTTTGTGTGAAAAACAAGAGGCGGAATCCGAAAAACAGATTTTAAAGTTTCCCTTTATTCACATCCACGTCATCAAAAAGTATTTCAGGCATGCCAAGGACGAGACCTAAAAAACCTTCTTCTTCTTCTAGTACTAGTAATAATGATCCAGTGGAAGCAGAAGTAGAGAAAAAGAGATCAGTGTCGGTGATGTTATCTTTAATTGCAGTGATGATAAACTGTTGTTGGGCAGTTCATAGATATCAATATGATGCAATGCCCACACCAGTTGGCGTTGAACAAGCTGGTAAACGTGGGTTTTCAGAAGAAGCTGCAATGGAACATGTTGTTGCTTTGACTCAGTTTGGTCCTCATTCTGTTGGTTCTACTGCTCTTGATCACGCAGTAAAGGTTCGTTTTTGTTGGCTTGGCTTGACTTGACTTTATTATTAATTATCAATTGCTTTGTTTTCCACACAGTATGTCTTGGCAGTAACTGAAAATATTAAGGAAACGGCTCACCGGGAGGTTGATGTTCAAGTGGAACTTTTCCATGTACAATCTGGAGCTAATCATCTTGTTGGTGGCCTGTTCAAAGGGAAGACACTTTTGTATTCTGATTTGAAACACGTGCTCCTCAGAGTTTTGCCTAAATATCTGCCAAATGCAGAGGAAGATGCTATTCTTGTTTCTTCACATATTGACACCGTTTTCTCAACGTAGGTTCATACTTTTCTGTGTTGTTAAAAGGAACTCATTATTTCAAATTTCAATTATGATGCCCAGGGAACTTTGTTATCGAAATTTTGTTAACACAACGTTATAATGTCTCTTTTTTCCTGATTTAGTTTTCTTATTTCTAACTCCCAAGTACGTAAAAGCTGACTGTCTGACCTTCAGGGGAGGAGCTGGTGATTGCAGTTCTTGCGTAGCTGTCATGTTGGAGCTTGCTCGTGGAATTTCTCAGTGGGCTCATGGATTTAAGCATGCTGTTATATTTCTTTTCAATACTGGCGAAGAGGAGGGTCTTAATGGTGCTCATAGTTTTATAACACAGGTATTGGAATATTTAAGAAAGGTTGTCTAATGCTGTTATAAATCTTAATCCTAGTGTTTCTTGGTTTTAGTTTTAATGTGTTAAATTTAATCAAGAGGAAGCCCAGGATTGCACCTAGGCGCAACACACCAAGAAGCAGGAGGAACTATTCTAACTCGTCCGGGATTATGCTGGAAAAGACTCGAACCTGCGAGCTCTTATAAACCAAAACTCTGAGTCTAATACCATGTTAAATTTATGAATATCAAGAGGACTCTTGAGAATTGAACCTTTGGGTGATGATACCAGAGGTCTGGGGCCACCATCATCAAAGAGTTACTGATCTCATTTAAAACAGGCTTGCCAAAAAAAAAAAAAAAAACTCCTGAGAATTGAACTTAGGTAGGAGTGTGGGACACCTAATATCAGAACGATTATCCTTGAGCATGAGACATTTAGGAACATTTTAAAGCATGAGAATGAAATATCAATGTTACAGTAATGTTTCTAGGAAGGATCAATTTCATTTCTTTTTCTGTAGAATTTCTATCCTTTTATTTTTAGTTAGCTCCCTATTTCTTCTTGATACAAAAAAACAAACGTTGTGGTTCCTGTACTCGCACATTCTCGTTTAATGAGGCTAAAGAAAGGGATTCACATCTTGTGTTGAACTGGACTAGTTGTGGGATGTAGCTTTGTCTGGTTTCCTAGTCATCTTTTCTGGCTTTCGGATTACTATATCCTTACTCATGGTAAGGCCTGCTCATGTAGAAAGGACACACATAAACACACAATCAGATAACCGGTGATTTTGTTCTTGCAGCATCCATGGAGGAATTCCATCCGCGTGGCAATTGATTTGGAAGCAATGGGTATTGGAGGCAAGTCCAGCATATTTCAGGTCATTGTTTTTTTCTTTATCTTTATACATTTCTAGCTTGGTTCCTTTCTTCCTGCGGTTGGGCCAGTACGATCTGGTGACTCAACCACCGGAGTCAGGTGGAAGGACATTTATGTACTTTTTAATTGTTTAGCCTCTTCTCCCAATAGAAAATGATATTATGAACTTAAGGAATATTTGTGTCAACAGTGTCCCATTATGTGATCACTCCGTAATCCTGGACAAATTTCATCTGGTTCATATAATGTGTTCATGTGAAGAGACAATGCATCAATTATATTTATTATAAAATGCATATTGGATGGAATCATGGAAGTAAATAGCTCTACTGACTACTATCTGTTGTTGTTGTAAACTGCCACTGCGATTGGTCTGCTTCTGATACACCTTTTCTGCTCTCATTTTATACTTTTTTTTTCTAAGTAGGATTGTATTATATTACTGTAAAGAAAAGTGTACACTGTATAGAGAAGAGTATGAGAACAGCTCATACTCTCATCTTATACCCTAATTTATTTATGCAGACTGGAATTTTTGTTCTGTTACAGTAATTATAATGACTGTTAAGCTTTTATCTGTTTTGGTGAGATTGACTTGAGACTAACTACATGGCATGGTAACAGGGTGGTCCAGATCCATGGGCTATAGAAAACTTCGCCAAGGTAGCAAAATATCCTTCTGGTCAAATCATTGCACAGGTTAGTTATTTCTGTTGTGACATCTCCTCTTTTTCATGTTTCATTCTTCCAACATTAAAACACAAGAATCATTTTCAGTTTTCCCTAAAACCGATTGTATATTGAGAAGGATTTACAATTTTTTTCCTTTGTTAAAAGCATCTGTTTTTTTTTTTTATATATGATTAATCTGCTCATTTGGCAAGCAGAGTTTGGGGCTGTAAAGGAAAAACAATCCACTCAATCTATGTACTTTGATGGATCACCCTATAATTTACTTTTTCATAGTTGTTTCCTCTTCTCTTATGAATATTACAGTTTTCACAAAAGTGCCTGACCAACTTAAGTATCTATTCTAATTCAAAGAAAACCGCATATGAGTTGCCACCCGACATAGTGATTTATTTCTTGTAATTTCTGCTGGCATTGAACTCCTTACATCTTAGGGCTGCTGGATCAGCACATAAGTCCCCTCTCTTCATGGATGAGATGGGCCAATCAAACCGAGACCTGCAGGCCCGAAATTGGACTGAATATTGTTCTGCGGCATGGTGTTAGAGGTCTTTATTTGTTCATGTTTGCCAAAATGAACGTAAATCTCATTATAAAAGGTAGAAAAATGACCATTTACTGTAAATAGATTTCTTAATGGATATACATATCCGCTCTAGGTGTTCCCTAGCTTGATTACCAGGCGAGTCCAATGCCTGAATAAACTAGGAAATATCGTTTTTATTCGATCTCTGCCACGGCTTCAATCAGTTAATTCAATAATACACCTGAACTGAATGACACATCACTATGATACTATGGAGGTACAGCCAGGGGGGGGGGGGGGGGGGTGAAGGTTTGAAGTGAGGATCCATTGTACTACTCGTTGTCACACTGAAAGAAACACAATGGATGGATGTCAATATCTTTTGTAAAGAGTTTACATGGCTATTGTGTTTGTAACCTATATAAGATGCAATAGATAGTGGGTTGATGCATCATGGTTTGGCCTTCACTATTTTTCCCTTTTATTGCATATGTCAAATGGAGAGATGAGGGTAATTCCACAAGAAAAGATTATCAAGTTGAAGTATATGCTTTAGTACTCATATTGCTCAAAATTTGGATATTGGACGATAAACATAGTGCCTGGATCAAAGTTTAGCAAAATGATTTACAGAAGATCAGAATTAGATGACCAAAACGTCCAATAGTAAAGAAAAGAACCTATTTATTTGTTCGGATTAATAATGTTAATAGGCAAGCTAACTGGATATGCTGACTAAAGCTTTCTCTCAGAATGAGGAAAGATACGATTTCAAAATACTAGATTTTTGTTAATTTGTTTTCTTTGATGACATAACCCAAAAGGACTAAATATATTTGGCTAAGCATCTTCCATAGTCGTAGCAAGGGTTGTCAGAAGATTATATTGACATATTCTTAGAAAGGAAGCAAACTGCTCCAAAAGATTCCACGTTCAGTCTGTTCTGCTCCTAAGCTCTAGTAAACTGCGTTTTTCATGTTAGCTGGCTCCGATGATTATGTTTGAGGATTGTTTATATAGCAAAGTTGTTTCCAACTTAAACTGATTTTTGTGGTATTTAAATAGCTGTATGATTGTATAAATAATTCTTGCCAACCTAGTTGTAAACTGATTTTGTAGTGTTTCAGGATCTCTTTCTTTCAGGCTTAATAAAATCTGCAACAGATTTCCAAGTTTACAAAGAAGTTGCTGGTCTTTCTGGGCTTGATTTTGCTTATGCAGATATCACTGCAGTATATCATACAAAGGTTTGTCTTTCTTTGTGCCCTGTGTTCCTTAATGTAGAAGCGGAATTAAAGAAATTACCAATAGATTTATCAATTTATAGAATTAGGGATTATTACTTGAGAGTTAACACCCTAAACACACAACCTTGGGTCTTAACTCAATTAAACGAAAACAACCAACTTACTCATGGCTCGCAAGACCTAAACTGTAGGTTTGGTTTTCTTGCTAACCAAATACTCTTATTGAACAAGGAACTTAAAACCCACTAATTGTATAATTAATGGACTGCAAGGAAAGAAATTAAGTAATAGATCAAAAGTGGGATGCTGTGACGTTATCAAATATGCGCTGCATCACTCATCCAACTGAAAAGAACTTGACCACGAGCTACAGAGGCGGTGCAACCGTGCCTGCTGAAACACTCGAAATCTGATGAGGACCAGGCGTTATAGACTTACTGGAGGATCTGGAATTTCAGATGCAAAGAAATCAATAGAATTATCATATCCTTATCTGTCAAGAAAACTGGATGCTTCTTTTTCTTAGGGTAGTAAGTTTTTGTATGGCTAGGTTCGCCACGGTCAAAAAAATTCCATGTGGTTGGAGTAGGTGTTGATGTGACAGCCAGAGTATGTCTTTTTTATGTAGTTCTTCAAGCTTTTGAGCAAAAGACTCAGCATCTGCCATGGAAGTGCTACCAACAAAAGACAAATCTGCTTACATTTTCTTAGTCAAGCCATTAAGATATCCCTTGGACTTTGTGTTCTTCAGATTCAGCAAGTTTAGATGCGGGTGAAGTAAATTAAGTTCTTCAGTTTAATCCTGTACTTACACATCATTCATTCTTCTTCATTTAGGCAGCAAAGACATGTATTCATCTTGCCATTGGATACGGGAACATCAATCTTGATGTCTCCTTGTTGATTTTTTTGCGAGTTCAGACTGCAAGATTTTCTGTATATTTTTTGGGATTTTGCTATTAATGGAAAGAGAATCATGAGAAGAGTCGCTATTAGAAGGGTTGGGACTCGGGAGCATTAACTCAAAGGCCCTCAACCCTAAGTAGGCATGGTGGATCTGGCGTCAGTCCTCGGCGTTTTTCCCATGGCGATTGCTGATTTGGATTAGGGGGACATTTTCCTTGTTCCCTCCACGCCACATTTCATTGCTTTTCTTCCATTCCTCCGTTTTCCTTATTGCCTTCTCCATGACCCTGTTTCTGTTGCTAAATCTCCTAGTGGAAGGACAAGGTGGCCATCTTTACCTTGAACAAAGGGAGTTCCATAATTTCCTTTAGACAATTTATGTTGGGGAGATATGTATGATGGTGGACAGTACTTGTATGCATTTGTCCATTTAATGGGAAGTTATTCATACTAAAAATACTCAGATGCCCTGTATTTTTTGCCCCCAGAGTTCAACAGTCTTGGGCTCTTGGCTTCTGTGCTTTTCAATAATTTTTACAATCAGCTGAATGATAATCCAATTATTAAGGAGTTAGCCCTTAATTGGTATAGTATTTCTTGCTCCTGGTAATTGCTCCTTTGCTTTGTGGTGGGTCCCTCCCTCTAGTGGGTAGCAATTATTAAGAGGCTTTAAGGGGTGCAGTTTATTAGGATGTCTTAGACCCTTATGCTATATGGTTGCTTTGTCCATCATGTTTTTTCTCGGCTGAATAAAAGGCTTAATCATCACCTTGAAAAAAGATAAATGAAGTCACCTATAATGTCTTCATTTTGGAGCTAGCTTGCTCTTATGAATACCAAAAGGTTTATACTTTATCAAGCACCTAGTTGTCGAATTACTACAAAGCACCTAGTGGTCGTAAACTTTGGTCTGTCTAATTTTGTGCCATGAGTTAACGATAACAATAATATAATTGCACTACTAACCTTATTGTCATTTCCTTGTTGAAAACCATTGCTTTTATTGCTGTGCTCATTGACTAGAATATTATATTTAGCGACATCCATGTATATTATTCCCATGTAGCACCAGTACCACCAGTACCACCAGAGAAGGATAATATTCTCGTCCGGTCTTTTGATACCTCTCACCGCCTCAGTTATGATAATTTGCTTTAGTAGTAATTTAAAATGCTTCTGTGTTGCAGAATGACAAATTGGAACTCTTGAAGCCAGGTTCACTTCAGCACCTTGGTGAAAATATGCTTGCCTTTCTACTTCAAACTGCCACTTCACCACGTTTTCCGAAAGTGAAAGAAGTAAAAAATGCTGAAGTCGTAGTTCAAGATCAGGCGGTATTCTTTGACATTCTGGTAATGTAACTAGCGAGATTGTATTAGCTGTTGGAAACTTTCATTTACTTTGAGGAAACTGTTTTCACCGTGAGGTAATGTCTGATGCATGGTCTTTTTGTGTTACACTTCTCAGGGAACTTACATGGTTGTCTACCGTCAAAGTTTTGCGAATATGCTTCATAACTCAGTAGTACTGCAGGCCCTTCTGATATGGACAACATCATTAGTTATAGGTGGTTATCCGGCTGTAGTTTCACTGGGATTATCATGTTTAAGTGTTCTTCTCATGTGGACATTTTCACTGAGCTTCTCTGTTGCTGTTTCTTTCATTCTACCACTTATTTGTTCTTCGCCGGTCCCATACATTGCCAGCCCATGGTTAGTTCTCGGGTTATTTGTTGCACCTGCTGTTCTGGGCGCTCTAATTGGTCAACATATGGGTTATCTCATTCTCTTGAAATATTTGCGGCATGTTTTTTCCAAGAGAAAGCAGAAGGGGTCACCTATATTTGGAGCTGATATAATCCAGTCAGAGGCTGAGAGGTGGCTATTTAAAGCTGGTTTTGTTCAGTGGCTTGCTATTTTGATTCTAGGAACTTTGTTTAAGATTGGGTCATCCTATGTTGCTCTTGTTTGGTTGATATCACCTGCTTTTGCATGTAAGTCAATACCCTTGATTATGGTAATTTCTTTGGTATAGTTTAGTATGTAAATAGTTTGTTACTTATCCTAATTCTATTGTGTGAAATACCTAGATGGATTTCTTGAAGCAACCTTATCTCCAGTGCGACCACCAAAGCCTCTGAAAATTGTAACCCTAGTGCTGGGTATGGCTGTTCCCATTGTACTTACTGCTGGTATATTTATTCGATTGGTGGGCACCGTAATTGGTATTGTGATCCGCTATGACCGGTAAGATTTCTTGTATCAAAAGCAAGGCTTCTGGTTAGCATTCTGGTTATCACAAAAATAAGAAAATCGTGACCGCACAGTTTTCTAGCCTAGCCAATATATGTTTGGCATTATGACATGTAGCCTGATTCACTAAAGCTATTAAATAATGGATTTTCATTTCAAAGTCTTTCTAAAGCCTATCTGATCATGAAGATGTTAAATTGGGCAAGCGTTGTCTGGTGTGTACCGGCCTTGTGTGCAGTTACGTGTGTGCCTAGCGTGTATCACCTGGGGTCCCTCTAAAGGGAGTGTAACTCATAATCTCTTTGGTATATGTTGTTGGTGCACCTCTAAAAGTTTGGGCATGTAGAACAACTGGCCATCAACCACATGATCAAGGGATTCATATTCCTTTGGTCGAAAGTGTTTGAGGAGGCAAAAGATATCTCATTGGATCATTGTGTTGGGATCATTAGTTATAAGATAGGAGGCTCTCACGGTCCGATGGGTGTGGTGAGAGTTTGGGTGTACTTTGTTCTATTTTCTCTCTTGTTTTATTTTCATATCTCATGCCCTACCAAGTTTTAAATTGGGTACGGATACTCAACTTGACAGATAAGAGAGAAAAGAAAAGATTTTCAATCAAGGGGGTTGAATCACTAAATTCATGTGCTTAGAAAAGCCTAGAAAATAGGTCGTACTATCTTTTTCTTTTAGAACTATATTATTGTTTAGGCATCTATTTAGGTTTGAAGTTTCTAGCTGATGTTCCTAACATTCAAATTCTCCATGCACCTATTTTAATTTGCTATCTAGCCCATGGCTCTTATTTGTTTTCATGCAACTACTACCTATCCATATGCATTTTTCCTAAGGACTACTATCATCTTTGGATGCATCTGTAGTTAGATGTCATCCGCTATTTCATTGTGAAACTTTGTATACTGATTAAGGTAAAGTCTTCTGTTATTTACTTATTTCGAGCTTCTCCATCATTGATAATTAACATGGCATTTTAAGAACATCTCCTCTTGTAGTAATTGTCATCATGCACTTGTGCAGGAACCCTGGTAGCACTCCTGAGTGGCTAGGAAATGTATTGGTCTCTGTGTTTGTTGCCACTATTGTTTGTCTTACCATGGTGTATCTTCTTTCATATGTTCACCTTTCAGGTACTAATTACATCTCAAACACCTATTTCTCCCCACCCCCCCCCCCCCCCTGTTCTTTTGTGTGTGTGTCGCACAGGGGGGTGGGGGGGATGTAGATACTTTCATCCTATCATATGTACGCTCTTTGAACTGGCAGGACGAGAGTCACCCATCTCTTACTAACCTTGGGATCTGGTAATTGAGTGAAACTGCCAAAATTACTATTTCAAGGTGGAAATGATATTTCCAGTTACTGTGTTTATGAATTACATATAATTTTGAATGGTTTACACAAATTTGAAATATGCAAGAAAAATAGTGTTTCATGATAACTTCTAATGTACGCTCGAGCATAGTATCCTTTTTGCCCCTTCTGTCTTAAAACTATTGGTTCTCTGCTTAATTGTCTTCTTTGTGTGTTTTGCTATTACAGTTTGATTGAAATTTGCTAGGTTACATGGACACGCCATATTTTGAAAAAAATCTGTGTCGGATATGTATCCACGTGTCCGTGTCCGTGTCCGTGTCGGACACATTGTATTTAATTTACCTCGAATTTCTGATTTACCATCTAATTTAATAAATTTATAATTATTAAAAAATTAATTAATTATTCCTATCCGTGTCCCCGTGTCGATCTTCAATTGCTCGCCGTATCTGACACCCGTATCCGTGTCGGACACCAACACACATCCCCGTGACAATGTAACCTAGGAAATTTGTGATTCATATTATTTGTTTTGTACTTGCAATTCATCCTGCCTCCCAATTTTCTGCTAGGTGCAAAAAGACCAATGATAATTGTAGCTTGTGCTCTGTTTGGCCTCACGCTCTCAGCTGTTTTGACTGGTATTGTACCACCGTTTACTGAAGATATTGCTCGCACTGTAAATGTAAGCACTTATATTTCATTTCTTTTTACTTGTCTATCTATATACATGATTCAACTGAGGGCTTGAGGCTGAACATTCTTCAAAATGGACACAATCACAAATAGTGTAAGGATTTGACTTGGCACTTCAACATTTTGGTAGCCAACACCATCAATTTGAAGTGTGAACCTTACAAAAATTGATTGACCATGACAATTACCTACCCGTTAGGGGAACTGTTGAGATGTTTGTTATAGTCTCACATGGGACATGTGAAGCCTTGTAGTGTAGTATAAATGTTTGTAGACCTCTCCACCTATCACCAATTCATTTTGAGTTAGATGCTTATCATGTTTAAGAGGAACCAAGAAGAAGACTGGTTAATTTAAACTGAAGTTGTGCATTATCCCGCATGTCCATGTATGCGAAGTCGCGTACAGGCATTGGGTCGGCCCAATTCTCAACAGTTTTATGTGAGCTGTCACTTAACAATTGAAACCCAAAGTCACAGGAAAATTTGGAAGAAGAAGAAAAAAATGCAAAAACTGAAGAGAAATTGTGAGAGAAAAGAGAATGACAACAAAGTTTGAGGTAATTTTCAGTTTTTCACAGTGAATTACCAGTGAACTTGAAACCCAATATAGCACCAATGAACTTGATACAATCAGGCATGCACTGACCCTTTTTTGTTGAAGTTTTTGGATGAATTCTACCAAACTTCAGAATACTGTGAGGGAGCTACATCGGATGATTTCTTTTGATTTGTATATTGTTCAACAGATGGTATATTGGCACAAAACCCTTTACAGGCCCAAACATTTGGGCAAGAGGTTCTTACTGAAGCTATAATGCTGCCTCAAATGCTTCCATTTTCTACTCAAATAAGACACTCCCCACCCACCTTCGCAGACAAAGGCCCCTTTTGCACCCATTAATTTCCAACCATTCCAACTAGGAGTTTCACTGTACCAAAAAATGAAAAACTATACACACACACACACAGAGTATCCTTTTTTTTCTGTCCATGGGGTGGAGAGAGTAAGAAGGGGGGGGGGGAGGTGTCTAATGTATTGAGTGATGATTAAACAGGCAATTCAGTACTCCTAGGCGGAGAAACAATCGGTAAATCAGAAATTCATACAGGTCACTCTTACGCCGCTTTTCTCCGTTCGTCTTCCACTTTTCCCTCCTAATTTATCTCCGTTTTCTTTTTCTTTTTTTTTTTCTTCTCTTCCTATATTTTCTGCATTTTGCGTTTTAAGTTTTAAGTGACAGCTCAGATATAACTTGCCAAGATTTGTGCCGATCTAACGCCCTGTATGCAACTTTGCATACAGGCCATTCCGGGTAGACGTGCTCTTTGTCGACAATATTGGGAAAGTAAAGAAACTGGGCACTTAGGATTGTCATTTTTTCCGACTTTCATGTCGTTGCTAAACCAAGAATCTCATTGAGAACCCAGACCACTTCCTTCATATGTTGGTTTTCCATATCATTGCCCTTAAATCAGTAATGTATTTATCTTTATAGAATTACCATGACTTAGCAATATTACGCAGTAATCGATACTTGATGTCTTACAAGACTCTGACAAGATAGACTACGATATATGACTTGTTCAGCACAAACCAATTCTCTGGGCTTTCCACGTAGTATCTTCCGACATTGTAGTCTTTTTCTTTTTCTTT
The DNA here is from genome assembly GCF_015680905.1 of Coptis chinensis. NCBI lineage: Eukaryota > Viridiplantae > Streptophyta > Magnoliopsida > Ranunculales > Ranunculaceae > Coptis > Coptis chinensis. The sequence continues at coordinate 58,593,345 of NC_141463.1, forward strand.
TTTTTTTGTAGTTTAAATGTTGTGGGTTATGGACTATAATTGGTCACTGAAGCAAATGCTAGCATTTCTAGAACTTTTACCAAGTTGTTGGTAACAAGAACAAACTTGTCTGGTTCACAGGTTGTGCATGTCGTAGAGGCAACAGGAGGATCAGGCGAAAATCAAACCCCAATATCATACATTTCCTTATTTTCTTTTACTCCTGGTAAACTAATTGAGGAGGCCGAACAAGTCAAAGAAGAAGGGTTTGTTTGTGGAAACAGTAAGGTGATTGATTTTGTGACTTTTGAAGTCAAGTATGGCTGCATTAGCTCTAATGATGCTAAAAGTGGGTGGGATGAGTCAGACGTTCCTAAACTGCATGTTGAAAGTGATGTGAAGAAAGGTGACAGGGTGACCCAAGTTTTAATTGATACAAAAGTTTCTACACGCTGGTCGCTTGCTATTAATATGGATAAAATTGAAGACTTTAAGTTTGAAGGTAAAAATCATTTGCATTAAGCTTCAATCTCTTTGTTCATCACTTTTTACAATTGGACATGAATGTTTTAAAAAAAAATGTAGAAAAGACATAATCTTTGTTGTCTTTGTTTGTATTTGTGTTGATGTATAGGAAATTCTGAGGAGCTCGTTTCAGTCGGTGATAAGATTGGGGTTGATGGATGGCACATTATTCAATTCTCAGGAGGGAAGGATGCACCTAAAAGGTTCAACTTGACTCTTTTCTGGATGACGACTACAGAGCCAGAGGGGTCTAAACAGGCCCCTAATCCACTACTAAAACTAAGAACAGATGTGGACAGATTGACTCCAAAAGCTGAAAGAGTTCTTCAGAAACTTCCTCCTTGGTGTACTGTATTTGGAAAATCAACTTCTCCCCATACGCTAGCTTTCTTAACAAGTCTCCCTGTAGATTTTTAATTGTAAAACGATCTTAAATTTCAAATTATACGAGAATGTTATAAGTTGGGCGTCCGCTTTTTTGTTATGAAGGATAATGTACAGAACCTGAGTTTTGTTATAAATGTTCATTTTGATGTGGTTGTGAAATTTGCAAGATTGTCATTTTTTTTTTTTTTTTTGACCAATTCTCTCCATTTTTTTCCTTACTTTTAGGAAATTATTTTTATTAGGTTCACCAATAATTAGATGCCAATTAAAACTTGTTAACTATAGTTAAGAATGCCAACAAGCCCACATATAATATGTTTATAGAAAAAATAAGTTGTTTCATTGCTAGGAAACCAAGATTCTCTATATTGCAATAGCTGCTCTACATGATTATCTTTTGCCTTAGGGCGTGAACTATGATGATCTTGAAGAGAAAGAGACCAAGATCTTGTTACTCTCGTTATTAATGAGTTTTTTTTTCCCTTTCGTATAGAGGCAACTAAAACGATAATTAGTATTCGCATAACTCTTGATCATTATCAAAACTACCGTGCTATTGTCGGGGATTACTATGGCTCCAGATATGTTGGAATTCCTGATTATTGAACAAGCTCTCTGTGGTCCAGCTCTTATTCCATGGATTTTGGTAAGAGTAAACGGGTTCTGCGGATATGATATGGACTTTGTACAGGCGTTAAATGTTCTGGAAATTCTCGTGAGGAATAACGTTAAGAATATTATAATCGTAGCGTACATACATGGTATGAGTGAAATCGTTAGAGGTTTGGATAGGTGTGCAAAAGTAGCAAAGGAAAAAGTTATGATGAAAAAGGTGTTCAAATGCATTTCTATTTGCTGGTTGATGAGGAAAACAGAGATAACTTTCTGCAAGCAAGTGGTGTCACAATCTTGCTTATAGCATCGTGTTGGGGCTTAAGCTAGGAATGATACCATGCTAACCAAAATATTGGAATGGGGCTTAAGCGTGCATGAGAGATGATGATAGACTATAGAACCAAAGGTCCCCAACATATATAAACTTAGAAATCTCATTCAAAAGGAGTCATTCTTTACTTACTTGGTTGAACAATCATGTAATAATAAAAGTAAACTTTAAACAAATTATATCGCCCCATAATGCGTTTAAACTTTAAGGTCAAAGCACTATGTAAATGGATATTAAAATCTAATATGCCTTTAAAAACTCAACTCAGTTCACCCCTGCTGCGAAAGAAACCAAATTTGAATTTCACCTCTCTTCTTCATTCAAAACCACCATAAAGAACGAAACCACCCAAAAAGTTTGAACCCGAACTTGATTTGATACGGATACTCTAGGGCTTTTCGAAGTCATTTCTACCATTTATACAGATTTTCCTCCTAGTTGTAATCGCTTATAGATCACAGGTCCAGCTCAAGATAATTTGAGGCCCTAGACAAAAGTATGTAGAGAATTGGGCCCTTTTAAAAAAAAATTACCTCTAAATTGCAAATATCTCTAGGAGCCTCTAAAAGAAACTTTTTATGGATGATCGACTAGATCAAAAAATTTGATTAGAAAAATTCAGGTTTGAAGCTGTAGAATTGTTTCTAGTATAAAAAAATGATAAATGATAAATAAATATAATAATAATTGTTTTTTTTTTTTTTTTTTCTTAACAAAAGAAACAAAAAGCTAGAAAGAGCTAGAGAAAGTAGAAATCAAATAAAGAAAGCAAGTAAGCTAGAGCAGTTTCTAAAAGAGTGATCTTAGTCACACCGAAGAAAACAATATCATATCATTCCATATCCTAAAAGTAAAAGAAAATGTTGTAAATCTCATTTTTTTTTAAAAAAAATGTCGCATATACCCCAACTTAATTTGATTTCTATCGAAATCAGTTTTTAATTAAACCTTAATAAGTATTCTTATTCATCAATTCTCTCTCTCCCTCCCCCATATTAAACCTTAAGCATTTTTATTCATCAATTCTCTCTCTCTCCCCAAAAAAAATCTTATATATCTATGCACTAAAATCCAACACTCAACTAAAAGTATTCAACGATCAACCAAAGATTACTAAAATCTTATATATATAACATGATGATTGCAAAAATATACCTATACCAATAATAAATCTCAATTAATAGTTATTATAATAGTACTCCAAAAATCTTGTTTGTTCTTGTTTTTTCAAATATTTAATAGGGAATGCTATACTAATTAGTAAACATTAGTAAATTTGAATTGTCTAGTGGCTGAAAAGATAGATATTTCAAAACCATATGATCACATCCATAAGATATTGTGATTAGATTGAAATAAAATTTTAAATGTTCTCGAATAATTTATCTTTGCTTAAAAATCTAGAGTTCATTATCAATTCTGTAGCGGAAATTAAAGATTTATGGATGGGGTTGAATTAATCTGTGATAATTTGTAGTTGGTGTGATTTCCATATACAATTTTACATTTAGATAAAAGTAATTGATTTCGAAGAAATGGTATTCGAGATCAAAACGAAAATGATTTTGATTTCTTTTCTTTTTTCATTAAGGTACACCGCAAAAATAATTTGGGAGATGCTATTAAAATGAGGTAATCAATGGGGTATGTCTATAATTAGTTAGTTATTATGGGTTATGCTAATATTTTCTTGGGGTGGGACCAAGATCACTCTTCTAGAAATGGAGGTTATGAGTATATATGGACATAAATAAGGGTTATAAGTGGAGATGGAAGGGTTATAATCAATGAATGTTAATGGCTAATCATTAACTGACCAATTAATTAATAAATTAGTGTTGAAACTTGAAAGAAGTTAAAAGATGGATTATGCCCTCTAGATAAACAATGCTCTAGTGGGCTTAATAAGAGAAAATCAAATCGTAGCCATAATAGCATTGGGTTGTACAAATTTTAGGCCCCTATTATGGTGAGGCCCTCATTAGGCTACTCATTTGCCTATAGGGTGAGCCGGGGCCTGATGGATCATTTGAGGATGTGTAATGTTTCTATTCTTTTGACACCAATATATTATGCCTTTTCACTAGAGGCAAGTGTGTGTATAATTGTCATTAAATTGTTTTTATTTGAGTTATATATTTGAATGACCATTTTCATTTTTTTAATGTTCATCAGATTCCCTCCAAGGATAAGGATCATATGCGGTAACTTGCTAATTCTATACAGGGCCGGCTCTACCATATATCAAAACTTAACAACCAGCCGGTTAGGGCCCGTAGTCCAAGGGGCCCCCAATATATTCTAACCCACGTACAATCAATTATTGTTTTATTGCGGAAAAAAACCCACTATTGTTTTTCATTTATTGTAATCAGTTAGATAAACGTTTTTACATTGGAAAATTAGAAATTAGAAAATCACATTAAACCCCTTCGTTTCCCTCGCGTTTTCGCTTTCTTCAACAAATAAATAGGCACGCCTCCCTAACTAATTAAACTTCTTCATCACCCTATGACAAATTATCAAATGTGAGGCATTGAAGCCAGCACTTTTGTTATGGCCTAATTTAGGCCTATGAGGCCCATAGGTCCGAAGTATGAGGACTGGGGTATTGGGCCTCCAAAGTGACCCCGGGCTCTTGATTGATGAATGTAAAATAGGCCAAAGGAATGAGGAGGTAGAAAAGACAGTGGGAAGAGGGCCACGTGGAGGAAATATAAGTGTGGGATGAGAAATAGGATAGACGGACGAGGGTACATAGGGAGCAGCAATATAAAAAGAATAGGCTGAGTGAATATAAGAGGGGAGAAAACCCTAGAAAATAAGAGGAAGGAAGAAGAGAGAGAAAAGAGGTCACAACAACTTTAATCTCTCTATCATTCTTTTACCTTCTTTGGTTTTTCTATATTGTTTAATTTGGTGTAGAATTTTTCCTTTTCTTCTTCTCTCACCGATCTCTCTTTTTTGTGTAATTCTTTGTTAAATAAATCTATTGAAATTTCAAGTTTGTGACCTTGTTGTTTGGTCATGATTTGCTATGGTGTTATAAGTGTAGGACATTTTTAATTATTCCACTTTTCCTCATGTATTTATGGTGTTTTGTCTTGGATCTCTGTCTGTGAGGATCTCCATCACAACATTCCTATGTTTTTACTTCACTTTGTATTTATGTTCTTTTTATCAATAAAATTCAATTATAAAAAAAAAAAAAAAAAAAAAGTTTGTGAGGAGACTATTCAAGAAAGAATAAAGAAAATATTAAAATTAATTTTTATAATCAAGTAAGCGGAGCGAGCGTTCTAGGCCGGGGTATGTGGCCAAAATGTCATTTGGTTGGTTTATGTATGCCCTCATCTTTTTCTCTTCGTCCCTCTCCCTCACCACTCTCCACGCCCTTTCAATCTCTCCCTCTCTCTCTCCACGCCCTTCCAATTCTCCGCTCATGCCCCTACTGCTATGCAGTATACTAGTAATTGTTATGTTCTAAATTTTTTGTTAAATAAACTAAGGGTTGGCATTCATATAAAATAACGTAAACAAATCTATAAGATATAACAATTTTATTAGAACTTTGCTTAGTCCCCGATTGCTATGATTCTATAGTATTATCTAGCCTGACTGTTTATTTACTTGGACAACAATCACAAGCTAGTACCATATGACATTTGAAAATAAAGTTGGATTGAGTTGAATGAAAATAGATATGTGGACTAGGTTTGGAATGACTAAAAGGATCCATGGGCCATGCCGACATACGTACTGATGTGCAGATGCCGTAACCAGTAAGAAAATAGGGTCTATAAATACGAGTGTCAAAGTTGAGAAACGAGGTGTAGACTCAAAAAGAAAAAAAAAAGATGATTGAGGTGGTGTTGAACGATCGACTGGGGAAGAAAGTTAGAGTGAAGTGTAACAAAGACGACACGATTGGTGATTTGAAGAAGCTTGTTGCAACACAGACTGGAACGAGAGCTGATAAGATAAGGATTCAGAAGTGGTACAATGTTTACAAGGACCATATCACTCTTCAGGATTATGAGATTCATGATGGCATGGGTCTCGAACTCTACTACAATTGAAAAGTAATCATTTTTTTAATCATTATTATTATTATTATATAGGGTTTCATTGTTTTGATTCGATTGTTGTGGAATTTGGGGGTAATTATGTAATTATGTTAATATATAAAGCCAATTCACGTGAATTATTATAGATCATGTGTAACGATAGGTGTGGTGTACTAGATCAGGTTAACTTCAATTTAGTACATATTAAAACCCTAAAACTACTACGAATGTTGTCATTGTAGAGTATGGACCTAAGTATTATAGATTTGAGAAATACATAAACAGAAGTGGTATAATGTTTAAAAAGAAGAACATTTGGGACATCTCGGTATCTACAGTTGAAATGTCCCAAACTAGACGAGATTCGTAGCTTCTAGCTTTCTAGGTTGAGAAGGGGGAGTGGAGAAGGCTCCTATTTATAGTTGGTATGTGGATATTGTCTCCACGCTTGATCGATATTTCCTATTTCTGTTATTATACATAGTCTTGTCCCAATCTCTATCCCCAACCTATGTTGTCAAGGGAGAGTCAAGATGTAGGTTTCTCAACTTAATTATGTTATCAGTGGGCTGTAGTTCTTGCAAAATTTCATGATGTCATTATTGAAACTTATGATATTAGAATCTGGTCTTCAGATATATTTATGTTAGCTTCTTTGTCTTGATAATTTCAGTGAGTTGTATGTAAAATACAAAAACTAAAAGCAGATAAAGTTTTTTCTAATTCTTTCATATTAAAAAAAGTAGAAGAGTGCTGATATGTATGCCATTTTCTTTTGTTTGAATGAAATTAGGATATGTATGATGCACCTGACTGGTGATATCATGTATAACAACCTCAATTTTTAAACAACATAAATTACATTATTTGAATTGAAAATAACTATTATATTATGAAGTCTAGCTTGTTCTAGAATTTGTTTGGCTGTTGTTGATTTTTCAAAATTGTTTTTACTTGAATTGTTTGTTAGAACTTGTGTGGGTATTTTAGAATCATTTTTTTGGGCTTGAAAACATTGTTAAAATATACCCATTCATATAGGTATGAACCTTGGGTGTTTTTAGACCTATTTGAGGCCCATAGGTTAACTTAAACAGACTTAAAACATTAAATAAACAATACATGCGAATTTCCTCTGTAAATATTGAATTGCACAAATTCTTGTCATTTAGAAACTGCAAATCAATAAATATAATTTTCAAACCTACAACAATTAAAAAGAATAGTGGTACGTTAGAGTCGAACCACACCTTGAAATGGAGAAATTATAGCGAAGAGAATTAATGAACCAATAACTAACTAAGTATGTGAGATTTAAAACAATTTTTGGATTTTTGATTTTATCAAACTAATTTAATCTAAGACTGAAAATTTGCTTTTATTTTATCAACTAATTAAACTATTTTTTTGCCGGTTTTCAAAAATTCAATTAATGAGAAATCCTAATGGTGAATGTATTCACCCCTATTTTTAAAGAATAGATTATTTCAATATTTCCAAATATTTATTCCCCTTTATTTTATAAATTTTATCAAATAAACTCCAATGCTAGTTGTAAGTTTAATGGATGATTTTTCAGTGTGAGCATTTTATGGATGCTAGCCACATTTAAAAGAATATCTCAATAAATGAATCCTCCATTTTTTCAAGCATTTACATTTATTTATCTAAGTATGGAAAATCACCACATATAATAGAGGAGCATAAACCATCCACGATATATAATTAAACATCAAAACCAAACTTTAAAATAGACTTAGATAAGAACAAACAATGGAAAATACCCCGAATGGTGATAGAATCCATGACTATTTTTCTCCAAGTTATTTTAGAAGAATATCATTGGACATAATTAAAACAACAAGATATGGGAAATTAAAACTTGGAAATATTAAACTAAATCTATATTTTCATGATAAGGGATTCATCTTCCACCATTAGGGTGAAGATTTTACCCTATCATGCTAACAGAATAATAAAAAGAGTAAGAGAATACCACCATTGTATTCAACCTTGAAATCACTTTATTGCTCGCCGGAAAATAGTACGTACACACTCTAATATCTCTCCCTCACTAATTAAATTAACTATAACTACAAAGCAAAATTTCTACTAGAATGGATGTAGAATGAGTGTAGAATGGGTGTCCCCTCAATGCCAATTCTCTTATCTATTTATAGCTTCCACCATCAAGATATTTGTATATATTATAAATCAAAATTTTAGTAAAAATATCAACGAATATCTTCACACAAAATAGAAATAATCTTTGGGATATAGGAAGAAAATATGAGATAAAAGAATTTAGGAAATGGAATACGAAAGAGATATTATCAAGGCATGAGGAAGGAAGGAAATATAATTTGGAAATCAAATAAAGGATAAAATGGAATGATATGGTTTTGAATTAGGAATGGAGTGATTGATAAGAATATGGTGAGGATATGGGAGAATATATGGTGGCTAGGATATAAGGTATTATGGAATGATTTGATATAATGAAATCTAAGGAATAAGTAATTAATGGAAATTGAGATATTTAATGTGGTAAAAATGGTAATAATATATAATGGTAGTTGCAATTATCCTTTCTTGATTTCCTTCCATAATTATCAATTCTCTAACATTTCATTCCATTCTTGATAGCACAATTTATTCCATGAGCTCTCACTATTTGATTCTCTAAATGATCCTCTTTGGCTTATGGGCTCGGGCTTTGACCAACATCTTTATTTCCTACAAAAAATATTAAACCAAATTAATAAAACATATTTTGCATTGGACTTTTCCAAAGACATGCACATATATGCAAATAGTCCTTCATGACCAAAAATTGTGCATAATGTCATGGAATAAAGCAAATGTATAGTTTTACATTAAAAATAGGCAATTAAGCATAAATTATATTATAAAGTGCCTATAAGACTATATATAAAATATATAATTTTAGGCACTTATCAAACACCCCCAAACCTACATTTTGCTAGTCCTCGAGCAAAACAAAAACAAAAGAAAATCCTAACTCACTTTCGCAGGAATCACGATTGCATTTAGCTTGTGCAACAAGCCGTTAAACCTCAAGGTTTCCCTTAGAGGACGAGTTTTGTCTCGTGAGGGTTTGCAAAGAATATACCCACAAAATTTTGGTGTTCTAAATTAGACTACAAATATTCAATTATCTAGGTTATCACCCTAAGTTATCTCAACAAAGTCTTTTCATATCTCTTGGCAACAAACTTCAATTCTCGTGACACCAGAGTTAATAAAAATGCAATAAACACAAGCATTAAACAATATAAGCACTCTGCTATGAAAAGATGCAATGTTATGTACAAGTAACTTTACTTCTGGTATCTTTTAGAGAGAATCAATAACTTGGGTTCTCACCAGTTGTGTCATAGACACGTATCACTCATATTATTACACTCCAAATCAAGGTCTCTCTAGTGTGCGAGGGCACACTCAATCCTTACACTCTCAATGACTAACCAAAGAAGCCGAGGTCGATCATCACATCATCTTCTTACTTTCACACCACACTTAGCCTAGGAAGCTAGAGGTCTTAAATGGGTTGTAATGGGGCTTAGGTAGGGGTTCACAAGAAAAGGAATGGATATTTCAAAGAGCTATTACTTGAGAAAATAGGGTCTTCACAACTACTTAGAGAAACTTCGAACTTTAGTTCTTCTTCAATTCAAGTTGTAACTTTCAAGGAGCCCAAGATTTTTTTTTTTTTTTTTCTTTTTTTTGAAGGTGGGCACATCTTCTTGCCATTTTGATTTTTAATTGACTTGTGGCAAGGTCTTGAAACTCTGAATTTTCTGTTAAGGAAGCAACTGACTTTGAGTACACTTTCTTTATTTTCTTCACAGTCATCCTAACTCTCAAGTAACAACTTATGTAGGCTATATTATGGGTTAAAAGATATGGGTTAAGGAGTTTGGTTCACAAGAAAAAGGCTTAAAGAGTAAGGCTTCAAAAGGGCTTCTAAGGAAATGATATATATAGGTGGGATATACCATGCTCAAACGGTCAAAGAATGCCTAAATTCTACCTAGGTGTCCGTGTGGTGATCTAGCAAGAAGAAGTGTGCATCTTTTTACTCGGAAAAGCTTCATCCATGGTATCATCACTCAAGAAAATTCACACATAATGCAGGCTTTTGGCTCAGATTCACAGGTTTTGTCTAGTTAATTCATCTGACTCTTGGATTCTAGAAGTTCATTACTCATAAAATGTAATGCAAGATTCATGCAAAGATACTCAAGAACTAATGCAAGGTCTATTACACTTAATTAACTCAGATTTCTAAGACTCAAGTCAAAGTATGTAGCCAAATTGAGACTTCTAGACCTATTTCATCATCGAAAGGGTATCAAACCTTTATTATCATAAGAATCCCATAGTTGAAATCTAGAACACCATTTTTTTTATTTTTTTTTTTTTTTTAACAAAAATCATAAACATTAAAGAGAAAATTTTAAATTTCAACACCCCCAAACCTAAATGAAACATTGTCCCCAATGTTGAAAACTACGCCACCAAAATGACAATAATGATGTTAAGGACAAAATGAACGTAAGCTTAGAAAGAGAGAAATTAAAACATTTTACCTTGTTTGATGCTTATTTACTAATCACATTTCCTGCCAATAAATAAGAATAAAAGCACAAGGAAATGCAACTATAATACAACGACTATATATATAAGTGCACCCCCAAACCTAGAGTTTGGAATAGGTACAATACTTTGGGTTGCCTCCCAAAAAGCGCTAAGGTTTACGTCGTCAGCCCGACACAGCGGTGATCGAAGAGATGATCAATCCTGATAGACAGGATCTTCCATAAGTACTTCCTCTACTTCTAGGGAACGTAACTGTGTGAGCTTATTTTATGACCCATGAGATGCCATGACCTGAGGCCCGACGTGGAATAGTGAGAGGAGAACGCGAAGCACTAAAGCAAGTCTGCGACATTCCAGAGGAAGGTGGGCCACATAAGGACAAGGGGTCAACTTGAGGGCACGATAAGGAATAAGGGATGGGGTGTACAAGATCCAGGTCGCGGAACCCTAAAGGGACAGATGGGGGAATGGTGATCGAGGGATAGATGGCAGATCAACGGATGGAAAGAGAGGAGGGAGAAAAAGGAAGAAAAGAATAGGGAGAAAAGATAGAGAGATTAGGGAAGGGATCATGGATTTTTTGGTAAACACATTTGGCGCCGTCTGTGGGGACGAGATAGTCCACGACCTAGTGAGAAAAAAGAAAGGTTATAGCATGGCTCCTGTAGCTAAGATGGGAAAAGGGAGAGGATGAGGAAGAGGAAGGGGAAGACCCAGAAGAGTGAGAGTTGAGGTCAAGGAGAATATTGAGAATGAGGAGATGCCAGAAGAGGAGGTCGAAGATACGGAGGCGGACTCGACTAGGTTGCTCCAAGAGGAGATAGAGAGACTTAGATAAGAGAATGATAAGTTGAGGAGAGAAAGGGAATCCACTCAAGGGGGAGCGGAAACAGTAGAACTTGAGGGTAGTGAGGTGGAGGGACAAGGCGTGGAACTCACTCATGAGCCCGAGCGAACAACACAGGAGGCATTACCATGGAAATGGTGCAAGCGATGATCGAAAGGGACAGAGAAGCTAACCGCACGGTGGAGAAGGAAAAACACGGTGCGGCAAAGAAGGTGGTGGCCAGCTTAAATCAAAACCCATTGGCTGACTCAGTCTAGAATTTAGAGGTACTCAAGAGGTTCACGCAACCCCCGGTTCGAGAGATATGACGGGAAAGGTGACCTGGCAGACCATTTGCACCACTTCAAGCAGCAGATGCCACTATGGCAAGAGGGGAAGTACGATGGACTCCGCTGTATGATGTTTCTTGCCAGTTTGAAAGGGGGAGCCTCGGACTAGTATTATCGGCTGGAGTTGCGGAGTATACAAAGGTTTGAGGAGTTGGAGCAGGCCTTCATAAATCACTTCATTTATCAGAAAAAGAGGGTAGTAGATGTCGCGGATCTCTTTAATGTCAAGCAAAAGCCCACCAAAACACTTAGGAATTTTCTGTGCAGGTTCAAGGAAGAGACACTATGAGTGGAGAACCTGGATGAGCACACCGCGGTCATAACGTTCCAGCATAGGTTGAAACAAGGAACCAGAGTCCATTAGTCAGTATCAAAGATTGAGGTTACTACCTTACACGCTTTGTACCTGAAGGTAGAGAGATACATAAGATATGAGGATATATAGCAGAGGAATAGTAAGGAACACAAGAAGCCTGAGAAGTTAGTACATGTCGTGGGAGTGCAGGATAGGAGAGACCTAGAAAGGACCGTGGCTCGAGAGGGAGAGCCTATAGGGGGGAAATACATAAAGCAGAAAGAGGTAGGAAGCAAGCCATAAGAGAATACAGGGAGAGAAAGCCTTACCGCGAAATGGAGCTAACACCACTAAACAAGTCGTTGGAAGAAATCTTGCCATTAATCAATAGGCAGCAGTATTATGAAGCACCACGGAGTACACTTAGGGAAATAGAAGGAAAGCCATTTTGTGCATATCACCAGATCTGGAATCATGCCACCAATGAATGCTTTGCGTTGCAATGATTAGTAGAAAGAATGATTGAGAGAGGGAAGTTGAAGGAGTTCATCAAGGAGGTACAACCGGTCGAAAGAGTGTCAGTCGCGGCTAGGATTATGGGTACAATTAATGTTATTTTCAATGGAGAAACACTTGGGAGGAATGCCCATAGAGATAAGGTGCGGAGGACAGCCAGTCTGCAACAGATAAACGAGGTGCTGAGTAGTTCGAGGCCTGTACCAGGGGTCGGCAAGGGAAACGACAGGATAGAGTTCACTTCGAGGGATCTGGAGTTAGTGACCTCTCCTCACGAGGATGCGCTGGTGATCACAATCGCAATGGGTAATTACATGGTAAAAAAGGTCTTGATAGACTGCGGAAGCTCAGTGGACCTGTTGTTCAAGGGCGCAATAGAAGAAATGGGCATTGAAAGTAAGTAGATGAAGCCCCCTCAAACTAACTTGTTCGACTTTAACGGCAGCAGGACGGAGCCATTAGGGGAATTGGTGCTACCGGTGACTGCAGGGCCAGTGACAGTTTTTACCCATTTTATGATAGTAGATACCAACTCGCAATACAACGCGATCTTGGGCAGAAAATAGATTCACGAGATGAAGGCCATCCCATCTACTTATTATCAAGTGATCCGCTTCTCGACAAATGGAGAAACATATGAGATAAGGGGTGATCAGGTCGCGGCTCAGAACATACAACAAGTGACCGCGAAAGGTCTGGTCCGTGCCCCAAAGAAAGAGGCGTCAAACAAGGATGACAAGTCAACATAGCAATTACAGACCGTGGCCGATGAGAAGGAGTTGCTCGTCAGGGCCAAGACAATGGATGAGATAGAGGTGGTGAATATAAGGGTCACAGAGGAGGAGAAGTTTGTGAATGTGGGGACAAGTTTGTCAGAGGATTAGAAAGCAAAGTTGATTGCCATGTTGGCTGAGAATAGTGATGTGTTTGCATGGACAATCGAGGATCTAGCAGGGCTGGATCCAGAGTTCATGTACATAGATTGCATATGAGGGAAGGTGCCCGACCAATCCAACAGAAAATGAGAAGCGTGAAACCGCAGTATGCATGCGCAAGGAATTCGGGATGAGGTAAAGAAGTTGAAGGATGCTGGAATAATTTGTGAGTGCAAGTTTACTAAATGGATGTCAAACGTGGTAGCGGTCCCTAAAAATAACGAAAAAGTAAGGATGTGCATGAATTTTATAGACGTAAACAAGGAGTGCCCGAAGGATTGCTACCCCATGCCGCGGATAGATAAATTGGTGGATCGGACTGCAGAATTCAAGATTTTTTCGTTCATGGTCTCATCGATGGGCTACAATCAGGTGGTCATGTACGACCCTTACCAAGAGAAAACCGCGTTCATTGTGGAGGGGGGAACGTACTGTTATACTAGAATGCCTTTTGGGCTAAAGAATGCTGGGGCAACATTTCAGAGAGTGGGGGAGAAGATGTTCGAAACCAAAATAAAAAGGGGAATGGAAATATATATATGACATGGTGGAGAAGAGTATGACCGAGGAGGAGCATTTGGCAGGGCTAAGGGAGACATTCTTTATACTGCGAAGACATAAACTGATGTTGAACCCCAGAGAAGTGCACATTCGGGGCGACGTCCGGAAAAGTTTTGGGGTACATTGTCACCTACCGCGGAATAGAAGTGAACCCAGACTAGATAAGGGCACTGTTGGAAATGCCGTCTCCACAAAATGTGAAAGAGGTGCAGAGATTGGCCGAGAGGGTCGCGACTCTCAATAGATTCATATCAAAGTCCTCGGATAAATGCCGACCGTTGTACCTACTCTTGAGGAGGACGACCGACTTTAAGTAGACCGCTGCATGCGAAAGGGATTTCCAGGAGTTGAAAGAATATTTGGGAAAGGCCCCGATCTTGTCGCGCCCAAGGCAGGGGGAGAAGCTATATTTGTACTTGGGGGTATCAGAGTATGCAATCAGTTCAGTGCTGATAAGGGTAGTGGACAGGGCAAAAAGACCGGTGTACTTCCAGAGCAAAACTATGTTGGACGCTGAAAAAAGATACAGTAGGATTAAGAAGTTTGCTTTGGCTTTGATCTTTTCGGCGCTGAAATTGAAACCGTATTTTGATGCTCACTCGGTGGTAGTGGTGACCAACTTGCCGCTGAAGCAGGCCCTGAAGGCAGAGAAATTAGGGATAATGTTGAAATGGGCGGTAATGCTGAGTTCGTATGACATTGAGTATCAATCCAGGACCGCAGAGAAGGCACAAGCCATGGTTGAATTCCTGGCCGAGGATCCCACCTGGGGGGAGGAGATGATTATGGAACAGGAAGTGGGCCAAAACCACGACCCCCTAGATCCTTGGGACATGCGGAACGGATGGAGAGTCTTTCCATATAGATCTGCTACCGATACAGGGAATGGAATTGGGGTGGTGTTGGTCACACATGAGAATACTTGCTTGGAGTTATCAATAAAGCTGGGTTTTGCTGCGTCAAACAACGAGTCCGAATATGAAGCGGTGATAGCAGGTTTGGGCTTGGCCTGGGATCTGGGGGTGAGAGAGCTGGTAGTGTATTCAGATTCAAACTTGGTAATATGTCAGGTCAACAGAGGGTTCGCGGCCCGATGTCCAAGGATGGCAAAGTATTTGGAGGTATTACGGAGAAGGGCAGACAAATTCGAAAAGACCAGATTTGCTCACCTAGGCATGGGAGAGAATAGACACACCGATGCATTAGCATATGTTGTCGCGGTACTTCCTGGAACCGAGGGCAGATCCATTGAAGTCATGGTGCTGATCAAACCAAGTACCGCAGAGGAAGAGAGGGTATGTCTAACTATTGAGCAAGAGCTGGGGTGGATGGAACCCATCAAGAGTTTTCTTTCGGGGATAGAGATAGAGGACAAGCGAGAAAGGAGAAGGATGGAACAGGTATCACAGAGGTACTCATTACTAGATGGGTTTTGTACCGGTGGAGTGTCAGTGGACCGTGGCTGAAATGTCTGGGACCGCAGAAGGTGCAAGAGGTGTTGGGGGAAATTCATGAAGGAGATTGTGGGAGCCATTCGGCAGGGAGGACTACTGCGCACCTGCTGCTAGCCCAAGGGTACTTTTGGCCTCACATGAAGATAAATGCAACAGAATATGCCAAGAGGTGCAAGAAATGCCAAAGCTTTGCACTGCTGATACACGCACCAGCTAAACCTTTGCACCAGGTCTTTAGTCCATGGCTGTTTGCTATGTGGGCGCTGGATATTGTCGGACCACTTCCCATGGCAAGCGGAAAAAGAAGGTTCATGCTAGCCGGGACAGATTATTTTATGAAGTGGGTTGAGGGCATGGCTCTGCAGCAGGTGAAGGAGGAACAGGTGAGGAAGTTCATGTGGTAAAATATCATATGCAGGTTCGGACTCCCACACACTATCATTGCGGATAACGGTACACAGTTTATAGGGGGAAAGGTGAAACCATTTCTCCAAGCTTTCGGAGTAAAGCAAGGGTTCTCGACCACCTATAATCCAGAGGGAAATGGGCAAGCAGAGTCCTTGAATAAGACTATAATGAATAATCTAAAGAAAAAGTTGGAGGAGTGCAAAGGATCCTGGGCAGAGGAATTACATAGGGTGCTTTGGGCATACCGCACGACTCCACAAATTTCTACCAGGGAATCGCCGTTTGCTATGGCTTATGGAGTGGAGGCACTGATTCCAGTGGAAATGATTGCCGCGACAACTAGAACCAAAGCCGTTGAAGCAGGAATTAATGAGACGATATTAGCCAGGGAGTTAAATCTTATAGAGGAAAGGAGGGATACCGCGCGCCTTAGATAAAAGGAGTACCACAGGAGATTGCAGAGATAGTACAACAAGCGTGTGAAGCCGCGAAAATTTAATGTTGGTGACTGTGTGATGCGGCAGGTGACCCCAGCCACCAAGAAAGAGACAGATGGAAAGTTGGGCCCCAACTGGCAGAGACCATACATCGTGGTAGAGGCGAGAACGTCCGGGACCTACAGGTTGCAGACTCCCTTGGGAGAGAACGTCAAGCGACCATGGAACGTCGGGATGTTGAAAAAGTTCTATGAGTGAAGTTGTATACATTTTGTTCAATTAAATGAAAGTTTATTTGCTTCATGATATGTGAACATCAAGCGTTGTAATGATATTTTGAGCCCTTTAGTATGTCAATGAAAATGATAGCAAATTTCATCCATATGATTTGTGTTTATTCGTTTGTATTTGGATTAGGACAAAGACAGCGGACGATGAGGTTTGAATTCAACTTGGGGGCTAAACTGATATGCCCCCAACATCTCCATATTCAACTTGGGGGCAAGCTGGGTGGCCCCTAACATTTCCATGCTATACTAGGGGTAAACTTAGCTGCCCCCAACATCTCCATGGCAGCGGAAGGGATAAGCCCTTCGCAGATGACGAGTTCCAAACCCAACTTGGGGGCAAACTAAGCTGCCCCCAACTCAACTGGGGCAAATTGGGATGCCCCAACGTCTCCGTATTCAGCTAGGGGCAAGTCAAGCAGCCCCTAAATAGCTTTAGCGGAGCTAGAGATACAATATGGAAGGATGAGTGGGCATGTTGGGCAAGTGCTGATGTGGTACACAAATGTAATAATGAGTTGATTGCAATGCGTTAAGTAGAACTTAATATACTAATCAGAAAGCATATCCAAACAAATGTTTGACATTAAATCATGTTCAGTGTACCCTGCTGGGATTACCCAGAAATACCAAGCCAAAAGTGTAGTACAAAAAAAAAAAAAAAAAAGAGATGGTCACTCGCAATCTTCAGCCATATCTTTTGATGGATGCCCCCCATCCCCCTTCGCGATGGTTTCGTCAACATCAATGGGGGAGGTCGCCACCCCAGGCTGGACGGCGGCCTCGGGCTCAGTTGTTTGGGGTGGGGTTGTAGAGTCTGGAATGGCCGGAACGGAGGGCTGAGCAGGGAGGAGACGGCCAGATGCTACCAGGGCATCCAGTTGTTGCTTCAACTCCCTGGAAATCTTCTAGGAGGCTAGGGCCTTTAAGTGTTTAGCGGCTTCCGTCAATGACTTCTCCAGGACAGCTTGGGTAGCGACCCTATCTGCCTCCCTCTAGCTCTCCAGCTGTGAGGTGACGCCAGCCACATAATCCTTGTGGGCTTGCTCAGCGCACTAGAATTCCTTGTGATGTTTGAGTGCTGCGAGGTGGGCGTCATCTCGCTCCTTCTCTAGCTGGGCATACTTCACCTTCCACCCCTCTGGACCGTGGATCTCAGTTTTCACAGATTTGAGAGCGTCCAGGGTGTTAGTGAGACCACAGATGAGGTAGCCAACATCAAGACTCAGGTGGAGATGAGGACAAAGTTAGAGAAAATTAAGCAACAATGAAGGAAAAGGAAAAAGGAGAAGGACATACCCTTTCCCATCTGGTGTAGATCGCAGCCCGGTGGGAGGCGAAGGAGCCAGAGTCTCTATAAGCTTGGTCCCTGGGGAGATGGGAGCTGAAGAATAGGGACACGACCACTGCCGGATTGTCCAACGCGGAGTCATGAGTGCTGACATCCCGGTCCCTAGCTTTGTATTGTGGGTGCCAGATTTCTACTGGCCCCGCGGACAGGGGACCAATAGGAACTGCCTCTTTCCCGGAGAAGCATGGTGGAGCCACTGGCCACGGTGAGCCTGATCTTGCTTCATTGGCTGAAACGGTGAAAGCGATGGCCACTGACCTTAGCTTTTTTGGCAGGAGGGCCCTGGGCAGCGCAATCAATGGGGGCATCACCATCGGAATCCCTATCCCAAAGTTTGAGCTTGGAAACATCCATGGCAGCGGTAGTGGCGATGGGTTAGCAAAGTCGGCTTCCTAGTCGACGATGGAAGAGTATGACCTGGGGATGTTGTTGGGCGCGGTTGAGGAAGTACCAGTGGGGGATGTGTGGGCCTTGGTGTTGGTTGCTTTCTGAGCAAGCACTTGAGAATGAGAGATCTTGGTGGTGTAGCCGAAAGATCGATGAACTGGCGCTTCGCCTTACGGGCTTTGGGCTGAGAAGGCTTGGGTTTCCATTCTTTGGGCGGCAGCAACCGGTAGAGAGGGCCCTGATACTCACCGATGTTTTTGAGGGAGGGGTCCAGGAGGAGCGGACTGCCTTTGTCAAGGTCGATACTGAGGATGTCACACTGATCGCTCCCCAGATCGTGGAGTTTGGAAAAGATCTTTGAGGAAACACCTGTGTATATACGGGATAACGAATCCGGAACCCAACCTGGAACACAGATAGATAGATATATTAGCACAGGGGTCATCAGGCATACAAAGCAAACAACCAACTGCACTTACCTCTTCTGAGGAAATGGAATTGCCTTAAGGATACTTCAGGAGGGAGGTCCGCGGAAAGGAAATTCCCCGAAATGTAGAGGGGGTAGTGGTGCCATACTTTGTCAGAGGTGGTGACGCGGAGAACGAAGGATTTCTTCCGTGGACGCACACAGAATGATTGGTACCTAATGCTCCCAAACTTGGTGTTTTTCTTTATGAAGTAGTGGGCAGTGATGTCGTGAAGACAAATCCGCGGAGTATGGGATTTGTTGTAGAAATTAGCGGCATACATAATCCGCCAGAAGTTACCGATGCCTTGGCATGGCGGGATATTGAAGTGGTTGCAAACCTCAACAGCATCCAACAAAGATAGGGGGAAGCGCAGGCCAGCTGCTATCTGACCCACAGTGGCTACTAGACACCCTGGTCGCGGTGGGACTAGATGAGGAAATTGGGTGACACCAGGCACATGCTCTAAGACCACGTCTCCAGGAATACCATATGTTGCTTGGACCGCAGCCAGATTAGGTCTACATTTATAGGATGGCGAATGGGGAAGGGCAGTTGATCTCCCGGATGTGGATGGGGCAACAGATGAATGAATGGGCTCAGTAGAAGGGGACTCTTATCATTCCGCGGTGGGACCGGAAGATCCAGATGTAGTGGAGGAATTGACGAATCTAGGGTTTGAGGACGTCGATCCGGCAGATCGGGTAGCGAACGAACCACCCAAATCGGAACCAGACATGATGAGAGTGAGGATTTGTATGAAAAATGGGACAAGATCAATAAGGTGGGGGAAGCACCCAACGAGGAAGGAGATGAATGAACAAAAGAAAATACGCGCGATCAACAAAAATACACTATAAAGTTAAGGAAAGGAAGAAGAATGAACCTGGACGATGTCAAGCGAGTGAGGAGAGTGATGCAACTGGTTGAGCAAGAGCAAAGTGTGGTAGCAGCTTCACCGGAGGGGGAAGGAGATGAACGGAACTGGCAAAGTAAAAAATAGGGAGGAAGGCTACTGATGAGAATGAAAAAGGAAGGTGTTGAGAATATAAAGGAGTATATGTGAAGTTTTTGAGCGGGATATGAAAAGACAAGGGCAATAAGGGAAAGAGAGCACGAGGACAGAAAGAAGGACCACCCAAAAGAGGGCACGGGTCTGCACAAAAATCGAAAAGGCAAAGGGCGGTTACGCATGCTTCTGGAGACACGAGCCCAAGGACACGTGTTCATGGACTCAAAGCCCAAGACAGGAGCATGATCGTGGATGTCAGAGGAAATAATAAGGAGAAGATCTCAGATGGGACAACCCTCCGACTAGTCAGCTGGAGATTCTCGGCCCGCGGACTTATCAACATCCGAGGGCCGAGAGGGGGCATCTGTGTGAGCCTATTTTATGACCCAATGACCCATGAGATGCCATGACCTGAGGCCCGACATGGAATAGTGAGAGGAGAACACGAAGCACCGAAGCAAGTCCGTGGCATTCCAGAGAAAGGTGGGCCACATAAGGACAAGGGGACCAGGGGGTGTCAAGGTCAATCTGAGGGCACAATAAGGAATAAGGGATGGGGTGTACAAGATCCGGGCTGTAGAACCCTAAAGGGACAGATGGGGGAATGATGATGGCAGATCAATGGATGGAAAGGGAGGAGGGAGAAAAAGGAAGAAAAAAATAGGGAGAAAAGAGAGAGATTAGGGAAGGGATCAGGGATTTTTTTGGTAAGCACAGTAACTCCAAAAATGGCTTCAAACGTTGACCATTGAGTTTGAAAGTACTACCATCTTTTGGGTTCTCAACTGTGATTGCTCCATAAGGAGTGACATGTGTGACTATAAAAGGACCAGACCAACGAGTTTTCAATTTCCCCGGGAACAAATGAAGACGGGAATTATACAGTAAAACTTTTTGACTAACGAAAAATTCCTTCCTCATTATTTGGTTATCGTGCACCCTCTTCATATTGGCTTTGTACTTTTTAGAGAGGTCATATGCATCATTCCTAAGCTCCTCAAGCTCATTCAATTGCAACTTCCTATAGTCACCAGCCTTGACAAGGTCAAAATTAAGGCTTTTTACGGCCCAATAGGCTTTATACTCTAACTCTACAGGTAAATGACAAGGCTTACCAAATACTAAATGATAAGGTGACATACCAATAGGTGCTTTGAAAGCAGTTCTGTAGGCCCAAAGTGAATCAGGGAGTCTTAAACTCCAATCTTTCCTATCTGGTCGGACCGTTTTTTCAAGAATTTGCTTAATTTTCCTATTAGAGACCTCGGCTTGGCCATTGGTCTGGGGGTGGTAAGGTAAGGCAACCTTGTGAGTAACCCCATATTTCTTCATTAAACTTTCAAAAGCCTTGTTGCAAAAGTGTTTTCCCTCATCACTAATGATAGTGCGGGGAGTACCAAATCTTGAAAAAATGTGTTCCCTTAGAAAATTGACAACAACTTTGTAGTCATTGGTCCTACATGCAATAGCCTCAATCCACTTTGAGACATAGTCAACTATCACTAAAATGTACTCAAAGCCATGGGAGTTAGGAAAAGGTCCTATAAAGTCAATGCCCCACACATAAAAAACTTCCACAATCAGAATAGGGGTAAGAGGCATCATGTGTCTATGAGACATACGTCCTAAGTGTTGACATTTACTGCATGCTTGATAGTAAGTATGGGCATCACGAAACAATATAGGCCAATAAAATCTGCATTGCAACACTTTTGTAGTGGTCTTTTTGGAGCCAAAATGGCCACCACATGCATGATTATGACAAAATGAGAGAATAGCTCTCTGTTCCCACTCAGGAATGCATTTACGTACTATCTGGTCTGGACAACACTTAAAGAGGTAGGGGTCATCCCAAACGAAATATTTGGCAGTGGCCAAAAATTTAGATTTATCGTGCTTACTCCAATGATTGGGTAATTGAGTGGTGACAAGGAAGTTCACTATGTCAGTATACCATGGGGTCTGAGCAACAGCCATCAAGTGCTCATCAGGAAAATTCTTAGAAATAGGCCAGTTTTCAATGGACTCAGTAATTAGCCCAGACAGATGATCGGCAACTATATTTTCCGTTCCTTTTTTATCACGAATCTCAAGATCAAACTCCTGCAACAACAAGATCCATCAGATTAATCATGGTTTGGCATCTTTCTTAGAAAGAAGATGCCTTAAAGCCGCATGATATGAGTAAACAATCACTTTGGAACCAATCAAATAGTGTCAAAACTTATCAAAAGCAAAAACAATTGCCAACAACACTTTCTCGATGGTTGAGTAGTTAAGTTGGGCATCATTAAGAGTTCTACTAGCATAATAGATGACGTGAGGGAGTTTATCAACCTTTTGACCTAAGATTGCACCAATCGTATAATCAGAAGCATCACACATCAACTCAAAAGGGAGTGACCAGTTAGGTGGTCGGATAATGGGTGCAGTGGTTTTTAAATAGTCAAAAGCTCTAATGCAGGCCTCAGTGAAATCAAAAGGAGCATCCTTAGCAAGTAAGTTACTCATAGGCTTAGCAATTTGACTAAAGTCCTTTCTGAACCGACGATAAAAACCCGCATGCCCTAAAACGATCTAACATCTTTAATGGACTTGGGAATGGGTAGAGTAGAAATCATATCAATTTTAGACTTGTCAACTTGGATACCCTCACTAGAAACAATGTGACCCAAGACAATGACTTTCTTTACCATGAAGTGGCATTTCCCCCAATTGAGGACTAAGTTTTTCTCCTCACATCTTTCTAAAACAAGACTCAGATGGTTCAAACAATCATCAAAAGAAGAACCAAAGATAGAAAAGTCATCCATGAAAACTTCTAAGAACCTCTCTACCATGTCGAAAAAGATACTAACCATACACCTTTAAAAAGTCGCAGGTGTATTACAGAGCCCGAACGACATGCGTCGATATGCAAACGTACTGAAAGGACAGGTAAAGGTAATTTTTTCTTGGTCTTCTGGGGCTATAACAATCTGAAAGTAACCCGAGAAACCATCTAAGAAACAATAAAAAGCATGGCCTGCTAATCTATCCACCATCTGATCAATAAACGGGAAAGGGAAATGATATTTTCTTGTTTGTGCATTAAGCTTCCTAAAATCTATGCACATTCTCCATCCGGTCTAAACTCTGGTAGGGACTAACTCATTTTCATCATTTGGGACAACAGTTATCCCAGATTTCTTGGGTACAACTTGTACATGGCTAACCCACTGGCTATTTGAGATGGGGTAGATGATAATTGCATCTAAGAGCTTCAAAACTTTAGCTCGGACTACCTCCTTCATGTGTGGGTTCAATCTCCTCTGGTGTTCTCTAGAAGTTTTAGCATTATCTTCCAAGTGAATTTTATGTTGAACCACTAAAGGATTAATACCTTTGATATCACTAAGGGACCAACCAATGACATACTTATGCTTTTTAAAAACTTCAACTAACAAGATCTCTTGTTCATCTAATATATCAAAGGCAACAATAACAGGGTATGTCTCATTACGTCCTAAGAAAACATATTTAAGTTCAACTGGCAAAGGTTTAAGTTCTGGGCTTGCTGGCGAAGGAGTAGAATCAACTTTGGGCTCACTATTAGGCTCAACCTTGGAATCAACACTAGAAATTGTTTCGAGAATAGGAAGGTGGAATGGTTCCACCTTAGCTTTCCAGTTTTTGGTTTCTAGGATAGGTGCAGAATCTAATAACTTATTCATAGCACTAATGGATCCATTTATGTCAAAGTCACAAGCAAAATGGGTTAAACAGGCTTCTAATGGGTCATCCACTTGTGGGGTAGGGACCAAACTATTAAGGAGAAAAACTTCACCAATATCCTCATCATCATTATGTTTCTTCATAAGGTAGAAGACATTCACATCTGCAGACATATTCCCAAAGAACATCTTTATCTCACTATTTCTATAGTTTATCAAGGCATTGGCTATAGCTAGGAATGGTCGGCCTAAAATGATTAGAATTCTATTATCTATGGGATGATGAGTGTCTAAAACTATGAAGTCTACAGGGTAGTAGAAGTCAGCTACTTTGACTAAGACATCCTTAACAATACCACACGGAATCTTAATAGATCGGTCTGCTAATTGCAAGGTGACTCTTGGGATTTAAATCTTGTAGGCCTAACTCCTGATAAACAGAATAAGGTAATATGTTGACACTAGCACCAAGATCTAACAGAGCATTGCCTTTGAACTTGTTTCCAATGTGGCAAGAGACTGTAGGGCTCCTAGGATCCTTAAGTTTAACTGCGGTTTTCTGGTGGATTAAGGATGTGGCTTGAGCAGCAAGAAAGGCTTGTTTAGGGACATGGGTGTTCCTCTTAATAGTGCATAAGTCTTTCACAAATTTCGTGTAGGATGGGATCTGCTGAATTGCGCTGAGAAAGGGAATATTAATGCTCATATTTTTGAAAACCTCCATAATCTCTGAAAATTGTTTATCCTTCTTATTTTGAGCGAGACACTCTGGGAAAGGGCTTTTGGCATGACAGTTCTACTTTAGGAATCTGACATAGTCTGGGAGTCATCTGGCTTTTGTTATGGAGTCTTGGAACTCGGGGTTACAGTTGGTTCAATTTCTTGACTAGGTGGGGCTGGAGTAGTGGACTCTCTTGGCATCCTAACCTGATTGTCAATTTGGCTCCCTGATCTTAGTGTGGTGAATGTTTTCATCTCCCTAGGATAAGTATTGTCTTAAGAACTTGAAACTTCAAAGGCATTCCTTGGTGTTCCCCTTTGGGTTAGCTAGTGGTTGACTTGGGAACGTTCCTTTCTCTCTAGCGGCTACAAGGTTAATGAGTTAACTAATTTGGTTAGACTGTTGGCTCACTTGTTGTTCAAGCTTATGGAAGGCTTCTACCCATGGTTGTCTTTGTGGTTGTTGGGATGGAACATAAAGGAACTAGAAGATGGGTTGTACTGGTTGTACTGGGCTGGGTTCATCTGCTGGTTCATGGGGAATTGGTTATGTTGCCTACCCTGGTTATTACTAGAAAAGCCTAGTGAACCTAACTGTTGGTTTTAAGGCAAATTCTATCTCCAAGAGAAATTAGGGTGGTTTCTCCAATCCTTGTTGTATGTTGGACTAAAAGCTCATGGGGGTGTTCTCCTAAAATCATTGAAGGCACACACTTGTTCCATGGTGGACTCAGGTTGTTGAACAAAGATGGGACATGAATGGGCAGTGTGGTCTGGACCTGAACAAATTGTGCACGAAAAAGTGTTCGGTTCATTGTGCATACTCATCACGAAACTAGAAGCAGACGACACTTGTTGACTTTGAGCCTTATTGGATGTTAAGGCAAAATCAGCAAACTACTTAGTCAATTGTTCAGACTATCCAACACAGTTTTGAGTTCGTCGAGATCTCTCTTCACTTCGTACATACCTCCTTTCCTAGGTTCACTAGTCTGTCTCTTGTAGAATGGGGTGGTACTAGTACTAATACCCCACTGTTGTGAATCCTCAACTAAGTCTTGGAGGAATGTGAATGCCTCTGATCCGGTCAAATAAGTGAACTTGCCTTTGTGCATGGATTGGATCATTTGGCGTTGATCTTGCAAAAGTCCTTTAGTGAAAAATTGGACTAATTGCCACTTTTCATAACCATGGTGGGGACACTTCAAAACAATAGTGTAAAAGCGGTCCCAACACTCATAGTAATGCTCATTTTTCAGCTTGCTTAAAATCCATTATCGCCGCTCTCATTGCATTAGTTTTCGAAATGGGATAAAATTGTCCCATGAACTTTTTCAACAATTAATCCCAGGTGCTAATGGGCTTGTCCGGGAAAGAATTAAGCCACAAAAGGGCTTTGTCCGAAAGGGAGAATGGAAAAAGCCTTAACGTCACATTGTTCTCATCCAAATTTTTATTTTTAAAAGTACCACAAATGTTGAGAAAGTTTATTATATGTGCATATGGATCTTCATTATCCAAACCATGAAAATGGTGCTGAGCAAACATATTAATGATGGGTGGCCTAATCTCAAATTGAGCCACCTCCATGGGTGGGTAATTGATGCTTGAGGGTGGGTTTGAATCAATAGGAGCAAAGTAGTCCCTTAGTTGCTTTTTCAGCTGGTTGATTATTTGCAGCCATGGTGAATGGTCTTAGGTTGACTGGTGGAGAGAAACTTATGATTGTGGGAGAAAAAGGTGGATTTCATTCAGACTTACCGTATAGAGTCCTAGATCGAGTTAGCCGTTTGTTAACTCGTTTCCAACGGGGCATAAACGAATGCAAATTCTAACATAGATGGGTCTGTGCAAAAGCCGGAGGTGGATACAGTGGTCCTTAACACTGATGGGTCGGTGCAAGAGGGGATGGTAGGCTATGGAGGAGTCTTGAGGGACAGCTATGGGGAAGTGATAATGGCGTACAGTGGCAGTTCTAAGAGATTATCGGTTATCTATCAGGAGCTTCTCGCGGTCCTAAAAGGGCTGGAAGGTGCGGTACAGCTGAGCATTAAACGACTTCAAGTGCAATCAGATTCTATGCAGGGGGTCCAGATCTTAACTAAAAAAGGAAAGCCACCGTGGTACTGTAGGAACTTGGTAGCACAAATTCAAGCTGTGAGTTTGGAGTTTGATCATTTATCCTTTGTCCATGTCTTCCGGGAGGGTAACCAAGTAGTTGATTACCTAGCGAAATCGAAGAGAAAAGAGTGTAATGGTTTTTTGCTCTTTATTCCCACTATGGATCAAAAAATGCATGTATTGACCATGAGGGATAAAGAAGGAATATTGTACTTGAGAACCCCATATATAAAGTTTGGGGTCTGAACCCCTAGTTATTTAAAAAAAAAAAAAAAAAAAAAAATGTACACACACTTCCTAAACATTCACCTAACAAACATTTTTTTTTTTTTTTTTTTTTTTTTAGATGCACAATACAAATGCCAAGCAAAATGCAATAAACCCTAAAGTCTGACTTAAAGGGTCTACACTTGAATCTCCATCAAGGGAGTTTGTGTTCCTACTAAGAGTAGGGGTGTCACCTGGGCTTTACCACTATGAATAACCGCTCACATCCACAAGGTGGTCAATGGTAACTCCAATAGGGCTATGCATACTCTAAGTTCACTAAACTTTCCGCATTCCACTGAAATTCTCTGGCGGTTGCACCAGTAGTCACCGAAGTGAAACCATGTGTTCCAAGAACTTGAAAAATGTTTATAGTCAACAGTGGGTTTTTCCCAGCACTATACCCTTTAGTTGGGGTCCTATGAACACCGATCTAATCATTTGGCTCTAATCTTGGTCAAATTTAAGTCTAGGTGCAAAACTCAAACAAGTCAGAATTAGGTGATCACTTGTAGGCTGGGTTTGCCTTCAGTCAGATTGGAAATTTAAATTGACTCGCGAAATTTAAAACACCCAACACACAATATGCATTTGAACACACAGAGAACTCCTCTGACAGGGGATTCAAGGAGGGCTTAAAAATGTACCTCCTTTGCTTAAATCCTTATGCTTTCCTTCCCTGTATATATATATTACCTAATTTGCAACTGGAAAATCAACGCTTTCACCTCTTTTCTCCACACTTCAAGTTAGCTGCAGTGCCATTTGAATTGCACAAATTCTTGTCGTTCAGAACCTGCAAATCAATAAATATAATTTTCAAACCTGCAATAATTAAAAAGAATAGTGGCAAGTTAGAGTCGAACCACACCTTGAAATGGAGAAATTAGAGCGAAGAGAATTAATGAATCAATAACTAACTAAGTACGTAAGATTTAAAACAATTTTTAGATTTTTGATTTTATCAAACTAATTTAATCTAAGGATGAAAATTTGCTTTTATTTTATCAACTAATTAAACTAAATTTTTGCCGATTTTCAAAAATTCAAGTAGTGAGAAATCCTAATGGTGAATGACTTCACCCCTATTTTTAAAGAATAGATTATTTCAATATTTCCAAATGTTTATTTTCCTTTATTTTATAAATTTTATCAAATAAACTCCAATGCTAGTTGTAAATTTAATAAATGATTTTTCAGTGTAAGCATTTAAAAGAATATCTCAATAAATGAATCCTCCATTTCTTCAAGCATTTACATTTATTTATCTAAGTATGGAAAATCACCACATATAATAGAGGAGCATAAACCATCCACGATAAATAATTAAACATCAAAACCAAACTTTAAAATAAACTTAGATAAGAAAAAACAATGGAAAATATCCCGAATGGTGATAGAATCCATGACTATTTTTCTCTAAGTTATTTTGGAAGAATATCATTGGACATAATTAAAACAACAAGATATGGGGAATTAAAACTTGGAAATATTAAGCTAAATCTATATCTTCATGATAGGGGATTCATCTTCCACCATTAGGGTGAAGATTTTACCCTATCATGCTAACAGAGTAATAAAAAGAGTAAGAGAATAACACCATTTTATTCAACCTTGAAATCACTTTATTGCTCGTCGAAAAAATAGTACGTACACACTCTAATATCTCTCCCTCACTAATTAAATGAACTAAAACTAAAAGGCAAAATTTCTACTAGAATAGGGATATAATGAGTGTAGAATGGGTGTAGAATGGGTGTAGAATGAGTGTAGAATGGGTGTCCCCTCAATGACAATTCTCTTTTCTATTTATAGCTTCCACCAACAAGATCTTTGTGCATATAATATCTTCACACAAAATAGAAATAATTTTTGGGATATAGGAAGAAAATATAAGATAAAAGAATTTAGGAAATGGAATACGGAAGAGATATTATCAAGGCATGAGGAAGGAAGGAAATATAATTTGGAAATCAAATTAAGGATAAAATGGAATGATATGGTTTTGAATTAGGAATGGAGTGATTGGAAAGAATATGGTGAGGATATGGGAGAATATATGGTGGCTAGGATATAAGGTATTATGGAATGATTTTATATAATGAAATCTAGGGAATAAGTAATTAATAGAAATTGGGATATTTAATGTGGTGAAAATGGTAAGAATATATGGTGGTAGTTGCAATTATCCTTTCTTGATTTTCTTCCATAATTATCAATTCTCTAACATTTCCTTCCATTCTTGATAACACAACTTATTCCATGAGCTCTCACTTATTGATTCTCTAAATGATCATCTTCGACTTATGGGCTCGGGCTTTGATTGGGCTTTGACCAATATCTTTATTTCCTACAAAAAATAGTAAACCAAATTAATAAAACATATTTTGCATTGGACTTTTCCAAAGACATGCACATATATGCAAATAATCCTTCATGACCAAAAATTGTACATAATGTCATGGAATAAAGAAAATATATGGTTTTACGTTAAAAATAGGCAATTAAGCATAAATGATATTATAAAGTGCCTATAAGACTATATATAAAATATACAATTTTAGGCACTTATCAAATATCTTATTATTCAAAAACAAAACCCTACCCTCCATTAAAAAGAATATTTTTGATTGAAAAAAAATAAAAAGAAAGGGAAGAAGAAGAAAAAAGGGATTGGAGAAAAGGAAGCATGGATGTTCTTTTGCAAATTCAATTTCAGGTGAGTAGACATATTTTTATCAAAACAAAAATATATATAAATCATTTTTTTTGTGATTTTTATCTTGTTTGCTTCATAAATGCTTCATTATCATTTTATAAAAGTTCCATATTTAATTATGAATGTTTTCTATTTGTTTTGAAATTTTAATTATCGTTTGGAACGATGATATGTTTACAGAATTCTGCACAAGTACTGACTTGTGACTTGAATTCGTCTAATTAGATGATGTAAATTGTTTTTTGACAAAACTAAACAATTTTAGCTCTCTGAGTCATATCTCAACTAACTACATGGCAGAAACAATGGCCATTATCCAGGCCATTAAGCAGGGGATTGAATTGGGTTGGCGTTATATTTGGGTGTAATGCGACTCTACCTCAGTTGTCCAGGCTTTCCAGAATAACAAAACGCATTGGAGAGTCAAAGAAATTTGGCAATCTCTGAAGGAAAAAGCGGCATGGATTAATGTCACTCCATCTTGGAGAGAGACTAACTGGGAGGACAAATTTGACACCGTGAGCATGGGGGTCTCGCGCTAACACAGGAGAGACAGATATGGTGGATTTCTCGACCTTCCTTCATGATTCATCCGAGAACCATCATACTAACTTATTATCGCTTTGTTAACTAGAAATTCATATTCTAGTGCAGACTTGTATTTTTATTTTTTTCTCTATTCTGCTACTCTTGATACCATGTAACTCTTATTCTTTATAATTAATCAATTACCTTTAACAAAAAAAAAGCTCTTTGAGTCATCTTTCATTTTTAATTAGCCTTGACTGATTCCAGTTTATATTCTATTTGATGTGAATTTTACAAGAAAGTGCGTCAGAAAATTGATTAGCCGAATTTAAGTTGTTGAGACTGTTCCATCACATAGTTTAGGGTACATACTAAACGAATTAGTGTTTAGGAATTTTTGTAGTGAAACAGATTTTCTGTCTAATTTTCATAATGGTATAATTGATTCAAAACTTTGATTATATGAATTCTCTAGAATTTTTAGAATGGACAAAGGTCAAACTATCCTAACCAATTTCTTATGCATAGAACAGTATACGTAATTTATTAGTGTAGGTTTTAGTTGTACAAGAAAAAATGTAATGATCATGCAATTTGTATCGTATTAATATTTCAAATAAATGTGTATTGATTGGAGGAGTAATTATTTTATTTGTCTAAAGAGTTCTATTACATGTATTGGAATAAGAGTTGCATGCATAATTGTTTGATGAATATTGTATGTATAGAGCGTATATTGGTAGCTTAAGATTTGGCGTGGTATTATGCAATTATTTATATTGGCATTGATGGACTTTGACTTTGACTATATGGCTGATAAGAACTATGAAGGCTTGATTCCAATCTTGAAAGATTTGGATACGTAAGCAGCTTTGAGTAAAAGTGCAGCCATTATATTATATATTATATATTAGTTTTTGTGATAACCATATATGTATAATGTTAGTATTTAATTGTATACGTGATTGTGGTTGTTTGAATTGTATTTGATTGATGGTCATTCATGTTGCGTTCAATGATATTTAAATGTGTGATTGATTTGCATTGATGAGTGAAAATAACTTTCTGTACGTGTGATCAATTGTTGTGCATGATTAATGCTAGTACAATGATAAGTAAGCTGAGAATAATATTTTCAACGAGTCGACCACACTTTTAGAACTCTCCATGCCTCAGGATTGGGTAATGATATATTATGACTTGAGATGTCATGTGATAGGAAGGTATTCATTAAATGTGTCATGAATGACTTGTTAGTGTTATGATGGGTATTCCTTTAATGTGGGGGGAATGACCCAAGGTATTCATTGAATGTGTCATGAATGACCTGTTAGTGTATGATGGATATTCCTTGAATGTGGCGGGAATGACCCAAGGTATTCATTGAATGTGCCATGAATGACCTAAGATATTGAATGCCCATAAGATACTGTGATTATGCACATGGAAAACCCAAAGATGGTTGTGACTCTTTAGTTATGAGTTTACAAGATATAAATATGTTTTTGGAGGCGATATCCCCACTTGGGACATATGTCTTGTAGTGGTACTCGGTGTGAGAGAGGCACACGGGTATGTGTGATTTGGCAAATGTGTGAAGTGTAAATCGTGGAGTAGGAACTAAAGGTGAGTTCAGTAAATAAGTGATTAATACACAAGATATATTATGGAATTGAATGAACTAAAAGTATGTGAATTTGTGTGATGTTATGGATGTGAAGTGTGACTGTGAATAATATTAGTGAATGCTTGTGATCTTTTATGTGATTGCGAAATGACTATAACTTGATATATTATTACAAAAATATGAATGAATTGTGATAGTCTGAGATCTATGGTTATGCATGCAAAAACTTTATGACGTAATGATGTCATGTGAATGACTAACCTTGATATAGGTATTATGATAAGTGGTATTCCCCGAATATGTGGGAAGAACCAGGTTGTATCAATTAGACTTAAATATTTTAAATGAGATTTGATTATGAATGGAAATTTGATTGGTTGAGATAAATCATTTTATTGTAATGTCTAACTCTATTTTGCAGGAGGGTAGGATCTATTAATCTTTTATGTAGGGATGTAAATATCCTACCCTAAGACGACGTGTTGGCTTAAAGGTAAGGTGTATCAAACTTATATTTAATAATTA
Source organism: Coptis chinensis (assembly GCF_015680905.1). Taxonomy (NCBI): domain Eukaryota; kingdom Viridiplantae; phylum Streptophyta; class Magnoliopsida; order Ranunculales; family Ranunculaceae; genus Coptis; species Coptis chinensis. Next base: position 58,625,378 of record NC_141463.1, read on the forward strand.
GGTTATCATATGTGCATTTAATAAGTGGAATGTAAGTGGTATTTATGTTGTGAGTTATTTTGGAAAGTGGGAATGATGAGTACTGTTATATGAGATTCTTGGAATTGTATATTGGGAGTGAAATCTCACTTGGGAGAAACTACATGCCGTTTTGAGAAAACAGAACTAACTTGTCTTCCAAGTTGAAATGATTGTAATAGTATATTCTTTCATTTGAAATAATGAAAATATTGTTTTGATATTTTTAGTCTTACTCATACCAGCAAATTTAATTTGCTGACCCATGTTTGCTTTGTTTTGTAACGTGGGTGTGTTCTTGGAAACATAAATGGTGGAGTGCATTGGATGAGAACACGTTATTTGGAGTTGCTTTTAGAGTCTTCTGGTTTAAGTTTTTCTAAAGTGTACGGTTTTGTTTTGAGATAGATGTAATAGAGTTGGTTAGTTTATTTGTAGTTTAATAATGTGATTGAAGGATTGTCCCTTTTGGTTTTAAATTTGATATCAAATTTTAATATCGTGGTTGATAATATGTTATTAGGGGTTCATTTCATCTTGGGTTTTCAGATGATTGAATAGGGTGACGATTGAGATGATTATATCTTGGATAATTCCCTATTTTAAATTTTTTGGAAATTTAGGGTGTGACATCATGTGTGTGGTAAATTGGCAAGACCAGGGCAGCTATTTTTGTGCCTGTTTATGTATTTCTTGGCCTTTCACTTAATAAATGTAGAGTTTTTTCAATATTTGTTGTGATGCCCATTTTAATAGAATTTCCTCAAACAACTATGTTATGTGGTTTCAGGTGTGCGCGACCTCAAAATGCATCAGAAAGCAGGATGCTAAAGTAATCAGATCTGTGTGGATGAATTCTTGTCCAGGAAACACTAAATAGTAATATCTCGGTTGTATGACTTGTATCTACATGTTATCTTATGTAAATGATTATACAGACATAATTTTGGAGTGACAATTATGTAGGCAATCTATTTTAATTGCCTTCTGGCGTGTATATGTTTTAGCAATTCCTGTGACCATCTAAATTGAACAGCGTAATTTGCATGGTAGGAAAACCAAAGTGGATTTGGTTTATGTTTGATATGTATACACCAGCCAACAGAAGTTTGTGACAAGCTTTGCTTCAATGCCAATGTTGTGACCGACTTACGTAGGTGTGCTTTAAAAGTTTTTGTTGGAATCTAAGTGAAATTAGGGATGGTTTGACCTAGAACAAGGATGGTTTTGAAGTAAAATGGGGATGTTTGTAGTGGTTTTGAAGTAAAATGGGGATGTTTGTAGTAGTTGATAAGGTTTTTCACCTCCAAATCCCTTCCCTAAAGATTCTAACTATGGAAAAAGTATTACCCTCGTTGGGTAGTGAGTATTTTGTTTAGTCTGAGATTTAGGAATCAGGTTGATTCAGTGTTTTCTGTTCTGACTTAGGACCAGTATATTATTATGAACTTTCTTATTGCTGGGATCGATTTCTATGGAGCTATTCCTCCAGAGGGCATATGATACAATCTTGAAGTGATTGTATTGAAAACATATAATATTAAGGCTTATTGAGGAGCCTTTGGCCTCCTAATTCACACACAAGTGCAAACTACAATAATATTTTTCTCATCCCTTATTCAATCCATGGTTACAACTATTTATAAGACTTGCATACTAATTTGCAACTACCACTAAACTACCCACTAACACTCTTGATACCATTTGATACAATCTTGAAGTGATTATATTGAAAACATATAATATTAAGGCTTATTGAGGAGCCTTTGACCTCCTAATCCACACACAAGGGCAAACTATAATAATATTCTTCTCATCCCTCATTTAGTCCATGGTTACAACTATTTATAAGACTTGCATACTAATTTGCAACTACCACTAAACTACCCACTAACACATAATGACCACAACCCACTTACAACAAGTATTACCCACTACCCCATGCTCCCACACATTTAGCACATAACAACTCCACCCCTCTTGAAAATAACCTTGTCCTCAAGGTTGAAAGAACTGATCTTCTTCCTCGATCCCATAAGCGGCATAAAGCTCGAACAGGTGCGCCAGATTTGCCATGGTTTTCTCCATATTTTCCACCCTTTGTTCCATGCCTAGCTCTTGATACCACTTGATATAATCTTGAAGTGATTGTATTGAAAACACATAATATTAAGGCTTATTGAAGACCCTTTGACCTCTTAATCCACACATAAGTGCAAAATATAGTAATATTCTTCTCATCCCTCATTCAGTCTATGGTTACAACTATTTATAAGACTTGCATACTAATACATAATGACCACAACCCACTTACAACAAATATTACCCACTACCCCATGCTCCCACACATTTAGCACATAACAATGTAGCACCAAGTTTAATTAGCCTGCCAAAACAAATATAAGGTATGGAGTACGAAGTCTTCCCTCGGCCCTGTTCACCTCTAAATTAGGGATATTAAGTCCCCATCTTTTAAAAGCTTATATATTTCTGCTTTTGTAAAATACCCGTACGATTAAGCTAGATTACCCAGTTCAAATCCTAACTCGTGCGCATTAGGAAACTGTAGTTGTGGTGTTGTACTTTTGTAGTTTGTCTTTGGGCTTTGATTCTGTTGGGTATTTGTTCTGTTGGGGCTTTAAAAGAGATGAGTTGGGCCATTCTTGCATATGCCTGAAGTGTTGAACCACCTCTATCAGTCGGGGATCATGGATTATGGGCTTATGGCAGCTGGTGACAGATTTTTTCTTGCATTGCCATTATATATATACTAGCATTTTGGGCACGCTCTATGAGCGTGAAATTAAGAGTTGTCCAATTAATCAAGCCACGAAAGCAAGCCCAACAAAAACCTAGTCTATGGGGCGAGGTTGATTTTTAAAAAAATTGCAACTAAATCCCACTCAAAATAAGTCCAACCAAATTGCAACTGAAGCCCAATAGCAAAACGCCCATCGAATTCCAACAGAAGCCCAGCCACAATTGTTGACCAATCCAATTAGAGTTGAATATTATATTTACACATTTACCCTTATCAATATAACAAATTGCAAATAAAATCATATTATAGCGTTGTAAATAGAAAATATGAGTGAGGGCAAATTTGGAAAACAAAAAATCCGGTCGACCCAAAAAATATTGTTGCTTGGGGAGTTTTCTTTATAAAGTATATATATATATATATATATGGGGAGGGATATGCCCACTGCCAATTTTGCCCACTCCAGCCCACTCCCAATCTCGCGCACTCATCTCGCCCACTCCATCTCCAGATCTAAGGGCCCAAATTAAAACAAACCAAAAAACAAAAGAAAAACAAAACCCTTCGTCTCGCCCACCATAAAAAACGAAAACCAAATTTATACCAAACAAAACCAAATCTCCAGTCTCGCCCACTCCCACTCCACTCCAAATCTCATCCACTCTAGTCATCTACTTCTCAAATAGAGTTCAAGCCGCATTGCTGTCTTCAGGCTTCAGGCAAGTAAAAAAAAATCATTTTTTTCTGCATAGCCTGCATTGCTATAGTTTTTGTTGTTTTTTTTGTTCTTGTGTTTATCCCAATTGTTCTAGTGGTCTGTTTCATTATATATTGAAGTTTGTGGTTATTCAAAGTGATTGTCTAGTTATCATTTCCTACAATTAAAGGTGTACTCATTAAGAATTATGTTTGGAATTCCTCTTTTAAAGAAGTTGTTTCATTATATCATCAAATGGTTTATGCCCAACCTTATATTTGTAAAAAATTTATATATCCATCTATACTTAAAGCTTGTTCATGTCTTAGTGTTGTAAATATTGGTTGTAAGTTTCATGGTAGGGTAATTAAAAGTGGACTTCAGTTTGATAGAGTTGTTGAGACTTCATTGCTTTGTATGTATAGTGAGTTTCGTAGTTTAATTAGATGCAGTTAAAAAAGTGTTTGATGGAATGCCTGTAAGGGATGTTGTAGCTTGGAGCTCAATGGTATCGAGTTATGTTCATAATGAATGGGTTTACGATAGGTTGGCTTTATTTAGAAAGATGGTTTTTCAAGGGGTTGAAGTCGATTCGGTTATATTGCATAGTGTGAGTGAAGCTTGTTATTTGTTGTGTGATTGTAAACTTGCAAAGTCTGTGCATGGTTTTATTGTGAGGAGGATGATTGAAAGCAATGAGTCTTAGGAAATTTCTTTATTTGTTATGTATGGTAAATGTAATGACTTGGATAATGCAGAGTTTCACTAATAGTAGTAGAATGTCAGAGTTTCACTGGTCCACCTGTAATTGTAGGAAACATTCAAAATGTTATTTTTGTATGAAACCACTTAATTCTTACCAAGAGCACAGTAAGGGTGTTGTGGGGCTTCTCAGCCATGAATGCAGGCTTATAAAAAGTACTTTAGTGCAAAGCAGCTGAGAGGTTCAAATCCAACTCCTCTAGTTAAGTATGTTATTAGTCAGTATATCTATAAGTTTGGTATGAAATGTTGCACTGAAATCCGAGAGGCGCAGCTTTTGTTACTACTATCACCTGGTTTTGCAGGATAGTATGTTAATAGTTTAAGTCTAATTGGAGCATGTTCCACCATTTTTCTTAGTACGTTGACATAAGGTGAAAGTGAACAAGAAAATTGTTATACGTGGTACTTGATTTCGATGTATCCAGAAACCCTGTATTGCAAACGAGGTTAGGGTTATGCACGTGTGCCCAATTTTGCTGTATATGAACATGCATTTTTTTTATATCCATTTAGTAGATTAGTAGTTGCTAGATTTCTTGTTGTCGCAAATTGATTGTATTGGATCATATTCACTGTATCATTGTATTAATTGTAACAATGTTTTGGAGTGGAAAGAAGAAATATTTCTAAGTTATTTCGATTTGGAGTGGTAATGTTTGTATTTGGAGTGGTTATGTTTTTATTTGGAGTGGTTATGTTTGTTTGTTCTTCGATTTGGAGTGGTTATGTTCATTTTTGTTTGTTGTCATTTTCCGAAGACGACAACTAATTTTTAAATTACTTTGTTACTAATACTTGTTTATTACTATTTTTTGTAGTAATAATAGCTCCTCAATCAAAGAATGTGAAGAATGTAGCGAAAACCATCTACACAAGTGCGAATAAATTGCTTAGTGGCGGCAGTAGTAGTTCGGGTCGTGCTGACCCGCCTGGAAAAAAAAGGCCACGTCGGCATCCGCCTGTAGAGGGGATCGAGAAGCCACTGATTCGAGTAATGTAGTAGGTGTAGGTGATTTAGAGGTAGTAGAAAAAAAATAAAAGAAGAATGAAGAAAGAAATACGGGCTCCTATTGTAGATGAGGGTGTAGATTTAGATTTAAACTAGATTTAGATTTAGATTTAGATTTAGATGAGGATGAGGATGTCGATGTAGTTCTTCCTGAGAATTTAGATGGTGGTGATAGTGAAAAGGAGGATGATGATGGTGATGAGGAAAGGGAAGAGGAAGGGGAAGGGGAAGAGGAGGATGCTGATGGTGATAAGGAAAGGGAAGAGGAAGGGGAAGGGGAAGAGGAGGATGCTGATGGTGATGAGGAAGGGGAAGAGGAGGATGGTGAAGAGTCTAGTGACGATGATGAGGAGAATGACGATCTAGAGGAGGTTGACGACGATTTGGAGGAGGATGACAATGAGGAAGAGGATGAGGAGGAGGAAGAAGTGGTGGAGGATACAATGGAGGCACCGGTGGTACATCCTGTTCAAACTTTTGTGAGAAAATCGAAAAAAGACAAGGAGTACCAACTAGGCACATATGGTGGTGGCCCGACTAGAGTGCGAGGACGTGTCAAGGACCAGCTGTGCACGTTGCTCGTGATGTTTGGGAGGGGCAGGTAATATTAATTAGTACTTTAATTTTATTTTTTTTACGAAATTAAATCTTCTCCTCATTGACTCTTTGTTGTCTTTATTGTTTTAGGAGCGCAGAGTTTTGAAGTGTGGTCAGCACCTAACCAAGTTAAATCAATGGAATCTGGAGTCAAAATTTAAAAACTCTCTTAGATTTGAAAACAAGCTAAGAAGGATGGGTTTGTATGATCTCGTGATGGGAGTATACGAGCAACAGGATTCAATGTTGGTCTCTGCATTTGTGGAGAGGTGGCATCCGGAGACCAACACATTTCATATACCTTTTGGAGAGATGACTATCACTTTAGATGATGTCTCCCAACTCTTAGGAGTCTCGATAAAAGGAAGAGCCGTGCAAAGGAACATTGATATGAAGTTGGAACAGACTGAGAAAATTCTTAACTATGTTCTTCATATATCGTTGGGAGCGATTAAGGAGGAGTTGCAAGCCAGCCACTTCATATCAAAAGTAAGGTTACAATTCCTGAAGCATCACATGGCCAGGAAGGTACATGATAATGTGATTAAACTAAAAGATGGTGTGAAGAAGGCATCGACTTTGATAGAGGTACAACATGCTGTCAAAGGCTATTTGTACGTTATCCTTCTTTGGATGTACTCTCTTCCCCGACAAGTCTGGGACTACAGTGCCTGCTTGTTACTTGAGGTTGCTGTTGAAGTTTAGCGAGATCAAAGACTATGAGTGGGGTGCAGCAATACTTGCATACTTGTACCGTGGTCTTGGGGCTGCCATAGGTGCCAAAGTGAAAGGCATTTCAGACTATTTCACTCTCCTACAGGTAAATATTTAGTATTTTTGTTTATATGTTAACCCTTTATCTTATTAGTATTTGGTTTAAATACATAAATATGCAACATACTTAGGTCCTATTAACACTTGTATCAATATATAATTTTTTTTAACAAACGTATCAACATACTAATATCGATTTAACAAAAATAGCAATCCGTTAGGATCTGTCAGTTAAGTGCTGATGTGTCTGTTTTTTTTTTTTTTTCAATTTTTTTTTTTTTTTTTTTTTTCCACCTGACATAATACAAGGACGTGATGGGGCAAAATATTGGTTACAAAATATGGATCTTTCTAAAACCCACAGTTTAAGTAAGAATGGGTCTCAAACCGACCCATTTGTCTTTCATCTTCACCCATCAAAAATATGAAGAATGAGGACTAATTCGTTGGATTTTATTGTGCCATCACAAATCAAAATTAAAGAGTTAAAGAATAGATAAATTTGGGTTAGCAACAAGGGATTTATAATATCTAATGGTGTCTGCTTAATTCGCTTTAGGATTTTTGATGTTTTGTTTTTTGGAAGGGCGCAAAAAATGGAAATTGGAATTTAGCTCCACTTTTATATTTTGAGTGACCTACTAAATCCAACTTCATAACAGATAATTGATGAACATTGTTTAAATTAACTTGTTTCATCTAGAAATGTAGTAGAAGTGTCGAATTAAAAAGATGAAATTGAATTGGTGTTGACTGGTGAGCATCTTACTAAACAGGAAAGGAAGAACAAACTGGAGAAGAAAATGATGGTCTCGTTATGCGTGTTGGTGATGACAATGACAAACTAGAGAAGATCTGGTCATGTTCATTGTTGAAGAAGACGATGACAACATCTTGTTTTAATTGTTGGGCCTTATAATAAGTAATTGCTAAAGCTCAAAAGTGTTATTGTTTTTGGGCCTTAAGAGTTATCAATGCAGCCCATTATATAAGGTGTATTATTTTCACTACATCACGACCTAATATTATGCCGGGTGGAAAATATAAAAAATTAAATTGAAAAAAAAACAGACACATCAGCACTTAACTGACAGATCCTAACGGATTGCTATTTTTGTTAAATCGATATTAGTATGTTGATACGTTTGTTAAAAAAAAATCTATGTTGATACAAGTGTTAATAGGACTTAAGTACGTTGCATATTTCTGTATTTAAACCTTAGTATTTTAATTGTGTGTACGAGTATCTCCCGTGTTTCAAGCCAATCCCAAACCTGGAGTATGAGTTGGCGCAGCCTCGATGTTGTAGGCACTCAATTGCCGCTCCGCACTATGTTAACACAAAACATGCATTGCAATGTTTTCGAAAATTTCTTGATAAGACAACTTGTTTGATGGTAAGTATATGGGCTTGTTTAATATTTTATTGATTAATTGATGGTTGGAGTATGTGATTACTGATTTATTCAACTTCTCATATGACAGGTTAAATGGTGGCCTTACAATAATGTTAGAGCTTTAAGCCCGATGAATGATATTGTTTATTTTGAGGGCTTTATATGCTTTTTTGGTGCTGTTGAGCTTTATGTTGTTTGTAAGGCGGTCCATCAGTTGGGTCACCTGCAGCTTATACCTGCCAATCCTCCACAACCAAATGTCGCGATGAAAACTACCAACGGACGCGGGTATGAGGTCAAATAGAATCTTGCTTCGGCATATTGGACCACATGGGAGAATCACGTGATCCAACCCCAAAATGGAGGACCCCCGACAAGTTATCCATGGGAGTGTGAGTTTGGCTACATGAAATGGTATGAAATGAATACTCACATTCGCATGATAAATCCTCAACTTCGGATTCATTTCTCCCTACAATCACTTTCTAGTTCTAGTGCTCAGCTGGTGAGTTTTGTGCTTTTATAATTGAAGTTCCGCTCTTTTAAAACTGTAAATGCTAACTTAGGTTTGTATTTCTTTTTACAGAGCAACGTTCTTGACGAAACTACTCTCATGCTTGAGAAAGGTCTGCAATTGGGTGAGCCTGAGATTCCTGAGGAAGCAAGGAGATCGTTCCACGAAGCAGAAAACTTGACCCGATGCAAGTTTATTGGTGGGTGTTACCGTCATGATCATGTCTAAAGTTGGAGCTTTGAAGTTAGATTAGGGTTTTGTATATAGATTAGGATTTGGTTGGATTAGGGTTTGGTTAGGGATTAGGGTTTGAAGTTGGATTAGGGATTGGTTAGGGTTTGGTTGGATTAGGGTTATGAGTTGGAATTTGAAGTTTGAAGTTATTAGTTATGAATTTCGAATTTAAAGTGATGTATATGAATATGACTATGAAAATGTGCATTTGAATTTGAAGTTGAATTTGAATATGAATTTGAACTTGAATTTGAGTTTGAGTTGGAATATGGTTTGATGTATATGAATATGATTTGATTTTGAACGTAAATTTGAGTTTAAATTTGAATATGATTATATGTATATGAATATGAAGTTGATGTAATGCGCGTATATGAATTTGGTTTGGATATGAAATGAACTAAATCAAATAGTAAATTTGCTTTGATTTTGGTCCAAACGACCCACCCAGGTCGTACAACAACATAGAAAATGACCCCCACATATTGTTCACAGACGAAACTGGCCATAACGACCTGCTCAGATCGCTGGTCTATAGAGCCAAACGATCTGTTGGGGTATTTTATATCAACTTGAAGCGGTTTGAAGGGGTCATTTAGAGTGACTTCGAGCAGTCTTCCAAGATCGTTTATAGTGATTTTGAGCGGTCTGCCAATATCATTTAGAATGAAATTCGAATTCACCGCCAACATCAAATTCAAATTCAAATTCAACGTCAAAATTCAAATTCCTAATTCAACGCCAAATTCAAATTTAACATCAAATTCTAATTCAACGTCAAATTCAAATTCAAATGTCATATTCAAATTCAACGTCAAATTCAAATTCAAGGTCAAATTCAAATTCAACGTCAAATTCATAACGAACCCTAATCTATAACAAAACCCTATTCCGTAATCAAATTCAATGTCAAATTCAAATTCAAATGTCAAATTCAAATTCAAATTCAAGTTCAAATGTTAAATTCATATTCAACATCAAATTCATAACGAAACCCTAATCTATATACAAAACCCTAATCTGTAATCAAATTTAATTAACGTCAAATTCAAATTCAAATTCAACGTCAAATTCATAACGAAACCCTAACCAAATCCAATTCCTCAAATACAAAACCATGAAGCCTATGCCCACACCAATGGAATTTCCTATAGAACTTAGAGATCAAAACATGTATAAATCAACATTAGATAACATTACGCAACAAAATCACTACACCATAACATCTTTTTTGTGACAGGGGCTTTTCTCAATTTGTGACACCAAATAGGCGTCAGAAAATTTGTGACGTCGAAGTGCCGTCGAGAATGTTGTTTTTTAGCGTCAAATAAGTCAAAAAATTAGTTTTACTTTATTTACGAAAGTTATTGAAAATATAGTGACGGCAATGAGGTATCACTTCAATAAGGATCAGAGTCACGTGTTTGGCATGTGCAACAGATGAGGCGTCCACTTCCAATCTTTGCAATTTCTTCTCGACCTCAACTCTTTTTCTTCTCAACACGGCAGAGAGAAACCTCTTGTCCACTTTTCTCAATCTATTCGAATTCCACTCTCTTTTTTGTTCATCTTCCCCAAATTTCAATGAAAGTGAACTGAAGGAGGTAGGTTGTTCGTCTTAAACAAAGGTACCATCTTTCCGATCTTTTAAGTTAAATTTTTATAAAAATTAGTTATTTTTTTTTGCAATTTTGGTTTTTGGGTTTGCAATTCTTGATTTCATTTTCTAGGGTTTATAATTTTCTTGATGAATGAGTTTGTTTATAATAGTTGGTTTCCAAGTTAGACTTACTGCACTACCATTGTTGAAAGTTAGACTTGTCATTTTTTTGCACTACTACAGCTGTAGAGAGAAGGGGAGGGACTTCCAACGTCAACCATTTAAGTAATTAGCTTAAAGTCTAGCCAAGGAGAAATTAGCTTGGGAGAAAAGGACGATACCAATGATGTCATGTCATTCCAATCTCCACTGTACAAACATTTAAGTAATGGTGGGGGCGGCTGAAAGGAATGAAACTCCTGGAAATATGATGGGAAAAGGACGAACAGAAAAATACTTCTCAAAGAATTGGTACTCATGCATGCACCTTTTCGGGTTCTCTCGAACAAGCAACGACTTCAGAAGTAGGGACACCACCTCTTCCCTGAACATGCCACAATTTATCTTGAAGAGGATGCTTACCATTTTTCTCGAAGTGGGGGATTCTCAGTAGGAAGGAATCTTAATTGAGTCACAAAAGAGAGAAGTGGGGACGCATGGACATTCATTTTCCTAGCTATTTCCTACAGAGCAACCATCAACAAGATAAGTATCTTTTAATGTATGATTTTGATTATTTTGTTTTCATGTTTACGTCAATTACTTGTTTTAAGTTCTGATTTCCACTAGGTAGCTAGTAAAGGGTAAGTTGGTATGGAACACCACACAGTGTAATTATATTGATTCAACAATGAATTTCTAAGACAACATGGATTAGTATCTTCTTTCCCTCCATTTTTGGATTTAGTACATTCATCTTCATTTTATACCAAGCTAGATAAGTTGTTTGATCTCAATATATTGGGTTATGCTTATTTGTTCAATGCAAATTGAACAAATAAGCATAACCCAATATTGAACCGCATGCATGTGTTAACATTTGCTAGCGGACCGAGTAGTCAACGCAAACTCGCAGCTATTTATAAGTCCACCACTTATAATTTGTCTCTCCTGCATATATCACTTGATATTTTGATTTTTGTGTTTTATTTTTTGAGGCGATTGAGTAACCTTTCAATTTATTTACAAAAGAGATTTTACTATTCTATCTCGATTTTTTTTATTGTTGCTAGGTTAACACAAGCCCATTCGACAAAAAAAAAAGGCATAATCACTCAGGATCAACAAATTGGTGAGTATTCTAACTGTTTGGTGTATCGTTGCTTACTTAACTACTTCCGAAGGGCTAAGGAATGCTCACTACGCTCTACCAAATGCCTAGTCAAGTAGTAGAATTGGATAGGGCTTATTATACTTTATAATAACTTTTTGTTTAATCTGATCTTGTACCGACTTGCACTCGTACAAGATGGATCCATACCAACTTGCTGATACTGTGGTGGTGTGTTCATAGTGTGGTGGTGCTGCTGGCATGTGGTGTGATTGTGTGCTGGCAAGTGTTGGTAGTGTGGTGTATGTGAGAGTGTGTGTAGGTGGTAGTGTGTGAGTGTGTGCAGGTGGTAGTGTGTGAGTGTGGTGTTGTGCGGTGTGGTGTTGTTGCTGCTGGATGGAGTGTGTGTTATTGCTGCCTACCTGCTGCTGCTGGGTGTTGTTGCTGTTGGATGGAGTGTGTACCTGCTGCTGCTGCGTGTGTGCCTACTGCTGGGTGTTGTTGTTGTTGCCTGCGGCTACCATGGACCTGCTAAACATGTTGACTTTATAACCCCTAATATGAGTTTTAATTTAATCTTCTTGTAGGGGTGTGGCAGTTGTTAATCCATAAATTTGTTGTTAATTTAATTTTGTTTTTCATGAGAATTAGGACTGGAGATTCACGTGGACTTGCGTTTGTTCGGTACAAGTATGGTGAAGACTCTCAGAAAGCGGTTGAAAGGCTTGATGGTAATCCTTTTATTAACATTAAATAGCTATTGTTGCTTAAAGTTTAGATTTTTTGTTACAAGTATCATATTGTGTACTGTGCCTTAGTTAGGGCAAAGCAGGTTTAGACTTACAAAGTCTTACAAGTTTTTTAAACTCTCGGATGGAAGCTGTTTTGCATTCTTTCACGTTATTCTTTTGCCTGATTCAGTTACAAGATTATGCTGAATATATGGGTTATGTTGCTCGAGTGGTTCTTGTACCATCTTTACGAGATGCTTACCATGATTTTGTTTTTCCTCAGGTACGTGCTGTCATTGCCAAATTCTATAAACAATCCTTTTCTCCTGACATTAGAGCAATGCTTTAATTTTGAAATATTTAGATTTGAAGACTAATATTTTTGTTCATCTTCATTTTGCAGCCTGCATTTGATATCCATTCAGATCTCAAAAATCAGGTATTCTTATGTTGGCTTCATACTAAGTCTGTTTTCTATTTTTCTGTACTAGCCCTTATTGATCATTTCATTACTATTCATATTCATTGTTCTTTCTTCTCTCTTGACCCAGATTACTCGTCTTACAAATCCAGGGCTTTTCGATGCAAATAAGGTAAACGGTTGGTCTCTGCCCACTTATGCGAAAAAGCTTGATATTTTGATGCAGTCTTCAACCGTAAAGGAGAGAAACTTCGATCTGTAAAGCTTCTTCTGCAATTCAAGTTTGTTACAAGGCAGTATGTATATAGTCAATTCTTCAATGTTAGAATCTGCAGTGAGCCTGCATTAAGCTTGGCTGAGAGAAGTTCAAAGGAAGGCTATGAAGACAAACTATGGTGGGCTGGTCTTTCTTGTCGTTTTATAAGTCGTTGTCCACTGGTTCTTTGTAAGTGTTAGAACTGGTTCTTTGTAAGTGTAGGCGTGTTAATACAATTGTTGAATGAAATTTACTATGTGGGACTACGTATGTAGCAAGGTTACAATTATATTGTTTGTTGAGAATACAATGTTATATATATTAAATATTTTTAATACAAGATTTATTCTTTTATTTGTGTGGTAATCAGATGTGGATGGATGAATGGAAACAATTGTATAGTAGTGATTATAGCATTTGCAAGTAGTTTCTAAATATATGGCAGCAGGTGCATTATTATGTTTTTTTAAAAAGCAAAACGAAAATATGATTAGTGACGCCATAATGCCGTCACAAATTCAAAATACCCTCACAAAATTATTGTCGCCAAAATGCCGTCACAAATTCAAAATACCCTCACAAAATTACTGATGCCAAAATGCCCTCACAAATTCAAAATACCGTCACAAAATTACTGACGCCAAAATGCCGTCACAAATTACTGACGCCAATATGTCGTCATAAATTTTTGTGATGCAAATTGAGACGCCTAAATTGTGACGCCTATTTGGCGTCACAAATATTATTTATGATGCCAAATAGGCGTCACAAAAAAGCTATTTTGGTGTAGTGAATACGTACAAACACTAATTACAAAACACATAAGAAGATGTCTTACTTGTATGAACAAACAACATTAGATATCTCTTACATGAACAGACAAAATCGATATCTCTTACATGAACAGACAAAATAGAGATCTCTTATATCAACAGACAATATAATTTACATACATCAAACACCTAATTAAGGTAATTAAACTAAAACCATCCAGCCAATGCCCACACCAGCTAACAAACTCACAATTGAAAACAACACAATTTTGGTAGTAAAGATGTTTTTCTTCATTGAATCATTTTCCTTTTACAATTCTTCAATACTATTTAAAAGTTTCTTTTCCCTTCTCCTCATACGACTAATATTTCTCTGATATCAATCATTAAGTATCTCCAACATTTCATTGCGACGTTGAAAATCATTCAATGTATTAGTGCTACTTAGCACATTAGTGAAGAACAGGTCTTCAAGATGATCCCAAGATTCAGGTGAGATGTGGCTACACTGACCTGGATTGACAGAGGAATCAGACATACCATTGTTAAAGAGAAATTGAAAGAGGAATTGATCGACAGAGGAATTGATAGAGGAATCAATTAACAGAGGAACCAATTGACAGAGTAATTGACATAAGTTAATTCTTAGGTTAGGGTTCTAAGTAGTTGGGTTTCTTTTTTCGTAGTACTGTGTTAAAAGAAGTGAAGTGAAAAATACAAATCAAAATCCAGTTGTAAATATCTGGAATTTTGGTCCAAACAACCCAATGAGGTCGCAGATAAGTATTAGAAACGATCTCATCAGACCACTCATAATCCCTTTAAATGACACCATGAGATCATTTAGGTCTATATCCCAACGATCTGCAGAAGTCCTTAAGGCCAGTTTCGTCTGTAAGTGATATTTGGGCATCGTTTTGGATGCTTTTGTGCAACCTGGGTGGGTCGTCTGGACCAAAATCTAATAAAATTTTTTATTTGATTTTAGTTCATTTCATATCCAAACCAAAATCATATACGCACATATACAACCAAATTCAAACTCAAATTCATTTGATATCTAATGAAACCCTAATCAAACTTCAAACCCTCCAACCAAATTCAAATTCAAATTCGCATTCAAATTTCATATTCAAATTCAACGTGAAATTCAAACGCACATTTTCATATTCATATACAAACGCATATAACATGAAATTCAAATGCACATAACAAAAATCCAAATTCATATACATAATTTCCCGGTTCATACATAAATGATTCTAACTTAAAATTCCAAATTCAAACCCTACTATACATAAATTCCAAATTCCAAATTTATATATATAACTTCAAATTCAAACACAAATAATTCAACTTCACAATTTAAATTCAACTTCTTCACCATCTCTATCTTCGTTGTCTTCATCACCATCTCTATCTTCGTCGTCGTGATGATCTCTATGATTGTCCACATCCTCAATCTCCTCATCAATAACTGTCAAGTAAGAAAGTGATGACAAATGTCAAATTTACAGTAAACTCTAAACAAGAAAATTTAGTAAACTAGGAATGAATGAAAACTACGGAAACTAGGTTTAGAAAATTTACTTACTTATCCCCTTTTTCCTATTTGGATTTTGTGGACAATTGTGTTTGTCGTGATTAACACCAACCTGGTTGACAACTAGTACATCTCTTGCCTGTCATCTCTTTGGTAGCTTTTGCAATGCCTTTCTCTAAACCTCCTTTGATTCTTGTACTACTTTTGTAAACCTTCACTTCCTTTTTCCTTCCTTCAGTTTCTGAGATGTTGGGATTCATAAGTAATACTTGAGAGGCATCAATTGTAGGTTGTGAGTTTTCATTGACAGTGCACGAATCAACAACTGAAATCTTGCTCTGGTCATTAGTATTTTTCATTCCTTGAGCTCCAACGATAGTTCTTTGCAATCTTTTCAACATCAATTAGTAAGTCTCATCTGCTTCAGCCACTTCATAGACTAATTGATTGGCAACCATATGAAGTTGGGTAGTTCTCAGTACCTCAGAACTCTCATGGCCACTTACTAGTCCACCATCATACTCAGCTTTATATTTGTTAGCCCCTTTCATCCATCTCTTTAGAATAAAGTGATTGGGTATCTCTATATCACGACACTGAAAAACCTTTACAAGGTGTCCACAGGGTATCCCTAGGAACTCGAAAAGTTTGCATTCAGAGTTACCTTCTTTTGTGGCTGAGTTGAACTTCACCTTCCACTGATGCTGATCACCTACCACTCGAGACTTGTACGTGTAGGTCATATGTAGACATCACTACCCTTTTCATCATCATCCAAGACATACTCAGCTCGAGCTTTCTCACATTCTTTCTTGAACCTTTCATACACATTCCTCGTATAAACTTTTGATGCACTCTTAAAGAGAAAGGCATTACTATCGACGATGCGATCCGAATGTTCTGTAGTATAATCCTCTCTTTTTTCTCTTTGAACAATTCTACTCAAACACTTATCATTCTTTAACACAAAATCTCTAAAAGTTGTAGTTGAACGGAAAAAATTCTTATAAAAAGAATTCATACCTTCGGAACGCCCGGTAGTATTATTGCCAACATAGAAAGTATCCAAGTGATAAAACGGTGCCCATTTTTCTCGAATCTTATATAGTCCAATGAGCCATTCATTCTACACCAACTCATATGTAGACATCAATTCCTTCCACTTCGTTTTGAAAGTACTAGGAATATAAGTTTTCCAAATACACATTTTGATAGCTTTTTTGAAAGATGACTTCTTGAAATAAAAATGTGGAAGTTTTTTAGGGAATTTCTTCAAAATGTGCCATAGGCAAAATCTATATCGTGTATTTGGTAAAACCTTCACAACAGCCTTCGTCATAGCTCTGTCTTGATCTGTGATGATTGAAGATGGGGCATGCCCGCCCGTGGCTGCAAGCCAAGTCTGAAAAACCCACTCAAAATATTCTTCTGTCTCATCCAATAGGAGTGCACAACCAAACTGGTTTGACTGCATGTGGTGGTTTACTCCAATAAACGACACAAATGGCATTTCATATACATTTTTGCGATATGTGGTGTTGAAGAAAAGAACCTCACCAAAATACTGAAACTGCATACGTGAACGCCCATCTATCCAGAAAAAATTAATTGCCCATGCTTCGCTATCCATCTGTATTGTGTAGAAGAAATTAGGATCTTCTATACTCTTCTTCTTAAAAAAAAATTAGCACTGCAGTAGCATCACCTTTGACAGGTTTCTTATACTCCTTCGACGGACCTAAGTGGTTCCTACAATCTCTGTAAAAAAATAACCATTTTGTGGTCCGTCAAGTATATCAACAACTTTATTCACAGGTAACCCTTCATCACAAAATGAGTCAATCAACATCTTAGCTGCAACATGCAAATTTTTGCAAACAGGCATGCACATCCTTTTCGCTAGACTAACAAGGTTGTGATTGTGCGCACCAACATACTTCACCACTTTCCATAATCCACTGACTTGTTTTGTCACTCTCATTGTTGCTAAACACCCACATTTCACCGTATTCGTGTTTCTCCTCTTTTTATAACTTCTTTCTTGGACCCTACTTCTTTCTCGGACCCCTCATCTGTTCTTTTTTTCACTTGTTCTATGTAAGTCCCAAAACGCTCGCAAGTCATTTGACAAGTAGTCACTTCGTCTAAATGTAGAATT
Organism: Coptis chinensis; assembly: GCF_015680905.1. Classification (NCBI taxonomy): domain Eukaryota; kingdom Viridiplantae; phylum Streptophyta; class Magnoliopsida; order Ranunculales; family Ranunculaceae; genus Coptis; species Coptis chinensis. Next base: position 58,642,896 of record NC_141463.1, read on the forward strand.
CTTTTTTGGGTACTTCGAGTAACGGCACTAAATCCCAATGCTTTTCCATAGTCTATATAAAACTATTTTACATTTTCTAGACTTATAAAATTCATCCCAAAATACGAAATCTTTTCGCTATCAACTATGTCTATGTCGTCTCGAGTTGGCCGAGAAGACGAAGCGGCCTCATTTTCATTTTCCTCAAATACTCCAGTATGAAAAAAGATGTCGTCAATTGATTCTACATAAAACACAATAGATAATCAGTTGAAAGCTACATCAATCATCTTTGAGGATTTTAATCTAGTTCGAAATATAACTTGGCAATATAATTAGGATGCAAATAACTATGTCTGTTCAGTATAAGTATGAAAAAATCAATGTTTGCTCACCTGAATCATTCAATGTGGTCGTCGATTCCATCTATCTTTCTGGTTGGCGGGAAACTAGACAGAGTTTAAAGGTTTGCCGGAGAAAAGAATTAGTTAGAATTGGTTTGATGATTTAGTGGAGAGAGTTAATTCTTAGTTTTTAGTTAAGGGTTTTTGATGGCTTTGGTTTTAAACTTGCAAATGTTTTCTTTTTGTTTTAATTTTGTTTTGTTTTATTTTTTGTTTTGTTTTATTATAGACCCTTAGATCTTGAGATGATCTCGCGAGGTGAGTGGCTACGATCTTGAGATAACCTCGCGAAGTCGTCTAAGGAAAATGTATATGGCATGGTGGGGTCGTTTGGCTACATACCTAAACGATCTGATCCACCCCCCCGTTTAGGTCTAAAGACAAGCGGTCTGAGTTGGTCATCAAGGGCAAATATGTCTGGAAACGGTTTCTTCAGATCATTTTGAACACTTCTATGTGACCTGACTGGGTCGTTTGGAGCAAAAACTTGCAATTTTCAACTTCAACTCAAATGAATATGGATTGAACGTGAATTTGAACCAAAATTTGAACGTGAATTTGAACCAAATTCCAAATTCATATGGGGGCCCAATTCATATACATAACTTCAAATTCCAAATTTATATTAAAATAACTTCAAATTCCATACATTCGTATACATCAAATTTACACCCATACATTCATATACATCAAATTTACACCAAAACCAAAACCCTAATCCATATACAAATAGGAGCATTCATTTCATTCCCACTTCTTCTTTTATTTTTCTCTACTATCTCTAAATCACCTACACCTACTACATTACTCTAATCGGCATAATCCGCTTGTCGTGTCAATCCACTCTAGATGCCGAGGTTCCCCTTCCTTTTTTTTTCTCAGGCGGATCACCTCGACTCGAGTTACTACTCCCGCCACTAAACAATTTCTTCGCACCTGTGTAGATGGTTTTCACTACAAAACAAAATCATAAACAAGTATTAGTAACCAAAAGTTTCAATCTAATAATATGAAAACAAGCTTCATCGATAAAAGGAATATGAAAACGAAACATAATCAATTAGAGAGAGTTTCAATATTAACAGGGACGACAAAACAAAACAAGACATGTTTCAATGGAACTTTCAAATATTGAATGTGTTTTTTAACCCATTAAACTTTCAAATAGGAAGCCAACACCACTTCTTTTGACACATTTTGCAAAAAGTTACATTGGTCACTATTGAATGTGTTTTTTAACCATTTAAACTCATTGTGTAAATTGTTTTAAAAATACATGTGGCTCCTATGTGGAGCCTATATGGCTGTGTAAATTTACACAACTCATTGGTGATGCTCTAACAAAAGAAATTTAACATTACGTCATGGATTTGAACCTCTCATCTCCTTTGCGCTAAAGTGCTTTTTATAAGCCTGCATTCGTGGCTGAGGATGGAGTAAAGTAATATGGAACCAAATTTCTAGTCCAAAAGCGAAGATAAATAAGCGACATTATACAAAGTGTTAGTAAATAAAGAGAGTGTCAACAAACACATCCTTATCACGTATAATAAATCGAGTGATCAAATTGCCTGAAATGGGACCACTCAGATAATAATAGGATTAAATTGAAAGTGGGGAGAATTGTCAAAGCATTCACATGAATAACCAAAATTTCCCAATAAATATTCTCTATGTTAATCCTATTAAGCAACATATATAGAATCACAACTATGATGAGAAATAAAAAGGGGGATATATGGAGAGAAAGCTTTTTCTTTTACAAAAATAAACAAGAGTAATAAAGAGAATGTCACACCCCGAATTTCGACAGAATTTGGAAAAACATTATTTGTTCCCGACTCTTCGATTTCCGAGGTGTGACGCACTCTCAACTTCCAAAAACCCATAAACAGTTTTAAATATGCGGATAATTAAAAACCAATAAAAATTTCAATTAAACAAATGTCCTCTTCATTACAAAAATTTACAAATAAGATTAGGTTACAAATCTCTTTTCAATAACTCCTTATTTAAAATTACAAATGAAAGTACAAATACATTGTCTAGACTGAAAATCTATATCACCTTAAGGAAAACAAAATATATCCTCGAAATGCAATGCTAACGCAAAACCACAAGCAAAGCTGACAACCTTCTTCAACACTAAACTGTCAAAACTTATCAACTATGTTCATTGAATGAACACACCCGATAAGCAAACATGCAAATCGGGTCAGCATTATAAAAATGCTGGTGTGAGTAGCTCTAAAATACAATATATAATTATACCAAATATATACACAATCCTTATGGCGTTAGTTCCTCCACCGAGCTTTTAACTTTTAAAGACTAATAAAACATCCTTAAGTACAATAAGTAAAGGCGGGTAGTTCCTCCATTGAGGCTTTTAACTTCCCACTAACCACACAACAAATCATATAATGCGATAATAAAAGGCATTTAGTTCCTCCACGAGGCTTAGGTTCTAACTAAACTATAACCAATCAAGCATATATAATCATCTATCTAAAGATACATCATTAACCAACACATTATCATAATTATATTATTTAAGGCTTTCTTTGCGTGTCCCTAATATCACGTCAGATCTATGTCTTACCTAGTTTCCCTGGCTACCACAATCGCTACCCAACGCCAAACATGTACATCCACATGCCTCCCCTACATAATGAACCCACTCGTGCGTAACCAACCACCCCGAAGGGATGCCACACACCGTAAATCCTCACACGGAAGCAATTATGTAAGTAATGCCCCTATTCGCAAAAATATCGCGTCTCGTTCCAATATTTGCGAACGGAATAATCAAGCCACTATTCGGCTACGATTGCCCAACACATGGGTCAATCAACATCATATATATACAACATCTTATATATACAACATCTTATATATCACATACGCCCACACAGGGCAGATCACATGAGTTGTGGTAGTCAGGTTCTAGGATTTTCGTTACGTAATTTATTCAGGTGTCATACATTTATGACTCATAAACATTCCACTATATCACGTGCAGGTCAATTACCTTATTGCACTAAGCCACAATATTTAGAAATATCTCAATTATATCTCATAACCACTTTTATTATTTCACGTGCCAATATATTATTGCACTACACCACAAACCCGTGGGAAAATATCCACACATATTATACTACCTTATAGTAGCATCTCACATATAAAATAATAAAGCTTTTATACATCTATGTCTCCAAAACTATTGCATTCAATATATATATCCCAACATATTACATAGTGTCACAATATCAACGTCAAATCTTAATTAGATAATGACAACCAAATTTATATAAGCTTCCACAGCATTTCAACATTTGATTTGTCCATACAATTTACAACATAAAATGTAGCACAATTAAAAAATTTACGATCTACACAATCAAAGCCCAATATATATATGTTTTACACACTACTCACGTCAACTCATAATTAGATAATGACAAACAACGTTATATAATGTTCGACAACATTTTATTATTATAATAGTCCATAAAATCAAATATGTGAAAAACTGGAAAAATTCAACGGTCAAAGTCAAAGTCAACACGTCATGATCAACGGTCAAAGTCAACCGTCAATGGTCAACGGTCAAAGTCAAAGTCGACATGTCATGGTCAACATGTCATGGTCAAAGTCAACATGCCATGGTCAAAGGTCAAAGTCAACCGTTAATGGTCAATGGTCAAAGTCAAAGTGGACATGTCATGGTCAAAGTCAAACTGGCATGGTCAAAGTCAAAGTCAAACTGTTGTTTCTATGTTCAATAGGTTCATAGTCATAGCCATGGTTCATGGCTAAGGTCAAAGGTGCATGGCTCATGGGTAAGGTAATGGTTCGGACCTAGCCAAGCCCAAATCTTAGAACCCGTAAGTCTAAAAGTTGGAAGACCCATTTAGATCTATTTTAAGTCCTATGGACTGGCCCAAGCAATATTTGAAACTGGTCCAAAACAATTAAATGGTTCGGTCCAAAAATAACTAATGTGGTCCGGTCCAAAACAACTTAAACTAAAAGAGCCCAAACAAAACAAATAAAAGGTTGGCCCAAACAGAAAATTTGGATTTCGGCCCACATAAAATTAGAGCTTTTGGCCCAACCAAACAACCAAGGTTTTGGCCCAGGCCCAAGCCCCAGGCCCAATTTGGTCAACAGTGCATCTTCTCCAACTGCCACCACCGGATCGACCACCGTCGACCTCCACTCGACCACCCAATCAAACCCACCGATTTTAATCCTCCTACAAATCCCTACCACTTTAATAAAACCAAAAATCTCAAATCCTTAAATCTCGATTTACCCAAAACTAGATCTGTAAAGAATTTCGGACCGCCATTAATGGCTGCTCCAAGCTCTCCATCAACATTCACGCCTCCTCACTACCCCCATTCATCAATCAACCAACCCACAACAACCCAACATTCATTCATCCATCTTCAATCAACAACAAAACAACAAAAACAATAAAAATCAAATTATCGGAGGGCGCCGGTGTTCTTGGGTCACGCCATGGATGAATTTTTCGAGCTTCAAACCGCCCCAACAGCACTCACTCAAACCCCCACTCACCTCCAACAATACAAACCCACCACAAATCGAAACATCACAACAAAAATTAAATCAAAACAACAGGATTTTGCTCTCTTTTTATTGTCTCTGGGCGACGCCATTTGTGCCGACAGCACCGTCCAAACTTCCACCAACATCGACCCACACTATTCCCATACCACCATAGTATAACAGTATTTCAATACAGAGAAAGATTCACTGCTTTGAGGCTTTAGCCGCCATTAACAGCCCCGTAAGAGTTTCGACAGTTTAACCAATTTTAACAAAGTTTCAACAGTTTATATCAAATCCGAATTCACTCGAGTTTTAACAACTCGACAACACGACGTCGAATCAAAACAATATAATGAACAGTAAAAACAGAAACATTAAACAGTATACCGATATGCGAAAAACTATAAATCCGGTGAAATAGCCAAATAGCTACTCACCTGAATTAAAACCCGACGAATCCTCCGTAGTCCGAACCGTCGCGCTCCACCTCTCCAGCAAACCAACTTCTCTCTCTGCCTCCATTTTCATTATTTTTATTATTTTTAAAACCCTATTCTCTAGAAAAATGTGTTTATATACTTGGGTCCGAAACCCAAGCCCAACACAGACTCGGGCCCGAAAACCAGGCCCGCATATCCCAAATCCAATCCAGCCGATTTTTAAATAAATAATTAAATTAAATAAATAAATAAATAAATACGTATTTTAAATACGGGCGTTATAGAGAACCCCTTTTTTGGTTCAACAATATACACCCAATTCATCTAATAATTGATGATATGATATTACATTTCTTTCTTCTTTTGTCAAAAGAAGATGAATCTAAAATAAATGTAGAAAATGCCCATGTCTTACCTGTCTAATAATTCATCGAATCCAAAATATTAATGTAAGGTGATCTTCGATCTTTTCTTTGCTTCACTATACAATACTACACCCATAATTGTAATTCCAAATCCAATCATTCCCATTATATTCACCGGATTCTTGAAAATCAACACCGAGACAACTGCCGCCACTGCAGATTTCGCATTGCCAAGAACTTGCAATGTCAATGCACTAGTATGTTTCGTAACCAGAAAATTTGTCAAGTTCACCAAATAGGCCACTGTCGAATTGCCCAATAACAAAAACACGATAAACGAATCTTCTCTCGCCTTCTGTATTGCAACTGTAGCTATATTTCCTTCAATGTACAATGTAAATGGAAGTAGAATCAATGCAGCCATTGGTGCCATGTGTAACAACAAATTCATTGAATGTAACTTCTCTGCTTCTAATGTTAATAGTATACCTTGAACAACAGATTTCAAAGCCCACCCAGCCATCGATCCAACACAAACTAAAAACCCGAATAAATAAAACAATGGATCACTATTACTAGCCAAAATAATCCCCAAAACAACAGGCATCAACTCAAGATAAACTTCACCATATTCCTTCTTACAAGTGATTAAAAACGCGAAAACGGCAGTGAAAAAAGGCGTGGTGGCACCAATAGCCTGATTAAATGACACAGATAGATACCGAAGTGAAGTTTTCCCACACACAATAGAGAAGCAAAAAATGACACTAAGCCCAGCAATCTTGAAGAACTGTTTCCTTGAAACCAATTGTTGAAATGGGACTAGTTCTAACCAATGAATGGCTATAAAACTATAAGTAGCACAAGAAAGCATATGAAGCATGGTGAGAAAAATGGGGTAACGGACACCATAGAAACTAAGTAGATACTTGTTTAATAAAAGAACCCCAATGTTGGAAAAATACCAAGAGGCTATAATAAGAGTTGTTTTGAAAGTGGGTGTCGTGGCTGAGAATCCCCACAACACCATTCTTTGGTGTCACCTCTCTGAACGAGCATCCAAACGCTCATATTTGAGTGTTTATCGGACCAAGAATAATGGAGAATACCCTGAGACACCCCTAAACACCCAATGAGATTACCAGCCACCACAAGACCACACACACACACTCACCCAACACAACATCACACCAGCAGTAGCACACCACCACCACTCCACCACACCCACCGCACCACCTGACTGCACACACTATATTACCACACCATGCACACCACTCTACCACCAGCACCACACACAATACTACTCACACACCACACACACCACTCTACCACCATCACCACACACAACACTACTCACACACCACTCTACCAGCAACATCAACACACTGAACTAGTACCACCTGCAGACACTCATATACAATCACACCAGTAGCACCAACACATTGAACCACACACTCACACCAGCATCACCAACACATTAAACCAACACACCCATAAAAAAAATTAAAGATCCTGGTGGATTTGAACCACCATCACCTGGGATATGTGAAGGTGCACTCAAACTCCCAAGGGCTCTCCCATTTGAGCTAAAGATCCATTATGTGTTTTCTAACTTATGTGTTTTCTAACTTAACTAGTTTGGGCTATATCGTGAAACATTTAAATAGATTTGTTAGCGGTGAACTTATACCCATTTCCTTCCCTGACACCAACCGACTTCGAATCAAGTTTAGAATAAGGTAGCTTGTTCAAAGGATGTACTGCGTCACACGACAAAAAGAAATGTTCAATGTAAGATAAAGCATTATGTGATTACAAATAGTTCCAACTGTGGACTACAAAGTTATTGACTAGACCAAATTTACATTGGCAGTTGAAGAAGTTAAAGGACCAAAAGTAAATTTGTCTTCTCATTGTCATAGAGAAATCCAATTCACTTATTTTCCTTACAAAAAGAGATCTATTGTCAAAACATCAATTACAAGGTTAGTTTACAGCTTGCAACCATATCCCATCACTACCATTCCCAAACCATTAACGACCCATTTCAAGGTTGGTGTAAGTTATCGAAGGTTCACAAGAATTTAGCAATGGCTTAGCTAGCTCAAATTCTAGTTCATAAATCATTCTAGCCTTAAATTAAGTCAATCCCATTATTCCAAATATCATTTTAGAGCATTCCATACACATTCTATAACACTAATATAATTCAAACAAAATGAAGAAGGGGCAAAGAGAGTTTTTTTTTTGGGATATTTAGACTTTGGTCCTAACCATAGTTGGTTTATTAGGGTTTGGTCTAGAAAAGCTTGAATATTAGGGTTTAGTCCTAGTTTTGGTTTTTGACCACTAGTCAATTAAGTTGACTATGGTCAATCAGTTTATATTTTCGAAATAGCAATAATACCTTTCGCTTGCAATATCACGTGTTTCTATTTTATCAAATTTAGTCGACACGTGTTGAAATCTGACTTCGACTTTTGATGTGGCTGTCAGATCTTAAATTTGCGCATCTCGAGAATACAGGTGATTTTTTTTGTCGATAATAAAATACAGGTGAAAATACTGGATCTGGAAAGGGTACGCAGTTGGTTCAGTTTCTAGCTGATTCAGGATTGGCCGGTGTTGGTTCCATCATATGTACTCAACCCCGCAAGATTGGTGCCGTTTCTTTGGCACAAAGGGTTGGGGAAGAAAGCAGTGGTTGTTATAAAGATGATGCAGTTATTTGTTATCCATCATTTTCATCTGCTCAGGGATTTAAATCTAAAGTTATTTTCATGACAGACCATTGTCTGCTACAGCATTACATGAATGATAAGACATTGGGCTGGAATATCGTATGTCATTGTAGATGAAGCTCATGAAAGGAGTTTGAACACATATCTCTTATTGACATTGTTAAAAGGTCTGCTGCTTGAGAGGGTGGATTTGAGGCTTATTATCATGTCTGCTACTGCCGATGCTTGCAAACTTTCGGACTACTTCTTTGGTTGTGGAACCTATTATGTGGATGGTAGAAACTTTCTGTTGATATCAAATACATTCCTAGTGCATCCGGAGAGTCGATGCCATTAGAAGACCGGAGTTGGGTAATTGTGCTTCCTATGTTTCGATGTTGTTAAGACTGTGAATGAGATCCATAGAACGGAAAAAGAGGGTGCTATTCTTGCTTTTTGACATCTCAGATTGAAGTAGAGTGGGCTTCAAAACTTCAAGCTCCCTATACTGATTTGCATTGCCTTTGCACGGAAAACTCTCATCAGAAGAACAAGAAAAGGTTTTCAAGAACTACAAAGAGCGCAAGGTTATTTTTGCCACAAACCTTGCTGAGACATCCATCTTTAACTATTCCAGGAATTAAGTTTGTGGTGGACTGCGGCATGGTTAAAGAGAGATGGTTCGAGCCCAGCACCGGTATGAATGTGCTCCGAGTTTGTAGAACCAGTCAAAGTTCTGCCAATCAACGTGCTGGTCGTGCTGGAACCTGGAAAGTGTTACTAAGGGGCTATTTGTTTTTTTGGGTTAAGTTATAAGAGGGTCTTATAAGACCATGTGTTATAAGATGGTCTTATAAAGTGGTTTGTTTTTAATTTTAAGTTCCTCTTATAAGCACTTATAAAAATAGAAAAAACAAATACATGACATCTTATAGATGGTTATTTGACAAATATAACCCTACTTTACATCACATTTAACTTGAATATATTAATTTGAAATAAACGTATAGTTTGATTTTCGGTTTCAAATCAATTTTGATAATTAGAATATCAATTTTATGAAACTATCTTAATTGGCGGTGGTAGTGGTAGTAGTCTTAATAGCACGGTGGTGGTGGTAGTGGAGGTGATGATATTGGTTTTAATAGCATGGTGATGGTGGTGGTAGTAGAAGTGGTGGATGTCTTAATAGCACGGTGATGGTGGTGGTGATACTTTTAATAGTACGGTGGTGGTGGTAGTGGATGTGATGATATTGGTCTTAATAGTACGGTGGTAGTGGTGGTGGTCATCGTTTTAATAGCACAGTGGTGGTGGTGATAGTCTTAATAGTTCGATGGTAGTGGTGGTGGAGGTAATTATGGTGGTGGTAGTGGTGGTGGTGGCGGCAAAGCAGTGGTGGTGGTGGTAGTCGGTGGTGGTTAGGGTAATGGAGTTATTTGGAAAATAAGATAATGAAAATGGAAGAAGAGATAAATGAGGCTAGGGGTATATGGACGGGGAGTGTTTGAGTCATTTTCAAGTTATAAGACTTATAGAATTGAAGTAGATCTAATTTTGGTACTTATAGAATTGGAGCCTCTTATAAGACATTTCTAGTAAAATGCCTCTTATAAGAGGCAAAAAACAAACAAAAAAAATGTCCAAAATCACTGGGCCACATCTTATAAGAGGTTATAAGACCTCAAGGTCTTATAAGAGGCAAAAACAAATGGCCCCTAAATTTGATAAAATAGAAACACATGATATTGCCGCGAGGGGGTATTATTGCCATTTCGAAAATACAAGCTGATTGACCACAGTCAACTCAGTTGACTAGCGGTCAAAGACCAAAACTAGGACTAAACCTTAATATTCAAGCTTTTCTTGACCAAATAACCAACTATGGTTAGGACCAAAGTCTAAATATCCCTTTTTTTAAAAAAAATAAACCTGAATAGCTTGATTGTATTTCTTGTACTTGCGAAGCTAATAAATAAACCCAATATTGCAAGTTTACAAGCACCCGTATCGATTTGGTTCTGGTTAAGTTTGAGAATTTTGATTTTAGAGATTTGGTTAACTCATATTTGTTTTTGTTGGGTAGTGGGCTAGAGACGAGACGAAAGGGTTTTTTTTTTTTTTTTTTTTTTTGGTTTTATTTTAATTTGGGCCGTTAGATTTGGAGATGAAGTGGGCGAGATGAGTGCGCGAGATTTGGAGTGGGGCGTATCCCTTCCCCTCCCCTATATATATATATATATATATAGGGAGGCACATTCAGTGTAGCCACATTCTAGCCACATTGTAAATTAATCTAAACAAAATTATGGATTTAAAAGTTGAATTAAATGCTGAATTTTTGTAGATATAATCTCCCCACCATTTGGAGAACATGTTCACAAAAATTCATCTCATTCAAAGAAATTTAACCTTAGAACATGCTCACAAATTTTTTGGACCGTTAGATAAAAAGCTAAAAAATGAACACTAATTTTAATATGGTTAGACATATCTAAATATTATAATTTTTTGTGAGAATGATCTTCATGGTGGGAAGATCATCTCCACAAAAAACCAGACCTTAATTCATTTGTATGTGAAAAATGTGGCTATAATGTGCGCATAAGAATGTGCCTCTATCCCTCCCCATATATATATATAGGGGCTGGCTAACTTGACAGCTTAAAATGACAGCCCATCTTAACAGCTCATCACGTCCATTCGATTATACCCGATCCAACATCCAGATCTTGCACTAATTTCACAAAGCAAATATGAGAGGGTACAATAGTCATTTTATTTTTCTTTCACAAATTAGATTAGAAAATTGGATAAAAACTGCGCCTCTTTCTTCTTCCCTCATCCTCTTTCTCTCTCCTCACTCTGGGGACACCCACCACCAAGTTTTCGAGAAACCCACTACCAAGTTTTTCATGAAAACTCCGCTGAAAAACTCAATGGAACCGGTTAACCCACAATCAAATCTTAAGAATCAAAAGGAAAATATAATTAAAGTTGAATCCTTGAAACCCAACTCAATCAAGTTTGAAGAACTCATTTGAAAATTGATTACCTCCTGCTCAACAATAGAATCAAAGAGATACAAAAACTCACCAAGATTCTCAACTCAACCATCCATATCTTTAATTCCTTCCAATGGTTTACATAAAAAAAGGTGTCATAACTATATAAGGTATTTCTTTATCAATGATTCAATGGAAGTCAAAGAATTCACTTTAACAGATAACCGATCACCCACTTCATATTTATGAGGATAACTCCAAGGTAAATTAAACCCATCTCCAAATTGAAGAATTATACACAAATCAATACCCAACTATGAAATTTTATGCAGAGATGGCTTTTGTTAGGAGGAAGAAGAATGGGGTCGTGGATTTTTTGTGGATCTATTTTTTTTTTGTGAATAGAAAGTCAAATGACCATTGTACCCTCTCTTATTTGGGGTATGAACAATCACTGTTCATACTCCAATATGAGCTATGAACACTCATTGTTCATATGAACATTCATTGTTCATACATATTTGGGGTATGAACAATCAATGTTCATACCTCACTATATAAGTTGTGTACAACACTATATAACAGAGAAAGTTTATATACGACAATGTATAAGCTGTGCACGTGTGGAAGACTACCAAAATGGTTAGATCTAATCTCGACCGCCGATCTAAAATAAATTAGATGATCTAATCTCAACCGTTTACCAAAACAAAAAAAAAGATGATATTATTATCGGGAAAAATCACTCCTCTCACTGCAAAACAAGGGGGTATCTCAAATTAACCATTCTTTGTTCATACCACAGTCATGAGCTATGAACATTTTTTGTTCATATCACAATTGAACTATGAACAGTGAGTGTTCATAGTCCATACTGTACGTATTATAAACAATCAATGTTCATAGTCATGAGCTATGAATATTCTTTGTGCATACTACAATTGGACTATGAACAATGATTGTTCATAGTACGTACAATATGGACTATGAACATTCATTGTTCATAGCTCATAGCTATGGACAATGAGTGTTCATAGCTACCGAACTATGAACAATCACTGTTCATAGTCCAATTGTGATATGAACAAAGAATGTTCATAGCCCATAATATGATTAACTCTTAATATCACTATTCATAGTCCAATTGTGGTAACTCTTAATATGATTAACTCAAAACTAAAACTGAAAACTTTAATACAAACTACCAGCCTTTATATAGGCGAAATACCCTAATTTCCACAAAACTCAAAATTTTCCAAAAATGGAAAGTTTTGGGATAACCATATATTAAGAAACTACTAATCAAAATAGAATTAACCCAATTGACCAAATCGAAAACGGAATCTCCTATCAAAAGATATAGCAAAAACAAAACTTTCCTAAAACGGCAAAAACATGATTTTGAAGGCCTAAATGATGGATTTAGGGACCGAGAGGGTGGTGCCCACAACAAAGCTGTGGGTTATGCTTATTTTGACATTTCCAATCAAATATGGGCACGTCCATGTCTTTCCGACTTTGTTACCCGCTTTTCCAGTTCATTGACGTATGTCAACTTCATTGACATACACATCATATGCCAACTTCATTGACATCATTGGCAAATCAGATTGATCAACTATGAACACTGAATGTTCATAGTCTAACAAAAGTATGAACATTCAATGTTCATAGTCCACTAGGAGTATGAACACTGAATGTTCATAGTCGAACAAGAGTATGAACATTAAGTGTTCATTGTTGATTTTGCGATTTCTTCATTGGGTTCATAAACAATGGGAACTGGTGGCACTTCGTTACATTTTCTTTTTCGGGTTTGGGTGCTTAATCCTCCTTGTGTTCGTCGAGGCATGTTTAAAATGACGGTCCTTCCACACTGTAAGCTCCCAAAAAACTGGATAGTCAATTTAAAATTCAAACAATTCAAAAAAATAAAAATAAACACCCAAAAAAAAAACAAGAGTGTAAGAACCCAACGGTCCTTCCACACTCGACAAGCATGTCATTCCACACTCTTATTTTTCCTTTTGTTCTTATATTATGTCTCTGAAGGTTCTGTTAGGAGAAGGGTACTATGACGAACGAACATCCAAGCAAACTGTTGATATATTACAAAGAAGAGGAAAGGCTTTGGACTCTCAAGTCGATTTCCTTAAGGCTATAATGTTGGACCTTAAAACTGAGGCTTTTTTTTTTGGCACTACAGCATCTGAAGCTGCAGTAAGTTTCATTCTGACTTAATTTTAATGTATTACTTCACTTAGTTGTAACACTTGGTCGTTGGTCGTTTAGCTATTAAACTCACCGATGAGCCCCCGCCTCACGTAATGTTGCTAAACTAACTGATCTACTCAGGCGCCGCTCATTCTTGGCTCGAGCAAGTTCATTTGTGCTGTAATATGGGCCGAGTTTGAACATGCTGAAATTTGACTTCCCGACAAAGTATTAGTGAACTTCGAGCTACTTTCGAGGTTCTACTTCGTTCTAGCTCCCTCAAGCTTGTTTCATGTTGCAATTTGAGGTGAGCTTAAATAACTTTTTTTATGGGAATTAAGAAAAAGCAATGTTTGATTAAGAAAATCTAGCCATTTCTTGGTTTGTATTTTGTTACCCGCTTTGTGTAGCTTCAAGTATTTGATCAAGGTGTGTTAGTGTATACATTGAAAGCTTTGTAAACTTAAAGCTTTGTTATCAGCAATGTAAAAAATAATTCAATGCTATGCTATTGTTTATATGGGTTCATTCATTATTGTTGTATTTGAATGCCAATTGGATACAGAAACAGTTCTTTGTGGACTATGAACAATTTGTGGACAATGAACAAAGAATGTTCATAGCTCATGACTATGAACAATCAATGTTCATAGTCCAATTGTTCATAGTCACAAAGCCCACAATCTACTCACCGAAAAACAACAACTGAAAAGTAAAACCCAAATAGGCGCCCGCCCTCTTATAGTGCTTGGGATATAGGCTCATGCCCCTAAACCCAAATAGGCGCCCGCCCTCTTATAGTGTCTGGGATATAGGCACCCCTAAACCTAAATAGGCGCCCGCCCTCTTATAGTGTCTGGGCTATAGCGCATTTCCTAAACCCAAATAGGCGCCCTCTTATAGTGCACGATATATAAGCATCGACAATATTGCACCAACTCATTTTTTGAATGATATGAACAAAGAATGTTTATAGCTCATGACTATGAACAATCATTGTTCATAGTCCAATTGTGATATGAACAAAGAATGTTCATTGCTCATGACTATGAACAATCACTGTTCATAGTCCAATTGTGATAAAAACAAAGAATGTTCATAGCTCATGACTATGAACATTGATTGTTCATAGTACAGTATGGACTATGAACACTCATTGTTCATAGTCCAATTGTTCATAGCTCATACAATTGGGACAACAATTTTACTAATATACTGAAAGGAAATAACTAAACCAGAGAAAGAACTCTTACAATTGGGACATCTTCTGGTTTCTTCTCTAAAAAAAGAGTATGGACAAACATGTTCAATGAACGATTATTCTGCACCAATTTAATTTGCAGATATTTTAACTTTTGAACTCACTACATAACATGGAAAACTCTGAGCACAAACCGAAAAATAATTATAGTCTACAAACCATATCAGTATCATGGGCAAGATCAACATTTGAATTCAGTTCCACACCAAATGATTTGGATGCGTTCCTTGACAAGGAATTCGTAAAAAGTTCTTAATTTTTCCTTGTGAAATATTTTCCGGAATTGCTAGGTTTTAGACTCCCACCAAATCTTGACATACCACATCCGCCTGTTCAAATTCAACTACCTAAGCAACAATGTACATCCTCAAAAACCGAAATTTCTCAAAATTGTGTCTACCCGTTCCAGATCAGATGTTTCAAAATTGGGAAGTCCCATTTCTTCCACAGCTACAAGGAAATTCCTCACATTCTCAAAATACTGATATGTAGACAAAGCTGCTCCATCAGGAACAACAATCGAATCACTCGGACTTTCTACAACCTAGGATCAGCTGCCTCATACCATTTTTCTAGTATCAATTATCCGACATAAAAAAAAATCGAAATCATTGGTGTAAGCTCCCAAAAAATTGGATAGTTTTATAATTCTTACAATTAGAAAAAAAACACCCAAAAAAACAAGACAGTAAGAACATAACCAACGGTCCTTCCACACTCAACAAGCATGTCATTCCACACTCTTGTTTTTAATTTTTCTGGACAATTTCTGGAGTCGTGCTTAGCAATCTTATTACAAGATTTACACATTCTTCCTAGATTCTCTAAGGCTTCCTCCCTGGGGCCTTTCATTATCTCCGTTTTCTTCTTCCTCCCCTTCGTTTGAGAAATGTTGGGATTTAAAACCAAGAGCTGAAAAGAAGATTTAAGAGTTAAAATCAAATAGGATTTTTATCATTGCAAAGATAAAAAACAAACTAAATAAATTACCCCGGTGAGGTATCAACTATAGGCTCTTCAACTGGAGGTGCTTCATTATTCATTGCATCCGTTTTGTTGATAGTTTCCTTGAGCTTCGAAACTCCAATAGACATTTCAGTCATCTTCTGAATAAAATATGAATATGTCTCAACACTAGTTGATGCATCATAAGCCAATTGAGTAGCAACCTTGATACAATGGGCAACTCTTAATGGCTCATGGTCTTCATGACCGGCCACTAGTCCACCATCAGACACCGCTCGATGTGTTTTGCCTTTTAAGTCCCACCGTTTCAAAATAAAATGATCCGAATCTCTTCGATGTCATAACGCTGAAAAAGCTTTAAAATGTGAGCACAAAGTAATCCTTCGAACTGAAAATTCTTACATTCACAGTCACTGTAAAGTCCTGAATTATTATTAAGGGTATTTGTGTAAATTTCATATCAAATCTAGGGTCATTTATGTAAATTGGTCGTTGGGTTTATGTTTCAAACGTACGTAACTGGATGAAACTTAACTCCGACTCATAAGTCCGCGTTAGGTAAGCGACCATATCACGAAAATTTGACAAAATGCCGGTTAAGCGGTTTTCTGCGTCTCTTGTCGGCACGAGTTAACGGCTTTACACTGAGTGGGTCATTGCTATAAATGCGGTGAGATAGAATATAGAAGATTAAATTTAGCGGGATGGGCGGAAAAATAATTACGACGCCGACGTCAAACGAGTTGGCGGTTAGGGCGTGAGGACCTTAAGTCTAATTGTAATATATTAGGCTTGGGCCTAAATATATCGCCCAACTAGGGAAAACGAAAATCGAAATAGAACCCACGAAATCGCGAAAATTGAAAAAATCAAAAATCGCCAAACTGAAAATCGCTAAACCCACTTCTTCTTCCCCAATTTTAAGCCCTTTCTAAAACCTAGGAGAGAAAACAAAATTCTCTCAATTCCCATCGATTTTACTTTAATTCTTCACACTCTCAAACCTAGAAACACTAGAATGAAGTGAGAGAATTGAAATCTCTTGGAAATTCGAGCATCCCGGCTTGAAATCGCCCGCCTTGGGGTGAGTGAATGCGTCTCCAATCGATTCCACTCAAAAACTTAAACGCCCAATCACTAACAACACTCAATCAAGCGTGGGGATTCAAAAAAATAGTGGAATTGGCGTCGTATTTCCGCGAAAGGTAAGTTTGAATTCGTTTCAATTAATAGTTAGCTTCAATTTCGATTTCTTGAGGGTGTGATGCTGAAATGGATTGTATTAGGGGTGTTGAAGGCTGGCAATAGCAGTTGGACGAGCTGGAGTGGAGTGAAACAGTGGTGGAGTCGAAAAATTATTTGAATTGCGTCGTGTTTTTACGAAAGGTGAGTAATTTGGTTTCAAACAATTAGTTTAAACTCGTTTTAGTGGTATTGGATGAAAGATATTTGAATGGGTTGGTTGTACACTTCGGCAGTAGCTCGGTTTGGAGAAGGAGAGCTGCGATTTTGGTGAGGCAGCGAGCTAGGAACGATTGTTGCTGCTGACTTGGTAAGAATTTGGTTATTCATTACAATTTCAAGAGATTTATGTCGATTTATAACTGTATAAGAGTTGATTGAGTAATGATCGAGGGATAAGGAACACCCACCGATTTTATTAATAGAATTAATGTTAATTGAGAAGTGGAGAATGGGTTGTAGTTGAAATTTGGACCGAATTGGGATAGAATAGGATTGGCGTCGATATGAGGGCTGCCATGGCGAAAACAATAGTAGAGACCGTCAGAGTTACAGTGCCAGAAATGGCCTGTAGCTCTGTTAACGGTAGTTAGATGGAAAGTTATCCGAAACCAAATTCTTAACGTCGAGAATTCTTCTCGACTTACACTAGATAAGAATTCCTCGTTGTTCGATCAATTCTAATAATCGACGTATTTGTATATGCTATTATAGGAATGAATTCGAGTGGATTGGGTTAAGCGGGATTGATTCAGTTAAGTGGGCTTGAGGAGAACGGAGCTTGCTAAGGTAGGAACCTACATCCCAATATATAGTCTGCTTATTTTCATGCATGATTTGAATTGCTTAAATTGGAAATAGATAGTTTGTGTATCAACCATGCATGTATATATGATATTCATGTTTTGCATTGTATTTCCTCGCTATAAACTATATATATAGATAGCTTTCGTGTGAAATGGGTTTTCTGAAAAATCGGGTAGCGAGGGATTGTTTCTTTGTTAAAAGTTAAAACTGGTTTTGGGAAAGGTTCAAGTCTCTTGTCTCAAGAAGGAGAGAGAGATGGATTTTGAAATGCGGGTAAAATTACCCGGTTGTCCTATAATTAGGGCGAGGTTACGGATTTTTCCCGGAATGGGTGTTGTTATTTACGATGATTAGCCGTTTGGGAATCATCGGTTGTTATTTACTATGACCGCCCGTTTAGGAGTCATAGGTTGTTCTACTTCGAGGATGGGAAATCCGAACTCACACCTATATAATCAACAGTTTTAAAAGAAAAACTAGATAGGTAACTAGAGTATTTGAAAACAATCGGTAATACGAGTATATATATATATATATTACTATGTTTATCACGAGGAGATTTAGAAAAGGAACCGTGAATTCTATAAAGAAGGAACCTGTTGTCGCATTTCCTGAGACGCCGAGTTAAACTCTAGGATTCCAACTGTGGTGTACACCTTTCGAGGTGGTGGGCCTTTAAAGGGATGCATCACTGGATGTAGTCCGGGAATTCCTTTTCTACTTTTCTAGATAACCATGCTTGTACGTGTCACGCTGTATGGTGATTAGCTTGTGTGGGGTTACATGTTACCTCGATGAGGTTTAGACGCGAGGAGTGAGAGTTTAGTCCACTCCTGGATGTGTGTCAGGATCCTGAGCAGTCTGCAGTCGTCGAACGGTTGACCACCGTAAGTTAGGGGACAGCCCGTATGGGGGTCGTGGTCACAGGGCCCACCTGAGCCCTAAAAGCTTTGGGGATTTTGTGTGTACGAACACAACAACGGCATTTCAGCTCCCTGCCGGTAAAATCAGGAAAACAACGGTGCATGGTTCACACTGGGAAGTACTGAACCGAGATTGCCTGTGACTGGGGCTGAGTACCAGTCGTACCCTCACCATTCTAATAGGATGCAGCGGCCACAATAGTTGTATGATGACTGTGAAAACTCTATTTTGAATATTAAAGAAGCATGCCGATATGATTTATGCTAGCTAGTGATTTATTGTATAGTCACGATATTTGAATACTATTATAGAAACCCTGCATGTTTTAAATGTTTTGTATAAGTAGTCTAGTATTGGTTATGTATGTTTCTACTGGGCATAGTTGTTTGCTCATCCTACTTAACATTTCAGACGAGCCAGTTGCGGAGGAGGCTTTTCCTAACCCTAGCGATGAGGGTTATGGGGATTTGGGAGGATTCCCTTATGCTTGACGAGAGACAGAGTCAAGTTTACATTTTGGGCTGTATAGAGATAATCTAGGTTATTCTTTTGCTGTAGATAATGAGCATAGCTCTTTTCTTTGGATGTATAGAGATAGTTCTTTCTTTTGTTGTATATATATAGAGCTCAGCTCATTTTGATGTAAAATTTGATGTATTTAAGTAGCGCTATTACACTTACATAGTTGGTGGATGGGATGTGATGTGGTTTAGAAGGTTGGGTTGTATATATATGGTTGTTGGAAGGGTATTATGAAGTGTCCAGGGTTATGACAGGTTTATGACAAGGTTATGACAGTTTTTAGGGTTCTGACGTCGATCAAACAAAGGAAACTCTGCCGAAATTTCGGTAGAATCGGGATAGGTGTCGGCCTCGAGATTCATTCCACGTCCTCGGGATGTGTGTTGGGTCTCGGGGCGTGACAATCACCCTCCAAAGTTCCTCTATTAAAAGTCACTTTCCAAATTGAAGTTTGCTTAATGTCTCTTGTCTTCACCGTATAAATTCCTGTTCCATGTATGTCTATCTCTTCTCCAACAATTCTATACTTCATCTTAGCCTTTTCTAAATGTTTCTTGAATTTATTGAAAGCACTAATGGTATAAACTTTACCTGTATGCTTGAGGAGGAAAGCATCCTTAGCCACAATGCGAGAAGTATGTTCGGTACGGTAATCAGATTCCCTTTCATTCTTAGCTATCGATTCCAAAGACCTCTCATTACCATGGACAAATTCCATAAGTGTAGTCATCGAACTAATGAATTGATCATAATGAGAATTCATTGATTCACTTCGCCCAGTCGTATGCATACCAGCAAAAAAAATGTCATTGTGATAAGCCGGAACCCAAGACGTCACGGTTTTTTTATATATTTTCATCAACCAAGTATTTTTCAATCAAGTTATACTTCAACAAAGAGTCGCCACCGCTTTCAAAATCAACAATCCTATATGACTTCCAAATAATATATGTAAGCTCAACACAAAGCATCGAGCCTATGGTAGACAAATGACAACTTCTCGAAAATTTTTGCATAATGTGCTAAAGACAAAATCGATGTCGAATAGTAGGGAAAACTCTTCTAACCGCTAGCTGCTTTGCGATCATCGCTAAATCTTGGTCGATATAAGTATTGAAGTTGGTGGGCGACCACCCATAGCTGCAAGCCATGTCCGAAACAACCACACAAATGTCTCTTACGTCTCATCAAATAGCGGGGCACAACCAAACCTGAATGGATCGCGCATGTGGTGGTTGACTCGATAAAAGGAGCAAACGGCATACCGTAAACATTAGTTCTATATGTTGTATCAAAAGATACGACATCTCCAAAGTACTCATATTGGACACGGGACCTTCCATCAACCCAAAAGAAATTTACTACTACACCTTTTGTATCTAATTGAACGGCATAGTAGAACTGAGGATTTTCAGCACTCTTCTGCCTAAAATAGTGAAGTACGGCTATTGCATCATTATCTTTAGGCATTTTTCTCGTCAAACCATAATGGTGGTTCCAACAATGCTTTCTTTGAAACCCAATCTCATCCCCATGGAAAACGTCTGCCACTTTCCCTACAGGTATACCGTTGTCATGAAAAACCTTTGTCAAACTCTTTGCAGCTTCAGGCATATTTTTGTTACCTTTCATATATTGTCTCTTTGATGGAGTGACGAAACCATGGCTATGGCGATTTTCAGCCAAACTCACATCATATATATCTTCAAGTTTTCTTTTTGTAACTCGCATTCTAACTTGGCAACTACATCTAATAGTCGAAGTACTTCTCGAGCTACACCTTCAATTTCTTCTTTCTTGTTATGGACCCCTCGGCGGAGCAAACCAATAGACAACTAGAAGGCAATTCCACACCCGTTTGTTTTTTATCCGTAGTCCTAACACGAATCTCAAATCCCTCATGTTTACCAAACTCTCTCAGTAAAGTCTTTGCTTCATCAACACTATTAAATTTCATACCTAAGTGTGGAGCAACTAATTTATTAACGCCATTACTTTGAGAATCGGTACAACAAGAAGAAGTGCCAACAAAGCTCTAATATTTTCTTCCATTTCTAGCAAAAAAAAACAGAGAAAATATCAAATGACGCAAAAAATAGATATTAATGACTCCCATATATTAAATTGACAATTTTAACGTCTATTCTAATTAGCAAAAAAGCGATTATGGTATAAAAAGGGCTATAGAGCAATTCTTCGAGAACAAACAACTAAGAATTCTAATTCAAAAAAAAAGCACTTAAGTTCAAAAGGACAATATCAAAGCAAAGAATATTAACTTCTTACAAATCGGAAAAACCAAAGAACGATAAAATAAGATTAACTTACCTTGGTTTACTGAGAGATGGCTAATTCCAAAAAAAAAAAGTATAGTGATTTTTGTGAAAAAGAAAGATAATGGGCTCCAATTGAATAGTCGGGTGATCTTTTGTGAAGAAGAAACCGGGCGGTTTTTCTCTGTAGAGAGTGAGTGAGGAAGAGAGAGGAAGAAGAAGTCTCGGGGTGTTTTGTTGGGTTTTTTTTTTTTATGAATAGAAAATCAAAATGACCATTATACCCACCCTGAATTCTTTGTTTGATAAGGAATAGTTCTTGGACGTTGGATGGGTTGTGATCAAACGGACGGACGAAATTGTCAAGATAAAAGTCGTCGGATGGGGATATATATATATATATATATATATATGGGGAGGGATCAATATACCATGCTTTATACCATGGCCCACAACTTCACCCACAAGATTTAACTAGAACCTAAATTTTTTATGGATATGTCCAACAAACCATGAAAGATCACCTCCACAAAATTTCAAATTTATTTTTAACAATGATAGTTTAACAATGTCAAAAAGATAAAGTTGCAAAAAATCGAAAAAATCTATTCATAGTAGAAGTTAAAAAATTTAAAAGTTGTAAATGGGCGTGGTATAAACCATGGTATAAAACCATAGTAAACGGATCCCTCCCATATATATATATATATTTAAATGATGACAGGTTGACTGGTCACAAATGATCCTTCTTTCAGTTTTGAGACTAGTGTGAATAGACCTGAATGGTCGATCATTTCAAATATATTATTGTCTGGGCTTTTAAATGTAATTTGGCTGTTCCCATGAAAGAGTTTTAGCTTCAATTAGTACATAATTGTGCGTGTCTATCATGTGAAATTCTAACCACTAATTTATTATTATAACTAAGAATTATATATCAGAATTTGCTATGACAAATTGCGGAAGATAATACTAGTCACAAAGATCCTATTGTTGTCGACCATGACTAGCATGAGTTGCATCAAAACTCTGTAGCAGGAGGAAGTGACGGACACTGACTGGACATATTCACATTTCGGATGTCTTGACGCAAAATGAGTGGGCACCTTATCTAGGAATTCTATGAACCACAGGATGGCAGGAGTAAGTTTTAACGCCAATTACAACGTTATTCTGAGAATAATGACTGATTTTTAGATTTCCATTTTAGTTCCTTTAAGGGGTAAACATTCCTTGTTTTAAAAGATATCATGTGAGTCTAAATAGATTTTTTGGTTTAAATATATATTGTTGATTTTTGTTGCACCAGGCCACCAAGGAGGGCAAGGAGTTTCATTTATTTCAAAAAATATGAATGTAGCGAACTTCAGTAAATATTGAAGTACTTTAATCGTTTGAGACCAAATACTTAAGGTTGTAATTTTCCTTGGGTGTTTTGGCATGAAGTTTATATTCTCTTCGGCTAAAAACGGTGATTTCCTCCTAGAACTACTGGTGTTTGGGCTCTATCATAGTCGAGTTTCAATAGGTTCAGGCTCCACTCCTCGATCACATTGCAAGACAACTAGACAGGGCGAGCTTGAGAGAGCTAATTAAAAAAGGGCTGACCACAAGGAGAGTTCTCATCTTATATATATACTTTACCTGCCCTATCTATCTTTGTCTCTTTCTCTATCTGCCAGTTTCATGTGAAAAGAGGTCGATGAGAGTGAAAATTCCAGCTTACAACTGCTAACCACAGGTGGGGACTTGGTGTTTTAAGACAATGCCGTGACGATAAGGTCAGTTTTTGAAAATGACATGGAAACGCACAGAACTGAACGTTTATAGGTAGAGAGGCACGTTTGTAGGTAGAAGCCAACATCTCTTTTTTGTGGACCTAACAAGCACTAAAGATGCTCAACATGAACAAACTTATTACACATTATTTAGGCACATCTCTTCAACTACAGTCACCCAATTGTTACGTTCTTCTCTAAAATCATATCTTTTTTTAGCAATTAATGAGTGTATATATGTTGTTTTTCTTGTTCCCTTACAAACTATGTGAATGAAACCAAGTTTCTGTTAAATGTGCTTATTCATCATTTATTTGTTGGGATAGTGAAGTATATGATGTTTCACCAAAAGAAAAAAGTGAAAGTATACGATAGGTCCATTACCTAGTGTGCTAGTCCCACTTGTTTTTTCTGGATTTGAACATACTTGAATCTATATCGATTACACTTTCAATTCAGTGGAAGAGTTGGTTGTTCCTTTTATTGTGAAAATTCAAATAGGTTAATGTGACATTTCTTAACAATTACAGGATTATTCTCCAGGAGTCAGTTTTGTAAGCAACTATGGAGTCAGGTGTCTCAAGTTCTAAAATAGTAAAATGAACTACTTGAGCTAACAATGAATATATGATCTGTATAACGGTTAAGTGTACGTACGTTCTTGATGTGTACGTACATATAATGATATAAGTTGCTTAAAGAAAAATAACAAATCCTCGTGGTACTGACTACTGAATGTCTCACATGCATTTACACATACATATCCGGTTTGCATGGTGCAACTTAAAAAAAAATAATTTAAGCTTTCCGGCCATTAGTTTTCCTCGTTATCACTCTCTGAAAGTCTGAAGGAGTGAATCAATGGACGACTGAAGGCTTGGATGTATTCGTATCAACTTTTTGGGGCCATGGGTTTTTGAATTGTTGGCCCATCTTTTAAATGCTATGTCAGACCTCAGATACACAAGTGCTTTGAGGCACGTAGATTAGTTATGTCGGTCGCGAAAAGAATAACTGTCAAGGTCTCCAATTGCCTAAATAAGACCGACGCTTGTTAAATGTCCAGATAAAGAGAAAGCTCTCACTGTCGTCTCTCATATGTAGCTAAATAATGTATTTTCTTAATAAATTTTGCGAGCAATCAAACAAGCCTAATTATAGAAATTCTTGACTATATGCATAATAATTTGGATATTTCAGGTTTCAGATCAAAGATTTGAAACCCGTATGTGTTTCATACTTTCATATTCAAACCTGGCAAAGGGATCTGGATTGGGTCGGATATTGATCAAAACCCTATGTCATGGCCCAACCCATCTTAAATATTAAGCATGATATATTAGTTACTTCTTTTGACTTACTCTTGCTTAAATGGAAGGCTTTTTTGAGGCCATGCATACCATTTCTTTGCCAGCACTTAAGTATCAACTCGTGCGTTACCTTGCACGTCCGCGTCGTAGCTATGTAATCACAGTTAAGGATTTATTTGACTTGACAGCAACTACGTGTCACTTCTTTATACATCACTTGAATTTTTGTCGGGTCCACCCGCACGTTTGGATGGACCAATTTATGCGTCACTCGAATGTATGTCGTTATTAGATGCGTGCTACCAGGCTTACATATAAACGACAAACCCTAAAAAACCGACTCAACCCGATTGCGTAAGGGATCCCTTGCTTAAATGCATATACAAAGTAGACTCCAATGTCCAATCAATCTTTTTAGTTTTGCAATCCACCGTGCATCTCATTTTCATCTTGCATTTTGTAACGTGTGGTAAATTCAATTGTCAATTAACTGTTGAACTATCCCTCCGACAAACCACAACGGAATTGAGGACCTAATTTTAGTTAGGAATCAATAGCTAAATATTATCACATTCCAGGATTTCCAGCTACCCAAAGTTCTAACCAGTAGAAGATCTTTTTTTGTGTGAAGTGTTTCAGGGGCGGATCCAGGATTGTCCCTCGAGGTGGGCTGCTCACGGTAATTCACACTACTGTTTTTTTGGGGGTTAAATTCTATTGTATTAACACTACTATTTTTTTTTTATTTGGCAAAGTTGGGGTGGACTGCAGCCCCCTAGGTCTGCCCCTGAAATGTTTACATAGCGTTGTATTTTATTATCAAAATAATATTTTCTATCTAATGAGCTAATATGTTTCTATACAGTATTCATTTTCTTGTATAATTTTCCTAGGAATCTTTTGCTGTTTTTGAATTACATTTTTTTATTTATTTGTGAACTAAACACGTACTGATATTGTACTTGGTAAAAGATGGTTTTCAGGATGATCAAGAGTTGTTATTTTCTGGAATTTTAGGTTTTGGTTTAAGATCCTGTTTGACAGATACTTGGATCAGACCAGGAACATGTTTCAACAACGATACAATTAACTTAGTTTTGGTGAAATAAATAAAGTAAAACTTTGATCCTATCAAATTTGGAAAGCTGAATTCGAGGTTGACTTTTGGCTTGCAATTTACGTTGGGCATTCTTGGATCTTGGTAATATTGTGTTGGTGCACAGCTAAAACTCAACGCCATAGACAACTTGTCTCTCCCAATGCCTCAAATTTAGCATCTTAATGAAGTCTCTCTCTTTGTGAGTGTAGTCTTTAGGTCAGCAAAGCCTTGCATTCCCCTAAGTGATGTCCTTAGTTCAAGGACTTTGCCATTATAAGCACCTTAATTGAACCTTGATGCATGTATTGTTTCACATTAAACTTAACTTTCGAACTAAGAAACCAATAACATGGCCAATTCTTCTGAATAATAAATGACAGAAATATTTTATTAGTGTGATCTTATCTCCCAGTCCTAGTGAATTTTGATCTTTGGTAATGATAATTATACATTTGTGAAATATTTGCCAGATCAGTGGACTCCACTTGCAGGTGTTGGATATAAATTGCATGATGTTTTACACAAGTATTGCGGCAGACCATTTGCCGGATCTTACTGCGATAAAAGTGTCACACGGGTTGATCTTCTTATTAATCACAAAAACGTGCACAAAATTTATTTTGTACGTAAAACAAACTACATTTTCTATTCAAACATCGGATCTCTAAACTGGAAGTTGAATCATTTGTTGAAGTTAAAAAATCAAGTTGGTTACTCCAAGAAAGATTAGAAATTGTGTTGAGATTGGTAGGAGAGAAACATGTTTCTCTGTAGTTTATTTGCGTCACATTTTTTTATAAAAAATTCATATATTGTTTAGGTCTTTAGGATTTGTTGGAACTGAAAACAAGGGCAAGGAAAAAGATAGGGCCTTGGAAAGGTGTTTTGTTGTCCTTTGCTCCTCCTTTATTTTGACCAGTTGAATCCTTGACTTTGTTTTTCTGGTGAGATTTACCATTTCACTATTTTCTAGTAAGTTAAGTAAACCATATCACGAGAAAATGAAATTGAAAGAGATTTTGGTGTTTATTGCGCGACAACTTGCAACATGGTTAAAGCAAAACCAGCGCAGAAGTTTTGGTGGGTACCACATGCATCTCTCATGGGTTCGTACTGTCACACAACTCACAAGTAATCAATGCCGGGTTTACCCATTAATCCATTTGGCTTATAATTAGGGATGGTGGGAGTGATGAATAGATATGGCACCAAGAGCTCTTGTACCAAATAGGGCTTTTGATTTACATTGATTGACCAAACCATTAACTTCTCTCTTTGTTTTTCTTCTTATGTTCTAACCATATTTGTTTGTACTTTGTAGCATATAAATTACTTATTAAAAAAAAGGAAAAAAGTAGCATACAAATCGGTAGAAGCCCTTATTTTTCAATGTTCTTAACATTTAAGGACAGCAACATTTTAGATCATGAAGGTAGGACAAGTGAGAGAGTTCTTAAGCAACTTCTAGCCTTTCTAGGGGAACACCATTGGAAGACTATAAGTTGTATTTTGTCCCTCCCCTTCATCAATCAATGTATATCTTACTAGAGCTCTAGACGAGAAGAAGAGAGTCACTACCTCAGAGTTGAGACACTTCTAATACAGGGTTGGAGTGTGCTTTGGGATCACAGTTAGACGATTTTTAGGATTTTGATCGGGTTAGATCGTTTTATGCAACTTTAACGTCAACACATGGTAAGGGCTTTAAGAACATGGGCTTTAGACATTTTGTTCGGTGTCATGCAACCTAAAACAAATGTTACCCTTACCACGCGTATCCATATCAACTGGTTTGCGGTTCTGCTCAGTATATGCACTGTTTTAGTGTTTTGCAATAGAGAATTTTTAGTGCAAAGATGATTTATTCTGAGGTGGATTAAATGGTGCCTACATCTAATTAACCATCAGAAACGGATTATAATTGATTCCTACACACGTCAAATGTATCTTAAGATAAAAATGTACACACTGAAAGGTTGATTTGGCGTATTTCATGAGGCCTATTAGAAACTAAAAAAAAATCATTTTCATCAAAGCAGTGAGTGGTGATTCTAGCCACTAAACAAAATTAAAGAGCACGAGATTGTTTATCGAAGAAAAAAAGAGCACAAGATTGAATAATTTTCTTGTCTTTTGGGGGAAAAGACGCATTGGTTGTTGGGTGGGCGTAGTCAACCCAACAAAATAGCCCGGCCATCAAAACGGCGCAACATTTGGACACCAGATGACGTGTCACGTGACTATTGATTTTTAGTGGGATCCACTCACGTGTTCACTACCCCTAGCTGCTGGTTTGTTTCTGACTTTTGTTATCTTTGTATGTTCCTTTGTTGGGTTGTTTTTACTTTCTCCTTCATTTTGTCGGATAGTGAGCTTGTGCCCGTGTGACCATGTTTATTATATTGTTATCTTCTACTGAAAATGGAATTAAATTAATTTTAGATTAACAATCCCCAAACAGTTTGTCTCTAGCTCACTGAAGAGCAGGCACACATTGCAATCCTTAGAGATCATTCCGTACTCGTTTCCTTCGTTGTCCATGTTAATTCTCATCTGTCAGTAGACTTAATTAACAATTTTATTCATAATTTATTTGTTAAGCTTTACTCCCTCAGTTGTACTACTTTGAAATGGCTCGGCCACATTTATAATAGAGCATCTATGGAGTGGCAGTGGTACTGAAGATGGTGTCCGTCATCGTGGTGAATGGTGATGATGGTATCATTGGGACAGTGGTGGAGGTGATTCATGGCCTTAAGAAGATGGTGAAATGTCAATGATAGTGGTGATGGTGGTACTGAAATATGAAAATGGTAGTACAGGATGTGCTATTGAAGACGTTGGTTTAGCAACGATAGTGGTGGCGGAAAAGGAGTTCTTTAATATACTGTCTTCTTTTTATTTCCTGATGGGTACCACCACTTGAAACAATGTGTAATGTGGCTAATTTGGACTCCCATATCTGAGTATTCATATCAACTAAGAATTCGAAGTAACAATACTTGATTGCAATTTCATTATCAAAGAGACAGGCACATTTAGTGAAAACTTGGCTACCACTATCCCAACCTACGAATATGTGAAGGGATTTCACCTGCTATCGCAGGAAGTGAATTCAACACCAGAACATAACCAATCCCAACCTACCTCGAGCACATTTAAATCTTCTGCTTCATAATAAGCACCAATACCTCAATTCAATCTTCTATGTAATGTGTCAAATCAATACCTCAATTCACCTACTCACACCAGGTACCAACTCTACCACTATAGGATACCAACTCTAATACCATACAATCACACAAGTAATGATGTGCACTGAAGGCTCCGAAGCCCGAGCCGTACACGTTCCCTTTTCACCAATTAAAAGAAACCAAAACTAGGTTGATTTTCTCCCTCACTCCAAAACATGCATGTGCTAAGCGTGAGGTGTCCATTAGAAAAGAGAAAAAACAGAAACAATTCTAGCAGAGTGCGGTATATACTGAGTTTCATAATATAACATATTGGAATTCTATATTAGGCCACAAAAATTAAAAGGAATCCATAACAAAGTAATCTTTCTCATCTTAAGCAACAATGCTTACAGGCCCCCTCTTAAAAGAAGAGTTGAATCCACTTCCCTCGGTCTGCAACCTTGTGATCAACCTCCTGCAAAATATTTAATGACTCGTATTTGGATGGATTCTTCGAATAAAATGGCCAATGACATAGCCAAATTCAAATTGCAGTAGTTCAAAGTTCGACTTTCATTAGAAATTTCATAACAGAACTACCCTAAGAGACAACCTCAGACATTCAAAAATGAATCAAACGGTTTGTCCCACTACTCTAGGAAGAAGAATGATCCAGTACAGAGTACTGAATAATTCAACTTTACATTTAAACAATTGAGCTTTCTTTCACTACCTTCCTTTGTTATCACTGCCTGAATCCATTAGAATCGTCAGTCTTTTTGCGGTTTTCGCGAACTCGCTGCAATGATACAAGTGAAATAACCTTGTCTGAGTTGAGAATGCAGATTCACAGTAGAAATGCGGCTTCTGATATTGAATTCACAGAAACATAAACAATATATTGCAAATAAAACTGACACCTTACCTAAAAGGTTCATCTCCAGTGTACTTAACTGCACCATTTGCATCCCGGTAGAGCACACGGCTGAGCATCTCTGATCTTTCTATACCAAACATGTTAGCTAACTTACTGTAAAGCTCTTCGTACGACCCAAGGACTGAAAGATCCAGGGTCCTTCCAACATCCTCTGATTCCAGAAAAACTTTACAGTGGCCAGTTTCCAGACCAGCTTCACTTGCGTGGCGATCCTTGTACCATGGAAAACCTTCGGGGGATGAGTTCTCTGGTGGACCATGCTGATGGAGTGCGGATCCAGAGCCATCAGACAAGTTTGTCGTCTTCTCCAGATTTCCATCAGATGAACTGTTTCCAGTAAGAACTGGTGAAACTGGACCACCAGAGCAGCTAAGAGAGATCTGCTGCTCAGTTAGAATGGGTTGACCGAAGAGCACAAGTTGGGGTGTTTTTCGGTCCTCAGATTTCTTTGAATTCTGAGTAGCACACCCCATGGTTAGCAAGCAAGACACATCCTCATCACTGTTTTGGTTTCCCATGGTAATGCCGCTGGAAATTGCAGAGGGTGGAGCTGAATGATGAACTCGCTGCTGAATACCGGCCTGAAACAGACCCGACTGCAGTCTGTTGAGGTGGAGATCTGAAAAAGGTGAACTAAATTGAGCATGCCTGGCTCCCTGTATGCCTGCAGGAGTGTCGTCTGATACACAACACATGAAACTGCCGGGTCCGAGGGGGTTGCTCGAGAGTGAATGTGTTGAGAATTGACCGTCAAACGGGAAATCTGGATGTTGTGGGATCCGCAACTTTTTCCTTGGCGGCGAGAATGGTAAATGGATGGCGGGCATGTTTGAAACCAACTCAACTAGCCATGGGCTGACACGTTTCACATTTTGTAATAAATCAGGCTCATCCCATGTCACCTACAATACAGTATAACAAAGATGTGTGAATAACAAAATACAGATACCGCATAAGATCAGCTCAGAGTACCAAATTTATTTTCCTTTCAAACAATTTAAAACAACAAGTCCGTAAATAAATTAAGTTACTTTTAGTGCCCAAACACAGGTAACTAGCGGCAGATTTGGTGTAAGTAGTGGGCGTATGGTAGTTTCATCACTTATGCATGAGCATACTCTGCTTGGAAGATAACCATCGAGTAACCATGACTGGATCTCTACCATATATAAAACCACATAGTTACATATAGCTAATTACACACCAGCACGCATCAATGAAACGACAACAAACCTAGAGACAACTGAAAAGCCATGTCCTGATAATTTGAGGGAGTTCATAATTTCCTTAAAATTTATTTACATCTCAATCCATATACCTTTAAGGTACAAACTTTTCAACTTAGTTACTAATTTACATCTCAATCCATATACTTTAAAGGTACAAACTTTTCAACTTAGTTACTAATGTAGCGAAAAAGAAAATTCGGACACAATACCATTTTCTCAATCATTCATATACACAAGGATTTAAAGTTCGCATAGACATATCCGGTAAATATATATGAGAGTTACCTGGAGAAGTCTCCATGGTGACCCAGGCCAACGAATGGGGTCGGCAACCTGAACAGATGATACTGTTCCCATGAACCAGCTTATCCGTGATGAATCCTCAGTTTCAAATGCCATCTTGAACCTCATTCCGGAAGTCCACTGGATCCTGGTTGCATCCACTACAGATGAAGCTTTCACACAAAACTCTGGAGTACTTGCTCGAGGATAGTAAACAACTTCAAAGGGTTGCCCATTTGCGGCAAGGGTTGCAGCTTCAATAACTGACTCGGGCCTCACTTTCGGCTTACCCCTCAAACCACCACCAGAGTTTGCATTCCCACAATTTCCATTTCTCATAAGCTTATTTTCATCTTCCCTCAAGAAGGCAGAATATCCTCCGTAAGGTGAGACACAGTTACCAGCAGCTGGATTCCACCCAGATGGCGATTCTGGTCCACCACCAATCCCTCGCTTTGCTCGCCTAATTCCAACACAAAGATCTCCATTTTCTGTTCTCAGAAAAACAATAGAGTCCCCAGCAACTAGCTTCTTATTGTTCACAAAAGTACTCCATCCTGTTGTCAACAGATGACGGCGAGGAGTCCCCCTATAGATATGCCGGAATTTCCAAATCTCACCGTGAACATCCTTGGCAAGGACCGTTTGGACTGGAGGGTCTGCAGAATAGTCCAAACGCGGAAAGATCGTCTCTGCACAGTAACGAGGGACAGAAAACCCTCCCCCATTGTTTGCATCTGACTGTGTCAAAGTCTTTGCAAAGGATGCTGGCTTATCTGCGACTTCCAATCCAGTATTTCCAAGACCCACATCTTGATCACAGTCAGGTTCGTTATTATTCACTGGAAGTAATCTCATCTTTGCATAAACCTCGTCCGTCTCAGGATCCGCCTTAAAATTCACGGCAACAACGCGACACAGAACACAAGCTGGAATTCTAGGAAAATGCCCAAACTCAGCATTGCCATGGGCATGTTCAGCATGTCCCTGAGGGAAGTAAAACACTTTCGAGTTTACTTGCGGCATCTGAACCATCCCTCCAGCACAAGCATGCCATAGTTGTGAATCCAAATACTTCTCAGTCATAGTGTCTTTGACAGTAGAATCAGTAGTAAAGTTGATCATGTAACACTAGTAATAATCAACACACAACAAACCCCTATGTCTGATGCTGGAAACAAAAAACAATAAGACATGGTATGTATAGATAAATAAAGAGTCCTAATAAAAAAGAATCCTTAAAAACAACAAAACAGACAAAGAGTCCATTGAACAACAAATCTCTTCTTCTTACCTTAATAAAAAAAATGCCACCGACAGCAAAGAACCCCAGAAAGCTTTCTCTTTTTAAACACTTGAACTTGAAATATAGCCTTTCCAGCTTCTGTCTCACATTTAACACTGAAAAGACACAATCTTTAAACTATAAATGAAGTTCTAAACCATTACAAAAACACCCCATCTTCCATCTTCCCCTTCTTTCCACCTAAAAAAACTGAAATTTCTTGACACCCAGTTCAGTAAAGCTAGTTAGTTTATTACTAGTCTTGAAATCCTTGAAAGTTAAAGTCAACTTGTTTATCTCTCACTACCACTCCTATTTTCTCTTCTCTACTAATAATAATAATAAAGTTTCAATCTTTTTTTGTTTTGAGACAAGTACTGGAAACTTCATATCACTTTTTTCTTTTTGTTTCTCTCACTTCAGATCTGAATGAAAAACAAAAACAACTCAACTCACTTTTTCTTTGCTTTCACTCTTTTTAGAACAAAAATATCAGATTTTTTTATTTTTTTTAAGAGGTTATTTAATGAGGGTAATTAAGTTGTTTTTTTTTTTTTTTTTTTTATATAGCACGAGAAATTGAAAATGTAGAAATCGTGAGAAAGATAATATGGTTAGTAGACTGTGGTTAGAAGTTAACTAGAGTTAAAAGGAAAGGAAAAGGATAAATATTGATCCGTCCGACAAACGAGATTTTTTAGCTAATTACGGTTTTGGGTTTTTGTTTGGACTTTCTACAACTGGTTTACTGATGTGATGTCATTAAAGTAGGGTTTTTTGGCAGCCTGCCATTTTGAGATCATATTAGCTAAATAGGACTAATAATTAATGTGTGACTTGGCAGATCCATACAAGAGTACATGTGTGATTCAAATCCAGAAAAGGTCAAAACAGTTTTTGGGAAAAAGAAGAACGTTTATCCACATAATCCTTGACTCCTTGTATTTGTCCACAAAATCGGGTGTTTGGTCATGAGACTAATAAAGCTCAAGTTGTTAGCGATGTTTGGGAAAATATTCTACCCTGATTCTTTTAAAGTACTCTCCAGCTGGCTAATTGGATACCGTTGATTCATATTGAATACATAATGGCGTGTATCTCGATTCTCATAAATGACTGGCCTCTAGCTAGAGTCCCCCAATATGTAATGCAAAAATAATCTCTTATGTTTGTAAGAATACGTTTGGCAACCTTTGAGAATTATAATCTTAGCTAAAATTAATGGGTTTTGGTTGCAAATAACTGATGAGAAGGGTGATTTTGGACATACCCATAAAAACACTCTCGTACCCCATAACTAACATAAGTTTTTGTCATATCCCAATAACTGTTTAAATCTAATAATATCTTCCAAATAATTTAGGGTATTTCCAATAAAAACAGTGGGCAAAATAATAAAAACAAAAACAAAAAACAAAATAACGACCCACATCTATTTGCTACCATTTTTTAGTAAAAGTTTTTTTCGCCCATTCTTCTTCATCCCTCTCTCGCTATATCTTCTACACAAAAAGAGAAAAAGAAAAAAGAAAAAAGAAAAATCCCTTACGAGCCTTGCCTTTCAAACACAGGTATATACTTGCAGAACGAGAACAAAAATCACCTCATAAAACGGTTGGATTCAAAGTCTATAAGTTGAATTTTGGAAGTCCTAATAAGTGGGTTGAAATTCAAAGCCTTGGAGATCGTGCTCTATTCTTGGGATACAACAGTTCGTTTTCTATTATGTCCAGCCATTTCTTGGGGTGTAAGAGAAATTGCATCTACTTCACGGACGACTTTTGGAGTTATTTTCGTGAACAAGGATTTGGAAGGCAGGATATGGGCATATACAATTTAGAAGACGACACTATTAACAAATTTCTTTATCCAAGTGAAACTCTCTTAGTTATGCCACCCCCAATCTGGTTCATACCAAACACATCATCTGTAGTGCACAACAAGCAATCAAAGAGGAAGCGGGCAATCAAAAAGGAGGAAGCAACAGAGCTTAGAGGCTTTTCAACACTCAACAGGCTACTACTTGGTCAAAGTGGCTGTTACTTTAGAGGCTTTTCAATTTTCAAATTAAAGAAGAGGGAGAGACAGTGGATGACATGCTATGGAATTGTTCGAAGGTGCAGGAACTATGGAGGTGGCCGGTTAGCTTACCTATTTGATGCCGTCAGACTAGAAGCTTTGGCCTTAGTGAGTTGGTGACTCACTAAAAATCTAAGTAGCATTATTCAAGATCTTTGGAATGTTGCGGTGGTTTATCTCATGGTGCAAATTTGGATGACCAGGCATAAGTGTTTGTTTGAACAGAAGAGATCTCAGCAGCAAGTAATGAAACATTATGGTTAAGCAAGATGTCTTTGCTACTGAAATGCTATCAAAAAGGGAAAAAAAAATGCGTCTTTTTATTTACAATTGAATCACGTAGAGTAAATGACTTGTTTTAGTTAATAAATATCTTGGATACGCCTAATAAAAAAGAAGAATAATTTAGGAAGTTAGATATGTCTAAAATCATTTTATTTATTTATTTTAAAATTGGGGTATGGGAGTGTTTTGTTGGGTATGTCCAAGATCACCCGATGAGAATTAAAATTTTAATAAGATTTGGATTCTCACTTTGGTAGGAATTTGATTCTCTTCCTAAAACCATGTTAAACTAATTTGAATCAATTTGAAGATTTGGTCAAAATCAAATGTTGGTATAAAGCTCTTAATATTAATATTATAAATAAAAAATACGAATCAACCAAAGGACTGAGAAAAGAAAATAAAAAGAAAAGAAAGAAAAACTAAACTGGTCAATTTAAATTCGTGAATGTAGATAGTTTGCCTTGTATTAATTAAGTCAAAGATTCATTATTAACCAGCCAAACTACTCAGTTTTTATTTATTTTTTTGGTAACCAGCTAAACTACTCAATAATGATCTTCTTATATTTTACTGGTGTTAATTTAAGAACAAGCCAAGCAAAATATTCATGCGTACTTGGGTAACCAATAGGAGTAACTTTATGGCATATAGTTGCGATATTGAGAAGTTGTTCTCCATTCCCCCGATCAAACAAGCTTAACTTGTTGTCCAACATAGGCTTCTAGTTCATAGCTCTAATATTTGTTTCCCATAGTACATCCATTTGCTCATATATCTCTACTAGTAGTATATCCTATAATGATCGTGGCCTCTTAAATTCATTCGGGTCTTTTTCTTACGCATAATACCCCTTGATAAATAATAAAATCAAATGCCTAAATATTTATTAATGAGGACTATTTTGTCTTTTTATGTCTTTATAAATTTTCAGTACCGATATTGTCCTTAAATAAATTTTTTGCTTAACACCTTTGAATAAGAGCAATCAGTCTTTTCATGTAGCAGTATATTAAAAAACCAATTCCACGTTATTTTGAATTGTACGCCTTACTATAAATGGCATTTAATTAGCAATGATTGGGTTATTTAATAAGACGTTAAGAAAAAGGAAAAGTCTAACGAGAGAATACGAAGCGATTCTTTTCCCTTCTCTCTCATCTCTTCTGTTTCTCATATTTTTTTTTCTCGTTACAATGAAATCCTTTATGTTCCAACACTCTAATCAAACATCTTACAACTTTAGTCAATTTATGAGACAAGTGATTGCTTGAATCTATTAAATAGTGTGAATTGTTAAGGAATAGTAACATGTTTCATTCTTGTAACAGCTAAGGTCTGTTGTGGAATCAAGCACTTCTGATTATGAAAAGGAGAAGTTGCAAGAGAAACTTGCAAAGCTTTCTGGTGGTGTTGATGTTTTAAAGGTTTGGTCCTAATTTTCAATAAATTGCTTCTTTTTTCTTAATGGTGATAATGGTGTCGATTTTTTGTATTTGCAAATAATTTCCAAAATAGCCAGATGACTACAATCTGATTTGCCTATTGAAATATTATAGAAATATTATATGTGGTATGGGAAGCTGATGAGTGCTTGGCGTGAGTTTTCTTGTAGATTGGAGGTGCTAGCGAAACTGAAGTCGGGGAGAAAAAGGATAGAGTTACTGATGCACTAAATGCAACCAGAGCGGCTGTTGAAGAGGGAGTTGTACCAGGTAAATTCAAGATAGAGTATATACTTTTAAAGTGTTGTTTATCCTCAAATCTCCCCACAGCTCTCTCCCGACTCCAAATAAAAAAACTCTCAATTACACCGATTATGTTGACAATGAGAGAAGATTGAATGTTTTAAGTAAAGCGTTTAATGACCAATAGGATTTACATTGAGATGGAATTTAAGTAAACTTTTTGTTTGAGGATAAAGTTTGTTTATTTATGGATGTGATATTGAGTTATAAGTAGAAGAAATGAAGCAAAGTCTGTTTATTTGAGATTTGTGAAGCTGGTTAAAGGTATAGAAACTGTTTTCTCTTTTGAATAAAG
The DNA here is from genome assembly GCF_015680905.1 of Coptis chinensis. Lineage (NCBI taxonomy): Eukaryota > Viridiplantae > Streptophyta > Magnoliopsida > Ranunculales > Ranunculaceae > Coptis > Coptis chinensis. Next base: position 58,680,105 of record NC_141463.1, read on the forward strand.
ATATTGTTTTATGAAGTTGTTAAGGTTTTGAGTGAGAAATGTTATTGAATATGTTTCGAAGTGTCGATTTTTTTGGGATTTGATCTTGGTGTGATTGCTAGAAGTCAGAAATTTATCTTGTGGAAAACAAATTATTGCGAAAAAAGTGGAAATTTATTCATTTTGTAGTCTTTTCCTAATAAATTTGCTGTTCATTCTTTTCATGTTCAATATTATTTATTAGTTTTTTGTTGGTGTTTGTTCTTTTGGTACATTTAGGTAGCAATTTGAAATCAATAGAAGAAATTGTTTAAGAAAATGGAAGAAATGGGTGCACAAGTAGCTCATCCAATTTATGTTCACCAGCCACTTGCTGGTCGATACCGTGAACCACCAATGATGGCGAAAAAGCGAGATTTACCATGGCAAAATTCTAATTTCCTTAACCAGCAACAACAACAGTGGTATCAAAGCCCAAATGGTAATTGGGATCCAAAAGTTTATGAGTGGGACAAAGGTGAGGTTTGTTGCAAAGGTATTTGAAGCTGAGAATTCTGGCAGTTTGGGGACTACGTTGCCTGGAATAATTGAGACTGCGCAGAAAAAGAAAGGGGATAGTGGAATAAAGCCTATGGTTGTGGAGAAGTCAGTGGATGAAGAAGATGAGAACCTTACACTGTAGCTTGGAGGAAGTTTGCATTCCAGTGAGGAGCCAACAACTAGGCCCAACAAGCGTGTTCGATCTGGTTCTCATGACAAAAAAGGACTAGCACTTGCGGAGATAGACTATACTAAGGTGGGAATGACTTTGTCTACTTTGGGAATGACTTTGCCTACTTTTATTATTATTGTGATTGTTGTATGATTTTTCACTTAATTCTTCTCAAGACCATTTTGCGGTAAAGTTGCCTGGTATTGTAGTATTAATTTTTAGGTTTATTATTATCTATTTTACCTATTTTGAAATTTTGCGGCATTTGTTGTTGTACATTATAGCTTCGGTGTAGAGTTTCCCACTACAGAGCCTTTTCTAGGTATTAGGTAGAGAATGATAATTAGAGGTCCCATATAAGACTAAAATATAACAAAATTATGGACCTTAATTCAAGCTTTGGCTTTACTCTTTCCTCCTTGAACAATAGAATGTCTAGAAAAACTCGATGGTTTTTTTATGTTGCTTTTCCTTGCTCTGGGGAAGTCCTCTGTCATGTTGTGCTTGAGAAAGGGCATTTTCAGTGGTTAAGTTTCTATATTTTTCAGGGTGAGAAGATGCCAATTGAAGATGCAATTGTAGCAGTAGATGATTCAAGCAAAGGACGGTGAATCTGGACCAAAATCCTGCAATTGTCTAGATTTGTTTGAGGAGAATTACAAAGAGCTGGAGAGATGGGTGGATCAGTATTACAGACTTCTCACCAAACTGGGTCTATGAAGGCTCAGAAACCAAGGTAGGTGAAGTATTATTGTTTTCGTTGGTCTGTTTTTTGCTAAAGCATTTTGCCTAAGCTTCATATGGCACACTTTACTTTACATGTCTTGAACACAATTATTAAATACGAGTTTTACTATTTTTCTAATAAATTATTAAACAGGTACTAATTTCCAGAATGTTCCTAAAGAGTCGAGAAGATTTAGCAAAATATAAATGGTCATGCATGTTTGGGGAAGTGGAAGTTCTAGCTGAGGTTTAACAAATAATGTTATTCAATGCCATGCTCCACATCACAAAGTGGGAAGGATCCCTTTTTACGTAACATGCTCCAACAGGGTGGCTTGTAGTGAAGTGAGAGAATTTCAATTCCGAGTCAGCCGTACTCAAGAGTTCATGATGACTGATCCTAATAGTGTGGGCACAAGTGATATGCTCCTTAATATACGATTTCAAAATTTATTATCCTTGGGTTCTGTCTGTCATACTGGTTCCGTTGAAATTGATGGTGAAAATTCTCATGGAAGTGCTAGTATCAGATTGATGATGAAAGAAGATGATGAAGGGTTCCTGGTGGTAAATACTACTATGGGTGGCTTTTACCCATAGAAAGAAAAAGAGCATCTTCTAAAAGAGAAGTTGAATTCGTGGCTTATTCAAAAAGTAACTGAAGATGGTAAAGGCCCCAATTTGTTAGATAAAGAAGGTCAAGGCGATACATTTAGCGGTGTGCTCTTGGCTATGATCATATAGCACCAACAATAGCTGGCTTTGTGTGAATATCAATTTCCGTGATGTGAATGGATGGATTGCACTTCAATCGGGCTGCATTTTGTGGCGGTATGTTTTTTTTGGTGCACCAAAAATCCTATATACGCTTAAAGTACATAGTACAACAGGTTTCGATAGATGCAAGAATTGTTGTGGAAATAAGACCATTTAAGACACTCTTTTGCTCTTGTAATAATATAGTTCTCTCTTTAACTCCTTTTCGGGAGCGGACGGTTTGTCTTTTCGTCTCTCTAGATGCAGCTCTGGAGAATTAATAGATCCAACTCCCAAATTTCTTTTCGTAGGACACACACAGACCTTGCTTACATGAATGGACACAAAGGGATTGCGTTACCTTGCGAATCTTCTTTGACCATTCATCTTTCATCTCTTACTATGAAAGACACCAAGGATGATACTCCGCAGATATTACAGAGGCGTAAGCTTCACATAAAGTTCCTAATCAAAATGCTTCACAATTCTTTGATGTTGGTGTGCCGATGCCTCTTTGAAAGACTCACTTATCTTGCTTAAATGCTACTCAAGCTGCCGCCAGATACATCATCAAGTGTATAGGATACAATCATTCCAAAGAAAGCAGTTAGTTGAACATAGACTGGGATTGCATGATGAACCCGTACATGTTGCAGCCATGTGAATACAAAACAAATTTTGTGGTTGGAAAGGAAGAAAGGAATTTTTGGTAATTCGACAGCGGATTATCAAGATTCAGGTGTGCGCTTTTCTTTCGACGTGCTTCTTTATAAAATTCTTTGTGATGAATAAAGATTTTATTCATACTCACAGTCAAAGAAAAAAATTGTAGAAGTGGTAGGAAACAATATCCGCATGTATTAATATGTTTCGAATTCCCAACTGAGGTGAGAATAATTGACCACTTCTTACTGACCAGCCCAACAACTATAACCCTATCAGGTGTGAGAGGGATTTACTCAAGATACCAAAAGAAAAACCATACTAGATTACAGTGAAAGCATGCTCTTAGTGGTGCGTGAAAGACGGTGTGGAAGGCTTGGAACAACCTTGAAGGTAACTTTCATAATCAATGTCAGATTATGACTTGGGGAGTTCTATTATACAAGAAGTATCTTCCAAATGCAAACCAGCATAATGGAGAATCCAATTTCCGTTTTCCGTTTTTGCATTTTCTAATGGTCGTTTAGTACCCATTTTTTCAATGTTGGGTTTCCATCTGTGACAAGATGAAGAGCAGGGAGAGAACAACTTTTATCAAACTTTTTTGTTTCGCTTTTCCTAGAACTTGCTTTCACAATGCTACATCCAATGTGTTAAGTCAAATGACTCCCCAATTTGTTAGTTTATTTTATCCTTTGTTGTTGAACATATAGTGTCTCAGATCAATACTTTTGATTGTAGGTGAATGCCATAGTCCTTCTGCTTGCATCAACTCCATAATCTGACGATCTCTTATGGGTTTTGTGGGAACTGTGTGGGCTTTCCAGGTATACCTATCCATCTCTATCTTTTTAATGTCAGGCACGATAAACATTACTCTTATTTGAAGAGTATTGTTATGGGACCCTAATGACACCCTTTGCAATTTTGATTAAAGACGGTAGGTTTTGTTGGCCCTTGGACCTCAGGCATTTTCCAGAGGTACATCTTTTGTAAATGCTTCATTTGGAATATTAGTCCTATACTTCAATAAATAATATATAGTGGCCACATTTTAGTTCCATGCTATGATGGTAGTCTATATATGAGCTTTTCTTCTTCGTCATCTCAAGTAAATGTACATTGGAATATTCTAATAGCTTCCTTTTGGTTTATCAAAGAAGTAATTATGGTTTTTTTGGTTAATTGATTGTGTATGTATTACGGTTGTGTTTTTTCCATAAATTTTGAATCGGTGTTGTGTCATTCTTATTTTCTTACTGTAGATTGGATATTGTCAAATTGTGGTATAAACTATATTAAGATGAATTTAAGGTTGCACAGTAACATCTCCAATTGCTACCAAGTACCAAGGCGCACAAAGCAAAATGTAGTCTATTATTGCTCTGTGCATGCTGAACTGCGAAGTTCACCTAACAAGTACTACCATGAGTATGAAAAAGGTATCACACCAATATTGTTTCACCTGTTCATGAACAGTAGGTAGCATGATTGCTTATGAGGAGTCTTTATAGCTTCCCACCATCCACACTTAAAGCCAGTGACTGGGGTGGTAATTGGTGAGTGAGAACTGATGAGAACCATCATACATAGTGACCATGAGTGCATGATTCTGTATCATAATATAGGCCGTGTTTGATACTTCGATTTGTGGGAATACAATTTGCACACTTATTTATAACCTGAAATCTTATGGATATTTAGTGGGCAACTTTTACCACTAAAGAGCTCTAATCTGCAGACTATTGAGTTGTGAAAAGTTCGTACAAAATCAAGAGTTTGAGCTAACCTATTAATGTGGAAGTTTCGTAGGGAGTTCCCACCTATCAAAGACACCCTTAGTTGTTTGGAAATAATATAGTTGGAAATTGATCCCTTAATTTGGTAATTATTTCAACAAAAAGGTGATCTTTTTTTGTATCTATTTGTATTTTGTTATCTTTTTTGTTTGCAATAGAAAGTAGTGTAGCGGGAATGAACATTGTCAATCGGCCCATAATGATTTCAAAAATCACAGCATATTTTGAAAATTCTTAGTGTAAGCGATTTGGACGACCTTTTAACTTTGTAATTGTTATTGCTATAATATTATTTATTTGAATGCATTTGTTAGTCAGTGTTCATAGGGAAGCACATTTACCCTATTAAGAGGAGACTTAATCGTTAGCTAATACTTCATAGCAATCTCTCTCTCTCTCTAATATATATTACATGCAACTCTCTGGAGTTTGCTTTTTATCCATACATTTAGGCCTTAGCTTGACACCCTTGTAACTCCTATTCTCAACTTGCAGTTTATGCACTCTGGAAGGTGCCTGAAAACTTGCCAGTTTTTATGCTCAAGGGGGGCAAGGTATCACATTTTATCATTGGGGGAGCATATTTGATGTTTCTGGGTATTAGTATACCTGCTGAAGGAGTTCCTCCTTTTCAAGCTGGGCAACCATGGGCAGTAACAGTCCCTACCAATGTAGCTCCAATTGCAGTAAGCAATTGTTCCATGGACTTCTTTTCTTATTTCTTCCCTATAATGTAAATAATGATTATTTTGGTGGAGTTGTCTGTTGAATACTACTGGAATATTTGACAAGTCGGGACGACCACTATGAGTAGCACCGAAGCACTGAAAGCCGGTTTGTGTGGAAATGCTTTGCGAATAACCCAATCATTACCGAGATTCACTCGCAAAGTATCTTGAGCAAAATTAATTGTTTTTCCAAGTTGGTCCAAGATGTATATGGTTTATTTATGGAGGGACTTTTGTACAGGGAATCTGCAGAAGGTTATTACGTTCCCAATGCTGGATTTCTAGAGGATGTTGTGCTTAAAGATCCTGCTTTAGCATTGGGTGGTCTGATAACTGATTCATGTGGAGGCACATGTAATACTTCAAGTCAATAGAATAGCACAAACAGAGAAGTTGCAGACATAGGAGATGTCCACTCATAACATCATCTTGACAAGCCACATATTGAGGATTATATTACTAAGGAAATAATTTCAGAAACAAGTGGTTTGAAGATAACATGAGATACTTCTGTTGAGGTAACAAGCCCTCTATTCTTTTTGGAATATGTAGAACTATTTCAATGCCAAACTCACATCTGAAATGAATATGCAGCAATTATATTGCTTTATAAGATTCATTATTAACAACATTTTCAAACAAAAGAGGTTTGAAAAGTTATGCCAAACTATCAATTTTAATCGAAATAAGTATTTGTCATACATATTAATTTTTCCCTTTTTTTGGATGAGTGTATATCTATTACAACTGTACATGTGTTCATATTCACGAACGCTCCAATAAGATTTATTTGTCATTCATGTGCAGAGCACGTGCATTTTGCTAGTATACATATAATATTCTCGGTAATTTCCCCCATCACTGACAATGTTTTGCACAGTTGCCCTGTAACTGGAGTTACATTTGCTTTTCTTGTCATCACATTGCATACCATTGTGCGATTCGATTCTGAGAATTAAAATGTTGGAGAAAATTAGGCCTCTTACCATATGCACTCCAATTTTCAGGATCATAAACTCAACAGCCTCAAACCACTACTTGAGAAGATCATATCTCCATCTCCAAGTGCTTTTGTCAAAGGAAGACAAATCTTTGACAATATTGTTCTTGCCCATGAGATTATCAGGACTCTCAAGCAAAAGAAAGGTGCAGCTGGTTGTATGGCCATAAAACTAGATATGAGCAAAGCTTTCGATAGGGTTGAATGGAGTTTTCTTTTAGAAACGTTAGAAGCCAAAGGCTTCTACGAGAAATGGAAGAATTGGATTAAACAGTGCATCTCAACTACTTCTCTATCTTTTAAGTTGAATAGTTCTCCTACTGGTCTCTTTAAGCCAGAGCGAGGAATTAGGCAAGAAGATCCTCTTTCACTTTTCCTTTTCATTATATGTGTGGAAGTTCTATCTAGACTCCTTGACAAGGACGAAATCAACAAGCAACTTCATGGGATCAAAATTAGCCAATCAGATACTCCCATATCTCACTTGCTATTTGCTGATGATAGTTTTATTTTTTGCAAGGCTAATATTGATGAGTCTCACAAGCTAAGAGATATCCTCGATGTTTTTAAGAATGTCTCTGGCTAGGAAATAAATTTTCAAAAATTTGGCATTTTCTTCAACAAGAACACTCACCACAAACGCCAGAGATTGGTGAAACGGATTCTTAATATTAGCAAAAGCATTACTTCTGACAAGTACCTAGGAGCACCCTTAGTATTAAGCAGATGGAGTACACAAGACTTCAATGAGGTCACTACTCGAGTTTTTCAAAGGATGGAAGGCTAGAGAGCTAAGATTCTCTCCTAGGCAGGAAAAGTCACTCTCATCAAATCAGTCACTTCAGCCATACCGTCCTATCTTATGTCAATATTTGATGTACCGGCTACCACATGTTCCAAACTAGACTCAATGAATGCAAACTTCTTTTGGGGACAAAACGAGAACAATGCAAACAAAACTCATTTCATCTACTAGAACAAAGTTTGTCAACCTAAATCACAGGGCGGGCTAGGCATCATACTTGCCTCAAACCACAACATAGCTTTACTGGCTAAGCTTTTTTAGAGATTGATCAAAAAACCTAAAAAGAATTGGGCATCTAGCCTTATCAAAAAGTATTCTCCTAGAACACCCATTCTCAGAGCAAAAAGTTCATCTCATTCCTCCAAAATTTGGAAATACATTATAAAAGCTCGCAATGAAATCCTGCCAAACTTGTGTTGGCATATTAGTAATGGTGCAAACATTGACATTTGGTTGGATCCGTGGATCCCTACCATACGTGACCATAAACCTTTTGGGCTACCACCCAAGCCAAACCAGTTTAAGTTTGTATCCGATCTTATTGATCCCATAACTAGGATATGGAACTTGGATATTATAAACGAGTTATTCATCTCCGCAGTGGCAGACGAAATTCTTAAGATCCCACTCAATCATACTGTTCATGACGATACTATCAGATGGTTGGGAGAGAAGAATGGTGAACTCACAGTTAAATCAATGTACAAGTATCTTAGCAGTGATTACTAATAAGAGCCCAAAACTATAGTTTTAACTCCTTAATAATATTATATTTAGACCAATTATGTGTATAATAAATAAGAGTTAGCATTGTTTACGTGTTTCTGTGTATTTCATGTCTTGGAGTCAAATATGTAAAGAAATATGTCAGTTTAACAAGAGAAAGGAGCAAAGGTTAGTTGCTAAGAAGTTTTATGGTTAAAGCCTAAGTTTCAAGGAGAAAAAGCCTTTTTAAAGCCTAGTCAAAGCTGAAAAGTCAAAGTCAACAGAACTTTCGCAGGTCGTATCTTTGGACTCAAACCTCGGAATTTGACCTACTATATCTCAAAACGACCGGCTCGGAAAGATCTTTCTAATGGTTTAAGCCTTGACCCAATCATAGCAGTAAAAGTGGATGAAAATTATGTTGAAGTAATTTTGTATAGAGAAACCCTTTTTGGACATATAAATTAGGTTTTGGGCTTGATTTCATGGCCCAAAATATGGCTCCAAAGCCCATACATGAAATTGTAGACCTAACCCTCTCCTATATAAAGAGGTTTAAGGCTAAACAAAACTTGGTTACTCCCTTCTTTAGTTTAAGTTAGGTTTAGTTAATTAGTTTAGTTTGTAACCTCAATTAGAACTTTTTAATAAAAGCTTTAGTTTATTCAATTCAAGTATGTTTAATAAAATAGTTCTTCATGATGTCTTCTTCTATTTATTATTATGTTCATGATAGTCCCATGAATCAAAGCTAAACTCCCATTAGAGGGAGTTTGAATGAAGTTTTGAGAAGACTTGATTTGTTAGTATAGATTTGTTGTTTAGGGTTTCAAGTTTAGATTTTTCTTGACTTAGAGATAAGAAGAGTTTAACCTAAACTAGATAATAGTGAGTTTGTCATGAGAATGGGAACAAACTTTCCCTCATGCTAATTAGTTTATGACTAGAGATAGTATAAAGTAATTAGGGGTCATTAAAGGTCTAGTCTTTATATTTTAACCTTGTGTGAGAATATCTAGACTAGGGTTTTCTATACAAATCTATGCTAGCATGTTAAGAAATTAAAAATGGATTTCAATCTCTCTCTAGTTTTCTCCATATTTGATTCACTTATAAATAATTACTTTAGTTAATATTAATATAAGATCAATTGATAGTATTACCTCATAGTATAAATTCTCAACATAATATTACTCTCACCATTGTTTTTTTGTGTTTGATTAATTGAATTCCATTTATGTCTTGGTAGTTTAGGAGTGGAACGAATCCTGACTCTTTATATATTACTTTATTATTATTTGAGAGTAGGAATATTGATCTAAGCACTTATTTAGTTGATTGATTATTTGTGTTTACGCATAGATAGTCGATTTACATAAATTTGTCTTTATTAAATGGCGTCGCTGCCATCTTAAACTCTTTCAGGACAAGAATTCAATTGGTTGAGTCCAAGGGGCAATCCCCCATTCTCAACCCACCCACCCTTTTAATTTTTCTTTCTTATTTCTTGCATTTTTGGTATTGTTCAATGTTTTAGGCACAGGGGCGCCTGCCCTCCATTTTGCCTTGTTCCGAGCGCACTCGCCTTCCCTTGTGTCTACGGATTCACAGTGAAGAACACTGCGGTAAAGGTATTTCTAAATTTCAAAAAATTCTGAAATTATTTAGGCATAATTTTACGGTGTTGTTGATTTATTGGAATATTTTCAGATTTTTCCTAGTTGTTTTACCTAGTGAACTATTACCATCTTTACAGTGCTGCATTTCAACTTTCAAACCGTAAGTTTCGGGAAACTCTTTTGAGTAAGGTTACTTAGGAACTTCCAAAAATTCTAAGATTTTTACAGGAGTATCTATCATAAGTCAGGAGTTTACAGTAAAAATTTGAAGTGTTTTTTATTTGTTTTGACCACCTAACTAGTGGATTGTTTCCAGTGTGTTTCTGTAGTTTTACAACACTTAATCTCTGGAACAATAACCGATAAGGAGAGTTTGTAGAACTCTAATTGATCTAACTGTTTTACAGGAACACGCATGATCTATCAGGATTCTCCAATAAAAGTTTGGCAATTTTTGGCTTTGTTTTGATTGGTTAACCATTTGGTTGTTTGTGTTGTGTCTGAAAATTGTTTCACAAACTTTGCAGGGTAGTAGAAGGACTTTCATAACTCCGATTGATCTAAAATTTTACAGGCAACTTACTGGACATCTTAGCAAACTACTATAAAAATTTAAATTTTTTTGGAGCGTGCACCCACACCATATTAACCCTATCATTTGAGCGCGCCCGCCCTCAAAGTACTGAACATCGTGTTAGGCAAGAGCGCGCCTGCGCCTTTATAAGCCTATTTCCAAGCGCGCCCACGCCCCTTCTGAAGGAAGCCTGATTTTCCTAGGTGAGTCATCGGCTCTCCTTTTGTTCAAATTATTTTTATATTTAGTGCTTCCAATTTCTTAAAATATACTAAGATTGCGTATACAAGACGCTATTCATACGTGTAGCAAGGAGGCATTCAGGTACTCCTTCTTCCACTCCTCACCTCTTCTATCAGAGGAGTTTCAATTCTAGTATAATCAGGCTTGTTTTTTGTAGACGCAATGCTACACGCCTATCTAGAATTTCACACACTACACCTGCCTTAATGGCTAAAAAACCAGAGACTCCTCTCTCTGATTTTTATAAAGCAATAAACAATGGCCCTAAGTCATGCATCGTTCTTGAAGACCTAGTGGGGGATTTTTGAATTCCTCCGAATATATTTAACTTGTTACCGGTTTTCCATCGTTTAGACCACGAGAAGCCTTATCAACACATGCGTAGGATAGAACAAGTTCTCACTAGATTCCATCATCCTAGTGTAAGTCTGGATCAAGTTAAACTTAGGGTGTTTCCATTCACCCTAGCCGACAAGGCGACATCTTGGTTAACTGCCCAAACGCCAAACTCTATGGACTTATGGGCTAATCTTGTTTGGTTGTTCATAGAACAGTTTTACCCACCCCTGAAGACAGATAAAATGCTTCAAAAGATTCATTTCTTCCACCAGAATCCTCATGAATCCTTTTCAGAGGCCTATAATCGTTTCACTGATCTTCTCATTGAATACCCGCATCGTAATCTTGCGAAAGACACGCTTATTCGTGCCTTCTTCAAGGGGCTTTTATATCGTCATAAGGAGGTTCTAGATATCATGACTGGGGATAGTTTTCTTAGTAAAGGAGCCTTGGAGGCTTATAAATTCTTAGAATATCAATCTAAGAGGAACAACAATTGGGGAGGTAATGAATCTTCCTATCCACTCCTTCTTCTTTTGAGGTTAAATATGATCCCTAGCTTAAAACTCTTATCGATACCCTCACTAAAAAGGTAGATGCCCTCTCTGTTCAACAACAACTTACTCCAGTCGTGAACATTAACTCTACTCGTTGTAATGTCTGTTTTAGTCTTGAGCATTCTGACTTCTATTGTCCTCTTGTCTATGCACAGCCACCACCACAACCATCAACTTTCAACCAGTTAACTCAACCTCAAGGATAAGGAAACTTAGGTGACCAAAATAGAGGTTTAGTGCCCATGACCTAGAACTATCAACATTAAGACTTGAACGCTCAACAAGCCTTAATTCCAGTCCAACCATCTACAGCCAAAGTAGTAGTGACCTTGTTGGAAAAACAAAATCAAATTATGCAACAAAACTCCAACTTGATGAAAGATCAGCATGATCAAAACTCTAATATGATGAAACAAACGATGCAAATGATGCAGTCTTTGTGCCAAAAGGTTATTGACATGTCTCCTAACCCAAATAATAACCAAACATGCGTGTTTCCAGGTCAAGCAGTGCCTAATCCTAAGTCAACAAACACCGCCTTCGAAATAAACATTCAGTGTAATGGTAACATAACCCCAGGGGACCTACATTTGGCTACATGCAGTCACTACCCTTCGTTCAGAGAGAGTAGTTGATAACAAAGTGATTATGCTTACAGATCACCCGCAAATGGAAACTGAAAATGAAACCATACCGAATACTATCATAGAAACTGAAGACCCTACAACTGTAGAAGTTCCAGTCCAACCACAACCAAGAGGTACAACCTTACTAAATACCACCATAAAAATTGATGATCCTACACCTGTAGAGGTTCCAATATGGACACCTAGATGGAAAACGGCTAAAGATAAAGCAAAGACTAATAATATTTTTGAACCTTATGCTAAATATAGAGATAAACCACCATATCCCCAGAGACTAGTTGTGTCTAAAAAGGACGAGAATTTTGATGAAATTAGGGAAGTATTTAAAAATCTGACTATAAACCTACCTTTTCTCGATGATATAAAAAGTTTACCTGGACATGCTAAGCTTCTAAAAGAGTTGTGCACCAAGAAGAGGAAAACCAACATACCCCACGAAGCCTTATTAACTGAATAGTATCCCCTTTTATCTGAACATAATGTAATTGTTAAGTACAAGGACCCTGGTCGTCCTACTGTATAATGCACCTTAGATGATACCTTTATAACAACTGCTTTATTAGACCTAGGGGTGAGTGTTAACTTACTCCCTTTTTATTTATATAAACAACTAGGTCTAACAAAACTTCAGCCAACCAAAATGGCAGTTAGCCGATCGTTCTATTAAGTATCCCAAATGCGTAGTTGAAAACATTCTCGTTAAAGTTTATGATTTTTACTACCCCGTTGACTTCGTTATTCTCGACACAGAAGCTGCTCATAATTCCATTCCCATCATCTTAGGGCATCCTTTCTTGGCAACCGCCAATGCCCAAATCAATTGTCGGGATGGCTCAATGACTCTTTCTTTTGGAAATCTTTCTGTAGAAGTTAAAATGTTTAGACAAAAGTAGGAACAACTAGGTTTGCCTGTAAAAGGAGAAGTGAAGTCCATTGAGAGTTTTGTATATTACATTAGTGCTTCCAACGATCTCGTCCCCACACTAGTAGATACCCCTCTTATGAAAGAAGACAAAGATCACAATTTTGACTCCTTGAATATAACTGAAATAGAGAAAGCATTTTCCACCCTGCCTTCCGACCCTATGAGAGATGGAGTAAATCTCACAATAGACGAGATAGATGAATTCCTCAAAGATGGAGATGAATACCATAATTATGTGGATGCGACCAAGCTAGATGAGGAATTATATGAGTTTCTAAGAGCCTGTGATGATCCACCCTCTCAAACACTATCTAGAGCACCACCCGACCACCATTCACCTGAGCTAATCCCTCATAGAATCCAACCATTTTTTCCATTCCATCATTCTAAAACTTATCTACATCCCACGTATTTTCCAAAACCATCTATTTTCTCACACTCATTCACTTGGCATCCCTTTCGTAGGAGGAAAAGGAAGAAACTGTATGCTCGATTAGGTTCTATATCCATAAGATTTCCTTCCCATTCCACTAAGCCACGTCATTGGAAATATTGGTGCTTGATTCTATTTGATGGTGCATTCCGTGTTAATTATTTATGGAAAGACCCACAACTTTTTCGGTTATTGATATATAGTAAACTGCATTTTAATACATATATATTAGATAAAGTCTCTAGTATCTGACTATAAAAGACTCATTTTATTCTTCGGTGTACTCTATTCCAATCTTATGTTATGGGAATGCACCATTAAGGTAACCAGACCCTTCTTTTGGAGCGAGTGGTTGTAAGTGTCGGATCCTTAGTCCATGTTTCATGTGACTCACGCATTCATCTCTTGCACTTTTTCTTGTAGCTAGAGTAGTGTTTCTCTATGGAGTGAGTTTTCTTTTTTATTTCTTCTTTGTAATTTTGTTTTTCTAAAAATTAAACATATAAAAACTAAATAAAATAAAAATATGAACATATATTAATAAGTCTAGGGAATCTGACTTAAAAGACCCAAGTTTTTGTACAATACCACCTTTCTGGAGTATAGGCCAAACAAAAAATTTCAAACTTACAAAGAGTTTTCCAATTTTGTTTGGGGGTGGCGTCTTTTGGTATTTCATTTCAAAACATTTTGTCACCCATTGCCTGTCATGTTTACTCCAATTTAGTTAGTACGTAACAATTTAATTGTGCTTCATGTTATCATATCATCTTTATAATATTTCTGTTACAGGTACTGCCAATTTTTGCCACGTTTCTATGGTAAATTCTTTCCTTATCTCTTTACACTTTGAGGACAAAGCGTTCGATTGTTTGGGGGTGGGATAGAAATATTTAAAAAAATTAGGCACTTTTAGAATGTAAATTACGCACTTTTCCTTATAAAATATTAAAAAATCATAAATATTGTTTATATTAGGCACTTAGTGATAATGGTATTGTTCCCTTCTCCATGATGATGTTAGTCTAGAAATCTCACGTAGTACTTGAATTATGATTTAATTTTTGAAACTTAGATTAATATATAGGTAATAGTCATTACATCTTTTCACGGACATCTTGCATGAGCATCTTTGATTGTACTTGGCAGTATTTTTCTGAGACCTAGGTTAGAATACTTAATACATATCTTGTGAGCATCTAACCTAAAAGTCTCATAAGAGTGAAATATCTGAGTGATGACACAAGGGAGAAGTAAATTCCGAGTACTTTGAGGACAATTTTTGTTATAGGTACTGCCAATTTTTGCCACGTTTCTATGGTAAATTCTTTCCTTATCTCTTCACACTTTGAGGACAATGTGTTCGATTGTTTGCGGGTGGGATAAAAACATTTAAAAAAATTAGGCACTTTTAGGATGTAAATTACGCACTTTTTCTTATAAAATATTAAAAAATCATAAATATTGTTTATATTAGGCACTTAGTGATAATGGTATTGTTCCCTTCTCCATGATAATATTAGTCTAGAAATCTCACGTAGTACTTGAATTAGGATTTAATTTTTGAAACTTAGATTAATATATAGGTAATAGTCATTGCATCTTTTCACGAACATCTTGCATGAACATCTTTGATTGTACTTGGCAGTATTTTTCTGAGACCTAGGTTAGAGTACTTAATACATATCTTGTGAGCATCTAACCTAAAAGCCTCATAAGAGTGAAATATCTAAGTGATGACACAAGGGAGAAGTAAATTCCAAGTAGAGAAATCACACATCCACTTGCTTGATCACCATACCATATCCTAAGCGAGAATTTAGGCCCTATTTGGATCGATATAGTCAGAAATTCACACCTATATGAAATTTATTATCTGCTAGTCGCCCTATTGAGCCTTTCATTAGCCTTTTCACAAACCAAAAATTCTTTACCCAATAAAACAAAATAAAAAATAAAATCAGCTTACCTATCTGGATAAGTATGAGAAATAGGATGAGTGAAGAAAAGAGAAGAGAAAAACCTGTGTAAACAAAAATTAGTTAGTTGCTTTAGAAAAGAAAAAGAAAATAAGTTTCCATCCAAAGAAAAGAAAAGAAAAGAAAAAGAAAAATTGAAATAAAATAAAAACTCCAAAAATAGAATAAAAGGAGTTAAAAAGCCAAAATAAAAAGGCTAGGGATGGAAACAAATTGTAGAAGCAAAAGAACAAGGTTTTCTCTAGTTACATAATATGAAGACCCTATTTTCTCAGACTTGTCTTTTTGAATATCCATTTTCTTCCTTCTTTAACTAACACCTACGCCCCGTATCACCTAATAAAGACTTATAGTTCAATTAGGAATAGGTTGGTGTGATAGTAAGTGGTAGATGTGTTTGATCGACCTTGCACTACACCAAAAAAGGCATTTACCAACGACTATATCCGTTACTTATATTTTTACTAACGCTTATATTCGTTACCTCTGGGGCGTCACTCTCACTTAAGCCGAATTTAGTAACGGATATAACCGTTACTGATAATACTTTTAGTAACGGTTATATCCGTTACTAACATTCTTTATAACGGATAGCCAACTGTTGAAAGGTCGTTTAAATTTGTCATTTCTAACGGCTATAAGTGTTAGTACAGTTTGGCGCATTTTTTTAGCGGGAAAAGAAATTTGTAAGTCACGAATATATCCGTTAGTAATGGATATTGTTAGTAATAGATATTTCATTTCTAACGGATATAAGTGTTAGTGAAGCTTGGGGCCCTTCCATTACTAACATTTAGCGTAACAGATATAACCGTTACTTAAAAACAATCCAGTGCAAAAAAAAAAAAAAAAAAAATCTGGCGCCAAAAGGTTTCCACCCTGTACAGAGCTACATTACATCATATTATCCCAATCTATCTTACATACGAAAATATTACATTACATTACAACTCAAGTAATAAGTGAATAAAAAAAAACCCCCACTCGGTTAACATTATATAATTAAAGCCACCAATCAAAATCCCAATTTAGAAACCAAACACTTGTAAAATGGATTAACCTAATCAGATCCATCCAAAGTTACAACAAGAATTGTAAGACAACATAATAGAAACCGACAAACACTAACAAGTTGACACAACTACCAACTTCGACCATTGAGAATATGCCAAGTACCGGTCGGAAGCAACACCACCATCCGCACCCTTACATCGTTGGATGTGTATACCTGTTTTTGCCAAAAGAAAATCGCATTAATCTCATACTTCCCACATAAAAGAAGAGACCACAAAAAGTTGAAACCTAAAATGTAGTTTAATACCACAAAATGACGTAACATGCATATTATTACCTCAATAAAGGCATTAGGATGTGGACAGTTCCGTTTCTCTGATAATCTCACAGTATATTATGCAGCAATGCCGCAATATCAAGTGTACCTCTCGTATTGCTTTGAGAACATCTATGTTTGCATTCAAATTCCTATGTGCCAAAGAAGTGTCTATCCATCATAAAGTAATCAGTTGATTACTAACAAATAAGGATACAAGCATGCAATATAATTAAACTCGAGCACCTAATAAACAACCGAAATTCAAATGTCTAAACTTGTACTGTGAAAAATAAATCCCCTTATCCGATCACTTAGTAAGCTTAACCTACACATAACCAAATCAATTTACTTGATTCACCCTCCCTAAAAGATCACATGGATTCAACATGCATACCATGAGTCTGCCATGGTAGAAAAGAAATTGGACAAAATGGTTCTCTCACCAAGCCTTAAAATAGAATCCAAAAAGCACTACCTCAACATTATCACACAATTCTTATAACACCTTAACAACACCTCGTCCCTTACCACTATGATTTCCCATAACGTATTAGAAAGGTAGAACAACTACCACTCAAACACCGTAGTGCAGTGCTAATGAGTCATCCATTTTGCAAGTGAATTAAATGTAGAAAACTATATCTAAACACTACCAACAACCCATTTCCTTGATAAGAACAAATTTAGTCTGTATTAATTTCTTTCAGCATGGCAAGTAATTTCTTTTTTCTAATAATAGAAAAAAGAGTACACAAAGAATTAACCTTCAATCCAAGATTTGAGCTAGAACAATACCTAAAGGTGAACTTGGATTTCATTCTTTTGAATCTAATGACTCGAAACTAAATTTTTGCCTTGCAGTCATATCACAGAAATAATTATTGTTTCCCACACCCTTTAAAATAGAAGAAAATCAGTCAGTATGCCAATTCTTCACCCTCCTAAGGAATGAAATAAGAGAAAGAAAAAACACATATTAGAGGAACACATAGCAACTTATAGGTCGACAAGACAAAACACTTAGAACAATTTAGAGATGATTCGCCACCTGCCTATGAACCTTATTGAACTCTTCCATTTCAATAAAATATATAGAAACTGCTTTCCATTTTGCAAGAAACCAGACATGGGTCCAAGATAAAAGGATAACTAAAGAGATCATTACATGATTTAGAAGATATATAACATAAACACACATCAAAATCTTAGAATGTAGATCCAATTCTCAAGAAGAAGATAAGAAATATTATATTACCAGTACTAAGTAGTGGAAAGAAAAAAGCAATATCATCATTGGGTCTAGCAAACAAACCTGATATTGATGCCCAGGGTCATATATAATGAGCTGTATGTATGCTCGCACACGCAATACTTCATTCCAGCTATACTCAAGAATTGGACTTGTTATCTTCCTACAAATAGACAAAGGATAAGAATGGCATTCAAGAAAAAAAAAGCTACACGATGCTTCCAAGAAACAGGTTTTGAAACACGTACTAATGTCTACCAAATAGATGAGAATATGAGATACAATAATACAATGCAATGACACCCAGTTCTCTATCTAAAGTGATGCTAGGCTGTTTCACACTGGATTTTGAAAGCTCTTGGGGAATGAGGCTTGGTGGCATCCCCATCGAGACTAGCGACTAGCGCCGTGCCGCGAACTATTAATCGAGAATAAGCAATACTCTTTCTCCTGCCCTCTCGGAATGCAAGTGAAGGTGGGGTTATCAATGCCATGGTAGTTTTCCATAAGACAAGCTACGATTGGGCACGAAAAAAGGTAAGCTTACTTATCAAGTTAATAACATACTTTGCGAGTTCCAGCAGTTCTATTTTAGATGTTGGATTTCTTGGTTGGTCATGTAAAAAAGTATTAAGAAAACAAGCACATGAAACTTGGAAAAATCAAATTTGACTCATTTAACGTGGTCATACAAACTTGGAGGAGGCAACAAACTATTGTATGTACCATTTAAAACAAAATATTTGGAACGATGGTACCACGAAGGTATTGGAATAAAATATTTAGTACAAGGCTTGTACAAACATCCAACCATTATACAATCTTAAGCATATGACTATAAATCCACAAATGGTACTACCACAAAGCTTTTTGGTATTAAGATAGCAATATTGCAGCACAATCATTCATTTTTTTTTTTGCTAAGTTTGAGAGAAAGATCGTTACACAAGAGAAAGCAAAGCCCATGTCCAATCACCTTAATGCCCTCACTTGAGTCAGAAGCCCTCATTACTAAGCTCGACAAAAATGAACAAACCCAAAAAGATTTAACTTTTACCTCCACAGGGAAACTTTTGCAAAAATCAGTAGACAAATCCCTTCAATATATAAGTAAATAGAACAAATGTGAGATAAAGGAAAAAAAGAAAGGAATTTATAACCGAAAACACATGATAGATTCAGAAAACCCCATTGAATCCATAATAATAATAAAACAAGAAGAATGAAAAAGGGAAGAAATTTACCTCGATTTAGAGAAGGAACTTTGATTTGAGTGAACTCTAGCAAAAGAAATTTACCCATTTCAATTTAACAAACAAATATCGGATGAAAAACTTAAACTTGAAGCTTTAAAGCATTGACTAAATATTATTATGGTTTTTTTTGGGAGAGAGCTTACAATTTCACAGTAGAACTCTTGATTCAGTGACAAAACTCATGGCTTGTTAGAACTTAGAAATCACATTTTTTTTTTTTTTTTTTTTCCACTAGGGTTTCTAACTGGTATAATGAGCACGAGAATGAAAAACTACCCCGCGACGAGTTCTTGAAAATTCAAGCACTACCGCTACAGTTGTGGATGCACTACACTAAAGCTCATCCTTTATTTTACCTTATGCCAATATACAACAAAGCTTAGGCTATATAGGGCGATTCTTGCGATCCTACATTAAGGACGGTCAACCACATTCCTAACAAGATGTCGTTATTAATCAATTCTGGTGTAGTTAAAGAAGGGCAACAACAAATATGATAGTTATGTATTTTTATGCAACGGTAAATTCATATAGAAGCAGACTTTTCACACACACCTGGCAAGCGAGATCACCAAAGAACTTGGATTTTCATGGATAACTAAACTATGGATTCATGGCTTCTACTGAACCCACAAACATCCAACCAGATAAATATAACCAAATAAGCTCCAATGTCTAAATTCCAACGCCAATCAACTCCAACACGCACTGTCCCCTCCGTTCTGCACACCCAGTAAGTGATTACAACTTGAATAAAATTGAAACTAGAAATTACCACTTAAATGCAACTAAAGAATCAGTTAAAATAAATCCTACCATAAACGTACAAAAGCTCAACCAATAAGGGGCCTTCATTATAAAGAACACAAGGAGATGCTTACAAGGGGATGCATATAGTAATAAAAAAGAATGAGGCATTGTGGAAACTGGAGCTATGTTATGTATCTATGTATTATTTCAATTCCAGTGTCAAAATGAAGAAGCCTAATGAGGGTTGGCTGGGTACCTAGCTCTAAAATTATTTTCTTCAAGTAGTAAAGAGAATTAAGTACCAAAACTAAACCCAGTTACGTAAATTGAGCTATTAGATCCTAATCAGGACAAAAAGGATATTAGTATAGTTCCTAGTGCACGCCGTGCATGTTTTCAGCAGTAACTTTGACATTGTTTGATGCTTTCATGGTCTGAAATTTAAAAGCTTGAATCAACCCCAATTCCAGAAACTACAATAAAACCATTCAAGATGTAATTTTGTTTCAGCAAACTAATACTTCAACTTGTACTCAAATTCAAGGATTACAAGTTTTGTTAAAAACACAATTGGCAAAGTTGAAAACTAAACTCGATGAATCAAAGAAGATATGAACTAAAATCAACTAACCTGTGCCAGTTCCCTTGTTAGGTTGCTCTTCTCTGATAGAGGCATGTTCATTCACTATTTGTAAGAGAAAACAGTTGCTGCCCAAGCACATCATTAGTTCTTCCAATCGAGTTTGTACCACAATTGAAATATGAAGCCCTAACCGTATGAATATGCATCTCAAAGAAGAAATTACCCAAATCTCAGTACTAATTTCTTTGAACAAAAAATGAGAAAGCAACTAGATTTCACGGAAGAGACTAACCAATAAGCATAAAAAGAAGTTGAAGAGCTTCTAATTAAGAAGGAACCAGAACTTGTGCTATTAAAACAAAAAACTTGGAAATTCGCTAGCTAGGGTTTGGGTAGAAGGAGAGAGTGAGAGAGAAAGCGTACCTAGTTCACTTCCTTCTTTGACAGAGGAGACGAGGTTTTCATGGAGGCATGAAGACTTGAGAGAGATGAGCGTCGGAGAGAACTTTATTTTATTTAGTTCTAATATTTTCCATTAGTTCCACATATACCCTTTTGGTCTTTGTGTTAGATGATTTTTTTTTTTTTTTATTTGTTTCCTAACGAAATTAATTGTTACTAAACATTAAAATAATACTTTTATAATAATTGGAAAAATAAAATAAAATATACTAACGGATACGAATGAACCTAACAGTTATGTCTGTTAGAAAGGTAGTAACGGATATATATGTTACAAATGAAAATTTTGCTGCGTTACAAAATGACTCTTATGGTGTAGTGTTGGCTTTCTTGGATTGTCATTGAGATTGTGAGGAAACATGTGCTCACTGCACACTGGAGTTAGCAAACTTGAGTGGAAAAATTAAAGTGTTATGTGTTTTCACACATTCCTTGTGAGAACCTACTTAGGCACGCTACCCAAAAGTTTCAGAAACAGACCTGCCATTGCATTTCATATCATAGTTCATTGTATAGTTGTTTATCTTAAGATAATTTGATTATTATGCATGTATTAGTTTAAGTTTTAGAATAATCATCCTTGTTTAAATACTAGTGAGACGTATAGATTCTGAGATAAAATTAAAGAACAATTACTTTTATTTCTTAGTCGTTGTAGTATAAATGAAGTTTGTGAGTACCTTCTCTAGAAAACTCTCACGAGGCTATAACTCATCCACTAGGGAATTCTTAGTGGTTTAAGGCCTTATTGCATATGGTCAATGCAGTCGCACTCAGTGAAACGTGACTAGTTAAAAATATATTTTTGGTCACTTATTTTAATTTCTCATATTTGCTTGAGGACAAACAAAATTTTGTTTAGGGGTGGTTTGATAAGAGCCTAAAACTATAGTTTTAACCCCTTAATAATATTACATTTAGACCAATTATGTGTATAATAAATAAGAGTTAGTATTGTTTATGTATTTTTGTGTATTTCAGGTTTTGGAGTCAAATATGTGAAGAAATATGTCACTTTAGCAAGAGAAAGGAGCAAAGGTTGGTTGCTAAGAAGTTCTATGGTTAAAACTCAAGTTTCAAGGAGAAAAAACATTTTTAAAGTTGAAAAGTCAAAGTCAACAGAACTTCCGCAGGCTGTATTTTTTTACTCAGACCTCAGAATTTGGCCTATTATATGTCAAAACGACCGGCTCGGAAAGCGATTTCTAATGATCTAAGTCTTGACCCAATCAGAGCAGTAAAAGTTGACGAAAAGGGTGTTGAAGTAATTTCTAGATATAATTAGGTTTTGGGTTTGATTTCATGGCCCAAAACATAGCTCCAAAGTCCATGCACAAAATTGTAGACCTAACCCTCTCCTATATAAAGAGGTTTAAGGCTAAACAAAACTTGGCTACTCCCCTATTTAGTTTAGTTTTAAATTAGGGCTCTCTCTCTCTCTCTCTCTCTCTCTCTTTTAGTTTAAGTTAAGTTTAGTTAATTAGTTTAGTTTGTAACCTCCATTAGAACTTTTTAATAAAAGTTTTAGTTTATTCAATTCAAGTATCTTTAATAAAGTAGTTCTTCATGATGTCTTCTTCTATTTATTATTATGTTCATGATAGTCCCATGAATCAAAGCTAAACTCCCATTAGAGGGAGTTTGAATGAAGCTTTGAGAGGACTTGATTTGTTAGTATAGATTTGTTGTTTAGGGTTTCAAGTTTATATTTTTCTTGACTTAGAGATAAGAAGAGTTTAACCTAAACTAGATAATAGTGAGTTTGCCATGAGAATGGGAACAAGCTTTCTCTCATGTTAATTAGTTTATGACTAGAGATAGTATAAAGTAATTATGGATCATTAAAGGTCTAGTCTTTATATTTTAACCTTGTGTGAGAATATCTAGACTAGGGTTTTCTATACAAATCTATGCTAGCATGTTAAGAAATTAAAAGTGGATTTCAATCTCTCTCTAGTTTTCTCCATATTTGATTCACCTATAAATAATTACTTTAGTTAATATTAGTATAAGATCAATTGATAGTATTATCTCGTAGTATAAATTCTCAACATAATATTACTCTCACCATTATTTCTTTGTGTTTGATTAGTTGAATTCCATTTATGTATTGGTAGTTTAGGAGTGGAACGAATCCCGACTCTTTATATATTACTTCATTATTATTTGAGTGTAGGAATATTGATCTAAGCATTTATTTAGTTGATTGATTATTTGTGTTTACGCATAGATAGTTGGTTTACATAAAATTGTCTTTATCAATTACCAAGAAAATTCACATTTTTCTTGGAATTACATCTGGCACCTCGACATTGCTCAATGGGTAAAACTCTTCTTATGGAAAGCAATAAAAAATGCCTTGTCGACAAAGGAAAATTTGAGTTATCGGAATATAGTCCAGTCATCTACTTGTCCGAGATGTAATAACCAGGTGGAGTCAACCTCCCATGCTCTCTTCCATTGTACTATGCTCAATCGTATTTGGTATGATTCTGGTATTGGCCTAAGAACTGAAAATTGGAACCTGAGTGATAATCTCAGCTCCGTCTTGAGTAGTCTTATCAATCGACACAATAATAAGCACGATATCATTGACATGCTTAGCTCTGTAGCTACAACTATGTACTCATATGGATCGATCGGAATGACCTCACCTTCAATAACAAGCAAACTCTTATCACCGTTATCCTCTTCAGGGCAAGCACTTACATCACCAAGAACAACCAACAACTTATTAGGAGTACCAATTGGCCCAACATAGGCTCAGATTGGTGTTACATATCTACAGATGCATCTTGGGTGGACAATTACACCGAAGCAGGCCTTGGTTTTGCTTTATGGAACTCTGCTTGTATATGCATTGTTGTAGGACATGACAGAGTTAAAGTTGGGGATGCAGAAGAGGCTTAAGCCAAAGCTATCCTTGAAGGACTGCAATTAGCACAACGGTTGCAAATCAATAAAGTAGCAATATTGTCAGACTATCAAACCCTTGTTGCTGTCTTGGAGCGTAGAGGAACAATGCTTTCCTGGGGAGCAACGTCTATAGCTCATGATATATACTTCTTATTATCTAAATTAGTTGAGTGTAACCTTTACTATTTTAGTAGGACCCTGAACTTTGTCGCCCATAGTTTAGCTTTTAAAGGTAGACGGCCCCCTCCATACTTTTGTCTGGACCCTGTTTCAGTACGGTCCTTAATTGAGTTATCATCAAGTCTGTAATTTTGTAATCCTAGGAAGTCAGCCCTTTTTTAGGGGCTAACTCCCTTTTGCTCACCAAAAAAAAAAAAAACTCAATAGCACCATAGTCTTTGATAACCATCAAATGTAATTTTTTGTGCTATAATCAGTGTTCACGATTCCAAACGGAATGTCAAAATTCCACTAGATATTTCGGGGTTTAAAAAAAAATAGAAAAAACAGCATAGAGTTGATATATTGATGATTCCAAAATTAGTCGAAATCAAAATATGACATGGGTCGAAATATTGTGAATTTTGGTTTTCCAGATTTTCGAAACTCCAATAATTATGAAATCCCAAACTATGGCTATAATATGAAGCTTTGATCTACATGGATATCGGCTTTTACGATAAAATCTTTAAATCAATTCTCGCTAACAAATCTAGAGTTCGAAACTTGCATTTCTCAATCTTTTAATCATTTCCCTCAATGATTCCTTCCTATCTGTAGTGTTAAAATGTGAAGCTATTCTTTTATTCAATACTACTTGATCCATGTTATGCATTGTAAACATACGATGTTATATGATATGCACCAATCAAGGCTAAATAATTTGGCCTTCTGCAATCTACAATGTTGTTTATTTGATTTCATAGCTCTAAATGTGTTCAATGACTATTTATTTGATTTCATAGTTGTTCAATAACTTACTTCAAACATGAAATTGCATCCTTATAGGAATTCGATAAGACTGCATTTCGATGTTTTTTTTTAATTATAACCATTTTTGGATGGTCAACATACAATTTAGCTAGGCATTAGTTAATTTTAGTAGAAGAGAATGACCAAAGAGTGAGCTCAATGCAAAGAAAAAAAATAATGCTAGCATTAAAAAATTATAGCAATGCAAAATGGGGCTTGAGAATAAATAATTAGGTGCAAGAAGTTAATGAGTTTATTGCAAAATTTTGAAAAAATACGACCTCGTTTTTTATTTACAATACTCCATTATCTTTTTACGAGGAATTTCCTTAGTGTATTTTGAGTGTAAAAGCTTGATTTAGTTATTAGCCTTACAGGTAGGGAAGTTAGATTGAATTAGGTCATTGATTGAACTCAGGTCTGTGTGAGCTGCCTACGTATCCAGTTCTCCGATGAACTGGATTCAAGTCAGACGTAGTTCAAGGTGAGACTCAATGATTGAATGGGAGATGGAGGAGGTGAAGAGTGAAGACCATTCATCTCTTGAGCATGGAGACTAGCTTGACCTGTTTTTACAGTCTTCATGGTGATATTTTCTCTTCTCTTCCATCAGGTCACATACATTCATTTGGTGACTTCAATGAGCATTGATGATGGAGTCATAAAGGTGGTCTTTTCATATCTAGGCGCTACATGACTCTTCATCTAGATGAGCGAACTGAAGGAGATCTTGACATCAAACTGATTTAGGTCTTGTTGATCGACCTGGTTGAGGTCTTGATATCGAACTAATTCAAGTCTTGGCCTTGAACTGAATGAGGTATTGCTGATCAACCTAGAAATTGTATTGAGTTGTTGTTCTATGTGTGGTCAAGCACGTGATAAATATATTACCCTCCCACATTGAGGCAAGGTCAATAGACTCCTCAAATATCAATCTATCTAGTTTAAATTTCAATTTATATGTTGTTTACATCTAGTTTAAAGCCAAGAGGCACCACAAAATTTGTTATGCCATGCATGAGCAATATTTTTCTTTTATTAGTTTTCTCTTAAAAAATAATAATCTTGGAAGCAAGGGAGATACTCAATTTAAGTATAGGGATGGTTATATGAATTCCACCTTATAGTGAGTTCAAAGTTACTCCACTCCTAAAAATAAAATTACAAAATGAATTGAGGACTAAGTATTTGTGGATGTATACATCTCATGATGGGGAACACCCCACCAAAAATTAGCTCAATTGATTATGTCTAAGAGCATCTTTAATGGTGAGACCTGAAAAATACCAAATTTTTTTTTAAGCAAACCAGCACCAAACCAAATAAACACCAAGCAACTTTAATGGAAACATCATAGAGTGATCACCAAATGTATATTGCGGTGTTTCCAAAACCGCGCCAAATAAAGCCCAACACAGCCGCTGCTTTCGGAACACCGTGAGAGAAAAACCCATAATCAAGGCTTGTTTTTATCCAAAAATGAGAAAGTGTTTTTGCCCTCGTGATGTTGGGAAAGCCATGCGGTGTTCGAAACACTGTGTCGTACATTTGGTTCAGCACCAAAGCAAACACCAAATTCCATCCGATTTGGTGTTTTTTTGGTTTGGTATTCAAGAGGTCTCACCATTAAATATGAAAAACACCAAATTTTCAAGAATTTGGTGTTTGGTGCTCAAGAGGTCTCACCATTAAAGATGCTCAACCATGTCAAAAGTTTGTATCGAAATTAAAAAAAATTAGACCGTTGGATAATTTCATAACTTTCTAAACAATTTTTTATGAGGTTGTTTTAAATGAGTTGTTTTTTTTTGTGAGGATGATCTTTATTGTGTGGAGAACATCTCCACAAAAATTAGCTTCTAATTCATTGAGTTAAGTGGTGGAGTTCATTTGGAGTTCGTTTTAGTGGAGTTTATATAACCAGTGTTCACGATTCTGAACGGATTGTCGAAATTCAGGTGGATATTTCGGTTTTTCAAAAAAACAAAATGGTATCGAAACGAATTAATCCGGAATGTATCGCTGGTGCCATTTCCGATAATAACCTATTGTTCAACGACAAATAGCGAAAACTATCCGAATACATCTCAAGTTCGATAATATTTGATAAAACCAAATAGTTCACTCAAAGCTTTTTCCTTCTCCCAAAAAACTCTTCATCAGAGTATGATGATTCCGTCGAACCATGGATGATGTGGAAAATGATCAATAGAAGTTGTGAAAAATGAAAAAGTCCACTATTTTCTAGTTTCCAAATTCTAGATCTAAAAGTGTTCAACTTTTAGTAAGGTAAGAATTTTTTTTCCCACTAAAAATTTAGTTTTTTATCTGCATTTCAGTATTTCACATCCAAAATATTAGTTATTTGATTTATTTACAACTAAACTAGCCGATTTCTTGGTATAATTAGTGTAATATAAATTGATCCTTAGTTATCCATGTAAATATTAGTAAGCATTGGGATAATTAGTGTAATTATGCTCTAGGTATAATCATTTTTCACCCTTGTTGTTATTTAGTTATATAATATTTATCATTTGGATCGTTATATTATTATATGCTTGTGATGAAATGATGTTCTGCTTTGAATGAATGAATATATTATTGTTATTAATCTACACGTCTGTTTTGAATGATCAACGTTTAGTTCTGGATATGCACGTGTCATATCATGTGTCTAGTTCTTAATCTATGTTATTCATGTTATATGCACATGTCTAGTTCTAGTCTTCTAGATCTTATGTTCATGTTGATCTTAGAATGTGTTTTTTTTGTTATGAAAATTTGAAATCAGTGTTTGCTTTGATTGGCTATTTATTTGTTAAACTGTTTGAGAGCGTGATTTGTGGAAGGTTTTATCAATGTGTATATTTTTTTTCAAATATAATTTCTAGGTTTCTAATAAGTAGGTTTACATATTGTTCATATATGCTTAGTTTTGTGTAATCATTCATGTTTTATGCGTATGCATATATTATTTCATTTTGGATTTTGTGAAAATATTGTTGAATGTGTTGTATATAGTGGGAACATTGTAGAATATTTGTCAAAAATGGTAAGATCTAAAAATATAGGATGGGATCATTGTACAAGGGTAGCAGGTTCGAAAAATCACTTTGCATGCAACTATTGCAAAAAAAAATTGTTAAAGGAGGTGGCATCAATCTTCTAAAACAACATTTGGCTGGTGGATATGAAGATGTGGAAAAATGTGTTAAAGTACCTGGTGAAGCGAGGGTCATAATGAGAGATTTTTTGTTAGGGAAGAAACAAGATAAATATGATAAAATAATGGCTAACAGTGATGTAATGGAAACTATGTGCAATCCTACTATTGTTGATTCAGAAAGTGAGGATGATGTACACGTCCATTATACAAGAACTCAATTGAGAAAAGAATAATCTTCTTATCGTGGTTATGGGCAAGACACTGTGGCACTTGGAAGAAAGTCTACATCCTTAGTTGATGAGATAATTTTGTCTCAATTGATACAAAAAGAACTTACATGAAATAGGAAGGCCAATCGCCAATGCACATTGCGTGACTTCAATTCTATCCTTCTCATAAGAGAACTCATCCTAGGGATGTTGACTTGCTTTAATGTCTTTAGACATCAAGGTGCAATGTAACCATCTGTGAAGCATAGTATTAACAGGGGATTTGGTGATCAGTTTAAATACTTGGTATCAAAGTTTGCTCTATCGGTAGGGATTGCCCCACATGCTGTGTGTAAAAATCCTTTCTACCAACCTATGACAGATGAGGCAGCAAGGGTAGGAATTGGGATATAGGGTCCTTCTCTCCATGAGTTAATGTATAAATACTTGAAGAAAAATGTTAATGAACTGAAAGCTTACATTGATGGAATGAAAAGGAAGTGGAAGCAGTATCGAGTCACAGTTATGTGTGATGGTTGGACAGGGCCTACTAGGAAGAATATCATGAATTTTATGGTATATTGTGATGGGCAGACCGTCTTCCACACCTCAAAGGAGGTGTTAGGGCATTGTAAATACCATATTTTCATACTTGCACATATGAAGGAGGTGATTAATATGATAGGAAAAGAGTATGTTGTTCAAGTTGTTACAGACAATGGGAGCAACTACAAGAAAGCTGGAGAAGTGTTTATGGCTACTCTTGGTAAATATGTTTTAATTATAATGGATATAAAGTAATTTTGTTAATCTATTACAATTGCTTATGAACACTTCTTTTGTGTTTTCAATTTCAGGTTACAATTTGTTTTGGACGCCTTGTGTTGCGCATTGTATTGACTCAATCTTAAAGGAGTTGGGTAGAAAAACAATTGTGAAGAAAAATGTTAAGCGAGCTAGGGAGGTCACAACCTACATTTACAATCATCCTCAAGTTCTTGATTTGATGCGGGGTAAGTGTGGTTGAGAACTTGTGAGACCATGGTCTACTAGATTTGCGAGCAATTACATTACTTTGAAGCACATATTGGAAAAAATGGACAAGCAGAGAGAGATGATTACATCACCTAATTAGTTGGCACTTAAAGGAAGAAAACCATCAGTGATGGCACTTAAGGTTGAGGATTCCCTAGATGATAAGTCATTTTGGAGGAAGATAAAGACACTTGTTAGAGTTTTTAAACCTTTGGTAAAGGTTTTGAGATTAGTGGATGGTGATGAAAAGCCTACCATGGGATATTTGCATGCTGCAATGGAGCAGATGAGATGTGAAGTGTAGAGGGCAAACAAATATCATATATGAACTCTAATAGACAACAATGTGGTGAAAGTTACTAATCATGAAACTGTTGTTGATCTTGTCATTACACATTATAAAATTTTGATAGGTGTTACTACTAATACACTGTCAAATGAAGATTTCTATGAGAAACTACAGGTTAGGAATGTCATTACTAACCAAACATCTCTGGAAGCAGATATTGGTGATGATGAGATAAATGAGAGTTTGTTTGAGATGGATGATTACAAAGCTCCAGGTCCAAATGGCTTCAATGCCTTCTTCTTCAAGAAGTGTTGGTCTATAGTGGGATCAAATTTCAATAAAGCTATTCAGTACCTGTTCTCAGTTCTCACTGAACTCTCTGCCTAAAGGTGTCAATTTTACTTTTATATGCCTAATCCCAAAGATTCCAAATCCTTCCAAGGTGACAGATTATGGACCTATAACTTATTGCAACATAACCTACAAATGTGTTGTAAAAGTTATATCAAACATACTGAAGGTTGTCATTCCTTCTCTGGTTTCACTCAATCAATCAGCCTTTGTGTCAGGGAGATTTATTTAAGATAACTTGCTGCTTTCACATGAACTTTTGGGATGTTATTAAAGGAATCATGCATAGACTTCAATTCCCTCCTAAAATGAGTAAGTGGATTAGGAATTGCTTCTCTACACCACACTACTCGATTATTATTAATGGCACCCCTGAAGCAGGTTTCTTTAGAGGAATGAGAGGTGAGGCAAGGTGATACTCTATCACCTTATATCTTTGTTCTCATCATGGAAGTTTTGAGTAGTCTGCTTGCTAAAGGTTTGAGAGAGGGGTTGATTAAAGCACACCCAAAATGCAAAAGGTTCAAGATTATCAATTTTTGTTTTGCCGATGACCTACTGTTGTTTTTCAACGGTGATATGAACTCAATGGTAGCAATTAAAAGTATTATGATGAAGGCCTTCTCTAATTACACTGGGCCTTAGTATCAATTCAAACAAAACAACTCTGATCACTAGGGGTTTGAATGATAGAGAGAGTAAGCTTTTAGCTGAAACTATGGAAGTTCTCTTAGTTAAGCCTCCTATTACATATCTAGGCTTACCATTGGTTACAACAAGATTAGGAATCAAGGAATGCATGCCTCTCATAGAAATGATTACTAGTAGAATTAAGAACCTGGAAATCAAGTTGTTTATCTCATGTAGTGAGGCTATAACTAATACACTATGTATTAGCATCATTCCATGTATATTGGTCAATAACCTTTGTCCTTCTCTCTCTAGTTCTGGAGCAAGTGACAACCATTTGTAACAGGCTCTTATGGAATGGGTAAGAGATGGCTAAAAAGCTACAACATGCAGGAAAGAAATGTACATCCAAGACTAAAAGAGAAGGTGGACTAAATATTTTGGACCTAAAAGTATGGAATCAAGCTGGATAGTGTGGACTAGTTTACAAGATAGCAAAAAAGGAAGGGAGTATATGGACACGCACAATGGATGTGGTGTCAGAATATAAGGCAAAAATTTTTTTGGCCTATGAAGGTTCCTAGTGACTGTTCTTGGGCATGGAGAAAAATATTAGAGACAAGAAAAGTAGCAATGAAATTCATGAATTATAATGTGGCAACAGGGGAAACCATAGTCCTATGGCATGATCCATGGTTGAAAGGAAGATTACTCAATGATTTTCAGGAGGCTAGAAACAACTTCTAACTACCAGAAGATGAGAAAATGAGTGCTTTGATCACTAATGGTAATTGGAATGCCCTGGTGCATAATCTGCCACAAGGTGAGCGAAAGACTTTGATTCTTAGAACTGAGATTAACATCTATGTTGCAGAAGATAGAATCATATGGACACCTTCAGCTAATGGAGAGTTCACCACTAAATCTACATATGATGTATTGAGAACATCAAGAGCTAAACTTAAATGGTATAATATGGTCTCGGGAAAGCTGGTTATTCCTAGGCATTCTTTTACTTCATGGTAGTTCTTTTAAGGTAGCATCCCTACTCAAGATAGACTCATTCAAAGGAAAATTATACAACACTCTTCCAGCTGTTTATGTGATACTAACTCAAGGAGAACTCAAAACATTTGTTTTTTAGTTGTTTTTATAGCCTGCCTATATAGAGAAGTGTTTTTTTTTTTGCTAGGTAAGTTTAAACTGTATTAAAAGAAAGGGGAAAGAGTACAAAAATGATTAGTGTAGGCAACAGACTGCCATACACAATATTCTAGCCAAATTAGACCTAAATCTAGTTATAATTCATTTAAACCTATAGAAAACTTGGAAAGGAGCTTCCCACTTGTGAATCCAACTTGGTCTTCCTAGTTAAATGAACTTCTCTTGGTTTTGCAGACCACAACCAACTCGTGCAAGTGCATTTGCAGTGATATTGGCCTCTCGCCAAATTGTGGTAAATTTAATGGATTGAACTTCAAGTTTGCAGCTCAACCATCTTGATACAAGCTCCCAAGGGATCTGGTCATTCTCAAAAGCCTTGACAACTGCTTCAGAATCGGACTCTACCCATAGTTGTTTCCAACCTTTGTGTGTAAAGCAGTTTTGACCCCCACAATAATTGCTAGACACTTAGCTCTGAAGTTTGTGCCCACTCCAATATTCTGCCACACAGTTAGAAGGAATTCACCCAAGTAGTTTCTAAAAGCTATACCAATGCCTAATGGACATGGGTTACGCATAGTTGAACCATCGGTATTAAGCTTAATGATATTGTTGTCAGGAGGTATCCAACAATATTGCTTGATGTTTGGTGCTCTCTTTGGTCTTGGATTGACATCCCAGAACCTTAGAATAACACTATGGAGAAGTGTTAAACAATTATTGGGTATGAGTTATAATTGTTGCATTGTAAACAGTGAGTGGCACCATCTGATGAAGCTTTGTAGTAAAAATGATACAGAAGCAGAGATTATCAAAGCCTATATATGTGCCACTATAAACCATGTATGGTCAGAGAGAAATTTTAGAAGGTTCCATAATGCTCAGTAGCCTTGGCAGAAAGTCAGAGATAGATTGTTCGAAGAAATGAAAAAGTACCTTTAAGAAAAACTGGTAACAGTGAAGGACACAGGAAGTGCAAGAATGCTTGTGAATAGATTAGGAGTGAGGGTGGAATTTCAAGCTTTAGAACTTAAGAGATGTACATGGATAAAACATGTTGGAGATATCTGCAAACTGAACTATGATGGCTCCCTCTCTGTTGATGGAGTAAGGTATGGGGGGGTTATTAGAAATGCAGAAAGAGAAAACTTGATGTGTTACAATGGGGAGAGTAGTATAAGGTCAGTTCTATTCCAAGAACTGAATGCTATCTATAAGGGGCTGCAAGGATGTGTGCTGCTAGAGCAAAAGAAGATAATTGTGGCATCAAACTCTTTGAAAGCAATCCAGATTATGAACAGGAAGGATAAACCTCCATGGTCGTGCCTTAATGTTACAAATGCCATTTTAGCTATTACTGAAACACTTGTTTTTGTAAGCTTCAATCATGCCTATAGAGAGTGTAACAAGGCTGCTGATTACTTAGCAAGTTTAGGAGGAGGTAAGGAGTGTTTGTACTTTGTACCTCCTCTAGATGAGCATCTCTTGAGAATTGTTATGGAGGACAAAGAAGACAAAATTTATATCAGATTCTAATATAGGTTGGGGTCTTTTATTTTATTTTTTGGTTGGTAAGCCTGTTTTAAATAAGATCAGTAACTCTTTGATGCTGGCGGGGTTTGAGCCCCAGACCTCTGGTATTATCACCCAAAGGTTTTACCGACTTTGCTAGTCGGCATCTTCTTAACCCTATTCTTTGTTAAAAAAAAAAATCATTCTTGGATCTTGTTTATTATTGACCAGAGATGGGACAAACAATTGTCACATGTTTTTCACAAGGTTGGTAATTAAGTAATTATAGGTTTGGAGTTCTTTATTTATAATGAATGAAAAATATATTTTGGACTTTTCAATCTCATATTGAATACGTACATGTTTCTCAGCTTATTATTTAAATCCGAGCGAGCAATATAATAATGATTTGGCTAACCATGAGGATTT
Source organism: Coptis chinensis (assembly GCF_015680905.1). Classification (NCBI taxonomy): domain Eukaryota; kingdom Viridiplantae; phylum Streptophyta; class Magnoliopsida; order Ranunculales; family Ranunculaceae; genus Coptis; species Coptis chinensis. The sequence goes on from NC_141463.1 coordinate 58,713,606, forward strand.
AATTGATGTTTTGCAAGTAGTGATTGCAAAGTTGGTTGCCAAACCTGCGAAACAAGCAAAGTGCATGATCAAGGTAAAAAAATATATGAAACATTCTACTTTACTTGCCTTTATTTTTAAATATTTATAAGTGAAGACACATCATGTTTTACTTGATATACAGTTGAAGGCTTTTTTGGATGCAACTGGTTCTTTTGGTACACTAGCTGCTATGTATATATGGCAGGAGTTCAACTCAACCGGGTAAGTGTGTAGGTTTTAAATAAAAGTTATGATGTTTAGTTTTGTATTAAAGCTATACTAATGTCATGCAAATGAATATATGCAGCCGATTGGTGGTTTTCATATGGGAAGGATGCACCTAATCTCAGGGAAGTAGCCATTCGAGTTCTATCTCAAACGTGTTTGTCATCTGGGTGTGAGCGAAACTGGAGCACATTTGGGATGATCCATTCGAAGAAAAGGAACACCATGAATGATGAAACTCTGCATGACTTTGTTTATGTGTATTACAACTTGAGGTTGAAGATTAAACACTTGAAAAGAATAAAGGAGGAAGATGACTCGATTGATCTACATCATTACTTTGCAGAGTTTGAAGCTGAGGACCCTTTGTTCGAGTGGATTAGAAATCCCCCTCCACTACCCGACTTAGATAGTGAGGACGAGTTACATGACCCCCTCATTGCACAGATGTTAGGAAAGGATATAAGGAATCACGCGCCCCTACTAGATCGACATCATTTTGATTGGGAAGAAGAAGAACAACCACCTAATGACATTATTGGAGATTATCGTGATCACACTGATGATGAAGTATTTAATTCTAATGGGGAATCTTGCTGAGGATGCATATCAATTGTATCAGCAATATGACATGGATGAAGATTTTGACCGCTTCGATGGGGATAGTGAGAGGCACATGGAAGGAACTAGACAAGTTTCTGGGAGCCGCCAGAGAACTATGAGAGCACAACCTGGTGGAGCAAGTGATACTTCTTCTTATTATGGGAACTACTCGAGTGGAAGTAGTGTTGCCTCTTCCTATTATTACCATCCTTCTGGGCAAGAGAGTGTGCCATATCATTCCCCATCTGGTCAAGAGATCGAGCCGTATCATTCCCAGCCACATCAAGAGATGGGCCACCAGTATGCAGTGTTTGAGGTATTTATAAAGTTTATTTCTAAGTTTGTTTACATTTCTAATCATTTATTTTTCTAATAGACCAATACTTGATTTTGATTTTTCTTAGGAGCCTTCGTCTACTAGTGAGTCAATTTTTGTGAAGGTAGGAGAAATTTGGGCTTCGATTGTTGTTTTTCAATTCGATGGGTATCCTATAATTGAGTACCTAGCTACTTCAGATGGGCACCTACCTTACTCAGAGTTATTATGATCAGTATGTGTATAATTATAATTGGGCGTTCATGAAAGCTATGAGTTGGGAGCAATATTGCACACAATTCATTTATTCTCATATGAAAGTGTTGGGGAATAACGATACCAATCAATCCCCACTACATAGATACCTTGCAATATAAACACACTACTACTCCAAACAAATTCTAAATTTCCACTACAACCAACTTAGCATGCCCAACTCTATAAACAACTATTAACAACAAATAATAATGTAAAGAAGATAAAGCATACCACAACACAAAGATATAACGTGGTTCAGCCAATGGTGCCTACTTCTACAAGAGCTAATCCTTTTATAACGTAGGAAGGAAGATTACAATCACTCCTTTCAAGTCTCTCCACCTTACTAGATCATTCTTCTCTATTTACAAGCTTTTCTCTTTATAAAGGTTATCTCTCAAATGCTGGCTTTTTATGTTAGGTTTTCCAAAACCTTGTTTTTGGTTTATATCCGAAAAACTGATTCGCGGTTATTGTAGCAAAATAGAAACTATGAAAAATAGACATAGGTGTGGGCGCGCTTTCGGCAAGGCCAATTCCGAGCGCGCGCGCCGTCAAGGGCCTGCTCGTGAGAGGCTGAAAAAACTATCTTCTTTTCCAGTAACAAAGGCACGGGCGCGCCTTGGGCTTAGACCAATCTGAGCACTCGTGCGCTCAGACCTCTTCATGCGAACAGTCCTGATTTCTCTTCTTCTTCCTCATCCTCATGTGAGGGATAACTCCAACAATCTCCCCCTTCTGAACAGTGAGGGGGGCTACCTTCATGCATTCCCAAATCAACAGGAGGAGTCTGCTACCATTCAGGTGGTAGCACAACAAACATCAAACTTACCTTTCAGTAAGACTTTGGTCATCATATCCAATCCGTTCTTGTCGGTATGGATCTTCTCAATACACAAATGCTTGTCTTCGAGTACTTCTCTAATCCAATGATAATGCACATGTATGTGCTTGGAGCTAGAATGAAAACTCGAATTCTTGCTTAAATGGATGGCGCTCTGACTGTCACATAGAACTACAAACTGTTTCTGCTTTAGCCCTAGTTCATCGAAAAACCTCTTCATCCATAGCATCTCTTTGCAACACTCAGTGGCTGCAATATACTCAGCTTCTGTAGTATAGAGGGAAACATACTTTTGCAACTTAGATTGCCAAGAAACTACTCCCCCTGCAAAAGTAAATAGAAAACCGGAGGTGGACTTTATCGAGTCAACATCACCTGCCATGTCTGCATCAGTGTAGCCTTCAAGTAAGGGCTTACTTCCACCAAAACACAAACAAGCTTTGGAAGTTCCCTTAAGATATCTCAATATCCACTTAACACCTTCCCAATGCTCTTTGCCCGAATTTGACAGAAATCGGCTTACAACACCAACGACGAAAGCAATATCCGGTCTTGTACACACCATTGTATACATCAAGCTACCCACTGCGGATACATAGGGAATCTTTTCCATTTCATTCTGCTCATGCTCACCCTTTGGACATATACCTTTGGTCATATGGAACTGGCCACCAAGCGGACAACTGACTGGCTTCGCTTGATCCATGTTGAATCTCTTCAACACCTTCTCAATGTAGCTTTCTTAAGAAAGCCACAACTTCCCACTCTTTCTGTCATGATTGATCCGTATCCCAAGTATCTGCTTTGCTTGACCCAAATCCTTCATCTCAAAGGACTTACTCAAGTCTTTCTTCAACTTGGATATCTTGTTGATGTTCGGGCTAACTATCAACATATCATCCACATACAACAAGAGCACTATGAAATCCTCATCTGGAAATTTCTGAACAACCACACAATGATCGGAAGCAAACTTCTTCTATCCTTGCTTCACCATAAAGGAATCAAACTTTATGTACCACTGTCTCGATGCCTGCTTCAACCCATACAAACTCTTTATCAGCTTGCATACTAGGTGCTCCTTTCCTTTGACCTCAAACCCATCTAGCTTATCTATGTAGACATTTTCTTCAAGGTCTCCATGAAGAAAAGATGTCTTGACATCTAGTTGCTCAAACTCTAGGTTCATACTTGTGGTCAGACCCAATACCACCCTGATAGAAGTCATCTTGGCTACAGGAGAGAAAATTTCATCAAAGTCAATTCCTTTCCTTTGACTGAATCCCTTCACAACAAGGCGAGCTTTGTGCCTTGGGTGTGGATTATTCTCCTCATGCTTGACTTTGTAGATCCACTTATTTTTGAGAACTTTTCTTCCTTTCGGTTTCTCAACTAAGTTATAAATATGATTCTTATGTAAAGAATCCATCTCATCATGCATGGCCTTCAACCATTTTTCTTTGTATGTATCTTCAAGAGCCTCTTGATAGTACATAGGTTCTCCACTATCAGATAGTAAAACATACGTATGAGGTGGATACCTGGTTGAAGCTTGTCTCTCTTTGTCAGACCTCCTTACCCTATTTTCTTGTGGCTCAGGAGGATGCACTTTTGCTTGCTCAGGTGGTGGTTCATGCACTTCATCAGCATCTTCTATATCAATAAGTTCTATCCCATCATGAGCAATAAGATCATCATCATGAGCTTTAAACCCATGGTTCTCTGCATTCTCAATGCCTTCTACACGTTCCACAATAGGAACTTTTGGTTTTGAATCAGCAAGATCATTAGTGAAAGCTTCTAGCTTCTCACCATCCCCAAAGTCTGCTATGGTTTGGTATTCCAATAACACAACATCTTGACTTCAGATTACCTTCTTGTTAATCGGATCATAGAGTTTGTAGCCAAACTTCTCATCCCCATAACCTAGAAAAATGCATTGCTTGGTTTTGTCATCAAGCTTGGATCTCTCATCCTTGGGAATATGAACAAATGCTATGCACCCAAATACCCTCAAGTATCCATAATCAACATCTCTGCCTGATCATACTCTCTCTAGATAATCACAATTCAGAGGCTTTGACAGCGATAGGTTGATCACATGTACGGCTGTGCGCATTGCTTCTACCCAGTAACTTCTCGGTAACTTAGAGTAAGACAGTATGCATCTCATCCTCTCTATAATGGTACGATTCATCCTCTCGGCTATATCATTTTGTTGCGGTATCTTGGGAACGGTCTACTCATGATGAATCCCATGACTTTTGCAATACTCTTCAAACGACCTTATGTACTCACCCCCATTATCTGAGCAAATACACTTTAAAGGCTTCCCTGTCTCTCTTTCCACCATGCTATGGAAAATCTTGAACACGCCAAAGTATTTCATCCTTGGTCTTCAGACTATATGCCCATATCTTTCTTGATGCATCATCAATGAAAGTCAAGAAGTACGAAGCTCCCCCATGGGACTTTACTTTCATAGGATCACATAAGTCAGTGTGAACTAGATCAAGGACATTGTCCTTTTTGTGAGATGGGAATCTTTGGAAAGACACCCTGTGTTGCTTTCCTACCAAACAGTGAGTACATCTATTTAAATGTGTACCTTTGATGTCTGGCAAAGCCTTTTGCTTAGTAAGAACTTTCATGCCTTTTTCGCCCATATGACATAGTCTCTTATGCCATAGCTCGGAGGAAGCTTCTTCTTCTGTCGCATTTACTTCTGCTTTACACAAACTAGTATGTGTCTTGTAAAGAGAGCAAGTTTTCTTCCCTTTAGCTGCTACAATGGAACCTCTGCTCAGTTTCCATACCCCATTACCAAATGAGTTTAGAAAGTCATCATCATCTAACTTCTTAGCGGAAATTAGGCTTAGCCGAATGTCAGGGACATGTCTTACATCCTTGAGTGTCAAGGTGTAGCTAACATTGGTTTCTACATGAACATCACCAATGCCTACAATTTTCGAGACTCCACTGTTATCCATCTTTACCTCACCAAATTCACCACAGCTGTAGGTAGTGAAGAATCCCCTGTGCGGTGTGACGTGATAGGATGCTCCTGTATCTATCACCCACTCTGTATCCTAGCATGAGGTACTAAGACATCACACACCACATTCTGACATAATTTCCATTAGACCATCGTCGGCTAGTGCGGTAGTATCTCTGCCTGTGTTTCCGTTCCACTTTATCATGTCTTCATGTACACAGTTATTCTTCTCATCCCTTTTTAGTGTTCTGCACTCATACCTGAAGTGACCCTTGGTGGCACAATAGTAACATTGTCTCTTTGCCTTAGGAGTTCTAGTTTTACCCCTAGATTTGCTTTTGTCATCACCTCTAAAATGAGATGGTTTGCTGCTCTTACCTCTCCCCCGCTTCTCTGTGACAAGGATCTATGAGTGAGAGGAGCTGCTTCTTGAACCCTTTCTTGTCTCCTCATTCAACAATGCCCCAGTAGCCATCTCCATGAAAATAACTCCATCATTGGCGGCTCTATTAAGAGAAACTGCTAACGTCTCCCAATTGTCGGGTAGAGAGTTTAATAGGAACAAAGCCTCAACTTCATCTCCTATATCAATCTTCATCAAGTGCAACTTATTGATGGTATTCTGTACTTCATTAAGATGCTCAGACATTGAAGAACCTTCTTTGTACTTCGTGTTAACAAACTTCTTAATGGGCAGCACTTTGTTTCCGGCTGACGTCCTCTCATAGAGGTATGCGAGTTTCTTCCACAAGCCAAAAGTTGTAGTCTCTTAGAATACATGGTGGAAGACACTGTCGTCAATCCACTGTCGAATGTATCCAATAGCTTTTCTGTCAAGCTTGCTCCACTCAGCTGCAGTAATTGTTTTCGATTTTTCTCCTCCATTTTTAATGGGTTGTGCCAAGTCCTTGCAATAGAGCAAGTCTTCCATCTTGGCCTTCCAAATAGTGTAGTTTGCTTTATTCAGACTAGTCATGCGAGTGTTCACTGAATGGTCCATCTCTACAAGCTATTTCAACTCAAACTTTCTCTCAGGAATTTTGTCAAACACCTTCCGAGCAAAATTTGGATAACACCCTAGGTTAATTTAACCTAGCTCTGATACCACTTGTTCGGGAATAACAATAGCAATTGATCCCCACTATACAGATAACTTACAATATGAACACACTATTACTCCAGACAAATTCTAAATTTCCACTATAACCAACCTAGCATGCCCAACTCTCTAAACAACTATCAACAACAAATAATAATGTAAAGAAGATAAAGCATACCACAACACAAAGATGTAACGTGGTTCGGCCAATGGTGCCTACTTCCACAAGAGATAATCCTTTTATAACGTGGGAGGGAAGATTACAATCACTCCTCTCAAGTCTCTCCACCTTACTAGATCACTCATCTATCTTTACAGGTTTTTCTCTCTGTAAAGGTTATCTTTCAATTTTGATCTCTCTCAAAATTGGGTTTCAATTTCGTGACTTTTGTGTTAGCTTTTTGTGTTAGGTTTTCCAAAACCTTGTTTTTGGTTTATATCCCAAAAACTAATTCGTGGTTACTGTAGCAAAATAGAAACTGCAAAAAATAGACATGGGCGCGGGCGTGCTCTCGGCAAAGCCAATTCCCCCCCTCAAGAGCCTGTTCATGAGAGGCTGAAAAAACTATCTTCTTTTCCAATAACAAGGACACAGGCGCGCCTTAGGCTTAGACCAATCTGAGCGCGCATGCGCTCAGACCTCTTCACGCGAACAGTCCTGATTTCTCTCTTCTTCTTCCTCATCCTCATGTGAGGGATAACTCCAACAGAAAGCGCATAACTATGTATTATGAGATTTGTGTTAGTTTAAACTATGTTTCTAACTAGAGTTTTGAACTTAGACTTAGACTTTGGAATTATGTTTCTAATTGATGTTGGGAGACATTTGGACTTGGACTTTTGAAGACATTTTAGGTTGTAATAATTCTTCATATCTTAGACTACTTTATTTTGTAACCGTATTAGATTGTTGGTGCTCGTTCTTAGTTCTAACCAATATGTTTATGATTGGTTTGTATTTTAGGGTACGTTTGTTTGGCTACGTTTGTTTGTTAGTATAGTAGATAGTTTAATGAGTATTTTGTATTTTGTATGAATTTATGACAGGTTTATGATGTGTAATGTGAAATTTACAGGATAGACTATGTCACAATTTTTTGTGGCTATGCATGTTATGTATGTTTGTGAGTTTATGACGTGTATGAATTTATGACAAGTTTATAAAGGGTAATGTGAAATTTACAAGGGAGACTATGTCGAAAAAATTTAAGCGTTTTATTAACTTTATAGTAATAGTTATTTTGAGCCTTCAAATGTTGTAAACTAATTTTCAAAAAGTTTGGAAGTCACTTGGGGAAAAAAAATAGACCTAAGACGTCACATGAAAAAAATTAACTTGCCTACTTGGTAATTTGTATTTTTATTTGTTGATTAAATTGATTTGCAATTTAATTAAAATTACATTGAATATTTATTTGTTTAAAATTAATTGCTATTGTATTTCATTTTCATGTTTAAATTAATATAAAAGATAAATAAAAAAATAATTTAATTCTGGCAATGTATAATTTTCTGGTGAAGATGAGGACCTTGTGAATTCCGATACATCACCCGGAATTCCGGTTTTTCAATTTGTCGGAATTCCTACTATTTCGAAATCGTGAACTATGCATATAACCATCCCCTTCAAGTATACATAGATAACTAGGTAAGGATATAGTTCCATAAGGAGATAATTGTCGCCCAGCAGTGCTTGAATTGCAATAAACATTTGATGTAGGGACTAGGGACAATTACAGAATGCCAGGGTCCAGGGACGACGATTACAGATTTACAGTTAATGAAAATATAATTTGAATCCACTTGTTTGTAAAGATCGTGTGTACTCGTAAGAAAAGTTGCTTTCATCTTTTCTAATTAAATCTTTGTCTGATAGAATGATAGTTACATTTTCGGGTGACAAAATTCCAACTGGCATATGTCGGGTATAATGTTATTTATTTATTTATTTGTGTTAGACACTTAGACCCACTGAACAGTTCCAACGTCCAACTAAAATTAAGTTGCCACACCATTACAAGAGACCCTTATCCAAGGAATTGTTATAACAGTGACGCATTGGAAATTAGTTGTGGGCAAAACAATTTGAAATCACTTGAGAAAATCCAAAGCTTTCAAACATTCCAAAGAATATCTTAGTCGTTCCAGATGATATAAGAAAGAGACTCTTGAACCAAACATGAGTCATGAGTGATTAGAGTTTAACAAGAGATTTAGCAACAAACTTTAAATTAAAATTTCTATTTCCGAAACAAATGTATCGGTTGTTATCGTGATGAAAACTTAAAAATTAGAAAATAAACTAGACAGGCGTATTAATATGCCTAATTGGGTACACGTCAAGATTGTAACTAAAATTAAAACAAAATTAGTTTGATTTTTATTAATTACTTAAAACAGTCACAAATCCCATGAAAATATACAATATAGCTGTAAGTATTTAAGTATAAAATTCAGAATCCCCTAAGTTTCTTAGCCTACTCCTCAAATCCCTACCACTAAACCCACACACACACAAGTTCTCCTTTATCCAAACAGACCACACAAATAAAAACAGTAGTGAAGAGTGAAGACATAAGAAGTTAGAACAATTGTCCTGGGGTTGTTTTTCATGAAGTGGTCCCATACTAGAACCTTCTATAATAAAACAAACTCGTCTTTCGTATTGTTATGAATGGTTGCTTTCATGTAATTAATGGAGCTTTCTGACCTTTATGAGTGAGGAAGTTAATTCAGAAAATGTACCCAAGTCATATTATCATTCCCCGCCTTGACTCCAAGCCCAGTATGTAGTATGTACCTGATTAACCCGTAAATCCGTAATGAATGGTTCATCTAATTTTCAGTCCAAGCCCATGCTATAAACAAAAAGCCCACGGGTCGATGTTATTAACTCTCTCGGAGGAGGAAGAAGAAAAAGAAGAGGTCTTTCAGAATCAGGTGAGATAAATTCCCGACACTTTTACTATGACGATGTAGTTTATTTGTAGTATTTAAGGTTGTAGTTCCTCTTCTTTGTACAGTAATGGACCCTGTGGTTGATAAAGTGAAGGGGTTGTTGAAATGGAGTGAAAATTTGTTCCACCACAAGACTCGTCGCAATCCGGTAACTTGATACTGGTTTCCACTAGGACGTAATGTAATAATAATATCAAAGTCTTAACATTGATTTATTTTCAGATTGAGATATTGAAACGATTGCAACGAGAATCTTTTTCAGATATCATGAAACTAAGGGACAGGCAGGAAAAATTTGAGCGAATGGTGTCGTTCTATAAATCTACCAAGGGAAGTCCGTTTGAGGAACTCGGTACGCATGTACATGGAATGGTGGATTTGGTTGGAGCTTTATTGTTTGTGGATAGTGTTGATCAGGAGACCTGTGGTACACTTAATAGAGCTGGAATGAGGTCTGGACTTAATTCAAGGTTTATTTTCGAAACAAGTGTCAGAGAAAAAGATCGTTTTTTAGCAGAGTTTGTGGGGCAAGGTTCATCTGATAGCCCACTGTCACTTGCAAAAGTAATGTACTCGGCAAATGTTAGTGACTGGTTATCTGCAGTTGCACTTCCCTGTGGAGCTCGATGCAAAGACGTTGCAATTACTTCAAATCCCTTCTCACAGGTATGATCTCCTTAACTGTTTTGGTTGACCATGCCCGCTTTCCCTTTCTGTTAACCTCTGTAGTAAATGAGTAAACGAAAATGTATGTCATTCGTGTAGTGACTGAATTGCTGTAATGCGGTGTTAACTAATTTCGAGACTTCTTAGCTCAAAACTTAACTCAGTGTTGATGATCCCAAGTATCTGAGAAGTGCATATATTCTTGACGATGGAGTTCATTGGATGTCAATCATCTATTTAATTGGCTTTTGGGCTAAGGGATCTTGTTTTGCCACACTTTAGCTGGATGGACTGAAATAATGTACCAGACTACAAAGCACTATGTTGATGGTTGAGATTCACTAGTAAACAAGCATGCTACACTGGTAGACTGTCAGTAGGATCTATTTAGTATACTTTTCAATAGGCCCATCCCAAATGTATGGTTCTCCAGGAACGCTATATTCTTTTGGACTAATTGGGCATTCCGATTGGCAGGAGCAAAATCTTACGGAATTTTCCTCCTTTGGACCACCAATTTTGAACCAATGTCATGGTGCTGCTGTTGGGGTGATGGTGAAAAGGGAAAACATTGCTGCTTCTCTAGCGGAGCTTGTTTCCGGGGTAGGATTGCAGCCTGATGCAGTTGGAATCAGGCATTTCTTCAGCACTTTTGGGCAAGTTATCTATAAACTATCCAAGGGAACCACACTTACTGTGTTGGGTATTCATCGAAGGCTGAGAACACGACATCAACAAGTAAGGCTCCGTAAATTTACTATACCTGTGGGAAGTTTAAGACGTCGTGAGGTTCTTGGTGCTCTAGACGCACCTGCTTCACCCATCACAATGAATACAGAGGACAAGGAAAACGATGGATCCATCGCTTTGATGCTAGAGTCAGAACTTGATGAAAGTACTAGAGTTGGCGGTTGGGTTGAGATGCAGAATTCTAATTCAAGATGTTTGCAGTGGGCTGTCTCCATGTCTGATACTCCTGAAGATGAACTGGGATGGGGTTTGAGCTTGGGTGGGACTATACAAGGACCATCGACTTGGGATCATTTCCAAGTAGAGGCCTTTTTAAAGTTCAATATGGGAAAGAGGTGCAGCTTGCAGCCTGGTATTGTTTATGTGATGGATGGTACAACACGTATACCCGCCTTAATGTTTCGATCAAGTTGGTCTCTATGATCATAATTTTACATCGTCAGAAGATTCACTATTGGAAAGTTCATTTCGTAGCAGGTATGTCTTCTGGTAAGATCTTGTTTCAGCTGCATCTTGCTGAAACAACTTTGATGGATATATTTTTTTTATTAGAAAAAAGAAAAAAAACAGATGGTCCCATATATTGACAAACGATTGAAACAACCCCCTTCTATTCTGATACTGTACCTTTTCGTCAATCAATAAAAAAAATTGTATTTTTTTGGCATGTGTAACTGTGTAAGTTACCACAAACAAAAGATTTGTCTATAGCTGTGCCAAGCTGGAAAATATTTTGAAAGTTCATTTCATAGCAGGTCTGACTTTCGGTAAACCAGCAACAAAAGAAGGCTATTTTGAATGGGAATATAGGTTTATCTATCTGTTTGTTGTAGTCTTCTGACGCAATGGAAACATGTAGAAATGTCAAAGCCCACGAATAATTGTGAACGTATCCCTTTAATTTACTAGTTTTGAGAAGAACAAGATGAATTTGATAAAGAAGAAGATAATTGATTATGATCAATTAATAGCTGAATATAAAGTTCGTTAAGCTCCTTGTATAGATAACTTTAGAAAGCAACTTAGCTGAAGCCTTCAAAACTTGTCGCTATGCTAACTACAACTTCATGCAACTTGAACACAGAAACTTTTTTTTTTTTTTTTTTTTTTTTTGGTGGAAAAGCGAGGTTGTTATAGAGGTCCCCTACCCCTTTTCATTAATAAAATAAAGATCATAGCTTGTTACATTCTTACATATTCTTTACCTATGGCATCATCATAAATAATTTTTTTTACATCCTCTGTAAAAGAACTGGGAATTAACTGAACACAGAAACTTGGTTCTTGACTAGCTTGTTTAATTCAGTCCCCAATAGTAAAAATGAACTTTCAACAATCAAAGCACAAAAAGTTTGGAGTATGTAAAGTAGTAAACCAATACATCTTGTCATACATCACGGTTTTTTTTTCTGATACTTGGCATTCCATTTTCAGGACGGAAGAATATGGAAGGGATGACTGTCAGCAACTGTACAAAGGATCTGACGTGCCATTTCTGAAGGATGGGGCCTGCCTTGAAATTGAATCAAATGGAACTAGTCCTTGGTCATTACAGTCAAGCCATTCAATTTTACCATCCGTCAGTACCCGTGAGCACAATCTCATTAATCTGCTAAGCAAATGCAATGAAGTTTGGCATATGAAATCGCTTGGTACAGCTGCTTCAGGGACAGACTGGATAGTGGATATGTTCTATGTCACTTTATACAGTTCATCTATAAAAGAATATCTTTTTCCCTCCCTTTTATGGTTGATTATCCCGTGAAATAGAGAATGAAAGAGAAAGGTTATCGAGGTAAACATATTTGATGTTAATTTGTCAGTTTTAATGTAGCTAGTGCTATTCAGACCATGTACTACTTTGATTGATTATTAGGAAAAGAAAATTTTGCATCTTGATGGAACTAACCATCCTCGGGTTTTAACTGCAGTCTTGGATATATTTTGTACATTAGGATCACAGTCGCAAGATGAAGTTCACATGTTCAAGCATGAGCCAAAAGTTATACAGTACTGTAGTGTACGTCTTTCCATGTAGACTTGGTGGCATTTACTGTTTGTTTTTCTTTCGGGCAATTCCTCTTCTGGCATATATTTCTTCTCCTTTTGTTTTCTTGAACAATATTGGAAGCCAAGTAAGACATAATTACTAATCTACCATTATACCTCCTTTTGTGCTTCTGATCATAACGATGTTACATCACATTCATAGCACAAGCAATTGTCCCTGTTGACTCTATGAAACACAATACATTCTAGTTTAGTGAAATGCTTATTGAATTCAGTTTCCAACTGCGTGTGGTTGACTTATATATCATAAAATTATAGACGATGCTTCTTTGTTATATATAGAACCCATGATGACATGAGTGCACATTTCCTACTACTGTCTGCAAAGTACTAGACTGCTAAAACCTAAATGATCAGATCACCTTCTTAACAGATCGAATCGCCTCGTTCTTTTCTTATGTAATAAACAAGTTTTTTACATTACTCCTTAACAGTCTAATGAGAACCATGTGGTAGACGTAACAATTCATATATATATACAGGCTAGCTACGTCGACATACAATGACATACGTGATCCTACCTACACTAGAAGTTGAGTTCAAGTTCGAAATTTATCGGACGGTCCAGAATTTTAACACTCTTTTGACAAGACTAGATACATCCATTTTAGCTGATTTTTGGTGGAGATACTATCCACGGTAGGGAGGTAATATCTACCAAAAACCAGCCCTTAGTGCCATATGAAAATCCGCTTTTGGATTGCGTATGTCATTTCTGTATATATATATTTTGAAAAACTCCTAAAGAGGGGGAGGGAGATTAGTAAATTAGAATAAAATAATACAGGGTTGAACGTACTGTGTTCCTTAAGACACTATGTGCATGCAAGGCTACTTCCATTTATACTCCATGAAACTGAACAAGAAGGCCCTAAGCCTAGATTGAGTTCAGAGAGCCAGTTCTTGTTTGAATTATGCATTATTATCTTGGTTGGTGCTTTTCTTGAATTTCTTCTTTGTTTGGGGATTGAATTCCAAGATGTTGTGTGTTTGGATCGCCTTTAGTGAGCAAAGTAGTATCAGAGCTTTGATTCGTGAACCCGAAGCATTGGCAACCACAACCCACAAAAGCCCGACTGCAGAGCAATTCTGTGGAAGTGTTGAATTAGCTAGGAGTCTGGATAGAAAGTGACTTTCCAGTGTTTTTTGGCGTTCTATTATACCTCTGAAAGTGTGAAGTGAAGGACTCGACCAGAAAACACATGAAACTATATTATCTGCACTATTTTGCGGCATTCTTATCAAAGTGGGAGTAGCTTTGTTTAGTTTTTACGCCTCTGCCTATTAAAGACATCATCTCCCAATCCACCCCTCGTTCGGAATTGTGTTTCTTATGTAAGATGACTTCCATTATAGGACTGCATGGCAGCATGGACAAACTTTGAAACGCTCACTAGTTAATTAATCGGTTCAAGTTTCTACGCCTTTCGGCGTTCTGCAGTGAACATGGCTGTACAAAATTTTGTCATCACGTTTCTAATTCAAACGAATAACATTAAACCAGCTAATGCTGATTAATGCAAACGGGAGGAAAGCAGGACAATCCCACCCACCCCCCACCCCCCTGCTGATTACTGTGCATAAAATAGATGGAGGATCCTACCGTATAATGCTCCTGCTGTCGAAAACTTACTGATGAAAATTGTAAACATGAAAATGAAAGATGCAGAAACAAAATTCTCACAAAGTAGATAATAAACAGCCATCATAGTAGAATTACACGATTGCTAGATAATGAATAAAAGCACAACCCATATCAGATTTTCCTAAACATAAGCGCTGCAAAAAGAATTCTCGAAGGGAGTACACAACACTACCTACAAAGACCTCTGCATACCTTGACCTAAATCCTAACTCAACTTTCAACTCTCCTTACCTTCTCTACCAACTAAAACATGCTCTCCTACTGCTCCTAACCTCACTCTCCTAAACTCTGTACACAAACAAATTAACAAACAGCAACAAAGCCAAACATCCAGGGGGGTTGGGTGGGTGGGGGGAGTACGTTCGTCTTCGTCAGTCACATGCAATCAAGATAATCATGATTTGGTAGAAATTCTGGTGGACGTGTTGCCACAGACTGAGCTGCTGTCATCTTTGGCCCCGTCTTGGTTCTCATCTCGAGCACCTTCCTGTGGGAATTAGAATGCAAACAGGCAGTAAATGTGGGGCTTGCTGCAGGCCGGTATTCAGGGAAGAGACGGCCAGACTTGTAACGCACCCCACAAGCATTGCAGAGGGTCTTGGGACCCATTGGCCCAAGTCTCCACTGTGGGGTCTTTGTTATCTCACAATGCATACATTTCCTTACTCCAACAGGTTCCTGTAGCGAATCAAATTGCTCTCTTCCAACGAGCAAAGGAATAGAAAAT
Source organism: Coptis chinensis (assembly GCF_015680905.1). Taxonomy (NCBI): domain Eukaryota; kingdom Viridiplantae; phylum Streptophyta; class Magnoliopsida; order Ranunculales; family Ranunculaceae; genus Coptis; species Coptis chinensis. The sequence goes on from NC_141463.1 coordinate 58,728,783, forward strand.
TTCTTCCTTTTCTTCTCTTCTGTCTTCATAGGTTTCATGATCTTCTTTGAGGGACTAGACTCGGCAAAGTTCTCATGCTCTGGCACTGAATCTGACTGTGTTGGAGTAGGGCCCGTTACAGAGGAAGTGGGGGAAATGAGCGGGATCACAGCCCTTGACTTGAAGGTAGCAGGCCTCGGGCGTTTACTACGAGGACGCCCAGGAATTACAGTTTCAGGGTTGAGCAGCATAGTCCTTCCCCCAGAGCAGGAACTGCTGCTTTCAAGGACAGAGACTGGGCTGGAAGTGCGGAAATGATTAGAGTCCTTGTTGTCACACTTGCTACTTCCGTTTCTATTGCCATTGCAGATATTGTAGTTAGACTCGTCTTTGTCAAGGATAATCTTTCCAGCAGAGAATGAATCCTCCACAAAGTTCGACAGCCACTCCAACTGTGCAATGTCTTCATGCTGAAAAAGCAATCAAACAGAAGATCAGATGAGAGGTCTTAAATATCCAAAAGAAAAGTGACAAAGATTACCAAAGATTCTTCTCAAGGCTCAAACAACTATGGAGATACCGAGTTTAAAGTATCTACTTAATTTTCACAGGAATATAGACCTGCCTCATAAAACCTTAGCTAGTAAATGCTACTGACAGAAGCAAATTACTCAACTAAGGAAACGATGGCAATGACTTGGTGTATATACATGAAATAATACACACAAGACCACCAAGCGAATCAATTCCAGGATGTTCAAAGGTAGATAACCAAACGCAGAAGCAGGAATACTAGTCAAACCAATGAGACAACTGAACTAAGTAGAATACTTTTGAGGAATGCTCTAAAAGTACCACAATTTAATAGAATGAGGGTCCTAAAAGATTTTCAATATTGGCTTTTGGCAAGTAGAAACCAATGAACAGCACAACCATGGATCTGCTCCTACAGACTTTCAATCTTAAATACCTTACAGCACAAATGGAATTTGTAATAAGTATACTAAGAAACTAACTGGAATAGAGAGCTCTGTCGGAAGTTCTGAACTGCTGTTGGCATCGTTGCAAGACAAAACAGAGGAAGAGTTAGCTACTTCATCTGGCAGGGGATCAATACAAGCACCCTGGAATCCATTGCAATCTCCAGTAACTCCCTCCTCGACATCTCCACTGGGAAAATTAAGTAAATCATCGATGTGGTCAAAGAAATCCCCGCAAAAATCCAAGTCTATATCATCAATGAAGCTTGGTTCAATCATTTCCTGAAAAAGAAATTAATAATGAAGAGAACATTATACATGGGGCTCACAATCAGATGTTAATAATCAAGTAATACCAACGATTGAAAAAAATAAAAAATAAAAAAATAACTCTAATGATTTCCCATAGAGGATGACATCTATTTGTATTTACTATGCCTGCTTCTAAGTGTATGTCCGAGGTGTGCCTACTGACCCACCTATGATAATATCACCTTTCAATTCATGAATTTTCAGATTCAAATGCAATAAAACTTATTGAAAATTTGAAATAACCAACAACCATATGGAAGTCACTCTCCAGCCACATGTCCAAGTTTAATGGTAAAACAACATATCTTGTCTCTTCAAATCTGTTCCAAAGGACCCAGGAGCATGATTTCTCACATTAACCTCAACAATCAAGATTCATCTAATTTTGTGACCATATCTCATTTTCCTTGGCAATAACATATTAAAGGGATCCCAAACAATGGTTTATAGAATTGGTCGGATCGTGAATAAGAATGGTAATTTGGTAGTACCCTTGTTGCCTGTAAAAGAGGACAACTTAAATGCACTTCAATAAGAGCAAACCTTTCATACATATTTACCTATTGGTCTTCTACTTCCCTATCAGTTCAAATAGCTCTTACTTGGACTCTTCTGGACATTTTTATTGGTATTGTTATTATACTACGGTCTACTGACGACACAGAAGTTTATTCCATGTGTCGCCCACATCCCACATGTCCACTTCAAAAGAGAAGACCAGACATGGATCCCCCAGGAGAAAAAGTGTCTTTCAGCAAGGTGGCACAGTATGCATTTCACTTGTAAGTTGCTTATTGGCCACATACATAATTTTCTACCTGAGGTAGGCAATAAGAAGCAACAAAAGCGAAATGTGAAACCCGGAAACAAGGATTGCATCAACAATATCAGCTTCTTTTCAGATTTTCCTTAAAAATAAGCAATCACTCTTGAGTTTACTTTAAAACAAAATACTATAATATAAAATTGGGTCCAGTATTAGATAGTAAAACCCTAATACTGGACCTAATTAACTTGGAATTCCCAAAGTAACATTAAGATTGTTAAACCACATCCATGTTCAATACCTACAAACAATGTGTAGAATGTACTAAATTGAAATGTCGATAAAACTTTTTCTCACCAATGGAAAATCAAGTTATACCCCCCCTTATGGCCCTAAATTTATCGAAGCAAACTAGAAAAACAAAAGGAGGGGTCAAACATGTGCAATGTTTCTGAAGAGTGACTACCTATTTATTCAGTTGTTATCTTTAAGTATGAAAATGAAAAAAAAAACATGTATAACAGTGAAAATAATAATCGAGAAATCCTTATTCCAAAGTGGGCCAGAAAAAAGACTAACAGCTACACATTCAAGTCTCACAAGTTACAGATATGGAATAAAGGGAGTATAATTGAGTACCACCACTAACCTATCAATGAGCAACAGTTAAGCCAGAAAATAATTTTCATAAACTGAATGAGTTTTTAATGCAAACCTTATTCCTCAATCTGAAATAGATATAACGCCAACTGCAATGCAGAGCAGGCACCAAAAACTTGAGCTCTAGACCCGGTCAATACCGACAATTTGATGAAGAATTGAGATATGAACAAGTTATTGAGAACCGAAGAAGTTAACCAAAATCTTCAACAGATAAAGCTCAATACTGTTAAAAATTGAGCAGACAGAAGCTAGAATTGGGACTAACAACCAGGAAGTGCCTCAAAATCCTGCAAGACAAAAAGAAAAACACAGAAATTAGCCATAGTACAAATAAATGGAGCTCAAAATTTTTGAAATTTCAATGAAATACACTTTGAGAGTGGTCAATAATAAAATTTCAAAACAACATTTCTTACTTTGATTATTTTTATTTTTTTCTTAGGTCTTCAAATTAACATAAAAAATAAAGGAAATGTTGCTAAACTACCAAAATTATATCTTTATTCAAATTTCCATAATGTCAAAGCAGTCCTCTCAAAAACAAAAAAAACTCAGTCTGGGGCTGTCTAAAATCTACTAAATATCGTTTCTAAACAATTCTTGTCTGTAAAAAAACACAGAAAACCAATTACCCCAGTGGAGAAACTGCATAAAAAGGAGACAAAACTCATAAAAATGTAATCTTTTTTCTACAAAAATGCATGCAGAGAGTTTGAGAAATGGAACAAACCCCAATAACTCCATTCATTGAAACATAATAGTAAAAAGAAAGTGAAAGAGTATTACAGTTATAGAAGTTTTGTGGTTATTTTTCTGGTAGGTAAAACGTGTTCCTTCACTGCTAGCTGTTTTTTTTTTTTTTTTTTCCACTAAAACAAGAAAGAATAAATTCCAAAATATAGCTCTCCACTCTTTTTCCTTCCTTCACTGCTCACCTTGTTGTCGTCATCTTTAAGCATTCATTCATACTTCCACACTTGTTTTGCAGCAGAAAACTTTTAAATGGGTCCTACACACCATCACTTTCTTCCTAGTTCCTACCAATATATCTCCTTCAATAATTTTAAATTTTTTTCAAATTTCAAATTTTTTTTAGTATTTAGAACACTTTTGTGATTGGCTTGGCTGCATTCACGTGCATGCTTTTTTACACTGAACTAGAGGTTAAATGACTGTAAAAAAGCATATATCGTAGATTCTACTTCCTCAATATCGTACAAAATTTCTGACTACCTAAAATCTATCAGCAGTGAGTGATTGATATATTTGCTGTTTCTCGGCAATTGTATTTAAATCGCGTCACTGTGATGTTATGGTACTTTTTTGTTTTCCAGCTACTTATGTCTCGAAATAGTCCACTTTATGTGCTGGTTTATGATTAATGACAAATTGAACTCGTACGAATCAGCTGATCAGGATCCTTCAACGTTCAGACCCATGATGAATTATTATCAATTGACAGTTCAGTAACATTGGTGAAGGAGGGGGTGAGTTTGAAGAAGGACCAAAATATTGAATTCGAACAATATATCGTATACTAAAAAACCAAAATATATTTAATATATCGATTGGTAGATATATATATTTTTGTTGACCGGTTAAAATTTTGTTTTGTATATTAATATATTAGAAATATTATCGATATATTAATTAAAATCAGTTAAAATTGGTTAAAATCAACAATTTGTATTGTATATATCAGTCAATATATAGGAAGATATATATCAACAAAAAAAATTCTATATTCAATGGAGATATATCAAATATTTCCATCTTATATACCCAAAAAACAAAATATATCGACAATATTTCAAAAATCTCAATAATATTTTGGGCCTTGGTTGGTTTGAACTATAGAGAAGTGGGTTTCAAAATTTACGAGATTTTGATAAATTGAAAACACAAAATGCTCAAACTAAGTACAAACATGATTAAGACCATTTAAGTTTATTTAATTAATTGATTTTGAGAATAAAAAACGAATTTCAGCCACTTCACATACTGGAACTAGGACGTTGGCATCCCAACTAAAAGTACACGCGCCCATTATAATTAAATCTAAAACCAATCACCTCACTGGCTCACTCATATACCGACCGACTGAAAGTAACATTTTGATGTAATTTTTTGTCTCCCAATTAGGTCTTACCCACTAGTTAGCTCCTACGTTTCTCATTTTCTCATGTAGAATTTCGTTTTATTTTCTTTTTTTCTAAAGAAGTTTATTGTGCCAAGTATGAAGCTTGTTTCTCCTTCTGCAGCGCCACGTAGGTGCAGCACACTATTTAAGCTTGTTGAACTTTTGAGAACTATACAAGAAAAGCACAAGAATTTGAAGTAAACAACTGGAAACGTTGCTTTCTTTTTGGTCCAATACAAATGATGGACTGTTGCATCCATTTGTATTCTATAACAAACTTGATGTCTACTGCTACTGTGTTTTTGCACTCCCTTGTGAATTACTCTCCTAGCTTTCTTTCCCGTAGAGTTAAAGACCCACCCAAAACACCACACATGGATGTCGTACGTCAGTACGTGTAAGAAAACGAAGCTAGCCATTTTTTTCTTATATTTTGTAGAGAATTGAGACCTAACACCTTTATATATTTTCCAACTAACTTGGGTTATACTCTTTGCACCGCTTTACCAAATTAAACGGCTAATATTTCTTTTTTTTTGAGGTTGCCATAATCAAGAGTCCAACCAACCCAACAACGTAAATTGCTTAATTGCTCTAAATTAGTCTTTGTCATGAGTAAATGAGTAATTGAAGAGGTCGAAAAAGCTAGAAGATAATAACAATAATAATAATGATAATCAACCGACACCAAAAAAACTAGAAAATAATAAAAATAAAAATAATAATAATCAACCGACACCATTTCATGCTATGTAACAAGAGGCACATTGCATTTGCATTATAATTTTTGTTGATCATTGTAGTTGACTAGTTGTTGTACGTACGTTTCTTTTTATTTTGTTTTTTTTACTTTTGCAATGTGCTAGCAGAGTTGTAGTATATATATGTACTGTACTGCTTCGGGGCATGCAAAGTGGATAACAAGTTGAACTTTGTTAATTACTTGAAGATGAAGCAAGAAAGAGGTTACCAAAAATAAAGTTTAACTTCGTTTATTACTTAAAAATGAAGCAAGGAAGAGGTTGCGTATTAACAGATTCATTCATGTAATCAATCTAAACCTTTTACTTGGGACAATATCATTCCTCACCTAGTAATTGAGATTGTCAATATTCTCTAAGAAAGTTAAGGACATCCATCTTAGTCATGGTTGCATATTTCATGATTAATATTGTAGGTAAGCAAGTGCTTTTGAGATGCTGGTATTTCAACAAATAAAATCAACTTAATTATAAATAACAGTTTTGTCGGTTGTCTTGTCTATTCCTTGGTACCAAAAGAATTGTTCTTCGGGGAACAAAATTAACAATACGAATAAAAACTTCTTAATCATAAATTTCGGCTGAATTTAACTGTACATCATATACGTACTTCTGTCGGCAGGCAATTTAGTGATTTTAGTCAGCCTAGATCGACAACTGTCCATGAGTGTACCTAGAATTTGTGGAGAGAAGAAGCCAAGGGCCAAGATGTCACCTAGCTAGCTCCCATTTAAGGTGGGAAACACCTACATTTTCACATGCATATGAATCCGAAACTTCATAAATGAAAAGAGTGACATCTAGTTTCTACTTTCCAACATTCGTTAGACACAAAACGGAGGTTAGCGGGGAAAAAAGGCCACAAAAGTGTCCAACTGTTCATGAACAAACGACATTAAATTGAGCCGTGATTTTGGTTATAGATAATCTGGACACCATGAAGAACATAATACCAAAAAATCAGAGCGTCTTGAAATTTCTAACTTTGCTAAATATGCCTTGGAACTTTCTGTAACCCCCAGTCGCCATCAAGGAAGATATAAGAAACAAGCTATATTTTGGTATGACGATCCTGTAAAGGTTATGTTTTGTTTTACTTTAATGGTGTAGGCAATTTGGGAGAGAAAGGATTGTTTGATTGGGTTTGACCAAGTTCGTTTGGACGAACTGCCTACGTATTAAGTTCTCTCTACTGGGGGGAGACTTGAATTAGGTCAGACGTAGTTCCTCATCCTCTTTATATAGGCAAGATGCTCGCGCCTCCTGCTCTCCCGCGGTCAGGTTCAGATTTCCTCCTTGTTGGCTAACCATGATGGCGAGTTATGGAGAATCAATGAAATACGTGCCTGAAGCTGTGGTCATATATGAAAGCCATAATAATGACATATGTTACAAGCCGTTATGGAACGGGATGAGTGAGAGTGTTGGAGGCCGCTTTTGACCTAGATCGTCTATTTGTCTAAAGTCACAATGAAGTGAGCTCGTATGACGAAGTTGAAGATCGCTTGATTTGAACAAATCACTTGCCTAAGTTGGTTTACTATGAAACGAGCTCTAAGGACGAGGATCGGAGGTGATTAGTTGGTAGCTCTATTTATGCTGGACACATGCTTGATATTCATTGGATGTGAATATTACTCCCTCACACAGCCTCATTGATAATTAGTCCTTTAGGTTTTGTCCGTTCGAGTCCAAAGTTCAAAGTCCATAAATGTCCAATTAGTCAAGTTAGCTTACTCACTCACGTGGGTTGGTAGCATAGATCGAGTAAGGGATTGTCCAAACCTTAGGACTAGTCAATGTTCATAACTGAAATTACAGCTTTAAGGGATTAGTGAGTAAGATTTTAGTTTGTTTCTTATGTTGCTTACTTAAAACTTGAAATGCAAGTAACGTAAAATTATGACGATTAATTTCTAAATAAAGAGAGAGATACTAGAAGAAGGTTAATCATAATCATGCAAGGTCAATTTTACGTTCTTAGAGTACCTTATCACTACAGCTATAATTCGTCTCGAGTTCATAGAAAAACTCGAAACAGCATCGAGTATCGATCCCTAGTGAGATGCACTCATCTCTGAGTTCATCTCACTAGCATGAGAAGTTGAATTAACATTCCATCTTTAGAACATCACTTCAGCTCTTGGTTTGATTTTACATCAGCTGGACAAACTAGAGGGCTAACGGCCACCATAAGGTCTCACGCGAGACTGTTCTAGAGTTTCAGCACTCCAAACTTGGTCAGACTCAATCATTTTGGGACCGGATGTATAATCTAAACATATTTCCTAAGCTAGTAGTGATTCTGGAACACTAAATTGCAGCATAATCCTCACATGAGCATCATTAATTAACCCTCCCCTTGGGAGGATTTTAGCTCATAGTCCTTGAATTGATTGATTGTTCTTGATGTATGCAATGAATAAGTAAAAAGAAGTGAATGAAGAATAGGAATTTAACTTGAAGTAAATAGATTTTATTTGAAGTGAATACTTCCTATACCAACCTATTACAAGCTACAAAAGAAAGGAAACTACTACTGTATGAAAGTGTAAAACAACGAAAGGAAAATGCAAGAATGAATTCTCCTTTCTCTAGCCTCCCATAATATATATCCTTCTCACGTGAAGCCTTCCCCCCTATTTATTGTAAGTTTGTCTTTTCTTACATCCAAACTTTATTTTACTAGTTTGTCTTTTCCTTTTCTAATACATCCAAACTTCATTTCACAAGTATGTTTTTTCCTAATCAAAACTCTAATCACTCATTTAATGTTTTGTTCTTTTCTCTCTTTGCAAGGTGTCACCAAAGTGTTTATAACTTGCCACTTGTGCATGTATGATGACTCATCATTTCTTGTGGGCCTGTAGAGTGGGTCCACGTGATGTGTCCAGTGGTGGCTCGGATTTTGACGTTTTTATAACTTTCTGTCTTTGCGTAGAGATTGTCGCCCTGATCATTCTGGCAGTTCACTTGCCGAAATCGGCGTTCAGGTTTGAAAGATGTGAGCTTCAAAAGTTTGCTGCTTCTTTACACGTGGACCCATTCTGCACTGGTTTTGTCCCTTTGTAATCTTCGGCTCTAGTCAGTCTTTGTTGGGCTTCATTTCACTGGGGCTGAATGGGAAGACTTTAAGTATGCACAGTATTTTGGTACTTTAATACAAGTTTTATCATCATATTTATGTTAACTGCGATAACCTGCAAAAATACGAAAATATAATTATTTCATAATTATTAAACACATAATTAACCAAAATGCTATGTCTCTATGCTTGGCGCCTGAATAACCAACAAATGGCTCCTCCAGGTTTCTCCAATCCACCTGTTCGATCAATCAACAATTTTATTCCATACCACCAAGGAAATAATCAGCAATACCAACAAAGTCAAAATCAATTTCAAAGTAATTCAAATGCTAACTATCAAAACAACCGCACAAACCTTGTTCCAAACCTAATCCAAATTAAAATATAATCAACAACTTCTCAAAGAATAATCGTGAAACTAGTAACTGTTGCACAACCTATGCCTCTTTGCTATCGATAGGACAAGCGAGACGTTCTTCGCTTACATGAACCAACAATCACAAATCCTAACGTCTATCCCACAATCACTTCAACAATTAGCGCAAGACAAGAGCCAGAAAGGCATGTTTCCTGGCCAAGCAGTTCCGAACCCTAAGCCAACAAACACTGCCTTTGAACTCACCAATATACCTGGTACAAGTACTCCAACCCAAGGTGAGTTGAATGCAATCACTACACTTCGATCTGGGAAAACCATTGACAATCAAATCCGTATGCCAGATGATCAAACAAAAGATACCGGAGGTTCCAAGGAATCTGTTTCAGATAATGAACCTACGATGTAAACACCAAGTTCAACAACGTCACAATCTAAAAAATTGGGAAACGAAAAAGTGGACCCTTATGCCAAATTCCGCCCTAAGGCACCATTTCCTGCCTGTTTGGCAAAGAATAAACCGGATGAAAACTTTGATGAAATTAGGGAAACCTTTAAAAATTTGACAATAAACTTACCTTTTCTCGATGCCCTAAATCAATTACCAAAACATGCAAAAATTTTGAAAGACATGTGCACCACAAAAAGAAGAACAAATGTGCCTCAACAGGCTTTCCTTCTTGAGCGGTTCCATCCATCAATCGAATACAATGGTATAGTAAAATACAAAGACCCCAGTAGACCAACAGTTCCATGCACATTAGGTGATAAGTATACGGCTACGGCATTACTAGACCTAGGAGCTAGTGTGAACTTACTTCCTTATTACTTATTCAAACAACTAGGTATACATGAGCTTAAACCTACCACGATGACTTTACAATTAGCCGATCGATCCATTAATCATCCGAAAGGCATTGTGGAAAATGTCCTTGTAAAAGTCCAAGATTTCTTTTATCCAGTAGATTTTGTCATTTTGGATATAGAAGTTGCCTGTGACTCCATTCCTATCATATTAGAGTGTCCATTCCTCGCAACAGCTAATGCGCTCATAAACTGTAGGGATGGGTCCATGACCATGTCCTTCGGAAATCTTTCGGTCGAGTTTAATGTGTTCAAGTTGATGAAACAAATTCCAGAGAATGATATTGATGGTGAGATTAACATGATTGACACCCTCGTTAAGAATATTTCACAAACTCTTTTCACGAAGATGAAGTACACCAATTCCATTCTTTTTGCGGTTCTGAATTTGATGTTGATGATTATTCAAAGGAGGTACATGAGTTTTAGAATCAATACCACCAATTGACTCTACTACCGTCCTATCAAGCGACTTGGGCCGAACATAAATCTGTTTTCTTTGTGGAAGGCGACTTTCCTCAAGAATCTTTAATACCCACTCCTCCCACCCCGACTTAAAGCCTATTCCTTCGGACTTAAAATACGCATAATTAGATCCGGATGGTAGTCACCCAATTATCATATCATCACAATTGATCACGATCATGAATCACGCGTTTAATTAAGGTCATTCAAGAACACCGTTCTCTACTATTGGATGGTCTCTCGATGACATTAAAGGCATTGACCTTAATGTGTGCACTCATCGCGATACATCTTGAAGAAAATGCCAAGACATCACGCGAACCGCAACGTCGCCTAAATCCAACCATGAAGGATGTGGTACGGGGAAGAAATTTTAAGGTTACTTGATGCGGTATTATTTACCCCATCTCGATAGTGTTTGGGTAAGCCCAGTCCATGTTGTTCCTAAGAAGTCTGCAATTACAGTTGTGCGAAATGATAGAGATGAATGCATATCCGCCGCATTCCAAAGAAGTGGCGAATATGCATTGACTATCGAAAACTTAATGCAGTCCACTCGTAAGGATCATTTTCCACTCCCATTCATTGACCAGATGCTTGAATGGTTAGCGGGTCATGCATTTTACTATTTTCTTGATGGCTATTCAAGATATTTTCAAATAGTCATAGATCCTGCTGATCAAGAAAAAACAATGTTCACCTGCCCTTTTGGTACTTTTGCATATAAATGAATGTCATTTGGCCTTTGTAATGCACCCGGTGCATTCCAACGCTGTATGTTTCATATCTTCAGTGATATGGTTAAACGTTTTATGGAAGTCTTCATGGACGATTTCTCATTATATGGTAATTCTTTTGATAACTGTTTATCAAATCTTGAAAAGGTTTTAGTACGTTGTGAAGAGAAAAATCTCGTTCTTAATTGGGAAAAATGTCATTTTATGGTTACAAAAGGAATAGTACTAGGTCATATTGTTTCGAAAGACGGAATCGAAGTCGATAAAGCAAAGATTGGAAAATTTGCTTCCTTGCCTATACCAACCAACTTCGCGAAATACGTGCATTTTAGGACACGCAGGGTCTATATAGATTTATTCAAGATTTCTCAAAGGTTGCCCAACCTTTAACAAATCTCTTACTTAAAGATGTCGTATTCGACTTCACTTTCGATTGCAAACAAGTTTTTGAGACCTTAAAGTCCGCCCTGACTACAACTCCGATAATTCAACCACCTGATTGGTCTAAACCTTTTGAATTAATGTGTGACGCGAGTGACTACGCTATTGGAGCTGTCTTAGGGCAACACGGAGAGAACAAGCCAATTGTCATTTACTATGCTAGTAAAACTCTTAATGACGCTCAACGTAACTATACCACCACTGAAAAAGAATTTCTAGCAGTTGTATATGCCCTGGATAAGTTTCGTCCTTACCTAGTTGGTTCTTCTACAATAGTCTACACTGACCATGCGGCGCTGCATTATCTATTAGCAAAGAAAGATGCCAAACAGAGGTTGATCCGATGGATCCTCCTTTTGCAAGAGTTTACTCTAGAAATTAGAGATAAAAAAGGTTGCGAGAACGTGGTAGCAGACCATTTATCACGACTCGTTAATGATGTCAATAATGAGGCCGAACCAATCTACGATTCATTTCTAGATGAACATTTGTATTCCGTTTTTTCATCTCCTTGGTATGCTGATATAGTAAACTACCTAGTTACTAAAGAGGTCCCTTCATCTTGGACTCGAACGGACCGGAAGAAGTTCTTATCCACTGTGAAATTTTATTTTTGGGATGATCCCTACCTCTTCAAGTATTGTTCTGACCAACTGATACGCCGTTGCATTCCCGACTGGGAACATAATGACATGTTATCCTTTTGCCATGAACAATCTTGTGGTGGTCATTTCAATGGTAAGAAAACTGCAGCCAAGGTCCTACAATGTGGATTTTATTGGCCAACGCTATTTAAAGATGCACACGAGCATTGCAAAGCATGCAACCGCTGTCAGCAGCTAGGACGCATTACTCAACACAATATGATGCCCTTAAATCCAATTTTAATTGTAGAAATTTTTGATGTATGGGGCATCGACTTTATGGGTCATTTTCCAAATAGTCATGGATTCCTATACATATTAGTAGCTGTTAACTATGTGTCAAAATGGATTGAAGCGTTGGCATGTCATGTGAATGATCATAAAACGGTCGTATTTTTTCGTAAAGGAACATATTTTCTCTCGATTTGGCGTTCCCAAAGCTATAATTAGTGACGGGGCAAAATATTTCTGTAATAAAATTTTTGAATCATTAGTAAAGAAATATGGAGTTACTCACAAAGTGGCAACTCCGTATCATCCTCAGACCAGTGGCCAAGTAGAAGTCTCTAATAGATAGATTAAATCAATTTTAGAAAAGACAGTTAATCCATCTAGAAAAGACTGGTCTCTTCGATTATCTGATGCCTTGTGGGCATATAGAATAGCTTTTAAGACACCTATAAGCATGTCCCCTTACCGCCTCATTTTTGGTAAACCTTGTCATCTTCCAGTTGAACTCGAGCATCGTGCTCTGTGGGCTATCAAAAGCCTAAATTATAATACCGATCTGCGGCAGCAGAAGCAAAAATTGCAGTTAAATGAGCTTGAAGAGATTTGGAGTGATGCCTATGATCTCTCGAAATCCTATAAAGCCAACATGAAAAGAGTGCATGATAAGCACATATTAAGAAAAGAATTCAAAATTGGTCAAAAAGTTTTGTTGTACAACTCGAGATTACACATTTTTCCAGGAAAACTAAAAACTCGATGGTCTGGTCCTTTCACTGTCTCTATTGTCACCCCTTATGGGGCTATCTCTTTGAAAAATGTAAACGATGACAGCGAATTTCAAGTAAATGGCCAACGCCTTAAACATTATCATGAGTTGCGTTCTCTAGATGTCGAAAAGACTCTTCTCAAAGATCCAGTCTACAAAGACTAAAGATTCGCTGGTGTATTTCTTTCCAGGTGTTTAAAACAAGGAAAGTACACTATTAGGGTAGCCGAGCCCTCTTCTATTTTCTTCTCTCAAAACTCCTAGAGTGTGTGGTTGCAAGCGCCGGAACCTTAGTCCACAAAAACTCTATTTCAGAACTGAGTATAAATGTCTTACGTTCATCGAAAGCAAACGCGTGCCTTCGGTAAACAATGGGTACCAAAATTTCCCAACCTTCCTTCTCTTCCCTTTTCTATTCTCTTCCCTGCGAACTCCAGCTCATCATTTGGTGTAAAATCTCACCCATCTCGAATAGGTAATGGTCGCAGTTTTTTGCTCTTTCAAAGCGGCGTCGTGAAGGATGGGGTGGTGTATGAATTGTCAAACACCTTTCTGTCCAGGTCTTGATTTACTATCCGATATGAGCCGGTATAAGGTATATTATTGTCTGACACTAGCTCAGCAGGATAAACTTTGTCGTCGTCCCGTTGCTCCCACAGGGTGGGATTCGTCTTGAGGTTAAAAAACTAACATTCGTCTTGAGGATCTGACATTAAAAGACTCACATTTGTCTTGAGGATCTGACGTTAAAAGACTCACATTCGTCTTGAGGATCTGACGTTAAAAGGCTCCACATGTATATACTCGTGTATTTTATTTTCACCTTTGCATTGTGCACAAAGAGAGTTGTGATGAACAACATCGGATAGTCCCACGTTCGCACAGGCAATGGATTTCACCAGGCCAACCCCGAATAGTTTTTTATTTGATGACAGTTTGGGGCGGTTTGAGGCTATACTATATGTACTAAGGGTAATATTATTATTAGACCATTGCACATTGGTCAGGGATGGTACCGTCCTGAACCCTAGGCCCCAAAACATAAAGGTTAAGCCACAGTCTGGCTGGATTGGGTTCGCCCCAGAGCCGACATGACAGTTGCATGATTTTACTGTAATGATTTTCTTCTTGTAGTCCGGTGTTGTTGTCATGTTCTTTTGTCTATAATAACACATACATCTTCCCTTGTACATTGCCACGTTCATCTCCACTTGTACATTTGTATATAAAAATTAAAAATTAAAAAAAAAAAAAAAAAAAAAAAAAAAAAGGTTAAAAAAAAAAAAAAAAAAAAAAAAAAAAAAAAGGGTTGAAGGTGCCTTCTTCATATTCCAGTGGATGGCATTTTTAATGCCGATCATTTTAGCATTCGATTCGTTTAATTTGGAATTGAAACGAATCGAAATTCCGCGTTTGAAATTTTGGGACATAAGGGAAATTTCCGGAATTCATTTGGGCTTGGACCAAAAATTAGAACCGACCCAAATCACGTGTCTGGTCACAAAACCCAAATATTATCTCCATCGTAATTATTACAAGGCACAAACGGTCAGATATCCAAAACGGTCGATTTTTCCCTATCCAAAAAATTTTTGCCTATAAATTCCGACACTCCTCATCACACCTTCACTCACCTCATTCTCTCACTATCCAAAGCTTAATCTTCACATATTATCTTTTCATTCAAAACAATGGATCCGATCGGCGATTGGAAAAGGAGCAACGAATGAATGGGTCACACAAGATTCGTGATAACGATTTTGTCATTATTCTACTATCGATCATGCATAACTTCATCTGGAATATCTAGATCTATGTAACCTCAATATCTCTTTCCTTTTGTCACTTTGTATATTACTATGGTGTGTTAAATAATTCTCAACCATTTGTACGGGTTACGTATTAAATGGAGGAGCATCCTATTTAATAAATTGTGTATATTAGTTGTATTTTTACCTTATCATAAACATAAAATAGTTATCAAAACCATAACAAATAAGAAAAATCAATAACGCAATAAAATAAATCAAACTCAACGTATTGTTTTCAGAGAAGATCGCGCACGCTACACGGTACACCTAACACTTGTCACGCACGCAGCTCGATTATTCTATCCATCTTCTATTATTGAGGTATGATCATAAATTTTGAAATTACATGTAGGTCTAACTGCCCTGTGAAACTTTCCTCCGTATTCTCTATCATTTTAAGACCTCATTAATTATTTTTGGACACCATGACATGAAAAGACATGCTATGGATACCCATAGTTGCTGTACATAATTAGGGATACCAACATCACATGTTTCACTTGTAAGTCGAGATCTAGATGCACTTGGCATCCTGATTTGTACCAGATCCTATATTTGCTATAAATCTCTTTCTTTCAGCCATTCTCATTTCACAGTTTCTACACTATCCTTCCATCAATTATCATTCCAAATGGATCAACCAAGAAAGATAGTACCCGAGAAGAACTACCTGAATTTTTTTGATGATGGCCGATTTTCTCCTTTTTATGATACAGAAATTATGCGTCGAGGATGGATGCCTCTTCTATATCATCGCGATGCCTATTCCAGATATTTGGTCTTGATGTTCTACCAATTTAGCGGACCTGAAAATGGAAAATTCGGTTTCCATGCCTATGGACAACGTTTTGAATTAACTAAGGAAGTTATCTCCGACATACTTCAAATTCCAATGAATGACTCGGGGTTCGATCTTTCAGAGTCCCCATTTAATTCTGTCAAAAAAGTTACTACGGGCCACCGTATCTCATGGCGAAAGTCGGAAATAAAAATCACGTTGTTCTTCAACGCTCTTTGAAACAAAATCAACGAAGTATGGCTCCCATTTGGTTGGGACCTGATGTGGTGGGTATGCGTCACACCAATCTGAAGTCACCAAGCCTCAACTACACCTACTTTGGATTATCACGGAATCAAAGAGATGATTTTTGTATAATCCAACACCTCTAGAACGCAATCACCGGAAGAACAAAAGGTTAGCACCTCTCGCCTACTTTAGTCACGAAAATTATGATGTGTTGGGGTTATCCAAATAGTTTCTCCATAAATACCTCTTCAAAGAGCATTTGTTACTATACTTCACAAAGATGTCTGGCGGTTCTTCTTGGGCGCGATACTCTGGCCGGATAAAATGGATGGCCAAAACTCAAACTCGCACATTTCTTTGATGAAAATGCCATCTGAGAACATTTTTAATCCCATGGAAGGTATTCAATTTCTTCATCAAGGAATGAGGGAACTCCATGCACGTCAGGAAATCATCATCAAAAGTTTTATGGATTTCCAAGAACGTCAAGCGATGCATGATGTTGATCAAGAGGCACTATTGGAAACTCACTCTCAGTCATTAGAAAATCACACTCTTCTAATAGATAATCAAACTACGATCTCTAGCAACCAGGGGACCCTTCAAATCCAGCTTAGCCAACAAATTAATGAACTGGGCGGTGTTGTCCACGATCTGCATTCCTATCACCATCCTTATCATCATTCCGAACCATTAAAAAAAAAAAAGGGGTTTTTTTACAAAACTCAACTTTCTCCAAAATAAATAAAATAAAATTATTATTATTAAGTGTTTCGTCGTGTGCTCCTTTAATTAAAATTTTTGTTATCTTTGTATCTTCTTTTGTAAGAAATGCCTACTAGGATTGTCATATTTCAAGTTGTGATAATAACAATTTTAACGTGTTCTTTTAAACTTGATTACAGGAGGTTTTATCTTCTTGCATACTCATTCCTCCATCCAGTCAAATTTTCTTGGACATATTTCTTCTCATATCTTTCCCCATCACTCCACTCCATCAAACATGGCATCTTCATCAAACAGGACACCTCCGAAACTCATCCCTGAGCAATCATTTCAGGCCATGATGGATTCCAATACTTATGGACTTCATTTCCATGATTGCATTACTAACATCGGGTGGTCTTCCCTTGTTATTTGCCCTGACCAAACTTATTCTCCAAGTTTGGCGGCCTACTTTTATGCTAATATGGAAGATACACCAGCATTCAACACTGCTCATGGCTTTTTCTTAGACGAATTTACAATCAAAGTTGGTGGCACAAACCATGTCTTTTCAGAGGCAACACTTGCCTCGACTTTAGATCTTCCATATCACGAGCGGCAACAACATGGCCATACATTTATCACAACTCTACTCATTCCTTTTCATGGCTCGCTTTTAAGCGGCATCTGGTGGCGGTCTTGAAATTAAAGATGAAGGAACTAAACTTGGCAAATGGCCAGACATCACCATTCCCTTAGCCAGCATGGCCATGAACATGGGAAATGTGATGTTGTTTGTCCTTCTTAACATCATGGGAGATTGGTATTTTTCTACCGCCAATGATGCTGCATGTGTAGTCTTCAATGCGCTTGCTCGAGGTCATATATTCTTTGATAGCTTAAACTGTGTTATCTCTAATTTGAAACGAGCTCGTACTTTTTAGGATCAGTATATACTTTTATCTGTAACTGCTTGCCGAATTATGAAGACACATTTCCCATAGTTTTCAGCTACTTTTCATGAGTAGATTCTATGTGCCCAGCAAACAAGATAATTCGTTCATTAAGGTTTAGGCAATGGAAACGTCCTGCACGATACTTGAGACATGTTCGTTGTTATCCAAGCGATGATAAGATGATGAAACATTTGAACGAATTTGGTGAACAAGAATGGGCCACCATTTGGGAATACGTTATCTTTTGGCGCGATACTAAGGAAATGCATTTCACTGAAAAAGATGCCAGACCTTCACCACATCTTGGATGGTAAACTTGAGTAGGGAATTGTACATATATCTAACTGTATATAATTGTATATAGCGTGCTACTCTTTTTCTTTATTTATTATTTTTATTATTTTTTTTTTGTATAATATATTATGTTACCACAACTTTCTGTTCCAGCAATCGAGCTCTAATTTTGTTCACGGTTATCAGGTAATTCCTTTCTTTATCTATTTCTATTTCGAAGACTAATCATCACTCTGTTTGGGAGTATATATATATATATATATATATATTAGGCAACTTGTAGTTTGTATATAGTTTTTATTTTCTATTAGTGACAAGGTCTTGTTTCTTTTTCAATGATGAAAATTATCTAGAAGTCTCACATTAGCATTCGAATTATGATTTGTTTTTAAGAAACTTAAACTAATACGTACGCAATAGTTTTTACATCTTTTCATGAGTATTCATGCACTGAGTATCATTGATTGTACATGACAGTAAGTTTCTGGAACCCACGGTTAGTCTACTTAAACTATCAATCCTGTGAGAATCTAATCAAAAGCCTCGATATGAGTGATTTGTGAGTAATGACACAGAGGAGTAGTTTTTCCGAATAGAGAAAATCACGCATCGACTTACTTGATCACCATCCGAGCCCTAGGCATTCTTTGGATCGACATAGCTATAAATTATTACCTGTTACAAATTTTACCGCTAGTCACTCCACTGAACCTTTCATCAAACCTTTCACTTTCACCAAAAATTCCTTACCCATATATTAACCCCAAATAAAAGAACCTACCTAAATGATGAGTATGAGAAATAGAACGAAATGTAGAAAAATAAAAGAAGACTTGTTCCAAATAAAAGTTAGTTACCTGCTTCAAAAAAATAAATAAATAAATAAACAGAATCATGTTTCTTAAGCCATGAAAAAAAAAATGAAATAAGTACAAAGGCTTAAAAGCAAGGTAGGAAAACTCAGGCAGGAGCAAGAAAAGAAAACAAGGATTTCTCGAGTGTAAATATCTTGAAGACCTTATTATCTCATACTTATCATTTTTTATCTTCCACTTCCATTTCTTTCTACACTATCACCTAAGCCCCATAATACCTAATAAAGGCCTCTAGCTCAATTAGGAGTAGGATGGTGTGATAATAAGTAGTAGATGTGATTGATCGACCTCGGCTCCTCTGACTGTCATCGAGTATGTGAGGAAAAGTGTGCCCACTATACACTGGAGTTAACGAAACCTGAGTGGGAAAATTATGAGAAAATTTATGTTTCGACACATACATGTGAGAACCCATTTAGGTACGCTCTCCAAAGGATCCAAAACAGCCCTGCTTGTGCAATTCAATGTAAATTCACTGTATGCATGCTCATATGTAGATGTTTTAATTATTGTTTGCATATTAACTTGAGTTTCGAAAGAATTAATTCTCGTTCCCCGCTAAAGAGATGTATAGATATCTGAGATTAATTTAGGAAACAAGCTTTTTTGTTCTTGAAGTCGTTGTAGTATAAAATGAAGTTTGTGAGCATCTTCTCTGGAAAAAAACTCTCGAGGCTATAACTTCGCTCACTAGGGAATTCCTAGTGGTTTAAGGCCTTGTTGCATATGGTCAATACAACCGCGACTCTACTTAAACGAGACTTAGCTTAGAATGCACAGTTTTGACCACTTATCTGTTTTAATGTCTCTTCTTTGCTTGAGGACAAGCAAAATGTTGTTTAGGAGTGGTGTGATAAGTACCCAAAACCTGTATTATAAAACCTCGTAGAGACATAACATTTCGGTCAATTTTGTGCTTAATAATCATGAAATAATTGCATCTTCGTGCTTTTGCGGGTTGGAGCAACTAATGTAAAAATTATGATAAAGCCAAAGATTTAAGCACGGAATAGGGAGTATACACATGCCTTCCGATCAAGCCCATGTGAAGCCCAACAAATCCGGACTAAAACCCAAAGACTCAAATAGTACAGAATCCAGTCAGAAACGGGATTACGTGGCGTAAGCGTCAAACTTCCGAAGCTCATATCTCTTGAACCAAGACTCCGAATGCGACTAGTGAGCTGCTTCGACGATCAGTGCAACGAACTCTACGCGATAGGAAGGAAGTTGTAAAATGCCAAAAGACCCGGATCGCCATCGGACACTTCACATGGACCCATTAAAAGCGGGCCCATAAGATTTGATGAGTCATCATGCAAGTCAAGACAAAGGTGCAAATAATTGGTGCAAATTTAACACCTTGCATGAAGTTAATGAGTTGGTTGGATTTAGGTGATGATTATCTAAAAAAAATGAAAGGTGTCAAATGGGGGTTAGTTGTGGATAAGTGAAAAATAAATGAGAGGAGAGTGTTTCACGTGGGAGAAGAGAAAAATGCTCTCTTATATAAAGGGGGGCTGATTTTGGGAGTTAGCTAGCTTTTACTTCCTTGACTTTTACTTTTCATTTACTTCCATGTCTTTACTTTTAGTTTTTAGTTTTTAGTTTTAAGAAAAAAAAAAAAAACTTGTAACTTGTTAATGGAGGACTACACCTTCTAGTTCTTGAATAAAAACTTTTGTTTTCCTTAGGTAATTAGTTGGCTTTGTATTCATTTCTTCTTTCTATCTCTTTTTACCTATCTTACTTGTAGTTTTAATCAAATTCTAGGATCATGAGCTAAAACTCTCCCAAGGGGAGGGTTAATGATGCTCATGTGACGATCAGGCTACAAATTTAGGATTCCAAAATCACTACTTAAAAGACTTAGGTTCTATTTTTCATCCTGTCCCAAAATGATAGAGATTGACAAATATCTGATCAATTGTTGTAAAGTAGAACTAGGAGATGAAATATCATTTCAATTCTACATGCTAGCATGATATGTTTAGAGATAGGTATATTATGTTAGGGATTTGAGATGGTAGTGACCTGTTTCTAAAAGACTTGTAGCTAGGCCTTGCATGAGTAGGATTAATCATTCCCTATCTTTCTCTCTCTTTCATTTAACTATAAACAAACTTACAAATTTTAGATAACTTGTGTAAAAAAAAATCTATCTATCAAATCTTTCTCACTTAGTTCTCCAAGGTGTAGATTTCAGTTGTGATCATTTAGATTCTTGTCTTAGAAGTTAGAACGAAATCCCTACTCGAACTAGATTGACATTCTAAAAGAAAAACAGTGAGTAAAGAATTATTGAGTTTTAGCACGTAGTAAGTCAACTTCTAAAAACACTGAAAAGTGCTAAGATCATTTAGTATTACAGTTTTGGGTGTTTATCACCCATCTCAGTAGGTCGCTTTGTGTAGGGGAGGGAGCTGCTGAGAGAGATCGATAGCGCGTGTTTGACACATGTGTGGATGTGAATGGTTGTGAGCAGAAATAGCAACCGCCTCGTTTTGTGGGATTCGAAAAGACGCTCTAGAAGGATACGTGCGATCTAGGGATATTTTGTAATGATGGTTTGTTTTTGAGAACTGAACCGGTATCTTGCATAAAATGCTTCTTGGGAACTAAAGAGTTGTTGACGTCTTCATTTTTCAGAGTTTGCACAAGGTTTTCAATACTCAGGTTAGTTCTCGGCCATTTTTGTTTTCCTTTCTTGGTTTGAAGGTTTGTTGTTTGTAGTCTCGTTTAGGTCTTTGATTTGTAACCCAAGGAGAGAGAAATAAAGTAAACATGTCTGATTCAAACGATACCCGCTCTGATGAAGTAATAGAGGAGTCGTTAGGGTTTGAAAGTGAGGGGGAAGAGGTAAAATCCGATTCTGTCATTGTTATAACGAGTAGTTCTGGTCATGACGAGGTCTCTGTTTTAAGTGGGTTGCCCCCTAGGATTGTAAATAGGCATGTTGTTAATAGCTTTGTAGATTTAAGGGAAGCTTTTGATATAAACGTAAGCGACCTGGAGATACACGAACTGGGAGAAGACGCAGCTGTTTTTAGCAACGCATTCGTGCCACTGGATTTTGGGGTAGTTGTATGTGAGGGGCAGTTGTGAGCTAGCATGAGGATTCCGTTCTCGAAGCTTACTTGTGATTTTCTGAACTTCTGTGAGAAAGCGCCTTGCTAGTTCGTTAGCAACAGCTGGCGGCTCCTTAGGGTTTTTGACCTATTGAACAAGAGTGGAGATTATAATATCCAACTCAATGATATTGTTGAGCACTTCGCTGTGAAGCGATCTCGTGCTAACAACTTTAGCCTGCAGACACGGACGAAAAAGTCGAGCGTTCTGGACTAGGGTTTGTAATTTTGCTAATTGGGAATTATTGTACATCTGGTTTTAGTGTCCAGACTAGGGTTTGTAATTTTGCTGGTATGTCGTAGTTTTATTTGTTGTGTATTGGGAAATATACCCTATGTTTGAACTAATCATTGAACTCGTTGTTTTGCATAGGTCTCTATTACGAGAAGGACTAGTCATTCTGTGATCGAAAAGTTTGCTTGTCTTAGTCGATCTAAGAAACATAAAAAGCTTCCTGAAGTAGCGGGTTATTTCGTGGAGAGGGGAGGGCGAGAGATAAGGGCGAAGAGGAAGAGTCAGAAGAAAAGGGCGCGTGGTCGGGCTGATCGAGGGTCGTCAATTGAATCTATAATGGACAGGGGACATAGTGGCATTGTTACCAGGGAAGAGAGGAACATGAGTCGTGGCGGGGACTCAGGTTCTGGAGGTAGGTCGGTGAGGCGACCTGTTCAGGGTGGTGGCGGCGCGATGGCATTAGGGGGGGGGGGGGATCGTTCCTCTGGAGAGGACAAGGGAGGGTTCACCGCTAGACTTGGAAGAGATCGGCTTTGTGGGTCATCGACCAAGTAGCCAGGGGAAGCGGAAGGCAGATGGGCCTGATCCTAAGGTCGCCAAGCTAACAAAAATTGTGGAACGATCTATTGGGAGTGGTTTTAGTTCTGCGACAGAGCGGACTGAAGGTAAAAGGTTTACGAGGTTGACACGGGGGCTCGACCTGAGTGTACCCGATCTTGACAATTTTGAGAAAGGGTTGAATCTGGCTGCTGATGTAAGTAAGGGGTAAAGGGAAAGGGAAGGTCACTGCCACTGAAGCAAGCAAGACGACCTTCCATAAGGGTGGGGGTGACGATCTGGATCGTAATCTTGTGTATGTGAATCCGAAGTCTAGGAAGAGGCATTTGGTGAAGAGGTCAAATTGTAGTTATAAATATGCGCCTATTGCTGAATGTCTGCTTGATGGTATTATTCTTGATGGTGACCGTAAAGATTTGGATGGTAAGGACCTGGATGAGAATTTGAGGGCACTAGATATGGCCCACTATTTGGTATGTCTTTAAACTTTTTGTGTAGTTTAGTGGCCATGTGAGTGGTTGTGTTAACACTTGTTATCTTTATGTAGCTTCTAGCTGGCTATCAGAAGCTGAAACATTTGGCTCAGATAAGCGAGATTGATAAAGGAGAGTTGGACAGGGCTAGGGATGAACTGGCTAATGTTCAAGTCATTTAGGAGGTCGAAAAGAAGGAATTGGAAGAGCTTAAGAAGATGTACAACGGGGTGGTTCTGGAGAAGACGGCATTGAGCAACTCTATGGAAGAGCTGAAAGAGAAGCTGGATACTATGAAAGATTATGCGAAGAAATGTAAGGGGGTTGCTCAGCAGGCTTATGATAGCTTGGGCCAAGATTATGATGAACTGGAGCAGATGTACTTTCAGCTAAAAGAAGAGCATGAAAGTGGGGCTCGAGGTACAACCATACCTGGAGATGTTATTAATGCTCCGTCTGCTGGTCTTGTTGTTATTCTGCCGAATGACTGGAGAGGTTCTTTGTTGTCCCGGATCCTTCAGAGTCGCTTCCTCCGACTAATGTTGAGATCGTTGTACGGACGACTGATCCGCTTACAAACTGAAGATTTGGCTATTGTTGCATGATATGTTTTGTTGCTCTGAGAGTTGTGAGGTTTTTGCTTGCTTGTTGAATTTGTAATTCGTTTGAAAGGGGGGAAGATATAATAGAGCTGATATCTTAGGCTTGCCTGGGTAGTTCATTTATTTTTTTTATTGTCGTGTGGCATGGGCCAGATACATTAAGAGCTGATAACCTGGGGTGACCTAGGCAGTTTGCCTTGATTATATGCTTTAGTTTTGAGATCTGAATGAACTGGTTTCCACATAAGTGGCAGTTTGGTAGACTTTAAAGAACTGGTTTCCTGAGTATGTTTAGGCAGTTCGTAGTTTGCATTTATGAACTGCATGTTTGCTTCGAAGTATTTTGCACTTATGAAATGCATGTTTGTCTGAATGCTTGTTACATGTTGTTTTGACATCTCAGTAGGGATTTGACCTAGGGATGTATGTTTCGTTGTCTAAGAAGACTTAGGATGCCATGAAGCATTAGAGCTCGATCGAGCGTACTGTTCAGGAGAGCGTTTTGATTGTTCCAGAGAACGTTTTGCGCTAAGTTGATCCTAGAGTTGTATGTCTTCAACTAGTGAGAAGTGTTGGAGCTACAAAGCCCTTAAGCTCGAGTGAGCGTTTTAGCTTAACTGAGCGTGTTGCTCTTATAGAGTGTTCTACACTTAGTTGACCCTAGTAGTATAGGTCTCAAACTATTGAGAATTGTGTGAGCTATGTAGCCCTGAGCTTGAGTGAACGTTTAATTTTGTAGAACGTTTAAGCTCCGAAAAGCGTTTATGTAATGACCCAGAATTTTAGCAAAGGGTAATCTAGTCATTTTACGTGTTAAGTTAGTGATTAAGTAGAAACTTAAGTGTAGACTGATCTTGGTGATGAGTGTTGGTATATGTTTTATTTAAGTATTCTAGTAATTACAATATTTGGTATGGGTATTTGACGCGGTAATTTCCAAAGATAATGCAAAATTATTGGTTGTGACCATTAAAATGGAACCGGTCAATTACTAGGTCATTAGCGGGGTTAAGTTTATCATTGGCGATGGTTTTAACGTTTAGTATTGGTGGACTTTGATAATTATGGGCTTTTCATTGATAGTTATTTTTATATTGGGCCTAGTTATTGTATTGGGCTTGTTATTTATTGGGCCTTCTATATTAATATTGAGCATGTTCTATTATTGGGGTTGTTTTATTATATGGGCCTTGTTTGGTTACTTGGGCTTATGCTATTATATGGGCCTGTTCATATATATTGGGTTTGCTCCTACGGTCCTAAAAGAGAGGGAGAGAGGATAAGGATGGAATTTGTTAGAACTTGACACCTATTACTTACGGGGGAAGGAAAGAGGAGCGGAGGGAATTGGACGCCTGACTTGCCCATCACCTTACCTTAGGTCAATTATCACGTACTTCTGAGTTAAACAATCACACGAATAACACCTCTAGATACTAAGAAGAATTCTGGAAGAATGGGATTGCTTGGACTCATGAGAATATTTTGATGGCTGAAATACATTAAGGGGAAGATCGAAGCTGGCACTGTCCTTGCTCTTGAAGTCGAAAATCGCTAGTGTCTAGTGGTGTATGTCTCATGGTGTGGCTATGATGATTCGGGACGTGGTTGTTTATTTTTGTCTCTGTGCTGTACAATCATTGCCAAGAAGCGAAGACCTTATATTTGGCCTTTAACTTGGCGGCGGCAAAGAGTATATATTTAAGAGCTTACAGGTGCAGAGTCTCTATCTCTCTGTAACATTTCTAAATTAAACTTGGCAGCCAAAACTCTATGCAATCCAACTGCGATTTTGGAAGAAAGCTAATTAAGGATATTAGCAAGCATTCCTCAACACCAAGTAAGTGTTTGTGTTTCCATTTAACTGATCTGCCTAGTGAATGGTACTATTAGCTATGTCCACTAGATATAAATTTTATTGTTGCGGCATATTATTCTTAGTACGTCAAATTGATTAAAATGTATTCTTTTATTTATGGCGGGTCAACTGTTATAGCTCTGTTGAAATAATGCAAGTGGTATTCAATTGGTGGTGATCTAGTTCTATTTTGATTAACATTGAGAATATTGGTATTATTATTATTAACACCTATATCGAATTGAATGAGATTTACTTTCTATATTTCTGACCAATACATTTTCGAGAATTTTGCCGGGTACAGTACTGAAAGGTTTAATCAAAGGAGGAGGAACAAATAGGTCCCTCCCTATAGAGATCAACAAAGGTTAATTGATCGCTCTAGATAATGAAGGTGAAACCTTGGAAGCTTAAGGACTTGCCTGGTAGATCTTCTGGGATACAAAGTGCATAACGCGATATGATGTGATAGCATAAATACCGATTCAAGATTGGGAATTGGTCAATTAGGGGACGTTATATAATTACAACACAAGTGAGGAACCCATACCGCCTTCCTCATCGGAAATGGCTTTAATTCATTCCCATAGTACCTTACACTGCAATAGGAGAACTACGATTGGCTTGATCCCTAAATGAGTACGTAGGCAGCCACCCGGCTTAGCCGCTTCCATAGGAAAACCCCCACCCCTTGTAACAAGAAAATCGGTTATTCTATATAGGTTATTAATGTTTAATTTGGTTTGAACATATGGTTCTACGTGTTAAGCATGATCTTAATCACGTAGTACGTAATATCTAACAATAGTTATTGACGTTGATCGTTTAAGTGTTTTTTTCTTAAATATTTGTTTATTAATTAAGCACGCAGGGACTTTTATAGGAAAAACGGTAAGCCAAGCATTGCGATGTAGCTGAAAGGTAAGTCGTTCAGTAAATCTTGTCAGCTGGTAATAAATTTAATTCACGTTGATTATTATATACCGGCTAACCATCTAGCATTGCGTGTTAGAAGTGTTAACTGATAGGGACAAACATGCTCCCAGAAGACAGAAAAAGGCGTGGGTGCTCACTAAGAAAATTTAACATGAAGCGTACTCTGATTGGCTAAGGCGGTTCTTTTAGCTATTATCTCTTTCTAAATTTATTCCCCTTAAGTGATTTTGTAATAATTTAGTATAATGTTAATTGTCTTTAGTTATGAATTCATTAATTAGAAGTTATGACGATAATTGGGTAAAAGATCGGTTTCGGGGCACTGCAGCTACTTGATTTAACTGGCATTTGTCGAGATGGTTAAGTAGTCGGTGCCACGAATCAATATCTTTTAGGAGTTGGGTTTACGGCTGAGGTTTTAATATATTAAATGGACGTATATATTATTTGATTTTTAGGTTAGGACAGGTTGTAAATTTATGAAATGTTGGAAATACAGAGGAAACTCTGTCAAAATTTCTTTGAACGAAATGTTCAAAGGGGTGTTTTATATTTTAGTTCTAGTTTGACTCAGGTGAGTCAAAACCGCTCACGTCCTGGTTTAATAGATGGTTGAAGTGAGAAGTAGGTGAGCTATGTAGCCCTGAGCTCGAGTGGGCGTTTTAGCACGGAGAACGTTTGAGCTCTTGAGAGCGTTTTAGTTCAAGTTAGCATTTTGCTCTTAGAGAGCGAGTTGTGCGTCTATTTAATAACATTAAGAGATTGCAGTGCATTGATGCAAAATAAAACCAATGTGTAAAGTGTTAAGAGTAAGAACTCATGGAAATGGAATTTTTTATTGATAAAATTTCTTTAACAAGAAAGTATTCCAAGGATGTGGTAATGCTTGTCCATCTTGGGTTTTGATCCAATATGCTCCATTACCAACGACTCGTTCAACTATGTAAGGGCCTTCCCATGTTGGTGCCAGTTTCGAGTCATCCTTAGCCTTTTTCAAGACTAGGTCGCCAGGTTGAAAACTTCGAGGGTTTACTCGCTTGTTGTATGTCTTCCTCAGAGTTTGGTGGTAGGATGCCACTCGAATGGCTGCTAGGTTGCATCGTTCTTCAAGTAAGTTGACTTCTCGAGCAAGAATAGAATCATTATGACCAGATTTGACGATCTCAGATCGAGTCGTTGTAATTGTTAGCTCTGTAGGAATGACGACCTCAGTACCGTAGCATAGTGAGAACGGTGACTTGCCTGTACTAGAAAGAGCTGTCGTTCTATGAGCCCATAGAATATTTTCTAGCTACATTGGCCACTGGCTTTTGTTCTTTCAATCTTCTTTTTCAAGTTCTCTAGAATTGCTTTGTTACTAGCTTCTGCTTGACCATTGCTCTGAGCGTACTTGGGAGTTGAGAACGTGTGAACGATCTTCTACTTAGCCAATAATTCTTTAATTGTTTTTCCTTTGAACTGGGAGCCATTATCCATCACCAATGTATGAGGGAGGCCAAATCTGGTGATGATGTTGGTCCAGATGAAGTTTCTGACATTAGATTCTTTGACATGAGCCAAGGGGATCGTTTCCACCCATTTGGTGAAATAATCTATTACAGCTAGGACAAACTAGAAGCCTGTGCTTTTTTGTGGGATGAATGGACCCATGATGTCCAAGCCCCACATGTGAAATGGCCAAGGACTGGCAATGTTGATGAGTTCTCGAGCTAGTTGGATGATGTTGTGGCCAAATATTTGGCACTTAATGCATTTGAGTACATACTTCTTAGCATTGATCTGCATTCTTGGCCAGAAGTACCCTTGTGAGATCGCTCTGTGAGCCAAAGAGCGACCTCCTGCGTGGTTTCCGCATTCTCCCTCATGGATCTCTGCGAAAATCATCTGACCCTGTTCTGGGCTTATGCACCTCAGATGCGGTCTTTCGATGGATTTTCTAAAAAGTTTGTCGTTTACTAGGCAGTAACGACCTGACTGGTACTAAACCTATCTGGCCTTGGTTTGATCTGTTGGTG
This sequence comes from Coptis chinensis, assembly GCF_015680905.1. Classification (NCBI taxonomy): domain Eukaryota; kingdom Viridiplantae; phylum Streptophyta; class Magnoliopsida; order Ranunculales; family Ranunculaceae; genus Coptis; species Coptis chinensis. The sequence continues at coordinate 58,757,469 of NC_141463.1, forward strand.
TCTTGCCTAGCTGGATATACTCTATGCTAGGGTGCATCCATATTTGACTCATCAGAGTGTCAAAGAGTGGGCAAAGGTCGGTAACTTCTAGGACATGCTCGCTTTGGTAAGCAGGTCTATCAACTACTTCGATGAGTAGCTTCCTACAGTCACAATTCAGTGTTTGGGTTGCGAGGTACGCCAAGCTGTCAGCATAGCAATTCTCCTCCTGTAGGAAATGGTGTATAATGACTTTCTTGAAAGAAAACAGTAATTGATTTACAACTTGAAGGTACTTAGAAAGGTTACCTTCATCAGTGGTATACTCATTGGCAACCTGGCGAAGGACTAGTTATAAATCGCTAAAGACCTTGAGCTCCTGAACTTTGAGCTCTAATGCCATACGGAGTCCCATGATCAGGGATTCATACTCAGCTTCATTGTTGGAGGTCACAAAATCGATGCGAACTGATTTTTCTACCATAGAGCCATCTGGTGACACTAGGACTACTCCGACTCCGCTACCGCCTGGATTGCTAGCTCCATCCACGAAAAGTGACCATACCGATGGGTCGTGTTGTTTAGAGGTCGAGGTGTTATCTTCTGGTTCCCAGTTCAGGTCGTCAATTGGGAAATATACTAAGAAATCAGCAATGACCTAACCCTTCTGAGAAGTTATTGGGGTGAACTCAATGTGGTGTTCACCGAGTTTTTCTACCCATACTGCCATGTGAGTTGTCTTGTTGGCTTTAAAAAGGATCTTCTTTAGCAGCAGGTTGGTGAGCACTTTGATTGGATGTGCTTGGAAGTAAGGCCTGAATGTTCTTCCTGAATAAAGTAGTGCCAGTACTGCCTTTTCAATGTGGGAGTAGTTCTTTTCAGCTGGCAACAATGTCTTGCTTGTGAAGTAAATTAGTTTCTCTGCGTTATGTTCCTCTTTAAAGAGAACTGAACTGATAGCAAAGTCAGACATGTACAGCTAAGTATAGCCCCAGCGTTTCACCATCGATCGGTTTTGCCAACACAGGTGGTGTTGTCAAATAGTCCTTGAGAGTAGAGAACACTTGGTGGCATTGCTCGTTTCATGAGAAATGTTCACCCTTCTTGGGAATTTGTAGGAAAGGCCTGCATTTGTCTGATGCTTTCGATATGAATCGGTTTAGAGCTGCCACCATTCCTAACAGTTTCTATATCTGCTTCTTTGTTTTTAGGTCGGGCATGTCCAAGAATGCTCGAATCTGATCTGGATTTGCTTCTATCCCACGTTGTGAGACCTGGTACCCCAGAAATTTCTGAGAGGACGCTCCAAAGAGGCATTTCTCAGGGTTAAGTTTCATCTGAGTTCGCCAAAGTCTGGAGAACGCTTGTGTGAGGTGATCTAAGTGATCTCCAGCTTTCTTGCTTTTGACGATTATGTCGTCTATGTAGACTTCCATGGTGTCACCTAACATGTCTTGGAACATATAGGTGACGAGTCTCTGGTAGGTCGCTCCAGTGTTCTTGAAGCCGAACGGGAGGACGTTGTAACAGTAAATTCATTGCTCTATTACAAATGAGGTTTTCTCTTAGTCTTTTTCTGCTAGTGGGATTTGGTTGTAGCCACTGTAGGCATCCATGAATAACAAGAGCTCGTGGCCACATGTATGGTCCACTAGTCGGTCAATTCTTGGTAAAGGGAAACTATCTGTAACGCCCGTATTTAAAATACGTATTTATTTATTTATTAATTATTTAATTTATTTATTTAAAATTTGTTTGACTGGATTTGGGATATGTGGGCCTGATTTCTGGGCCCGAGTCTGTGTTGGGCTTAGGTTTCAAACCCAAATATATATTCATATTTTTCTAGAGAATATGGTTTTTTGATAAAACTAAAATAAAAATGGAGGCGGAGATAAAAGCTCGTTGGTTAGAGCGTTGGAGCGCGACGATTCGGACTAGGAGGGATTCGTCAAGTTGATAATTAAGGTGAGTAGTTATTTTTGCTATTTCACCGAGCTATAGTTTTCCGTGTATCGGTGTATACCGACATATTTTTATGTCTAAGGTTTCGGCCTATTGATACTACTTATTATCCTGTTTTATTCGATGTCGTGTCTGTCGTGTTGTTAAAACTCCATTGAAATTCGGAAAAATGGAGGTTTGAACTGTCGAACCTTGATTGGGATTGGTGGTAAATATCAACCAGTAAATAGGTTGAACTGGTATACAGTTTCGGATTGGTGGTTAAATTGTTGTGGCGGTTTTGTATTGGTTGGCTGATGTCGGGGTGTGACAGTTTGGTATCGAGAATTTTGGTTAGCTTAGACTTAGGTGAGTCTAAGTGATTCTCGGATCGTGGTTTATGGGTAGTGTTTAAGAAGTATTATTTTCAAAACTATTTCCGCTAGTCGTTTTACTTTTACAAAGAAAAGAAAAGAGATACAGAAATAAAGAGAGTCAATATTTTTTAGTGATTTGTTTATATGTGTAATGTGTATATTTATATTAGTTACTCTTATGGAGTGCATATGAAATGCTTTTATTTTTCCTTATCATATGAGGAGTGGTTATATGTGTAATATGTTAATTATTAACGGATTTGATTAAAATGATGTGTGCTGCTATAATATTGTTTTATTGTTGGTGTTCATTCTCACATGGAGTATGGATTAAATACGACAACATGTCTGTGAACTTTGTATTTGAGTGTTATGCTATTATTCAAGAAACAAGGAGATATTTTAATCTATATTGAATGTGTTGCATTAACTGATGACTTTGTGACGTACTAAGTAAGAAACTAATTGCCTCTGTGTTGGAGGAACTATCTCGCCTCACTCGTACACTTTAATGGATGAATAATATTTTAAAGTATAAGAGGTTAATTTGTTAGATGTGATTAGTAAGAAATAGACCGAATAATAAATAAAATATATGTGTATTCCTTTTGAGATGTGTATACTTGCGTATACACGCTTTCTTATATTATTGTGTGTAGATGAACTATTACCGTGGGTATACGATGATAATATTGTTCCACCAACATGACACGATAGATTAATATTCTTAAATTAGTTTCATATTGATTTTTGCATATTAGAGTATTCTTAAATATATGCCTTGATTTATTGTTCATAAATATTATATTGAGAATATAACTTGTTGTGGGTGATATATTAAAAGTGGGTTGGTATTATCTTAAAAATTTTAAAATTCGTGTTATACGGTAGCAAGTCTTATTTTAATTGTCATTATATATGGAGAGTAATTTTTTAATCTTTTCACCGTTTAAAATAATTAGTAATAATAATAATAGCAATGAACGTCGAGTATTTATTCTGAAGGGTTTTGTTTCAGTCTATATGGTTTTGATAGATGAATATGAAAAATTAATTTTTTTGAATACGTGTTATATTTGATCCAATTGTTGCATTCCTGAATTAGGATTTGATAGTCGTTCTAAATTTAATATTTCCAATTTTCTATAGCTATATATGATTCATTTTTGTTTTGCTGAAATGAGAGTATTATAGATTTGATTATTTATCTTCCTTTCGTGTTGATGAATAATAGTTGCATGAAGTTGAGTTAGAGTTCCTTAATAATTTGTTTAACAATGCAAGTAAATAATATTTGTAGATACAATAAAATAATAAAATAAAAGGGTTTCTGATAGCATGACTAAAGTAAATATAAAGTTTTATTGTAGTATCAATGACATGAGTGATTTTTATTTTAAGTGTACTAGGGCACTGATTTTTCTTTGGTGCATGATAATGAAAGACTCCATAATATTTTATGCAGGGATGAACTTACCCCATATTATTGATTAGTCAAGTAGAATATTAATTTTCGTAGAGTTTGCTACGTATTAAAAAACTGCATGCTCATGAGAAATGATATATTTATCTTGTATTTAAGTGACAGTAATAATTTGTTTTAATATAGACAGTTAAACTATACTAGATTTTGTAATGGCATGAGGACATATATTATGGAATTATTTAAAATAATTAATATCAACGTTATTTTGTTTAAGTTTAATCTTTATACATCCTTGTGTAGGTTCTAAGTTAATAACCAACGTTATTTGTTCGTATAGCTTTACTTCCGAATCTCGGGACGAGATTCTTTTGAGATGTGTATAGCTGTAACGCCCGTATTTAAAATACGTATTTATTTATTTATTTATTTATTTAAAATTTGTTGGACTGGATTTGAGATATGTGGGCCTGATTTTGGGCCCGAGTCTATGTTGGCCTTAGGTTTCAAACCCAAATATATATTCATATTTTTCTAGAGAATAGGGTTTTTTGATAAAACTAAAATAAAAATGGAGGCAGAGATAAAAGCTCGTTGGCTAAAGCGCGATGATTCGAACTAGGAGGAATTCGTCGAGATGTTAATTAAGGTGAGTAGTTATTTTTGCTATTTCACCGAGCTATAGTTTTTCGTGTATCGGTGTATACCGACATATTTTTCTATCTAAGGTTTTGGCCTATTGATACTGCTTATTATCCTGTTTTATTCGATGTCGTGTCTGTCGTGTTGTTAAAACTCCATTGAAATCCGAAAAAATGGAGGTTTGAAGTGTCAAACCTTGTTTGGGCCCGTTAATGGCGGCTAAAGCCCAAAGAAAAATATCGGCCAGTAAATAGGTTGAACTGATATACAGTTTCGGATTGGTGGTTAAATTGTTGTGGCGGTTTTGTATTGGTTGGCTGATGTTGGGGTTTGACACTATCCTTAGGAGTTTCCTGATTTAGGTTGATAAAGTTTACGCAAAGGCGAACTGTGTCATTCTTTTTTAGGACTACTACTATGTTAGCGACCCATTCGGGGTAATCGACCTTCCTAATGAAGCCAACTTTTTTGAGATTTTTGACCTTTTCATTGATTGCTTTTTGAAATCTAAGGGATAACTTTTGAGGTCGTTGGCGAATTGGTTTAGCATTTGGGTTAACATTTAACTTATGGCATGCAACATTAAGTTCAATTCCAGACACATTGATGTACGACCAAGCAAAAACATATTTATTTAATGATAAAAAGCTTACAAGTTGTGCCTTGAGAGTAGGATAAATGTTAGCTACTATATAAATGAACTTGGGGTCATCCTCAATTCCTAGGTTGACCTTTTCCTTCAACTCGGTCTGGGCAGACGCCTCAGTGGGTTGAGCGACCTCTGGGGTCTTGGTCTCTTGCGGTGTTTCCTTGACCTAAAAGGGTGGGGCAACATCTCGAGTCTGGCTTCGGGAGGGACGTTCTTGACCGAGCCCTCAGTGTTCTCCTTTGTCAGTTCGTTTCGGGGGGTCTTGGTCAGAGTATTGACCTTAGAGATGAAGTCTTCTGCCAACTTGGTTTTGGCGATCTCTCCCTTGTTTTTGAGTGAAGCTCCAACGGGCTTGTTGACTAAGAGGATCTGGTTGCAATTGTGAGCATCGAGTTGGTTGCTTCTGAGTTCCATCATGCCTCTGGGGCCAGGAAAGCGTAAAACCTGATGAAGTGTTGATGGCACTGCATGCATCTTGTGGATCCAACGACATCCTAAAATAGCAGTATAGGATGAGTTGACATCCAGAACGCTGAAACGTGTGTTGATGATGACTTTATCTTCGCATGACCCGACTGAGACAGGTAGAATTATGTCTCCAATTGGGTCAGCTCAAGATCCATTGAAGCCATAGAGGGGGGCTATTGGACCAGTCATAACCAACTTAGGTAGGTTCATTTCCTTGATAGTCTGGTAGAACAAAATATCGCATGAGTAGCCTGGGTCGATCAGGACGCGCTTTACTGTCCAATCATTGATTTTGACATGGACAACTAGAGCGTCGTTATGCGGGAGGCACACTTTGTTGAAGTCGGCTTCAGTGAAGGTGATGTCTCCTGGATGAGTTGCGGCCAGTTGTGTATGGGGCAGGAGCCGTTTGTGAGGAGAACTGGTAGACTTCTTGTAGGGCGCCTACCCGTCTCCTTTTTTCCCTTGTGGATGTGACAGAGTCGTCCTGGAAGGTGATCATGTTGATCGTTCTGTTGTTGTCTCTGTCAGATGAGTGCTAGCGATGATCATGACGAGATCGGTCCAATGAGCGTCCTCGAGCGCTGGAGTGATCTCGGTTGTGGTTACGTGGTAGTTCGGCTTCGCTCTCTGTGAGCCATGAGCTTGTGGCACAAGTCGCCATCGGCTATATCAGTATAGTGCTTGATATGGCCGGCCTACCTCAATGAGGTCTTGGAGGTAGTGCTTGAGCCCGCGACATTCGTTGGTCTCATGACACTTTGCTTTATGGAAAGTGCAGTACGACTTTCCTAGTGTGTCTTCTGGCCGTTTTACCTCAGGTCGGTAATAGGCCGCTGTTTTTTATTTTCTCCAGTATGTAGCTTGGAGATTTTGTCAGCACAGCGAACTCGCGTTTCGTGTGCATCCTGGTACCAGACTTCTGTCCTTTTGGTATGAGTCACTTTTTTGAGGATGGGGCAGCGTCTGAGATTGCTGCGACTTCCTCTTGTTCGCTTTCGTGGTCTAAAGCTTCCTGTAGCTTTATATACTTGTACACGCAAGTGTACAAGTCTTCCAATTTTTCAGGACGCTCCTTCATGAGCGACCTGTATAGCCAGGTGTTTTTCTGGATCACCTTGGTGAATGCCAAGGTTGAGAAGGACTCTTGGAGGTCGCTATCTATAGACAGCAAGTCGGTCTTGAATCGTCCTAAGGAGGATATTGACTAGTCTTTCTTCTGGGACAACATGGAGAGTGAGTTAACGTCAATTTTCTTACGTCTGTTGTGGATGTAATGGTTAGTGAACTGATCGGTTAGCTTCTCGAAGCTATCGATGGAGTTCGGTTCCAATTAGTAGAACCAATCGAGAGCTCCTTCTTTCAGGCTTGCAGAAAACAAGCATCATTGCAAGTAGTCGAACTCTTGCGCACTATAGAGTGCGAGGCTCTAGATGTAGCGAGCTACGTGTTGACTGGGACACGTACTGCCATCGTACATCGCAAAGCGCGGCTGGATGAAATCGTGCGGGGGAGGGTTTACTAAGGACCTCCGGTGTGAATGGAGACGCTCAATAAGTTTTCAGCATCTTTTGGACGAACTGAGTGGCATCCTTCTTCACAGTACTCTGGTCAATCCGCTGAGAGAGGTTGTTGATCTGCTGGTTGATATCGTTGATGTTGTCTTCTGTAGTGGCACCATTAGGGTTGTGCGTAGCGATCTGATCTTTTAATGCAGCGTTTTCTTGTCGCAAGATGTTGATGCTGTCGTTCATGGCTCCCATATGTGCGGTCATGCTCTTCATTTGTTCTTGGAGGCTTTCCATGCTTCGTGGGCTTGAGATTTGTTTGAAGGATTGTAAACTCAAGAAATTGAGCCACAGACGGCGCCAATGTAAAGGTTATGTTTCGTTTTACTTTATTGGTGTAGGCAATTTGGGGAGAAAGGATTGTTTGATTGGGTTTGACCGAGTTCGTTTGGACGAACTGCCTACATATCAAGTTCTCTCTGCTGGGAGAGACTTGAATCAGGTCAGACGTAGTTCCTCATCCTCTTTATATAGGCAAGATGCTCGCGCCTCTTGCTCTCCCGCGTTAGGTCAGGTTCAAATTTCCTCCTCGTTGGCTAACCATGATGGCGAGTTATGGAGAATCAATGAGATGCGTGCCTGAAGCTGTGGTCATAAAAGCCATAATAATGACATACTTTACAAGCCATTATGAAACGGGATGAGCAAGAGTGATGTGACCTAGATCGTCTATTTGTCTCGAGTCACTATGAAGTGAGCTCGTACGACGAAGTTGAAGATCGTTTGATTTGAATAGATCACTTGCCTGAGTTGGTTCACTATGAAGCGAGCTCTGAGGACGAGAATCCAAAGTTGGTTGGTAGCTCTGTTTATGCTGGACACGTACTTGATATTAATTGGATGTGAATATTACTCTCTCACAGATCCCTATGACTTTATGTAGGCATTTGTTGGACACTTTTGTGCCACTTTCTCATGTACAGGCCATAGGCATATACTGCGACTGGAAGCTTTGAAAAGGTACTCCACGCGTACAGTACGTTCTAATATTTCCGACTATTCAGTGTCTTACACACGTGGTTGCAATGCTGCGTGTAGCCTGTGCACTAAAATCGAGGCAACAAATCGGTACAGTATATATGTTTTGATGTTTTTAGTCTGCATCTGCTTGTTTCGGTGTTTCCTTGCTAGGAAATTCTTTCAAGTAGGAACCGAACTATATGAAGGATGGGTCATGGGTGACAGACTTGGTCGTAGCTATTTGATACCATAAAAACAAATGCATATGGCCAGTGAAATCCTTGCTACCATTTCAACAATACCAACTTCTGTTTAGAACGTATGTGCACTCTTTTGGTAGAATTTCCGTCACACATCTTTAACTCGAGAATTTGCCAATCCAAACGTCTCTTGATCAATTGGTTTCCCAACTTGGTAGGAAAATATGGCAAACATACTGGTATAAAAAAAATCCGAAAGTTGGTTATGCTAGGAAAATTTCTCGCCATGACAACGATCAATAATTTCTCGTTCCACACTTCCATCAGATGCCTAACATATTTTATCCTTTGTCTCCCCCCCCCTGGGACTCTTCTCAAGCTAAGCTAAGCAGAGGTTGTGAATTATCTGTTCACCATGTGAGGGGATACAAGAAGCTAGCACTTCACGGACACAAGACCCTCAACGTAGAATGTTTAATATATAAAAAGTCCCCGGTAGATTCCCTATGTTTCTAGCTCAGTTTCTGTTGTCTTTTATTGATATTATTATATTTACTTGATTCTAAGTTACTAAAATCAATCTTTACTTGATCAAGTGAGACTGCGTAGTGATGATATAATATTGCAGGCGCAATCATTTGTAGAGATCGACTGTGCAATTTGCTCCCCCGTCTATCACTCTATCATGGATATTGGGCTAGTGAAGTTTTAGATTTTGATCTGTAATTCAGATGGAGCAACTATTCATGTTATCCTCCAGTCTCCATATAACAAAAAGCTGATATTATAAACATAATCAATTTAACGATGAGCTTCAAAGTAGGAAGAAGACATTTTCTTTACAAGTGCAAAACTTCCCTTCCAAAGAATCTAAATGGACACAACACTTTGCTACCAACTTCAGAATTTGATCAAATGAAAGTCAAGAATGCAGATTAGCTGTAGAATATGCAAATTCAGTCGACATCATCATCTGTATACAACTGAGTACTGTAACCAAGAGACTACAAGCCGGAGCGATGATTACGGTTTTACTAAAACTGATTTGGTGGCATCCAAATGATTAAAACGACATGTTCCAAGTAGAACTTCAGGGAGCTCCTCTGGTGTGTTAGCCTACATGAATGTGAGAATCAAGGTGGTTGTATAAGAGCAAAGTCAGAGTATATGAAAACCATCAAGAGAAAATAAAAAAGAATCCTTTTCCTGACGAATGTGAGAATCAAGTGAAGTTACCTGAATGAGGAAAGCCATCTCTATAACCAAATTATTCAGATAACCAAGAACAAGACTAACGACACCCCTCGCAACTGTCGATGATCCAATATCAATTCCAAGCTGAAATGAATTGCAATTTACTAAGTCACTATTTAAACAAACTGATTCTGTAAATACTAGTCAACTATCCCTTCCCTTTCCTGTGGTACTTCCTAAACTTCTGCAATATTCCTCAGATTGCTCGTGTTGTTGTTAGTCCATAACATGAAACAAAATGTATTTCAAACACGTGTGCATGCTAATGCCATGTAGACTATAAAAGCTTCAATATTTCAGAAAAAATATGAGATTTTACCTCCAAGTAGTTCTTCCCACGAAAATAGTTTATTTCGAGCGCTTGACCCACCAAGCATGCTTTCTTTCCAACACTCTGCTTTACTATCCATGATCCCTAAGAGACAACCGAAAAAGAAAAATACATCTAATTTCAATACTGTACATAGAAGATTTTAGAAATTTCACTGCATAACAGTTATAGGAAGGTTAACAGGATTGAAGTTTCCATCAGAAAGTAAGAAATAAAAATGATTTAAAACAGAAGATTATACTTTTACTTAATATCAAGATTTGTCGACAAACAGAGAGAAGTTTAGAACCAAATCCATGAAACAACTTTGTAGTAGAGGAAACAATTGCAGGAAAAAGAAAATGAAGTATCGAATGTACTGCCCAATGATTTCTATGCTAACCTTAGATATGTATGGTATGAGCTTAAACCTTGAATTCCTATACGCGTCATCTCCATTAATAAAGCTCTCCAATAATGGATTGTCTTCCACAGCGGTATTCATCATATAATACAGTGCAAGGTTGTAGGTAGTCAATCCTGGGACCTGCTACGTGATACTTTTCAAGCATAAGTTTTCTGATGATTGTGAAAAACATTGGAAAAATGGAATAAACAACAATCCCATTAACCTGAATGTTCACAATAAAGAAGAATTCAGGACCACCCTGTGCAGCATATTTCTGCATAGTTCCAAATTTCACGTGTAAGATTAAGAAATTTTTGTTGAAAAAGACTTTTTTTCATTCTAAAAAAATTATGATTTTTTAAAGTTCTATTCCAATATACATAAGAATATGCCTATAGCCAAAGGTAATCACAATATGAATAATGAGTTAACCTGAACAATGCTTCCTGGACGACCACCAAGATCATCTTCTCTCTTGTCAGATTTTAGCCAGTCCGCTGCAACCATTTGCATTAAGGTGCCATTTGCTTTGACCTGATTAACCGGAAAAAAAGGGAAAGATGAAACAGACAAGTTAAAACAATGATGACAAGTTGACAACAAAAAGTAAAATTTTCCTTGTAACTCTGTATAGTTGATTCAATGGCCATACATCTGCATCTCAATTCAGGTTTCTTTGTCCTTTTCTTTTCACACGCAATGCATCATTTGATGAAGTTGTTAGAATATATCATTATATTCTAACAGAAGTTTCATTAAATAAAAGAAAATTTCGCAGGAAGAATTCAAGTCATTCACATGCATGAAATTTGAGAAAAAAAGTGCATCATCATGAAAAAGCTTGCTTTTCCAATTTCCAAAGCTAGTAAGGTTTAGATTTTACTTGCTCATTAGAACATGAGCATTTCCATGCCAAGTTTACATGGAAAACTATCAAAGAATTGTTGCTTCCTTGCTCTTTCAATAAAGTATTAAAGTAATTGTTGCTTCACGTCACTTCCTAACGAGGCACCTCTTGCAAATGCATGGACAATGATATTTTGCAACTTCCTGGTATATTATAGTTTATTATGTGCATGTTGAACACTAAGCAGCTACATTTTTTGTCAACGGCCATCTTTAAGTAGTATATATTTTGAGCCCAATTGATTCCATGACAAAAGAGTTACCTTCTGATGGTCGCTTAGATACTGATGTCCACGGATGAGAAATGTGGAGGGATCAGCTGTTGTCCAACTGCAAGCCAAATTACAACTAGGATCTTTTGGTAGAGTGGACCCATAGCAACAAGGAATGCTATCTTCTCTTGCTAGGTCTTGTAAGTCCATGTAACCCTTCTTTTGAACTGCATCACATGGATCCTGACGTTGTTTAAAATGAAAACTAGGAAGCTATCTAGGAGAATCAGTTATATACACCATAATGATGAAAGTAGAATGCTAGTGAAAGTAATACGCACCTGCAAGATCATGCAACTTTTTAACAAGGTTGGCAGCTGTTGACAGCCTTGGTTGGCGTTGCTCCTGCATCTTTCATTATGAAAAAAGCAATGTAAAGGGAAAAAGAGTCGAAATATTGCATAAAAAGAATACAACCATAAGAAACTTTGATCAATCAAATGAAGAAATAGAAAGAAATAAACATTCCAGGGTTGATGATATGGAACAGGGTGACAAGGGTAAAAATCATCAAATAGGTAACATGGATCCAAAGCGTAAATTCTGCCTCAGGATAGGAAATGCCAGAAACCATTAATAATTTAGAGGTGGAAAGAAGATAAACTACTTCAATAGATGCGGAAGTAAGATTAACTACTTCAAAGGAGTGAGCATGCAAGTTCCATGCATCGACATTTAGGAGCTCTTATGTGTACCATCAAATATGTCACTTTTTTTGATAACCAATCGTTTCTCAGTAGACCAAGAAAACAGAGTTGGTCGACTGGTTGGTGGTCCAAGTAAAATCTCTAGCCCATTACAGGACCACAAAGTTAAATCCATAAAACATCATGGAGCAGTCACCACATTTTTTCAACATCTACATTCAAATTATGGATGTATCAGATATCATAGTTAGGATTGTTTCCAGTTTAGGCCCATAGATCTCAGAAGCAGCAGGGCCAAATAATGGATCCAAATCCTCCCGCATGCACCTCTTCACTAAAAGAGTAATGCCTCAGCTTTTTCATGAGCATAAGTTTACTGTAAACAGTACTACCATTGTATTTACCCCTATTGAGACCAATTTTGAATATCAATTAAATACTAGAAAGTGGGAACTGTAGTACAGTTGTATGGGTTATGCTATCACTATGCCGCCCCTTCCATATATCGTTGACAAACTTCTAAAACTTAAAGCTTGGCTCTTTATAATATAAAAAAAGACCGCGTCCATGACAATAGGTACCTGCAAATGCATATCAGAAGAGGACCGGCCATACTCCGACCAATCTGATGGCTCAGGAACGTCGAAGAACTCATCAGAGGCATCATTCAGCTCCCCAATGCTTGCGGATATTGAGTATGACTTTTCCAATTCTTCTGCTAAATCCTGTTCATCACTGTTTTCATTCTTCAGTTGGGTTTTAGCTTCAGTTTTGAAGTCTGCTTTTTCAATCTGTGGCAGCCCAATATCTCGTGTCAACTCTCCTGACTCATACTCAGATACAATGTAGTTTCCTTGTCTGGCTTTAAAATACTCTCTCAGTGCTGCAACAAGGGAACAGATATGTGATACACTTGACATAAGAATGCACAAAACATACAAGAAACCACTTTATCAGTAGGAGATATGCCTGCAACTCTCCCAAGCATGCGGATGGTTATAGATCTAGCTGATGATGACCGCACATAAGACTTCCAGAACTTCCAATCAATAGCTAGCATGTGCTTCACAACTGATTGTTTCCCTTTGTTTACAGGAGAAATCACATATCCTCCACCTACGTTAAAAGTAAAGAATATAAAAATATTGCACTACGCAAAGACTTTTAAGACAAAGGTTTTTGTTCTGAACCATGCATCACAGATACCAAAACTTATTTGAAGATAATTGACTAAATTATTCTTTTATTATTATTCATCGAATCACTAGTAAATCATTGTTAGTTGAGTCATTATGTAAGTGTTCACCCTGCTAAGGCTTCAAGCAGCACATACGCAAGTGGTTGGGAACCACTATTGTATTGCGTTCCTCTTAAATTGTGCTCAAAGGGTCATATGCATAGCAGTATAGGCATATAGCTGAACAAGGAAACTCATTTCTTCCTTTCTTCATGTTCTGACACATATTGGAAACTGATCACTATGGAATGATTATAAAAAAAAATGCAATATACTCTAAATTATAAAGCATACATTACTTTTAAGGCAGGCACGGACATAGCCAAATCGGGGTTGACACTTCTTATGAAACACAGAATGATATAGAATAACTGCAAAATAACATAAACAGAAGAGTAAGTATATGGCAGGGATGACGTAGAGTCAAATTTATCTTTGTGATTTAAATGCATATCTACCATACGTCCCATCATCCTCCCGTCTCCAGTAACGCCGCAATAATAAATCTCTTTGTCTCATACCCCTGCAGACAAACTATGGCTCATTAAAAAATAAAGCATATTATAAAGAAGTTTCTGATTAGTAAGTTATAATCAAAATTCTGTTCAAGAACTATGTTAACAAAGGTTCAGGATCTGACCAAGGTAACCACTCGCTGTTCAGCTGCTTGTGAACAATGTCGTTATGACCATCGAGGTGTTCAACCACACTCCCACGGAAAAGGCAGAAGTCCCACCTGCGAGATGCTTTGTTGAAGTGTAAATTCGTAAGAACAAGACATTTGCTAGGAAAAGAAATATATACCAGATGAAGATTGATGCATTCCGGTTTTTTTTGCTAGTAAAATCTTATTGGTGCGTTCAGTTATGAAACCTTAGGTTGTGTCTCTCTCTTTCTTTTTCCTTTTTACTTTCAAAGAATCATGCATTTCTCTCTCTTCTTCTTCTTCTTCTTTAGCGGCGAACAAACAATCATATCCCAGTGATGGTAAATAACTAAATATCTATATATGTTCAGTCAAGTTGCTAAGTCCCGTTCTCTCCATGTTCAAATAATGGCACAGGTCTACTAACTTTGCAACATATGCTTTGTTTACCAATCAAACACAAGGTAGCAGAGTTACATGCAAGGTCCAGAATGATCAGCAAGTACACCTCATATATGGAAATATTCACCTCGACAGTAAATAACAAGTACACTAATTGTAATGCTACAAACAAGAAACGAATGAAATCATCAACTGAACTTACTCTGATCTTGATGGACCAAGAGACATAAGAGCTCGGAAAATGGCTTCTGAAGTACCATCAACCACACCCACTGCCATTATGGCTGGATGATCGTCCCACTTCTGCAGATAAGGAGCATAGTTCAGCACACAGCTCTATCTGCAAGTCAAGGACTCGCATATCAAATTAGATACTTACCGTCCCATGAACATCTCTATCTTTTGCCTCTTTAAATAGCCGCAAACCTGTAAAAAATTTCCAAGGAAATAACTATGAGTCTATGACTATTTAGTAATCATTAAATTTATTTTAACTTAGAGAAGAATTTTTGTATTTACCATTTTGACAGCCGAAAATTGTCCATGGAGAGGGTGCAATAACATCAGCTGTCACTAGGTCTGTATTGATAGATGAACAGAGGGTCCAATCTATGGAGTTTGTACGAGATCTTTCCTTATTACGATTCAATCTATAAGAACATGATGTGAGTTAGAAAACAAGGGGAGGGGTGTTAACAAAGCCTGCAGTTATGTCTGACTAGAAGAATGAAATCCACAACTCATGAAAAAGAGTTTTCCTTGTGCTAATATTTGTATGTGTCTAGCATAGTTCCCAAGATCGTGTAATTTCTTTAAGCCAAAACACGCTTCTTATAAGAAAGATCTAAGACTCTTAGCAGGCCCTTGCTAACATCGTTCAGAGACAGACCAAATATGTTGTTGAATATCAGGGAAGATTTGTCAAAACCTTGTTGAGCCCGCCAAAAAAAGAGAACCTCTTTATCAACTTTCTCAAATCCCAATATATTAGGACCTTCTAGCATTTTTGTAAGAAATGCAAGAGGCAGCTAACAGAAAAGTTGCATAAGTACCTCCACACTGAAAAATGCTGGCCTTTTTGTTCCTCCCTTCTTTTTGTTTTTTGCTTCTGGATATAAAGAGGGTACTTGGAGGACCCCTAGACAAAAATGTGTCTATTTGCGAGGTGGTGGTATGAAAACTTAATACAGAGTTGTTCTCCATCCCTCCCAGCCCAAAGAAAAGTGTACAAGATTACATTAAGGCTCAGAGCAGGGAGGAGTGTTTTAGAAAAAATTTGCACCACTTTCAACATCTTAAATCTTGCACTTGGCATGCATATACAGCAAACATTTGAGAAGCTCATATAGAAAGACCAGCACTCAGGCCACACAGGTGTGAAAGGGGAAGAAAGAAGAAGGATCCAAAGCTAAGTTACTTGGACACACCATATTCCTAAAAACACTCGGTGTCGGATGTGTCCACATATCCGTGTCGGACACGAGACATGCACATATTGCATGTGATATACCTCAAAGTTCAGTATTTATCAGTGTCAAACACTTCGTGTTCGTGTCGGATACGGATACAGGTACCCATGTCAATGTATGTAACTTAGATCGAAATCATATTGGAACAAAAGGTTGGACAATTTTTTTTTTTGGTCGGAAAAAAAAAAAAAAAAAAATGTTGGACAATTAAAGCTTGAAACATTCATGAACAGTACACTGTACACAAGCATAAAGAATGAAATACAGCATCTAAAGACACAGATTTGTCTGGCACTACTCTAGAAAAGCTATACTACTAACAGAAAAGCATCGATCTCAGAATCAAATAGCAAGGTCTACTTTTAGATGGGCATGACGGTAATACACGATTACCTGAAAGACTGCCATTTTCTTTTGGAGCAACCTATCATATTTACTTCGGGGTATGAACACTCCTGTGAATATGCACAAAACCATCAGTCTTCTACTCAGAAAAACAACTATAGGGTTATCTGAAAGTTAGCAAATAAGAACCTTTGATGCAGCTTCTTGCAAAGAACGAATCCATCTCGCTGCTTCTTCTGGACTACTTGCTCCTAACTGTGATACTAAATGTCGAACGTTAGAAACCAATCTTTATACAAAAATTTAAGTGTAGAGAAATTTTTTAAACTTTAAAAAGTTTACCCACCTTTAGCTGATCATTGTGATTGGAAGTGTTATAAAGGGTGAAGATGAAGAGCACCTGCAAGTAATTGTATTTAGCTGACAATAATATGCTGTAAAAAGGGTAGATGTATAAAAAAAAGAAAAAAAGAGAGCATTCTTGAGGTTCATACTTTCCTATGAATGCTCTCTCTCCCATTGTCTGTGACACGAATGCAGCCATCAATGTTTGCGCTTCTTACAGGATCCTGACGAACAAGGTATTGTTTAATATAATTGGTCAGTAGATTATCACAAAGTCAATAGAGTATTGGTTCAGTAAGCATTAACAACAAGAAGGTAACGATACATAACTAGGATCTTATCCAGCCCATTCAATTTATGTGCAAAGAAGAAGTATCACCGACCAATAGCTAGTACATAGTAACCATTGAAGCATTCTTTAACAAATCTTTTATAGTTGGATACATACATGTATAATGTATTTAAGGACCAAAGACATAATAAACGAACATGAACGTGAACGGCTGAAAGGAAATTAAACAAGGGCTGTTTTGTGGTGACGAAGATCTCCCAAAGGGATGAATGTAAGAAAAACTTTTACGCTGACATTAAAAAACTCTAGATCACTCGCCATTATTCTGGATACAATGCATCTGTGCCCAAAGGTTACCTAAGAGAGTCTACTAGATTGCATTACTGGATCTGCATGACAGCTTGCTCTGCTGAGTCTTCTTCATTGAGGTATACTGCACACTGATTAAGAAGTAGTGTACCGCTTTGTCTCAACTAATCAAAGCGCTTGTAGCTTCATACTAAAGGAATTGTGGGACGATGATCAGATCATCTTGGTGATCAATACTGCTAATACATGAATCAGAAATAGCTAGTTGTCCCATTGAACCCAGTTGTACGATAAAAATCATCTAGATTTGGTTTTGACCAAGCTGACTAAGTAATTAATAAGATTCGGGTCCATATACTTTAAGTCTATGAAGCCAGCTTTCGAAATTTTTCTTTTGGTCAGTGGACACCGTGAGTTTTCTCGAGATGTTAAAAAGTGTATGGAGATGGTCTCATTAGAAAGCAATCTGTTGATGGAGTCATGTCCCCAGATAATCGGTCTTGACTTGCTATTGCAAACAAACGGCATAAAAGGCACTGGTTTTGGAAGAATATCCATGAAAAGTTCCCCAACTACTCTGTTTCCCCCCCACTCATGTATGCCAACTTACTCATATTCCATTATATACAAACCTTAGAACCAAAACAAGGAAACTGCAAAGAGAGAGAAAATACACAAAAGAATGTAACACCGTCTTCCCTCCACTTGGAATATGGAACCGGAGGACTAAATTCTAACAACCAGTCCTCAAAACAGGTGAGAAAAGGCAACATACACAACAAAATCAGAAAAAATGTAATAAATCATATCAATATTTAAAAGGGAAAAACAAAATCAATATCCACATATTTGGCAACAATTCCTCATCCAAAAATTTATCTAACATTTATTCATTGTTCATTAAACACAAGGGAGAATCCAAGAAGCTCATTCTAAAAACACATGCATGAATAAACAAAAGAACAAATATTCTATATCCCCAAAACATGTCATTGGTTATATCAACAACATTAAAAAGAGAAGAGAAAGAAGGCCATTATACCTGTTTGTTTGACAGGGGTGTAGATTTGAAGTTTTTAAGACAATGGTCATCAAGAATGAAATAACGTTTTCGTGAATATTGTAAACCAATACGATTAGAACGTATGAGATATAACCATCCTTCCATTCTTCCTTCTTTCTGTGAACCACTCATTTCTTTCTTATATAAAAGTTGTTTTCTTTTCAAGATTGTAATGAGAATGTTAAATGGACAAGGGTGATTCTCTGAACCCACAATGCTGCAAAATGGGTATCAGAGAATCATTTCTTGTGTTGTCTTCTTTTCTGTTAAAAGAGATAATGAGACAAAAAGAAAGCTTGCCTTGATTGAATCTAGCTCAGATTTGTTAATTCTGTTTTACTATTTTTTTTTTTATTACCTTATTTAAGGAGGCAGAGAAAATTAATTTTTGTTGATTGACAAGTTTGTTTTAAATGTGATAAGTAATTGTTTGATATTGGCGGGGAGTCCATATTTCTAGTATCATCACCTAAAGATTTTACCAATTTGATAGAATGTCGTGTATTTGACGTCCATGAAATAGTCATTGAGATGTATTTTGAGAATAATACTCAAATATTGAGAGTTCATATGGAATTACATTGGCAATGCAATCTCACAAGTCATGGATCTTGATGCCAATTTGACGTAGAGTTAAACTATAGACAAGAAATACATGATAGAGCCAAAATAATTGTTTAACAACTTTCAAATTTCACCAGATATGGACATTTGATGAGTTTACAAGAGTCTTATACTATTCAAAAGAACCTTAATGCAACATTAAAAGAATTGTAAAGAATCGAATAAACTTTATTAATTACTAAACAATAGAATGTCTTGTAATAACTAATAACACATATACTAATATATATAGTATAAACATATATTAGTATAAACATTATAAAGGCATATTAGAAAGAATACCTTGAGTTAGTTATTTATGGTATGATTGGGATGGTCATGGGTCCATGTGAATAAAGAGGCCTAAAGCCGGCTACTGAGAAAGAGCTGATTTTGAGCAGTGAAAGAGCTGGGATTCTGAGAAGGAGTTGTCTTTTTGCCAAAATTGAAAATTTCAGCTGTGTGATAGCTATACTGTACTGTAAGGTATCAAATGGACAGTTACCAGTGAGCCAACTATTTCCTTGCTGTCTATCCAAATCTTGCATATGATGGTTCGTCACCCTGTTTCACAAGTCACAATAACCACCATAACCTTACCCTTAAGTTTCTCAAATTTAAAATAAACTTAAAATGTTTTATGTGACCTTTCTTTCTCAGTTCCTATCTTGTTGATTTTATGTGACCTTTTTGTATCCTAGTTTTGTATCCGCTTTTGTTCCACCCAAAGATAAGAGGTCATTGAATGACATTTGTAAAGGCTGGCTGATGTCTCGGAAACCAATTATGTAAGACGACTTTCTTGATTAGTACGTAAACCGGTAGGAGTTTGCCTAACCCCAACTTAATTCTTAAAAAACACGTAATAATATATAATAAAAAAGATAATTAGGCCTGAGTAGTTAGGTAGCAACCTTCCTCGTCAGTGGCCTCCCCAAGTTACACATTCTTCAAAATCAATTCAACGTTTTTCAGTAAATATCATCAGTACATACATATGCATTTTAGAGTGTTTTCTTGGTGAGTTGACAAAAGAATATATAATTTGTGACATAATAATCTTGAATTCTTGATATTTCTAATATGAAATGTCCAAAATTAATGCACGCGACATTATATGTATTACAGTATTAACTAGCCATGCAGCCCGACCTGTGGTCGGGTCTGCTATTTTTAAACCCATCAGAAGGGCCTGTTAATTTTTCAAAAAAAAAAATTATTGAGCTTTTGTTCACCTATAAATTTAAGGCCAGTAAAGTAAATTTGGGTTTTTTTAATTTTTTAAAACTTTTGTTGGACTTTTGTTAATGAATTTAGATTATGTAAAACTGTAAGTGCTTAAGAGTTCGACACTTTTTTATGAGAAGAAAGCTTCAAACATTACCGACGGCAAAACAACAATATCCGCTTTGAATAGAAACTAACATCTTACAACCGTGCAACTTCATCCCCTGGATATATGACAATAATGGAAATCTTTTAGGTTGATTTCATTACATTTTTAATAGCATCACCATGCCACCACAATTTTATAGGATTCTTACACATAAAAATGAAATAAATCTAATTAAAATACATAGATCCTTGCCTCTTTGGGTAGTTTGGAACAACATAGAGCTATCTCAAAGCCATTAATCATTCCCTCTGCGAAACAGTATGATAAACTCATTCACATCTGACATGCCTAGAACAGAGCTTCTCAATTCTATTTGTGAATTTCAAATGAGAAAATTTTACTAATTAAGTTTGTATTTATTAGCTTTTATTTTTTCCATACAGCTTCGCAACACTATAATGAGATCTATATACAATTAAAAAAATAAAATAAAGATGACTACATTTGGTTCCCGATTATATCTTAAATTGTTATGGAGTTAGCAACAAAAACATCACCTGCCATGTCATGCCCAATAATGCTTATCATAAAAGGTTTAGCTCTAAGCTATGACATGCATTCGACAACATTCCTTGCTACTCCTGCCACATGGTACGATATGCCTGAACAGGAAAGTTCCAATCAATAAGTAAAGAAAATAGGAAAAGAAGGAAAAGGGACAAAGTAACATTTAGTCTTATTAATAAGTATCACAATTTGTTATTTTTTCATCATTTTTGCTTGGAACGTCAGCCTATATATGAAAAGTGAGTTTATTCAGACACGTGTCATCCAACACAAACACAAGGAGGCAAACACATGTACATCTCTCCAATCTCAATATCAATCCCCTCTCTTATACTATAATGTTTCCTGTCGGCCCCTACCTGTCTTCCCGATCCTATCAATAGTAAAAAAGTAAATGAACAAAAGCATTAAGGTAGCTAGACAGTCACATATCATGTACACATGATATCTGCATAAGTTTCTAAAAAAACCATATCATGGATGCATTGTTGTTGCACAATGACCTTTCGTATTGAGCCTTCATATACACGTGCCTATCAAATGAAACTAAGTAAACGCCCTAATAAAACCAAACACTGAATAGATTTAATCACAAAATCTCGACAGTGTGAAAACAAAATTAAAGTAGGAAAGGTGAACTAAACCTTGTTTGTATTTGACTCTGATGCTTCGCCACCACCCATTTTGCTCATCTTATGCGTAAACCCTAAATTTCTCACTTGATTTGGAATTTAGAGTTAGGAAATTTAGGGTGGAATTTATAGAGGAGAGACATACACCCATGATTTGAAAACTCATACTTAACCACCCACTCCATCCCGATTTTGTTTCTCTCACATCTATATTTTCGTTATTGACAACTCTACCCTTTGGGAGGTTTTATCTAAAAAACCATATTGTTATATGCAATCTCATACATTCGCGGTAATATGGACTGTTTCCTTATTAATTGTGCATACAAATCTCAAAACTGAACATATATGTAAAATCTTGTGTGCATGTTAAACAATTTTGAATACACACATTACGCATGTTAGAACTACACGCAATAGTCAAACAATTTGACCATTACATATTATGCACAACACAATTAATAACTCGCAAATCTTAGTATGATTAAAACCTTGTAAGTAAACCACTCCAAATCAAACCCCTTTGTAAGACACTTCTTAAAAGCTCGAAAGTTTTTCCGATTATAGAGAGCCTCTGAAATTGCAATAAGTGCCATAGCTCTAGTCATACTCTCCTCATGTGTAACAACATCAACTTCTGCACGGAGCACATTAGCACCCAGTCCCCAATTCTTAAATACCTTCTGAGACAGTTGATTCTGCTTCAAAATTTTCTCGTACTCCACCAATCCTGCATATACAACTTTAAGAAGACGACTAATATGGGCAAATTCAACTGAATCAACATCTCCTAATTGAGCTTTATGTATTTCCAATCCTTCAACAATGTGGCAAAGCCTCTTTATAATTCAACACTGCAACATGTTAATTGCCACACTAAGCTCACTACTTGCAAGAACTGAAGCCGTGGTATTCGTGTAAGTTGAACGTAACTTGGCATTGATAATTACCTATGATGATTGCATCTTGCATTATGTAGTTTAATTGGTTGGCTTCAAATTCAAGTTCATTATTTCGTTGAAGTGGCTTTCAAAAAATTTAGCGCCATAATGGTTTCACTCGTTAAGTGAATCTCTTTAAAAAAGCTATCTCATGACTTCTCTTTGATACCATATATGTGTAACTTAACATCAAGTAACATTCTGGTTGAGGATATTCTACTATTACATGTGTAATCAAGTAAAAAATAAACAACATAAAATGTGTGTTTTTAAAAAAAAATAATAATAACCAATTAATGAAACTTGAAATAATTCGATTCACATGGTTCTCATCTAAGTTCCAGTATACTATTTCATGATCATACATTATTAACGTTGTCCTTAAACCAAAGAACTTTGTATGGCTTTAAGAAACAAATTCATGTGTTCTTCCTTTGAAGTAATTTATGCTTAACAATTGGCGTCATTGCAATTATTAGCCCATTATCTTGACCAGTAATTTCTCAACCAATAACTAACTTCTACTATATAAATATTTGAATGAGACAAAAAAGATAGCAAAATAGAGGGGTCTAATCAATGATGCAAACAGTAATCCAACCACTACACAATTCATATGCCCTTGTGACAAAGTATACAACCACCACCAACAAGAAATCATATGTAGTTTTTATTAGTAGAAATTGTAGTCTCTCCAAATCCTCTTTTTAGGTTTGTAAAATTCACAAAGCTAATGCAGTAATTGCTTTCTAAACTTTTCAAATCAAGTCAAAACATATTCAACAAAAATACTATAGTTGATCTCATATACTTTCTTCGATTGATTATCTACACTATTGCAAGCAGGTAGAGAGAGAAGGTTAAGAAAGAATAGAATCGAAAACTTACTGATAGAGAGAGAGAGTTCTTTTATTGATGGTGTTCAATAGGGATACAGTTTTGGTCTCATGATGTTCGATTGTAGTTATTTTCTCGAGTTCTTCAATAGTGTTCGAAAAGGCTAGGATTTTGTCTAGGTTGATTGTGCTTTGCAAAGGGTCTGTTTCGCCATCAAACCAATTTAAAGCTCCAGTGCAACTGTTAACCATCAAACTAATTCGTTAGAACTACAAACAAACACCATTGAAGAAAGTATATTTAGAACTTCAAATTTTCAATCTAGGGAGGAGGGAAATCCTAATTAGCTCATTACGGGGGGTAATACTAGTTAACCCAATAATAATCAAACAAAATAATATTTTTTTTTATGACTCCAAATCTAAGGGCAAAGTAGGTATATTAGATTGAAAGTATTATCCCTCAACATTTAGTTTGCTGCATAGTGTAGCAAGTCAACAACAAAACAAACTTTACATTGTCCCCAGGGTATTGAGGTTGACTGGAGAGATATTATATTTTCCCTTTATTCAATATTTCAATTGGTTCTCAACCATACAAAATTTGTTTTGAACTTCCATTACAACATGCATAGTTCTTGAGTTCTTCTATAGGTCAAATCTACCATACAATCAACGTAAATCAGTCTCCTATTTTTCAATTCATAAACTAAACTTATAGGGGGATTCTTCATGCAACAGAACGTCATACACTTGGTAAACTTTCCAGCCATGGCGATCTTCTCAAGTGTAATTCTCCTCCAACTAAATGGTATATGCAAAAGGGAAAAAAAAGGAAGAAAAGTTCGATAATAGAGGAAGTTAGACACTTAAACCTCACTTGTCATTGAAAACGTCTCGGGGATTATTATTCAAATTTCAGGTGCATCATTTTAGCAACTAAGATTGTTCACTTCTGGATCATTTCAGTTCAGGTGTCCTTCAATTCATTAAGAAGTTTATCCGCCAAGTTCGATGCCATTTGTGACAATTGCATGTACTTATTAGCTTATATATATATATAAGTTTGTGAACAAATTCAATAACAAATGTAGAAAGAAAGGGGGAAAAAAAAACAGAAGAGAGAGCCAGTGGAAGGGACGGGATAAATACCTGAGATCCAAGGATCACTGCACCTTTCTCCAAGAAGAGAGTAAGGTGGCTGATGAGGTTGAAGTTCCCAGTCAGCCATTTCCCAGGTGGTACATAAAGCTGGGCACCACCTTTGTCAGCAAAAGAATTAAGATAGAAGATTGCATTCTGAAATGCAATGGTGTCGAGCGTTTTCCCATCCCCAACTGCTCCAAACTCTAAGATGGAGACACTATGAGGTCTGGGCTCCAATTCCGTCTTGAATTTGCATTTGCTATCAGTCACTTCTCCTTTTGCTTCAACCACAATGGCACCAGTAGCAATAGAAATGACACATAAATAAGAAAACGACGAATAGAACACATAAGTAACACAGTGAATCTAAGCCTTATGCGTTCCATCAGTGATAAAGAGAAACTAAATAGACATTATTATGAAATAAAGAGGTTAGTCCCGCAAACCCGCAGTTGGAACTACCTTCTTAATGCAATTATAAAACTTCAAGTTCTCAAATATCCAAAACTCACCAAATCATAATATGGGGAAGACATGAATAATAAATAGTAAACCACACTTTCTGAGCAATTCCTCGAAGAGTCATTCTCCCCAGAAAAGTTTGTTTATGAAATGTAGTCGACTCTTTTAAAACATAGTAAAATCAGCAATCAAACTTTTGGCTGGTTTTCAAAAAATAGATTATAGTGTGCTCACAACCAAACAATACTCA
The DNA here is from genome assembly GCF_015680905.1 of Coptis chinensis. Classification (NCBI taxonomy): domain Eukaryota; kingdom Viridiplantae; phylum Streptophyta; class Magnoliopsida; order Ranunculales; family Ranunculaceae; genus Coptis; species Coptis chinensis. The sequence continues at coordinate 58,782,358 of NC_141463.1, forward strand.
CTCTCACTTGTCGGACATACGTGTGGAATAAGCGAACGTACATATGATATAAATTCTTTCTTACTATGATTGAAGTGTATCCACAGCCCAACAATCTCCACTGTCATTAATGAATGTACGTTAATGTGGCATAATTTTTTCCTCTCCAATTAACTTAATAGAGTATTCAGCAAATAAAGTTCGACACTAACGTTAAAAATCAGAACCTTTCAAATAAAGAATCAAACATGCAGCAAATAAATTGGGTGGAACCAAGAAATTCCAATAAAAAACATACCCATAATAAATCGACAGCAAGAGAGAAATGAATTGGCTCGAGTAGATGCCAAATATGCATTTTGGGAACGTAGATTTTTTTTTCAGAGAACTGTGGAGACTGAGATTCATGAACCCTTCAATTGGATGAGATTGGAGAGATGAGAAAGAAAGAGAATGAAAGAGGCAGAGATGTTCTGCCGCCATAGCTTTTTTTTTTGTGAGAGAGTTTGGGGCGTTTAACAAATGGGTTGGGTTTTGTTTGTTTTTTTGGTTGTTAATTACATAATTACTCAATTAGGTGTGTATTTTGGTTTTTTTAATCTCTAGAATGTGAAAAAACCAAAACGTTTTTTTATAAATGGCTAAACACAACAATAATAAAGTTAAATAAATAATTAACCAATTAATTATTTTTTAAATAGGGATTTTTTTTATAATAGCAACGGAAAATATATACTTTAATTCATGTGATTCTAGCGGCTGAAAATTCTACACAGTATCCAAATTTTAAAAACACAATCATCTCCACAAGTCCGTTAATAATATAATAAGAGTGTGAGACCTCTCACATGTCGAAACTGAACTCAAACTCTTGAATGGATATCATCTGGTGACAAAGAATGGACTTAAGTAGCTAGTTGTATTAGTTTTAGACTTTTAGTTGATAAGGGGGAACATATATACCATGCATATATATATAGTTGTATCTCATGAGCTTCATTGACCTTTTAGAGTAGGAAAATGACTTGCATGCATGCACCCAGGCCATCTAACATCCTTATCACCGGCCTCTTATCTTTGATGACATTATTCCTAACATGTTTCACGTACATAATAAGAGATTGGCTTCGGAGGGAACATAAATGGACCCGTCCATCAAAATATCAATGGATTAGTTCTGTCTTTCGGTGTCAAGATGAATCTTTGATTTCCTCCTTTCCATGAGAATTATAATGTAGGCCACTGGTCATCAATTTTGTTTTTTCATTAGGGCATTGTTCCAAGTCTCCAAGATTCCAACCCCCTTCAAGTTGACTGAAAATCTCACTTTTTGAGGAGGTGAAGCAAATAAATGATGGCGGCGTAGACTTTAATTTGAAACTTGAACGCCAAACAACAAGCTCGTTAACGAAATAAACTTGTTGGCCTTTTTATTTTTGGGCTGGAGGCCCGGGCACCCACTACTTAACCTACTCTGCAATAGAAGAGTTGAATCATCAATTTCTAAGGGTCGATTTCAAGCATACCTACGGAGAAAGTAACAGGGCAGCGGACTACCTCTCAAAGCAAAATCAGTGTAAAGAGGATTCTATTATGTATTTTGTTTCACCTGTGGATACATTCCTTTCTAATATTATTAAGGAGGATGCTCAAGGTAGATTATATGGTAGGGTTTAATTCCCTTCTATTTATATTTATTTAATACAGGCTGAGGTCTGCCTAACATCGAGACTCTTAAAAAAAAAAACAAAAACAAAAAAAAACCCTATATAGTATTGATCCTGGATAAAAAACGTGTCTATGTACGTGACTGAGACATGCCGGCCAGTAAGACAAAGGCACCAACACGGCTATTTGTCCTCTGCTTGCTGTATGTCTGTATATCTCTCTAAATTTCTGAAAACTCCGTGGTCTCTGAAGTTCTGAATTTCTGAAACACAATAATAATAATTGACTTCGTTGCACAACCTAAGTTTTGAACTACAGAAAATGCAAATACAGATAAACCTCTCTGTTACAAAACGACTGAACAGTTGTAGGACTATCATACTGTTCCCACATGCTTAGCTCAAGTTTGTCTGTTTAATTGATTGCTTATTTGCGTGAGAGACAAGTCTTTCCAGCTAGCTAGAACCTAATTATATATATTATAATACGAAAGGTAAGCATGTTTTGTTCCTTAACGTGTTTGTCTAAACTCTAAAGACACATTTCTCTTTAATTTACACAAGATAGCGTGTCTACTGAAGATGAAACGTTCCTCATTTTTACTGGACTAGGGTATGCCCGTGCGTACTACCCGTGAGAACTCAACGTGCCTGCCACGCTATCCCGACAACTCGTTGTGCCTTCGGTGCAAGGCGTACGCATGCCGAAACACTTGTCTTCGGCACGAAACAACACGTCGCGCCTTCGGCACGAAACAACTCGTCACGCCTTTGGCGCAAGGTGTATGTGCATCTTCGGCGCGAAACAACTTGTCGCGGCGCAAAGCCAGCCCAATTGCCCGTGCCTACAACCCGTGAGACCTCAACCCGCCTGCCGCGCTACCCAGACAACTTGTTGTGCCTTCGACGCAAGGCGTATGCGTCTTAAAACACGTGTCTTGCACGCGAAACAACACGTCGCGACCTTCTATAAGGCCCGGCCAGCCGAGACGAAACAACTCGTCACACCTTCAACAAGGGTGTATGTGCATCTTCGGTTGCGAAAACAACTTCGTCCGCGCCAAGGCCGCCCAATTACCCATTATCCATAAGCCCAATAATATTAATTGGGTCACCAATCGCGATCTACGTCAAATTTGGAGACCCAACAGTTTATAAGCCCAGTTTTTTGGCTGATTTTTGGATGTCTACCCCCACTATTACAATTTTTTTTTAATTGAGCCCATGTTCATGGTTCCAAGCCCATAAAAGATTCAACCCATAAAATTTTTGTTCAATGTTGACTTTTTTGTGTGGGGGTGGGTGAGGTGAGAAAAACTGTTTAACTCACCCCATAAAAACTTTTTAATTCACCCTCCATGAGTTTTGAGTGGCTATGGTTAGGGGGTGTGTCGACCACGTCTCACCTTATGACGTGGAATTTGTCCTCCCACTCCTCCCTATTTTGTTAGATAGAAGAAGATTACTCTTTTCTAGGTTTCTGCATAGCATTTTACCTTTTAGCGCCATACTCAAAAACGTGTAACTCAGCTGACAAGAGTATTCTGTACACGATATACAAGCTGTGCGTACATCCCTGATCGACAAAGTTGATCAACATAATTTTAATAATAGATCCACACTGTTACTATTTGACCTTGGATTCATGGAGGGACAAGTTAGTTGTTTGGTGAGGATTTGCATTCAAACATGCCGTGCTGTTGCATGAAATATCTTCACATACGAACATTCGAACAATATAAGGGATTAGACATTTGAAATTATCAATCATGGATTTTGTTTGATTATATCAAAGTAAACAAAAAACATCATTCCGCCCGCGGGCTGGAAGTTTAAAACAGCCGAATCCAAACCCCCCCCCCTCAGAATGTATGTAACCTTCTCTCTTTCTTCATTGTTATGGAGTGTCTGAGGAATAAACACAATTTTGTTATTTTAATGCTTTCAAATAAAACTAAGTTAATAGTGCTTGTACAATTTATGGTTCAGGAGTATTGGGTTGTATTCCTTAATCCTTACTTCGAATGTAAGAACATTGCGTTTGAGGATGTTCTTGGCTTTATAAATGTTCTTCTTTACTAGTTTTTGTTATTGTTAGTATTTTACCGTAGTCTATGAAGTATGAATATGAACTTTTCAATTGCAAAGAAAGGAGAAGAATGGTGCAGGAGGATAGTAAGATGGTGCTGAATTGACAGATTGCACCTTGATGGCACTAAAGTATTACGAGTTGGCGGATTAGCGCAAATATGGCAAGTAATCGTGATTTTTTTCTAATTGGGGCAAGTGTTTTGGTATTTTGGCCATAACTTTGGCTACGGTTGTCAGAATCAGGCGTGTGACCCTGATTCGGAAAGATCTCGGCAGCGCACACGCTGTCACCACTAAACTACGCTCCGTGGTAGCCATTTTCGAGGTCAAAATCCACTGTTTTCCCTTCCAATTTCATCATTTTAGATTTTCTTTCTTTTTTACCTTTTCAGAAGTAAATCTGAATCCGATTTGGGCGGGCTAGATTTTTGGTAGGAATAATATTCGGATTTAGAATGTTTTACAGCTATAAAGTCCGGCTTGTGGGCTAATATTGGATCATTCTTGATTTTCTTAAACTTTAATAGACATTAGAGACGATTTTCTCTGTGTTTAGGGCAAAACTCTTGTGTTCTTCCCTGTTTATTATCTGTTATTGTACGTACCTCATTAGGGACTTAGTCTTTACATTAAGTCTAAGAGACTGATCCTTGGTTACTTGGACGGCTCAAGTCTTAGTTATATACCTGGACATCTCACATGTCCACTTAGCCACCTGGACGGCTCATAGTTCCAGTTAGCCACTTGGACGGCTCACATGTCCACTTAGCCACCTGGACGGCTCACAGTTCTAGTTAGCCATTTGGACGACTCACATGTTAAGTTAGATATCTGGACAGCCCACAGGTCCAATCAATCACCTGAGCCGGTCACATGTTCAGTTAACCAGTCCTATTTAGTGAGAGTCCTTGTGCTCTCAGAACTCTTATTTTCTATATCTATAAATAGGACTCTTCACTTAGCAAAGAGCGAAGTTTTTGGAGACTTGATTTTGGAAACATATTCTGGATACGTAGGCAACCATTAAAGGCACAATCTCACTATTTATACAACATCTTCCCTTGTAGATTCAATAGTGTGTCTGGGTGAATTCTTACCCAAACCTAATTGGCGTCGTCTGCGGTTCTTATTAACGTTCCCTCTTCCACGTATCTCTCTCAATCTTTGTCAATGACTAATATAACAAGATCTCTAGCAAACAAGCAGGCAAGAGCACAACCATCCAAGGGAAACAATCAACAAAATGCTGAAGTTCGTGTCGATCAAATTGCATCAAACCAACAAGCTCCACCTTTGTTGCTTCAAGTACCAAGACAACGCAGATCTAAATTTCCAAGGTCACAGGTTCCAGTATCTTCTCCTCCTAATGATACGAATTCGCCAGATGCAGATCCTTATGCAGATCAAGATGCAAATGCAAATATAGTTGCATATCCAAATAATATGGAAACAGGTGATGAAGACCTGACCCTGGAGGCTCTGCGTAACAAACTTAAAAGGGAAAAGGAGTATAGCGCGGACTTGCATAAGCAAATAAATAAAGAGAAGCAAGTACAGAAAGACAACAATGGTATTGCTTCTTCCATTCCATCAAGAATCCCAATATTTGGAGAAAACCGCAGTGTATTCCATCGATTGCAAAGCAATAGCGAAAGATTTCGAACCAATGATGTTGTACCTGAGAATCGACCAAATCAATCCAGGCCAAAAATATTTCAACAAATTTATTAAAGCGATTGAGGACTCTTGATGCCCGTGCTGTAAGCTATAGCAATGGTTGTAATAACAGGCGTGATGGACAACATCATAGGTCACATCCAGTCGTCGTATCTCCCCAAGGGAGTCTGATTCACACCCAACAAGCTACCAGTCATACTACCGAGGTAATACAAACCTCGTAAGCCAAGATAACAGCATATTACGGCAGTCAGATCGGATGATACCACCTAACAATAGAACTCACTTGGGACAATTGAGCTATGGCCTCAGGGAAGATTTGAATCACAACCTGAGACTTGACTTGAATGAAAGGAATCAACACAGAAGACAACTTGAAGACCGACATAGAGATAACACTAATCATATAGATTACTCTTCAGTGCGCCGAGACATTTCAAACTACCATCACAGATCTCGCAGTCCAGAGCACCAAACGTTTCCAGATCTAGGCAACAACTGGGGGCAAGCAGATGTGACACGAGGTCAAGAAGTCCAACCACAAATTGTTCGTTGCCAAACAAATGCAGGAATAACATATACTGAACAACAGATTAAAGACATCATTAAAAAGGCAATGAACAATAATGATCTAGCGGAAAAACGCTGGAAAGACTTAGTCGTAAATGAAGATATCGTTGGACGCTTTTCCTTGCGTATACAAAATGCAAAACATCAGGAAGGATTCAAACAACCATAGTTGCCTAAGTACGATGAAGCAGCAGAAGGTAATCCAAACAACCATGTTATGGAGTTCAAAAACAGGCTAGTTCTTTAGCGTAAGGATGACGCTCTCTTGTGCAAACATTTTTCGGCAAGCCTAAAAAGGGAAGCTTTGCGATGGCTATCGGAAATTCCAGCTAGATCTATCGAATCTTTCCAGGCGTTAGCAAATCAGTTCACAGATCGATTTCAACATAATTGGACTCATCCTAAAGATGTCAATATCTTGCTAAACACAAAACAACAGAAGGATGAAACACTTGCAAAATTCGTTGTCCGATTTCGCCAAATCCAAGCAAGTGTTACAGATGTGCTAGCTATGATGATCATTCATGCATTCAAAGAAGCTCTCCGTTTTGATACTAACGGAATATATAACTCACTGGTAAGAGATCCTCTCCAGACGAAATTTGACTTGTTCACACGAATGCTACAGTTCATCAATATTGAAATAGATGTGGCAGCAAGAACTTCAAGGGACAGATTTTCGAGGTAAAGAATCTACAAAAACCAAAAGCAAGCAGAAACAAAAGCACAATGGAAACTCAACATCCGAAGCAGGATCTTAAAAAGATAAACAATTTTCATGAAGAAATGAAGCTCACTCCACTGAATACCAAATATGCCTCGATCTATGACAAGATTAAAAGTCGCAATTTGCTTTTCCCTCCAATGCCTTTACCTGAAGATACAAAGTCTAGGCGTGATAAAAATCTATGGTGTCTTTTTCACAATGACTTTGGCCACGAAACTGAACATTGCAGATCTTTACGAGGAAAGATACAAAAGCTAGTAGAGAAGGGACAGCTAGAGGAATTCTTAAGCACCAAAAATGCTCAACAAAATTTGTCAATCTCGGGTTACAACGCCATCAAAGCTGGTCACATCAGAATCAATAACATGTCACGCACAAAACAAAAATATGAGCAAAGAGAAAAGTTCGGATTTTTACCTGAATTATATCACATATATAGCTTCGATTTTATTGAACTCACATAGAAACCATCAAACCTAGCCTACTGTGTTTTACTGACAGAGACCTAATTAGCACCATCACCTTCATTACGGTGCTGTCGTTATCACAACTTATATTGGTCTATGGCGAGTGCAGTGTGTCATGATAGACACTGGAAGTTCTGCTAGTGTAATTTTTGCAGGTTGTTACAATGACATGAAACTTTCAGAAAATTTGATTATCACAGATAACAACCCAATAATCGGTTTTGATGGAACAGCATCAACTCCGGTCGGAAGAGTTTCTTTACCAGTCAAACTCATGGATAATGCGGTCAACATTGATTTTCTTTTAATGAACTGCAAATCTTCCTACAATGCAATTTTAGGTAGGGATATGATTGGCTCCACTGTATGGGTGCTGTTGTCTCTACCCTCCACTAAGCAGTGAAATTTCCATCTCTAGACAAAATTTGCCAAATATGAGGAGACCAGATGGCTTCTAGCTGTTGTCACAAAAAAATATTAGATGATTACCGTCAATCTGATATGTATGGAAACACAATTTTAAGCAATTCACAAGAAGTCATTCAAGCACAATCAGAACCACAAATAATCTGTTCAACCATATCATCAAGTGAAGGACCACCGACTATAGACCGCCTTTTAGAAGTTCAGATTGGAGAGTCTAGCAGAGAAACAACCTTCATATCAGCTGAGCTGTCAGAAAATGAACAAAGGGAAATGGTTACTCTACTCATAAAGAACAAGAGCATTTTTGCTTGGTCTTTGGAGCAAATGCCAGGTATACACCCAAATGTTGCCTGTCACAAGCTTGACATTGATACAAGTGTTAATCCTGTAAGAAAAATTCCCAGACGTATGGCTCCTGATAGAAAGTTGAAGGTTAAAGAAGAGATTGATCGTTTACTCTCTGTCAATTTTATTCGACCAATTTCATACCCTAGATGGTTGTCCAACGTGGTAGCAGTGCCGAAGAAGAACGACAAGATGAGAGTATGCATCGACTTCACCAATCTTAACAAAGCCTGCCCTATACATCCATTCTCTTTTCCGCGGATATCAGAACTTGTTGATACTACATCTGGATTTCCACGCCTATCATTTATGGACGCTTCTTTAGGATACTATCAGATCCGTTGTCTGGTCAAGACCAGGAATTAACATCATTCATAATTGATCAAGATATTTTTTGCTATCAAGTGATGCCTTTCGGGTTTAAGAATGTTGGCGCCACTTACCAGCAAATGATCAATACTATATTTGGAGACATGCTAGGCAAGATTATGGAAGCATACATTGTCGATATGGTTGTTAAATCCAAAACTAGTAGTGATCATTTGGTAGACTTACAAGAAGTATTCACAAGAGTGGAAAAGTTTAATATGCGGCTCAATCCTTCAAAATGCTCTTTTGGCTTAATCTCAGGGAAGTTCTTGGGCATTTCATCACACCTTGGGCATTTCATCATACCAATATGTTTATATGTCATTGATGTTTAATTTCATCACACCATGGTCTAATTACTTTAATGGTTAATATGGTTCAATTTCTTTTTCCTATTTTTTCTTTGCCACATCCAATAAATTTCATATGGCAAAGAGGGGGCAATGTACGTACCTCCACATTCGTACCCTAACTAATGACTTAATTAGGGACTTAGTCTTTACATTAAGTCTAAGAGACCGATCCTTGGTTACTTGGACGGCTCAAGTCTTAGCTGCATACCTGGACGGCTTACATGTCCACTTAGCCACCTGGACGGTTTACGGTTCCAGTTAGCCACTTGGATGGCTCACATGTCCACTTAGGCACCTGGACGGCTCAAAGCTCTAGTTAGCCACTTGGACGGCTCACATGTTAAGTTAGACATCTGGACGGCCCACAGGTTCAGTCAATCACCTGAACCGGTCACATGTTCAGTTAACCAGTCCTTGTGCTCTTAGAACTCTTATTTTCTATTTCTATAAATAGAACTCTTCACTTAACAAAAAACAAAGTTTTTGGGGACTTGATTCTGGAAACATATTCTAGATACGTAGACAACCATTAAAGGCACAATCTCACTCTTTATACAACATCTTCCCTTGCAGAATTCATACCCAAACAGTTATTACTAGTCTACAGGATAATCGCTATTCTGTTTGGCTTCAAAGAATCAGCAAGCTTACTGTTACTGAGGCTGTCAAATAGGTTATACTGCACCAATCTCCATATTTAGATCGAGTAATCTGCCTTGAAAAAAACTTAGCAAGTGAAACAGAGCTTAAGTTTTTTTGCTTAGTATGTTGTGCCATTTTATTGATAATATATGAAAAAAATATATTAATAAGAACAAGAGAAAAACGGAGGAAAGACTGCATACTATAAATAATATAGCAAACCTATTGGATAATCGCTATTCTGTTTGGCTTCAGTTGGTATCAGACGCTTTTTTCATCTTCCTGGGGTTATATTTCATCAGTTTCAATGGCTGTTGGTCGTGGTAGTCGTAGGCAAGTTCCGAACGAGGAAGTCTAATGTCGTGATCGTAACATTCAGGACGTCATGATTGAAGATTTGCAGAGTTAACCCAGCGTCTAAGGGCGCAGGATATTGGTGATCGTGAGATCGAAGATCACGATTCCAATTCCAGTTTTGAAAACCTATATCACAATGAGGCTCGCTTTAGAGTTGACCATAGTAGGGATTTCAAAATAGATCTGCTTGAGTTTTCAGGTACGTTAGCTGCCGAAGGATTCATCGATTGGTTGAATGAACTAGAGCGTATCTTTGATTATAAGTAAGTTCCAGATCGTGTCAAAGTGAAATTGGTCGCCATCAAACTCAAGGTAGAGCATCTGCATGGTGGAAACAGTTGAAGCGGTCACAACACAAGCAAGGCAAGGCCAAGATCACTGATTGGGCGAAGATGAAGAAGAGTATGCAGGGTCACTTTCTTCCTTTTGGCCACACTCAAACCTTGTTCCAACGACTTCATTCGTTGAGGCAAGGCGCAATATCGGTTGATGAATATATAGAGGAATTCTATCAATTGATTGCCCGTAATGATTTATTTGACACAAACGAACATACTGTGGCGCGGTATTTAGGGGGATTATGCCAACCTCACCTCTACAGGATGTCCTTAGCCTTCACTTAATGTGGACCGTTTCTGAGGCATACCAGCGTGCACTTGTTGTCAAGAAGCAACATAACAGGCGACCCATGTTTCGAGGGGAGCCCAACAGTCGACCAATTCGCCCTCAAGAACTTGGTCTAGCCCAGTAGCCACCGACAGGTAATCCTAGTTCTACTATTCGGTGTTTTAGATGTAGTGAACAGGGTCATAAATCGAATGCTTGTCGGAAACCTCCTAGTTTTCAGAAGGGTAAAAATCTCTTAATTGAGGAAGGCATAGCCGACGACACTGAGGAGATGAGAGAGCCTGAGTATGACGATGATGAAGATGATGTGTTGTATGGAGATGGCCATGAGAATCTGGTCGTTAGTAAGAGTCTCCTAATTCCCAAGGGTGAATCAGGAGACGATTGGTTGAGAACCAATATTTTCCACACAACCTACACAGTTGCCGATAAAGTCTGCAAAATGATCATTGACATTGGTAGTTGTGAGAACATAGTGTCTGAAGAAGTTGTCCAGAAATTACAGTTGAAGACGGATCGTCATCCCCAGCCATACAAATTATCATGGTTGAGTAAAGGCACTGAGGTAATAGTAGATAGGCGCTGTCTAATTTCTTTTTCAATCGGCAAGAAATATTTTGATAATGCTTGGTGTGATGTTGTAGCTATGGATGCATGTCATGTATTGTTATGTAGACCTTGGCAGTATGATCACAATGTTGTTCATGATGGGCGGAAAAATACATATTCCCTCATCATGAAAGGGAAGAAAATTGTGTTGGCACCTCGTTGGGAAGGACCCATTCCTGCCCCGTTAGCCAATAGTACTACATTACTTTCTATGTCCCAATTAAGCGTGGAGCTGTAATCTATGCTCTAATGCCTTGTGGAACTAGTGCAGCTAACAATGTGACTTCCGATTTACCAACAGATTGAAGTGCAACAGCTACTAGCAGAGTTTTCTGACATGATGCCAGAAGATCTTCCCCTTGGGCTACCACCTATGAGGGATATTCAGCATCAGATCGACCTTGCATGTTCCCGGCTCGAGTTTGCCTAATCTACCAGACGTTTCGCCTTAGTCCCAAAGACTTGGAAGAGTTGCAGCGACAGGTGGTAGAGCTGTTAGAATGAGGCTACATCCGTGAGAGTATGAGCCCATGTGCAGTCCCTGCCCTGTTAGTGCCGAAGAAAGATGGCTCCTGGCGTATGTGTGTTAATATAGTAGAGCAATCAACAGGATCATAGTGAACTACATGTTCCCAATTCCCCGCCTAGATGATATGTTATGCAAAAAATGTTTGAGGTGAATTGTGATGCATCTAAAATTGGCATTGGAGGTGTTATGAGTCAGGAGGGGCGACCCATAGCTTTTTTCAATGAAAAGCTATCATGATCAAAGAAAAATGACTCCACCTATGATCTGGAATTCAATGCCATAGTTCAGTCCCTGAAGCATTGGCGACACTACCTAATACAGAGGGAGTTCATTCTTCTCACTGACCATGAGGCCCTAAAGTATATAAATGGCCAGCACAACTTGAATCGACGGCATGCCAAGTGGGTGGCGGACTTACAGGAGTTCACATTCTCACTGAGGCACCAAGCAGGCACCTTGAACAAAGTCGTCGATGCCCTGGGTCGTCGTACGTTACTCCTCACCACCATGCGCACTAGCGTTGCAGGATTTGAGGCCTTCACTGATATGTATGAAGCAGATCCTTCCTTCGGGAGGATAATTCAGGAGGTAACTAACGGTCAACGTCATGATTTTATTGTGCATAATGGTTATATGTTTCGTGGTCTACAGTTGTGCATTCCAGATTGTTCCCTAAGGTAGCAGATTATCAGTGAACTTCACAACGAGGGTCACTTTGGGCGAGATAAGACATTGGCCCTGATCTCTTCTGACTTTTATTAGCCCAAACTGTCCAGTGACGTGGCTCATTGTGTGGATCGTTGTTATGTGTGTCAACGGTCCAATGGAGTTCTCACCAATGCGGGTTTGTACACTCCTTTACCTGTTCCTGAAGCCCCATGGCTCGATGTCAGTGTGGACTTTGTGTTGGGTTTACCCCGTACCCAACGGTCTTCAGATTCTATTTTGGTTGTGGTTGACAGATTCTCCAAGATGGCTCATTTTGTACCTTGCAAGAAGACAATGGATGCTAGCCGGATCGCTCATCTTTACTTTAAGGAGATTGTGCGTTTACATGGTGTTCCTCGATCAATTACTTCCGATTGTGACACCAAGTTCATAAGTCATTTCTGGAAAAGTTTATGGAGTAAACTGGGTACCCGATTGAATTTCAATAGCGCCTACCACCCACAAACAGACGGTCAGACTGAGGTGGTGAACTGAAGTTTGGGCAACCTTTTAAGGTGCTTGGCAAGAACTAAACCGAAGCAGTGGGATCTGGCATTACCGCAAGTTGAATTTGCTTATAACAGATCGAAGAACAGAACCACAAGATTGAGTCCATTTGAGATTGTCGTTCGTTAGAACCCATCTGGGACGTATAGGTCATTTGAATCCTAAGGCAGATGAAACTGCAAAACATCTTCGGGGTATCCATGAGCAGGTGAAACTGGCCCATTCATGAGAACAATGGCAAGTACAAGCTTCGGGTCGACAGCCATCGTCGTCAGATACTTTTTGATGTTGGTGATTTTGTTTGGGCGGTATTAACTCGTGACCGTTTTCCTGTTGGAGAGTATAATAAGCTTAAAGAGTAGAAGATTGGACCCTGTGAGGTACTACAGAAGATCAATGATAACACATACCGGTTGCGCCTACCCAGTCATTTGAAGACTTCTAATGTCTTTAATGTGAAGCACCTGAGTCATTGTTTCGTGGAGTCTGATACTACTACTGTGAACTCGAGGACGAGTTCTTTCCAACCTGGGCCGACTGATGCAGGAGGATCCGAGTCAGATGATGCTGAGTTGACAGATTGCACATTGATGTCACTAAGTATCATGAGTTAGCAGATCAGTGCAAAGATGGCAAGTGATCAATGATAACGCATACCAGTTGCGCCTACCCAGTCATTTGAAGACTTATGATGTCTTCAATGTGAAGCACTTGAGTCATTGTTTCGTGGAGTCCGATACTACTACGGTGAACTCAAGGACGAGTTCTTTCCAACCTGGGCCAACTAATGCAGGAGGATCCGAGTCAGATGATGCTAAGTTGACAGATTGCACGTTAATGGCACTAAAGTATTATGAATTGGTGGATCAGCAAAAATATGACAAGTAACCGTGATATTTTCGTAATTGGGGTAAGTGTTTTGGTATTTTGGCCATAACTTTGGCTACTGTTGTCAGAATTAGGCGTTTGACCCCAATTCGAAAAGATCTCGACGGCACGCACGCTGTCACCACTAAACTACGCTATGTGGTAGCCATTTTCGAGGTCAAAATCCACTGTTTTCCTTTCCAAATTTATCATTTTAGATTTTATTTTCTTTTTACCGTTTCGGAAATAAATCTGAAACCGATTTGGGCTAGATTTTTGGTAGATTACTTCTGTTATTATCTAATTAATTTTAGTAGGAATAATATTCAGATTTAGAATGTTTTATAGCTATAAAGTCCGGCTTGTGGGCTAATATTGGATCATTCTTGATTTTATTAAACTTTAATAGACATTAGAAACGATTTTCTGTGCGTATTTAGGGCAAAACTCTTGTGTTTTCCCCTGTTTATTATCTATTATTACTAGTCTACATGATAACCACTATTCTGTTTGGCTTCAAAGAATCAGCAAGCTTACTGTTGCTGAGGTTGTCAATAGGTTGTACTGCACCAATCTCCATATTTAGATCGAGTAATCTGCCTTGAAAAAACCTTAGTAGGTGGAACAGAGCTTAAGTTTTTTTGCTTAGTATGCTGTCCCATTTTATTGATAATATATGAAAAAAATACATCAATAAGAACAAGAGAAAAACAGGATTGCGTACTATAAATAATATAGCAACCCTACTAGGTAGCCTCTTATATCATCACCAATCATCTGCACAACTTCCACAACAGGTTGTGTGGACACTCCCACCCAACTGGTGATCCAATCTGGTTTACCCTCCACTAACTCAGTTACAGCAAAAGCAAGAGTTACACTAAGCTTCGAGCTTGTTGTGGTAGAAGCTAAGGCTAAGCTTAATTGGTGGAACAGAGCTAAGGCTAAAACACAACTCTTTTTTTGCTTTTCTGTCATCTATATAAAGAAAACAAGTTTCCCACTTTCAGGATAACGCTTCAAAGGTAGGCTCTGGGATGGAAGGTCTATTGAACATACACAGGAGAAAGACCATTTGGATGAGAAACTAGGAATCTTCATCTCAGACTTAGTTAGGGTTTGACTGATCCGACAACAGAGTTGGATACACAATTACGATGTAATCATGTAGCCCTCCCATTATGGATGTAACATGTATTTCAATTTCAACTTCCTGTGTGATAGATATACCTCTGCTTACCTTCAAAAAGAATAATAATACCAAGACTTGTGAAATCTAAGAAATGAAAACATCCTGCAAGCAACGCTTAAAGAAGACTCATTTAGGCTGTTAATAATCTGGGAAAGGTGCAACTTGTAAGTGGTAACAAGAATTTAAGAAAGAAAATTAAATCCAGAATGCTCAAAAAGAATACAAATTATTGCATAGAATGCTTAAATTTTAAAACCAGAAAACATTAAATGTTCAAAAAGAAGTTTATTCACAGATGGTACGGGCTACTCAACATTAACATCACTGACTAAGATATCCAAGAACAATAAAATGCTAAGACACCATTGCCATCAAAAGAAAGAATCACAAACTAAGTTCTTTCAAAAAGAATGTGTCATTATACAGTAACAACAAATAATAATCACAGACTGTATTAACAAGCAAACAAAAAAGAACAAGAAAACGAGGAAACAAAGAATCAGTTCTAGTGTTACATTTCCTACTTTTTTTTTATGGACATGTGAACTTTCTTTCCCTTCTGCGACCATGGATATCACCAATAACTACGGAAAATGTGGAGCACCGACTATTGAGGAAGATAACATCCCTTTGAAAATTTTAAACTCTGGGAATGGGATACAGGGGGGGCAAGTGACTCCATCCATAAGAGTCATACCTTCCCTACTTGTGCAAAATATTTTTTTTCTGCATCAGCAAGGCGATTCCGAAATTCTGTCCACTCACTTTGGCACCTTTCTCTCACCTGTGCTTGGTCAGTAAGGAAAGTTTAGTTTCCATATATTTTCTACCATTTTATATCTTGGTATTATAATCTAAATCAATCGGGTATACTAACGGGTAACCTGGTTTTAATCACATTACCAAATCCGAACCTGATTAAGCTAATCGGGTATACCCAAAACCCAACCCGATTAAACTAATTGGATAAATTTTATCATGCCAAAACCAAACGCATCACATTCTTCCAACTACTAGATGTTGTTCGAGAAATAAAACCCAACTATTTTGAAATCAAATAGCACCATTGAATAAACAATCAAACACAGGTATAGAACGTACCCCTTCCCATGGTGCTTTACCATTCTCTGAGTTCCCCTGCAATTTTGAGAAGTATGAGAACAAATATTTGACAGAATATTAATAGAACTGCACATTTAAAAATGCTAGAAGCTTTCATAAAACAGAATTGCAAAAAAAGAAAAAAGAAAAAGGAAAAAAGAGATAGTTCTATATCGACACTACATCGACACATGACCAGCCCTATACAAACTGAGCCCTGTATCTTTCAAGTGATTTTTTTATTTCATTTTTTAACCCTTTCTATCAAGTGAATGCTGAAGTAAAAGCCATGTGTTAGTGTAATACCTTGACAATACACTAGAAAGATACCTAAAACGGCTAAGTTTAATCTTGTCCTTAAGCATATCTCACTGCAGTTTACGTGGTAAGTTTATAAATGTAAACTGTAAAGAGTATCTTGGTGAAAGCTCTCTTCGGGACATTCCAAATTACTCCCCGATTCCTATGGGTGTGGTGAAAGTATGAAACATTCTGAGAAGCTAATTATAAGATTGATTACAATACGATAAATCAGTAATTTGGACAGTCGCTCGCTCCTCCTGTGCCTGCCTGTCACACTAAATATGTGTGATTGTCTTAGAAACAGTGAATTAGCTGAAACTACATGGTTGTCCTACTCCTGCTAGGGAACCTCGAGTAACTCCACACTGTATCGGACTGTCGTTAGGAGCTGAACAAGTGAAGCAAGTTCTGTCCTGTTTCCAAACAAGTTTTCCAAGTTTGGTTCACATAGTCAATCAGTCATGGCCCCTCCCACCTAAGTTCATTGGGGCTGTTGTGCTTTGCACCATTACATATCTGTGAGGTACGACGCTCTTTTGGTAAATATACACAGCCTCTTCCTTGGAGCTCCGAGCAATTAAAATTTGATTGGCTGGTGATATCACTAATAGGAAATACACTACCAATTTATGTGCCTTTCTAGGTGACTCAATGATCTCCAGCAGAGCAAGAAGCAGTCAGTTGTCTCCTATTCTTCAGAGGCAGAATATCAAGCTATGGCAGTTACATGGCAAAGGAGACTGCTTGGTTGCGATGTCTACTATCAACAGTCCATAGCCTCTCCCACTCCTGATTGCATATAGTTCAGTTTGCTGTAAGCGCAAAAAGCATATTGAGATTGATTGACATTTTATTCGCCACCACTATTAGAATGGTTCTCGGATTTACCTTTTTGCCCACTCAGCTACACAGCATGCCAGCTTCGATCTGAAATCCCCCACACATCATCTTCTTAAAACTCACAATTGTTCTCCCTGTATCACCATCGTCTTACACCTTCTATGATTGCCCTGGCCATTTACTGTTGAGTTGGCAACCCATTGTTACCATATCATTACCATGAAAGAACCCTAATTCCCTTCTATTCTCTTGTCCTCCCATTGCAATCACACCAAGAACAAATTAAAAGCTGTAATAGTACTTGTGTCCGGACAACTGCACAGTCCGCAACGAGAAGGCATGAAGTGAGAAAGGACCAGGACATGGACCAAAACCAAGCCAAAATCCCACCGTTCCTCTAAGATAGTGTAAGATACGGTTAATTGCAGTGAGATGGTCAAAGTGTGGAACACTCATAAACAGAGCAATTCAAAAGACCAAGCACTTAGGATGGCAAGAGTGTACACATCTTCTTTTCGGCAAAATGCACTTTGCATTAACAATATGCAACGTTTACAATATCACCCAGTCTAAGCAGCAAGAAGCTACTCGACTCAGACAAGTGACCCTAAGTACCCCAACTTACAAAGACGTACTCATCTAACAATTCCATCTCAATTCCCAATTACACATGAAGTCTACAAATTTTGCATCCTTACACGATGGATTAGCACAAGCTTAATCGAATAAAACCTCCTTGACTCTCAAAAAAAAAAAAAATGTAACAAAATATTAAGTTATTAATTACGATGAAAAATAATATCACAGAAAACCATAATAACTTTCATATTTTTCTTGGTAAAAAGTCCATATCATTAATAATTAGGCTGAGAAAAACTACAATACAAAGTCAGGTACCCTCCTATTACATAAAACTAAGCCTTACTAAGATTTTCCCACCCAAACATCACTCGATCAAAACCCACCCCTCACATTCTCACATCATGAAGAATCCACTCCAATATACAATATATGGTGTTGTAAATAACCAGATCAATATTTGCAAACTTGTCATCAAATATTGTGGAATTCCCTCTCTCCATATGCACCAACACATACACTTGCAACAGACTTCGCAATAGAATTCAACCAATCTGCGTCAAGCAATCACATTTCAGTCCACAACCTGCCCATTACTGTTTGCATGCATCCAAAACTAATCAGCAATATACTCCGAATAAAACAGCATTCAGGAAACAAATGGTATATGTTTCTTCTCCTTGCCACAAGTCAAACATCTATTTGCAATAATCTTCCCTTTCTTTTTCAAATTGTACAATGTCAATGTCCTCTTCCCATCAGAAGAGTCCACATGAAGAAGCATACATTGGATGGTACTCCTTTCATCCACAGTTTTCCATGGCCAATTCAGAATTCCAACGCCTAACTCCACTACCCTTTTCTACATAAAAACATAAGCAGAAGCTTTCACAGTAAAACCTCTTTTATCACCCGCCCATACCAATTTATACACTTCTATTTCCTTATGCTCAAAGATCCTCCAATTTCTTCCCTAGAGTGTACACTCTAAAAGACTAAAAGGTAAATAGGCCCTAAAAGCGTAAATATATTTGGAGACAAGATTAGACCTACCAAAGTTTAGGGTTAAGTATATTTTGCTTAAAATTAAACTCCATATATTAGACTGTCTCCAAGTGTACTTGAAGGTGGGATTCCCGGGACAAAAAGTGTCTTTTAGTGGTGTTAAGTACGAAAGGCATGTCTAAGTTGCATGCAGGCAGTTCTTATCTTAAACTTTAGGAGCATCCAACTCAAAAGCAGTTGGTGATGAGTGGAGAGGTCCAGAAGCTTTTATAGTATACCACAAGGCTTTAAACATCCCATGTGGGACTATATTTAACATGTCAACATGCCACCTCACGTGTGGCGTTACATGAGCCTAACACGTGACAACATACTTGGGTGGCATGGAGTAAATGATCCCTTTGGGCCAAATACAACAGTCTGCTCTGTTACCATCTTAAAATTTAAAAGCATCCAACTCAAAACCAATTGGTGATGAGTGGAGAGGCCCAAAAACTTGTATACCATATTGCAAGGCTTTAAACATCTCATGTGGGACTATACTAAACATCTCGACTTCTTAGAAGAAACTAAGAGAAAAATGAACTGAATGTAGAAGAACGATATCTCACCTGTTCTCCAAGAGAAGGTATGACTTGATGAACAATCCATTGCGAGTCAACCACACCAATCTTCTTGTGAGCAGGCTGTGCATAGTTCATAAATTAAAGATGGATGAGCAATACAGTAATTGTCCTTTACAAAATTACAGCCTTACAGTCATGGCTGATAAATAAAAACGAAATATGATATTCTTCAATAATATGAAATACACTGTCAGTTGGAAAATGATCAAAGCTGAGAAAGAATTTGTGGACAGGAATAAAAATTCTGTCAACGGAACAACACGCTCTGACGCTCCCATTGGTCCACGACTCCACATATAAAAGCACCACTTTATCTTGTTATTTCTGAAAATAAGCAAAAGTGAAAAACCCAAAAGTAACCTTCTCCTCCAAAAAAGAAAACCTTAAAAATAACCATTGAAGAGCAAAACTCCTTCATCAAAAACTCCGTTTGCTATGTTTCTACCTCGCTAACGGTTCCAATTCCTTGATTGAATCACTTGAAGAAGTCATTAATCACTTGACACCATTTCTTTGACCAAGAGAAATAAGTGTATGCCAAGTAACTTTGGAAGGAAATGGTATCAAAGCACCATTGCTTGATTGAATCACTTGAAGAAGTCATTAATCATTTGAATCAATATTTGAAACAAATCTAGAAGCTCCATTAAAAGTGTCTAATCTTAAGAACAGATCTTAAATCCACTTAAAACATAATTTTTTAACGCATCTTTAAAGCTTATTATGCAGATCAGCTCTGAATCTGATGAATCTTCCTTAAACCCCATATGACTGAAGTTTGTAGAGATTGGGATTTTGTTAGGAGGAAGACCTGCCATATTTTGGTAGATTTGTTTGGGAGAAAAGATTCTTTTGTGTTTGGGCAGTTTCGTACTTTTGGTGGAGAGCAATTTTATGATTCTTTATTACGTGGCAAGTTCTTATACGTGGACCAATGGTAGCGTGTTGTTCCATGGACAAGATTTCCAAGCTTATCCACAAATTCGCTCTCTTTCTCATCAAAGCTGGACCCTCACAAGGCACTTATCCGCTAAAATCACATTTGTAATTCCGTCTAAGAGACAAAGTGCAATTTTGAATACTAGCCAAATCCCAACATTACATTTCAAGTCAAACCAAAGTGTTCATTGAACTACTTGGCAAGCACTGAACAAAGATAACAAAGTAAATCGCATCAGAAATTTCTTGAGGGAAAGTATTAAGAAGTATATTAGCATTAGGAAAGATATTGTATCTTATGTTCAAAGATATATTTTCTTGTATCCCCAATCCCCACATATTCTATAAATGTGGATAGTAGTGTCCTAGGAAGCACGGATACCGATACGCGACACAGATATGACACGATACGGATATGCGGACACGGCATTTTTCAAAAATATAGGACACGGATACGTCATGGACACGTTTGAATAATATATATATAAATATTATATAATTGAGCATTTGTCACCAAATTCAAATTAAAATGGCAATTCATCTTTCTTCTTTCTTCATGGGGTTTTAAAAGGAAGGTTTTGAAGATTTATTCATGGAGGTTGCAGATTAAAATTAGTTAGTCAGGTACCACTTAATCACTTCATCTTTCTTCTCTTGCATCTCTTCTTAACTTGGATTTTATTTCACTTGTTTTTTTTTGTTGAAGTTCCAAAAAAAATTCTTGTATGTGTGAGATTACTATCCCCCGCGTATCCCCCATGTATCCCCCACGTGTCAGAAATTAAAAAAATTAATTATAAAATCGGATACTCCAAATCGCGTATCCGACACGTATCGGATGCGTATCAGGGCGTATTCGTGTCGAACACGTATCAGTGCTTCATAGGTAGTGTCATTCTCTTCCTATATCGGGTTTCTTGACACCCGGTAAATAGTATTATAAATATAATAGAGAGATAATATAACTCCCTACAACTTTCTCCAACTCTTTCTCTCATCATTATTCCAATACTCTTTCTTCTTCACCCTTTCTTATTGGTTCCCTTATTATGATATTGTTACAACTCTCCTAGCATCACTATTAACAACTTGTAACTGCATGTGTGGTAGGAAAAATTGAGAAAGATAACTCGCTGACCTCTACACATCTTCTTAGTGCGAAGTCCAGTCCCCATCCATGAACCAAATCGTTCTACAAACACATCATCAAACAGTTTAGATTATTATAAGGCCAAAAAAGAATAAGCTCTACTGCATGGAACCAGAAACAACGTAGTCAATATACAGCCCTTTAGTACACTCCTATATAAAAAGTGTACCTAGATAAGGAATTAATGGCTAATTTTTTGTGCAGATGATCCCATCACCACGAAGATCATCCTCACAAAAAATCAGCTCAATTGGATACGTCTAACCTTATCAAAAGAGTTGAAACTTCCATACCTATTGATAGTTGAGAATATGAGAAGTTTTCTACTAAATGCAATGATACCTGAATCATATGCCATACACAGCGCCATGCTTTCTGAGAAAATACAGGGGCCATAATTTCCACAAAACTGATATAAACAATAAATAGTAACTAATTAGATTCCATTCCACACACACACACACACACACAGAGTCATACGCTGCACATGGAGGCAAATGTGGGTCAGAACACCATCCTGGTTTCTCTTCTGTCTCCCTGCACATTATTAAATGCACAAACTGGTTTTGAAATTGAACGACACCATTAACAACAGATAAATAAAAATCATTGTCAATTCAAAGGGTAAAATTTTTAATATCCTTACTTGTGAACTTCACTATCACCTCTCCTCTTTGTCATCTGCCATGTCAATCCGTTATTTGGCTCAAGACCAGGTTGAGATATTTCCAAACCATGTTTCTTTACCAATTGAATGTACCTGGTACAAATATATAATACAAATGTACAAATTTAAACACAAATATATATATATATATATAATTGTAAATCGGCCAAGAACCTTGACCATTAAAAGAACTCACTTCTCTGCATTGAAATGTTCAACTCCAAGATCTTCGTCCCAGATGAAAATGTAATCATAAGCAGCTACTACATCTGGATGCAAAAATCTCTTTGCATACCACCTATAAAAATATATATATATTTTTAAATAAAGAAGTACGAGGCAAATACAAATGCATATGGTTACTAATCACAAGCAACATAAGAAAATGCAGTACACCATTTTTTAATTTTTTTCCATATCAACTCTTTGTTTAACTAATTTTTCCATCAAGAGCATTCCATAGTAGACTTGAGTCTAAACAATGCAAATCCTTATAAACTCACCATTTTGTTTGCTTCTTTACGCTAACATGGATTGCACGTTTTGCCCACTCAAACTGGTCCCATTCGCTTGTCCGACCATCATAGTGGAAAAGTAAAATTGTGAAATCCTCAGAAAACTGCAACAACGCCCAAAAGCAGAATGGTAAAAGGTAAATTGGCATTTTAACAAAAGCACGAAAACAAGAAGAAATTATAAAAAGTAATTCATATAAACCTTTTTGACGGCTGCATCAATATTGTTCTTCTGATTAAACCCAACTGTGAATGTCACCAAGTACTTTGGCCTAGTTTTCAGATCCTATACGTTTCAGACCATTGGTCAAAAAAATATATGGCTCACCTTCGAAAGCATATAACGTCATATACATGAACGAAAAATGGAAGTCAAACAAATCAAATATCTAATTTTCATCCCATTTTGTAGCTCAAGTACATTCACAACTAAAGTCTTTTCAACTTATACACAAGTCATAACATAATCAATTATAGAAAGTGCATCACTAAAGTATTACCGTAAACAGGAGTTCATGAAACCAACTATCTGAAAATCGCTACGAAAATAACTTAGTGCAGGTTGAATGCTCTGAAGGAGTGACAAAATGTCATATGCGTGGCTCAAGCTAGCAAGATATGATTGGAGAAGGAATCCTTGAATAGGAGGAAGGCTCTAAAAAGCTCTAAGTGTAATAAGAAAACTGCAATCTTATCAAAAAGGTATTGGCAAAGGAACAATTCCAGGTATACAGTTCGGTTGTGGTTTAATTATGATGCGACATGAATTACAATACTTCACATCTGCAAGGCTTCATACAATCTACTCATCCTCATACCCACCGACCAATCAAACAATGGTTTCAAAATCATCTTTGATGCGCACAAAACCAGTACTGTTGGAAGTGTCAAAGTAATTCCACTTTTTACTTGACCAGACTAATTCTGAATTTTCTTTTCCTCTCTAGTTGACTGGGATTTAACTTGAAAAGTCAATTCTGTTAACATCGTGTGACTTGGCTTTCGATGACTTATTACTGTAATAAGTCACTTGTTGAATCTTCTTAAGCTTTGCATTAGGATTGATTCTTAAGTTGACCTTGACTCATCTATTTTACTTGACCTAACAAACTGAGTTAAAGATAAATGATTAAGCTGACGCAATCTCAACAATAGAAATCCGAAATATTTGAGGTTTGAATTGACTACATAAATAACTCCATGAGGTCAAGTGTGTGCACAGATACTCAGGAAATTAGACATGAGAAATGAGAAAAGGAAAGGGGACAAAAAAATATCATACTTCGTTGGGATCACCCCACAATCTCCGCAAATATAAATCTGTTTTCGACACAACAATCCCGGGAGGTAGAAACTCTGCACCACGAGGATTTGTAGCAACATATACCTGATGTACAAACACATTATCAATTCTGGTACTGTACACATAGTCCGCTGACTGCAGAGTCAGAAAACATTAAGAGGTAATATATTAAATGAAAACAACAATAGGCCCAGAATTTTCTTGTCAGTAAGTAACGGTTAGAATGAAGCGGGACAGGACCACCTCTACAATCTTAGTTTTTAATAATCCCATTTGCCTACAAACACATAATTTGATTATAGGGGGCAAAAAGAAATATTAGACAACTGACCCACTGTAAACCACAAGCAAGAGCAAGCAAAGGTGTCTCTCTCAAGCAATGGTCTCTCTGTTTGTCACCTTTTCTTTGCTTTCTCTGTGTTTACATTAATTTAATTCATCGCAATCACTTAAGCACTTTAATGTGAGTCTCTACTATGGTAAGTTGTTTCAGTCCACCAGTAACAAACCCAGGTCATTTGCATTGAATTAATTATTGTCGTCCTTCAGATTCCAATTTGGTGAGCCGTTATTTATAATAGTCTTCAACAGTAAGTAATCTTGACCCATAAATGGTAGTCTGATTTACTTGAAAATGATATCACTGTCACTGTATTCTATACTGGTACAGACTGCTTTACAAAATTAGCTCTTAGCTTCTTAAGTAATCTTGAGAGCAATGCTATTAAGAGAACGTATAACTGGGAAATATTTTGAAAATTTATTAGCAGCACCAGTAGGAAATACATTCTCCAAAAAGCATCATCATGATGACGATGGCGGTGTTGGATAGGTTGTAAGACTAGGAATAATTGAAGTCCACAATGTAAAGCCATGTCAGACACATGCAGCTATCCGTGACACGCGGACTAATTGAATGCTATATACCTTAACTTTAGGAATTACACTGTGTAAGATATTTTGTACTCATATCAGCTAGTGTTACATGTACCTGTATGTACCTGTCAATGTCACCTAGGTTTCACCATATACTATGTATTAAAAAGGCAATTGAAATTAAACAAAGTAAAGGTACCAGAAAATGTAATATCATGGATTCATGGCACATGTGGGCGGTTCCAGATGTATAATTATATTTAATTTAGTTTTGCTATGTTGGCTGTATCCATGTTGTCATTTGCTTGAGATCGTCGTGTTAGACACTTCATACCCATGTTTTACAGAGACATACATATCCTTGTCAATGTTAAGTGATTAAGTTTCTTCGGCTAAAACAAGAATGACCAAACCATGTTAAACTTGGTAGATGACTAAAAAAAGTAGGGATCACACGTACCTTGGAACTATCTCTGGAACTGTTCAGATCATGTTTGAGCTGGATATCTCTAAATGATCTATTATCATCAACAAGAGACACAACTCTGGATGTTAAAAGGCCAGAGCGGAGGTTAAACTGTCAAGATTTCATGATTTGTCAGACCAAAGCAAATTTGTGATGGAAGACTATATAATGAATATTAATAAATTATATAAAAAGTATATTTAGTGAATATTCTTGTGTCAATACCTTATTTACTGAAATAGAAGGAAACGAAACACCAACAAAAAAACCAAAAATGACTCCCATAATGGCTGTGATGACCAGTCTGGCACTGTCATTTGACTTTTTATGAGGTCCACTGAAAGCAAACGGATAAGAAAAAAAGAAACTAATCAAAAATTAATATTGAAGTTTCTCAGCATCTATGCACTAAGTCGAATGTACAAGTCTTATATCGCTCAATTTCCATTTACTTTAAAGCTTGAGCTTGGAAATGACAAAATTTATGTATATCAAGAGGTGGGACATGCCCAGATGTTGGTTGGATAAAAACCCTCTCTCAGTTTAGATTTTAGAACACGATTGTAACACAAGTGGGTACACTTTGTGCAACTACACCTGGATAGACTTGAACCAGTGACCACTTGTAACAAAGGCTCAGATAGTGTGTCAAAGTGTTGATTAGTTAGAGAGGGCAGAATTCTATGTATATCAAGAGGAGGCCCAGACATAGACATAGAACAAGGGAGGCCCAAATTGGGGTTAATAACCTCAACACAGGTAAGATACTTTACTTTCTGTGTGTGTGTGTGTGTGTGTGAGAGAGAGAGAGAGAGAGAGAGAGCTTTGAAATCTCAAGCAATGGTGTCTTTTGCAAATTGTATAGCTCAGAGAAAACAGAACAGACCTGCGGTATGGTGTTCCCATCTTCGAAAGGTTTAAGTGCAACCTAAGGCTTTATCATTGGCTAACCATTTGATATAATTTTATGAAAGCACTGAGAAACTTGAAGCAAAAGCAGGAAACTTCAATCAGCACTCAAATATCCAGAAAGCCAGGGCAATATTCTCAAAAGTACGAGGAAAACCCTGACAGGAAGAAATGCTTAATATCAATATAATGAGATGAAACAATTTATTTCTGTATAGTGAAATCCATTGTTCTTATTATCCTGAAAATAATTATTCTAATACAACAGCACTTGTACTATGTATAATTGTATATATCATATAGCAAAGACAAAAGATGGTTGTATAGGCAACATCATTCTATAACAATTGCTAAAGTAAGTCCAAACTAATAATTACCCACTTTTGAAAAGAAAAAAAAAATCACTGTAACTGCACAACAGCACTCCATCCATCATGTGTTTCTTCTCTGTGCAAGTCATCCCATTGTCACCAGAAGCCAAAGGCATGGTTAAATGGTTCATCCCTTAGTCGGAAAGATTCATTCAGTTTCCATTTTCCTTATTATGTAAACACAGATTAACATGCTAAACATTTCTATTTAGTATAGAAATTTGGAGACTCCCGCATTCTTTCCAATTCTGGTTTGTAAAACTGTATGATTTATGGGGGTGACTACAGTAGATTTTTGTTTTCATCGGACTAGTACAAAAGAAAAATAAAATCCAAAACTCAATCCTGTCAATCTCTTTTTAATTCCAAAGAATCTGTCGTCAATCACAACTATCACGATGCTCCCTAACAGTTCAATCACTAAGGTTTCTGTCCCGTCTTGTTCATTACGTTATTGCTAAGATCAACCTTTCTCCTCAGTGACAGAATAAACAGACGCCCAGTGTCCTTTGCTTTAAAGTCTTTTCCACAACATTCAGATCATTATGATATGCTTCCAGTCACACTCACGTCTATTAAGTGAATCGCTACTATTAACGTTGCTATTTCCAATACGTGTTTCCTCCTTATTCTCAATGAAAACTCTTTGCAAAGCTTTTTGGGGCATGAAAAATGATATACAACGTTTCACTGGTAACAACAAGGCTCCCTGCTTGAAATAGTGATTGCACCTTCCTTGGTTAAAAGTAAGGGTACTTTCCCTTTAATATCTTCCTCCGTTGAAAGTAGTACTGAAATTCAAACAGCATACTTTCCCTTTAATAATGATATTTCATAGTCCAAGATGTAGTCATCATACATACATAACGAGTTTTGTTCTCATTTTGAAGTATGCTTCAGTTAATAATAAGAATAATAGTAATTGTTTCATTTGAGAGATGGATCTAATAATTATTATAAGTAAAGAAATGATTAGTGAGAGTTATCTAACAAGAACATTAATCAGATCGAACAACATTAAAAAAAATAAAGAATCTAGTACATACAATAATAAGTTTGCTTGCTGGATCCAGATTTGAGAAGTTCCGATTTTGTTTCTGCTGTTCCGAGTAGATGACAAATATAATATTACTGTTTTGACCTTTTTAGATCTAACTCTCATCACCGAACACAAGTTTATTGGGCCACGTCTCAAACTAGTTTGCCAACCTGGGCTCGTACACTTTGGCTATGTTTGATAGGAGCTGTGGCAAATGCAAATTTTGTCACCATTTGCCACTGACAAATTTACTATGTGACAATTGCAAATATCTTATGGCAAATTTAAATTGCCACTGTTTGATGATACTGTGGTAAATATTATTTGTCCTGATTTGCAACCATTTGCTGCTGTTTGATTGTCCAAATTTGCCGCGATAAATATTTCATTTCTTCATTTTTTGTGCTTTTAAAATATTTAAGATGTGTTTATTTACTGGCAAACCTCTAGTGAGAAAATTTGAGATTTGTCAGTGTTTTCTCACTAATTAATGTATTTTAAGGAGCTTAACAAAAGGTTTTGTTTGCTGGAATCCAGAAACAAGCATATATGGAAACAAGTGACTTCCCAAAATTGGGGCAGGGGTTCCTCCGTTGTTTCCAGAAATACATTTTACTTAAGAGCACCAGCAGTTGTAAAAAGAGTTGGTCATTTAACTAGGCAATCAAAAATATTGTCCACATTCACTAGAGAACACAAACATCCTCCTTTTTCTCGACCTCACTCAATCTTTGGATTGCTTCTAAAAAAAATAAATTGTGAAGAAATTAATTTTCAAATAAGTAAGGAGATGGACTCGCATAATGCGGGTTTTCCAATTCAAATTTCAACATAATAGCCTCATCTGTACAATAACTTTTACGACTTCATTGTGAATAGTAGTGAACTTAAAACATTAATTAGATAAACATGATTCACATGTCAATGTCCGATACATGGCTTATTCTCCATCTTGGCACGAACAATAAACCATCATCGGGTCAAATTATTTGCCAATCTACAAGTTGGATTTTCTTGGCTCAGCGATTCTTTAAATTAAGCAGAATAGTTTCCCTTTGAGTTTGTCATTAAAGAGGAGCGACAAAGATTTGATAAATCATCATGGTTAGCCGATTTTATCTCGGACTTTAGGCAACGGCCGTTAAGATGCTCCATGCGAAGTCCGGTGCACACTTATAGAAGCGAAGACGAACTCTTCAAATCTAGCTTTCTATCTTGAAGAGAAGTCATCTCAGAAAATGAAAATTTGCATTCAGCTACTCATTTCTTTGGGCTCTACAAATTAGTGACATTTCCATAAGCCAAAATGATAGACAAAATGACCATTACAAAAGCACCCTTTCAACGTAATCAAGAACCCGTGAATCCTTCATGGCATCGAGTGCCTTTAGTTAAGGCCCCGCGAACCCAACATATTAGAATAGGAAACAGGGAAATGAAGTAGTCAAGCAAATTAATATAAGGTTCAAAATATGACTAACGGACTAACCAACTTAAACTTCTTCGGGGCTATCTTGCACTCGGTTTATCTTTGAGCCGGAGGAAGAAGCCGATATACCCCTCCCGGTACTTGCAAGAAATCGGATCACCGTAGCGCCAAAGAAGCGAAGCACTGAACCATCATCGCCAGCCAGCAGCAAGAACAACAACAATCCACCGCACTACCAAATCACACCATACACACCACCACCCACCCACCTACCACACACCATCACACACCACCACACACACTAGTCATTACACCACCGCCACCACCAAAGACGCGACTCACCACATTACCACCACACACTCACACACACAACACCATAAATTCACACTCACCACACTACCACCACCACCACACAAATAAGATGCCTCCACACATAACCTTTTTGCTTTCCAACGACAAATATTCCTTATGGGCTTATTAGCGAGTAAAGTGTGTAGGAAAAAGACGGCTTTGGATTGTGCTTTTAAAACGGACTTTAAAGATTACAAGAACTTGAAGGAGAAAAGACAATGGAATTAGAAAGCCCGAAATGAAGTGCACGCCATGTTCAAGTGAAACGTGACGTGGGGATGGTTAAAGAAGTTAAATGGACTTGTATACAAAGGGTATGCCCGCCTACACGCCCATGATGCACTTCTTATGGCGCTTTCCTAAAAATGAACAATCAATGTTCATATATGTTTTGGGTATGAACAATCAATGTTCATGTCTGTTTTGGGTATGAACATTTATTGTTCATATATGTTTTGGGTATGAACAATCAATGTTCATGTCTGTTTTGGGTATGAACATTTATTGTTTATATATATTTTGGGTAAGGATAACTATGCTTCACTTTGTCATAGATCTCTCTCTGATAAGAATAGCCTTCTCCTCCTCCCAGATGATATCATCATGAGTATCCTTACTAGACTTAATCACGAGGTCGCCTTTCAATGTTTACGTGTATGTAGATCGCCCGCATCGACCTTGTCAAGTCCATCTTTTGTTGCCATGCACCTTGATCAAGCTACTCCAATCCTTGTTGTTCAGTGGTTAGAACCGAGATATTTCACAACACGTGATAAAACTGATATTGTCATCCATTTTTTGGATGGACGTAAGAATCTATAATCAAGGACAAAAGTCAATGTGAGCTATATCCGCACTGAGAAGGTGTACAAGCCCTTTCTTTTTGGTTCCTAGCTATAAGGGGTTCCTACTCTTCAAAAATACAACTCTTGATGACTCCGCTTTTTTTCATATGGAATCCTATTACACAAGAACAAGTAACTATTATTGCTCCAGAATTGAGATATAGAGTATGTGGATTATACTTCCATTCCCAAACAAAGGAATATAGAGTTCTTTACATGTGTTGTGGATTACTAGGTTCTGAGTTTCATATTGTCGGCTTTGGGCAAAAAATTGTGGAGGAGATATCCAATCCAGCACTCAAGCTCCTTGCACTTTCGCAGACCATCTTAAATGAGACCCCCTTTGGATGGATGGTTTCATTTGATCTATCCCCTCGCAGTGGAATCCGCGATGCCTTCTACTTGTTCAAAGTCCATCCTACTATTCAATATTGACAAATGAGATTTCTGCACAATTCCACATCATCCCCGGAGCATAACATTGTTCAAGGTGGAGACATGAGCGAATGGAACTCTTGAGTCGGAAGGGCGTTTATGCTTATCCGATGCTATATCTTATACGTAAACAACTCAATCTTACGCATTACATGTTATTCTAGTATATTGAAATAATATTGAATATATATAGTATTCAATATTGAATATTGTAACAATAACATGAACATTTATTATTTTAGTATATTGAAAGATTTATTTTGTGGAGTTGTCGAATATCACTTATCTGATGCTATATCTTATACAGAAACAACTGGAAAGCGTGATACTACACAAACAAGCATTAAACGCATCGAATAAGCAAACACCATGAAAATACTGAGAAGTTCGATAACTTCTCTTTTCATAATTGTTCTGCAAGTCGTTGTTTTTTTAATCAAAATACACTTAAAACCCACAAAATCTAAAACACACCATCCATTGAAGAGCACGAGGAGGATCTACGGTCTCAACTAAAATGAAACAAATAAAGGGGTAATAGTGCTTGTCAAACAAAACGATTATAGATTGATTGGTTGTTCTCGCAAGTTGTTTGGCGAGGCTTGCACTTAGTATCTTCCATGTCGAATCAGATCCGATATCTCACCGTGCATCTTCTTCATCTCACGACTTTGCCTCGAATCTCCCTCGCCTTAATATGGACCATAGACGAAATTTCTTCAAGAAGAAAAAGTCTTCTTTCACCCTTGTAATTTGTCCATCATGATCCCTCGCAAATCACAGA
Source organism: Coptis chinensis (assembly GCF_015680905.1). NCBI lineage: Eukaryota > Viridiplantae > Streptophyta > Magnoliopsida > Ranunculales > Ranunculaceae > Coptis > Coptis chinensis. The sequence continues at coordinate 58,813,600 of NC_141463.1, forward strand.
AAGAGTACCGATTAGCCATAGTAGCAAAAATCCAAAAGAACCGCCTTAAACCGGACAAGTGCATTACATGTACCATAATAGCAAAATCCAAAAAGAAGTGCCTTAAGCCACCGGAAGGTTGTCCAAAAGCCACTCCTTCCTAAGATCTTCATCATCAAAACTCAAAAAGATTTCACCCATGTTTGGGCTATTTCCAAGGAAGGTCATTCCAAGCTTAAAATTTTCTTTAGACAACTCAAGACCTTTCAAGGCATCATGAACTTTTTGCATCATGCTAGGAGGTCGCCTTCAAATTGTCCGCCATTGCCTTAGCAAAATTCTCGCAAGATGTTCGAATGTCTTAGCTATATTCTCGTCGTTCACATCTATGCGAGGTTTTTTTTTCTTTTGCCCATTCGAATTTTGACGCGGTGATTCTGCTTCCACATTCACCCCTGAGCCTTGGGTAGCATCTCCGGTATTGTCAACATATTCATTTACATTAACGGGGTCATTATCATCAGTTTCATCTATTAAAATAAACACACAACATAGTTATGAGCTTAGTAATATCTTATCGCATAAAGAAAAACCACAAATAAAAAAAAAAAAAAAACGCATTCCATCCAATATGGGTATAGCATCGATCATGCGCATTAAAGTTTCCACTTCCATTTGCGTAATCATTTCCATATATGAAGTCAAGCATCTCATAGTTTGGAAGCCACTTGATTTTATAACTTGTTTGTGGGTGAGCCTACAATGATAATGTGACTCACGTTAGTCCTCTAGGAAGCTAGCTTCTCTTCAATGACAAATATATTAAAGTGAAATATATATAAAATGGCTAAATCAAGATCATTTTACCTGAATATACCTCTCCCATACATCGGCATCAGCTTGAATTTACTTAGTTTGATGGTTAAAGGAGAAGCCACTCGCCTAGCAACTCTACAAAGAATGTAGGCACCCCTTTAATGACCTTAGCCTAGAGCGCACATGATTCCAATCTACTTTTTGAGAACCGTAATTGGTTACCACACTTGCAACTTGAACTAGAGTATCTTTCTTGGAAACGTTAGAATTTCGAGAACCCTTCCCTAGAACAAATAATGATGTCAAACAAAGTTCCGACAAGGATCTTGTCCATTCCATCGTTCCAACGTGTTGACGCTTCCAACAACAACTTCGAATTGGCGGAGGCGGGGGTGGAGGACGTGGTGCTTGGCTTCTAGCATTGTTATGTGACATTGTTCTGAATATAATAAACCAAAAGAGAATAATATAATAATCAGTGTTCTATATCGACACGAAACCAAAATGAGATAGTGAACTTCGTAGTGGTAGGACTTGAAACCAAAACAAGGTTTAGATATTCATACACAAATCTAAACAAAGAGTTACTAATATAAGGAAGGCTATAAGAAACCATATTGTCATATAGATTAACAAAAGTCATAAGCCATAATAATACAAGTATCCCGGCAGGCAAAACACATCATTCAACATTGCCAAAACAAATACAACAAAAACATAAAATTAAACCACTATTGCCAACAACACACTAGTTATTCTTCTCCATTTCGTTCATCTCGACGCTCCCACATGTCCGCCATCAACCCATCTCTCCATGCTATCCAACCATCACTCGGAGTCATGGTTATCCCCACATCATCGCCTACTTCTCCATTTCCTTCCTCTTCAATAGTCGCTCTTTCTTCTTCCCATATATCATCATTATTATTGAGCAAAAAGTTATGCAACCCACAACATGCACAAATTATCTTTGCTTGTGTCTCAATATCATGGTGTGGAGCGTGCCTAAGATACGCAAATCTTTTCTTCAACACACCAATTGTCCTTTCAACAACATTCCGCAAAGATGAATGACGGAAGTTATACATTTCTTTTGCATTCTGGGCACCGTTGTATCTAGAGTTACGTTGTTGGTCACTAAGATGATATCTTACAACACGATATGGTGTAAGGAAGTGTGGAACTAGCGGGAACCCAGCATCGGCGAGATAATACTTACCTATGTGAAAAAATTAATTAGAATGATTGATGAATTTTAATAATACTCCAAAACAGTTGGGATTTGAAATGTTTTAAGGATACGTACCATGTGGTACGTTAGTTTGTGCCCCGGCCGACTCAACTTTGCACATCTCAAAGAAACCACCATCATGGGCGGAACCCTCCCAACCAAGAAGAAATGCGTAGGTGAATCTCATACCAAATGTACATGCCACTAAGACATTCGAGTAACCCCGCCCCCCTTCGATTCACGATACCTAACTTGATCTTGAGGTGGTATCGTAAAGCTTCAAAGTGGGTGCCATCAATTGCACCCACAAAGATCCTAATTAATATAGCATCATCGGAAAAGAATTACTAATTAACATTATGTACATTAGATATATAGCTAACAAACCGGAAAAAATGGTGCCAAGATTTAGGTGTTCCACCACGGTCGGTGGAGAGTTTTCTATGGTGGCAGGTCGTGCCGTCTCTATGTAGCCTAAGCGGTGCATTTAATACTTCGGTGGAAGTACCGGTTAATTGTTTCGTTGATCTAAAAATTGAATCTCAAAAGTCCGATTCCTTAAATCGCGCCCAACTGTGTAAGAAAATGGCTACTTGTTCTTCAACCTTAACGGACCGACTATCAACTAACCCATAACCCCGCGAATCGAAAGTGCATAGACGCTTCAAATGTAAATATCCTCATTCTCAACTGTTAAGTAGCATATACGGTCACTACACTGAACATTCAATTCGTGAAAACAATGTTTCTTTGAGCATCCCAATTTCTAATGAGGGCCCTAGGAACTATAACCCTTCGCTTATTTCTCCTATACCATTGGTACCACATCATAGCCTTTGCATGATTGTTAGCATCATAGTAACTGCAGCTAATTTACGTTCTTCTTCATTGGCATTCTACCTAATTAAATGGACAATCATGCATGAGACTAAATAAGACAAAGCAAAACATAGAATGAGCAAAGAATGACAACAATTTAATTTACCAAGAAAGAAACCAAATTCATAACTCAATCAAAAGCATGTCAACTAGATTACTAACACAAGTTTACAAAAAATAGATTTATACCAAATGCAACTACAATGAATCCAAATCTAATGAATTATCCAATTACTTATTAAATTGAACAAAAAGGTAGAAAATATTATTTGGGCATTCAATATTTGACTTTGTACATGAATTAATTATCAAAGTTATTAATTCCCATAGTTCGCAACCCTTCATCTTATTTCAGAAATCACAATTCATAGTGTTCAAGTTCCGCGGAACATTGTATACAAAATAAATCCAAAGATATTTTACGATCTATTTTTCATTTCTTTTTCGAATAAATAAAAACAGAGCCAAATACTCAACAATCATGCCTCAATTAACAATCTAAATAAACAAAAAAAAAAAAATGAAATCATTATATATACTTGAACCCTAACCCTAACATAAAAGAATGAGAGAATGAAAATTAACATGCACACACATGAGAGAGATTGAGAGAGAGAAAGAGATGAACAAACCTCCTCCGTCAAGTTGTGCAAGTCGATGATTATGTTGCTTGTCTCCAAATCAATACACAACTCTCCAAATCAATACACAACTGTATGAGGAGAGAAATTAATGAGAGTGTGAGAGAAGAAGAAGTTAATGGCAAATAGGAGAGAAACTAATGAGAGTAGAAAGAGGGATTGAGAAGACGAACCTGGTTGAGCGCTCCAGTGAGAGTTTTTTTTTTTTTTTTTTTTTTTTGTCGAGCACTTTTTTTTGTGGCAAATCCACTTATTTCGGTGGCAAATTTGTGTACAAATTTGTCGTGGTAAAATTTACTCAGCTCCCCCCAGAGTAAATTTTGCCACCAAAATCATGGCAAATGACAACTTGTGGCAAATCCAAAAAAAATTTGCCATAACTCAAAAAACACATCAAACAGTGCCAAACAAGTGAATAGTGCCATTTATTTGCATTTGCCATGACAAATGGGGCTATCAAACACAGCCTTTATCTTTTTGTTTTCATTCTTTCTATTTTTTTCTTTTCTTTTAGCCAAATTTAAATAAATGAAAAAACATAAAATAACAACACCTAAAACACCATCTTCTCACCACAGAGCTAGACAATCAGCAAAATTGAAGGAAAAGAAAAAATAAACAGAAAACAAGATTACCTAACAAATCCAAAATGGAAGTTTTCGAGTTGGTTCACGGAGTTACCAATGTCGAAGCAATCGCCAAACTAATTTGGTGAGTATTGGGTAAATTCATAAAAAAAAAAAAAACAACAACAACAACTACTGTTAGTTGAAGAAGAGAACATTATTGAGAGTTTTAATTTTTAAAATTGGATTTACTTTTTTAAACAATTTCCTACTTATGGAGTTGAATTGAAAGTTAGATTATTGTGGCTTTCAACTAGAGAGAAGATAGTGTAAAAAATAGTGGAATGGGTTTCAACCAATTGAGTCGGAGAGAAGTTCTGAGAGGAAGATTTTTTAATCGGTTGTCTAAAAAGAAACAACCACAACCATTGTTGTTTGGTGGATGGAGAAGACGGTGGTGAGATGAGATGTGTTGCCTTTTTTTTTTTTTTTTTTGCTAAAATAAATAAAATGAAAAAAGTAAATTGAGGTGTTGAGTTTGTTTTAAGTCTAGATGGTTAAGTTGGAGACGTGGACCAATGAGCTTATGATGTCCCTGTGTACAACATTTCTATGCCTGTCTACAAATTCGTTATGTTATGTTATTTATTTGTCTCATTGTGAGGGATGTGTTTGGGATAATTGTTTGTGTTAATGGAATAGGATTTTTTTTTTTTTATTTTTTTATTTTTTTTTTTTTTTTTGAAATTTTATTAATAATGATAACGAGTTTTACAAATAATTAGGACAGACGTGCAACAAGCTGCGCCACAAGGCCTATCTTTCGAAAAACAAACTCGTTAGAACCAGCTGTCATAACATTATTGTCCATAACTTTTTGAAGTCTCTTGAGGAGCTCAATAGACTGTTGTTCCAAAAACCCAAAAGTGTCGAAAGTGAACGGAATAAAACAATGTTGGTTCGCCTTACAAGCTTCCCCATGCTTATCCATCTTTCCTGTTGCTACCCTCTTAGCAGCTTTTCCCACCTCAAAGTCACCATTCCCCAACCCTACCAACGGAGAAACTCTAGTTACATCAATACATGCATGTTTTCCCTCGGACTAACTGTAAATCAAGACATCTGCAGGCCTAAGTGTCGATCTGCCCTCATTCGGATCAGTGAGAGAGTTCACATGAGCCTCTTTCTTCACTTATACCCCAGCCCTTCAAAATACATCACATAAAATGTCTCTAACATGATCATGTTAGTATTTAAAACCAAGAAAATGTCTACAATAATGTGTTGCATGGTCCCCAAAAGCATCTAATCTATTTTTTTTTCCATATAGGGCAAAGACCCCCATCAGAGTACAGAGGAATCATAAGACAGTACCAGAGAATGGCATGATACTCCATCTGTGACAAACGCTGTCCAAGTCCCTCCATCGGAATAGCAAGTAGAAAATCTTTTGCATGTTCCGATTGCAAGCATCCAATGACTGCTTTTTGACGAGCAGATAACTCAAATTCCTTCTCAAGACTAGCAACACCGTATAAAGTTTTCGCCAATACTTTTTATGGTTTTCAGGAGATGGTAGCATTCACAGCCAGATAATCAAGGTCAAAATTGGGAAGACAGAGATGCAATGCACTGGTAGTATCATCAAGGATCTCACCCATAGGCACTGGACCACAACTCTTAAGAATGTGGTTCTGAATCACTAAGGTTTGAAAATGGGAGCCACAAAAGCAAAAGCAGAGACATCAAATGCACAATAGATACCTAACCCACCAAGGCGCAATGGAAGCATCGCTAAACGCCACTGCAAATCACCGAAGCCAGGACCATCAGAAACTATAATACCCTGCAGAACCATGCGAATGTGTTGATCAAAAGTCTTAGATGCCTCCCTAAAAAATGATGGTGGACAAGTACGAACTACAAAAACCAACTTGGAGAGCCCAACACAAGCTCGTAAGAGTGTTAACTCATATTGTGGATCCTCCAATACAACTAAACGGTCCATCGAAGTCATAGCCTTTTCAACACGCTTACGAGCAAGTCTCATGACAAAAAAAGAATCAATGCTGACTGCCCCTCCAAGCAACCTGACATCTGAAGTTTGTATATGAGTGGTGAGTTTGTTTTATAGGTTGAAGTTCGTCTTAAATCTTAAGATGGGAAAAATGGTTGATGACTAAAAACAATAATTTTTTCAATTTTTCTTATTCATTGTTCTAGATCTAAAGAGGTATTGCAAAACAAATTGCTTATGAAGGGAAAAACATTAAAAACATTGAAGTTGATGTAATATTAAAATATTAAGTGAAAAGAAAGGAAATGAGATAACTTTATCACCAAGTCACACTCATTTTATGTCTTTGAATGAGTGTAACTTGTGTTCTTAAGATTTAAATGACAAGGAAAGTTTAGAAACAAGTTTGATTGAAATGACAAGATTTAAAACAAGTATTGAATGAAATGAAGAACTTGAAAACAAAGAAAAACAAATAGATTAAAATAAAAGAAATAACAAGACAAGAAAATAAATTGCAATAATGTAAATCTACCAAACACTACACCATAACAGGTTATTTGCAACGGCAAAAAACCGTTGCTAATAATTTTCGCAACGCTTTTTAAGCGTTGCAAATATGGCGTGGGTAAAGTGTTGGAAATTTTTTGCAACGGTTAATAAGCGTTGCAAACAAAAATTTCCAACGGTTATTAACCGTTGCAAATTGAAATTTCCAACGCTTATTAACCATTGCAAGAAAAACTTTCCAACGGTTTTTAAGCGTTACGCTTGTTTATGCCTGTTTTGTACAAAATTTTAGCAACGTTTTTAAATTTGTAACGGTTATAAACCGTTGCTGATGGGTTACAAATAAAAAAAAAATCTCATATTTTGTAGCAACCAGCTAAACCTGCCCCATTTTATTAGGACGCACTTAACCTGCAAAATTAATATTACTTGTTCTATATTGAAACAAACATCTCATTTCCATATTTAAACAAACATCTCAAAATATACACTCCATTCATTCTTCAAAACACCAAAATATTCTAGAATATAACTTTAACATTGAGTTTTTCCTACGCTTCATATAATCTTCAAGTGTACAAAATATCCAAAAGAAAATTGGCTACACATAAAAGTTAATCAACCTTTATCAAATGGGCTCAACAAAAGTCTTGGGCCATTTGATTGTATCGCCGATTGAAACATCGCCAAGTGTTCCTTCCCCAATATACAACTCGGTAGTATAATCAAAGATGTCGTTAACTGTGATACTATATGAATCTGCGGAAGTAAAATCACTAGACACACTTCCAAGTGCAACAGATTCCCTTGAAGTTCTTTAATAGACATCGTCCGAATGGCATAACATCTGATTCTTCATCAACAACGGGTGAACGACATCTTGCCTAAAACATATAAGAGTATTCATGAATGCACGTACTTCACAATTCACATAAGCTATATATTTCATAACAATGCTCTATCTATTTAAATCAATATAGTATATGAGTACTATATCGGGGAGATGATATGTGTAGCATGCGACCATGGAACTCCAAACGAGAGTGTATCTGATATATGTGTTCAAGTAACACAGCTCATGTCGGTTATAGAAACCCAGAGTAGTTTAGTAGGACTGGACCTGCGCAAGTAAGCTTGATTAACAACTACTAGATACTACCACTTCAGAGTAGTTATGATTATATTTATACTGAATTTAGTTGTCAATGTAGATATGATCTTAAATACTTGCATTTGCCATTGGCAGACACAGTGATCTATCTTTTGGTCCCGGAGAAGTCAGATATGTGGATGCCAATGACATTCCTACATACAAGCAACCTGTCTCGGGTAATTACCAGTGTTTGAACCCACCAAGCTGCACCTAAAAATTTAGACTGCATTCTATAGGTCATGTGCGTCCTTTCATACCTGCAGCAGTACGTGGCAATGCCATTTACACTTAAATATGTATACAACATTTATATATTGTTACCAAGAAAGAGTAATGTAATATAGCTTTGTACATGACTTTCATGGCATAATAGTTTATATGTTTTCTTTATTAAAAACAAAAAGCAACTTGAAGGATATTTCTCTTGATCCTTGTTGCTTTAGAATTTCAATGTATCTTTTGTTAATCAAGGTTTCTAATTCATGCCCTAGTATATAATCAGGAAGTGTTTGGTAAAGATCCAAGAGCAATTTTGATAACAACAGATAGACAAGCTAGCAAAAAGGCAAGCTCTTCATGTCAAAATGTTTGATCCAAATTCAAACTCCAACTCATGCACATGGACATATTTCTTGAACTTGAAGTGAAGAGCTAGACATATTACATAAGTACCTGCGAAATATTTTCAAACTCTGGTGGGTCACGTGCATAAACCTCCAACTTTTCCTCCATAATCTTATGCGCCCTCGACTCTTCATCAAGTCGTTGCATCACTAGTCCAAGTTTCCATCTGTTGTTTCACGCTTTCTCTTTTCTTCTTCAATAATTCGATTGTAAGGAGCTGCGGCATGTACAACTGCCTTTGAAACACCAGTTCCTAATCCTCGAACTCGGCCCTTGCCATCACGACCTAAAACCTAACCAAAGAGCAAATAAATGAACAAATTCAGACAAGAATTACCCTAACAATACTGCATATAAGATATTGTGCAGTTTAATTAAGCGTGAATCAGTAACATATTTGTCTTTTGATGTTTCGAATATCGATTATAAGGTCCAGTACCAATTTCTCTTGGGAATAGAAGTGGGAATTTGCCCAAGTTCAATCCAACTTCATTTCATTGGTGTAATAGCTTATAGCTATTATGCGCCGCTCAGACCTTTAACTTTTTACCTGATCAGATTGGTGTAGTAGCTTATAGCTATTATGCGCCGATTAAGCAGCACTTAAACTGCATAGATAAGATACATATACCATGTGATGGGAAAAAGAATCTATACAAACAACAAGCATCATAGAAATTGAACACATAGACCTAGTGTGCAGCAAGTAGGTCCCATATGAAAGAAACCAAACAGTGGACTCATTTAAACATTCAAAGCCAGACCACGTGCATTTACATGTACCACTACTTATGCAAGGGAAAACTAAAGGTTTAAAAGGATATACCTTTGCCACAGGGTCATTATCTAAATCTTTATTTCCCAAGAAAGGGTCAAGACTCACAAGCCGCTTGATTTCATCCTATAAACAAAAATTATAATCATATACAATAATCTAAATGCAAATGACTTCAAGTAAAGTAAAACAGAACCTTCCAAGTAAAACATGAAAACAGATAAAGAACAATACATAAGGTAAACCTTACTGACTAAGCTTCACTGAAAAAAAACAAACCATCCTTGCTTGTATGTGTAGCGACAAATATCTCAAGGCCCTTGTGACCTTACCATCCGGACTTTCCTTAATCTAAAACGAATAAACAAACCCATAAGCATATAACATTACTGCAATAAGTCTAGAAGATATTAGTAAATAATAAACAAACAATTACGGATCATCTTCAATCCTAGCACATCCATGTCTACCAGATGTGTGGCAACTTCATATTTTCCCTAGAAGACTTGCCTTTTTCTCACTTAATTTGCTCTTCATCCATCGAGCAAATTTCTATAAATCTTTCCCAATCTTCTTTCTTTATACGCTTTGGTATATTTTCTATACGCTCGGCATTAGTTGAATATGCATCATATACCTTCCGAAGCTCTGTATTTCCATCCTTTCCAAGCTATGTTGGTTTTTAGTAAAACCCCAGCTTCGCGATCAGTGTAAGATCATACTCATCCTTAAATATGATACCTGAAAAGAGAAAAATTTCATTAAACTTTATAAGAAAAAAATACTGGAATTTAGAAATAAAGTATTGAACTTACTGAGACGTTTTCCCAAAGGTGTTTTTTTATTTCTTTCGTTTATTAATAAATCAATATCTATAAGAAATTTATAATTATAACTATATGCCAGCTATAATCACATAATTCTTTATGTCACTAAAATATACTTGCATATGATCCCACTGGAATAATATCCAAAAGATTCAGGTCTCATGACACGTAAACCAAGACACCGGGTAAAGACCACATTCCATACACAATTAACTTTAGAACCTGCATCCAACTATATATGGTGCATTTTGAGAAATCCATCATGGATTCATAGCTTATAAAGCAGAGAAATGGCCGCAAAAACGGTTACTTGAAAAACTAAAAGTGCACTTACAGAGTGCTTCATGGGTCATAGCCAGCTTTTGGGGGTCTCTTTACAAGCATCTTCCTCACCAAATCTTTCGCGACTTTCGAGATACTAGGCCATGGATCTGATACAAAGTCAAGCTCCCCTTTTAAAACCTGTTCAAATATCCCCTGCTTCGGTTTTACGCACCGAGAAAACGTTCCAAGAAAATAAGTTCTTGGTGTCTTAATAGGGCTTCCAAATTTTACAAGTTAGAACTTAGCAATCCATACAAATAGGTAAGGCAAGATATGCAAATCACGAAACTTACCATCCCAAAATGAAGGGACCCCACTTAATAATATGTATATGATTACCCCAGACTCCAAACATCACATTCTTGACCGTAATGCTTGAGCAAAGACTTCGGGCAACATAATAAGGGCTTCCAACCACATCGCCAATGTTTCACCTAAAGTAATGGATTAGAAACTGATCAAACCTAAACAAGGATAGAAATATGTAGACTTGATAACAAAGCAACATGTCTTTTATTATAATAAGTTAATAGTAAAATGAGAAGAAGAAGGTGAATAGAAGAGAAGAGGTGGCAGTAGATACTAGAACACCCTCCAAAAAAAAAAAAATCTGAGTTTGTATTTGAAGTTTTACAATGGCAGAACTGCAAAAGGGGAACCAGTACTTCGCTATACGTATAAAGGATTAAAAAAAAAGACATTCAAAAGATCGAGTCAACGAGCCTACTAAAACTTTTGTGATAATCCTTGATAATAATGAACAAACAATTTGCAGAATTATGAAGAGGACAATAGTTTGGATTGTGACTCTACACTGAAAACGGTGTTAGCATTTCTATATTTTGTGTATGTGAGTGTGCATGTCTATATCTGTGCATGTAGGAGGTGTAAAAATGTGGGTCTAGTAAGTTGTGTGTTGTAACTCTAACCACTATATTAGAGTGTATATAAGATATGTAGTAGTTCCAAGAACAAGCATCATATGAGTCAGCAAGTATTTAGATGCCATTAAATCGAAATTATTAGTTCTCTTCGATCCATTGTGAAAACGCGGATTTGATCCCACGCTTCTTGGACCATGGAGCTCTAGACCCTCGCGATGCTTCGTGTCTTCTACTGAAATTTGGAACACGATTCCACAGGAAGTATGAAAATACCAACTTCGGAAATAAAATGGAGAAGACGGGCGAGACAAATTGAAAGTGTTAAGAAATTTAACTTGATCAAATGTAGAGGCACAATGTGGGGAAGATTTATTTGAATGATCTCTTCATCGAGGGAATGTGAAATTTCTGAAAAATTCTGTTTTGACATAGTGTACCTTTAATAAAACAAAGTATATTACAACTTGATCTATTAAGTTTAGACATTCACGACTGAAGTTTCCTAATGATAGTCGCCGCTGTTAGCAAGTCTGCGGTTAATATGAGAACCTTCCATGAGCCTAATACCAACCACCTTCGCTTTGCGAGGCACCTTCACTTCCCCGCAAGGTCCACTAGATTCTGCAAAAACATGGATAGTCGATGAGACATAATCAACTCCGGAGAAAAACAAAGAAAGGGTTACTTTAAGTCTTTAACCCTAAAACAAAGACAACACGTAAGGAGAAGAAGAAGAGGGAATACCGTGGCTATATAAGATTTCCAGAGCACGAGTATTCGCAGAAGTCTCGCTCTCTCAATCTGAAATCAAAGGAGAAAGCAAAGATGTTAAAAAGTGTTAACCTCGGGTTGGCTTACTCAAACTATATATGTATATGGTGATGTTAGGGTGTCAAGGTTTACTAGACTACTAGAGGCATACACCAAAATATGATTTCAAATGAAGCATGATGCAGCAGACCTCATCCATAGATTTTATTAATATAACTCACCAAAAATTTTAATTATCTGATGCGACCTTGAGCATTTATGATTTTGTGCAGTTTCCCCCACTTGCCTTTGAGCTGGAAATTGAAAAACAAAATGCGAGTAGATACTTATTAAAGGACATCAGCTAAATAACACACACACACACACAAAAGCAGAGTGCAATTGTGTATTTGTCATGCAATGTAGCAAAAAATCCAAAATACATGACCATCGATCATCAATGGAATGAGTATACTACTTTAAGATAATGACAACATTTGATGCAATTAAATGGTCTCACTAATCTAATAAAGTATTCCACTTTCGTCCAAAAACCATAACCATCGATCATCAATGGAATGAGTCTACTACTATACGATAATGACAACAATTGATCCAATTAAATGGTCTCACTAATCTAATACGACATTCCACTTTCAATTAAAAGACAATAATTGGTCTATTTCGTATTTTTTACTTGGACAAAAAAAATGTCTCAAAGAATGGTTGATAAGTGCAGAGAGTCCTACGGATGTGCCGGGTAAAGTCACGTAGATGATAGAAGTGAGCAGCTCTTGATAAAATTAACTACAAAAACATGGTCACCTTCACAAATTGCAATTAAGTTCCTCAAATCTTGAAAGTCTTTAGCTACTTCTTAAATTTGTTTTTCTACGATGACCCCTTTCTGCATTCAAAAAATGAACTTCAAACTCAGACGACTTATACAAAAAACACTCGTTAAAACTACGTATTAGTAAAATCATCTTCCAAAATACCTCAGGATCATCCAAAAGCCGAAGAGGGCTAGAATCTCGATTCAACAAGTCTATGACAGTTTCATTGTAGATCTCCAAAGCAGAAAATTTAAGTACGTAATCCCTCTCTGGAGTCTTTGTTGAATCGATCAGAACCAGCAAAGATAAGAAAACCCTAACCTAGCGGCTGTGAGAGAGAATGAGAGGTTTTCTATATACCGAGCGCGATTTCTTTTCTTTTCGAAATTTCGATGTTGTTTTGGTTTTTTGGATTTGTAACGCTTCTCAAACGATTTTCAAGCGTTAGTAATTAATTCCGGAAATTCACCAAAATAAAGTAACGCTTTACAACATTGCTAACGCTTATATAACGTTGGCAACTTACTAACGGTAAATAACTGTTGCAAAGCAAAAAAGGTGTGTGTTGCAAATATCCTATTATGGTGTAGTGAAAAATTAGATAATATTTTCTCTTTCTACTTTTTGCTTTTATACTCCTACTTTTATAATGACGGATTTGCCCTCTCCCTCTACAATTAAGACACCTCACACATTTGCTTTTTTTCTTTTTTCTTGAGCAAGCTAGGGTTTGAGCAAGGCTATGACTTTTGAGACAAAGTCATCCATCTCCAGTCTTCTGAGTTAATGACATAATTTTCAGTATTCTGGGTTTGAGTCATTGACCGTTGACCGTTAACTGTTAACTTTGACTTTTCAGCACTTTTTCATATAAGCTCGAGTCTTCATAAGAAGCGTTAATAGAGCTAATTTTGGCACTAAAATGCATCTTTTATAATAAGTGGTTTGAGTTGGTCTATAACCTGCAAAAGGTAGTAAAAACTATGAGTTGTCTGTTTATGCGTAAGAAAGGTTGTAATGCAGTTGATAAAATTAAATTAATAGATTGAAAAATAGTGTTTTCACAATACTAAAATCATGCTATAAATTAATAACTACTCTCTAAACATGTTGATAGCAAGGGAGTAATCGTGTTCGATCCATTCTTGTTCCTTACGTACTTAAATACGAATCTAGACTAAATAAACTAATTCACTAATTATGAGAGTAATACTATATGATAAAAACAATAAATTAAGATGCTAAAATAGTGATTTAAATGATGAGAAAAAGATATAGAGAGAGGTAATCTACCACGCAATTCGATTGACTATTAATCTAGTTGTCGAATTACTTGTTTGATCCCTAGTGAACACCAAGTTATCTATAATCAATGCTTCACTAGCATAAGAGATTAACACCCCCATAAATCTCTTTAATGGGGTTTCTAATATCTAGTTCACCATTATGAGTTCTATCTCTAGAATCTCACAACGAAGAACTTAAAGTCCTAATTACAAAACAATAACTATAACTAATTAGCTACCATCATCACATGGCTATATTAATCCCCTCTATTGGAGGTTTAGTCTTGTGTCATCGGATTTTCTATACTAATGAGAGAAAAGAAAGACATAATAAAGTAAAGACAAGAATTGAAATTGAACTAAAGCTTTATTGAAGAAGGTTTAATGGAGGCTAACTACAAAACTACTTACCTAAAACTATTCTAAACTATTTTAAAGTAGGTTTGATATATTTTGAGAGGCTAGCTCTAATCCTCTTTATATAGGAGAGAATTATGTTACATTTTCGTGTATAAGCCTGGAAGGGGGACTTTAGGCCTCTAATGTGAGCCCAAAGTCCATTAAGTTAAGTCTAAAAGAGCCAATGATGCTGGAAATTACTTCAGTACCCTTTTTATCCACTTTTATAGCTCTGATTAGGGCAAGTTTGGGTCCATTGGAAATCTTATTCCGAGCCGGTCGTTTTGATATAAAGTTAGCCCAATTCCGAGGCCTGAGTCCAAAAATATGCCATTTTGAAGTTCTGATGGTTTTTTTTCCTTTTTCTACCCGAATTGACTTTGACTTCCCAGCTTTGACTGGCCTTGAAAAAAACTTTTTCTTCTTGGTTCTTAGGCTTTAAACATAGAACTCTTCTAGCAATCATCTTGACTCGTTTTCCATGCAAAATGACGTCTTTAAGCACATAAACATCTTTAAGACCTGAAATACACAAAAACACGTAAACAATACTAACTCTTATTTATTATAAACATAATTGGCCTAAATGTAATACTATTAAGGGGTTTAAATTACAATTTTTGGTGCTTATCAGTAGTAATGTAAATGAATAAATATACATATTTGGGAGCTGATCAACAACCCCCAAACAACATTTTGTTTGTCCTCAAGCAAAGATGAGAGAGAAAACTAAGATCACAAATGTGTGATTTATTATCTAAATCTCGTTTTGCAGAGTGCAATTGAATTGACCATATGTAACAAGGCCTTAAACTACTAAGAATTTCCTAGTGAATGATGAGCTTAAGCCTCGTGAGAGTTTTCCAGAGAAGGTACTCACAAACTTTCTATATCTAGTACAAAGGGTATTGTCTCCTTATTTATTCTCAGAAGTCTATACATCTAATTAGCGGGGAATAAGGAAAAACTCCTTGGAACTTAGAATAACATATGTATAGTAATTAAATCATCTAAAGATAAATGCACAAACATGAGCAATGAAATGCAAAAGTAGAGTTGCTTCCGAAACTTTTGGAAAACGTCCTTAAGGTGGGTTCTTACAGGGATGTGTTACAACACAAACTCTCTAATATATTCACTCAAGTTTCATTCTCTCAAATGCAATAGGCATTTATATTCCTCATATACACGAATGACGTCCAAAGGATACTGGGGTCGATTGATCACAAGTGTCACTTACTATCACACCAACCTTTTCCTGATCTAGTTAGAGGTCTTTTATTAAGAGTTACGGGGCTAGGGTGATGGTTTAGAAAGAAAAATGAAGGGAAAATAAAATTTGATAAGTTAAAAAATTGGATCTTCAAGATACTTGTAATTAGAGAAGAACCTCGTTTTGTTCTTTACTTCTGAATTGTGATTCATTCTTTAGCCCTTTGGCTTTGTAACTCCATATAATTTTAATTTTTGGGAGTTCTAACTTTACTTTTGTTTCTTTTGATATCGACTCCTTTTGATTTTGAATTTTTGGGAGATTCGATTTTTGACTCCTTTGACTCCTTTGAATTTTTGGTTTTTGATGGGTATTTTTTCTCTTTTCTTTCTTTTCGAAACAACTAACTGTTCTGTTTTTGTACAAGGTCTTCTCTTCTCTTTTTATGATACTCATCCAATTCTCAACTAGTCAGCTGGGTAAGTTTTTTATTGTGTGTGTCGTAACGGGTGAGAGATTGATGGCGAAGAATAAAAAGGCTTTTAGAAGTTAAGTTCTTGAAGGCTAAAAAAGGGGTAACTAGAGGAAAAAATATTTTTTTAGGTTTTTAACGTTTATTTGGTTATATCGATCCAAAAATAGTCTAAATTCTCTCATAGGATATGGCGTGGTGATCAAGCAAGTGGACGTGTGGTCTTTCTATCCGGACATCCTTTGTGTCACCACTCAATAATCATTCAGATGAGGCTTTTAGCTAGATTCTCACAGGATATGAAACTTAATTATTCTAACTTTGGTCTCAGAAACTCACTACTATATACAATCAAATGCTTATGCATGTTATTCATGAAAAAATGCAGAAACTATTATACGTATATTAGTCTAAGTCCGAATAACGAATTCTTACTATATTGCTATAATGAGACTTCTAGACTATTTATTCATCATAGAAAAAGGAAACAAGATTTTTAGTACTAAACAGAAAAATATTTTTGGTCTTTTTTGAATTTTTTTTAAGAAAGAAAGAAATATACTAATATATCTAATATAAGAAATGCATAGTTTTTGCAAAATATTACTATACCACCCCCAAACAGAAATATGTCTTGTCATCAAAGTATAAAAAGATTCGGAAAGAGATTACCATAAAAACATGAGCAAAAATGGCAGTACACTTGTACTCTATTATTCTTGAAGAAAATATACCACCCCCAAACAAGTTTGGAACGTGGGTTGTTGGATATAGAACGATAAATACATGGGTTATTGTAATAGTAAGTTACTTAATTATTCTACTATGATTTTTTTTGGGTTTTTGTACTTATTTTTGAAATCATGTATAATGCAGAAAATTGAAATTTTTGGCATAATGTATGTATATGTATTATCTTATATTCATATACTAAATTCCGCATAAGAAAATCTAACATGCATACATGATTATTACTATACTAAAAAGAGCGAAATTAATGTAAAATATGTAAACAACTATCTAAACGGACACATATGAAATGTGTGTGTGTGTGTGTGTGTGTGTGTGTGTGTGTGTGTGTGTGCTTAGAGTAATTTTTTTTCCCAATTAAAAGGTATCTCTAACCATATAGAGGGTTTCTACAAGAGAATACAATCATACGTTTATCCAGTATCATTTTGGTTACTCTATGACGTAAGATTTTCATTTTTTATATCCTCAAGTTTTTGAAAAACTATTTAGAGATGTTATAAAGATAATTTGTACAAAAGCTGTGATTTCTAAAGCTAAGCTTGAAAACAAACCATAACAGGTGATCTTAGGAAACTTTCGTGTCGGCTCTTTATTGAACCCAATCCAGTCAGACTGTGGTTTCAATTATGTGTGTTGGGAGATTCACTGCGCAAGACATAATGGGAGGGTTTGGAAACTAATGGGTGGTGTAACTTGAACTAGGTATATATCTGTGGTTGTTGATTGGTGGATTTTGGTAGTTCTGGTTAAAATGAGATGGAACCATTGCTCTATTCTGATTGTTGTAGTTACTTTGTCCTTGTCTGAACTGATTGAATGTATTTTGTGGTTTGACATAATTAGTTAACCTTGGAAGTGGTTGGGTTTGTGGATTAGTATTCTATGTATAATTTGGGTGTTACTTCCATGGTGCATTTGGTACATTGAAAGCACAAACTTCTTCTTGTTGAGATGATGATAGGTTGTTGAGCAAGGGACAATTGGTATCTATGTGATTTAAGCTCAGACAGAAAGTGCATGGTGATATTGGCAATTCTTAGTAACATATAACTGATCCTCAAACCGCCCTTAGAAGAATAGAAATTGCATATTTCTAATGGTTAGTCTAGGTGGAATCTATTACTCGTGTTTTTGGAAAAATCACATAACTATTGATGTATTGAGAATCTTTCATAATGAGAACGGGGAAAAACAACTATTTTGAAAAAGATCCTCAAACCGCCCTTAGAAGAATGGAAATTGCATACTTCTAATGGTTAGTCTAGGTGGAATCCATTGCTCGTGTTTTTGGAAAAATCACATAACTATTGATGTATTGAGAATCTTTCATAATGAGAACGGGGAAAAACAACTATTTTGAAAAAGAAATGTAAAAGAAAGAAAAAGAAATTTGTATACTCGCTCTATAGGATTATACTACTCAAACGACGAGTAAAAAATATTTTATTTTACAAAGAATATGCGAGATATACGTGGATTAAGGCTCCGACACTTACAACCACGCACTCCAAGAGGAGGGCCCGGTTACCTTAAGGATGCACTCCCATGGAATGCATCGAAAAAATATAATATGAATATTTTATAGTAAGATATTCAAGACTATATGTGGGGTCATTTTAAGTCAAATTCCCCAAGACTATGCATAAGATGGATGATATGTTATTAGCAATAAACTAATAGTCTAAACAGTTGGGGATCAATATAGATAAACATATTAACGTATATATCCCCAAACATAATGAAATGATGTATGTGGAGTGTAATATGCAGAATGATAAGAGAAAACTTATGTAACCCATCATGGAATTTATGCAATAACCCGCCATGTTAGAATTGTCCAAAAGAGTATAAGTGTGGCAGTAGTTGTCCTTCATGAAGCTCAGATGATATGAAATATGACATACTAGGGTTCTCAACTTCTGGTAATGAACAACTATTCCTAAAGGAAGATTAAAGATGTGGACCAGTGACGTCATAGGCGATAGTAAGGGCGAATTCAAGGGCGATTCTATCACTTAATTTCCCTCCCTTTTACGATAAGTTTTTCTAGGTTTTCCTGGCTTTATCCACATCTCGTCTTTTTCTTTACCTTTTTTAGCTTTCTTCACCCGTTACTCCATCAAAGACTGCTCTTACTCTCCTTTCTACTAATTGTTAGTTAAGCTAACAACGTGGGTGAGAGAGTACTGCCATCCTTGTGAAGTAATTACCTTTTCCCTAGCAGAGAGAATCTCTAATTTGTGCACAATTTCACATATTCTTAGGTGTGAGTTCGGGTACAAAGGGTTGTTCTCCTCGTTAGTATGATCGGGATATTTAAATGCCTGTGTAGTTTAGGCCCCTAAGGTAATAGTTATGGTTGAGACATCAGGGGTTCAAGCTGCTCAGGCTTCTACTAGTCGAGTTCCTGCTTCTTGGAGCTCCTTGTTTGGGCTACAGAGCCATGAGTGTTCGGATAGCTCCCTGGAATGGATTGAAACGGATAGTGTGGTTAAGATTCTAGAAGTTCCAAATGAAATTTTGGATGAGGGAGCAGAAATATAGAAGGATCATTTGGTGGGTTTCTTTGTAGAAAAGAGACTACCATACCCACTGATAAAGCAAAATCTTGAAAGAGCATGGAAAACCAAAGCTGATTATGAAATCTCCATAGATAAAGATGTGTTCTATTTTAAATTTAGAGAAGAAGAGGATAGATAAAAAGTATTGGACATGTGACCTTTGTTCATGGCTGGAAGGGTCTTCATGGTAAGTGGTTAAAACTACAATTTTGGGTTCTTATCAAGATACACTTGGTACTTGCCGGGGGACAGATGCACTGCTTATTTTCACAATGTGGTCAAAGAAAGGAAGGGTAGAAATAAGATTTGGTCCATCATAGATGAGTTTGGGAATAAGCACAATAATCAAAAGGAGGTTGTGAATTTATTCACCAATCACTATAGGAACTTGCTGGGAGTTACTATAAGGGCTGGTATTCCTACTGGGTTTTATAACTCTTTGCAAGTCAGCTCCACCATTGATCATGAGATAGCTGAATCTATGGCAACTGATATTACTGAATAAGAGATAAAGGAAACTTTATTTGGCATAGATGATTACAAAGCTCCAGGACCAGATGGGTTTAATGCATGATTCTACAAGGTATGTTGGTCGATAGTAGGAGTGGATTTAATTTTGTAAATGCTATGAGGTATGTCTTCCTTAATAGTGTTATGCCGAGAGGATTCAACTCAACCTTCATATGTTTGGTCCCTAAAGTCCCTAATCCTGCCAAGGTTACTGACTTCAGACCTATATCATGTTGCAATATCACCTACAAATGTATCTCCAAAGTTCTTACTACTAGAATGAAAGCAACAATGTCTCTCTTGATTTCTATGAACCAGTCGGCATTTGTGCCTGGTAGGTCCATACAAGACAACTTGCTCTTATCTCATGAACTCCTTAGAAATTATAAAAAGAAGTATGTGTCACCTAGATGCTCACTCAAAGTTGATATAAGTAAAGCATACGATACAGTGAGTTGGGAGGCTGTTGATGCTATGTTATGTAAGTTTTGCTTTCCAGGAAAAATGAAGAAATGGATTCAAATGTGTTATACAACACCAAGCTATTCATTACTTATTAATGGTTCTGCAGAAGACTACTTCCAAGGTAAAAGAGGATTGAGGCAGGGGGACCCCATCTATCCCTACCTATTCGTTAGGATCATGGAGGTGTTAAGTTGCATGCTTAAGCAAGGGTTCATGAATAAAACTATAGCTCCTCACCCAAAGTGTAAGAGAACAAATGTGGTTAATTTATGCTTTGCTAATGATTTAATGCTATTCTTCAAGGGGGATAATGCCTTGATAAAAGCAGTCCAAGGTGTTCTGGAAGAGTTTGCACTAGCTCCGGGGTTGAGGTTTAACAGCTAACAGACGACCTTAATAGTGGCAAGTTTGAATCAAGGAGAGGGACAACTTCTAGCAGATACTATTGGTGTCAAATTAGTAACTCCACCAATCTCTTACCTAGGGCTACCACTAGTGGCCTCTAGGATGGGTATCTCTGAGTGCCAACCACTAGTGGAGAAGGTTACAAAGAGGATACATAATTAGAATTTGAGAGTTCTTTCTTATGCAGGAAAACTATAGTTTATTCACTCAGTTCTCTCGACATTCCACAGGTATTGGGCAAAAACCTTTATACTCCCCCTTACTATGTTGGAGCAAGTAGCAAAAGTGTGCATGAAATTCTTGTGGAGTGGTCCAAACATGAAAAATAAGATGCATCATGCAGGGAAGAAGTGTACTAGCCTCACAAAAAAGGAAGGAGGGCTGGGTATAATTGATTTGAAGTTGTGGAATATTGCAGCCTATTGTGGACTAATATTTAAAGTGATTTCGAAAGGAGAAAGCTTATGGGTGAAATGGATATGGAAGCAAAACCTTAAGAACAAATTCTTCTGGACTATGAAGATCCCAAAGGATTGCTCCTGGGTTTGGAGAGGTATCCTTGAGATGAGACCCATTGCAAGGCAGTATATCACCTACAATATATCTACAGGGAAGAGTACCTTACTATGGCATGATCTATGGTGCAAGAGCTAGTTCTCCACTTTTAGAAGATCAGGAAGCTAAGAACCTTTTTTACTTGCCACTTGATGCCACTGTGAGTGATCTACTTACTCATGGGAGATGGAATGCTCTGGTTCACGCTCTTCCACAGGGCACTCTGAAGGATAACATCCTGCAGATTGAGGTATGTAGCAACTTGGCTGAGGATAGAACTATTTGGATCCCCCACCCTAATGGAGTCTATAATTCAAAATCTGCTTACTCTGCACTCAGAATTCCTAGGTAGACTGTGCAATGGTACAATATAGTCTGGGGGAAGCTAGTAGTGCCTAAACACTCTTTCACAGCATGTCAGTTGTTTTTTGGTAGCTTACCCACACAGGATAGGCTAATTAAAAGGAAAATGTTGTAGGGATCAAGATGTTGTTTGTGTAACAATTCGAGAGAGAATTCAAAACATATTTTTTTAATGTTCTTTTAGTAAAGCCCTATGGTGTAGTGTTAAACTACACCTTGGGCTGGTTGTACAAGCACAAAACACTAATAGAGAGTGGATGCAGCTGATGAGGATATGTCAGAGGAATTCATGTGAGGCAGAGGTGTATAAGGTGTATATATGCGCTATTATCAGTTACATCTGGAAGGAAAGAAATTACCAAAGGTTCAGGAATATTTCACAAGAATAGAAAACTGTCAAGCAGAGGCTGATTACAGATATGGCAGTTTATTTGCAAGGGTAACTCAAGACGGTAAAGGACACTAGTCAGGCTAGGGTTCTGCTAGATAGACTAGGTCTTATAATGGAGTTTGTCAGGAAGGAGCCTATTCAATGTATTTGGAAGAAGCCAGAGGAGGGCATAGCTAAACTGAACCCAGATGGAGCTATGTCAGAGAGTGGATGTGGTATTGGAGGAACTATTAGAGACTCGAATGGTGAAGTGCTATTAATTTTTACTAGTTTTGGTGGGATCAGAAGTGTACTATTCAAGGAGTTGAAAGCTATATTATGTGGTCTAAAGGGCAGCCTAAAGATCCAAATCTCAAGGATTCAAGTAGCTTCTGATTCAATAAGAGTACTTAATATCTTGAAGGGAAAGGAGAGTCCACCTTGGCAGTGTGTAGAAGTTACAACAACGATAAAAAAGCTTCTGAGAGAGTTTGTTAGCGTTAGTTTTGTCCATGTTTTTAGGGAAACAAATTGTGCTGCCGATCACCTGGCTTCTTTAGCTACGGACCATGAAGTGGAATTTTTTGTTCCTCCTCATACTTCATTGCTTATGTCTATTGTTGAGGAGGACAAAAATGAAATTGTGTACTTAAGATTTTGATTGTTATGAATATAGGTAGAGGTCATGACATAAGTTCAAATCTATATATTAAAAAAAAAAAAAAAAAAAAAAAAAAAAAAAAAAACTACTAGTAATGATAGAGTCTTGAGTTTGTATATTGGGCAAAGTTTCTTTACTGGGAAGGTTGAGAAAATTATGAAAGACTTCTGAGGCAATTAGTTCAAGGGCGAATTGGATGTTTCTTTGAAATGGTTTAGTGGTGCAGTCATAAAAAATTGGTAGATTTTTGATGAATGGAGGTTGGCTTTCAAGAGGTATTAAATTGGGTGGTGGTTCTTCACATAATCTCGAAGACTCAGAGAATTCTTCGTCTAGTTTTGGCGTATCTACAAAATTATGGTTCATATCTACAATAGTAAGGATGTCACAAATTTGTTCCATCGATAAGTCTTTAACGACCAAACTTAATCTAGATCCACTTTCCACCATAGATTTTATTTTCTCTTTTCCAGGCACTTCATTTTCTTTGTCCTCTCTTCCTAGAACTTTATGAATTTTCTCAATGTCATTGTCCAAGTGTGTCGAGTCCAACACATGTTATAGAATTTCTTCTGCCAGAGTTTTTTCATACATATAGTCATTATCATAAGATCTGGAATTCACACGATAGCCAGGTTGATGGTGATGGACTTTTAATTGGTCATGAATATCAGGATGGGTTTTAGCAATTTGTTTTGTTATAGTAACATATTGTTTCTCTTTTCGTTTGGGTTTTGGACTGGTGGGAAAATATTAGTCTCAGATGTCATATCTTTTGAATCGGATTTCACAGGAAAAGGCGGAATGCAATCAGTGATATTCCAAGAACTTTTAGCTATTGACGTCGGGTTAAAAAATGCATCCATGAGAGGATTCTAAAAGTGGAAGTTGCGTTAGATTCGCTGAGGACTGTAAATGCTATTAATAAGCAAAAGAAGCCCCCTTGGTACTGCCTGGACTTAGTCATTGCCATCCAAAATGTGAGTCTCCTCTTTGAGTACATCTCCTTCAGTCATGTGGTACGAGAGACGAATAGGGCAGTAGGCTATTTGGCTACTATTAGCCCATCACAGGATGCACATAATGTAATTTCTTTTTTCTTTGTTCCCCCCTTGATCAGTGACCAACCTCTTTTTGTGTGTTTAGATGGTGTATGGATGATGTAGATAGATGATGATCGTTGAACAAAAGAGAAGCGTATCAAAACCTAATTATCCCTCACTAAGTAAAGGATGAGTAGGGTATCGTTCCACTTTTAAGTGTATGTTATGTGAAGAACAGGACTGGAAAGGGGGTTTGAGGGATTAAAAACTAATGTTGTAGAGATTGTAGATTCTAATGCTAAACTAAGCTAAACTAACTAAACTATTGAGAATTTATAAGAGAGAGAATTCAAGAGATTAGAATCCACCAATACTTTTAATCTATGACCTTCTGCTTCATGGTTGTTCTTACAAGTAGACTACAATTAGGCAATCGAAATGAGTGCCGATGCCCTTTGGATGAAACATCATTAACAATTAACTCTACTTAAGGTTGTTCTTATGTTTATGCTATTAATATCTTCTTTCCTTTTATATAAGCTCGGGCAGCCATTCAATGTATTACCAAGAGCAACATCAAGGAGTACTTCCTAATAGGGCAGCCATTCAATGAATCACCACTTAAGGCAAACACAAAGAATACTTCCCCTAGGCAGCCACTCCACCGAGGCTACCCCTTCTAAGGCAACACAAAGAATACTTCCCTAACTCTAAAGAATTACACTACTAGAAGAAAAGTAAAGAACACTAGCATGATATTAATATTGCAAAACATAAACCCTATTCTATACTTCCATCCCCTGGTGTGGGTAATGGAA
Organism: Coptis chinensis; assembly: GCF_015680905.1. Classification (NCBI taxonomy): domain Eukaryota; kingdom Viridiplantae; phylum Streptophyta; class Magnoliopsida; order Ranunculales; family Ranunculaceae; genus Coptis; species Coptis chinensis. Next base: position 58,838,286 of record NC_141463.1, read on the forward strand.
CTAATAACTACAAACATAAAGAACTAACCTTGATTGAAGAACACCATGAACCGAAGAATCATTGAACCTTAAGCATCGGCTTCATCTCCTCCCTTGAAGGAGAAGATTAGCCTTCCATATAAAAGGAAGAACACGAAGAAGAACGAAGAAGAAAGAGTTGAAGAATATAAGACTAGAAAGACTAATTTATTAAGACTCAGCTAGTTAAAACCGATCTTTTATTATTAATCTCTCTCTGCCTCAAGTTCTGGAGACAAGAATATAAGTGAATTGGCCAATTACATGAGGCACTTAGGTCCTCTATTTATAGGGGTTACAATGAGTTCTAGAAGCATTCCAAACCGTCATTTGTTTCCTAATACAAATAGGTTTCTTTCAGAGTCCGACTTCGTCTTCAAAACTGAGAAGGAATTGGCTACAATGTCGATTCATGCGTCTGGACGCATTATCCATGTGTCCCAGACTTAATCAATGCGTCTAGACGCTCGATCTATGCGTCCCAGACGCAGTCAATGCGTCTGGATGCTCGATCCATGCGTCCCAGACGCATAAGCCGATTTTCTCTCTTCTGCTCTATCCTTCTATCCTCTTTTGCGGGCTTTGGTCCAAGCAACGAATCCTTTGGCTTTGGGCTTCCAAATAGACTTTAAAATAGGTCCAAGTCGCATATTTAATAGCTCCAATTCCTTGGCCTTCTCCATGATTGTCCATGGACCTCCCATGTGATCATTAATGCTCCGAATTGCTTCGTTTTACCCCATTTTCTCTAATATTCTACAAAACTCTCTTTTTCACCTGTGGAATCTTAAAACACAACTTATAAACACTATTAGTCCACTAAGATGGCTAAACAAGAGGCATAATCGAGGGTTAAATAGCACTTTTTGAGCACTTATCACAACTCCCAACTAGCCTTTTGCTAGTCTCTTAGCAAATAAGATAAAAAATAGATAAGTGATCAAAATAACATCCTAAGAACAAAAATAAAATCCTAACTCATTTTCGTAGGCATCGCGATTGCATTTACCATATGCAACAAGGCTTTAAACCTTTAAGTTCCCCAAAAAGGACGAGTTATAGTCTCGTGAGGGTTTTCAAGTGATATACCCACAAAATCAATTAATAGCATGTTCAAGAATGATAATATTTTTCAGAGAGAGAAATTCCTTACCTACTTAGTGCTTACTCCAATAGACAGTCTCCATTGCTAACTACATTGCTGCAAAGACTCATAGATTATGATGGGAGATAGTAAAAATTGACAAAATTCTCAATCAAGGCTTATGTGTGTACTTAGTCAATCTCCTATACTCTCCTATCCAAGAAACGGAATCCCTAGTTTACCTTTAGACAGATAAATCTCGACTTTCAATCTTCACTAGTCATACTCTCAACAAAGAATCTCTCAGAAGATGGTCTACTATTTTACCTCATGTATGTGGGGAAAAAAATAATGCATATGAACATCCCACATACTACCTTGAAAAACAGACTTCTGAATAAAAGTAGTCTCATGGAAAGAATGTCAATCACATATGAAGTGTCGGGTCCTTCACTTTAGCATCCTCTCACCTATTCTAAACTTCGTACCATACTGTAGTGATAAGTCATGGGTTGTAACTTGGCTTGGGTATTGGTTTATGAAGGAAAGGTAAAAAGGATTTTAAGGTTGTTTCTGAAAACACTAAGGGTTTTGCTTCTTTCTTTGGAAGATTTCTTAAAATTCTGTATTGCAGAGAAAATTCTTCCTTTATCTTAGCTTTTCCATCCATTCTGTTCAACTTTTTTTATTTTTTTTTTACTCAGTGGTATATCCTTGATTAGTATTGGATATGCTTGTTTTCCACTAGCTTCTTTCACTTTGAACAAAATGATGGACTTCATTGTATCGCTCTGATATTTCCTTGTAATCTTCTTTTTGTGGTCTTTCTTCCTCCTTGTGCCCCTCGTATTCTCAGAAACATATGGGCATGGCTGATAAAGATTTTGGCTATACTCCTTGTTTGGAGTTGGGTGACGGGTAAAGGGTTTTATGAAAGAAAATGGTTTATTGTAAGGCTCAAAAGGGTTTAACATGATGGTCCTACTAGGTGGGATAAAGGCTGAATGGGTTCACTACTTGACTTATCAGTATGATACTCTGTTTTGAATAGACTACAAGACCTAATGGCTATCTCCCCAGTTGATGTCACTTCGTGATTAACCAAATTAAAGAATAATGAGACTATATTACAACGACATAAAGAACTGAAAGATGATGAGTCACTAAGACTCGGGATTTTTCGTAAGAACTCTCAAAAATGGGTATAAAGCTCAAGTCTCACGGGCTAAGTCTAAAAATTCTACTTCCAGTTTACTAGGGGTTTAAATCTCTCTTCTAGCAAAAGTACACAAACTGACCAAGTATTATGGTGGTGCCTTGATAAAGAATTCTATCAATAAGAACTATGTCCGAGCATAATAAATAGTCTAAGCGGTAATGAAATCAATAATATCAACTATCTATCAAACTCACACTAAGCAGTATAGAATCTATATCCCAGACTCATCATTAAAATTCATTTTTCTCATGCTACTGATATAGAAAAAAAAAATATTTTTGTTTTTGAAAACTAATTTTCGAAATTCATTTCTCAAGTACACCCTCCCCCTACTTATGCATGCATTGACCTCAATGTATAAAGAAGTAAATGAAATGGATGAGAAAAAGGTAGGATATTACCATTGCTGCCGAATATCAGAATTAGTTCAAGAAACAAATTTTTAGGTATAAAGAAGTAAATGAAATGGATGAGAAAAAGGTAGGATATTACCATTGCTGCCGAATATCAGAATTAGTTCAAGAAACAAATTTTTAGGTCTTTTTACGTCAGATCCCCAAGACGTAATGTGAGTCTTTTAAAGTCAGATCCTCAAGACTTTTGAGTCCTTTATAGTCAGATCCTCAAGACTAGTATTCCCACCCACTAGGTTCCACTTTGTAGGAATTCTTCTGATCTCTCTCGGATGTGATTGACAAAAGTATACCTTGTACCAACAATTTTCTCTTAATGGTCAGAACCCGGGACACGTTTGAAATGGCAATTCTTACAAAGAACCTAGCTTACGACTCTCCTCTTATGTGCAAATGGACTTTTACCGAACCCTACACGAGCCATACAAATAATCTTCCTTTGAAGGTCAACGGGGAGTAAATCCCATAAACTAACAGTGGGGAATACTTAGGTTTCCATCTCAAACCGATCTTTTCGACAACATGCTTACTTCCCTGTAGACATTTTTAAAACCGATCTACTAGAATTCCTTCCAAAGAAGATCCCTTCCTTTACCATGAAGTGACACTTTTCCCATTCGAGAACTAAGTTGGTATCGCAACAATGTTTAAGGACTAAGGAGAGATGATGCATAAATCCTCAAAAGGACATGTGAATGTCTTCTCTTGGTCCTCGGGGTGAATATGGATCTGAAAGTATCCCGAAAGTAACCATCAAGAAAGCGGTAGGAAGCTTGTCCAAATCTTTCAAATATCCGATCGATGAAAGGCAATGGAAAATGATCTTTCCTCGATCGCTATTCAACTTCACATGTCGATGCAAACTCTCCATCCAAATTGAATTCGGTTGGAATCAACTCATTGTTCTCATTCTCGATTACTGTGGTTCCAGACTTTTTCGGCACAACTTGAACTGGACTAACCTATCGACTATCAGAAACAGGGTGGATAATGTCGGCGTCAAGGAGTTTGACAACCTCTTGCTTAGAAGTCTTGGAATCCTCTTCCAGATGAATCCTATGTTGAACTATCATAGGGCTGATCCCCTTGATATCATTAATTGTCCAACCTATAGTTGACTTGTGTTCCTTTAAAAGTGCTACTAACCTCGGATTCCTCGCTCTCTGCAAATCAAATCGATGCAATGACTCTTGGGTAGGTTCCCAAATCTCCCAAGAAAACATACTTGAGTGTAGACGGCAAAGGCTTCAATTCTAGCTTAGGCGGCTCCTTCTTAAGCTCTTTATATGGTCCATCAGGCATTGCCTCAACACTAAGTTCCTCACAGTCTGAGTCTGTCAGAGCTTTCGACAACTTGTCAGCAGGATATGAATGAGTCAAATAATCATGTGCTAACGCTTCAATCATACAAACCTCGTTCACAGCACACACCTCTTGTGGTTGCTGTAACGTATGGAAGATATTGGTTTCGACTCTCATATTACCAAAGGATAACGTCATATTACCGTTTCGACAGTTGATGAGTGCATTTGCAGTGGCCAAGAATGGTCTGCCTAGAATGATTGGTATCTGCCTACCAGATGTAGGTTCTGTGTCTAATACTATGAAATCAACCGGATAATAGAAGTCTTCGATCTTAACTATGACGTCTTCAATGAGTCCTCTAGGTATCTTCATTGATCTATCTGCCAACTGTAAAGTAACATCAGTCGGTTTTAGATCCTTCAAGCCCAACTTCTCGTAGACGAAATATGGTAGAAGATTCACACTGGCACCCAAATCTAGTAAAGCTTGTTCCTCCAAAGAATCTCCAATTCTGCATGTAACAGTTGGACTTCCGGGATCTTTTCGGTTTCCACAACCGATAGATTCTCGTAGATACGATGAACATCTTTGAAGCGATAAAAGCTTCTTTTTCGGAATGTTGGTCTTCTTCTTTACTAGATCTTTCGGGAACTTGGCATACGAGGGAACTTGCTTGATGGCGGTCGAAATGGGATATTAATCAGAAATTCTGAAATACATCGCAAAATCTCCTTATCTTGGTCATCTCTTACGGTATTCACTAGTTTCAAAGGAAACGGTCTTTGGCGGATTCTTCAATATTGGTTCTCTTCTTTCGGCCGGTTGGCTTGGTAACAAATAGTGGAGTGACAGTGGAGTCACTCGTGATGGCTTCTTCTTACTTACTTCCCGCGATAGTTCCTTCCACTCTCTCTCAACCGATTACTTGATGGGTGGCACAACACTAGATATATCCGGGATGTTAGAACTGGGTGGGATGGTGGGGACATGAGTTACCTTAGGCTCCACGAATCTTTTCCCCGGTTCATAGACAATCTTGTTATCAACTTTCTTGCCCGACCTCGGGTGGTGACAAAGATTAACTTGTTCATGAGTAATCTCCGGGTTGTCCACCGCGGGACACCTCTTCCTTTTGGATTTGGCTCCGGCCGGCTTGTAATGCTCCTTTTGATCTCTCTGTCAAAGCGGCAGCGATCGCCTATCGGCCTTGAATGACACTAAAGTTATTCTCCAACTTCGGGTTCTTTGATTTTGTCTGCGTTTCTTTCATTGACAATGGTGGTGATAGCTTCTTCCAGTGTGGGATAACCGCTTTGCTCGACCGAGGCGTAGGGCAATATATCCCACTCATAAGATCCGTACTAACTCTGTTTGTGTTGGCTTGGTATTCTTTGGTTCCGTATGACCGTTGATTTACTGTATGGTTCTTTGGCGGTTTTGGAACCGATCTTCGGTTATTCGAACCGATTTGATTGATTTTGGAATCACGGAGGAAAATTCCTATGATTTGTATTTTGTGGTTTCCAATAATTTTGTCCCCTGATTGAACCGGTTATTTCTTCCTAAAGAGTTGATACTACATGCCTCTGCATTAGTATCCGGATAATCTGAACACTCTTGATGGTGTGGGCCTTCATCGAACATAGCTCACAAATGGTATAACAAGGCTTGGATGGGTGAGGTTTAGCTTGGAAATTGTTTGGTTTTGGAGGATTCATGGAGAACCCGATCAAACTTCTTGTTCAGATTTTCAAGTCCCCGTTGATAGGCTTGCCATAATTGATAGCATTGCTTGATTTGGGTCTTCTTGAATTTGGTTGCCAAATTTCTTGGACCCCTCCACTCTAGCTACGTCCTCGTTGCTAGTACTCCATTGTTGAGTGTCTTCACTAAATTCTCGAAAAGTTGTAAGCTTCCTCTCCATCCAATGATGTAAACTTACCTTGATGCATTGACTATATCATCCGCTTGTTCATAGTAGAAAGTCTTCGAAAGAAAAATGAGCCATGTGCTCTTATCATAACCATGATGTGGACATGAGACTAGCAGATTATTGAATTTCTCCCAACTTTGATGATATTCTTGACCACCTTCCCTTTGAAATTGCCGATGACTTGTCTGCATTGCATCTGCTTTTCTCAGGGTGGGTAGAACTTGTTCATAAACTTTGTTCTTAACTTCTCCCAGTTGTTGTTGATTGAATTGATCGGTACGTGCGCTTAACCATTCGGATGCTTTACCTTCGGTGAGAGTGGAAAAGGATTAACTTGATACTCTCATCCCCGATATTCGTTTTTGAAAGTTCTCGAGGATCGATAGAAATTTGTTCATGTGAACATAAAAATTTGAACATTATGCGAACCATTGAACTTTGGAAGCATAGAGATTACTGATGCTCTAAGTTCAAACTGGTTAGCTTCTGTCTCTAGAAAAACAATACTGCTTGGTGGGTCTCCAATGATTGGTGAATAGAAATCACTCAGCTTTTTCCTCTGTTGTGCTTGCATTGGAGGAATAGCTTCAAGATTATTGGTGTCCAAAACACCTCCATCATTGCTTGCGGCCATTGTATCAATCTCGTCTAGTATTCTTGTGAGTCGGTTGTTAAACCTTGTCCACTGTTGTGTTCTTACCGGACGATGATATGGACGACGGGGCATACACTAGAAAATTCTATGCAAAAATAATAAAAAACTATCCTACTATGCAACTATTCTAAATTATACTAGAATGTAAAACTACTTTTCTTCAACTGGGTTGGGCTTTGCAGCTAGTATCTCGCCCATTGTCTAAAGCTGTCTCTTCTAGGGTTATAGTGAATCACTTGGATTGCTTAAGTACCACTGCCCACGACGATAGTCCGTTTGTCAAGATTCGACAAAGAAACACTAGAGTCCGATATTTCATTTGTGTTGGCTTACAACTTCAATTGTTGAAAAGATCCTAAATGCAATTATACTAGAAAGCAATAAAACTAAACTATGATGCAACTATACTAAGAAAGCAATAAAAAGAATGAAGATTCGACTAACCTGGATGGTAGATCTTGTCTTCAAGATGTCCTTCAAGCTTCTTTCTTTCTTAAAAGGATGGATGATCGCGGCTAAAATTACCTCAAGATCCAAAATTCTAATCTTGAAAGAAAAACGTTAAACATAAACAACTTAAAAACGGCAGTATTTGATTTGACCAACCTCTTTTTGTGTGTTTAGATGGTGTATGGATGATGTAGATAGATGATGATCGTTGAACAAAAAGAGAAGTATCAAAACCTAATTATCCCTCACTAAGTAAAGGATGAGTAGGGTATCGTTCCACTTTTAAGTGTATGTTATGTGAAGAACGGGATTTGAAAGGGGTTTGAGGGGATTAAAACTAATGTTGTAGAGATTGTAGATTCTAATGCTAAACTAAGCTAAACTAACTAAACTATTGAGAATTTATAAGAGAGAATTCAAGAGATTAGAATCCACCAATACTTTTAATCTATGACCTTACGCTTCATGGTTGTTCTTACAAGTAGACTACAATTAGGCAATCGAAATGAGTGCCGATGCCCTTTTGGATGAAACATCGTTAACAATTAACTCTACTTAAGGTTGTTCTTATGTTTATGCTATTAATATCTTCTTTCCTTTTATGTAAGCTCGGGCAGCCATTCAATGTATTACCAAGAGCAACATCAAGGAGTACTTCCTAATAGGGCAGCCATTCAATGAATCACCACTTAAGGCAAACACAAAGAATACTTCCCCTAGGCAGCCCACTCCCTGAGCTACCCCTTCTAAGGCAACACAAAGAATACTTCCCTAACTCTAAAGAATTACACTACTAGAAGAAAAGTAAAGAACACTAGCATGATATTAATATTGCAAAACATAAACCCTATTCTATACTTCCATCCCCTGGTGTGGGCAATGGAACTAATAACTACAAACATAAAGAACTAACCTGATTGAAGAACACCATGAACCAGAAGAATCATTAAACCTTAAGCACTGGCTTCATCTCCTCCCTTGAAGGAGAAGATTAGCCTTCCATATAAAAGGAAGAACACGAAGAACAAGAAGAAGAAGAGTTGAAGAACATAAGACTAGAAAGACTAATTTATTAAGACTCAGCTAGTTAAAACCGATCTTTTATTATTAATCTCTCTCGCCTCGAGTTAAGGAGACAAGAATATAAGTGAATTGGCCAATTACATGAGGCACTTAGGTCCTCTATTTATAGGGGTTACAATGAGTTCTAGAAGCATTCCAAACCGTCATTTGTTTCCTAATACAAATAGGTTTCTTTCAGAGTCCGACTTCGTCTTCAAAACTGAGAAGGAATTGGCTACAAGTTAATCGATTCATGCGTCCGGCGCATTATCCATGTGTCCCAGACTTAATCAATGCATCTGGACGCTCGATCTATGCGTCCCAGACGCAGTCAATGCGTCTAGACGCTCGATCCATGCGTCCCAGACGCATAAGCCGATTTTCTCTCTTCGTTTCTATCCTATCCTTATCCTCTTTTGGGGCTTTGGTCCAAGAAACGAATCCTTTGGCCTTGGGCTTCCAAATAGACTTTAAAATAGGTCCAAGTCGCATATTTAATAGCTCCAATTCCTTGGCCTTCTCCATGATTGTCCATGGACCTCCCATGTGATCATTAATGCTCGAATTGCTTTCGCTTTTACCCCATTTTCTCTAATATTCTACAAAACTCTCTTTTTCACCTGTAGAATCTTAAAACACAACTTATAAACACTATTAGTCCACTAAGATGGCTAAACAAGAGGCATAATCGAGGGTTAAATAGCACTTTTTGAGCACTTATCAATCAGCCCCTTCATAGTATTGTGGAGGAGGATGCCCAAGGAATAACCTATGTAAGAGTTTCTTAAGCAATACAACAGGTGAGGGCCTGCCAAACCCTAGCTTAACCAAAATAAAAAAAATCTTTTGAATCGGATTGGAGAAAACATAAAGTCATTGCTATTTGCTGATTTAATATTGATTGCTCGGACATTTTCTGGTAAAGTTGGTCTATGATAGACGGTGGAGTGGGATATGAATTGGACATGGATGGTGATATGAATGGTAATGAACTTTGGGTGAAACCGCACTTTGACTGACCATATGGATACATGAATGGTGGTTGACTATTTGTGGTGAAACTCCATGAATTGTTTGCATTCTTAGAAAACTCTTGAGTGTATGGGGGTACTAAGGAAGTTTGAAAATTGAGGTTCGTAATTGTAAAAGTTTCCCATAGTAGGCTCGAACTCGGTATATGATGGGCATTGAGACGCCCAATGATAGGGACTACCACAACAAGAACAAGGTTCTGGGTTAGCATTGTAATTCCATGACGGTTGCGATGCATATTGATAAGCCATGGATTCTTAAACAAAGATGTTGCACAAATAGCTGAAATTCATTTTTTTTGAATTTTGGAGTTTTGAAATTAAAATGTTTGTTTGGTATATATATTACTATGCCCTGTTCGAAATGAACAGTTGGGCACGAAACTAGGTGAGATCTACTACACGGCTCAGAAGAGTAAAATAATCACTTCACCAAGTGGTGTGCTACTAAGAAACTCACTCACCTGAAGGGAGTGAGGAAGGCAGTTGGTCCACCAGAATATGGTAATTATTTACTCTAAATTCTCGTGGGTATATTTTTGTCCTTTTCTAGAGGAGCGTGACTACTTTAGGCTTTTGTTGACTGATTTTAATTATTGTTTGTCTGGGCCTCAAATAACAAGCAACGTCCGGTTATTACATTGGGTCATGACCCCCAATGTTTGTTATATGGCTCGGGTTTAGCTTTATGTGCGTTAAAGTAAATATAATGCGGAAGTTAAACATGAAGTCACACAAGCATGCTTTTGTAAACACCAAGTATGCTCTGACTGGGAGTTGCGATGAGGTTAAGAGCTTACCTCTCAAGCCGTACTTACATGCTGCTTGATGTGTGGTTGACGTTGGTTGTTGCACAATCTGAGAATCAAACCCAATCGTTCGAGCGTTTTGTTCGGTTACAAATTTTGGCTAATTAAACCCACAAGTTGGTTGAAAATGTGGCATAGCCAATAATTTACAATTTTTCCTTCGTGGGCTTAACTTAACACAATGTAAATAAAAGACTAACTACTTAACTATATAACTATTTAATAAGATTAATGAAAATAACAAGGGTTAACGAGTATTATCCCTCCCCCCAATCAAAAAAAAAAAAAAAAATCAACCTAATTTGACTTTTTTTTTTTTTTTTTTTTGGAGGGGAGGGATACATACACCCACTCCAGTTTTGCCCACTCCCAGCCCACTCCAAATTGTACCCACTCAACTCGCGAGATCATCTTAAGATCTAAGGGTCCAAATAAAACAAAACAAAACAAAGAAATTAAACAAAATCCTTCGCAAAAATAAAACAACCCAAATTCTCCATTTCACGCGACAACCAAAAGAAAGAAACAAAACAAACAATCAAATCACAACCCACATTCTCTTCTCCAGCAGCAATTTGCAACCTCCATTCACTTCTCCAACAAACCGAATTAACTCTATCCAGTTTCCCACCAACCATAAAAAATGATTTTTCCAACTTGTTTGCATACTTATATTTCCAACTTGTTTGATGTTTTCAACTTGTTTGCATACTTATATTTCCAACTTGTCCCTTCAACTTATATTTTCAACTGGTAGATGAAAATCCCCCAATCCTAAAAGATGATTTTTTTTGTTTTTTTTTCCTTCTCTAGCTTTCAACTGATTATCTATTGTGTTTTTTTGTAGAATCAATTGATGGCATCTTTCTTCATACTGGAGTATCTGACGAAAATGAAAATGGGGCCGCTTCTTTTTCTCTTCCAACTCAAGACGGCATACAAATAGTAGAGAATGTAAAGTCACCGTATTTTGGGATGAATTTTACAAGTCTGGAAGTTGCGAAACAGTTTTATATAGACTACAAAAAAGCATTGGGATTTAGTGCCATTACTCGAAGTACCCAAAAAAGAATTTCACATTCAGATGAAGTGAGTACTTGTCAAATGACTTGCGATTGTTTTGGGACTTATGTAGAGTGAGTAAAAAAAATGACAGAGGAGGTCCGAGAAAAATAATAAAGAAGAGGAGAAACACGAATACGGTGAAATGTGGGTGTTTAGCAACAATGAGAGTGACAAAGTAAGATAGTGGATTATGGAAAGTGGTGAAGTATATTAGTGTGCACAATCACAACCTTGTTAGTTTGGTAAATGGATATGGATGCCTATTTGCAAAAATTTGTCTGTCGCAGCTAAGATGTTAATTGACTCATTCCGTGATGAAGGCATACCCGTGAATAAAGTTGCTAATATACTTGAAGGACCACAAAATGGTTTTTTTTATAGAGATTGTTAGAACCACTTAGGCCCCTTGAAGGAGTACAAAAAACCTATCAAAGGTGATGCTAAGGCAATACCTAATTTTTTTAAGAAGAAGAGTATAGAAGATCCTAATTTCTTCTACGCAATACAAATGGATAGCGAAGCATGGGCAATAAATTTTTTCTGGGTAGATGGTCGTTCACGTATGCAGTTCAGTATTTTGGTGAGGTTCTTTTCTTTGACACCACATATCGCAAGAACGTATATGAAATGTTATTTGAGTCATTTACTTGAGTAAACCACCACATGTAGTCAATCCAGTTTGGTTGTGCACTCCTATTGGATGAGACAGAAGAATCTTTTCAGTGGGTTTTTCAGACTTGGCTTGCAGCCATGGGTAGGCGTGCCCCATCTTCAATCATCACAGATCAAGAAAGAGTTATGACAGCGGCTGTTGCGAAGGTATTCCCAAATACACGACATAGATTTTGCATATGACACATTTTGAAAAAATTCCCTAAAAAACTTCCACATGTTTATTTCAAGAGGTCATCTTTCAAAAAATCTATTAAAATGTGTGTTTGGGAAACTTATATTCTTAGTGCTTTCAAAACAAAGTGGAAGGAATTGATGTCTACATATGAGTTGGTGGAGAATGAATGGCTCATTGGACTATACAAGATTCGAGAAAAATGGGCACCGGTTTATCACTTGGATACTTTCTATGCTAGCACTAATACTACCGGGTGTTCCGAAGGCATGAATTCTTTTTACAAGAATTTTTTCTGTTTAACTACAACTCTTAGAGAGTTTGTGTTAAAAAAATGATAGACGTTTGAGTAGAATTGTTGAAAGAGAAAAAAAGAGAGGATTATATTACAAAACACTAGGATTGCATTGTTGATAGTAATGCCTTCTCTTGAAGAGTGCATCAAAAGTGTATATGAGGAATGTGTATGATAGGTTCAAGAAAGAATGTGAGAAAGCTCGAGCTGAGTATGTCTTGGATGATGATGAAAAGGGTAGTGATGGCTACATGACCTACACTTACAAGTCTCGAGTGGAAGGTCATCAGTGTGAGTGGAAGGTGAAGTTCAACCCAGCCACAAAAGAAGGTAACTGTGAATACAAACTTTTTGAGTTTCTAGGGATATCCTGTGGACACCTTGTCAAGGTTTTTCAGTGTCGTGATATGGAGATACCCGATCACTTTATTCTAAAGAGATAGATGAAAAGGGCTAACAAATATAGAGTTGAGTATGACGGTGGACTAGCAAGTGGCCATGAGAGTTCTGAGGTATTGAGAACTATCCAACTTCAGATGGTTGCCAATCAATTAGACTCTAAAGCGACTGAAATAGATGAGATTTACTAATTGATGTTGAAAAGATTACAAGAACTATCACTGGAGCTCAAGAAAATAAAGAAGACTAATGACGGGAGCAAGATTTCAGTTGTCGATTCATGCACTGTCAATGAAATCTCACAACCTGTAATTGATGCCTCACAAGTTTTACTTATGAATCCCAACATCTCACAAACTAAAGGAAGGAAAAAAGAAGTGAAGGTTTACAAAAGTAGTACTAGAATAAAAGGAAGTATGGAGAAAGGCATTACAAATGCTAACAAAGAGAAAACAGGCAGGAGATGTCCTTGTTGTAACCAGGTTGGTGTTAATCATAACAAACGAAATTGTCCACAAAATCCAAATAGGAAGAAGGGGATAAGTAATTAAAGTGATTTCCGTAGTTTTCATTCATTCCTAGTATACTAAATTTTCTTGTTTCAAGTTCACTTTAAAATTGACATTTGTCATCACTTTCTTACTTGACAGTTATTGATAAGGAGATTGAGGATGTGGACGATGATAGAGATGACGACGACAACAAAGATAGAGATCGTGATGAAGATAACAACTAAAGGATTTGTAATTTGGAATTTGAAGTTAGAATCGTTTGAAGTATGAATTTGAATTTGAATTTGATTATGGTTTTATGTATGTTATGTATATGAATATGAAGTTGAATTAATGTGCGTATATGACTTTGAAGTTATGTATATGAATTTGAATTTGAATATGGTTTTATGAATATGAAGTTGAAGTTATGTGCGAATATGAATTTGAATTTGAATATGGTTTTATGTATATGAATATGAAGTTGATGTTATGTGCGTATATAAATTTGGTTTGGATATGAAATGAACAAAATCAAATAAAAAAATTTACTTGGATTTTGGTCCAAACGACCCAGCCAGGTCACATAAAAGAATCCAAAACAATCTCAACAGATCGTTCCCAAACACATCTTGCCTTAAAGACCTATGCAGATTGCTCGCCTAAGACCTAAACGACCTCACCAGATCGTTTAGGTATACACCTGAATGACCCAGCCATGTCGTTGAGGAGAAGGTTTTACCAGACACAACTGGCCCTAACGACCTGTGCAGATCGTTCTCCTATAGACCTAAATGACCTCACTAGATCGTTTAGGTATACACCTGAACGACTCAGCCATGTCATTGAGGAGAAGGTTTTACCAAATAGATGTGGCCCTAACGACCTATGAAGATCATTCTCCTATAGACCTAAACGACCTCACCAGATCGTTTAGGTATACACCTGAACGACCCCATGCCAATATTTCACACATACAACTACACCGATATTTTAGAAAACAAAAACTCGAAAATGGTCGAGACAAATCATTTCTCATCTTATCATGTGATGTCACTACCGTGATGTCTCAGGCATGCAATAGTTGGACGGCATGGCTGAGTCCCTTGAATGATAGTTATTGATGAGGAGATTGAGGATGTGGACGATGATATAGATGATGATGATGATGACGAAGATAGAGATGGTGATGAAGACAACGACTGAAGGATTACCCATAGTTGAAGAAGTTGAAGTTATGTATAGTGGCGTTTAAATTAGGTGTATACATAAACGTTTCAAGAGGTTTTTAATACAATTTGTTTTAGAATTTGAAGTTATGTATAATGACGTTTTAATTTGGAATTTGAAGTTGAAGTTATGTATATGAAGTTATATGCATATATGAATTTGGTTTGGATATGAAATGAACAAAATCAAATAAAAAATTTGCTTGGATTTTAGTCTAGACGACCCACCTAGGTCGCACAAATGCATCCAAAACGATCCCCAAATATCGTTCACAGACAAATCTGGCCTTAACGACCTATGCAGATCGCTTGCCTATAGTCCTAAACGACCTCACCAAATCGTTTGGATGCATACTTAAACAATCTGACGGGGTTGTTTAGGTCTAAAGGGCAATGGTCTATAGAGGTCATTTAGAGAGATGTTGAGCGGTTTGAAGAGATCGTTTTGAATACTTCTCTGTGACCTGACTAGGTCGTTTGGACCAAAATTCAAGCAAAACTGATTTCTTGATTTTCTTCAAATTCATATTCAAATTCATATACATCAAACCATATTCAAATTCAAACTTAAATTCACATTCAAATTCATATTCAAATTCACATTCAAATTCATATTCATATACATCAAACCATATTCAAATTCAAACTCAAATTCACGTTCAAATTCATATTCAAATTTAACGTGAAATTCAAATGCACATTTTTATATTCAAATTCATATACATAACTTTAAATTCAAAATTCATATAAAATAACTTCAGACATATAAATTAAAACTTCAAATTCCAACCTCAAATCATAATCCCTAACCAAACCCTAATCCAACTTCAAACCCTAATCCAACTTCAGACACAATCACGACGGCAATGCCCACCAATGAACTTGCACCGGGCCAAGTTTTCCGCTTCGTGGAATGATAATCGCTCTCTTGCATATGTAAAAATATACGTTTTCACATGCACTCGAATACAACCGTTCAAATACCTAACTCATGTGTACGTTGTAATACACTTCGAGTAAGGAAATCGTTCCACCTAAAGTCTAGAGCATTTGCTTGTAGATACTTCACTAGAGTTTCTACCTAGGGAATTTTTGAGAAAGATTTCTGGTTGATTAATTACAACAACTTAACTTGAAAAGATTTTAGAATTGAACTTAACTTGACTTGCTTTTAACTTAACTTGATTGGAAAGAAAAGACAATACAAAGGAAATTCTACTTATTACTTAGAATTGAAAAGATTTTAAATTAATTACATAGATTTGAAAACATTACAAGCTTATATAAAACTTAACATGTATGGAAACTTTTAAACTCCATTACAAAACTAAACTACAGAGCAAAATTGTGCCTGGCTACTGAAGACATCTTTTTATAGCAAAAGGAAGTGCTCTTTTTCTTTGCATCTACGTAAATTCCCAATGCTCAATTGCATCATTTAATGGTCCATTTGATTTTCTTGATTCAGACCATTTCTTTGTGTGCCACCTAATCGAAGTTTTACGCACAAACTTTGTTTCCATCAAGACTTGGTGCCAAATTTTCCATTTCATTTGAATTTTTGTGCCGTCATAATGGACTTTGTTGCACCTCATTACTTTTGTTGCAAAAATGCATCGAAACTTTTGCCACCTGTGCCAATCAAATGAGACTTTTGTGCCAAGTTATGCACAAAAGTCTTTCATGCAATTTAGCTCGTGCGAACGCTTTGACGTGTGAGCTTGATCACTAATTTCTGTGGGTCTGCATATTGGGTCCCTTATATCTCTGCCAGTGGCGGGTCCAAAAATTGAATTTTTACAAAGTCTCGCCTATGTGTAAAGCTTGTCGCACTGATCGTTCTGATGGTTCATTTTCCGCCATTGGAGTCTAGGTTTAGAATATATGGGCTTCTGAAGTTTGATGATTTTCGGCATGTTCATCCTATTTTGACTTGAAATTGTCCCTTTTTGCTTCCCTAGGCTTTAGTTGGGCTTAATGTGGGCTAAATTGGAAACTTCATGTAGACACCCTATTCTGTGCTTAAATTCTGGGTTTTATCCTCATTTTCATGTTGATTGCTCTAACTTGCAAAAGTGATATTAACTCTTTTTGTGGTGTAAAGGATCGATGATTCTTCTCCGTTCGGTGTTAACTCAAATCCTTACTCATGATTCTTCGTTTGTTTAGTTCAAGTAGGGATTCGTTCCAACCTAAAGTCTAAGACAACATTACAACTTTAGTGTGCTATTTAGGAAACTAGTGAGTAAGTTTTTGATATATGCTAAGTATTGATTTGTTTTAAATCTTAACGGACACTTAACATGCGAGATACGAAAACGGAACAACTAAGATTTTTAACAAGGTA
The DNA here is from genome assembly GCF_015680905.1 of Coptis chinensis. Classification (NCBI taxonomy): domain Eukaryota; kingdom Viridiplantae; phylum Streptophyta; class Magnoliopsida; order Ranunculales; family Ranunculaceae; genus Coptis; species Coptis chinensis. The sequence continues at coordinate 58,854,938 of NC_141463.1, forward strand.
TTTAAAGAGAGAAAAAGGGTGGAGGATTATGCTACTCATGCAAGGTCTTATTATATTCTCTTAGAATCAGATTATTACCATCTCTAAGCCGTTTTGGGTTCATTATCAAATCCTAAACGGATTGAGCGTCGATCCTTAGCAAGATGAACTCATTTCTAAGTCCATTTCCCTAGTATGAGGAGTTAAACTGATATTTCATCTCTGAAATACCATTTCAACTCCTGGACTCATACAACATAATCCTATTAAATAGAGAAAAAGAGGTTAAATAGGACCTGCGAGCGTGCAGCTAGCCTAGGCATGAAAAGGGTGGCGCACGTGAGTCATTCTCAACCTCCAAGCCTCAAGTTTGGCCGGACACTACCATTTTGGGGTAGGATGCTACATTGGTCCTTAGTTCTGAGCAGTGAATCCTACTTCTAAGAAACATATTCGAATCCTCACATGAGCATCATTAACTATTTAGTTGTTTCAGTCCAATGTTTCTTAGAATTTTGTTAGCTAACAAAATGATTTCTATTGGAAACATGATAGGGAACATATGACCTATCTAAAGAAACAAGATCCCCGCAAGTCAAGAAAACCGACATTGTTACAAGACGAACACAATCGTACCTTTGGTAGTTGGCTTAAAGAAAGGGTAAATGATCGACTTAGCGTCTTTTCAGCATAATAAACTATTAGTATGACTAACTTTTATTTTAAAACAATCAGGTGTTGGAGGAGCGACTTAAGCCTGAGAATAAGGTATCATATGCCTTAAATTGGATATCTAAAGGTCTTTTGGCACATGTTTTAAAATATTCTACCTTTGTCATTAATGGTCACAGTTTTTCGACAAAGGATCGTGATGCTTCACGAGTCACTCAAAATAGTGGAGTTTCTCTATTAGCAACAACACCACAGATTTCAAGTTCAAAGGATCAAAATCCAATAGTCACTAACATGTCATTCTACGGTGTTCTTGTTGAGATATGGGTGTTCGACTATGTTGCCTTCAAAGTTCCAGTGTTCAAGTGTGACTGGGTGGATAGTAAAAATGGTGTCAAGACTGATGATATGGGTCACACATTAGTTGATCTTGGAAGAATTGGCCATAAGTCAGATTCATTTATATTTGCATCACAGACGAAACAAGTTTTCTATGTACCTGATCAAGTTGATCCTAGTTTATCAGTGGTTCTAGAATCTCGGCAAAATTACCAGGACTACGGAGATTAAGATGACCTCAATGACATACTTGATCAAGTTGAAGTATTGCCAAGTGTTGAATCATTTGATGCTACTGATGAATCTCAATCAAATTACATGCGAGAAGATTGTGAAGGGATTTGGGTTAGTAGCTAAAAGTTTAATTTTAGAATTTTCAATTTAACTTATAGTTCCACTCCACTAGTGAACTGTTCTAAATAGGAAATAATATATTCTCTATATACTTTTGAGTTGTCATGTTATATTTGGTTGAGCTTGTTTCTTTCATTTTTATTAATATTATTATTATTTTCTATCAACGTGAAGTAGATTTGCATAATATGCCTATTAGTTATATTCTTTTTGCTATGAGATGGATTAAGATAATCCTTCATTGAATTATATTCGAGGTTGTGACAAATTCGTGGTCATTCGTTCTTGACTTAGGTAAGTAATGTTTATTATGGTTAAGTACGTATGCTTAATTTTATTCACTTTTTGTTGTTTTTTCTTGTGGTAAACTAAAAATTGCGACATGTGTGCTTTTAATAGGTTTTGAAGCTTAAGCAATGGACCCTAAAACAAGTGATGGTTCACTTAAAAAAAGGAAGAGAAGACATTTCGCTGTGGTACCTCCCGGTGAAAAAAATGTGAGAGGTCAAACAGTGTCTCACGACATGAATAAGCAATGGGATGGTATAAAGATTGTAGTGGAGTTTCATGAAAATTCCATGCCTATCGGAGAAGTGGTTCAAAAAAAAGTTGCTACTTGGGCAGTTGCATTGGTTAGAGGTGTTGTTCCACTAGCTGAATATCCAAATTGGTTTAAAGTGCCTGAACCCATGAAAGAGGATTTATGGGTAGGAATGGAAGTAAGTGTTTATTGAGCTTATCGTTGTTGAAGTGGTTATTAAATTCTTTTGCTATTTTATTTGTAAACTACAATTTGTTTAATTGAATATTTGTAGTTGAGATTTATTCTAGATGTAAAATATAAAAAGAAAGCAATATCCCATTGTGGTGTATTATGGAGGAGGTTCAAGACTCATCTGACAAAAGAATTTGTCAGACCATACTTAGATGATCTAGAACTGCTAGAAAATCCACCATATTTGTGGGACGTTTATCTAGACATCAAGAAACCGGATATGATTGGCTGAAATTTGTAATGATTAGATGTTCAGAAGAATTCCAGGTTAATACTGTTTTACTTATAATTTCCACTAAAGAATATTTTGGAGGCAAGTTAAGATAAATTGATTCTTTTTTCCTTCAAAACCTTTAGGAGTTGAGCAAGTTGCAAGCAGAGAGAAGGGATATGAACGAATATGACCATCGAATAGGCAAGGATGGTTATGCTGGCCTCTTCGATAAGATGGTAATCGATTATATATGCTTTTCTAGTATAATTTGTTTTCTAAGGATTTTGTTGTGTATTTTTTTAGCTGCCCAATTAGAGTATGAAGCTACTTTTACCCAGCCTAAGTTCTTTGCCACCACTTGGATCACAAGTTCCTCCCCCTCCCACCAAAATTCAAAATAAGATTTAAAAATTGAAATGTGAATATGATCAATCCTTACATTTCTAATTCCCCAGAACGTATATAGGGTAGTGGTATCATCATATGATCCATTGAACTCAACTTAGTGATATCATCATCTGCCAAGTTCAGGTGTTCCCTAATTTTGGAGTAACTCAACCTATCTGATCCATTGAACAAAAGCAGCACAAAAGCTAGATAAGTCGACACAACCAACTCGATTGTCTTTTGTTTGAACTTACCACTAATGATGTAAGTACCAAGTGAGTATATCCAACTAAGTCTCCTGTGTTTGGTTTTTGTTGCATAGTACTCTTTGAAGGCCTCCACACACTTAACCATCTTAGTGGGTAATCTCATATCAGCTGATTTGTTGCTTAATTGGCCAGCATCCAATAGTTAAGACAGTCAAGTTCAAGTCGATTCCAGGATGTGCCTTAGGATTTTGTTCGAGATTCTCTGCAAAGCTGACCTATTGCTCCCTTGCTAATGTTAAGTCTGTCACCATGCCCTCCATCTTTGAAGTAAACTGTCCACCAAATTGCAGGTTCAGCTTTGCCAAAATACTCTGTTCATGGTCATTGCTTACACTAGTACCAAAAAGGAGCTTGCGAGCAAGTATTTTCCTACAAAATTCAGCAAAAAAGTGTTTGTCACTTACGTAAGAAAGCAACTTGACAGTCTTCTTCAGTGTTTACTCAATAACTTCCTCACTCGATTTATGGGTCCCCCGCCCCCCGCCTTTCTTCAGGACATTGTTGTAGAAAGTAGATAATACTTCTGCACTTGAACTGCTACCAACACTCTTGTTATAGAAGACTTCGAAAGCATCTTTGCTGGACACTGTTCAGAACTCCAGTGAATCATCCTCGAATTAGATGGACTGTTTCTTTAAACATGCTTTTGTCAGAGTAGTGTATTGTCGAAGTCAGCTTTTGTCGAGAATGAAAAAGGCAATTGCACTTACATGCCCCGAACTCATAAATCTTCAGACTACTTTAAGAACAAATGCAAGACTAGAACAAATGCCCTGATCTCGTTCCCTTGAAGCAAGACTAGAACAAATGCATTTTCAGGCTTGTTCTTAAAATAGTTCCAAGTGCAAATGATGCTTAGAGTTCTCCCATTCCCTAGACATCATGACAACATGTAGATATATCTAATATTTTAATCTCTAAAATTGTATTATATATTCTAACATTATTTGTGTTCTTTGACTTGTGATGATAATAGAAAGCAGCGGGAGTATCGATTGATCCTAAAGATAGACATGTCATGTGGCTACTAGCACGACAAGACAATAAGGGTGAATATTCAAATGATGCTACTAAGGAGATAGATGAAAAAAATTGTAAGTTCCAAATTTTATTAAAAATACTTCTAATTAGTGGGAAGGTACTTAATGAGCTTCTCATTCCATTATCTTACAGGAAGTACTCAAACATGATAAAAATGAAGGAAAGTTGGTAACAAAAGGTAGTGAAGATATTCTTACTTTGGCATTGGGAACCGCTGAGCATAGTGGCTGAGTTAGGGCGGGTGAAATGTATTGTACTACAACTACGTACTTTAATCTCCCTAAGCGTAGATCAAATAAAGAATATACTAAGAAATTGGAGGTGCAGTTGCGAGAGAAAGATGATCACATTGTGACATTGAAGAAATCACTGATAGAGTTGCTTAAACAACAAGCATTGGTTAACTCACCAATAGATGAAACATTGAGTGAGTTGCTTAAGAAGCACATAGGAATGCTCAACTCCACACCAATAGAAAATGTGGCGTCCAATAGTGCTAATAGTGATAATAGACAGGGGTTGTTAGCCCAAGCTCAAAATCGCAATTCATGTAGCCAACAGGTACAAACTTTGTACCTTTGTACCTTTAATTCTATATGTTGGTTTCCTAAGCCTTTTAAGCACTGTGTGGTTGTTGACTTCACTTTTATTCAATTAATGCGTAGTCAAAGGAAGTCGGTAAAACAAAGCATACCATGGCATTGTCGAGACCAAAGGTGAAAAAAATTCAGGTACGTATTTAAAATCTATGGCTTATGTTTTATAGTATTTTAGGATAGACTCTATATGTGATTGTATATATTGTTCTGTTATGCATTTTATTTTCCCTACTAACTTGGCTTGGCTTTGTATTCATTGTATAGTCAAAAGCAATCAAAGAAAAAGGCATTGTAGCAACATCAAAATTTATTCCTATAAATGGGATGATGGTAAGTATCTGCCTATTGAAGATTAAGACATATGTTTATGTTTCAACAAGTCCTACTATTTTTTTAATTTCTTTATTTTTCATAGTTCCAAAAGTGTAAATTGGCTTTGGGATCAAAAGACAATGTTGTTGCCAAAGGAAGTATTTATCCAATGACAGAGGCATCAACATCTATGCATTACTTGACTCTCCCAGATGCATATGTACGTGTGTCGATTGAAAAAGCATTGTCTGGTGGTGCCCTTCTCCCGTTACCTAATGGATCTGGTGAACATTCATGTGTGAAAGATGCAGTTGGTTCATTTGTGGCTTGGCCAAAGGAATTCGTGATACTTGAAAATGTTGTGGTGAGTGTGTTAACAATATTTTACATACGTATAGTTTTTCTATGATCACTATCACAATATCAATCTTGCTCAATGATATGATAACGTATATGTTAGGAAAGGCATGTTCCATTGAGAAATGGTGGTAAGGAAAATAAGCTCACAATATTTTATCAAACTGTGGAAAAGAAGTTGGGGGATAATGGATTGATAATTGTTCCACTGGTTGGAACTCTTTTTATCGATGAGATGGACGATATAACAATGAGTATGGATGAGCTAAGTGATGTGTGTCACATGGGACAGTTAGTGTCCTCTTGCTTGATAACATACATTAGGTGAGAACTCTTGGTTTGCCATTTAAAATTCATTCTTGTTAGATACAATAAAATCTAATTGATTTATATATGGTTTAGACACTTGTATACTACTTATGGGATTGCTCGAGCAAAATATGCATTTGGAAACCCTCAAAGCATTAATGTTCTTACAAAGGATGATGGTAAGACACGATACATTCAAGAGTTGGCTAGTAGTATCCATGGCAACCGCGTGCTTTTAATTCCTTATAACACAGGGTACGTGTATTTTTTTTTTATGAAATAATTTTTTATTTTTGTAAAAATTTATTTAATTTAATTATAGTTGATTTATCGCAGCGGGCATTGGGTTTTAATAGGTATTGACATACCATCGATGGAAGTGTACTAGTTTAATTCTCTTGAAGTGAACCAAACCCATATATGAAATTAGAGAAACATGTGAGTACCCTTTTTAATTTCTTTGACTTGGGGGCTAGCTATTTGGATATGGTCTTTAGCAATAGTGCCTTGAATTGCACTCGTTTCCTTTATGAATAAGTCCTTCGGTTCAAACGTTTGGTTGATTATGAATTTAAATAAGTTACAAGCAAGGCTGACTATTTTTTTTTTCGTTCTTATTGCAAAAATCTTGCAATTGTTAGTGCAATCAAAACAGTTAACTTGTCTCAAGGAACCAAATCCAAATTGGAACTATGTGAAGGTAAACAACTATTTTCCATTAAAAGTGCAATGTGTATCTTTGTTATTGGTTACATATATATAATTGATTGTTTTATATACTTTCTTATGAAGTGCCCGCAACAAAAGGAGGTTATCTTATGTGGTTACTATGTGATGCTCTTTATGCTGCACTTTATCGAGGATCCTGGGTCTACCAATAAAAAAGAAGGTGAATAGAGTTATCATGTTATTTAATACATCACATCAACATAAACAAAAAAAATATGATATTGAAAAAAGTATGTTATAAAAAAAAAATCATAATCCATTAACTTTTTTCTTTACTCACTTAGGTGATGGAGTTGGCTAGCAAGGACACGTACATGATCTAGGGAAATAGATGTACTTCGTCAGGATTTCATTGACTTTATTGACCAATTTATCCAATAGATCATCACAGCTATTTGTGGAATGTATTATCTGGGCTCTATTGGCTTATATTAATTATAACTATTTTCTAATTTATTTTTTGAGCTACCCATGGAGTAGCTAGCTAGCTAGCTTGTTAAGGAGTCCAAGTAGCCGCTAAGGTGTACGTTGGAACAATTTAGTTGTTAATCTTCAGTTTTTTCAATAGTTTGGTATTAGGAGAAATGAGAAGAGTACAAGATGAACTCGTTCTGAATTTGGATCTAAGCGTCGAAATGGATTTCATTAAGTATGGATATAAGATTAGTCATAACCAACTCAACAATAAAGCAAACACTGAATTTATAATCAATGGAAACTTTAGGAAATATGGTATATGTATACATTGTAAATATCATTTGTTAAGGGTGTAGACCTTTCGATAGCTATGGGACTCGGATGTATGTATTTTAATTGTGTTTTCGGTAATGACTTTGTACGATGTGCTTTGATGATTTGGCATTAGTCAAGACATTTAAGTACGTTGGCGTACTAAGTCATAATGTTGAAGTGATTTCATTTTTGTAAGCCAGTTATTTGACTGCTCTGGCATCTGTCGAGACGGTTAAGTAACTGGGTTAACCAATGAGAAATATATGATTGTGATTTTCAAGTTATGACAGGTTTATATTTATGAAATGTCGAAAATATAGAGGAGATGCTGCCGAAATTTTACTATAAAAATCACGTGTCATAGGTTTGTAATTGTTTGAGTTTTGGGGCGTTATATATTTGCTTGTTCCAAAACTAGAAAAGAGTTTTGTTCAGTATTTGTATTTTGTACTAGAAAAGGGCGTTGTACTGTATTTGCATTTTGTACTATAATGAATTTTGTCGCTTTACGATATATTAAACTGTACCTAACTACTTCCAATTATTTTTTTTTGTTTTTTCTTTTTTTGTAGATTGAACATAATAGAACACGGCTATGATGGCTAGATGGATGGATAAAAGCTAAGCTAGACGTGAAATCATTTTCTCACATGGTGTTAGACTAGACTAAGGTGATTAGGTTTTATTTTGTGGCCGGGTTTCTGTTTTGTATTTTGGATAGTTTGTTGGTTGGTTGTAAACTGATGTTGGATAATGGAATTATTTAGTAATGAAATGAAATTGTTTTTGAGATTGTTAGTTGTGTTTTATCGATGTGGATGACAATGATTTTATATAGGTCAATAGTTCTACATTTTTTTTTCCGATCGAAATAGGTGATCCACTAAAATTGACACAATAAGGGATCCAATTTTGTGCGGTTTAAAGAAGAACCAACACAACAACTCTATTTTTTGTGTCAGTTTGTGCTTTCCCTAGAACAAATTTACATGTGTGCAAGGCTAAAACTGACACAAGTAGTACACCTGTTGTGTTAGTTTATACTTAAAAACCGACACAAGTAATATATCTATTGTGTCGGTTTGATTAAAAACCTGTTGTGTCACCACTACTTATGTCACTTTGTAAATCAGAAAAATCCGGCACATCAGCCTTGTTGTGTCACTTAAAAACCGACACAACAAGTCTTTTTTTTTTAGTAGTGATAGTTTAAATTAAATGATTAGAGAAGGAGGAATATTACCTTAAATGCATGCAAAATTACATCACCTAAAATCTGTATAATTTATATCCTTAACAAAACAAATAAGAGTGATGATTCATAAGGATCAATAGTTACTACAACGACTAAATATTTGTCATGTGCTCAATCCGTAGAGTTGCACGTCTCCAAAAAGGCACAAAAAATGTGCTAAAGTGGAATGCATGAGTCACATGTACAAATGGCACGATTGAAAATAAATTAATAAATAAAAAAGAAATAAACAACAATTAATAAAATAACAAGAACTAGAATCAATAGTTTCATTGTTTATTGGAATACAAAGTTTGTCTTGGTCGTAAAAAACATAAGAGTGATAAAGCCATATTAGATAATTAAGTACATGAGTGATCATAATTTTTACTAATTTGAGCCTAAATAAAGTATTTGAGCAACACCGTTTTAATTTTGGGCGGCCTCTCTTTTAAACATCTATTTGTGAAAATGTCATTGAAAATGGCTTAAGGTATATTGGCCAAACTTAAGAAAAGAACCAATACAGCGCACCGAATACGTAAAGGACGGTGAATAAGTCATTAAAGTTCAAAACTAGATCACAAAAGAGCGAACAAGTCCATAAGGTTTAGGACCTTCTTTCTCTCCAAATCCTCTCAAGCTTAAACCAAATACCTAATATCTTCCATTCCTTCCTTACAACCGATACCACCTGATCACCTAAATAAAATAGAAACCCGAATTCAATCGAAACTTCGACAACTCGATTCTCTTTCTTATTTTTGGTATTCTTTTCCTTATCGAATGCAAACTCGAATTCACCACGTTATCTAGAGAATATAAATTAAAAAGAGAATCCAAAATTGGGGAATCGCTTAGAACTGGAATTGGAGAAACTATGAGTGGTGATGTTTAGTGCAGCTAGAGGTAGAAGATAGACGCGATGAGTGAAAGAAATAGTATCGGGGCCTTCTTTGTTTTCTATAATAATACCCTAGTCAATTGGGCGTTTTTAGTTTTTAGGCCCAAGTGGTTATCGATTAGGAATAGGTCCGGAATAGAGAAGAATTTCAGCTTACTAAAACACAACTTAAAACAAACGCATCACGCACAACAGTTCTAAGCTTCTATCAATCTTATTTTTATTCCTAAAAACTAATTAATCACTCACTCCATAAACTATTGATATTCTAAGAAATTAAAAACAACTAAGCGCTCATGACAGTAAGAAATAAACTTAACTATACTTCTACCCTCTTTCTAATATTATACCATAACCACTTAAAACTAATCAATTCTCCATACTCTTGATGTTTAAAGCTCTTCCCCGAATCTGTTGTGGTGATAGGATAGATAATATAGAGATGTAGAAAGTGTTGAAGTAGTGAACTTAGAAGACTCGACAACTTTCAGAAGTGCTCCACTTCTCTCCTAGTCATGATCGCAAAGCTACAACTTTCTGACGCTGGGCAGATTTCTACTCTTTTCTAAACTCAAAATATATAGACTACCAGATTCTCTTCTTTCTTTGTATGAATTTATTTAGTCTTTTAGGTTATGTTGGACTATCCTAAGTCCTCTGATCCTAGTTAAAATGGAATTAATATAAAACTAATGATAGTTGAAGTGGAAATAGGAAAATCTTTTCTTATATAGTTTAAGCAATTTGAGTTCAGTGAGGTCTTTACTTCATGTCTACATGATAGTTGCAGGTACGCATTTTATTAGTTCAATTGCATTGTCATGAGCTATTGATTAAACTATCTATTTAAGCTACTTGGGTTGCCTCCCATAAGCACTACGTTTAACGTCGACAACCGACACAAAGGGGGAAAAACTTAAGATTACCCCCCCCCCCCCAACTAAATTAGGTAATTAATTTTCTAAATTTGTGGGTCTTTTATAGTCAAATTCCCTAGACTTAAAACTTGTTTGTAATCCAATTTTTGCTCTTTTTATCTTCCTCTTCCATGCGTGATCCTATAAATTTTAGTAGAGGGCGAGCCATCCTAATTAAATTTTTTATAAATTTACAATTAAAGCTACTGTAACATAAAGATGCTCGAATGTCTTCTATTTTTGCATGAGGTTGACCAGTGTCTAGCAATGTATTGATATGGTGTATAACACTATCCTTGTTATAATTCGTGCCTAATTGTGATACACATGATAAAAACGGATCTTTGTAGTGAGTGTTCCTAAAACTTTTATTAGCTATTGTGTGTATTGCACATAGATCATCTATCTTTTCCGTATCATCGTCAGGGTTTCTAAATAATGTAAAAATGTTTACATCTACTCTCATATTCCCAAAAGTTATGGACATGTTCCCATTTTTACAATTAATTAAAGCTTCTGCTGTAGCTAAGAATGGTCTACCCAAGATGATAGGAATTTGGTTTCCATTTGTAGGTAAAGTGTCAAGAACTATAAAATCAACGGGGTAATAAAAATCAGAGACCTTGATAATCACATCCTCTATTCTCGTGGAATCTTAATAAATCTATCAGCTAACTGTAGTCTAACATTTGTTGGTTTCAAGTCTCTTAACCACAGTTGTTTATAAACTGAGTATGGTAATAAATTCACAGTAGCACCTAAATCCAATAATGCTTGATCAATGTAGTCCTCTCCTATTCTACATGTAAATGTAGGACTACCGGGTCCTTATGTTTGACTACGGCTTGGTTCTGTAGAAAGGATGAACAACTTTGTGCAAGGAAAGCGTCCTTTGGGATATTTGTTTTCTTCTTTACTAGGTCTTTTATGAATTTGGCATACGAAGGCATTTGTTTAATTACGCTTAGAAAAGGAATATTGATATGTATATTTTTAAAAATATTAATGATCTCATTATATTATATTTCCTTTTTGTTATCTTTTAACCTAGAGGGAAATGGTGCGGATGGAATTTTTTCGGTTACCTACTCTTTGGTTTTCTCAGTTTCAACTGGCTTTTCCTTATCTTTTGTTATAACAACTTCATCAGAATCAGGTATGTCAACTTTCTTATCTACTTTCTTTCCTGACCTAAGGGTAGATATCGAGTTAACTCCTTCTGTGGGTGTGGATGAAGGGGTGGTTTCAACTTGATAAACATTTCTACCTTTTAGGTTTTGTTCAGGTTGGCTTGGTAAGGTTCCTTTGGGTAAGTCTACTAGACTAGCTAGTATCTGATTGAATTGTTGGCTCATATGTTGAGTTATTTGTTAAGCCATAACATCGAATTTTTGGTCAATTCTTTTGAATTCACTCTCGGTTTTGGTGGCTAAAGCTTCCATGGTTTCATCTGTGGTGTTGGGTTGGGTTTGGTAATTAGTCATAGGATCTATGGATAATTCTCTGTTTATGTTGTTCATGTTTGGTTATTGTTGTTATTGTTGTTGTTGTTGTTGTTGTTGTGGGTAATACTGTGGAGAAGGTACTACTGTGCCTTTATTAATGTATTCTTGCCTATTGTTCTCTTGATAACCCTGAAAACCATATTGGTTTTGCTGTAGAGACATATTTTGTCTCTATTGATAATTATTTAGTGGATCCTGGTTATAGTTGTTACTAAAGTTATGGGCAACAAATATTGGACAAACTAGTGTATCATGATCTGTGGCGAAACAACTTTCACAAAATTGATTGACACTCATTGCTTGTTTAGGTTGATTATTCATTGGAGGGGTTGAAGTAAATGAATCAAATTTCTTGTTTAAGTTTTCAATTCTTATGGTTAAACTAACTAGTGTGGTTTTTAATTCTTGATCACTATCGTTTCTAACATCATACATACCTGGTTTTTTAAAACTCATCCCCCATCGACACGTGCCATGTCCTTAGGGTCACTATTTGCCCAATCCTTAGAACTCTTAGAAAAGTTTTGCAAGAAAGTGTAGGCTTCATCAGGAGTAAGACTCAGTAAGACCCGTAAATCTTCCTCCATTTATTGGTTAAATTAACTGACAGTTCATAGGTGAAAGACCTTTTAAAAAGTAATGTACTATATTAAGTTTGTCAAAACCATGATGTGGACAACGAACAAGTAAATCATTAAATCTATCCCATGTTGTATGAAACTATTCATTAGGTTTTCCTTTGAAGGTTGAAATAGCCAATTGCATGGCTTCAGTTTTACGTAAAGGGTAATATTGTTTCATAAAATTTTGTGATAGTTGCTCCTAAGTAGTTATAGAATTAGAGGGCAGAGATCTATACCAATATAGTGCGGCATCTTCAAAAGTCAAGGGGAACAACCTTAATCTAGTTTCTTCAGGGGAAAGATGAGGTGCTTTAAAAGTACTTAATATTCTCAAGAATTTACTTAGATGTTCTTCATTTGTTTTTCCATAGTATTTTGGCAGCATATTAAGAATGGTGGGCTTAATCTCATAGTTATGTTCATTGTCGGGCATCACTATGCAGTTCGGTGGTTGAACCGAGATAAGTTGAAATAAGGTGCTAAGAGTTTTTTTATCAGCCATTACAGCTAATGTAGATGGTGTAGGTGGTGTAACTAAGTCTACTAGTGGTGTGTGTGTCTCAGATTCAGAATCAGATCCTGAGTTCGATGGTGTAGTCTCCTCCAAAACCAGAATTGGAAGATTGTTACAAGAATTTGCTCTTCTGATTAAACGTTTATGAGGTAAATCATGAAACCAAGTTTTCAAGCACTAGACAATTAAGCTATATAAACTAATCTAATATGCACTTAATTAACTAAATTATATTATCAAACTATATTAGACTGACTATTAATGCTAATTATAAAATCGCTAACAGAAGATTCACGGTGGAAGAGAAGTACTTACTGTGATAGCAAACAAAACAAGTCCAAATTTTTTGAAACTTTTATAACAGCTATCTGATATGTCCAGGAAGTAGCCTGTAAAATTTCAGAGTAATCAAAGCTTGCAAAGTCCCTCTTCTCTACTGTTTAATCCTGCAAAGTCCAGTGAAGAAGTTTTCTGCACACACTTTAAAAAATTGATTGATTAAATAAGTAAAACAGCACTAAATATCACGAAATATGTACTGGAGTCTCCTGACGTGTCAGGGATGATCCTGTGAAATTTTTGGATTATTTGGAGTTTTACAGATCCTTCTTCTCGACTGTTCTTCCAGAGACCTTGGTCCTGAAAAACTGCAGCAACACAATGAAAACAAGCAGCTAGTTAAGTTGTCAAAACAGGTCAAACAATAGCCAAATTTTTACTGGAATCTCCTGACGAGTCGAGGTTCCTCCTGTGAAAAATTTAGAATTTTTGATAATGTTCAAATAACTCTGCTCGACAGTTTTTACAGATGCTTGCGTCTTGAAAACTGAAAATGGGGTACTGCAAAGACGATGTTAGTTACCCAGATAAGACAAATACGAAAAATTCAAAAACTTTCTAGTAAATTACCGAATCATTACAGATCAACTCTGTAAAATTTCAAAATTTTTTAGAATATATAAATATGTTTTTTGTACCGTTCTTTTCTGTCAAACAAACACCAAACTTTATGAAAATACTTTTTACTATGCAAATCTAATTTAATTATGATAAATTAATCTAATTATGCTGAATATGCAATTTATACTATATGAATTCTTAAATTAATGTAATCTAAATTAAATATTCTATTACCTAATCAATTTAGACCGGGCAGCGGCGCCATTGAAAAAGTACGAAACACGTAATTATTTATGTTGTTTGTGTTACGCATCTTTTACAAATCTTACTTAGCCTATTAAATATTGATTAATATAGTGGGTAGCAAGGTATCAATCCTACTCTAAATAATTAGTTTATGATAATAAAAAATTCATAATCTAAATTATTTTAATGGATGCAAGTAAAAAATGTGGCTAAGTAATAATGAATATATGGTTGATTTGATTTGAGATTTAAACTATGCATAAACTAAATTAAATTAAATATATAATTATGAATAAAGAGAGAGAGTATCTTAGGGAGAGATGAATCCACCAAAATCATAGAATTAGTTTAATAATTAATCAATCATGCTTAATATAAATCACCAATAGAAACTCATTATACCTACAAATCTTATGCTCATAACCATGATAATAAATTTGGGTTTCAACGTGCTTTCTATTTTACCACCAAGTACTTCTTCAATCTCCAATGATATCTTCTATCTAACCAAATTGTGCTTTAAGTGACATTCAATATACAACTCTAGGTGTCATGACAAATCTACATGTGGCATTAACCATACAACTAATTGAGGTGCCATAAAGAATCCAATCATCACACTAGAACACTAAAAACTATAATAAAAGAATCTAGGGTTTGTGGTATTTGTCTTTACACAATCATGAATTACCCTAAGACCTCCTAACCTCACAAGGAGCGTTAGATTAATGAATGAATAAAAAGAAACTCAATGGGGGATTTAACTTAAAATATGATAGAAGAAGAACTAAACTAACACATAAGAAAAATGTTTCATCTCCCCTCTCAAGAGAAGGGAGATTAGCTCCTCATACTATGCTATGAACACAATATGAAAATGAATAATCTTTATTGATGGTAATGATGAAAAAGGTCTGAACTTTCTTCTCTCTTAATTCTAGATCTAAGATCCAAAAACTAACTTTCCCCTAGATAATGTAAACTGAGGTTTTGTGCTTATATATTGTCTTACATGTTCGTTTGGATAGAGATTCGAATCCAATGTTTATTTTGTGTCAAACTCTTTGGAATATTTCTAGAAGCAATCCTAAAAATGTTAGATTTGGTTGGACAAAAGTTGGACGTGGCCCATTTTGCCCTGCATGCTATTTCCCAAGCTGTAACTTCTAACAGCTTTCAGTTTCCTAATTCTTGTAAAACTCCGAATTCTTTTCCATGTTGATCTCCTCTTCCTATAAAGTCAAAATTAAGGCTTTGAGATCATATTTAAAACTCTTCTAACTCAATTATTATCCTCTTTTAGAGTCCCATTAGGCATGACACTTATGGAGACAAATATGACATTTTTGCCCTAGGCCTTCAGTTGTAATTCCCAGTGACTCCTTTTTTACTTGTTTGACTTCTTTTCCCTCCATATTTCACATTTAGGTTCTTTGACCTGCAAAAACTCAAATTGCATCATATTAGAATATTTAAATATAAAATAGAGACTAACATACACATAATTGGAGATATAAATCATTACTTTTGAGCACTTATAACAACCCCAACTAGCATTTTGCTAGTCTCTTAGCAAATATGTGTTATACTAAAGAAGTGTTCAAAGCTAACAATACTAATTAAATAATAAACTAACACACTTTCGCAGGCATCGCGGTTGCATTTACCATATGCAACAAGGCCTTAAACCTTTAAGTTATCCTTAAAGGACGAGTTATATATAGCCTCGTGAGGGTTTTCAGTTGATATACCCACAAATCCATTTTACATATGAACTATGGTGAAATCTAGAGAAAACATTTTTTTTAGTTAAAATGTCTACATCAAAAAGCTACTACTTATCACACCCATGATCATAAAACATTAGGCTAGGGTTCTATTAATAAAGATAGAAAAGACTGACTAATCATCCTAATTAGAGCTTATTCATTTTTAACTATTTTGATTCATTTCTCTTTTCCAAGCATTTATCACTTGTAGCCACAGATTCACCACAGGAATCAAGGCATCTAACAAGTCAGACGATATAGTTGTTGCATCACCACTCATGACATCTAACAAGTGCTTAGCACATATATATATATATATATATATATATAAGTGGAAATTTTTATTAATAATGATAATGAGTTTTACAAATAATTAAGACAAACCGCAAGTCCTTTCTGAATGGCAAATTCTATCCTTCTAAATACAAACTCGTTAGAACCAGCTATCATTACGTTACTGTCCATAACTTTCTGTAACCTCTTACGGAGCTCAATGGACTATTGTGCCAAGAAACCGAAAGTGTTAAAACTGAACAAAATGAAACAATGTTGGTTAGCTTTACAAGCATATTCATGTTTCTGAATCTTTCCTATCGCTGCTCTATTAGTTGTTTCTCTCACCTCAAAAACTCTATTTCCAAGCCCTACCAATAAAGATGCTCTAGTTACATCAACACATGCATGCTTCCCTTCAGACCAACTGTAGATCAATACATCTGCAGGCTAAAACGTCGATCTACCCTCATTTGGATCAGTGAGAAAATTGACAGGAGCCTCCTTCTTTATTTGTACCATATCCATCCAAAATGCATCACATACAATGTTTCTAGCATGATCATGTCGATATTTTAAACCTGAAAAATGTCTACAATGTACTGTATGTTCCCCGAAAGCATCTAATTTACTCTTTTTACAAACAATGCATAGACCACCATCAGAGTACAAAGGAATCATGAGACAATACTGGAGAATAGAACGATACTCCACCAGTGACATACGCTATCTAAGTCTCTCCATCGGAATAGCAAGTAGAAAATGTTTTGCGTGTTCTAACTGCAAGCATCCAATGACCGCTTTTTGATGAGCAGATAACTCAAACTTGATTATACCTCAAATGTGCATTTTATTACCTTTACAATGCTTCAAATATGTCATTCTTATGCTTAATAAACAAATAACTCATAGCTTTTGCTGTCTTTTGCAGGTTACAAGCTTTTTCAAACTACTTACCGTAAAAGATGCACTTTAGCGCCAAAAGAAGCTCTATTAACGCTGCTTAGGAAGACTCGAGCTTATATAAGAAAGTGCGGAAAAGTCAAAGTCAACGATAAGCGGTCAAGGACCCAAACCTAAAAGACTAAAGCTTATGGTCTTGTCTCAAAAGTAGCCTTGCTTAAAACTTGTTCAAGAAGATTCCAAAAGTAACAGCAAAAAGCATAAAATATAAAGGAAAAAGACAAACTCCTTAGGTATCTTGTATCTAAGAAAAAACATAAAACAAACTCATGAGGTGGCTTGAATCTAAGGGAGAAGGGCAAATATATAACTTGTAAAAGGTGTAGTATATAAACCAAAAAGTGAGAGGAGAGAGAGCACCTAGAATTAATCTATGGTCATGTAAGAGTAGTGTAGAATTTTAATTCAAGTCCTTTATTTTTTCAAGTCTTTTATTTGCTTTATTTCCCTTTTGTTAGTATCAAGTTCTTCAATCTAAATTGTTATTCAAAGCTTTTCAATCTTGTTTCTCATTCTCTACAACTTCTTCTTCATTTCATGTTTTCAATTTTGTTTTCATTTACATGTTTTCAAATCCAAATATTAAGTAAAGTAGAGTGACACTACAAACTAAGAAACCACCTTCCCCTCTTCATAAAAAACTCTCCATTCTCAAAACACAACTCTCCATGGTGAACCTCTACTTCCCACTCAAAACTAAGACGTCAAAATGCCCTCTCAAGACTAACAACAATCTTAATGTAGAACGCTTCCACCAAAACTTTTTATGGTTTTGAGGGTACGGTAGCATTCATAGCCAAAGAATTAAAGTCAAAATCGGGTAGATAGAGACTCCATGCACTACTAGTAACATCAAGAAGCTCATCAAGAATCTGTTTTTTTTTCCTGGTAATGCAGACTTCATTAACATTCAAAGAAAACTGGGTTACATGTCAGGAAAATTGGTGGAGGTTCTACACCAGTAAATCTCAATGCCCACTTGGTAATTGAGTGAGCCTCCACATTTAAAGTTCTACTTAACCATAAGCAGGTTATAGGAAAATTAAAAGAAACTAACAACTAATTAATGTTCCTGAGTATGGACTTAGAAGTCTATTTAATAGACTTAGATTCCATTTGGTTTGACATAGAATTCAAGAATACTCTATGTAAAGGAGTAAAACTTTACATATAAACTTAGGTTGTGATAATGAGAAAGTGGTTGCACTCTTCCTTTGGAGAAGAGTTGCCTATCTATCGAGTCTTTTTGCCAGACTCGAATCAAGCCCATCATAGTTCCTACTTCCCTTTTATAGTTGTAGGATTGTCTCTTCATTTTTTGTATAAAGTCGTTACAAAGTAATGACATATTGAACTCTTGCTCCCCTTTCCTTTAATGATTGTCGTACGTTAAGCTTGGCCTTTGACCTGTCTTTCAGTTGAGATTGGTTGGTTCCTTGTGCCATTAATGAGCATTTAATTATGGTCGAACTGGTGTAGATATTCATAGGTCTGTGAATATGTCTTGATATGTTTAGGTCGTGTGTTTGATATATCCTTCTTGGAGTAGCTCTAGATTGTATACTAGACTTTTGATTAATATGATATTGGACACGTGGTCTGTAGTGATTGGTTGAGAGCGTAGGGTACTAACATTCTATTATCACCAAAAAAAGTAGCAGCTTTATGGGAGACTTGATAAGCTAGTTTGCAAGCTAACTCAGCTGGCAGGAATTCTGCTTGCTGCATAGTGAGAGCTGCTTTGAGCTTTGAACTTTGAATATGTTGCATGAATAATAAGCCCCTCTTGATTTTTGCATATTACTCCAGCTGAAGACCCTATTTTCTCAGACTTGTTAATTTGAATATCCATTTCATTCCTTCTTAAACCATCACCTAAGCTCCACAACACCTAATAAAGATCTTTAGCTTAATTGGGAATATGTTGGTGTGATAGTAAGTGGTAGTTGTGTTTGATCTACCTCGGCTCCTTCGGATTGTCATTGAGATTGTGAGGAAGATTGTGCCTACTGCACAATCGTACTCAACGAAAAGAGATTAGTTAGAACTACATTTTTTGCCACTTATTTTAATTTCTCATATTTGCTTGAGGACAAGCAAAATGCTATTTGGGGGTGGTTTGTTAAGCGCCCAAAACTATAGTTTAAACCCCTTCATAATATTCAATTTAGACCAATTATATTTATAATAATGAGAGTTTATTACTGTTTACTTGATTTTGTGTATTTCAGGTCTTGGAGCTGAATATGTGTATAAAGATGTCACTTCTTTTACATGGAAAAAGAGCTAAGATGATTGCTAAAGAAGTTCTATGGTTAAGCCCAAGTTTCAAGGAGAAAAAGCCTAGTCAAAGATGGAAAGTCAAAGTCAACTTGGGTAGAAAAACAACAAAAAGTCAACGGAACTTCAACATGCCATATCTTTGGACTCAAAACTCAGAATTAGGCCCATTATATATCAAAACGATTGGGTTGGAAATAACTTTCTAATGGTCTATGCCGCAACCCAATCAGAGTAGTAAAGTGGACAAAAATGGTAGAGCAGTAAATTCCAGCACTTTGGACCCTTTTAGATTTAAGTATTTGGGTTTGATATAGTGGCCCAAAATACAGCTTCCAAGCCCATGCACGAAATTGTAAACTAAACCTCTATTATAAACAGGATTAGGGCAAAACAATAAATCTTTTTCTTCTTCCCCCAATTAGTTTAGTATAATTTAGGGTTCTTATTGTAGCCTCCAACCTCCATTAAATACATTCAAGTTCTTATTTTAATTAAATTTTATTATTATTATTATGTCTTCCTAATTTCATTCTTTTGTTCATTTCCTTTCATTCTTTTGTTCATGATAGTCCAATGAATCAAAGCTAAACTCCCATTAGAGGGAGTTTGAATGAAACTTTGAGATGACTTGATTTGTTAGTGTAGAATGGTTGTTTAGAACTTTAAGTTTAGGTTTTTCTTAACTTAGAGATAAGGAGAGTTTAATTTAAACTAGAGAATTATGAGTTTTTCCACGAGAATGGAAAACAAATTTTCTCTCCTGTTAATTAGTTTATGACTAGATGAGATAGTATAAAGTAATTATGGATCATTAAAAGTTTAGGATTTATATTTGAACCTTGTGTGTGAATATAAATACTAGGGTTTCTCAACAATCTATTCTAACATATCAAAGAATCGAAGAGTGGATTTTAAACTCTTTCTATACCTTCTCTATTCATCAATTCATATTTAATTGCTCTAGTTAATTTAGTATAAGTTGAAATCAAATATCATCATATTATTAGTTAAACTCTCAATTATTACTCTCAACATTGTTTTCTTGCGTTTCATTAATTGAGTTCATATGCATCTAGTTGATTAGGTGTGGACAAAATCCTTGCTCTTTGTATTGCATGATATGTTTAGAGAGTAAGAAGAATTGATTTAAACGTAAGAATGGTAGGATTACGTATTAGCGTTCTCTTTTACATTGATATTAAGTATTCTACTGTTTTTGTGTTTATCACTTATTTTTCTCTCTTTCTCTTACCAATCTCCTCACCACCAATTGTTCATCATTCGATAGTCGGTGCTTGCATGCATGTGTGGATATTTTAGAAGCAAGAGGAACCTATTCTAAGTTTTTGAGTGCCATTAAAACATTGAGAGTATCTGATTTTGATATTCTCACCTTGTTCGTGCCCGATGACGATGTGAATATAGTGCATACCGAGCAAGTCCTCTCGTTGATTTTCGTTCCCCAAGTTATACTATTTGAGAATCTTATCAATTATCATGAAAGGGGTTCGATAATCACCTTTGATCCTTACCATGATATTATTGTTGTCGCCCCATCTCCGTATTTTTTCATCATACACCACTTCGGTGTGGTCCGACAAATTGTAGAGTGGAATTTGTTTAATAGTTATAATATGGTAATTCACTGGATTTCAAATCATATACTGCCAAACTCCCTCCACCTCTACCAAAACCTATCTTCCCCACCTAAAAATAACACCTTATCTTCCCCACTTCCTAAACAAACCTTCTCCTCCCAACCTCACAATGAACTCAATGTTCAAACTTTTATCCTAATTGTTTCAATTAGTTTTTTTTAGTTATACTCTTTCTTTTAGGTATTATCCAATTTGTTCAACGTCACTATGAACCTTGTATTAGCAAACACCAACCTTTTATTTTTTTTTGAAAAAAATGAACTTTTAAACCGCGGATAGCAAAGGCAAATACATAGTTAAGATGCTATTGCCATTTGCTTTGCTATTGACAAGTGTGTCCAGAGCTTTTTTGTTGAATGTTATTATTCGTGGTTGTTTGAGAGATTTTTAGGCCGCTTCAGCAACTATTTCTTCAAGAGATTGAGCAGCAAGCTAAAGACATATTTGGAACTAAATTCTCATTGCAGTGGTAATCTCATGCTTGTTTTCCAACTACCATGAGATTAAGGGGAGTGTTTGAATATAAAATACAATATATGCATAATATCATTTGGATTGGAATAGTCTAGATTTAGATTAGTATGGTAAGATAATATTTCTTGATCTAGGTTAATATGTATGAAAAGATTTTATCTCTAGGATTTGTTCATATTCTTTTGCCATACCTTTCCATCTTGATGTATTAATCAATACATCTATTTAAGCATTTTCTTTCTCAATGCAAACAATTTAATTATCAACAAATATTTCTATTATTTCTCATGTTGTTGCGGGTGCTTGTTTGAGGATGATGCTTGCGGCTGGAGCTTGGAGATAGGTATATTATAAGGAGTATGTCGTATCGACATATTTCATTGGGGTTAGCATTGTAATTGTAAGCCTGAAATATACATAAGATGCATACACTAACTTCCTAGATGTTATAAAATTAAAGTTTTTGTGCCTTATATATTGGCTTACACGTTCTTTCTGTATAGAGATGCGAATCATACGTTTGTTTGGTATCAAACTCTCTGGAATCTTTCTAGAAGCAATCCTAGAAAAGTTGGATTCGGTTGCACAAAAGTCATACATGGTCCACTTTTCCTTGCAGGCTATTTACTAAGCTGCAGCTTCTGACAGCTTTCAATTTCCTAATTCTTGTGAAACTCTAAATTCTAGCTTTTCCATGTTGATTTTCTCTTCCCATGAATTCAGAATTAAGTCTATGAGATTAGATCTCTTCTAATTCAATTATTATTCTCTTTTAGAGTCTCATTAGGCTTGGCACGTTTGGAGACAAATATGACGTTTTTGCCTTAGGCCTTTAGATGTAATTCCCAATAACTCCTTTTTGACTAGTTTGACTTCTTTCCCTCCATATTTCACATTTAGCTTCTTTGACCTGTAAAAATTCAAATTGCATCATATTAGAATATTTAAATATAAAATGGAGACTAACATACACATAATTAAGGATATAAATCATTACTTTTAAGAACTTATCAGTATTCATCTACAACAAGCTCCCATACATTAAGTGATCCCAATAAAACCTTCATTTGAATACATCAATTATCATAGTTATATTTGGTTAGTTTAGGAACTGGTGGTTGATGTAAACTTGAAGAAGCCATAGTGAGGGTCTAGATATTGTGGATGTAATACCAAATTTGTGGGAGAATTGTTTATCTAGCTAATAGGTAATGTATGGGGACTAAAGTAAGTGGTTTAAGTGAGGGACAAGATATGTAAGTATATATAACTATTTCTTCTTAATAAAAGATAGAGCTAAGTGCATGTACTTATAGTTACTAATAGACAGTTTTACACACTTAACATCAATGACATCCACTAACTACCCACACTAATGACACTTTCTGGAGATTACACATGCAATCTGGACACTCTTAGACTTACAACAATCTAGAACATAATTACCATTCCTAATTTGACTTAATAGTAGACTACTGATTTTGACTCTATCAAGTTTACCATATTCCAACAGTGTGGTTTTCATTGCTAAATAGCATTCTCCAGAAAATAAATCTTGGACAGAAGAATGCTAGTTTGAATTGTTTTTTTTTGCGGGAAGAATCTTCATTCCTATCAATCAATTATAAACCTGATTGGAATCACCAAGAGCTAGTAGTAGACCCGTTTAAACTTCCATCTCTATTTCTCTCTAGAGTTTTAGTTACCTAAATCAACTTTATCATTGCAACAAACTGGTTAGATTAAATAGATATCATCTAGCTAAAGGGTAGTTTTTCACCAAATAAAAGATTACATAGTCTGATATTTACATCAAAGATGAAGATAGACATAGTGCTAAGCATTTTGAATCACTACTAATAAACCTGAAATACATAGAGCTTGGGTTTTCTAATGATAGTGGGAATGGAGGATATGTGGTTCCAACCATAGTTTCTCTCTCTTTTCTAGTAAAGTCTCATTCTTTTCACAAGCATATGTAGCAAAATGTATATCATCCTTTTACTAATAATAGGGTTGTTTTTATATTAGCTTCCTCCAAGTGGCCTTTGCTCTAAAATGCACCTCATCTTTTTGAAAGGATGTAGTTACTCGTGACAGCTTTAGAATCTCCTTAAACCTAGGTTGATGACCAGCCTATCACCATAGGTGAAGATATTCCCTGCACGATAACTAGAGCTGATCTCTCTGCGTTGTAGTTTGTAGTGCATCTTTAATAGTATTTATTCTCAAACCTCCAATGTGGACTCCCAGTAGTTTGCCAATTTTATATATTAATAGAATTGACCCTTCATATAAATTCTAGTTTATGGAGAAATTAACAATTTAATATGGTATCAGAGATTAGGTTTTGATATTTAGGTTAACTATTTTTCCGGCGGGTGGCCACTGCAATGCCGCCCGCTGGATTAGTTTTTCACTTTTCCACTACATAATTTCTTCTTCCAGTTTTTATTTCCTTCAATCATAAATATAATCTGTTGTAGTACCCCCTCTGCTTTTATTGTTGGGCTCGTCTTGCTTATCTATGTATCTTCTTTGTTCAAGTTTTACCATTGTTCAATATGCTCTACTTGTTAAAGCTACCTCTAGTTGAGGAACTTTTTGTTTTTGGTGTTGTCTCTTGTTGAGCCGCCCTTTTGTTGCCATAGTTAAGATGCTATTGGCATTTGCTTTGCTGCGATAAGTGTGTCCGGAGTCTTTTTGTTGAATGCTATTGTTCGTGGTTGTTTGGGAGATTTTTAGGCCGTTTCAACAACTATTTCTTAAAGAGATCAAGCAGCAAGCTAAAGACATATTTGGAACTAAATTCTCATTGTGGTGGTAATCTCATGCTTGTCTTCCAACTACCATGAGATTAAAGGGGAGTGTTTGAATATAAAATGCAATATATTCATAATATCACTTGGATTGCAATAGTCTAGATTTAGATTAGTATGGTAAGATAATATTTCTTGATCTAGGTTAATATGGATGGCAAGATTTTATCTCTAGGATTTAATCTTTTGCTATACCTTTCCATCTTGATGTATTCAATACATCTATTTAAGCATTTGCTTTCTCAATGTAAACAATTTACTTATCAACAAACATTTCTATTATTTCTCATGTTGTTGCAGGTGCTTGTTTGAGGCTGATGCTTGCAGATGGAGCTTGGAGATAGATATATTATCTATATATATATCTATCTATCATATCTTTATTTGTTTTAAGGAGAGTACGTTGTATCGACATACTTCGTTGGGGTTAGTTTTGTAATTGCAAGCCTGAAATATACATAGTCTATATATTTCAGCTTGAGGGGGAGTGTTGAGATATAACTTATGTTAGTGTGTTGGATTAGTCCCATATAGGTTAAAAGAGAAGTCTTTAAGTGTTCCTCTCCTTTTATATGTAGAGAGTCTTTTGTATTATCGATCACAATTAATAATATATCAATTAGACTTTTATATGGTATCGGAGTCTCTGGTTTCTAAGATGTCTCGGGCTCAACTTTTGCCAAGTGAAGATGTCCAGTCCTTCTACCTATGTATTTTCAGTATGTTCTGCTAAGGGGGAGTGTTGACATATATATATCAATAGAATTGACCATTCACATAAGTTTGAATTTGTGGAGAAATTGACAATTTAACAGTAGCATCGTCCCAATTAGTCAGTCATGGATTGCCTTTAGAGGCTCCATCCTTGTTCAACTTGACATACCCTGTAGGAGGCAATAACGAGTAGCATTCTATGCTTTTTTTTCCCTAGGAGGGGGTGCTGCTTCAAGCTTGAGGTTGAGCATTAGTTCCAAATCTTCAAGACTAGTGTGCAGTTCCTGTTGTGATGCTTATAGCTAGCTGCCATTATTAATGCTTGCTGATCATTGTAGGTTTTGCCGTAAGCTCTTGCTTGGTGGTATACTACTTTTGTTTTTAGATATTGAAATAGCTTATATAATATATATTGAAATTGAAACGGCATATAATAGAGAGGTATAATAGATATTGGAACAACTTTCATTTTATGAAGTGAAGTACTAGGATGCTTCAGTATTTCATCGGTTATGCCGAAGACACCGTTGCACCTTACTTCCCAAACAAAACCATTATCTTACTCCAATTTGTGTTTGCAAGCCAGCAAGAGATGAGAATTTGTTCCCTAGCTTATTCCTCATCAGTTAGGCAAATGCTTAGTAATATCTAGACATCTACCTCCGGATGTGGCTATGCTAGCGAAAATTTGAATAAAGTTAATACAAGGGTGAACTAGCCCCCCACTAGATGAGCCAATTAGGATCCCCCCACTAGATGGGAAATTAGGGTCTCCCCCCTAAACACATGGTCAACTTGGTTTGACCGTTAACTTTCAAGTCAAATAACTGAAAATGACATAAATGCCCCCACCTAATTAAAATTGAATATTTTCTTTTTGAAAACAATGAGGGCATTTGTGTAATTTTCAATTGTTTGACTTGAAAGTTAACGGTCAAACTAAGTTGACGGTGTGTTTAGGGAGAGACCCTAATTTCCCATCTAGTGGGGAAATCCTAATTGGCTCATCTAGTGGGGGTAATACTAGTTAACCCTTAATACAATGGTAATGTACACATCGTATGCTCTTTCTCATGCAAATATGCAACGGCATTGATGGTGCTGGAGTCGAGAAAATCCTTGACCTAGTATCCATCACTCTCAACAAGAACCCTGACGCTCTGGTGGACAACTTAACTGTGCCTCCTCTTCCATATTTTTCGTTGTTTAATTGTGTTCACAGTGGAATCCTTTTGAATCAGAAAGTAGCAAGAGCGCGCTAGTCCCGGGGGGGGGTTGGTGTTGGAACTCCTGAGAACAAGAGGATTTATTGAGATGGAACTCAGAGTCTCAGAGCAACTGCAGACTACATCCATGAGCCTGTGCAGATTACACTTGTAGTGAAACTACTTGTTCAAGGTTCAAAGCTCCAAGCATTTATAAAATTTGTAGAATCTTCGGACTTATGCTTACCTAATCATGTTGCGACTCTCCAAAGGAATACTGAAACATTAAGCACCCGTTCCCTTGGACTATAGTTATTTTTTCTTTGGTTTTGGTAGCTTATGTCAGTCATTTTGTTATTTTATCACATCTGAGTTTGTAATTACATGAATAGATGAATACACATCATACATCCTGAGAAATAGAAGTGCTGCGAAAAGTTGTGGGATCATCTAGAAGCTGAAGCCTGTGGAAAAAAGCCTAGTTGGGATCATAGTTGTTCTTGCTTATAGGGTTTATTAACGAGATGAGGAAATGTTAAAAAATTTGTGATTTGTGTTTAGCTAATGGATCGCTTCTTGATCAAGCATGTTAATTCCTGGGATAAAAGGCAAAATTACACTATGTATAAGCCATTCCGTGTTGCATGCACTACACAATTTGGTTCTTTTTCTGAGGAAATTTCAGTATATATATGCAAAATTTCACAATGTATAATCCATGGTATCTTGGATAGTATATATGAATTTTGGTTCTCGGAAAAAAATTCATAACTTCATTTGGACACCATTTCGATCTTGATACGGTCAGTCTCATGAAACATATACCATGACGCATTGAAGGTAGCTGTGAGTTTAGAGGATGTACGTTTGCTGGTACAGACTCCTGGGGCAACGCCTAAAGCTCAAATAGGCAGAGGCAACGGAAAGATTATTCGA
Organism: Coptis chinensis; assembly: GCF_015680905.1. Classification (NCBI taxonomy): domain Eukaryota; kingdom Viridiplantae; phylum Streptophyta; class Magnoliopsida; order Ranunculales; family Ranunculaceae; genus Coptis; species Coptis chinensis. Next base: position 58,881,943 of record NC_141463.1, read on the forward strand.
AATATCGTAAGGATGAAATTTTGTTCCATAAGTTCTGAAGGATCACGATGCTTCTTTTTTGGTAGAAAAGTTAATTCTTGGCAACATTAGCAAAAAAATAACACGCTAATAATGCCGCGAGGCAGAGCAATAGGCACAGTATTCTACAATATTTTTGCATTCTGTATGACGATATTCTTTTAGTATTTCGGGATGTTGCTAATTTGGTATGTGCCCAGGTTTCAACTTTCAACAGATTATTTTGATATTTTCAAGTCAGCTTTGAGAATGAAATGTTTATCTTGAAATAATATTATGCAGAACGCGGAATCAAGGTCAGTGTCTAGTTTCAGGGCAGGTCACAACAACTCTATATCATCATAATTAGTAGCAGATCTATTTAAGTAGCTGTGGTGAGATATAATAATAATGTCTGAAACTTGATCTGCGGATTTAAAACAAAAGATTTGGACTTTCGTTAATCACACATTGAATCAGGAATTGACAAGTAGTACTAAACATTTTGTATCTCCTTTACTCCATTAAAACTGCACATCACTTACCCATCTCAAGGACAGATGATGGGAAACATGGTTCAGGCCCAGGTGTCTCTTACTAGCAGGATGTTATAGTCGGTCAATTGAGTGTCATTAACAGTTAGGCAAGTGCCACCAGAGTACTTGGTACTTGCTCTAATAAATTTAACAGTTTTGCGCTTTGAACTACACATAACTAATAAGAGCCAAAAAGAATCGCATAGCTGAATGGGGGAGGAACCACATGTTGTAAATGCATGTTTTCTGATTGGGAAGAATAAAGGTCCCTCTCACGTGGACAAGTAGGACAATGGCACGTTGAGAAGGTACATTTCAATGAGAACAAACACCATGTCAAAATGCTAGCAGGTACTTTGCTTACTGCCAAAGGTTAGAAGTTCTGAGCAATGATGAGAATACAGTGAAGAGCAAGCAAGATAAACATAGTGAGCTGTAATGCCCCATTTTTGTTGTGTCCGAATGAACCTGACGAGCCCAGTACGGTCAATGGATTTTGGTTCTCGCTAAGGATCAAAAGAACAAATGAATTTCACTATCAAGAATGAATCATCATCATTTGATCCGAAGTTTATTTATTTTAACACGCCATGACCACAGCTTCTAACTAAGATAAATCTGGATTAAAGATGAAATTGTATGTATTCAGTGTACGCACCAAAATTGGTAAATTGTATAAGATAAGATTGATCACAAAATTTTGATTGCTTCACTCTCAAGATACGTCAATAAGGGCTCGAATTCAGTAGCAATTGAACAATACCTTAATGGTCGCGTTTTTTTTTTTTTTTTTTTTTTTTAATTTCTGCGATGGCTCCTCATGCAAATTAACACGACGAGATTAAGAGTGGCTAATTCGACTGCATGATGAATGATGTTTTATTGTGTAGATGGGATGTTCGTGGAGAAACTGAGAAAGAGAAGATAAAGGAGTTCATGTACAGACCAGACACAGTGGTGGGTAAGGAATAAATGAGATAGGAAGGTATGATCCCACCATGCTTTGTTACTGGTACAGACAATGGTGGCACACCCATTGAGTGACCGTACATGAAATCCATGGACTCCCCAGACAACTTTGGTTTGATCCAGACGCTCTTGATCAGACTATGTTTTGAGCTGAATCAACATTACAAAACATAATGGTCCAAGCAGATAATAATGGTTTCTGGTTTCAGTTCTGAAGTTCTGAGTAGGAACGCAGTAGTCAGGGACGCCTCTACAATTTTGTAATTAACATCAGGATCTAAGGATGCTTAGTCACAGGCTCACAGCAATCAATATTAGTAAATTGAAAGACACATTAAGAAGCTTAGGAATTGGTATCTATAAAAGTATAAGGAAAATACAAATGTAAGCTTAGAGATAGGATTGAAAACTCCAAAAGTATCCCCATAGGTTCCACAAGAAAAACATTCCATGCTGCGCCTTAGAGGCTGAGACTAAGTCATCCTAGTTATGTATTTAATAACTAAGAAATTAACAGTTAAATTGAAATTTATAGTTAGACAAAGATTCATGAACATAAGCTCTCATGATACAGAGAATGGAGATGATCAACCTAAACTTCCGAAGTACATTGCATTTTCGGTGCAACACTATGTCAAGTACACTGAAATACAAATTAAAGATAACTGAATCATCAATAGAGGAGAATTTGAATCTTCAAATATTGAGGTCATTCATTGAATTTACAAAAAGAATCCCCTCAATGTGGAAATTTCAGTCGTTCAAATTTGGCCATCCCAATTTCCAAAATGCCAATCATCTCCAGTCTTTCACTGCACACATCTATTCTCCTACTCATCTAGAGATATCACATACCGGAGTGTAGCCTAGCTGTTCCACCTCCCAGTTCAACTTCGAAGCAACTCCTTCATGGCGAGGAAAATATTCCTATAAGAAAAAAATAAAAATCAATAAATCAAGTGTAAGTTCACGTTAACAGTTTGAAATACAGTTCATGTGTTAACGCGAATGCACTAATCTTTTGACATTTGACATGTATTATTTTGCATACTAATTTGTTTATATACTTGTCCTCTGCATGAATGTATGAATGATTTATGGGCGCACATTTTCGAATTTTGAAGCATGAAATCCCATGGATATGAAACAGAATAGCAAACATAGCTGCAAGAAATAAATAAAACTATTTGTTACTTGAAATTACCTCCAGTTTTTTCACCAACTCCTTCGCTGTCGGAGCAGATACAATGATATGGCGTGCGCTTGGGCTGATGAAGCCTTCCTCTACAGCTTTATCAATGAAAGATAGCAAGGAGTTGTAGTATCCATCAACATTCAATAGTCCCACCTATGAAATACAGATCCAAATCTAAGCATTTAGAATAATCTAAATTGGCTTCTTACAAGACCGATTTCGTGTCATTCAAATTTTTGGATATGCATGTGCAAACACATCTACGAAGTTAACTTACCACCAGGTTTCCATCAAGGTGCTCTAAAAACATTTAGCAACATCTATGGTTAAAACGTCATGGCAAAAGAATGAGCATTACCGGTTTATCATGTATGCCTAGTTGAGCCCAGGTTATTGCTTCAAGTAGCTCTTCAAGAGTTCCATAACCACCTGTAAAAGTTACTGATCATTACTATGCTGATAATATATTAAATAGTTGAAGAACATAGTACTAAGAAAAAGATCAATCAGATATAAAAGCAAATTGGATAACTATGACTTAATTACTACTGTTTCCAAGTCATAAGTGATTGTATCAACTCTCTTCTTTTTCTTTTCCCATCTGTTTTTTAAACAGAATCGATAACTATCAGTCTTGAGGAAATTGACAGATTTTCCATAGCAAGAATCATATTAGTTTTCACCAAAGAGTTTATTAAGCTTTGTTCAGTTATCTTAATGCAGCTTGTAGTTGGGAAATGCAATAATTTCAAATCTCATGTAGGATAAACTGACTAGTAGGATATAATAAAAAATTTCTAGTTTCACATACTATTTACAAAAATTAATTGTCACTTTTTTTTTTTTTTTGTTTGTTTTCCTTTTAAATCAGCTTCCTGTTTTCATTATAGTATGCTATAAAAGAGCTTCCATTGTGGAACAAGATACAAAAGGAATGTAAAATGAATAGTTTCCCCTGCAAGCTTTCTCTCTACCTAGAGAGTACAGACAGAGTCAAAAGACTCAGAATTAAAAATTGTAAGGTTACATATAATGAGAGTGGACATTATCTTCCTGTCAGTAGCAGGTGATAGTTGGCAAGCTTCTTTGGTGAAATTCTTAATGGTTGCATCTTTTCTTGATTTGGCAAAATGAAGGCTGAATAGTACAGTAAAAATTGCAGGCTATGGCACTATTCCATCCAAAAAGGAAAGCACAGCAACCATAGAACTAAAGAAGTAGGGTTTCTTAGACCTGATTTTCAGTGTCAGATATTGATGGATCAGGCATTTAGGGTTCGAAGGGTTGCTCTCTAATCATGAGTCTTTGGGGGGCAGATAGACCAAGTTCAAACACTTGCAAATAATATATTTAGTCACAGACCAGTTGCTTTCTATGTATAGTACCAAAGGGTCAAATACAAAAGACAAATAGCAACCACACCAACAAAAAAGGAAAATATCATTTATTTTGCAACTGAAAACGTTGTTATATGTTTGAGGTGGAAAGTAAAGCTGCCTGGGTAACTAAATAGAGAAAACTTTGTGGGGGCATTTTGGTAATCAAACCTAAGTCTCACTTAATCTTTCACAAACTTAGAAAATCCATATATTTGTGCTAGTCATTATCATTCTTGATTAGCTCTGGAATTTTCAGTAGAAGTTTTAGCTGATAAGTCAGCAGGTTATCACTAACCAGGTAAGGCAATAAAGGCATCTGACTGCCTAGCCATCTCAGCTTTCCTTTGGTGCATATCTGCTACTGCCTTCACTTCCCCCACAGTTTCACCAGTTAGCTGCAGAAGTGTGCCAAGCAAAAAGAAATCATTTTCACTAATATACATACACAAACAATAGAAAATAGAAAAAATAAATAAGACAGTGAGTGAGAGTGAGAGTCCAAAGTGTTCCAAGAAACTTTTAATGGGGTTGTGTGAAGAGAAGCAATAATGAGTGTTGCAGTGTGTGGTGGTGGGCTTATTGCACTAGCACTTCCTCGGCGATTAATTAGCACAAAATAAAGGAGGGCACTACGAGTTATGGATAAGGACAAGTGTCTACTAATGACAAAGACATTGGGATGGCATTGCAAAACATTTTTGCCCATACAAATCACTTGAGCTCCAAAATACTTTTTGTGAATGTTCTTGGCCAAAGCCAACCCCCATGAATCTTTAGCAAAAGAAATACATAGCTAGATAATGCCATAAAGTAACAACATTTTAGAGAGGAAAAAAGAAGGATAAGTGTGAAGAACAAAAAAGTAAAGGAGATGAAAAAGACACCAACAAAAAGTGATCAAGAAGATGGGGGCATTTTTGTTATGAAAAACAAGCATTAAGACTTAGACTGTTGGAATGAAAAAATATGAAAGCAAACAGAAAAATCCATCATCCCAAATAGGATAAGCCCATAATGTTTAAATATATGAAAACTTACAAATTTTAAGAATCACCAAAACCCCCTTTTTGTTATCTTATACATGACTCCAAAGATGAGTAGAAACAAGTAATGGAAACCCATGGTTCCAGAAGAAAACACAAAATGCTTTTTTATTCTTGTTTCATGAGAAAAGCTTATGGACTTTTTGAGTGAAGAACAAACATACCTCTCGAGGCATGAGCGTCTTGGGAATAACTCTGCAGAGATAGAGAGACAATAACATGACAAAATAATCAGTTGAACTTGAAATGATGAACAGCTACTATTTCAGAGTTGGGAGAGAAAGAAAACTGACCCAAGGACATGGCGACCACCATCATGAACAGCTTGTGATACCAGTCCCATTAAACCAATACTTCCTCCTCCATAAACAAGATCAATGTTCCTTGTCACCTACATCAAACATTAATCACTGTGAAAATGCACAAACAAAGAATGACTTGGCCTAGATTCTAAGTTGCCAAACTGAGCTTTTTTTTAAAAATACCAGCTCTTTTCCAAGCTCAACAGCAGCATCTTGATAACTACTCTTCTTTCCTTGACTACTCCCACAGAAAACACAAATCCTTTTGAACTTTGACACTTTCATCTCCTTATCCATCTCTCTTAAGAAAAAAGAAGTATACTACTACAATGGGGTGGTGCTTTAGTGCTAAAAAGAACAACTCTTTTTTGGTTTTGGTTTTCTCTACTCTGTTTTTGCTCTGTTTCTAGTTTCTACTACTCACTCTCTCTTAAGTGTTGTTGTGACAGACGAGCAGAAACAAAATATATCCAGTAATCCTTTGAGGACTTGACTACTTTTTAGTGCGCATTCTAATGCGTATATATAAACAGAATGGCACGTGCCTTCAACTAGCACGCCTACTCAAATCTCACTTACAAAAATTAGAAAAAACCAAAAGAGTTGAATTTTCAATTTATTATTATTATTTTTTTTAATAGGAATGAGTTTTGATTATTTGCCATCATGGGGCTGGGACAGTGTACCTTAATTTGTCTACTAATGAAAATTATATTTGATGATTATATGTGATTAGTTTAGAATTAAGTATTTCAGACATGATATGTCTTGGTTTCTACTTGTAGTTCTTTGATTGGGTGTCTCAAATTTTATCCTAATTCAAAGTACATGCTTTGCCAAAAAGAGTTCTAATCTTTTGGTCAAATGAAGATTATTGTGTTAATTAGGTTATACAAACTTTCTGCCTAACAAATTACTGTTTTAGTGACTTTCATATTCTCACCACACTTTATGACTTCCATTTTTAACATACATTTCAATCAAGTGTAAATGTGTAAATGTAACATACACTATTTTATTATACTTGAACTTGAACCAGTTTAGAAGCAAAGATGCGTGCTAGCTGGGAGAGCATACATTTGTTGTTTAATGTTCAAAAGCTCTTAATTCATGAACAAGAAATGCAAAACGATTTGTTTTTTTAGTTTCAAATTAGAGACAAACTTACAATGCACAGTCATAAGCATCAATGCGATTTAGAAATAGTTGTTATTTATGTTTTGGATAAACAAAAGGAAAAGAAGAAAAGAGAGAAAAAAAAAAAAACAAATGGTACTATCAAGACTCAAGAGACATGGAAGGAGTAAATGTACTTCGAATGGGCATCAAGGAATTTGATTATTGTACAGGTACTCATTGTCCTTCATTTCTCAAGGAAAATTTAGAACGAACTAAATAACACAAGATCCTAAATTCCTAATGAGGATAGTCCTTTTTGTTACAACTTACAAGGCTTTAGGTTTCATACTTCACCAAGTGAATTAAAAGAACTGACTCGGGTGCAGACTTATTGTTTACTTATTCAAAGATAGGTATTCACCATGAGCCCATGCTAACACAGCTATTGTAGCATTGGTGTGGATTCACACGATCCTATAGCATTGCTGATTGAATAAGCATACTTGGATTCAACCCTTAACTCCTTGTACCCACATTCACCCTCCTTCACTCGACATACTTGTTATAAGCATAGGAAACATTTTATTTTTATATGACACGCTCCCCCATTCCCTATATTCCCATCCTTGCCGGACCAAGCATGCTGTTCATTCTCAACCACCATCCCATTCTTCTCTACTAATTGCTCTGCCTCTTCACTTCCCGTCACATACAATACAATCTTCTCCTTATACCCCACAATATTTTTTAATTGTGATATTGAAACACCCCTTTTCTACATAATTAAGTATTAGAAATATGGCTTACTAAGGTTTGTTTATTTATTTGTTCATTTATTTTATTTTAATCTCCATTGCCTGGATGGCTGGAACTAAACCATGCTCATAAACTAATGTTTATAACTCAATCCCAAAAAACACTTTCTTTCTGAGTCTTCTGCATTGTCTGTCTCTAGTTTCCTTCCCATTTATAGTTGTTGAGAGTAATCACTATTTCTTAATTTGTGGTTTAAGAGGAATACTAAATTATTATATGTTGCATGCTTGAATTCATGGGTGAGTGTGTTTTGTATGGTTTTATGTGTACACTCGAAGTCTTGTAGCATTGTACTTGTGAAATAGAAAATTCAAAAGCAGTCCTACAGGCTACAGTCCTATTTATCTATCTAAGCTACTTGTTTAGTGCATATTTCGTATAGATCTTGACCTTTATGAGTACCTTTCTAACTGAGTTTACATTTCATTAGTTTATATTGAATATATCATGCTTAATAATAAACTGCACATAACGAAACTCACGTGCTGCTATGAGAAATAATATTGGCATCAACTAAAGCTACATATAAGGACAACTTCACAATTTCATAGTACTTAAATTTTAAAAAGAAACACGTATATTTCTGGTTTTTTATATCTTTAGATGAAAGGAAACATTGACCACTATATTCTTCAATTAAATGGTCTACATTTGGTAGAGAAATCAGAATTCTCTCTTTCAACTATGAAGAATATGTGATTGCACGTATTCACCAGATAAATCCCTTAAGAGGAGAGTTGCCTTAGCGCCTGAGGAAGCTTTCATCTACTCAGGCAAGGCTAGCCGGTTGTCAAAGTGGGAGATTCCCCATCAGACATATTGTAGAATTGAGCTTTGAAAGGTTTTGAAGTATGCAAATGATTGGTCGACAGACAAGAGGTCTACCAAGTAGGATTGTTGTCTGCATCCATAATGATGCATCTTCAAAACAAGGCTCAAAATATCGCCGATATATCTAATATAGCGCCAATATATATCGTTTTTTTGTACACCGATATAGATATATTTGATATATCTCAACCGAATATTGAATCTTTTTTTTTCCCAATATATATCGTAATTTCCAATATAACGATATATATCGACCGATATATACGATATAAATTATTGATTTTGACCGATATATTGACGATATTTCCGATATAATTGCTGATATTTATGATATAATCGATGATATTTCCGATATATCGACATACAAAACAAAATTTTGACTAGTCAACAAAAAAAATCGGTATATTTGATATTTCCGATATATATCGGTTTTTGAGTACATCAAAATATTCACTAAATTCGATATTTTGGGCCTTCAAAACACACACAATTTTGACCCCATTTTGTAATTTTTTTTTTCCTGAATCTTGTAAACACCTATTTTAATGAAATCATAGCTTACCTAGCAAAAAAAAAAAGATTGCACGTATTCACTAGATAAATCCGCAAGGTGAAACCTATTTTACGTCATTGTTCGTGATTCCGAATGAAATTTCGGAATTCCGCCCAATATTTTGGTTTTTTAAAAAATCGGAATTCCGAATATAGAGTTGAAATATTGATTATTTTGAAATCAATTGAAATTCTAAATATGATAGGGGTCGAAATTTGATGAATTTTGGTTTTTGGATTTTTCGGAATTCCAAAAATTCCAAAATCCCGAACTATGTTTTACGTACACTAAAATTATTTTCCTACACAGACGATTCCAAATAATACAACACGACACACCCTTAATGGACACTAGGGACCAAGGCCCAAAATTTCGATATCGGTTAATATATCGGTGTACCCAAAAACCGAGATATATCGGATATATCGGTTTTTTTTGGTGACCAGTCCAAACTATTTAAAATATCGGAAATATCGAATATATCGGACATATAATATCGGAAATATATTGGAAATATCGGATTTATATTTAAAAATGGTCAAAAAGTCAACTGATATATATCGATTATATCGGAAATATCGATTATATCGGCGATATAAAGTTTCATATCGGAAATTCCGATATATCTCGGAAAAAAGGGGTTCAATATTCGGTGGATATATGTCGGAAATATCGATATCGGTGTACCAATTTACCGAGATATATTGGCGAGTTATCGGATATCTCGGCGATATTTTGGGCCATGCTAGGGACAACGTGGCAATGACGTGTATTTTTTTTTTTCAAAATTTAGCGTTAATTCTAATCAGATTTTTCCATTCATGGCTTCATCAGTTAATTACTTAGAAATGTATTAGGCCTAAATTGACAAACACCATATTCTCTTCGTATAACCATAAAACAGGGAAAGAACTTGATTGGGATTCATAGTGTTCAAAACTTCAAAAAAAGTTACGTTTTCTAAAAGATGAAGTTTATTGGATAACACATTCGATGGGATAATATTATTCTCTCTAATAAGTAAAACTTACTTGATTTTAGTTGAGAAATTAAATACATCCTTAAAACACAAAAATGCATGCAAGACTAATGCAACAAAGTGGTGACACCAAAATTAAACAAATTGTTACCAGAACTTTACAACATTGATTGAGTAGTGCATATATATGGTTGGTCTGTTTCTATCTTTTTGGTCTGCTTCTATCTTTTGGCTGCAGTTTTGTCTCTGCAAGTTTCCAATCCAAAGGTAGGGGGTGATACTTTTAGTCCTACCAACACCCGACCTCAATCTTTAATACCTCCCCTTCCCAATGCACTTCAAGTTTTTGAGGACCCATAACTTGCTGGATTCTCAATATCAACCATTAATGGAATTATATTTAAAGGAAAGATAACCTCAAGAAATTATTCTAATGAATATTCCATAACTTCAATATTGTGTTTAGATGCCTTACTTTACTCCAAACTAAAAGATTTGACCAATAATCATTAATAATAAAGAAGCCATATACATAGATTCATTGTCACTAAATTCGGCGTTTTTTGCCTTTAAAACACGAGATATTGGCAAGGCATCTTGTTCCAGTTTAAAACCCGGGTTTTTAAAAAAAACGCGTTTTAAACTTAAAAAACGTTTAAAACCCGAGATTTTGAAAATCTCCCGTTTAAAACTTTTTTTTTTTTTTTTTTTTTTTTTAAATCTAAAAGAAAACGCGAGAAGAAAAAGGTTTTGGAGTTTATCTTTTTGAAGAGTGGGCGTTAGATTGACTTATTGAGACAGTTCTATTTTGCTTTGGACTATTAATAATTGGAAATTTTAAAGTTATTAACTTATTTGTAGTACTTGATTATGCCATTATAGTTGGTAATTAGTAGTATCTTATTTAGAGTCATGTTTTTGTACTGAATCTAAAACTTCTAATATTTGGATGAGTAATGATAATTTGATACTTTCATGTATTTGAATTTTCTTCCATATGTATTATTTTTATTTTTATTTTATGTGCATATTTTTTTTCCACTCTTATAAAAAAAATCAAACTCCTTATCTCTTATAAAAAAAATCAAACTCCTTATCTATTATATTCTTTATCATCGGTTAAACCCGTTTTTTATGCCCCACTTTTTTTACGTTTTTTTTTTTTTTTTTTTTTTTTTTTTTTTTTTTTCGAGACGTTCCGTTTAAAACACAAACTAAGTTTTTTTCAAGTAGACTGTTTTAAACCCGTACCGTACTTGGTGACAATGCATAGATTTGGTTCTTTAGGCTCCAAGTGATTGCCAAACAACAACTGTATAGTGTACATCATAGTACAAAATATCGGGATATGAGTATTAATCGATACTAAATTTCTCGATATGTGTCGTGGATATATCCCCCTCTTTGAGGATATTTGACATTGTTTCACATGCAAATATTATGGATATATCCAAAATATCGACAAATATCATGGATATTGTAGATATTTCTTAATATATCATGATACATTATTTATATTTATTTGAAATATAATGATAAATATTAAATAAGATTGTTACATACACAAAATATCGCCAAATAGCCCAAAATATTGCAAATATCCCCAAATATTGCAAATATCGTTGAAATATCGCCGATATTTGCAATCGTATATATCTCTGAACATATCATGATATTTATATATCTTTTTCTGAAATCTGGATAGATATCAACAAATATCGCGATATATCAAGATATTTTGTACTATGGTGTACATAGTTCTTTTTCTAATTGGACACTAAGACCGCTTAATATAACTCTTCTATGGTGTACTAGTTGACCCTACTAAAATTAATGTACTTCTACTTCTTGTCTCGTGCAAGTATATCTTATGTATCTTGTCTTACCTCACAAAAAAATGGCATAGAGCCCTTTCTCTAACTTTTATTAAGGTGTAAAAACATTTAGAATGTTATGGAATTATCCAACGGCTCAGATTTTCTTAATTTTGATACAACTTTTGACAAGATTAAGTATATTTGATTGAGCTTATTTTTTGTAGGGGCATTCTCCATGGTGGAATACCTCCACAAAAAATCTTCCCTCAATTCATCTTGTAAATCTATTTTTAGGGAAGGACTACCTACAGACCCCGATTCTCTCAAGACAGACCCCATTTTTTCTCAAAGCAGACCCCAAACTTAAAATTGTCTTTGGGCACACCCCACCTGGGCCTTGTTAACCCAAAGTCCAAAATTGTCTTAAAATTGTCTCTTTTCACTTTCTTCGGCTGTTCTCTTTCTTCCTCCTCTAAAAATAAAAAAACCAACTATGTCACTTCTCTCTGTTTCAGGTAATAAGAACATCACCTCATTCTTCAAGTTTCCATTTTTTTCCCACAATTGTCACTAACAATATAATTGTAGTTTATTATCCTAGTTTTTTTTAAGTGTTTAAAGTAGGTTATGTAAAAGTGTTATACTTTTATGTTCTTACATTTAATAAATGTTATGTTTTTCTTGATTCTAATAAAGAATATGGTAATCTACGGTTTAGAACAATCACCACTAGTTATTTTGCCCTCTTTTGTTTGCTTCATAGATTCATTTATGTATGATATTTCTTTAAGGAATCAAATAAGGTGACAATGCAAGTGACATATTTTTTTACTGCATTTTAGCTTTGTTGATATTATAGTTGTTCATAACCTCCAGTCCTTACTCTAAATCTGTAAACTCGTATAACAATGCATTCATTGTCTTTTAGCTTTGTTGATATTATAGTTTAGTTGGGTTTCTATATGCAGCATATCTACATTGCTCATCGGTTTTTCATGGCACAATCAAAAGCTTGCATTTTTTGTCTTGCATCACGAAGTTTGTGTTGTAATTGAAATTTGACTATTGTTAGCTATTGACGTATTATAGGGATAGTCATGCCGCCCCTAATTTTTTTTTTTTTTTTGAAAGTTGGCTCTAGACAGCCTTCCATCAGTTAGGGAGCCCCAAACGACATCTCATCGAATACGAAAAAACAAAAAAAACAATGGTTGTAGAAAACCATATTGAACGTGGTGAACATGTTGTGGCTTCCTCGGATTGCATTAATAGATACATAGATTGGTCCAACAATATTAGCCATCCTCGTATGAGGAATCCGAAGCACTTTTCACAAGTTCATAGACTTCCACCTGTAAATTGGGTGAGATGTATATATATATATTTTTTTTTATTCCTACTCGTATTCGATTTCATTATATACGAAAAATATAATATATCTAATGTTAGTCATATTTGTGATATGCATTTAACTCTTAAACTACTTTATATGAACTTATTGTAGCACAAGCGACAAGGTTGCTTAAAGAGTCGTTGGACACAGGAGGAACCCAAAATGTTCAGGGATGTTAGCACGTGAGAAGATGATATACAACGTTCTCCAATTCAAACAAATTATTCAGGAAAGTTCACAAAGTGGAGGTGGTAGTGAAAATAGTGGAGATGTTGGTGAAAATAGTGGGGGTGGTCAAGATAATGGTGGAGATGGTGGTAAAAATAGTGGAGATAACATGGACATTGACATGACAAAGTTTACAAAACGACAACTTGCAATGCGGCAGAAGAGAAAGAAATGATAGTGTTAATGTTGGTGTTATAAAGAATGTTTGTCAGAGGAGATATGGATGATTTTGTTATTAGTTTTAATATGTAGCCATCTGATGCAGACTTCTTGTTGACCATCTTCTATATTTTTGCCTCTCACAAGTGTAATGTTATTAGTTTTAATATAAAGGATTAGGTCCTTCTTCTAAATGATGTCATGTTTGTCTCAACTCTCAACAAGGTAAGAGAGAAAATCGGGCAATATAATTATACTTGAAGACTGTTACTTGAGTTGTTTCATCTGGTATTGCTGGTTGTGAAGGTACGGGTGTACACATGGCTGTATTGTTTGAACTTTGGACTCAGTTGGTAACAATGTCAGCTTTCAGTCTCTGTTAGCAAGTGTATTTTATAGCATTAAAATTCAAAATACACTATCTCTTATTCTAAAGCCAAACTTGCAATGGATTGCTGCTCTGAAACTTGCAATGGATTGGGTTAGATTTTGGTTATCTACATCCGTGCTCCCTTAAGAAAAATAAAATTAGTCACAAAATGAAGTCCAAGCAATTTTGGTAAGTAAACTGAAAAGATAAGGATTTTTGACAATCCATTTCAACCAACTAAAACAGAAAAGGCTAGCCTGATTAGAACGTCGTTTCTCTATAAGTTAGTTCATTCCGTTAAACCGATCTTAATGCAGGACCAACAAAATCTAATCTAAGTGTAAGACAATCCAGTTCAACCAACTAAAGCAGCAAAGGCTAGCCTAGTTAGAACGTCTTTTCTCTTTAAGTTAGTTCAGTTAAACCGATCTTAATGTAGGACTAGCAAAAAACTAATCTAAGTGTAAGACAGTCCAGTCCAACCAGCTAAAGTAGAAAAGGCTAGCCTGGATAGAACGTCTTTTCTCTTTAAGTTAGTTCAGTTAAACCGATCTTAATGCAAGACCAACAAAATCTAATCTAAGTGTAAGACAGTCCAGTCCAACCAACAGCGGCATAAAGAAATAGCCTAACTTGAACATCTTTGTTTTTATAAGTTAGTTCAATTAAACCGTTCCTAATGCAGGACCGGTACATCTCATTTATGTATAAGACGGTCCATTCCAACCAACAAAAAGGGGCATAGAATAGCACAATTTGAACATCTACTCTTTTTAAGTTAGTTACATTAAAATTTGAAATTTGAAATTTTGACAAAATATTTCGGTCCAACTTACTGAAGGTCATAATGTTAGCTCTATTAAGCGCCGACACGGACGTCAAATATTAACCCAAAAATATCGTTTTCTGTGTTCAATTTCAAAATTCAAAGTCAAATTCAAATTTTGGGCGGGATTCGAGATTTCACCAAAATTTAAAATCCAATTTGAAATTTGAAATTTTGGCCAAGAAATTTCAATTCAAATTTTGTGTTTTGAATTTCAAATTGGTTTTGTGTTATCACTAACTCCAATTTCAATTCAATTCATGTTTTCATATTGTATTGAACATGAAATGAAGAATACAAACCAAATTACCAAAATATTGTGTTCGAAATTTGAATTTTAAATTTTGGGCGGGAAATTTCACTGTATGCTCTGAACTCAAAACCCAAAACCCAAAACCCAAAACCCTAAACAATTTCATTCACATCTCTATAAAGTACAAAACCTTCTTACCCATAAATCTTAAACCCTGAACTCATATGTGCACCTATAATGTAGTGGGGAAAACCATAAAATAAATATTAGGTGTACAAACAATGGTTAGTGATGATTTTTGAATTATTGTATTAAAATCAAGATTTTGTCAGCCACTGTGGACCAAATTTTAGTGAATTACTAAAATTGACTAATTTTGGCCAACTAAACGGTTCATATCAGCTATCCAAAATGAAATAGGTTAGTTTGGGTAAACTGTCTTTATTTGAAATGGTTGGTGAAATTGAATTTTGGTCCAACCATCTAATGCAAATAAAGCTAGCCTAATCTGAACGTCCTTTAAAGTTGGTTCCAATAAACCGTTCTTAGTGCAGGACCAACACAATCTCCTCTTTTTATAAGACGGTCCAGTCCAACTATCCAATGCAGACAAAATTAGTCTAATATGAATGTCTTTTTATTTTAGGTTAGTTCCTAAAAATCGTTCTTAATGCAGGACTAACACAATCTCCTCTCTTTATAAGAAAGTCCAGTCCAACCATCTAATGCAGACAAAGTTAGCCTCATTTGAATGTCTTTTCTTTTAAGGTTGGTTCCAATAAATCGTTCTTAATGCATGACCAACACAATACAGTCTCCTCTCTTTATAAGACGGTCCAGGCCAACCATCCAATGCAGACAAAGTTAGTCTATTATGAATGTCTTTTCATTTTAGGTTAGTTTCTCTAAACCATTCTTAATGTAGGACCAACACAATCTCCTCTCTTTATAAGACGGTCCAGTCCAACCATCCAATGCAGACAAAGTTAGCCATCTGAACGTCTTTTCTTTTAAGGTTGGTTCTAATAAATCGTTCTTAATGCAGGACCAACATAATCTCCTATCTTTATTGATTCAAACTTCTCTTTATTGATTGGTCACCGTCTTGGTCACTTGATTGAAATTTCTCTTAAATAGTTCATTTTTCACATTAAAAGCATCATATGCCCATTCCATTTCACTCAATGTTATAAACAAAAAAGGAAGAAAAACAAAAAGAGAGATTTTAGGGTTGTAAATAGAAATAGAACAAAAGAATTTGAAAAAAAAAAAGATGAATATGTGTAGAGAAAGAAGAGATGTATGGGTTAAATTTCTTTGGAGAAGGGTGAGAAAAAAAAAGTGTGGGTTTAACAAAGGTTTCTTGAGAGTAAAAAGGCTAAAAGACAAAACTTGAGTAAAAAGACAAAAGTTAAAATTTGGGTGTTTTCACTTTAAAGTGGGGTCTGCCCCTTTGAGATTATTTGGGGACATGGCCAGTATTTTAATTATTTTAAATGGGGTCTGCCTTGAGAGATTCGGGGTCTGGATATAGCAATCCCCTATTTTTAGGGATGAAGTAAATTTTGAGTCACTATAAAGTGGAATTCATATAACCAATCCTAACTTGTTTGTTTCCATACCTGCTCATATCTCACCCCCTCCGTACTCCAGCCAAACTCCCACTCTAACACTTCTCTCTCTCTCTTACATATATGCTCATGGTTTTACTCACACATAAAGCTTTCTTCTCTTTTGTTATGTCACAAATTATGAATTACAATTATGTGGTCCTTAACAAAAGATTTATAATTGAGAAAAATAGTATAAAATAAAACTAAAAAAAAAAAAAAAGGTTGTGGTGTTCTATTTCAGGGATAACCCACTTTTAAAACTTGAGAAACCATTCAAAACCTCACGTTTGAACCACCACTTTTCTTCAATATAGTGGGAAGGTCTAATTGGATTTTGATCCCAGCATATTTCATTCATTTTTTTCAACTTTCAACAGATTATTGGTTCCAAAGAAAATAATATCAAACACCAAAAATAAGAACATCATAAAGCCTTAAAAAGTGAACTTCATGACAAGAAGCGGTTGCTATTTTGAATTCTAAATTTATAATGTGTAAATGTCTATTTTTATCCCAAAGGATTAACAGGGCATTATATTAACTGTTTATGACTTAGCTCTAATTTAGATGAAGAAAGGGGACGGTTTTGGTTGATGGAAATGGCTGCTCTTCATGAGTAAGAAGATGCCTACGTATCCAGTATTGTGTAAGTGAGACTAGGATCAAGCTAATGTAGTTCTGGGATTGGTTTTTATAGGGGTCATAAACAAGCAGTTGGTAGGACACATGTAGCGGTATGGATAGGTGATGTCACACCCTGATTTTTCGTAGAATCCGAATCGACAACAAATAGATATTGACTCTATTTCCACGTCATCCAAATCCTACAAATTATGAGGCGTGAACCGAGATCGTACCTTTATAATAAACATGCATTTAATTACAGCTAAAAAAAATTGTGGAATAAGAATACTTGCATAAATCCAAAATGAATAACCTTAAAATTACAATCATCCTGATATGTCGAGGAACATCAAACCGAAATAAAGATAAACAAGAATGTCTCAACTTATTAAATCAAAAATCCAACATACAATCAAAAATGTATAATCTCTAAAGAAAAACAGCTCCTAAGCAAAGACAACTACTCCAACTGTAGCTCCACGGTTTTCCAGCTCAAACAGCTACCGTACTGTTGTGGTTCCTGCGAAGGGTCGAGGTTCCATAAGGAACATACCCCCCAAATGCAAAAAGCATTAAAATGCTGGTGTGAGTGCCCTAAATGTAATGCATGCTCACAATGGTTCATAACAATAACCATGAATTTACGTATACCACGTCTACATCATTCGGCTACGTTAGAGACATCGATCCCTTGTCACCAACTGACAAGAGAAACTTAGTTTCTCTCAACGTGCAATCATTGTAGCACATACCAATATAATACATAAAATTTAATATAACATTGTAACCAACTATCTAAATAATAACTTAAAGAAGTATACAGTGTACCTTAACGACTAACAGTCTAGAGTGGGCTTCATCCCTGCATTAAGGATTAGGTAGCCCACCCTTCTGCAAAACAAAGTTAAATTAATGATAACAATAAAATATAAAAATAATGTCTCAAGTATTATATAAATTATTAATACACTTTTTAATTAAGACCCCCTCCCCCATGATTTATTAAATTATCTTAAACATCTTTTATATTTCCGCAAGCACCATTTCCCATTTCCACTCTTTGAACTCGTGTCGGAACATGCCCTGCCCAAGCATGACTCTCATTCACACCCAAGTCCATTTAGTGCTCACATTTCTGTTGGGACTACAACTAGAAATGCAATAACACAACGGACACTTGGACACGCGTGAAATACCAATATCATGCAAATCCACATAACCAAGGTTTATGTCACATCTCTTAGTGAAGGCAAATGACATTTAGTTCCTCCCCTAAAAGATGGAACCTTGCCATAAATTTAATCCCGCATTTACGTCACATCTCATAAGGATGGAATGAGTCATAAAATATCATATGAATCCACATATCTCAGGTTTCTGTCACATCTCTTAGTGAGGCATAAAAACATTTAGTTCCTCCCCTAAAAGATGGAACATTGTTATAAATTTTAATCCCGCATTTATGTTACATCTCACAAGGATGGAATGCATCATAAAACATATCCAAACCCGCATTTACATCAAATCTCACAAGGATGGAATGCGTCTAAACCTCAAATGTATCCTACCCGCATTCACGTCACATCTCCTAGAGATGGAATACGTAATCATCATGAGTATAGGAAATTTCCATCTTATTCTAATAGTGTCATAGTTTTTCTAATGATTTCACATCCACATAGTATATATGTTATACAAAACAAAATAAATTTCCACTATCAACAATACTTTCTATGCAATATTTCTTATAACACACTCCCAAGGGCGATAGTTTGCACAAGCTCAATCAATTTTCATGTTAATATTCAAATTAATAAACCAAGGTTACACTTGTGATGTAAATATACTAATTTTAGGTAGTAGCAAATCATGCACAATGATCATAAACAACAATCCATTCAATAAAATTAACCATTTTCCATTCACAACTTTATCCAAAATCAATAGTCTCGTATTTCAATGCCTCAATTGACATCCCACCGTCGGATAGGCCTGCAATATTAATGGGTTTGACTACTGTGTGTTCTAAATATACAAATCAAATTTGAGGAAAATCCCGTATTGGGCCATCCTTCATCTACGCTAAACGTATGACTGCATAGTGTAGTTTTCTAGCGTAATATATACTACGACCAGTCACGCTTATGCGTGCCTCGACAGAAACTCCACCGTTGGATCTGTCTATAATTTACATATGTCAGAGTTCAAAGTATTTTTTTTTCTTCGCTAACATTCAATATATCAGGTAACTAAGGATTAAATTTGAGAGACATCTGATTAAGGAAAGAACTCCATCTGAACAAAAATAAAAGACTGCGCAAACAAATTTTCTAGAATAATATTTACTGTTAACTGTTCGTCTTCTTCACAAAACTCTATACAGTTCATTAATGGCTTTATACTCCCAATATACAACCATATGATCACACATAACATACAACATATCCTATTTCTATGGAAACAAATAAAAGAATGAAATATAACTCACCTTATTAAATCTACAAGATGTAAGCAACTAGGAATATCAATAGTGCGGTGAGCCAAATACTTTGCATTCCCTTTTTCTCTTTTCCTCTTCTTTTTTAGTAGGATTTTTAGGGTTTTTCTTTTGAAAACGTGGGAGAAAAAAAAAGTTAGCTACGTGAGTTATCCTTGATAACTATCCCACGTTTCTCTCCTAGTTTTGCTAAACCAAGATTTCAAAATTTCTATTTTATATATTTTTGAAATTTCCAAAAATTATATCAATAAATAAAACTAAATAAATAATAATACCACAATTAATTAGAAAAATAAAAACGGAGTTTTACAATATACACACCTAAAAAGAATCTCGTCCCGAGATTCAAAGGATTTATTATTATTATTATTATTATTTTTTAAGCTAAAGCACAATAAGACAAATAATTACTAGTACACACAGAGAATCTATTGTTCCTTTCTAATGCAACACCCTAATATATTTTGTGTGTATACCCCAGTGTGCACACCTAAAAAGGAACTAACCAATCTCAAACAAAACATGCAAACTATAAAGTTGTGTGTCAACGATACCTTCTACATGATCACTCACTAGTAAAGTTGCAATCTAAACTGGCGTTGGTCCTCGCAGATTTGGCCTATTGACTTGGTTATGTCCTTGTCTGCCCTGGTTCCGCCTCCTCTGTAGGTAGTAACGTGTGTGATGATCAGCTTGGCCACACTCATAACATCTAGAATTAATTTTACCTCCTTGAAACCTCGGTGGTGGTGGTCTCTAAAATTGACCGCTCTGAGCTGTACCATATGGCATGTACCTAATCGAATGTTTGTTCTCAGAATGTTGAGGGCTAACAACTGGTAGCTCTCCAAACTTCCATTTCCCTCTCGACTATTTAAGGGTTGCATTATGCTCCTCATATTTTAATGCCAAATCCAACACACGATCAAATGTGTCCCCGTCAAAAGGAATCAATTTGCTAGCCAAGTAATACTCTAGTCCACGTATGAACTTCTGATTCTTCTTCTTATCAGTATCAACAAGATGAGGAGCAAACCTCGATAGCTCATTAAACTTTGTCACATACTCAGTAACGGACTTCCTACCTTGGGTCAATTCAGAAAATTGCTGAGTCAACTGCTCTGTTACTACATAGGGAATAAACTTGCTTTCAAATCTAGTCTTGAAGTCCTCCTAAATCAAGGTACTAGTGTTCATATTAGGGACGAGAGCCCTCCACCAAAACCTAGCAGTGTCATCTAGCCGATGAGCAGCCAACTCTTGTTTTTGCACCTCAATAAGTTGCATACGCTCAAAAACATTCTCACAACTCTGGATCCAAGCCTCTGCTGTTATCGCATTCCCAGTACCAGTAAACTGTTGCCTACCAAGAGTACCAAACTCCTTATTATGCTTAGCAAATGGATCACCTTGAACATGCTGGTTATTCTACATAGCCTACAACAACTGAGTTAACTGGTTCTGTGTCATTTGCACTGGAGTGTTCCCAGATGGTCCATTACCATTGGCATTTCGTGTTCTAGCCATAATCTACAATTAAACGAAACCCCAAATTAATATCCTCAAACTTTTCCACGAACTCTTTTATCTTTTACCCATATTCTACATTTTTGAGGATCACTTATTACACTCAGCCAGTCTAAGGTAATCAAATGCTCTGATATAAAACTGTCACACCCCGATTTTTCATAGAATCCGAATCGACAACAAATAGATATTTACTCTATTTTCACGTCATCCAAATCCTACAAATCCTGAGGCGTGAACCCAGATCGTACCTTTCTGATAAACATGCATTTAATTACAGCTAAAAAAAATTATGGAATAAAAATAATTGCATAAATCCAAAATGAATAACCTCCAAATTACAATCATCCTGATATGTCGAGGAAAATCAAACCGAAATAAAGATAAATGAGAACGTCTAAACTTATTAACTCAAAAATCCAACATACAATCAACAATAAAAAAGGTAGAATCTCTAAAGAAAAACAGCTCCTAAGCAAAGGCAGCTACTCCAACTATAGCTCCACAGTTTTCCAACTCAAATAGTTATTATTGCTGCGGTTCCTGCGAAGGGTCTAGGTTCCATAAGGAACATACCCCGGAATGCAAAGCAAACTGGGGTAAGCATTAAAATGTTGGTGTGAGTGTCCTAAATGCAATGCATGCTCACGATGGTTCATAACAATACACATTATCACCAAGAAGTTACGTATACCACGTCTACATCATTCGGCTATGTTAGAGACATCGATCTTTTGTCACCAACTGACAAGACAAACTTAGTTTTTCTTAATGTGCAATCCTTGTAGCATATACCAATATAATATATAAAATTTAATATAACATTGTAACCAACTATCTAAATAATAACTTAAAAAAGTATGCATTATACCTTAACGCCTAATAGTCTAGACGTGGGCTTCATCCATGCAATAAGGATTAGGTAGCCCACCCTCCTGCAAAACAAAGTTAATTCAATGATAACAATAAAACATAAAAATAATGTCTCAAGTATTATATAAATTATTAATACACTTTTTAATTAAGACTACCTCCCCCATGATTTATTAAATTATCTTAAACATCTTTTATATTTCTTAAAGGACAATTTCACATTTCCGGACTTTGAACTCGTGCCAGAAAATGCCCTGCCCAAGCATAACTCTCATTCACACCCAAGTCCATTTCGTGCTCACATTTTTATTGGGACTACAACTAGAAATGCAATAACACAACGGACGCTTGGACACGTGTGGACAACCGCGTGAAATACCAATATCATGAAAATCAACATAACCAAGGTTTACGTCATATATCTTAGTGAGGCAAATAACATTTAGTTCCTCCCCTAAAAGATGGAACCTTGCTATAAATTTAATCCTGCATATACGTCACATCTCATAAGGATGGAATGGGTCATAAAATATCATATGAATCCACATATCCCAGGTTTACATCACATCTCTTAGTGAGGCATAAAAACATTTAGTCCCTCTCCTAAAATATGGAACCTTGTTATAAATTTTAATCCCGCATTTACATCACATCTCACAATGATGGAATGTGTCATAAAACATATCCAAACCAACATTTACGTCACATCTCACAAGGATGGAATGTGTCTAAACCTCAAATGTATCCTATCCGCATTCACGTTACATCTCCTAAAGATGGAATGCGTAATCATCATGAGTATAGGAAATGTCTATCTTATTCTAATAGTGTCATAGTTTTTCTAATGATTTTATATCCATATAGTATATATGTTATACAAAACAAAATAAATTTCCACGATCAACAATACTTTCTATGCAATATTTCTTAGAACACACTCCCAAGAGCGACAGTTTGCACAAGCTCAATCAATTTCCATGTTAATATTAAAATAAACCAAGGTTACACTTGTGATGTAAATATACTAATTTCCGGCAGTAGCAAATCATACATAATGATCATAAACAACAATCCATTCAATAAAATTAACCATTTTCCTTTCACAACTTTATCCAGAATCAATAGTCTCGTATTTCAATTCCTCGATTGACATCCCACCGTCGGATAGGCCTACAATATTAATAGGTATGACTACTATGTGTTCTAAATATACAAATCAAATTTGAGGAAAATCCAGTATTGGGTCATCCTTCATCGACGCTAAACGTATGACTGCACAGTGCAGTTTTCTAGCATAGTATATACTACGACCAGTCACTCTTATGCGTGCCTCGATAGAAACTCCGCCGTTGGATATTTCTATAATTTTCATATTTCATTGTTCAATGTATCAGGTAACTAAGGATTAAATTAAAGAGATATCCGATTAAGGAAAGATATGATCTCCATCTGAACAGAAATAAAAGACTACGCAGACAAGTTTTCTAGAATAATATTTACTGTTAACTGTTCATCTTCTTCACAAAACTCTATACAGTTCATTAATGGCTTTATACTCCCAATATACAATCTATATGATCACACATAACATACAACATATCCTATTTCTATGGAAACAAAAAAAATGAAGGAAATATAACTTACCTTAGTAAATCTACAAGATGTAAACAACTAGGAATATCAATAGTGCAGTGAGCCAAATATTTTGCGTTCCCCTTTTCTTTTTTCCTCTTCTATTTTATTTTCTCTTTCTTTTTTAGTAGGGATTTTACGGGTTTTCTTTTGAAAATGTGGGAGAAAAAAAAAGTAGTTAGCTACGTGAGTTATCCTTGATAACTATCCCACGTTTCTCTCCTAGTTTTGCTAAACCAAGATTTCAAAATTTCTTTTTTCTATATTTTTGAAATTTTCAAAAATTATATCAATAAATAAAACTAAATAAATAATAATACCACAATTATTTAGAAAAATAAAAACGGGGTTTTACAGGTGCGCTGCTAGGATGATCGACACGTCCTCACTAGTTGCACATGTGTGGTGGCTCCGAGTACTAAACTATTTGAATTGGCATAGGGGGAGAGTAAGGTTAAGGGTGTAATGATGGTAAGAGTGTAATAATGGTGAGAGTGTAATGATGGTGCTGATTTGAGTATTACGGCAGGTGAAGGCTTGATGCTAATGATAGCAATGATGAGAGTGGCAGGTGATGATGTCAAGGGACGAAGTCGAGGAACGAGTCATTGATGTTGATCTGATGTCGAGTGAGTCATTGATACTTAATGTTTGATGTACTATTAGTGGGTTGTGAGGTTCATAATAGACTTTTGAAGATATATGAATGGGAGTTTAATGAAGGTAGGAAGGTAGTGGTTCTTTAAAGTTCATAACTTGTTTTGTTTGTGAAGAAAGAAATGACTTGTACTGAAAGGATGATTGAATGAAACTAATGAAAAGACACTTGGTTTGGAATGAAATGCATTGAGTTGAGATTGAAAACAACACAGGAACTTGAATAACAAACATGAATTGAAAACTTGACTAACAACTTTGGATTGAAAACTTGTATTGAAGAACAAACTTGGATTGAAACTTGAATAACAAACTTGAATTGAAAACTTGTATTGATGAACAAAAGTAAATAAAGCAATAAAAACTTGAATGTAAAGGACTCAAAATTAAAATCTACACTACTCCTACATGACCATAGATTAAAATCTAGGTGCCCTCTCTCCTCTAAATTTTTGGCTTATATATTACACCTTTTTCCAAGTTACAGATTTACCAACCATTGGATTTAAGCCACCTCATGAGGTTGCTTTATGCTTTCTCTAGATTCAAGCTATCTCATGAGTTGCTTTTTCTTTTATGTTTTATGCTTTTTACTTTTGCTTTTAGGTTTCTTCATGAGCAAGCTTGGTTATATATAAGGCTACTTTTGAGTTGAGGCCATAAGCTTCAGTCTTTTGGGTTTGGGTCCTTGACCGCTGACTATTGACTTTGACTTTTCAGCATTTTCTTCTCTAAGCTAGAGTCTTCATAATAAGCGTTAATAGCTATGAGTTTCTGTAAAAATACATCTTTTACAATAAGTGGTCTGAAAACTCTTGTAATCTGCAAATGACAGTAAAAGCTATGAGTTGTCTGTTTATAAAGCGTAAGAAAGACATATTTGAAGCATTGCGAGGGTAATAAAACACACATTTGGGGTCTAATTAATAACCCCCAAACAACATTTTACTTGTCCTCAAGTAAAGATGAGAGAGATGAAAACTAAGATCACAAATGTATGATTTATTATACTAATCTCGTTTCACGGAGTGCGATTGCATTGACCATATGCAACAAGCAGGCCTTAAACCACTAGGAATTTCCTAGTGGACAAGCTTATGCCTCACGAGAGTTTTCCAGAAAAGGTACACACAAACTTCTTCAATGTAATACAAAGGGTCTTGTTTCGTTATTTATTCTCAGAATTTTATACATCTCATTAGCGGGGAATAATGACAAACTCCTTTGAACTTAAGATAACATATATACAGTAATTAAATCATCTAAAGATAAATGCACAAACATGAGCAATGAAATGCAAAAGAAGAGTCGTGTCCAAAACTTTTGGAGAGCGTCCTTAAGGTGAGTTCTCACAAAGATGTGTTAAAACACAAACTCTCTGATAGATTCACTCAAGTTTTGTTCTCTCAAATGCAGCGGACATTTATATTCCTCACATACACGATTAATCACACTTACTACTTACTATCACACTAACATATTCCTAATCGAGCTAGATATCTTTTATTAGGAATTACGAGGCTAAGGTGATGGTTTAGAAAGAAAAATTGAAGGGAAAAATAAAATCTGATAAGTTGAGAAATTAGGTCTTCGTGATACTTATAACTAGAGAAGAACCTCGTTTTGTTATTTGTTTTCAAACTGTGATTCATTCTTTAGCCCTTTAGCTTTGTGACTCCATATGATTATGATATTTGGGAGTTTTAACTTTGCTTTTGTTTCTCTTTTTCTTTTGTTTTTTATATCGACTCCTTTTGATTTTGAACATTTGGGAGATTCGATTTTTTAACTCCTTTGATTTTTTTGGAGTTTTGGTTTTTGATTGGTCTTTCTTTTTCTTTTCTTTCTTTTCAAAGCAACTAACTGTTCTATTTTTGTACAAGGTCTTCTCTTCTCTTTTTCTGATACTCATCCAATTCTCAACTCGTCAGCTAGGTAAGCTTTAATTGTGTGTTATAACAGGTGAGGGATTGATGGCGAAGAATAAAAAGGCTTTAGAATTTTTTTTGAAGGCTCAAAAAGGGTAACTAGCAAAAAATTATCTTTTTAGGTTTTTAATGTTTATTTGGTTATATCAATCCAAAAAGGGCCTAAATTCTCTCCTAGGATATGGCGTGGTGATCAAGCAAGTGGTGGTTTTTCTATCCGGACATCCTTTGTGTCATCACTCAAAAATTATTCAGATGAGGTTTTTGCCTAGATTCTCACAGGGTATAGAACTTAATTGTTCTAACCTTGGTCTCGAAAACTCACTGCTATATACAATCAAATGTTTATACATGTCATTCATGAAAAGATACAGAAACTATTATACTTATATTAGTCTAAGTTCAAAGAACGAATCCCTACTCTATTGATATAATGAGACTTCTAGATTATTTATTCATCATAGCAAAAGGAAACAAGACTTTTAGTACTAAACAAAAAAATATTTTTGGTCTTTTTTGAATTTTTTTTAAGAAAGAAAGAAATATACTAATATATATAATATAAGAAATGCCTAGTTTTTGCAAAATATTACTATACCACCCCCAAACAGAAATATGTTTTGTCTTCAAAGTATAAAGAGATAAGGAAATAGATTACTATAGAAACGTGAGCAAAAATGGCAGTACACCTATATTATGTTCTTCGTGTTGAAAATATACCACCCCCAAGTTTGGAGCGTGGGTTGTAGGAGATAGAACGAGAAATACATGGGTTATTTAACTAGTAAGTTACTTATTTATTCTACTATGAATTTTTTTGGTTTTTGTATTTTTGAAAACATATGTAATGCAAAAAAAAAAAAAAAAAATGGAAAATTTTGGCATGATGTATGCGTATTACCTTCTATTCATATACCAAATTCTATAGATAAAAATTAAAGAGACAAATAATTTTAAAATTATACTATTAGTTATACATAAACATAAGTACGAAAAGAAAATAAACATCTATCTATACAGACACTAGGGAGCTGACTAGTCAAAATCCTTGTGTGACTTGTCGCGACGTCGAGAAGATCCATCTCCTCGGTGACATTAGGTCCTAGAATGTCTATCACTATGAGGTAGTACATCTCTAATGTTGTGCAGTGTTTTGGTGACACAGCGCTGAAAACATCGCTGCTCCTGTTGGAAAGACTGCTGCTCCTCTTTGAGGGTTTGATGTGCCGCTATAAGGACTCAATGCCCTTGCCTAAGTTGGTGGGTGTCCTGGTGCAGAATCCTCTGGCCGTCATGGATGAAATGAATTCTATCCATGGGATGAGTGAACTGGCGAGTGACACCTTCAGTGAAGTAGTCTACTGGCGTAGGTGTGGGAGTGGCGCGTGCATGCTCGGTGGCTCTGGCGGCAGGTGGAAGCCAGAAAAGCTAGACCCAGCGGGAATAGATAGGACCTTCGGTAGTGTCCTTGACCTCCACTAGAATGTCAGGAATAGTGAAACCCAAGTAATGCATGATCCTAGTAACCAGCACTGGTAAAGAAGCAGTGGACCTCCTGGGTTTGCAGAGTTGCTCCAGATGAAGGTGGCGATGCAGAAGTTGTTTTTCTGCAATTGAAGAATCCACAGGATGTGGAGCATCGCCTTATTGATATTAGAAGGCTTGACTGAGTCTATCAAGTTGTAGGCCATCCATTGAGATATTGTCAACTGATTAATTTGAAGCGAACTCTAAAACACGCAGTGCGATGTGAGGTTTCTCCTACCCTCTAGAAGCGTCTCTACCATCATAACGTCAATGATCTTGTTGTCTGGGGATTGTTCCATCTGTATATAGACCTTCAGAGGGATCCCCAGAGCCTCACTTACCACCTCCTTTGTAAGCTCGAAAGAGTTGCCCTCAATGACAACCATGACGCGGTCATTCTCCCCTAGTTGAATGTTGTTGTAAAATGAAAGAGTGAGAGAGGGAGAATAACTAACATCCCCTAACAGCACAAGAGACTCCCATCCTCTTCTCCTAATCTCAGCCTTGAAGTGCACTTCAAACAGATCGGAATTGAAGAGGTTTTTGAAATTTTGTTCTGACACAATTTTTAAGACTCGTGCCATTTTGGTTAGGAGTTGATGAAATCGGGGTGGGTAGTTGTAATGAGGGTTGAAAATGGAGCTTTATGTAAAAATTTGGAGTGGTGGGTGTGAACTTTGATGGGTGGTCGCGAGTTGATATGGGGCGGACGCGCGCAGGTGTGGTGGGGCTAAAGTTAGAAAATTATGTTGGGGAAAAAGGTTAGGTCTGGCGGTTGCGTGGGTTTTAAAGGGTTTGGAGGCACGTGCCTTTTTAAGTTTCTTAGAATTTGGGCCCAAGTCCAAATAAAATCAGGAAATTCCAATCATGTCCTTAGTGCCTCGACAACTTCAAAAGCATATCAGCGCTTCGTTACCCTTCCGATCATGACCCGTGAGGTACCAAAACGATCAGCATAAAAAAATGCTATGTAAGGATATATGGTTCACTCACATCTAACGATGGATAAAGAAACAGGTAAAGGAAAGAAACGAAAAGAACTTAAAGGAAATATATACAAATAAAAGAAAGGAAAATTTTAATTAATTTTTTTTGTATTTTGGATATTTTTTAACTGAAATTTTAAAAGGTGGATCATTTTAAGTCAGATCCCCAAGACTTTTCAAAGACCGGAGTTAATCCCAACTCGAGGGTGGAATAACTTGATGAGACTGAGTGCGGTGCGCTGAAGGAAGACACATGTAGACTTTAAAAGCAAAATTATTACTATGAGGTTGAAGACCGGGACATGTTGGTATTTGACAGTTCAAGCACCAGCTTTCTCTCATAGCTCGTCTTTTACGTGCATATGAACTCTTACCCAAACCTGGAATGGTTTTTAGTATATGGGATCATATCTTCACTTACAGCTCTCTAGGAAGCGCTTGTACACGATCATTAAAACTGATCCACCTAATCTTTTTAGGTAGGGGGGGGGGACATTTTTGGAAATTGTGAGAATTTTAAAAGAGTTTGAGACAAAGAAAGTTTCAAATATTTTAGCAAGAAGGGGAAATTTTCTTTTGAAAAATTGTACAAGTTTGAGTCTTTTAACATCAAATTCTCGAGATAAATATAGAAAGGTGGAGGCAAAAGATATAATTAAACAGATAATAGTATCATTTTGGGTTACAATATTTGTTTAATTCGTGTTTGAGAACGCCTCATTTTTTTTTTTGAATATTTTTCCCAAGCGAAATATATCTCTAACCATATAGAGGTTTTGACAAGAAGATAAAATTATACGTTGATCCGGTATCATTTTGGTTACTTTGGGGCTTATAATTTTCATTTTTATATCCTCAAGTTTTAAAAACTATGTAGAGATATTATACGATACGCGTACTCAAAAGCAATGATTCTTAATTTTAATTTTGAAACAAACCATAACAGGTAATCGTAGGAAACTTTCGTCTCACCTCTGGGGATTTACTGCACAAGACATTAAATGTCCTGACCCGTGCGAATAGCGTGGTGATATAGGCAACCCGTACTAAACAAAACTGATCTCAAACCGCCCCTAGATTGTGTTTTTCTAAGGGTTGGTATGTATAGAATCCATTGCCCGTTTTGTTATTTTGGAAAATTCACATGACTATTGATGTATCGAGAATCTTGCATTAAGAGAACGGGGAAAAAACTATTTTGAAAAAGAACTGTAAAATAAAGAAAAAAAAAATTGTATACTCGCTCCATAGGGTCACACTTACTTAAACGACGAGTAAAAAAATATTTTACAATGAATATGCAAGATATACGTGGACTAAGGCTCCGACACTTATAACCACACACTCCAATTGAAGGGTCCGGTTACCTTAATGATATATTCCTTTTAAGAAAAAGATGGAATGGAAAGAAAGGGAATGGAATACATCACGAAAAAGAAGACTTAATCCTCGTAAACAGGATCTTGGAGAAGGGTTTCTTCTACATTCGTAGACCGTAACTCATGAAAGTGTTTTAGGCGTTGACCATTTACTTGGAAAATGTTGTTACCTTTGTGGTTTCTTAAAGTAATAGCCCCATAAGGGGTGACTTCAATTATTCTGAAAGGACCACTCCATCGAGTATTTAGTTTTCCTGGAAAAAGGTGCAATCTTGAGTTATAAAGCAAAACTTTTTGACCAATCTCGAAATATATTCGTAAAATATGCTTGTCATGAATCCTTTTCATGTTGGTTTTGTAATCTTTTGAAAGATCATACGCATCATTTCGAATCTCCTCGAGTTCATTTAGTTGTAGTTTGCGTTTTTCACCTACCGCATCGAGATTATAATTAAGAATTTTTATTGCCCACAGGGCACGATGCTCTAGTTCAACTGGCAGATGACAAGGTTTTCTAAAAACAAGCCTATAGGGTGACATCCTTATAGGTGTTTTAAAAGCGGTTCTATATGCCCGTAAGACAACATTTAGACAGAGCGACTAGTCTTTCCTATTTGGATTACTATTTTTTCCAAGATGCGCTTAATCTCTCGATATGGATTTGACCACTTGTTTGAGGATGATATTGAGTTGCAACCTTATGGATTACCCCATATTTTTTCATGATATACTCAAAAAATCGATTGCAAAAATGTGTCTCTCCATCACTAACGATGGCTTTTGGAACACCAAATCATGAAAAAATGTTTTCTTTTATAAAGGACACAACAGTTTTGCTGTCATTGTTACGACATGGTATGGCCTCGATCCATTTGGATACAAAGTCTATGTCGACTAGAATGTAGATGAAACAATTAGAAGTTGGGAAGGGTCCCATAAAATCAATGCCCTAAATATCGAAAATTTCGACTATAACAATGGGATTTAAGGGCATCATGTTACGTTTAGAAATATGACTAAGATGTTGGCAATGAACTCCTGCCTTGCAATGAACAAAGGCATCACGAAAGAATCTTGACCAATAGAATCCACATTGTAACACTTTCTATGCAGTTTTATTTGTACTAAAATGTCCTCCACAAGACTGCTCTTGACAAAAAGAAAGGACCGCGGACTGTTCCCAGTCTAGAATACAACGTTTGATAATCTAGTCAGGGTAGTATTTGAAGAGATAGGGATCATGTCAATGATAGTACTTTACTTTAGCTAAAAACTTCTTCTGCTGATTTCTATTCCATAAGGCTGGAGTGTCTTCAGTTACCAGATAGTTCACAATATCAGCATACCAAGGTGCGGAAAGGATAGCGTAAAGGCGCTCGTGAAGAAAATAATCTGAAATGGGATCGGAATCACTGTCACTATCATTGTTTAGCCTAGATAGGTGGTCAACCACCACATTTTCAACTCCTTTTTTATCTTTTATCTCCAAAGTGAATTCTTGCAGGAGAAGGATCCATTGGATCAA
This sequence comes from Coptis chinensis, assembly GCF_015680905.1. NCBI lineage: Eukaryota > Viridiplantae > Streptophyta > Magnoliopsida > Ranunculales > Ranunculaceae > Coptis > Coptis chinensis. The sequence goes on from NC_141463.1 coordinate 58,913,479, forward strand.
TCTCTGCTTAACATCTTTCTTCGCGAGAAAGTACCTAAGTGTTGCATGATTGGTGTAAATCAAGGTTTTTGAACCTACTAAATAAGGATGAAATTTATTTCAAGCATAGACAATGGCTAAGAATTCCTTTTCAGTGGTTGTATAATTCTGTTGAGCCTCATTTAGTGTCTTACTTGCATAGTAAATAATTGTCGGTCCATTATCATGTTTTTTACCTAGTACGGTGCCAACAACATAGTTGCTAGCTGACAGAATAGAATAGTGGGGTTTGGGGTTTTGAAGTTGTTCATCTTAGATCTATTATGATTAGAAGTGTGATGGAGAATACCCCAACTTTTCTTTGCTTTTCACTTGGTTTTCTTATGGTTTTTGGGTGTATGAAGATGTTGAGAACTAGCTATTATGGTTTTGATGATTAAAATATGAAAACAAGAGTTGTTTTAGTTTGAGAAACATGAAGATTATATAAGAAAAAGGTAGCTTGGTTAGCAAGTTATACTCATTTGATTGATTCAAATGAGTATAGCCAACTTTGGTTGGTTGAATGAATGATTAAGAAGATGTTTTGAAGAACTATTGTTATGAAAAACAAGATTAAACACTTTGAATGGAAGAAAATCAACTAGATTCAACAAAGCTTGAAGCTTTAAAAAAAATGAAAATGGAAAACAATGAATTAAAAGTAATTAAAAACAAATAACTAAATTCTTATCTCCTACTCCTATTATAGTCTAGCTATTAGTTAACTAGCTCTCTTATTTTGTAGGCATCCATACACTTATATATGTGTAGAGATGTGCAAGTTTGCCCTTATCTTATCTTATCCAACAAGTAACCTAATCTAGAAGTTTCTTGTGCCTTCTTTGAGTGGATGGATAAGGTCAAGCCTTTTGGTCCCAAGCCCATGTCTTTGGGAATTTGATCCTTTGATCCTTTGGCCTTTTGAGACTTTTGTGCTTAGTCCTTGTCTTGCAAAGGGTTGAGTCCTTGGTCCTTGAAACCTTAGAGTGTTTCCTGAGCTTATGAGTTTTTGGATCCGTGAGTTTACTTTGACTTTGATCGTTAACTTTTTGGCATTTTTTCTCAGATGTCCCATAAGGTCCCTTTTAGGCTCTAGAATACGTCTTTTGAGGTATTTGGTCAAGAATAAGGTTGTATCCTGAAAAAGCGATAAGAACCTGAGTTCTCTACATTATTGATCACATAATTTGACTAAATTGAAGCATTATAAAAGGATAAAAATGCATATTTGGGGACTGATCACTAGCGTCACACATGAGCTCAAACGGTTTTAACCAGTCAGGAGGTTGAATTATAGGTGCAGTTATTAAGGCGGCCTTCAAAGTTTCAAAAGCCTGTATGCAATCCAAATTAAACTCAAAGGGTACATCTTCTATAAGAAGATTGGTTAAAGGTTTGGCAATTTTTGAGAAATCTTGAATGAATCATCTATAAAACCCAGCATAGCCTAGAAAGACTTGTATAACACGGATGGTCCATGGAATAGGTAGAGTAGAAATCTTATCTATTTTAGCTTTATCAATCTCTATACCATTTTTAGACACAATGTGACCTAACACTATTCTCTTTTTTACCATGAAGTGACATTTTTCCTAATTAAGGGCTATATTCTTCTCCTGATAACGCACTAATACTTTAGAAAGGTTGGATAAACAGTCGTCAAAAGAATCACCATAAAGAGAAAAATCATCCATACACACTTCCATGAATCTCTCCACCATATCACTAAAAATGTGTAGCATGCAATGTTGGAATGTGGCAGGTGCATTGCAGAGACCGAAGGGCATACAGGCATAAACATAGGTTCCAAAAGGGCATACATGCATAAGCATAGGTTCCAAAAGGGCAAGTGAAGGTAGTCTTTTCTTGATCAGATTCATCAATTAAAATCTAAAAATATCCCAAATATCCATATAAGAAATAGTAATAAGCATGTCCTGCTAGGTGTTCAAGCATCTGATCAACGAACAGCAGGGGAAAATGATCCTTTCTCGTGACACAACATTCAGCTTACTATAGTCAGTACAAATCCTCCACATGATAGGAACACGTGCCGAGATTAACTCTCCCTCCTCATTACGGGCCATTATGATCCCAGATTTCTTTAGTACCACATGAATAGGACTAACTCATTCACTATCAAAAATAGGATAAATGATTCAGGCATCCAGTAATCTTAAGATCTCTTCGCGTATGACTTCCTTCATAGCTGGATTTAAACGACGTTGTGGCTCTCTAGATGACTTAGCATTCTCTTCCAGATGAATCCAGTGGGAGCAAATTTTTGGATCAATTCCTTTTATATCATCAAGAGACTAACCAATGGCAGAACGATGTTCTTAAATCACTTTAACCAGGCGCTCTTCTTCATTTTCTGTTAACTAAGATGAAATGATGATGGGATGAGTGCCATCAGGATCAAGATAAATATATTTTAGGTCAGGAGGGAAAGGCTTAAGGTCAGGTGTAGGTGCTATGGGTAACAAGGTTTCCACATGGTTTTGTTCTTCCACAGTGAAAGCTTGGGCTGGTGAGGATTCTTCATGTTTAGGTAAATCATCATCTAAATTGTATAAATGAATGGATTTCAAGGTGGCATTGGTATCTTCCTTATAATGATCTATGTTGAAATCAGAGTCTCCAAAAGATAGAAACTGGTGCACCTCATTTTTTGGGAAAGTTCTGTCATAATATTCTTGAACTTCATTTTCTATCATACTCACTTTTCCATCCAATTCCTCTTCCATCTGTTGTTTTATCATCTTAAAGATATTAACTTTGACTGAGAGATTTTCGAAAGACATGATCATAGATCCACTGCGGCAATTGATGAGGGCGTTGGCAATTGCCAAAAATGGGGGCCCTAGAATGATAGGTGTGGAATCATGAGCGACTTCAGTGTCAAGGATGATGAAATCAACAAGGTAGTAAAAATCTTTAAACTTGACTAGCACATTTTTAACTATACCTTTTGGGTATTTAATGGAGCGATCGGCTAATTGTAAGGTCATAGCTGTAGGTGTATGCTCATGGAAACCATGTTGTTTGAATAGATAGTATGGAAAAGGTTAACACTTGCTCCAAGATCGAGTAGGGCAGTAGTTGTGTACTTGTCTCCTATAGTGCAAGGAATGGTAGGACGGCTAGGATCTTTATATTTGACAATTCCATTGGTTTATGTGAGGGATGAAAATTGTTCTATAAGAAAGGCATCTTTTAGAATGTTAATTCTTATTTTGTTAGTGCACATGTCCTTAAGAAATTTGGCATGTTTGGGTAAATGTTTGGTGGCATCAAGAAACGGCATATTTATGGTTAGATTCTTGAATGTCTCTTTGATTTCATCAAAATTTTCATCCTCCTTAGGTGTCATCATGTGTGCTGGGAATGGTGCCTTTGGTTTATACTTCTTAACTGGTTTAGGTGAGTGAGTTGATGGTTTAAGAACTGGAATATTGACAGAGACATTTGGAGGTATCTGTTTTTCAGTTTCTGGTTCTGGTAAGGTTTGTATTGGAACTGGTATCTTTATAAGTACCTGGTCTTTTGGTAGGACTACTCTGTTGTCAACTATTTTGTCAGAATGTAAAGTTGTGACAGCTTTAATCTCTTGTAGCTTAAGATTTTGAATTGCTTAGCCTAGGAACACACCTTTCTGGGTTTTGTCTTGAACTAGCAGGTTTAGAGATTGTTGCATGGATGCTAAGATTTGAGTTTGTTATTTTGCATAACGGCTAGCATTATCTCGGATGGCTTATCTGATTGGACACTAAGGAGTGGTGTAACTGGAACTAGGTCTTTTTGGTTGTTGATCAGTAGGTTTTCGTAGTTCTGGTTAAATTAGGATGGAACTAATGGTCTGTTCTGATTGTTATAGGTATCTTGTCCTTATCTGAATGTATTTGGTGGTTTGACGTGATTAGCGAACCCTGAAGGTGGTTGGGTTTGTGGATTAGTAGTCCATGTGAAATTAGGGTGTTGCTTCCATGGTGTATTTGGTACGTTGAAAGCACATACTTCTTCTAGTTGAAGTGATGATATGTTGGGGAGCAAGGGAGAATTGGTATCTATGTGATTTAAGCTGAGACAGAAAGTGCATGGTGAGGAATTTATGTTCTTGACAGGATAAGGAGTTTGGTCCTTTTGTTTGGTTGTGAGGGCATCTATCATTCTTATGAGGGATTCAATTAATATTTTGATTTTCGAATAAGATTTCACCTCAAAGATACCACTAGCCTTAGATGTACTGGGTTGGGTTGTTATGTAATTGTTTTTGTCACCCCAATGGGTACTCTTTTCAGCTTGGTTTTCAAGAAAGATTAAAGCTTCGGTTGCATCTCTATTCAAAAAATTTCCATTACTCATGATGTCGAGGGTTACTTTGTGTTCTTGGAGAAGACCTTTGAAGAAACATTGGACAAGAGTGAATTTTTCTAGTTTATGGTGATGACATGAATGGAGTAGGTCAGAGAATCTATCCCATGCTTCGGAGAATATCTCACTCGAACTCTGTCTGAAGAACTGTATCTTGCTTATAATCTCTTATGTTTTCTTCGATAGAAAGTACTTCTTCATGAAGGAGAACACAACCTTTTCCCATGTATCGAAAGAATCAGGCTTTTGAGAAAGAAGTCATGCATGACTTTTACCAGCTAGAGTGAAAGGAAACACTCGTAACTTCAGTTTATTGTCAGTGACGTCCGGATGGTGGAAAGTATTGCATACTTTATGTATCTGATGTAGATGTTCGTATGGTAACTCGTGTTCAAACCCGTAGAAGATGGATAGAATATTGAACACATTCGGTGGAATGCAAAAATCGCTCGTGAGCGATGTGAGTCGTATACAAGATGGAGGTCCATCTTGCAATGGTGTGTCGAAGTTGGAGAGAGGCTCTTCAGCTTGCACGACTTTGTCAACCATCTTAGAAGGTGGAGAACGAGAGATAGGAGTTTGTCTAGGACAGCATGCTCTCCTACGTGAATACGTTTTATGCTCACTAAACCTTGTAGTGCTTGAATGCAGTATCATGCACTTTAGCAAGATCAGCAAAACTACCTAAAAATGTGCAAATAATGCAGTGGATGCTCAAACAATCAAAATTCGTTTTTGCAATTTGGAGTTTTGAAAATGTTTGCATGGTATATAGATTACTATGCCCTGTTCAGACGAATAGTTGGGTGCGGGACTAGGTGGGATCTACTACACGGCTCAGAATGGTAAGTAATCACTTCACCAAGTGGTGTGCTACCAAGAAACTAACTCACGCTGAATTTGGGGGAGGGGAGTGAGGAAGGTAGTTGGTCTACTAGAATCTAGTATCTTTACTCTAAATATTTGTGGCTATATTTTTGTCCTTTTCTTGAGGAGCGTGACTACTTTAGGTTCTAGTTAATTGATTTTAATTTGTTTGTTCGATTGGGCCTCAAGTAACAAGCAACGTCCGGTTTATCTACTGATAAGAGCCCAAAACTGTAGTTTTAACCCTATAACAGTCATACTTTTAGACCAATTATGTGAGTAATAGTTAAGAGTTAACACTGATTACGTGTTTTTATGCATTTCAGGTTTCAAAGTCCATTATGTGCAGAAATGTGCCACTTTAGCGAGATAAAGGAGCTAAGGCCGGTTACTAAGGAGTTCCGTGATTAAACGCCTAGATTCAAGAAGACAAAGCCTTCCTAAAGCCCGGTCAAAAGCTGAAAAGTCGACCGCGGGCCAAAACAAAGACACAAGTCGTGAGAACTTCCGAAGGTCGTATCTTTGGACTCAGACCTCGGAATGGGGCCTACCTTATGTCAAAACGGCCGGCTCGGAAAGAGGTTTCCAATGGTCTAAGCCTTGACCCAATCAGAGGAGCAGAAGTGGACAAAAAGTCTGTTGAAGCCAACTGCAGCTGAAAAGGCCTTTTTGGACTGAAAGAATGGGGTTTTGGGCCTGATTCTCTGGCCCAAAACATGGCTCCAAGCCCATGCACGATTTTTGGATCTAGACATATAAAAACCAAAGCTTAGCTCTTTGTTAATGGTAGCTAGTTAGACCTAAAACAATATATATAATTCTAGATCTAGTTTAATTAATTAAATTAAGTTTTAGCTCCATTTTCAATTCTTGTTTTAGATTAAGTTTTTGAATCATTGTTCTTGATTGATTAGATAAATAAAATAGTTATTTTATCAATTTCGAATTGTGTTATTTCAATATATTAGATCTAGTTTTTAATTATTGTTGGTTACCATTTCTTAGTTGTTAATTAGAATTTAATCATTGTTTAATTAGATTAGTAAATTTCGAATCTTGATAATATGTGTAGTTTAGATTCATATGGGAATGATTGCGGAATGATTCAAGGCTAAAACCTCCATTAGAGGGGTTGATGAAGCCTTGATGAAAACTTAGTGGTATAGTGTAGAAGCATTGTAGAGTCTATTCCAATCTAGAAGGTCGTGATTCGCCATGAGAATGGGTGGGCGACCTCACATGCTAGTTAGTACTCGGTAGAAATGCCATGAACACTAGGGATTAGAACTCGAATTTCTTGCCGTAAGAACGTAAGAATCGAGATACAAGAATCTATGCTAGGTTATTAAGTTGGATTCGAGGTGGATTCAATTCCCCTCTAATCCTTTATCTAGATTCAAAACAATCATATTGCCATAGCATTCGTAGTTAGATTCAACATAATCACTTTCATATAGGTATCGTAGTATAACACACCTTCGTAAAGCTCTCATTGACTTAAAGACTGATCAATTAGACTAGAAAACAATTCCATGCTAGAGCACTAGGAGTGGAACGAGCTTCTTACTCTACTATATCTCAAGGGATTGAGAGTAGAAACTTTGATAAATATAGACTCATAAGATTAGTTTTAGTTTACTTACGTTTTGAGATTCAACGTTCATTTCGTAGGTAAGCTATTCAATTTTTATCTTTATCATCTACATTAGGTAATGACCTCCCAATGGTTGTTATTTGGCTCAGGTTAAGCCTTATGCATGAATTGAAAATACAGTGCGAAAATTTAACTCAAACAATCATATAAGCATGCTCGTAACACTTAAGGTATCCTCTTACAAGGACTTCGAGGATGTTTAGAGCTTGCCTCTAAAGCAATGCTTACATGCTGCTTGAGGTTAAGGCGACGTTGGTAGGCGCGTGATCTGAGAATTAGACCCAACCGTTCTATCGTTTCCTATTTTAGGTTACAAAAATCATATTTTTTAAAAAAATTCCACAGTCCGGATTTTTAATAATTATATAACTTTGCCTCCAAGGGCCCAAAACATAAAAGTAAAACTAATACTAATATACTAATATATTAACTATAGCTAATCGTAATTAGAGTGTTGATTACCAAGTTGATTCAAAATGTGCGAGCGTATAATACATGACTCGCCTCGCACACTCAAACTTCCCAAGGCAATGAAAACTCTAATTCTTGGTAAGTTGTACAACTTCAACCAAGTGATTAACTCATCCTAACATAACCTAACTAATAATATTAACTAATTTTTTTGATATTTTCATTTTTTTTTTGTATATATTTATCAAAACAAGGTTTACTGATGTACACTACTCTATTATAAAATCTGGATCCATAGTTGAAACCACGAGATAAAGTAGATCTAACTGCCAAAAAATTGTTGCTCTCTTGCTGGAGGTGGGTGGGCGGTTGCAGGCTGGTCCACACTTGATTTTGGTGAAGTTGTCCCGATTTCCATCAGTAGCTCCAACTCTTTTCTAGCTGTTCAACTATGTACCTGGATTCAAAACAAAATAGATCAGTAATGAAAATAAACAAAATAAAATGACAAAAATGAAATAAAACAAGAAATGAAGGTGGTAAAATGTTGTTTCCCTCCTTATAGCTTAATCATGAATCCAACTTCTCCAATCCCTGGCAGCGGCGCTATTTTAATATTTGATGTAGTGTTAGTGGGTTGTGAGGTTCACCGTAGACTTCTGAAGATGGATGAATGAGAGTTTAATGAAGGTGGGAAGGTAGTGGTCCTTTAAAGTTCATGACTTGTTTTGTTTGTGAAGAAATAAATGACTTGTATTGAAAAGAAACTTGGTTTGGAATGAAATGCATTGAGTTGAGATTGCAAACAACACAAAAACTTGAATAACAAACATGGATTGAAAACTTGACTAACAACTTTAGATTGAAAACTTGTATTGAAGAACAAACTTGGATTGAAACTTGAATAACAAACTTGTATTGAAGAACAAAAGTAAATAAAGCAATAAAAACTTGAATGTAAAGGACTTGAAATAAAAATCTACATTACTCCTCCATGACCATAGATTAAGTCTAGGTGCCCTCTCTCCTCCGAATTTTTGGCTTATATATTACACATTTTTCCAAGTTACAGATTTACCCCTCAACATTGGATTTAAGCCACCTCATGAGGTTGCTTTATGCTTTCTCTAGATTCAAGCCACCTCATTAGTTACTTTTAATTTTTGCTTTTGGGTTTTTTCATGAGCAAGCTTGGTTATACAAGACTACTTTTGAGTTAAGGCCATAACCTTCAGTCTTCTGGGTTTAGCTCATTTACCACTAACCGTTGACTTAGACTTAGACTTAGACTTTGACCTTGTCTTTGACTTTTCAGCATTTTCTCCTGTAAGCTAGAGTCTTCATAACAAGCATTAATAGAACTCCTTTTGGTGCTAAAATGCATCTTTTACAATAAGTGGTCTAAAAATGCCTGTAAGCTGCAAATGGCAGCAAAAACTATGAGTTATCTGTTTATAAAACATAAGAAGGACATATTTGAAGCATTGTAAGGGTAATAAAATGCACATTTGGGGTCTGATCAATATTTTGACGAATGCGCGAGTCATTGAGTGTGGTGAGTGTTCGTATGTTTGAAGTCGAGTTGGCGGAGTCGTTGTGTATGGATTGTGTGCACATCATATGCTTGCTTGATAGGATGTCCCTTATATAGCTCTCTTTCTCTCTCGTTAGCACATCGTTGAAAAGGACGTGCTGATGAGAAATCTTGAAACTGTAGTCACGTGATGGGACGATTATGTGAATTAGTGGCGAATAGCTTGGAACAATAACTGTTGCGGTTATGATTGCTTTTTCGTTTGAAGAAATGGTTGTGGAGCTCAAGGTGAGTACATGGCAGCCAATGCATTGATAGAGTTGTGCATACATGGTACTTGATATAGAACAAATAGATATTTAGAAGAAAAGATGAGGATATCTTCAAAAGAAGGAATAGATTTAAGGAGAAAGAAAATTGAATAGAAGAATTATAGAAGTTGAGGGAGAAAAGTATAATAGGTTTTGGAGATTTGATAATTGATAATTGGTTGAATAAACAAAAGTACAATACCCTCTTTATATAGATAAGCCATACTTGATTAATATGGAAACTAGACTTCTAAATCTAACCTAGACTTTTAAAACTAATTAAACTCTAAATAGAAAATACTAAATATTCCAAATTCCTAATAAATAATAATTCTAATTTGAAAATAATAATCTTAGCACAAGCAAAAGGAATTCTGGAAAGTAAGAAGGGCTAGTAATCTTACTTTAGTACTGATGTCGGACAATTGGATGAGTTTATTCTGGGTCGTCGATATGAATTTTGAGATTGAAACTTGGCGCTCAAAACGGTTAGGTGAAAGGTTTTGGATGAGTCATTAATGGGAAAAATGACAGTTTTCCATCTAATTAAGAGCTGGGCTTCATCTGGTAAGAGTGCATAACTCAATGGAGTTTAGTAAAAAAAAAAAAGGGTTTGTTTATGAAGTGCAAGCAGTTTGCGGAGTGTTGCAAAAGGAACTATACCGTTGTTTTTTCTTCATTCATCATTTGTGGAAGCTTGCGAGAAAGAGTGGAATCTGCGTTGGTAAAAAATGTGTGTTTCTTGATCTTTGTCATTGGTTGTTTGCTTTGTTTTTTGTCTGTTTTATGGTTGGGTAGGGAAGGTTTAGTTTTTCTTGTGTTAGAACAAAAGTATTTTCGTGTTTGTAATGTAAGTTTGGGTATGAGGTATGGTTGGATTTTTGGTTGTGATGTAAATAGTGATAGTTCTGATGATACTTATGTAGGAGAGGAAAACTTTGTTAATGAAGAAGAAAATGTTTGTTCTGAAGAGTTGGTGTTTACGGTTAATCTTTATGGGAGAGGTCGTATTTGTAAAGAGATTCTAGATATAGAGGAATCGGCTTCTAATAGGGAAGAGAGTAGTGGGAGTGATCATGGATTGGGTGAGGAGTTGAATGAGGGTGATGCTAATTCAGGTGTGGGGGAGGATTTGGTGGAGGAGGCTTTTGTTGTTTTGGTTTATCGAGGCTCACCGATTGGAGAGTGGTTGGAGAGGCTGGTGCGGGAGTTGTGTGGTGTGAAAAAGCTTGGTTTCAAAGTGATTGCGGATTTGAGACCAAAGATGTATTTTTGTGAGAATGCCTGCGTTTAAGCCACCATTGCAAACTGTTATGATAGGCGTCATGAGGCACCATATCAGGTTTCTGGTAACAGCTGGCGTTATATGAGGGTTTTTTTATATGTTAAATGAAATGCAAGGGGTATGGGGCGGGATTGTGATGAATGATGTGTTAAAATGCATGTATGTGAGATCGACTTGGTCGAAGTGTCGAAAGGTTATGTTGTGTGCTATGAGTTTGAGATCAGGTATAGCGGATGTGTTGGATTTGCCTAACTGGGAGTATCTGGTGCTGGTTACTGGTATGTTTTATACGTCGATTGGTCATTATTTCGACGAACGTGGATTGGTTGCGGCTCAAGAGAGGAAGGTAGCTGGTCAAGTGTAAGCGCAGGGTAGGTTCTCGAGTTTGAGGATGGGGGTGGACAAAATGGAGAAAGGTAATTCATTGGGTGCTGCTGGGTTGGGAAAAAAGATAAGTGAAAAGAGGGGTAGAGAAGGTGATGTGGTGAGGGTGGATGGTATGACTCGTAAGAGAGGTTAGAGTGGGATGGTGCCAATTAACTTTTCGTAGCTGGCGTCTGTTGGTGTTGTGTCAGATTCAGAGTTAGCAGTGAAGCAGGTGGAGATAAACAACTTGAGAGATCGTGTTAGGGAATTGGAGGTTGTGAACAAGACTGTTTGTTCAGAAGAATTGTTGGTGAATGCCAAGGCTGAATCAAGTGAATATATGCTCATTCACTCGATTGAACGGGACCTATGAAAGCATTTGCAGATTAGGTATGCTGAGCAAGCTACGAAGTTAAAGGACAAGGAAGGGCGACTGGAGTGGGCAGAAGAGCATATGGATAGGTATGAGGAGCTGGCTGGAAAACTTGTTGATAGGTGGAACCAGTTGGCTGGTTATCTGGCGGGTGGGAGGCTGATCGTTGCTTCGGGTGCCCAGATTGAAGAAATTTTGCAAAGTGATGGGTATGAATCGTCTACGTCATTCGTGTACCCGAGCGAGAGGGGTGATAACTGGGATGGTCAAGAAGTGTCATCGAGGAATGTTGTGTTGCCTGGTGATGGTCAAGGAAAATTTGTGATGGAAACTGGGGAAGATCGGAGTCTTGCGACAAGTTCGAGTGGTCAAGGTGTTACTCTGGTGCCTGATGCGGGTCGTGCTGGGTTAGCTGAGGAGACAATAGTGTATGAGGGTGCCGAATTGTTGGTGAGGGGGTTGTCGATCTTCTTGTACCTTGATTTATGATGAGTGTTGGTGAGATTGTCTTTTGAATCGTATGGCCATTGGTGGCATGATACAATAGAGTATGATGTGTGCTGCTCGCTTTTCATCTATTGAATGATAGTTATGTAGAATACAATAGAGTCATTTTCCATTTGGGGATTCCCAGTGGGGCTCACTGTAGGATATGATGTTTACTTGAACTCATTGTTGTTTATGCGAAAATATTGGTCTTGTTTGCATATGATCTGCATATAACTGCATTATGTTTGTCGTAAAGAATATTTTGATGTGGTGTGTGTTGTCTTGTTTTGTATGAAATGAATAGGGATGTTTTGGAAAGAATAGCTATCTCTTGAAACTTGCAGACTTTTATGGCGTAGACTATGCGTGATTTGATTTGCCACATATGAGTGACAAATGGTGGACATGTGGTGGTGAGTTGTACACAGAGCATAGAGCCGTAGATGGTATGTAGAGATCGGAGATCAAGATAGCTGGACTTGACACATATGGCATGGATTCTGCATAGATTTTGTGGATCTTAACCATAGATATGAATCACTTATTGATCAAATGGTCCAGAGGCGATTAGGTGGCCTATTTGAACTGGCTCTTAAGTCATTGTTATTTGCATGCTTTGTTGATTTTGTCATTTCTTACTACCATTTTTGCTTCCAGTTCTTTTTTCTGATTGTCTTACTGCCATTTTTAAGTTGTTATTGAGGAGGGAGTAAAACCTCTTGATAAGAATTGTTTGGAGTAAGTTGGTTAGAAAGAAATGAGGAGGAATAAAAAGTGACGGTGTGGCTATGGAGGTAGAAAGATGTTTCAGGTAGTGGGTGGTTGTTTAAGTGTTTTGGAAGTGGCGGTGTGTTGTTGGAGAAGATGACTGAGGAAGATGTCTATCATGAGGCAGTTCCTTGGAGGGGAGACTGAGTTGCTAGTTTGTATGGAGTGTGGGGAGACAAAAGCTTGAACAGGGCTCACATCAAGAACGAAGTTACTAAAGGTGCTCAAGCCTCAGGCAGGATAGCTTCTGGCTATATGTTTAACTCTGTAGAAGACTTGGAAGTGCTTCACTCACTCAACATCAAGGGTAAAGCATGAGATAGAAGCATAAAAGAAGTCAGATAGACCCCACCTGAAAATGGTGTAGTCAAAGCCAATACTGATGGTTCTTCCGCTGGAAATCCAGGGATTGGAGGTGCTGGGGCCATCTTTAGAGACCACTTGGCCCAGGTTATTGGTGTCAAGGCCTATGGACTTGGGATCACCACAAACTTCAAAGCGGAGTGCTACGCCATTGTTTTGGCAGTGGAACTAGCAGTGTTAAATGGATGGTATCATCTATGGATAGAAAGTGACTCACTAGCTACTATCATAGCTCTTAGTAGGGACATTGCTCGTTGGGTGCTCAAAGCAAGATGGCTTCGAGCAACTTAAAAACTTACTAGCTGGAGACTATCACATACCTACCAAGAAGCAAATTTTGGTGCTGATGCAGTTGCCAAGATGGGATCAACTCTTAACCAAGGTGAGGAGCGGTGGAGCTCTACCAAACCAAGTTATGTCACTAGCCTAGAAAGCCCTTACAGGACTTACTACCGGTTTAACTAAACTTGGAAGTACTATTTTCACCATGATTTGGATGTAAGCTCTCTGCTCTCGATGTAACATTCTTTATTAGATTAATAAAATATCGCCCTACTTGCGTGCAAAAAAAAAAGGAAGGTTATTTTTCAAAACTAGATTAAGAGTTGATGTATGGATTGGACTGTGTGGGGAAATGGTGCACCACGGATGTGAATGTTGTGGTTGCACCGACCGGTGATGATGGGTTCATGGGAGGCCATGTAAATGTCAGTATGGTTCTTGAAGCTTTAGATTGTGGTGAGTATACTTCAAAAAGTTTGTTTAAGAGTGAGGTTCATCCTAAATTGTTTAGAGTTTGAGTGAAGGAGATGTGAAGAAGAAAGGTAGACTCTTGTATGGATTAGAATGGTTCTAAGCTAATGAAAACTTGAAAGTTTTGATTGTTGTATTGAAATGACTTGAAAACATGAAAGGGAAAATTGATTAAAACATTGAAATAAGAACAAGTGAGCAAGATTAAAGATTAAAACAAAGAACAAGTAAACAAGATTGATTGAAATAAGAACAAGAAAATAACAAGTTGAATGAATTGAAATAAAACAACAAGAAAATAAAAACATGAATTGAAAAACAAGACAAGAAATTAAACAAACCAAATGGTTTAGATCCTAAGACAATGGATGGTTTCTCTCTCTTTTGATTTTTGATTATATATCCCTAGTTTTGCCTTTTACAGATTTGCCCTTCTCTATTATAATTTATACACCTCACACTTCACTTTTGCTTTTGCTTTTGTTTTTTGGTTTCTTCATGACCAAGGTAGGTTTAGGGAGAAAGTCATCATATTTTTAGATAAGGGCCTCCATCTCTAGTCTTCTGATTTGAGGGCTTTTACTTTTGACGTTGACCGTTGACTTTGACTTTTTTAGCACTTTTCCATAGCAGCTACTAGTCTTCATAATAAGCGTGATTAAGGCTCCTTTTGGTGCTAAGACGCAGCTTTTATGATAAGTGGTCTAAAATACTCTTTAACATGAAAAAGACAATAAAAGCTATGAGTTGTCTTTTCGTTAAGCATAAGAAAGGTTATAATGCAGCAATATACGGGTAAGAAAACGCACATTTGGGAGCTGATCACCACCCCCAAATAGCATCTTATTTGTCCTCAAGCAAGGATGAGATAAAAAACCAAGATCACAAATGAGTGATTTATTATAAGTTATACTAATCTCGTTTCACAGAGTGTGATTACATTGACTATATGCAACAAGGCCTTAAACCACTAGGAATTCCCTAGTGGACGAGTTTTAAGCCTCGTGAGAGTTTTCTAGTGAAGGTACTCACAAACTTCTTCTATTTAGTACAAAGGGTCTTGTTTTCTTATTTATTCTCAGAAGTTCATACATCTCATTAGCAGTGAATAAGGACAAACTCTTTTGAACTTAGAGTAACATATATACAGTAATTTAATCATCTAAAGATAAATGTACAAAATATGAGTAATGAAATGCAAAAGCAGAGTTGTTTTCAAGGCTTTTGGAGAGCTTCCTTAAGGTGGGTTCTCACAGGGGTGTGTTGCAATCACAACTTTCTGATATATTCACTCAAGGTTCGTTCTCTCAAGTGCAGTGGGCACTTATATTCCTCACATACTCAAATGATGTCCAAAGAAACCGGGGTCGATTGATCACGCTTGCCACTTACTATCACACCATCCTATTCCTAATCGAGCTAGCGGTCTTTTATTAAGAGTTACGGGGCTAGGGTGATGGTTTAGAAAGAAAAAGGAAGGGAAAAACAAAATATGATAAGTTAAGAAACTGGGTCTTCAAGATACTTGTAACCAGAGAAAAACCTCGTTTTGTTCTTTTGCTTCCGAATTGTGATACATTCTTTTAGCCCTTAAGCTTTGTGACTCCATATGATTTTGAATTTTTGTGAGTTCAAACTTTGCTTTTGTTTCTGATATCGTCTCCTTTTGATTTTGAACTTTTGGGAGATTCAATTTTTTTGACTCTTTGATTTTTTTTTTCTTTGGAGTTTTGGTTTTTGATGGGTCTTTCTTTTCTTTTTCTTTTTGAAGCAAATAACTGTTCTATTTTTGTACAAGGTCTTCTCTTCTCTTTTTCTGATATCCATCCAGTTCTCAACTCATCAGCTGGGTAAGCTTTTTATTGTGTATTGCAACGGTTTAGAAATTTTTGGTGAAAAATAAAAAAGTTTTTAGAAAGGTTGAAGGTTCAAGAGGGGTAACTAGAGGAAAACTATTTTTTTGGGTTTTTAATGTTTATTTGGCTATATCGATCCAAAAAGTGCCTAATTCTCTCATAGGATATGGCATGGTGATCAAGTAAGTGGACGTGTGGTCTTTCTATCTGGACATCCTTTGTGTCATTACTCAATAATCATTCAGATGAGGCTTTTGGTTAGATTCTCACAGGATATAGAACTTAATTGTTCTAACCTTAGCTTCGGAAACTCACTACTATATACAAACAAATGTTGATGCATGCCATTCATGAAAAGATGTAGAAACTATTGTAAGTATATTAGTCTAATTACGAAGAACAAGTCCTTACTCTATTGCTATAATGAGACTTCTAAACTTTTTATTCATTATAGAAAAATGAAACAAGACTTTTTAATACTAAACAGAAAAATATTTTTGGACTTTTTCGATTTTTTTTTAGAAAGAAAGAAATATACTATTATATCTACTATGTAGAAAACTGCCTAGTTTTTGCAAAATGTTACTATACCACCCCAAATAGAACTATGTTTTGTCCTCAAAGTATGAAGAGATAAGGAAAGAGATTACCATAGAAACATGAGCAAAAACGGTGATACACCTGTATTCTGTTCTTCATTATGAAAATACGTCACCCCAAATAAATTTGGGGTGTGGGTTGTTTGATATAGAATGAGAAATACATGGTTTATTATACTAGGGATATTTATACTACTATGAAATCTTTTTAGGTTTTTGTATTTTTGAAAACATATATAAAATGCATAGAAAATTTTGGCATGATGTATTTGTTTTACCTTCTACTCATAAACCAAATTCCACAAGAAAAACAAAACAAAATAAAACAAGCAGATAATATTAAGTATAAAATTAAACTTATACTACGTCATACACATGAAAAAGAAACAGAAAAATAAATAGATCCAACTATACGGACACTAGGAATTCTAGTTAGAATCCGTGCGTGACTCGTCTCGACGTCTAAAAGATCCTTCTCCTTGCTGACATCGAGGCCTGGCATGTCTATCACTACGTAGGAACGTGTCTCTGATGCTCTGCAGTGTTCTTGTGACATTGTGCTGAAAACGTCGCTGCTCCTGCTGGAAGGACCACTGCTCCTCCCTTAGGGTATGTTGTTTCGCTCTGATAGCCTGTTGTTCTGCTATGATGTTACCCTGAGTTTCCCTGAGCTGGTGGAGATATGAGTGCAGAATCCTCTGGCCTCCATGGAGAAAGTGAATTCCATCCATAGGTTGAGTGAATTGTCGAGTGGCATCTTCAGCGAAGTAATCCACCTTCTTAGTCAGGCGTGCTTGCTCAGCGGCTTGGGCGGTAGGTGAAAGCCATAACTTCTGGACGCAGTGGGCATAGATAGGACCTGTGGTAGCGTCCTTAACCTCCACTAGGGCATCTGTGTCTTGGAACCCTCAGTGTTGCATGATCTTGGTGACTAGCACTGGCAGAGGGGCGGTTGACTTCTTCAGTTTATAGAGTTGCTCGAATATGAAGGAGACGATGCAGAAGCTATTCTTCTGCTCTTGAATAGTCCATAAAAGATGAAGCAATGCCTTACCTATATCCGAAGGCTTGGCTGAGCCTAGTAGGTTGTAGACTGTCCACTGAGATACTGCTAGCTGGTTCCTTCGTAGCGAACTCTAAAATGCGCAGTGAGACTTGGGGTTTTTAACCCCCTCAAGAAGTGATCTCTACCATTATCACGTCGATGGTCTTTCCATCTGGGGACTATTCCGTTTGAACATAAGCCTTCAGAGGAATCCCCAGAACTCCACTCACCACCTCCTTGGTGAGCTCCAGCGAGTGGCCATCCTTAACAAACATAATGTGGTCATCCTCCCCTCTAAGCATACAATTATAAAACGAAAGAGTAAGAGAGGGTGAATAAGCCGCACCTTCCAACAAAACCAAGGGTTCCCATCCTCTTCTTCTAATCTCATCCCTGAAGTGCACTTCAAATAGATCGGAATAGAAGAGGTCTTGAAAATTTTGCTCCAGCTCGATTTTAAGAACTCAAGCCATTTAGAGTAGGGATTTTAAAAAATTAGGGTTTTTAGTTGGAATGGGGGTTGAAAATGGGGAAGACTGTAAAATTTTGGAGTGGTGGTGTCTTGAGGTGTACGCCGGTCGTGAACCAGAAGGGTGCGAGCGCGAGTCGAGTGGGGCGGCTAGGGTTGGGGATTTGTGAGGAGGAAGAAAGGAGGTGGGCAGGCGCGTGAGTTTAATAGCTTGATGGCATGTGCCTCTTTAATGAGTTTGAAATTTTGGCCCAAGCCCAAATGAAATCAGGAAATTCCGATCTTGTCTTCAGTGCCTTGCCAACTTCAAGAGCTGATCCGCGCTTTGTTACTTGTCCTATCTTGACCCGTGAGGTACCAAAACGATCAACATCGAAAATACAACGTAACGATATAGGGTACACTCACATCTAACAGTAGATGAGAAACAGATGATGGAAAGAACTGTACAAGAACTGTATGGAAATATGTACATAATTTTTTGGGTTTTGAATAAGATTGACAGAAATTTTAAAAAGGTGGGTATTTCTAAGTCAGATCCCCAAGACTTGGAAGTTTTTGAAAACTTGAGTCAATTCCAACCAGATTGCTGTATTACTCTCTTAGACCGAGCGTAATGCACTGGGGGATAACACATGTAGACTTTATAAATAGAATTATTATGAAGTTGAAGACCGGGTCAAGTTGGTGTTTGACAATTCAAACACCAGCTTTCTCTCATAGCTCGTCTCTTACGTGCGTATGAACTCTTACCTAAACCAGGAATAATTTTCGGTATATATGTCCATATCTTAAGTTGCAGTTCTCTAGGAAATGTTTACACACGATCATTGAAACTGATCCATCTAGTCTTGCTAGGTGGAGGGTTTTTGTTTGATACAGAAGACATTTTTGAAAATATTTTTCAGAAACGAGAGAGATTTAGAAGGGGAAAAGAATTAAACGAGGGGGGAAAGATTTTTAATAAAGAAAAATTTTGAAATTTTGAAATTTTTTGAATCTTTTAACAGTACATTCTCAAGACAAAATAGAGAGGTGGAGGCAAAAGATATAATTAAACAGATAATAGTATTACTTTGGGTTACTCTATTTTGTTTAATTCTCGTTTAGAGACGCCTCATCTCTTATTCTTTTTTTTTTAAGTTGGTTTTCTCATTCAAAATATATCTTTATCCATATAGAGGTTTTGCCAAGAAGATAAAATTATACGTTAATCCGATATCATTTTGGTTATTCCGGGCATATAACTTTCATTTTTATATCCTCTGGTTTTGAAACTATAAAGAAATGTTTTAAGAATCTCGTACTCAAAACTTGTGATTCTAGATGTTACTTACTCGAAAACAAATCATAATAGATAATCTTAGGTAACTTTCATGCCGGCTCTGTAGTGAACTCAATCTAGACAGACAGAGCTTCAGCTACGCGAGTTGGGGGATTTACTGTGGAAGACATGAAATATCCTGCCCCGGGCGAATAGCTCGGTGATATAAGCAACCCTTAGTAAGCAAAGTTGATCTCAAACTGCCCCTAGATTGTGTTGTTCTAAGGGTTGGTCTGTGTAAAATCCATTGCCTATTTTGAAAAATCACTTAACTATTGATGTATCGAGAATCCATCATTAATAGCACAAAGAAAACAAACATTTTTGAAAAAGAAGTGTAAATAAAGAAAAGAAAATTTGTATACTTGCTCTACATGTTCACACTTACTCCAACGACGAGTAAAAAGTGTTTTACAAAGAATATGCGAGATATAATGTGGACTAAGGCTCCGGCACTTACAACCACACCCTCCAAGTGGAGAGGTCCGGTTACCTTATTGATGTATCCCCTTTAAAGGAAAAGATGGAAAGGGAAAGGAATACATCGGAAAAAAGGATTCAATCCTCGTAGATATGATGATTAAGAAAGAGTTTTTAGCGCTCCAGCTTCTTTCACGTCACTTGTTGCTTCAAAGGCTGTGTTTGTTGGTTTACGATTATGAATAGCTTGACTTGGGAACACACCTTTCTGGGTTTTATCTTGGGCTAACAAGTTCAGAGATTGTTGCATGGATGCTAGGATTTGGGTTTGCTGTTGCATGACAGATAGCATTATTTCGGTAGGCTTATCTATTTGGACACTAGTTGATGGTGTAATGGGAACTAGGTCTCTTTGGTTGTTTACAGGCGGGTTTTGATAGTTCTGGTTAAACTGGGATGGAACCAATACTCTGTTCTGATTGTTATAGGTATCTTGTCCTTGTCCTTGTCTGAATGTATTTGTTGGTTTGTTGAAACCTAGTGGTGTTTGGTTTTGTGGAACATTTGTCCATGTGAAGTTTCAATGTTATCTCCACGGTGCATTTGGTATATTGAAAGCACATACTTCTTCTGGCTGAAGTGATGATAGGTTTGTGATCAAGGGACAGGTGGCATCTATATGATTTAAGCTTAGACAGAAATTTCATGGTGAGGTATTTATGTTCATGACAGGATGAGGGGTTTGGTCTTTTTATTTGGTTGTGAGGACATCTATCTTTCTTGTGAGGGTTACTATTAGGATTTTGATTTCTGAATCTGATTTCACCTCAAAAATACCACTAGCCTTAGATGTACTGGGTTGAGCTGTTCTGGAATTGTTTATGTTGCTCCAATAGGTACTCTTTTCAGCTTGGTTTTCAAGAAAGGTTAAGGCTTCAATTGCACCTCTATCTAAAAAATTACCATTACTCATGATGTCGAGGGTTACTTTGTGTTCTGGGAGAAGGGCTCTGAAGAAACATTAGACAAGAGTGGATTTTTCTAGTTTATGATGAGGACATGAATGGAGTAGGTCAAAGAATCTATCTCATGCTTCAAAAAATGTCTCACTCGGACTCTGTCTGGAGAAATATATCTTGCTTCTTATCTCTTCTGTTTTCTTCGGCGGAAAGTACTTCTTCATGAAGGAGAACATAACCTTTTCCCATGTATCGAAAGAGTCGACTTTCTATGAGAGAAGCCAAGAGTGACTCTTACCAGCTAGAGTGAAAGGAAACACTCGTAGCTTAACCTAATCGTCGGTGATGCCCGGATGGTGAAAAGTATTATATACTTCATGTATCCGGCGTAGATGCTCATACGATAACTCATGTTCTAACCCGTGGAAGATGGGTAGAAGATTGAACACGTTCAGTGGAATCCTAAAATTGCTCGTAAGCGGTGTGAGTCGTATACAATATGGAGGCACATCTTGCAACGGTGTGTAGAAGTTGGAGAGATGCTCTTCAGTTTGCATTACTTCATTAGCCATCTTATGAGATGGAGGACTAGAAATAGGAGATTGTCTAGGGCGACAAACTCTCCTATTTGAGTAAGTTTTATTCTTGCTAATACTAGAAGTGTCTGAACACAGTATCATACACTTTTAGGAAGACCCCAAAACTATCATAACATGCGCAAATGGTGTAATGTATGCTTAAGCAATCAAAATTCATTTTTGCAAGTATGGAGTTTTGAAAACTTTGCTTTTGGTCTATATTTTACTATGCCCCTCGCTCGGAGGAACAAATTGGTATGAGACTAGGATGGCTCTACTACACGTCTCAGAAGAGTAGGTAGTCACTTTACCAAGTGGTGTGCTACCAAGAATCTCACTCACGATGAATCTAGGGGAAGGGAGTGAGGAAGGTAGTTGGTCTACCGGAATCTAGTAACTGATTACTCTAAATCCTCGTGGCTATATTTTTTTCCTTTTCTAGAATATCGTGACTACTTTGGGCTCTAGTTGATTGATTTCAAATATATATATTTGGTCTAGGGCTTTCAAAAATAAGCAACGTCCAATTTGCCTACATTATGTAATGACTTCCCAATGGTTGTTATGTGGCTCGGGTACAGCCTTATGCGCTAATGTAAATTGCAGTGTGGAAAGTAAATTTCAAACAATCACATAAGCATACTTGAACACACAAGTATCCTCTTACTTGGGCTTCGAGGAGGTTTATAATTTACCTCTCAAGTCGTGCTTACACGCTGCTTGAGGAGAAGGCGACGTCGGTTGGCGCATGATTTAAGAATCAGGCCCAACCTTTCGAGCTTTACCCTGTTTTAAATTACAATAAAGGCCCACTTAAAAAGCCCACAAGTTGAGGTTTTGACAATTTATACAACTTTGTCTTCAAGGGCCCAAACTTAAACTAAACTAATATTATACTAATCTAATTAACTAGTTTTAGATTAATAACCTAGATTAACTAGAGTGAAATGGACTTAGAGTGTTGATTACCAAATTGATTCAAAGTGTGCGAGCTATGATCCACAACTTGCTTCACACACTTGAACTTCCCAGGGCAATTAAAACTCTAATCTCTTGGTAAGTATATAACTTACACCAAGTTTAACTCATGTTCATCATAATAAATCAATCAAAAACCAATTTTTCCTAATTTTTTTCATTTTTCTTTTTATCATTAACTATTACAGTCAAGTTCCACTATTTTCTACTACTCTATTACAAAATTCGGGCTCGGAGTACAACTATTCGTCATAAATCAACTAGACTGCCAAAAAACTAGATACAATTCTGTGGAGGTGAACTTGCGGGCGCCCCCAACCTAGACCGCAGTCGCCCGCCGGCGCCGGTGACTTTTGTCGGCTTTTGTGTTTCTTCAGCTCTTCTCCAGCCTTGTTGTCCCACAACCTGATTTGTAAAAAAGCAGATCAGTAGTAAGAAACAATAAAATAAAATAACAAAAATTGAAAAAAAAAAAATAGAAATGGAAAGATAAGAATGATGCTCCCTTCTTAGATTCTCAACCAATCACTTTCACTCCTTCAATCTATGACGGCGGCACCATTTGAAGCTTTAGATTGTGGTGAGTATACTTCAAAAAGTTTGTTTAAGAGTGAAGTTCATCCTAAATTGTTTATAGTTTGAGTGAAAGAGATGTGAAGAAGAAAGGTAGATTGTTGTATGGATTAGAATGGTTCTAAGCTAATGAAAACTTGAAAGCTTTGATTGTTGTATTGAAATGACTTGAAAACATGAAAGGCAATATTGATTAAAACATTGAAATAAGAACAAGTGAGCAAGATTAAAGATTGAAACAAAGAACAAGTAAACAAGATTGATTGAAATAAGAACAAGAAAATAAGAAGTTGATTGAAATGAAATAAAACAACAAGAAAATAAAAACATGAATTGAAAAACAAGACAAGAAATTAAACAAACCAAATAGTTTGGATCCTAAGCCAATGGATGGTTTATCTCTCCCTTGCTTTTTGATTATATACTCTTACTTTTGCCTTTTACAGATTTGCCCTTCTCCATTATAATTTAGACACCTCACACCTCACACTTCACTTTTGCTTTTGCTTTTGTTTTTTGGTTTCTTCATGACCAAGGTAGGTTTAGGGAGAAAGTCATCATATTTTGAGATAAGGGCCTCCATCTCTAGTCTTCTGATTTGAGGGCTTTGACTTTTGATTTTGACCGGTTGACTTTGATTTTTTTAGCATTTTTCCATAGTAGCTACTGGTCTTCATAATAAGCGTGATTAAGGCTCTTTTTGGTGCTAAGATGCAGCTTTTATGATAAGTGGTATGAAATACTCCTTAACTTGAAAAAGGCAGTAAAAGCTATGAGTTATCTTTTCGTTAAGCATAAGAAAAGTTGTAATGCAGCAATATACTTGTAATAAAACGCACATTTGGGAGCTGATCAATTCTCTAGAGCTAGCTTGGTCGTCATGACACTTAAAGAGGCGTGGATCCAACGAGCAGAGATATAGTTCCGGACTCGATTGCTGGGAGTTACTTTTTAGCAAAGCATTTTTGGATCAAGTGTCTTAGATATCTGGTTGATTGCTATCGGGTGTTGTTCCTTGTGCGAGAATTGGTCTTGCACCTATAGTAAATAGACTTTCTGGCATGGAGGATCTTGTATTTGTGGGGTGTGAAGGCGACCTCGATAGGGATGATGTCACACTACACCAACTTACTGAGTTAGGTGTGGGATGTGTGGTTGTCCCCATTGGCTCCGGTATTTGCTTTCGAGGTAGATCGAGTGGACGGGTTGGTAGTGGCGTATTAGTTGGTAGTGGCATTATTAGTTGGTGGTGGTGAAGCTTAAGCTATGCTTCTTTCTAGATCACGCGAACTATTTTGGAAGTTGTGCAGTGCTGCATGTGGTCATCTCTGGGATGAAGAAGGGGTAGCTTTTTGCGTTAAGCTTTCTCTCTTTCTAAAGCACATTCATCGCCAGATGCTATTGGATTCTTCTTACGGAGGCGATGGCGTTGCGCGGATTGCTGGAGAGAGAATATATCAATCTTTGATACGTCTTGGTAGACTTAATGATACATGTATCCGAACTCAAAAGTCATCTCTGGAAGTTGGTCTCTCAAATGTTTTTCTATTGAGTTTGAGAGTGGAGTTGTTAATTGTAATCTTGGGAGATGAGAGATAAAAGATTGTATGATTGTAAATCTGTAAGATTGTATGATTGTATGATTGTATGATTGTATGATTGTAATCTGGGAATTGCAGTCGTTGTTGCATAGATGCGATCAGGTACAGTAAGAGTATGCATACAAATACATAGTCATCTTGATAAAGTGTATTTTCGTGCCTATTCCAACATATGTAGATGGAATAGATGATGTAGTTGAGAAATAGATAATGTGGCCCTCAGTGTAATGACATGTTTGCGGGAATCACAATTGTAGATAGAGTGAGGTGATCGACTGACATACGTAAATGCGATGTGGTCATTGTAAAGATTGTAAGATAACCTTTGGACTTTGCCAAAGGGCGGAAAAATATATATATATATATATATATATATATATATATATATATATATATATATATATATATATATATATTGTTGACGGTCTAGAGAAGTTGTTGTTAGACTTATTATATAGATCGAGTGTTGATGAATATAGATAGAATGTAGTCTGTATTACTTGCTTGTTGGGGGGGTTAGTCCTCAGTAGAATAAGTATACTTACCGATAGTGTGGTTGAGTTGAACTGATGAGAATACTCATAGAGGGAATATGAAAAAGTAGCCGACCAACATGTGTAAATGCGGTGCGGTCATTATAAAGAGCTTGTCATCTACATCAGATGGAAGATATTGCTAAAAGTTGTACAATAATGGAAGCAGCTGAGCCATGAGCTGACGGTATAGACAGAGAGAGGAGTCTCTCTTTAGGCTGGTGTTCAAGGGTGCTTTGTTGCTAGAGAATAATGGATCGATGAGTTATAACCAAGCGTTTGAGAAAGAGTTGACAGTTTGAGGGTAATGTCTAACCCATATGATAGTTTGTAGGGAGTATCAAATCCGTGTGATAGTTTAGGAGAGTATTAAACACGTGTGACGGTTTACAGTGGGAATGTCGAACCCACATGATAGTTTAGGGGAGTGTCAAGCCCATGTGACAGTTTCTCGAAGGGATCGGATGTCAAACCCATATGATAGTTTAGGGGAGTATCAAACCCGTGTGACAGTTTCTCGGGGGGATGTGATATCCACTTTTACTACGTTAGAGATTGTCTCTTCTAATTTTGACAAAAGTGCAATTTCAAAGTTTCCTTACTCACAAAATTTTGTGTTCATATAGTTGGAGTAAAGATTCGATCTAACCTAAAGTCTAGGACAACTACAACTTGGTTTTTACTCTTAGGGAACTAGTGAGTAAGTTTAAATACTAATACTAGGTTTCTTTTCTACACAAACATTAAAAAATTAAGTTTCAAGTAAATGCAACTAAACACAATACGATTTACTAAAAGAAAATATGGAGAGTTAATCCTCCTCATGTGAAGTTAACTTTTGTTGTTGATTTTAATAAGTTGATTTTATTCTTCCTAGAACTCATAGACAAGTATAATAGAAGAAAACTTGATCCCTAACATGTATGGCTCATCTCTAAGCTCATACATGCTAGCAAGTGGAATCAATGCAATGACTTATCTCTAAGCTCATTACTTTGATCCCTAACTAGACACTACACCAACTATCATTTTGGGATAGGGTGTAGGTCTAGTTGTTCTTTCTAAACAACCCACCAAACCAACAACAAAGATTTTTCCCTCACATGAGTTTGATTAACTCCCCAAGGGGACGTTAGCTCATGATCCTTGGGATGAAGGATTACAAGTTAGAAAGTATAAAAAGAGAGAGAGAAAAAGGAAAAAGAAGACTAATTATCTAACTCACTTGCTTTTGATTTATTTTCAACTAGAAGAAAACCAAAGTTTCCTCTATTAAAACTATACAAGCTTTTCTTACCAAACTAAAAACTAAATAATAAAAATGGTTAAGGAACTAAAATAATACAAGGTAAGGAAAAGAAGTCAAAGGAGTAAATGGAGTGTCCCCCCCCATTGTTTTGTTTTCTTCTCCATATGAAAGACATCTCATTTCCTCCCATGTGAAACATCAAACCACATTTACTTCATTTTTATCCACCACATTAAAACAAAGTGACACCTTACCTTTTTTTCACTATTAACACCTAATCTAATTAATTACATGCAACGTGTCAACTTTGCACCAATAATTTGTCATTTTTGTCTTGACATGCTCCATGATTGATGACTCATCCAATCTTGTGGGCCCGCATAGTGGGTCCTATGTGTAGTCCAATGGCGGTCTGGCCTTTGGGCAATTTTACAACTTCCCGCCTATGTGTAGAGTTCATCGCCCTGATTGTCTGAGCAGCTCACTTGTCGCATTTAGAGTCCTAGTTCAAGAGGTAGGAGCTTCGGAAGTTTGATGCTTCTGTGCGGATTTGGAAGAATTCATATATATGTTGTTCCTCGTGCTTTATCGAAGGTTTAAACCATATTTCCATGTTTACTGCGAATACCTGCAAAAGTATGGAAACATATTTATTTCATGATTATTAAACACATAGTTAACCAAATTTATATGTCTCAACGGGGTTTCATAATACACTTTTGGGTGCTTATCACACTACCCCCAAACAGCACTTTGCTTGTCCTCAAGCAAAGAAGAGACATTAAAACAGATAAGTGGCCAAAAATGTGTAGCCCTAACTAATTCTCGTTTCGCAGAGTGTGGTTGCATTGACCATATGCAACAAGGCCTCAAACCACTAGGAATTCCCTAGTGGATGAGTTATAGCCTCGTGAAAGTTTTCCAGAGAAGATACTCACAAACTTCATTTATACTACAACGACTCAGTGACAGAAATTTGTTTCCTAAATTAATCTCAGATATCCATACATCTCCTTAGCAGGGAACGAGGATTGATTTCTTTGAAACTCAAGTTAATATGTATTCAATAATTAAAACATCTACATATGATCATGCATGTAGTGAACTTTTCATTGAAATGTACTAGGAGGGTTGTTTTTGAATCCTTTGGAGAGTGTACCTAAATGGGTTCTCACAGTTATGTGTCAAAACACAATTTCACTCAAAAAATTTCCACTCAGGTTTTGTTAACTCCGGTTGTTCGCGGGGCACACGTTTCCTCACATCTCAATGATAAATGTCGAGGAGGAGCCGTCGTCGATCAATCACATCTACTACTTATTATCACACCACCCTACTCCTAATTGAGCTAGAGGTCTTTATTAGGTATTGTGGGGCTTAGGTGATAGTGTACAAGAAAATGGAAATGGATAATCAAAATTTACGAGTATGAGAGAATAGGGTCTTCATATATTTACACTAGAGAAATCCTTGTTTTCTTTCTTTCTTCTAATTGAGTTTTCCAACCTTGTTCTTAAGCCTCTAATGGATTTTTTTTTTTTTTTTTTTTAGATGGCTTAAGAACATGATTCTATTTTTCTTTCCTGAAGCAAGTAATTGACTTTTATTTGGGACAAGTCTTTCTCCTTATTCTTTCCACATTTCATCCTATTTCTCATACTCATCACTTAGGTAGGTTCTTTTATTTAGTTTAATAGACGGGTAAGGAAATTATTATTATTATTATTATTTTTTATTTTTTTTTTGTGAAAGTGAAAGGTTTGATGAAAGGTTCAGTGGAGTGACTAGCGGTAAAATTTGTAACAGGTAAGAATTTTTAGCTATGTCGATCCAAAGATGGCCTAAATTCTCGCCTAGGGTTCGGGTGGTGATCAAGTAAGTAGATGCATGATTTTCTCTAATCGGGAAAAGTACTCCTCTGTGTCATCACACACAAATCACTCATGTCAAGATTTTTGGTTAGATTCTCACAGGATTTATAGTTTAAGTAACTAACCGTTGGTTCCATAAACTTATTGCTATGTACAATCGATGATACTCAGTACATGAATGTTCATGAAAAGATGTATAAACTACATATGTATTATCTTAAGTTTCTTAAAAACAAATCCTAATTCGGATACTAATGTGAGATTTCTAGACAATTTTCATCATTGAAAAGGAAACAAGACTTTGTCACTAAGTACAATTATTAACATGAAAATAAAAACTATATACAAAGTTACAATTTGCCTAATATTTTTACTGAGGGTTAAAGCACCCCCAACAGAATGATGCTTAGTCCTCGAAGTATCAATAATTAAAGAGAGAAAGTACCTGAGAACCGTGAGCAAAATTAGGGCTAGATTGCTGGAACAGAAAGGTTGGAGAACATAATATATTATTCAGAAAGAACAATAAAATGTTCAATAGCACACTAAACATAGCACACGAAATAATGAAAAACAATAGCATACGAAACATGAAAAATAATAGCACACCAAACATAAGGTTTAGCTAGATATATGTACAATGGCAAGCTCAAGTTTACCATCCAGCAGGATGTGAAGGTCTGGCGTCCTCTTTAAGGAAATGCATTTCCTTAGCATCGTGCCAAAAGATAATAGTCTGCCAAATTTCTGCCCATTCTTCGTCTCTAGATTTCCTCAAATGATTCTTCATATTTTCATCCTTTGGGTAACAACGAACATGCCTCAGGTACCGAGCGGGACGCTTCTATTGCCGAAACCTCAATGAACGAATGATTCTATTTGCCGGGCACATAGAATCTACCTTGACCCAGTCATGAAAAGTAGCTGCAAACTGTGGGAAGTGTGTCTTCATGATTCGGCAAGCGGTGACCGGTAAAAGTATATACTGATCCTGAAAAGTGCGAGCTCGTTTCAGGTTGGAGATAACACAACCTAAGATGTTAAATAATGTATGACCTTGAGCGATTACTTAATCAAGACGACGCTTGGCGACCTCATTGGCGATAGAAAAATGCCAATCTCCCATAATGTTCGGGAGAACAAATAACATCGCAAATCCCCATGTTCATGGTCATGCTTGCTAATGGAATGGTGATGTCATGCCATGGCATATAGCCATTTCCTTCTCTTTTAATCTCAAGACCATTACCATAAGAGTCGCGAAATGCTTGCCACCGAAAAGGAACGGTAAGAATTATGATAGATGTAATGCCATGATCAAAGCCCGAGGTTAAGTGGTATAGAAGATCCAAAGTTAGGGCAAGTTGTTGTTCAGAAAAAGATGTGAGGTGTGTCACCAACTTGGATTGTGAACCCGTGTAAGTAGAAACCATGCGCATGGTTGAATCTTTGGTGTGTCTTCCATATTAGCATAAAAGTTTTAGCCAAACTTCGGAGAATAAGTTTGGTCAGGTTGAAGAATTAGGGAAGACCACCCGATGTTTGTAATGTAGTCACGGAAAAGATGGCCATAGGTATTGGAATCCATCATAGACTGAAAGGATTGCTCAGGAATGAGTTTGGGAGATACCATGTTTGATGAAGATGCAATTGATGAAGGTGCGATAGTGGATGAAGTAAGGAAATAGGTAACGACAAAGGCAAACTGGATGGATAAATGAGTATGTAAGAGAATAAACCCTCCTGTAAGCACATGTTAAATTAATTATATTAGTCATAACGCAAATGATGACAATCCTATTAAGCATTTCATACAAAAGAAGACACAAAGGTAAGACAAAATTCATAATACGACGAAAAATGTAATAACATATACGATTATTTATTTATTGACTTAGTAATATTAGAAAATTATGGATTATTATGTTGATCTTGGAGACGCATATCGTGCACCGCATCGTTTAGTTCTTCCATTTGTTGGCGAAATCATCCGAATGTCCCCTTGGTTGGCGAGAGAGTGTAGTTTGATTCTCCATAAGGATAAGCGTGATTACTGCAAGGACCGAGAATGATTTTCCAAGATTTCCTCTGTTCAACATCATGCTTTGCTTGACGTTCTTGGAAATCCTTAAGAGTTGTAATGATGATATTCTGACGAGCGTGTAGTTCCCGCATGCCGTGATGAAGAAATTGAATGCCTTCCATGGGGTTAAAAAACTTTAGCATGGCATTTTCATCAAAGAAACGGTTAGGGTTTGAGCTTGGGCCGTTCTGTTCATCTGTCAGAGTATCAGGAGTCCAAAAACCAGTGGAGTAGTTTGTTTGGAGTACGCTAATATGTGCTCTTTGAAGTGGTGTTTCTGGAGAAATGACTGGATAACCCCAACCCATCATAATTTGCGTGACTAAAGTGGGTAGAGGTAGAGGTGCTGACCTTCTTGTTTTCCTGGTGATCACGTTCTAGAGGTGTTGGATTAGACAAAAATCATCTCTTTGAGTCTGCAAAGTCCAAAGTAGGTGAAGTTGAGTCTTTGTGACTTCTGATTGGTGAGATGTACCGATCACATTGTGTCCCAACCAATTGGAGCAACTTCGTTGATTCTGTTTCAAAGAGCGCTGAAGAACAACGTGATGTCTATTTCCCACTTTGCCATAAGATATGGTAGCTCTTAGTAAAATTTTGACATAATCAAATGATGACTCTGGAAAAAGGTACTCCTGGGTATTCATTGGTATTTGAAGTATGTCGGAGATAATTTCCCTAGTCAATTCCAATCGTCGTCCATAAGCATTGAAGTAGAATTTTCCATTCTCAGGTTCTATAAATTGGTAGAACATCAAAACCAATTCTTGGGAATAACAAGCTGCTGAATGATATAGAAGAGGCGTCCATCCCCGACGTATTATTTCGGTGTCAAAATAAGGATAAAACCGGCCATCTTCCAAAACTTTTAGGTAGTCTTTCTCGGGCATTATTTTTCTTGGTTGATCCATTGGTAGTATTACTGAGGGAAGGATAGTGAGAATTGTTTGAATGAGAATGGCTGAAAAAGAAGAGATTTATAGCCAATCTATGAGTCTGTACCAATCTGGATTCCAAGTGTAGTTAATGACCCATATGATTATGAACAGCAACAATGGGGATCCATAGTAAGTCTTGTTATGTCAGATTTCCAAAAACAATTAATGAGATGTTTCAATGTTAGAAAATATGGAGGAAAGTTTCACAGGGTAGTTAGACTTACACGTAATTTCATAAATGATTATCAGACCTCAGTAATAGCATATGGATAGAATAGTCGAGCTGCATGTGTGACAAGTGTTATGCGTACCTTGTAGCGTGCACGATTTTCTCTGAATAGCATGAGTATCAATTAATTAATTTGGTGAGTTTTGGATGGTCTTTCTTTGTTATGGTTTTTTTTTTTTTTTTTTTTTTTTTTTTTTTTAGAGGAAAAGACAACTAATATACACAAATATTTAATACGAAACTTCTCCATTTAATACGTAACCCGTACAAATGTGTGAGAATTATTTAACACACCATACTAATATACAAAATGAAAGTCGGAAAAAAAAAAAAAAAAAAAAAAAAAAAAATGGTTACATAGATCTAGATGTTCTGGATCATGTTATGCATGAGTGACAGGAGAATAATGATAAACACTATTATCACGAATACTGTGATAGCCCATTCGCGTTGCTCCTTTTCCCATCGCTCGATTGGATTCATTATGATCAAGAAAATGAGAATTTGTGTGTGAAGTGTGGAGAGTGAGAGAAGGGGATGAGTGAAGGTGGAAAAGGAGAGTTGTATTTATAATTAGCTTCTGACCGTTGGGCTTCTGACCGTTTGGATCAGTCTGTTGGGTCCTGACCGTTGGGCTTGAGAGTAGGCCCAATGCTTCAAGGAACAAGCTAACATATTAGAAAGTACAATGACTGCATAACATAAATAATTTCTCATTCAAACCATCTGGAGATACACAATTATGAGAAATCAACCGATATATAATATTTTTATCACAAGAAAATTAAAAATGCAATGCATAAGGGAAATAAATGACATAGTCATTTCTAAACCAAGGGAAATAAACAGCTACTGGGAATCCTCCGGGTTCACAGAAGATGAACCGGGGGTTTCTCGTCGACCCACGACGAACTTCTAGCCGAAATGACCGGTCCGGAATGTGGCCTATAGATCGTAGCAATTGATCTTGGAATTGCCGCTGATTTGCCATCATCATTCTCTGAAACGGCCTTGGCGATTAAGATTTCTTCTTTGGAAGTCATTTTGGGAAGCAAGCATCTCTTCCTGACGAAGAAACATCCCCGCGATACTAGTGTTCATGTGTCTCAAGGCTTTCCATGGGAGTGTTAATTCGGCGCATGGTAGCCTCATTAAAACAGTCGGGTGGTGAAGGGGGAGGAGGAGGTACGTTATCACGCTCAATATCATCTCTAGCTACTGGGTCCCAATGGTCCAGAACATAAGTCTCGAAAATTCCAAAATTCTCGAAAGACCTTATTGGAATGAAAGGAGTAGTGGACTGGAACCCTAAGTTAAGCATAAGCTGAGTAACAAGTACATCAAGAGGAGCTGACCTGTTTGACGCGGTCGTAAGAATATGGCCCGGAAATGGACCATCATACGTAGTGTTCTTCTTCTCTGGAGGATCCACAGCAGGTGCAAGAATGTCTTGTTCACGTCAGACGTCTTTGAAGTTCCAATGACGTTGTACGCCAGCCATTGAGTGACGGCTAGTTGGTTTCGTCTGAGCGAGTGCTGGTACACGCAGTTCGAGCCATTATTGTACTCTCCCTCGAGAAGCGTGTCAAACATTAAGTCCCTCGTAGTCGGATATTCTGACAACAACAGAGTTGGACTATCAGAGTTTATTGGAATCTGTGATGTATTCGATATTAACTCCAGCGTGAGTTCACGTTCCAACCCATCCACCGTAATCCAAAATTCATCACCCCGGAAACCTCCATTGTCGTAAAATTTCAACACTAAATCTTCGGAATAATCAGCTGGAATTCGATGCAAGAGATATTCCCACTCTCTACTAGCAATTTCCTCATCGAAAAATGGATGAAACATCCCGGAATTGTAGAGATTTTCAAAATTTCTCTCAACTGTGATTCTCCTTCGTGCTGCCATAGCAAGGTCTAGATGAATTTCTGAGGGTGGAAATTGCTAGGAGTGATGGAGGAGATGGTGCTGGAGGAAGGGAGTTCGAATTGGTGGAGTTTAGCCCGCGTGCGCGGGTTGAATTCAGGCCTGTCTAGTCGCGTGCGCGGGGTGAGTGTGAGGGAGACCAAGATCCGGATTTTGAGGGGGAAGAAATGTGAGGGATGGATGCGTGGGTGCCCCGCGTGTGGGTTTTTGTAAACGGGTCCGTGATTTTGGGTCAGGTCCAATTTTTGGCCCAAACCCAAATGAATTCCATAAATTCCCCTTATGTCTCGAAGTGTTCCGA
Source organism: Coptis chinensis (assembly GCF_015680905.1). Lineage (NCBI taxonomy): Eukaryota > Viridiplantae > Streptophyta > Magnoliopsida > Ranunculales > Ranunculaceae > Coptis > Coptis chinensis. The sequence goes on from NC_141463.1 coordinate 58,946,586, forward strand.
AATTTCAAACGTGGAATTTCGATTCGTTTTAACTCCAAATTGAAACAATGATATATCAAAACAATCGGCATTAAAAATGACATTCACTAGAATATGACAAAATCACATTCAAACCTTTTTATTTTTTTTTATTTTTATATATATATATATATATATATATATATATATATATATATATATATATATATATATATATATATATATATATATTGGTATTTATTTATTTACAATTTTTATATACAAATGTACAAGTCGAGAGAACGCATGTCAACAACACCGGCAAATCCAAATAAAACAACATATCACAACAACTTAACTTTCGGGCAACTTTCGTGTATTCACCGGAGCGAACCCAATCCATCGACCGTGGACTTAACCTTTATGTTTTGGGACCTAGGGTTCAGGATGGTACCATCCCTAACCAATGTGCAATGGTCTAATAATAATATTACCCTTAGTACATATGGTATAGCCTCAAACCGCCCCTTGATACAGTCACATAGAAAACCGATCGGGGGTTGGCACGGTGGAATCCATTGCCCGCACGAACTAAGGAAATGTCCGATGTTGCATATCACGACTCTCTTTGGGCACCATGCTTGGTGCTAAGGGAAAAACGAGTATATACATGTTGAGTCTTTTTACGTCAGATCCTCAAGATGAATGTGAGTCTTTTAACGTCAGATCCTCAAGATGAATCCCAACCTGTGGGAACAACGGGACGACGACGAAATTTATCCTGCTGAGCTGGTGTCAGACAATAATATACCTTATACCGGCTCATCTCGGATAGAAGATCAAGACCTGGACAGAAAGGAGTTTGACAGTTCATACACCACCCCATCCTTTTTAAGCCCGTGAAAGCAAAAGTACTACGACCATTACCTATTCGAGATGGGTGAGATTTGGACCAAATGATGAGTTGGAGTTCACGAGGAAGAGAATAGAAAAGGAGGAGGAAAAGAAGGAGTTGAAATTTTTGGTACCCATTGTTTTCCAGGAGGCACGTTTGCTCGATTATCAGAAGACATTTATACTCAGTTCTGAAGTAGAGTTTTTGTGGACTATGGTTCTGGCGCTTGTAACCACACACTCTAAGGATGTTTAGAAAAGAAAATAGAAGAGGGCCTGGCTACCCAAATGGCGTACTTTCTCTGTTTAAACACATGGAAAGAAGTACACCATCGAATCTATTAGTCTATGACTCTATGTAGACTGGATCATTGAGAAGAGTCTCTTCGACATCTGGAGAGCGCAACTCATGATAATGTTTAAGGCGTTGGCCATTTACTTGAAATTCCCTGTCATTATTTACGTTTTTCAAAGAAATAACCCCATAAGGGGTGACAGCAGAGACGGTGAAAGGACCAGACCATCGAGTTTTTAATTTTCCTGGAAAAATGTGTAATCTTGAGTTGTACAACAAAACTTTTTGACCCACTTTGAAATCTTTTCTCAATATGTGCTTGTCATGCACTCTTTTCATGTTGGCTTTATAGGATTTCGAGAGATCATAGACATCACTCCGAATTTCCTCAAGCTCGTTTAACTGCAATTTTCTCTTGGCGCTTTGCCGTTAGTATTATAATTGAGGCTTTTGATGGCCCATAGAGCACGGTGCTCAAGTTCAACCGCAAATGACAAGGTTTTTCAAAAATGAGGATAATAAGGAGACATCCCTATAGGTGTCTTAAAAGTCGCTCTCCCACAAGGCATCGATAATCGTAGAGACCAGTCTTTTCTAGATGGATTGACAGTTTTTTCCAAAATGGATTTGATCTCTCTATTAGAGACTTCTACTTGACCACTGGTTTGAGGATGATACGGAGTTGCCACTTTGTCGTGACTCCATATTTTTACTAAAGATTCAAAATTTTATTGCAGAAATGTTTTCCCCATCACTAATTATAGCTTTTGGAACACCAAATTGAGAGAAAATATTTTCTTTTACGAACAAAACGACCGTTTTATGATCATTAGCACTACATGCCAATGCCTCAATCCATTTTGATACATAGTCAACTGCTACTAGAATGTATAGGAAGCCATGTGAATTTGGAAATGGACCCATGAAGTCGATGCCCCATACATCAAAGATTTCCACAATTAAAATAGGATTTAAGGGCATCATATTGCGTTGAGTAATCGTCCCTAGCTGCTAGGCAGCGTTTGCATGCTTTGCAATGCTCATGTGCATCTTTAAACAGTGTTGGCCAATAGAATCCACATTGTAGGACCTTGGCGCAGTTTTTTCTTACCACTAAAATGACCACCACAAGATTGTTCATGACAGAAAGGATAACACATCATTGTGTTCCCAATCGGGATGCAACGGCGGATTAGTTGGTCGAAACAATACTTGAAGAGGTAGGGATCATCCCGAAAATAAAATTTCCGCGATGGATAAGAACTTTTTCCGGTCATTATGAGACCAAGATGAAGGGACTTCTTCGGTAACTAAGTAATTTACTATGTCAGCGTACCAAAGGGACGAAAAAATAGAGTACAAGTGTTCATCTGGAAAGGAATCACAGATAGGTTCGGTATCAGTATCAATATCACTGACAAGTCGTGATAAATGGTTTGCAACCACATTTTCGCAACCTTTTTTATCTCTAATTTCTAGAGTAAACTCTTGCAAAAGGAGAATCCATCGGATCAACCTTTGCTTTGCATCTTTTTTTGCTAATAGATAACAAAGTGCCGCATGGTCAGTGTAGACAATAATTGGAGAACCCACTAGGTAAGGACGAAACTTATTCAAAGCATATACAACGGTGAGAAACTCTTTCTCAGTGGTGGTATAGTTACGTTGAGCTTCATTAAAGATTTTACTCGCATAGTAAATGACAATTGGCTTATCTTCTCGGCGTTGCCCAAGTACAGCTCCAATAGCATAGTAAACAAGCGTCACACATTAATTCAAAAGGTTTAGACCAATCAGGTGGTTGAATTATGGGAGCGGTAGTTAATGCGGTTTTTAAAATTTCAAAGGCTTGTTTGCAATTGAAACTGAAGTAAAAAACGGCATCTTTAAGCAGGAGATTGGTTAAAGGTCGAGCAACCTTTGAAAAATCTTGAATAAATCTCCTATAGAAACCTGCGTGTCCTAAGAATGCACAAATGTCTCGAACTGATTTTGGTATAGGAAGTGAAGCAATTTTTTCTATCTTAGCTTTGTCGACTTCAATTCCGTCTTCTGAAACGATATGTCCTAAAACTATTCCTTTAGTAACCATGAAATGGCATTTTTCCCAATTAAGAACAAGGTTTTTCTTTTCACAACGTGTAAAGACCTTTTCAAGATTTGACAGACAGCTATCGAAAGAATCTCCATATATTGAGAAGTCGTCCATGAATACTTCCATAAAACATTCAACCATATCATTGAAAATGTGTAGCATGCAGCGTTGGAAAGTACCAGGTGCATTGCAAAGGCCGAAAGGCATTCGTCTATATGCAAATGTACCAAATGGACACGTGAACGTGGTCTTTTCTTGATCAGCAGGGTTTATGACTATCTGAAAATAACCTGAATAACCATCAAGAAAACAGTAATATGCATGACCGGCTAAGCGTTCGAGCATTTGATCGATGAATGGAAGTGGAAAGTGATCCTTACGAGTGACGGCATTAAGTTTGCGATAGTCAATGCATATTCGCCATTTCAGCGGGATCTGGCGGAAATGCATTCATCTTTATCATTTCGCATAACCGTGAATGCCGATTTCTTGGGAACAACGTGTATTGGACTCACCCAAACACTATCAGAGATAGGGTAAATAATACCCGCATCGAGTAATCTTAAAACTTCCTCTCGTACCACATCTTTCATGGTAGGGTTTAGTCGACATTGCGGTTCACGCGACGTCTTAGCATTTTCTTCAAGGTGTATGCGATGGGTGCACACAATAGGTTCAATGCCTTTAATGTCATCGAGGGACCATCCAATAGCATAACGATGTTGTTGAATGACATTAATTAAATAAGCTTCCTGATCGTCAGTCAATTGTGAAGAAATGATAACTGGGTGACGACCATTTGGATCAAGCTGTACGTATTTTAATTCCAAAGGAAGAGGTTTTAAATCAGGGGTGGGCAGAGTGGGTATTAAAGATTCTTGAGGAAAGTCATCATCCATGTAGTAAACAGATTGATGTTCATCCAAGTTACTGGACATCACAGTCGTAGGGTCAAATAATGGTATTGACTCTAATAACTCATTTACTTCCTGTGTATAATCATCGTCCTCATACTCGGATTCGCTAAAGGAAAGAAATTGGTACACTTCATCTTCTGGAAAAGAGTTTGTTAAATACTCTTGCGAAATGTTGTCAACCCTATTGACCTCACCATCAATGTCAGGCTCTGGGATTTGTTTCATCAACTTGAACACATTCACCTCGACCGATAGATTTCTGAAGGACATGGTCATTGAACCATCCCTACAGTTAATAAGAGCATTAGCAGTTGCTAGGAATGGACGTCCTAAGATGATAGGAATGGAATCACATGCAACTTCTGTATCCAAAATAACAAAGTCTACAGGATAGAAAAAGTCTTGGACTTTTACGAGGACGTTTTCCACAATTCCTTTTGGATACTTTATGGAACGATCGGCTAACTGTAGAGTCATGGTGGTAGGTTTGAGCTCATGAAGACCTAGTTGTTTAAATAAGTAATATGGAAGTAAGTTCACACTAGCTCCTAAGTCTAGAAGCGCAGTAGCCGTATATTTGTCACCTAAGGTACATGGAACTGTTGGTCAACCAGGGTCCTTGTATTTGACTATACCATTGTGTTCGGTGATGGATGGAAACTGTTCGGTGAGAAATTCTTGTTGAGGAACATTAGTTCTCCTTTTTGTGGTGCACATATCTTTCAGAAATTTTGCATGTTTTGGTAATAGTTTTAAGGCATCGAGAAAAGGTAAGTTGATTGTCAAATTTTTAAAAGTCTCTCGAATTTCAGCAAAATTCTCATCAGGTTTATTCTTTGCCAACCGTGCAGGAAACGGTACCTTAGGGCTGAATTTGGCAAAGGGGTCAACTTGCTTGTTTCCTACATTCGGAGTTGTTGACTTTGTTGGATCTGGGGAATCCTCCGTAGGTTCATTATTAGAAATAGATTCATTGGAACCTTCGGATTCCTTTGGTTAATTATCTGGCATACGTATTTGATTGTCTACTGTTTTTCCAGATCGTAGAGTAGTGATTGCATGCACCTCACCTTAGTTGGGGGTGCTTGTACCAGGTGCATTGGTGAGTTCAAAGGCCGTGTTTGTTGGTTTTGGGTTTGGAACTGCTTGTGCAGGAAACACGCCTTTCTGACTCTTTTCTTGCGCCAATTGTTGAAGTGATTGTTGGATAGGTGTTAAAATTTGAGACTGTTGGTTCATGTAAGCCAAAAAGTCTCGTTTGTCCTATCCATAACAGGTGGCGCAGGTTGTGAAACAGGTAGTAGTTCTCGACTATTGCTTAGAAGTTGCTGAAGTTGCTGATTATAGTTGGTATCTGGATTAGCTGGAACAAGGCTGCGGTTGGTTTGATAATTAGCATTGGAATTATTTTGAAATTGACCTTGTTGGTATTGTTGATTATTTCCTTGGTGATATGGAATAAAATTATTGGTAGGTCGAACAGGTGGATTAGCGAAACCTGGAGGAGCCCCCATTTGTTGGTTATTTTGGCGCCAAGCGAAATTTGGATGTTGTCTCCACGGTGCATTGGGAATGTTGAATGCACATGCCTCCTCCGATTGTTGAGTAGGGGAAGCATATAACAAGGGATAATATGCATCAGGATGGTCAGGACTAAGACAAAGGACACATGGGGCGGTGTCAACGTTCATGACTGGTTTTGGTAGTTGATCGTTTACTTGAACTGCAAGGGCATCTACTTTTTTAGTTAGGGATTCTATCAAAATTTTTAATTCGGGATCGGGTTTTACCTCAAAAATAGATGTGGCCTTTATAACATTGTCCTTTGATGACCTAGACGACTCAGTGTTACCCCAGTGTGTACCTTTTTTCGCTTGTTTTTCAAGAAAAGTATAAGCTTCAGTAGCTTCTTTGTCCATGAAGCAACCGCCGTTCATTATATCAAGAGTTTCTTTTTGATGATCAGACAGACCATTAAAGAATGAACAAACAAGGACAGCTTTGTCTAGTTGGTGGTGAGGACATTCTAACAGAAGATCAGTGAAACGACTCCATGCTTCCGTAAAGGATTCATGAGGATTTTGACGAAAGAATTGAATTTTTTGAAGCATTTAAGGTGTTTTCTTCTGAGTGTAAAATTGAAGCATGAAAGCTTGAACTAATTTATTTCATGTGTCTATGGATTGTGGATGTTGTCCAGCTAGCCAAATTGACGCTTTCTCCGCTAAAGTGAATGGAAACAACCGAAGCAAGAGTTGTTCCTTAGAGACTGCTGGATGGTGAAATGTTGTGGCCACTTGTTGCAGCCTACGAAGATGATTGTAAGGTTTTTCATGATCCAAACCATGATATATAGGTAACAAACTAAAAACGTTTGGCGGGATACGAAAATCACCGACAATGTCCTCAAGTTTGATGCAGGAAGAAGGTCCTTCAAGGGCTTCTCAGCTGGTGGAGGATCGTCGGCCATAACGACAGAAGTTAATGGCGACGAAGGATCGTGACGAAGGTAATTAACAGAAGAAGAACAATTTTTAGGTGAGAACTTACGCAATTTCTTATCGTATTTTTTTCGACGATAGGTATGTTCAATTTCTTTAGTGGACCAGACCTTAATCTCATGCAAGCATAAAATTAGATCTAATTTACAGAAGGAATTTAGTAGTACTCGAATTTTATTATTATCTTTAAGCATTAGAGTTGAACAACGTAGTCCTAAACTGCTGCTAACGTAGCAGTGAAGCTAGGAATACGTGTGCATAAACCAACAGCCAGGTCACAAGAGAGATATGAGAGAGGCTTTCCGTGCGAGCACGGTTCTAATTAAGTAACCTCAATCTTTCAAGTTTCCTAGACACCGTTGGAATATGATTAAGATTTATGGAATTAAAATTTATGCAAAGTCGGTATTAATTTTAATTTAATTTGTTTTTTTTTTTTTTTTTTTTTTTTTTTTTTTTAAGATTTATGCAAGGGTGAAAATACAAACATGCAAATACGATCTACTCATACAATACTAGGTGCAGTAGTATGTGAAGATACTCTACTCATACACGATATAGCTATCTGAATAGGCAAGCTTGTGTCATCGATAAATACTTCCATACGTGCACAGCAAATATACATCAAGAATAATGATATGTACACTAATTTGTAAGTCGATATTACGTAAAACGATATATCAACAAGATAACAGGCAAATTTGAATCACTCATAATTATCTAAATATATTAGCATGCTAATATAGTATCGTCTGTGAGATAAATCACGACAAAACTAAACATGCAAGGTATTATACAAAAAACTAAAATATTTACTCTTGTATTGCATAATAATTCGATTTCGACAATACTCATTGAGATTGAGTGTCCTATAGAGAGCAGCTTTACCCCGTAGGTTTAAAACAACTTACCCAACTCAGATTTTAACCCTCGTTGGAATGTTCTCCTCTTTCTTGACAAAATCGACTTATTAGACAATACCGTTAATGCGATATCGTTAGAGCAATACTAAACATGCAATAATAGACACTTATACATATAAATATAGATAACCATGCAAAACAGTACCATTGTTATGTACATATATATTAATATGCAATTCATACCCACTTAATCGCATATAAATATTTACGGGCGTATTAACATGATTCATGCATATTTCTAGCCTAAGACGTAAATAATAATCCATAAACTAATTTATAATAACTATGTACATAGCATTCATGCAACAAAATAAAAAAAAAATAACAATAAAACTTTGGAACCTGTAGCTTCCCGCTAGTCCGCCAAAAAAATGAAACAGACGTTTCAAATCGTCGACGTGATTAATCCCAATAGAATAGTCGAATTTTCAGTAACAGGTCCAGAGAGTGAGGCCTGGATATGGATCAAGATAGATCAGGGGATGCTGGAGGTAAATTATGAGCACCAACAAAACAAATACACCGGCGGACGCGAATTAAACCTGCGGACGCGTGTCCAATACCGCGTACGCGTGTCAATGATGTCACAATGAGTTCAACTTTTCACAGCACCCTTAGAATCGCCAGAAGTGTACTTTCCCAGTCCTAACTTTCGGTACCTGGAAGTACAGAAAAATAAATTTTTAGACAGGTCAGTTCGTTTGGTTTTCGACGACGAAGAAATAAGAAAAAAAAACGGAAAAATAGGAAAAACAAGGGAGGAAGAGAGGGGTGTTTCCCCTTGGAGTAAAGTCCAATCCGTAGCACTCGTCCTCTGCCTTTAAAACAGCAGCGGCGCCATTTTGATATCCACTTTTACTACGTTAGAGATTGTCTCTTCTAATTTTGACAAAAGTGCAATTTCAAAGTTTCCTTACTCACAAAATTTCGTGTTCATATAATTGGAGTAAAGATTCGATCTAACCTAAAGTCTAGGACAACTACAACTTGGTTTTTACTCTTAGGGAACTAGTGAGTAAGTTTAAATACTAATACTAGGCTTCTTTTCTACACAAACATAAAAAAATTAAGTTTCAAATGAATGCAACTAAACACAATACGAATTACTAAAAGAAAATATGGAGAGTTAATCCCCCTCATGTGAAGTTAACTTTTGTTGTTGATTTTAATAAGTTTATTTTATTCTACCTAGAACTCATAGACAAGTCTAATAGAAGAAAACTTGATCCCTAACATGTATGGCTCATCTCTAAGCTCATACATGCTAGCAAGTGGAATCAAAGTAATGACTTATCTCTAAGCTCATCATTTTGATCCCTAACTAGACACTACACCAACTATCATTTTGGGATAGGGTGTAGGTCTAGTTGTTCTTCCTAAACAACCCACCAAAAAAACAACAAAGATTTTTCCCTCACATGAGTTTGATTAACTCCCCAAGGGAAACTTAGCTCATGATCCTTCGGATGAAGGATTACAAGTTGGGATGAGAGAGAGAGAGAGAGAGAGAGAGAGAGAGAGAGAGAGAGAGAGAGAGAGAGAGAGAGAAAAAGAAAGGAAAAAGAAGACTAATTATCTAACCCACTTGATTTTGATTTATTTTCAACTAGAAGAAAACAAAAGTTTCCTCCATCAAAACTATACAAGCTTTTCTTACCAATCTAAAAACTAAATAATAAAAATGGCTAAGGAACTAAAATAATACAAGGTAAGAAAAAGAAGTCAAATGAGTAAATAGAGTGTCCCCACCCACCCCACTTTGTTTTCTTCTCCATATGAAAGACATCTCATTTCCTCCTATGTGAAACATCAAACCACATTTACTTCATTTTTATCCACCACATTAAAACAAAGACACACCTTGCCTTTTTTTCACTATTAACACCTAATCTAATTAATTACATGCAAGGTGTCAACTTTGCACCAATAATTTGTCATTTTTGTCTTGACATGCTCCATTGTTGATGACTCATCCAATCTTATGGGCCCGTATAATAGGTCTTATATGTAGTCCAGTGGCGGTCCGGTCTTTGGGCAATTTTACAACTTCCTGCCTATGCGTAGAGTTCATCGCCCTGATTGTCTGAGCTGCTCACTTGTCGCATTCGGAGTCCTGGTTCAAGAGGTAGGAGCTTCGGAAGTTTGATGCTTCTGTGCGGATTTGGAAGAATTCATATATATGTCGTTCCTCGTGCTTTATCTCTTGAACCATATTTCCATGTTTAAACCATATTTCCATGTTTACTGCGAATACCTGCAAAAGTATGAAAACATATTTATTTCATGATTATTAAACACATAGTTAACCAAATTTATATGTCTCAACGGGTTTTCATAATACACTTTTGGGTGCTTATCAGGATGTTGAACCCATATGATAGTTTAGGGGAGTATCAAACCAGTATGACAGTTTCTCAGGAAGATGTCAAACCCATATGATAGTTTAGGGGAGTATTAATCCTGTATGATAGTTTCTTGGGGGGATACCAAACCGATATGATAGTTTAAGGGAGTATCAAACATGTGTGACAGTTTCTTGGGGGGATGTTGAACCCATATGATAATTTAGGGGAGTATCAAACCCATGACAGTTTCTCGGGGGGATGTCGAACCCATATGATAGTTTAGGGGAGTATCAAACTTGTGCGACAGTTTCTCGAGGGGATGTCGAACCCATATGATAATTTAGGGGAGTATCAAACCCGTGACAGTTTCTCGGGGAGGGGGGGGGGTGTCGAACCCATATGATAGTTTAGGGGAGTATCAAAACCTGTGCGATAGTTTCTTGGGGGGATGTCGAACCCATATAATAATTTAGGGGAGTATCAAACCCGTGACAGTTTCTCGGGGGGATGTTGAACCCATATGATAGTTTAGGGGAGTATCAAACCCATATGTAAAATGTGGAGTCGTTGGTAGTCTAGCATACAAGGGTGCTCTTTTGTTAGCAAACCATTGTATTGCAATTCATGGTTAGTGAAGTAGTTTTGTATTGATGATTGGTAATAATACAACAATACAGGTAAAAATATGGCAAGGAAGTTAAACATAAAATATTTTGAGTCTGACAGTATTCCAAAGGCGTGGTAGGAGTTCACCTGTGGAATATTGTAGGCAGTAAGACCTGTTGCCTACGACTTTGTGGATGATATAAGGTCCATCTCATTTAGGTGAGATTTTGGACTCGTCTAGTGTTCGCTTGAGAACAAGATCACCAACTTGGAAAAGTCGCTCGTGGACCTTCTGGTTATATGATTTGCATAGGAATTGTTGAGAGTTGGCCAAGTGGATGGCTTCTTGGTCACACCGTTCTTTGAGGAGATCAATGTCTCATGTGAGAACATCAACATTGAGTCCAGACTCGACTAATTCCGATTGAGTTGTCATGATGATGAGTTCAGATGGAATGACAGCTTCTGTGCCAAAGCATAGAGAGAAAGGCAATACACTGATACTCGATCGAGCGGTGGTGTGTAGAGCCCATAGGACATGTTTAAGTTGATTTGGCCATTGTTCTTTTGTGTTTTCCAATTTCTTTTAGAGAACTTCAAGAATGGACTTGTTGGATGCTTTAGACTGTCTTGTTACTTTGTGGGTAACGGGGTGCAGAGAATGCACGATGTATTTTCCATTTCTTGAAGAAGGCAGATATGGTTTGGCTGGTGAATTGAGTACCATTGTCTGAGATAATGGTGTGTGGTAGATCGAATCTAGTGATGATATTGTTCCAAACAAATTTTTGGTCGTCATATTCGCGAACATTGACTAAGGGAATTGCTTCGATCCATTTGGTGAAGTAGTTAGTTGCAACAAGGACAAAACGATAACCTGTCTTAGGTTGCTTGTGAAGTGGTCTGACTATGTCGAGCCCCCACATGTGAAATGGTCATGGGCCGAATATAGTGTGTAGTGACTATGCTGGCAGGTGGATGTTGCGAGAGAATGTTTGGCATTTGAAGCATCACTGAGCATACTTGCAAGCGTCGTTCTTCATGTAAGACCATAAGTATCCTTGCTGAATAGCTTTGTGGGCCAGGAAGCGGCCACTTGCATGGTTGCTGCATTCGCTTTCATGGATTTCAGCTAATATTAGTTGAGATTGAAACGGTGTAAGGTAACGAAGATGTGGTTTGCCTGCAGATTTGTGGTACAGCCAATTATTGATTAGAGTATACATAAGCTTTGCATTAGAGATTTCTGGCTTGTCATGAATCAGAAGGTAAGATGTTGTTCTGAAGATAGTCAAGGATGGGTTTCATCCAGCATGTCTAGACATCTACTTCCATTGTGGGTAGATGATCTGATACTGCATTAACTACTTCATGGTGATCGAGATAAGCGGGTGTAGTTCGAATGTCGACAAAAATGAGTCAAGGTGAATTGGAATTGGTGCGAGTGGCCAAATATGCTAAGGAATCAGCATGATGATTGTCCTCCTGGGGGATATGTTCAAGGTTTAACATTTAGAATGACTTGGCCAAATTCCTAGCCAGGCGGAGATACCAATCGAGATTGTCGGTGTTAGTGAGGTATTTGCCATTAATTTGTTTGACCACTAACTGGGAATTGTTGTAGGCCTTGACCTTTTAAGCTTGTAGAGTTTGGGTGGTTCGTAAACCGTCAGTGAGAGCTTCATATTCTGCATCATTGCTGGAAGTTGCGAAGTCCATTCAAACATATTTTTTGATGATGGAGCCCTCTGGTGAGTGAAGTGTGATCAACTCCCAAATGTGCATTTTATTACCCTTACATTATTATATTACATCCCTTCTTACGCTTAATGAAAAGACAACTCATACCTTTTATTGCCTTTTTCATATTACAGAGAAATTCATACCACTTATCATGAAAGCTGCGTTTTAGCACCAAAATGAGCCTTAATCACGCTTATTATGAAGACTAGAAGCTGCTATGAAAAAGTCAAAGTTAAAGGTCAAAGTCAAAGGTTAAAATCTTCAACTCAGAAGACCATAAATAAATGTCCTCAACTCAAAAGATGGCTTTCTCTAAACCTATCTTGATCAAAAAGAAATCAAGAAGCAAAAGCATAAAGTAAAGGGTGAGGTGTCTCAAATATAATGGAGAAGGGCAAATCAGTCATTGGCATAAAGTAGGGGTATAATAACTAAAAGTTAGGGAGAGAGAATGCACCTAGGCTTAATCTAGTGTCATGTAGGATTTATTTTTCTCGTCTTTTTTCATTTAAGTCATTTACTTTATTGTTCTTCATTTCAATCTTGTTATTTGCTTTATTATTCAATCAATCAATCTTCTTTCTTGTTGTTATTTTTTTTAATCAATTATTTCCTTTCATTGCTTTCAAGTTTATGTTATTTCAATCTTTAAAACAACTTAAGCTTTCAATGTTCTTCATAAACTAGTAACCAATACAAGTCCTAAACTAAAGATCCTACCTTCCTTTCTTTAACTCCTAACCATTCAAACTCTAAACAATCTATGGTGAACCTCACTTCAAACAACTTTGAAGATCACCCAACTACTACAACTTCAAAGTGTCACACCGATGTTGCTGCCATCGTTGTTGTAAGAACTGTCGACATAAAGAGACCATACGTCTTGTTCAGTTGGATTTGGTGATCGAGGTTCATATTCTGGATGCCAATGTGGATCTTCAACTAGGAAGTCAGTTAAAAAATCTGCAACTACTTGAGCTTTGAGAGTTGTTCGTGGCAAGAAGTCGAGGTCATGTTTAGCTAACTTGACTGCCTATTTGGCGATGCGAGCTGGTTTGGACTTGTCATTCATGATTTGTATTAAAGGGTACTCTTTGATGACTCTAATGGTGTGTCCTTGAAAATATGGTATGAATTTCTGAGCAAAATAATGGAGAGCAAAGACAACTTTTTCAAGTGAAGTGTTGCATTGTTCGGTAGGTAGTAATGTCTTGTTGGTGAAGTAAACTGGTCTTTCGGCTCCATTGTCGTTTCTGAGAAAGACAAAACTGATTATGAAATGGGATGTGGAGAGATATAGATAAAGATCTTCATCGCCAACAGGGGTGGAGATTACTGGAGTTGAAAGATATGTTTTGAGCTTGGAGAAAGCTTCGTTGCATTCATCGTTCCATGTGTATGGAGAGCCTTTATGGATAATCTTAAAGATGTGTTGACATTTGTTGGATGCTCTGGAAATGAACCGATTGAGAACTACGACCTGTCCATTAAGTCTTTGAATTTGCTTCTTGGTGGTTGGAGTTGGCATGTTGACGATAGCTCAAATCTGATAAAGATTGGCTTCGATTTCACATTTAGAAACAAGATATCAAAGAAATTTACCTGATGTTACACCGAAATGGCATTTGGCAGGATTGAGCTTCATTTTGTACTAGCGGAGTCGATCGAAAGCAGCTTGCAGGTGCATAATGTGGTCATCGGCTTCCATGCTTTTGACGAGCATGTCATCAAGATAGACTTCCATGGTTTTATAGATCATATCATTGAAGATGGTGTTAACTAGTCATTGGAATGTGGCTCTTGCATTTGTGAGACCGAATGAGAGGACAATGTAGCAGAATAAACCTTCTTTAATTATGAAAGCGGTTTTTTCTTGATCATCTGGGGTGAAGTGGGATCTGATTATACCCATTATATGCATCCATGAATGAGAGTAAGGCATAGCCGCAAGTTTGATCGACAAGGCGGTCGACGCGTGGGAGTTGGAAGCTATCTTACGAGAATGCTTTATTGATATCTGTGAAGTCGACGCAAATGCGGACTTGACCATTCTTTTTGGGGACAACGACAATATTGGCCACCCATCTAGGCATGATGGCAGGTTTGATGAATCTAACCTTTTTTAGTTGTTCGATCTTGTCATGGACCTTGTGTTTGTATCTAAGTGAAAAGGTGCAAGGTCACTGTGTGACGGGTCGATATTTGGGGTTGTCATTGAGGCGATGACATGCGACTGAAGGATCTATACCAGGCATATCGGTATAAGAGAAAGCAAAAACATCTTTATTATCACTTAGCAATTTTACAAGTTGGTTATGAATGGTTTCGGCCTAGGTCACAGCCGATGAATATATGCTGAGGGTTTGTCTCTGTGCTTATATTAACTTGGATGCCTGGAACGTTAGTGTTTATCTTAGGTGCAGGGGGTGTTAATGTTTGACCTTATTCGGGAGTTGATTCAACAGGAGTGATGGGTGGTAGAGGAGGAGTGAACATTATCTGGTAAAAAGTTTCTTCAGGAGTAGTGGTGGTAGAGGAGGAGTGAACATTATCTGGTAAAAAGTTTCTTCAGGAGTAGTGGTGTTGATTCGACTACATTGCTGGGTTTGTAGTTGGTTGCCGCGAAGTTCCATGATGCTATGCGGACTAGGGAATTGGATGACTTGGTATAGTGTTGACGGAACTGCTTTCATGTTGTGGATCCAGCGATGTCCTAAGATAGCATTGTATGAAGATGGGATATCTAGGACGCTGGAGTGGGCCCTTATTGTGACTTCAAAATCGGTGTTATCTGTGATAGAGACAGACAATAAGACATCTCCTTTGGGGTCGGTGAGTAGTCCATTGAAGCCATAGATTGGAGCGACTGTTGGGATTAAGACAGAGTTGAGCAACTCGAGTTGCTTGAAGGTGTTGTAGTAAAGGATGTCTCAAGAACTTCCAGGGTCGACTAAGATTCTCTGCACTCGAACGCCTTTGACTTTGCACTGGACTATGAGTGCATCATTGTGTGGGGTGTAACTTTTGTTGAGATCATCATCTGTGAAGTAGAGTATTGTTAGACTAAGGCCTTTGACGGGGGAGGGATGACTGCAGCTCTGGTATGAGTACCGTTGAAGCAATGGTTCTATCACCAATCTAGCGACACTTGTCGCGATGGGAATATTCGGCTGTGGGTTCGTCAGCTTGGGTGATGATGTGAATGACTCTGTCATCTTCCTGGTGAACTGTGGGGGCGGGAAGTCGATTGTGATTGTGTTGTGGAGCTGGCGGTGGTGAGGGTTGTTGTCTTGGTGAACGTGTACGACGACGAACTGGAGCAGGGTTTCTAAGATTGTTCAGTGAACGGGAGCGGTTGCGATCTCCCAATAAGATATGGCGAAGTGGGTTTTGCGGATAGTCGACAAAGTCACCTAACTTGTCGTGGTCGATCAAGTCTTGGATGTAATTTCTTAGACCACGGCAATGATCAGTGGGATGATAGTGAATGTCATGAAACTGATAGTAAACACGATCAAGGAGTTCTTTGGTTTGCTGGATATCAGGTTTGAATCATCTGGCATTCTTGATTTGATTGTAGATCAGGGACAATGATCGATTTAGAGGTATGAACACTCGAGGCTGGGACTGGGTGTCTGGATGCAATATTTTGGTGTGGTTGATGAAAGGTTCATGATCGAATTCTCTGGGGCGGATCTTGAGTGGATGTTGCTGTGGCTAGTTCGTTTATTTCGGCGGTTGTTGTGAATCCGCTTTCTTCTTTTATGTACTTGTCCACTTTTTTGTACAAGTCGCCCAGTGTGGTAGGGTCGCCTCTCAACAGTGATTGACTGAGGCTAGAAGTGGCCGTGAGATTGTTCTGGAAGGCAATGATGATGACCGATTTGGGGACAGTATGGTAGGTCGAGTGACAAAACAACTTTTTTGAAGCGTTGAAGGTATGACTCGAGCATTTCAGAGTGTCGCTGGTGAATCTTAGAGATGGTAGCCAAAGTTGGTTGTTTGGCTCGATTGTGAAAGAATTCTTGAGCGAATATGGTTTTGAAAAATTAGAAATTGGCGATGGAAACAGCAGGTAGGTCATAAACCATATGAGAGCAGGTCCTTTGAAGGTAGATGGGAAGAGACAGCATAACAGCCTGTCTAGGTGAGTGTACATAGTCAAACGTTGCAGAAAACTCTTGATATGTTCGAAGGGACAAGTGGACCCATAGTAAATCGAGAAATCTGGTTGCTGGAAATACAGTGGTGCAACTATTTCTTGGATTTCTTTGGTGAGGGGAGAGTCATTGAACTTATGCAATGTTTGGAGGACAGCTTAGTTTGAGACATGTCTTTGCTTCTGTGTATTTTGGTGATGGTGGGGAACTGTTGTAATGTTGCTACAGTGGCAACTTTAGTATTGGCTGGGATGTGAGCAGGTTCACCGTGGTTTTCCGCTTCAGAGCCATTAATTGGGGGATCAGGATGTGTGGCTCTGAATGCATCGTACTGCTCTTGGAGTGATCATAGTTGAGCTGCAAGTTCAGTGGTGGTGGGTGGGGGAAGTAGATGAACGTCCATTATTGAAGCTTGAGTGGAGGAGGAGATTGATCTTTGAATAAGAGAATTATGTGAGTTATCGGATTTTCAAGAAATCTACCACAGACGGTGCCAAATGTAAATGTCTATTTTTTTCCCAGGGGATTAACAAGACATTACATCAAGTGTTTATGGCTTAGCTCTAATTTATATGAAAAAAGTGGATGGTTTTGGTTGATGGAAATGGCTGCTCTTCATGAGTAAGAAGATGCATACATATCCAGCACTTTGTAAATGAGCCTTGAATCAAGCCAACGTAGTTCTGGGGTTGGCATTTATAAACAAGCAGTTGGTAGGACACGTGTAGCGGTATGGACAGGTGTGCTGCTAGAATGAGCGACACGTCCTCACTAGTTGTATGTGTGTGGTGGCTCCGAGTACTAGACTGTTCGAGCTGCCATAGGGGGAGAGTAGGGTTAAGGGTGTAATGATGGCGAGTAGGGGTGTGCACGGGTCGGGTTTGGGTCTAAACCGACAACCGAACCGACTCTATCGATTTATATATTTTTGGAACCGAACCGAAATGCCTGTGTTATACTAATCGAACCGCACCGAACTAATTTCCAGCCAAACCGATACTCGAACCGAACTGACTGGGTTACGATTTAACCGATGTTAATCGACCTGAACTAATCAATTTTTACATATTTTTAAATTAAATCAATTAAATATATATATATTCTAATATATATTATATATATCGGGTCGGTTCGGGTCGGATTTGGGACTAAACTGATGACCGAAACGACCCTATCGGTTTTCAAATATATTTAACCGAACCGACTCATAAACATAACCGACCAGTTCAATTCGATTCGGTCAGTTTTGTTGGTTCGGCCGGTTTTATGAACACCTCTAATGACGAGAGTGTAATGATAGTGCTGATTTGAGTATTATGGTGGGTAAAAGCTAGATACTAATTATAACAATGATGAGAGTGGTAGGTGATGATGTCACGAGACAAAGTCGAGTGACGAGTCATTGATGTTGATCTTATGTCGAGTGAGTCATTGATACTTTGACGAATGCGCTAGTCATTGAGCGTGCCGAGTGTTCGGATGTTTGAAGTCGAGTTGATGAAGTCGTTGTGTATAGACTATGTGCACATCACGTGCTTGCTTCATAGAATGTCCATTACATAATGGATAACTAGTGATTGGAGAACTAAATGACAGAAAAAACTAATGTTATTGGTAAGCAAAATATTAAAATTCGGGTATTTGATTGGTGAACTCCCCATACCAGTATATCGAAAAATATATTAATTTACCAGAATCTTGTTGATTCCAGACCTCAATTGTCTGACCTTGTAGACATGTTATCTACCAAAAAAAAAATCAGAAAATGGCAATTTCAATATATTGGTATGGAAATTTCCTACTGTGGTTGAGATCATAATACAGAGGCTTGCGAAATTTATTTAGGGTATAGACGTGTAGTGATTGGCCTCATTACCAAAATTTTAGAGGGAACCATTTTTTTTATAAGAAAAATTTTAGAGGGAACAACTTTTTCCTTCGGAGCTTGAAATATGCCTATATGAAATGTTGGTATATTGACTGATATATGCCGATATATAAGGGACCACATTTGGTCGGCATCAAGATTTTGAAGTTTTGTTGTGACACTAAAAGATCTCTAAATATCAAATCACAATTATGATAAATTGGTTGAGATAAAATGATATGGTCCCAAGAATGCCTAAAAGTTCCCTTAGTTCTTAGCCATGAGTTTGACTGCCCCAACATCAATGATGATCATGTCCTGCCTTCTAACTGTCACTACAGCCGCACCATGTGCAACTAAGGGAGACTACTCCCAGCCATCGGATCAGCTGATCAGCATACTTTGATGGCAGATAAGAACCTTACTGTTTTATGAAGGCATCCCTCTTTGACACCTGTCTTACAAATGGTTAATGATGACTTGTACAATTGACCTGATCCTATTATTGGAGAAAGACACTCTATACTTTATAGTAAAGCATTTTGCTTTGTTGGGTGAACTTTGTATCAATAGCCAATCACATTGCAACACCTTATTATTGATCATCAATTGATATGTGCTTAGCCAAATTTGGTATGGTGTTTCTGTTCTTTTTCTTTTGCCTTCATTTGAAGGCTTCACCGAAAGCATGAACATTTGAAGAGGAAAGTTCAACTCAAAGACCAAAAGCTTATACTCACTTTGAGAAGGACATATGTTTCTCCCTATTAAGCATAACACTCTTTCTCTTTGATACTTTTTTTACAAGTCCGCTAATATTGACTAAACTATTTGGGCTAATTACTTAAATACGAATTAAGCTGAGGAACATGATTTTTTTTTATTAGGTAGTGTTATATTTAATCTTTTATGGAAAAGAAACAGAAAATGACATACAGCCAATTTGATCCCATTTGTTTGGGCTGAAAGTGCAAGTTTGCGTAATCCTTGCAGTACTTTAGGCTCAATAATGCGCCAAAGTGGGTGATTCTCGACCTCCCTCACACTGTCCTCTGAACATTGATTACATTTAGTTTTTGCTTGATGCCGGGGTTATGCAAGGTATTCAAAGAAGAGTTAACGAGTATTACTGCTCCCCGCCCCCTAGATGAGCCAATTAGGATTGGGAAATTAGAGCCTCTCCAAATACACAAAAAAAAACACGGTCAATCCAATTTGATTTTTTTTTTATCTTAATTGGCTTAATGGGGGGTTACTCGTTAACCCTTCAAAGAACAGGGCGTGGCATTTCTAAACCCAAGTTGAAACCCGACACCATTTGGGCACAAAATAACTAGAGGGTTAAGATAAACAAGTTCTAGAAATTTACCTGCTGACCTGCATCTTACAAGTAGATCCATTTAAATGTTTACTTGTCAGGTTTGTGTCGATGACTCATATGTATATATGTATATATAGCTTGTAGATATACATCCGCACCATGCTTTACATAAAAGCGATCTATACATATACTGGTACTTATTATATATGCAATTGGCTAAGTATGTAATCACTTTTGTTTTATGTTCTATGTTGAGATGTTTAGTCCCACATGGGATATGTTAAACCCTGTATTAAAATATATAAGTTTCTAGACTTCTCCACTTAATACCAATTGGTTTTAGAGATCTCTTGGTTTTAAGTTGGATGTTCGTATTTTAGTTCCTGGACTCCACTCATTACTAAATTGATGGCAAATGATCTGACCTCCACAAGAATCTAAACCAGAGTGAGCCTATATATGTAGCTGTTAGGTTGGTATTTAGGTTTTTATATTAGATTGTAAAATTTGTTTCTTCATTCCATATAATGTAGTTTGAACTTTGAACTTCGAAGTTATCGGTGCCTAGTCACCGTACCCTTAAGCTCGCTCATCATGTGTTACCAATTACCATACGAGAGGCCGGCTAAGAGCTAATACCTAAACATGGAGTGAGCTAGTTCTTGACAAGTTCACATTAATAGTCAGTTCCAATGTATAAAGTATAAACACATACATTAAATAATTAAGTTTACAAGCGCGCATAAGAAAATGTAGAAGAAAATGTTATCATTTTTTTCCTAATCTTTTACACAAGAAGAAAATGTTGTGTAGCGTGAACATTATCCGAAACCAAATGGAAATTAGCAATCTCTTTTTGGCTTTTGTGGTGGAAATCCTATTCAGAAAATGGATATTTCTGATCCACTTCTTCCCCACCACTATCCCACGCTTAGTAAGCTTTGGGAAGTAGTAGATTAACACAACAATCTGCTCGTCCACTTGAAAACAACCAAAATCTTCTAAGCTACTAAGCCTGAGGACCACGTTTTGTCCCCCATAGGACCATCTACCTAGGTTTATATATTTTTATCCGTGTTTCCAATCCCACCACATATGACGACTCACACTGTCTTCTTATTGGTCAAACTTTGTTACTGAAAAATGATGGGCTTTCTCAGCTTTTACAACCTTCAGCTTTTACAACTCAATTATATATGTTGTCAACCTTTCATGAACTTTTTACATTCTTTTACATGCGAGTTGCTGAGAAATATAGAAATAAGAAATGAGAAATAAGAAAAACCAGACAGTCTAATTTTACGAAATATTTTAAATATTTAATGTTCATATATCAAATCATTGACTCAGTTTCGTTTGCGTAGTACTTAACACATAATAATTGTTGTTAAGAATAATCGTAATTTGTGGTTGATTGTGTACTTGTGTACTCTTAAATTAACAGCTAACTAATAACGAGAATTGAATTGATGGACCTTAAGAATTTCTCAGTGAGACTTTTCATATGCATTATGGCAATTTGCCATGTTAGATTGTAAGAAGAGATAAGGATCTCCAACGATTTAGTGGCAAAGAGCGCTTCCAACTTTCAAAAGACGTGAAAGACTTAATTTTACCTTTCGGTCTTTTGGAGAACAGGACAAACACTGTGCATGTGTTGTGATAGTTCATTTTTTCGGCTAAGGCTAGCTGCAAATGAACTAGCTGGGTCTGGTCGGCCAGCACAACTCCAAGTAAACCGAAACCAAAACTTTCTTCAAATTTTGTATTTCTGTTACAACCATTTGATAATCCATGGCCAGAATTAAGGTCTAGAACCCTCAAAACTGAATGATATGATCGTGAGCTACTATATATACTAATAAGATCAAATTGTCGGCCCATAATTATCAAGTAATCACTCCGTTCGGCCAGCACATTTTGAAAGGAGCTAATCTTTTCATCCGTTGCTTAAGTAGTATTTCTGGACATATATACAACCTATATATATGTTAAGGATACATGTATGTATGAGATATGTGTATACTTGATCAGTATAAATATTTTTCTTCTTAAGAAGTTCAATTCGGAGCTTTTGTTAGTATAAGTTTGTAAATTTGAAAGCTAAACTAAGTAAAGAGAAACATTATGACTCAAGTTAAACTTACAAAAGAAAGGACATAATTCGAGTCAAAACTGAAAAGAAAAGGCTTCACTTAATTTCACTTTTGCATAACATTCACACCATGCAATCTAGCAATTAGAGATTTCTCACAGACAAGTGGATCTTGTGTCAACAAATAAGACTTGGTTTTGGTTGCTGATTTAAAGTTGAATCACCTCCCCTAGAGCTTCCACCATTTGGTCTATTAACATGCTAGATATAGGCCGGGGCCTGAACTTGAGGGAGTAATAGAGTCTGATCATGTTTCTTGGCCTTACATGACAAAAGGAGAAACAGAACCTTGGGTATGGCCATTTCTGTTGTGGGATTAGGGTGACATACTAATGACGAATATAATCTTATCTTCTTGTGAAATCCAATCTAGTCTACTCACCATATATTTTCTCTACAATCGGTTACGACTCCATATGATATGATTGATTATTTACCCTTAGAAGCTGGTGACTATTGCCTTCAGGCTAGGCAGAACGGCCAGAATCCGACGTGGCTTGCTTAGATAGACCAAGCGAGAGCAAGTCCACGAAAGCCCTCCCCTGAACATCATCAGACAATACCATCAAGAATCCTGGCCGGTCTGTGTCCATTAGGCATCAGCTCTTTTAGATAGTAAGTCTGCTACCAAAACTTGACAAACCACAAATTATGCGGGGGTCTAAATTGATGCTACTAAATTTGGTTATAGGACGAATTTCGTTAAAAAGGTGGCCATTAACACCCCTAGATTGAGGTGATACATAAGCCAGTCTCAATCAATCAAACAAATAGTCTGGCCACAGCCTAAACATATGGTTGTGAAATGGGGCCAGTTTATAACGGTTGTTCCAGAACAAGTACGTACAAGGATGAGAATCGCGATTATTTGGGTGAATAGAATAGTAGACCAATAGACATGAGAGAGACCCATATTGGAGTATTGGCTGATGAATTTGGTTCCCGGCCCTTCAACCTTGTCTCCTGATTCCATGACCATATATTTATTGATTCAAATCACTTCCCATCACCTGATGCTCCAAATCTCACTCACTCACACACTCACGATGCCACCTCCTATGAAATATCATCATCCCTATCAACACATTGACACACTCAATTTAAGTCGGGAAAAAATTAATAATTTTGTCATGACTATTATATGGCACATCAGTACTCTGACCCCCCATAAACCTGTGTATAATTTGTTGCTATACAACTCAAATGCAGACTTTTAGAGAAAACCAACAAATGCACTTTACCTATTGAGACATTTGTATGTTTTGCTTAATTAATTAAGTGCTTTTTCCATTTGTGTCTTTTAGTTTTACCAAAAACCATCTTATATTTCTGCAAATGTTATGAAAGTTTGAAAAAGATTGTTTATATATTTTTTATTGCTTTGTAACATGAGCTTGGATCCTACTGTTAGGACTTAGGAAATAGGAATAAGTGAATAACCATTTGTATTTACCAAATAAATAAAGATAAAATAGTGGAAGGTGACAATTTAACAACAGCCTTAGAAATGTGGGTTTTGTTATGATTTGGGGTTGTTGGGTTTTGTAGTTTCTATCTCACATGGAAGCATTTATGTGTGGGGCTGAGTTATAATGTATGGGAAGCTTTTGTATGGTTAATTTGATTCTGAAAACTTCCTCGGCGAATGGATAAATGGGAACCAATTAGAATATTTGTCTTAATTTAATTTGATGCAGAGTCTAATAATAATGATGCATACCACACCACATTTTGCTTGAATGGCGGCCTGGTCGCTGCTAATTTTGAGTCTTTCAACAGCCAACTTGTGTTCATCATCTCAATTTTCTTTTTTGGTTATCTAGATTCCAAGTTGGCATGGCACGACATTGCATGATATTTATCTTGCAAACTTGAGTGTGTCTTGACCAACCTTGTTTGAAGAAACCCAAAAAAATGGTGGCAATATCATGCATTGGATGTGACTAATCCAAAGTATATCGAGCATCCACGTGTTGTTGTCTATATATGACCAAGTACGAGGAAATTTGCAACACCGAAGTATTGATTCTGTTGTTGTCTACATACATGGGCCATTCTTGAACTCCCGCATATATACATATGTGGCAATGATAGTAGTCTTTCTTTTTTTTTCGCTAGCAACATATCATATTAAAACATCAAAGGTACAATGCTCCTGTCCAGTAGGTATTTTGGCAGTAGACTCATATTCTGACCATGGAAAGCCTAATGTGCCAGATCATGCGCCTCGCCATTATACCTCCTGTTGATCCAGTTATATTTACAAAACTTAAAAGGTCTACATAGATCCTCAATTAACAACTTAACAGGTTCTAATTTCCAGTTATGAGAGTTATTCTCCAAGGGAGATACCACATTTTGAATAGCTAAAAGACTATCTCCCTCAAACAAAATGGAGTTCTCTCCTCAGATCTTTGAGAGCTAGCCCATTTGCCACCTCCAAGGCCACCATCTCTGCCTCCTCCAGATCTGGCCAGAACCTTCTTGTAGTCTGCTCCTATGAGAGTGCCTTCATTATCCCAAGCGGAACTCCAAATTGCCCATCTCCCCGTCCCCCTATCAAAAGCAGCATCACACCTTATTAGTATAGTATCTATTTCAACTATTGGAAAAGACTCTTTATAAGAATAAATACTATTCATCCTATGTTGACTTATATGGGAATTGTTATTCCCTACTCCTTGTGATTTTTCAAAAGCTTCAAGACATCTCCACCAGTGGGTTGCTGTTCTTCTGAGCAAGCCTTCTCTATTTGCTGCTAAGCTTTCAAACTTTGCCTTGTTCCTAGCCTCCCATATGCCTTGAAGCATTATGATGGCCAGAATACCTTTTTCCACAAAACCCGGATCCGTTCCATTAATCCACTGAAGGAAAAGATCAACCCAATCTCTTATCGTGTAGTGTCCCATCTCGTCTAGGTTGCCCCCCAAGTTTGAGGCGAACCGCATGGACTTGGACCACTTTCACTTAAAAGAAAATATGTAAAGGGTCCTCTGGCTCCAGCCAACACAAGGGACAGGAGAACTCTCCTTTGATCCCTTTGTTCCTGAGCAAGTCTCCCGTAGGAAGGATACCCATGTACAGCTTCCACAAGAAAAGAATAATGTTGGCTGATACCGAAGCTTTCCAAATAGCTTTGACAGTGTTTGTATTAAAAGACGATGATTGCTCCATGTCCCCATTCCCTGTCATTCTGTGATATGCTGTTTTAACAGACAGACTGCCATTTCTGGTATCCATCCATCGAATATTATCTTCCCCTGCCACGAGGGGTCTAATCATGACCTGCTTAATAATCTTCCCAATAGTAGATGGGAATAGGTAATCAATCCTATTTTCATCCCATCCACTACCATCAGTCAACATAAGATCCTTTACCTTGAGGTTTTGGAGGTCTTGTCGCGAATGCATCATGTCATTAATAAGGACAGGATGTTTGTTAATACTGAGCCAAGGCTGGCTCATAACCAACACATCCTTACCCTTTCCGATGCTCCAGATACATCCCTCCAAGACTCTTTTCCCCACTCTATGTACCCCTTTCCAAAACCAAGAGGCATCAGGAGGTGGATTATGTTTGACATCAAACCAGCTCTTGCCATATATAGCCCTGAAGGTTCTAGCCCATATCGATTTTTTATCAGTGAGAGCTTTCCAAGAAAGCTTAGCTAGCATGGCTTGATTCGTATCTTTTGCTTTTCTTAGGCCTAAGCCGCCACTAGCTTTAGGTTTGCATATGCTATCCCACCCAACGGTGTGGATGCTTTTACTATCTTCCGTACCGTGCCACCAGAAGGTCCTACATGCCTTATCTATCTTCTCACAAGTGGAGCTTGGGAGAAGATAAGTAGACATAGCAAAGAGGGGGGTAGCTTGGACCACAGCCTGTATCAGAGTTGTCCTGCCAGCGAGTGACAGAACTTTTGCCCTCCACCCTTTAATTTTACCGTGAACTTTATCCACCAGATAATCAAAATCCTCACTCTTCTTTCTAGAAACAATTATAGGAACACCTAGGTATTTTTCCCGATAGTCAAAAAACCTCATCTTCCAAAACCTTTTTAAAATATTTTTATGTTTTTTATGCATATTCTTACTGCAAAAAATACTAGATTTATCATAATTTATCATCTGACCCGATATCTTGCAGTACTCATCTAAGATATTTTTTAGCTTACCACTCTCAACTAAATCCGCTTTAGTAAACAAAATCAAATCATCTGCATACAGTAAATGAGTAATAGCCGGTGCATTCCTTCTAATCTTTATGCCATGGATATCCTTAGACTGTTCCGCATAAGCTATCATCCTTGATAAGGCCTCGGACACAAGAATAAACAAGTAAGGGGAGAGAGGGTCTCCCTATCTGAGGCCTCTACTAGGAGTAATAGACTCAAGAGGGGCACCATTAAGAAGAACTTTAAAAGAGACCGTAGATAAGCATTCGGAGATAAACAATCTCCATTTCTTATTAAAACCAAGTTTTTGAAAAATATTATCTATAAAGGACCATTCCACCCTATCATATGCTTTAGACATATCCATCTTTAGCGCAACAAACCCTTTTTTCTTTTTCATCTTTTTCATTGTGTTAAAAATCTCACAAGCCAAGCCAATATTATCCCCTATGCTTCTCCCTTTTATAAAGGCCCCTTGGAACGGGGAGAATATCTTATTAATGTGGGCCTTAAGTCTAATAGCTAGAATCTTAGCAATAATCTTATAACTAAAGTTACATAAACTAATAGGTCTAAACTTAGATACATGGTCCGGATTAGAAATCTTAGGAATGAGGGTGAGAAAGGTATCATTTAACCTAGGGTTCATCTTACCATTAATGAAGAAATCCTTAACACAATTAATAATACTCTTACCTACCACATCCCAACATTGTTGATAAAAGATACCTTGGAACCCATCAGGTCCAGATGACTTTAGAGACCCAAGCTTTTTAACAACATGCCAAATATCATCATCAGAAGGACAAGCAGTAAGAATCTGATTCTCCCTATCCGTAATACATGGCTTAAATAAATCAAGAATATGCTCATTTTCCTGAGGATGTACAGATTCAAAAATATTATCAAAATAATCATTCACCGCTACTCCTACGTTATTTCTACCTTCTTGCCAAACACCATTATCATCCTTAATCTTATCAATGTTATTTTTCTTTCTGCGATACACCGTAGACAGATGAAAGAACTTAGTATTCCTACCATCTTCTTTAATCCAGTGTTGACTGGATTTCTGTTTCCAAAACATCTCTTCTTTCTCATACCAGTCAAAGAGCTCCTTTTTTAACGTCTTAGCTCTTTCATGATTAACCCAATTAAAAGGCTTTTGAAGCACCCTATCTAGCTCTTTTTGGGTATGTTTGATATTAGAGAAGATGTTACCAAAAACCTTCTTATTCCAGGTCTTAAGACTTTAGGCGGTCTTATTTAACTTAAGAATCACATTCCAATCAGGCAAATCATGTGTTATAGAGTTCCATGCTTTATCTATCTCAGATTTACAAGACTCATCTTTTAACCACATGTTATAGAAACGAAAAGGTCTTTCAGCATATTCCTCAGATACTTTAAGCCTAATCAGCAGAGATAAATGATCGGACGTAGCATTAACCACATGTTTGACAATCATATTAGGGAATAAATCCACCCAGTCATGTGAAGTCATAGCACGATCAAGTCTTTCTAAAATATTGTCTTTAATATTCCTATTATTATTCCAGGTGAACTTGGGTCCTTTATAGCCTAAGTCCACTAATCCAAGGTCATCAATCACCGAATTGAAATCCATCATGCATTTTGAAAAGGTCGACCTACCCCCTATTTTCTCATCCAAGGTTCTGATTGCATTAAAGTCACCAAACACTAACCAAGGTCCCGATATATGGGGGGCACAATCTCTCAGCTCATTCCAAAAATGATGTCTCATACTAGCATTCGGTACACCATAAACAAAAGTAAAGTACCATGGATTTATACTGTGATAATTAATAAGCTTACCTGAGATTTGGTTGGCCGTAGCTCCCAGCACCTCCAGGTTAACTCCAGCCCTCCATAGAATAGCTAGCCCTCCTCGAAGACCCACAGCAGGAACACAAAACGAATTATTATACTTAAGAGCCTTCCCTAACTTACTTATCTTTTCCTCCTTAACTTTTGTTTCTGACAAACATAAAATGTCCGGTTGGTGTTGACGGACTAGATCCTTTATATTATGAACTGCTGTGGAGGAACCCATTCCCCGGCAGTTCCAGGCGTGTATCATATCTGTCGAGGCGGCTGTTTGGGGACAGCCACCGCGAACCCAGGAGGAGGACCACACAGACCTCCACTGCTTCCAGACCCAACACTGACACTTGTACTCTTGTCACCACTATACCCACTGTTCAGCCCCTTTGATTCTTTTGAGCTGTTCCCTCTGTTTTTTTTATTGGACTTAAACTGTCCCCTACCTTTCCCAGACGAGCCCTCCATAGGCAGTGGCACTGGTTGGGAAATACTATCTTCTGATTCATAGCCAGACCCTAGTTGATTTCCTTGAAACAAATCTACTGGCACATTCCCCACCGACACCTCATCATGACAGTTAAACATCACAGCTTCCTGATCAGAATCCTCATATGGCTCTTCTTCTTCAGTGTACGCATATGAGGGTATATCTTCTTCTGGAATATCACCCCCTGAAACCTCAGACGGAACACTTGAATCCATAGAATGGTTGGAGAAAGAAGGCTCTGAGGTCGCCACAGAATCACTTGACACTGGAATAATAGGGACATCTGTTGGGATCAGCAGATGCCCCAAACCTTTTGCTCGTATATCATCTGCCTCTCTTTTTGCTTTCTTCGAATTTTTTACTGCCATCCTAATACTATTGTTACTTCCTTCATTCTCTATAATAGCTACTGCTGAAAGAGAACTAGCCGCCAACTTCCTTTTGGAACCCACAGAGACTTCTTGCCACTTCCTAAAACCTCTTTTAACTCCTCTCTTATATAGACCCCGATAAGCCAGCTTTTTAAATCCCCTCCCACGCGAAGGCAAACTTATGAATCTAAAACTGTCATGAGTTGTATTAGAGGGGATTAAAGGCAACTCAGACCTTTCTGTACCTACTATCTCAAGAAGAGGGGAAGGAGCTTTGGAACTCGGAGAAGCCAGCAGCCTCGGATTCTCTTCCATACAGCTATCTCTTGTTCCCAAAAGGGAATCCTCAGGAGCTATAAAGCCTACCTTCTCATGCTCGCTGCCCCAGACCATCACATCCCCTATCCCTCCAGATACAGCTAAGGACTCTTGGTTAAGGCTTTTACCTACCTGACCTTCTTGTGCCTTCACACCCAGACCCAGATCCATACAAGTCTTAGGTCCCCACACCACCAAGGCTCGATCCAAGGAACCAAAATCTTCATCTGATCCATCTGTTAAGCTTTGGTACTCTCGAGCTTGATAATGGATAATCGTTCTGCAACTCACCCCATCTTGCCATTCCATCTCCATATCTTGACAGCCCAGAGGGAAAACCACTTGGACTGGACTGTCTTCTCGGACCTCTTTCTCAGGCCCACACCAACGCACATCACTCCTACCCCTTCTACTAGAATCCACCATGGCTAGCTCCGACCCAGTAGACCTCACACCCAAGCAACCACCTTTGCCCAGCCCACTACCCTCCAGACAAGCCTTACTGACCTTCCCTGTTGGTCCTGTCCCCAGCCCATCCAATTTCAGCTTATTATACTCAAGGGACTCACTAACCCCATCATAGCCACCTGGGCTGCCTTCTCCATCTTTAGTCTCATACCTCTGTTTAGGGGGTGTATCTAGGAAGCCCCCATACCAGAGCCTTCTTCTCTGTGCATATTTATCCCTAGCCGGGATCTAGTCAAATCTAGGTTTCAGCGGTGTTCCCGAGAAGGAGACCGTTGTAGGGTTAGAATTCACCACTCCATTAAAGAAAATGGTAGCCCTCATCATAAAAGAGAAAGAATGTTTAACATCTCGAGGGGAACCACCACACCTCAGCATACTAGCTCGATACTTCTCCTTTTGCAGACATAAGTTCACATCATGACCAATCCTACCACAGAAATAGCAGAAAATGTCTAACTTTTCATACTTGAAAGACACTGGGAAAACTTCTCCTTCTTCTGTTCTCAATTCTATACATTTACTCAATCTTTCCTTTATATCCAACTTAACCCTGACTCTTGCCACCGGAACTCTGAATTCAGCCGAGCAGGTCAAGTATATATACTTGACTTTACCCAAGCTTTGCCCCACCTTCTCTACATTCTCTTCATTCATTCTATCAGTTGGGATCCCATATATCTGCACCCAAAACTTTACAAAATCAAAAGCTGGATTTACTACCAGATCTTCTATTCCTTCCCATTTCCTTAGCACTATTACTAGCCCCTGAACCAACCAAGGTCCATTTTTTCTTACGTGGTTATATTCCCCCAGGTCTTCAAATGTGAACTTGTAGAAACCCCTGGTCAGAAGAACCACTTTTGTACCTTTTCTAGTTTGCCAGCACCTGTGTAGTTCTTCAGCTACCACTTGAACATCCAACACTCTATCTCCAATGAGTTTCCCTACTAAAGAAAGCTAGTATTCTTCCACTTCCACTGGATTTTTTTGCTTTATATTCACTACCCTTTTTTCCTTTGAACAAAAGAGCTGTTGCATCTCTATTTGGAGCTGTTCAATCTTAGCCTGTGTAGACAGGGATCTTGGATCAGATGTTTCCCCTCTGACCGGCACACTAACTTCTTTTTCCATATCTTTTTCCACAGTAAACTTGCCTCTATAACCGTAAATCAAAAGAGAGAAAGGGAGGGGGGGTGGGGATGGGTGTTTAGATGGGTGAAGGGAGAAAGGGAGATGTCTAGATGAAGAGGATGGAAAAAACGGAGTTGAAGACTTTACAATTCATCCAAACCCTCAGAGCTGTCGAGACAAGGAGGAAAAGAAAACTAAATTAAACTTACTATGTATATGAGATCCACCCACATAAGCACTTGGATTCTAGAAAGGGACGAGCACTTTAGCACAAGATTTTTAATTTGAATTCAAAACTTTGGCAATGATAGTAGTCAGTATGATCTAAGGTGACTTCTTTATTTCGTGTTAAAAAAAAAGACTAAAAAGGGTATCGAACTTTACAAGTTTTGACAATATGAGGACTAAACTTTTTTTTTCCAGTCAATTTAGGGATCAAATTTTTTAATTTTTGCAATGTGGGGACTAGTTTTACACATGTAGTCTAAATTTCTCACATGGTTTTTCATAATTCACAAGTTACATATATTGTTATACACCATGCTAACATTTTACAACCTCATGACCATGCTACAACCTCATGACCATAAAAATTAATTCGAATTGTGAAACACCGTGTGAGAAATTTAGATGTCATGTTACACATGTTCCCACATTGCAAAAATTAAAAAGTTTGGTCTCCAAATTAACCGAAAAAAAATTTTAGTCCCTTTATTGTCAAAATTTGTAAAGTTTAATACCTTTTTTTAATCGTTTTTCGTTTCGTGTTCAAGGTGTTTCTCAATTGTAGCAAGGGGTCTATAGATTTTGCTCTTTGTGAATAATGCGAGAATTGCAAGATTAGAATTTGAACCTTAATTTTTTTACCCTGTAAAACGGTTAACTACTCTTACCAATTTTGGGAGATATACTTCTAAAACTTGAAAGGAAAAATTAGTTGAACAAGCAAAGTAGATTATATTGTTGGTTAATTAAGCCAAGGACATATATAAGTCAGGACAGAAGTCCTTGGGGACTTAATTCCAATGAATGGGGTTCTAATAATTACTATAAAGATTACCAAAATAATAATAATTACTATAAAAAAAAAATAAGAAGAAAAAGAATGAGGTACGTCCTAATAGTTCAACTGAAGTGTCTAATGAATTAAAGTAACTAGCTAAGAACACTTTCAGCTCAGAGACATAGAAATTAACAATTGAAAGAGCTTATATCTGTGACAATTAGTAAAAGAAACTTTGTTAAGTTTTAAGCCACTAAATTAAACAGCTATTTGAAGTTCAAATTTCCTACTATTCTTGAGGTTTTGCATATATTTTCTTGTGTTTGAGATTCTCATTTCTTTCACATCTAAGCAGTAAGTAACTAAGTACTAACCCTCGACGCTTGATTTCCAGGAAGCCAGTGGTCAAAGTGGGACCATACCTACTGGCTAATCACATAAAGGGTATATAATGTGTGAAGCATTATGATCCAACATTCCAACCTTTGCTCCCATAAAAAAGATTTCACGATACGGAAGAACCTGAAATATATCTGAGGTAGCATTTGGGCCCATTCCTGTTGCCACTTTGTTAATATTGTCTCTCTTTTAGTTGATATTGTTTGTTTTACCCCATCAGTTTGTCTACCACCCTCTTTCATCTTAACATACTTCCTTCCGCGCGCCATTCAGTTCTCTGTTACAGATAATTTTCCTTATCATGGGAGAGTCCCAGCTTTCAGCCTCACCTATACGGCTATACTGAGTGCAATATCTAAAGGAGGTGAGCCAAGTGGCCAAGTGGGTGAACTCCATCTTGTTTAAAGAGTTACATACAGTAAGGTAATCATCATAGCATTCATCTTATATCTTTACTTCTCTTTAAATTGGGACCAAGAATTTGAATGAAAACTTCAGTAATTCTAATGATTGTTCGCAGTTAAAATATATGGTCAAGCTGTTACATATTTAATTTGAGATAGTTAAGTTCTTTCTGACTTTTGTATACACTTGTCTCTAGCTTTTAGGCTTTAGCATATGGTTGTTTGGAAATCTTGGAAAAGTTACCATTGCAATTATTATTAGCAAAATTAAGAAAATATCACACCTAATTACGTAACAGACTTACAGTCAAATGAACTTTTACTAAAGGCGATTGAAAATGATAATGTGAATCTCGTTTTTAGCGGCTTTTTGCTTCTTTAGTACTGGACTGGTCTCATGTTGACAATGGCTGCCTACGCCGGAAGAATCATATATATTATAGGGGTGAAATTATATTTTCTTTGTTTTGCATTTCCTTCCTAATAAGGTCTACGTATTAAAGAACAAAAAAAAAATGAAAATAGCAATTAATTAACTCTAATGATATGTAATATGTTCAATCTTGCCTCATTTTTTCCAAGTTAGCTCTAAAATCTGCTCAGGCTCAACTAATATAGGTATAAGAACGAGTTTGAGCGAGGAAAATGCAGCTGGTTCTTTTGTTAACGAGTCCTATAAGTTCAAGCTTGACTAATATGCTTAAACGCTTAAGTGAACTAAGAAGTAACAACAAGCAGAGCAAGAACAAATTTGGCACACTTTTCAGTCTTAAGAGATCAAATGACGTTTGTAGCGAATTAGACTGATAGTGAACTAACCATTCTCGCAGGTCGCCACTACGCAAAAATAGACGAGATTGTCTATATATATATATAGATTAATTAAACTTAAGTATGAAAAATGTTACTTCATTCATGCAAAGGATAATGTAATCGCCCAGTGGATTTGTACAGGGCCGGCCCTAAGAATTTGGGGGCCTATGTGCACAATTTAAAAATGGGGCCTATATTGTTTTTAGTGGGAAAGGGGAAAAAAATATGCTGTGAAGTATATTGATAATTGAACCCAGAACCTAAAGGTAGAAAATTAAACTTACCAGCTGCCTATTTACAAGTATTAAGTTTACAAATGTACTATGTATTAGAGGAAAGCTTGGCTGATGGGGCCCTAACTGTTATCAAAACTGTGGGGGGCCGATGCGGCATAGGCCCTGGATTTGTAGAAGGTC
Source organism: Coptis chinensis (assembly GCF_015680905.1). Lineage (NCBI taxonomy): Eukaryota > Viridiplantae > Streptophyta > Magnoliopsida > Ranunculales > Ranunculaceae > Coptis > Coptis chinensis. Next base: position 58,980,199 of record NC_141463.1, read on the forward strand.
GAACTAGGTAAATCATTGATTTTTTTTTTTTTTTTTGGGTTAACATACAAAAAAAAAAAAATATGGTCAACCCAATTTGACTTTTTTTTTTTTTTTTTGTATTTGGAGGGAGACCCTAATTTCCTAAGGGGGGTAATACTCGTTAACCCCTTTTTTTTGTTTTTTGTTTCTTTTTACTTTTCACACTTTTTACGTATCAATCAATATATACTAATATTAAAGCTCAATATCAATATCACTTCTTTCTATATTAAAGTAGAGTATATCTGAAGTGGACAGTTTCTTTCTTATGTGGCATTTTCCCAGTACATGGTTCTGCCACCGGGATCACTTAAAGAACGGAAAGTTACTAAGGGTAGTTTCCTATTAGAAGTACAACTCTCTCATTCCCTAACTTCACGTTCACTAACTCTGTCAGACCCTTTACAGTTCTTTTACAGTAATGCTACACCGACCCAACTTATTTGACCTACTATTTGAACCTACTCATGTGTCAAAAGTCCTAATCATTTATTTGCATAGAGATACGTATCCGTAACCAACGTTATCCAAATAGTGAGTCGCAGTAGTAGGTCTAAAAAGTAGGTCCGTGTAACACTACTCGTTCTTCTAGACTCCTAGAGAATCTATGTCACTCTTTTCTTTGTAAAAACATCTCTATCTGGCGAAGAAGTAATACCTCAACGGGTTAAGGCGATATGCATTGCGAATCAACATTGCAAAGCAATAAATAATATCTTTTGTTGTTTGTATATTAGAACGAACTCGGAAATTCGTATACAAAATCTCATAAGTTCGGCAAAAAGGAAAGAATCAACCATTTATTTTCTATTTACTATGTCGTTTGTTAATTATAATATCTTATTATTCGTTTATTGTTTCAGTTTATATATTAATTGTTAACCATTATAATGAACTGATGAAACCAATAGTTCTGACAAGATTTTGATTTGATTATCTATTACTTGCGTCAAAAAAAAAAAAAAAAAGGTCCATTGTGGCTCGAGTCTGGCCTTCTCAACGAACTAGAACCTTGGTGAGAGCTCATTTAAATTATCGATCTGTAGTACTTCGTTCACAATGCGACTTTGTGCACTGCTCAGTAAAAGCACAATTTCAAACAATGAACCAAACATAATTAGCAAGAAGCAAACGTACTCAACAACAAATAACAGAGTCTTCACTCGATCCAAGGGTGTAAACTGTAGACAACCTTTGTAATTCTACAGTTATGAAGAGAAACCTTCACTACAGTGAAGACTAGATTTTGGACCCGGGCATACGCCCGGGATCTATTAAATATTTTGTTTGCTAAAAAGGCTTTACAAAATGTCTCACACAAATTTTCGAATCAGAATATATTTTTATTGATAATAAACCGAAATACGTTAATGAGCAGCGATTATGATGCATAAGTACTTGGAAACTAAGAGATCAAATTGAGATTGCCTCTTCACTTTGTGGTTTAAGATATTAATCCATAATTTTTAAATATAATTATCTTAAACTCGATTTAGCTTGTATAATAGTTTTCTTAGATTTATGGTGATTTAGAGGCAAATTTTCAAATCAGAATATATTTTTATTGAAAATAAACCGAAATACGTTAATGAGCAGCGATTATGGTGTATAAGTACTTGGAAACTAAGGGATCAAATTGAGATAGCCTCTTCACTTTGTTGTTTAGGATATTAATCTGTAATTTTCAAATGGAATTATCTTAAACTCGATCTAGCTTGTATAATAGTTTTATTATATTTATGATGATTCAGCGGTAAATCATCACCGCTCAACATACGTACTAATGTGTACAAATCACTAAAACAGATTGATTGTTTCCATATCCTCAAATAATACACTACTCCCACTTGAAAAAATTTATCACATGAACGTGTCCTACAAACGGGTGTCGTTATATTAAATTATTTAAAAAAATATTAGCAACTATGCATAGCTATGAGATATGAAAATTATATTAATTACTCATTTAAATTTCTTGCACCACTCTCTATAAAAAGGAATCATCAAACCTTGATAAAACTTATCGACTTATTTTTATTGTTAGGTTTAACAATAGAAGTTTGATTGAAGTTTTGTGAGAATGTCCATTGTGGCTTAAGATAATATTGAAGCTACTTGAATAGCAAGGCATTCCCAATCATAATAAAAGAATTATGATAAACACTACTTAAAATGCAAAACTATATTTGTGGAGACATTTATTCCCCCTACATATAATACAAATATGTTTTAGGGTTATTAGTTCAATGCATTTGCATCAAGTTTCTAATTTTCCATTAATTATTCTTTGAGGTTAGTTTAATGTAGCACGCGTTGCATCCGGTTTCCAAATTCTCATTAATTATTCATTGAGGTTAGTTCAATGCGGTTGCATCAAGTTTCTAATTTCTCGCTCATTATTATTTGAGGTTAGTTCAGGTGCAATTGCATCCACTTAATGATTTCCGTTAGTTATTCATTAAGATTAATTCAATACGATTACATCCAGTTTTTCATGGTTCATTAATTAGTATTTGAGATTAGTTCATTACATTTGCATCTAGGTTCCAATCTCCCGTTAATTACTCTTTGAGGTTAGTTCAATACATCTGCATTCAATTTTTAATTTTTCGTTAATTGTTTTTCTAGGTTAGTTCGATAGTTTACAATTTCTATACAAATTGCATATATGTAAGAGTCTATTTTTATAAACTCACTTTTGTTTTGGGTTCCTAATTACTTGTAATTACTCATGTGAGAAGGCTAAAAAAGCGGACATTTATGCTTTGAGGTCAGTGTGATACAGTTACATCCGACTTCCGATTTTCAGTTAACTATTTTTTGAGATTATTTCAATGTATTTGCATCAAATTTCTGATTTCCCATTAGTTAATCTCTGATTTTAGTTTAATGCAGTTGCATCCAGTTTTTAGTTTTCCATTAATTATTCTTTGAGGTTAGTTCAATGTAATTGCATCCAATTTCTGATTTTATGTTAATTGTTTTTTGAGGTTAGTTCAATGTATTTGCATCAAGCTTTCGATTTTTCATTAATTATTTTTTAAGGTTAGTTCAATGCAATTACATCAAATTTATAATTTCCCGTTAATTATTCATTTAGGTTAGTTCAGTGTAGTTTCATCCACTTTTCAATGTTTGGCTAATTAGTCTCTTTGAGATTAGTTCATTGCATATGATCCAGTTTCTGATTTCTCGTTAATAACTCTTTAAGATTAGTTCAATACATCTGCATCTTGTTTCTGATTATTTATGCTTTGAGGTTAATTCGTTGCAACTATATATGGTTTTTTATTTCCCGTTAATTATTCTTTGAGATTATTTCAATGCATTTATATTTAATTTCTGATTTTTCACCAATTATTCTATGAGGTTAGTTCAATGCAGTTGTATCGGTTTTTTATTTTATGTCAATTATTTTTTGAGTTTAGTTCAATGTATTTGCACCGAGTTTTTGGTTTCCCATTAATTATTATTTGAGGTTTGTTTGATGTATTTGCATATTGTTTCCTATTTCTCGTTAAATATTTTTCAAAGATTTGCATCCAATTTCTAATTTCGTGTTAGTTATTATCTGACATTAGTTTAATGCAATTGCACCCGGTCAGTTTTCAATTTCTAGTTAATTACTTTTTGAGTTTAGTTTATTGCATTTGCATAAAGTTTCCGATTTCCCGTTAAATACTCTTTAAGCTCAGTTATGTATTTGAATCCAATTTCCAATTTCCTTTTAATTATCCATTGTGGTGTGTAATACCAACGTCTACTGATCCATCTGTAGTGTCCTTGCAAACATGCATAAAAAGTAAATTATGCTTGATTTACTATATGTGGGATCATCGAAGATTATCCAGTTCCCGATTTCCCATTAATTATTTTTTAAATTATGCATGACTCACTATGTGGAATCTTCAAAGATTATCTACGAACGGGTGTTGTTATATTAATTATTCTGAAAAAATATTTGCAAATATGCATAACTATTATATATTAATATTATATTAATCACTCAACCAAATTTCTTATAACGTGAAAACCTCACTCTCCATTAGAAAAAAAGTACCTTTGATAAAACCATTCAACTTCATTTTGTTATTTAATAATAGAAGTTTGATTGAAGTTTTGTGAGATTGCCTAATAATGTGAAGTTCATATATATATTGAAGCTACTTGAATAGCAAGGAGTTCCCAATCATACGTAAAGAGATAAGATAAACATCATTTTAAATGCAAAACTATATTTATCGAGATATACCCACAACATATAACCCAACTATGTTTTGAGATTAGTTTAATGCATTTGCATCCAGTTTCTGATTTTTCGTTATTTATATTTTGAGGTTAGTTCAATGCAGTTGCATCCAATTTCTAATTCCCGTTATTTTTTTAGATCAGTTCAATGTAGTTGTATCCAGTTTCTGATTTCTCGTTAATTATTCTTTTCGATTAGTTTAATACATTTGCATCCAATTTCCAATTTCCTGTTAATTGTTCTTTGAGGTCAGTTCAATACATTTGCATCCAGTTTCTGATTTCCAGTTAATTATTATGTGAGATTAGTTTAATGTATTTGCATCCAGTTTCCGATTTCTCGTTTATTATTTGATAAAGTTGCATTTGCATCTAGTTTCCGATTTCCCATTAATTATTGTTTGAGATTAGTTCAATGAATTTGCATCCAATTTTCGATTTCCCGTTAATTATTTCTTGAGGTTAGTTTAATACATTTGCATCCATTTTATTTTGTGAGATTAGTTCAGTACAATTGCATCCGGTTTCAATTTCTCGTTAATTATTTTTTAAGATTAGTTCCACGCATTTGCATTGTGTTCCCAATTTATAATTAATTTTTCTTTAAGGTTAGTTCAATGAATTTGCGTCCCAGTTTCGATTTCCGTTAATTATTTCTTGAGGTTAGTTCAATACATTTGCATCCATTTTATTTTTTGAGATTAGTTCATGTCAGCGGTTGCATCCGGTTTTCGATCTCCGTTAATTATTTTTTAAGATTAGTTCCACGATTTGCATCGTGTTTCAAATTTATAATTAATTTTTTTTTAGGTTAGCTCAATGCATTTGCATCCAGTTTCTGATTTTCCGACAATTATTTTTTTATGTTAGTTTGGTGTATTTGCATCCAAGTTTAGATTTTCCATTAATTATTATTTGAGGTTAGTTTAATGCAATTGTATCCATATTCTAATTTTCTATTAATTACTTTTTAAGATTAGTTTAATGCTTGCATTTGCATCCAGTTTATGATTTCCCGTTAAATATTATTTGAGGTTAGTTCGATGTATTTGCATTCAGTTTTCGGTTCCCTATTAATTGTTTTTTGACGTTAGTTTCATTCAGTATTATATATTTTTTAAAATATTTGTCATTATTACTTTGCCGTTATTTTTTTTTTCATTTTCTATTATATATTTTGCGAGGTTATTTTTTGTATAATTGTTTTTAACTATGTTTTGAGGCCGTGTTAAGGATATATTCGAAATAAGTCGGTGTTTTATTATAGACACTAAAATTGTATGATTTGTAATAGGGAATTAGTTTCTACAAATCACCTATTCTTTAGCAATTTTTTTTTTATTTGATCAAATATATAAGAATTGGAACACTAAAAGTGTTTGATTCGTAATAGGAAATTACCTTTTACAAATCACCTATTTTTTAATAAATTTTTTTATTTGATAAAAATATATAAGAATTGGAAATACAATCAAACTCTCTAAATATAATAATTAGAAATACACTCAAACTCTCAAAAGAGGTTCAATGTACGTGGGATTGTAGGTTATTAGAAAATATTATCTTTCATATTATAGTGACACATAGGAGAGAAAAAAAAAACTAACTCTCATATTAGAGTGCCACATAGGAGAGAGAAAATCCTTCATTAGAGGTCTCTGCTTTAGTATATAGATAATAGATTTAGTAGATGTTTCTCTAATGTAAGAAAACACGTTTTAAAAGAAAAGAAATTGATCCACAATACTTCCCATAGCCTCAGAAAGTCGCATATATTTGGCCAGAAAAAGAATCAGAACTCGGAAACACATTGTTTCTGAAGGCAGACAACAAATGCACACACTTGCACACTCTCAAACACACATGAGACCCGCACCTTAACACAAACTAGACTTGGACTCCTGTAGGTGCTATCATAACCCAGATGCAATGTCGACACAAGGCCTCATTCGTCGGAAACTAAGAGTGCCTTGATGGCCAGCCTTGATTGAAGTTCTCCATTCAATAAGCGTAACTTGTGCGACTAGCAAGGATGTTGATCAGTGTGTGCCATTGGTGGCCATGTGGTAGACCCATTGTCATTACCAAGTCTATGAGGCTTCCAATATTGATGTGTTGACCACACAGTGACCAAACTGAATATGGGGAAAAACATCATAAACAAGGTGTAGTACTTGTTTCTTCCTTTTCCTCCGAAGCAACAACCATCTATATATATATATATAAAAAAAGCTCGTGCACATTCTCTCTCCTCACTATATCATTGTATTTTGCACTTCGATCAATATGATTGGTTCCTAAAAAATTGGATGGAATAATAATTAGTCACACCTCCCTAGATTTGTTTAAATCTCCTTTGTCTATTCTCAAATTATATTCACCTCCCTATCTCATAGAAATTTCGCCCAATTTCAAAACAATAATATTAAAAGCACCAAAAATTTTGGAAAAAACAAAAAACCCTACGCATCCTACATCTCACTTTTATCTTCTTCCCTACCAAGCCAGAGTTCTATCCAAATAAAAATAAAAATAAAAAACTAAAGCTTTAAAACCCCCAATTACAACGAAGAAAAAGACACCAATGTCGTTCCAGGCAGTTCAATCAATTACACATTTTTATAATCTTCAATTTCAGTGGTTGTATGTTACAATTTAAGTTTGAAGGTTGTCCTTATCATACTTAACATGTTTGCACTTCTGTAAAATGTTAGTGCATAAGTGTGGAAGATACAAAGTGGTAATTAAATTTATGTATTTTGGATTTTAAACAACAGAGAATGTGCTGCGGATGGTTTACTTCAGTTGGAAGGGTAGCACCGGTGCAACCCTTTAAAACCCATCAATCATATGTGTCCCTCTGCATGTCTGTTGGGTTTGTTTAGGGCTTAGTTTCACATTTTGAGAGAGGATTATGAAGAACAGGCATGAATGGAAACGTATTCTATAAGTGTCAACTAAACTTACTTTTATACAATGTTCCATCAATTTCATTATGTATGCAGAAATATTGTTAGAGATTCAAGACCGAAAGTTAGCCATTGTTTGTATTTGTTCCAAAAACCATCACCATTCAGATTCCCAAAACCCAATGATGAGGAGGAGAAAGCAAGTTTCACAGTAGATTACCTCATAAATAAGTGTGGGTTAACCTTAGAATCAGCTCTCAAAGCTTCCAAAAAAGTTGTTATCAAGAAATCCACAATTACTAAACCTAACTTTGTTCTGTCTCTCTTCAAATCCTATGGTTTCATTGATGCCCACATCTCAAAACTCATTGCCTACCACCCTCGACTCCTTCTAGCCTCTCCCGAGAAAACGTTGAAACCCAAGCTTGAATGTTACAGTAACATTGGCATTTCAGGACCCAATCTGGGTAAACTCCTATCCACGGACTCAAATTTGTTGACATCAAGCTTACAGAAGAGAATTGTCCCATCTGTCGATTTCCTTAAGAGCCTCGCACCCACAGATGATAGATTCACCATCATTCTTAGTCGGGTTGCTCGGGTGCTCTATAATATAGAAAGGGTATTGGGACCGAACATCGCCATCCTGCGATACCATGGTGTCCCTAAGTCCAATATCTCAATGTCCTTGATGACAAGCCCTCGAGCTTTGTGTAATAAATCTGCCTGTTTTCATGAATTGTTGTTAGAGATAAAGAAAATGGGATTTAGCCCCTCCACTAAATTTTTCCTGAAAAGCCTAAGTATCCGTTTGCAAATGAGTTTTTGAGAACCATTTGAAAATTCTGGTGGCATATCTAGGTATATGAGTGACGAAAAGTCACTAATTTCAAAAGTTGTGTATTATGTTAACGAAACAGTTTTTCAAGTCCAAATCACCATTTAAAAGCTAAATGAGATCGAGACATGGTATTTCTCCCCTTTCCCGCCAGAAAACAATGATCGACTCTCTAAAGTTGTATTTCTGTGAATTTTTTCTCAATTTCATGAAGCGCCCCTTAAAGTTTGGTAGGTTTTGTGATTTTCAACCACGGTTTGCTTGAAATGATATAGTGTGTGGATCTCTAAAACTTAAAGTAGGTTCGTTACACGAAGAACAAGGTGTATGGCCAGAATATGTGTTGTTTGGCAAAATTGTTTCTTGATCACAAGACTCTTTATTATGATGTCAATTTGTTTCTCCTTAATGTTTTATGTGAATGTGATGAGCGAGATGCCACATAGTTGGATACTTTTCCAAGGTAATACATTGTGTTTTAAGTTAGTCGCCTGCTAAATAAATGAAAAAATATCTGGCCAGCCCTGGCCCAGTATGTTTATCTTTATTTTATTTTCCCAGGTGTTTGCAGTATATATAATCTCAGTACATGATTTGATGAAAAATAGGTTGAACAAGCTACTAGAGAAGCAATGTATATACTTAAGATGATCTAACTCTTATTATTTTTTTGATCTCTTTATAAATGTTATAGTTGTTTTTGTTTTGGTAATGATGCTTCAATATGTGGTGATGATAAACAGAAACAACAAGGGATAAAACCTTTATCAATTGTTAATACTGTGTTAGGTACCTCACAGGCTCACACCCCTGAATTCATCCACAGATAATACCAAATTGAAAACCTATCCGCTATAGTTTCATTTAGTGGTTATTGAGTTCGCGGAACACAAACTGAACCTTAATAACAAAAATTGGTATATTGAAGTAGGTTTAGCTTTGGTTTCTGTTTGTTTTTTTGTTTGATTTCAGTGTTAGAGATTCTATTTTTTTTGTGCTGGAATTCCTAACGTTTGCTCAATCTCTTGCACCAATATCGGATGCAGTGACTTGCTTCCACTTCTCTCCTTCTTCAATCGCTCTATTGCAAGGTATGCTTTTCTTGCAATAGTTTTTTTTTCAATCGCTCAACTGTTTTTATATGATTTTTCATGAAAGTATTACCCCCACTGTTGTTCCTATGTTCAGCAACAAACTGATGTGAAAGTGCGTCAGTGTCAGGACCAGTGTTTCGTTGTTGGCACCAACCTGTGGGGTGGTTATTTCGGATGCAGATACACTATTCTGGTCAATCTGTCGTAGAGCATTCACCAGGATGTCATATTCCTCATTATCAACATCTGCCACAGTTGCACATACTTGCAAGTATGATTTTAATCCGATGTTCTAATTACAACCACCCCTGTAAATCAGATTCTATCTCCTTCACGATCGATGCATCCGATGCTAGCTTATGATAAGGCATCATGACTCCATTGTGGACTATTAGATTTTGATGCATCATGTAAAACTTTTCACTTTGAAAATAAAATGTGTGTTTATTTTGTGAACTATTTACAAGTTCTTAACTCCAAGCGTGGGAAACATCTTTCTGCAGCCTGATAGACTAGATGAAATGGAAGGAGTAGAAGCCGCTGGTGGAAGAGTCATAAATTGGAATGGTTATAGAGTACTAGGAGTGCTTGCTACTTCTCGATCCATAGGTATGTCCAATGATTTATCCTTTAAGAAATGGAATTAGTCTTACTTCCTGCTGTTTATGCTATCTTCTGAACGTAACTAAGATCTAAATATGATGAATGTAAAGCGATCGGTACCTTAAATTGTATGTGATTTCTGTACTAGAGATCAGCATAACAGAGCATACGGAGAAAGACGAGTTTGTCATATTAGCAAGCGACGGTTTATGGGATGCTATGTCAAATGAGATGGCTTGCCAGGTTGTAAGGCGTTGTCTAAATAGTCAAATTGGGAGAACATTTGCAAATTCCACCAAGGAAAGTGATGATGCTGAAGCAGCAGTCCTGGCTAAGTAGGTCTCTTTAAATAGATGAGAATACATCCAAGAAGATCACTAATTTCATTCACATACGCATAGCAGCAGACTTCAATTCTGAAGAACCATTGCCTACACAACAAAATTAAGCAGGCTCATTGTTCCGCATCCAGTGCAGCTAATCTATGGGCCCATACATCGTGAGCTCCCCTGTTAGAGATATGCCAGGGCCTAGAATGTATACCGCAGAGGCACAGAGTTGCTACAAAATGTTCAATTAAGATTTCAGTAACTTCCTATCACCACGAGACCAGACCAAAAATTAATATGCATACCATTGAGTAGTTAATCATGTATATGCTTTCACCCCCCCCATGAAGGCAAACATAGGTAGATATGGGCTGCTTGGACAAAACCTGTTATTGCCGAGATAACAAAGGTTCAGTTTGCTCATCTCAATGTTCATCAAAACATATGTTATTTTCTATGGGCATCGAGAAAATTAAAGTGTATGATATATCTGTGCCCATGAAAAACTTGATCAAGATTACCTTCTCTTATAGTCAATATATCAATTCTAAAATCTATAAAAGAATGTATGGTTTACGTCCATTGCTCATTTAAAATTTATTTTTATGAGTGTATATAGTTACTAACTTACTATAGTTGCTCTATACCCAATGAAAATTATATATAGACCAAGAAGTGGCCTCCTTTTGGAATACAATAACTTCTAGCTAATTGAAAAAAAAAAATCTAATTTAAGATATATACAAATCACTTAATAATTGAGCCTCCTACGAAATCATGCCTTATCTCCTATCTATATACAAATCATGTAGTAATTGAACGACTCCTAAAAAAAATGCTAAATAATTATAAATACCTCCCTAGATTTGCTTAATCTCCCTAATCTACTATTCATTTATACATATTCAACCAAAACACCTCCTTACCGTCTATATACTCAACCAAAACACGTACATTGTTCACCAAATCGGGTACTCTTCTTCTTGTTTATATTATGTTTGATTCGATTTTTTTTTTTTCTTGGAGATGGGGACTTAGAAATGCCACAATACCGTCCTACTACCATCGCTCCAGCTCAAAAACCGTAGTTTCACAATTTTGAAGGAGATTCGCTTACAAAGCATGCTCTGCTAAATTAGAAATCGCGCTCTACTATTTTCCAAACTGCGTTCTGTCATTATCAAATCGCAATCCAATAGTTTGTACTTGAATTTTGATTCTAATTGGTACCAAGATTGTCACAATATTGATAATCGGATTAAAAGTGAACCACAATCGAACAACTCAAACATTTTCTAACAGGAAGATTTTAGTTTTCAGAGAGAAACAAGAGACACTCTTTGTTCTTTGAATGTATCCCATTACTGATTGTGATATGCCATCAAGGGTAGATAGTAGGACTAAAGCCTCTTTGCCATTATTTTGTTGCTTTGGGTCAAATATAACATAGCCTGTTCAACATGTACAAACATACAAAACTAATAGATAATGCTTTTATTGATAGCAATTATATTTGTTTTAGTAAATTTTAGTAGTTCTTATAATAATTTTATGTCTTATGCAACTTACAGTTCTAATATGGTTGCAAGAGGGACAACAAAGCGTACTACAAATAGTGTCAAAGCAGCACATAGTACAACTAAACCTAGAGCTGCAAGAAGATCAAGAACAAATGTATTTGACCCTGAAAATTGTTCGGCAAAAAAACCAATTCTTAGTACTCCAGTACTAAGTAAAGAAGAATGTAAATTTAATCGATCTAATCGGATGTCTTCTTTAGCAAAAAAGAGGAATAGACCTCTAGGTGTTGGTGATTTGCAAAATTAGCTAAAGAAGGATTTAATGAAAGAAATTCCAATTAAAAAAAAACAGACCTCAAGAGAAAAAGAAACTGTTTTGATTCGCTCAGAGATGATGATTACTATTCACAAATCAATGGATGTGAATCAGATGGTGATGAAGATAGCAATTCATATGAAGACATGATGCTTGGAGAAAGTGAACATACAAGTAAGAATCTAAATATATGTTATTTTGATATTTAGAATGTAAAAATTTTAACTGTGTGTTATTTTGTTATTTTTTCACACAGAAAATTTTCAAGAAGCATGGAATTTTGGAGAACCAAACTGTGTGTGTTCGTTTTGTGGAGCAATATTATGGTATGAAGAAAGGGTTGGGCGAACAAGACAAACCAAAAAACCAAAGTTTGGAATATGTTGCCTACATGGAAAAGTTCAACTTCCTGTTCTGGCTGATGCGCCTCCATTCCTAAACCAACTACTAGATTATGAAAATGGTACAAGATTAGGAAATTATAGAGAAAATATATGGGCGTATAACTCGATGTTTGCTTTCACATCAACTGGAGGAGTGGTTGATAAAAAAAATAAACAACGGAAAGAGGCCATATGTTTATAAGATTAGTGGGCAGAATCATCACAAAATTGGAACCTTGCTACCAATTCCAGGTTAGCCTTTTAAATTTGGTCAGTTATACATGTATACAACAAATAAAGTGCAAAATATTATATTGTTTTAGTATGTATAATTTTCTTTAATGAACAATGGAGAAAATAATTTGACATTTGATTTTTCTTAATAATTTTGTCATTACATGTACTTTACGTGTTTATTTTGTTTTTCTTCTTTATGCCAGGTCAGATTCCTAAATTTGGCCAATTATACGTATATGATACAGCCAATGAAATGCAAAACAGATTGAACTCTTTTAGTAAAAAGATTGAAAAGAAAAAACCATTGGATCCAAACATTATAGCAGGACTCATTGAAATGTTAAATGAAAACAACAGAATAGCTAAGAGTTACAGAATGGCCAGAGATAGATTTACAGAATCTGAAATCGCTGATGTTAGTATAAGACTGATTAGTACAAGACTGACTGACGGAAGAGTATACAACTTGCCAACTTCTAATGAGGTAGCTGGTCTCATTGTTGGTAATGGAGATGAATCTCAAGGTCACCGTGACGTTGTTGTTGACAAGAAAGGATACAACTTGAAGAGAATCGATGAGACTTTTCCAAGTTTTATGTCAATGCAATACCCTCTCTTATTTCCTGATGGAGCTGATGGGTATAGGCCTGAAATCAAATACAGAAATGGTAGTAAATTTGGTAATAGACAACATGTTACCATGAGAGAGTATTATGCTTTTAGAATGCAAATGAGAGCAAATGAAGGACTAACAATATTTATAGGTGGTCGATTGAAGCAACAATTTTGGGTTGATGCATACACTGCTGCTAAGGAAATGAGGCTTTCGTGGGTTAGAAATAACCAACATACGATTCGTGTTGAACTATACCAACCAAGGGTTGGTTGATGCTGTTGTTTATGGGGACACTAAACCTGCATCTGTTGGTAGGCGATTAGTTTTACCATCGTCTTTTACAGGTAAGTTAAATTAAATCCCAAATACTCACTTGCAACCTTTGAAAATGAATATATAATGACAAATGATTAGTTTTACCATCATCTATAGGTGGTCCAAGATATATGGTTCAAAATTATTAGGATGCCATAGCCATTTCCAGATGGGCCGAACTCCCCGATATTTTCACCACATTTATTTGCAACCCCAAGTGGCCTGAAATTCAAATTGCATTGGACAAGGTTTCTAAGGGACTAAAACCTGTGTTTATAAGATCAATAACAATTTTATTGTTCAACTTTCGATGTTGATTATGACCGCTTTTTTTTTTTTTTTTTTTTTTTTGAAATAAGTTGTTGATTATATTTGATTGCTGGAATTTTTGGTTGAATATGATTTGGAGTCACTGCAGTTATCTTCTTCATCGCCATAGATCGAGATCACACGGCATATGCAATCGGCGACATGGGTAATCTCCATTTTGTCATTGTTTGTGTTTCTCTTTATATACACTTAAGTTGCAGTGTTAAGTGTATAAAATGTTGACTAATCTCTAGATTTTTTTTTTTTAAATAAAAAATATAAATCGACGAAAGGTCGAATATGAGGATTCTCTACTCATATAATCTTTTTCTTAACCACGTGTGTATGGAAACATTGTGTCACGAATCTGATTATCTAATATGTAGATGATGATCATCTATTTGCTTTGATATATTATATGAATATAATGTTAATTATTAAGTGTGTCCATGCATATGCATCTAATTGTTACTAACACTCCCTTTTTTTTTACAATATAATGTAACACTATAATGGGATGCTTCTGCATGAAATAAGAATTTTGTTATCTGATGAATATATTTGTAACTCAAATTGTAAGTGTTGATTCCTATTGTTCGTTATTGTGGTTGCAGAATTTTTTGGAGCGGTTCAAACTGATGGAAATCATATTTGCAATCCTACCAGGCCATTACAAATGTAAGCATTCTACATTTATCGTGTATAATAAATGAAATATCGGTATATGGTTTTTATGAACCTTCTTACAAATGGTTTCACCTTCTATATCTGGAAGTGAGTATTGACAAAACCATATTTTGAAGTGGTTCAATATTTTGGATGCTACTGACTTAATTACCCAAGTAAATTAAAGATAAAACACAACTGAGTCATTTGTTAGGTTTAATGGTTTTACTTCTTGAGAGTGAAATTAACTTATGACCGTTGTAACTCAAATTCACAATGTTTTAGTTAACCCACTTAGCCAAAGGTGTTGTAGTTGTAAGAAGGGGATCCTTATATAGGGTGCTTTTATAGTATGTTACACAATTTGATAAAATTGTGATAATCATGACCAGTCTTATCAAATAAAAAAATGTAAAAAGAGTCTCTTCGATATAAGCTTTATTTTCAAGCAAGTTTTGTTCTTATGAATTTATTGTTTCTCATGGTTTTGATCTATGTGTCAATTGAATTGATTTAATTGTTTAATTAAAAAAATCAATTTTAATGTTAGTTTAGTTACTGCTTACCCTTCCTTAATCATGCACATCATGTAAGTGAGATGAAGAACGTCCACTAGCAGGATTGAATGGGAGATAGATGTTATGCTTCCAAAAAGAGAGCACATAATGGAATATTGGATTCTCACACTTCATCTCCATGAGGATTTTAAACTTTGTACTACGTACTTCAGCGTTGCCTCTTAATTCACTTTGTGGATAATCTCAAGCAAAGATCCATTTATAAAGTTCCTGGGATAAAGAATACTATATACATACCAGATATTCGCAAATATCATCGGAATAAACTATTTAAGTTGTGAAGGACCTGAGGTAGTTAAGGAATACATGTGGAGTTTAAACCGAACTCTTAATTGAAGCTTATTGATAAGCTAGATATGGTTATGGGTTAGTAAATTGCTTACTGACGTGAACATATTTATTATCAAAATATTTATAGGAATGTCGCGTGGTATGTCAGGCTCTGTGGAGAATTAACACATGCATAACATTGTAAAGGCTATCGTATATAGATCACTATAGCATCTTAGCAAAATGGCCATCCAAACATTGTTTGATTAAGGTACATAAAAATGGCATTAGTATTCTTTCCTTCACTTTTTCTTTTTGGTTCAGGCCACATTCCTCATATTTGTCTTTGACGGACTTCAAATATAAGTCCATTAGTGGAGTTCCTGAATTCTTTGGGAAAATGGATCTTTGAACAATCTTGATTTATTAAGGTACTATTCATATTGAATGTCATTATGATCTTAAAATTTTTTATATGAACTAATCATGCTTCAGTATCACTTGCATCATCATTGTTAACTGTTAAAGGCTCTACACTGTCTACCCTCTTCTCAATGTTCTCACGGCGTGCCAAGTCCTTTCTGGACCTATTGTGTGTCAATGCATACCATTCACTAATTAAATTCTTTGGTGATGCGGGAAGATTCAATTCACTTCAGGGGGAACATTGAGAAGTGTGGAGCAAGGTTGCATATTGATTTTTAGAGCAATGAATTCAACAACCATAGCATAAGAGTGATATATAGGGCGGCCTTTAGATATTTGTTTTATACTATGTTGCCGTTTAGTATGTTTGTTTTTCTTTCTGAACTACAATAACTACTATCACAACATAGCTCATTGCACAAAACTACGTGCACCTTTCAGTTGAAGCAATGCAGTGCAACGTTCGACAAGTGCCCATGCCATCGGGCAAGTTCTTTGGTTGTCTGCAAAGTTCAAACATAAAAGAAGAGTTGGTCTTTACATATACTTGAGGCCTTCAGGTGAGTAATTCATTTTTAATAGGCTAAATGTGACTTTCTTTAAATATTAATTTGCATGTCCGTAGATCAATGAGATTAGAGAACTATACGTCTTTGATACCAATTTAAGTGATTATATATATACATTTTTCCCCCCAATAATTAGTGATTATATATGACTTTCTCATATTTTTATTTTATGATTCCATAGGTATGGTATTCCTTTTTGTATATCTATTGATCGGAGGAAATATTTTCCTTTTGTAGTAAATTGCTTATGTTTTAAGTGATTTGATCATCTCAACTTTTCAATCTACAGTTGAACTTGAGATTTTTCGCTAACGACGCTAACGACACTGTGCACAGTCAACATGTCAATAAATCATGAGCGAAAGATATTTTTTACACACAGGAGGGTCAAAGAGATGAGTATTGTACCAGGAACTCAAAACAATGGAGATAGGACTTAATATCTATGTGGGTAGCAAAGCATCAATAAAGTCTCTGTCTGTTCAAACACTTTTAAGAAAATTCAAAATCTCAAAGGGCTTAGAGGACGCACCATGGCATTGCAGAAACTTGCTTGCAGCCATAAAAATATCTACAGGGATCAAACTCTCAACTACAACCATGTGTGCCAAGAAGTAAATAGTGCACCCGATGTAATGGCTAGCTTATCTCATTCCATAAAGGTTCTCATGTATGTACTATTCTTCCACTAGATAAAAGTCTAATTGATATTGTAACAAACAAGTTTATCGAATGATTTACATAAGGTCTTAATGCAGACGAGGGTTTGCCTAAGCCTATTATCTTTGTTTTTTTTTCTTCCTGTTTTAGTTAGTTGGTATAAAATTGGATAATACAAAATGAGATGTATATAATTGATTAGCACATATCCAATTGGAGAAAGCCGAAAGGGCTATATAATAATCAACATAGATGACAACTTGATCAAGGTAGATGACTATATTTGAAGTCATTGGACTTCAATGTACTTGCAAAAAATTGCTTTTAGTGTTATTAATCTTAATTGTTGGTTTAGGTTTTCATTTCCTACTTTTATTGAAAGTGTATGTCATTCTGTTGTAGTTAGTGGCATTCTGTTGTAGTTAGAGAAGTTTGCACCTGTAAATCATCTCTTACTTTTCACAAATATGTGAAAGTATATCAAATTTTTAACTCTCTCGATCATTTCATTGAAAGTGGCCTAAGCTTCGCAGGCAATCGACTTCATAATGAAACTTATGTTGAGTAAGTAGATATTGACTCAAGATTTTTAGAGTTCATGCAAGTCATGTATAGACTCAGAAATTGTTTATGATTTCGAATAATAAATGAAATTTTTATTAAAGGAAAAGTATATAATCTACTGATTAATGGCTAATGTATCATGTTTATAGCTTAACTACAAATACTTGCAAGTCTTTTAACAAATACTTGCAAAAAATTATTTCATTTAATGGCACCCGTTCAGTAAATTCCAAGAGAACCTATAAAACAATAAATAAATAAAAATACATATAAGACATGGGAAAAAACTTTACTAAAATTTGACAAAAAGACCTTCAAACAAAACATTCTTCAAATGTAAAGATATCTCTAATAACTAGAAACAATTAGTATATCAAAAACACTAAGAATATGATATGATTTAAATATCCAAGTACACTACAGCTATATGGTATACAAACTTTCACTCAATGAAGAAAGCATAGGATGTTTAAGTAGCCGTTTCTTATCTACAAAACCTTCATGATCAATTCCCAATTTACCCACCAACAACCTATAAGTTTCAGCATTGGATTTCTTTTTCGTGATAGATGAAAAAAAGAAAGCTTCACATACACATTCTATGTACAGCAGCAAGTTTATCATGAACTTGGCAACGAATAACTAATGATAAGATCTTCGTTTTATGAGCACCACAAATGTCTATAAAATCCAGGGTTTTCATTTCCAAAAACATGATCAAGCCTTGAGCACAAAAGACATGGAATTTTCAATTGACAGAAATGAGCAAATTTTGTTACCAAGTATGAGAACACAACATTAATTAATAGTAGAAAAATAAACAACTACTTAAGTACACCAGCAGATAAAGCAGCCATAAACCCCTCATAATACGTCAATACTTTGACAGATTTAACTCTTCGCGATAGCCATTCCCAAATAAGAAATGCTTTAGAAATCAATCAAGAGATAAAAAAAACTATAAATTTACCCACCAACAACTTATAAATTTTAGCATTGGATTTCTTTTCCGTGATGATGATGAAAAACCTTACTTTACACATTACGTGTACATCAAGTAAGCTTATCATGAACTTGGCAACAAACTAACGATAGAAAAATTATGACACTATAAAAAACGAGAGCGAAGTTCAAAGGATATTGGGAAAAATAAAAGTACATTTAAGAGCGATGAATTTACTTCATCGCTAAAGTCAACTCAAGATAGATACTTTCGAGATAGGTTAACCCATTTCCTTTCTTAAAAAAAAATGAGAGTGAGAATACACGTGTCGAAATTAGACATACAAGTAGTGAAAGTGAGACCACGTGCTAATTAAGTATACTAATAATGGGCTAAGAAGTAAGCCAACATTTATCATAAAATCCATTAAAAAAAAAAAAAAATTAAAAAGACAGCCCAAAATTTAGATATCTTAATACACTATAAGGCCTATAAAAAAAAAAAAAAAAAAATTTAGTCTAACAAATTATTGGCGCTGGAAACTTCGATCAATTAATTAAACAATCCCCGTTCGTTGAACGGGTCCAAAAATCTAGTAATATTAATTGTTGGAACTATAACTCCAACTGCCCCCAAAGGCTGAACAAGTTGAAATGAACCCAGCAACAACATTGGAATAAAGTTTTGAAGACCAAAGCATTAGCCCGCAGTTCAGACAACAATATCGAGGTGTGGGACCTGTCACGACATGCCACGACCTCACCACATGAAATAACTAATTAATTGCACAGGCCTCAGCAAAGTGATTTGGTATATTCAGGAGCCATACTCAAGGTGTTGTCTAGCTCCCCATGCAAACAAGTTTGATGCAGTTCTCCCATTTAACAACCAATGATGCCTAGCATACGTACTTATGTATTTTTGAACATATGAATACAATCTGCTCACTAGCACAAACCATGCATCAACACAATGCCATGTGATCCCGGCTCACTAGACATCCGGCCTATACACACAAAGACTATAGTTGTCATGGTCAGATAAGAATTAGTCAGGGTTACTATATGAGGAGTGGATTCAGACATCAGGTTAAGTGAGGGTGCTTTACTCCAAGCACATTCAAGAGATAAGAACCTTTATGCATGTTTGCCAAAAGTCTCACCGATAGACCAAATTAAAGTTTTCAAGGTAAGTCTTTGGAACAAATCATAGTCTTCGTTGTTGGTACTCTTTTACTTACCTTTTTTCTGATAATAACATTAGCATATTGAATATCTTCTCCTTTTCACTTTGAAGGGAGAAGTATACATAATGTAGCATGAGAATTGAACGAAGAAATCACAACTAATTTCAAAATTAATGTCACTAAATATATGGAAGACTTACAAACCCGAGGAATTGTTTCTTATTGATAAATTTACACACTATTATTTGTGACTTTTTGGATGGGAGGGGTGACTTCATCTGGTTCAAGTTAGATTATGAACAACTATCTGTACAAAGCAGAGACTAAAATAAGGATGACTTGCATTATTACATGGAGAGCTACATCATCTGAAGGATATGTAAGCTATATTTTAGTATAGAAATGCAAATTATGGTATCTAGACTAACTTGGATGTGACACATAATAAGTCACATTGGTGATGTTAATAGCACTTGATTATATAATTAATCTAAATCAAAATTTTAAAAGAACATTTGCATAGCACAATATTGGTTTAGGTAAGTTGGATTATTTATTATTTTCTATGATTTTTTTTTCTCTAGGAATAAAATAAGGATGGAGTATGGTTTGTGATTTTAAGTAGGGAAGATCTATTTGTATTTTTTACTCAAATTTTTAAATATTATTAGACTTGTTTTCTAATATGGAACTTCTCTTTTATGATTAATATGTGACTAAATTACTCTGCAATGGAGAAGTCATATTTTCTATAGATATTAAATAGTATCAAAATATAAAAAGATTAACTATTTGGATATATACAAAACTTTAGACATTGGATATTAGTTTTACCATTTAAGAAAGAGGTTCCCTTACACAATTTTTCCATTGAAGTTGTTAGCATATTTTTTGTTGATTAATTTGGAAAAAGTCGAATGACAATGGTTTTGCATGCATGTTGTTCAGCTTCAATGATCTCTAAGGAGCAATTAACAAGGTCAAGCACTCAAGCCCTACTATTATAGAAATGTGGATTGCTGCTATAATGTTGTAGTTCTAATGGTGGAGGTTTGGAAGAAAAGGAACATATATATGTTATTTTAATGGTCAACAAATGCAAGTTTAGAATGCATGGTATGAAGATCATCTCTACCAAAAATCAACCCTCAACTCATTATGAAAGTTCATCTTTTGGAGCAAGGTATTTACATAGGTGTCTAAAATTCTAAATAAGAAGTCCATAATCCATTTATCCATTCTTATTAAAAACAATTCGGCCTGTCACATAAAATTCTCTTTGCAACAATTTTTTTTTAGTTTTGGGTGTAGAATCAACAGTTTAGACCACTAGGACCTAGATAAAGTTAAAGAAATTTTTAGGCACATTGAGTCAAGGATAAGCAAGAGCACCGTGTAATGATATAAGATATGTAGCTAGATCAGATATATTATTCTACACGTACATTTCTTTTATTTGTAGTGGGTTGGAACTAGATATGTTTGATCACAATTAACATATCTCTTGTTTCGACCAAATATGATCAAAACACTAAGTGGTGACGAAAAAGATGAAGAACGTAGAAAATTAGTGGGAAAAGTGATGGTGATCAAGAAAATGATGAGACTGTACTTTTTTCGGTTGCCTATGTACCCAAATTATCAATAAGATCAAGTCTCAATAACGTAGTTCTTTATGAAAAATAGTTTTGTATTTATATAGGTAGAGTAGAGACTCCTTGTAACTTAAGTATTCTTGTAGCTTAAGTAATTATAATTGAATATAACTCTCAACTGATAATTATCCATTTGATAAGAAACGAATCTGGACATAAATTAATGTACGTTAGTGGCAAGCCATGTGGCTAAGATTCAGCCTTAGATATATGAGTTAATGAGCATGTACATTGATCCATGATATTGCAAATTGTGCTTTAGCCCTATCGATTAAACGAATAAAATGGAGACCACTACTAATGGACGTTTGCCACATAGGTGGGGGTCGAAACACCGCTCCCTCTTTGACATGTGAACGAAGTTCATATAACAATGAAGAAGAAAAAAATGAGTTAAGAAAAACGAGAGCACGTAAAAATGAAAATTTATCGCGTGAACGAATGTGAATGAAAATATTAAGGGAAACCAATATGAAATAAATGTAATATAATTTTTTGTAATTAATTTAATTTGAGTGGGATGCATAATTTTAATTGGAGGGTAGAAAATGAATACTTGTTGAAATATCGAAATTGTACACTGATACACATGGTTAGAGGCCTAAATTAGAGTTTGCATGTCATCACATGGAATAAAAAAATAAACCGAGAAGGAATAAGTGTTGGTGTCCCTTTGGAACACAACTAAGGAGGAAAAGAAAGTCAAATATATCAGGGCTTGTGGACTGATGTAATGAAGAGAATAAGAGACTTTGGCAACCTTGGTTTGGAAATTGCTAGTGTTCGGCTGCTTTAACTAGGAATCCAACATCAATAAAACATGTATCCCATAAATAAATAAAGCTAATATGGTAGCCATTCAACAGGTTAATGAGAAGTTTTGAGTTTTGACTAAAAAAAATTTGAACGTGATAAGTATATGCATTCAACGAATAAACTATGGCATGTTATGGGATCAAATACCATAAAAAACTAGAAATCCAAATTTAAATCCGTCTCCCACCTTTAGATAATAGAATTATATAAAGACTGGGATACTGGAATAACGCAAGATTGGTAAAAGGGAAAGAATATATAAACAAATAAAAAAGAGAAGTCCAGGCTTAGCACAAATCTTAGAGAGAAGTCACGAGAAAAAACAAAAGTAAACACCACCTTGTTAACAGAAGTACTAAACCATTGTGGCAGTGAGTTTCCGTACTGTGTCGTCGTTGGTTTCGATTAAGAAAAGTTGCGGTAGATGAAGAAAAGGTTAGTACTGTGTTTGCTGTTTATTTATACGGCCTTAGATCTGATAGTAACTTAATCGAATTAGTCTAGGGCCTGGCCAAAAGAAGAGGATTGAACGTTCACCAAACAATTGATAGAAAATAAATCTCACAAGATATTGGCTCGGATTTTTTCTGATCCTTCAATAAAAATGCAAGAAACTATAGAAGAAGTATTCCTCATCTCGTCATCAGAAGGATTTATGCACGCAAAGCTCCGGAACAGAGGACGCAAGGTTATGCTAGGAATAGATACATTAGATATATATTTTTTTTTTTCCGAAATTAAGCTAGGGTTAGGCAGACCCTCACCTGTATTACCAATAAAAACTATAATCTAACATACATCTTCCCAGCAGCATCTTCCTCCACTATTACAGTCAACTGATAATCTAGTGGAGGAATTAAGAAATTACAAAAATTACATTTTGTCTTACAAAGGCCCGCCAGGTAGTCAGCTGCCCTATTGCATTCCCTGAATATATGGGTGAACGACACAAATTCAAACGCCTCCTTAATCTTATGAATGGCCTGGACCAGATCCTCACAAAACCAGGGAGGTTTTTCAAGTTTGTTAATAGCTTGGATAGCTCTCATAGAGTCTGACTCGACTTGAACTTGCTTAAACAACTTGTTTTCGCAAAGTCTCAGTCCTACTTCTATGGCCTTCAGCTCTTGGAAAATGACCAACTCCAATCCTCCACTTCCATTAAATCCGGCTATCACTCCACCATGTTCATCTCGGATAATTCCTCCATGCCCGACCCATTTAGGTGCCACTGAACCATCTGTGTTTAATTTAACCATACATTAGAAATTGATGTGTACCATAAATAAGTTTTAAAGGCAATCTCTGTATGATTTCAACCAACACATTGTTGTGTAAGTCACCAAAGCTAGTACTATGAGGGGCGTTTGGATATTTGTTTAAGGCGAACAGTTGTAAATCATTCTATACTAGCTATTAGTGGAAAATTTAAAGAAACACGTTGACCAAAAAATCGTTTTGGCTGTCATTGATATGAATAAACAACGAAATGTAGATAACGGTTTGGTTAAGTCAGAAAGACTGATGAAAAGTTTTGTATTTTTGTCGCAGGTTGAAACGGCGGTATGGTTAGCAAAAGATATGTACGAAAAGTCCACGAAAAAAGTTTCGAACGGAAAGATCTCAATGCCTTAGAAGAAATAAAGAAGGTAAAGATAATTTTTGCTCAGAAATTTGATGTAATGCGAATTTTCGCCACACGGAGAAACGGCGGTATTACGAGCAAAATATATTCACAAAGAGTTGATGGAGAAAAGTTTCATGCAGAAAGGTGTCAATTAATGTTGTAGAATAATTAAAGAAGCTGATAGAAGCTTCGTTGAGAAACATCGGCTCAATACTTTAGAAAGAATAATGAAGCTGTCAGAAAGTTTCAATTCGCTCGGAAAGATTCGCTCAGAAAAATTGGCTCAATGCCTTAGAAAAAAGAATGAAGCTGACAGAAAGTTTCCATCGGAAAGTTTTGTTCAGAAAAATCGACTTAATGCTTTAGAAAAAATAATGAAGCTGGCAGACCATTTAACTCAGAAAGTTGTGCTCAGAAAGATTGGCTTAATGTCTTAGGAAAAAAAATGAAGCTAACGGAAAGTTTCACTCAGAAAGTTTTGCTTAGAAAATTTCTCGTAGAAATATCGACACAATGCATTGGAAAAAATAATGAAGCCGTCAAAAAATTTCACTCGAAAAATTTCTCATACAAAGATCGACACAATGCCTTAGAAAAAATAATGAAATTGCCGGAAAATATGTAACCGAAAGCGCTGCGGAAAACTGACAATGTTGTTGATTTATGTAGTTGAAATGAAATTGAACGAGACGCCCCCATGTAGACCAAAAGGCCCCCAATGCTCTTAACTTTGCAAAATTAGACTAAGCGAGCGTAAAAACGTTTAAACTTAGACTAACGAAGCTAAACGTGGTAACTTGAGCGAAATTATCGTAACGATAGTAACGTACTAAGCGAGCATAAAAGCGTTCAAACTTAGACTGACGCAGCTAAACGTGGTAACTTCGTCAGCTTTTGTTGTAGCGATAGTAACAAACTAAGCGAGCATAAAAGCGTTCAAACTTAGACTGACGAAGCAAAACGTGATAACTTCGTCAGATTTTGTCGTAACGATAGTAACGAACTAAGCAAGCGTAAAAGCGTTCAAACTTAGAATGACGCAGCTAAACGTGGTAACTTCGTCAAATTTTGTCATAGCAATAGTAACGAACTAAGCGAGCGTAAAAACGTTCAAACTTAGATTGACGAAGCTAAACGTGGTAACTTCGTCAGATTTTGTCGTAGCGATAGTAACGTACTAAGCGAGCATAAAAGCGTTTAAACTTAGACTGATGAAGCTAAACGTGGTAACTTCGCCAGATTTTGTCGTAGTGATAGTAACATACTAAGCGAGCGTAAAAACATTCAAACTTAGACTAACGAAGCTAAACGTGGTAACTTCATCAGATTTTGTCGTAGCGATAGTAACGAACTAAGCGAGCGTAAAAGCGTTCAAACTTAGACTAACAAAGCTAAACGTGGTAACTTCGTCAGATTTTGTCATAACGATAGTAACGAATTAAGCGAGCGTAAAAGTGTTCAAACTTAAACTGACGAAGCTAAAAGTGGTAACTTCGCCAGATTGTCATAATGATAGTAACGAACTAAGCGAGCGAAAAAGCGTTCAAACTTAGACTAACGAAGCTAAACGTGGTAACTTCGTCAGATTTTGTCGTAGCGATAGTAACGCATAAGAGAGCCGCGTAAAGCGTTCAAACTTAAACCGAAGCTAAAACGGTAACCGTCGATTTTGTCGTGAAATAGCGATAGTAACGTACTAAGTGATCATAAAAGCGTTCAAACTTAGACTGACGAAGCTAAACGTGATAATTTCGTCAGATTTTGTCATAACGATAGTAACTAACTAAGCGAGCGTAAAAGCATTCAAACTTAGACTGACGAAGCTAAACGTGATAACTTCATCAGATTTTGTCGTAGCGATAGTAACGAACTAAGCAAGCGTAAAAGCATTCAAACTTAGACTGACGAAGCTAAACGTGGTAACTTCGTCAGATTTTGTCGTAGCGATAGTAACGAACTAAACGAGCATAAAAGCGTTCAAACTTAGACTGACGAAGCTAAACGTGGTAATTTCATCAGATTTTGTCGTAGCGATAGTAATGTACTAAGCGAGCATAAAAGCATTCAAACTTAGACTAACGAAGCTAAACGTAGTAACTTCGTCAGATTTTGTTGTAGCGATAATAACGAACTAAGAGAGTATAAAAGCGTTCAAACTTAGACTGACGAAGTTAAATGTGGTAACTTTGTCAGATTTTGCTGTAGTGATAATAATGTTGCGATAAAAACAAAATTATACTATTATAACTGAAATGAAAGAAATATTTCTTTATTGATCACCAAATTTTGAAAAGTGCAAAGATAATAACGGAAAAAAAAACTATTGAACTGGAAACAGATTAACAAATTTTTGTCTGTTTTTTCGTTCAACTTGTATATTTTGTCCACTCACTTAGTAAAATAATTTGTTACGACGAGCAAGAAATAAACACTGCCAGGGCTGTCGGAAATAAACCAACAATGTCAAAGCCCCATTTCACAAATAACTAATGGTTATGGATTGGATAACGCTTCATCGCAGAAAGTTTGACCTATATCATCATGTTTTTTACAAGGCACACACTTCTCGGACAGACGCTTAACATCATGTTGCATGTATGGCCACTAATACCATTAGGTCATTACTCTGTGAGCGAGACTTCGCCCCCAGGAATGGTGCTCACATAGTCCTGAATAAATATTTTCAAGGCCTAGTAAATCGTTTGTTATGCTCAAACAATGAAGGAGATGATTGAGATTTGTGCCTTTGTGATAGAGTTTTTGGTCATCAAGAATTCCATAGCATTGTCAGCTGCATGATTGTCGACTTGTCGTTGGTAGCTATGGTAGATACTGAGACATTATTAGTGCCAAGCTCGTTGGGATCATCTGACAGCATAAGTTGTTGATCCAGTGTTGTCGTGAAAGTGACGACTTGATTTTTTATGGATAAGTATGTGATAGAATCAGGATGCCTTACATCATAACGCGAAACTACACAAAATTGATAGATGCAAAATTTCATGCAATCCATTGAATTAAGTCAAGATAAACGACCATTCTATCATCGCGAGCTGCATTTGGCTAGCGACTAACTTAGAATAATTAAACGTAACTTAGTCGCCCCCAACTGAAGAGTTGTGCGCATACCGCAAATGACAGTGTCGTACCCGGCTATATTATTTGAAGCGTTAAAATCCAAACGTAGAGACCTCTCAATTATGTCTTCATTCAGCTTCAAGATGACAAAACTAATATCAGAGCCAAACTTATTATACAAACTATCAATGTAAATCTAGCAATCGGTTGTTATATCCGATAAGTATTTCAAGTCATCACCCCCGGAAGGTAATGACAATTAGGGATCGACGTGTTCCTCATCGAGTAATGCGTTCGACATAGGAATATCATCAATAAGAAAATTAGCTATTAGCGAAACCAAAGTTTGTCTCTTTTTAACTGTATGAGTGTCAAAGACAATGTTGTAAGCGCTAAGGTAACTTTTCTATTCTGCGACTCGATCCGTAGACATTGCAAAAAAACTTGCATAGCGGATATTCAATCAGTATAAACTTTTACTATTTCTTCCTCAAAATAAGCTTAAGATGTCTGACAACATGAAACAAGACTAATGCAATTTTCTCAATGAAAGAATGCCTCCATTCAGCTGATATAAGAGTCTTACTAACAAATAATATGAGACGACCATGGAAAAATATGAATTAGATATGCTTTGTTGAGATTTGTGAAAAGTAACCATTGTGAAGTCCGTATTTATTGTCTTGAACTCGTGGGTAACCATTGTGAACAACGAGAATCTAATTATCACCACTTAAACGATCCCACACGCAACTATGTTGTTGGTGTGTGTTACGTTGTGGTGTGATAGATACACCACCATTTTCGAGAACTTGTGGATGACGTATGTTGCAAACAACGGGAATCTCATCCTCACCACGTAAACAATCCCACATGCATGCTACGATGTCATTGGCGTGTGTAATGTTGTTGTGTGATAGATTTCACACGCTTTTTGAGAGGAATGGTTCTTTTCAGACGATGCTTGTAGTAATTGTTTTGTTTCCGTACACACTTGAACTTGTTAAAAAGTGTTTGGCAAGACATTTGACTGACATTATCCACATCAAATGATGGAAAATCGTCAGAGGCAATAACTTCGCACTGAATAATTTGGTGCATCGGTGGAACGCCAATAGTGTCGCGTGCAACCTGTTGTTAAAAAGGAGTAGGAGGGATTAGTCCGTTATCGCCAAGTTGACTGTGAACATCGTCTTCCCTATGATCGTCAGTAATTACATCGGGACCTTGAGCTCTTTTAGTATTCGTCATAACTTTTGCAGAACGTGATCAAAGGTGTTGAATAAGAATCGCAGACGGCGCCAATTATGTTTCGACCAAATATGATCAAGACACTAAGTGGTGACTAAAAAGATGAAGAACGTAGAAAAGTAGTGGAAAAAGCGATGGTGATCGAGAAAATGATGAGACTGTACCTTTCGGTTGTCTACGTACCCAAATTATCGATGGGATCAAGTCTCAAGAACATAGTTCTTAATGAAAAATAGTTTGGCATTTATATAGGTAGAGTACAGACTCCTTGTAGCTTAAGTATTCTTGTAGCTTAAGTAATTGTAATTGAATATAACTCTTAACTGATAATTATCCCTTTGATAAGAAACGAATCAGGACATAAATTAATATACGTTAGTGGCAAGCCATGTGGCTAAGGTTCAGCCTTAGACACATGAGTTAATGGGCATGTACATTAATCCATGATATTGCAAATTGGGGTTTAGCCCTGTCAATTAAACGAATAAAATGGAGACCACTACTAATGGACGTTTGCCACATAGGTGGGGGTCGAAACATCTCTTTAGTAGTTAAAAATTTAGGGTTGTTTATCATGGAAAATATCTAAATGAGTCCAGCCATATGGCCAGGTCAAAAACCTTGTATTAATATTAAAGCTTCCACAATGGGTATTTTTCTAGCTCTCTTAAAATTTCACGTCATCAACTCCTATTAAAACGGGAATGCCTCTCCTATTGAAAAAAAATTGTAGCACTTCTAATTAAAACGATAATCATTCTCCTATTATAATGGGAATGAGGACATATTGAAAAAGAAAAATATAACATTTCTAATTAAAACATGAATCTTTCTCCTATTAATAACAGAAATCACACTTCTAAATTAAAACGGGATCCCTCCCCCAATTAAAAAATGGGTTTTTAAAACTAAATTAAAACAATTTGTTGATAATTTAAAATGGGTTAGCGATGAAAACAAGAATCACAATTTGTTAGAAAATTTATATAGATATAGTTATGATTGTTGAGCAAATTTTTAAAAGAGCTGGTGCGTATACACGAGTCCACTTTCTAACTTTTTAGTATTAATATTAAAGCTTCCGCAATGGGTATTTTTCTAGCTCTCTTAGAATTCCAGGTCATCAACTTCTATTAAAATAGAAATTCCTCTCCTATTGAAAAGAGAAATTATAGTACTTTTAATTAAAACGGAAATCCTTATCCTATTATAATAGGCATTCGAGTCCGAATGACGAAGCAGAAGCAATTAAAAAGTAAAAGATACTAGAAATTTTAATAAATTGTTTGATATATTGAATAATTGGCTTCCTTGAATTATAGAGTTTACAAGGCTAATGGAAGTAGAAATACTACTAAAAGTATGATAATGCCTAAACTGGAACTCCTAATCTATTTAGGAAGTGCTAAAAGAAATAATTATTATCCTAATTATAATTATAATCCTAAGTAGAACTACTATTACTGTCCTGCATCAATCTTCCGTTCTTGAAAAGAACTTGACCTCGAGTTCACCTCAGGTAAAGAAGCATACTCATTTCCATGATAAGGAAAGATATCCAGGACATTAAATGAAGGAGAAATATGCAAGTCGTCAGGTAGGTTGACAACATAAGCATTGTCACTGAGTTTCTTGAGAATTTGTAGGGGACCAATTTTCTTCCTATTGAGCTTGTTGTAAGTACAAACTGGAAAACGCTCTCTACGAAGAAAAACCATAACCATGTCATGTTTTTTAAAAGTTTTCATACGCCTGTGTCTGTCTGCATTTGCTTTGTACCTGTATGTAACAAAATCAATATGATGCGTGCCCTTTCTCTAGGGAAGTGATGGATGGGGTTAAGTTGGTATTGAATATCTCTACTACCACTGTTAATGCCAACAGAGAGTGGTCTAGTATTTTAAGACTATGTGGGAGGGAGAGAGACCTTGCAGACATCAATCGTGCTTTCATATGTGCTATAGTGCATGAGATTTGGGCTGAAAGAAATAGGATGAGGTTCCAGAATGTCCAACAGCTTCAAGTGAAGGAAGTGGTAGACCTAATCATTAGAGAAACCATAATTTACTTGCAAGCAGAGATCAAAGACATTGCAAACACGAGACAAGTAATGCAACTATTACAAATCCTTCGATTACAAGTCAAACTGAAACAGAACATGGACATCCCTTGTTACTAGACAAAGCCAGATGAGGACATTGCAAAGCTGAACACAGACGGTGGTGTGAATGGTCAAGGTGCTGGATCTGGGGGAATTATAAGAAACAACAATGGTGATACGATAGTAGCTTATGTAAGGAGTAGTCTGAACAACTATGTTATATTCCAAAATCTATCTACCATTCACCAAGGCTTGTTAACGTGTCTTCAACTTAACATATTGAAAGTCACAGTGGCTTCTGATTCTTTACTGGCGGTTCAAGCTATAAACAAGATTGAAGCTCCTCCGTGGCAAATGGTTGATATGGTGGTATCTATTCAGAAGTTGAGTATGGATTTTGTGTTTGTGGAGTTTAAGCATGTATTTAGAGAGGCCAATAGAGCAGCGGATCACTTGGCATCCTTGGCTGACCCTAAAGATGAACTTGTTATAGATAACTGTATCATTTAATTTCTTTCCTCCATTGACTGCTCAACTAGAAAATATTGTAAGGGAGGATATGGAGGGGAAAATGTACTTGAGAAGTCATTTTAATACAGGTTAGGGTTTAGGCCAAAACCCCAACTTATTGTTAAAAAAAATCAATATGATGCTAAATGTTCCTCATGAGAGGCAAAGAAGGAGGGCCATCATAAGGTAAAACATATACAAATTCTTGTAAAAGAGCTATAACTTTATCAGGACCCGCAATAAGAGAATCAGAAGAAGCAGGCTGCAAATACGACTACAACAAATATCTCATTCGGCTTCTCAAAGACAGAGTTAACATCAGTTGAAACCAATAAAGTAGGAGCCTCTGCAGGAGGGAAGGGAGAAGACTTAGGCTTTGCATAAGAAGGAGCCAATGTCACTTTCAAACCATCCTTGACAAAAGAATAAGTATTCTGTTTGCAACGATGAATAAAATCTATATCAAACATCCAAGGACAACCAAAGAATAATATCCTTATATTTGCCAATAGAAAAACTGAGAAGGCACTGTTCCTTAACATGTTGTTTGCACTCATCTTGTATCCAACACACTTCATAAGGGCGAGGATGTGGCTGGGTAGGAAACTCCAATTTCTCAACCATTTTTTTTGACACAATGTTCTCACTACTACCACTATCAATAATCAGAAAACACAATTTGCCTTGAACTGCACAAGTAGTTCTAAACAAACTATGCCGGTGTGAAATAGAAACTTGTGGAGTGTATAACAAATCCTGAACCACAAGACTAACACGGTCACCCTCATCATCACCAAAAGTATGTTCATCATTAACACACTCTTTATTAGCCTCAAAATCATCATCCATATTACGGACCTCGTCTACAAGAGAAATATGCTATTTTTGACACTCAACTGAGGAATGACCAGATTTACCACACTTATAACATGTACTAAGTTTGGGATGGAGATAGGGATTGGTAGATGGAGGTTTATGAGATTGGGTGTTAGTGTTGGAGGGATTTTGGAAGCGAGTTGAGTGGGTATTAGGATGGTTTTCAGGTTGATGATGTGTAGGTGTTTTATAAGGAGAGGTGGTAGGCTGGGTAGGGGTATCATGTGGAGTGGATGGGGTAGAAAGGACTCGTTGAGATGGAGATAGTGAATTAGTATCGGATAGGTTGGGTGTATAGGGTATGGATCGTTGGTTATATGAAGGATGGTTAAAAGGTTTAGGCCACTCCATGAATTGTTCAACCTTAAGTGCATTATTAGGGTGTGTTTGTTAAAATTTTACTAATGGAAAGGAAAGGAAATAAAGAAAGTGGTCCACTGTGGAAAGGAATGGAATGGAAAGAGTTTCAAATATGTGTCTGTTTGGTAAACTGTGGAAAGGAAAGTAAAACTGAGGAAAGGAATAATCATGTTTGTTACGCAAAAGCTGTGTAAAGGAAAAGAAAGCTCGAAACATGAACAATTCATCCATATTACTTGTCATTTTTCTCCAAACTATTTATCATTTTTCTCCAAAACTCATTGCTCTTGGGGGAAAAAAATAAAAAACAAATGGCATGACCTTTTTCATTTTGCAAATACATACATGACACTTGTAAATTAAAATGAATTTAGCATATAGAACCAAAAAAAAAACAAAAACTATCCTGTTTTAAGAGTATAAACACTTATATGACACCTGCAAACTCATATATAATATTGTCTAACAATAATAATAGAGAACTCCCTCAAACACATAAACCATTGTTGCATTCACTAAAGTAACAATAAAAGACTACAATAATCTTGAAAACATCCAAAATAGTTAATGGATCTGAAACACTACAAAAGACTTTAACACTCCAACATATGAAAGCATATCCAAAATGTATTTAAAACAACCACAAAAGACTTAAGAACCCATCCACTCAATTATCACCAAGCTTCTTCAATAACCAACTAGCACGCTTGTTGGTACTTATCTTGAGAAAAAACAATTTCAAGTTTTCAGCACCATCTTGTGAAAACAACTCCATAACTGCAATCTTTTGTTCCTCATCCAACATGTCAATTTCATCAATGGCTAAACAAATTTGGTCCCAAGTGAGGGCTAGAGCATTGTTCTTACTAGCCTCAACTGCAATCCTCTCACGCTCAGTTTCACTCCTCACACGCAAAGAATCTGCCACATTCTGCATAACAAGCCTCATGCCTTCCATAACATCATCGCCTCCACCTTCCATGTTCTTGCGCTTCTTCTGAGGCAATTTGCTTGGACGGGCAGACTGACTTGATGGTTGGAAAGTAGCAGTGTGGGAGCCTCCACCTTCGTTACTAGTTGGTGGGAAGTTATCCACATGGATATGCATGCCTTCCCTAAGCAAAGTATCTGAATACTGAACTTGTGATGACATGTCTATCTCATTTGCCACTGTAGCATCCTCATCCACTGTAAGACCAGTTTTTTGTCTGTTACCACAAGCAATATTGTCTCCGAGCACTTCAACCCACTCCAACAACCTAGGTATTTGCTTACCTTTATGCCCTTTATAGGTCTTCCTTTTCAGGTTTGCCTGCGACATAAAAAAATATTGGCTAGATTTCAATAAAAAAATATTGAACCAATCTGCACTAAAACTGTCATAACTTTATTTGTATAACTCGGATTAGTACAAGGTAAATTGGGTATGAAACTACACTAAATTGTCTACAACTAACTTTCAGACCATGAAAGGAGGTTTCCAACATAAAATGCACAAAACGCCACCAAACACAGAACTTCGTCAGAAAAATCCAGGCTGACCATTATGTACTAAAACAATCGTAACTTACTGTGCAGTTATCGAAACAAGATGAATCCAATTGTATTGGAAAGCAGACTCGCAGATCTAAAAATCTTATTCAAGTCCGAGACCAAATTCTCAAACACGATTTTTCAAGAATCTTCTGAACCAACACCAAAAACTAAACCAACAAAAACTGCTTACACACTATATTATTTGTCAAAAAACTTAAAGGAACATAAAATCTTAGCTTGGGCACTAACAACACAAGCTGGATTGCACAGACATAAACAAGAACTTGTGTTCTAATGCTTCCTCAACCTTTGTATCACTGCCGTATCCTTTACCCCAAGTAAAATACATCTATGGTTCAGCCCAAGCTACTCATTGCATTTGCATCTCACACACTAAAATATAAACCTCTAATAACTAAATACTCACTACACTACAATAACTAACATATTATATTATCAAAGAATAACCTCTAATAACTATGTTATCAAATAATCAAATAATTAAAGTACTCACTATACTACAATAACTAACAAAACTTGTTCGCACAAATATTCTCATCTTAATTGCATCTGCCTATACTAAAGCATCACTTTCTATCATCATTGTATCCGGATTCCAACCAAAACCACTATGAGAAAAAGATCTCAAATCTTTGAATGATTTAACCGCAACCCTCTTTGTCTTGATTTGGTTTTCAACATGTTCAATATCAATAGCAAAACCCAACTAATCTCTCATTGACTCAGTGACAGCGAAGAATGTGATTTCTTTCTTCCATCCACCGGTTCCCCTTAAACCCTTCGCAAGATATTCCAAGAAAACTTATAACATGACATCATCCATAGATTAAGTCCAAACTAGTCTCCCTTTCTGATCGCATATTGGTGTTTGTGGTGTTTGAGGTGTTGCTTGTGTGGCCATCCCTATTAAAATTATTATATGATCATAACACATATCTATTTCCACAATATAAATTATTAAAAAAATATAGTACATAGGAATTGAAAAGATCCATAAAATTTAGATTTCATTGTTTTAATCAACAACATATAATCAAACCATAGCATTTGCAATTCACACTTTGCATAAATGTCAGATGCAAATACATATTCTTACCACCCAAAAACAAATACAACATATAAATAACTAAAAAACATAAAAGTGGTCGATCACTCTCTTTGTGTTTGAAACATATGATGCTCATTCCACATACTCTCAGTAAGGTTGGTCCTGAACAAATTCCACCCATTAGTTGGCCTCAGTGCACTATAATCCTGAGCTTGGCTACCCATATCTCTAGGTTCCTCCACATCCGGTTCATCCGGCCATCCACCAACATCGCCAGGATCAACCTCTCGTATGAAAGTATGTAGTATACAACAAGCTATGATTAAATCAACTTGTATATCCACATTGTAAAAAGGAGTTACCCTCAAATAAGCGAACCATTTTTTCAGAAGTCCAAAAGTACGCTCGACTACATTACGCAGTGAAGAATGCCTAAAGTTAAATAACTCTTTCTCATTCTGTGCCGCCATTTCTCCAATTTCAGATAAATGATACCTTGTTGCCCAGTAAGGAACTAAGAAGCTTGGGACAAGTGGGTAACCGACATCAACTAAGTAATATTTACCAGGTGGAACAAACAAGCTCTCCCTTGGATGGTTTAGAGCAGCTCTCAATATCTGACTATCATGAGCAAAACCCTCCCATCCGGCCAATACATATGATATTTTCATATCAAATGTACAAGCCATTAGAAGGTTATGCGCTAAATTCCCCTTCCGGTTGCGATACCGTGATTGGTTTGCTATAGGTACCATTGCTGGTATGAAAGTACCATCAATTGCAACAACACAATCCTATAAAACGAGGAAATAAAAAAAATATATAATTACGACTAACTTTATACCTTTAAGACAAATGCTAGCTAGGTTTAAGAGTAAGTATTTTATAACTTGGTTTACCTTAAAATATCTCATGGCCCAAGGCTTCATATTACTTCCTGTTGTTGGGGAGTTCGTTTGATGTGCCTGCCTTATGTATCCCTACCAAGCCTCAATACAGATTGCAAAGCTCTATGAAAATGTCGGTGGATAGTTTCTTGTGACCTTATCATAGTCCAAGTAGTAGACCCCATACGTGTATCATGGCCTAAAATGTAAAGAAACAGTGCCATTTGTTCTTTCACAGAAACCCACCTACTAGCAATCAAACCTCTTTCTTGAAGTCATTCATATAAGGTATTAAAACATGGGAGGGGTTCTAGGGACATATTTTATCTTGACACGTAAACAAACTCAAAATCGTTAGGGCATTTTTAAGTTTGGGATTAGGCTAATATTTTGTAGATATGATCTCCTAACTATTCTAAAAATTGTCACAAATAATCAAAAAAATCAAAAATTTCTAAACTTGCCAAGTATAGTATCAAAAATGGTGAAAATGAACGGTCTACAATTAGCCAAATTTTATAAATTGTTAACTACATTTGGCAAGTTTAGAATTTTTTGATTTTTTTTTTATTATTTGTGACAATGTTTAGAATAGTTAGGAGATCATATCTACAAAATATTAGCCTAATCCGAAACTTATAAATGCCCTAACAATTTTGAGTTTGTTTACGTGTCAAGATAAAATATGTCCCTAGAACCCCTCCCTTAAAACATACTCTATTCAATTGGAGCATTTTATGACAATTATTATCATCTTTTGAATACAACCTCTCTAGAGCTAGATGTCTCTCGCAGTCCCGATTTCTACGTGGTGCCCTATCAATAGGCATGTTCTCAAGCATATGTGACATTACAAAATATGCAGCAATTACACAAAAGACTGCAGCTATTTCGTAGTCATCCATATTTCTAAGATAGCTGTTATTGATCAACAGAGTTACAATTAATTAACAGATAAACATATAATACTACCAAGGAGTTAATATTAATACAATTAATTAACAGATAAATATTAAGAACAACATATCTATAAAGTTAATCAATTACTAATAATAAGAAAAAAAAAAATATGTCTAAAAAATATGTTTATCCCACAAAGAGAAAGACAGGAGAGGAAGAAAGTACCTGAGGTAGAGTTTGACATTTGAGTGGTGTCAGAGATGAGAAGAGAAGAAGAATGGTATGGTGGTTTGAGCTGCTGGAGTGGTTCGCCTATTTTTTTTGTTGAAGTGGTTCGCCTCTTTTTTTCTTTTTTTTTTTGTTTCGTTTCCTTTCCACGATTTTTTTAGGGGTAGGGCACGGACACAAAACCATTTTCGTTTCCCTAGTTTTGTTTCCATACGGAATGACCTATTCCTTTTCATGGGGCAAACAAACAACAAAAAAACTATGGAAAAGGTGGACCACACCTATTTTCCTTTCCTTTCCATAGTCTTTCCTTCAGAACAAACGCACTCTTAATAGCGGTATGTAAAGTGAAGTGTTGGTGTGAGGCTAGATCTTTCTGAATAATTTCATGATAAACCATTAATAAATCTAGCAATTTGCAGATCCTCATTCTCTTGTAAATCATTGCGAGAAAGTAGCCGACAGT
Organism: Coptis chinensis; assembly: GCF_015680905.1. Taxonomy (NCBI): domain Eukaryota; kingdom Viridiplantae; phylum Streptophyta; class Magnoliopsida; order Ranunculales; family Ranunculaceae; genus Coptis; species Coptis chinensis. The sequence goes on from NC_141463.1 coordinate 59,017,159, forward strand.
ACGATTACCTTACTTGCAATTCTGGAGTGTAGTGAAAAGAAGTTGAGCAAAATTTGGAGGAAGATATTGCGCCATTAACATCTGCTTCATACGTTTCCAAGAATGAATTGGTTTCAAACCTTGACAAATACGCTCTTGTTGTTTCTGCTCCTGCTAAGAAGATACGCCACCAGTAAATTTAAAAGCCATAATCTTAACTTGCTTCTCTAGAGGAATTTCCATAATATCGAAAAACGGTCCACGAACTTAAGCCAATCAATAAAATCCTCAATATGCAAAAGACCATTAAAATTTTCCATATTTGCCTTGATGCAATACTCATTACTATTTCCACCAAAATTATTTCTGTTACCACTATAATTATTCCACTGTCGACAAAAACTATTTTGATTTTGCAAATTTTGAAGAGTATGTGGGATAACAACTTCCTCAATGTCATAGTCGTCTAAACCATGGGCGAAAATATCGGTCGAAAAATCGATTTTTTGCCGATATTTATCGCTTTTTCAGCCTATTGATTTCGAAACATTTGAAATATCAGCTCCGAAAATTAAATTAATTTTAAACTGATATATATCGATAACACCGATATAAAGATATATATCAGCGATATGTTCCGACATATTATGATATATTCGATATATATCGTTTGACTTGGTTGGACAATTTGATGATTTTGTTGACTGTTGACCGATATATCGTTATATATCAGTGATATTTCTGATATATTCTGATTTTTCGATTTTTTTTAATATTATCACCAAAATGGGGAAAAACAATATATCGATCTGATTTTTCAATTTTTTCGATATGTATCAGTTTTGGGAGGGTCAAAAATATCTTCAAATCCCGAAACTTTCGGGCCTTGGTCTAAACTATTGTACGGTAGGCGGTAATCCCGAAGATTGGGCTGGAAATTATGGTAGGGTGTAAAAACAGTTTGGGCTGAGCAAGTAATGGGTGGGGTTGTGTTGGAATTTTGGAGTGTTGTGTGAAGGGGGGGTTATATGGGGCCAGTTGGGCTTGGTTAGATGGAGTTTGTTGGGCTTGATGGGTTTGGGTGTGGGCATGTTGGCCATGAAATATTTGGACTGGGTTAATCAGATTTGGGTTTTGATAGGCATATTGGGCTTGGGATGAGAATTGGGCTTGGGGTGGGAATTGGGTATGCTAGACATGAGGCAAAATTTGGTGTCAGGAAAGAGATCGACCAGAACCTTGAAAACCAGCGCCTCCTCCTTCTTCTCCGCCTGGTTCAAAGACCCCGTCTGCAAAATCAAAGGCGGGGTTACGGAAAACCGGTTGTGGGTCGTTGAATATATTTTGATTGGGTGGAGTATTAAATTGTTGTGAATGATCGCTGTGAATGATTTGGTGCTGGAAGTCAGTGGGTTGTTGGGTTTAGATGATTGAAGGATGAGTTGTGGGGTTTAGTTGGTGGGGTTGAGAATCGATATTGTAGATGGGGTTAAATTGGTGGTGGTGGTGGGGTTCTGGAATTGTTGATTTGCAAATTGAATTGTGGAGGAAGGATTCTGTGATCGGGTTAATGGTTGTTGTTGATGGTGGTAGGTGGTTGTGGGTTGAGGCGGAAAAAGAGATGGACGTTGGGAAAAATTTGGCTGTCGGAATTCACCTGCAGTTTGAGCGCCGGTTATTGGTGGAAGTTGGGATTGAGCAGTGGCTGTCGGTGCACTATGGGTGGTGCGTGGAAGACGATCGGTGTTGTCGACATCTTCACCCGATTGTGATTGTTTTGCTCTCTCTCGTTTGTTTTGAAGCGTCGTGACAACGATCTCTTGAGCGATGTTTCGAAAATTCCAAACGAAACTTGTCTATAGCTTGATCAATGTGATGAAGCAAGACACTTTGTGTGATGAAACCACCACTATTTGCATTGTGGGAACGTGTTTCAACATCATCGGCCATCGAACCAAAGCTCGATACCAATTGACCAAACATAAACGATTAAAAAGTTAAAGATACTAGAAAATTTAATAAATTGTTTGATATATTGAATAATTGATTTCCTTAAATACATAATTTGTTCTCTATTTATAGAGTTTACAATGCTAATGGAAATAGAAATACTATTAAAAGTATGATAATGTCTAAACTGGAATTCCTAATCTATTTAAAAAGTGCTAAAAGAAATAATTATTATCTTAATTATAATTATAATCCTAAATAGAAACTATTGTTACTGTTCTACATCACTGAACTACTGCTGGTAAATTCTACCAGCACCTTAATTGCTCCGTGTGTTGGTTGTTGAATCAATTTAACTATTTTTTTTAAAGATATTTTACAATTAAAATTTACCAAAAATGAAATATCAGTAGCTTTGGTTTTTATCCCAAGAAACCTTAATTTGAACGACCTGCCTCCGGGCTCTTTCTTTGTCTTCTTCTCAAAAAGAGAAAAAAGAAAACCACTTGATACAGCCTTCAATGGACAATTGGATTTAAGAAATTAATTTCTATACATAAACAATCTTCTTCCCTGTGCATAAGTTTCCTTAGGTAACGGAATAGCGGTTATTGAGTGTTTCAGGTAGATGGAGAATGATAATTCTAAGTTAGAGCAGATCCCGTCTCGTTTATCGGATTTGTCGAGTCATCATTTCTTTTCCAAAAATGGGCACTATGGCTTGTGTTTTGAAGGTAGGGATGTCCAAATGGGTACCCGACCCGGCCCGAACCCAATTTTTTGGGTTTTAAACCTGTATCGGGTTATCCGGGACTGGCCCTGTTCTTTGCGGGTCGGGTTCGGGTATTTGTTGGATACATGTGACCAAACCCTATCCTAACCCTATTTTTTGGGTACCCATCGGGCTCGGGTTCGAGTTTCAAGTATCATAAAAACCCGGAATATAGAACAATCCAACCTCTTTCTTTTCCAGTTTTCCCATTTCAAGATCTAAAAAAAAACCCTCTTTTTCATCTAATTAATCAAAAGCCATATCAAGAAAGAGTTATTAATGACTCAACAATAAAGATTACAAGTCCTAGTTTAAAAGACTAAAAGTAGCGATTTATGTATCTAACAGTCTAGATCAGTGGATATAGATCACAGGTGCAAAAAATTATCGGTTGTGAGTATGACATTAAGCTAATCAAACTTGAGGGAAAGCACACTCTCGGCAGTATGTGAAAGAGTGTTTGATAGGTGTTTGGCTCCATCAACAGCTGGCGGGCAACGGTGTGACAACATGACAATGATTTTGGTGCAGTTCAAGAAGACTAGTCAATCCAAGCTACCTGTGAAAAAGCAAACATCAACATCTGAACGAGCTTCCCGGCCAACCAGAAGAGCTGAATCAAAATTGTCGAGTTGGTCTCTGGAGAGTTATGATCCTCATTTTACACGATCTTCCAAACACTGGGGTGGTTGTAAAACTTGTTTATAGTTGTATATTGTTTATGAAAAAAAAAACTAGATTAACTTAGATGGGTGTTTGATTTTGTATTCCTTCTTGTGGGCGTTTGTTACCTTTGATATTTTTCTGTTACACTGTATAGATCTTGTGGGCGTTGGTGATGGGTTTGTTAACGGGAATGGTTGCCGGAAAGGTAAAGTGGATTTTGTTTTGGTTAATTTTGACTTTGACTAAAAACTTTCATTATTGAGTTATATCCTGGTTGTGGATAATGTGTTCCTTAAGTTTTCGTTATGGGATTGTGTTTGACATTAGTGTAATCCAATGGTTAATTTGTAAAGAACATGTTATGGCTTTTGCTATATATGTCTTATGGCTTTTGTAATCAATAGTTTTTGCTGTAACTTGACAAATGATAATAAGAAACTCCATTTTTCATTTTTTTTGTTGGATGCTTGTAACCAGCTCTCTAAGACTGGAGGCTAGGCATCCACGCCCTTATTACAGAAAATATACATCTCGAACTCTCAAAGTACCAAATTATGGAAATCATTTATAAAATTTGATATCACCCCTCCTGGTTGCTCATTGTCGTTTGGTACTCTTTCTTCGGCTATCCACCAATTCTTCAAACAAACCAAAGCTTCTAAGGTACTTGGAAGTAATTGTGACCTGTACTCGGACATAATTCTTCCACCTGCACTAAAAGCAGACTTGGAAGGAACTGTGACACAGAACACATAATAGATCATCTTGCAATTATCGAAAGAACTGGAAAAGTCCCTACCAGAAAGTCCTCCAATAATCCAATACATTAAATTTCTCGTCATTGTAAACAGGAATAGGATCAGAGTCTAAATATTTCTCCAACTCATTCATTTCCCTTTGATTGGTAGTGGGCAATTGCAATTGTCCTCTTGACATAAACTTTGCTAATTTTGATGTAAATGTAGATGATGATGAGGCTATGTTGGCAGGTTCTCTGCCCAATTTCCTCTGGTATGATGCAAAAAGTGTATCCAACTTGTTCCGATATTCTTTCAATTTTGTTTCATAAGTATAAGAATCATTAGCATACAAGAGATGCTTTAGCACTTCCATCTTATATCGTGGGTCCATAACAGATGCAAGTGCTAAAGGTAGAAAATCCATATTGTTCCAATATTTGTCATACTTTAAAAGCATTTTTTCACAAACTGGACTTTCAGGGTTATCATTGAGAAGATTTTTAAGATGCCCAATTGTCAAACAGAAATCACTAGGAATGACATATGATGAGCCGGAAAAAAGCTTTGTAGCATCAGCAAATACACCAAAAAAATCTTTCAAGTTTTCAGTTGCTTCCCATACTTCTTCATTAGGCAAAAACCCAATATTCACCTCTTGCAACATGTGATTTATTGGTTTCTTATGCTTCATAATATGCTTCATCATTTCATATGTTGCATCCCAACGATGGGGCACATCTATTGGTATTTTATTTTTTTCAAACCCATCCATCTCACAAAATTGACAATATCTTTGATATTTTCCAGGTGAATATCTCAACATTTTGACAAAGCTTCTAAATCCAGCAAGTAAAACAGAAAAATGCTTAAGCCCATCTTTAACAATGAGATTTAAAATGTGGGCACTACAACGCACATGGAACAAATTACCGTATATCTCTTCACTAAATAACTTAGGGATAAATTCATCAACTGCAGCACCATTATTGCTAGCATTATCCAAAGTTATAGTGCTAATTTTGCCAACAATCTCATACTCAATAAGTTTTTCCATCAAAGCTTTAGCAATATATATTCCATTATGTGGTTCTGGATGCTCAAAATAAGCAATAATTATTTTGTTAATTTTTCAATCATTGTCAATCCAATGTGCTGTGATACACATAAATTGAGATTGAGCTATTGAAGTCCAAAGATCAGAAGTAAGAGAAATCTTTCCAGGAGCATTTTTCAACAATGAAATAATATCCAATTTTTTGGACTTGTACATTTTTTGAATATCTCTACCAAGCGTTTGTCTAGAAATATTTTCGAAATTTGGAAAGTAAGCACCCTTAATAAATTCCGAATAATATTTATCTTCAACCATTAAGAAAGGAAGTTCTCTCATTACAAAAAACTTGATTGTGTGATAGCGTTCTTGTGTTGAATTATATGACCAGGTTGAAACTTCACCCGTACTACTTCTAGACAAATTAATTTGGTTAGCATTGGGTGCAATATTTTGTAAACATCTTTCCACGTGCCTTCTAAGAGCAGTAGTTCCATTTGATGCAGAATGAGCTAATTAATGGTTTTTGACAATGGCAACAAACTGCTTTTAATTCCATAACTCCAAGTTTATTCTTAACTTCCATCTTAGTAAAATGTTCCCAAACACCTGACCTTGCCCTTTTAGCCTTAGTATTATGACTATTATCAGTTGATGGGGGAGCACCCATATTATTTGAATCACTTTCATATCCCAACTCAGGGATCATTATCATCATCCATTTTTTTTTTTTCTAAAAATATAAATAAATAAAAAACACTACAACCAAATAATATATAATACTTAATAACAAGAGAGTGGGGTTTGTGGAGAGAGTAATAAGTACCTAATTATATAATGAAAAATTAAATTGTGAAAGAAGTACTAACCGAATTAGCTTTGGAGAAGTTCTTGAAGTATATTTAAATCACTTGTTAATCTCAATCTTCATTCTTTATCCTTGAATTAGCACTTGCTTGTAGTTGTAGAGAGAATATGATAACTAAGTTTATGATTAGAATTAAAGAGTTTGAGGTGTAGAGAATTGTATTTATAGATTTTGTTATTCACAAAAGTCATTTTCACCCTCAAAATAGAGTTGTTAGGAGCCCAACAATCATAAATTAGGGACAAATATGTAACATTGTATTAATAAATTTTGTTATTCACAAAAGTCATTTTCACCCTCAAAATAGAGTTGTTAGGTGCCCAACAATCATAAATTAGGGACAAATATGTAACCTTGTATTAATAGATTTTGTTATTCACAAAAGTCATTTTCACCCTCAAAATAGAGTTGTTAGGAGCCCATCAATCATAAAATATGGACAAATACGTAAAATCTCAAACAAAAGTAAATATTCCCCTATTACAAGTCTCCACGTGGGTATCAACACTTGTAAAGTTGTAAATAGTAATCAGCCCAAAATTCAAAAGTTCAAAATAGTCAAATAGATAATAAATGAAAATAGAGTTGTTGGGAATTATGGGTCTGGTTCAGGTTCGGGTTTTGGTCGGGCATTTTTACCCTCTCTAATCGGGTTTCAATTTCGGGTTTTGGTCGGGTATTTTTACCCTCTCTAATCGGGTTTCGGGTTCGGATTTTGGTCGGGCATTTTACCCTCTCTAACCGGGTTTTGGGTTCGAGTTCGGCCCGGATATGGTTTCGGGCTTTTTAACCTTTTTAACGGGTTTAGGGCCAAATTATCGGGTCGGTCCGGGTTTAGATAGTGTGACCAAACCCAACCCTATATATTTCGGTCTGGGTTTGGGTTCGGTGTGGGGTTTTTTTCGGGTTTTCGGACGGGTTTTGGGTTTCGGGCAGAATGGACATCCCTATTTGAAGGTGTGCTTCCTCTTTTAATAAGACTCATTGAATCGGGTGGTACTGTAGGTAAGGAGAAGGCCACACTTGTAAATTTGGGGAAAAAGATGGAGGGAGATAGCCCAAACGAATAAATGTTTCTGTTTTGGTTAAATTTTATTAATTGAATAGTTGTAATTATAAAATAATAAAAGTGTTTTAATAACCAGCTGTTGGGTTGACACGTGGAGCAATTAAGGTGCTCGTAAAATCTACCAGCATTAGCGCTGGTAAACAAATTCGGACTTGGGAAATTCTTCCTCTATTGAAAAAGAAAAATCTAGCACTTCTAATTAAAACGGAAATCTTTCTCCTGTTAAAAACGGGAATCACACTTCTAAATTAAAACGGAATCCCTCCTCCAATTAAAAACAGGTTTTTAAAACTTAATTAAAACAATTTGTTGAAAATTAAAATGGGTTTTTAATTAAGACTTGATTAAAACAATTTGTTATGAAATTAAAACGGGTTAGCAAATCGAAAATAAGAATCACGATTTGTTAGAAAAATATATATATATATATATATATATATATATATATTGTTTTTAACAACTTTTTAAAAAAGTCGGTGCCGTATGCACGAGTCTACTTTCTAGTATATTTTTATAAATTTGTTCCTTTAAGTAGTTTTTTCTTTTTCTTTTTCTTTTTCTTTTTAAAATTTTGTGATTTCTTTAATCTTTATGCGTTCCCTTAATTTTGGATTTTATGTATAGGGACATTTTGGAATTATCCTGACTAAAGACAAATAATAGATTCAAACGTAATCTAGAGCATCTCCAATGGGGAGTGTAAACTGTATAGAGTGGAAATTTTACACCCTAGATGTCAAAAAACTCTATCCAATGGGAGTGCTAAACCGTAGGTAATAGACTATTTTAGTTGATATAGAGGGTGGGGAATTTCTCATCTCGCTATCAGTTGATAAATAGCCCGGGCGACACTTGAACACACGTCTGGAAAAAAAAAAATGTTCGGACGTCACTTGGAGTGTCGTCCCTATCTATTTCTAAAGTCATAATTTGAATTTTTTTAACTCAGATGACACGTCCCTCTTTAAAGGCATCTCCAATGGGGGGTGTAAAATTACACCTCCATCTAGACTCCACATAGGTGCCATTAGGATTTTACACCTCTAATTGTATACTATTGTATAGCTTATAAATATCCACAATCTATACTCCCCAATAGAGAAGTGTAAAAAAATTATATTTTAAACTCGGACGTCAAAGTGACGTCCCTTTTTAATTTAAACTAGGACGTCACTTAAAGTGACGTCTGAGTTAAAAAATTACTTTAAAATTAGAAAGGGACGTTACATAATTAAAGTGACGTCCGAAATTGTTTTTATTCGGACGTTAGTTAAAGTGTCGCCCGAGCTATTTATCAACTGATAGCAAGATGGGGAATTCCCCACCTCCTCTATCAATTAATACTCTATTATTTACGGTATACCACCCCCATTGGAATTTTTTTTTTTGATATTTTGAGTGTAAACTTTACACTCTATACAGTTTACACCCTCCATTGGAGATACCCTAACTTCAAATGTCATCCGAGTTTAAAATTGAATCTTTTTACATTTCTCCATTAGAAACAATAGAGAGTGAATATTTATGGATTATACAATAACTTACAATTGGAATTGTAAAATCCTATTGGCACCTAGGTGGAGCCTATGTAGAAGTGTAATTTTACACCCTCCTTGGAGATGCCGTAATCACAATCACTCAAGCCAGTGGCGGAGCTAGGGGATCCCAGGGTACACCCTGGCTCACCCTCAAATTTTGGAAAAAAAAAAGAAAAACTACTATATATATATATATAAGAATAATTATAAAACAATTTATATGAATATTGATTTGTTACCTAACCTACACCTACACATACATCGTACCTAACATACCAAAAACGAAAAAGAAAGCCTCGTCAGTCTCATATCTTCTCACGAATATAATTGTTCTTTATATCTATTTTTCATTAATAGAACAATACTTTTTGTACGAGTTTTATAAACATTTATTGTAATTCTTTGGTAGGAAAAATAAAAAGGAAAAAAAAAGGAGGAAAAAAAACAACACTCACGTCCCAATATTTCATAATATATTTTCATTGGTACATTATCTAAACATTTTATTCCTTGATATTTTTACATATTTATATTGGTTCTATGAATTATATCGGTTAATCGAATCCATGATAATTTATTGTGTTGAATGTGTCTACACTAATTTTGATTGTTTATTGTAATGAAATTAGTTTTGAATCTACTTTAAGACATTGATTGAAATTTTGGAATAGGACGAACACAATTAAAGCAAACGCGTAAGTGAAGACAAAAAGAAATACACTAAAGTCTACCATTTTACAATATTTTTGCCATATTGAGTGGTGACAATTTCATTTTTTCCATTGCCTTGGCTATTTTTCTTATGACAGACCTAAAAATTCATTGCTTTTGTAAATTGTACAGTTTTGAAGTGATTTCCTAGTTAAAGCATATATACGGAATATTTTCTATTTTTAAGTTTTTAATTTTCTAAAGCTAAATGAAATGTTAATTGTAATTTCGAAGATTTAAAAAGAATGACAAATTGAGTGTGTTAGTGTGTATTTTTTGTTAGTTGTGTTGAAGTGGCTAACCCTCACTAATATTCCTAGCTCCGCCACTGACTCAAGCTTGTGATTTTGAATAAAATACAACTTGATGTTTGGCTTTTTGTCAATTCAAAGTTTAAGGACTTCAAAGCTCGTTTAAGAATTATTGAGTTTTATTATTGCATATTTTTGTTATTATTTGCTTCATTCAAACCACGTACTTTTATATAATAATTAAAAACTTAAGGGAACGCTAATCATTGATCAAATTTGCATGGGTCCTTCTTTTTTAATAAAAATTACATTTCTTAAGAAAGAGACAAATAATCGTTAATCAATCAGTTAGTCCACGGATATGAAACATGTGATCAAAGTGCTTTTAAACAAATAGTTTTTCAAAACACATGTTAAAATGATGACATGCACTGATGCAGTGATGCCCCATGTTTGAAGCAACCAATTAAAGAATTCGCGTTCAAGCTATGCTTCATCTGTTTTAGCTATTCCATTATTTTATGTTGCACTTTCATGGTCCTTGAAATCCCTAATTCTTAGGAGCTCCTGCACACCAATATTTATGAGTCCAATATGATTCCTAGATGGGATGTGAAACAAGTTAATTTGCTGGTTTTAGTTTTTACTGAAAAAGTTTGGTCGTCGTTGTTAATATTTCTGATTTATTCCCCTTTTTAAGGTCGCAACACGGCAACACCAGGTCTAGTTGGGTACATTACAAAACCGTGAGAGCTGGAACCAGAAGACCATAGTCCAGAGGCTTGGCACCCACGCATGTCTGAATGTCTGATTGCGCTAGCATCCCCAATTACTTGCTCTTAAAATGTGGCCGGTTAATCCATATGAGGTGGTCCAACTTAATACTGCCCAAGCCCAGGCTCTGTTTAAACTCCTAACAGTTGTTGTTATATTTTGCCATACAAAAATTTCCAAATCCTCTCGACATGAACAAGTCCCTAATATATTTCTGCTATATAATGTAATAAAAATTATTTCTTGTCCTACAAGTCACAACAAATAACCTGATAAAAAATTGTAGTTGAAGTGTCAAATGTAAAACCTATACATATTACATACGACAGACTCACAGACATGAAGAAGTTACGTGCAGAGAAGAGAGAAATGTGAATCACTAATAACAAGATCCATGCACCCGAAAAGATCTATGAAAAGTCGGGCTCATCGGGCTTTTGTAAGGGGCTTACAACACTGACTTTTGATCCATACGATTTACATAAGCCCATCCTGGTGCTTGCTGCTAGCCTTGTTGCATAAACAGCTATGCCTGTTCCTTGTGGGGGGCCAATTGATGTTGGCTCAACTGAATTGCTAATAGGGTTCTCCTTGATTTTGAGTAGGGCTGCATCTTTCATTCTCTTATATCTGCGCCATGCTGCTTGTAAAAAGCATGCAGCCCAAGATCTCCATTGGTGAGAATAGAAACGGAACTTGTGTCTTAGTTGTTTGCTATGGAGCCTACGGAATTGCGATGCTACAAACTTCATGTCCTCTGCAATTAGTGCAAAAGCTTCAACTTCGCCAATAGCCTCAACAGTACGTGTTGATGATGGGAGAACGGCGTTTGGACGTGGATCTAAGGCCCATGTCAACAATTCTTCACCACAAAAGTCACCTGGACCTATTAGAGACAAATTGAAGAATCCAGTACGGCCACCATTTGTAGTGTGGGAATTGAGGTGACCTCGGATAATAAAGAGCATCTCGTTGACAGGGTCGCCTTCACGCACCAGACACGTTCCTTGAGTGCATAGAGCAGGCTTTAGCCTCTCACATATGGCGTCCAACATCCTTTCATCCATCTGATCGAAGAGTGGTACCTGTTTGTTTTGCGACATTGTGAATGTTCATTATAAGATTTTCATGACAATGTCCCTATAGTATAACAAGTTCATTACACAGAAATCTATATATAGTTTACTGGTTGGCTTGGACCTAACCAGTGAAAGATTACTTGAATAGATAGATTGGGACTGGACCTAGCTTTGGGCTCTTACAATCTTCTTTTCAAGTTTTCAACATGAAAAATGCCTACAGCCGGGGCGCTTCCACGCCCTAAGCCGAGCTAGTTGTGCTTAAATAACCGCATATTTTCACAGAACTTCTCATTCTCTCTAAGCTAAAATAAGGTTTCTTGTCCTAAGTTTGAGTAGGGACATATAATTTTGAATTTCTAGAAAAAAACAAACTTATGGATGAAGAAAAAGGTTCTGCATTTTGGTATTAGGCAGCCACGGTCCACGGGTTGGTTTGCTTACTTCGGCACTCGGCCACTTAGGTGGGTTCAGTTAGACACCCGGCCTGTAAAACCCAATTCGGTATCCACCCAAAAGTTGCAGCAGTTCTGAGTTCTGACTACCCAGAACTCAAACACCTTACTACGAAAATGTGGCACCACCTCATCAGGGACTCATTGTAGATGAAATGTTGTCGCCAAGAAGCAGGGCGTCTAAGGTCACAATGCCAGAGAATATATTAATATAAGCTTTAGGACAGCAGTATAGGAGGAAGCAAGGCTTACTCGTCGGACTAGATCAAGACACAGGTGCCGTTTGATATCTCTACGAAGATCCAAAGGAAGATCTTTAAGTAAAGCTTCTTCATCAACTCCTCGGGTTGCTACCCATTTGTACTGATCGTATCTACGTACGCATTGTCTCAGTTCCATAGGTAGCTGCCTATGACGCATCCATTGCTCTGTGTCTGTTCTCCTAATCCTCCATTCTTCTAGTCTTGCCGTCGTGGATTGTAGGTATGTCTGTTGGCACAATGAAACATGGGAAATTAATAATTCTGAATACTTTAACCAAATATGGCTATGACTACCGTGTCCTACAATCCTACCATTTATTTTAAGTCCGAAACAAATCTGCTAAAACCTATAAATTTTTCATGTAGCTAGCTTGACTTGAGGAAGTGGAAGTTGGAATACAATTGAGTAAAGTCATTGACTTACTTGCATATTACCAATGAGCAACGCAAAAATCACCAGCCCTACAATAGCAATGATGATTGCAAAACTTATTTCTCCAACGAAAGTGCTTGTTGAGAGATTCTGTCCTAGAGAACTGCATATTTAATAGAGAAGTAAATTGTAAAAAAACGTTAGGAAGAGTTTCATTTATACATGAGATGTAAATAACAGCTTATAGAACGTACGTCTACCTCAGATTTCTGAGCCCCCACCATAGACAGTAAAAGTACTTGCTGAAGAATGTTGAGGATGTAACATCGAAAGTCACTGCATCAACATATATACCATACTGAAAGTATTTACTACTTGGATTGCATACTGTTGTGATGTTGCTTGATTTAAACCAGGCAATTCTACTAGAGTTATTGATTTTATGGCAGTCAAAGAATCTATCCTGACAAGAGTTGCTCTCAAGCCTGCAGACCTGTCTCCAACATGATTCCTGTCGTTCGATTGATAAGAGGTACCAACATGCTCCTAAAACCTTTTAAAGCAAGGAAAATGTATTGGTTAGCAATCATATATTCAAGTCCCAACTAGGATGAAGCTGAAAAAGAAGTTAATTGATTGATTCTCAGTCAGTATTATATCAGATACAACAAAAGTTTCATTATAATCATGTTTTAGTTTTATCTGTACTTACATGGCTGGCCAACATATATAGCATCAAGTTATAAGCAGCCCCTGCCCATGCTGTTTCCGTAACAATTCCGGTGGCATTGACAATTTTCGATGACAGTGGATATATAAGATACAACCTTGGGAGGTACTGAAAAATGATGCTGAAACGAAGGATGTTTTTTGTATTTGTCATTGTCAAACCCCTCAGGTTCGGTATTATAACCCAAATAAACACCTGCAACATAGGACAAGGTGTTCTTGAAATGTTTAGTATTACAAAAACCTAAGTTATACAACTAACAGTATAGATTGGGCAAGGATATGGATTTTGGACTACTCAAAAAAGAAAATCATGGAGCCATAAAACTAAATTAGCTAACTTCAAGAAAGCCACTAAAAAGCAACACAAATCTGATAAAACATATTGGACACAGTTCACACTAACTTAAGCATAATCCTACACTGCTAGCCCTTCTAAGCTTAACAGGGATCCGTAAAAACAGAATGAATCAGTAGTTAGTTATGTACCTGTGGAAGGGGTAATGCAGCTACAAGATCAACCCAAAAATCCCTGCCTAGGTACCTTGAGGCAATCTTTGAAGTGTCTATCACAAGCTCCCCTCTACCGAATACGCGAGAGGAAGGAGCTACATAAGCTGTTCGAAATCGCATGAATATCTGAAATGAATAAAACACATCGCCAATGGATCGTATAGACATGAGGACTACTTCAACGGGCATCCCTAACTTTATGCACATTTCTTGCCGAGCTTCAGGCAAGTAAAAGAATAAAGGGTCAATGAACAGAGAAATTAAACATGAAACTAAGAAAATTTTGTTCCATCGATTTATGACAGGTCCTTGAGGATCGAATATCTTCCTATTTACTCTCCCATAATCCTCAGAGAAGACTCTTGATAGAACTTTAGTACTCAAAGAAGTTTTCATCTTCCTCATTACTTCTGTTGTTTCAGTCTTCTTAGATGTTGCTTCAATTTTGTTCTTGAGATTACTCGGCTTATCTCCTTTGCTTCTACGTGAACTTTGCAAGTTCAACTCTAAACTGGAATCTGGAAATCTGATGTATAAACCAAATCCAACAACAGATTAATCAGAATTAATTTCGGTTGTAACTCTGCGCAGTAAACTAGTTTTCTACTATTTCTCTCATTTACAAAGACAGTCTAACGAAAGCTAATATAGTCTATACGTTATAAAATAATGACTAGGTAGAATTACTAAAACTAGAACAAAGAGATTAAGATAACTGACCTTACTGATCTTGAGTTACCATAGTCCATTGCACCCAAAAAGTCACAATTGCAAGTTCGATCGATCTTTCATGAATGAAAGTAAAAGATTCATAAGTATCAGAAGATGCATAACCAGAACGTGATCAAATTTGAAAGCCCAGCCATACAAACTAAAAGATCCTTGAACGACTTTTCTTTTTTCATGAATCATGTGAGAATAAAGGTTAGGCATAACATGTGAACAATAAATCTTTTCATCTACTCCAGGAGGTTTGTTATTAATTATTATCAACTTCAACTTTAAGTAGAAATAAAAGACACACAACTATGGCCAATCTCGACTTCACCGTTGATAACATAAAGAAAGAAAATAGAACAGAAAACTTCCAGCTTGCAAAATTATATTCAAAGAGCACTACAAGCTTGAAACTTATACATTTGAAGCTGAACTTACTCTGAAAGACTTGTAACATGCAGTGATTAAACCGATAAATGGATTCACTCGAAAGAAATAAGAAAGATTATTTGAATTGGACATTGATTTCTTTTGCATGCACTGAATAGAAAACAAGTTGACTGCATCAAAGATCAAGTAAATAACACAAACAAATTGTCTAGCTGAAAATGTCTTAGGCTAGAGTACGTGACTTTAGAATACTATATCAAAAATTTATATTAGTGACTGGAAACATATACATAATACAAACAAGTACGCACTACTAAACAAAATATTTCGTTACCTACAAAAAAAAAGTTGTTGCCCCCTGCGCACACGACAAAGTGCCACTCACAAAATTGTTCTCTCTTTTAATCTTTCTCTCCAAGTCTTTTGTTCTTGTTCTTATCAAATGTTAGTAGTGTTAAAATATAGAGGAGTAGCCATTACTGAAAGGGTGGCAAAAATACTTACATTCAAAATAGGCAGGAAGATGAGTCCATTCACCAACAGCAAGGGAATGACTAAATGTCAAATAGGAAGAAGTCCTGTAATTGAATATGCTAAACTTGATGATATATTTGGAAAGAGTTGACTCTGCTAGAGTGCCTAGATGGTCATGTGCAATAATCCTATTCCATGTGTCCATTGAAGGATTTTGGGACCAGCATTGACAGATACAAGTATATAATTCATGGTTGCATTAAGAAAGAGAAATATTTGGTTTGGACTTCGGAGTCGCAAATTAGAATTGCAAAATAAAAAGTTTGTCATGAACTTATGAATTACGATTGACTAATTGTAAATATCTTAAATCCATCTTAGTAGTCCTTCATCAAGTTTGTCCATTTTCCTTTGACGGAGTCTGTTGCCTAGCGTATTTTCTTGTTATTTATCTATTTTCTCCGAATTGGAGTGTTGACTGGATCAATTTTCAGCTACAGAACGAAAACAAGTCATATGACATCGTAACCCACACTCAACTGACTTCAACTCTCAGTCTCACTGTAGGACGGGTCTTTTGCCTAGCCTAAATAATTTCAAGCCGATATGACAAGGTTTGAGGCATTGTAAAACTTTAACTTGGTTTGCACTTGTACTTTCTTTTGCCTTCATCGGGAGTGCTGTTAGTCTTGTTTCTTGGTGCGTTTTGTAGTTAGGGTTATGAGCTGTGGTGTGTTTCCTTCAAACTATTATGGCACGTAAGGACATCAGTAGAATCTAATCAATCTATGACAAGAACAAAACTGCAAAACAAAGTAGCAAACTACTCCGTCAGAAAAGCCATGTTTAGCCTTTAGAGCCCTGCGAGGGAAATGTGCGGGTTTAAATTGGGTGAATACATTTTGTGTACCTTGTGTGTCCTGAGCTTAATCCAGAAATGATACACTCTAAAAATGTTTGAAAGCAACACAAGGAAAATAGGATGAATCTGCAGTATCGTCTGTTTCTTTGAACGTAAAATTTCCATGTCAATTTTATTAAGGAGAATGATCAAGTATCTAGTCAGCAAATAAGTCAACAAAGACTATAACTAATTTCTGTTATGCTAGTGTATAAGTTGTAACTGATTCTGTTATTCTGTTAGCATCTCAAATTCTCTCTTTAATGTCTGTAGAGTATAAATACATTAATGTAAGTTCATTTGGGATTCAAGTTAATGAAATCATTTTATTTTCCATCATCTCATTTCTTTCAAGAATGTTTACATGGTATCAGAACCAAGGTCTTGCGACACCATTAATGGCGGTTGTGAAAGCTTAGTGGTTCTTGTTCTTTAATCATCATCTTCTTCTTCATTGATGTAATTACTCAAATAGTTATCATTCATCAATCTAGTTTCAATCGAAATTCGAGTATTCATCTCAAAACTCAATTTCTTAGTTTATAAATTTTCAAATCTTGATCAATCATTCAAGTTTTCAAATCTCAATCATGGAAAATCAAAATTCTATTGCAATTGAAAAGTTAGTTGCTCAAATTGCGAGTCTTCAAGCTCAACTTTCATCACAAACTGCTCAAATGAGTCAAAACCAACAACCGATTGTTTCCAATCTTGTTCACATTCAAAACATCCAGAACTACATTCCAATGAAACTGAATCGTGAGAATTATCTACCCTGGAAATCCCTTTTCATTCCATTTCTCAAAAGATTCAATCTACTACCTTATATTGATGGTTCATTATCATGTCCATCACAATACATTCTTGATAACGAAGGTGTATCTACAACTACTATCAATCCTCTTCACAGCGAATGGTTGAAAAATGATCAAATGTTACTAATTTGGATCAATGCGACAATATCAGAAAACTTGTTGCCATACATTGTTGGTTTTTCAACTTCAAAAGATCTATGGTGTGCTTTGGAATCGAGGTTTGCTTCTGTATCAAAGGCTCGAATTCATCAGCTCAAAGATAATCTTCAAGTTGTCAAGAAGGGCAGTCTTACAATGTCAGAATATCTACAACATGTGAAACAAATTGCAGATGGCTTAGCTGAAGCTGGAAATATTATATCTGACGGTGATTTGGAATATCATATCTTCAAAGGTTTACCTTCTGATTATGCACCATTCATTACTTCAGTCAAAGTGAGATAAGAACCAGTAACAACTGATGAGCTTCATGGTCTTCTTTTGAGTGAAGAAATATCAGTTGAAGACAGGTCAAAAGGCATTCTATCTGAACCAACAAATCATGCTTTTGCTGCATTCAAACAAGGGTATGAATCAAATTCTGGTTCTAACAACTTTAGTGTTCAAGGACAAAGAGCACAAATGAATGGGCAAAGAGGAAGAGGTGTCTACAATAGTTTCAGAGGAAGGGGTAGAGGTAGAACAAGCAACTACAAGGGCAATAACT
Source organism: Coptis chinensis (assembly GCF_015680905.1). Taxonomy (NCBI): domain Eukaryota; kingdom Viridiplantae; phylum Streptophyta; class Magnoliopsida; order Ranunculales; family Ranunculaceae; genus Coptis; species Coptis chinensis. The sequence goes on from NC_141463.1 coordinate 59,034,943, forward strand.
ATAACCCAAACTACAACAATGCTTCCAGTTCTGCATCAACTACTTCTCAGTCACTACCAATGTCTACTCGACCTCAATGTCAGATATGTGGCAAATATGGGCACCTTGCTCTTGACTGTTATAATAGAATGAATTATGCTTTCTCTGGAAAACATCCACCTGCCAAACTTGCAGCTATGGCCAGCACTTCTTCAGTACCATCAACATTTTATTCTACAGCACCAGCAACATATAGTTCTACACCATACAACAACACCTCCAGTGATAACATATGGCTTGCAGATTCTGGAGCTAGCAATCATATGACTTCGGATCTTTCTAATATATCTCATCATTCTGACTATACTGGTGCTGACAAAGTTATGGTCGGAAATGGGGAAGGTTTGTCTATAACTCATTATGGAAATTCATTATTCAACACCTCTACTAATACCTTTAAGTTAAACAACATCTTGCATGTTCCCAAAATTGCACATAACCTACTTTCAGTACATAAATTTGTCTCGGATAATTTCTGCTCTCTCACTTTTACTCCAACATCTTTCTATGTCAAGGATCTTACCTCCGGGAAGATTCTTTTGCAAGGACCTACTAAGGATAGCCTGTATCCTATTTCTTTTCAAGCATATTCAAGTTCCCGCATACCGCCAACATCTTTTCTCTCTGTTAAAGCTCCTTTCTCTATATGGCACAAAAGGTTGGGGCACCCAGCTCAAGCTACTCTCACCAATGTTCTCAAAATAAACAAACTCTCTCTTGAAGAACAAGCTACATCACATTTCTGCTCATCATGCCAACTGGGCAAAATGCACAAGCTTCCCTTTGTCAGTTCAAAAATAAAGCCAGCCACTCCACTACAGTTGATTCACATAGATCTTTGGGGACCTTCTCCAACTACATCAATGTCTGGTTTCAGATACTATGTTAGTTTAGTGGATGATTGTACTAGATTTTGCTGGTTCTTTCCCATGAGTAATAAATCTCAGTTCACTCTTGTATTTGTTCAATTCAAAATAAATGTTGAAACTCTTCTTAATTGCAAAATTAGATCCATAAGAACAGATTTTGGGGGTGAGTTCATAAGTTCAAAGTTTGATTATTATTTGAAACTCAATGGTATTACACACTATTTCTCTTGCCCCTACACTCCTCAACAAAACGGAGTGGTAGAGAGGAAACATCGTCATATTGTAGAAACCTCAAGAACTCTGATGGCTCAATCTTTCATTCCTATGATATACTGGGTAGAAGTCTTTCAAACTGCAGTTTACTTGATAAATAGATTGCCTTCGGCTAAACTCAACAACATCTCTCCCTTTCAGCTTTTATTCAATCAAAAACCAGATTACAAATTTACAACTTCCTCAAGGTCTATGGCTGTACTTGTTATCCTTGGTTAAAACCATACAATAAGTCCAAACTTGATTTTAAATCTAAACCTTGTGTGTTTATAGGATACCTTGTGTGTTTATGATAACAACCAAAGGTTATAGATGTTTAGATTTATCCACCGAAAAAGTGTATTTGTCTCGACATGTAGTTTTTAATGAAAATGAGTTTCCTTTTCAACAAAGTTCTAGTACAATCACTACTATTCCCAGAGAAACTACTCAAACCCAATTCATCACTCCTCCTGCATAATAAAACAAAATCTTCATCTATTCCACTTCAACAAAATCAGTCTTCCACTACTCTAAAGACTATAGAATCAATTGCTTCACCAAACAAGACTTTGATGTCTCCACTTTCACCTACTTCACCAAATCCAACTTCTCCAAATTCTTATACAAACACACCTCTTACTCATAATACCTCTATAGATCAATCAAATCCTTTACCAGTCACAAACATATCTTCTTCCTCAACAAATCATTCACACAGAAATGTGTCACCCATACCGTTTTCCTTATCAAGTAAGTCACCTTCTTTGCCATGCCAAAATCTCACTACACAAAATCACACCATGACAACAAGATTCAAAAGTGGTATTCTCAAACCTAATCCCAAGTATTCTCTCTCTGCTTCACTGTTATCTCAAGTCCAAAACATTCAATTTACTCCTACTTCCTATACTCAAGCCATAAAGGATAAAGGATGGAGAGAAGCCATGGCTTCTGAATTTAATGCTTTGATTCAAAATGGAACATGGACTTTGGTACCATATACTGGTCAAAACCTTGTTGGAAACAAGTGGGTATTTCGGATAAAATACAAAGCTGATAGTACTCTTGATAAGCTCAAAGCCAGATTAGTTGCAAAGCGCTATCACCAAATGGCAGGTCTTGACTACTCTGAAACCTTCAGTCCAGTAGCAAAGCCTACTACTATAAGGCTTTTTCTTGCTATTGCTTTACAACATGATTGGGAAATAAAGCAACTTGATGTAAGTAATGCTTTTCTCCATGGAACTCTCAAGGAAACTGTCTATATGTCTCAGCCACCTGGCTTCATTGACCCAACCAAACCAAATTTTGTATGTAAACTTCATAAATCTTTGTATGGCCTTAAACAAGCCCCTCGAGCTTGGTATGAAAAGTTTGCTCAAGCTTTATACTCTCTTGGTTTTGTTCCTTCTCATGCTGATAACTCTCTTTTCATTAAACATCACAACAACAATATCACTCTTATTCTTGTATATGTTGATGATATCTTGATTACTGGAAGTTCAAACTCTATCTGTGACTTTATCATTGAGCAACTAAAACTTCCTTTTGCTATGAAAAACTTGGGATCATTGCATTATTTTCTAGGTCTTGAAATTCACAGAAACAAAGACTTCATCTTCTTATGTCAGACCAAATACATATATGACATACTCAAGAAAGCCAAAATGACGGATACCAAACCAATCTCTTCTCCTTCAAAGAAGTACAAAACTTGACTTAACCACTCCTCTCCTTAGTGATCCATCGTAATCTGACATTGGTTGGCTCTTTTTACAATACTTGACATGGACAAGGCCTGACATATCATTTGCTGTTAATAATGTATGTCAACACATGCATGCTCCAAGGGTACAACATTTAACTGCTGTAAAAAGGATCCTTAGATATTTGAAGGGAACTATATCAGAAGGTATTATTTACAAGAAAGGTTCACAGAACATTACAGCTTTCTCTGACTCAGATTGGGCAGGATGTCCTATAGACAGAAGATCTACTACAGGATACTGTGTATACTTTGGCTCAAATTTAATCAGCTGGTGTGCAAAGAAACAACAGACCATTGCTAGATCTTCTACGGAGGCAGAATATAGAGCACTTGCTCACACTGCTGCTGACATTTCATGGATTTGCAAACTCTTAAAGGACATTCAATACACACTGCAGAAACCTCCACTGATACATTGTGATAACATTAGCGCCATTTCTCTCACAAGCAATCCCGTTTTTCATGCTAGGACAAAACATGTGGAAGTCGAATACCACTACATATCGAAACCGGTTCAAGCTAAACCGATCAATGTCAACTATCTCTGCACTCAAGATCAAGTGGCGGATATCTTTTTACAAAAGGTCTTTCTCAATCGATTCAATATACTCAAGATCAAGCTTTCAGTCCAACCATCTCCCTTCAAATCACGAGGGGTATTATTAAGAGAATGATCAAGTATCTAGTCGACAAAATAAGTCAACAAAGACTATAACTAATTTCATTATGCTAGTGTATAAGTTGTAACCGATTCTCATTATTCTCGTTAGCATCTCAAATTCTCTCTTTAATGTCCGTAGAGTATAAATAGATTAATGTAAGTTCATTTGGGATTCAAGTTAATGAAATCATTTTATTTTCCATCATCTCATTTCTTTCAAGAATGTTTACAAATTTGAGCTAGCAAAAAAATTGTTTTGAAGTGGGATATTTCATTGTGATCAAAGGTGTTGCTATCTCCGAATTGTAAAGGTGGGATGTTTCACACAATTCAGATCCTTTCTCAGCAGAGAGAAGTGAGAACAACTACGACTTACCAGCACACTTTGTTTCATTTAAAACTACTATAATCACATCGAGTTTACAGAAAAATCTTTACAAACAAACAAACAAACAGCCATCAAAACGAATGACTGAAAATTGTTTTAAATTTAATATTGAAAATTGATTTGTTGTAAACGACACAAGGGGAAGAAGTGCACCACCACGACATTGAATTTGGAATTTTTAGCTCTAGCTAAATACATCTCCTGAAAGTAGGGGTGTAATACGGGGCGGGGTGGGTCAACCGCGGGTCAAATAGTGATGGGGCGGGGCGGGGCGGGTTAGGGGATACAAATCCAGTGGTCCCCGACGGGGCGGGCGGGGCGGGTTGAAGTGTCATGTCTTAGTACCATCACCCGGCCCGTTGGGTCAACTTACGGGGCGGGTTTTGGGCAGGTCATCTGGGTCGGGTGAAAATTATCATTTTAACCCAATTTCACTAAAAAAAAACTTTCTAATTCTGCAAGTAATATATTTCCAATTCACAGCATAGAGAAAAAATGGAATCAATCAATAAAAAATAAACAAAAATAAAAAAACTTGAATTTGAATCCAAAACCATATTTGTAAATTTGAAACTTATTTATCGTGATTTACCATTTGTAAATTGATTATTTTCCATAGCATGATAAAATGAAGATGGGAGTGAGGATCTATGGTACAAAACAATAAAATATAAACTAAAATAATTCAAAATGAATACAAGGATGAATGATTTATCTTCTCCAAAATTCAAAAGTTGAATTTGAATTTCTGATATTTTCCCAATGTTCAGACTTGAATATGTGAAATTGATATTGAACTCATAAGTTTGTATTTATATCTCTCAAATTTCTACAAAAGTTAAAAGAAATTATAAACAAAATACAAAAATATTAGAGTTAGAGTCTTGAAATTGTGAGGGTCAACGGATTGGGTCAACGGTTTTGACCACCGGTCGCGGGTTAGGCGGCTTGACGGGTCGGATTTGAACATAGAACCTACGCCCATAACCCGACCGCATAAAAACGGTGGCGGGGCGGGGCGGGTCTATTTTCGGGTCGGTGCGGGTTTGGGTGGCGGGTGAATACCGGGTACCCTACCGAATGATGGGTCAACGGTTTTTTTTTACACTCCTACCTGAAAGCAACGTTTTTGCTTCTAAAAGGTGTCACCACCTAACAGTAAATGTTATCATCTTCTACGTTCATACACTCAAAAGGAACGTACTACATTTTCAAGCCATTATTTTGGAATCCACAGACCAAGTACTCTGCCTCCCTCCATCTTATTCAATTTTATGCTCAGGGATAAATAATTTATTGAAAAACTTACATAAGCAGAACAAAGGAAATGAGAGACAATTTTGAACTTATGGTATCTTCAGCCGTTGCTCAAGGGCTGCCTTCGCATTCCTTGACAAAGTAATCGTATGGGCAGACTCACTGAGGAAAGGAGGGTCAAAGCAACCACTAGTTATCAAATAACATAAGCCTGACAGTGGAGGTTTTCAGACGAGTATCTCTTCCCAAGTATAAAATCCAGTATCAACTAGTGGTCATACTGTAAGATCCGAGGCTAGGATACAGTACTAATTCCACAAGAAGAAAACAATAGCCTTAAAATGACATCCGAAATCAACATTAAACACGGGATATAACTGAACTTACTTTCCTTTTAGTTTTAATTTTTTATTTTTACCCTCACAACAACGGGAAATTTTGGACTGGGAAAACGTATGAAGTTTTAATACAGCTGTCTAATCGACCTTGTGATCATTTGATACATTTGAAGCTGAACTTACTCTGAAAGACTTGTAACATGCAGTGATTAAACCGATAAATGGATTCACTCGAAAGAAATAAGAAAGATTATTTGAATTGGACATTGATTTCTTTTGCATGCACTGAATAGAAAACAAGTTGACTGCATCAAAGATCAAGTAAATAACACAAACAAATTGTCTAGCTGAAAATGTCTTAGGCTAGAGTACGTGACTTTAGAATACTATATCAAAAATTTATATTAGTGACTGGAAACATATACATAATACAAACAAGTACGCACTACTAAACAAAATATTTCGTTACCTACAAAAAAAAGTTGTTGCCCCCTGCGCACACGACAAAGTGCCACTCACAAAATTGTTCTCTCTTTTAATCTTTCTCTCCAAGTCTTTTGTTCTTGTTCTTATCAAATGTTAGTAGTGTTAAAATATAGAGGAGTAGCCATTACTGAAAGGGTGGCAAAAATACTTACATTCAAAATAGGCAGGAAGATGAGTCCATTCACCAACAGCAAGGGAATGACTAAATGTCAAATAGGAAGAAGTCCTGTAATTGAATATGCTAAACTTGATGATATATTTGGAAAGAGTTGACTCTGCTAGAGTGCCTAGATGGTCATGTGCAATAATCCTATTCCATGTGTCCATTGAAGGATTTTGGGACCAGCATTGACAGATACAAGTATATAATTCATGGTTGCATTAAGAAAGAGAAATATTTGGTTTGGACTTCGGAGTCGCAAATTAGAATTGCAAAATAAAAAGTTTGTCATGAACTTATGAATTACGATTGACTAATTGTAAATATCTTAAATCCATCTTAGTAGTCCTTCATCAAGTTTGTCCATTTTCCTTTGACGGAGTCTGTTGCCTAGCGTATTTTCTTGTTATTTATCTATTTTCTCCGAATTGGAGTGTTGACTGGATCAATTTTCAGCTACAGAACGAAAACAAGTCATATGACATCGTAACCCACACTCAACTGACTTCAACTCTCAGTCTCACTGTAGGACGGGTCTTTTGCCTAGCCTAAATAATTTCAAGCCGATATGACAAGGTTTGAGGCATTGTAAAACTTTAACTTGGTTTGCACTTGTACTTTCTTTTGCCTTCATCGGGAGTGCTGTTAGTCTTGTTTCTTGGTGCGTTTTGTAGTTAGGGTTATGAGCTGTGGTGTGTTTCCTTCAAACTATTATGGCACGTAAGGACATCAGTAGAATCTAATCAATCTATGACAAGAACAAAACTGCAAAACAAAGTAGCAAACTACTCCGTCAGAAAAGCCATGTTTAGCCTTTAGAGCCCTGCGAGGGAAATGTGCGGGTTTAAATTGGGTGAATACATTTTGTGTACCTTGTGTGTCCTGAGCTTAATCCAGAAATGATACACTCTAAAAATGTTTGAAAGCAACACAAGGAAAATAGGATGAATCTGCAGTATCGTCTGTTTCTTTGAACGTAAAATTTCCATGTCAATTTGAGCTAGCAAAAAAATTGTTTTGAAGTGGGATATTTCATTGTGATCAAAGGTGTTGCTATCTCCGAATTGTAGAGGTGGGATGTTTCACACAATTCAGATCCTTTCTCAGCAGTGAGAAGTGAGAACAGCTACGACTTACCAGCACACTTTGTTTCATTTAAAACTTCTATAATCACATCGAGTTTACAGAAAAATCTTTACAAACAAACAAACAAACAGCCATCAAACGAATGACTGAAAATTGTTTTAAATTTAATATTGATGAAAATTGATTTGTTGTAAACGACACAAGGGGAAGAAGTGCACCACCACGACATTGAATTTGGAATTTTTAGCTCTAGCTAAATACATCTCCTGAAAGCAACGTTTTTGCTTCTAAAAGGTGTCACCACCTAACAGTAAATGTTATCATCTTCTACGTTCATACACTCAAAAGGAACGTACTACATTTTCAAGCCATTATTTTGGAATCCACAGACCAAGTACTCTGCCTCCCTCCATCTTATTCAATTTTATGCTCAGGGATAAATAATTTATTGAAAAACTTACATAAGCAGAACAAAGGAAATGAGAGACAATTTTGAACTTATGGTATCTTCAGCCGTTCCTCAAGGGCTGCCTTCGCATTCCTTGACAAAGTAATCGTATGGGCAGACTCACTGAGGAAAGGAGGGTCAAAGCAACCACTAGTTATCAAATAACATAAGCCTGACAGTGGAGGTTTTCAGACGAGTATCTCTTCCCAAGTATAAAATCCAGTATCAACTAGTGGTCATACTGTAAGATCCGAGGCTAGGATACAGTACTAATTCCACAAGAAGAAAACAATAGCCTTAAAATGACACGGGATATAACTGAACTTACTTTCCTTTTAGTTTTAATTTTTTATTTTTACCCTCACAACACGGGAAATTTTGGACTGGGAAAACGTATGAAGTTTTAATACAGCTGTCTAATCGACCTTGTGATCATTTTAATACAGTATGACCTTAAAATGATAACATTCATATTTGTATTTCCACCAATTGGTGGAAAATGTGTTCCAGTATATGATAACATTCATATTTGTATTTCCACCAATTTTCAAAGCGTCAGAACACATACGGTACAAACAGCTCTCGCAAAGAACAAACAAACGAAATTCAAATCAAAACCATTAAACGTCAAAACCCTTAAAAATCTCCGATCAAACATGCCAAATATAAAAGCCAAGTTACAAACCGTCACCTGTAATTTCATGAATCCGAGTATCCAAACATACATTGGTAGTCTATAATGTCATGGCTAAATAGTAACTCTTCATTCCAAGACTACAGACCGATGACCATCAGTTTAAGTGCAAACCTTCGAGACATCCTCAAGCAGCAAAAGCGTTAAGCTCCAATGGAACCTGTTTGACAACAGCAGTTTTGAGGAAAATTTAAAATGGACAGTACCAATTGAGAGTTCACACACAAATAACCTTTTATGGAATAAAGTTATGATTCAGTAAAGTTTTAACTACTAGGAACAAAAGTCAAAACCACACCTGTGATATCTGAGAACGACTCAGCATTCAAAATTGGCGCCTTGGTGGCCTTGCTTCAGCCATGGTCACTCGAATGTCTCTCCCATCCAAGTCCTGCTCAACAACACCATCATGTTTAGCAAAAAGGATGTATAACAGACTAGAACATAAAAAGAATAACAAGCAAACATAAGATTTTGAATAACTTTTTTGCTTATAAAATGTTTAAGGAAACACATCAAAGCCTCAAGGGGCTGTGCCTCTATGAGGGTTGAGGCTTAAAAAAATGGAAGTACAGAGAATGAGGGAAAATGGGATTTCAATAGAATGAGCTGTTTTGATGCTCAGAACATAACCTAATAGGAAGTTTTTAGTCTTTAAAGAAGTTATCAGGAGTCCAAGAAAATGTGAAATGCATATATATATACACATTTTATATAAGCATGTAAAGAAGCCTCAAGGCCCCAAATCTTAAAAGGCTTAAGTCGCCCTTGTGCCTCGGTGCATTTGGGTTTGTCAATTTGAAAAAACTTAATTTATTGAATTTTGGTATGAGGACCAGCATATATTTAACAAAAAATAAACCATGGTTACAACAATACTCAATTATCATATACATGACAAGGCATTTCAAGAAATAACAAAGAGAAAGAGGTTTGTGTATACTTACAACACCGTTCAACGATGAAATTGCATTATTGACCTCTTCAGAAGAACTGTAGGTAACAAAACCAAAACCCCTTGACCGGCCACTCTCTCTGTCGTAGACCACTTTGGCCTCAAGAACCCTTCCTTGCTCACGGAACAAATTCTCAAGTGCATGGTCATCCACTCCCCATGAAAGGTTACCAACATAGACCCGGTTGGAGTTATCATAGCTCCCACCACCACCACCACCACCAACTCGTGCCCCGCGGTTGAAAGATGAGGTTTCATCCCTGGGTGGAGGTGGTCCTGAATTCACTCTCAATGCCCTTCCATCAAGTTCCTGCCACAATGATAAGGTGGACTCAATTTAAATCAATTATGAAGAAGTTGATCAAGATATTAAATATACATGCACAGGTATGGACAAAAGCAAGCTGAATACTTTCATCATCAAGTAAACAGACTCATAAACTACCATATAAACTTGGATAACTTTTACTAAAATTTCTATGAGAAATCTTACATAACCATTAAATTTCTGCACAGCTGCCTCAACGTCCTCCGCCGTTGACATGACCACAAATCCAAAACCTCTGCTCCTTCCAGTTTGTTTGTCATAGATAACCTGGTAAAAGGGAACCAAGTTAGTCTTACTAACAATGGGTAGAACCTTACACATGTGCAGAAGGGGGAGTCGCACTCCAAATCAAACAACAAGACCCATAAGAATTACTCCAGAGTCACAAAAGTGTCCTACATATAAAAATTTAAAGCACATAAACATACACATATTACATTATAACCCATGTGGTATGGTCAGAACATGAATGGGGACGAAGGGTATGATCCATGCATATTGATATGTATGTTCCATAATCATAATAAAATAAAACTTTTTTTTTGCTTAATTGTTTCCAATTCACCAGCTCTTATATATTTCGAAAGGAGCAAAAAGAACTATAATTAGAACCTTATCTACAACTAACCATATGCTCATTACTCAACATATAAAAGAAAAGAACAACTACGCATACAATAAAAACATTTGACATTTATTCTAAACAAGTAATACAATCTTATCAACAAAACCAAATAACATAAAACCAACCATAAAGATACAATATTTATACCTCAACTTGTTCAACAGTACCAACTTTCTCAAACAACTCGGCAACTTCAGCACTATCAACAGTAAAAGGAAGATTACCAACAAAAATCTTCAAATCAGAAGAGTAATTCCTCTCCCCGCCACCGCCACCAGACACTTCTTCCTCTTGTTGGTCATAAAGGGCTACTTTTGGTAAAACAAAAGTACTACTTCTTTTAGAAGAAGAAGAAAAGGAAATGGGTTTGTTGTTAATAATAGTTCTAAAAGAAAGTGATGGTGAGAAGAATGAGAGAAATGGGTTTAGGGTTTTGGCTGTTGTAGAGACGACTAGGGTTTTAGATGAAGATAGTGAAGGAAGTGTTAGTGAGGAAGCTGCCATTGCCTTTGAAAAATGAAGGGATAAGAAGGAAAATATGGAGCAGTCTCGTTTCTGATAAGGTTTTTGGGAGGGTTTTGGGCCTGTTTATATAAAGAGATATGAATGGATAGGGTTCTGGTACTTAATTGGCCTTGGGATTTGGTGTTATTTACGAAAAATTACATTTGACAGATAGGATTTTTAGATATTTTTTATTATGGGCTTGGGTTAGTTTTGGTCTCATTGCCATCGACTTAGAAAATGGGACGGAGCGGCCAATAATAATATTCTGGGATCAATAGTGTCCGTGTTTTAATATAGGCCATAGGATGAGCTCCTATAAATAATACTTTACCATTAACGTCTCAAGTCTGAACATAAACAGCAATAATATTCTGGGACTGCTTCAAACTGGTGGGACAAGGATTTTTGCTATGTTCACTACTAGTATATATATCATGTCAAAAGATACAACTGAGGAAATTCCCATAAACTGCTTTATATATTAAGCAGATATCCAAAATTTACTGTAGCCAAACACTTGAAGATGGTCAGATAAAAGTTTGAACTATTGCTCTGGTGCAGAAGCAGATTCTCTCAGGCATGACCTCATTATCTCCCCAAGCTTCACACAAGCGTCCAGGCAAAGCTGCATTGCCTATTCATAAGGAAAAAAGAAATATATGCGATCAACAGCATGCATTTTCTACATTAGATACTCATCAACACATAAATACTACTGCAATTTTAGGATGGCGAAGCATGCAATGTTTATTATAGTTCCAAAGAATGTCTATTTGCAGCATCAAATTTACTGTAGCTGAGCAAGTATTTTCATATGCTTGCTATACCTATTAAAAGTAAAGTTTCTATTCCAAGTTTTCACTTGCAGATACGGTTTTCATACTTGAAGTTACAAAATTATAATCAGATGAGGAAAAGTAATAGAAACAATCACATAACTCCAACTGCTGACTTCCTTGAACAAAGAGGATTTCATTCTAATCATTTTAGCTCTTTCAATGATACTGGGCAGAATGCCGAGCTCCATATGTTTGTTGAGTATCTATAGCCAGGGCCTATGATATGCGTGTATCCTCTACGCTTCTCGGGGACAATACCAGTACGTTTTCTAAGTAGATGGTCCTCGTGTTTATGGAGATAAATGCTGTGGCTGACTACATTCACGTCAATGTCTTGGCCCATACAGTTAGCTAGAAACTCAGGAAGATTTAATGGTGCAAGCCTTCGCTTCTACCTTCCACCATTGTGCACGCCAAAAGCCATACATTCTGATCGACCATAGGCAATGTATGGGTGGTTACGGACACGTACTGTGAGGAATACGCTCTTGCCATTTACCTTGGATCACCCCTTGTGATCGACCATAGACAATGTATAGACAGTGTACACCAAAACAAGCGGAGTTCTATGGTAAGTAATTCCAGAGTGAGTGGCTGAACGTGGTGATCGCTCTTGCCTTCCGAACTGTTGTTGAATATTTCTATCTGTCTTTTTAGAATAAGAAAGCTTGCTTATATTCATACTTTAAGCAATAGACCAATTATTTCTATTTGTAAGTAGGTGCTACCGGGTTCCTGCTAGAGTGGGGAATGCGTCTTTTCCTCAAACTCTAGAGAAGGTGTAAAATAAAAGCAGCCCGCCCCCACTTCGTCAACAAGTGGGCAAGGAGCACTTTTGGCGGGGGATGTTGTGAGACATAGGAGGAATTGCATTGATAGGTGAGCAACCCTAACCCCCATATCTTGGAATCAGATCGACCCATAAAAGAAGAAAGAGTCTTCAGGCTCGCAACGAGGCCTCTTCCTGCCTATGCTGCCTTCCTATTAGGCTATGGTATGCCGGAAGAGAGGTGCTAGTTTCTTGCTACTTCTGCACGTGGTACAACCAGATTGCCTTTATTGTTCACCTCAAGAGCATAGATCACCCCTCCGAGAGTCAAGGTATTAAACTGGTTGGTGGAATGCGGGCAGTGTATCTTTCCATCCAATAGAAAAAGCAGGCTCGCTCATCTGTTGGCTTTCTTTCTGGGGCATTTCTTTTTATAAGATCAGAGAGGGAATACCGGGAGGGTAACTACCTTAGCGGGTCACTCAAGTGGTTGGTTGGCTGCTCAATTCGGTCTTTCATGTGGAGCGGTGAACTCTGTCTTAGCGGGTGCTCTTGTCCAATCCCGAATCCTATGCTTGCTGAATGTAGTTCGAAGAAGGGGTTCAAGGCCGGAAGTTGGCTCTACCGACCAATAGGCAGAGGTAGAATGTGCCTAAGGATGCAACTTAAGACAAGCGTGCTTCTGGGCCAGAGTTGTTGGCTGACCCGGACTCCATTCCATCTCTATGCCTCAAATTCATGTTGAGGGAGAAGGAAATGCTTGCTCTGAACGACCGCTTCGTAAAGTAAGTTTCTGCAGTGGAAGTCTGCCTCTCGGATCGGAGTGGGGTTCTCTTTGAAGGTCAGCTAGTACTGGTTGGACCAATTGCTTGCTTCTGTCTCAAATATCACTTGATTGAACTTACCGCCACTCACTCTGGAATTATGGAAGCACCCCCGGGGGATACAGGGAGGGACGGTGAAAGAACCTGTACGGGAAAAAACCTTTAGGAGGGAATGCTAAAGTAGGGGAGGTTTTCTCTTTGCAGGGGATGGGAAAGCAGCACCGCACCTTAAAGTGTAACCCTTTTGAGGAAAGAAAGAAGTATGGGAGACTCATTTGCAAGTGAGAAATTCAGCATTTTTACTAGGGCATTTGACTCAGCAGACGATCTTGCAGACAATGTTGAAGACTACTTCACCAGCTCAGCTATTCGGGAATTCAGGCAGCAAAGTAGCACCTGCGAAGTCAATTAGTGGGGAAGCAGAGCAGAAGATATGATATTAGTGAGTGAGGCACTTTGAGCTCTAGCTCGCCCCTTACCGAAATTTCATAGCTGCCTGCAAGTCGTAGAGTAGTCTAGTAGTAGGCACTTCTAGGCCCCTTCCCCTTTACCACACGCCGGGCACTCACTCTTTGACTAAGGCTTGATAAACAGGGGCTACGGCTTCTTGCAGCTCTTCTGTTTAGTTTCACCAATAGGATCGAAGAATATCGACCAAGAATGAGAGCTTCAATGCGCCTTTATTCATTAGATTAGAAAGGCTTGGTTGCAACGGGTAAGGGCTTACTCCCTTACTAATCAAGTCCAGCCGCTTTGTTAGCTGGCTTCTTCAGGAACCCTTCCTGCCTTGGGAAGAAAGCAAGACGCACCCGCTTCGTCAACAAGTCAACTTCTAGGGGGGACCAGAGGGAGAGACTTCTTTGCAAGAGAGGAGGGGGTCCAGAAAGTGGAGATCCATCGGGACTACACTGACTTTGTTCGAAAGGCCAGTGAATTCATATGCGAAAGACTACACCACGGAAAGGCCAGTAGCAGTGAACAAGGAAATAGGCTCGTTCACTCCGTTCTTCAAGCAAGTCAAGCGTAGAAGAAAAGCAGTAGCGTCTCACTCAACGATAGCTGGATTTCATCTAGGCACGCACCCGCTTAGTTGAAACCTGCAGGGCACTCGATTGCAGGCGAGAGGGAGAGCTGAAACCACTCTCCAGAAGGCGGCAGCTTATTCATTTCTTGGGAAGAAGCCCTGACCGGATAAGAGGGAATTCACCTGTAGAGGAATCTTTTTTTGCGAGGGAGCATTCTTCCTTAGCACAAGCGCTAAGCGATAATAATTCCTTCATTTTTCCATTTCTTATTTCAGATTTCAGCCTATCTATCAATAGAGGATAAAACACTTTTAAAACAAAAATGCAGGACTAATACCCGCTTTCTTGACAGAACAAGAATTTTGGTATTAGTCCTGCAACTTCAACGACTCATATACACTAAAACTGGCGTACACTAAGACCTAAGTCTTAGCCATTTGTGGATGGAACTTCAACAGCAGCTACGTCTAGAGGGAAGTTGTGAGCATTACATTCATGCATAACTTCCATACCAAGGTTAGCGCGGTTGATGATATCTGCCCAAGTGTTAATTACACGACCTTGACTATCAACTACAGATTGGTTGAAATTAAAACCATTTACGTTGAAAGCCATGGTGCTGATACCTAAAGCAGTAAACCAAATACCTACTACAGGCCAAGCAGCTAAGAAGAAGTGTAAAGAACGAGAATTGTTGAAACTAGCATATTGGAAGATAAATCGGCCAAAATAACCATGAGCAGCTACGATATTAAAAGTTTATTCCTCTTGACCAAATCTGTAACCTTCATTAGCAGATTCATTTTCTGTGGTTTCCCTGATCAAACTAGAGGTTACCAAGGAACCATGCATAGCACTGAATAGGGAGCCGCCAAATACACCAGCTACGCCTAACATGTGAAATGGGTGCATAAGGATGTTGTGCTCAGCCTGGAATACAATCATGAAATTGAAAGTACCAGAGATTCCTAGAGGCATACCATCAGAGAAGCTTCCTTGACCAATTGGGCAGATCAAGAAAACAGAGGTAGCAGCTGCCACAGGAGCTGAATATGCAACAGCAATCCAAGGGCACATACCTAAACGGAAACTAAGTTCCCACTCACGACCCATGTAACAAGCTACACCAAGTAAGAAGTGTAGAACAATTAGTTCATAAGGACCGCCATTGTCTAACCATTCATCAACGGACGCTGCCTCCCATATTGGGTAAAGTGCAACCCTATAGCTGCAGAAGTAGGAATAATAGCACCAGAAATGATATTGTTTCCATAAAGTAGAGACCCAGAAATGGGTTCACGAATACCATCAATATCTACTGGAGGAGCAGCAATGAAGGCAATAATAAATACAGAAGTTGCGGTCAATAAAGTAGGGACCATCAAAACACCAAACCATCCAATGTAAAGGCGGTTTTCAGTGCTGGTTACCCAGTTACAGAAGCGACCCCATAGGCTTTGGCTTTCGCGTCTCTCTAAAATTGCAGTCATGGTAAAATCTTGGTTTATTCAATCATCCGTGAATTAAATGCCCTAGTGAGATCATCCTATGCTCCCCCTTCACCAGAACTAAAAGGAACCTCAGAAATAGCTGCAATACGAGGTTTGCCACGTCCATTCTTTGGCCTTAGCTCTGGATGGAGCTTAAAGCATGTAGAACGCAAGTGACCTTCATCCTCTATATAATCACAATATGGTCGAAGCCATCTGGTCGTGGTGATCACTCTTGCCATCTACATCGATGAGGCTACCTACATTGTGTCCCCCATTTCCACATGGCTTAGTGCTAGTATTGTTTTTGCTTCTACATTGTGTACACCAAAACTTTAGTGTCACTAAGACACGTACAGTGAGGAACCTAGTGAATCACTTAGAAAGATTAGTCTGAGAGATTGCAAGGAACTGAGACCAGGATCTCACTGTGTTAATACTTCCCACCTACTTACTACCTAATACTGATGGCTCTTCAAGAGGCAATCCTGTCCCTTCTGGAGCTGGTTGTCCTTACACTATTTTGATGGCCAGTCCATCTTTGGAAAGGTCGCCATGTCTCAACTCTCGTTGCTGAATTCACTGCTCAGGTATGGTCTTCATGCGTTGCATTAGCTAAAACTTGACAAGATTTTCGTCGAGACATAGCTAATCTCCTTCACTGCATCACCTCGGAGAATCATCAAAATTCTTTGGGAGGTTGATGATTTCGATAAGGGACTGCCATAATCATAGTGCTGAATATAGTGCTGATTCTCTAACTAATCATTGCAACAAACTGACGTATCTCTTGTAAATCACCTAGTGTATAACAAAATTTTGTTAGTGGGTAATTATTAATCTGCTCAATGCCATGGGTAGAACTCTATGCTACATGGATACGCCATATTTTAAAAGTAATCCGTGTTGGAATCCACGAGTTCGTGGCAGACACATATTGGATATGATATACCTCAATTTATCATCTTTTGCCGTGTCAGACACTTTATATCCGTGTCGGCGTATCCGTATCAATGTAACTTACAAGAACTAGAATTAAGTGATTAATGTCATTGATCAATGTTGCCCAAATACTCCAAGTATGAGCACCCTTAAAAGGTTTCTGTCCAATACTCCAAGTATAAACACTAGCAATATGTAATAGTAATTTACTAATTTTCCATACCTCGTGAATCTTTGGGGTTGACCATTCCCCTGTGAGGGTTAGTTGAGTAACCTCATTACGAGAAGGCATAGATGTAATCATGAGACTTCCATCTTGGTAGCTTTCTTCTTCTGTTATAGGATCCAGGACAAGGTTCTTCCCAAGACAAGACTACAAAACCAAAGAAGTAAGATAGTGAGTACAAGCAGCAGTGAAAATGAGCAAAAAAGGAAGAAAGGATCGGAAGATAGAATATATGTAAAAGAGGAAACTGAAGATGTTGAAATTCTAAACAAAAATTTATCTCATTGGTAGTAAATGGTATATACTTGACAATACTTTCTGACATGATTCTACAGAGGATCTACAATTCTACCAAGTAATGTTAATATAGATAAGAAAGACATAACAAAGTTACAATAGCACATTTTACTAAGACACCTATACAGTATACTTTCCAAAATTTTGACACAAGTATAGCGCTAGTGTGATCATCAGAATGATGTGCAACAACAGGTGACGTCCACCTCAATAGAACTCGATTAAAGATTACATAAGACATCAAGGTACTACCAAAATTTGTCTCAAAAAATGATAGGGACAACCAAATAATTCATCTTCCTATTCCATTTCAAATCTATGTTAGTGCTTTTGAAAAATTCCAAGTTTTCAAAAATTTATTCTTAAATAGTTGGATGGTTAAAAAAAATTATAAAAAAACAGAAAAGAAAAAAGATCACGCAAAAAGAACGCAATCTTTTACTTCACCACATGCATAGTCAAACCTTTTCAATTAAAAGTACATTCTCCCTTAAATAGTAAATGGCACAAATGCCATTCATCTAAGCTAAATATCACCCATCGTTCGCCTTATCTCCAGAATAAGCCCTGGGTTATCTACGCACTCCACAACTATTGTGTATTATATTATGTATCAGTGTATCACATAGGACTAGCTCAGGTATCGAGCTGACTAAACTATGTGGACTGTGGAGGGAGTTCTAACTCGTATATATGCATGTATAAACCTCATTCTTTAATTTTTAACTCGTATGAAAGCAACCCAAAATGCATTAGAGGCCGTGCCTTGTGGCTTGCCTATTTTTATGACAAACAATTGGAAGAAGATAGCTATTTCTTAGACGCCCAAGGTGTCAGAAGCTTCTTCCCTGGACAATCCTCAAGATGTAAGCATCCAAGATAATACGCTTATCTTTTTGCTCAGTGTATAATAGTTCGACTCTTATTGTTCCGTACGCAATAGCTTAACTTTATGCATCCAAGCATCCCATGTCTCTTTGTACTAGCTTAGATCTTCTAAACTTATACGGTTACTGAGGTCACTACCAATAATTTTGGGAGGGAACACAGACACGAGCAATTGTGTATGAACATCCAAAGGAATTCAATAAATAAGATATAATGTCATGATCTATGAGAGAGTGCACAAAAAGTGGGGAGGGGAAGGGGCTTGTTCACCAAAAGATGGCAAATATACGCAAAAAAAAAAAAAAAAAAAAAACAACAACAGCAACAACAACAACAATAGAACCTGATTTACCAACAAATGAAGATGGAGGGAAGAGAGAAGAAATTTGCAGACAAGCATACCACAGAAACTGAAGTAACTAGATCATACATCATGATCCCTGCATCAGCTAAGGCCAAGCTAGCACATGATATCACCACTGGCAGATCACCTACAACAACATTTTAAAAAACACATTATAAATAGAATCATTATAAATAGAAATTTTCTGACTAGCACAACTATTAACCATTTAGCAACAGGAATCAAGAGCTTATGTTATTAACAAGGAGTACTTCGAAGGTGGTGTATGAAAAGAAAAGGATTATCTGATATAATAATTGTGAGGATGGCATAAACAGGGATAGATGATAGATCCCAGCAGTGACAAACAAAACTTGGGCTTCTTACTCATCAAATATATAGAGGAGAGTAGAAGGCCCAATGAATGAGTGAAGGCAACACTACCCATTGAGATAGAAGTCATATTAGAGTGCAATGATCCAGAGAGGAGAAGGTGCAGTGAAGAAAATACTACCCATCTAGAATGAAATCATATTAGAGTGCAATGATCCTGCAAGCTGCAGGATCCTACAGAATTTTTGAAAGAGACAAATGCCCTAAAACGAAACCCAATATCGAGGATTCAGGATACCTAGAATGAATATAAATTTATAAAATATGGAATCTCGAAATAGCAAGCAGTCCAAAGGCGACTTATTCATTTTTGGTAAACAAGAATGAAAGTGCAAACTTACTGCCACCAGATTCCAACACCAATGCGAAAACATCTACAGTCGTCTTTGGAAAACTCTCCAGCATTACAGCACCCTCCAAAGCTTTATGAAGCATAGAGGAATACTCTTTGTGGTCTGAACCCTGAACATAAAAGGTTTATCACTATCACACCCCAAGTAGCGCATATTAGGAATACCACATTCGTGAAGAGCACAAACCATATACCTGTCCACGAATAGAAGTAGCAAAAGTTGTATAGCTAACATTACAATTTAGGCGACCTATATCACTGTACAGCATAGCTTTCTTACTTTCTCTAGGACCAAACCTGAACAAGTAAGAACAATACATGATGTCAACATTAACTAACTTGGGGGGGGAGCTCTTAGTAAAATTACTTCAAGAAGGAAGAGGATGCCTACACCAGAAGGATAATCTAATAAACTATTTAAGAGGGCTTAAACTACAAACACGGGGATCTCTGCACATCTTTCATAAATACATCATAAAAAGGGTCTCTCTTAGAGATCACCTACGCGGCTAAGCAATTTTGTAGAACTGGCATATGATACTCTAAAATGGATACATAGAATGTTAATACAATTATGACCCAGCCTTCTACTTTTAAGATAATGTAAGTGAAAACCTTTTTTTAGACAGTAAAATGACATCTCATAGCTCATAGCAGAAATTCCATTACAACCAAAGAGAGAGGGTGAATGGGTATATGTCTGGAAACCAAGATATCCTAACTAGGTCGGCAAGCCTTGGCCCATTTATCATGTGTCATCCTAGCTCTTGCTCCCTCATGTAAGTGTCACAATCCAGAATAAAATGCTTTCTTTACTAACAAAGCCCATTGAATATAAACTCCTTGGCCTTGACTCTCTGGGGAGAAGAATTACTAGCTGCTCAATCAAAAAGAGTCATCCTGACCTCAAGGACAATGAGATGAAGATCCATTTCTTTGCCTTCAAAAGTCCTCTTATTTCAGTCCCATAAGACCAATAGAATAGCCTTAGGAATGTGATCTACCAAACCACCAGTCCTTCAAGAATGAAGACGACCAGTCTACTCAGTCTTTAAAGCTTCTTAAATGCCCAAAGGTGGTGTCTAAGGCTGAGTCGAAAGAGGAAGAGTGGAAGTCTCCAAATTTTCCCCCGAGGACAAAGCTCTAGAAGATGACCCACCTCTTGAGTCAACATCTTTCTAAAGGGACGCACATCGAGAATATACATTTCTCTCCTAATCAAGTTATCGATAGGTTGAATAATCTTGTGGAAAGCCGCCTGACAAACAAAATAAACTCTAAGATAAACTGAGTTGCCCCAAATCTTCTTGTGGGGGAGGAAATTTGTGGACTACTGGTTGTTGTTCGGATACTCTGATAAATATTTTTAAACTAATAAAGAATGTCGTAAATACAAATATATCAATTGGACTATGTTTGATTACAAAAAATCCCTAGCAATTAAGTAACGAGAACACTATTAAAGGTCAACATATCAAGGAACAACAAGTGCCTGGAATATCTGGGAATACTAATTCAAAAGCCAAGCCATGACTTTTGTTGCCTATTAATTCTAGAGAATTTATACAGATAACCAAAAGAATAGGAGAAAATAACTTGCATAGCACAATAACTTGCCTATTAATTCTAGAGAATTTTTTCTCTGGTTTCTTTCCTCTTTGTTTCTTTTCACCATTCATGTTGTACGCATAAGGATATCTCATCCTTTTCTGTTTTATTTTTAATATATACACCTTTACCGAGCAAAAAAAAAAAAGCACAACAAGATATAACTACATTTACATGTTTCCTTGTAAGGAATGGTGAAGTACTCACACAGATACTATGACTTTGGTACTCCCAAACTCAACATAAGCAGATCCTGATGCGGCATTTACTGCACCAGTCCTCAGAACTGCCAATTATAAAAACAATGTTAGCCTGGTTACGTTAACAACAAGAAACTAAAGGAAATTATAATATGAATTATGAAGAAAAACATAAAACCTCAGTTACATTTGAACTAACCACGAAACTCAAAAGTTACAGAAGAATACATTTTTTTTTCAGTAACACTTACCTAATATTCACAACGCTTTGATAGTTAAAGGATAGAGAATTAATAAACACAAGTGGACTGCTCAGAAAAGATGCAATTAATTACAGAATTTATCGGTTCAATGAAGTCAAAAGATTCAAGAGGAAATTAAGAAAGAGATAACAATCATAACATCAAGGGTATAAAGGACTTGTGACAATGAACACTAATTCTTACAAGGCCCTTCTGCTTCTCAGCAGCTACAATGTTTTCTCTAAGGGAACATCAAGGAAGCATTTTACATTTTCTAAATCATAGGTACAACTCATACCCTCTATCAACATAAAGATCTTTTAAATATGTCCTGTGTAGTGAAACTGATCTTCTGGGCATCGATGGATCCTGGATCTAAATGCACTCTCCTCTAACCTTTTCATTTTGTCCATGTTATATTCTTCCACAAACAATATAGTCACATAGTGATGAAACAAAAGCTCTGATTAGAAATTAAGTTTGTAAATCTCTCAGCACTGCTATTGTTACTTACGGTGTTTTCTTTAAGAATTTTAAATCCACGCCCTAAGTACAGTGTATGATTGAGCATTCAAGCATAAGTTTTGAATTAGGTACTAGCCAATAAATACCCATCCACACTACCCTCAAGCACTCAAGATGCCACACTTTACTAAAGAGTACTCCTGATTTTAGGGATATTTGCTTTGAAATTGTAAATAAGCTCAGACAATGGTACTGGAGACCTAAGAATACAAGAATGTCGGGAACCTGAACCTTTAAAGGCCTGCTGTATGATCTCATAGACTCCTTTTTTTTTTATTATTCGGTAAAATACATTTCATTCATTCGAGCTTGAAACAATTACACACTACAATTTACATATGATCTTAGGTAGCAAGAAGCTACTAAATCATACCCATACAAACCTCAAAGTACAAAAGAGTCCCAATTGCAAAGTAACCCACTTCTCGAAACCTTGGACACCCATTAGCCCTATCAAACAATACTTCTTTGACCTCTTCCTAACTATCTTCTGAAGTTCCTTCTCCTTATGCTCAAAGATCCCCAAGTTTCTTTCCAAGTTTCCATCCATAACGTCCACATAATAGTGCTTGGAATATGATAAGTTATGATAACTAGCCATTTAGCTTTTCTTGATAAGGGACCCACAATCAATATATCCCAAGGTCTATTGAATGAGAAAAGGAATAAGTTCCAAACATTGGTTGCTTAAGGACGATTTACAAGAAGGCGATCAATGCTAAATGAGTAAATGATCTCAGACTCCAATAGTTCAAGTTCGAGGTCTTGCTAAATTTTGGCCACCATTTTAAGGGAACATCGACATCAAAAATCTAAAATCCTTCTTTTCAATATGACCATATATTCATGTACAGTGGTACTGTGGTTTGAATGATAGTTTGCAGGTCAGTAAGCCCTATTTCAAATTTCTAGTCTTCCATTTAAATAGGAAACAACATATATTTCAAGCCTCAGAGATGAAGCAGAATAGAGGAATCACTGTAAACTATCGGAAAGAATCTATAGATCTAAGCGTCCCTCAGTCGCCCCTTGTTTTATTTTAGTAGCCAAGCTAATCAATTTGGCAAGGGACGGAGCCTGTTAAAATGGTAATCCTCACCCAGAATTAATAGCAAGGACTACGTAAACGGCCTCAATACTGAACGCTACATCATCAATGCTTGAAAAAGAAAAAATATTCTCCCCCCTCCTTTTGATCCACATCTTCATTATCTCAGCTAAGACAATAACAGTATGTTCAGTATCAAATCATTTCAGTTCCCAAAATTTTGAACTTTTGTCTGGGTTTTTGGATATTGACTCCTGGAACCGTAGTGAGACGTCAAAACTTAACGTTACGCCCGAACTCAAATCTCACTGTGGATACCGATGAGATCTACAGTCTAAAGGAGAAATGATGGTATAAGTTTGTAGATGACAACTGCTCACAGTGGTTTGCGGCGGTCCTTCTACCTGTCCGGTAGATGGCGTTGCCTCCATCTTTTAGCCCTAGCCCCTAGCCACACTTCTCTCTCCCAAAACCCCATGTTCTCCCTACACCAATGGAATGCCTTCTGCCCCCTAGCAGCGGTCTTTTCTTGTCCACGGATCAAATACACGGTGCCATTCTGACCACGGAAACTCCACCGCTTGAATCATTTTTAGTGCACCCTCTTCACCCTGATACTTCTTGTCCACTGCCAACACCGTGTTCCACATGGGGTGGCAGGATTTATGCCATCAGACCTAGCAAGACAGATTCTGTGTCCGAAAACAAAAACAATTGTAAGAGCAACTCTTGAATCTGAATAAAGCCGAATATTTGTGAGTTCACCCCTTTTTGGACTCTCTATGGACTTAGACATGTTTATGTTACAAATCCTTCATGTTATTGAATGAATTTGAGTAATGATTCACACCCTTTGAATCCTTCATTGTCAAATTATTCCACATTCATCTTTTGAACAGAATGACATCTGCCTTTGCTGCCTAAACCATCTCCCTATAGGAGCTCTACTCTTTAATATATTTAAACTTTTTGGTGTGCAATAGAATTATTTATCGAATGCGTAGAACGTGAAAAGTTAGAGTATCACTTTGGCTTTTTGAGTTGCTGAATTCTAGCAAGTCTGACACTCCCAAGTGGTTTCGTAGCGGGGCTGATTCCACTTAGAACATCATGAACACTCAAACCTCAACCGTCTTTTCCAAGTGAAGTGATAAGCTATTATTGAAAGAGCATTCTACTCAAAATCATTAATTTGTGTAAAACACTTTCCCACATAGTAGGCAGAATTAAGGCTTGCAACAGATGCTCCTAATGTAGACATGTTTACCTGAAGAATCAAACTATTGTACGAACCAAATGACTGAAACCAACAAACGAGTAGACAAATACACGAAGACCCAAACTTGTAATAGCAACATACAAGAGTTAAATATATGATTCTATGCTACTTCCATTTACTAATCCAGGGAACAAAAATTGAGGATCAACAAGTGAAGGATACCAAAGTAGCCTTTGGGGCAAATCCAATTTAAACATTTTGAAACTCCACAATTACATGACATTTTAGCTTAAACCTCAAGCCCAAAATGCACCAAAAGGACAATTACACCACTCTTAACATAAACCCTTCTAAAACCCCGAATTGTGGGTAAGAAAAGATTTCAATAAAAAACAATAAAAATGAATAAAAAAGAGAGGACTGACATGCTGGTCTGCATTGATGAAAGCCACGAGTATCAGGACGAACCCAATCAACAAGGTCTTTGAACAAGGGCTTTTTGAGACGGTGTTGTTTTTTCAGTGAATAAGTACTAGACTTCCCGGCCATCTCTGCTTCTTCTTTTTTACCTATCTACTTGTTCCCTTCTCTTTTGTCTTTGTTTTCAGGACTAAATGCCGACACATTACAACATCTCGCACATTCTCGGCTGAAACAAGTTTTTGGAATGAAATTATATTTTATTGATAAAAAAAAGTTCCTCATCCACCTTATACCACTGGAATGTTGACCAAGTTTCATAAAATGGAACAACAACGATTGTACACTTTCTAGGTAAAATTGGTTCCTCCTTATGATTATTGATAGAAAATGCTTTATGATTTTACAATTTTTATGCTTGTTATGGCTTTTAAGTGTTTACTCTGTAGAAAGAAAAGTTTGCAAGTCACTCAAAAGTGTTTTTGGTCAGTTGTGGATGGTGGATATACTGCCTCCCCTGAAATGGACATGCCATATTTTGAAACTAATATGTATGGGAGTGTGTGTCAGACACCATGCAGACACATATTTATATGTGATATAGCTCAATTATTGATATTTCACCGCGTGTATCAATATAATTTAGGGGTTGTTTTTTTTTTTTTTTTTTTCAAAGCATTCAGCACCGCTGAACGCTAAGTTTTCAGCCTTCAGCGAAAGGTAAGTTGTTTGTTTTTATAGGAGTCTTCAGCATTCAAAGGTCTAAACCGACTTCAGCATTCTGCGTTTCTTTTCTCACTAAACGCTGAAGAAAGAGTCACTCAAGTTAGGTTTCCACCTCTACCCTTCCATAACTTGATAACCCTCTCTACCCTTCCATAACTTGATAACCCCCACAACGTAATTCTATCATCTTCTCCCACTTTTGGTTGTTGCTCTATAATAACTAGGTATGTAAAAATCGTGTTTTATCAATTTTTTTTTTTTCTAGCAAATACTGATTTCTCTACTCTATTTATCTTTGATTCATTCTTAATATTTGTTGTGTATACCGTTTATATATCTGTTTGTTTTTGTGTTTTTGTTGTTTTTTTTATTGGCAAAGATGTTTTTGTGTTTTTGTTAAGTTCTTTTTATATATCCAGGACCGTTCATAATCAGTAGGAGTTCACGCGGAAAATATTCTCATGATATACACAGATATATATAGCTAGAACAACTAGGTATCTATCAATATTACCACGCGGGTAACTAGCTTATATGATCTACAAGATGACTTGTTAAGGGATTTCGCCATATGATCTACTGGAGTTTGATAGTTTAGACTTCTACCAAATACGTACCTTGAAGTCTTGAACGAATACTCTTAGGTAGTTGAGAAACTCTCCACTAGCTGTAACGAGAAGTTAGAATAAAAGTTCAAAGTAACTTGATTTACAAACTAGAAGTTGGAACTTTCAATCTCGAAGACACCCTAAGAAAAAAGAGCTAGAAACCTTACTCCAAGTGGAGTGCGTTGAAAAAGTGTGTTGATCCAGGATCTGGAATTTGATTTATCAATTTTTGAAGGTGTTGATGATTATGGCCTTTGGATGTCTCAGTGACAAGTTTCACATATGTACTTTGTTCCATTTGAAAATGAGGACAATGGAATTATAGCATAAACTAAGTAGAAACAATAGCGTTTTCCTCCTTTGTGAAGTGAGGATTCAAGCTCGTTACATTGTTGTTTCTACTGCTTTTTTCAATAGCTTGTACAGCCCTTAATCCAATTCAAATTTAGGGAGACACATGTTTCAACAATTGTTTCTTTAAGAGCTAGATGTGTGGGGTCCTAGAAGGGTACGATATAAGGATGCTTGTTGTGATTTCATTAACAGATCGATAGGTATTGTTTGTCATTTCAACCAGGTACTTGTTTCATGAAATATAATATTCTTCAAGCTTTTAACCTGTAAAACCAAGTAGTTCTTGTTTCTACCAAGGGAGTTTTCACATTATTTCTTGGCTCTTGCTTTTATACTGTGCTATACAGCACTGTAGTAAGTAGTACAATCGAAAGTTTAGCAGCCCAAACCAAAGGATCAACAAAGAATTATGAACTTACAAGAAAGCTAGAAAACCACAATAATGAATAAAACTACTCGCGAGATACTTGATGAGAAAATATGCTTTTGCTTTATGCAATTAAATCAATTCTTGATGGGAAAAACGTTCTTGAACTTGTAAGGTTACTGACAATTAGGAGTCAAAATATTGCCACGCGGGTAACTAGCTCATTGACAAATCATATAAGGATATGAATTATCTTGATACAAAAAAGAGAAAAAGGTCATGAGGCCAGGTTCTTCTCTGCTGTCATGAACAATAGATTTATGATCAAGCTTGCAGTGAGTAGATTGTCATGAATTGGAACTATTGTTTCTTCTTAGTGAGTAGATTGTGCAAATATTTGTTTTTATTCAAAACTGCATTCGTCTATGTTTCTATGTATTTTTTTTATTTTATTAGTGGGCATTACTTTAAATTCATTTAAATGGCTAATGAGTGACATTAGGCCGAGGAAAAATTAACTCCAAGAGTTAAGAAAGAGATAAAAAAAAAAAAAAAAAAACTCAGGAAGTGGTTGAGAAATTTGCTCCAAATCTTAGGTTAAAGACTGATGATACGTAGAAAAAATGTTTCATTGAAATGTGTTTGGACGAGGTTAATAATAAAGGCTTTAGTGGAACTTCATTAAAATCAAAGTCATGGACTAAGATTAATGAAAAAATGAGCAAGAATTACAATGTCCAATACACACAAAGGCAACTCAAGAACCAATGTGATTACCTCCGAAAGCAATATGCGGCATGGAGGTTACTATCAAAACGGACGGGACATAGAGTCGATTTTGTTGGAGGTGTCTTTGAATTCCCAGATGAAGTTTGGGACGACTTAATTGAGGTAGAAACTCACATATTTTTGTTCATACAAGTTATATAAGCGTATGCATATTATTTTATTTGTTTAATTTGATTTTTTTTTGCTATAAACAGAAATATCCGTTGACGGGTCAATTCAGGCATGCTCCGTTGATGAATAGGGACTTGTTAAAATCCTTGTTTGAGCCCACCCTAACTTCTGGCGATGAAATGTTTAATCACAAGCATCCAATTCCAATGACGAATCCCCCCAATGATGATGTTGCAAAGGTTCAGAATATTGAAAGTGATGGAGATGAGGATAACCAGATTCACGGAGCTGATTACTTCCCTAATATCACAATTTGTGGAGACTATGATCCTTACACATCACAGGATGTACCCATGGATGACACACAATATAATCTTTCTCATGATATCCCATCTGATAATGAAGAATCTCCTACATATGTACAGAATACTCCAGCAGATGGACCACCTAACCAAAGACAGGTTCCGACTACGTCACGAGCAAAGAGTGATACAAGTAGCTCGCAGCAAAAATGTAAGAGAGATTCGATTGAGCCAGCAGATCCTCTTGTTAAGAGTATTGGGGAGCTTGTGGAGATGGTGAAGACTGAAACCATGGGAGACAAGAAGCTTGTGGATGAAGGCAAGAGTTATATGTTTTGGGTTTGCTGGATGATTCTCTTTATCTTAACTCCTTGGAAGCTCTTTCCCTCCACGCTTCTCATAACAATAAACTTTTGAATCTTCAAGAAAATAGACTTAAGATCCAATTCCAGAAGAATATTACTTCTAGGATGACATAATCTTTGCAAATAATGTGCGTTAATTATTTGGATAACTATCGTATTTACATTTTGTTGACTTGGATTACTGTCATATTATGGTTATTATGACTCAACATTTATGAGTATTTTTGTTGACTTGATTGCTTATGGTTGCTTTAAACTTGTTACTTTGAGGTTAACATTTTATTTATTTATTTATTATTGTTACTAGCAAGATGCACGTGCTCTGCACGCGATGCCAAATAAAACCCACCGAAGTGGGTGAGCATACTTACAATTCACATTACGTGATGCAGTGGAAGCTGTTGACTTGAAGGGAACTCCAATTCTATTTGATTTTCAGACATACGTAAGCAATAGTCGTTAAGTAAAAAAGAAATTGGTTTTTGTGTCCAAAGTTTTGGAAGAGTTATAAAATAATAGCGGCGGTTTTAGAAAGTGAAACGATTTCTTATGTTCCAAGCTTGTTCAGCGTTGAACAAAATGCTACGATATATCAGAAGATTCATGAAAATATGATATGGGTAATTGATAAAATGAGATACCGAGCATTGATTGAAACGTTCCGATATATTAGTATGTCAATGACGAAAACAAAATGGAGTTCGCACAGCCTAACACGACAATAGATATGCTTTTAGACTTTAGAATTCAGACAATTGATCTTGATTTGGTCTCTGGTCTGGGGTGAGGACCTTATTTTGAATGCTTTTTTTGGCTCACAGCGGGTTATGTGGTCTGAGTAATGTTGAGCCAGAGCTTCAGCCTTCAGGAACAATTGTGAAAAAAATAACATTATTTAGATAGCAGTATAGCACCTCATATTCGTATCTTTTTGTACCATTGACGCTTAAATTTGTTGCACCAACTTTGGTTGACGTTAAAATTTGTTGCACCAACTTTGGGCTACTAAGAGAATGATCGCTACTAAGAGAATGATCATTTCAGCAGAAGGGATTGTTTCAAAATAGACAAAATAGAAATGGAGTAAGTATGTCACACTTGAGAATGCGCTCAATTTGCATATAACATGTATAAAGCTCCAAAGATTACAAGTACATGACATCTCTGCTAGATGACGCTCCCACCATTTGGCTTCTGCTCCATATAGCCTCAGATATTTCTTAAACTGACAATATTCTCCACATGACAGTTGAAAAGTGGTTCTCTTTACTAGTAGCCGAGGGTATTCGAATACCTCAAGCATAAGGCCAGGTCGTGTGTGTAATAGTTTACATAAAGCCAGTCAGTATTGCAAACATGTATAAGAGTTTCACCATGTTGAGTAACTATTGCAAAAACATCCTGCAGATTCAAAGATGTTGGAGAAAATGAAATGCCCTGGTTCTCATTAGCCCTACACTCAGCTAAATATCGTTCTATCACTTCAGGGCAGCAATCTTTTTTCAATGTTTTGGCATCAGCTTGCAAAAGAAAATAAAATTGTAAAGACTCTGTTGTGCCTGAAATATGTGCTCTTATTCCATCTTAAATTTGGAGCATCCAACTCAAAGCGGGAATAAGTGAAGAGGCTCCAGGAACTAATTTATTATATGAAAGACTTTGAACTCCTTGTGTGGGATATACTACATATCTCAACAGAGGTTATAGTAAGCGGGTATGCCTGTTAAAGAAACATTATGAATTTCCAAAAGGCCAAGGCGAGGGACAACTACCTTACCAGTTTTGCAAAGTTCCCTGCTGTCAAAGGGGTTGAATATCCATCAATAACAACCTGAAAGGATGAAAAAATATCATCAATATAGAGTTAAGTAGTCAAGACTTGGGAGGTTGGACGGTTGGACCCACAGTGTTGGGATCAAGTCCCGCATTGAAGGGGAAAGGAGATTCAAGGGTTCAGGGAAATAAAGTTGTAAGTATCCAAAAAAAAAAAGGTGTTAACATACACCTTGAGTGCCAGAGTGACTAACCTAAGCCTCTCAAAGCACTACCCTATTAGTAGACAACCTCAAGGTGGAAGATGGACAAAAAGATTGTGCCAAAAACTCAAATACATGTGGTCAAGACCTAGACTTAAAAAGGTTTAAAATAATGTTCATTGATTGTACAAGTTCGAGCAACTACCAAGATATGCACTTATGCACTAATTTAAAAGGCATCGTGCATCTGCGCAAAATATTTACTTCTTAA
This sequence comes from Coptis chinensis, assembly GCF_015680905.1. NCBI lineage: Eukaryota > Viridiplantae > Streptophyta > Magnoliopsida > Ranunculales > Ranunculaceae > Coptis > Coptis chinensis. Next base: position 59,065,326 of record NC_141463.1, read on the forward strand.
GAGCGATTTGTAAAACTATCAAAAAAATAAGTGTTAACAATTTAACATACATCTTGAATACCGTGAGTGACTAACCTAAGCCTCGTGAGCCTTTGCTTTATTAATAGACTACCTCAAGGTGGACAATGGACAGATAAATTGTGCCAAAAACTCACATACATGAGGTCAAGACCTAGACTTACACTGCTAAAAGTTTAATATATGTTTATTTACTGTACATTTTACAGTAATTACCTAGATATGCACTAATTCAATGGGCATTGTGCATCCGCATTTAGTATTTACTTCTTAAGAGCGATTTGTGTAGAGTACCAAATGGCACCACAAGAACGGCTTCAGGATGTGTGATTATGAGAACGTGTAAATTATGAAACAGGTTTTTTTTTAACTTTACATTCCTATATGCTCGCAAGTAAACCTGTTTGATCTATGGCGAACCTGAATGACGGCCTGACTTTTGGATTCGCCAGCAACTGGAGAAAGGTTGAACCATCCCCTTTCTCTATGATGAATTCAATAGTACCTCTTCCTGTAAGCCTTTAGTTATATGAAATGTTAGAATTTCAGGCAAAAATTGGTTAAGAGTCAAGAATACAATTATTGCAGAAGTATACAAGAAACCATAATCTCCCTTTCCTCCACAGCTCCACATGTCTAAGACCTCTGACATTCTAAACCTTGGTCTACCAAAATGAATGTGGTGCCACTAAATAGATACTTTCATAAGATATAAATCATTCTGTAAGAAAATCGGAGGCTTCTGTACCTTGGGTATTTCAGAACTGTTTAGGTAACAAAAGGACAAATCTGAGCCCCGACATTCCAAAATTAGAAAATGTGATCAGTTCTACACACCAACTCCAACAGTACTATCTTGACAGAACTCAAAGACTATCAAGATATGTTGGAGAACAAACACTGTTTAGATAGGCTTGAAACAATTTCGGTATATACGATATTTCTTGAACTTAATAATTACCTCGGACTCACAATAAAACAAATGACTACCTCAGAAAAGCTCCAACTCAAAGAATAGTATCTAGTGAAGATGCAAGACCTGTTGATACTCTGTCTGCATCCTTATCCTTTATATAGTCAAGAAGGCTCTGCAATCCACCCTAGAAAACCAAGAACCGATTAAGAGTTTTTAATTCGTTCTGCAATTAGACTACTTGAGATGCTATATTTATAAGGCCTTAAAGTATATGTATACCAAATAGATAAGTTTTAAAGTTTTGTCATCACACTAAGACACTAAATAACTCCTTCCGTCATCACACTTAAGTTTTAGTGGTAGTGAATTTAGTGTGTCATCACACTAAGCAAGTGTTATACTCTACTAATTGAATTATGGTATATATTAATAAGGCCTTAAAGTATATGGATACTGCATAAACTGAATAAAGTCACTAATACAAACCTCCGTTACAAAGAAAGCATGAAACCCATATGGAACTCTATTTGGGAGCTCAACAACAGCAACAGGATCTGGTGACATTGTTTTTGCATCAATGACATTTACAGAGGATTTTCTCTGCAGAGAAAAAGCAGATGACATTAATGACATTACATACATTAATAAGCAAATGGTGAACTCTCTTTCTTCAACTATAACATGCAAAAACTTCTGTGAGTTAAGATTTTGATTCTTTCACTGTTTTGTTCTAACCTCATCGAATCCATCCACAAACAAACTTCCCTTCAATTTCATAATGATCTAGGTGTGGTCCTTTTCGTGTCATAAATCAAGATAGGGATATCCCAAGCACATAGGGGTATTTTTATATCAGTATATCAACTTGACCTAATCAAGCCAAAAATCATTGTAACGTAGGTGTTTATATATATCACAACTGTGACGATGCAAACACTTATCTAGTTTTTCTAGGTCATCACAACTCATTCAGGCTTATAATATATGTCCACGAGACTATGAATTTCTTAATTAAACAAATTCAGGGGATCCTATTTTCATCTGTAACAGACTATAAGATTCATGGAGATGAACTTTATACAACAACAAAAGAGAAACTTGAATCTCTAGAACAATGTGAACAACATTCCGTATGCGAGCATGTGGATCTTTTTCTAAGGCAAGAAAGGTTATTGATTTAAAGGAAGATACCTCTGTAGTTGCCAATTAAACGCTTCTAATGATAATGATAACATTACTTTGACAGTGTTTTCATGATTACTTACATTTAGGAAGAGAAGTTACCTTGTATTTTCATCATGGACCGAAAAATATTAAGTAGCCATCATCCTCTTCACACTTGACACCCGGCTCATGAGAGACGAAAATAGCTTTAGAACCAAATCTTGCAGGTCCTAAGTCATAGATTCCTCAAATATTTCCTCCAGCCTCTAGCGTTTCTTTTTCAGCCTCCGATTCAGCATGTAGCTCAAATTTGATGATCCCTTTAACCTTTGCAATGTTGTCTAGTATGGTTCCATAGACAAACCTTTGTTTCCTATTCATGCAAAATAAGAGTTGATAAATTGATGTAAAACACAAATGAGTTAATTCAACACAACAGCAAAATGGTCAGAATCTCATGGCTTAAAGTGAAAGCAATTAGATATCCTCCTCAATTTAGAATGAGAAAGTTATCGTAATTGATAATAGATAAATCCAAGTTCCAAAACGAAACTCATGTTCTAATGAATTGAACTTGGTAGTTTGACTGTGGAATTCCTTTGTTTATGTATTTCCGGAATATGAGTGTGTGACTTGTTATAATTGATCTTATTGATAGTATAGACCATCTTGAGAGAGATCAAAATCAAGTGCCTTCCCACTGCTAATCAATGTAAAGAGAATCTTCTTTGCAATTAAACCTTTACTGATTCCCTGCAACCCAATAAACAATTATTACAACGAACACTTAGCAACTAAATGAGGAGAAAGAATAACACTTTTCTGTAAGAAGACCTGTCAGACCTGTGGCTTAAAAATAAACGAAACGAAAGAAATGCAAAAGAATAAGATCTTAACTCAGTTTATAGCTAGTTATTTTTCACACAGAAAGTTGCTATGTCAACTTGGGCATCTCCACAAAAGTCGAAGGTAAAAAAAAACAATCAATTCCTACCGAATCTAAGAAGAGTAGGAGACACATTTTCGTGCTTAATTGAAATTGACTTGGGGTACATGTGCAATAGTGGACAACAAATTTTTTTCTTTGTTCAAATTGTCCTTACTCTGGAAAAAAGTGTTGGATCAACGTTCTCTAAAAAAAAAAGGTTTATGAAGCCTAAATGAGCTATTAGTAACCAAACAAATGTGAGAAGCTCCCTCCTTCCTCTAAGTTGTTGGGCATGAATATTGGACATGCTTCTTCCAACGTAACATAAGATTTCCACCCACACTGCCCAATCCAAGTAGTTGTATAGCAAAGTATAATTGCGTCAAAAGTCTTTGCTTGCTTAAGCTTTTAGTTTAGTCAATTCTTGCAGTCTTATATCTGTAGATAGTTTAAATTGCATGTCAATTGATTATCCTAGCAGGCTCAGAAATCGTAGGCCAAGGATCTCTTTTAAAATCTCTGACACAATAGATGATAGCCTCTGTGAATAATCTTTTTTTTTTTAGTTTTCGTAAACAATTGAATCTGTTGTAGACTTGTAGATGAAATTATCTATGATTAATTTACCAATCAGGTAGCAGCAAAAGAAATTAGGATGTACAGGATTAGTCCAACACTCCATACATCAACCTCAGGACCACAATTCTGTTCAAGGACTTCAACAGCCACATAGTAAGGACTTCTAACTATATAATTCTATTTTAGGACTTCAGCAGCCATATAGTAAGGACTTCTAACTATCTCGGTTAACACCTCACCTATGAGAAATAAAAGATATGTAATTATATAGTAAGAACTATTTTGACATATTTTAGCTCGAGAGGGTATAACTTATTCTCTATGTTACATGGACACTTATTCGATCTCTATGTTACATGGACATGCCATATTTTGAAGAAGAAAAAACCGTGTTGGATACGTATCCACGTGTCCGTGTCGGACACATATTGCATGTGATTTACCTTAGTTTTTTATATTTCGCCATGTCAAACACTTCGCATCCACGTCCGATACGGACACACCTATCTGTGTCTTAGTTTATTCTGATGTAACTTAGCTTATTCTGATGTTCGAACTCCAAAAAGAGCCTAAACGCCTAGTCATGCACCGGGCAGGGTTTATATGTCTTTGTTCTAATATCTAAATGCAATTACCGCATCGCTAAAAATTAAGACTGACCTGAGTATATCATTCGCTCAAATATTTTTCCATAGGTCAGGAATGAAACAGAGACTAACCAATGTAATTAATAAAACTTGGAACTGCATTCGTCAAACACAAAACTTCAAGATTAAGAAAAATGCATCAACAAAACAACAAAATCAATATACATTGAAACGCAAGAGCCTCAGTAACATGTGATAAAGAGAAATGAATGAAATTGGTCTTTACACTTCTAAAGTATTATTTTATAGAGTTATTTGATTACGTTGACAGATAGTTTAAATTATGGATTTGGTAACTCTCATAGAGTTATTACAAACAGGTGAAGGCCGCCCATGCTGTTAAAACTGGTATGGTTCATGTATGCGTCCAAAATTCAGGGTAGTTTATAATCAAATGCCATTTTCATTCACTAATCTCAAGAAATCAGATTTCTTATAGAGGTACAATAACCTACATATGCTCATAGCACATAGTTACTTTATATTATTTAATGCATTTTCATTCACTAACGTAGTAGGTCGTTGACTGAATCACATGCTCATAAATATCATTGTCAACCCCCTTGTGTACAGTGTAATTATTACAACAGATAATCGAGGTGATAGAATACCGTATTAGATTCGGTGCCAGGGAAATATTGCAAAGTTTTCATATAATGTGATTATTACACCATTGTAAAATGATATAATACATCTCTCTAGAAATTCAAGGACATGCAAGTTTCAAGCTCCGGTCATATAGGTATTTGCAACTGAATTATATGGTGGCCAAAAGAACACACACAAATCGATAAATAAATGCAAACACCATTAAAATTATAATAACCAAACTCGTAAATAAGTAAAAAAATAATAATAATAATAAAAATAAATCGTAAATCATATTGTTTCCTTAAATATATAACATAAGGCTGGGAGTTGGTCTATAGAAAACAAAAGATTCTTAAGATATGCTGGAAACTCGTGTATAATGGAATAGCTAGGTTACACTGACACTGACACATGTCCGTATCCGACATGGATACGGAGTGTCTGACACAGCGAAATATAAAAAAATAAGGTATATCACACAGAATATGTGTCCATGTGTGTCTGACACGGACACGTATCCAACACATTATTTTTGAAATATGGTGTGTCCATGTAACATAGTGGAATAGTAGTGCTCTATCTATTTGTTGGGATAACAATTACATAGAAGAAACAAACAGAGAGAGAAAGCAGCGAGAAATTGTGAACCATGGAGATTGCAAATATTTTATTTCCTCCAAAATACAAATGAAATTGCTGCGACGCGGAACCTCTCTCACCAAGTTCAATGATATGTGACAGTAGCGGTCGGAGATTGAAGATGGAGTGAAAGCGGGCAATGAAAAAGGTGAACTTGCACACATGGAGAAAGGAATATTCGAGAACTGTAGAGATAGTACCTCTACATAGTAAAAAGACTAAAATACAAAAACAATCAAGTGTGATTGAGCCATTTAATTATGCTTAAGAAAAAAAAATGAGACTGAAAAACCGGCTACAAAGTACTGCGAGATAAAGAAAAAACACAAAAGTGTTTGTCCTTGATATGAACAGGTTAACTAACAACATCACCGTAGCTCACTTTGGCATTTTCATACTTGTATTGGTCTTGCTTAACACTCAAACTCCTTATATTCTATTTGTGCGTGGCATATTGGCATTAATATTCCATGCTGGGCATTCTTCTTTTTGGCGCTTTGAGCATTTTGTGTGGCAATTTATGTGAACATATTTAAAGATTTATAACACAAACAACACACCTGAGTCTGCAAAATCCATGTCGAGGTGGTATGAAGAAGTTCCCATTTCCCATTCAGTAAATCAGACTTGAGTGTCTTTCACTTGACTCAATGCTTCCAGTTCGTTTGCCATCTATATATTCATATTAACAAACACAAATCCTTAATTATTAATACCCAAAGCCAAATCTCTACATCATTGTAACTGGAAAAGACAAAACAAAACAACTTATTAACCAATTTACCTAATCAATTCGTGTCTTCAGTAGAAGCTAAGCATCAGCACCACCATCAAATAACAAAATTGCTTCAAACAATTTTACTTTTAAGGCTTTAACATCTTTTAGTGAAAGATCAATCATCCTAATCTCATGTTGTATGTAGACTTTGTACCTGTGAAAACAACAAAACTCAAACCCCGGCCCATGCTAAATAAACCAAAAAATAAACAATATTTACCTCAAGAGCAAGCTTGAATCTTCGAAAAATCCTTAGCTCTTTAACAACACGACAAAGCTCCCACCTTGAAAGACTATTCCCTTCTTTATCAACTTGATTCAAACCAAAAGAAGACCCAACATCAGGATTCTCTATTTATGAAATCCTCTTATAAACCCCAGTCCATTTCTGTAATGGTTTTCTTTCATATTTTGGGCATCCAACAACTTATTCAACGGTTATTGTTATGTGGGTTTTGAATGGAAGTTGGGTTAAAATAAAGATGAAGGTAAAGATACACGTGCATTTTAAGTTGCACAGAGAAGGGGAGAGAATCAATTTGATAACACTTGCACAGAATCAAAACCATTACACGTATAAAATAACCGGAATGAGAACTGAACAGTCGGGGAGAGAGACCGGCAACGGTCAAAGGTTTTCACAAAAAGGAGGTCATTTTGTCTCTTGGAGAGGGTGAAGAGAGAGCCGTGAGAAGCTGAAGAGAGAAAGTTTTGAAGAATTGGATTTTTTGTGGGTTGTTGGGAGAGAGAAGAAGAAAAGAGACTGTTGGTTTCTTTGAATTTAATTTAGGTATAAAAGGTAATTATTTGGCAATTAATGAAGATAAGTGACGAACAATTGAATAGGGGCGTATAGTTGATTTTCTACATGAATTTACACATACATCCTTAAGTTACTATATAATTTTAAGAGTATAGATGGTAGTAAAATTTGAAATTACTAAATAGTCCTTCTTAAAAGCATTGAATAATTGATTTTAATATTTTATTAAGGGTATTTCATGGTAGAAAAAAGGCTGGTCCAATTTAAATGTCCATGTTAATTATGGTATACTCTACTAATTGAGATTATTTTAATTAAGGGAAAATGACACCACGACAATGATTATTAGTGTATTTAATCATAATATTCACATGGCTTTTGACAAAGCGTAAGCGTATAAGGCAGAAGATATGCATATCCGCGCTTACTGGGAAATGTACGTACAAGAGCTTCTACATGGAACTTCCACACATATGTTTAACATGCTAAGGTTGAAGAAGCCTGCCTTCATTATGCTATGTGATCACTTTTGGCAAAGGGAGTGGCTTCATGATAGTAAACATATTGATGTAGAAGAAAAAATGACTATGTTTTTAATGACTATTGGTCACAATAAGCGAAATCGATCAATAGTGGATCGATTTCAACATTCAACACAAACCATTAGTAAGTGTTTTCATGAGGTGCTAGTGGCAATGCTCCATTTCTCAAGGGAGATGATAATTGATCCGCGGTTTGACGGGGTTATTCATAAAGGTGGATCTCATTACCAACGCCGTCTTAAGAGAGGACTATTTAAAGGAGCAATTGGAGTTTTGGATGGTACACTAGTAGATGCACACATATTACTTGATAAGCAAATTCCCTTTTGAGGAAGAGGAGGTAAGGATTGTTTCCAAAATGTTCTTGGTGTGTGTGATTTTGATATGAAATTTACTTATGTGATGGCTGGATGGGAAGGGATTGCACATGATGCTCGTGTATTAAATGAGACATTAAGGTGGCCTGAAAAAAATGGATTTCCATTGCCTCCTGAAGGTGCGTATCAAAACAATCTCACTGATCAAATATATATTTTTGGTTTACATATTTATGTGTCTAATTATTGTAGGTATGTATTACTTGTGTGATGCTGCATACACACATACTAGGGGCTTTATGTGTCCTTATAGGAATGTTAGGTATTGGTTGGCAGATTTTAATCGCGGTGGTCGTTCTAAAAACAAAGAGGAGAAGTTTAATCAGGCACATTCTTCGCTAAAAAATGTAATTGAGAGAACATTTGGTGTCTTAAAAGCAAGATTCAAGATATTGAAGAAGATGACTCCATATAGTTTTCGTACACAAGTTCAAATTGTTGTAGCATGCATGGCGATACATAATTTTCTCCGTTACTTGGCTATTGATGATGATGATCGATTGTTCAAGCGATATGAAAAAGAAAATGTGACTATTCCAATGAGGTCTTCAATTAACTCTGACAGACCAGAAGCACCACCAAGTATAAATCACACATTTGGACCCGAGGCACATGAGTACATGATCAATTTGCGTGATCAAATTGCGGAACAATTATTTAGTGAACATATATGATCAAGTTTACAAGAGCCGCACTATGGAGTTACTTGTAATGTCATTTAACTTGGTATTCAGATTTTATAGATGACCTTGTGATTATTGAACTATTATTTATGTTTATATTTTTAATATTTTTTTTTTATCTCATATTACTATATGAGTTTTTTAAGCTTCAAAATGTTGAATAAACAAATGAAACTCTGTCAAATCCATTTTTAAATTTTTTGTTTTACAAGTAATCAAGTTAGTGTTCAAAATAGATTGTAAGGGTAAAAATGTCTAAATGATTTATATTTAGCATTCAGAGTCAGATCATTCTGACAGAAAACAAACATGTTTTTCTGAGTTCGGCATTCAGAATTCAGCATTCAGAAGGTGGGTCATCCAGCATTCAACATTCATAATTCAGAGACTCAAAAAAAAAACGACCCCTTAGTTTAAAGAGAAGTGCTAATATTTCCTTCTTACTTCTTACTTTTTGATATATGAAAAGAAGTTTATTTATGGTATAGACTCTCTTTAACCAACGTCAAGGCAAGTTTCTTGGCACAGGATACAAAACAGAATACAAGAGCCTAGAGCAAGTTTTTGATACCCAAGTTGTCGCCATGCTTGCGCCCCGTGATGTGATTGATGATGATGTCAAATGCCTGGAATGTGGTAACATTGTCTCAGGTGGCAGCCACCAAGTGCCGGCTCCTCTAAGAACATCTTTAATGGTGACACTAATTGAAGACCAAACACCAGATTTTCACACCAAATTCTTGAAAATTTGGTAAAAACCATCTTTAGTGGTGAGACCAAATAAAAAAAACATAAAAAAAACACCAAACCAAACACCAAATCGGCTTCCAATTGGTCTTTGGTTTGATGTTGCATCAAACGTACGACGCGGTGTTCAATAAACCGCGTGGTTTTTCAAACACTGCGTGGGCTTCTTTGGCGTGGTTTTCAGAAAGCAGTGTCAGCTTCAAAATAATGTGGGTTTGAGCTAAACTATACAACTAAGTGTTTCAAAAGCCGTGCAGTGTTACAAACACTGCATGGGCTTTGGGCTTTCTGGCGCGATTTATCCAAAGCACCGTAGTTTGGTGTCGAATCTTTGATGCCCGAGCTGAAGATGTTTGGTGTTTGTTTGGTTTGGTATTTGGTTTGGTCCAAAAATTTGGTGTTTTTGAGGTCTCACCATTAAACATGCCCTAAGTAGCCTAAATAATGTCTTTGTGCACTCCGCTCCTCGGTTCATATGTTGTGCAATTGCTCCCTTCTTCTAGTATTTTTGAACTTGAATGATAACCAACATCCAGGTTAGGTAGCAGAGTGGTAGTATAGGTTTGGGGAATTCCAATCGGAGTGCGAAGGCTAGGATAAGGTTTTGGGAGGAGAAATGGTTGGAGCAGGGACCTTTGTTCGTACTATTTTCTAGACTATTTCAGTTCCCGCTACTAAGAATTGCCATGTTTTTTTTTATTTCTTGCCGTTAGATAATGTGCATATTGCTTGGGATTTAGCAATTCAATTTGTCATATCCTCTTGGGGGGGGGTTGGATGCTATACGCCTATACCTGCTGTGAGACTGAGCAGAGAGTGTCGAGTCTAGTCTCTTTGACCAGAATGGGAGATTCTCTTCTAAATCCTGTTTTGTCCTTTGCTAAAAGACTACACATAATGTCAACCTTATTCCTAATTTTCCTAGTTGAATTAGCCATGTGGAAAAGCCTCATATCAGTTATTATAGTTGGCCTAGAATTGCTATTTGCGCGTCTCCTTGTTGGTTGAGTAGGTAAATTCCCCTTACATTGAGTTGTTGAAAGTCTTAGTAAGCAAGGTCCTTTAAGGTTTAACAAATCATTCTACTGCCCAAGGGCCAAGACTAGCAGTTGAATTAGAAGCTGCTGCTACCGGCTACATGCTATTATTGCTGCCTAATCGTTTGTGATGAGTGCATAGTACACAATTTGTTTGAGGTAAAGAGCCGCTTTTGACAATTCTATCATGCTTGATTAGGTTAGCTTTGGCCGCTTGCCAGGTTATGGTGTCTTGGTGTGATGCTATGCCATATCGGTTTGCTCCACTTGGTCTTGCATGCCTCCGTTGAAATGCTGCGTAAGCAGTTTCATTGGACCTCATAATAGTGTAATACCTATTTGGGGCTACCTTATTGCTTCTGAACTCATTGCTACACATCTTCAGCCTCTCTGGGACAAACTTGCTTCTAAGCTCTCCCCGTGGGCATCTTGATGTCTTTTATGCTGCGGGAGTGCAGCTTATAGATTCAGTTCTAACCAGCTAAGGCATTTATTAAACAGGGTTTAGTAATCATGCGTTAAGCTGTTGTCAGAGAAATTAATAACGTCTGCAGCAGATTCCGAAGCGGCGAAGCAGGTTTAGCTATGGAGATGAAAAGGTGCTCTGTAGCTTGGAATCCATTTTCCGATCAAGAACATAGGGAGGACTAGGAGTTCTTGATGTGGAGACCTAGAAAAGTTCCACATACAATGCAAGGAGTGAAATGCTATTAGTTATTTAACAATATTTCAAGTTTTCATGTTAATCATTGTTTTGTGAATCATTGGAATGGCTGTTTCAAGTCAATAATTAGCTTCATTTTCATATCCGCAGGTGTATTTATTGATGGTGGAGTTGGTGGTGTACCAAATCAACTCTGTTCTTCTTTTCAAAGTCTACTGGTGAGCCTTGTTGAGGACAGACTGGGTTGAATTCTGGATCTGGCTTGACAGGCATAAGCAGTGTGTTCAAGTTCTTGTGTGCCAAATGGTTTCATGCATTGTAGTTTGATGGTTCAGATAAAGGAAGTATGTGGACGCAACAATTATTTGTTTTCCGAGAAAGAAAGAGATCGCATGCTCCATGAATATACTTGATTAAGACTCAGTTGAATATTCTGCTTATAATTATGATTACACATTTGAAGTGTCTGCCCTTGCTGTAAATTCTGCATCATTAGTGACTGACTTGTTATCTCCTAAAATATGAACTGATTGGAGTTGAAGTTTTGTAGCGAAGCACCATTGTCACCTCGGCACCTATCAGTTCTGCCTCCTGGGGGATCAAAATTTTATATAAACAGCTACGGATAACATCACCATTTGTCCAAATACGCAGTTCTGCTGCTGAAGCGTTGCGTGTCACTCTACCATATCCAGCATCAAAGAGAACCTTAGCATGAGGAGTTGTAGAATGATGAGTAGCAGAATTGTTGTCCTGCATCAAAGGATTTTCATCATTCTCGAGATATGCCGCAGTTAGTTGATTAGCTAAATGTGTAATTTGCCTGAGCAAAACTTCCCTAGTATCAGCGCCTTTAACAAACTTGGCCTGATTTTGTTGTGTCCAAATTCCTAACATCAGCAGCAACACCGCATTTCGGCTATTGTACCTTGGAATTTGATCCTCTGAACTGCTTGACACTAGATATTCATCTACCCATTTTAGAAGATCCCGACCAGCGTTATCCATTCGAATTTCCATAGCTTAGCAAACCATGACAATCGAGCCCAAGCAAAATGGGAAAAAATATGTTCAGGAGTTTCACTATGATGAAAACAGTAAACACAAGACATCGCTTTTAAACTGTTTGGTCCTGAGCATATCCCCAGTTGCTAAATGCTAAACCATCCATGTGGCCATGTATAGTTTCCAAAGAAAAGTCTGACATTGAGCTATGAGTACAAGCTTCCGTATCTGTTTTAGAGTGTTAGGGTTGATGGAAGAAGTTGCAAAGCCCAACTGTTCTTTGCCACTAGCTGATAAGCAGATTTGACAGAAAATTGCCCGCCTTTTACCCAGCCAGGATAACCTGTCCTCCATATAGCCTGGTCTCACATTAATAGCCATAATAGTCTCCACAGGAAGAACTAGGAAAGGTTCAGAAGTTTGCCTCTATCCCACACTCAAGCACCCTCTAATAACAGAGAGTACACCATCCAACCACAGTCGCAATCTTCAACGTCAATCCAATCTTCCAACAAAACCGGCTTGTCATTGATAAGTCACCAAGGATCCAAGTACACAGCTACCTTTCAATCAATACCTATTCGCTAGTAAAAGCCTTGTTCTAACACAACTACTTTTAGAAATGCCCCTCTTATATAAAAAAAAAAAAGCATTTGAACATAAATCTTTCCAGTTAGTTTCTTTGATTTTAAGTACTAAGAGTCTAAGAATATTGTATAAGACCTTAACCAAAATGGAGTTGAAATAACACTTTAACACGCTACAACTGACAGTGCCAAATATGAAATGGGATCTAAACACATCAAACATGACAAAAAATTTCCATGAGTCAACACTTCTAGGAGAACAAAATAATAGAATGATTTTATATTATGGATTCGAAATGATAAGTATACAATTGAGTCCTTAAGGCTAGTGTACACATACATGGAATCAGCTATTGCTATCTGAGTGCCAGCTCATAGACCAAGTGTCCTTTTGCTCATACTTCCTAGAACACGTAACAGGAATCGTACACAAGATTCTTCTGAACTTCTGCGTAACTTTTTCTGTCGAAGATTCCTTGGCCTCAAATGGGGCCATTTTGTAGTTCAACTAATAGCACATAATGTCAAGATCCCAGTGGTACTCATCTGTTCATTCTCCATTGCAAAACATATCACCATTTGTCTGAAAAAAAAAGGACAAATCAAGAATCAACATCCAGAAAAAGCTCTTTAGACATTGCTCATGTGCATAGCCACTCTAGAGAAGATTGTAATGCACACAGATCGCCTCCATACATTTGAAAATATGCAAAGACCAGCTGATATCCATATTTTGTAAAGGATATGATCTCCATGCCAATATGCTCAACGTTACATCTAAATTTTCTGTCTCGCATATATAAGAAAAAAATTCAGTTAAACTTGATGACTGTGACCTCATCAAAATGAATAACATCTACCTTTTCTTAAGAGCAGTAAACTATACTTTGGCATTTAGTCATATGAGAGGAAAAGTCATAGGTGCAGAAAAGTTTTTGGAAGAAGAACTTGCACTGCGACAACTTTAGAGGATGCATATCTCTGTATCGAATATGCTTGCCTATCTACAATCTAGACAGACAAAAAAAGGGTCAATGATGTTTAAAACTCCATCTGTACATTGAGCTACGGTATTCTGTGAAGAAATAACTGTTCTGGGTGAGATCGCAGAAGTAGTTTTAGAGACCTTATAAGATGTAGATATAGTTTTTTAGTTTTATCATATGGTTTCACACTTCCCATGAACAAAAACAAAACCCAAGAAAAATTGATGTTAAACTTCAACTCGAACATAATGCCATATTTAAGTGTAGTTGTTTTCAAATATCTACGTACATTTCAAATTCGGTAAAACTAGCAAAGAGAGATAAATAGCATAGTTGGATATCATAGACTCGAAAAAGTATAAAATTACTTGTATGTATAGGATCACCAAGCTAAATCCTTAAATTAAATGAAATAAAATTTTAAAGTCCATAACTCAAATGTTTTTTTTTTGCAGAACAAGAATGAATCCGTGTTGACAAAGAGGTGTGCATGGAAGTACATATGAAAAAAGGAAAAACTAGAGTTTTTAAAAAGGACTACCTGTTTGGTGTTGTGGTGCATGCGTGCTCTGTTTTGAGTTCCTCAAACCTATAATGCGAAAGAGTAGGTCAGCAGCTTGTCATGGTAGATGTTCCCACTAACAAAGCAGGATGTAAAGTACATTTTTTTTTTTCATTGGATTAGTCATCCACGGGTTATATGGTGAGATTGAAATGAGGAAACGGTTACATTCTTAAATCCTGAAGGACTGTTTCCAATATAATCCAGTCACAGAGCAAACTATTGCTCTACACCAAACGAACCTATATCGAGGTCCACAAAATAATATATATTGCCAATGTTATAGAAATATAGTTGCTGAAAAAAAAAGTTTCCCAAGCTTTGACAACCTCCAAGTGGTCACATCATCATTTGCTGCAATGGGTCGTCTCTTGTTTCTGTTAAAACAAAAGCTCACGCTAGAACAATCCAAAATTAAAACAAGGCAAAGTACTTCTCCTTAAACACTAATTCACTAACCTTTAAAAAAGATACAAAGCAGATATATCAAAATAAATTTATTACAATTACAAGCAAAATGTAACAAGGTGAGAAATTAGAAAACAAAATGAAAAATTGCATAAAACTACATATAAATGGTTTTGCTTAAAATCACCCAAAAAAAAAATTACAAGTAGAATAAATAAAATGAAAAGCAGAGAAGGGTAGCTAGCTCATCATACCTTGAGAAGAGTAGGTCAGTTGCGGCTTCTTGTAATATCATTGTTATCAATGATGATCTTTGGGACATGGGAAAGAGTTGATCTCCAGTCCTTTCCTTCTCCAAAGCGCACTCTCAGAATACGGCAATAGTCGATCCGCAAATGCTGAAGCATGGTGAGGTGCTTCAATTCCTCGCGCTCGAAATCAAGGGTTTCACATCTGTAAAGTCCCAAGCTTTGAATTGATGTGAGTTGGTTGAAGCCCTTGGGGAGTGACGAATGCGGTGAAAACAAGATCCTAACAGATTTGAGATTTGGGCCAACTAATGGAAGTGACTTTGAAAAGACACCTACATCGCCGGATAATTCAAGATACTCAAGGAGTGGAGGAAGACGAGGCTGGGACCCTCCAAGTTCTGGACAGTCGTTCATTTCCAGTTTTTTCAACGTGGGAGAAAACACAATGTAGTGCGGTACTTCTTTTAACTTGGGGCAATATTGAATGAGAACTTCACGGAGACGGGGCAACTGGATATCTCCTTCTCCTTGGTTATTACTTGGAACCATCTCCTCGCACTCTTCCAAGTATACACTCAGGTTTTTGCAAGAGGAAAGCGTCAAAGTGACTAGATTGGATGGAGCCTCCAGCCTCCAGCCTCTCCTGCGGGCGATAGCAGCCATTGTTTCCCCTACTAAAAAACGTTCATCAAACCTCTCCTCAATCCTCTAAACATCAACTCCCCTCTCTCTCTCCTATATCTCTCTTTCTTGTTTTTCTCTCTCATTTGGTATGCTGAGGAACATGACTCCCACGCAACAACCATTGCTGTTAGGAGAAACATCTAGCTCCATAGCAGAAAAAGTGGAATTACTTCAAATGAAAATGAGGAATCTTCTTACTTCAACAAAACAAGTGCGATTAGAGTGTCGTAATCCAGAAGAACAGGTTAGTGAACAACTCATGGTTGTAGGAAAGTTATTTGGGGGCTGCCCAATTAACCTAGATGATCTAGGAAAGGAACTGCACCGGCTGTGGCAAACAAGAGGGAAAATAACGCTGGAGCTCGTTACCAAAGAACATGTCCAGATTCTCTTTGAGCAAGAGGATGAACTAAGACATGTCACCACCAATGGCCCCTGGCTTATTCATGGGCACATTCTGTCCATAATGCACTGGGTTAGGTCTCAACATATAGAAGAATATAAATTTGATCTGATCAATTACTGGGTTCAGATATGGGGTTTGCCAAGAGAGTGCATCAACAAGACAAATGTTAACATCATCGGAGAGGTACTGGGGAAGGTAACGGAGGAGGATATATCCTGTCCTATTGAATTCAACCAACCAGTAGCAAGGGTTCGTGTCTTGTTGGATATCAAGGAAAGACTCACTAAGGACTTAACAGTCATGCTTGAAATAGGAGCCTCCGTTCATGTTAAGTTTAAATATGAGAAGCTGGACCTTTTTTGTTACTTCTGTGGGATTATCGGGCATGATCACTATACTTGCCGAATCAGAGCACAACACCGGTATGAGCTGGTGAAATGTGGTGGATCGAGCAAGGATGTAAAACCAAACTTCACAAGCATGATGAAGGCAAACAAGTTTTTTAATGGGATAGCTCACAAGGAAAAGCAGGTATTAACCATCTCAGGACAACCACAACAACCTCGTTTCAACGAGATCCCAGCGCCTGGGTTGGGGAGGTCTCCTGGCCATGGTCGATCATCGGGGACACGTGGCGTCTTAGGGGAAGGCATGTCCAGCATATCATCAAGACAAAATCACAATATAGCCGTTGAAGCCTCTGCCAGAGGGGATCAGAAAATGGGACCATCTGGCTCCACAACGGTTAGAAACGTAGAGGGGCAGAAAGAAGTACACATGGAGGTAGATTCCAGAATATGTAGTTTTGAACCGAATGGGCCACAGCCCAATAGGCAACACGGGCCTAACCCATCCTCTGAAGGTACTGGTTTTATGTCGGGTTCTGGTTCTTGCTCTGGGTCCGACCTTGTGGGTTCTTTGCCCAAGTCCATGGCATCCAAGTTGGATCCCATAGTATGGATACCAAGAACCGAATCAGCCCATAGTCTCCAAATCCACAAGATTTTAATTTGGAGCAGATGGAATCCCTAGACACAACACACCCACCCCGACACCTTACCTTCTCTATAGGGACTCTTTGGAAAACCAACCCGATCTATACCTAGCTAATCTGAAAGATGGTATCCAAGGTCCGGGGGAATGCATCATTGACCACGCCATACTTTTTTCCAAAGACACCGTGTGGTAAGAAAAGATGGTAAAGCCTACAAGCAAATGGTGGTAATGCAAATCCGAGATCTACTAGAAAAGGTAAGGGCAGACCTACTCATAGTGGTACCTCTTCCCCACAAGATCCTGGCTTTAACCTCTCCAGCCCAGATTCAAACAACAAAAGGAAAATCTCACCTCTGGGCTGCACCATGGCTGAGAAAACAAAGAAGCAAGAGGAGATGCTGGGTCGAGGGGTGAGAAACGCCATCAACAGATCTAAGAAGGCTAAGATAGTGGCTGAAGAACTGCGAAGGCAAGGGAAAGGGAAAAGTCTTATTCCAAGGAATGCGCACATCATCTCTTTGTCTAGTGAATCAAATGAGAATAATGGGGACCAGGAGACAAGAATGATCCCATATCAACAAGAGGGGGAGCAGTATGATTCGGATGATAGTGTATCACAGCCCCCACCTCTGGCTATTGATGACTCAGCTTGGCGTAACTACATGGGTAGGAAAACCAGCTGTCAAGGACAAGGCTCTGCTACAGCTCCAGCTCCAGAAGACAGTGATGAGAGTATTTGGGAGCACTATGCTAGGTCAAAAAATAGAACCATGGATATGCCCATCTCGAGTGGATCTACCAGCACAAATATACCAAATACACACCATGCCAAAGCTTCAACAGGGTTCGCGGTGACTGTCCCTACACAGTCACCTTCACCTCAATGACGATCTACGCCTGGAATTGCCGGGGTCTTGGTTCCACCACGGCGATTCAACATATAAAGGACCAGATGGGGGTGTTGGGAGTGGATATTGTGTGCTTATCTGAAACAAAGGTTGATAGAAAAAAGATAGAGATGGTTAGTAAGGTGTTAAAAGCGGGAAGTTGCTTTTGTGTTCCCGCCGATGGCTTAAGGGGGTGGTTTGGCATCATGTGGAAGGATGGAGTGGACACGGAGGTGCTTGGAGCTACTAAGAACCAAATAACAGGTAAAATTTCTAATTACTATAATAAAATTTCTTTCTTTTTCTCCTTTGTATATGGGGACCCTGTTCCTTGTCTTAGAGGAAGGGTCTGGACAGAACTGAGGGACATTGCTCCTTTAGTACTTGGTCCTTGGTGCCTTTTTGGGGATTTTAATGCTATTTCGTGCTTGAATGAAAAAGTGGGGGGACGTAGTAGGTTTACCAAGTATATGATGGAATTTAATAGCCTTATCAATGACTTGGGGTTAGTGGACTTGGGGTTCAAAGGACCAAAATTCACTTGGAATAACAATCGAACCCCAGGTGCTCATGTCCTGGAGAGATTGGATCGGGCTATGGCCACCCCCCAATGGCTGACTTGCTTCCCTCATGCAAGTGTGAGGAATGTAGCAAATGCTTCTTCTGACCACTTGGCCTTGCATATTTCTCTCACAAAGCATGAGGACCAATGCGCTAAACCCTTTAGATTCTTTAATATGTGGCTTTCTGATATTTCTTGCAAACCTTGTATTAAAGAGGCATGGCAATCTGTTATGCATGAGCTGCCAGATAAAAATGTGATTAATAGATTGCATGCTACCAAAGACAATCTGTCCTACTGGAATAAGAATGTCTTTGGAAACATTTTCCACAATATCAAAAAAACTCAAAGAAAGTTGGAAAATGTGTTAACTAAGCCTTTCACTGTGGAGAACCATTATAAAGCTAAGGCCTTAAAAGCCACTTTATTTGAGTGGTATGAGAAGGAAGAATCTTTTTGGAAACAAAAATCCACTGATCAATGGATCAAGGAAGGGGGGAAAGAATACTAGATTTTTTCATCTTTCTACCATATACAGAAGGAGAAAAAATAGAATTGAAAGCATCAAAGACAAGGAGGGCAACTGGCAAGTTGGCAGACTTGATGTGGAAAAGGCTGTCAATGATTATTTTGTTAATATCTTTTCCTCTGACTGCCCTGAGACTAACACCAAGATTATGGATCTCTTTCATCCTGTGATTACTGATAGAGAGAATGAGATTCTCATTGCTATCCCATCTGCTGATGACATTTGGCAAGTGGTGAGAAAGTTTGGGAAGCTTAAGGCTCCTGGGCCTGATGGGTTTCAAGGTGTTTTTTATCATGACTGCTGGGATATTATAGGAGGTTGTATCATTGCTTTTGTTCAAAATTTCTTTATTTATGGTAAATTGAATCCTAGTTTCAATGAAACCTTTATAGCTTTGATCCCTAAAGTGTCTAACCCTGACCACATGTCCAAATTCAGGCCTATTAGCCTGTGCAATTTTAGTTACAAGATCATCTCTAAAATTCTGGCTAATAGGCTGAAATGCCATATTAACAAGATTGTTTCCCCTTTCCAATGAGCCTTTATAAAGGGGAGGAGTATAGGGGATAACATTGGACTGGCTTGTGAGGCCTTCCACCACATGAATAATATGAAAACAAAAAAAAAGGGTTGGATGGCTCTCAAAATGGATATGGCAAAAGCCTATGATAGGGTGGAATGGTCCTTCCTTGATGACATCTTTACTAAACTAGGGTTTAGTGAACCTTGGAGGAACTTGATACTCCAATGCCTTACAACTGTCTCCTTCAAGGTTCTTTTGAATGGGTCCCCCATTGAAAAAATTGTCCCTGAAAGGGGTCTTAGACAGGGAGATCCTTTATCCCCTTTTCTGTTTATTCTGGTTTCTAAGGCATTATCAAGGATGCTTGCACAAGCTGAGGAAAGAGGAGAGATCCAAGGGATTAAGATCAAAAGGAACTCTCCAGCTATCACTCACCTTCTGTATGCAGATGATTTGATTATTTTCTCTAAAGCTACTCCTGAAGATAGCAACCACCTCAAGACTATCTTACAGGATTATTGTGATGCCTTTGGGCAGTTGATTAACTATGACAAATCAAGCATTTTCTTTAGCAGAAATGTTAGATTTCGAGTTAAGTTTAAACAAAAAAGGTTATGGAGAATGAAGATGTTTGAGACTAAGGATAAGTATGTTGGGGTCCCAATCATGCTGTCTAGGAAAAAATCTGAAAATTTCGATTATCTTGTGGATAAGGTGCATGGCAAGATTAAGGGCTGGAAAGCTAAGGTGCTTTCCCAGGCAGGGAGAGCAACCCTTATACAAGCTGTTGCCCAGGCAACCCCTTTGTATGCCATGTCTTCTTACCTTCTTCCAGTCTCCACATGTGACAAGATTGGGTGGGGGCAGCTGTGTAAACCTAAACAAGTGGGTGGTTTAGGGTTTCGCAAAGCTAGAGATATGAACATAGCAATGCTTGCTAAGCTACCTTGGAAGGCTGCTACTGACTTAGAGTCCTTGTGGACTAAGGTCTTTACCAGTATTTACAGTAAAAACTGGATTGGGGATGTGCTCAAACCCCCTGGGACAGCATCCTACTTCTGGAAAGGAGTTCATAAGGTGTTTAACCTTATAAGTGGGGGTCTTATTTGGGCTATTGGGAATGGCCTAACCACTTCAATTCTTCATGATCCCTGGCTTTGCAGAGAGGGTAGACCTATCACCCTCCAAGAATTGGGAGTTGATCACCCAGATCTTGAAAATGCTCATGTAGCTGATTTGTTCCTTCCCAGTGGCAATGGGTGGGATACTGTAAGGCTCAATCATCTATTCCCACCCCTAATCAGCCAACAAATCCAAGAGATAGTGGTGAGACCTATGGGGGCTCAAAAAGATAAGATGATATGGTCTGGGGATGGTAAAGGGGTTTTTACTGTGAGGACTGCATATAAGTTTTTAACACAAAACAGCTGGGAAAGGCAGTCCTCTAGTTTCATCCAAAGAACCATCTCTAGAATATGGAGAACAAGGCTACCAGCCCATATACAACTGTTCATCTGGAAAGTCTATAAAAGAGTCTTACCTATGGGGGATCTTCTCATGGAAAGAAATATGCATGGGGAGTTTGCATGCCCTTTCTGCTGGAGCACCATAGAATTAGATGTACATCTTTTCTTTGGATGTGACTGGATCAGAAGTACTTGGTTTGGTTCACAACTTGGGATCCGTATACAGCTAGATAGTGGTAATACTATCAGAATTTGGTTGGATAAATTCATGACATGGTGCTCTAGTGGAGAGGAGCATATCACTCAAGCAAGAGTATATAGTTGTGTTCTACTTTACCACATCTGGGAAGTTCGAAATGAAGTGAAGTTTGAGCATAAGACCCCAAGCAGAGCAAGGCTCCTGAGGAAAAGTGCTGCTGTCACAAAAAACTGCTGCAAGGCCTTCAGAGAAGCTCCTCCTAACCCTCCTCTTAACCCTCATCATATTAATGGTTTAGATAACTTGTTTCCTGTAATTCCTAGAAGTAGCATCCTGATAAGATTCGATGCTGCTTTCCACAGGGAAACTGGATGTGCGAGTGCTGGATGCATGGCTTAGACTGATGAGGGTGATTTGGTGGGAGCAGCTGTTCGAGTGTTCAAAGCAAAAGGCCCTGAAGAGGCAGAGATGGTGGCGAGTGAAGTTGCTAGGCTACTGGCTTGCTTTCTGGGGAAATATGAATATGTGATCCAAGGGGACTGTGAAGAGATCATACAGTCCCTCAATGGAGGAGGGTGCAAATGGCATCTAAGTGCACTTCTTTTTGCTGTAAAAAAACTTTTCAGTAATCTAGAATCTGTAATGTTCAATTGGGTGAGTTGGACTGTAAATATGGATGCTCATCAGTTAGCTCGATGGGCAATCCACCCGACTACCTATGTCGGATCTACCAAGGTGTATGGCTGAGACAAACTTTGTACCGCTATGGCTTTAAGGCCTTATGGTTAATATATGGAAGGAATATGGTTATCGAAAAAAAAAAGACTAGATTGGATGCGCTTGTCAGCCACTGGGGAAGCTGGAGGCCTGGATACCCAATTATCCTCATTTCTTCCAGATTTTCATGCGGTTGAAGGTTTTTGAGAACACCTTCCATCTTTTCAGCATCATTCATGTCTCGAAATCTTAGAGTTATTCCATGGAGATCCTTCTTCTTCTCAAACTCTACTTCAGCCGCCTCATTCATGTCCCGCACCCGTTCCAATCCGATAATTTCTAAATCTCCTCGCAGAAAATTGAGATGCTTTAGCTCACCTATTTTGCATCCACCATTCACAATGAACTTACTTAATGTTCGGAGGAAGCCCAGTCTACCTATCCCGTGTGGCAAGTAATCCAGAGCAAAAGTTGCAAAGATTTCAAGGTGCCTCAAATTAGATAGCTTCCCAATGCCATCTGGTAGTTTATGGAGTTCATAGCAATTGTTGAGTTACAAGGTTTGTAAATTGTACAAATTGCATACAGTCTCGGGCAACTCTGACAACTTTGTATGCGACAAATTAAGGTATCTTAGATGCAGTAATCTTCCAACTTCATTTGGAAGTTCCACGATGCCTCCACGCCAACTTAAGTCCAATATCCTTAGACATGTCAATTGACAATATAACTCAATCGGAGCCGTATGTGTTAGTCCATCAGGCGTCAAAAACATTCTCAACTTCTTTGCCAAGTAAACTGAGGAATTCTCCAAACCTTGTATTGCTGCTAAATTACGGACTTTGCTTTCATCAAATTTTGTATTGTTTGTCTCCAGAATGCAACATTCACTCTTTGACAGAAATTGTGCAAAATCATGAACAAGATCATGCATCTTGCAACTTGTGATATTGCCATCCAAATCTCTATCAAAATCTTGAAAGAATGACCACATTGCTAGATCATCATAATTATCTTCTCCAAATTTTTCAAGATCTCTACTTCCTTCTGAACCAAGAAAACCTTGTGCCATCCATAACTTCACCAACTCATCCTTCTCTATTTTTGTATCTTTACGCAAGATCACACAATACATAAAACATTGCTTCAAATTTGAGGGCAGAGGGTAATAGCTCAAGAAGAGAGATGGTAAAACATCTTTTTCAACAATTTTCATATTCCAGATTTCACTTGTTAAAACATCGGTCCAATCTTTTTTAGTTTTTTTAAGGCGCATAAGGCTTGCTAAACTCTTGACAGAGAGAGGGACCCCATTGCATTTCTCAGCAATTCGTCTACCAATATCTTCCATTTTCTTAAGATCTTCTTCTCTTCCCTGAAATGTGATGTGTCTAAACAACAACCAGCTATCATCCTTAGACAATCCCCCCAACTTATGGTTTTGGGTAGACCCCATCATATGTGCAACTTTCTCATTACGTGTTGTGATCAAGACTCTACTACCAGAAGCACGACCATCCAGAGCAAGCTTCAAAGGGTTCCATTCATTGGGATCTTCCGTCCAAACATCGTCCAGGACTAACAGAAACCTCTTTCCTCTGATTGACTCGTACAAACGCTTGTGAAGAGCATCCCACCCAACCACGTTTGGGATACTTTTTCCAGCTTGTTCAATAATCTCCTTGGCAAGCCTTGGAAGATCAAACTGCTCAGAGACACACACCCACATCGTCTTCTCAAAGGCTGTCATCACTTTCTCTTCCTTGAGAATTAGTTTCGCAAGTGTCGTCTTGCCGAATCCCCCGGTTCCAACTATGGAGATGACATGGACTAGCATTACTTGGCGACTACTACTCTCCCAAAACAACATCCCCATTATAACTTCTTTATCATGATTTTTTTTTTGATCAGCAAGCGAGGTTGTTTTAGAGGTCCCCTACCCCTTTTCATAAATTTGAAATAGCTTCATTACATTCTGATATAGTCTTTCCCACTAGCATCCTCAAATATAATTTTTTTCATGTCTTCTGAGAATGAGCTAGGGATGACTTCTATAAATCCTACACTAGGCACATTACTAGCTAATGCATCTGCTAGTCTATTACATTCTCTATATACATGCCTAATGTTAAAAAATTCAAAATGTGCTATCATATTACATATATCTTTCATCATATTCCTTGCTTGCCACGGATCTTGATTTCTTTTTTACAAAAGAGACCACATTAGCCCGAATCGATCCAGGCTTCCATTATGTGTTATGCTTCTCTGTTGTGCTAACTTCATTCCTTGCCATATCCCCTATAGCTCAATAAAGCGCAATCTGCTGCGTGTTGTGCTTTTCCCTTTTTGTTGCCACTATTACTTGACTTTCACTTGTTCTTATCAACTGCATTGAACCCCTTTAGTGCCCTGTAGTGTACCATCTGAATTTAGGATGCTAATACTTGGTCCAGCCTTTTCCCACTTACAGTGAATAGTCTTGGGTACAATTGGTTCCACAAACATATTCCACAAGCCCATATATCGTTCTCTTTCCTGTCTGATCTCCATCTTCTTTGTAACTGAGCTCAGTTTAGTCTTTGCATAATTGATAATCTTATTCACCACCTGCTGAGCCAGCTTGTGTTCATTCTCGAAAATCCTCTTATTTCGTTCCTGCCAAACTCCATAGATAAAAGCATTCGTTACCATTTTTAGAGTGTCTTGCTTCAATCCTGTTCCTTTGCAAGTTTCTAGTATCCAGTCCAGTTCCTCTTCCCAACTGCCCAACCATTCTCTAGTATACCCAGCTCTTCTCAACACCTCTGTCCAAGTGTATTGAGCAAAGACACATTCAAAGAAAATGTGTCTTTCGGTTTCCTCCTCGTGCCAGCACATTACACACGTAGTCGAGTCCACCACTCTCTGATTTTTCAACTTTACCAGCGTCTTTAAGCCATCTTTCGGACATCAAGTGATGAATGAGTGTCGTGGTATTTTATGTTTAAACCATACCAGATGGCTCCAAGTTACCTTGAGTTCTTTCTCCCTGATGCCATGATAAGTTTCTTTTAGTTTAAAGCTTCCATCTACAGTGACCGACCAGATGGCTTGATCTGCTCCTCCATGTATACTCACCGTGTCCTCCATTTCCTGAATGATATCGGGCATGTGCATTCTTAATGTTTGCGAAATCTGCCATTCTCCATTTGCCATCATTTTTTCAAGCTTCGCATTCTTGTTCGCGACTGAGTTATAAGCAAAGGCTTGTGAGTAGTATGATTTCAGTACGCCTGCTAGATGCCATGGATCTATCCACAGATTAATGCTTTTCCCATCTCCGACTTGATATCTTGCTATATATTCTGCATCCTTTCTTCCCTTCATAATCTGCCTCCAGCTGTAAGAACAATCATTCGGAGTTTTCATTTCCCAGAAGTTCTTATTCTTGATAATGTGTTTTCTCACCCACCTAACCCATAATGTCTCCTTGTTGCTAATAATGTTCCAGATGTGTTTCAGATTCGCAGCCTTGTTTATTGTTTCCACGTCTCTTATAGCCAGTCCTTCTTCATAAGGGTAACATAAATACCTCCACCCAATTAGAGCATGTGATGTCATACAATCTGGTCCTGTCCATAGGAAGTTTCTGAATATCCTTTGAACCTCTTCAATAATACTTTGTGGGAGCACGAATGAAGAAATCCAATATATACTCATATTGTTCAGTACAGCTTTGATGAGTTGTAGACGTCCTGCATATGATAAGCTTTTGCCTTTCCAACTTTGAATTCTTTTCTCCACCTTGTCCACCAACGACAAACAGTTTGCATATGATAGCCTTGTAGTGATCAATGGCAGCCCCAGATATTTGACAGGTAGTTCCCCTCTTGAGAATTGAATAATATCCTTGACTCTTGTACTTAACTCATCATCCATTCCAGCAAAAAATATCTGGCTTTTCTGTATATTCACTTCCAGCCCAGAACAGTTCTTGAAGCTCCTCAGGTTATCCTTGAGACTTTGTGCTGTCTTTACATCTCCATGCATGAACGCCATAAGGTCATCTGCAAATGACAAGTGAGTAATGATAGGTTCATTGCATTTATGGTGTAGTGTGTATGTACCATCCCTTACAGACTGCATCATCAAATCTGAAAATAACTCCATCACCAGGACGAATAGATAAGGTGAAATGGGATCACCTTGTCTAATGCCTCTCTTGCTTCTGAAATATCCATATGGCGTACCATTCACCATTATAGCAAATGTTGGTGTCCTTATGCATTCTGATATCCACCCCAGAAACCTCTCTGGCAGACCTATTCGTCTCAGTGAGTATTCAACTGCCTCCCACCTAACTGAGTCATATGCTTTCTTAAGATCCACCTTTGCAGCACATCTTGGTGGTTTAGTGTTTCTATGATAATTGTGTACCAGTTCATGAGACAAGAGGATGTTGTCTTGAATACTTCTTCCCGGAATGAATGCTGATTGGTTCTGAGCCACCACTTCCTTCATGAATCCTCGCATTCTCCTTGTCATGACCTTAGAAATGCATTTATACAGTACGTTACAGCAGGCTATGGGTCTGTAATCTCCTAATGACAGTGGGGTTGGCGTCTTAGGCACCAGAGTGATGCAAGTAGCATTAACCTCTCTTAGCATTCTAGAAGATCTAAAGAAGTTTTGCACTGCCCTCACAAAATCGTTACCAGTTATTCTCCATGTCGCTTTGAAGAACAGAGATGAAAAGCCATCATTACCTGGAGCCTTGTCTACATCTACATCTGCCAAAGCTTCTATGATCTCATCTCTTGACACTTGTGCTTCAAGTCTCATCTTTGTTTCATCACTAAGAATCTGTCTCGGTCTAATGTTCTCAAACTGTGTGAAGTCCAGTTCCTCGACATTCGCTGGTGCATATATTTGTTTGTAGAAGTTTACACATTCTTCCCCAATACAATCCATATCCTCAACAATCTGCCCATGTTCATCAAGTATGCAGGTTATTTTATTTCTTGCTCTCCTCGCCTTTACAGAATCGAAGAAGTATTTAGTGTTGTCATCCCCAAGACATATAACCTGATCCCTTGATTTCTGCTTGTAGACATCCTCCTCACTCTTGGCTGCTTTAACATATTCCCCTGCTATTTTCCTTTCAGCTGCCATCAGTTTTGTACTCATCGGATCTGCCTGCATTTTAACTTGTATTTCCTCCATCTCGACCTTAGTCTCTTGTGCCCTTGTTCTAACATTCCCAATATTATTTCTATTCCACTCTATCAATTCGTGTTTTAATTTCTTCATGAATGTGTACATTGGGTTTCCTACCACTTCTCTATCCCATGCCTTTTGTACTACACCCATGAAACCCTCCTCCTCTACCCAGAAGTTGAAGAATCGAAATGACTTCTTGCTTTGTGTCTTCTGGTTTATCATGTATGTGATCATTGGTGAATGGTCAGAAGTAGTGCCTGGTGTAAGAAACTCTGTTTCAACCTCTGCATATTCATTCATCCATGCTGCATTAACCATCACTCTATCTAGTTTTCTCCATCTCCTTGTTTTCTGTTTATTGTTCCATGTGAGAAAGCTACCTTTATACTTCATGTCCACTAATCCTGCCATTGTGACACAATCCTGTAAGTCTGCAAAGTGGTGCGGTCTAGTTGGAGTGCCTCCCACTCTTTCCTGTGAATTTAATATAGAGTTAAAGTCACCCATAATAATCCAAGGGGTCGTAACTCTGAATGCCATCTCCACCAGCTTGTCCCACAAATCCCTTCTTTGCCGCATTTTATCGATTTCTTGCATATACCATAGTCACTAGGAATTTATCTCCATTATTCAATGTTGCCTCAGCTGTTATCTGTTGCATTTCTCTTTCTCTGATGATCATATTACACTCACTCGGTTCCCAAAGATGACCATATCTTTCCCAAATTCGCTTGATGCATAATTGTGCTCTACGAGCCACCCTGGACAACATTTATTCATTACCCCATTCAAATTCTTCTCTTGAACTTTCGTTTCTACTATCCCCATTACTGCCAGTTTATACTTCTTTATTAGATTTCTAATTTCTACTTGCTTAAACCCTCTATTTATTCCCTTCATATTCCAGCATCCAAGATTTATCATCATTAAAGGTTAAAAGAGTTTCCTTCCCGCAGGTGACTAAATCTGTTTTGTGTCACCCCCTTGCTGTTATTGCTGTGGCTTGAATTTCCACTAGTTGAGAATCTTCCTGGCTTTATTGGAATGCTCTTCTTCCCTCCCATGGTTTCTCCTTTTGTATTGCTATGAGTATGTGCGTCTCCTTTCTCATTAGTTTTCTGCTGTGTTTCTGTATCCTTTTTCTGCTGTGTTTCTGTATCATTGATCCCAGAATCCACTTTTTCTTTTCCCTTTTGTTTTAGTTTACCTCATATGTATACATTTACATTCTCATATCCTTGCTTATCTGTTTTGCACAATTGCTTTCGAGCTCGATGCTTTTTTCCTGGTGATTCCCATTCTGTTTCTTTGTCAATAACTTGGACTTCTTGAACATCAGCCTCCTCACTTGTTTCCGCTGATTTCATCTCCACTCTTGTGTCCTTAACCATACTGCATTTCTAGGATCTTTCACGATCTTAGAGTTTTTTGGGCATCTAGAGTCATTGTGTCCAAAGACATCACACTGTGAGCATCTAGCTGGCTTCCAGTTATACTCAAATTCTATTCCCAATCTTCTTCTGTCATCAATCACAATAGGTACTCCCTCTGGGTACTTGCATTTCGTATCTATTTCCACACACACTCTGGCATATGTAGTTCTTGCTTTTTGCTTAGTTAGCCTATCCACGAAAATAGGATTCCCAATTGCGCTCGCAACTTGACTGAATCCCTCTTTGTTCCACATCTCCATAGGTAGCCTCTTGATAACTACCCAAATTGGGATTGTTTTTAGCTCATACTCCACAAACAGCTTCCACGGCCTAATCACAAATAATTGGCTCGCTATGTGAAATCATCCCATATCCAGGACTGCTTGTCTATCCTCTTCCTTCTCAAACCTAAATGTGAACATTTTATCACCATGAGTGCTCATGGTGAAGTTCTTGATGTTCCATGTTCTTGAAACAGTCTCTTTCACAAATGTGTACCCTAACCTCCTTCCCACAAAATGCCCAACCACCAAGTCTTCAAACTTCTTATTCAAACTTGCAAAATGTGAGCTCTTAACATGAATTATCGGTTTCCCATCTGCCATAGTTGGGGGGATAAAAGAAAGAGTCTCCTTCCCTACTGACTTTCTTCCCAACATCTCAGCCTATGTTCCATTGTGATTTACTGTGCTACCATTTATCCCCATTGCTTTCTTTTCAGTTCCATTCATGTTCATCCCAACATATTGTTCATTCTGTACTTCCAGCTGTTCTCCTGACTTCTTCAGATCTGTATCATCTTCCACCAAAATTTTCGAGTTCGTATCATTCAGATCCAATTTTTTCGGCCTCACTATTTTGGGTATATCATCACTGACTTCGCTAATCACTTGCCTGACTATACACCCTCCATCATCTCCTACTTCAGTAATACTTTTGCCCCCATTTGTTAATCCTTCCGATTTTTGTGGATCTTAGATTCCTTTTGGTTCTTCTTCGTTTCCAGAGTGTTCTGCCTCTTGGATATCTCCAGCAGCTTTCAACAGTGCTTGGGCCTCTATTATAAGGTCTGCTTTTGTTTTACTAGAGGTAACGCTCTCGGGTAATTCCTGTTGCTTCAGTTCACCACCAAAATCCTTTGCCAGCTTCTTTTTGTATCTCTCAATCGATCCCTCTCCAAACTTTGACTTAAACTGGGTTTCAAAACATTCAACCTCTGAATCTGACTCTCCTGATGATCCTATATCACTATTCCCAGTTGGTGTGCTGGGTTTGGCTCTCGAATTCTCATTCAAACCTTGTGTTTTTTTTATGTTTTTCCATAACTTACTTCTTCTTTATCATGATCACGACCATATACCTCTGATACATTGATAAGGGAGCTGGTTAGTTGTCGAGGTCTATCAGGGCTTTGCCTTGCAATGAGGTGGTATTTATTCTTCTCTTCCACAATCACATCCAGTGACTCTCTCACTTCTTTTATCCTATGACCAATATCATGGAGAACACCAACATCTTTAAAACAGAAGCAAAGAGAGAACAAGTAGGAAAGTACCTTATTGCGTATGCCACCATTAACATTAGCAGCATCTACATGAATTTGTGAGATGAGAGTTCTGGTATTCCACTCGTCAAGTACATCATCGGCATCATAAACTACGTCTTTGAGCTTCTCTAGCCAGAGCTTGACTGCTTTCTCCTCGGCATCAACAAGGACAGCTTGGAGCATAGTGAGTGCAGAACTGAGCTTTCCAATTTCTTGACGGACACCCCTCACTAGTTTCACTTCTTTCTCAACTTCTATTCGGATGATTGAAGTTAATTGTTCCAATACAACAGAAA
The DNA here is from genome assembly GCF_015680905.1 of Coptis chinensis. Taxonomy (NCBI): domain Eukaryota; kingdom Viridiplantae; phylum Streptophyta; class Magnoliopsida; order Ranunculales; family Ranunculaceae; genus Coptis; species Coptis chinensis. Next base: position 59,095,644 of record NC_141463.1, read on the forward strand.
CAAGTGCAGCAGCCATTTCTTCTGTACTGGAATGAAGAGATGACACGCGATGACAATATTGGTCTAAGATGGGAGTCCCACCACTAAAGTTGTTCTTTCCTCTTTTTCCTTTTCAAAGATGGTTCATTGCCGAGATTCTCAAAGAGGTATTTGTTTGTCCTAGTAGATGTTCCCGCTAACAATTATTTTTTCATTGTATTAGGCATCCATAGATTATTTGGTGGGTTTGAAATGGGGTGGGTGTGGTGTGAAAACAGGATTTGAGTTTAATCTCGGTTAAAAATCCGGGTCAAACAACTCACAAAACTTCCCTGATTTTTTAGAAAATAAGAAATTGACAAAAATACCCCCACTTAAACTACAATTCCAAAACTGCATTTTCCATCTTTCTAAATTTGAAATTTCTACTGCCATGAAAATTACTTACCAAGTTGAATGAAAATTACTTGATTAACAAGAGGGCGAAACAAAACAACAAAGTCCTATAATCATCAACATGAAAGAAGGATACAATATGTAAAAATTAAATTTTCATATAAAATCAATATGTAAAAATAAATTTGCAAAGAAAAATTACACACAAATTTGCCACAAACTATTTGTGTAATCAAACAACAACAAATCTAGATCTGCCACAAACTATTTACAATTGCCACTTTTATTACCATAACAAAATTTTGCCACAACTCCTATCAAACAAAACCTAAGTAAAAATAAATTGGCATACTGAAATTTTCACGTAAAAATAAATTGGCATAGGGCTGTGTTTGATAGGAGTTGTGGCAAATGCAAATCATGGCAAATAACACTATTCACACATTTGTCACTATTTACCACTATTTGATATGATTTCTGACATGTGGCAAATATTTTTGAGTTTTGCCGCAACTAGTGATTTGCCATGATTTTGATGACAATATTTACTTAGGGGGGAGCTATGTAAATTTTGCCATAACAAATTACACACAAATTTGCCACAAACTATTTACTACCATATAATCAAACAACAACAAATCTAGATCTGCCACAAACTATTTGCAATTACTACTTTGATTACCATGACAAATTTGTCATTGGCAAATATAATGGTGACAAAATTTGTCTTTGCCACAGCTCCTATCAAACACAGTAGAAATCACTATGTAAACATAAATTTGCATACTGAAATTTCCATGTAAAAACAAATTTACATAGTCCCGCACATAAAAATCATTATGTAAAAATAAAGTTGCATACTAAAACGATTATGTAAAAACAAATTTACATAGTCATGAGATATGCAGTATGTAAACATAAATTTGCATACTAAAATTTCAATGTAAAAACAAATTTACAGTCATAAACTCACACCCGCACATAAAAATCATTATGTACAACTAAATTTGCATACTAAAACGATTATGTAAAAACAAATTTACATAGTCAGTCACGGATTCTGCTAAGAAAAATCAATATGTAAAAATAAATTTGCATACTTAAATTTCTATGTGAAAATAAATTTACATAGTAACGGGAACACAATTTATTCAAATTATGAAGAAGAAAGAAAAATCAATAAAACAAAAACAAATATTCACAACAATCAATCGAAATGAGAAAGAGAGTGATTCTTCATGGTAAAATCTTGTTTCTTCATTGTTAAACTTGATTTCTTCATTGTTGAAAAATATTTCTTTTTCATCAAACCTAATTTCTTTGTCACCGAAACTTGTTCTTCTAATTTCAATATTGAATTGTATCGAAGTTGAATTAGTGATCTTCTTCGTTTAAATGATTGAGGGAGATAAACTAAGGAATGAAAATGGGTCTTTTTTCTCCAAAGGGTAAAAGAGAAATAGAAAGAGATTGAGAGATAAGAAAGAGATCATGATTTTTGTATAATCTAAAAAATAGGGAATTTATGTCACGAGGCATAAAAAATACGGAGCTTTTATGATATGGGGCGAAGGGGAGGGGTTTACATGAACCCGAATCTAAACCAGGAGCTGAGGGCCATTTCTTGGTTGTGAAAATGTGAGGGCATAATTCATCTACAAAAAGTAGAACAATTGTCAAAATTGTTCATTAATCATTACTGAGAGCATGTGAAGGGAAAACCAAAAAACAAACCCACATCTCAAAGGGAACACACGGAAGTAAAAAAAAAACGTAAAATGACTCCAAGGAAAAGTTATTACGTACGTGCTTATCAACCAGGACAAGTGGATATAACTAACAAAGGAAAGAAAAAAAAAATGCCTAGAACTTAGAAAAGATACTAATATGGTAATTTGATTTTGTCATGCACTGTTGTAGAATAGTTTTGATTTTGTTACTCACGAAACTTTGAAGGAAATAAAATGCATATTGTGAAATCTAATTCGACCAATAAGTCATGCATGCGAAATGCTTTGTTAAACACTTCCAATGATATATTTTTAATCAGAGGTTGTCTACCCTTGAGGATGTCCTCATAGGGATGAGGTTCACGACCGTTGGATGTGTGATCCAACGGTCTAGAAATACAACATCCTTTCATCTTCTTTCTCATCCTTTTTGTTCTTGATTTTCAGACCATTGGATCACACATCCAACGGTCCGCGGACCCTCATCCCTATGAGGATATCCTTGGGGTAGCTGGAGCCTTTTAATCAACTATGGATGTTCGAAAATCTCATGTAATAAAAATATTTGATTTAGTGAGGAATCTTTGAGTGAAACAATTTATCATAGCTTTGAATGAATGTCTTCGCATCTACTTCTTATGTATTAGAGGTCTTGCCATGTCTAAGAGCAAGTCCAATGGGGAGCTACTAAATTGGGCTACTGAAAAGTGCTACATAGGCCTTTTAGCTTGCCCAACCAAATTTGGCCAAAATCAAAAAATCATTCCAATCACATTTTTTAGCAGTTGTTAAGTTCGGGAGACGGATGACAGAGACTATGCCGTCTGTCTGTTAAGTTGTAACGGACGGCAAAAACTCTACCGTCTGTATAGTCCAGACCATTCCAACAACTAGTTTTTATAAAATTGCATATTTATATACAACTACTTCACACAACTCTCTTACCATTTACTCACAATTCTCATAAAATTTCTATCTACTCCAATTACAACAATCACTACTCCAACTACAACAATGGATCCAAATGAATAAGCAACCACATCAAAAGGAAAGAAATCTACATACTACAACAAGGTCCACAAATTTCTCAATTCAAGAAGATGAGGCTCTTCGCAAGGCGTGGATATATGTTAATGAAGACCCAATTGTTGATGCGGGGCAACAAGACACACTATTGGGAAAGAATACATGAGAAATTTCGAGATAGAGTTGGCGAAAACAACAAGAGAACTAAGGAATCGGTGTCCACTTGATTTGGACACATCCAACGAGTTTGTAACCGGTGGGCGGGAATTATCTCCACTTCGGAGATGACCGCTAGAAGTGGCACAATGATCCAAGATTAGTTGGCCAATGCAAAATCAACATATTCGTTGGCTCATAACTTATACTTTCAATTTGAGCATTGTTTGGGTCTTCCTCAAGAATAGTCCAAAATGGAATAAAGAATTAGAGAGCCGGTCCACCACTACAACGAGGAGCGAGCCAACATCATTCTCGACGTAAATGACAAAGTCGTGCCTTCTACACCCACAATGTCGTCGCAACTCTTGGTGGCGCTCCAATTGATCCATTTCCTACACAAGTTAGGGATGGAAGTGGTGGTGGAGGTGGTAGTGGAAATGGAACCAAGAAAAAATGACCACCGGGAACAAGGGGTGAGAAAGAAAGGTTAATGAAAGGAGGAGAATGTAAATGCTCTTTTTGGGATGAGCTTTACAATCTAATTGATTGAGGGAGATTAGTGTTTTGGTATGATTTTGACTGAGTTCGATATTTGGTTAGTTTTTGAAAATATAACCAGGTTTTGAGTTGTGAAGAGAGGTTAGAGCAAGTCTAATGGGGGGCTATAAGGGCTGCTAAAGGCAAATATAGCACCCCAACCACAAAAATGTCATTCCAATGGGGCTGCTAAAAGGGTCTTAAATTTGGAAGGAGTAAAAAACCCAGCCAAAGTTAAGACCTTCACTAGCAGCTGCCATAATAAGTTTCGGGAGACGGACGACATAGTTTCTAACGTCTGTTGGTTATTTATGTACAGACGGCAGAAACTATGTCGTCTGTCTCCTGCTTTAATTAAATGGACGAACAACAGACATTGTACTGTCCGTACCTTCCAGACACTCAACACGATTTAGACTTAGCCAAATTCAACCAATTTTTCACTCACATGTATTTACTTGTCATCAAAGCCTCAACCCTCAACTCCTCAACCACCAACTCTTCAACCACCAACCTTATTTCTTATGTCAACTTTATAGACCACAAATTTATCAACTTTGCCTTTACTTACACTTTTTGTATTACTATTCTCAACTTTGCAACCTTTCTTCTCACATTCATTCTCAACTTTGTAACTTTCTTCTCATATTCAAAATGGCTTCTTCTTCTCGCTATGTTGAATCAAGTTCCTCATCCGAAGATGAGAACATGATGAATGACAATGAGAACATATTTGTACCTATTTTCTCGTTGTTGCAAGACATGCACGAAGCTACTCGTGATCATCGAGGCTTGGTCCCCGGTAGAAAGTACATTTATCGTGATTGAATCGACGCTCACAATAGGATTATGAGGGATTATTTCATGCAATACCCGAAGTATCCCCTTGATATCTTCCGTAGGAGGTTTAGGATACACCGCCATCTCTTCCTCCGAATCTTGAGAGTCGTCTCCGACCATGACAAGTATTTCACATACAAGGTTGATGGCATTGGAAAACTGATAAGCACCCAAAAGTGTATTATGAAACCCCGTTGAGACATATAAATTTGGTTAACTATGTGTTTAATAATCATAAAATAAATATGTTTTTATACTTTTGCAGGTATTCGCAGTAAACATGGAAATATGGTTTAAACCTGCAATAAAGCACGAGGAACGACATGTATATGAATTCTTCCAAATCCGCACAGAAGCATCAAACTTCCGAAGCTCCTACCTCTTGAACCAGGACTCCGAATACGACAAGTGAGATGCTCAGACAATCAGGGCGATGAACTCTACGCATAGGCGGGAAGTTGTAAAATTGCCTAAAGACCGGACCGCCACTGGACTGCACATAGGACCCACTATACGGGCCCGCAAGATTGGATGAGTCATCAATCATGGAGCATGTCAAGACAAAAATGACAAATTATTGGTGCAAAGTTGACACCTTGCATGTAATTAATTAGATTAGGTGTTAATAGTGAAAAAAAGGCAAGGTGTCACTTTGTTTTAATGTGGTGGATAAAAATGAAGTAAATGTGGTTTGATGTTTCACATGGGAGGAAATGAGATGTCTCTCAAATGAAGAAGAAAACAAAACAAGGGGGGGGAGGGGGACACTCCATTTACTCCCTTGACTTCTTTTCCTTACCTTGTATTATTTTAGTTCCTTAGTCATTCTTATTATTTAGTTTTTAGTTTTGTAAGAAAAAGCTTGTAATAGTTTTAATGGAGGAAACCTTGGTTTTCTTCTAGAAAATAAATAAAAAGCAAGTGAGTTTAGTTAGTTTATCTTCTTCCTTTTTCTCTCTCTCTCTTTTGTTCTTCTAGTTTGTAATCCTTTATCCCAAAGATCATGAGCTAACTTCCCTTTTGGGGAGTTAATCCAACTCATGTGAGGAAAAATAATTGTTGTTGGTTTGGTAGGTTGTTAGGAAGAACAACTAGACCTACATCCTATCCCAAAATGATAGTTGGTGTAGTGTCTAGTTAGGAATCAAGGAATGAGCTTAGAGATAAGTCATTGCTTGATTTCAATTGCTAACATGTATGAGTTTAGAAATGAGCCATACATGTTAGGGATCAAGTTTTCTTCCATTAGGGCTTGTCTATGAGTCTAGGAAGAATCAAATGAACTTTTTCAAATCAACAACTAAATGTTATTTTCACATGAGGAGGATTAGCTCTCCACCTTTTATTTAGTAAATTGTATTTTGTTTTAGTTGCATATTTCGAATCTTAATGTTTTTATTTAATGTTTGTGTAGGTAAGAATCTTAGTTTTAATATAAACTTACTCACTAGTTCCCTAAGAGTAACAACCAATTTGTAGTTGTCCTAACCTTTAGGTTGGTTCGATCCTTACTTCAACTTTACGAACGCGAAGATCGTGAGTAAGGAACTTTGAGTTCGCTTTTGCATCAAATTAGAGAGTCAAATCTCTAACGTAGTAAAAAAAAAAAACTAATACCAAAATGGCACTGCTGCTGTTCTAAAGGCATAGGACTTGTTCTACAGATTGAAAGTTGCATCAAGGGGGAACCCCCACTCTCTTCCTTTCTTCCCTTTCATTTTTTTTTTACGTTTTTTTAAAAAATTTCACTCGTAAACAACCTGTTCGCTCATGGATTTTTTGCTCTACTTCCAGGTACAAAAAGTTAGGACTGGGAACGTAAACTACATCGACATATAAGGTTGCTCTGAAAATTTGAGCTTACTATGGGATAATCATCTGCGTCTTGGCGTGTGCGGACTTCATTTGTTAACCCAGCGCTAATTTGTTTTGGTGCTAATAATTTACCTCCAGCATCCCCTGATCTACCTTGATCCATATCCAGGCCTAAATCTCTGGACCTGTACCTGAAATTTCGAATATCTATTGGGATTAATCACGTCGACGATTGAAACGTCTGTTTCACTCTTTGGCGGACTAGCGGGAAGCTACAGGTTCCAACATTTTATTGTGTTTTTTTTTATTGCATGAATGCCATGTACGTAGTTATTATAAATTAGTTTATGGATTATTATTTACGTCTTAGGCTAGAAATATGCATGAATCATATTAATACGCCCGTACATATTTATATGCGATTAAGTGGGTATGAATTGCATATTAATGTATATGTACATACCAATGGTACTGTTTTGCATGGGTATCTATATTTATATGTATAAGTGTCTATTATTGCATGTTTAGTATTTCTCTACGTATACGTACACAGTATTGTCTAATAAGTCGATTTTGTCAAGAAAGAGGATAACATTCCAACGAGGGTTAAAATCTGAGTTGGGTAAGTTGTTTCTAAACCCTACGGGGCAAAGCTGCTCTCTATATGACACTCGCAATCTCAATGAGTATTGTCGAAATCGAATTATTATGCAATACAAGAGTCGTATTTTAGTTTATGTATAATACTTTGCATGTTTAGTTTTGTCGTATTTATCTGGCGATGTATACTATATTAAGCATGCTAATGTATTTAGATCACGTTATGAGTGATTCAAATTTGCTTTTATTCTTGTTGATATACGTTTACGTAATATCGATTTACAAATTAAGCGTACATATCACGTTATTCTTGATGTATATTTGCCTGTACGTATGGAAGTATTTATTGATGACACAAGCTTGCCTATTCGTATAGCTATACGTATGAGTAGAGTATCTTCACATGCTACTGCACATAGTATTGTATGAGTAGATCGTATTTGCATGTTTGTATTTTAACCCTTGCATAAATCTTAAAAAAAAAAAAAAAAAAAAAAAAAAAAAAAAAAAAAAGTTAACATTAATATCGCCTTTGCATAAATTTTAATTCCATAAATCTTAATCATATTCCAACGGTGTCTAGGAAACTTGAAAGATTGAGGTTACTTAATTAGAACCGTGTGCTTTCGCCGCGGAGAAGCCTCCCTCATATCTCTCTTGTGACTGGCGTTGGTTTATGCTCACAAGTTTATTGTAAACCGCTTCAACACAACGAGAGCAATGGTGAAGAACGCACTAAGAAACAGATGAATGTGATGTTGGGGGAAATGAAACTGAACCAAATAATGGCTGCCTACGTACCCAAGATCTATTATCTAGGGATCAAGTTTCCACGTAGTTCCTTATGAAAAATAGTTTGGTATTTATAGAGGTAGAGTAGAGAGTCCTTGTAGCTCAAGTAATCTTGTATCTTGAGTAATTGTGATAGAGTATAACTGTCAACTGATAACTATCTCTTTGATAAGAAATGAATCTGGACATAAATCAACGTACATTAGTGGCAAGCCATGTGGCTAAGGTTCAACCTTAGACACATGAGTTAATGGGCCTGTACATTGATCCATGGTATTGCGAATTGGGCTTTAGCCCTGTCGATTAAACAAATAAAATGGAGACCCCTACTAATGGACGTTTGCCACGTATGTGGGGGTCGAAACACCGCCCCCTCTTTGTCATGCGAACAAAGTTCACATGACAAAGAAGAGAAGAAAAAGCAAGGAAAAAATGGAATACGAAAATAGTAAGCGAAACGTATAACAAAGTGTCGTGTGAACGTAAACGATAGAAAAATGGACTGACGGAAAAAATTTGTGAATTATCGGCAACGAAATAATGTCAAATAAATGTAGACGGGACGCAATGATGTAGTTAAAGAAAAGATGGCCGAAAAATGTACAGAAAAAATAAAAGATGCACATAAATAAAATTGCAAAAGAAATTGATTGGCGAAAATGTACCGAACGCGTCATGTGATAACGCGAAATTTGAATGCGATGAAGCGTGCCAACGGAATAGCGATACTCGGATTATACCGTTGAAAATTAAACGTAGGGGCAGTTTAGTAAGAATATGAAGAAAAAGGAATAAAAATACGAGTTGGAGTCGAAAGTGAATATTTGGGCGACTAAAACTGTATTTAACCCCGAACTAGATAAGAATCCATGTTAGATAAGAATCCACCCCGTAAAACTTATCGACGAAATAGTATAAAACCGTATCCGTAGAGCAAACTAAATCTAGGAGTAAAATAGAACTAGCAGACGAAACAAAGGTTGCTGTGTTCATAGGAGCAAACCAGTAGAGAAAAAAGGTGTGGGTTACGAAGTCTTGAGAAGGCGTCAAGCTCGCTAGTAAAAAAAATCAGGTGCGTTATCTTTCCGGAATATATGCTGTATCTTCGTCTTTCATGATGTCTGCTGTCTTGAGTACGTGTGGCAAGTAAGAACCCAACACAATGTCTTCATTATTCTTATAGAACTTGATCTCAAACCTTCGTTTACCTTATCACTCTTCAGTCGAATCCGCTTCTTCCTATACAAGTACCGAAAACACCACCAATTCCAGTTGTCGAAACAGTACCGATTCCGGCACCAAAGCGTAATACATACCCCTTAGAAACCGGTAAAACGATTTTGCCATAGCCAAACAATCATAAAACAGTAATCTTTCTTACGACATATAGGAGGACTGATCAAGTATTTCTTCAATTGTTGCAATGCCATCTCACAATCAACGTTCCAAATTGCCACCCCCTTTAAAGTCTGGAAGAAGGGATGACAACGATCGGAATATTTAGAAATAAATCTATGAAGAGCGGCAAGACGATCAGTAAGCCGTTGAATTTCCTTCTTATTTTTTGGTGATGGCATATCAATAACGGCACGTATCTGATCAGGATTAGCCTCAATACCTCTACGAGTCATGAGGTATCGCAGAAATTTTCCAGAAGAGAGGCTAAAAGAACATTTGGTGGGATTGAGTCTCATGTTATACTTGTTAAGCCTATCAAAAACAAGTTGAAGATCGGAAAGATGATCACCAGTAAGCTTCGATTTTACGACTATATCATCGATATAAGCCTCCATTATTATCCCCAGCAGATCGGAAAAAATTGTATTGACAAGCTTTTGGTAGGTTGCACCGGCATTTTTCAGACCAAAAGGCATAACAGTGTAGCAGAAAATGCCTTGGTTGGTAATGAAGGCGGTGAACTCTTGGTCATCCACATTCAAAGAGATCTGGTAGTACCCTGAAGAAGCATCCATGAAAGATAGGCGTTGGAATCCCGAAGTGGCATCCACTAGTTCGGAAATTCGTGTTAATGGATACGGATGAATCGGACAAGCTTCGTTAAGGTTTGTAAAGTCAATACAAATTCTAATTTGTCCGTTCTTTTTTGGCACTGCGACGACATTAGCAAGCCATTTTGGGTAAGTAACTCGTCGGATAAAGTTAACCGCAAGTAGCTTATCAATCTCCTCTTTAACTTTGAGCTTCCGATCGGGTGCCATTCTTCTTGGTTTTTGGCTTAACCGCCTGAAACTTGATCAATGTCAAGTTTATGACAGGCAAATGTATGGGGTCTATTCCCGCATTTCCTTAATTTTCCAGCGAAGATACGCTTTATTTCATTTAGTAGCGGGAAACCAACTCTTTTTGTTCTACGCTCGAAAGTTCAGCGGAAATAAAAGTGGTTTCTTCTGCTGAATCTCCTACTTGCACTTCCAAAATTCGATCCACTGTAGGCGGCCCTTGCACATGAGCCTCAATATTATAGATGGAGGGCACACCGCTTGGTAACTGTAACTTGGGCAGGGCACTTGCAAGGATCGTATTACCTCGAACTTCAGATTTTTTATAGTCATCCATTGCTTTGTCATGACAGGCATGGGCAGATACCTGGTCACTACGAACCTTGCAAATATGCCCAGAGAATGGGAACTTGACACACTGATGAAATGTGGAAACTACAGCCCCCGTGGAATGTATCCAATCTCTGCCCAAAATTGCGTTATAGTGGGAGCGACAGTCCAACAATAAGAAATCGAGCTCAACTTCTTTGTTCATTAATTTGATTGGTAAGGTAATTCTTCCAACCGCTGAAGACGTTGTCCCGTCAAAACCGATGATAGGATTGTCTTCGACGATGATCATACCCTCGCGAAGTTGCATCTGAGAATAACATCCACCGAAAATGACGCCGAAGTGGCCCCCGTGGTCGATCATTACCCGTTGAACACGAAAGCACCTATAGACACAGAAATTATAACTGCGCGTCATAGTGAGGGTGATATACACCAAGGAGATCATCATCGCTGAATCGGATGGGCTTCTTCTTGAAGTTTCGTCCGATTCCTTTGACAAAATCGACTTTGTTGATACGGTTAAACTCACCAACATAACTAACTTTCAAACGCTTTTGATTCTTACTTTGACTTTTGGAAAGAGACTCAACATGAGAATGGGAAACATTAAGGACATGCTCATAAGTTGCAGCAACTGCCTATTGAGAATTTTTCGTAAGATATTCGTTTAAAAGTCCTTTCTCCACTAATTTTTGAATCCGACCCCGGAGAGAGCGACAAAGTTCTGTGTCATGGCCATAGTCATTATGGAATTTACACCGTAAGGCTTTGTCCCTTATACCTTTGGTATCTTCTGAAAGTGGATAAGGCGGGGAAAGAAGATTCCCACTTTTCAACTTCTCATATATAACAGAGTACTTGGCATTGAGTGGGGTCAGTTTTAGCTCAGGTAGAGTTTTTCCATCACGATTGAAATTGACTTGCTTCTGATTGTCATTCTTTCCATCGTTATGTTGTTGATCCGATCCCTTGCTTCGGCTTAAAATTCTTCTTTGTCGAAAAAATCTTTACTCGAATATCTTTGTCTCTTCTGCGCTTTTCGATAGGTTCTCCTCGATACGAATGTGTTGTTCAGCCCTAACATACAGATCTTACCGAGTTTTAGGGACATCTTTAATTAGAGAGGTAAAGATCCCTTACAATGAAGTTCGAACTTCTGTCTCTTTCATAATATAATACTTCTTTAAAGGCTTAAAAGAAGCATCCCATCGAAACTTCGAACATCTGCTGCGCCTTTCGAACCTAGTAACAAAAGTACGTAACTTTTCGTCACGTTGTTGCTTGATGTTCAAAAGTGAGTCGACATCCTTTGGCGTCTTGCAATTGTGGCGGAAACGATTAACAAACTGATTTTCTAGTTCATTAAATTGATGAATTGATCTTGAAGGCAATTCACTAAACCAGCGTAATGCTTCTCCCTTTAGAGTTGATGGAAAGAGCTTACATATGAGCGGGCCATCTCCACCCCATAACACCAACTTATTTTTGAACGATAGAACATGCAAGCCAGGATCTCCTTCCAACTCATCATAAAGTTCAAAATCGGGTTGTTTGAAGTCGGGATGGTGGTAAGCTTCTTGAATGTCGATCGAAAACTTATCAAGTACGCCATCATTGACTGTCAAGTTTTTCATTCTTACATCCCTTGACTCTCTATCGTTAAGTTCTTTTGCAATCAATTCTTTCAACTGTTGTTCTGTTAAAGTATTGGCTCGAACAACTGGACGCCCCCGGTTGTGCTCATGTGGAGAAGGATACCTTCCATCATCTCTTATTGGAGTTAGAGATCTTTGGCGGTACCCACGATCAGCTCCGACCGGTGATTGTTTTTGTCTATCCCTCAGAACCCACCTGTCTTAGGCGGTAGTCACCCTTGGCCGGGTGGTCGGAATAATTATACCACTTCTCCATGTTTTGTTGCTCTTATCTGGGATGCCCGCCTTCCCAGTCATGTCGGACATATCTCATAGAATGGCGGTCTTCCCTGAAATTGCTTCTCAGAGGTAAATCTTCCCTTTGAGATCGGACATGTCTAGGGTAGTAGTTATCCCTGCCAATCCGATTCTCCCCATAAGTACAGGTAATAGGGTCATTACTCCTAGAGCGTGCACTAGTTGATTGTGCTTGAGAAATAGCACGTTGCTAAGGACGACGAAGTGGATCGTCAAGACGGTCCCATACACTGGAATAGCCTGCGTCCCTTCGTGGTCGCCTTGATGTTGTTGAATTTGCAACATCGTCAACCGGCCTTAGCCTTTTTGCCAGCTTCCTTCTCAACTTCCTATTTAAAATTTTGACTCGTCGTAACTCCCGCTCAACCGTATTAGGGGTGAATTGGCTGTTACTATCACCTTTTCCGTTAGTTGGCGTGAGAGTAATGTCCACGTCCATATCCATGTCAACTGAAGGATCGACATGGACAGATGGCGGACTGCATGGAGGATTACTGACTTGTCGGTTTTCTTGTTGCAAGGCTGTTAGGGTTGGTGCCGGCGGTTGTACGGCCTTTTGCGATGGCGGAGGCAGTGGCTGTTGCGCTGCTACAGTCGGATGTTGAGATCGAATTGATCCTACCACTAGGATCAACTTGATTGTTCAACTGTTCTTGCATTGGCCGATTTGAATTTCGAGGGTTGCGAGTATTATTAGCAGGAGGAATATGTCGACTATTTGGTCTGCTTCTTGTGCTTACCATCTTGATTGTTTCACGTGATAATGAATTCTAAGTCCCCACAGACGGCGCCAATTATGTTTCGGCAGTAAACTGCTTCAACACAACGAGAGCAATGGTGAAGAACGCACTAAGAAACAGATGAATTTGATGTTGGGGGAGATGAAATTGAACCAAATAATGGCTGCCTACGTACCCAAGATCTATTATCTAGGGATCAAGTTTCCAAGTAGTTCCTTATGAAAAATAGTTTGGTATTTATAGAGGTAGAGTAGAGAGTCCTTGTAGCTCAAGTAATCTTGTATCTTGAGTAATTGTGATAGAGTATAACTGTCAACTGATAACTATCTCTGTCACACCCCGAATTTCGACAGAATTTGGAAAAACATTATTTGTTCCCGACTCTTCAATCTCCGAGGTGTGACGCACTCTCAACTTCCAAAAACCCATAAACAGTTTTAAATATGCGGATAATTAAAAACCAATAAAAATTTCAATTAAACAAATGTCCTCTTCATTACAAAAATTTACAAATAAGATTAGGTTACAAATCTCTTTTCAATAACTCCTTATTTAAAATTACAAATGAAAGTACAAATACATTGTCTAGACTGAAAATCTATATCACCTTAAGGGAAAACAAAATACATCCTGAAATGCAATGCTAACGCAAACCACAAGCAGCAGCCAACCTTCTTCAACACTAAACCTGTCAAAACTTATCAACTATGTTCATTGAATGAACACACCCGATAAGCAAACATGCAAATCGGGTCAGCATTATAAAAATGCTGGTGTGAGTAGCCCTAAAATACAACATATACTTATACCAATATATACACAAACCATACGGCAGTTAGTTCCTCCACCGAGGCGCCTTAACTTTCAACGACTAATATAACATCCTTAAGTACAATAATTAAGGCAGGTAGTTCCTCCAATCGAGGCCTTTAACTTCCCACTAACCACGCAACAAATTATACACATAATAAATAAGGCAGGTAGTTCCTCCATCGAGGCGCCTTAGGTTCAACTAAACAAATAACCAACATATTACCATAATTAGATTATTTAAGGCTTTCTTTGTGTGTCCCTAAAATCACGTCGATCTATGTCTTACCTAGTTTTCATGGCTACCAATCAATCGCTACCCAATGCCTAACATGTACATCCACATGCCTCCCCTTACATAATGAACCACTCGCGCGTAACCACCCCCGAAAGCGGGATGCCGCATACCGTAAATCCTCACACGGAAGCAATTATGTAAGTAATGCCACTATTCGGCATAAAGTATTGCGCATCTCGTTCTATTTTGCGAACGGAATAATCAAGCCACTATTCAGCTACGATTGCCCAACACATGGGTCAATCAACATCTCATATATATATAACATCTTATATCAACATCAACATATATATATATCAAGCCACACATGGGTCAATCAACATCTCATATATTGCATCTTATATATCAACACATTATTCGTCAATCAACATCTCATATATATACAACATCTTATATATCAAATACGCCCACACAGGGCAGATCACATGAGTTGTGGTAGTCAGGTTCTAGGATTTTCGTTACGTAATTTATTCAGGTGTCATACATTTATGACTCATAAACATTCCACTATATCACGTGCATGTCAATTACCTTATTGTACTAAGCCACAATATTTAGAAATATCTCGATTCTATCTAATAACCAATTTCATTCTTTCATGTGCCAATATATTATTGCACTACGCCACAAACCCGTGGGAAAATATCTACACATATTATACTACCTCATAGTAGCATCTCACATATAAAATAATAAAGCTTTTATACATCTATGTCTCCAAAACTATTGCATTCAATATATATATCCCAACATATTACATAGTGTCACAATATCAACGTCAAATCTTAATTAGATAATGACAACCAAATTTATATCGGCTTCCACAAAGATTTCAACATTTGATTTGTCCATACAATTTACAACATAAAATGTAGCACAATTAAACAGTCTACAGTCCATAATCAAAGCCCAATATATATATGTTTTACACACTACTCACGTCAAATCATAATTAGATAATGACAAACAACGTTATATAATGTTCGACAACATTTTATTATTACAATAGTCCATAAAATCAAATATGAGAAAAACTGGAAAAAGTCAACAGTCAACGGTCAAAGTCAATGGTCAAAGTCAACATGACATGGTCAAAGGTCAAAGTCAACCATCAATGGTCAACGGTCAAAGTCAAAGTCAACACGTCATGGTCAAAGTCAACATGCCATGGTCAAAGGTCAATGGTCAACGGTCAAAGTCAAAGTCAACATGTCATGGTCAAAGTCAAAGGTCAAAGTCAAAGTCAAACTGTTGTTTCTATGTTCAACAGGTTCATAGTCATAGCCATGGTTCATGGCTAAGGTCAAAGGTGCATGGCTCATGGGCTCATGACCAAGGTAATGGTTCGGACCCAACTGGCCAAGTCCAAACCTTATAACCCGAAAGTCCACACATTTAAAGACCCAATTAGATCTATTTTAAGTCCTATGGACTGGCCCCAAGCAATATTAGAAACTGGCCCAAAAACACAACTGAGTTCGGCCCGAAAATTGAACTGAAACCGGCCCAATCAAAACAAATGAAACGGGCCCATAGAACTAAACCAAATTGGTCCAAGCTTAATTGAACTGGTCCGGCCCAATAACAACTTAACTAAAAACCGGCCCAACCAAACTAAATTAGAACTGGCCCCATCTAAAAATAGAACCGGCCCAACTTAAAAGATTTGGATCGGCCCAAACTCACCTAAGGCCCAAGGCCCAGTTCGGCCAACAGTTCTTCTCCCTCACCAAATTCTCTCATCCACCACCAAAATCCGGCCACCACTAAATTCCAATCGACCACCCAATTTAACCAAGCGGTTTTACTCCCCATAACAATCCCTACAACTTTAATAAACACACATTCCTCAAATCATTCAATCCTAACTTCATCAAATCTAGATCTAAAAGTTTCTGACCGCCATTAATGGCTCCTCAAGCTCTCAAACAGCCCCCCATCAAATTCCAACATTCACACATACATCAACAACCCACAAATCAACCAAAAACAGTTCAAACTGTTTTACTGGCGGAGGTTTGGTCGAACCGCCATTAATGGAGCTTCGAGCTTCAACAGCCCTTTCCAGCACCCATTTGACAGCACGCCATCGTCTACAACCCATCCCAACAGTCCGACCACCAATCTCCAATACTTAACCCCCGACCTCCATCCACCAAAACCACAACACTAACAGTTCTCGCAACTTGCGGGAACAGGCTCGCGACCCCATTAACGAAGCTCCCCAACTTGAAATGTTCCAACAGTTTTAAGGAAGGGCTTCAACAGCCCAATAAGCTAACCGGTTTTAACAAGTAACCAGCGGAATGAGCGCAGACGATGAAGAGCAGAAAACTTTAACAGAAACCTTGTACTCTAGAAAAACTGTTATCTCCGTATAGACACTATATACTATAGACGAGAAAAAGAAGAAAACTAAACTACTCACAAAAACAGTTTATATGAACAGAAAATTCGTAAATTCTAAACAGATGAAAATCATAGTTTTAGTAGTGGTGAGAGTTAACTCTACTCACCGGTCTTAACAGCTCCATGAATCCTCCTAGTCCGAATTGTCGCGCTCCAACACTCGAGCCTCCATTTTTATTATTTTTTTATTCTCCCAGAACCCTATTCTCTAAAACAATGTGTTTATATACTTGGGTTCAAAACCCAAGCCCAACACAGACTCGGGCCCGAAAACCAGGCCCGCATATCCCAAATCCAATCCAGCCAATTTTTAAATAAATAATTAAAATAAATAAATAAATACGTATTTTAAATACGGACGTTACAATCTCTTTGATAAGAAATGAATCTGGACATAAATCAACGTACATTAGTGGCAAGTCATGTGGCTAAGGTTCAGCCTTAGACACATGAGTTAATGGGCATGTACATTGATCCATGGTATTGCGAATTGGGCTTTAGCCCTGTCGATTAAACAAATAAAATGGAGACCCCTACTAATGGACGTTTGCCACGTATGTGGGGGTCGAAACACTCACGTATTCCTAGCTTCACTGCTATGTTAGCAGCAGTTTAGGCCAATGTTGTTCAACTCTAATGTTTAAGATAATAATAAAATTCGAGTCCTACTAAATTCCTTCTGTAAGTTAGATCTAATTTTATGCTTGCATGAGATTAAGGTCTGGTTCCACTAAAGAAATTGAACATACCTATCGTCGAAAAAAATACGATAAGCAATTGCGTAAGTTCTCACCTAAAAATTGTTCTTCTTCTGTTAATTACCTTCATCACGATCCTTCGTCGCCATCAACTTCTGTCATTATGGCCGACGATCCTCCACCAGCAGAGAAGCCCCTCTCGGACTTCTATACTGCATTACAGGAAGGACCTTCTTCCTGCATCAAACTTGAGGACATTGTCGGTGATTTTCGTATCCCACCAAACGTTTTCAGTTTGTTACCTATATATCATGGTTTGGAGCACGAAAAACCTTACAATCATCTTCGTAGGCTTCAACAAGTGGCAACAACATTTCACCATCCAGCAGTCTCTAAAGAACAACTCTTGCTTCGACTGTTTCCATTCACTTTAGCGGAAAAAGCGTCAATTTGGCTAGCGGGGACAACAACCACACCCATAGACACATGGAATAAACTAGTTCAAGCTTTCATGCTTCAGTTTTACACTAAGAAAAAACAACCTGAAATGCTTGAAAAATTCAATTCTTTTCGTCAAAATCCTCATGAATCCTTTTACGAAGCATGGAGTCGCTTTTTGATCTTCTGTTAGAATGTCCTCATCACCAACCGACAAAGTCGTCCTTGTTCGCTCATTCTTTAATGGTCTTTTCGATCATCAAAAAAGAAACTCTTGATATAATGAACGGCGGTTGCTTCATGGACAAAGGAGCTACTGAAGCTTATACTTTTCTTGAAAAACAAGCGAAAAAAGGTACACATTGGGGTAACACTGAGTTCGCTAGGTCATCAAAGGACAATGTTACAAAGGCCACATCTATTTTTGAGGTAAAACCCGATCCCGAAATAAAAAATTTGATAGAATCCCTAACTAAAAAAGTAGATGCCCTTGCAGTTCAAGTAAACGATCAACTACCAAAACCAGGCATGAACGTTGACACCGCCCCATGTGTCCTTTGTCTTAGTCCTGACCATCCTGATGCATATTGTCCCTTGTTATATGCTTCCCCTACTCAACCATCGAAGGAGGCATATGCATTCAACATTCCCAATGCACCGTGGAGACAACATTCAATTTAAGCTGGCCAAAATAACCAACAAATGGGGGCTCCTCCAGGTTTCGCTAATCCACCTGTTCGACCTACCAACAATTTTATTCCATACCGCTAAGGAAATAATCAACAATACCAACAAGGTCAATTTCAAAATAATTCCAATGCTAACTATCAAACTAACCGCAGCCTTGTTCCAGCTAATCCAGATCCCAACTATAATCAACAACTTCTCAAAGAATAGTCGTGAACTACTACTACAGCCTAACCTGACAAGAACCGGTTTAGATAGGACAAACGAGACTTTCTTAGCTTACATGAACTAACAGTCTCAAATTTTAACGTCTATCCAACAATCACTTTAACAATTGGCGCAAGAAAAGAGTCAGAAAGGCGTGTTTCCTAGACAAGCAGTTCCAAACCCTAAACCAGCAAACACAGCCTTTGAACTTACTAATGCACCTGGTACAAGCACCTCCAATCAAGATGAGGTGCATGCAATCACTACTCTACGATCTGGAAAAATGGTAGACAATCAAATATGTATGCCAGATGATCAACCAAAGGAAACCAAAGGTTCCAATGAATCTATTTCTAATAATGAACCTACGGATGATTCACCAGATCAAACAAAGTCAACATCTCAGAATTTAGGAAATAAGCAAGAATTTAGGAAAGGTTCCAAATTCCGTCCTAAGGCACCGTTTCCTGCACGCTTGGCAAAGAATAAACCTGATGAGAATTTTGCTGAAATTCGAGAGACTTTTAGAAATTTGACGATCAACTTGCCTTTTCTCGATGCCTTAAAACTATTACCAAAACATGCAAAATTTCTGAAGGATATGTGCACCACAAAAAGGAGAACTAATGTTCATCAACAAACGTTCCTCACCGAACAGTTTTCATCCATCACAGAACACAATGGTATAGTCAAATACAAGGACCCTGGTAGACCAACGGTTCCATGTACCTTAGGTGACAAATATACGGCTACTGCGCTTCTAGACCTAGGAGCTAGTGTGAACTTACTTCCATATTACTTATTTAAACAACTAGGTCTTCATGAGCTCAAACCTACCACCATGACTCTACAGTTAGCCGATCGTTCCATAAAGTATCCAAAAGGAATTGTGGAAAAAGTCCTCGTAAAAGTCCAAAGCTTCTTCTATCCTATAGACTTTGTTATTTTGGATACAGAAGTTGCATATGATTCCATTCCTATCATCTTAGGACGTCCGTTCCTAGCAACTGTTAATGCTCTTATTAACTGTAGGGATGGTTCAATGACCATGTCCTTCGGAAATCTATCGGTAGAGGTAAATGTGTTCAAATTGATGAAACAAATTCCAGAGCCTGACATTGATGGTGAGGTGAACAGGGTTGACAGCATTCCGTAAGAGTATTTAACAAACTCGTTTCCAGAAAATGAAGTGTACCAATTTCTTTCCTTTAGCGAATCCGAGTTTGAGGACGATGATTATACACAAGAAGTAAATGAGTTATTAGAGTCAATACCATTATTTGACCCTACGACTGTGATGCCCAGTAACTTGGATGAACATCAATCTGTTTACTGCATGGATGATGACTTTCCTCAAGAATTTTTAATACCCACTCCGCCCACCCCTGATTTAAAACCTCTTCCTTCGGAATTAAAATACGTACAGCTTGATCCAAATGGTCGTCACTCAGTTATCATTTCTTCACAATTAACTGATGATCAGGAAGCTCGTTTAATTAATGTCATTCAACAACATCGTTCTGCTATTGGATGGTCCCTCGCTGACATTAAAGGCATTGCACCTACTGTGTGCACCCATCGCATACACCTTGAAGAAAATGCTAAGATGTCGCGTGAACCGCAGTGTCGACTAAACCCTACCATGAAAGATGTGGTACGAGACGAAGTTTTAAAATTACTCGATGCGGGTATTATTTATCTTATCTCTGATAGTGTTTGGGTGAGTCCAATACATGTTGTTCCCAAGAAATCTGGCATTACAGTTGTGAAAAATGATAAAGATGAATGCATTTCCGCTCGTATTCCAGTGAAATGGTGAATATGCATTGACTATCGCAAACTTAATGCCGTCACTCGTAAGGATCACTTTCCACTCCCATTCATCGATCAGATGCTCGAACGTTTAGCCGGTCATGCATATTCTTTTTTCTTTGATGGTTATTCAGGTTATTTTCAGATAGTCATAGACCACCGCGATCAAGACAAGACCACGTTCACCTGTCCATTTGGTACATTTGCATATAAACGAATGCCTTTCGGCCTTTGCAATGTACCTGGTACTTTCCAACGCTGCATGCTTCACATTTTCAGTGATATGGTTGAACGTTTTATGGAAGTGTTCATGGACGACTTCTCCATATATGGAGATTCTTTTGATAGTTGTCTATCAAATCTTGAAAAAGTCTTTACACGTTGTGAAGAGAAAAACCTTGTTCTTAATTGGGAAAAATGTCATTTCATGGTTACAAAAGGAATAGTTTTAGGACATATCGTTTCAAAGGACGGAATCGAAGTCGACAAAGCTAAGATAGAAAAAATTGCTTAACTTCCTATACCAAAATCAGTTCGAGACATTCACACATTTTTAGGACACGCAGGTTTCTATAGGAGATTTATTCAAGATTTCTCAAAGGTTGCTCGACCTTTAACCAATCTCCTGCTTAAAGATGCCGTTTTTTATTTCAGTTTCAATTGCAAACAAGCCTTTGAAATTTTAAAAACCGCATTAACTACTGCTCCCATAATTCAACCACCTGATTGGTCTAAACATTTTGAATTAATGTGTGACGCGAGCGACTATGCTATTGGAGCTGTACTAGGGCAACACCGAGAAGATAAGCCAGTTGTCATTTACTATGCGAGTAAAACCCTTAATGAAGCTCAACGTAACTATACCACCACTGAGAAAGAGTTTCTCGCCGTTGTATATGCTTTGGATAAGTTTAGTCCCTTACCTAGTGGGTTCTCCAACTATTGTCTACACCGACCATGCGGCGCCGTTATCTATTAGCGAAAAAAGATGCAAAACAAAGGTTGATCCGATGGATTCTCCTTTTGCAAGAGTTTACTCTAGAAATTAGAGATAAAAAAGGTTGCGAAAATGTGGTTTGCAGACCATTTATCCGCGACTTGTCGATGATGTTGATACTAATACCGAATCTATCACGTGATTCCTTTCGGATGAACACTTGTACTCTTTTTTTCGTCCCCTTGGTACGCTGACATAGTAAATTACTTAGTTACCGAAGAAGTCCCTTCATCTTGGTCTCGTAATGACCGGAAAAAGTTCTTCTCCACTGTGAAATTTTATTTCTGGGATAATCCCTACCTCTTCAAGTATTGTTCAGACCAACTAATCCGCCGTTGCATCCCTGATTGGGAACACAATGATATGTTATCCTTCTGTCATGAACAATCTTGTGGTGGTCATTTTAGTGGTAAGAAAACTGCGGCCAAGGTCCTACAATGTGGATTCTATTGGCCAACTCTGTTTAGAGATGCACATGAGCATTGCAAAGCATGCAATCGCTGCCAGCAGCTATGACGCATTACTCAATGAAATATGATGCCCTTAAATCCCATTTTAATTGTGGAAATCTTTGATGTATGGGGCATCGACTTCATGGGTCCATTTCCAAATTCACATGGCTTCCTATACATTCTAGTAGCAGTTGACTATGTATCAAAATGGATTGAGGCATTGGCATGTCGTGCTAACGATCATAAAAAAGCGCGTTTTGTTAAGTAAAGAGAATATTTTCTCTCGATTTGGTGTTCCAAAAGCTATAATTAGTGATGGGGGAAAACATTTCTGCAATAAAATTTTTGAATCATTAGTAAAGAAATATGGAGTCACGCACAAAGTGGCAACTCTGTATCATCCTCAAACCAATGGTCAAGTAGAAGTCTCTAATAGAGATCAAATCCATTTTGGAAAAAAAACTGTCAATCCATCTAGAAAAGATGGTCTCTACGATTATCCGATGCTTTGTGGGCATCTGAGCGACTTTTAAGACACCTATAGGGATGTCTCCTTATCGCCTCATTTTTAGAAAACCTTGTCATCTGCCGGTTGAACTTGAGTACCGTGCTCTATGGGCCATCAAAAGCCTCCGATTATAATACTAACGCTACAGCGGCAAGAAGAAAATTGCGCTTAAATGAGCTTGAGAAAATTCGAGAGTGATGCCTATGATCTCTCGAAATCCTATAAAGCCAACATGAAAAGAGTGCATGACAAGCACATATTGAGAAAAGAATTCAAAGTGGGTCAAAAGTTTTGTTGTACAAATCAAGATTACACATTTTTCGGAAAATTAAAGACTTCGATGGTCCGGTCCTTTCACCATCTCTTTGCCATCACCCCCTTATGGGGCTATTTCTTTGAAAAACGTAAATGATGACAGCGAATTTCAAGTAAATGGCCAACGCCTTAAACATTATCATGAGTTGCGTCTCCAGATGTCGAAGAGACTCTTCTTAATGATCCAGTCTATATAGACTAATAGATTCGATGGTGTACTTCTTTCCATGTGTTTAAACAGAGAAAGTACGCCATTTGGGTAGCCGGGCCCTCTTCTATTTTCTTTGCTAAAAATCCCTAGAGTGTGTGGTTGCAAGCGCCGGAACCATAGTCCACAAAAAACTCTACTTCAGAACTGAATATAAATGTCTTCTCATACTCGAGCAAACGTGTCTCCTGGAAAACAATGGGTACCAAAAATTTCAACTCCTTCTTTCTCCTCCCTTTTCTATTCTCTTCCTCGCGAACTCCGACTCATCATTTGGTCCAAATCTCACCCATCTCAAATAGGTAATGGTCGTAGTACTTTTGCTCGAAAGCGACGGGCGAAAAGGATGGGGTGGTGTATGAACTGTCAAACTCCTTTCGTCCGTGTCTTGATCTTCTATCCAAGATGAGCGGTATAAGGTATATTATTGTCGACACCACCTCGGCGGGATAAACTTCGTCGTCGTCCCGTTGTTCCCCGCGAGGTTAGGATTAAATCTTGAGGATCGGCGTTAAAAACTCACATTTGTCTTGAGGATCGGCGTTAAAAGACTCACATTCGTCTTGAGGATCTGATGTTAAAAGACTCAACATGTATATACTCGTTTTTCCCTTAGCACCAACCATGGTGCCCAAAGAGAGTCATGATATGCAACATTGGACATTTCCTAGTTCGTGCGGGCAATGGATTCCACCAGGCCAACCCCGATCGGTTTTCTATGTGACTGTATCAAGGGGAGGTTTGAGGCTATACCATATGTACTAAGGGTAATATTATTACTAGACCATTGCACATTGGTCGGGGATGGTGCGATCCCGAACCCCTAGGCCCCATAACATAAAGGTTAAACCCGCGATCGGCGGGATTGGGTTCGCCCCAGAGCTGACATGAAAGTTGCCTGAGTTAAGCTGTTGTGATGTGTTGTTTTATTTGGACTTCCGGTGTTGTTGACACGTTCCTTTCGTCTTGTACATTTATATATAAAAGTGTAAATAAATAAAATCCATAAAAAAATAATAATAATAAAAAATAATAAAAAATAAAAATAAATAAAAAAAAAATTTGAGTTTGAATGTGATTATGTCATATTCCAGTGAATGGAATTTTTAATGCCGATCATTTTGATATATCATTGGTTCAATTTGGAGTTAAAACGAATCGAAATTCCAAGTTTGAAATTTCAGAACAATTTGGGACATAAGGGGAATTTATGGAATTCATTTGGGCTTGGGCAAAAAAATTGGACCTAACCCAAAATCACTGACCCGGCTACAAAAACCCACACGCGGGGAACCCACGCGTCCAACCCTCTCATTTCTTCCCCCTTAAAATCCGGATCTTGGTCTCCCTCACACTTCCCTCGCGCACGCGACTCTGCAACAGTGAATTCAACCCGCGCACGCGGGCCAAACTCCACCAAATTGAAAATCCTTCCTCCAGCACCATCTCATCCACCAATCCTAGCTATTTCAACCCTCAAAATATCATCTACACCGCGCTATGGTAGCACGAAGGAGAATCACAGTTGAGAGGAATTTCGAAAACCTCTACAATTCCGGGATGTTTCACCCATTTTTCGATGAGGAAATTGCTAGTAGAGAGTGGGAATATCTATTGCATCGAATTCCATTTCGATTACTCAAAGATTTAGTGTTGAAATTTTACAACAATGGAGGTTTCGGGGTGATGAATTTTGGATTACGGCGGATGGGTTGGAGCGTGAACTCACTTATTTGGAGTTAATATCGAATCTGACCGATTCCGATAAACTCGATAGTGCGACCACTGTTATTGTCGAGTATCCGACTCTGAGGGATTTGATGTTTGACACGCTTTCTCGAGGGAGAGTACAATGATGGCTCGAATCGCGTGTACCGGCAAAGACTTTCGCTCGAATGCGAAACCAACTAGCCGTCACTCAATGGCTGGCTTGCAACGTCATTGGAACTTCAAAGACGTCTGACGTGAACAAGACATTCTTGCACCTGCTGTGGATCCTCCAGGAGAAGAAGCACACTTTCTGTATGGTCCATTTTCTGGGCCATATTCTTACGACCGCGTCAAACAGGTCAGCTCCTCTTGCTGTACTTGTTACTCAGCTTATGCTTAATTTAGGGTTCCAGTCCGCTACTCCTTTCATTCCAACAAGGTCTTTCGAGAATTTCAGAATTTTCGAGACTTGTGTTCTGGACCACTGGGACCCAGTAGCTAGAGATGACATTGAGCGTGATAACGTACCTCCTCCTCCCCCTTCACCACCCGACTGTTTTAATGAGGCTACCATGCACCGAATCAACACTCCCATGGAAGCCTTGAGACACATGAACACTAGTATGCGCGGGATGTTTCTTCGTCGGGGAAGAGATGATTACTTCCCAAAATGACTTCCAAAGAAGAAATGCGCCAATTGCCAAGGCTGTTTCGAGAGAATGATGTTGGCAAATCAGCTGCAATTCAAGATCGATTACTCTGATCTATATGCCACATTTCAGACCGGTCATTTCGGCCAGAAATTAAGTCCCGGCCGAATGCGTAGAAACCGGGTTCATCTTACGCTAACCCGGAGGATTCCCAGATAGGCTTTTATTTCCCTTATGCATTGCATTTTTAGTTTTCTTGTGATAAAAATATTATATATCGGTTGATTTCTCATAATTTTGTATCTCCAGACGGTTTGAATGAGAAATTATTTAAGTTATGCAATTATTGTAATTCCTACTATATTAGTTGTCCCTTGATGCATTGGGCCTACTCTCAAAGCCCAACGGTCGAAACCAAACGGATGATTCCAACGGTCAGATGCCCAACGGTCAGAAATCAAGTTATAAATACAACTCTCCTTTTCCACTTTCACTCATTCCCTTCTCTCCCTCTTCACAAATTCTTTTTCACATATTCTCAATTTCTTGAACATAATGAATCAAATAGAAGCGATGGGAAAAGGAGCAACGAATGGGCTATCACAAAGTATTAAGTGATAACGGTGTTTATCATTATTCTCATGTCACTCATGCATAACATGATCCAGAACATCTAGATCTATGTAACCATCTTTTTTTCTGATTTTCATTTTGTATATTAGTATGGTGTGTTAAATAATTCTCACACATTTGTACGGGTTATGTATTAAATGGAGAAGTTCCGTATTAAATATTTGTGTATATTAGTTGTCTTTTCCTCTCTAAAAAAAAAATAAAAAAATAAAAAATAAAAATAAAAATAAAAATAATAATCATAAAATAAATAAGTAAATAAATAAACAAACCATAACAAAGAAAGGCCGTCTAAAACTCACCAAAATAATTAATTGTTACATATGGTGTTCAGAGAAGATCGTAATGCGCTACAAGGTGCATAAACACTTGTCACACATGCATTTCGATTATTCTATCCATATTCTATTACTGAGTTATGATCATCATTTCTGAAATTACGTGTAAGTCTAACTACCCTGTGAAACTTTCCTCCGTATTTTCTAACATTGAACCATCTCATTAATTGTATTTGGATATCTGACATGACAAGACTTACTGTGGATCCCCTATGATGTTGTTCATAATCACATGGGTCATTAACTACACTTGGAATGCAGATTGGTACAGACTCATAGATTGGTTATAAATCTCTTCTTTTTCAGCCATTCTTATTCAAACAGTTTTCACTATCCTTCCCTCAGTAATACTACCAATGGATCAACCAAGAAAAATAATGGCAGAGAAAGACTACCTGAAAACTTTCGAAGATGGCCGGTTTTCTCCTTATTTTGACACCGAAATCATATGTCGCGGATGGACGCCTCTTCTATATCATTCAGCAACTGGTTATTCCCGAGAATTGGTTTTGATGTTCTAGCAATTTAAGCGGATCTGAAAATGGAAAATTCTACTTCAATGCCTATGGACAACGTTGAATTGACTAAGGAAATGATCTCGACATATTTCAAATCCCAAAGAATACCGGGGGTCCCTTTTTCAAGAGTCATCATTTGATTCCGCAAAAAACTTTACTCACGAGCTACCGTATCTCATGACGAAGTCGGAAATACACATCACATTGTTCTTCAACGCTTTTGAAACAGAATCAACGTGTTGTGCTCCACTGGTTGGGACACAATGTGGTAGGTACATCACACCAATCAGAAGTCACAAAGCCTCAACTTCACCTACTTTGGATTTTGTAGACTCAAAGAGATGACTTTTGTCTAATCCAACACCTCTGGAACGTAATCACCAAGAAAACAAGAAGGTCAGCACCCCTACCCACTTTAGTAATGCAGATTATGATGCGTTGGAGTTATCCAGTAATTTTTCTAGAGACACCCCTTCAAAGAGCACAAATAAAAGTACTCCAAACAGATTACTCCGTTGGTTTTTGGACTCCTGATACTCTGATAGAGGAACAGAACGACCAAAGCTCAAATTCTGACCATTTATTTGATGAAAATGCCATGCTGAACATTATTAATCCCATGGAAGGCATTAAACTTCTTCATCATGGTTTGAGGGAACTACACGCTCATCAGAATATCATCATCACAACTCTTCAGGATTTCCAAGATCGTCAAGCAATGCATGATGTTGAACAGGAGGAGATCTTGGAAAATCATTCTCAGTCCTTGCAAAATCACGCTCTCCTAATGGAAAATCAAACTGTACTCTCTGCAAGCCAAGAGGACATTCAGATGCAACTCGGCCAACAAATGGAAGACCTAAACAGTCTGGTGCACGATATGCGTCTCCAAGATCAACATAACAATCCATAATTTTCTACTATTACTAAGTCCATAAATAAATACTCATATATGTTATTACATTTTTCGTCGTATTATGAATTTTGTCTTACTTTTGTGTCTTCTTTTGTATGAAATGCTTAATAGGATTGTCATAATTTGCGTTGTGACTAATATAATTTAACATGTGTTTACAGGAGGGTTTATTCTCTTACATACTCATTTATCCATCCAGTTTGCCTTTGTCGTTACCTATTTCTTTACTTCATCCACTATGGCGTCTTCATCAATTGCATCTTCATCAAACATGGTACCTCTCAAACTCATTCCTGAGCAATCCTTTCAGTCTATGATGGATTCAAATACCTATGGCCATCTCTTCCGTGACTACATTACAAACATCGGATGGTCTTCCCTAATTCTTCAACCTGACCAAACTTATTCTCTGAGTTTGGCTCCATACTTTTATGCTAATATGGAAGACACACCAGCATTCAACCATGCGCATGGTTTCTACTTAGACGGGTTCACAATCCAAGTTGGTGACACACCTCATATCTTTTCTGAACAACAACTTGCACTAACTTTGGATCTTCCATATCACGATCCTGTTGCATCATCGCATTACATCTATCATAATTCTTACCGTGCCTTTTAGTGGCAAGCGTTTCGTGAAACTTACGGTGATGGTCTTGAGATTAAACGAGAAGGAAATGGCCATGTGGCATGGCGTGACGTCACCATTCCCTTAGCAAGCATGACCATGAACATGGGGACTGCGATGTTATTTGTACTCTGAACATTATGGGAGATTGGCATTTTCTCTCCGCCAATGAGGTCGCTATATTGTATTGATTGCCCTAGCTCAAGGTCATACATTGTTTAACATCATAGGTTGTGTTATCTCCAACCTGAAATGAGCTCACACTTTTCAGAATCAGTATATACTTTTACCGGTCACCGCTTGCCGAATCATGAAGACACATTTCCCACAGTTTGCAGCTACTTTTCATGACTGGGTCAAGGTAGATGCTATGTGCCCAGCAAACAGAATCATTCGTTCATTGAGATTTTGGCAATGGAAGCGTCCCGCTCGGTACCTGAGGCATGTTCGTTGTTACCCGTAGGATGAAAATATGAAGACACATTTGAGGAAATCTGGAAACGAAGACTGGGCAGAAATTTGGCAGACTATTATCTTTTGGCGCGATGCTAAGGAAATACATTTCCTTCAAGAGGACGCCAGAACTTCACATCCTACTGGATGGTAAACTTGAGCTTGCCATTGTACATATATCTAGCTAAACCTTATGTTTGGTGTGCTATTGTTTTTCATGTTTAGGTATGCTATTGTTTTTATTTAGGTGTGCTATGTTTAGTGTGCTATTGAACATTTTCTTGTTTTTTTTTTTTTTTTGAATAATATATTATGTTCTCCAACCTTTACGTTCCAACAATCTAGCCCTAATTTTGCTCCACGGTTCTCGGTACTTTCTCTCTTTAATTATTGATACTTGAGGACTAAGCATCATTCATTGGGGGTGCTTTACCCCACAGCAAAATATTAGGCAAATTGTAACTTTGTATATAGTTTTATTTTTCATGTTAATAATTGTACTTAGTGACAAAGTCTTGTTTCCTTTTCAATGATGAAAATTGTCTAGAAATCTCACATTAGTATCCGAATTAGGAGTTGTTTTAAGAAACTTAAGATAATATGTATGCAATAGTTTATACATCTTTTCATGAACATTCATGTATCGAGTATCATCGATTGTACATAGCGATAAGTTTTGGAACAAACGCGGTTAGTTAAACTATAAATCCTGTGAGAATCTAACCAAAACCTTGACATGAGTGATTTGTGTGTGATGACACGAGGAGTAGTTTTTTTTCGATTAGAGAAAATCACGCATCTACTTACTTGATCACTACCGACCCTAGAAGAATTTAGGCCATCTTTGGATCGACATAGCTAAAAATTCTTACCTGTTACAAATTTTACCGCTAGTCACTCCTTGAACCTTTCATCAAACCTTTCACTTTCACCAAAAAAATCCTTACCCATCTATTAAACCAAATAAAAGAACCTACCTAAGTGATGAGTATGAAAATATGATGAAATGTGGAAAGAATAAAGAGAAAGACTTGTCCCAAATAAAAGTCAGTTATTTGCCTCAGGAAAGAAAAATAGAATCATGTTCTTAAGCTAGTTTAAAAAAAAAAAAAAAAAAAAAAAAAATTAGAGAGGCTTAAGAACAAGGTTGGAAAACTTCGGTGAGAAGAAAGAAAAAAACAAAGATTTCTCTAGTGTAAATATATGAAGACCCTATTCTCTCATACTCGTAAATTTTAATTATCCATTTCCATTTTCTTGTACACTATCACCTAAGCCCCACAATACCTAATAAAGACATCTAGCTCAATTAGGAGTAGGGTGGTGTGATAATAAGTAGTAGGCGTGATTGATCGACATCGGCTCCTCATTTGTCATTGAGATGTGAGGAAACGTGTGCCCACTTCGCACAATTGGAGATTAACAAATCCCAGTGGAAAAAATTTTTGAGTGAAATTGTGTTTTGAGACATACCTGTGAGAACCCATTTAGGTACACTCTCCAAAGGATTCAGAAACAACCCTGCTAGTACATTTCAAAGAAAAGTTCACTGCATGCATGATCATATGTAGATGTTTTAATTATTGAATACATATTAACTTGAGTTTTAAAGAAATCAATCCTCGTTCCCTACTAAGGAGATGTATGGATATCTGAGATTAATTTAGGAAACGAGTTTCTGTCACTGAGTCATTGTAGTATAAATGAAGTTTGTGAGTATCTTCTCTGGAAAACTCTCACGAGGCTATAACTCGTCCACTAGAGAATTCCTAGTGGTTTAAGGCCTTGTTGCATATGGTTAATGCAACCGCACTCTGCGAAACGAGAATTAGTTAGGACTACACATTTTTGGCCACTTATCTGTTTTAATGTCTCTTCTTTGCTTGAGGACAAGCAAAGTGCTATTTGGGGGTAGTGTGATAAGCACCCAAAAGTGTATTATGAAATCCCGTTGAGACATATAAATTTGGTTAACTATGTGTTTAATAATCATGAAATAAATATGTTTTCATACTTTTGCAGGTATTCGCAGTAAACATGGAAATATGGTTTAAACCTGCAATAAAGCACGAGGAACGACATGTATATGAATTCTTCCAAATCCGCACAGAAGCATCAAATTTCCGAAGCTCCTACCTCTTGAACCAGGACTCCAAATGCGACAAGTGAGCTGCTCAGACAATCAGGGCGATGAACTCTACGCATAGGCGGAAAGTTGTAAAATTGCCCAAAGACCGGACTGCCACTGGACTGCACATAGGACCCACTATACGGGCCCGCAAGATTGGATGAGTCATCAATCATGGAGCATGTCAAGACAAAAATGACAAATTATTGGTGCAAAGTTGACACCTTGCATGTAATTAATTAGATTAGGTGTTAATAATGAAAAAAAAGGCAAGGTGTCACTTTGTTTTAATGTGGTGGATAAAAATGAAGTAAATGTGGTTTGATGTTTCACATGGGAGGAAATGAGATGTCTCTCAAATGAAGAAGAAAATAAAACAAGGGGGGGCACTCCATTTACTCCCTTGACTTCTTTTCCTTACCTTGTATTATTTTAGTTCCTTAGTCATTCTTATTATTTAGTTTTTAGTTTTGTAAGAAAAAGCTTGTAATAGTTTTAATGGAGGAAACCTTGGTTTTCTTCTAGAAAATAAATAAAAAGCAAGTGAGTTTAGTTAGTTTATCTTCTTCCTCTTTCTCTCTCTCTCTTCTCTCTCTTTTGTTCTTCTAGTTTGTAATCCTTTATCCCAAAGATCATGAGCTAACTTCCCTTTTGGGGAGTTAATCCAACTCATGTGAGGGAAAATAATTGTTGTTGGTTTGGTAGGTTGTTAAGAAGAATAACTAGACCTACATCCTATCCCAAAATGATAGTTAGTGTAGTGTCTAGTTAGGAATCAAGGAATGAGCTTAGAGATAAGTCATTGCTTGATTCCAATTGCTAACATGTATGAGTTTAGAAATGAGCCATACATGTTAGGGATCAAGTTTTCTTCCATTAGGGCTTGTCTATGAGTCTAGGAAGAATCAAATGAACTTTTTCAAATCAACAACTAAATGTTATTTTCACATGAGGAGGATTAACTCTCCACCTTTTATTTAGTAAATTGTATTTTGTTTTAGTTGCATATTTCGAATCTTAATGTTTTTATTTAATGTTTGTGTAGGTAAGAATCTTAGTTTTAATATAAACTTACTCACTAGTTTCCTAAGAGTAACAACCAATTTGTAGTTGTCCTAACCTTTAGGTTGGTTCGATCCTTATTTCAACTTTACGAACGCGAGGATCGTGAGTAAGAAACTTTGAGTTCGCTTTTGCATCAAATTAGAAAGTCAAATCTCTAACGTAGTAAAAAAAAAAGCTAATATAAAAAACCATGTTTGACGGGTATGCAAAAGGTGGTTGCTTGCATTCGTTTTCTTGCATATGGTTATGGTGCGGATGCGTGGGATGAATACGTTCAAATCGCAAACAGCACCCTTTTCGAAAGCTTGAGGCATTTTGTGATGCCATGTTGGCGGTCTTCAAGGAAGAATATTTTAAGGCTCCAAACGAAGAAGATATTCAACATCTACTTGCACAAGGTGAAAATCATGGCTTCTCGGGTATGCTTAGAAGTTTGAATTGTATGCATTGCTAATGGGAAATGTGTCCTATGGCATGGCAAGGTACACATGTAGGACATAAGAAGAAACATACAATCATTTTGGAAGTCGTTGCCGATCAAGACTTGTGGATTTGGCACTTTTTTTTGGTATGGCGGGTTCAAACAACGATGTCAACGTACTTCAACGTTCTCACTTTTTTGACAATCTTATGTATGGTGATGCTCCTCGTTGCAATTATACTGTGAATGGTCGCCAATACAAAATGGGTTACTATCTAGCCGATGTGATTTATCCTAAATGGGCTACACTTGTACAAACAATCCCTTACCCAACAACTCAAATAGAGGAATCCTTTGCTAAGACGCAAGAATCGTGTTGTAAAGATGTGGAGCGTACATTTGGTGTCTTACAAGCTAGATAGGGGATAATCAAGAGGCTGACGCAAATGTGGAGTAGGGATGATATTAATCGGATAATGAAAACATGTATAATTTTACATAATATGATTGTCGAGGATAAACGAGAGATTGATATCGAAGATTGGCAAATTGACATAGATTGGGAGCCACCAGTCGTATTGCATGTTGTCGGGAATCAAAATGAGGAAATTGCAAGAAGACCTAACACACTTCGTTACATTCAGAGTAGAGAAACTAATGTTCAACTAAGAATTGACCTCATCAATCACCTTTGGCAATTTCGTGCGGATCAAGGAATGTAGTATGAGTATTTCTATGTTTGTAGTTTGAGTATTATCTATGTTTATGTTTGTTCTATAGTTTGAGTATTATCTATGTTTGACTTTATGTTGTTTCAAGACAATTCAAATTGAAATTGAAATTACAATATTGGAAATGAACTAACAACGACAACAACGGAAATGAAATAACTAAAACAACATTGAAATTAATATAAGTAGTAGAAGCACCACCCCCACTAGAAGCACCACCACCACTAGAAGCACCACTTGGAGTTCCAAACATTCCACTCTCTCTCCTTTGGCAAATTATCTCCATTTTCATCGTCTTGAAGTATTCGGCAACTTCTTGCTCAAGAGTAGAAGTATCTTGTGCTAATATTTTGTTGTCTTCTTTCCACTTATTGAGCTCCACCATCTTCACCCTATCGGTGGCAGCATTCGTCATTTGTGCCAAATACTTCTCCATCATCTTGTAATTATCTCCTCCTTTCTTTCTCACTCCTTGTTCCCGGTGGTCGTTTTTTCTTGGTTCCACTTCCACTTGCATTTCCATTTCCACTTCCACCTCCACCTCCACTTCCATCCCCAGCTTGTGTAGTAAATGGATCAATTGGAACGCCACCAAGAGTTGTCAACGGCATTGTGGGTGTTAAAGGCACGACTTTGTCATCTACATCGAGAATGACATTGGTTCGTCTCCTCGATGTAGTTGTGGACCGGCTTTCCAATTCTTCATTCCATTTTGGGCTATTCTTGAGGAGGGCCCAACAATGCTCAAATTGAAAGTGTGTGTTATGAGCCAACATATATGTTGTTTTTGCCTCAGCCAACCGATTTGGGATCGTTATGCCATTTCTTACGGTCCTCTCCGAAGAGGAGATAATTCCCGCCCACCGGTTGCAAGCTTTTTAGATGTGTCTAAATCAAGTGGACACCGAATCCTTACTTCTCTTGTTGTTTTTGCCAACTCTCTCTCGAAATTTCTCTAATATTCTCTCCCTATAGTGTGTGACTCGTTGCCCTGCACTAACAATTGAATCTTCATTAACATATATCCACACTTTGTAAAGAGCCTCGTCTTTTTGAATTGAAAAATTGGCAGACGTTGTAGATTTCTTTTCTTTTGATGTGGTTGCATGTTCATTTGGATCCATTGTTGTACTTGGAGTAGTGATTGTTGTAGTTGGAGTAGATAGAAATTATATGAGAATTGGGAGCAAATGGTGAGAGAGTTGTGTGAAGTAATTGCTATGAATTTGCAATTTAAGAAAAACTAGCCGTTTTTAGCCGTTGGGATGTCTGGACTAGATAGACGGTAGAGTTTATGCCGTCCGTTGCAATTTAACGTATAGACAGTAGAAACTTTGCTGTCCGTATCCCGAATTTCACAACTACTAAAAGCCTCCATTGGACTGGTTTTTCGAATTTGGGCTGCCAAATTTGGCGGGGCTGCTAAAGGGCCAATGTGGCACATTTTAGCAGCCCATTATAGCTGCTCCCCATTGGACTTGCTCTTAGGGGCGGCATTCGAATGCTTTCTACTATTGGAGAGATAATGGTCCATTAAGTCAGGAACGTCTTAGGTGCGGGCATTCGAATACTTTCTACTACTGGAGAGATAATGGTCCATCAAGTGAGGAACATCTGTAGACATGGAGTCCTCATGGACGCATAACAACTACAAAATAGTTTCACGGACTAGGACATCTTATTAAACTTGGGGAGATTTGTTTTCCTTAGAGCAAGTCCAATGAGGGGCTAGAGCAAGTCCAATAGGGGGCTATATGGGCTGCTAAAGGCAAATATAGCACCCCAACCACGAAAATGTCATTCCAATGGGGCTGCTAAAAAAATCTTAAATTTGGAAGGAGTCAAAAACCTAGCCAAAGTTAAGACCTTCGCTAGCAGCTGCTATAATAAATTCGGGAGACGGACGACATAATTTATACTGTCCGTGTGTTAAATTTCGATAGACAGCAGAAACTGTGTCGTCTGTCTAAAAAAATTTCAAAAAATAATAGACGGACGGCAGAAATTATGTCGTCCGTATCATTTAGCACTTCAAAATAGACAACGCGATTGGAATGGTTTTTTTATTTTGGGGAGTCAAATTTGGCTGGGCAAACTAAAAGGCATATGTGGCACTTTTAGCAGCCCAATTTAGCAGCTCTCCATTGGACTTGCTCTTAATGGACTTGCTTAGTTGCTATGAGAGAGGTATAAAAAATGATCTAGAGGTGTGTCGCTGTCACTCGGTGCTTTGATATATGTAAAAGAGAGTTCATAAGTTCATTAGTCCGGTCCGTCCATCTCATTTTTTATTTTGATTTTGATTTCAATGTGTTCTTGTTGTTATACAGTCCACCGACAAAAATGGATTGATCATGTAAAATTGTAAACTATCTTAAGGATGCAGGTGTTGGAGTTGAACATCAACACCTTCGCTGCTATATAATCATGTGGTAGCAAGGTTACTTACAAAAGGGAAAATTTCCCTCGTGTACAATAACATCCCATCCGTTAGAAGGAGTATACAACTAACATTGTTGAAATCACCAACAACACTACATGCACCACTAATACTTCAAACATAGAACATAAGTCCTACAGTTTAATTCTATCATTCTCTCGTTGCTAGCATAAACTATATTGACATGAAACCCTTTTGGAGTTTTGCAACGAGGTTACTGTAAGCATGTACGGAGCACACTACGGATAATATGCCAAAATCAAAATCCGCACGAACATCACTTATAAAATTGTGTAGGAACATCTAATAAGGGATACTAGCCCTTTTAATGCTTTCAAACTTTCCATTCTGATCTCTGTTTCAAGCACTGGGAAAAAATATTTGAACTTTTCAGTTAAATATGTTCAAGAAGCAAGGCAGCAAGTATAGTACGAATAACAGCAACACAATAAATTTAGCAATCAATGAAGTCTAATAGCAACAACAGAGATCACCTCATCAAAGAATCACTCAAAGCAGGCCATTCGATGCAGACAATTTCATACACTTGACAATGAATATCTTTTTGTTACACCCATGAAATGTATAAAGCATTCTGCTCCCATCTACTAAATGCTAAATGCTTCATTGCACAATATTACGGCAATAGAGGTAGGAACAAATATGGTTCCTTGTGAGTCACAACTACTCTTCTCGCCACTTTCGCGATTGCATTAAATCATTGCAAGACCTGTAAAAGCGTGACATGGGTTCATCTGCGACCGAAGTCCAAACTCAATAAAGTAGGCTTCGATGGAATTGCGGTTTGGGCGGTTCTTTCAAGTTTTTTGGCGATCTTCATTTCGCCTTTGCTATTGAAGATGGGCTCAATAGTTTTTACAAGAGGTTGTCTATGCTTTATTTTATTTTCTATCTCGCAAATGTATGGACAGGTTAGGCGAGAATAACCCGCTTTTGGCCCGTGTTTTGTGCATCGAATCGCAACATGTTCCCACACGTTGAATGAGAACTCCATTGCAGTAATATATGCTTCTTTGAAACTTGTGGAAACTGCATGCAGCAAAGCTAAGTATTATTGATATTGATATTAAAAGTGTTATTACATTCATGCATGCAATGACGACGGCGACAACAACAACAACAACAACAACAAGTCAAAAACAACAACAATAACACATGACGAGAGAGGGTCCAACGGTCCAACTCCAACCGTCACTTGTACTGAACAAATCATATTGACAGTAATTGTGATATTTAAAAAATATAAATAGGCCCTCATTATATCCAACCTGAACAAATGATTTGTGGTATGATGATATCTCCAGTACACAGAAACAGAGATCATTCACAAAAATCAGAACTGGAATAAAAATATATAAACAATAAAAAATAGAACACAACTCAACATTTAAAATCATCAGGTAACTAAACAACTATCAACCTTACCTTTATACCTTTCTCTCAAGATGGGTTTTAGTCTTTTAGACTAAGTTACATTAGCACGGGATGGTATTAAGACTACAACTATCAATCATCTCGCAGATAATGACAGAGTGGTCTGGATGCCTAGTATACAAGATAGTTGTATGTGCATATATAGGACGTTACATACCCTCATACGAACAACCCTTCATCCAACTCAAACAACTCCGTTTGCCCCATCTCCATCGACAATTACAACAATCCTTTTTTTCTCCATCCATCTGATAATCCAGGGAATGTGCTCCTTGATGGTGACAATTATCAGAGTTGGAGTAGGGCAATGCGCATGGCACTCACAGCGAAAAACAAACTCGGGTTTGTTGATGGTCTATCTTGGTTGTTGAATGCTATTTCAAAAGATCTTCATAATAGCATATATTCCAACACTGCTGCCGAAGTGTGGTCTGATCTCCGTGAGCGATTTTCACAAGGTAACCGTAAATCTATTAAACTAACCAACTTAAGTCGAAATAAATACTTAATTAATGTTGTACCCTTCTAGTTACTAAAAGGACACTGACATATGATTCAATTACATAAAACCAATCAAAGCCAAAATGGGTAAAAAGAATTACCTGCAAAACTTTTCAGTGGGTGATTGAGCAGATGGCAGTTAAGTTTTATTTATGTTTCGACGAAATAATGACCGCGATTTCTAACATACTTGTATGATATATATATTATATAATAAATCTGCTCTTCGGCCAATGGACAAGTTAAGCCAGGCCCATGATTCCAAAACCATAAGCCCAATTGTTTATACTAGTAAACTGCATTGCAGTGGGGGCGTGAGCGGAGCAGTGCATTTCTTCAAGAAAAAGTCGAAAGTACCGCTTCGGCATAGTTAAGACCAGCTATGCATAATGAAAAGTTGACTCTATTTAGCACTCTACACATAGTTAGCACTCAAAAGGAAAAGGGATACTGTCAGTTCACTTTATTTCTTCTTCAAACCTTATTAGAGCTTTTGGGTGAAACTCACAGAGTCACCGAACCCATTTCATAACAGGTGCCCTAGAGGCGTGCATAGCCATGGGACGTTGGCAGTCTATTTAAAGAGTGGATGAAGCTTCGTTTCAACAGAAAACTCAAGTATTCTCCTCCAAGTTGACTACACATCCGAGACCAACCCATCATATGTCACCCATCACCCATTGTCACCATTTCTCACAAATAAACACTCGCCCAACCGAAACTCAGCCCATGATCCATTAGATCTTCCTGGTTCTTCTTAAACCAGTACATTGTCATGTTTTTTAGTTATATGTTAAAAATAGACAATTTCAAACACTTTCTAAAGGCGCTAAGGCAGAGATCTGTCACATTCTCATTATGATAGATTATGTTAGGCAGGTCATGGGTGGCAAGCAATTAACCTCTGCCATCAGATGATTTTTCTGCCAGTGCAAGTATCCCTCAGTCACTCGGAAAGAGAAAACAGACTGCTAGTTACAGAGTTACAGTTGACAGTTTTATAGGAAGTATCTACCTAGTACCTACTAAATAGAGGTAAACTATATTACGGGCTTTACGGCCACTATCACTATAAGTTTCAGTCAAGCGAGACAAAGGGATTGAAAAATGAGCAGTTAGGTAATTTCATTTTGTATCCTTAAGGCACACAAGACTATGGCCAAACAGTGGACAGAAAGACTCACCCCTTGAAGTAGTTGTTCTTAATGACAGTGGTGGTGTTTAAAATGTAAGAGAGGAGACCATGGGGGATGAATTCCAGAGCTTCATCAGGGTATGGAGGAGTACAGCTGTAGCATCTCTAGCCCACTCAAAGTTTTTCAAATAGGCAAGTTCAGACTTCACTCTCTCCTTGCTCTTATAGTCTTATCTCTATTACTTTGACCTTCTCTTCCATACATACACCTAGAAGGTTTGACAACTTCCTTTATCACGTGGCTTGCAAATTTTAAGCTTCTCCTTTTTGCCTTTAACTTCCAATATGTCACTCCTTAGTTTTATTTCCTTGGCTTGGCTTCTTATTGAAATAAATCACCCCAAGAAGACACTAAGCCTTAAATTGATTGGTTTGCAGTGTCAGTCATGTTCGTGTGCGAGATCGATACTGAAAAATATGAAAAAATAAACGGAGAAGCCGAAGTTGTTACCTGAGAGACCGCGATTAATTGAGAGATGGTGTTGTCTCCGGTGTGATATCGATTCGTAGTAGAGACGATCGAGATGAAGGGAACGTTCTGGGCCCAAAATGTTCTTTTGGGCTGTCCTTGTAGTCCATTCATAGTAGCACATCTAGTGATTGGGAGTTGTTTGTTTTGTTCTTCACCAAGTGAAAATGCATCTTTTAACCTACATTATAGCACTCGTGCAGTCAGTATGCTTGAAGACACATTCCATTACCTAATGTTGTGATTTCCTCGAGACCACCTCTGTGTGGCGTACTAGAATTTTCAGGTTGAAATAGTTTGTGCAGGTCTGATAACCAGACTCAGGTTGGTGTTAAAGTCCTGCAAGGTGAGCGGGAAATTGCGTCTGACACTAAGCCCTTTGGGGAGTTTGAGCTTATGGGTATCCCACCTGCTCCTAGAGGCATGCCCCAGATTGAGGTCACGTTTGACATTGATGCCAATGGTATTGTGACCGTTTCTGCCAAGGACAAAGCTACAGGAAAGGAGTCGCAGATTACAAATTTACAATCAAGTCATCGGGAGGGTTGTCTGGGGATGAGATTGAGAAACTGGCAAGGGAAGCTGAGTTGCATGCTCAGAATGACCAAGAAGGAAAACACTCATTGACATCAGGAACACAGCTGACACAACCACCTACAGCATTGAGAAAAGCTTGAATGAGTACAGGGACAAGATCCCTGCTGAAGTTGCAACTGAAATTGAAACTGCAGTTTCAGACCTCAGGAAGGCTATGGCGGGTGACAACGCTGATAGATTAAGGCAAAACTTGATGCTGCCAATAAGGCTGTATCCATGATTGGGCAGCACATGTCAGGAGTTTCAGGTGGATCTGGGTCAGGAGGTCCATCTCAAGGTGGTGATCAACCACCAGAAGCAGAGTATGAAGAAGTAAAGAAGTAACTTTATATAAATACTTAGGTTTTCTCAGTAAGTTCATCATAAACAGCTTCAGATCTTGTTGAATCTTCAAAACTTGTTTATTTTTATTTTTAGAGGCTATATAATAAATTAGAGAGAGAGAGATTGATTTGAGATAATATTTACGTGATTGATTTCTATAGAGATTACAATAGTTTATATAGAGATTACAAGTTCCTAAAATAGCTAGAAAACTAAAATAAGAAATATCTAAGATCGGTACAAATACAAGCGGTGTGAGTATTGCAAATAGTACGCGAGGCGCCGGCGCGCGCTCGAAGTGTGCAGTCGAGAAGCGCGGGTGCGCTCTTAATTTACTCTGACGTCCAAAATTACTTATAATACTCCCCCTCAAGTTGGAGAGTGAATGTCAAGAACTCCCAACTTGCGAATTAATCTCAGAAAAGTGTCCTTGCCGAGAGGTTTAATGAAGGCGTCAGCCACCTGATCTGAAGATGGAATAAACGTAGGAGATAATAATTTGGCCTGTATAGTGTTGCGTAAGAAATGACAGTCCAATTCGATGTGCTTCATTCGTTCATGAAAAATTGGATTTTGAGAGAGATGGAGGGCGGTTTGATTGTCGCAGAACATGTTCATTGGAGAAGGGTGAGAGATGCCTAAGTCATACAGAAGATACTTCAACCATTGAAGTTCACACGCAAGGGTAGCCATGGAACGATATTCGGGTTCAGCAGAAGAACGAGATATAGTGCTCTGTTTCTTTGTTTTCCAAGATATAAGACTAGAACCAAGAAAGGTGCAATAACCACTAGTAGAACGACGAGTGACAGGGCAGCCAGCCCAATCAGAGTCACAGAAACTAGAGATGTGTAAAGAGCTATTAGCTGATAAGAGAATCCCTTTGTTGATCGAACCTTTAAGGTAACAGAGTATACGATGAGAAACATCTAAATGTGGAGTCCGTGGAAACTGCATGAAACGGCTGAGATAATTAACATATTAAGTGATATCTGGACGTGTAACTGTGAGACATAAGAGACGCCTAATCAAGCGACGATAGACAGTAGGATCCTGAAGTAACGTGCCATCATCGGTATAGAGGTTGATGTTTTGTTCCATAGGGAACTCAGAAATACGACCACCAGTGGTACCACAATCAGACAGGATGTCCAAAAGACATTTGCATTGTGTAAGAAATAATCCTTCTTTGGAATGAGCCATCTCAATGTCCAAGAAATATTTTAGACATCCCAAGTCCTTGATATAGAACTTTGATTCTAAAAAATGCTTCAAGTTCTGAATGATAGATGGATTGTTGCCTGTGATTAGAATGTCGTCCACATAAACAAGGACAAATGTAGAATTAGAACCACAAATATTTGTGAATAGAGAATAATCAGACTTAGACTGAATGAAGCCGGTAGTGATAAGAGTGGTAGATAGTTTGGCAAACCATTGTCGAGAAGCCTGCTTGAGTCCATATAAGGGACTTATTGAGGCGACAAATCCTGTGCTCCCCCTGTTTGGCGAATCTAGGAGGTAAGGTCATATAGACAGTTTCATCCAAATCGATCGCCTTGGAGAAAGACATTGTGGACATCCAACTAATGAAGAGTCCAATGTCTGATAGCAGCAATGGAGGGAAGTAATCGAACAGTGACTAGTTTAGCAACGGGTGTAAAAGTGGCATGATAGTCTTAGCCTTCAATCTGATTGTAACCCTTGGCAACAAGACGAGCTTTGTAATGTTCAATAGAACCATCTGAATGATATTTAATCTTGAAACCCGTTTACAACCAATAGGCTTATGATGAGAGGATGACGGAACAAGAATCAATGTGTTATTTTGTTCCAAAGCTGCAATTTCAGCAGCCATAACAGCTTTCCATTCTGGAATTTTGATAGCTTGAGAAAAAGATGTAGGAACAACTGAAGAAGGCACTTTAGACAAAAAAAGCTTTATGACAAGTAGAAAAGTTAGTGTCAGAAACATAGAAAGCCATAGGATATGGAGTGGAAGACCGTGTTACCTTAGAGTCCGATTGGATGAGGTTGGCCGAACGAGGGATTGTAGGTGCCTTGGTGAGAGTAGGGCAGTGATAATCTTTGATGAGAAGTGGTGGGGGGGTTTCGCACTCTAGTAGATCGAGGTGAGGTAGGAGGGTTGGGATGTGGTGGCTGAGGGAGTTCCAAAATTGCGGTGCGGGGTCGCCCGAGTTTGAAGAGTGTCGAGGGAGGTGCGCGGGTAGCCGCTTTGTTTGTACCGAGCAAAAAAGAGCAAAGGGCGACGCTCGCTCTCTTGGAAGAGTGTCGATAGGGGAGGCTGAAGCGTGCTCGATTTAGTGGTAGTAGGCTGGCGCCGGCCTCACCTCACTGGAGTTACATGAGATGATGGAAGGTCGAATGTTTCATTGTTTGGGATAGGTAAGGGATAAACTGGCAGATGGGATGGTGGGGAAGATAAATGTTGATAGGGGAAGACATTCTCATGGAAAATCACGTCACAGGAAGTATAAATTTTTTTGGAAGATAAATCATAAATGCGATAGCCTTTCTGAGCATAAAGATAACCAATGAAGATGTCAGGTTTCCCGCAGTGATCAAACTTATTTTTAATGGAAATGTTGTGAGCAAAACATAAATAACCAAAAATATGAAGATGGGCAAGAGTGGGAGGTGTAGTAAGCAAAAGCTCATGAGGTGATTTGTCATTTAACAAGGTGTTAGGAATTTTGTTAATGAGATAGGCTACGGTGAGAATGCATTCACCCCAGAAAGATAACGGGAGATGAGCTTGAAAACGTAATGCTTGTGCAACTAACGTTTAGTAAGTGATGATGTTTTCTTTCAACAATGACATTTTGTTGGGGAGTAGCAACGCAACTACGTTGGTGAATAACCTCATGTTTGGAAAAAATTGTTGCATATATGTTATGGGATATAAATTCGGATCCATTGTCGGATTGAAGGACTTGGATTTCATAAAAATAGTCATCAATGTTGCTATGGCCAGATATGAGTGAATGTATTGTAGAATGAAATTGAGTATGAACCATGACAAAAAAAGATTGTAAATGCATGGCAGCTTCAGATTTGACAGTCATAAGATAAATCCATGTAGCACGACTAAAATCATCGAGAATAGTTAAGAAAAAATGAGCATTGGAATATGATGGTAAATGAAAAGGACCCTAAATATCACAATGAATCAGTTGAAAAGGTCGAATAGTTTTTATTGGACTATGAGAAAAAGATAAACATGTTTGCTTAGCTTGCGGACATACATCGTAAGTAGCATTATTGGAACTAGAAAAGAAAGGAAACTGCTTAGCTATAATCTGCAAAGGTGTGGAAAAGAGATGTCCTAAGAGATAATGCCATAAATTATTGGTGGTGGAGTTGTGGGATGAGCAAACGGAAGCTAGTTGGAGATGGTAGGGTCCCCTATTAAGCCGTCCCTATCCAATCTTCTTCTTCGATAATTGGTCTTGAAAAAGGCAAGAATCATTAGTAAACATGACAGAGATATATAAGGGGAGATTTGACTAGTTCATTAATGGAAAACAAGTTAGAATAAAAAGTGGGAACAAACAGAACGTTGTCAAGACGCAAAAGAGGAGAAAAAATAATACTACCAACATGAGTAATTAAATGGCCTGGTCTGTTCCATCCGGGAGTTTAAGAGTAGAATGTGTTAAACAAGTATGATAATGAGAAAACAGATTTAATGATGAACATACATGATTAGTAGCACCATAGTCAATGATCCATATGGATTTAGAAAAACACGAGATAGATATACCTGTCAGATTTGCTTGTGAAGTGGTACTACCTGAATCAAACAAACTGAGAAGTTGGTTGTATTATTCTGTGGAGAAAACAGGAGAATTGGAGTATGGAGCAACTGAATTGACTTGAGCAGGCTTGGGTGGATAACCGTGCAGTTTGTAACATGTACCAATATGATGTCCAACTCGGTTCTGATGGTTGCAGAATGAAGGCGTCGTCGCCCTCGTTGCCCTCAGATTGGAGGGGCGCGCGACGCTAGGGCTGAGGCGCGAACCAATGTTGTGTTGCGGAGGTTTAGACGGGCCTGATTTCGAAGAAGAAGCCCAATTGGTATTTTGAAAGTGAGTACTCAGGGCAGCATCGTCTGGAGCAGAATGAAGAGAGAGTGCATGAATCTCTTGTTGCTTCTCTTCCTGTCGGATTAAAGAATAAATCTTGGACATACAAGGAAAATGATCCATTAAGAGAATTTGACTACGGATGGATTGAAAACGAGCATTTAGGCCTTGCATGAATTTCATAGAACGACCGTCTTCAACCTCTTTGGCAAAAATAGATGCATGACCACAAGTACAAGCAGGCATAGTAGACAAATAATTTAAT
Organism: Coptis chinensis; assembly: GCF_015680905.1. Classification (NCBI taxonomy): domain Eukaryota; kingdom Viridiplantae; phylum Streptophyta; class Magnoliopsida; order Ranunculales; family Ranunculaceae; genus Coptis; species Coptis chinensis. Next base: position 59,140,168 of record NC_141463.1, read on the forward strand.
TCATCCAAGAAAGATTTAAGCAAAGTGAAATAAACAGATACCGGACGATTGCCTTGCTTGAGAAGAGTGACGGAATCCTTCAGTTGAAAAACCTTGGGTGCATTAGTTTGTGAAAAACGATCACCTAGATCTTTCCAGATGTCGGATGCAGTGTCAGTATAGAGTGCTGGGAGGTGTGACAGAGCCATCAACAAAACCAAACTTATTCTTTACTTGAAGGGCTCTAGAGATAGATGTAGCAAAGTTGGATAATTGTCACCGGATAACAGAGGAGATAAGAGAATAGCCGTGGGGCTATCTGAGTAGTGGACAAAGAAAGGATCATCAGAACCTGGAGGAGAGTCATTATTGGTGTTTGAGGCGTCTACCATTGAGAATTGAAAGGAGGTGGAAGCTTAGAGTGGTTAGGGTTAAGTTAGGATTTGGATCGAAATTAGGCTGATACCATGATAAATAAGAGCGAGATTGATTTGAGAGAATATTACAATAGTTTATATAGAGATTACAAGTTCCTAAAGTAGAAAACTAAAATAAGAAATATCTAAGATCGGTACAAATACAAGCGGTGCAAGTATCGCAAATGGTACGCGAGGTGCGGGCGTGCCGAAGTGTGCAGTCGAGAATTGAGGGCGCGCTCTTTACTCTGACGTCCAGAATTACTTCTAATACTATATTTAAGAAAACTAGTTTTCGAACCCGTTCTATGAACGGGGGCCGTTATATTAAATTATTATAAAAATTATAATACCTATGTGGATCTATGAGGTATAAATATTATATTGGTTTTTACTTTATTTTGTATGTGTGTTGTTCTTTGTCTTTTCCAGTTCGTTTGTGTAAGTGTTATCCACATATTCTATGTAGAGGTATGAGATATGCATATTATATTTTATTTTGAGCTATGAGATATGAATATTATATTGGGTTTCACAATATTTTTGATGTGATTCCTATGAATATCATTAATTAGTATATCTCGTTGTCACGTTAGATAATGATACTTGGCTACACTATTAATAAATTATGATTGAGCATTTAGTAATGGTTTCTTGCTTTCTATGAAAAAAAAGTGTTAATTTTTTCAAGTTTACATCCATTATCAGCTATATTTTGTGTGTTTATGTAAATCAATTGAGAAATAATTGATTATGGACCATGAGTAGAGGTGTCAATTAAAGGTGGGCTTAAAACCGTAGGATTTGAGGAGAGAAGTTATTATGGGTTGTATTATCCCACAACTATTTCGTTGTACATAGAACTTGTTGTTGATTGGAAATGATGTTATTTTTCAGTTTTTAATGTAAATGGTGTAAATTTATAAAATTTTGTAATGGCTGAAAGTAATAGCAATGAACAGCCAGCTGTTACGTAAGAAAAATTTTATCAATGCATCTCTGTTGCTATTTATAATTATGTAATAGCTAGAGTCCTTCGTGTATAACAAATGATATTGGACCACGCCCCATGCAATACACGCATGTCCGGATTAACACCAAGACTTGTAAAAGCATTACACGCATTGTATGACCGAATGTGCTCACGAAATGACCCCGCGGTGGTTTACCCTAAAAAATTTGGGCTTCATTCAACTGGAGGGTTACACCAGTTTTGGCTATGACGTCTGCAGAGAAGTTGCCCTCTCTAAAAATCGAGGTGAACGAAATAGACTGAATTTTGGTACAACTATTCCTCCATCTCGGCTGCAAGTCCCATGGCACTCTCCCACTAATGTAGGCTTTGATTGCCGGTTTAGAATCAGATTCAACCCATAACCGAAACCATCCCTTACTAATAGCCAGCTCTATGCCTTCAATGATAGCCCGACATTCAGCCCTAAAGTTGGATCCAATCCCAATATTCTTGCATAAAGACAGCTTAAAAACACCTTCCGAATCTCTGAATGTAACCCCAATACCAGACGGTCCTGGATTGCCAAAGGCAGCACCGTCGGTATTTAACTTCATAACAGTTTGCTCCGGTGGCACCCATGAACATTGCTTTGTTGTGGGCGCATCTCTCAGCCTGTTTATTAAGTTCCATGCTCGCATTGTAGCCACATCCCTGTTAGAAGAATTGTTGCTTGCTTTCGACACCAATGAAAAACTACTAATGAAACTTGTTCAATACTACTTATTTTGGTTTGCATGGATATGCAAGAGTTGTAGAGTGGCAATGGAATTGCAAATATAGTCTTGGTTACAGTATAAGTTACTTCTTGAGGTGACCTATCAAGAATCGTCATGTATATAGTATTAACAACAATATAAAAAGTGTTTTGACTCAATGTTACATTTGTATGTCATATTATTCCATGCACACATTACCTGAGGAGAAGTGGGATTAGATAATAGGTACTACATGGAGACACATTTTGCAGGTTTTTCCTCTACGTCAATTTATAGTCTTACCAACACATTCTTTGATCTTCTATATATGTATAACCATCAACAATGACTGTTTGACGTAAACGTCCACGCACCTATCCAAAGTAATCGACTTTTTTGTGTCCTTCTTTGTAGTCTAAAAGCCCAATATTGTCTCATACTAACCGTATCTCTTTTATGATCGTCTATATTAAAAACTCTTTCATTTTCCTCACTATTAGGAAATCTTCTATAAGGAATCCAAGGTCTATAGCCATCTTCACCACGGGGAAACATTAAAGGATATTGCAAAGCCATGAATTTAGGATGCAATTCATTTATTCTCTCCAAACCTCCAACAATTATGTCCCTAAAATCATTAACATTAAATCCATCCCCTTTAATTAAAGTTGCAACTTCATTGCCAGTTGGCAGATTGTATTGTCTTCCATCACTCTGCCGAGAATTAATAAGTCTTAGGCAGACATCAATCATTTCATCTTCTTTAAATATGTCTCTAGCCATCCTAAAAGACTGTACAACTTTATTGTGTTGATCAAACATTTTGATCAATCCATCAACAATTGCAGGATCAGGAAGTTCATTATATTCATTGAATATTTGCATCCTATTCTTCAATTCATTTTTAGTCTTACCTATCTTCCCTCATGTAGAAATAAATTGAAACATGGATCCTTCTCCACAACATATAGAGAACGTTGGAACAGATGATTTTCCTTTGTTGTTTCTTTCTTCTTCCCAAAGAATTGCTCCATAGTACATACACAGTTGGTGGTCTAAAGTCATGAACTCCTAAAATATAAAAATTATTAGTGAATTGGGCAAACATTCTGAATAAAATATCAGAATTGAAGAAGAAAACACATACCATCACCAAGTAGTATACTTGCTTAGATCACGATGAATTTTTTTTTTTCTTTTGCAAACGTTTATTCCTTTCACTGATATTTGTGATTTGAGATATTGAAGTCATTATACGACGCATAACATCTATAAGATTCAAAGTACCTGTTTGGCCTGTGTAATAAAAAATATCAAATTTCAAAAACTTTAATTAATCTTCAACAGAATATAGAATACAATTTTACCTTTATTTGAACGCAAGTTGTGTTCCTTGGATGCCAACAAACGATTGCGTTTCTTTAAAGCCAACAAACGACTTCGATTAAGGCGAGCTATTTTAGCAGTCTGTTCCTTTGTAGATTCAACATTGACTGTTTGAGAATTATACCAAAAAAGGTTCAACTTTAGCCATTTCTTGTGTAAAGGATATTAGAATTGTTGTGTCATTATAAAATCAGTAAGTTCATACCAGTACTATTGGTTAAATGATTGCTCATTGCTCATTTAATTCCCCGTGTGTGTATCAATTCCTCTGTAATAAAGGCATAAAAGAAAAATATAGATATCGTTACTTACATCTATACAATATCTTAAATCAAATGAGAGTATAAAACGGTACTTTTTATTTCAAGAAGTTACATACCAATTGTGACTTTGACATTCCATTTGTTGTGGATGTTTTCTTCTATGCTTTCGTTTAGCAATTTTTCTCTATGGATGCTCTTTGTATTTGCGCACATCATAATTCTTCTATGACGATAATGTTTGAACCTTCAATATATTAAGCATAAGGTTAGACCCTTCAATATATTATTTTGTTAGAATATTTATGAAGTGTGTAAAATAAAAATTAACACTTCGTACCATTATTCCTTTTCAGTGCAAGAATACATCGTCTATTGTACCGAGCAATTCTGGAGGTATATATTTTTTCGTTATCCATAAGGTAAACCTGAACAACTCTTCCTCTCTTTGCCTAAAGCTTTAACTCCTCTTATAGCTGTTGCTATTATTCACTGCAGTTGATAATGATTTAGAAATTGTCTTCTTGGGCAAAGACTTACTTGATCAGACAAGAACCTTTGGGGCGTATAGGGAGTGCATTTGCAGCGGAGTTTGGAACAATGCAGGTTTCGGAGTAGACTGATACATTGAGAGTTCTTGGTACTGACCCAATGGATTACCTTGTGAAGCCGAGAGTGATTGCATGTTGTGTTGCTTTGCCGATTTTGACGCTGATTTGTTTCACGTTTGGGTTTGCTTCCAGTGTCCTTCTTGCTAATGGGGTTTATGGTGTTAGTATAAATATTATATATTGGAAGCCTTAGGATATAATCGATGATATGATCAAGTTGCGGTGTTGATCTTGAGCGGCGAGAAAAACAATTTGCTTACGCTTTTGTTAAGAGATTTTGTTTGGATAGAGTTCTAAGAGTTCTAAGACTGTTAGTGTTACCTTTAAATTTTTAATTGTATAAGATTTGTAATTGTGTAAGAACTGAGTTAACTTTAGAGTTTTAATTGTATAAGACTTCTTGACATTTGAGTTGAATTTCTATGTAAGTAAGATTTTATATAATAGTAGGCACTCCTATATTCGACCAAGTAGAACTCACGACCTTAGGGTTCGGCCGATCTTCTAGTTCGATGCGGTTGGTACCTTTGGTTCAGGTGTAGTCACATCTTTTTCTCTCTTTAGCTCGGGTAGTGATGACACCGAAAGCGGCTTAATTTGTTTACAGCTAAAGCGACCATTTACTAAGTCTAAGTCTGGCTGGGCTTCTTGACTTTCTCCAGATTCGTTAGATCCACATAAAAGCGATTCGATGGGTAACTTTTGTATAGGCGAATTTATGATTCAAGATTTGAGTCACTGAACTTTGATGCTTTATGTGAGTTTGGAGAAAGCTTTGTCGACAAACCTTTGTTTCATCCGAGAGGGATGTTGTGATCCGAGCCTCTTCCCCAATTCTTTTTAGGACACATTTTGAAACTGTCTTTGGTTCCTATCTCCCTCCAACAATATAGCTCCACGGTTATAATATTGATCGTTAATGGTGGAATGGTGGTTATTCTATCTTCGTTTGTTAGAAAAGGATCTACGGAATTAAAAACTTGGGGTAACTTCATTAATTGGTGGATGGAGTTATCAAGGAGTTACATTCAACCACATAGAAAAATAAGCAATCAATTAAAAACAAAACAAAAATTTGTAGAGAACTCACTAAGTGTTTCCCTATTTAGTACAACAAATTTTTATTGAGAGTTAAGTAGTTAACAAATGAAAAATATTCACATTGGGGCTCAACTAACATTAGACTAAGCACCGCATTACTATCCTTCGAAGTTGTATAGTGATCAATTAACCACCCAAATTGAGAGTACCGACTCTGCAATTGACGAAGATCTCTAGAAAAGATTAGTATGAATTGACAAATTCATCAAAACCTTCAATACCATGTGTAGGATCGCCAACATTTGCAGTAGAGAAGATAAGTCGGGGTAGAGGCACATTGACATCTAAGTATCTCTCCCACATACTTGCATTACCGTCGCATGTTCGCCTAGCTGTGGGCATGGGATGTGAACACAGCAAACCAAGCTTCAACACCAACCCCTTTTCCTCAAGATTGTAAATTGAAATACCTTTGCAAATTTATATCGAGAGTGTCCAAATATTTTTAAGTGGCGCAGAAACATATTCATGCCTCTTAACCCTACTAAACTCTTGTAACCCGACCAACACAATGTCTAGGCTGGGTTGAATTGGGCTGCCGTGGATTAAACTTCGACTTTGGGTTCACGCAGGTTGTGTTCTACTTCCAGCCATTTCAACTCTTCTTCTTCCTGAAATTAAATATTTAAGTTTCTATAAATCAAGACAATATGAACACAACACACTTAAATGCTAAAGAATAATATATTATAGCCAAGCTCAAAATCGTTCATTTCTCAAATGTTTTCTTTTTCCAATATAAGCAATATTGGCTAAAAAAAAAAAGGAGCTATACATTTTCTTTTGTCATTTTCTGAAGATCAGCTTTGAAGGCCCTTAGATTGGCTGCTCGTGCTTGTGCTTCAGTTGAAGGACCCAACTTAGAGGGCTTCCCTTTCCTAGTCGTGGCCTCTATCTTCCTCTTCTCCAGACTATCTTGACCTTTTGACTTCTTATCCTTGAATAACTCCTTTTGCCCTTCCTTAACATCCCTCATCAGATCATCTTAGGTTCTCGTTACGTTGTACACTACCAACATCATCGGCTTTGTACCTGCATATCATAGTCTATTGCAGGGGTCATAACCAATGGACTCCCACTCTGTTCCACACGCTCAAATCAAGCTCATATCTTCTGGTTTATAGCTGATATGACTTTGGACGCGGTATTGCAGAGGAGTCTTCCGGTGTATGCCAAATTCCACAAAATACAATGAATTTCATGATATATGCCGATAGTTTCATGAATCGCATTCAGTTCATGAAGGTATCTAGTGGCATACTGGTCAAAGCCTTGGGATGTTGGGCCCAAGGTCTTGGGTTTGATTCCTACCTTCATGGGAAAAGGTATATAACCGGTTATAAAATATAAGTTCGAAGTTCTAACTATCAAAATAATGTTCGTGTATCGGCATTAAAATATTTAATGTCGGTACTTTTTCGATCACAACATTAAAGGCAGAAAAGTGTGATTCACCAAGAGAAGAAAATCCCGATGACACGCCATCAAAATTAGAAGGGGATATCTTTGAGATATCATTTTTCAAAATCTCAACAATACCCATACTTTGTTCTCAGAGAAATTACTTCTAAAAGAAACCGACAACCACATTTTGTCCTATTCCGTAAGATTAAAGATCAACAATAAGCCTACTGTCCGATATTCGAAATATTGCTTCCACCAACTCCAAGAACAGAGCTTATTGTAATTTGTTAGGAATTCTAATCTGCATGGAGCTGCTAATATTTGGAAACCCGGATAAAAGAAAGAGAGAGATGAGAACAACTTATCGAAAGATAGAAAATTGAATTTTCCGAGGATAGAAGGTTTGTGTAAAGAAACCGAAATGGCTATACCTAGAAGGAGTTGGCTGAGCAGGGTACCTAGGAGCTTGATATTCACGTCCGCCGCCCTTCAAGATGGAAATTATATGTTAGTTAAAAGAAGCATGAGTTTAGGTAAAGAAATAGCTAATAACGACAATCTTCTATAGAATAATAGAAAGGGTCAGAATGGAAAAGATGGACGCATTCGGTAAAAAATAATTAAAGAATGATAAAAATAGTAGTATCGATCAAAACATGTTGCAAGATGTCAACGGGTTTTAATATAGTCTATCAACTAAACTGAATTATTCCAATTGCGATTGAGTGATGATTAGGGTAGGAGAGACCTTAGGGTATTCAAGCACAGGGAACGGGAATAAAACAATATAGTGGAAGTGGTTCTAGTTTGATCTTGTAAGCCTAATCTAAAAGGAACTACAAAGGATTCATCAATCACAGCATGTGGTGGCCTCCTATCCCAATTATCAGAAGAATGACCAAGCTCATTTCCATCCAATGGGTATGATTGTGAATTCATAAGACCAAACTGGTTTTCTCGCCTATGGACCATAAAATCGTCTTTAGTTAGCCTCCTATGTCCTAAAACATTGCATAAAGGGAAAGAGAAATAATATTTTTAACTTTTAGTTGCAATCCATAGTGGATTGGAATGTAGTAGAAGGTAAAAGACTAAAAGATAACTTTTACTTGCAATCAAAACAATGAGCATTGAAAGATATCTTGACTCCATTGTTTCTATATTTTTTTGCTTAAATTCAAGTGTTGTTGGATATAAAATGGTGTTAGTGGTGAAGCTATAGATATGATATTCAAGTTCCAGGGAATTTTCTCCACATTGGTTGGATTATGGCCGGGTTTCATTATAAGAAAAAAAAAACAGGTTAGGAAAGGTAAAAACATATTTCGAAAATACGTTCTATATAAGTTGTTAAATAATGGTACACACCAAAAGCTGTGTGTGTTTCACCTTTTCCCACCTAGAGACAATCAAACAAATGTGAAGCAAAACTACTTTGATTAAAGAAAAAAAATATGGATGCCACATATAATATTATACCAAGCTTGAGCACTCATATCCGTTTTCATTTATGTGGGAGGTGAGTTACAAAGTTTACATCCCCAAAAAAAACCCAGCTTTGGCAAGGAGGCAACTCAAGTGGTGAACTGTTTCACATGACTTGGACCACTGGGGATGTTTTAAATTTCGTTCGTGGAATTACAGGCAAAAGTTATTCACACTTCGCTGTAGCGGATAAGGACCGGGAAATATAAATGTCAAGGCGTCTTACATACCTGAAAGTGTGGTATGGAACAATGGGTTATCATCTCCCCTAAAACTACCTTTTTAGGTTGATGCTTTGCGCATTGCCTTGCCGTCATCAGGTGGAGATCATATTATGTCATAGCTGCCCTGGGAAGTATGCTCCCGTTTCAGTTTTTCTTCTTCTTATAGTTTGTTAGTAGTTTTCTTTGTCATTTTGTATTTCCTTTTGGTATAAAAAATATGAATAATAGTAGCCATTTTTTTTAATAACGTTCACTGAGATTGTAATATGATAAGAGCAGTTCTTGATATACTGGTGATTTGGTGAAGCTTATTTTTCTATGAAACAAAAGCTTGTATTCTTCATTTCAATTTATGTACTTTGTTTCAGTTTTGTTTGCGACTACAGTATACTTATAATAGATCAAGATAGTTGAATTATCGAGGTCGGCTCTGGCTTGTCTAAGCGCCAGGAGTTAGACAGGGGTCTAGGCCCTTTTATGTGCTGGTTGGCTCTCTAGGGCATTTTATAGGATTTGATGATTGTCAGGGAAGACTGTTAATACAACAGTACACAATCAGTGGTAGTGTTAGTAGTTTAGCTAGTGCATACGTGGTAAGTTAAACCACCCCAAAACATAAAGGGGGACTACTAAATTCACAGACAATAATAGGCAGGGGAAAAAAGGGTATACTTACTCTTGAATTGGGGTTGGTCCTTGCAAATAAATTTTTTTAGCTTTTAACTCATCAGGCCCTTCAGAATCAGGAATAAAACCCAATGGTACAAACTCTTCCCTCCATTTCTTCCATGAAACCAACATCTTAACTGCTTTCATTGGGTTCATCAACCTTGCTACTAAAAATCTCGTCAACATGGCATCACCATAGTTCTGTGAAAGCACCAACAACAAATTAAACCAATACATTCATTTATAGATGTTATTGAATATCAAAACTATATAAACATTCAAATCAAAGGTTATTAACTCAAACAGACTTTTCATCAAATTAATTCATAGCAAAGAACTATGAATTATCAAACTAAATATATCAAGGAACAACCAAAGAGTATAGAACGTTACCAGCAGAAACTCTTACAAAATTTTCCAAGGATCAAAAGCAATATTATTATAAGGATGTCTATGGATTTGGTTATGATCCGTCAAATGATGATTACAAAGTGGTAAGAATTGTTTGCAACTATGACATTACTTCTAAAGGTTATAAAACAAATTGTCATGTCTCAGAAGTTCATCTTTATTCGTTAAGGGCTAGTACGTGCAGAATGTTTGATGTTCCTTATTTCATTCATAGCCCATTCCAACACAAAAATAATTTAGTCCGAGGGACATTTTTTAATGGTGCAATTCATTGGTTTGGAAACCACATTACTGGTTCGTTGTGACCCACCAAAGAATGGACTAAACTTCCATCGCAAATTCCAAACACGATTCTCAGAATACACACCTTAATAAACACACATACGGAATAAATCATGGACAGCATAATAAAACTTGGAGACAAAAAACCAAAATTAATGCAGCTAAATTGAAACTCTTCTCGGTGTCAAAAGGTAATTAATCTTTTGCAAGAACGTGAAAAATGAGATCATCCCAATACCAAAAGCAAACCAAACCCAGCATCTCGGTGTCAAAAGGTAATTAATCTTTTGCAAGAACGTGAAAAATGAGATCATCCCAATACCAAAAGCAAACCAAACCCAGCATTCAAAAATACAACAACAACAACGACAACAAACGCTGTTTAAGAAAGAAGGCTTACCAATAAGAAGGGGTGTGATCAAGTCCGAGATGTTCAAAGGAGACGGCGGTGGTGGTGGTGGAAACTCAAGCTTTGAAGTAGCATATGACGATTCGGGCTTCTGGTGATTTGTGGGAGGAAGATACGAAAGATTTAGTCGTGGGTTTTTTTTTTTTTTTTTTTGGGAACAGTCGTGGGTTTTTGATTCTATCAATTGATTTATGGGGTTCTTGGTACATGATGTTTAAGGGTTAACACGTTTTTGAAATTTTTGTGATATCGGATGGATTGTGATAGTTGGTTTGAAGAAATAAGTTAAAGATAACCGATATTGGGGTGACATCCTCTTAGCTGATGTAGAATGAATGGTAAGTTCTGTTTAATGGCGAAGAGTAAGAGATGGGTTAGCCGTTCTTCTTTGTAGAGAGAAAGATGGGTTTGCATTTTTGTTGCCGGTAAACTTACTTTCATTTGTTGGTCCTCACTTTTAGGAAACATAATTAAGTGCGACTTTTCAGTTTTTTTCTCCTGATTTTTCGTAATTAGTATGGACATCGGCCAGTTTTTTCTCCACTTTTTTCTCAATCTATCCTGATTTCTCGTGAGTAAAAAGGGTACTTAAAATTTGCCTACGTGGACACCCTCAGAGAGCAGGAAAAGGGACTGCTATTATATATATATAAAGAAGACTACATTTTGGAGAATTAGAAATGCAATCATGGACTGCACTCTCTGTGTTGTCTAATTGTCATTAGCATTTCCATAGTGTATTACTGTATTATGGGCCGTCTGGTTTTTTATACATTGTATAAGAGTCTCGTTTTTTTCCACAGTACATGTTTTTTTTGCTAAAGGTGCGCGTGTGTGTATCAGTATGGTCAGATTAATATAGGTGACTATCGTATATACCCCTCGATTGATTAACTTCGCTCGATGTGGTCGATTAGTTTAGGACTTAAGGTGACAATTTTATCTTCCCCGCTGTTGCCGCCGATTGCTAGATGAGCTTTGGATCCGGCGTATTGAAGATGTCAATTTCCTTTACTCAAGTTCTTTCGGTTAAATGGTTTAGATGATGACTAGCTTTTGTTTGTCATTCGTTGGTTTTGGTGTTCTTTGTTTTCGTAATTGTATAAAACATCTGCATGGTGTCGCCTCGTGCTATGCTTGCCGGGCTCGTGTAAAGCAAATTCAAGGTTATAAGGTTACATATATGGGCAAGGCTTGTTCTTGGTTTTAAATGGCTAGGAGACAGTTAGGGTGTTGGTCGCTAATTTACTTCGAGAGATGTTGATTCGGGAAGTTGCTGCCTAGAGTCCTACTCCAAGGTACAAAGATTTGAAAGGCTTACTAAAACAATAGAAATGTAGCCAAGGCGGTATGGCCAGGCCATATCTTTGTCGATCTATCTTCTTAAGGGCACGGCAATGTCGCTTTTGTGCTTTTTCCATCACTTTGGTGGATCAGTGGATGTACCAATCAACCAAAGGCCACTAGATGAAAAAGATAGGAACTTCGTAGAAAGCTTATACTCCTAGTACTGGTCATTTCTTTTAGGTACTAGTACCACACTACCGCCTTTAAAAGGCTCTTTGCCCCTATCATGTATAATCTTCATAACTAGTTATAGGAAGTCCTTAAAACCTACCTTACGAATTTCTTGTTTCAATTTACATCTATGACTTGCTTCTTGACTGATCTAATATTGATGCCCACTTAAATCACCCACCCTTAGTGGTGACACTGTTTGGCTAGTTGACCTTGTTTACATGCCCACTAACTGTTTGGCTACCATATAGAAACATGTTCTAACATATTCTATAACATGATCAAGTTGTTTGTTTGTAGTATTATAGGGGCACATGACTTCTATCTCACGAGGAATTATTCTTTTCATCTTCTATTGTTCAAGAAGTTCGCAGTCATAAAAAGGCGCAACCCATCCTCTACCCTCTATAGTGAGTATTGTTTAATGCATGTTCTGTTAGAATTTTTTTGTGTATTGGAGTATGCAATATTGTTTTTTGAAGTGAGCATTGGTTGGTTGTATAAGTTAGTATTTGGTTTTCTCTGTTTCAAGTTCAAATCGGAATAGACAAGTCTTTGTATATTCTTACTCAGCCTTGTATATTCCAACTTGAGAGGGGGAATAGGGAGAATATGGAGATGTATGAGGAAGAGTACTCATGTCTCCATATTCCAGCATGCCTTGGAGATATGAATACATTCAGTAGTATATGAGGGAAGGAGAATATGGAGACGTATGAGAAAGACTATTTATGTTTCCATATTTCAGCATGCCTTGACAAGCTCTTCATGACAAGGCATATCCACTATTCAGTCTTTAGTATGGCATCTCCACTATTCAGTCTTCAGTATGTTTCAGGTAGTAGTCATGCCAAAACTGTCAGTATGTTTCAGGTAGCAGTCACGCCTAAACTGCAAGTATGTTTCAGGTAGCAGTCAAGCCTAAACTGCGAGTGGATATTTCAGGTAGCAGTCAAATTATAACTGCACCAGTATTCAGTCTTTAGGAGTACCCATAATAGTATTTTGTTGACAATAACAGTGATATTGATAGTAGCAGCCAAGAAGCGCACATCAAATCAGTGTTATTGTTTTCAATTTATATTATGACAGCCATAACAGCGAATGAAGTGAGTAGTAGCCAAGCAGCACGCCACTAAATCGGTGTTATGATTTCAGTTTGTGACTGTGGTACACCTTTAGTATTCAGGTTAGGTCATTGCCTACACCGACAGTTTAACCTCTAGAACGTCTCAACAGTTTTTTGAGTTTTTCCAACTAAAGACAGTTCTATGCGAAAGGGGGGAGCAGTATTCTTATCTTTTATTTTTTGTAATCCAAGTTATAATTTGCATAGTTTGTGTAATAACAGCTTGAGGGGGAGTGTTAAAATATGTTAGTATTAGTATATGTCCTATATGGAAAGTCCCACGTTTCTATAAGTGTGGACATCCATATCTATTAGTTTCTATTATTGTGTTTTAGGTTAGTATAAGTATGTAACTCTGGGTAGAGAACAAACGATCTCAGACTCTATATTCCAACCCTAATTAATATCTAGTCTTCTCAGTTCTTATTCTTGGTTTCTCTAATATATCAATGTCACAATTCTCTTAGCATCACCACTAACATAGAATTCAACATGCCACAAGCAGTTTCATTGACAAGTTTACATTTTAATCTTAAAAGAAATTGTACCCACCTTAGAGAGTACTAGGACGCATTTTATCAGAGAAAAAGACTACTAGGACGCATATGCACATTAGTTCTTCGATGATCAAGGTATTTACTAACATTATGCACATTAGTGACATTAGGGGGTAGAATTGTTACATCGAAGACATGTAGAATTGTTACATGATATGTACATGTAGAATTGTTACATGAAGTTGTCAATTATTTGTCCTCGGTTAAATCTACTTGATGCGTCCCTAATGTCAGTAAAAAAGCTGGAGTACTTCTAGGAATCTACTTCTTCAGTGGACATGTCATGCTGGTCCTTTTCATTACTTGCCTCAACAGAAGTATCTCCTGTTATCTTAAAACCACTTGTTTATGAAATTATTTCCTCAGTAATATAATCCTCAATATGTGGCTTGTCAAGATGATGTTCTGAGTGGACATCTCCTATGTCTGCAACTTCTCCGTTTGTGCCATTGTGTTGACTTGAAGTATTACATGTGCCTCCACATGAATCAGATATCAGACCACCCAATGCTAAAGTAGGATCTTTAAGCGCAACATCCTCTAGAAATCTAGCATTGGGAATGTAATGACCTTCTACAGATTCCCTGTACAAAAGTCCCTCCATAAATAAACCATATATGTCCTAGACCAACTTGGAAAAACAATTAATTTTGCTCAGTATACTTGCCAGAGTGAATCTCGGCAACAATGGGTTATTCGCAAAGCCTTTCCACGCAAACCGGCTTTCAATGCTACTCATAGTGGTCGTCCCGACCTGTCAAATATTCCAGTAGTATTCAACAGACAACTCCACCAAAATAATCATTATTTACAGTACAGGGAAGAAATAAGAAAAGAAGTCCATGGAATAATTGCTTACTGCAATTGGAGCTACATTGTTGGGGACTATTACTGCCCATGGTTGCCCAGCTTGAAAAGGAGGAACTCTTTCAGCAGGTATACTAATACCTGGAAACATCAAATCTGCTCCCCCAATGATAAAATGTGATACCTCGCCCCCCTTAAGCATAAAAGCTGGCAGGAGTTCAGGCACCTTCCAGAGTGCATAAACTGCAAGTTGAGAACAGGAGTCACAAGGGTGTCAAGTTAAGGCCTAAATGTATGGATAAAAAGCAAACTCTAGAGAGTTGCATGTAATATAACAGAGAAAAAAAAAATATATATATATATATATATATATATATATATATATATATATATATATATATATATATATATATATATATATATATACAACCCGGCTCCTAAAAGGACCTTAAATAAATACCCAATCTAAAACACCCACAACTTCACCTACAAAATGATTTATAACCTAATCTTTTGTGCATATGATCTACTAACCATAAAGAGTATCTCTACAAAAATTCAACTTGTTTGATATCCTCTAACTTAGATAAAATTGTTTTCCACTTTTGAAAATATATATAAAGGTCCAGAAATGTCTAGTTTTTGCAATCATCTTTTGCCAATGTTAAAAATTGTCAAATGAGTTGAATTTTTGTAGAGATGTTCTTTATGGTTAGTAGATCATATGTATAAAAGATTAGGTTATAAATTATTTTGTAGGTGAAGTTGTGGGTGTTTTAGATTTGGTACTTATTTAAGGTTCTTTTAGGAGCCAGTTATATATATATATATATATATATATATATATATATATATATATATATATATATATATATATATATATATATATATATAGAGAGAGAGAGAGAGAGAGAGAGAGAGAGAGAGAGAGAGAGAGAGAGAGAGAACATTAGCTAACGACTAAGTCTCCTCTTAAGAGGGCAAATGTGCTTCCCTGTGAACACTGACTAACAAATGCATTCAAATAAATAATATTATAACAATAACAATTACAAAGTTAAAAAGTCATCCAAATTGCTTACACTATGAATTTTCAAAATATGCTGTGATTTTTGAAATCATTATGGGCCGATTGACAATGTTCATTCCCGCTACACTACTTTCTATTGCAAACAAAAAAGATAACAAAATACAAATAGATACCAAAAAAGATCACTTTTTTGTTGGAATAATTACCAAATTAAGGGATCAATTTCCAACTATATTATTTCCAAACAACTAAGGGTGTCTTTGATAGGTGGGAATAAACTCCCTGTGAAACTTCCACATTAATAGGTGGGAATTCAACTGCGCAACAATTTGAAAGATCTCCAATCGAGTGAGGAGATATTTTATGAGACTCAAAAGTGATTAATTAACACACAATTAGGTAGGTAGCTGAGCTCATCCTCATTCATCATCCAACGAAAGGAGACACTTTGCCACACCGTCCCCAAGGCTTAAGAAGACTGATTTTAGGCTTTTTCTTTTAGCTAGATCTCAAACACTATATATAACTGAAATTTGAGCTTATACTTTTTTGAGTATGTCTATCAAGTGTTATATCACTTGGATAAAAAAGTAGGCATCATAGTAAAAGGAACAGGAACTGTGTATGCTTTCCAAATCAAACAACATCAAAGCTTACCTCCAAAATGCAGCAAGCAATTAGAGGAAGTTAAGCTAGGTTACATGGACACGCCATATTTTGAAAAAAATTCATGTCGAATACGTATCCACGTGTCTGTATCGAACACATATTGCATGTAATTTATCTCGACTTTTGATATTTCGTAAGAAAAATACAAATAGAATAGAACAGCGGACTATCAAGGAGTGTATTAAGACTGTCAAGACTCCCTAAGAACACAACTCTATCTGTCCCAGCACAACTGATTGAAAGAGATAGGTTTGGGTCTCTGTAATTGAATTTCTCTGGCTGTTGACTACAAGCCTTTATATAGAGATTCAAGTCACTCACAAAGAGTTAACTAACCAATGTGGGACTAAAACAATAATATAGACTATAAAATTGGTTTCCAAGAGTTTACCAACCAATGTGGGGCTATCACACAAAATAAAAGGAGAGAAAGAACACACTTGTTCATCTTCTCAACCAAGCTTACATAAGTAATTTGAAATACCAAAAAGAGAATTCCAACACTTACCACAACCCTTTGTGGGGTGGGTGGTGCTTTCCTTTATGGAAGTGTTAAGTTGTCATATTGTTTTGCAAAGCTAATTAGTGCTCTGTGGTTTATGGACCCTAGGGTCTGTTTGTGGAGAGGTTTGTTTGTTAGTCACAGACAAAGATGGAAAAGACGATGGGAAGAAGATAACAACTTTTTACTGCTTATTGTTGCGAACAGAACATTTATTTACTGTTTTGTTTCATTTATAATTAAGTTTTTGCTTGTTTTATGTAGTACTTATGTTGCAGATGATATCTTTGAACGGAGTCAATAAACTAGCAGAGAAATTGCGAGGTTGATGGAACCAGAAGTGAGCTCAAACTTGATATGGGGACGTATTGTCATGCTAGTTGTTTCATCTAACTGCTTGTTTAGGGGCTATAAACGGTCCTACAAACTTTCTATGTATTATATTTTGATGCTAGTTGGCATATCTTAATATAATGTACGGAGTTTTTATCAAAAAAAAAAAAAAAATCCCTTTTGTTTTTTTTTTTAAATCTTTGGATTTCTTTGTAGTCTCACAATTGCATTTGGTAGATCACTCGCTAACCATATTTGGATTTGTAAGAGAGTGGACCACAGTGATACTCTTCCCTAATGCCTCCTTAACGATTACTTGTGGCACCTGAGCAATACTAAAGTATGCAAAGAGTAGCACCCAAACTCCAAAAGCGCGGCGAAGGGACAATTGAGGAGAAGGTGGTACATCTAAGTGGTCCACATCCAACTTTCAAGCTATTGGTAACCTAAGAAATTGACATTATTGAGTTTAAAACTCATAAGAAGTCTTTGAGGGACAACAATGCTGAATATTAATCAAACGATAGCATAAATAAGTAAACTCGGACTCAGATATCATAACAACTAATGAGAGACCACAGGGAAATAAAACACAAAAACAATCAAATGGTCGCAGTTTGTTACGAAGAAACACTAACAAAAATATATAATTAGGAGACATACTACGCTGGGTAAGCTTCCAGCCGAAAACCATTGGTGATTATCAGTGATGACGAATCCAGTTGTACCGCAGTATGAACACAACACACCACACCAGCTTGAGTGTCGATCCAAAACCGTATCCAGGTGATCAATTGCACCGGTAGACGTGGGGAAGAATTGATCAGAAAAAATGTGTTTGAACCTCGGTAGAAAAGGTATGAACACTCCCACAGTGGTTGAACCAGGAATTGATTCCACTTGCAAGTCTCTAGCACCCAAGTCACAAGTGAACAAAACATTATTAACAAAACAAAACAAATAGGCCACAGGATAAAACTAAAAAAAAATTCTCAATGTGCGAACTGTTGAGTGGCTTCCTCCAAATCGGTTACCTTGTCCTAGTGTATTGAACGTTCAGAAGATAAAATACAGAAGAACGATCAAGGAACCCGTAATGATTGTCGTGATGAACAATTATATATATTAGCAAAAGTGCACGTGCTTGCACGTGGCCAAATCAACAATGTAATTGAAAACGTATTGATTGGAAGAATAATGTATACATGCATTTATCTTATATCCAACGTGATTGAGTTCTTCCTTTAGAAGCATTTTTCGTGCCATTAAAGCCGTCAATATTGAATATAAAAAATAAACACTTCATGTTCAAAGCATTTGGAAACTCATATATGACAATTGTATAACTAAAGGATAGCACACTGAATCAGAGTTCAATTGAAAATATAGATTTGATGTATCTCTAAAAAATAAGTACACGTTGATGTAACCAAAAAATAGAAAAGAAAGAACACATTGATGCGTATCAGGGATATTATCTCCCATAACAAAAAAGTATCAGGGACATTTTCTAAGATTGAAAACTTGTATTCTGCACAACATTTTCTAAGATCCAATATATAAATCGAAATGCATGATTTATGCAATAGCCAAAAGTTATAAAGAGAATGTTAACATATAACAATCATTGGCATACATCCCACAATTAGTATGATGCCCTGAATATATTTTAGAAACATTATTACATCTTGAATATGCTTATACATCTTCCAATATCTATGCGTGGTTAATGTACAAAGTTGGTGTACTTGAAAATCCTACGCAATTTTGCCTTAAGATCATCAATCCTGCATAGTAACATACGAATGAATAGCAGTGAAGTAATAATGCTAATTTTTCTCCCCTAGTAACCAATGACAGAATCAAATAAACAAAAAAAAACATCCTCTGGTAAAACCAAATTATTAACCTAAGATTTATGAATTAACAGAGAAGCTCATGAATAAGGATTCCTGTAATGAATGAATTCAAACCTATATCATCATCTTTGACACATCTTTGTTAGACACTGAAAACAATATATAAATAGATGGTAGAAAATGCAGTTATATCAGCAAAAATGATAGATCACAAAAATCAAAATACAATCCAAAAACCATAAATGCCTTCTTCAGACTCTCCATAGCTTTTCAAACTTTCCTCTAACACCTTCCGATCCCCAAGCTATCCGCAGTGTCCTTACAAATTACTACAGCGTAGGTTGAAATCAATGTCGCCCAAAAATAACTACTGAGATTACCTACAATTCTCTTCCCGAGCTATCTTCACTGTAGCTATCTTCATCATCTCCAATGATGTTTTCATGCTCCACATTATCAATTGAGCACATATCCTTGCAGGTCTATACTCAAGATCCCTAGGCCTCTTTTCAAATTTCGCAAGCAACTCAAACAAAATATCATACATTCATACCTAAATGCATGCAAACAATAAAAAAAATCCATATATATATGCAACCAAGTATTAGCACAAGGCAGATTATTCACGAAGACTTAGCAAGTGTACAACTACTTGACAGATTTGATATCTACCCAAGAGGCTTATTAATTCTTGAACTCTTCAAAACAAAGACTTCTCAAAGTTTTGAAAATACGGAAACCCATACAACTATATTGTGTATAAGTCCTTCAACTGTTCAAAGTGTGTTGAAAGTCCAATTCTCAATTTAACAACAAAACAGAATTGTAAACAACAGCTACTAATTACTAATATTATGGAAAGCTAGAAATAGTGCAATTAGATTATTTGCTAGCTTTCAATTTCTTTTCCAAACACAATTTCGCAGTATATATTCCTAGACCAGCAATTCGAAGTAATTGCAGTAACACTGCCCTAGTTATAAAGTTCGTCTAATATATGACATACATAAAAAAAAAACATAAGATTGTCCTCCATCGCCAATGTTACCACTTTCGTTTTGGAAATCAGATCAATAAACCAATACCAGTCCAAAACATTAGTTTTTCACGGGTACCAAAAATCAACATTGTGTCCCATGGATAAACAAAATAACAGATAAGAGTGGAAATTGAATATATAGTATTTCTCCTTGATCAAGTCGGGTCTAGAAATGTCATCCATTTACTCATTAATCAGCCTTAATCAGGTTAAGTGCTTGTTGCTACAACCCATAGTTGATACTATTTTTGCAACTTAACGTCGAAAATAAGTACACTTAAGTTTTATCACTTCTTACCAGCTCCTTAATGTATATTTAAGGGCTTAAACAAAGAATATTGAAGACTTGTTCTCTACTTTTCTCTATACAATGTATACTTTTATTTAAAGTGGTATAATACAATTCTATTTAGCAAAAATATATATATATTTAAAGGTATCATCGAAAGCAATAAAGTAAGCAGAATGAAATGACGAAGTGGTCCTTCTTAAAGTAATTAAATAATTTAATTTAAGGGCATTAAGCTGTAGGAAAAAAGCCAGATGAATTTAAGAGGCCAGGTTATTTACTGAGGATATAATAACAGAGATGGAAATATAGCTCTTTCTTCGACTCAAAACCGTTCAAATCCAAAGGAGAAGCTGACCTAGAGATAATTTCTTTGTAATAAGATGGAAGAAATTCCTCCCACATAACATCAGAATCTGCAGCATTTTTTAATGAACATGCGGACCTACATGCATCCCGAGGAGATGGGAAGGAGATGATGTGTGAGATGCATCCTTTTGGCACCACAGAGAAATTCGCTTCTTGCATTGTCAAATTTATGTGTCTCTTTTCCCTCTTTTTTGTTGTTTTGGTTGAGATGAGTTTCAAATGTATAACATCCCGTCTTTTAATTGCTTTTCCTATAATAATAATAATATTAATATTAATAATAATAATGTAAATAGATAAAACAGAGATAGGATATCCAGTAGTTTCGGATAAAAGCCCGTAAGTAAGTAGATAAGTTTAAAACCCTTGTTTTTCGGGGAGGTTTTAAAAACTAGAAAAAAATAGAGTTTTCTCACGAGAGTTTTCTGGGGGAAAAAAACATAGCGAGGGTTTATAAAAAAAATGAGAGTTTTACTGAAAAGGTTTTGAACGAGGAAGATTATCTTTTCGCGTGACAGTAGACGACGGGCTTTCGGGGTTTCGCTTTCGGAAAGCTGTTCGGTTTTAAAACGGTGAGTAGTCATAATATGTTTATATTTCTTTTATTTGTTTCTATTAATCATATCAGTAATGTCGTTTTCCCTAATTGCGATATTGTCAACTCTGTCGGCTGTTAGATACAAAATTTGTGAAACAATACAGTAAATAAAACTAGGATGAATTTTAGCATTTAAACTGTCGAAGTCGGGACACCGGTGGTTAATGGCGTCGCCATCAGCACCAAACCGTTTTTTTTTTTAATTTTTGTGTTTGAAGTATGATTTTATTTGATTTGTGGTGATGTTGGATTGGTTAGTGTTACAATTGGTGATAGATGGGTTGTTGGTGTCGCGAGGTGGGGCTGCTGAAGCTCCGGAGGAGCTTCAATGGCGGCCAGACAAAACCAAATCGATCCGAGTTTTTGTTTGAATTAGTGTTTGGTTTTGGTTGGATTTTGTTGGGACATTGTTGTTGGGTTGAGGTGAATGTCTTTGGTGGTTGATTTGGGTCTTTGGAGAGGAGAGCCAGTCCGGCTCCAAGGGTTGTTAATGGCGTAGGTAGCGATTTTTTACAGTATAATAGAATCATGATTTGATGGTATAGGTAGGTGGGGGTTTTTGTGGGGATGAAAACCGCTGGGTTCTTTTTAATCATAGATGGCCGGTGGTGGCTGCATCGGTGGTGGAGGCGTTGGTGGAAATTTGTGAGGAAGGAGATGAACAGTGACAAAATCGATTTGGGCTTTGGCCAAATCGTGATGGGCTCATATGTTTTAACCTTTGGATTTTATTTTTGGGCTTAAGTTTAGACTATGGGCCTTAGACTTTGGGCCTTTGGGTTAGAAGAGTTTGGGGATGGCTGACTTTGACTATTGACCAGAGTGGACTTTGACTTTTACCAGGGTTGACTTTGACCAGTTGACCCAAATTTGATTTTTCCAAAAATTATGATTAGGTCTATTAGGATAAGTCTAGGACTATTAGCATGTTTGACTTAGGCTAAGACCTTCCTAAATATACTTGTGTACGTGTATTTACTGCTTTGTGATTTTTCAGTCTTTTACGATACACAACGTTACGACACTTATACATCCATGAAATTAATAACGCGTAAACCAAAATTAATTGAATCAAGATATTCCTTCGTTCTCTGAAATAATATATGCAATAAAGTTCAATAATGCGTAAACAAAACTTACCGCACCCTTTTAGAACTCTCCACGCCTCAAGTTTTGGTATTTAGTTTTATGACTGATGATGTCATATGTTAGGTGGGCATTTATTGAATGTGCCATAAATGGCCCATTAGCGTTATATAAGGGTATTCATTGAATGTGCCATGAATGACCCGGGTATTCATTGATTGTGCCATGAATGACCATATTGTTTGGACTACCCTAAAGAGGAACTAACGTATTCGCCTTGCGGGTTAGTTGTATTCCTTGAGTGTACGGGAATGTAGGATTGGGTATTCCTTGAATGTGGCAGGAATGACCCAGGACATTCATTGAATGTGCCATGAATGGCCCGTTAGTGATATGATAGGTATTCCTTGAATGTGGCGGGAATGACCTAAGGTATTCATTGAATGTGTCATGAATGACCTGAGTTTTTGTGCCCAAAGAGGCTGTGAATATATGTGTATGAAAGCCCAGAGGTGGCTATGATATTGTGGTATTCGGTGGGTGAGAGGCACACAGGAATGTGTGATTTGGCAAATGTGTGGAGTGCAAATCGTGGAGTAGGTACTAAAGGGTGGGTGTATAAGAAAAGTAATTGATTAATTGATAAGAGAAATTGACTTGATTATGCGAGCGTGGTTGTGTTTACTTTTGAATACATATAGGATATCTACATATGTTATATACAAGTTCTAACTTTCTTTTGCAGGAGGGTAGGACTTAATAATATTTTGTACAGGGACGCGGTCCTACCCTTATACAGCAATGGATATTGGTAAGTATTAATTCAAGTTTTTAGATATTAAAACGAGTTATTAAAATGAGTTAATATAATGGAAGTTTTGTTTGGAAAGAAACTATGCCGGTTGAGATGACGGAACTACCTTTCTTCCCAGCTAAGAATGATTAGGTTATGATAGAGTTAAAGTGTTAGTTGGATAAGAAAAGATTTGAATGTTTATATGTGGTTAGTCTACTCATACCAGGAAATTCCATTTTGCTGACCCATGTTTGCTTTGTTTTGGCAACGTGGGTGTGTTCTTGGGAACATAGGTGGAAGGCAAATGGAACCGCGTGTGATTAGGATTAGATTCGTAGGCGAGCAAATCTGTTAGTTTTCTTTTAGGTCTGATTCTTTATTGGAAGAATGTAATAACGTAGTTTACCTTTTGCATGGCATGAGAACATGGTAGTGAGGAATTTTATATTGAGAGTTTGCTTGATGTTTTATTTGGACGGATGATATCTTAATAAAGCAATGGCGCATAATTATTGGGATTATTTTAATTTAAGTTGTTTCTTTTATGACATGGCTATTAGGGTTTGTATGTGTAGTATCCTTCGTCATAGTCTGGGTTTTTAAACAAGTAAACCTAGTGATGTTTGAGATATTTATATTTCAAATATTCACTTTGTTATTGTTTAGAAATTCGGGCTGTGACATTTTGGTATCAGTGCCTAGGTTAGCTTAGTGTTGGAAAGTCTAAGTGATCCTCGGATGTGGAATATGGGTTATAGTATTGAGAGTTTTGGATATATGTGAATATTAATGGGAGTTTTGTTTGAATTGTAGATCATGGTTGAGACATGTAATGGTAATACTACTGGACCTGCAGTGAACACTCCAGTACAGATGTCTGGAGGACAGTTGAATCAGTTGTTGCAGGCTATGCAGAATAACCATCCTGTTTAGGGAGATCCTTTTGCTAAGCGCAATAAGGAGTTTGGTACTTTTGGTGGGAAGCGATTTACTGGTGTTGGGAATGCGATCGCAGCGGAGTCTTGGATTCAAAGTTGTGAAAATGTATTTGAGCGTATGCAGCTTACTGAGATTCAGAAGCAGGAGTTGGCAGCTCACCAACTTGATGACGCTGCTAGGTTTTGGTGGCGAGCTCTCATCCCTAGTCTGGACACTAGAACTTTGACTTGGGAGGACTTCAAGGTTAGATTTGAGAGTAAGTTCATTTCGGAGGCAGTAAAAGAGCAGTTGGCTCAACAGTTCTCTGAGTTGACTCAAGACGGGAAGTTTGTGACTGGGTATGTGACCAAGTTTAATGAGTTATCGAGGTTTGCTCCCTATCTTGTGGATACTGACAAGAAGAAAAACCAAAAGTTCATACGTGGGTTAGAGAGTCACTTGTCCGGCAAGTTGATTCCTTTTGATGGGGACACTTTTGATCGTGTGTTGGACTTGGCCTTGAGATATGAGGAGCAGAATGCAGCCCTAAGAGAGTCGAGGGGGAAGAGGAAGTTTGGTGAGATACCAGTTGTTGGTCCTAGGCCTTTTGAGAGCAGGCAGCCGAATAGGTTTAGGCCTTATGATATACCTCAGAGGGGTCCGTTTCAGAGACCACCATCCCAGGGGTTTCAGGGAGGATTTCATCAGCAGGGTGTATACCGACCCCAGGGAGGATTTGTACAGCAGGGTGGTTATAGGCCACCGGGGCAGACTGGAGGCTATAGACCTCAGGGGAATCAGTGGCAGAGGCAGGGTCCCCAGCTTCAGGGTCGAGCTCCCGCTCTTCCGTATCGACCAGCATCATTACTTTTACCTGCACCAGCACCAATGCTCAGAGCCATAGTTCCTGTTGAAAGGGCTTGCTGGGAGTGTAAGCAGGTGGGGCATTTATCTCATTATTGCCCTACCAAGCAGGGAAATCAGCAGAACAGAGCACCAACACCAGTCACTCATGCTAGAGCCTATGCAGCTATGCCAGGACTTGGGAATGTTGAAGGTACCTTTAGTTCATCTCAGTTTACATTCAGAGTTTTGTTTGATTCGGGTGCTTCACATTCCTTTATATCTCGTCAGTATGTTGAGAAAGAAAGTTTTAAAACTACCCTTTTATCTAAGCCCTTGTGTGTTGAGACACCGTTAGGAGGTTCTGTTACCTTATATGATGAGTGCAAAGGTTTTAAGTTGTGTTTCTTAGACCGTGTCTTTATGGTAGACTTGATCGTGTTGGGGTTTGAGGGTTTCCATTTCATACTTGGTATGGACTGGTTGACGCGTTATCATGTTGCCTTGGATTGTGCGAGGAGGGAGGTTATAGTGAATACACCTGGCATGCCGAGGTTGATTCACACCTGTGTTAGTAAGGAGGACTCGGTGATGTCTAGTTTCACGTGCTTTCTATAGAGATACCCACGAGGGATATCAGTGATGTGGAAGTAGTGAGAGACTTCGAAGATGTTTTTCAGGAGATTCCAGGGTTGCCACCCAAGAGGGAGGTGGAGTTTCGTATAGACTTGTTACCGGAGATTGCACCAGTTTCAAAGTCGGCTTACCGGTTGACACCTAAGCTATTGGACGAAATGAAAGTGCAAGTCGAGGAATTACTCAAGAAGGGATAAGAGTTTAATGTTTAGTGTTTTTGTTTTTGGCATAACCATATCTTTTGAGTATATGGGTTTGAATATTTTAAGGTGTGTATGATCAGGTTCATACGACCGAGCAACTCACCATGGGGTGCGCCTGCTATTTTTGTTTCAAAGAAGGATGGTACTTTGAGGATGTGTATTGAGTTCAGGGATTTGAACCAGGTGACTATAAAAAATAAGTATCCGCTTCCTAGGATTGATGATTTGTCGGACCAGTTGAAAGGGGCAAAGATATTTTCAAAGTTTGATTTAAGGATTGGTTATTATCAGATGGGAGTTGAAGAGAAGAGTATTCCTTTGACTGCATTTAGAACTCGGTATGGGTTGTATGAGTTTTCTGTGATGCCTTTTGGGTTGATTTAATGCACTGCATTCTTTATGGACTGATGAATCGTATTTTCAGGCCCTTTTTGGATAAATTTGTGATTGTTTTCATTGATGACATTTTAGTGTATTCACAAAACACAGAAGAACATAAGATGCATTTGAAGATAGTGATACAGACGTTCCGGGAACAGAAGTTGTATGCTAAGTTTAGCAAGTGCCATTTTTGGGAAAAAGAAATTCGTTTCTTGGGACATGTGGTATCTAGTGAAGGGATTGTTGTAAACCCCGAAAAGGTTGCTTTACTTGATGAAAAGAATGGAAACAACCAACCAATCGCTACGAGATTAGAAGTTTCTTGGGGTTAAATTTGGATATTATCGGAGGTTTATTGAGAAGTTCTCGCTTATTGCAGCTCCGCCACGGGTTAACTAGGAAAGATGTGAAGTTTATGTGGACTAATGATTGTGAGAAGGCTTTCCTAGAATTGAAATAGAGGTTGACTACAGCTCCAATTCTAGTAATCCCGACTAGAGGCAGAAAGTTAGTGGTTTTTACAGATGCTAGTGGAACTGGTTTGGGTTGTGTGTTAATGCAAGATCAGAAGGTGGTGTCGTATGCTTCACGACAGTTGAAGATACACGAGAGACGTTATCCTACTCATGACCTGGAGTTAGCGGCAGTGGTTTTTGCTTTGAAAGTGTGGAGACATTATTTATATGGTGAGAAGTTCGAGCTTTACACATATCACAAAAGTTTGAAGTATCTTTATTCACAGAAAGAGTTGAATATGAGACATCAGAGATGGATGAAGTTCATAAGTAGTTATGACTTCGAGATTCAGTATCACCCAGGCAAGGGCAATGTAGTTGCGGATGCACTTAATCGATTGCCTGGTGTTTTGACCATTTTTATGGTGCAAGAGTGGAAGAGTTTAGAGACTATAGCAGCTTATGACGTCCGGACTACACCAGATACAGATGAGGGGTATATATGCAGTTTGGAGGTTAGGCCGGTGATATTCAGTAGAGTGATTGCCATGCAGCACAGAGACCGATTTCTTTTGAGTCGGTTAGATGATCTGGTCATTGATATTTTAGATGATTGTCCGTCTGAGTGGGCAGTTGATTCTAAGGGAGGATTGAGATTTCATGAGAGATTGTGTGTACCAGATGATGCAGAGTTAAAGAAGGAGATATTATATGAAGCTCATCGTTCTCGGTTTACAATTCATCCTGGAGGAACGAAGATGTACCAAGACTTGAAGAGGACCTTTTGGTGGGAAGGAATAAAAAGAGATGTCGGAGAATATATTTCTCAGTGTTTAACTTGTCAGCAGGTTAAGGCAGAGCATCAGAGGCCTTCTGGATTATTGCAGCAATTAGAGATACCGATGTGGAAATGAGAGCACATTTCTATTGATTTCATTGATGGCTTGCCTAAGTCTCGGAGAGGTAATGAATCTATTTGGGTTATTGTTGATCGTCTAATGAAATCTGCTCATTTCATTCCTATTGACGTACGTAGAAATACAGATAAGTTGGTTTCCTTGTACATTCGGGAAGTGGTCAGGTTACATGGGATTCCAGTGAGTATTGTTTCAGATCGAGATCCTTTGTTCACTTCCGAGTTTTGGAAGAGTTTTCAGCGTGCTATGGGCACTAGTTTGGCGATGAGTACTGCTTATCATCCTCAGACAGATGGACAGACGGAGAGGGTGAATCAGATATTAGAAGATATGTTACGGTCTTGTGTAATGGATTTTGGTGGAGGATGGGAGGAGCATTTACCTTTGGTGGAGTTTGCATATAATAACAGTTTCGAGTCGAGCATCGGTATGGCACCCTTTGAGGCTTTGTATGGGCGCCCATGTCGATCACCGCTTGTTGGGCGAGATGTGGGAGACCGAGTATTGCTTGGGCCTGAGATAGTGAGAGAGACATCTGAACAGATTAAAGTCATTAGAGAAAGGATTCGCAGAAAAGTTATGCAGATTTGAAGAGGAAACGGGTAGAGTTTTCTGTAGGCGATTTTGTGTTTTTGAAGGTTTCCCCTATGAGAGGAGTTATGAGGTTTGGCATGAAAGGAAAGTTGAGTCCACGATATATTGGACTATATGAGATAGTAGCCTCCGTTGGTAGTTTGGCGTATCGTCTTGCTTTGCCGCCTAACTTAGCGATGATTCATGATGTCTTCCATGTGTCTATGCTACGGAAATGTGTGAAAGATCCTACTGAGGTTGTTCAAATTAGCGAGCTAGAGTTGAACGATGATGTAACTTTTTACAAAGAGGCCTATCACGATAGTAGATAGGGATGTGAAACACCTTAGGAGGAGGATTGTAAACTTGGTAAAAGTGCAGTGGAGTGAAAGGGAAAATGACGTGACCTGGGAACTTGAAGATAAGATAAGGCAGATGCACCCTGAGCTTTTCTCTGACACTCTACCTTGAATCTCGGGACGAGATCCTTTTAAGGTGTGTATATTATAACACCCCGTCTTTTAATTGCTTTTCCTATAATAATATTAATATTATGAATAATAATAATAATGTAAATAGATAAAACAGAGATAGGATATCCAGTAGTTTCGGATAAAAGCCTGTAAGTAAGTAGATAAGTTTAAAACCCTTGTTTTTCGGGGAGGTTTTAAAAACTAGAAAAAATAGAGTTTTCTCAATGAGAGTTTTTCGGGAGAAAAAACACAAAATGAGGGTTTATAAAAAAAAAAAAAGGAGAGTTTTACTGAAAATGTTTTGAACGAGGAAGATTATCTTTTTAAGCGTGTGAGAAGCGTCGCTTTTTGGGGTTTAAAACTTTTCGAAGCCGCTCGGTTTTAAAACGGTGAGTAGTCATAATATGTTTATATTTCTTTTATTTGTTTCTATTAATCATATCAGTAATGCCGTTTTCCCTAATTGCGATATTTTCAACTCTGTCGGCTGTTAGATACAAAATTTGTGAAACAATACAGTAAATAAAACTAGGACGAATTTTAGCATTTAAACTGTCGAAGTCGGGACACCGGTGGTTAATGGCGTCGCAATCAGCACCAAACCGTTTTTTTTATTTTTGTGTTTGAAGTATGATTTTATTTGATTTGTGGTGATGTTGGATTGGTTAGTGTTACAATTGGTGATAGATGGGTTGTTGGTGTCGCGAGGTGGGGCTGCTGAAGCTCCGGAGGAGCTTCAATGGCGGCCAGACAAAACCAAATCGTCCTGAGTTTTTGTTTGAATTAGTGTTTGGTTTGGATTTTGTTGGGACATTGTTGTTGGGTTGAGGTGAATGTGCTGGTGGTTGATTTGGGTGCTGGAGAGGAGCTGTCGAAGCTCCAAGGGTTGTTAATGGCGTAGGTAGCGATTTTTTACAGTATAATAGAATCATGATTTGATGGTATAGGTAGGTGGGGGTTTTTGTGGGGATGAAAACCGCTGGGTTCTTTTTAATCATAGATGGCCGGTGGTGGCTGCATCGGTGGTGGAGGCGTTGGTGGAAATTTGTGAGGAATGAGATGAACAGTGACAAAATCGATTTGGGCTTTGGCCAAATCGTGATGGGCTCATATGTTTTAACCTTTGGATTTTATTTTTGGGCTTAAGTTTAGACTATGGGCCTTAGACTTTGGGCCTTTGGGATAGAAGAGTTTGGGGATGGCTGACTTTGACTGTTGACCAGAGTGGACTTTGACTTTTACCACGGTTGACTTTGACCAGTTGACCCAAATTTGACTTTTTCCAAAAATTATGATTAGGTCTATTAGGATAAGTCTAGGACTATTAGCATGTTTGACTTAGGCTAAGACCTTCCTAAATATACTTGTGTACGTGTATTTACTGCTTTGTGATTTTTCAGTCTTTTACGATACACAACGTTACGACACTTATACATCCATGAAATTAATAACGCGTAAACCAAAATTAATTGAATCAAGATATTCCTTCGTTCTCTACGAAATAATATATGCAATAAAGTTCAATAATCGTAAACAAAACTTACCGACCCTTTTAGAACTCTCCACGCTCAAGTTTTGGTATTTAGTTTTATGACTGATGATGTCATATGTTAGGTGGGCATTTATTGAATGTGCCATAAATGGCCCGTTAGCGTTATATAAGGGTGTTCATTGAATGTGCCATGAATGACCCGGGTATTCATTGACTGTGCCATGAATGACCAGATTGTTTGGACTACCCTAAAGAGGAACTAACGTATTCGCCTTGCGGGTTAGTTGTATTCCTTGAGTGTACGGGAATGTAGGATTGGGTATTCCTTGAATGTGGCAGGAATGACCCAGGACATTCATTGAATGTGCCATGAATGGCCCGTTAGTGATATGATAGGTATTCCTTGAATGTGGCGGGAATGACCTAAGGTATTCATTGAATGTGTCATGAATGACACGAAGTTTTTGTTACCAAAGAGGTCGTGAAATATATGTGTATGAAAGCCCGTGGTGGCTATGATATTGTGGTATTCGGTGGGTGAGAGGCACACGAAATGTGTGATTTGGCAAATGTGTGGAGTGCAAATCGTGGAGTAGGTACTAAAGGGTGGGTGTATAAGAAAAGTAATTGATTAATTGATAAGAGAAATTGACTTGATTATCTTGAAAGCCGTTGTGTTTACTTTTGAATACATATAGGATATCTACATATGTTATATACAAGTTCTAACTTTCTTTTGCGGAGGGTAGGACTTAATAATATTTTTTGTATACGAGGGGCGCGGTCCTACCCTTATACTGACAATGGATATTGGTAAGTATTAATTCAAGTTTTTAGATATTAAAACGAGTTATTAAAATGAGTTAATATAATGGAAGTTTTGTTTGGAAAGAAACTATGCCGGTTGAGATGATTTGAACTACCTTTCTTCCCAAACTAAGAATGATTAGGTTATGATAGAGTTAAAGTGTTAGTTGGATAAGAAAAGATTTGAATGTTTATATGTGGTTAGTCTACTCATACCAAAGAAATTTCATTTTGTCAACCCATGTTTGCTTTGTTTTGCAAACGGGGTGTGTTCTTGGGAACATAGGTGGAAGGCAGTGGAACCGCGGCGTGTGATTGGGATTCGTGCCTGGAGCAGTCCGTTAGTTTTCTTTTATGTTTGATTCTTTATTGGAAGAATGTAATAACGTAGTTTACCTTTTGCATGGCATGAGAACATGGTACTGAGGAATTTTATATTGAGAGTTTGCTTGATGTTTTATTTGGACGGATGATATCTTAATAAAGCAATGGCGGATAATTATTGGGATTATTTTAATTTAAGTTGTTTCTTTTATGACATGGCTATTAGGGTTTGTATGTGTAGTATCCTCCGTCATAGTTTGAGTTTTTAAACAAGTAAACCTAGTGATGTTTGAGATATTTATATTTCAAATATTCACTTTGTTATTGTTTAGAAATTCGGGTTGTGACAAAATGCCTCTTTATACACAGAGAATCAAGATCATCACATTAATTACCGATATCCACACGGGATTCCATAAATAGGGTGCGTATGAGCATATCCACAATTCCACATTAAATGAAATAAAAACGAAAAATGATGTCCAAATACCTGCATATATCTCGTAGAGTACTCTAATACCATCAATCCGAAAGCAGATCAACACGCGACATTTTCATTTTGTCAATGCCGAAATCTGAATCTTGAATCGAAGATAAAACAAAGCTGTGATACACCGTGCGGCATGTTTTCATTTTTCTCCTTACAATTTACGTAACCACAGTAGATAGTACCATAACCTTTGCTGTAGTTGCAGAAAAGGCAACTTCTTTGCCAAAAACCTCTTTCAAGCTTCCAGCACATAGACGACTACAACTTTGAGGTCTTTAGGAGATAAGGAATATGATTTGCAACAGAATGAGTTGAACAAATATTTCCCATTCAATCTTTTTCAATTATTTATCTATTTATATAACAAAATCAAGAATACATGATAACAATGCAATTGCGCTCACACAAGTATAAAATCTGCTAAATAACCGTTACAGAGCAAAAAAACATAACTAATCGATCAGGTCTTGTTTAGGTGCTAATCCCTTTAGGCCTGACCTCAATACCTTCAACAATAAGTTCAGCCTTCCAGTAACCAGCCTTCACCTCCTGCAGGCTCATCTCAACCACTCCATCTTCTCCTTGCTCATTATAAAAATCTCCTAATTCTATCTCCAACCACCCGTCTCTCCGCTCGCTTGGAAACTGACCCTCATATCGAGTGGCTGATGACAATGCTGGTGTAAGTACGTGACCAAACCTCGTATCAGCCCAAGACGTATCATATGTGTGGCCTGCAGTTGCATTCAGGATCTAAGAAAACCGTACGTTCTCCACTCGCACTACCTCCACCTCCAAGAAATTTGACTGAGATCTCTGCGGGTGGGTCTTCAAGTCCACAGGCCTGATCAGAAAATTTGATTACAAGGTATGCCTCATAGCTAGGTAGTCGTTGGTGAAAGGATTTGAGTATCTATCTCCACTTTGATGTGAAGCCAACACACATTTATAAGTTCAGCAGCTTCCGCAAACCTGTAGTATTATCTGACCGTAAATATTTAAAGAGGTAGAAACGGAAACAGAGAAATGTAGCAAACCTATAATACAGTATTTGTTTAAGTTATCAAAACTAAATATTCAAAAAGATCGAAAGAGCCACATAAAGAAAATAATTTAAAGAGACCTGGAGTCGGGTAAAGGTATCCATTTCCAGTATTGAGGAGTGTCACTCCAGGTAATCTTCAGCTCTTTTTCTCCAATCATGAAACATTTCTTGCCACTCATTTTGTCAAGTTTACACTGCTAGTATTGTCATTCATTAGGAAAGCCAAGTTCTAACAAATACAATCAAGAGGCAAAAAACAAACAAAAAAATTGAAATAAAGAATAACTTAGCACATACAATCTGAGATGTAGTATCTACTGACATTTTATCAAATTATCCAAACATACATAATACAATATTTTGCTGCGGAAATCAACAGTCATAAGTCATAACTCCAAAGACAAAAAAATCACGAAAGTGATTCAGTAAAGTTCACCTTTATCATATTTTCACAGTGGCATATATATATTGTCACTGGTTTCCTACATTTATGAAAATAATAATGTACAACTTTTGAATACTGCCAAGTGTCAACCACCTAAAGTCCTAAACAAAATGATAAGATCAAAAGCTTTCATCTATATTGATTCTCAATCAATTAGGTGTAATTCATTCAAAACCACAATCTTATATCAAGGTAGATCATCTCTGACTATATGAAACTAAACTAAGTTTTCACCAAGAATGATCAAAACCAAAGAACATAGTAGGCATACTTGTACAGTAATATATAAGGCTCTATCTCCTTGATCTGATCGACCCTTGTTTTAAAAAAGGAAGCAGATGATCACTTGATCCCATCCAAAAACCTTCTAACCTTCAAATGTTTTTTTCAAAATACAATTAAATCATTAGCAATCTTGTTATTTATAAATAGATCGGTCGACTTATATATCACCAATGAAAAGGTCCTTGTGACTTGTGTCGAGTGGATTATTATTACTTGAATCAACCTAGGAATTTTCAAAGATGGCCATTTCTGAATTTTTTGCTCTAATATAAACAATGTAAAAATGAATTGAGTAAAAAAGAAGTCATAGCATGCATGGCACTATTGTTGGATGATATGTCAGATGCTTCTAGCAATGCATGCAAGCTTAGTACTATGGCTAGTAGTACTAAATGATAATAAGCTAAATGAGTGGTGTCTCGGTAATAGTTCTACATACTAATACAGTAATATATGTCTAACTTCATACAATAATAAATTTGCAACATTTCTTATCTCAATCAATAGAAAAAGACTGGGAAACTTAACTTTTGATATCTTACCAATAAGTTATGTATTGCCTTAACAATCAGTTATGTTTGAATAATTAAAAAAAAAAAAAAAAAAGTTCATGGTATGATGTTTGAATAAGTCAACATGTGAACCCTATATATCAAAGCCTCAAAGGTTAGAAGAAGAATTTGGTAGATAAGAATGTTGGTAAAAGAATACTTATGCAATGCATAATATCCATGAATAATGCATGTATTTTTTGTGATACCGGAGAGTATGGGATGTATGAAGAAGGGGATGGAACAATATATAGCTTCAAACATTGTGATATCTATTCAAGTGATACATTGCTTAATGGCCTATCATGAGACCTTTTTAGGTACCGAATAATGAAAATGTATAAAGTATATATAGATGGATGTTCTTCAACGTAATATAGGAGAAGAAAAAATTAGAAAAAGGAGCACCAAACCTGAACCAGGATAATCCTCAATGTGTGCACCGCAATAGAACCCAAAGTCGTTGTTTTGCTATACCAAAGTCACATGAAGGTGCAATACATTTAGCATAAAATAGGGAGTTCCTTTTAATCATAAAAGATGCATCCATTAATTAACCCATTGGGGAGATGGAGAAACCTCTATCAGTCAAGTAGTCCTTGTCTAGGATCATTGAGGCAAACTTGTTATGCCCTTTCAACATTTTAAGTGAAATGGAATTCTGATCCCTTAAACCAACGGATGAAACTCCAGTTTCCTCCACGACTCAACGCAAAAGGATGTACAAAACTGCAAATAAATTGAGTTAACAAAGCAAAATAATTAAAATCAGTAATGGAAAAGAAAATACCATTCCAGTAGAATAGGCAATCAACTATTTGTAGGAAGCAAAAGAAGCAATTAAGATAATTTAATGCCTTTAATCTAAGAGCAGAGAATATGAGTTTTAGAACTATAACACTATAACAAACAATTCTTGAAAAATAAAATAAAAAATAAGAGTCTAAAAGCATAAAAGAGACGAAGAAAGAAAGTGCAAGGATTGAATAATGGCAATGTTCGTGTCATAAAAGAAACAAAAACAGCATAGTCTAAAAAAGATTGATTCCTTCCTACTTGTATGTTATAATACATTCCTAATAATAAATAAAGTTATAAAACTATAAAATGTAAGACCAATCTGGCTGATATCTTTTCAGTAACATCATCTCTAATTTCATATAATAGTATGATACTAATGTGCTAGCCAAAGTTACAACTTCGGAGTTGAACACGCATGCACAATAAACAATAAAGTAATCCCGAGACACACCAAACCTGACTTTTTTAAATCAACTGCTCCAGCCCATTTGAATAGTTTGGCCATTCTAAAAAACCAAACCCGACACTTTGGTACTAACACATTTGACCTCCAACATTGCACTACTATTGATTTCTCATTGACACCTTCTATTTATTTTCTTTGAATACCACTCACAACATTAACAGTACAACATCTCACCATCCCATCATAAGGCATATATAGGTCTCGCAGGGAAAACAACAACTTCCTGCTTAAGTTTCCAGGAATATCAACATTCTCGCTGAAAGAACTATCCCCGACGTGATATAGAATGAAGACAGTGCGCATTCTAACAGACTCATTCCCTTGATAAATATAAATGAACTCTCAAGTACACCAACATAATGATAACCTAATCTTAGAGATGGATCGCACGAGATACACAATGGAACACTTCAACATTGCAATCCAAGTGATAAATTGTAGAAAAAATATATGTTAAGTCAAAATCATATAGCATAGCTTTAATCAATTATAGTTAGTTAATAAATTCCCTGACGCTCGCTCAAGCATAGGCTGCATAGCCTCCCTTTCAGACCCTATAAGTAGTCTTCGCCTTTCGAAATTCATCACTCCAAGCATGATACTTAGATTCATGGATCTAATGAAACTTAAACAGCAAGGACATACAATATATACCTGAATCCAATGAAAAAAAACAAATAAAAGGACTGACAATGGCAGCCACTTGTCTCATCAATGCTGCCTCAATTGTTATTGGTGTCCACGGCCAAGTGACATTGCACTACCTTATCGATCTGAAAAATACACCAGCAAATAAAACCCACATTAACCAATTGTGCTAATATATCAAACCAAAGCAAGCACCTCAAAAGAAAAACCATGGAGAGCTAGTTTTCTCTTGGAGAGGTTCAAATCGATTCACTTTGTTTTATCATGCAATGAAGATTTTAGGCAATGACAATCAGATATATATAAGAAGTTTCTAAAAGAGACAAAACAATAAATCTATTCCAACGCAGTTATTCCTTAGTAATGTACTCTGAAACTAAAACCAAAGCATACCCATTAACCAACCATGAAGTAAAGAAACACTCACAGAGTTGCCGACACACGAACTGCATAAACCCACCCATCTAGTACCGAAAATTTTCAAAAAAAGACTTTAGTCCCCCCTTTCAACACAACATACTTGAATTGTCTACCAGAATTTAAATTTTTTTATTTCACTGAAGTTTCATGACCATTACTTTATTGAAGCTCAACATTTAAACCCAGCCATAAAACAACATCAAGCTATTAAATTTGTATTACCACTGCAGCCTTGCTTGAATCTCCACTTTTAGA
Source organism: Coptis chinensis (assembly GCF_015680905.1). Taxonomy (NCBI): domain Eukaryota; kingdom Viridiplantae; phylum Streptophyta; class Magnoliopsida; order Ranunculales; family Ranunculaceae; genus Coptis; species Coptis chinensis. Next base: position 59,176,524 of record NC_141463.1, read on the forward strand.
GACCCTTCAGTCCATAGTCGAAACCATGATGATTTGCTGGTACAATGTACGGATCTCCCATGGAAACTGAGAACTACTGGTGGCTAGATGCAGGAAGTGGTTGTTGCTGTATATTAGCATAATGAGGATCAACAGTTTGTTAATACTGGCCATGAAAATCATGATTGTGCTCTGTGATTGCTGATGCTGACTGTCCCCAGCAGATTTAGCTGCTGCCCATGCTCTGGCCTTTGCAGCCCAATCCAACTCATTGATATTGGGTTCGGTTCGATCTGCAACATGTTTAATTGTTCCTAATGTAGTCAGTCAAGAGCAAACAAGGCTCAAACAGTCTAGCGTCCCATCCGTCCATCACTTACGCTGGTTATAGCATAGTAAAATTACATCTCATGGCGAGCCAATCATTGCAAAGCAGAAAATGTAATTAGAAGAGAAACAAAAAGAACATTAATAGCCAATTTTCGTTCAGAATATCGTTGAATAAAATTTGGTCAATACTAATTACACTAACCTGGATGAGCCCAATTTGGATTCCCCCACGTCTACATGTATTCATCAATAAAAAAATCAAATTACAAAAAAAATTATTTATGTGATGAGGTTAAATAAAATAATAATACCTGGGGAGGAGGGGGGTAGTAATAAGGATAAGGGGGTGGCTGGGGTGTAGAATAAGAAGAGTGATTGTGTTGGTATTGAAACTGGTTATTATTATTATTAGGAGGGTGTGATTGAAAATGAAATAGATTGATGCAGAAATAAATAATGCCAAGTTGGGGTTATTAGATTTTTTAATTGGTGAACTTTAATCCCGAAAATAACAAACCGGTGCAATTTATAGTTTTTTTTTTGGGGAGATTTGGGGATAAAACAGGCGAGAAGAAGTGAATAAAATTACAGCCCTTCGTATTCTCTCTCTAGCCTTCTCTCTTTGCCATCCCTTTATAGTCTCTCCTGTCGCTTCGTATTCTTAACGCCATAGGAGCATGTTTGGCAGTACGAATGGGCCAACCGGTGTACTGTCCTCCTGATTTTTTTGTTTGGTTCTTTTTTACTGGATCTTATACTGTGGACCTGTTAGTAATTGGCTGGCCTAACCCCAAAAGTGTGTATATATTGGAATAACGTATACGAGTGATTAGCTACAATTCACCACCGTGTATAGTGGGAAGAAGGAGAGAGAAAAACAAAACCATAAATTGTTCATCTTCTTCACTCGTTTCTAGTCTCTCCTTCTTCACTCGGCCCATATAGTCGATCTCCACTTCTGACTCCTAGATAATCTACCATTTCCCTCTGCTCTCTCTTTCCTTCTCTCCCTCCCAAGCAAACATCCTCTCCCTTATGAAGTTCTCATGTTCCTCCCTTTGATATGGTTTCCATCATCAACTCTATAATACCAAGAGACCTTTCAAACTTTGTCCTCCATTAATGGCTAAAACCATTTTCGTTCAAGAACCTTTAGAAACCCCATGATTTAGATAATCAAAGAAAGGAAGATATATGTCAATAATCTCGGAAAAAAAGAGATTTTTTTTTTTTTTGAATTCATTTTGAATTGACAATTTCCTGCAAAGTTATAGTTGATTATAATATGTAATCAAGAACTTCCCCACGATTTATTTAGACTATGGATATTGTTTGCGGATTTTGAATTTTTTTGTTGTCAGTTTCTTTCATTAGCAGTAAATGTTATAAGCTCCAACCAAACATTCATACAAGTTACTTGTATGACAACACAATTGTGCAAATGACAACCAAACACTTGTTGGACTAATTATTCTAGGGTGCCTTTCAATAGACTTTGGTGACCTAAACGCGTTGAACTACTACCGAAAGTTTTGGTGCCAAACAGAGCCTAATAATTAATAACTAGACAACTGCAAGCAGTGGGGGCATAAGCGGAGGTGGAGAAGAGAGAGGGAGAGATGAGTTTGTGGTGGGGAGAAAGAGAGTTGGGTTTGGTTAAGAGGGAGAAGGAGAGGGAGGAGAAATTGTTCGAGAATGAGGACAAACAGAAACCAACCAAAATACTTTTTGGGCCACATACCCCGGTCGCCCGCCCCAGAACATTAGTAGCCCCTGTCGGTCCAGAATGTTCGCTCCGCTCACTTGATTAAATGGAATTAAATGATATTTATGGTGGTGTATAGTTGGAAAATAATGGCTGTGGATTTAGGTTTTTAATGTACGACCAACCATATGTAATGACCAATTACTCCCATTTAAAGGGGTTAAAGAATACTTCAATCTAAAGACACTAGTTTTCAAACCTGTTATATAAACGGGTGCCGTTATATTAAATTATTATGAAAATTATAATAACTATGTGGAGCTGTGGAGCTATTAGGTATAAATATTATATTGGTTTTTACTTTATTTTTTTATGTAGGTGGTTTTTTGTCTTTTCTAGTTCGATTGTGTAACTGTTATCCACATATTCTATGTAGAGCTATGAGATATGCATATTATATTTTCTTTTACTTAATTTTTTATGTGGACGGTTCTTTATCTTCTCAAGTTCGGTTGTGTAACTGTTATCCACATGTTATATATATAGCTATGAGATATGAATTTTATATTTGCTTTTACTTAATTTTTAATGTGATTCCTATGAATATCATTAATTAGTATATCTCGCTGTCACGTAATATTGCTTCAATCTAGTTATTAGATAATGATACTGGGCTACACTATGAATAAATTATGATTGAGCATTTAGTAATGGTTTCTTGCTGTTTAGCAAAAAAGTGTTAATCTTTTCAAGTTTACATCCATTATCAACTATATTTTGTGTGTTTATGTAAATCAATTGGGAAATAAGTGATTATGGACAGAGTAGAGGTGTAAATTGAAGGTGATCGAAAAATGTAGGATTTGAGGAGAAAGATTATTCTGGATTGTATTATCCCACAACTCTTTTGTTGTACATAGAACTTGTTGTTGATTGGACATGATGTTATTTTTCAGTTTTTTAATGTAAATGGTGTAAATTTATAAAATTTTGTAATGGCAGAAAGTAAGAGCAACGAACAGCAGCTGCACAGAATAAATGTTATCAATGCATCTCTGTTGCTATTTCTAATTATGTATTGATCTTATGGGATAACTTGTTGTAGAAGAGACAAAAACTGATTTTCATATTTCACTTTTCAAGTGAATTGAAGTTTTTATTTCCTCTTTCTATGCATGTTTCATTGTTCTTTTCTAGGATAAAATAGAAGATGTTGTAAGGAAACCAACATTAATATTTTGTGCCATGGCACTTACCTTATCACCATGCTGAAATCACTGGCCTCACTGTGTTGATAAACTTGGCTTGAGGTTTTATAAGGAATAGTGAATTTATAAGGAAGGGCGGGAATAATTTGATGCATTCTAGGCAAGTGTTACCTCCTTGTGCATTCTAAACACAGTTTTTGGTGGTTCAATATACTTTACGTCTATGTTTATGTTTGCCTATGGAGCAAAGAAGTATACATATATTACTCGGTGTCATTTGCCAACAGGGCATAATTTTGCACTTTGGAGCAACATTACTATTTTCCTTTCTATATTGGTACTTGATGTTTAAATTTTGTTTTTTCGGTTTATTTCGTTTATTTCATTTGTCATTGGTTTTTAAGTCTAACGAATGGTGGGTTGTTTGAATTATTAGGATTAACAACTATCTTAACTTTGATGTATAAATTTGCACTTATTAGGAGTTTTGATACATCAGTATATTTAAATAGTAGGTTAAAATGTTAAATAAGTGGCTCGGTGTAAATTTATTGCTTTGAAAATAAGACATATTGTAAACATTTGTCTATGAGCTTTCAAATGGGCTTTGAAATTGGTTATGCTATTTTGGTTTGGTCTTTGTTATTTTCAATTTTGTTTTTTCAGTTTATTTTTTTTTAATTTTATTTGTCATTGAAAGACGACGTTAATTGAGATTTAATTGTTTAAACACAAAAAAAAAAATAGGAATTTATGATGTTTGAAGTTTGTTTTGGTTAAAGTGTAGAAGTTCTTTCGTCATCATTCTTTACACCTCCAGCCACAAATCCATTTCCCTTAAACTCCTAGTTGTCACTCTCTGCTCTTTTGGTTTCATATTTATTGTAGTCTTACTTATCTACTACCGTAGATGCCATGGATGGGTAAGTTTCTTTAGGCAAATATTGTTTTAGTCCAATTGCTTAAGATACTTAAGAGACAAAATGGGCTGAGTGGTATATGTGCATGTGTTAGGGACTTGGGTGTTATCTTTATCCTAAGTTATGTTTTGGCTGAATTGAATATTTTATGTTTGATTTGACAGGTTTAGTAGTGGACCTGCATCAGGAGTAATGTTTCAGATTATGGATTTGGAAGACAACTGTGTGGCTTTGCAAACACAAAAATGGATAGCAAAGTCCAATGCTGAAGCACATATGCTAGCTTTGGATATTGTTAAGAAATACTAACTACTGTTTTGTTAGTTTTAAAAAGTTTGTGTTAGTTTTTATGTTTTTGGAAGGCATTTTTTTATGTTTTGAAATGTAATATGTCTTGATACTTTGCAAGTTTGAAAAACGCTTATACCATGGCATATGGTTATATTATTGGATATAGCTTGGCTACTGGTAAAGTATATGGGAAATAGTTTGCTCACGATCTTTGAAGAGGAAATAGATAAAAGAGCACTATTCTTGATCTTTAGGCATTCTTTTAGGCCTATATATATATTTCTAAATATGTTTTTTTTTTAGTTATTGGGAGATGATGTTCGGAATCCTTAAGTATGCGATGTTTGACCCACTTAACTACTCATTATAAGATTTAATTTTTCATTGCTTCCTCCAATAAATTTGGATTAATGTCCGTCTATTTTTAGGTTCATTCGTTTCAGGCATGAACTTCAGTGAAATCAGAAGACTTCTTTTGTAATGTTGTAGTTTGAATAGCACATTAACTACGAATATATTTCAAAACAACATTATTTTGCTACAAATGAAGTAAATAAATGAAATTAATGCATATGTAAAGTTTAAAATAAGCGTTTAATAGAAAAAATACTGTGTGACCAACATAATAAAATTTTGGTATTCAAGTACTAATCCTCATGGTTTTCTTTTCTTTATTATGGAACTCTCCATGCCCTTCATTCCTTTAATTTTTTTTCGAGATAATATATTTTATCTTTGTTGTGTTTATCATCAACCAAACAATCTAGCATAATATTTTTGAGGATGTCGAGTTGATTCTGTTTCTCATCAACTTCTATTCTTTTCTTCATAAGTTCTTTGAAATTGAAGTCTTCAATTTCCATATCACGCTTCATCCTTTATAAAGCTGTATTAGCGTGAAAAGTCTTTGAATCCTCTGCTTTTGCAACAGAATATGTGGTGTTTCCATCAATTTCTTTAACTATGATGTCTTCATTGTTAAAGAATAAGTCTTTCAGTACCTTTAATGTTACAGTGCTTTTGAATCGTCCGCTCTTTAATTTTGTGTTGTAGACCGGATCTTGTTGAATGTTAAGTCCTGCTTCTAGAATTTCCTTTAACATTTTTTTTTACATAAGCTGTAATTTTCATACACCATTATCTGCAATAGACATAATAAAATGAAGTCAATAAATAATTGTAAATAATGGAGAAGAGGAAGAAAATAGGCTACCTGGCTTTTCGATATGTGTAGTTCAATTGTTTTTTTTTTTTAGGTTAATAGATTATGTTTTACAAAGTGATTGGAAGTTCACTTTTCGTAGGATTCTAGTTTTGTATATATCTTAAATTTTGATATTTTAGAACAGCGAGCTTCTCCTTTTTTGCAGCCTCCACTCTATTAGGACCCAGGATTATGACACGTGTTTGGTAATTTGAAATGTGGATTTTGAATTTTATGGTGTGGGCACGTGCAAAACGTGTGAGGGGCAGTTGTGGCATTTTGAAAGGGCATAACACAAGACACACCACAATAGGCAGTCAAACTTGGTAAATGATGGTTAACTAATGATAGGGTTACCTAAAGCTAAGAAATGTAAAAATGTGGGTTAAACGCAAATACCCATATTATTGGGACGACCTAAAGCTAAATCACCTTATTTTAAATTAGTTTTTTTTTTTTTTTTTTTTTTTTTAATTAGGTAGAAGCTTTTGGGTTTTAGAAACCTCTAAGATTGCTATTACTGTTGGGCCTAGGCCCAACAAATTTGGTAACATCAGTTTTAAGCGGGTATTGTATTTCAAATTCTATTCAAATTTGACTTGCTACCTCTTTTTCACACTAAATTGCTCCAATCTTCATGGTAAGATATGTATCTGATTATGTGGATGTGTTCTCAAGAATTGGATCGTTAGCTTTTCTCTTAATTTTCTCATTCACATTTTTCAGGCGATGGGAAGTTTGTTATGGAATGGGCAACCAGGTCTAAGGTTGCTGCTGGTGCAGCTCAATGCTCAAGTGAAATTTTGATTCAGATCAACTTGCTTGGGGTTCAGGTTATCGTGTCAAGAATCTAGTGGTCCTACGCTTCACTGAATAACCAAAGAAATCCTATCCATGAAAATTCATTCTCAATTTTTTGAAACATCATGACTCTTTAATTCATGGCATTTCAAGCGCAAGCTAATGTATCGTTTCCTTCTCCATTCCTTCGACATTCTAGATTCTCAGCTTCTCCATTGAAATTCAAGTTTGAGAGGAAAAAGCCCACACTGAATTCTAAAGCGAAAAAAGAAGACAAAGAGGTATTAGTTTTCACTCATTTTCATTATTACTGCTATTGAAACTAAAATTGCTATTGATTTTTTGCTAGGATTATTTGATTGATGCACCTGTTTCTATTGGTGATGGATTTTCTTTCAGTGGATGTATTGCTTATCTTCATGAGGACTGTATGCATCATTTTTCTGATTTATAGGTTTTAATTAGTTAACCCAGAAACTTGTGGTGGTTTATACTTGATTAGAATTTCCCTCAACGCTGTCTTGAGTGAAATATTGTGTTTGGTTTCATACTCCATGAGCTGCATTTTAAAAATTACAATAGTTAATGATTTGGAATGTGATAGTAATGACAACAAAATGTTCTGTAGTTTGAATGTGAACAGTTACAAATTGTCAACTAATTAGTGAAGAAGTGTTTTGGTTTAATGTTTATTTAACACTTACAATGTTAATTTGAGACCTTCATAGCTTTAGTCAAGCCATTTTTCCCATTCTAAAACTTAACAGTAAATATAAAGACTTTCCAACAAATTGTTTACAGATGCTATGTAAAGAAGTTGCAAACTAATAGAAGGAATGGAAATAAACTAAGAAGTGGACCACTTCACCACTCTTTGATTGACTGTTCCTTTTGGTATATATGTTTCAAAATTATTAATTCTTCATTTTAATTTCTTATGTTTTCGATTGATTCTCAGCATTTTAGAATTTTCTATTCATTCCCTATTGAAGGGGTAGCTTTTCTATTGCACTTATGAGTTTTGACAATTTTTTGAAGCATGTGGAAAGGAGACTAAGAAATAACAGGGGTACCAATCCTATTCCTTTAGAGATTGCATCGGCACTTGTGTCCTGATCGAACTCTATTCTCAGGTACCTCATGCACGTGGATTAAGAATATAACTCTTCTTGCTTCTATGTATGAGAGGTCAGAGTGAGGTAGAGCTCTAGTTAGTGCAAAATGGTGGTGTAGTCTCTACCCTGACATTACTTCTGGACCTAAAACATTTGTGTTTGAAGTCATGTTGGATTTCATCTGGATGCTGGTAGTAGTGTGCTAACCCGCCTACTCTTTTTTTGCTATATAGACAAAAGCCAGCATGAATCTAAACAGAATGGATCATGGACACTCTCTGTGTTTGTATATTCTTTGGTGCCCTTGTATTGACCTTTTGGGGTAAAAGTGCTTTAAAATAGGGATGGCTCCTAGGAAATGTGATGTTCTCTTACTTGAACCATGCTTTATATGTTTGTTTTTTGTTAATGCAGGACATAAAATTCAATCGTAGTTTCGATATTTGAAGTTGAGATAAACTACCAGTTTTTATCGTTTTGAACAATTCCCATTGATGTAGGGTACCCTAAGACATTTTTATATCCTAGCTCAAGTGTCATATTCATGTCTTGACAGACTTGTGCTCAGATCTAACATTTGACAGTCTGACCGGAAAATGTATAGATTTTTTAAGCAAGAATGCAAGAAGTGTGTACCTTGTAAATCAGAGAATATTCAACCTTGACGAAAGAAGCAGCCCAGTTTTTTTTATTCCGAAGATTTATTTTGTATCCAAGAGTTGCTTTTTTGTTATTCTAGTCTTCAATCTATTGACTATTTTATTTGATTTTTATATAGGTACGGTTCCTTGGGTGGGAGTGTGGACTTTGTAAAGATGGTGGTGTCCTTGGGTACTTCATTGTTAATCAACTCTATAGTTATTACACTTAGGCGCGCAATGATAGAGCTAAGTTACTATCAGTTAAGGTGTATTAAAAGTTTTCAAGTGCTTTGACTGCGGTATTTGTACGTCAAATTTGATAAACAATTAATCTTTTCTAGGGAGTGAAGGGAGTAAGGTACAACATGAAGATAGAGCTAGAAGACATGTAAATTGGCATTTGTTAAGTTTGTACACTACTTTTGGTATGTCATAATCTATGAAGGCTAGTATGTCGTGGTCAAATCATGATCCTTTTATCGAGTATATTGGATATATACTTTTGATAGGAAACTATTTAAAATGTTTTTCTAACTGTACTGTTATCTGGACAGCTTACCAACAGTTCAATTACTGATGTTATTAAAACTATAGTGAAAAAGGATTGGTATATAGGGCTTTTAAGGGGATGGAAACCTAGGATGCTATTCCACATAGCCATATAGGAAGTACATTAGAACAAAAACAATTTGTTGACTTATTAGGATGAATTTGTGTGTATATATATTAAAAATTACTTCTTGATTAATTTGTAAACTTTACTGGACCTGGGATTTTAAAATAGGTGTCAATAGTCTTTCATACGCTGACTTGAAAGGTAATAACATAAAAATTCTGATTCAGTTCTAAGGAGAAAACTTATACTCTTATTCTTGATGATATCTTTATGCGTGTGATAGTTTTTTGTCAGATCACTCCTTTGAGCTATATTAACCCTCATCATCTTTACTTTTGAATGTGTTTTAATGTGTTCATGACTTATTTTTTCCTCTCTTGATCTGTTTGTTTGATGTTCACTGTGATGTTTTGCTATGGTAGGCTGCTAAAGTATGTGCAGAAATTGCTCGTTCAAACTCCAAAGACGAATGTGAACTGTACAGAAACAGTTTTGTTTTGTGTAGAAATTTTCTAGAAGATGTTCTACACATATTTGAAGAATGAAGAGTCTTTGCCACATGGTATGATTGCAATAAATTATTTAGGTTGAAAGTTATATAAGTTTACTATTAGGTTCTCCTGGTTCAAAATGACTAAAGAGAGACTTTTGCAAATATTGCTCTTTGTTGGGGGCTCTAAATGGGTGACATTGTGAGACGTAAGAGCACTATTGAGGCAAGGATCATTGTTAATCTTTCTTGGTCTGAAAAAGTACCTAAAATTAAACAGGCAAGAACTAATCTCTTGTATGGCTTTTCGAGTATTGTTTGTAGCGTTTCTAGTATAACATCATATCTGGGACTTCTATGTCATGTCCCTATGTTAATGGTGCAGGTGTTTACGTGAAGAATTTCCACCTTGATTGGTCACCTTCAGCAATCAAGTCTGCCCTTATGACTACAGGTACTTTGTGCTGCAATAAAGATTTATTTGTTTGTTATTCATTCAATTCATGTCTATTCACATGTTATTAATCTTGTAAGTACTTATGTTTCTTCATTCATTCAATTCATGCGGTTGTTCACTTGTTGTAACTCTTGTAAGCACTTATGTTTCTTGGTGTTTGTAGCTTTCCCCCTAAATCCAACAACTAACCTAGATGCTGAATTGGGTTATGGAGCTGGACATATTGATCCTGTAAAGGCTGTAAGTCCTGGCTTAGTCTATGATGCTATTGAAGGCAACTACCTAAAATTTCTATGCAGCATAGGGTATACTACGAAGTCGACAAAACTCATATCATTCATGTAGATTTCAAGAGCTCAAAGCTAGGTATGTACCTGTCTATATTACAGCACGTTATCATAGACTGCTTTCTTGTTTGGATCATTTAGGCATATTTTTTTTTTCAATATTCAGCATCTATTTATAGATTAATTATATATTTGAAGGGGGAGATATTTTTTTCTTAGCAATATGATAGTCATAAAGTCTACAAATTAACTAAAAAGTTAAAAATTACGAAAGAATAAGTTATAAAAACAACTAAATTAGTAAATTACTTACCCACCCAAGCTTTTCCGAACCTTTTACGTTTTTGCAAATCCGTCATAAGTTCATGCAGCTTGATCTCAAAAACTATAGCAACAATTTCAGGGAAATCGACGTGTGTATATCTAGGAGCAATCTTGTCAATACATTTTTGAACTTCAGGCCATTTAGGATTGCAAGTAAAAGTTATGAATAGATCAAGAGATCCAGCCCATCGACAAATCGCAATAGCGTCTTGGTAGTTTTGCAGCATATAACGTGGATCTTCGGTGAAAGAAGATGGTAGAACTATTCGCCTTCTAACAAAACCTAGTTTTGAATCTCCAGAAAGTACTGCATCAACTAATCCTTGATAAAGCTCAGCACGAATAGTTTGCTAGTTATTTCTAACCCAATCAACTCTAATATGTTCTACAACACAGTAAGAATCAACAATAAGTTGTTTCAAGCGTCCACCAAGAACAATTGTTTTTCCTTCTTTTAGTCTCATTTGCAACCTGAAAGCATAGAACTCCCTCATGCTTATGTTTGTCATTTTCCCAACTTTGACATTATTCTGATAAGGGATATCAATCCTGCACCGCCTTTGAAGATGAGGAAACAAAAGAGGATATTGCATGGCCATGAAACTTGGGTGCAATTCATTTATTCTTTTCAGGCCATATCCTTTTTTGTCAACCACAATATCACGGTAATTACCAAATTCACTCTCTTCCTCAACAATAAGTGCAACAACTTCAGATGATGTCGGCATGTTATAAAGTTTCCCATCCTTTTATCTTGTACTAATAAGCTTTATACTGAAATCACCTACTTCAGACTCTTTAAACCTGTCCCTTGCCATTCTATAAGTCTCAGTAAGTTTGTTTATATTGTTTAACATATCTATCAGTCCCTTCACAATATCTAGATCCAACTCTTCTTCGAACCCGTTTGTCAAAATTTTCTTACTAAGAGAGTTCATTTTGTTCACAACTTCATTATTAGTATCATATATGCAAAGTTGGGAAAACTTAGGGGGTAAACCTTCAGGTGGAAGCAAGGTGCCAATTTTGTGGTCGTTTTGCCCTTTTATCTTGTAGACGTAAGGACCATGGCCATTGTTTATTGATTCTTGAACATCACCTCCTGTTGATGTGAAAGCAAACATGCTGTTATATACTCTGATATTTTTCATAAGCTTTTTGGATCTGGAGCCAGAATTGCAGTCCATAAGCTCATTTAAAAAATCAGGTGTATCTTTCAAAAAAGGTAGCTGAACTTTCCCTCCAATCATGACATATAGAGAACTTTGGATTTTTAGGATTTTTCGCTTCGGTCATTCCTTTCTTCATACCAAACAATGGCATCATAATAAGGACACACTGATGTTGGTTCTCCAAAATCCAATGGTTGGAAACAACGCCCTGAATTAAAATGAATATTAAAAACTATAACTAATAATATAAAAAATAAAATAATGTTAAAAACTATAACTAATAGTATAACTAATATAATACTTACTTTCATGCAAAACTTCACTTGGTTTCTCATGTGAAACTGCAACTTCCATATGGTCATTTGTATCGTTTTCATCTTCTATTTCTGAGTCATTCCCACTGATTTGAGAATCGTAGTCATCGTCACTTTTTCCAACACCGTCTGGTTGATATAAGTGATTTTTTCGGGAATAATGGTTGTCATCGCTTGTTTCATCATCACAATTAACATAACCATGAGTTTCAACTGGTTGGATTTCTCTATTACTCAATATACGTCTCCTTTTATATCGGCTATTTTTTGCTTTTTCATTATTTGATTACGGTCCATCCACTGTATAAGAATAAAACATGTTAAGTACAACTCAAAGGTAAGTAACAATGAACAATGAAGAATGTCTTACCAAGTTCATTAGGAAAAGACGGTGAAGGAAAAAAACCATTAAGTTGATCTTTAGTGGATGTAGCATCTGTTGACAAAATTAAACAACATTATAATTATAATGGAAGAAGAAAAGATTTTTTGGTTACTTGTCCATTAATAATTAATCAAATATTTTTTTAAAGAAAAGACTTATACTTATTTGATTGCCATGAAACTTAGGTGCAATGAAGAATGTCTTACCAGGTTCATTAGGAAACGACCGGAACTGTGTTTATCTTTTTGTATTTGACTTCGGCGATTCCTCGAACCAATTCTTTATATTATCTTCTGAAATTTGACCATGTATTGACAGTTCAGTTGTCAAGAGTTTGATTTCTTCCTTAGTATAATATGATTTTTTTATTAAATGCACTTTCAAGTATCTCAAGTTTTGCATCGCTTTATTATGGACCAACGTTTCTCATAAGAAACTTCAACTTCAATATGGTCATCCACTGTATAAGAATAAAACATATTAAGTAAACAACTATATTTTTTCGCTAAAAGGTAATTGATTCAAAAAATTTAGAAGGTTACAAGAAAAAAGAAAATGATGTTTGAGACCTGCATAGTATGGGTTTCTTCATATGTGAACCCACCTATTACATCCAAAATTTAGCTTATGAATCGGAAATAAGTAGTGAAATGGTTTTCCAAATTCCTCACAAATGGAGGCTTGTTATCCCACCATTTACTTTCTCCATTTTGTAAAGTAGCACCATGTCTCGCACAACTGTCCGCTCCTGAATTTGTTTCTCTCCATGTAGCTGATATATTGATCCATGCTGCTTTCTCTATTTGTTGCTTCCATTTTGATCTCACTCTCCAATGCAATTTATCCTTCTGGAATGCTTGAACCACTGAGGTTGAATCTGATTCCACCCATATATATCTCCAGTCTCGATCTAGTGCTCTCTGAATCCCTTCTATAATAGCAAAGGTTTCTGCCATATAATAACAACTATAACTCAAGTAACAATTAACAATAAAGAATGTCTTAACATCTGTTGACAAAATTATAATGGAAGACCTTCCACTGGTCCATTCTTTCTGGATCTCTCCCGTTTGTTATAAAACCACTTATTCACATTTGTTTCTGTAACCTCACTATGTTCTTTCAACTGATTTGTGATATCTTGGATTTGCAACTTAGTAGGTTGATTGAAATGATTGAAGGTCTACTCCAGTATTTGAATCTGCATCCTTGTAGGACTCTAACGTTTTTTGGTCGTCATCTAACAAATTAAGGCATTGAAAAATTAAATTAGGGAAATTGTCAAGCAAGGTAAGACAGTGAGGAAAGAATTATATTTTATAAAATCGGCATGAGGCAGTGATGTATAGATAACCACACACGAAGTGTTTTTGTCTTAGAAGTCTAATATAATGGAAACTCTATTATATATGGACATATATACACACACAAAGTGTTTTTGTTTTAGAAGTCTAATACAATGTGAACTCTATTATCTTGTTTTTGTCTTAAAAATATTGCTTTTGTTTGCCCGAATGTGCTGCCTTGGGGCATATCTAACTGATAATGATCTTTGCGTGCTTAAGCTATTCTGGGCCTTTAAGCTATTCTATTTTTCACACTTTGCTTGCCCATCTATTCTTTAGGCACAGTTTATCTTTAGGTGGAATAGTGGTTTCATTGAGCTTGGCTATGTTATGTTGAGTCAATACTGCTTTTGGGAGTTGGTGGTTGTGGCTGTGTTTTCAATTCCTAATTGTGTATACCTGTTTTTTCCTCTATTTAGGTTATTGTCGTTTCCCTGACTTTCCTATCTATTGGTTTATGAATAATTTTTTTTCTTTGATGGTATGAAGTTTCATTGTCTTTGGTAGGATTCTCTTGAGAGCAGAAGTGAAGCTTGTAGATACTTTAGTTACTTTTCATGTTGTAGTGCAGCTAAGCAACAGCACAGTGAGAGTCCAGTAAAGAAGCGTAAAAGTACCACTACTCAGAAGAAAAGGGGCACTTCCAAAAAGGTTATTGACATTGACCCTGATGAGGATGATGAGAGTTTTGGTGGTTTAATTACTCATTCCCAATCTTACCATCCTGCTTCTTTACCAAACCCACCTGCTGGCTTTGTTTTGGACCCCAATGGAAAGGTTGTTTTGGTGTCATCGAAGCGGATAGTTACCATTGTAAGTTTTTTTCTTTTATTTTAAAATATATAAGTTTCGTAATTACTGATTAATACATAAGCTACTATTGACAGTTTGACTCTACATCCATTTTCCTTCTTTACTTATATCTTCTATGTGGTCCATGTATCTTAGAAATTAGTTTTACCATTTCCTTAAATTGTTAAGCAAGGGGCATTGGCTTCCAACTTGAATAACAACTCGCTACAATACTACAACAGGTAGACTTTTCTAGTTTTGTCTCACCTGACACTATCGTAGATCGAGAGAGAGAGAGAGACCTTGGCAGTAAATTAAAACTCTTCAAAGAAACATAATTAATTGGGACCCTAGAGCTCTAGTAGTTAATATTGGAGACCTTCTGCAGGCAAGACCATAGCACATTGAACTTCTATAGGTGCGCGCATTTCCACAAAATTAATTTACTTGTCTTCTAAACTTGTTTCTCTGAATCTTGCAGCTTATATCCAATGATAAGTTCATTAGTGTTGAGCACAGAGTGTTGGTGAATCATATAGGTCCAAGGGTATCTGCGGCTTGTTTCTTCACAAATCTTGGTCCATTAACAAAAATGTATGGGCCAATCAATGAGTTATTATCGCAAGAGAATCCTGCAATCTATAGAGAAACTACATTGATAGACTTTGTTACATACTACGATACAAAAGGACTTGATGGGAACTCTGCTCTTACACATTTCAAGGTTTAAATTTTGGAAGGGAAACTTCTCATTTGGATCAAAGGTTGTTTCTCATTTACCTGGTAGGAGAGGATTTTGCCCAAGAGAAGAGCTTGAATTGGAAAGACTGTCTGGGCTAGTAATGCATTCTGATCAGGAGAACTCCCATCTTAAATTGGAGTTGTGTAGATATGTTCTGGCTACCTCCTATTGTTTGAAATTATATGAATGGTTGCTTTTATATATGGTTTATAGTTTTGGTTGATATCATCTTCTACATGTTTATTTCGCGATGATATGGTTGGCCTTCATTGTATGGTTCTTCTATAATTTCGGATATTTTTTCTTTGTATCTTAATATTATGGAATATGGATGCTAAAGTGGGAAGAATACTTCCAGATGATCAGTCATGTCAAATTTTGAGTGGACATAAAAATTTTAAATGCTAATTTACACGTTAACCATGAGTTATGTACTCTGCCAATGGCTTTATTATGCTATCTATATTTGTTGATCCCAGTTTTGCTTATTTAATAATGCTTCATTCAATCTTAGTGTTCTTGATCTCGCATTTACTCTACTTCCTTGCCTAATGAATAAGATTTGATACGACCCAATCCACGGGATAAATATGCGCTCTAGGTTATCGAAACAATGCTAAGAGTTTCCGGCAACAGCTACCTAAAAGTAACGAAACATATAAAGAAGAATAATGAGTCAGGAGAATAGGTGAGAGGTGAGCATAGTATGCGTTATCTCCACAAACCCTGCATCACCATTGTTCAAAAACTTGAACTCATTCTCCAACTCCTTTCCAAAATGCCTATCAATTTTTCAAGAACTATGAAAACTTGACTGCAATGTGTGAAGTATGTCGTACTGCAGAGTAAAATAAATAAAATGCAAATACCTGTGAATGGAATAGGAGGATGAAGGCCATTACCTTTTTAATTAATGAAATAGCATGGAAAATGTTTGTATGTATTATCTATGATGGTCCAATATCTCTAATTTTCAAAATCGAATTTACATAATAAGTAGAATGACTCAGAACCTTAAGACTTTGAATTTGTCTACACAATAAACAAAATTGATAAGAAATATTACAATATGACCACCATTAGATAGACAATTCTTTGTTCAACTGACAAAAAAAAAAAAAAAAAAAACTGAAGACTTGCAACAAAAGTTTCTAAAGTCATATTACATTTTCAACCAAAAAAAAACTGCTACTGACATATTTCTGATTACTACTGCTTAATATTTGCTACACACTACTACTGCCAGAGGAACAACACCTTTCTATAAGATCCCATAGGATTCCATGTTGAATGAGTTTAAGCTTCCTATGATATTTAAGCATGCTCCAGTCCTCCTTGTATAAGATCCCATAGGATTCCATGATTTGTAAGAATACTGCCTGAAATAAATTTCCATCGGTGTTCATCAACTATTCTCGCCAGTGGTAAAACGGTAAATTAAACAACGTAGCAGCATAACCAAATTTCAAATGATAAACATTGATAGTATTGGAGAAGAATATTAGACCTGTTACAGATCAAACAAACTATGACTCTCAACAATAATGACAATATCCTAACAACCATTTTCTAAAATCCATCAAAATAAATAGTGTTGCCGAGATATTCTCAAACACCGAGCAATGCGAAAATGGGAAGCTAGAAAGCCCCAAATACACCCGAATGTAATAAAAAAATGAATTCAGAAGTGTACTTTCATATAAAGAAAACCCATACAAACAAAATTTTAGAATGGCGATTTTTATATAAAGAAAATCAGTACAAAGACCTAAAAAAATAAAAATTACTCTTTAAACGATCAAAAACGTATGTATTGTGTTGATCAACAATGAATAGAGTTTTGATTTCAAGTGGGGAATCAATTAGTGCAGGGTTTGGATTTGAGATAATAGAGTTTTGTCTAGGTTTGAATGAGTAGGGTTTTTTAGTTTTTAAGTTTTTAGTCGTGGGTTTTGTTGGGCTTCCATTTTGAGTTGAAGCAGCTTTTCTCTTGGCAAGTTTTTCTCATTTTTTCCACATTTTTTCTCCTTTTTTTTGTAAAACCCTTATCGACGTGTAAGTACTATCAACAATGACACCTCCTACAACTGCTACAGTCTTCTAATCTGCAGCAATTTTCCCTTCTAATTAACAATTGTGGTTCACTGGGCAGTCTACAGATGGTTGTTTCCCTATTGAATTTGAGGATGTAAGCATGGTCGCACCCTTCATATAGCCTCTCACCCAGTGTCAATAAAAAAGAAAAAACCAAATAGCTTATTAGGGAGGAGTGGAGGACAAAGCAAAGTCTTACCTTGCCATCATCAGCAAAGGCAGAAAAATAGAAGATGCTTAAGAAGGAGATAAGAATAAAATAGTTAATGTTAACTCTCTTGATTGACTACAAATCTCTTTAATATCCATAAATAGTGGTTGAAATGACGAATGTACCTTATGAATTTCTCAGTAGCAAGCATTATCGATGATAGCTATGAGAAGTAAAGCGGTCTGTTGTAGACACAACTCTAGCCTTGAATTGCCATAGGAAAACTCTCCACTCATAAGGCAAGTTGACCTTCCAAATTCTTTAGTTGTCTCTAGTAGCGTTCTTTCGAAGAGCATAATAATAATTGGTATCCACGTTCCAGACTAATGAGGGCTATCACACAAACAAACATAAATAGGAAATCAAATATTCAATAAGTCTGATATGGGTTTCGACAGAATGAGCATGATAATCAGGTACTCCTCTTCATGGTTTAATATTTGAAAACCATCATAGACAAATGTGGAATGTGGTCTGTGATAGAAGACAAATAAATACTTAATTTACTAATAGTGCAATTACAAAAAAAAGTTCACTCTTAAAAACATGAGACGAAGGTTTTGGACGCAGAAGAAAGGTTCCGTAATAATGAGGAGTACCTATCATGTACATGGGATTTCTATTGCATTCTCCTTAGGCAGCCCAATCTGGACAACTATCTTCTTCATCAGTGCATTCTTCGCTGCCTGATTTCAATGAGATCTTCGTTCTATCAATAGCCCTTAGGTAGAAGTATTTAGTGGCACACCGAGAAGAGCATTCCCTTTAAGTGGTTTGACGGCATAACCTGTCCTTGCACACTCAGACCATGTATCTTCCTTCGGTTGGCTTTTTTTAGACTGAAAGCAGAATGTATAGATTGTGCCATTCAGAAATTATAATTGGAATAATAGCCAATAAGTAAATAGTAGTGTTGAGGAATATCCTTCTAATCACATACCTCTAGTTTACGGAAGAGAGTCTCGCCACCATGAGAGACATTTGATAGGTACAACACTACTGTTGTCATCAATGACTCGTCAAATCCCAGTCTAGCTTTATCGCCATAGTAATCAAGACACTCTCTAGTATCTTCATGAACATAATGCATAATTTGCACAGCCTCACTATTCTCTGTAAAGTATATGAACATCTTTTCATATGTAAGTGTACACGATCAAAGGCAACAACGATAACAAAATGAAATTGAGGCCTAGAATCTGAAGAGACTGACAAAAGCACAATACCTTTAGGAGGAAAAGTCCACCTAGAAATACGATCCTCAATCCTCGCTACAATATCATCCTTGACAACAGAATAAAATTAAACGGTTTATGAATTAAAAATGTGATACTGAAAACGCAAGTGTATAAGAACTTGATAATCCAAGAAGCAAACACTACGTTTAAAAACACAAAACCAATGGAAATATAAGTTCAAACAAATAAGATGTCAAATTGTCTTATACCGTAGTAATTGGTTGTTTCTCTTTAATTTGTTCGTCTATTTTTGAGTATAAGAAGACAAAGTATATTTCTTAGTATTGATTAAAAATGACTAAATAAAGGACCAATCAGCCTAACACATAGGAGAGAAGATACCAAATTGAAGGTCAATCAAACAATCACTAATTCACTATAGTCCAAGTGAAGTTCTTACAGATAGATATTCATTTGATTACTTCGTGCAAGAGGTGAAAAAAATACAGGTAAGCAAGTTCAATTCTCTTGGAATCCAAAGTAGAATTTCAGAATCTAAGATATGAATCCACTATAACAGATACTACATCGTAATAGGCAGTTAAGACATGACATACCTAAAACTTTTGAAGCAGTGAGACGTTGGGTGGGATCAGTACAGAGCATTCTAGTGATCAAGTCCTTGGCGGATGCAGATATCTGATCAGATGGAAACTGCAAATTGGCAGCCCTGATAGAATCGAAAATCCTCAACTTAGTCTTCCCCCCAAATGGTGGCATCCCACTGAGAAGAATGTAAAGAATAACCCTAGCACTCCAGACATCAGCAGCGTGGTTGTAGCCCCGAGCTAATACCTCAGGGGCTATATAAAATGGACTTCCAACTGTCCCTTGTAGACTTTTCCCTGTTCATAAAGAAACCAAATTGTTTACACCCCCACTACGCCTATTATAAGTTCGGGTTGATTCGATTCCCCCGCTTACATAGTACTATGTTTCTGCCCAGGAATTCGCAGACGCATTCCAGTCGTTCCATGTTGGCCACAAGCAAGGGCAAGAACTCAACACACCTTTTGACAAGAGAAAGAGCCACCCTACTGCTTCGATAACTTTCGAGTATGGTTGCTTTTCAAGGGAATGGCTGCTGATGAAGAGGAATTCCTTTGTGTATATCTTCAAAATGATGCAAGTGAGTACCTAAAATTTGTAATGCATCATTAGCTTATATCGGGCGTGAAGTTAAATTCCGGACGAAGAAATTTAACTAAATTAAGTCCAGTTGTGTTCGAGTTAGCAGCCAGTGAAATTTTTGTTGTTTAGCAAACTCTTTCAACACAATGAAGACATGAAATATGAACAAGCTCAAAACAGAGATACGCAGAGACATAACACTACACAATTACCATCTTTTCCTAATCCACGGAAGACTCATTTAAGTTTGTCAAATGTAACTCAATTACTCTTTTGAAAGACTTTTAAGTCAAAATATGTGATTTCAAGTCCAAAATAAAGTTACCACCGACACAAATCAAAGTTGGACGCAAAGATAGCCTGATCAAAGGGCAAAAGACTAGAAAAAATCAAAAGAAGAACATACCTCGATCAGCTCATCCTCTGGCATTCAAATTTTGTTGAACAAGAAACTATATTATTAAATGTTCAGTCCTAACATACTGCATGTTCTTTCTGATTTCAGCTCATTGTTGTCGCTTTCATCGCAATGACTATCTTCCTACGTATCGAGATGAAACATAACACAGTAACAGATGGAGGAATTTATATGGGTGCTATTTTTTTTTGCAATTGTCACTGTTACATTTAATGGATTCGCTAAAGTCTCAATGACTATTGCAAAGCTTCCCGTATTCTACAAGCAAAGAGACCTCCTCTTCTATCCTTCTTGGGCATATGCACTGCCATCATGGAGACTTAGGATTCCCACATCATTTGCTGAAGTCTCACTTTATATCGAGTTTAAACACAATACTAGGGTCTCTAACTTTTCCTAAACATTATAACTAATTACGAAAAAAACAATCCCATATAGAGTTTCATAGAGTCTCCAACTTTTCCCAAAAAATATAGCTAATTACAAAAAAAAAATATAAGACAAAAAACTAAATTGCTAAAAACAATAGTTTCCACCGAAAACTATTTTCCTAAAACCATTTCGATTTGATGCGTCATCCACAATGAGATTTAAACATTTATTCATAGTTAAGGATTCCAAAAATCACAATTCTGGTCACAATAATTACAACATATTCCAATTAAATTTATAAATTTATGAATTTTCAACACTATATATATATATATATATATATATATATATATATATATATATATATATATATAAATATATATATATATATAATATATAAAAATTTCAGCAGAATAACGAGATTCAGTTAAAGTGGACGTTGGACTTAAATAAATTATATACCAAACCAAAACAAATTACAAGTGGAAAATTAAATTATACAAAAAATAACATCACAAAATATATAATAGAAAATAATAATAAAAAATAACGGCAAAGCAATAATGACAAATATTTCAAAACATATATAATACTGAATGAAACTAACGTCAAAGAACAATTAATGGAGAACCGAAAACTGGATGCAAATGCATCGAACTAACCTCAAATAATATTTAACGGGAAATCGGAAACTAGATGCAAATGCAAGCATTAAACTAATCTTAAAAAGTAATTAATAGAAAATCAGAATATGGATACAACTGCATTAAACTAACCTCAAAGAATAATTAACAGTAAATCAAAACTTGGATGCAAATATATCAAACTAATATAAAAAAATAATTGTCGGGAAATCATAAACTGGATGCAAAAGCATTGAACTAACCCTCAAAGATTAAATTAACGGAAAATCAAAAAAATTGATGCAACTGCATTGAACTAACTTCAAAAAAAAATAAAAATTATAAATTGGAAACATGATGCAAATGCGTGGAACTAATATTAAAGAATAATCAACGGGAAATCGGAAACCGGATGCAACTGCACTGAACTAATCTTAAAAATAAACTAGATGTAAATGCATTGAACTAACATCAAGAAATAATTAACGGGAAATTGGAAATTGGATGCAAATTCATTGAACTAACCTCAAACAATAATTAATGAGGAATCGGAAACTAGATGCAAATGCAACCTTATCAAATAATAAACGAGAAATCGGAAACTGTATACAAATGCATTAAACTAATCTCACGAATAATCTTTATATATATATATATATATATATATATATATATATATATATATATATATATATATATATATATATATATATATATATATATATATATATATATATATATATAATGCAAATGCATTGAGCTGACCTCAAAGAACAATTAATAGGGAATTGGAAATTGGATGCAAATGTATTGAACTAACTACAAAGAATAATTAACGAGAAATCGAAAACTAGATGCAACCGCATTGAACTAACCTAAAAAAAAAATAACGGGAATAAAAAATTGGATTCAACTGCATTGAACTAACCTCAAAATATAAATAACGGAAAATCAGAAACTAGATGCAAATGCATTGAACTAACCTCAAAATATAATTGGATTATATGTTGTGAGAATGTCTTGATAAGTATAGTTTTGCATTTAAAATAGTGTTTATCTTATCTCTTTCTGCATGATTGGTAACTCCTTACTATTCAAGTAGCTTCAATATATATGAACTTCGCCTTATTAGGCAACCTCACAAAACTTCAATCAAATTTCTATTATTAAATAACAAAATGAAGTTGAAAGGTTTTATCAAAGGTGGGGGGTTTTTTTTTAATGGAGAGTGCGGTTTTCACGTTATAAAAAATTTGGATGAGTGATCAATATAATATTAATATATAATAGTTATGCATATTTGCAAATATTTTTTAGAATAATTAATATAACAACACCCGTTCGTAGATAATCTTTGCATATTCTACATAGTGAGTCATACATAATTTAAAGAATAATTAATGAAAAATCGGGAAATGGATAATATTTGATGATCCCACATAGTAAATCAAACATAATTTATTTTTTATGTCATGTTTGCAAGGACACTACAAATGGATCAGTAGAAGTTGGTATTACACACCACATTGGATAATTAAAAGGAAATCGAAAACTGGATTCAAATACATAACTGAGCTCAAAGAGTAATTAACGGGAAATTGAAAACTTTATACAAATGCAATAAACTAAACTCAAAAAGTAATTAACTAGAAATCGGAAACTGGATGCAATTGCATTAAACTAACACCAGAGAATAACTAACAGAAAAATTAAAAATTGGATGCAAATCCTTAAAAAAATATTTAATGGGAAATCGTAAACGGTATGCAAATACATTAAACAAACCTCAAATAATAATTAATGGGAAACCAGAAATTGTATGTAAATGCATTGAACTAAACTCAAAAAATAATTAACAGAAAATCAAAAATCGAATGCAACTGCATTGAACTAACCTCATAGAATAATTGGTGGGAAATCAGAAACTAAATACAAATATGCATTAAAATAACCTCAAAGAATAGTTAACGGGAAATCAGAAACCGGATGTAATTGCATCGAACTAACCTCAAAGCATAAATAATCAAAAACTAGATGCAGATGTATTGAACTAATCTTAAAGAATTATTAACGGAATATCGAAAACTAGATGCAATTGCAATGAACTAATCTCAAAAACTAATTAATGAAACATTGAAAAATGGATGAAACTACACTGAACTAACCTAAATGAATAATTAACATGAAATTATAAATTTGATCTAACTGCATTGAACTAACCTAAAAAAATAATTAACAAGAAATCAGAAACTTGATGCAAATGCATTGAACTAACCTAAAAAAACAATTAACATAAAATCGGAAATTGGATACAACTGCATTGAACTAACCTCAAAGAATAATTAACATAATCATAAACTGGATGCAACTGCATTAAACTAAAATTAGAGATTAACTAACGAGAAATCAGAAATTAGATGCAAATGCATTGAAATAACCTCACAGAATAGTGAACTGGAAATCAGAAGCCGGATGTAACTGCATCACACTGACCTCAAAACATAAATAACTAGAAATTGTAAACTATCGAACTAACCTAGAAAAACAATTAATGGGAAATTAGAAACTGGATGTAGATGTATTGAACAAATCACAAAGAGTAATTAACGAAACATAAAAAACTGGATGCAACTGTACTAAACTAACCTTAATGAATAACTAACGGGAAATTATAAAGTGGATGCAATTGCACTAAACTAACTTCAAATAATAATTAACGGGAAATCGAAAACTTGATGCAACTGCATTGAACTAACCTAAAAGAATAATTAATAAGAAATTGGAAACTGAATGCAACGTACTACATTGAACTAACCTCAAAGAATAATTAATGGAAAATCAGAAACTTGATGCAAATGCATTGAACTAATAACCCTAAAACATGTTTGTATTATATGTAGGGGGAATAAATGTCTCAACAAATATAGTTTTGTATTTTAAGTAGTGTTTATCATAATTTTTTTTATTATGATTAAGAATGTCATGCTATTCAAGTAGCTTCAATATTATCTTCGTCACATTGGGCATTATCACAAAACTTCAATCAAACTTCTATTATTAAACCTAACAAAAAAAAAAGTCGATGAGTTTTATCAAGGTTTGATACTTCATTTTTATAGAGAGTGGTGCAAGAAATTTGAATGACTGATTAATATAATTTTCATATCTCATAGCTATGCATAGTTGCTAATATTTTTTATAATAATTTAATATAACGGCACCCGTTCGTAAGACGGGTTCGAAAGCTAGTTTTAATTTAAGTATTCAATTCATCCAGGAGCATTATGCGTAAGAAAAATACCCGATGAATTTAAGATGCAAGGTTAATTATAGGAGATACTACTAGTAGAGATTAAAACCTTCCCAAGTAAAACGTTCACCTCTTTAGACAATAGTAGGCAATATTTCCACTATTTGTTTGACTAATATTTGTTGTAGTTTTGTCTCAACTAAATTTGACATTTTTAAATTCATTTTTTTCTTTCTTTAAAAAAAATAAATCCTACAATATAAGAAGGGTACCATGATGGATTATCTACTGTACTTGTTATTCTAATTTTGTAATGTCGTCCCTTTTTGTTTTATTCTACAATCAAGATATCGACATCTCTTTCTATTATATATCATACCTTCATTCTCCATTACTTCGTATCATTATCTTGCACTAAGTCTACCAACTTATTCCACCTTCCATCTACTACGAAGAGTTACTAGGGCCCAAATCATGTTTTACCTGTTGGTTTATGATATAGCGGAAGATCACTACAACAATGGTCATGCCATAGCTTTTATAACTCTCCCCCTTACCTATATTCTCTGCCTAATACACCTTCCAGCTATGATTATAGTCTTCCACACATTCTTCTAAACCCAGGAACAGTCCCTAGGTAGTGTGTCTCTAGGTACCAGAAATATTTATTGTTTTTTTAATACATTATGTAAATCTATCCTTTTGATCCTTAGATTTTTTTATTTTTGGCGGAAACCTTGAACACTAATCTACTACTCCATTTGAACAAATCTATAATGTTAAGATGTTAAGTCCGCCTTCTTTGGATAGACACATTGTGCGCCAACTAGGTCGATGCTTCTTGTTAGAAAGCTCCGGACTACTCCATAAGAGTTTTGAACAAATACTAATTATCTGATCATTCGAAAGAAATTCGACTTAGTATATGCTAAGCTAGTTTCTATCAAATTTCACAAGGAACTAACACCAGCATGAATGGATCCATTTAATTGATACCATCATGTCTTTTAAAAATTATCACACCTAATTAATTTTGGCACTTGAAATGTGCTTGGATTTGTACTGATTATATTCAATTTTCTCAATTGAAACCCAAATTTGAGCTTTTTCAGAGTTTATTCACCCATGCACACAATTTGTTGTTAGAACTTTCAAGCCCTGGCACCCCGCCAAAGGTGTATTGGAAGTCATTGTAAATTTTAATATACTTTTCCTCTTACCAAGAAAAAAAACAACTTCTTGTTTGAACTTAATTTCTTTATCTACAATTTGGCAGCATAAATGCTATTAATAAGTTTAATTTACGAAATTAAAAACGTATAAATTGACGGACTACAGTCTGAGGAAAGTTTTTCACAAAGTCAAGCAATTGCTGACACAGAAAGGATAGGAAAAGAAGAGTCGTACTCTATGTAGTCTTGTTAGCAATTCGGGATACGGGAATTATTCGGTACGAGAATAATTCGAGTTTCATTCGTTTATATGTTAGAAAAATTCGGTCAATCGTAATATGTTAATAATATATGTAGTATGTTTTATAAGAGTATTAAACGTTTTGAAATAAAAATTTGAATTTCAAAAATTCGATATACTTAAGTCTTAAAAGAGGAATTGTAATATATATTTAGCAATATAATTAAAATGTTTCACCACTTTTATTCTACATAAACTCCAATAATCCAGATATACAACAACCAATTATATAATTGACACTCACAATTATATTCACAAACATTTGTCTTAGTTGTTTTTAAAAAATCTGACCATGTTGTCCCAATTTCATTAGAAATCGAACACTTGAATTAGGTGAGTTAGGCTAGAGTCTAGTATTTGACTCGCCCAAACATTAATTATTTTCTTCTCCAGTACTTTTCTATCTCTTTTGTACTCATATCTATTTTAGAATGTAGATTTGCAAATTGTAGGGGAAAATAAGAATTAGAAGCAACACATCCATGTCTCTATGTTAGTTTACTATTTTGAATTGCAAAAAAGAAATAGCGAGCGACTCTCAAGGACAAATCCCCCAAAAAAGTAACTCTCAACACCACTTTTTTTTTCAATCACTCACAAGGACCGGGTAGATAAAAGGTCAAGTATACCCTTGATGCGAAATAAAAAAACGGCTCGAGTAGATAAAAGGTCAAGTATACCCCTGACCCAGTGTATGTAGTATGAACAATCATTGTTCATATACAAAACATGCGAGCTCATTGTTCATATCTATTGGGGGTATGAACACTTATTGTTCATACCTCATTGTTCATACCTATTGTAAAATATGAACAATGATTGTTCATACCTACTAGAGTATGAACAATACCTATTGGAGCTATGAACACTCATTGTTCATACGTCTAAGCAGGTATGAACAATAAGTGTTCATAGCCCCATTTATGAACATGAGGTATGAACAATCATACCCCCAATTGGAGTATGAACAATGCGTGTTCATACCTATTGGAGCTATGAACACTCATTGTTCATACCTGCTTATGAACAATAAATGCTCATAAGCAGGTATGAACAATAAATGTTCATTGCCCCAATTATGAATAATCATAACCCCAATTGGAGTATGAACAATGCGTGTTCATACCTATTAAAGCTATGAACACTCATTGTTCATATGCTTAAGCAGGTATGAACAATAATTGTTCATATCCCCAAATATGAACATCAGTTATGAACAAGGATATAAATAATATGAACATGATTTATAAATAAACAAAATATAAATAATAATAAGAGAACACATTAAAAACACCAATATTTAACTTTCATAAACAAAAAATATTATTTTTTGCCTTCCTGAAAATCATGATCATCTTTACTCCAGCTTCTCGGCAAGTCTGAAAGCATTCTGCATGCAATGTGAGGGCGCAAGTTTTGTATTTCCTTTTCATTTACCAATTGAGAGAAATCCATATGACCTTGTTCATACAAAATTTCCATCATTTTGCAGACATGAACGCCACAATCAACGCTGCAATTTAGAGAATACATGCTAAAATATGAGGAATCATTATATTCATACATATTAGAGTATAAACAAATATTGTTCATACTTCATAGTTCCTATGGGTATGAACTATGATTGTTCATAGATATCTGATGCATGAAAAGTCATTGTTCATGCCTATTGGGGTATGAACAATTATAGTTCAGACATATAACATAGGAGTACCTATTAGGGTATGAAAATAATTACCTATTTCTTTGTTGCAGACATTTTTGAGAAATTATTCTTCCTTTATTACTGAGAAGCTGCATTTTCAATTCCTCCTTATTGACAAGATTGTTTATTGACTCAACTAATCCCTTCTTTTGCAAAATTACAAGAAGTTATTTATTTATATTTCAACATAAATTTTTTTATGTAATTTAAGTGTTTAGTGTCGAACTCACAAGTTCTTTTGCTACTTGCAACAGTTTTTTTGTCTGGCTTAGGGAGTTGAAGTGATACCATTTAGCTTGTTGTCCCTCCACCAACTCCAGCACAAGCAGAGTCCAATGTCTGTCGGAATGAATTGGAATCACTATGAATTTTGAAGAGAAGTCGATGCTCTTCAATATCGTTTCCAATCCTCCTTCCATCATTCTCTGTGTCAACAATTGTGTTAAATAATAAGAATGTGACAAGAATAATAGATGAAACAGTCTTTTGTTGTAATAAAAAATTCACCTTAGTATTTGTAGAGATTAGACAAGTCTCTGCTTTTCCAGTCTTCTTCTGCTGAAGTTCGGTCGACCACCAGTCGATGACCTGTTGAATGGATAATTTTTTTAAAAATTGGCATCACATAAAAAGCCTATGACTATGAACAATGATTGTTCATAATCCAATTGTGGGTATGAACAATGAGTGTTCATAGCTAATGACTATGAACAATCATTGTTCATAGTCTAATTATGGGTAGGAACAATGAGTGTTCATAGTTCAATTGTGGTATGAATAAAATTTACCTAGTGATCAATTTATCTATCAAAGAGATCAAAGATCTTCAACTAAAACCCCTTGCACTTGTAAAATTCCGTTAGATCAAGCGACAGCTTTTCAAAAACCATAAGAAAATAACCATTAGTCAACAAATATATTTACTCAAAATATCATTTTTTGGTATCCTAAACTTACCCACTGTTTGCAATTTTAAAGAAAGTGTCAATGACTTCTCTATGGGTTTCTTCCAATCTCACATAGTATCAACACGTCTTCGGGTCAAGCAGAGGACGAATGCTAGTGTCATCGAATTCCTTCTCTTTAGCAACAGTTTGCATGCCAGAGTCACCTTTCTTCCATTTTTTCTGCCCATCACCAGTGAAATCCTCGCCAATCATTTTACTTTTCCTTTCTTTATTTTCCTTCACTCACTTTACAAGTGAGCAAGGTTTCTCGGCTCCCTCAACATCTTTCTCCTCATCTTTATTTGGAGGAGACAAGGTTAGGTGTAGATCAAATGATGGACCTTCAAAGGGTTCAGTGACATACTGCCTCTGTTGAACTTCATCCACAACTTCAGTTGTGACTTCATCAGAATGCCTCTGCTGCACTTCAGCCGGGTGGACTGCATTCGTGACTTCATCAGGATGCCCATGCTGCACTTCTTTAGGTGGGTGGACTTCATCCGTTACTTCATTAGGTTGCAATTCAACCTCATCAGACATATCCCTCTCTTGCTGCTCCTTTAACTTTTCAATTACATCTATGGAATACATAATTTGCTTTTCAGGTTCGATGACTCTCTCCTTCAGTTATTTGTTCTCCAGTTTCAATGCATCAATGTTTTCTACAATAGACTGGACTGTTACTTCATTGTTTGTGATTAAATCACTATACATGTCACGAAGTAAAGTCTTTTCAGCCTCCGTTGTTGCTTCAGCATCAACAATAATTTGACTTGCATCTATTTCTGTTATTAGTGTCTTCCGGAACGCATCAAGCAGTGTCTTCAAATTCCACCTTGCACACCTCGGGAATTTGGTTTCATGGTTCTCTACCTTCTTGATGACTACAGAGTGCTCACAAAACCAAAACTACAACGCAGGTGACGAAAGCCATATTAGTTCACACACCAATAAACCAAAACATTAAACCAATCAATGTTCATACCCTAATAATAGATATGAACATTGGTTGTTCATACCCACCAATATCTAGAACATTGGTTGTTCATATCCATTAATAGGCATTCATGTATGAACATTGGTTGTTCATACACACCAATAGCTATGAACATTGGTTATTCATATCCACCAATAGGTATCCATGTATGAGCATTGATTGTTCGTACCCACCATTAGCTATGAACATTAGTTGTTCATACCCATCAATAGGTATCCATGTATGAACATTGATTGTTTATACCCACCAATAAGTATGAACATTGATTGTTCAAACCCACAAATTGTTATAAAAACAGACAAACAACCATAAATTAAGGATATTGAGTTAAAGAAATATATCAAAAACATTATAGTGCATCCATTAATCGTCTATTTTTTTCTTCTTCTTTGTATTCGATGGCAGCATCAATTAACTCCTTGTGTATAGCAGTTGGCCAGGACAGATTTATACGTGTATCCAAGCTATCAACAGCCTTGATCAATGGCTATGATGCTCTGTAATTGGCATTGCTAAATAAACATGTAACCAACATGAAAAGTGATATCAGCCTTGCAAAATCTTCAGCTGCAGATTGCTCATTAGTGGTTGCCAAAGTCCTCATTATGCCATCTTCAACATGAGACTTGGAATACCTAGTGTTGGCATCACCAAAGTACTTTTTAATGAAGATGGTTTTCTTTTCATCATCTCTAACAGTCCTATTTAACTGCACCAAAGTCTCTGTGATAGGCAGCCTAAACATGAGACTAACCTTCTCTACAGTTAGCTTTACTATTCGTTTACCAATCTCAAATGCCTCCTCAAGAACTGATTTGAAATTGTCCAAGAGCTAGAATATTTCTTTGTTTGGCTTGAATTTGTTTTCTTCAACAATCCCACTGTTGTATAACGCATCAAACATAAACCAGAACGGTGTCTTCTTCATTTCATCGACATATTTTTTTGGAATTCCCACTTTTTGAGTTTTTGTACCAAACTTATCATGTGTGAGAAGGTACTTCGCAGCTGCACAGGTGCTACTGTGCTACCTTTAACATTATCTTTCTCATCTTCCTCATCTTCTTTCTCTTCCACCACCTTCCCTTTCCTAATATTCTTTACCACAACCTTCCCTTTACTAGTTTTCTCTTTCACCAGCTTCCTTTTCCTAGTATTATTTGTCTTAAGTTTTTTAGATTGGCCGGCAGCACTGCTCGACTCCGGTTTCCTTTTTTTGGATGCAAATCTCAAACATAATTTTTTGTTTGGTGTGTCAGATCTTAAACATAACCTTCTACTCATAGGGGACTTATCAACTTTCTACTTCTTCTCCATATTGTTTTCCTTCTTTCCTTGGATTAAGGCCTGCAAATAATTGAAGGTCAGACATGCAAATTATATACATATATAGTTTTGTTATTATAAATGTATGAAATCAATGTTCATACCCAGGGACTATGAACAATAATTGTTCATAGTGAACAACCAATGTTCATACCTATAGAACTATGAACAATTAATGTTCATCCCCAGTGGACTATGAACAATTAATATTCATACCCAGTGTACTATGAACAATTATTGTTCATACAGAGTTATGAGTAATAACTAATGTAAATGTACGTTTAATGGAACCTCCAAATCATCTTCTCCTCCATCTTGTTGTTGTTTTGCTTCTTGATTTTCAGCATTCAAATCTTAACATGCAAAACAAAGTTATGAAAAATTAGTATTCATACATATTTACTATCATGCTACTACATGAATATAAGTATGAACAATGAATGTTTATGCCTATTTCCTATTCTACGCGGTCCTAGCATATTCAAATCCTAACATGCAAAAACAGATGTATGAACACTCATTGTTCATACCATTTTCTTGCAAAAAATAAAATCAATAATTTTTTTTTAAAAAAACCTTTAAATCTTCTTCTTCTGCATCTTCTTCCCCTCTTCTTCTTCTTCTTCTTCTTCTTCTTCTTCTTCTTCTTCTTCTTCTTCTTATTTTCCTTGTTCTTGTTCTTTTTCTTTTTCTTCATCTTCTTCTGCATTTCCATCATCATCATCGGTATCTGTTTTCTCGTCATCTTCACTCTCAACAACTCCTTTTGTTCTATCCTCCTCATCTCCTCCACCTTGTTCTTCAACAGTATCATTTACAATATTACTTTGTACGACATTTGATATTTCTTGTTTGTGTTCTTCACAATAAATATTGTTCTCATACCTAGGGTTCTTGCAATTTTCAGTATTGCACAAATTTTCGTCCATTTGATATATTTTGATTTTGATTTTAGAGACAATTTTGGTTTAAAAAGGAATCTAGGGTTTTACTGTTTTTGTGTTAGTTTTCTTTTTGCTTGCGCTGTTTTTTTTTAAATGTGTGCAAAATGAGAAGTTGGAACCGTATTTGAAGTGGACACAAAACTGTTTATTTAGGACATGACACGTAATACCCTAAATTTGGTGGGTATGAACATCCATTGTTTATACACAAAATAGGTATGAACACTTATTGTTCATACATACCCAAACAATCACTGTGTTTCTCACTGTTTCATTCCCAAACAATGGTATGAACATTGATTGTTCATTACCATCATGTATGAAAAATCAAAGTTCATTGTTCATAAATAGGTATGAACATTGATTCTTCATACCTATCCATGTTTGAACATTGATTGTTCATATACCCACCAATTGTTATATCCATGTATGAACATTAGACTTTGAATTGATATATCAACATTGATTGTTTATACCATGTATGAACATTAGTTATTCATACCCTAATTAATGTTCGTACCTATCCATGTATGAACATTGATTGTTCATACCCTAAATAGGTATCATTCAATCAAAATTAAATAAATGAATGAAATCATAAGAGACTTTAAAAATGGATTCCAAAACTGTATTAATGACTATCATTTAATCAAAAAAATATTTAATACAAAAACATCAAACAGCCTCACTAGTGCTTCCCACATCAAAAAATTGCCAAGACCTTAATACCATATCACCACTACCACTAGGCAACTCATCCCTTGCTCTATATTCCACATTAGCAGTGTCAGAAGTTTTCCCATGACAAGTCTTTCGGTCGTGCTGGTTGGTTTTGTGGCATTTTCTGCATTTGTGGGCAGTATAACGCGTAGCACCCGTGCTTTCAATCCTCTTAACTCGTGGTCTACCTAGAGCCATCTTCACATTTGGTGGAAGAATTTCTACTTCATCAGAAACATCCGAACAAATCTCATTGCGGCTAATTGCAGTGATGCCATGGGAGTACGTGTTGCTGAACGAAGTGGCGAGAAATGCAACTTCAATGTATGAATGCACGGAATCCCCTTTGCAATAAATACTCATAACTGCATGTCGGCAAGGAAACCAATCTATGCCCCAATTGTTACAAGTGCAATATCTACTAAGCAAGTCAACCCGATACTCATGCTTCTCTATAACAACTTGAAACACATGCTCATTTGACCTTGCCATAGTCACAGAATGAGCCTCCTCAATCCTCTCAGCCAATTTCACTTCCATTTTAGGACAAAGAATAGTTTTCCAATTCTTGCACTCCGTCGTCTGGTTTGATGCCATTTTCATCATCTTCATGTGAATTTCATCTAACATGGTTGTGAGCCTGTGATGGGCAGATGACGCTCTTTGTCTATCCAGCTATTGAAACACTCTACCAAAGAAGAGGACATCTAACCATACTGAGCACCACAGAAGTATGCATTAGCCCAATTATTGTAAGGTGCCCTAGATAGAAAATTAGATACTGCATCTCCACCTATATTCAACAATTCAGCCATGTGCTCCTGAAACTCCTCATGCATGGAAGCATACGCATATTTCTTGAATAAGCCCACCAATAATTTCGAAACACCACATGTCTTTGACAAAGCTGTTCGAAGGTTGTTCTCTATGTGCCACAAGAAGAAAATGTGATATGAACCAGGAAATACAAGAGGAATGTTCACAAGCAAACCATGATGTCTATCACTCAAAAATATATACTTTCTCTCATACCCAAAAGCCTTCTTAAACATATTGAGAAACCAAAACCAATTGGATTTATTTTCAATATCAACAACACCAACAACAAGAGGGAATAATCCTACAGAACCACAAAAAATAACCAAATATGAGATAACTTAAAAGTTATGAACAATACATGTTCATACCCAAAACAGATATGAACAATGAGTGTTCATACCCAAAACATATATGAACAATGAGTGTTCATACCTCTAAGTAGATATGAATAATAATACATGTTCAATAATAAAACATGAAAGTAAAAATAAAGGAACACCTTGATCTCCATTTTTGGCAGTAGCAGCCAACAAGCACCCTTTATACTCTGATCTCAAGAAGGTTCTATCTAAATACACCATTGCTCGACAGTATTTAAAACCATTAATACTCGATTCAAAAGCAACAAACACCCTCTCAAACTTCCCACTCTCTTCATTCAACTCATTCGTTTACCACAAAAGTTCATTATAGGATAAAACAACATCACCATACAACTCTATCAATGTCAACTTCTTACCCGCATAACTCATATGTTTAGAAATCTTAAGCCCATACTCACGACTATAAAAAGAAATAATATCTCATAATGACAAAGATGGTTTATCTCTAGAAAAATCCAAAATATAAGTAATTACAAGATAAGAAGTGAGAGGAGAATGGTTGTAGTCTTTAAATGCAAAACCACAAGTGTGTGTGAGATTAATCTTCTTAATTTCAAAACTTTCATATGTATCGCAAGAGTGTATATACTATTCACAGTTTCCCTCCTTCTTATTCTCACAAACCGCGGTCACTCTAAACTCGTCATTCTTGATTAATTCATATTTGTAACCATTGACAATCGAATACTCAATCAATTTACAGTGAAACTCAGGCGCACCTAAAGCAAATCGCTACCCAACACAACCATCAAAATTTCTTGCCCAAAAATCAGACTTGTAAGGTTTACGAACAACAACTACACCACTACTACCACCACCACCACCACCAACTGAAGAACTTGATGAACTTGAATAACTTGTAGAAATAGAACCACTAGAGGTAATCAACGAAGTGACACAAACAACCACTATGATCTCAACAATTGCAATCTTCTTTGCAAAACAATAACACGCCAAAAAATGCAACTCCCCATCAGATTCAATCAGGTTATCTTTCTCGTCACAGTTGAAACACATATTATAGTATTTTAATCCCAAATCAGGCCATTTTCCATGTAACTCTTGTGCAACACCATCAATAAAAGAATCCAACCCACTACGAATGGAAAGACTACCACCATTGTAACAAAAAACTCTAATCACACTATGATCCATATAAACTGCAAAATCATAATAAAAAATACATCGTCAAATGTATTTATAATCACTACTACATAAAATGTCATATACCACTATTTTTTACAGTGGTAAAAAGGCTTTTACTACTGTTTCTAAGCTGTGGTCTCAGCTGGGGTGGTAAATACTTCTAGAAAAACCGTGGTATAAACTTCTGCCCATTAACCACGGTTTAGTCTAGAACTGTGGTAATAAGGTTTTCAAAAGTCAAAACCATGGTATATGACCATTACGAAGTTCTGATATTATGAGAAACCGTGGTATAAAGTCACCATATTAGCCACGGTTCTTCCAGAATAGTGGTGTATAATGTTTTTTATTTAAAAAAAAATACCCTGATTATTTAAATATTTCAATCACATAATAATTTTAGAAAATAATTATGCGTATCACATTCCACTTCATCACAAATTCAAAACACCATGATCCACCACATAACTAATTTTAAAACACCCAAAAATAATTCATTCCCAATCGAAAATTCATATTCTAATTAATACAAATATAATATAAAGAACCTCCAAACCTACTCACTCTATCTTGTTATGTATTCCAAATTGTATTGCAATGAAAGAATAACAAAAGAAAAAAAAATGTAAATCTATATAACTTCACCAAGAACATTCTCTTATATGTTGGCATTCTCGTCTCAAGAGCATTCAGCCAAGACCAAGCAATGTTAATTTGATCACCCTATAAAAGAAATAGTTGTGATTAGAAAATAAAAAAATGTATAAGTAAAACAATTTAGAAATTGTATAACCAACCACTTACGATACCTTGTTAAGTCCATTGGTTCCTTAAGATTCTTGAAGTATGATTAGTTGGTTGCGACGCATAATCTATAATCTGCTGAGATAATCATTGTTGCATACTCGTGAAGAAACATCTTGTTAAGTGAAAAATAAATTAATAAGAAATAGAAACAATCAAAAACATTATATAAAAACAAGAACCTCTCATTCATTTAATCAATCTTAAATCTAGATGAGGTTGCATTTATGATTGAAATAACTAGAATTAGAGTTACTCTATAGCTTTAATACACTTTAGGAAAGAAATCATTTCCAAACCTTCATAAAAATATGAAGTCAAAAGTACTTCTAAAAAATTGTAAACTAGGCATCTTACCTGTCCATAAGTTGACCGGAATTCAGTTAGTATCCAATAAAGAGTTCGTGTGAAGCCAATCAAATGTTTTCACCTACATATGTACATGGTCTTGACATCAAACAATTTAACTGCAAATATATAAAATTTCAACTGAATCACTACAACTAACATGCATACACATCTAGTCTTCATTCCCGAATATACTATTTTTTCTTACTCACCCACACCTGCATGAGAGTAGGACAAATACCTGTAACTAACCGATATGGTGGGATTGTGAGGATTGAGGTCAGGCTAGTAGTGTAGCTTGAGTTGATTAGCATGGAGTACCACAAAAGGCCATATGAGCATTACAAAGCGACCGAGGTACGGTGGTCATTGTGATGTGTCCTGCATGTTAAACAAGCAATACGATTTAATAAGATTGTAAAAGAACCACTTTCCATTCTCCCCAGTATACAAACCTGATAAGATCTCTTCTATCACTTACTGTGTGAAAAGAATAAAGTGGAGAAGCTAAACCTGCAATAAGAGCACAAGACATCAGACACCATTATTTTGAAGTTTCGAAGATCAGAGTATGTAAGAAGGTGGGATATTAGTGAGTTAAGAAGAAGTAAAGAAAGGAATAGAGTTCACAATCTAGTTATGGTAATACTTTTTCATCTTACAAAAATGAAGCACAGACATT
This sequence comes from Coptis chinensis, assembly GCF_015680905.1. Lineage (NCBI taxonomy): Eukaryota > Viridiplantae > Streptophyta > Magnoliopsida > Ranunculales > Ranunculaceae > Coptis > Coptis chinensis. Next base: position 59,213,274 of record NC_141463.1, read on the forward strand.
AGGAATTCTAATTGTTATACAATTTATAACACTTCGAAACTTTGACCAATATATTGTTATAACTTGACTTTTACCGATAAAGAATAAAATAAAATTATATTGACACATACTAAGAAGTAAGAACCATATCTCTTTAGCATATAAATTGAACATGGTTTGCATGCCCCAGTATGAGCTGCAAAAAATATCAAAGAAGCAATTGAAGTGCTCTATCTAGCGCAAAATCCATTAAACCTGTAATCAAGATATAGAGTAATCCCTCAAAAAGCACAATTTCTACATGTACAGAGGCCTAACTCAAGAGAACTTGTAAACCAAGCTAGTATTACGAACTAGGTTAATATTAGCAGTTACGATTACAGTATAAAAACACACAAGAAAATTGTTACAACTTGTTCTCTTGGAGGCCCCCTGAACCCACTTTTTTGTTTATGTTCCAAGATCCACACAACTGTGGTGTAAATGGCCGAAGAAAAGACCAGCCACCCGAATTCAACCTTTAAAATGGAACTACTCAAGAAGTCCAGAATCAGTAAATGGCAAAGTAAGATCCACAATCCATGTATGGTTTGTGACTATAGCAATGTCTCCTACTACAACGTCAAATGCCTATAACGATCAAGAAATAGATAACTATTAGAAGCAACAACATACAGTAACATTGCAAGTCTGAAATGAATTTTCTAACTTGAAGCTCACAGCATTCGCATTCGTGATCAATTTACAAGCTCATTATCTTGGAGATCATTAATTATAAGACATATACTAAAAATAAAAAACAAAGACATATGGAACAGTTAATAAAAGTAAAAGTAAATAAACAGACCTTGATGAGTGCACACACACACATATACTTCTCCAAGAATAGATGTGATCCCCTTCCTTTACTTCCTCCCTTCCAATCTTATTAGATAGTAGTCACATCTCTTGCTCTCTCTCCTCACAGTTACTATCTATCTTGAAATCAATTGGACTATCCATTAGTCTTAAGCAACATGTTATAAAGTGCAATGAGAAGGAATGAAACTTCAGACTTGCCAAAGAGTCCAACTTAACACAATTTAACAACTAGCAATGTTATTTTCAACATCTTGTCCCAACTAATTTCATATTTGACAGCAGTTAAACGATTCGAAGACTATTGCCATCTATTATCCTTTATATCGTATCATGCCTAATTTCTAAATGTATGAACACCTTTTACAACCTCTAATCTTCTATGTCCTAATACTCTCCCCCCTCTTTCCTCTCCACTTCCATTTTTTCTTTCCCCGTCTTTTTTCTTCACTGTTCCTCTTTACACTCCACCCCTTCCTTTCTAGCCGTTGATCCCTCTTTATCCTTTGGCCCATCTTGGCACACCTATATTTTTAGGTTTTCCGCGGCCCCGCTCTCATGCCCCCCGTTCCTATCTTGTTAAGCTGCCTCCCCTTTGACTTTGACCGCATTATTCTGTCACATGCTGTCGTACGGCTCCTCAACTTTTGCAGAACCGCGGCCCCGATACGGTGCTTCGCTTCCTCCGGTTCTTATGTTACCTCGGGCTGGCAAACATGTCATCTTCATGTCCCAAAATGGGCTTAACACAAATGCGCCCTCTCGGTCCGCGGATCCAATAGGATTCGTGGGCCGAGACTGCCTCACTGTCAGATCATCACGCTGTCTTGTCACCCATCAACCACTCGAATCTTTCTGACCTCCACACCCCTCTTGCCCACGACCACGGATCACCGGCCCGCCACGTGTCCCTAGGCACGCGTCCTGCGGTGCATGCCTATCTAGCCCTGCCCCCTCGTTTCTCGCGATGCCACGCGTCTGTTCCTCAATGGCCCTCCTTTTCACATGCGCCTCCTTCCTTTTACCATTTTTCCCCTGACTACTCGAATCCCGCCCAGCGCCTTTATTTTGCAATCCTTCCTCTTCTTGACTCCTCACTTCTCACTCTTCAAACCGTCCCTTCAACTCTTGTCTTCTCCAGCTTTCTCGCGTTTTCTTGCGTCTCCAAACTTTTCCTTACACCTGCCATTTCATCTCCGGTGAGGCTTCCTTCGCATATCTCATTTGCTACGCACGCGGAACATCTCCTCGATTCAGGTTTGCGCTCCTCCTTCTCCGTTTCTTTTTCTTGGTAGTGTAAGTAGGTGGGTAGTCATCTTCTTTCTCTCTTTATTTTTCTTTGTTCTGGTTCGTTCCCACTTCGCGACCATCCCTTTCTTTCCGCTGCTCCACCATCTCTCTTGCCCGCCGCACAGTCTATCTAGTTCACCTTACGCTGGTGTCATGTCTGGCTCCGACCCTGGCGAATCCTCCGTCGCCAGATCTACTAGATCTGTGTCCCCGACCTCCCGATCATCCGACTCTGCGTCGGAATCGAGATCTTCCGATCCCTCCGCGGACCACCCCAAATATATTTCCTCAGATTCAACCCTTGGGGCTGCTGTTCCATCCACCTCAGGTAGACCTTCTGCACTGCCTCCTCCTCCATCCCACTGCCGCAGACCTAATCTGGCCGTGGTAAGGGCGGCCTACGACATCCCCAAGGATGTAGTCCTGGAACACGTGCCTGGGGTCACCCATTTCCCTCATCTAGTGCCGCCGCGGCCAGGGTTCCTGGTAGCAACTGTGGGGCAAATAGCGGCTGGTCTCCGCTTCCCCTTATCCTTGCTAGATGTTACAGTCTGCAACCATTTCAACATTCCGCCATGTCAAGGCATCAGCAACTTCTAGTGAATCATGTATGCTGCCAACTACTACAATACCACGAACACCCCTCACATTTCCCTTCAAGACATCATTTCCCACTATTTTATCAAGAAGAGCACCAAGCTCGGGAGTATGGGGTACCAATCCTTCTGCGTGCGTCCGCAGAAGAAGTCTTTTGTTATCCGCGTCACCTCCTCCGACAAAGTCTGGCATTATTATCCCCTCTACGTATCTGGGAACTACCTCTTCACCGCTCTTCCCCCTGAACTGTCTTTGAGGCACTCCCATTTCATCCGCCGCGGTGAGTCGAGTTAAATGCTTTGTTGGTTTCCTTTACTATCATCCCCTTGACATATCTCTATCTTCTCTTTTCAGGTCGGAACCCGAATTCCCACTCCCAGATCTACACTGGTGTCACCTCGGAGATTTTCACTAGACTCCGCAGCCTAGGGGACGACCAGTGCGACTTCCTCGGCATCGACCCCGACAAAGGGAGTCCACTCCTTCGAGATCCATCCCTGAGAGATATTGGTAAATACCGCGGCCCTCTGTACCTTTTGCCCCCGCCTAAAGAGAGGAAACCCAAGCCGTCTCCCCCCACGAAACGGAAAGCGAAAACCACCGCTCATCGATCTTTTGGGTACACCACCAAGATCTCTCACAGTCAAGCACTAGCCCGCAAGGCCGCAGCCTCTCAGACCCATAAGCCCCCCAGTGGTTCTTCCACGGTTCCCTTTGCTATTGCCCCCCAATCCTACTCTTCCATAGCTGACTGGGACGATGATTTTACTCCCCCTGCAGGCACTTCTGACAACATGGACGTCACCAAACTCAAGCTGTGGGACAGCGATTCCGATGGCGATGCGCCCGCCAATGCAGCCGTCGAGGGCCCTCCTGCTAAGAAGGCCAAGACTACAGCTCCTGCTGCCCCCGCACCGTCCTCTAGGCCTTCATCGCTGCGGCTATCGTCCCGCCGCACTGGTAAAGAAGTGATCCAGATTGGTCCTCTGCCCGACGGGCCCGCGGAGCTCTGGCATCCTCACTTCGAAGCCAGGGACCACGATGTCACTACACGTGACTCCGCTCTAGATAACCCAGCAGTGGCTGCGTCCCTCTTTTTTGGCTCCCATCTCCCTAGGGACTAGGCGTATGGGGATTCTGGCTCCTTCGCTTCTCACCGAGCAGCGATCTATACAGGCTGGGAACGGGTATGCATCTCATCTATCTCTTTCCTTTCTTTCCTATTCCTTGTTCTCTAACTTGACTTGTGTCTTCAGCTGAGCCTGGACGTGGGCTATGTGATTCGTGGCCTGACCAATACCCTGGAGGCATTTGACTCTGCGAAAGCTGAGATTCACGGGCCTAATGGGTGGAAAGCAAAATGTGCTCAACTTGAGAAGGAGCGGGATGAGGCTCGTCTCGCTGCCCTCAGACACCACAAGGAGTTCCAGCGCTCCGAGGAGGCCTATAAGGATTACGTGGTGGGCGTCACATCTCAGCTGGAAAATCAGAGGAAGACCGACAGGGCCGCTGCCCAGGCTGACTTGGAGCAGTCGCTGAAAGGAGCCACTGAACACTTCAAGGTCCTTGCTGCCAAAAAGATTGCCTGGGAACTGAAGCAGCAGCTAGAAGCTCTTGCTGCCGCCGGGCGTCTTCTCCCTGACCCACCTCCTGCTTTGATTTCAACTGATCCCACTCCCATATCCCCTGCTCCTGAGACGGAGGCCGCTGCCCCTCCTGGGGTGTCTTCTTCCCCTATCGATGTGGATGGATCCGCTGACGGGACGGAGAAGGGCGGTATGCCATCTGATGCCTCGGGCGAGCCGCAATGAAGTGTGCCTAAGTTTCTTTTTGTTGGTTGGCCAAGCCATTTGCATTATCTGTATTTGATATTTTGATACTTCAACTTTTTAGTTTCACCCCCTGGGTTTGGATTTCTGGGTACTCCCAGCAGTCCACAGTGGGTCCTTTTTCGGTGTTGCTTATGCCTTGTGCAAACTCTCAGTAATTTAAGTGTTCAACTTTTTTGGTTTTGGGGCAGATGCGGCCGCAAAACATGGTTCAACTTTGCAAAAAGGAGAGATCTATTGGAGTCCCAATAGACCCCCTTTCATTAGGTCCCTAGAATGTCATCACCAGACTTACTACAGATTTGATTTTTAGAGTCTGTTGTAAATCCATTTTGACTGAGTTGTATTCTTTTTTACCAATTAATAAAACATTCTACTTGCATGCAAAAAAAAAAAAAAAAAAAAAACTTTCTTTTCTTTTCGTTACTGCCTTGTTTCGCCGCAGCGTTTATCTCCGCCCCCTTTGCTTGGGTGTCGTGGGAGGCCATTGAGTATGCAAGACGTGGAGATGTTGGTGGTAGCTGAGCATGCCCAGGCCACTCAGCTTGCCCCCAAGTTGATTAAGGAGGGTTGAGGGCCGCCGAGTAAGCCCGGGCCACTCAGCGAGCCCTCAAGTTGGCCGTGGAGATATTGGGGGTAGCTGAGCATGCCCGGGCCACTCAGCCTGCCCCCAAGTTGACTCAAGAGATGTTGAGGGCCTCCGAGTAACCCCGGGCCACTCAGCGGGCCCTCAAGTTGACCGTGGAGACGTTGGGGGTTGCTGAGCACGCCCGGGCCACTCAGCTTGCCCCCAAGTTGATCAAGGAGAGGTTGAGGGCCACTGAGTAAGCCCGGGCCACTCAGCGGGACCTCAAGTTGGATGTGGAGATGTTGGGGGTAGCTGAGCATGCCCGGGCCACTCAGCTTGCCCCCAAGTTGATTAAGGAGAGGTTGAGTGCCGCCGAGTAAGCCCGGGCCACTCAACGGGCCCTCAAATTGGCCGTGGAGATGTTGGAGGTAGCTGAGCATGCCTGGGCCACTCAGCTTGCCCCCAAGTTGATTAAGGAGATGTTTGAGAGCCGTCGAGTAAGCCCGAGCCACTCAGCGTGCCCCCAAGTCCACTACACATTCCATCATCGATGTAAACCCGTTATCCACTGCTCCTGGCCTAACACACGTGAACGAATGCACATTCATTAGATGGGAAAATTTGGTTATCGCTTTCATTACCACAATAGCAAATTCAAAACAGCATTACAAAGCTTGAATGAAGCAAATACAATTTTCTTTAATTGAAAGTACTCATAGTACAAGTCACTCATGAAATTTTTTCAGCATCTGGATGTTCCACGACTTCTTGATGCTCTCCCCTTGGGGTGTCTGCAGCCTGTATGTTCCGGACATCCCTGCCTCCACCACAGTGTAGGGTCCCTCCCAGTTGGGTCCCAACTTTCCATCTGTCTCCTTCTTGGTGGTCGGGGTCACTCTCCGAAGCACCTGATCCCCCACATGGAATTTCCGCGGCTTCACCCGCTTGTTATACTATCTCTGCAACCTGCGGTGATACTCTTCCAAATGGATGCGCGCAGTGTCTCTCCTCTCCTCTGTGAGATTCAGTTCCTCGGCCAGAAGTCTTTTGTTAACTCCTGCCTCTACCGCCTTGGTTTTGGTCGTCGGGGCCACCATCTCTATTGGGATCACCGCCTCCACCCCATAGGCTATTGAGAAGGGAGATTCCCCTGTAGAAGTCCGCGCCGTTGTGCGATACGCCCACAGTACATGATTCAACTTCTCTGCCCAACACCCCTTGCGCTCTTCAAGCTTTTTCTTTAAATTGTCCATGATCACCTTGTTGGAAGACTCCGCTTGACCATTCCCTTCAGGATTGTACGGGGCTGAAAAACCTTGTTTCACTCTATAGGCCTGGAGGAAGGCCTTCACCTTTCCCCCTGCGAACTGACTCCCATTGTCCGCGATAATAGTGTGCGGCAGCCCAAACCGGCATATTATATTTTCCCACAAAAGCTTTCTCACCTATTCCTCCTTGACCTGCTGCAAAGCCACGCCCTCAACCCATTTTGTAAAATAGTCAGTTGCGGCTAGCACAAACCTCCACTTGCCATTGGCCATGGGCAGGGGTCCGACAATATCCAACGCCCACATAGCGAATGGCCAAGGGCTGAAGACCTTGTCTGGCGGCTCTGCAAAGTGAGTGTGTATCGGTATAAAGATTTGGCACTTCCGGCATCTCTTGGCATACTCAGTCACATCTCTCTTCATGTGGGGCCAGAAGTACCCATGAGACAGCAACCGATAAGCCGTTGTCCTCCCTGCCGAGTGGCTTCCACAGCCTCCTTCGTGAACTTCTCCCAACACCTCTTGCGCCTGCTGCGGTCCCAGGCATTTCAGGAGTGGTCCGCTGACATTCCTTCAATACAACTCCCCTTCTGTCAGAATGTACCTTCTTGACCTCTGTTCCATTCTCTTTTTCTCATCCTTGTCCCCGGTATCTATCCCCAACAACTAACACTTGATAGGTTCCATCCACCCCTACTCTTGCTCGGTGGTTAGGCACACGTCTTCGTCCTCCGCGGTGCTTGGTATGCTTAGCACCCAGATTTGGATAGACCTCCCCTCTGTCCCAGGAAGCACTGCGGCCACGTAAGCCAAAGCATCGGCATGCCTATTCTCTCCCCTACCTAGATGGGCAAAGCTAATTTTCTCAAACTTTTCTGCCCTTCTCTGCACCACCTCTAGATATTTGGCCATCCGAGGGCACCGTGCCACAAATCCCCCGTTGACTTGACATACTACCAAATTCGAATCTGAATATACCGTGAGCTCCCGCACACCCAAATCCCTGGCCAGATCCATCCCGCTATTCTTTTGCGTTACTTTCGGACTTCGTTGTTTGATGCCGCGAATCCCAGTTTCATTGACAATTCCAGGCGAGTGTTCTCGGGCGTGACCAGCACCACCCCAATTCCATTCCCAGTATCCATGGCCGATCCATCTGCAAATACCCTCCAACCATTTCGCATGTCCCACGGATCCAAGGGGTTGTGATTTTGGTCTATCTCTTGTTCCATCACCATCTCTTCCCCCCTGGGTCCTCGGCCGGGAATTCAGCGACGAATTCTGCCATTGTCTGAGCCTTTTCTGCAGTTCTGGCTTGGTACTCGATCTCATAAGAGCTAACTAGCACGGCCCACTTCAACATTCTTCCTGATTTCTTGGCCTTCAACGCCTGCTTGAGTGGCAAATTAGTCACCACCACCACCGAATGAGCATCGAAGTATGGTTTCAACTTTAGTGCTGAGAAGATCAATGCCAGGGCATACTTTTCGATCCTACTGTACCTAGTTTCGGCATCCAGCATGGTTTTACTTTGAAAGTACACCGGCCTCTCTGCCTTCCCCACTATCCTTATCAGCACTGAACTAATCGCACACTCCGAAACTAATCCCCAAATACAAGTACAGCTTTTCTCCCTGTCCTGGTCGCGACAAGATCGGAGCTTGGCCCAAATATCCTTTCAATTCCTGGAACGCCCTTTCACATGCCTCGGTCCACTGGAAGTTGCTCGTCCTCCTTAATAATAGATACAAGGGCCGACACTTGTCTGAAGACTTGGATATGAACCTATTGAGAGTCGCGACTCTACCAGCGAGCCTCTGAACTTCCTTCACATTATGCGGTGATGGCATCTCTATCAACGCCTTAATCTGGTCCGGGTTGCTTCTATGCCGCGGTATGTGACTATATACCCCAGGAACTTCCCGGACGTCACCCCAAACATGCATTTCTCAGGGTTCAACATCAGCTTGTGTCTTCGCAATATGGCGAACGTCTCTTTCAACCCCTCCAAATGTTCCTCTTCGGTCATACTTTTCTCTACCATGTCATCTATATAAATTTCCATCTTCTTCCGGATTTTATCCTCGAACATCTTCTCTCCCACTCTCTGAAATGTGGCCCCCACATTCTTCATACCAAAAGGCATCCGAGTGTAGCAGTATGTCCCCTTCCACTATGAACGCTGTCTTTTCTTGGTCAGGGCCATACATCACCACCTGATTGTAGCCCATTGACGCGTCCATAAATGAAAAGAACTTATACTCCGCGGTTCGGTCCACCAGTTCGTCTATCCGCGGCATAGGGTAACAATCCTTTGGGCATTCCTTGTTGACATCTGTAAAATCCACGCACATCCTTACTTTCCCGTTCTTTTTAGGCACGACTACCACATTGGACAACCATTCAGTAAACTTGCATTCGCGGATGATACCTGCATTTCTCAACTTCTGTACCTCCTCTCTGATTCCATGTGCATCTTTGCGGCGACACTTCGGTAATCTTCTTTGGATCGGGCGGGCGCCATCCCGCATGTGCAACCTGTGGCATGCAAACTCTGGATCTAACCCTACTAACTCCTCGATCGACCATGCAAACATATCACTGTTCGCAGCCAGCAAGGCAATCAGTTTCTCTCTCCACTCCTCCGCCAAACTTGCTCCAATGTTCACGAACTTCTCCTCCTCCGCTATTCCAATGTTTACAACCTCAACCTCGTCCATCATCTTGCCCCCGATGGGCGGCCTCTTCCCTTCGGCCGCGATCTGTAATTGCTATGCCGGACCGTCCCCTACCTCTGGCGCTCCCCTTCTAGGTGCGCGTACCAGACCCTTAGCCGCCACTTGGTTTAGGTTATGCGCCGCGACCTGATCGCCCCTTATCTCATACATTCCTCCATTCGTTGGGAACCGGATCACCTGGTAATACGTAGAGGGAACTGCCCTCATCTCATGAATCTATTTTCTTCCCAGGATCGCGTTGTATTGTGAGTTAGTATCCACCACCATAAACTTGGTGAAAACGGTCACCGGCGATTACCGGCTCCCCACTAGCCGCGATCATCTTTGCCGTTGAACCCGAACAAATTAGTCAGCGGGCATCATCGCTCCTTTTCTATTCCCATATCTTCCGGTTGCACCACGAAACAAAGAAATCCACTGAACTTCCACGGTTTATCAACACCCTCTTCACCATGTAATTTCCCATTTACAACGGTAACCACGGGGCATCTTCGTGTGGCGAGCTCACCGACTCGGATCATTTCGTATAAACTCTACCGGTCCTCCCTCTGCTACTTCCGGGGAACGGCGCTGACCGCTCATGAACTTCATTTATCTACTGGAGGCTGGCGGTCCTTCTCACCTTATCCCGGTGAGCGTTCCTCCCTAGCGTTTCTCCGCTGAATATTACATTTATCGTGCCCAGGATTCTTGCTGCGGCCGCGACCCTCTCGATCGGCTGAGCTTCTTTGACATGTTCTTTCAACTGTCCTCTCCCAATCATTCTTTCTACCAACCACTGTAAAGCAAAGCATTCGTTGGTAGCATGATTCCTGACCTGATGGTATGCACAAAACAGCTTTCCTTCGATCTCCTTTGGCGAGCTCTGTGGCTCTTCGTAGTGCCGCTGTCCCTTGATCAGAGGCAAGATCTCCTCCAACGACTTGTTCAGCGGCGTCAAATCTATCTCGCGATATGGTTTTCTTTCCCTGTACTCCCGTCGAGCTTGGTCTCTGCCCCTCTCTACTCTCGGTATCTCCCTCCCGTAATTTCCTCCCCCACGGCGCGCTCTATCCTTGTCTCTTACGTCGCCCTTCGGCCCGCGGCATGTATTGACTTGTCGGGGCTTTTTGGTTCCTTCTTGTTCCTCCGAGAATGTCCTCATATCATACGATGTAGCGTTCCACTTTCAAGTATAAAGCATGCGGGGGTGGTAACTTCAATCTTGGACACCGATTCATGTACTTTCGTGTCCCTGCTTTAACCCGTCTTTGGACGCTATGACGCGGTGCGTTTCATCCAAATTCTCCACCCTCAGCGTTTCTTCCTTGAACCTGCACAGGAAGTCCCTGAGTGTCTCGGCGGACTTCTGTTTGACGTTAAAAAGGTCCGCTACGTCGACCACTCTCTTCTTCTGATGGATGAAGTGATTCACAAAGGCTTGTTCCAACTCCTCGAACCTTTTAATACTCCGCGATGCCAACCGATAATACTAATTAGATGCTCCTCCCTTCAGGCTGGCAGGGAACATCATGCACCGGAGGCCATCGTACTTCGCCTCTTGCCACAATGGCATCTGCTGCCGAAAATGATGCAAATGGTCAACCGGGTCTCCTTTCCCATCATACCTTTCAAACCGTGGCTGCGTGAATCTCTTGGGTACCTCCGCATTCCAGACCGAGTCTGCCAGAGGATTCTGGTGCAGGCTATCCACCACCTTTTTGGCCATGCCGTGTTTTTCTTGCTCCACCGCGCGGTTGGTTTCTCGGTCTCTTTCAATCATTTCTTTCACCATTTCCATGGTAATGCCTCCACCCCGGTTAGCCTCAACCGCCGTATGAGCCCCCTCACTTTGCACCTCCATTTCGCTTCCTATCGGAGCGGCTGTTTACGCTCCCCCCTGGGTGTCTTCCCTTTCTCTCCTCAGCTCATCATTTTCTTCCCTAAGCCTGCCTATCTCCTCTTGAAGTAACCTGGCTGCCTCAGCCAATGAATCTTCGACTTCCTCTTCCCCCACCTCTATGTTTTCCACACTGGCTGTCTCAATCTGTACGGCCTCGTCCCTCGTCAGTCTTCCTCTACCTCGTCCTCTACCTCTTCCTCTCTTAGCTGGAGCCATGCTTTGTAACTTCCCTAATCGTGGACCTACCTCTTCCCCACAGACGGCGCCAAATGTATGAACACCTTTTACAACCTCTAATCTTCTATGTCCTAATACTCTCCCCCCTCTTTCCTCTCCACTTCCCTTTTTTCTTTTTTTTCCCCCCCCTGTCTTTTTTCTTCACCGTTCCTCTTTATACTCCACCCCTTCCTTTCTAGCCGTTGATCCCTCTTTATCCTTTGGCCCATCTTGGCACACCTGTATTTTTAGGTTTTCCGCGGCTCCGCTCTCATGCCCCCCGTTCCTATCTTGTTAAGCTGCCTCCCCTTTGACTCTGACCGCATTGTTACATCACATCTTGTCGTCGCGGCTCCTCCACTTTTGCGAATCAAGGCCCCGATACGGTGCTTCATTTCCTCCGGTTCTTATGTTACCTCGGGCCGGCAAACATGTCATCTTCATGGCCCAAAATGGGGTTGACACACTAAACTTGACAAAGATTTTAGTATATTACAACCAGTTTTTTTTTCAAAGAGCCAGAAAAATCCCAAATTGGAATATTTAAGAAATAAAACAAACCTTTGCATAATTATAAAAACCGCTAAACAACATTACTAACAACATCACCAGACAAGGGTGTGAACTTAAAATGCAAAACCCAAATCCAGAAAAGCATCAAAAGTCAAAACAAACACATTAAGACCACTCCAGCCAACCCACACATACATTAAATCAAACACATTAAGAGCAAGACAAGCTATTTAGAGAACAACCAACCCACTACAGTGAATCATCACAAAGAAACAAAACCTAAATCCTAAATCGTCAATTAGGTATCCAACTCTCTCAAATTTGATTGGCAAGAAGTCTAGTAATTAGATTTCCTCAGACGACAAACATAGATTAAACACCAGAAATTTCGAAGTGAAAATGAGAAATTCTAACTGGTAAACTTTCTATATGTAATTAAAAAAAAAACTTTGAATTTCAAAGTATAAATGAGAAATTCTTAGCAGATGAGAATGAAGAAAATTTAAAAATGAAGCAGGCACGAAACGAGAAGCTCACAACCTATTGAAACAAACACACTGATCTCTTAAAGTTCGGGTTCGAGAAATTGGCCCTAAAGTTAATGGAAGTTGCAGAAGAAAATTGAAAGCCTGAGCGCTGATGGTTTAGAGCGAGTGGAACTTCATTTTTTTTTTTTTTCTGTTTTGATATAAATTCTTCTATCCCCACGGGATTTTAATTTGCCGAAATATAAACCACTGTTTGCTAGGAAACCGTGGGATACTCCATGGAAAACGAATGGGCCGTGGTATAATTAACTAACAAGATGTCACAGTTTCTATAAATTAGTGGTATAAACTAACATCCAAAAAATTAGATGAATTTCTACCGTGGTATACAAATATTAGCCATTGTTATTACAAAAACAGTGGTATATACATTCATACCTACCGTGGTATATGGGTCTTTCTGTAGCACTATGAACATTAGTTGTTCATAGTTGTTTGTGTATGAACAATGATTGTTCATACAACAAATACGTATTTGTTCATAGCAAAAAGCAAAATCAAAACCTAAAGGTTCAATTAAAAAGAAATTTATCGTCAAATGTATTTACAACTACTATGCATATTGGTTGTTCATAGCAAAAGGCAAAATCAAAACCTAAAGTTCAATTAAGAAAAGTACATATATAAAACAGCGTTTTCAAAACAAACATGATATAAAAACTATATCATTGCCATAAACAAATTATATCTCAAAATCATAGATCTGATCTAAAATATGAACAAACAAAAACATGATATAAAAACTAACGTTTTTAGACATCATTACAACACATAATATCATTGCTATAAACAATAGATAATTTCAAAACAAAATCAAATGAAGATTTCAAATTACTATAAACATATAGGTTATAAATACAAAGTTTGAATAAACCTTTTTAGAAGAAGCTATGGATTGAAACCTTCAAATGAGGAAATCACTCGATTTTCAATTGAGGCAGAAGAAGTAATCGATTGAAGCCAGAGCGCGTTGTTTATTTCTAATTTTGAAAACATCTTTGATTTATATATTAACACACGAAGGGTAAAAGTGGTATTTAATAAAATTATAATGGACTGGGCCAACTCAATTTGTCCTTGAGGGTTATTATTAAAATAGAAAAATTGGGTCCGTGAGTTGTTTCGACAAGAAAAATGGGTTTGAGAGTGATTATCACAAAACACTGTCCTCTAGAGTTGTTTAGAATTGATTTCTTGAAAAAAAAAATGCCCTACAATTCACAGATGTACAAAAGCTTTTAAGCTTTTAAGAATGTCCTTCATGGTTTACTCTTTTGTTCTTATTTATGTATCTCTATGCTATTTATCCTTACATGCAAGAATTTGGGTCTCTATTTTTTTTTTTTTTTTATTATATGAAGTATTTTTTAAATGAATTTTTGAATAATTTGGGAATTCGTTTATACGTTTATAGTGATAAAAATATGAATTATTCCGAATTATTGGAAAATACAGAAGTATTAAACGTTTAGGCCTTTGAAAATTCGATTAGTGTATTATTCGCGAATAATTTGGAAAATTGCTAACAAAGCTATCTAGTATCTTTTGAGTACCATCTTTTTGCAAGTATCTCTACTTGGAGTTAGAGGCTGGTTCAATCGATTTAGCCTAATTCGGTCTCCTCAAACAATTGAACTCAAAGTACCACCCATGGATATGCTTTAAGAGCATCTCTAGGTGGTGGTATTATCACCTGCATGTTTGAGACCAAAATTTGAGGAAAGTATCCTCTCAAAATTTGACCAACTCTAGATTGAGGCAAATATCAGTCACAAATTTGGAGTAGGGTCTACCATGTGCCATTGATACTGTCGCGCGACATTACTACTGTCGCCCAAGTTGAAAAAAGTTTAAAAAAGAAAAAGAAAAAACCCCCACGCGACATTGGCAATGACGCGCCAAATTGAAAAAGTGTTTGGGCAACATTAAGAGTGGCGCGGTATTCTAGTCAAAGTCAAAAAAAAAAGTTTGGACGACATTAGTATTGGCGCCTGACATTACCACTGGCGTGCCGCATTCGCATCCACATATGAAATTACAAATTTGCATCCACAGATGCGGCTAGACAGGTGATAACTCCGAATTTGCCTCCACCTAGAGATGGTTTTCGTGACGACAAATGGAATCCATAAAATGATATCATTAGTTTCCTATTCCGCAATAAATTCTAATAATATTTTCAGCGATAGGCCCACGAACCCAGGATGAGATCTAAATCACCACTCACCATGTTATGTTGGCGATGATCATGATTCATGATTTTATCTAATAATCGCGTAAGTTTGCCATTTTTTCTTTTAGTTTTACTGATGTAATCAAATTACTTTTAGGAAGTTTACAATTAATATGCATGTAAATTTTCTGATTTTCGAGATGGCCAAGTGTAACTTTATAGTGACACAAGGGACCTGATAGATTAAACAACGACCAATTCCAAAAATCGGTGGACCTTTGAAGTCAGCATATTTTGTAGTATATTCGGGTGGCATATTATGGAGCCAATACAGAATAATCTTCTCTCTTAGCTCTTTTAAATCGTTTCTCTCCACTCTCCACTCTCCACATCCTGTTTTTTTTGTACCTTTAATGTTCTTCATCACGTCACGTCACACACGTACAGGAGAAAAACAGAAGGCAAGTATCTCTCTAATATCATTCTTAAGGCGTTTTATTATTTTTCTTCATGTTACACTTTCTGATGGGAACTAGAATTACATAGAAGATGCTAAGTTCTGCTTCTTTAAGACTATCACATTAAGTTATTAACGTCATTTTGTTCCAGCTTTTTGTTTCATTTTTTTTTTTGGTAACCGGGTGTCCGGACAGCTTACGCGCACCTCAACTAATTCTGGGCCCTGGTTGGAAATTTGACCGGATACTGCTCACCAGTACTAGTGACCATTATGTGTATGTGCTGTGTTTCATTCATTTGTGCCGAAAACAATGATTTTGTGTATGTGCTGTGTTTTGTAACTTGTAAGTTGTTGTCATGCTCTTTTACTCATTAGTCATTACATATAGATATAGATGTGTTCCTTAAGAACTTCTCAACAAGCGAACTTTTCACACTTGCATCAATACCTAGATCATAGATATATGAACATATGATAGAATAAGGAACACCGTACCAACATTTAGTTGACTACTATCAATAACAGCAACTTAATTGATAGCATGTTTGATGTTAATGCCATTTGTGATTAATTAAGGTATTTGTTACTTACGGACTCCAATTTGTGTTGGGCAGACTCTCACAAAAAAACTATTATTACAAGTGTGTCATTGGTCTTAAAAAATCTATAAAAAAAACAATTATTACAAGTATGCTATTAGTCCCAAAATAGTTGAATTCGAAAACCCCAAATTTAAACGACCCGGCTAGGTCGTTTGGACTAAGTCCCAAACGACTTGGCCACACCGTTTGGGACTTAGTCCAAACGACCCGGCCACACCGGTCAAGAGCTCAAAAAATAGAATTTTAATTTTTTTTCAAAGTTCAAATCCCAAACAACATGGCCACACCGGTTCGACTCGGTCCGGTCAGGGCGGTGTGGCCATATCGTTAAGGATTTGACTTAGAAAAAAATGGCCACACCGTTTGGACTAAGTCTCCACCGACATGGCCACATCGTTGGCCACACCGTCTGGACTTTCGGTCAGGGGCCGGTGTGCCATTCATTGGGGATTTGAATTAGAAAAATGGTCACACCGTTTGGACTTAGTCCAAAACGATGTGGCCATGTCGTTTGAAATTTGAACTTTGAAAAAATATAAAGTTCTGTTTTTTGGACTCTTGACCGGTGTGGCCGGGTCATTTGGACTAAGTCCCAAACGGTGTGACCAAGTCGTTTGAGACTTAATCCAAACGACCTAACCGGGTCGTTTAAATTTGGAGTTTCGAATTCAATTTTTTAGAGACCAATGACATACTTGTAATAATTGTTTTTTTTTTAGATTTTTTGAAACCAATGACACACTTGTAATAATTGTTTTTTTTGGAGTCTGCCCAATATAAATTGTGTCCGACAGGTACATATTTAGTCTTTCACCGGGCCCAGCCCAACCATCACGACGTAGGCATGTATTCTGAACATTTTTCCCTGTGAAGGAAAAAAGTAAAAACCAATTTTAGTTGTTCTCTGGTCGTGTTCAATAACCACCATATTTGTGGTTGCTTCTTCTGACCTTGTGAGCTGAAACAACACTTAACAAAATTAAGTATTACATTCTTCATTACATCTTATTCCCACCGCATATGCTCTACGGAACAGTCAACTCTCAATTGGCGTAGAAATACTCGTTTGGCTCCTCTGTGATCAAACAAGACCCAATTGATTGGGTCTCTCTGATTTATTGCTATAATAAGGGATATAATAAGAAAATGCCCCAAGTAGGTTAGTTATCAAAAACCATCTTGATCCTGTCCCATCATCTTGTTCTTTCATGCTATCTGATAATCTACAGTGTTCAATACATGACCATCGTCCTCCTTTCAGAAAGAGCTCGTAGGTACTTGAGTCTAGTTTATCTACCCTCAAATATTCATCCTTTCAGAAAGAGCTCGTAGGTACTTGAGTCTAGTGGATCTGAGCTTATCTACCCTCAAATATTCAATTGTCTATTGATGGAAGCGTTATTCGAGGTCATGAACATATATGTACTGTCAACAAAGAGAGAGTCTATTAGACTTTTAACTACTGCAAAGTGCAAACAGCCTTAACAAATAATCGTGAACTCTTGCTAGAAAATTATCAAACCTTATGAGACAGAGGTTCCAACTCTAATAGGCTTTACACTTCCCGAAACTTTCCGTCCTTGTTCAAATGCCATCGCAAAAAGACCAAATATATACAGAAGGATACGATGTAGTTTTCTTAAAAAGTCAAGCATGTAGGACAAACAGTTTCCTTCCCCAGTACTCCTGCCACTTGGTGTCTGCGTACCTATAACTGACCCTGGAGAACATAATGCTTATTAATAAGGGCCTATGTATGTATAAGGGAATAATCAATAAAGCAGGTTATAACTTATCTTGGATCACACACCTAACAAGATGCAACCATGTTAGAAATAACTATATCAAAGTATGCACTAACAATTTTGTACAACATAAATATGTGCCTACCTTTGCCTTCCATGGGCAAGTTTGACCAATCTTGGGGGCTCAACTTCAGTTCTGATGCCTTGATCAAATCTAGAAGAGCTTGATTAACCTGAAAGTAATACAAGAGAATGAAGTTACAAGTGAAATAGCAATGAGTATATCTATAGATGAAATTTATGTCAAATATTGAAATTTAGATACGCTTTATGTTGCTAAGAAAAGAATATAAACAAGGGTTAACCAATATTATCCCCCCCCCACTAGATGAGCCAATTAGGATTTCCCCCCACTAAATGGGAAATTAGGGTCTCCCCCCTAAATACACACAAAAAAAAAAGTCAAAGTGGGTTGACCGAATTTTTTTTGTGTGTATTTAGGGGGGAGACCCTAATTCCCCATCTAGTGGGGGGGGAAATCCTAATTGGCTCATCTAGTAGGGGGGTAACACTAGTTCACCCTATAAACAATTACCTCTTCAGGTCTTTCGTGGCTTACTAGATGCGCTCCATGGAGATCTACCATTCTTGCAAAAGGCTGCATTCTCACTGCCAGTTTTCTTGCATGGTATATCTGGGCAATGATGTCGTACCTATACGCATGAGAAGATCGGATCAATTTGGCTATAAATTTTTCTCAAATTTGGTTAGAATAGGAGAAGATAACAATGTTGAGTACTAACCTGCCATGAATGACGGAGATAAGGAACCCAGCAGAGCGGATCACTTGGAGTTCTTTAGATGTCAGTTTGTGTGTCCAACATGCATTGATTTGGCCCTCAAACCCATAATTAGACTGCATGCCACTCGATGAAATGCCTTTGACATATTCCTACAAAAGGTTGCAGTCGCCTTAACTGAGAAGATGGTAGATATGTATATCGTGAAAAAGAAAAATTCATTCATGTTACATTCATGAATGGTAGAGATGATTCCATTCATGTTACACAATGTGTAATGCAATTAACACTTGAGTTTCTTCAATCAGAACGATCAGGTTGAAGAAGTACTAGACGCTACTAGGATTGAAAACCTACCAAGACTTCTCATGCCAGCTGCCCCGTACAACTTCTCATGCCAGGGCGAGAGGAGAGGGCGGTTCCCTGCTTCGCTTTCGCTTCACAGGTTCCCCACTCCGCTTTTGCCCCCACTGGTGGCTAAGAGAAGATGTCAGGGCAGGAGGTCTTCCCTTTCTTGAAACTAAGACCTTCCTGGCGTTAAGTTTCACTGAAAGAATATTATATTCATCTATGCAGAAGTTTTGGGACAGGATCAAACATCTCCTAGCACTCCCCTATCCAAACTCTAACACGTAAAATTTTTCACCAAATAGAACAATGTCTAGTGCCACTATAACAGTTCATACGAGTAATAACCTTATCAGTTATTCATTTACTATCAATCGAGCACTGCCTCTGGAAATGCTAAGCTGTGATGATTGTCATCTTTCAAGAATCTAGCCACTAATCCAACATACGTGCTATGTAGTTTCACTTGGTAGACTCAACATAATCCTTTTAGATTTATTGAGCAAATTATAACATGGGATATTGGGGTTTTTAATGAAAATTCCTTGGAAGATATCTCATTCAATGTCCCTATATAAACTCTGATATAAACTCAACTCCGTGTTCAGAAATTTAGACAAAACCACACCCAAAGAACTATTGCAATGTAAAAATCTGCTAGAGTCCGGGTTATAGGTTCCAAAAATAACATTGCTATCTTATTATTTATGTTTATAAACCTTTTGTTCCAATTATTTCAGCAAATCAACTGAAAATGGTATAGAATGAGCATTTGTAGTGTGCCCATGCAGGGTGGATATCTAGGCACTATATTTATTTACAAAAGAAGGCATTCATATGCTTAGATGTAATATTCCCTTGTCTCGAGTAATTCTTGTTCCTTACTTGATATAAAATCATTCTTCTTGTGTGGGGTCCAACATATTCGTCAAGGTACTCCTGCAAATGAAACAAATGTCAATAAACTGTACAATTGATGTATCTGTGAAACCATGTTACACACGGATATATAGTGCCATCTGACCTTTGTGTAGTGTGTATCCAAGTCAACAGCTGCCCGTTGCTCAGGAGTTTTTGCTTTCAAGAAACGCAGTGCTATGGATATCATTTTTCGGTCAATCTGCAAATCGAAAAGTTAGCACACTTTTCTTTAGGCACAAAATGTATCAGATCTTTTGCTTCATATAACTCTACATTCTAAGATAAGACTTCCTCTAATACCGTAACAAAAACTGACATCTTCCTATCCAAAGTGGGTGATCGTACAAACCCTACGTGGCTTAGAAATCAGCAGGAAGGTTTGCTATTCAAGCATTGAAGAGCCTTGACAGCAATCTGATTGGCGAAAACTGACATCTTCATATCGAAGAGGGGCTAATATAACACACTCTACAGTCTACACAGCTTAGAAATCAGTAGTATGGTGGCTTCCTTCCAAGAGGCACTGATAGGGTTTATTCAAATAATAAAAGAGCCTCAATATAGTTGATGAATCACCTCTTGGTTTGCTGTATTCATATGAGATCCACAAAAACGATTTAATGTCGACAAAAACAATCTCTGACTGATTCACATCATTGAGGTTTCTGGATACATTATTGTTTCTTAAGAAACTTTTTCTTCTTCAAATAAGAAGTAATGTCCAAGTCAAATTAAACCTCCTGAACTTTCAAGATATTGACGATCATACCAGATATAGGTTGACATTGGAAAAGGTAACAAATACATCAATCAGAATATTAAGAATCATAGCTACCTATATACAGAAGTTGCTCTTCAAGGTCACCAAGACACCAAGGCAAGGCGCTGTGGCAACCAAGGTGCCAAAGTCAGAAAGTTTTAGTGAAAATAGATGGTTGTTGTCCAAGGAAGAAGTTGGGAAACCTAGCGCCTCACCTCACCCTTGACAGCATAGGCTGCAACAACACTCGTCATCTCTCTATCTTCTTTATTATCACTTACTTCAGAAGAAAGGTTGATCTTAGCTACCAAAAATTTGATGCAAGTATATGATGTAGATTAAACTTAGAATTTTGTTGTTGGGCAGCTAGAAGCGCATTTAAGGCTTCTTGCATAGCTTCAAACTTGGCATTCAAACCTTGATAATTTTCTTCTAGATGTTCCATCTCTGGTTTCTTGATATCAACAACCAACTAAGAGAAAGGAAAAAGGCCGCCTAAAGCAACCCGTGGGCTTTGACCATACTGATGTCCGCATCAGTATATGGCAGAGATTTCATAGTACATTTTATTCATTTAGGTTGTATCAGCTACTGTAATACTTATCTTATCTAATGCCACCTTAAACAAATGAAGGTTCTTTACTCTTTAGCAAGTGACACATTTATTTTCAATCCTTTAACTATACTCTTTTCACCTTAAGAAAAGCCATATTCAGTGAATAGTATACGAGGTATGAATGGTTTATCAAGAATTCCAATCTCCAATACAATAGCAAACCCTGTTAAAGCAAATACTGTGTATTCACAATCACAAAGAAGTCAACATGCTTCTGAAATCCTCCAGTTAAGATAAAATCCGGAGCTGGAAAGCATTGAAAAGTATGAGTTCCAAACCCTTCTCTTGAAATCATATCAGCATTTTGCTTCTTTCATCTTTTTTTTTCTTGTTCACTGGGATTTTAATATCAATAGAAAGTATGAGTTTCAAACCGAGTTTCCTATTAGACTCTTAACACTAGGATCTGACATATCACTACAATACAATAACAGGTTGGTCTAGTGAGCCATAGCTTTGACGTTTCTCATTCATAATCTGTGGGAAAAGGAAATTTTGTGCTAACTACCAAAATAGCTTCCACTCTTAAGAGTTCAGACGTGTATTCAAGTTGAAGAATCATCAATACCAACATCTACTATAAGTTATAATTTATAAGCTAAAAGAAGAAAACTTTCAAACAAAAGAATAGAACTCTAGCCCCTAAGATCAAATACTTTCTAGAGCTACAAACTTCTATCAAATTGGTAGTTACACATTCATAGCATTGTTTGAATCCACAAGTACGGAACACAATATAACATACAAATATTTTTCAGTGTGGAAAAACGCTATAGCGTACCTTTGGAAAACATTCAAAACCACCGCCTGTTACATTAAGTAAAGCCAATGATAGTATCCTATCAGGTACCATAGCTGATAACTTACAAGCTATCATTGCCCCTGTCGGTACAAGAACATGCTTAGTAAACTGAACAACTAGGCCTCAAAATAATCAACTTAATCACTGGTTCACTCGTGTGTTTCTAATAGTACTTGTTAGCTACGACAGTAAATTCATACAAACTATATATTTAGGCCAACTACAGAAGAAGAAACTCACCCCATTTATTCAAACAGCTCGAATTGGTTGACAAAAACAAGTAAACAAAAGAGGTTTAGGAACTCACCCATGGAATGCCCAAACACATGAGCTTTACTCCAACCCAAATGATCCATTAAAGCTATTGTATCTTTCGCCATGATTGTTGTACTACAAACCATACAACACCAAAAAACAGCATACCTCAAAATGGGAAAATATTCACTACAAGAAAATTTTGCAATTGAAATTACATAAAAAATGATTAAAAACTCACGTGTACTCAGATTTCTTGGTGGGAATAGAACTACTACCCATCCCCCTATTATCAAATGCACAAACTTCAACACCCTCATTAACCTCATCATCGTTATCGATCTTTCGATCAAATTTCACATACTCAACATCATTAGCCATCTCTGTACCTGTTATTCCTTTTATTTGTGGTCCCCAAGAATCATGTGTACCTGCTAAACCTGTCCATCATTTCCAAAACCAATCATTGCCCATCACATATATCAACAAAGAGAATATAACTTTTGCATAAAATTTGTTAAAAAAAAAAAACAAAATATAGAATCATTACCAATGATCAGAAGGACTTTTGTTGCCCCTTCACCATATGTTCTGTAAAAAATATTTATTCCATTTTTGTTGTTCAATTCAGTAACACTGCTTTGGCATTTGTTTGTTTCACAATATGGCATTTTTGTTAAGTTTGATTTTCAGTTTTACAGGAAGAGATTGAAATATAAATGAGAGAAGAGGAGAAGACTTTGTTTTTTTTGAATGGGTGAGAAGGTTGACTGTTGATCCACGTGGCATAAATCATTATCAGATGGTCGGCGGTTTTTTTTATAAACTTTGCTTTTTCCTCTTTTCCATAACGATGAAAATTATTTTTTTGTTTCAACGTTAGTTTAGTTAGTTAATCCTGTTTTCTGTTTGCCTATAATCGATTGTTTAAGATTAAAAATACACGTTTTTTCATTTTAACTTTTTATTCTTTCCATTTTCAAACGATTTTGACGTGGGAACAAAGTTAGACTACCGCCCTACCGACCAACATTTGTCGCCAAAACAAAGTAGAGAGTAATATAATAGTGTAATATCATTATTTGTTCCTATCCTATCTTTGCAAAGTTCATAAGAAGAACAGATTTTGTGTATAGTTAAAAAGTTATCTCATTTGGCTCATGGCCGGCCACGTACATGGCTCATGGACTCAACGGATGTGTATTGAACTAAGATTTCTTCTAGAAGTCGTAATTGAATCCTAAGGTCAAAACTCAAAACATGCATGGCTTAACATTTTCCTGATATATTGACACGGAGTCCTCTTGACTAGAATACTAAATACCAAAAATAAATAAATAAAAAAAAAAATACTAAGTGACTGGGGAAAAAAAAATGTCGAAGAGTAAAATAATTCTTATGAGGTCTCCAACTATGATTAACCTGGTGTGTGGAACTCTCTCCAAGGGTAAAGATCGACACTGACAATTCATTGATTACTGTTTAGTGAGTCTTGGTGTTTAAGTTAAACAAGTATGCAAACCTTACTACGCATCGGTTTTTTTAAGTCTTGAAGCCCGTCCCTCCAGGTCGATAGTTAGCATGGTTTATTTGGATTATAATTGTAATTATATAGGAGAGACTCATTTATTTTATTTTTTTAAACAAAATAGGAGATAATTATGTTATTTGAGTGAGATTAGGAAGGTTCTTCTAAATTATCAATAATAAAATAGGGCTTGTTTTAATTTCAATGTGAAAAATGGGGTAATTATTTAATTTAAGTGACATTAGAGAAGTGTTTCTAAATTATTAATAAACAAAATGACCTTATTCAAATTATATTAATAAAAGTAGGACTTATTCTAAATTTAGTGAGTGAGATATTTCTAAATTAAGTAAATAAGGAGATTTAAATTTGCCTACTCGAGAGTTGAGGAGGCTTCCGAATGACCTGGCTATGATATAGTATAGAGATTCCTCATATGAAACAAAATTGAATTAGGAACTCAGATTCCGAGGCTGCAGTCATGTCTTTTGGCACAGGAGCAATTCCTTGGCAGCTAATTAAGAAGCGGATGAAGCGCAAATATTACTAAGTTAACTGAGTGGAGAGGGAAGAAAATTAATGTCTGAGGAAACTCTTTACGCTGAGAGAGAAAATATGAGCGTAGCAACTCTCTTCCTCCCTTCTTTTCCTTCCTCTTCCTGAGTTAAGATCTCATCTTTGTTTTCTCTTGCTTCCTCCATCAATCTCTTCCAATCCCCCTTTTAGGCTCTCTTATCTCTCTCTTTTTATCTACTTTCTAGTTTTAAAGCTCTCTTTTCCAGATCTTCTTTTTTCAATCATGCGGTTTCAAATAGGAGTTGTCCAGATCTTGATTTTATTCCTGATGAGAGTGAAGAGGATGAGCTTCACCGTCTTCATCTCCAGATGGAGTCTATGTGGAAAATCAATAAGTTCCCAGATGAGATTAGTTCGAATTCCATTAATGATAAAGAGAAAACTTTGGGAGAAATCTCTGATTGGTAAACTTTTCACCTCGAGGAAATTTGATGAAGTTGATATAAAAAATAAATTAGTGAAATCCTGGAATACTAATTCAAAGATTTCAATAACTTTCTTATCTAAGGGTTTACTCAAATTTTGGTTTGAAGATGAATAGGAACTGAGATTTGTTCTTGAAAATGGTCCATAGTTAGTTCATGGGCTTATTATGTCTCTTAAGCAATGGATACCTGATAATCCTACTAATAATTATAAGTTTCAGGGGTTTAGATTGTGGATTTAGGTGTTTGGTCTCCCTCTCGAAAGATCTTCTTGGGAGAATATTCATAAAATTGGCTCTGCTGTTGGGTTAGTTGTGGCTATTGACTCTATAGGAGGTTCTGATGCTGGTAATTCCTTTTCTCGAGTCCAAGTTATGTATCCTATTAGGAGGAGGATGGTGAGTAATGCTGTGGTTAATCTTCATGAAAATAAGTCTGTTCAGATTTTTTTCAAATATGAGAAGCTTCCTGTGTTTTGTTATTGTTATGGGTTAATTTGCCATGATTATAAGAAATGCAAGGATTTTATTCATTATTCGTTGTTTTTTAAAGAGGGTATCAAAAAACTTCTTGTTGCTTCTGTTCTTCCTTTTTCAAATAGGATGAGCTGTGTCTTTTAAATTTGGGATTGGTATTCAGTCCAGAAAAGTTCTAGAATGGGATCCTAAGGCTGATAAGTTGAATAAGAGTGTTCCTATGGATCTCAGGATGCAATCATACAATAGGAAAGGTATGCAGATCTCTTCTACTGAACTTTCCTCTGAAGCTGGTTATGGGAATTCTGATGAGGTCCTGGTGGATAAGATGATGGTAACAGATGAAGGAGATTTGCCGTCTTTGGTTAACGGGCATGTTCCCAATATGGATGTTACCTTTTCTGAGGCATCTACTAATGATAGCTTGCCATCTAGCAATTTGGTTATTCTTGATTTGATAAAAGACAGTCCTGTGAGAGATCTTCAATGGGAGTGCGTCCAAGCTGAGCTGTTGACAAGTGGCTGCTCTCTTGTTTCTGGACCAGGCCTGGGAGGTGTCTGTTTGGACCCTTCTCCTGCGGTTGCAAATCCAGATTTGGTTAATATGGATATTGGGCTCCAACCGGATCCCTTTGTTAATGGGCTTTCTGAGGGATCATATTTTCTTGTTTTGGCTAATATGGATGTTACTGTGGAATGCACAAATGAATTTGATGAACACAAAACTCGGAGGGGAAAGACGTCATATATACAAATGAATAAAGATTGATACAACAGCAATACAAGACACGAATTCTCCCCTAAAAAGGAATTCCAGATCGAGCTCTACAAAATCGGTGTAGCTTGGTCTTGGTAACTTTCAAGAAAAAGAATTGAAGGTCACATTTTGTAGTAATAAGAGCTCTCTAACATCACCTCTGAAGTTCCCCATGGTATTTGAGGGCTTGGTAGAGCTCACCGCTGCTGGCTTAAAACTTGAAACAAGATGACTTACTTAGACCTATCTCTTTATATTGCTACAATGATAAATTTGGCTAAGGATTGAGATGTACAAGGATCTCATTACAAATGTTTTATATATAAGAGGGGACTCGGGCAGCTTTATAGTGAAGTTGCTGATCTCCAATCAGTAAACACGAGGAAAAAGTCCATCAGGACTTAGTATAGTGCATAGTAGCAAGGGCATATACTTCATACTTGCTAGTCAGACAAGCAAACAATTTAATTGAAGCACCACCTACTGAGAAAGAAGCAGCTCTGCACTGACCTCATCACTGAAATGCCTGTTAACAAGGCAAGGGGCAACTGACGACAAGTTACCTAACTTATCTTATAGGTAAATTGTTGGGGTTAATACCGATACCAATCTATCCTCACTACACAGATAAATTGTAATATGAAACACTACAACTCCAGACAAATTCTAAATATCCACTACAACTAACCTAGCATGCCCAACTCTCTAAACAACTATCAACAACAAATAATAATATTAATGTAAAGAGAAGAACAAGCATACCACAACACAAAGATGTACCTTGGTTCGGCCAATGGTGCCTACTTCCACAAGAGCTAATCCTTTTATAAAGTGGGAAGGAAGATTACAATCACTCTTTTCAGTCTCTCACCTTACTAGATTACTCCTCTCTCCTTACAAGCTTTTCTGGATGCAAGGGTTTTCTCTCAATCTTTATTGCTCTCAAAATTGGGTTTCAATTGTGTTTCCTTAGGTTTTCCAAAACCTTATTTTGGGTTTACATACCAAAAATCAAAATTTGCGGTTACTGTAGTAAATTAGAAACCGCAATCATAGGCATGGGCACGGGCGCGCTCTCGGCAAAGCCAATGTCAAGCCAAGATGCCCTCACCGACTGCTCGCGTGACTTCCAACCAAATATTGGCGCCTTGGTTAGCCCAATCTAGCGCGGCGTGCTTTCGAGTCGCCTGAGAACTAATTTCTCTTTCATCCTCTTGTGAGGGAGAACTCCAATAATCTCCCCCTCCCGAACAGCGAAGGTGGATACCTTCATGCAATTTCCAAATCAACATGAGGAGTGTGCTACCATTCCGGCGGTAGCACACCAAACATCAAACTTACCTTTCAGTAAGACTTTGGTCATCATATCCAACCCGTTCTTGTCGGTATGGATCTTCTCAATGCACAAATGCTTGTCTTCGAGTACTTCTCTAATCCAATGATAGCGCACATGTATGTGCTTGGATCTAGGATGAAAACTCGAATTCTTGCTCAAATGGATGCACTCTGACTGTCACATAAAACTACAAACTATTTCTGCTTTAGCCCTAGTTCATCGAAGAACCTCTTCATCTATAACATCTTTTTGCAATACTCAGTGGCTGCAATATACTCGGCTTCTGTAGTGGAGAGAGCAACACACTTTTGCAACTTAGATTGCCAAGAAACTGCTCCCCTGCAAAAGTAACCAGATAACCGGAGGTGGACTTCATCGAGTCAACATCACTTGCCATGTCTGCATCAGTGTAGCCTTCAAGTAAGGACTTACTTCCACCAAAACACAAACACAATTTGGAAGTGCCCTTAAGATATCTCAATATCCACTTAACACCTTCCCAATGCTCCTTACCCAGATTTGACAGAAATCGGCTTACAACACCAATGACAAAAGCAATATTCGGTCTTGTACACACCATTGCATACATCAAGCTTACCACTGCGGATGCATAAGGAATCTTTTCCATCTGACTCTACTCATGCTCACCCTTTGGACACATCTCTTTGGTCATGCAGAACTGGCCACCAAGCGGATAACTGGCTGGCTTCGCTTGATCCATGTTGAATCTCTTCAACACCTTCTCAATGTAGCTTTATTGAGAAAGCCACAACTTCCCACTCTTTCTGTCACGGGTGATCCGCATCCCAAGTATCTGCTTTGCTTGACCCAAATCTTTTATCTCAAAGGACTTACTCAAGTCTTTTTTCAGCTTGGATATATTGTTGATGTTCAGGCTAACTATCAACATATCATCCACATACAACAAGAGCACTATGAAATCCCCGTCTGGAAATTTCTGAACAAACACACAATGATCAGAAGCAAACTTCTTGTATCCTTGCTTCGCCATAACAGAATCAAACTTTATGTACCACTGTCTCGGTGCCTGCTTCAACCCATACAAGCTCTTTATTAGCTTGCACACTAGGCGCTCTTTGCCTTTGACCTCAAACCCCTCTGATTGGTCTATGTAGACATCTTCTTCAAGGTTTCCATGAAGAAAAACTATCTTAACATCTAGCTACTCAACCTCCAGGTTCATACTTGCGGTCAGACCCAATACCACCCGGATAGAAGTCATCTTCACTACAGGAGAGAAAATTTCATCAAAGTCAATCCCTTTCCTTTGACCGAATCCCTTCACAACAAGGCGAGCTTTGTGCCTTGGGTGTGGATTGTTCTCCTCATGCTTGACTTTGTAGATCCACTTATTCTTGAGATTTTTTTTTTTTTTCGGTTTCTCAACTAAGTCATAAGTGTGATTCTTATGCAAAGAATCCATCTCATCATGCATGGCCTTCAACCACTTCTCTTTGTCTGTACCTTCAAGATCCTCTTGATAGTACATAGGTTCTCCACCTTCAGATGGTAAAACATACATATGTGGTGGATACCTGGTTGAAGCTTGTCTATCTCTGTCTGACTTCCTTACCCCATCTGCTTGTTATTCAGGAGGATGCACTTCTGCTTGCTCAGGTGGTGGTTCATGCACTTTATTTGCATCTTCTATATCAATAGGTTCTATCCCATCATGAGCAATAGGATCATCATCATGAGCTTTAAACCTATAGTTCTATGCATTCTCAATGCCTTTTGCACATTCCACAGTAGGAACTTCTGGTTCTGAATCAACAAGATCTTTAGTGAAAACTTGTAGTTTCTCACCCTCCTCAAAGTCTGCTATGGTTTGGTCTTCCAAGAACACAACATCTCGACTTTGGATTACCTTCTTGTTAATCGGATCATAGAGTTTGTAGCCAAACTTCTCATCCCCATAACAAATGGACTGCTTGGCTTTGTCGTCAAGCTTGGATCTTTCATCCTTAGAAATATGAACAAATGCCCTGCACCCAAATACCCTCAAGTATCCATAATCAACATCTCTGCCTGACCATACTCTCTCTAGATAATCACTATTTAGAGGCTTTGATGGCGATAGGTTGATTATATGCATGGCTGAATACATTGCTTCTACCCAGTAACTTCTAGGTAACTTAGAGTGAGACAACATGCATCTCATCCTCTCTACAATGGTACAGTTCATCCTCTCAGCTATACCATTCTGTTGTGGTGTCTTGGGAATGGTCTGCTCATGATGAATCACATGGATCTTGCAATACTTTTCAAATGGCCCTATGTACTCACCCCCATAATCTGAGCAAATACACTTCAAAGGCTTTCCTGTCTCTCTTTCCACCATGCTATGGAAAGTCTTGAACACGCCAAGTACTTCATCCTTGGTCTTCAGACTATATGCTCATATCTTTCTTGACATATCATCAATGAGAGTCAAGAAGTACAAAGCTCCCCCGTGGGACTTTACTTTTATAGGACCACATAGGTCAGTGTGAACTAGCTCAAGGACATTGTCCTTTCTGTGAGAAGGAAATCTTTGGAAAGACACCCTGTGTTACTTTCCTACCAAACAGTAAGTACATCTATTTAAATGTGTACCTTTGATGTTTGGCAAGGCCTTTTGCTTGGCAAGAACTTCCATGCCTTTTTTGCCCATATGACACAGTCTCTTGTGCCATAGTTCGGAGGAAGTTTCTTCTTCTAACGCATTTACTTCCGTTTTACACAAACTAGCCTGTGTCTTATAAAGAGAGCAAGTTTTCTTCCTTTTGGCTGCTACAATAGAACCTCTGCTCAGTTTTCATACCCCGTTACCAAACGAGTTTAGAAAGCCATCATTATCTAACTTCCCAGTGGAAATTAGGCTTAGTTGAATTTCAGGGACATGTCTTACATCCTTGAGTGTCAAGGTGTAGCCGACATTGGTTTCTACATGAACATCACCAATGCCTACAATCTTTGAGACTCCACTGTTACCTATCTTTACCTCACCAAATTCACCACAGCTGTAGGTAGTGAAGAATCCCCTGTGCGGTGTGATGTGATAGGATGCTCCTATATCTATCACCCACTATGTATCCTGGCATGAGGTACTAAGCCATCACACACCATATTCTGACATAATTCCCACTAGACCATCGTCGACTAGTGCGGTAGTATCTCTGCCTGTGTTTCCGTTCCTCTGTACCATGTCTTCATGTACACAGTTATTCTTCTCATCCCTCTTTAGTGTTCTGCACTCATACCTGAAGTGACCCTTGGTGGCACAATAGTAACATTGCCTATCTACCTTAGGAGTTCTAGCCTCACCCCTAGATTTGCTTCTGTCATCACCTCTAAAATGAGATGGTTTTCTGCTCTTACCTCTCCCCCGCTTCTTTGTGACAAGGATCTCTGAGTGAGAGGAGCTGCTTCTTGAACCCCTTCTTGTCTCCTCATTCAACAATGCCCCGGTAGCCATCTCCATGGAAATAACTCCATCCTTAGTGGCTCCATTAAGAGAAATTGCTAACGACGTCTCCCAATTGTCAGGTAGAGAGGTTAATAGGAACAAAGCCTCAACTTCGTCACCCATATTAATCTTCATCAAATGCAACTGATTGATGGTATTCTATAGTTCATTAAGATGCTCAGACATTGAAGAACCTTTTTTGTACTTCGTGTTGGCAAACTTCTTAATGAGTAACACTTTGTTTCCGGCCGACTTCCTCTCATAGAGGTCTTCGAGTTTCTTACACAAGCCAAAAGCAGTAGTCTCTTGCAATACATGGTGAAAGACACTGTCGTCAATCCACTGTCTAATGTACCATATTGCTTTTCTGTCAAGCTTGCTCCACTCAGCCAAATGAATCGTTTTCGGTTTTTCTCCCCCATTCTCAATGAGTTGTGCCAAGTCCTTGCAGTATAGCAAGTCTTCCATCTTGGCTTTCCAAATAGTGTAGTTTGCTCTATTTAGACTAATCATGCGACTGTTCATAGAATGGTCCATCTCTACAAGTTATTTAAACTCAAATCTTCTCTCTGGAATTTCGTCAATCACCTTCCGAGCAAGATTTGGATAACAACCTAGGTTAATCTAACCTGGCTCTCATACCACTTGTTTCGGTTAATACCGATACCAATCGATCCCCACTACACAGATAACTTGTAATATGAAACACTAAAACTCCAGACAAATTCTAAATATCCACTACAACCAACCTAGCATGCCCAACTCTCCAAATAACTATCAACAACAAATAATAATGTAAAGAGAAGAACAAGCATACCACAACACAAAGATGTACCGTGGTTTGGCCAATGGTGCCTACTTCCACAAGAGCTAATCCTTTTATAAAGTGGGAAGGAAGATTACAATCACTCCTTTTAGTCTATCACCTTACTAGATCACTCCTCTCTCCTTACAAACTTTTTTGGATGCAAGGGTTTTCTCTCAATCTTGATTGCTTTCAAAATTGGGTTTCAATTATGTTTCCTTAGGTTTTCCAAAACCTTATTTTGGGTTTATATACCAAAAAACAAAATTCGCGGTTACTATAGCGAATTAGAAACCGTAATCATAGGCATGGGTGACACTCGCTCCTTTTATGTATGTTGATGGTATATGGATGATGTAGATAGATGATGTAGATGGATGATGGTTGTTGAACAAAATAGAAGCGTATCAAAACCTAATTATCCCTCAATAAGTAAAGGATGAGTAGGGTATCGTTCCACTTTTAAGTGTATGTTATGTGAAGGACAGGACTGGAAAGGGGGTTTGAGGGATTAAAAACTATGAATGTAGAGATTTTAGATTCTAATGCTAAACTAAACTATTGAGAATTTATAAGAGAGGGAATTCAAGAGATTAAAATCCACCAATACTTTTGATCTATGACCTTCTACTTCATGGTTGTTCTTACAAATAGACTACAATTAGGCAATCGAGCGAGTGCTGATGCCCTCTTGGACAAAACATCGTTAACAATTAATTCTACTTAAGGTTGTTCCTATGTTTATGCTATTAATATCTTCTTTCCTTTTATGTAAGCTCGGGCAGCCATTCAATGTATTACCGAGAGCAACATCAAGGAGTACTTCCTAATAGGGCGGCCATTCAATGAATCACCACTTAAGGCAAACACAAAGAATACTTCCCCTAGACAGCCACTTCCTGAGCTACCCCTTCTAAGGCAACACAAAGAATACTTCCCTAACTCTAAATAACTACACTACTAGAAGAAAAGTAAAGAACACTAGCATGATATTAATATTGCAAAACATAAACCCTATTCTATACTTCCATCTCTTGGTGTGGGCAATGAAACTAATAACTAAAAACATAAAGAACTAAGTTGATTGAAGAACACCATGAACCAGAAGAATCATTAAACCTTAAGCATCGGCTTCATCTCCTCCCTTGAAGGAGAAGATTAGCCTTCCATATAGAAAGAAGAACACGAAGAACGAGAAGAAGAAGAGTCGAAGAACATAAAACTAGAACTTTTTATTATTAATCTCTCTGTCTCAAGTTCTGGAGACAAGAATATAAGTGAATTGGCAAATTACATGAGGCACTTAGGTTCTCTATTTATAGGGGTTACAATGAGTTCTAGAAGCATTCCAAACTGCCATTTGTTTCCTAATACAAATCAACTTCTTTCAGAGTCCAACTTTGTCTCCAAAACTGAGAAGGAATTGGCTACAAGATTAATGCTTTCATGCGCCGACGGGCCTTCGATCCTTGCATCTCAGACACGAGAGTCGTGTCTGGACGCACGATAGTCGCGTCTCAGACGCGAGACTCTATTTTTCCTCTTTTGCGGGCTTTGTTCCAAGTAACGAATCCTTTGGCCTTAGGCTTCCAAATAGGCTTTAAAATAGGTCCAAGTCGCATCTTTAATAGATTCAATTCCTTGGTCTTCTCCATAATTGTCCACGGGCTGGCTTCCCATGTGATCCTTAATGCTCTGAATTGCTCAGTTTTACCCCCTTTTCTCTAATATTCCACAAAACTCTCTTTTTCACCTGTAGAATCATAAAACATAACTTACAAACACTATTAGTCCACTAAGATGGCTAAACAAGAAGCATAATTGAGGGTTAAATTGCAGTTTTTGAGCACTTATCAATGGGCGCAAGCGCACTCTCGGCAAGGCTAATGTCGAGCGCGAGCACCCTCAACAACCTGTTCGCGGACTTCCAATTACCAAAGGCGCTGGCGCCAGGGTTTAATAATCTGGCGTCGCGACGCCTTCGGAACTTTTCACGCAGAACTGATTTCTCTTTCATCCTCTTGTGAGGGATAACTCCAACACAAATGAGACAGAACAGAACAAAGACACGACATCCTATTGCGCTTGAAATTCCAAATGCACCAAAGCTTCAGTATTTTGTAGCACCGCCAGGCGTCAGCAATGTTCCCATCAAGCAAAGCTTCATAGATGGACTGGCTTCTATCTTTTTCTTTTTTCTTGTTCATGTAGATTTTCCCTATGTGTAAGGGAAACTTTTGATCTGGACCATCTTGACAGTGCCATCTCCACCTCATGTAAGAAAACCATTAGAAAGAACTTGGATGTCTATGACAGCGGCCCGCAAAACGAGTTAGACAAAGAAATAATGCCAAAAGCGACTTCCTGCTGAACAATAACAATTCACTCTTTTCAGAGGCAAAGGTTAAATGAAAACTCGACTTTAAGTTCAAGAGAAGAAATTACTCGAACGATTCCACCTAGCCCTATGAGCTTGGTTGCAGAAAAGTGTCTCTCATGTAGTTTAGGCTAGTGGAAAACTAGTTCGGTTTTTTTTGCATCCCAAAGTTTAACATCTCCATCTTTACTCCCCGTTAAGAAGAAGTTGGTATCTGGTATAGTAGCTATTCTGGTGACACTTCCTTCACTCCATCAAAGTCAAAATATTAATTAGATCCCACAATATTGACAATATATAGTTTCTTGGTTGTAATAAAAGGTCAATCCCATATTTGTTTTTTTATCGGTAAGGTAAATCCCATATATAATTGTGAATATTTACCTAAATGAGCCTTTGGTAAATACCAAAGCATTCCCTTTGAATTTTGTTCACTGTCAGTACCCTCCACTCTCAACCACTCGTGGCAGACCACGTGTCCAGACTACAAGCAGGTCGTGCATACGACCTAAGGTCAGGTCATCCAAATGACCTAGGAAACGTAACTGCTGCAAGCTAGTCAACAACATCATTAATGACAGATCATTACTTTGTAACAGAAGGAGTAAAAGCAATCATCAAGATAGCGCAAAAGGGGGATTTATGCCTATAAAAGGAGACGTCTTCTCCATTCTCAAAGGGGAGGCTCACATTCTCTCCATCTCCAACTTAATCACTCAAGATGAACTACGTCTAACTTGATTCCAGTTCATCAGAGAACTGAATACGAAGGCAGCTCAGAACACCGACCTGAGTTCAGTCAAACATCTTATACAAACCCTATTCTCCGAGATTGTAAGGTCGTGACTAAAATGTACCACTATATTGGCGCCGTCTGTCGGTTTGTTTTATTGAGAAAAAGCATTTCACACCATTTTCTCAAGCCCACGAAACTTGGTAAAACCACCATGGAAGAATAATCAACATTCTTCCATTCAAACTATCAATGGCAGCAAGCAAAAAGTCAGCGTTCTAAGAGGTAAGTCTACATTCAACTATCCTTCATTTATACTAATCTTTAATATTTGGATCAGTTCGGATAATCTATGTACACTTCTATGTTGCAAGATATACATCATACTTACATATCACTTGCAGTTGATCCAATACCAACCCAATGACTGCAACTACCACCATGTCACACGTTCCTTTATGGCGAATCGGTGACAATACATATCCAGGAATCCAACTTACAGGTCGCTCCTTACCAGGTGAACTAAGGTGTTGGTTTAACCAATCTCAAATAGAAATTTTAGAGCATGTTAATCTATGGACCTATATCAATGAGGAGAAGTGCACACCAGCACAACTCATCACAGAGCTATATCAAAACCTCAACCAGATCTCATTCAAAGACCTTTGCTAGGTCATCCATCAGCCTTCCATTAGCCAGGTCGTCATCAGTCATGTCATCCTCAGCCAGGTCGTCCTTTGCCAGGTCGTCCTCCTCTAGGTCATCCTTCTCCAGGTCGTCCATCAGATCAGTGCATCATCAGCTCAGGTCGGACAAAAACAAAAAAAAGATGAATTTGCAAGAGAAAACAGTGGCTTTTGACCTAAAAAATGGCCACCACAAAGCATAGCTTAATAGTGACGGTGTGCGCGCCGTCGAGATCTTTCCAAATTAGGGTCACACGCATGATTCTGACAACTGTAGCCAAAGTTATGACCAAATTACCAAAACACATCCAAATCTACTCCAATTAGCTAAAGATCACGATTACTTGCCATCTTTGCGCTGATCCACCAACTCATGATACTTTAGTACTATCAATGTGCAATCTGACAACTCAGCATCATTTGACTCAAATCCTCTTGTATCACTCAGCCAGGTCATCCTCAAGTCAGGTCATCCTCAGATCAGGTTACTCTCAAGTCAGCTCATCTTCATATCAGCTCATCCTTAGCTCAGGTCATTCTCAAGTCAGGTCATCCTCAAGTCGGCTCATTCTCAAATCAACTCATCCTAAGCTCAGGTCGTCCTCAGATCAGCTTATCCTCAGATCAGCTTATCATCCTCTGATCAGGTCGTCCTCAGCTTAGGTCTTCCTCTGGTCAGGTCATCCTCAGATCAATTCATCCTCAAGTCAAGTTAGAGCAAGTTTACAACCTGGAAGAAGCAACCAATATTCCAACTATCAGTTCAACTCGAACACAATCACTGTCAGTTCAGCTTGTACACAAGTTGTCATCAATTCACTGGAGCTTGAACAAACATCAATATTCTAGGTCATCCCAGACTGACCACACCGCAAAGCTCGCGTCGATGATGTCAATCAATCTAAAAAATCTCGCTCACCATGGAGTTATACCACACACAAAAAGTTGCCACCATATCCATCATCAATTGAAATAATAAATCAAGGGGAAGCAATACTTTGTCGAATCAAGGAATTAACAATTCCAAACCTTCTCAATTGCACACAGGAGCTTCTAGCTCAATTGGTTGTGTACCCTTCTCCTCATGGGAGAGGTTGCAAGTTTGAATCTCACCAAGTGTTGGTTGAGATTTGTTTCTTGTGTAATTATGTGATGGGCCTTTGGGCCAAGCAAGCCTTCGGGCTAGAGACAAGGTGTTGCTACGATGGGTAGACCGAGGAGCAAAATCAAGTCTTCATGGACAAGGTGGAGGCGGTTGGGTCTACTCAAAATGGCGCATCGGCAAGATCTTTTGGGGTTGATGAGCCTTCGGGCAATGTAAGCCTTCAGGCTAGGGTCCTTCAATGTAACAGGTGTGGGTCTGCCTTAACCCTCAAAAAGAGTTACTGATCTCATTTAAAACAAGCTTGCCAATAAAAAATAAAAAATTCCAAACTGAGAAGCATCCAAGTGTTCCCGAATCGAATATAACAATTCAAAGCACGCAGTTCCCTCCTCAACAGTTCGCATATACTACAAACCAGTGAGTCGCTCGAATTGCAAAATGGAAGCTTACTCCCTTGCAGTTTATTACAAGCCAATCAAGCTGGGGGCTAGCCATAGCCATCTCTGAACTGGGACAAGTTATTGCCATCTAAACATGTCAACCAAGCTCCAACATTGGGGCTAAACAACATTAACACCAACAAAGGGCTGCTTCTACTACGAACTGGGGGCTAGCTATAAGCACGCTAGCTCAAGGCTAACTATCAATCATAGTAATGCCCCCAAAAGGCTTACTATTAGCCAACCAAATTGGCATCTACAATCATAGTAATGCCCCCAAAAGGCTTACTAATCAGCCAACTCAAATGGCATCTACGACAACAATAGCGCCCCCAAAAAGCTAACTATAAACCATAGTGATGCCCCCAAAAGGCTAACTATTAACAAAAATGCCCCCAAAAGGTGTACAAATCAACTTAACACTAACGCCAGGGTTACGTTTGATTCAACTGTAATTACCACTCAAAGGCTAATTATCAGTCAAATCCAATCCATGATACCCCCAAAAGGACCACAAATCAACTTAAGGCCTCTGATAAGTTTAAGCTTGATTCAACTGTAATTACCACTTAAAGGCTAATTCTCACTCAAATCTAATCTACGAACTACAATCTACGTACTACAACCTACGACATATGATTTACGATCAACGCACTACGAGCTACGAACTGCACACTACGACGTAGGACCTACCACATCAACTCCTAACAAAGCTATAAGTAACAAACGACATCCAGCTTACAAACACAGAAAATTCAATTCGCAGCAATCTCCATTTTCAACCAAGTAAGACATGCGGTCTCCTTTATTATCTTTCTTTACACCACTATTTTACAAACAATGATATAAAGAAAGGGGCTATGTCAATACCCTACACTCTCAACCACTCGTGGCAGACCATGTGTCCAGACTACAAGCAGGTCGTGCATACGACTTAAGGTCAGGTTGTCCGAACGACCTAGGAAACATAACCCACCCTGCAAGCTAGTCAACAATATCAATAATGACAGATTATTACTTTGTAACGGAAGGAGTAAAAGTAATCATCAAGACAGCGCAAAAGGGGGATCTACGCCTATAAAAGGAGGCGTCTTCTCCATTCTCAAAGGGGAGGCTCACATTCTCTCCATCTCCAATTCAATCACTCAAGATGAACTACGTCTGACTTGGTTCCAGTTCATCAGAGAACTGGATACGTAGGTAGCTCAGAACACCGACCTGAGTTCAGTCAAACATCTTATACAAACCCTATTCTCCGAGATTGTAAGGTCGTGACTAAAATGTACCTCTACATTCACCGTATTTAGTAGAAATCCCTGAATAATTTTCATGGTTCGAAGAATGCTTAGGATTTTGTTCACTGCTATTTGAATGCCTGTGCCGCTTTGTCTTTCCTGTTGCAATGAAGCAAAAGTCATGCAGTCCAACATCACCACCTTTTCCACCAGTGACAATAAGAGGGGAGATTGACCCGCTTCCTACATTACTATCAAACACAGAGATGTAGTGAGCACCGCCTTCACACAGGCAGATGAACAGGTTAGCACCTTCATTAAAGGCTGATGAGATGTAACACACAAGACCATAGTCCTGAGTGCTAAGATGCAGATTAATGGTTGTAAACTTCTTTGATATTGCTACACACGAATTTAAACGTGGAGAGACCAGGACAAAGTTATTTTTCTAATAAATTTTGAAGAACTGAACAATTGTATGGATATATTAATGTGCGCAGGGTGTATAGGTACCGCTAGATTTCAAGCCCTTGGACAGTACTTTGTGGAGCAATACACTAGTACCTTTTGCTGATATGAGTGGGCCAGATTCTATACACCACTCTCTCTCTCTCTCTCTCCTGCGCACACTAGCTTTACACTACTAACCAGAAGAGATACATTTCTTAAAAAGAGCACTATTACTTCTCAATTACATGAACGTCACCCTCTTTCAAATGTACTACATATACTCCGCTCATTTTTTTTTTGTAATTTATTCATTGTGTATTTCGTGCTTAACCCGTCTTACAAACGGGTGCTGTTATATATTACACTGTTTTCAAAAATATTTGCAACTATGTAGACCTATGAGATATAAATATTATATCGATCTTGCAACATGAAAACCCCACTCACCATAAAAATAAAGAACCTATTCGACTTTTTTTTGTTTTTTTTTAATAATAGGCGTTTGATCAAAGTTTTTTTTTGAGAATGTCAAATTAGGCAAAGATCATATTGCATCTAGTTGAATAGCTAAATAGACATTCCCAATCATACGATTCAAAATGTGATAAACACCATTTTAAATGCAAAACTATATTTGTCGAGATATTCCGACTACATATAATACAACTATGTTTTGAGGTTAGTTCAATACATTTACATTCAATTTCTGATTTTCTATTAATTATTCTTTGAGATTAGTTAAATGTTGTTCCATCCAGTTTCTG
Source organism: Coptis chinensis (assembly GCF_015680905.1). NCBI lineage: Eukaryota > Viridiplantae > Streptophyta > Magnoliopsida > Ranunculales > Ranunculaceae > Coptis > Coptis chinensis. The sequence goes on from NC_141463.1 coordinate 59,252,204, forward strand.
CTTCCCCGTTAATTATTCTTAGAGGTTAATTCAATGCAGTTGCATCCATTTTCCGATTTTCAGTTAATTATTCTTTGAGGTTAGTTCGATGTATTTGCATCAATTTTTGATTTTCCGTTATTTATTATTTGAGATTAGTTTGATACATTTGCATCCAGTTTCTGATTTCTCGTTAATTGTTTTTCGAGATTAGATCGATACATTTGCATTTAGTTTCTGATTTCTAGTCGTTAATTGTTCTTGGAGGTTAGTTCGATGCATTTGCATCCAGTTTCCGATTTTCTATTAATTATTCTTTGAGGCTAGTTTGATCGATATATTTGCATCCAATTTTTGATTCCCCGTTAATTATTTTTTGAGATTAGTTTGATGCATTTTTATCCAGTTTCTGATTTCCTGTTAATTGTTCTTTGAGGTTAGTTTGATATTTTGCATTCATTTTTCAATTTTCCGTTAATTATTTTTTGAGATTAGTTCAATGCAGTTGCATCCAGTTTCTAATTTTCCCATTAATTATTCTTTGAGGTCAGTTTAATGCATTTATATTCAATTTTTGATTTTCAATTAATTATTCTTTGAGGTTAATTCAAAGCAGTTGCATCCAGTTTCCGATTTCTTGTTAATCATTATTTGAGGTTAGTTCATTACAATTGCATCCAATTTTCGATTTCCTGTTAATTGTTCTTTGAGATTAGTTTAATGTATTTGTATCCAATTTATAATTTCCCATTAATTATCTAAGAGAGAAAACTCGTGTTGAGAAGAAAATGGGAGAGAGTACATAAAACAATGAAATGAGATACATGTTTATTTGCAAGCATATATATAATTCAAATTATGATTGCAGTGTGAGTTGTTTCCGCTACATACCATCTTTATTCTAATCAATAGTTTTTATGGTGACTTGCTGGATCGGACGTTGAATAAAATATCATTCTATTCTATCCTGTTGAAAGTGGCAGACATGTTTTAATCCCATTTTGGACGTGGTCCCCACACAAAAAGTAGTTTTGACAAAAACACAGTTATGTTTATACCCTTCGTCCTCTCTCTCCTTATTTTCTCTCACGAACCCGCTTTCTCTGTCTATCCTATTTTGGATGTGGTCCCCACACAAAAAGTAGTTTTGACAAAAACACAGTTACGTTTATACCTTTCGTCTTCTCTCTCATTATTTTCTCTCATGAACCCTCTTTTTCACCGCTTTCTCTGTTTATCCTAGTTTAACACTTTCCAAAACTATGAACTTGATTTGTAGATTATTTGTCATTTAATGTTTGTGTTTGGCGTGATGACAAGTACTTATGTGCTTCGGTGAGCTATTCCTCCACCTATACACTATTATTCAATATAATGTTTTAATTCCTTGTTATGTTGTCTCTATGTTCATTTTCAGAATAAATTTCTACAACAGTAATGAATATTAAAAAAGCTAAGGAAAAGGAGCCCTCAAATAGCTAGAATGAGACAAATTTAACAGCACCACGCACATAATGTCGTACAAGTGAGATACAATGTCTTACTATGATCATATTTAGTTTAATTAAACGTGTCATTTAACAGCACCACATAATGTCGTACAAGTGAGATACAATGTCTTACTATAATCATATTTAGTCCAGTTAAACGTGTATTTAACAACACCACATAATGTCGTACATGTGAGATACAATGTCTTACTATATATGATCATATTTAGTTCAGTTAAATGTGTATTTTCAAGTTATCCAAATACGAATTATTCGAGAATGAAAGCCAACTTTTGATGAAAAAGTCATGTAGAGATGAGAACATTTGATGAGTACTGAATTATTGGAAAGAGACCCGAAACAATAGTGGCGATAGGGATGAAAACCATATTAAACGTGTATTTTCAGGTTATCCAAATACAAATTTAACAGCACCACACACATAATGTCGTACAAGTGAGCTACAATGTCTTACTATGATCATATTTAGTTCAGTTAAACATGTATTTTTAGGTTATCCAAATACGAATGTTACAACACTACATAATGTCGTACATAAGAGATACAATGTCTTCATATATAAATATTGTGGAAGGGTATTAGGGGTATTTCATACTATCATCAAGTGGGGGCCACGTCTAGAAGTGGAATAAATCTTCTCTGACACATCCAAATACGAATGTTACAACACTACATAATGTTGTACATATAAGATACAATGTCTTCATATATAAATATTGTGGAAGGGTATTAGGGGTATTTCATACTATCATCAAGTGGGGGCCACGTCCGGAAGTAAAATGAATCTTCTCTAACACATTCAACGGGCTATTCTGTCCTACTCTTTAAGTCAACGTCCGATTCAAAAATTTACCCTAGTTTTTAAGCAATTAAAAAAATAAAAACTAAATAACATTATCTTTTTAACACGTGTAGAAATTAGTACCTATGTGGAAACAATATTTTTCAACTTCAATTACTTGAAAATTTCCAAACTACCATAATAGTCAAGGCCTTACTAACTTGGTTCCCTACTCATATGTATCCCGTTACATTTTCTTTTAACGTGTGTGTGCTTGATTATCATCTACTGGAATTTCTACTATAGCATAAAAGGAAAAACTAACATAATATTATGACGAATAATTATATTGATGTACTATAATACTTGAGGACAATTCAGACATGATGTACTATAAAATCACATTGAACGTAATTATATTAGAAGATGTACTTCTACTGCTATTGATAATCTTATAAGACTTTTCAATGACTTAGGATAAGAAAATACATTAATCATGAGAATTGTACTATAACAATTATAATATTTTTGTTATTTGTAGAGTTTACAACTGTAGAGTATCATGAATAAAACAATGCCATACATAGTAATGTGGCTATTTTACCAATATCCATCCTCTAAAGTTTTACCAAGAAACTAACAATATCAAAGCCTAAACTTGTATCACCAATTGAAGGAAAAACATGGAAGATCAAAGACTTATTACCAAAACATCCTGAACTAACAAAAGAATTAACTATACCTTGTATAGTGACAGTGATATCAGACCACTCCTTTTTGGCTCTTCATCAGTCATAAATCGGTGGAGTATAATGACTTGTAGCACTAGACTTACAAAGAAACTCTTGAAAACCCAATAAAGGAAGAATCCATCTTCGATATAGCCAACAAAAAAAACTCCATATGATACAAACAAATCACATGTGAAAAATATGTAACCACACTGGATGACTTCGCTAAAATTGAAATTATTAATCTTTCAATCTGCCCCTCAACACGAGACGCACAATGAGAAAAAAATAAAATAAAGGTTGTAAATTTTGTACCCTAAAGTAGAGCCTATATATATCTATTGGCTCTTCTTCTACAGATTCAAAAATTATCAATGCAATACCCATTTAAAGTTGCTGAAGTAATTGATGGCTTTCGGTTGAATGAAGAGAGGTGACGAATGTTTTTGGTTTTGGTTTTATGTTTTAGCTAGGTTGGAGGGAGGGTGACGATGGGTGTTTCTTGGTTTCCTTTTTTTTTGAACTCTTGGTATTGAACTGGGGTGAACAATTGAAAAGAGGAGAAAAGGGCGTGGATTTACTTTTCTTTGGGCGAACCATTGTTTTAAGCAAAAAAAAAAAAAAAAAAAAAAAAAAAAAAAAAAAAAAAAAAAAAAAAAAAAACTGAGGTGTCAACTTTTGAGAACAAAACGGGGAATATGTGTCCACTTTTGAGAAAAAAATTGGGAATGACGTGGCTTCCTGGGAGCATTCTCAACTACTCAATATCTATAATACAAAATAGCTCAGTTTTTAAGCAAAGTTATAAGGTCTTAAGTAGTGGTACTGATTTCCTTGGGATTTGTGTAGTTAGACTTTCTTAAAATTAAAATCCTACATTTTAGGAGACAATCTAGGAAGCAATACTATAATACAAAACATCTCAGTTTTTAAGCAAAATTATTAGGACTTAAGTAGTGGTATTGATTTACTCGAGATCTGTGTAGTTAGACTTTCTTAAAATTAAAATCCTACATTTTAGGAGACAATCTAGGAAGCAATCTTATAATACAAAATAGCTCAGTTTTTAAGCAAAATTATAAGGGCTTAAGTAGTGGTACTGATTTCCTCGGGTTCTGTGTAGTTAGACTTTCTTAAAATTAAAATCCTACATTTTAGGAGACAATCTAGGAAGCAATCTTATAATACAAAACAACTAAGTTTTTACGCAAAGTTATAAGGTAAGTAGTGGTACTGATTTCCTCAGGATCTGTGTAGTTAGATTTTCTTAAAATTAAAATCCTACATTTTAGGAGATAATCTAGGAACCAATCCTATAATACAAAACATCTCAGTTTTTAAGCAAAGTTATAAGGGCTTAAGTAGTGGTACTGATTTCCTCGGGATCTATGTAGTTAGACTTTCTTAAATTAAAATCCTACATTTTAGGAGACAATCTAGGAAGCAATCCTATAATACAAAACAACTCAGTTTTTAAGCAAAGTTATAAGGGCTTAAGTAGTGGTACTGATTTTCTCGGGATCTGTGTAGCTAGACTTTCTTAAAATTAAAATCCTACATTTTAGGAGTCAATCTAGGAAGCAATCCTATAATACAAAACAACTCAGTTTTTAAGCAAAGTTATAAGGGCTTAAGTAGTGGTACTGATTTCATTAGGATCTGTGTAGTTAGGCGTTCTTAAAATTAAAATCCTATATTTTAGGAGACAATCTAGGAAGCAATCCTATAATACAAAACAACTCTGTTTTTAAGCAAAGTTAGAAGGGATTAAATAGTGGTACTGATTTTCTTGGGATCTGTGTAGTTACACTTTCTTAAAATTAAAATCCTACATTTTATGAGACAATCTAGGAAGCAATCATTATTGATTTATTTTTTCGCTAATCTTTATTGATTTAGAAACTCGAAGGATAGTAGAAAGCAATCCTATAATACAAAACAACTTATTTTTTAAGCAAAGTTATAAGGGATTCAGTAGTGGTATTGATTTTCTCGGAATCTGTGTAGTTAAACTTTTTTAAAATTAAAATCCTACAGTTTAGGAGACAATCTAGGAAGTAATCTTTATTGATTTATTTTTTCGCTAATCTTTATTGATTTAGAAACCCGAATGATAGTTCTTCCATAACTTTATTTTAAGAGTCCTTATTTTTTCGCTAATCTTTATTGATTTAGAAACCCAAATGATAGTTCTTCCATAACTTTATTTTAAGTTCTTATTAAAGGCATAAAACTTCTTACGTTCTTTGGTTCATCTTCTTCAGTGGTAAGCTTCTTACAAAATGAAAATCAGATCTAATGATTGAGTTTGCAAGGTGAGCGTTAGTTGTCCTAAAAATCATTTTTACGCATGTCTTGGCAAAGTGCATGACGTCCCTGAATTTTCTCCCTAACCAATTCGAATGGGAGATTATTAATTTTTATTATAGGTCCGGTCAATTTTGTAAATATGTTCCTTTTATACAATCTTATAGTTGTATTATAATACAAAACAACTCAGTTTTTAAACAAAGTTATAAGGGCTTAAGTAGTGGTATGGATTTCCTCAGGATCTGTGTAGTTAGACTTTCTTAAAATTAAAATCATACAATTTAGGAGAAAATCTAGAAAGCAATCTTTATTGATTTATTTTTTTCGCTAATCTTTATTGATTTAGAAACTCGAAGGATAGTTCTTCCATAACTTTATTTTAAGAGTCCTTATTTTTTTCGCTAATCTTTATTGATTTAGAAACCCGAAGGATAGTTCTTCCATAACTTTATTTTAAGAGTCCTTATTTTTCCGCTAATCTTTATTGATTTAGAAACCCAAAAGATAGTTCTTCCATAACTTTATTTTAAGTTCTTATTAAATGCTTAAAACTTTTTACGTTCTTTGGTTCATCTTTTCCAGTGTTAAGCTTCTTTCAAGATGAAAATCAGATATAATGATTGAATTTGCAAGGTGAGCGTTCCATAACTTTATTTTAAGTTCTTATTAAAGGCTTAAAACTTCTTACGCTCTTTGGTTCATCTTCTCCAGTGGTAAGCTTCTTTCAAGATGAAAATCAGATCTAATGATTGAGTTTGCAAGGTGAGCGTTAGTTGTCCTGGAAATTAGTTTTATGCATGTCTTGGCAAAGTGCATGACGTCCCTGAATTTTCTCCCCAACCAATTCGAACAGGCGATTATTAATTTTTATTCTAGGTCCAATCAATTTTGTAAATATGTTCCTTTTATACAATCTTATAGTTGTAGTTCATCCACTACCCCAATATTAATATTTAAACGAGCAATGGTCAATTGGGAGTTTGTGTTTATAACTTTATATAACTATGGTATCCAATCCCATATTTGATGCATGTTTAATTTGGAGTTCCATACAATAACAATCTACTAATATATGAAATTATATGTTTTTGCTTTTGTGTCTACAATCTGTTTCATTCCTCGATCTATAGCATTAAACTTAAGATGATTCCTTACTTTAATTACCTCAAAACATAATCCATGGTGATTCCGTATGCATACCTTCTTCAAAAAATTAACTTGCTACCTTTGGATACTTTTTAGAAATAGAAGCACCGTTATAATCTGGCCTGATAAAAACCGTACCATATATATTTGGCATCACAAAGATCAATACCGCCAACAAATCTCCCATGTAGGAATCTCAATATCCACCACTACATTCTTTTTAGGATGGTAATTGAACTGTCAGTAATGACTCCTAATTGTGAAAGTGAAATTCAGTTGGTTGTCTTGCTTTTACTCCATAGTGTAATTCGATCTTCTTCTTCTCTTTGTTTTTCTCTTCCCAAAAGACTAATAGTATGCTTCTTAGTAGATTTTAGGCTCTAATCAACCAAATACAAATGAATTGTATTTTGTTTGTTCTTCTATAGAGGCAATAATCCAACTACAAAAAAAAAAAAAACTTTAACTTAATCGTTCTGATCCTTCTAAAATTGTTTTGTTTTGTTTGTTTTGTTTTTTTTGTTTTGTTTTGTTTTGTTTTGTTTTTTTTTTTTTTTTTTTTTTTTTTTTTTTTTTTTTTTTTAGGGCATTCATTTGCTCATAATTTACTACAATAAAGTTGTAACGGGTGCCTTCCCTATGGAATGGTAGTGTCCAATGTCTTGGTTTGAAACTCCCCTGACCATTCTATCCAAGGAAATTTAGTAATTCTTCTTGAACTATTTTTACTACGGGTGAAGGCTTTAGAATGAACCATTTCCAATATAATTGCTTTGATACGGAGTCGCCTTAGGTGCAATATTATTCGGTATTATTGGAACGGACGATGAATTCTCTTGCATTGTATTTGAACTCACCTTAAAGAACTTCATTTGGTAAAACCATGAAAGTATCAATTGCATAAGGAGATCCTGACCGAGGATTTTTTTTTTAGATGCTTAGTTGTTTAGCGTGATATTGTATAGTGCAAAAATGTTGTATGCACTTTTGTAAAAGTAGAGTGCTGTAGGCATGGGTCATGACTAGTCTATATAATAAAACAACTTGGTCTTTAAGTGCTTTGTGTGAAGCTTACATCAGATGCTAAAACTTAATACAATCAGTACATTTGACGGTAGAGTGGCACGATTAAAGAGTAAGTTGATTCATCTTTACGAAAACGTACTCAAAGAAAACCCTTCGTTCGTTTATTTGGGTACTAAAACGTACTGATGATATTAATCCTCATAGATATATATATGATATTATATCTGATATCTTCATTCGGATATAAATCCACGGGATCGAAGACTATATAAATCTAATCCAGATTGCCCAACACCTCCTCACATATTACTTTCTTCTCAATGTCGATTAGCGGACTTCAGTATATCTGACGGTAGAGCGACACGATTAAAGAGTAAGTTGATTCATCTTTACGAAAACGTACTCAAAGAAAACCCTTCGCTTTTATTTATTTGGATATTAATACTAAATATATATATATATATATATATATTAATATTATATATATATATATATGTGTGTGTGTGTGTGTGTGTGTGTGATATTATATCTGATATCTTCATTCGGATATATATCCACGGGATCCAAGGCTATATAAATCTAATCCAGACTGCCCAACACCTCCTCACATACTACTTTCTTCTCAATGTCGATTAGTCGACTTTGCAGGTGTCTTTATTCTTTAGCGTTTTGCTTCTATATCTCTGAAACTCTCCACGCACCACCACACACATGACCACCCACCAGAAACTCACCACTCACCACTCACCAGAAACTTAACAAGGGTGACTCAACAACGAACTCAACAAGTGAACTCACACCACTCACCAGAAGGAGAGTGGGTAGCATAGTGAAAGAGTTATGCCCACATATTGTTTGTGAGAGGGTTCAATAGACCATTTCAACGATAAAATTATATTATTAATGAAACTAAGCCATGTAATCACGCACACTTCAAGATGGAATTATACATTCCAATACCGATACGTGATATTTTGATTTATGTTTTATCTTATTATGCTGTTTAATTTTGTTTAATAGGATCTTGCAACAGAGCTTCTTGAAACCTTTACAGCAAGAAAAATAGGAAAAGCCTTCTTTACAAATAGTGGCTCTGAACAGGGCCGGCTCTGAGATTGTGGGGACCCTAGGCGAGTTTTAAAATCGGGCTTTTGTAAAACTCAAAATATCTAGTGAAAAATCATATGCATATTGTTTATAAGTAATAACTAATTTTAAGGTTCTTTTAACATCAAAATGTGAGTGATCTATTGGTTAAAACCTTACACTTCGTTCATTTCAGCCCCAAGTTCGACTCTAGGTAGAGGCATTTTACACAAAACTGGACCGTTGCATTGGTCATACCAAGTGGGGGCCTTTTTAGTGGGTTATTGGCCAAATGGCGCCGCTGCCGGTTTAAGTTGTTTATGTTTAACGTTTTCTTTCAATCAATTCAATCAACAACTGGGAGAAGTTGAGAACAAAATTTATGAACAAGTTCTAAACCCTAAACCCTAAACTTTGAACCCTAAACCCTAAACCCCCCCCCCCCCCTCATATATATAGGCTGGAGACCGTCAAGAAGCCTTTAATTGGGTTTCGTCCGTTTCTTCAAATTGAGACATTCAAAACTTTGAATAACAAAGTTTTGTCTTCATGTGAATTAAATTGGTCCTTTGTCTTTTGTACCTTATGTTTTCAGTTTTTTGTCCTTATGCCAATTTCAATTCAAACTTTGAACAGGTACGTGTCATATTGCAAGGTGGTACAAAATTGTGACCATCACTTGCCGCCTACCTATGCTGACTCGTTATGCCTTTTGGGCCCGCAGAGTGGGTCCAGTGGCGGCGCCGATTTTGGTGTTTTTACAACTTTCTGTTTTTGCGTAGAGTTCGTCGCCCTGGTCGCTTTGGCAGTTCACTAGCCAACGTCGGCATCTAGATTTATAAGATGTGAGCTTCAAAAGTTTGCTGCTTCTTTACAGGTGTCCCCATTCTGCACTGGTTTTGTTCCTTTGGAAACTTCGGCTCTAGTCAGGCTTTGTTGGGCTTCACTGGGGCTGAGTGGGAAGACTTCAAATATTCTAGTATTCTCGTACTTTGATGCATGTTTTATCATTATATTCACGTTAACTGCGGAAACCTGCAAAAGTACGAAAATATAATTATTACAGATTATTAAACACATAATCGACCAAAATGCTATGTCTCTCGGGGTTTAATATTACAGTTTTGGGTGCTTTTCACACCACCCCCAAACAACACTTTGCTTGTCCTCAAGCAAAGAAGAGACATTAAAATGGTAAGTGGCCAAAAAAATATGTTGTCCTAAGCTAAGTTTCATTTCGCAGAGTGCGGTTGCATTGACCGTATGCAACAAGGCCTTGAACCACTAGGAATTCCCTAGTGGACGGGTTATAGCCTCGTGACAGTTTTCCAGAGAAGATACTCACAAACTTCATTTATGCTACAACGACTTAGTAACAAAGGCCCGTTTCCTTAATTAATCTCAGATATCTATACATTTCACTAGCGGGGGAAACAAAGATTTAATTCTTTCGAAATTTAAGTTAATATACATACAATAATCAAAACATCTACGTATGAGCATGCATGTAGTGATCTTTAATGAAATGTATGAGCAGGGCCGTTTCTGGATCCTTTAGATAGCGTCCTTAAGTAGGTTCTCACAGGTATGTGTCGAAACACAATTTCTCTCTTATTTTTTTACTCAAGTTTTGCTAACTCCAGTGTGCAGTGGGCACACGTTTCTTCACATACTCAATGACAATTAGAGGAGCCGAGGTCGAGAAGTCACAACTACTCCTTATTATCACACTATCATACTCCTAATTGAGCTAGAGGTCTTTATTAGGTGTTATGGGGCTTAAGAGGTAGTATAGAAGAAACTGGAATGGAAAATTCAAAAATGATAAGTATGAGAGAATAAGGTCTTCGAGATATTTATACTAGAGAAATCTTTATTTTCTTTCCTGCTTCTAACATGGGTTTCCATACTTGGCTTTTTCAAGCTTTTGTATTCCCTTTTGATTTGATTTGGGGGAAATTCTACCTTTGATATTTCTTTTGATTTTCGGAAACATATGAAAACTAAGTTGTCTAACCGTGGGTCTCAGAAACTTATTGTTGTGTACATTTAATGATAGTTAGTGCATGAATGGTCATGAAAGGATGTAAAAACTATTGCATACGTATTAAATTAAGTTTCTAAAAACAAGTCCTAATTCTGATGCTAGGGTGAGATTTCTAAATATTTTTCATCACAGAAAAGGAAACAAGAATTTGTCACTAAATACGTTTATTTAGACATAAAGTAAAACTATATACAACTATGCATGCTTAATTTTTGCGAAAGGTTCTCACCACCACCAAACAGTCGGACACTGTGTCCTCAAAGTGTTAAGAGGAAGAAAGAATATACCTGATAGGAAATTAAACAGTCTATTTAATTAGACTAATCTAACCCTAGTTAAACACAAACGAGAATTAAAATTATACTTGACTAATTCTACCGGGTTTTTGATGTATGATTTAATCTAACTATTGACTAAGCAATGCAATTAAACTATTAACTACGAAAGCAATAAAAATATGGATTAACTATCAATGAAGAAAACACTAATGTTTTCGAATCTACCTTAGACCATTGCAGATTATCTTAGCTTAATTAATTTTAAAGTTCTCTTTTTATTACAAGTAGCATGAGGGAAAGGCAACCCTTGCTTTCTCGAAGATGTGAACGTGTAATTCTTAAACAATTCTAACAAATCATTTTAATTGAATTTCAGCAAATAGATATAAACCCCTAGCAAAAATTGTCTTTTTACAGCACAACTTCTCACAGGTTTAAATATACTTTAGAACCGGTGCCTTGATATCAACAGAAACTTAACCCAACAATTTACTAGTCTAGACATGGATAAACACACAGGATATAATCAATGATAGAATTTCTATAGAAATCAGAGAATTCAATTAATTATTTACTGTAAAACTTAAGTCAGAGAACAATAACCCAATTAAACATAGAAAAATCTATGCAAGTCTAGGGCTTCATCTAAGTCCTAGCTTGGATTTTAGCTAGACATGATAATTTGCAACACAAAAATAAAAGAAGAATAAATCATCGACCAAACCGTAATCCCGCTTTGATATCTTATTCTCCACTTCGTCTGCTGCTCTGGCTCCAATTTGTGCTCTCGAAAGATCTCCCTCCCTTTGGTTTTTACTTGTATATATAGAGGTTTGGTTGAGTCCAATTGGAAAGATAGAGTTCGGTGGAACATATGCGAGTGATTCGGAGATTAAATTGCTCACGACTCTTATTAGGAATTGGATACTGTTTTTCCTCCAAAAAAGGGAATTAGAAATAAGGGTTTAAAGCAATGGGTGATTGGATGGAATAAGGAGTAAAGGATGTATGGTAGAGTGTGTAGTTTGGTTGTTCGATTTAGCTCCTGGAATTATCGAAGGGTTTTTCCTCTCTGTTCGTCAAAAGTGAGAATGGAAATAGAGGTCTGATTCGGTGCTCCAAGGATTACTTAATGAAGTGAGGTTTAATACTTGCTTCGGTGGGCTTATTTGGTATGCACATGGGCTGGTCACGTGGGTGTACTTAAGCTTATGGGCCATTTACCTTTTATTCTTTTGTTGCTTAGTTGGGCCCAAAATAACAAGGTCCAAACCAATAACCCAAACAATAGCCAATCCATATCAAACAAAGACAATGTATTTGCCAATACTTGCACCTGTTGAACAGAAGAATCTAAGGCAACCAAATCCTGAACTCCCGTACTAACCATTCCGATTCCTGCCAATATCGACACTATTAATCAAGTCCGCTTCAATTCCTACAAAATCACCGAAAACACACTAATTAAGTTAAACAAATAAATTAAACAGACTAACTGATATAAAATTGGGTGTAAATAATGTAACATTTACGTGCTAATCAATACCTGAGAGGCTTTGAGCAAAAATATAGCTGACATCTTCCACAGAAATTTATTGTAACACACTATATATATTATACATCATAAAAGTGAAAGCACACTGTTAGATTAGCATACTGTTAGGTTATTTATGTTTTATAGCAAAATGTAAAACAAATATGTACATCAACTCACATTGCCCCAGTTACGAACTGGGGGATGGTCCATCCTTGCTTCATCTCTGTAGAAATGCCATTCCTTTGCATCACGCCAATCTATCATAGCTTTCCAGACTTTGCTCCACTTTCTCTTCTTTGAAGTGTCCAGATGAGCTATCATTTTATCATCATCAGGGAAGGAACAAACTTTCTTTAGATACCTTGACGGGTGCCACCATGTCCGAAATCGCAAAGAACAAATTATCTTGTTTGTTGGACACATAGAGTCTACCTTTACCCAGTCATGAAACGTTGCCACAAACTGTGGGAAGTACGTCCTCATTATCCTACATGCTGTGACTGGCAAAGTGATATAGTGTTGTTGAAAGGACCGAGCCCTCTTAAGGTTCTCAATTACTAGGTCTGTGATATCGAAGGCGGTATGTTGCTGGGCCAGTGCATGGAACATCTTAAAAGCTGATTTTGAGGCAGTGGAAAAATGCTAATCCCCCATGATGTTTAGAAGAATAAATAACATGGCAGTTCCAACATTCATGGTCTTACTGGCTAGTGGAATAGTGATGTCTGGCCGTCGACCAGCTTCTGCACGTTCAATGGCAAGGCCATCGCCATAACGGGCTGAAATTTTTTCCCAAGAATAGTCGTTAAAGTTGTTTTCTATCATGTATTGAATGGGGATGTCTGGCTGAAAAGGAGGAAGGTCCAGAGCCATATCAACTGCTGGCTCGAAAAAGGGTGGCGGGTGTTACCAATACGGATTGCAAATCTGTTCGGCACGAAACCAACAGCAAGTAGATCCTCCATATGATTGTACAAGTAAGTTGCCAAACCTGGAGAGTATGTCTGCTCAGGGTGTAGTATCAAGGAGTTCCAACCAACTCGAGTGATCAAGTCTCTGAAAAGATGTCCATATGCAGGAGAATTCAGCAACGAATGGAAAGATTGTTCTGGAATCATCTTTGGAGATGCCATCTTAAAAGGCGTGTGAAGAAAGATACCACCTGTAGACAAAGATAAACAAAAATGAGAATACGATGGAAGTGACTAATTAAAAGAAATTACATTTATTTATCGTAGGAAAATTGCACTATATTTAAAAACTAAAAAGAAAATGACAAAGAATATAAAATTGCAAAATTTAAATTGTGTCATGGGCCCAAGTAACGGCGAGGATCCTTTTATGAGAGGAATCCATTTATAAGATTTTCGATGTCGTCAATCCGTGCAACAACTCGTTGCAACATTTCACTATGTGTCTGGTAAATCTTGGCGTGGTTCTCCATTATGAGAGTGTGATTTGCCGAGAACAGGTTGTGGTTGTGCAAGAATTGTGCTTGTTCCTCTTCTTGTATTGTCCGCAGGTCGTGAAATTCAAGGAGACTGGTGATGATAATGTTCTGTCGTTTGTATAATGTCATCAGTCCTTGTTGAATTAAACGAAGGCTTTCCATGGGATTAAATACATTGCTTAATGCATTTTCAGTGAAGATGTTGTCAGCGGAACAAGCTTCTTCGGTTTCTGTACTGACATGGTTCTTTGCAACATCGGGATTCCAAAAACCGTTCCTACAAACTTAGTGAATGGTAAGAATGTTAGCTGTTCTAAGAGGTGTATTAGGAGAAATACTAGAAAAACCCCAATGCATCATGATAAGTGTCATAATGGTTGGTAAAGGAGCTTCCTTTTTCCTGGCATGTGCGATATCATTCCATAGAAATTTAATAATACAAAAATCATTGCAGTTAGTCTGCAAGGCCCAGAGTAGATGGAGGAGGGGTTTTGTTATTTCGGAAGTTTTAGATGTGCCGAGCACATTATGAGCTAGCCATTGGATCACAGATAATTGGTGTCTTTGCAAGGATTGCTGATAAGCAACACGGTTTTTCTGGTTGTATTTGCCGTGAAGGATAGTTGCAAACATCAGATGCCTGATATTGTCAAATGGTGAATCCTGAAGGTGTACCCCTTGGTTTGTAATGGGAATTTGAAGTACCTCGGAGATAATTTCCATAGTCAATTCACGCTTGCATCCGTTTGCACGGACAAAGAATTGCCCATTTTGGAAATAACCATGTTTATAAAACAACATGACCAATTATCTGGAAAAAAATGCATGCTTATGATGTAAAAGAGTGTACCATCCTCGACATAAAATTTCTGTGTCAAAAAATCGATGAAAAAGACCGTTTTGGAAATTTTCCATAAAATTTTGCTCGGGCACGAAAATTCGAGTGATGGCCATTAAAGATGGAGTGGTGAAGAAAATTCAGCGGAAAAAGGGAAGTTGATGTTTAGAGGTGTCTATCCTTGTTATAAATAGGCACCAATCCGAAGATGTAGAAAATACGGATCGAGGTGTCACAGGGTAGTTAGACCACGTGTATCTCCTAAAATATGGCGCAAACATACAGAGAATATCACAATAAGATATAACAACGTACAGAGATGTGAAAACACACCATAATGACACGGGAAATAAAATACAAACTTAAATATTAGATAGAACTATATGTCACATTAACAACATTACTATAATAAAACAACCGAGCATGAAGACTTGAGTAGCATATTCAATCTGCTGCGGCTCAAACTTTTCTAGTGCATCCATGAATCTTGAAACTTGGAGCGATCTAAAAATGATTTTTAGAATAAGAAGTGTAGAGGGGAGAAGATGAAAGGAGTGAAATGTGAAGAATGTGTTGAACTTATTTATAGAAGAAAATTGAGCCGTTTTCTGACCGTTTTTAGATGCGATTTCATGACCATTTTCTGACCGTTTTTTGGTGCGTTTTTATGATCGTTTTCTGACCGTTTTGTAAAACGTTAGTTTATGGTAAAATTTGCCTTTAAGTGTGACATCTAAAATATATATGTATATATGTATATATATTATTATTACTAATATTATTATATATGTTTCTACCTATATAATATAATATTGGAGATAACTAATATACTATTTAACAAGGCAGAAATTTTGGAGAATGTAGGAATTAACAAACGTCCCAGGTTCGAAAATAAAAATACAAACACATAAATAAAATATCCTACATAAATAATATACAAGAACGGTGAAAATAAACTATCTACTAAGAATCCTCAAGGGCTGTAGGAGAATCCTCAGGGGCTGCAAAAGAAGAACCAGGAGTCCTGCGACGGCGTGCAAGACGAGCTCCTGTGGAGGCTAACTGCTCCTGGATATCACCTAGAGTATCCATCACTTGAGCTTGAAACTGATGCTGGTTCGCCATGAGCATTCGCTGGAACTTGTTCTGGCAAGTAGTCATTTGGTCCTGAAATGCATTCATGGAAGCTCGCATTTCTTGCTGAAATTCGCTCATGCTATCTGTTAGCGAGTCGTGGCGAGTGGTCATATCCGTCCTTAACTCGCCCAAGGCATGTTTCATCGATACCTAGCGAGTGTACATGTCTCTCATGTCACTGTTCATAGCACGTAAGACATCCATAGGGTGGCTCATCTTACTCATAGCAGTCTCATCAAAGAAGGGTGGGTTAGATGGGCCTACGTTAGTGTGCTCAGCTGCCATTGGTGCTGTGGGTTCCTAAGGGGCCAGTATGCATTTCTTGAAAACAAGAATATTCTCATATAGAGGTATAGGGAGTAACGGGGTGGCAGACAGGAAACCCAAATTAACCATAACTTGCGTTACAAGAACGGCAAGAGGGGCTGACCGAGAAAGTGGCATTCGTAATAATATCAAAAAGAAAGGTAACTATGCAGAAGTTACCCTTGCGCTCTTGGAGGATCCAGAGAAGGTGGAGGAAAGTCTTGTTGATGTTCGAGGGCTTCGAGGTGCCAATGATGTTCTGTCCCAGCCATTGAGTCACAAATAGCTGGTTCCGTCGCACCGCGCGCTAATACGCGCATTTTCCATCTATGTTGTACTCGCCCTTGATTAGCGTGTCGAGCATTAGGTTGTAAGTCCACGGGTACACGGACTGCTGCTGAGTCAGCACATGGTCAACCAGAGGAATGCCCGTAATCTCGGAGATCAAAGTGGGTGTGACTTTGTGGCGCACATCGTCGACGATAACCCAAAAATGGTCGCCATTAAAGCTCCCATTGTCGTAAAATTTCTTCACCAAATCCTTAGAATATAACCCGCCATTATCATATAACAAATACTCCCATCCTCTAGAGTGTATTTCCATATCAAAGAATGGAGCAAAGATCCCATTTTCGAATAGAGCTCCAAAATATTTCTCCACCGAAATTCGCCTGCTTCCGGCCATTAGTGCTCGTAGAAAGAGGCTGGCTATTGATTTGAGCTGAGGGGGAGAAATGGGAGCTGCTGACGGAAGGGAATTGGATTCGGAGCTATAGGGTCGTGTGGCTTTGGTTTTAATGGGGCTGTCTTGCGCGTGTGAGATCAATCGGAGGGACAAGATCCGGATTTTGGGGAAGACGAAGGGTGTAAGGGTGACGCGTGTGGTGGGGTTTTGTCGAGTTTAAATGAACCGAGAATTCAAGATTTGGTTGGGCCCAAAAATTTTCCCAAGCCCAAATCAAGCCTAAAGCCCGATTTAAGGCTAAAAAAAAAAAAAGTCTAAACGCTCTCCCACGACTCGTTCGGACTCCAAATTGGATGAATGAGCTATCGAAATGATCGGCACGAAAAATGCTATCCAGTTATATGAGTCATTCTCAAGGTCACAAGAGTTTTTGAAAAAAAGGAGGGTGTTTTATTTATAAATAGAGTTTTTATTTATATACAAAGGAGATTTACGTGAAAAACACTGGATGTTCAGAAGAGTCACCATCTAAATTTATAGTCAACTATCATGTCAGCTCTGGAGTGAACCTAATCTAGCCAGACTATGGCTCTACCTTTATGTATTATGGGGTTAGGGGCAGGACGGTACCATCTTGGACCGTGCACGCTACGGTCCAATAATATTGCCCTTATTACATACGGCTATCCTTAAACCGCTCTAAAGGGAACTCAAAGTAACCAATTCTAGGGGTTGGTCTGGTGAAATCCATTGCCCGTTTGTGTTCCAAGTATGCAATATCCGAGGTTAAACACGAATCTTTATGTGCACAACTTAATGCACGGGGATTTTTTTTTATAAAAGGCAACAATATATACATATCTACAAGGTAAGTCTTTTAATGTCAGTTCCTCAAGACAAATCGAGTCTTTTAATGTCAGATTCTCAAGACGTTTTCCAACCCGTGGGAGAAACAGCGCGGCGACGAAGATTATCCTGCACAGCTGGTGTTAGACAAAAGTATACCTTAAACTGGCTAGTATCGAATAGGAAGTCAAGACCTGGATAGAAGGGTGTTTGACAATGCATACACCATCCCATCTTTCACGCACGTTGTTTAGGAGCAAAAGTACTACGACCATTCCCTATTCGTGATGAGTGAAACTTACACCAAATGATTAGCTGAAGTTCACGAGGCAGAGAGTAGAAAAGGGAAGAGAAGGAAGGAAGTGAAATTTTAGGTACCCATGGTTTACCGATAGACACATTTGCTCGTGTTACAGAAGACATTTATACTCAGTTCTGAAATAGAGTTTTCGTGGACTAAGGTTCCGGCGCTTGCAACCACACACTTCAAAGAACTTTTGTGATCATAAAATAGAAGATAGACCGGCTACCAAAATGGTGTACCCTCTATAGAAACAAAATTGAGTACACCAAACAAAACATCTAGTCTATGTGGATCGGATCCTAAAGAAGAGTTTGTTCAACATCTGGGGAGTGTAATTCGTGGTAATGTTTTAGGCGTTGTCCATTGACTTGAAATTTACTGTTATCTTGTGGATTAAGCAAAGAGATTGCCCCATAAAGGGTCACAGCTGACACAATGAAAGGACCAGACCATCGTGTTTTCAATTTACCAGGAAAAATGTGTAATCTGGAGTTGTACAGTAAATTTTTTTGGCCAATTTTAAAATCTTTACGCAAAATGTGCTTGTCGTGTACTCTTTTCATATTAGCTAGGATTTCGAGAGATCATAAGCATCACTCCGAATCTCCTCAAGCTCATTTAATTGCAGTTTTCGATTCTCACCTACCTCGTTGATATTGTAATTGATGCTTTTGATGACCTAAAGGGCACGATGCTCAAGTTCAACTAGCAGATGACAAATTTTTCCAAAAACAATGTGATAAGGAGACATCCTAATAGGTGTCTTAAATGCTGTTCGGTATGCCCACAAGACATCCAATAAGCAGAGAGACCAGTCTTTTCTTGATGGATTGGCAGTTTTCTCCAGAATGGACTTAATCTCTCTGTTGGAGACTTCCACTTGGCCACTCGTATGTGGGTGATATGGAGTAGCAACTTTGTGAGTAACTCCATATTTCTTCATTAAAAACCCAAAAATTTTATTACAAAAATGTATACATCCATCACTGATGATAGCTTTGGGGACACCAAAATGAGAGAAAATGTTTTCTTTTACAAATTTCACGACAGTCTTATGGTCATTTGAGCGACATGTGAGTGCCTCAATCTATTTGGACACATAGTCCACAGCGACTAGAATGTAGAGAAAACCTTGAGAAATAAGGAAGGGTCCCATAAAATCAATGCCCTAAACATAAAAAATTTCCATAATCAAGATAGGATTTAGGGGCATCATATTGCATTTTGTAATTCGACCTAGGTGCTGACAACGAATGCAGGCAATGCAATGTTCGTGTGCATCACGAAAAAGGGTATGCCAGTAAAAACCATATTGTAACACCTTGGCTGCAGTTTTCTTTCCACTAAAATGACCTCCGCAAGATTATTCATGGCAAAAGGATAGTACGTCGGTGTGCTCCCAGTCAGGAATGCAGCGATGAATGAGTTGGTCAGAACAATATTTAAAGAGGTAGGGGTCATCCCAGAAATAATATTTTACAGTGGATAAAAACTTTTTACGATCAGGACATGACCAAGAGGAAGAAACTTCCTCAGTAACTAGGTAGTTAACGATATCCGCGTACCATGGAGAGGAGAAAATTGAGTACAAATACTCGTCTGGGAAGGAATCATAGATGGCTTCAGAATCACTATCAATGTCACCAACCAGCCTTGATAAATGGTCGGCCACGATATTTTCGGTTCCTTTCTTGTCTTTGATTTCTAGGGTGAATTCTTGCAAGAGAAGGATCCAACGGAACAATCACTATTTTGTGTCCTTTTTCACGAGTAAGTACCGAAGTGCGGCATGGTCAGTATATACGATGGTGGATGATCCAACTAGGTAAGGGTGAAACTTATCCAAAGCATAAACAACAGTTAGGAACTCTTTCTCAGTTGTTGTGTAATTACGTTGAACATCATTAAGAGTTTTACTAGCATAGTAAATGACAATGGGTTTGTCATCACGTCGTTGGCCTAGTACAACGTCAATAGCAAAGTCGCTAGCGTCACACATCAGTTCGAATGGTTGAGACCAATCAGGGGGTTGAATGATAGGAGCGGTAGTTAGGGCAGTTTTTAGAGTTTCAAAAGCTTGTTTGCAATTGAAATTGAAGTCGAATACTGCATCCTTAAGCAGGAGATTGGTTAAGGGTCGAAAGCAACTTTAGAAAAATCCCAATGAATTGCCTCAGAAAACTTCGGTAGTGGCCTAAAAAAGACACAGATATCACGAACTGTACGTGGGAAAGGTAATGAAGCAATTTTAACAATTTTAGCTTTATCAACCTCTATCCCGTCTTTCGAAACAATATGACCTAGAACAAATCCTTTGGTAACCATGAAACGACACTTCTCCCAATTAAGTACCAGATTTTTCTCTTCGCAACGTGTTAACACTTTAGAAAGGCTGGATAGGCAGTCGTTAAAGGAATTTCCATAAATGGAAAAGTCGTCCATGAAGACTTCCATATAACGTTCCACCATATCACTGAAAATGTGAAGCATGCTGCGTTGGAAGGTGCCTGGGACATTACAAAGACCAAAAGGCATTCGTCATGTATGCAAAGGTTCCAAAGGGACATATGAAAGTTGTCTTTTCTTGATCGGCGGGATCGATGATAATTTGGAAGTAGCCGGAATAGCCATCAAGAAAACAGTAGTAAGCATGACCGGCTAAACGTTCTAGCATCTGATTAATGAATGAGAGAGGGAAGTGATATTTACGTGTTCTGGCATTAAGTTTGTGATAGTCAATGCAAATTCTCCATTTTAATGGAATGCGAGTGGAGATGCATTCACCGTTTTCATTTTGTACAACTTGAATGCCAGACTTTTTGGGAATAACGTGGACAGGACTAACCCAGTCACTATTAGATATAGGGTATATGATACCCGCATCAAGTAAACGTAACACTTCCTCCCTCACCACCTCTTTCATGGCGGGGTTAAGGCGACGTTACGGTTCTCGCGATGTCTTTGAGCCGTCATCCAGATGTATGCGATGCGTGCATACACTAGGTCTATTCCTTTGATATCATCTAAGGACCATCCGATAGCGGAGTAGTATTCACGAATGACACGAATCAAATGTGCTTCTTCGTCGGTAGTTAAGTGAGAAGAAATTATTATAGGGTGACTACCATTGGGATCGAGATGCACGTATTTCAAATCAGAGGGTAGAGGTTTTAAATCTGGAGTTGGAGGAGTGGGGATCAAGGATTCGTGAGGGGCCGTCTCTTCAATGGAAAAGAGTGAGTCCAGTTCTTTTGAATCAGATGGCAACGTAGTAGTAGGGTCAAATAGTGGTACTGACTCTAATAATGTGTGGACATCCTTAATGTACGAGTCATCGTCAAACTCAGGATTATCAAAAGAAAAAAATTGGTGTACCTCGTCTTTGGGAAAAGAGTTTGTGAAATAATCTTGTGCCAGACTATCAACCAAGCTAATCTCACCCTCCATTATAGGATCGGGAAATTGTTTCATTAATTTGAACACATTGACTTCGACAGAAAGGTTCCCGAAAGATAATGTCATTGAACCGTCCTGACAATTGATGAGAGTGTTAATAGTTGCAAGAAATGAACGTCCCAAAATAATAGGGATGGAGTCACAGACTACTTAGGTATCTAGAATGACAAAATCAACTGGGTAGTAAAAGTCTTGGACTTTGACTATGACATTTTCTACTATGCCCTTTGGGTACTTAATAGAGCGATCTGCGAGTTGTAGAGTCATATTGGTAGGTTTTAATTCATGAAGACCTAACTGCTTAAATAAATAGTAGGGAAGTAGGTTAACACTAGCTCCTAGGTCTAAAAGTGTGGTAGCGGTATACTTGTCGCCCAACGTGCATGGTACAGTTGGTCGAGTTGGGTATTTGTATTTAACCACACCATTGGTAGTAGTAATTGAGGGAAACTGCTCAGGGAGGAATGCTTGTTGAGGAATTTTCATACGTCGTTTGGTGATGCACATGTCTTTCAAAAACTTGGCATACTTGGGCAAATGCTTAAGCGCATCTAGAAAAGGTAGGTTTATGGTCAAATTTTTGAAGGTTTCACGAATCTCATCGAAATGTTCATCAGGTTTGTTCTTTGCCAAACGGGTAGGGAATGGAGCTTTTGGGCGGAATTGCACATAAGGATCAGTGGCGTCTTTCCCTAGGGATGTGGGTGTAGATTTGGAAGGAACAACTTCATCTGCTATAGGTTGCGAGGTAGGAGTTGGAAGGACGTCAGCCGTGGTTTCCGTCGATTCGACGTCTGGCATAAGTATGTGATTGTTGATGGTTCGGCTAGAATGAAGAGTGGTAATGGCATTTACCTCACCCTGGCTTGGATTACTAGATCCTGGTCCATTGTTGAGTTCAAATGCAGTGTTTGTAAGAGGTTTGGAACTGCTTGGCCAAGGAACACGCCCTTTTGACTTTTATCCTGTGCTAACAGCTGAAGAGATTGTTGGATAGATGCTAAGATTTGATTATGTTGATTCATGTAAGTTAGAAAAGTTTTAGCTGTTTTATCGGCAGCGGATTGTACCAGTGGAGCAGTAGGAACAAGTTCACAGTTATTGTTTACGGGTTGATTTTGGTAGCCATATTCTTGATTAGCGAGAACAAGGTTGCAGTTGTTTTGGTATCCTATATTTGCATTGTTGGGAAAATTACTTTGCCCTTGCTGGAATTTCGGAGGATTTCCTTGACGGTAGGAATTATAGTTTGTTGGTGGTTGTAATGGAGTGTTGTTGACACCTAGAGGAGCTTGTTGTTGGGCAGGGGGTGCCCAAGCCAAATTCGGATGTTGTCGCCAAGGTGCATTAGGGATGTTAAAAGCACAAGCCTCTTCAGAAGATTAGGGAGGGCACTCGTATACCAAAGGACAATAAGAATCGGCGTGCTCGGGACTTCAGCAAAGAGGACATGGGGAAGTGTTGGCAGCCATGACCAGTTTGGGTTTATGATCATTTACTTGAACCGAAAGAGCAACGACCTTTTTGTTTAGGGACTTGATCAGAGTTTTTAATTCCAGATCGGGTTTGACCTCGAACATAGACGTAACTTTGGTAGGAGTGTCTTTAGAAGATCTGGAAGAATCAGTGTTTCCCCAATGGGTGCTTCGTGAAGCCTGTTTCTCAAGGAAAGTGTATGCTTCAGTAGCGCCTTTGTCCATGAAACAACCGCCGTTCATAATATC
Source organism: Coptis chinensis (assembly GCF_015680905.1). NCBI lineage: Eukaryota > Viridiplantae > Streptophyta > Magnoliopsida > Ranunculales > Ranunculaceae > Coptis > Coptis chinensis. The sequence goes on from NC_141463.1 coordinate 59,275,382, forward strand.
TAATGTTTCCTTTTGATGGTCAGAGAGACCATTAAAGAATGAATGGACTAATACAGCGGTGTCGAGTTGATGATAGGGACATTCGAGAAGTAGATCAGTAAATCTACTCCATGCTTCCGAAAAGGATTCCTGGGGATGTTGGTGAAAGAATTGAATCTTCTGAAGCATTTATATAGTTTTCTTCTGAGTATAGAACTTTATCATGAATGCTTGTACGAGCTTGGCCTATGTGTTAAGGGATTGCAGCGCTTCACCTGCGAGCCAAGCTGAAGCTTTATCAGCTAAGGTGAAGGGAAACAACCTAAGCAAAACTTGTTCGTTAGTAATGGTCGGATGGTGGAAAGTGGTGACTACTTGCTGCATCCGACGAAGGTGATTGTACGGTTTTTCATGGTCTAGACAATGGTAAACAGGTAACAAACCGAAAATGTTTGGCGGAATGCGAAAATCACCTACAATCGCATCGAGTTTAATGCAGAAAGCAGGTCCTTTCTATAAGGCAGTATAGAAATCCGAAAGGGGTTTCTCGACTGTGAGATTTTCCTGGGCCATAATTAAGGGAGATAATGACAACGGAGATGTTTGACGAGGTTGGTTTACGGAGGAGGAACTATGTTTAGGAGATAGCATAATCAGTTGTTTATTGTATTTCCGACGACGATATGTAAGTTATAATTCCTTATTAGTACCAGACCGTAGTCTCATACAAATATAAGTTTTAATTCTAGTCTTATAAGGAACAAATTATGACAGGAGGCTTTAGAATTTTGGAAAGAGGGAGGTGAAGCACGTCTTCCTGAGCTGTTGCTAACTTGAGCAGGTAAGCTAGGATAATGTGTGAATATTCTAGCAGCCAAGTCACCTAAGAGAATTGAGGGAGGTTGTTCGTGTTAGCACGTTCCTTAATTAGGCAACCTCAATTTTTTAAGTTTCCTAGACACTGACGGAATAGGATGATGATTTATGATGGTGTATTATGCGGGTATTATTAAGATGATTATGATGAAATTATAGAATTATAGAATTTTTTATTTTTTTATTTTTGGTTCATGTAATTAATGTATTATGGAGACGTGATTAAGGAACATGCAATTAAAAACGATAGATGCCAAAATAGAAAACTAAACATACAATTAACACATGCTAGTTTTACACAGGAAGTCTACACATACAACTCTATATTACTTATACGTGAATATAAATATGTCCTACGCATGCAATAATCTATAGCTATCGATAAGTGCAACTATATGTGAGCTAGAGGAATGTCAAGAACGAACTCATGCAAATGAATATCGCGTACGTGAATTGATGTAACATACACATACAAAAATATTCTAAGCAGGTGGTTTGAAATTACGCATACATCCAAATATATTCGAATCATATTAATTGTATTAACGTGAATATGTAATGACGAACCACATTTGCATACAAGGAGTTCTCATGCTAACACACAAATATGCGGGGTAAAACAGGTTATACCAAACAACAAAATAATATCCTCGACAAAGTTTGAGGAGTTTAAGAATTCGAAACCTGGCGTCCCGCGATTCCTCGTACAACGATTGAATTAACTCCTGAGCTCGTGAACTTACTGGATGGTGGATAAACAGGACTAGAGAGTCCAAAATATTATTGAGAAAGAAAGTGGCCTGTACCTGAAAACCGGAGTGTTGATACTCCAGGTTAGTCTCGCGCGCTACTAATATAGTCTCGTTCGAGACTCTTTTGTCAGTTCAGTACTTCAAGTTCCTACGGAATACTTAGACTGTGCTAATAGAAATAAACAAGATCTGGTTCACAGGTATCTGTTAGTAGAAAAAAGTTGGGGCAAACTGGTATGTAACACGTTAGTATTGCAAAAGAAATGGAAATCAAAAAGATGAGGGGGAAAGGGGAGGGGGTTTATGTTCGATATATTCCAGTTATTACGTTAAATGTCCAGAGTCCTTCGGCGTGCAGCGGTGCCAGTTATAAATTTTGTCTTTTGTACCTTATGTTTTCAATTTTTTGTCTTTATGCCAATTTCAATTCAAACTTTGAACAGGTACATGTGTTCTCATATTGCAAGGTGGCACAAAATTGTGACCATCACTTGCCACCTGCCTATGCTGACTCGTCTTGCCTTTTGGGCCCACATAGTGGGTCCACTTAGTGTCTAGGGCGGTGCCGATTTTGGCGTTTTTACAACTTTCTATCTTTGCGTAGAGTTTGTCGCCCTGGTTGCTTTGGCAGTTCACTAGCCAACGTCGGCATCTAGATTTATAAGATGTGAGCTTCAAAAGTTTGCTGTTTCTTTACAGGTGGCCCCATTCTGCACTAGTTTTGTTCCTTTGGAAATTTCGGCTCTAGTCAGGCTTTGTTGGGCTTCACTGGGGCTGAGTGGGAAGACTTCAAATATTCTACTATTCCCGTACTTTGATGCACGTTTATCATTATATTCACGTTAACTGTGGAAACCTGCAAAAGTACGAAAATATAATTATTACATGATTATTAAACACATAATCGACTAAAATGCTATGTCTCTCGGGGTTTATTATTACAGTTTTTGGTGCTTATCATAGACCGAGTATAAAATGTCTATATGAAGTAAGCATGTTGTTGAGAGATCAGTTTTAAGATGGAAACCTAAGTATTAACCACTTGTTAGTTTGTGGGATTTACTCCCCGTTGACCTTCAAAGGAAGATTATTTCTATCGCTCGTGTAGGGTTCGGTAAATTCATTTGTGCGTAAGAGGAGAGTGTGTAAGCTAGGTTGGTGTAAGAATTGCCATTCTGAAACTTGTCTTGGGTTACAACCATTAAGAGAAAATTGTTGGTACAAGGTATACTTTTGTCAATCACCTGCTAAGAGAGATCGGAAGAATCCCTACAAAGTGAAACCTAGTGGGTGGGAATACTAGTCTTGAGGATCTGACTATAAAGGACTCAAAAGTCTTAAGAATCTGACTTTAAAAGACTCACATTACGTCTTGGGGATCTGACATACAAAAAATAAAAATAAAAAAAATAAAAAAAAATTTGTTTATATGGGTTTGGGCCGAATCAGTTCACATTTCGGCCTAACAACTCATTCTCTTCCCTACACCACCTCAAAACCCTCAACTGTGCATCTGGGACACACCAATTTTGCCTACCCCTTGCGTCCAGATGCAACCAAACTATTTTTTTTTTTTTTTTTTTTTTTTTGCATTTTGGCACCACCACTTCATCCCATTTTCATATATATCATTCACAACACAGCATAAGCTACCCACCATTGCCATTTTCCAAAGAAGCCATCAAATTTCACAACCCGCTAAAATCAAAATTTTGAACTTGACACATGCATCCGGGGCGATAGGATTGACCCGAGCTTTGAAGTCGAGCCAGCATCGACGCTCGACCGATGAACAATAATTACAGTTTTTCGTTTTGTTTGTCGTTGTTCATTTTCGTTTGATCATTATGGAAGCCTTAAAAGAGATACATCCGGAGTTTAAGTTTGGGAATTTTTTCGAGAAAGAGGGTCTCTCGACACACTTTGGAAATGCCATCTCAACGTTGAGTTGGGATGGGTTTTTGTATGACGAGAGCGACTCGTATGATGAGGGTCTAGTTAGACAGTTTTTTGGTGATGGAGACCATTTAATACTAGAGACGAGTGACTTTGTGTTAAAGTTTGAGACATACAAGTTTAAGTTGACGAGGGAGATGCTCCAGGAGTTCACCCAGATTCTGATGTACGAGGGGGATGAGACACATGTACTAGGAGCATTGAATGATTACCATGGACGTCTTGGCCCACATGCAGAGGTTAATCAATCAGGCCAGACGAAGACCACATCACTGCAGAAGAGCCAGCAGCTAGCATACAGATGGCTTTGTCACAACGTAGTAGGCACGGTGAGTGAGAACACTTTACACCAGCCCGGCCTACACTTATTTTGGATGTTGATGACTAGGGACATTAGGATCTGTATGTGTAGATTTATTCTTAGAAGGATGGGGAATATGAAGACAAAGAAGATAGAGCATTCTAAGATAGCACTCCTGGTCATAGCCACACAGCTCATGGAAGGCTTAGGATTTAGATCAGTTGCTCAGATGAGACTCGAGAGCTATGATCCTAAGAGTATTTTGGCTACGAGGACCATAGGAGTGGAGCTCCAAGTACTTAGATGTGCAGGGACAGCCGACGAACCCTGTAGCTGCACCACACCTTGCTGAGTATGATTTTGGAAACATAGCACCCTATCAAGTTTTAGATGATCAGAACATGAGGGCTGCTATGATACATATGTAGAGGGGGATGCAGGCGTTATTTGAACAACAGAGGACTACCACAGCAGAGACCAGCCATACACTTTCGGGATTGACAAGGTCAGTGGATACCCTGGCTAGTAGTGTTGACGAGATTAAAGGGCGGGTAGTCAGGCTGGAGAGTCGACCGAGAGGTGGACGAGCAAATAGAGGTTGTCGTAACGTCAGAGGCCGCCACGAGTAGTTTTGAGTACTATTTGCTCAGTAGGATTAGTTTCTTTAATAATCCTATATTTGTTTTATTTCTTGAACTAATTCTATTTGATTTTCTCTATTTTGTGAACTTAACCTTTATATGACAGAGATAGATCAAAATATTGATATTCGGCATCAATGGTAATATCCTACCTTTTTCTCATCCATTTCATTTACTTCTTTATACATTGAGGTCAATGCATGCATAAGTAACGGGAGGGTGTACTTGAGAAATGAATTTCAAAAATTAGTTTTCAAAAACAAAAATATTTTTGTTTCTATATCAGTAGCATGAGAAAAAAATGAATTTTAATGATGAGTCTGGGATATAGATTCTATATTGCTTAGTGTTGAGTTTGATAGATAGTTGATATTATTGATTTCATTACCGCTTAGACTATTTATTATGCTCGGACATAGTTCTTGTTGATATGATTCTTTATCAAGGTACCACCATAATACTTGGTCAGTTTTATGTACTTTTGCTAGAAGAGAGATTTAACCCCTAATAAACTGGAGGTAGATTTTTTAGACTTTGCCCGTGAGACTTGAGCTTTAAACCTTTCTTTGGAAAGTTCTTACGAAAAATCCGAGTCTTAGTGACTCAACATCTTTTAGTTATTTATGTTATTGTAATATAGTCTCATTAATTGTTGATTTAGTTAATCACGAAGTGACATCAACTGGGGAGATAGCCATTAGGTCTTACAGTCTATTCAAAACAGAGTATCATACTGATAATTCAAGTAATGAACCTATTCAGCCTTTATCCCACCTTGTAGAACCATCATGTTAAACCCTTTTGAGTATTATAATAAGCCATTTTCTTTCAAAACCCTTTATCTTTTACCCAACTCCAGACAGAGTACAACCCAAAATCTTTATCAGCCATACCCATATATTTCTAAGAATATGAGGGGAACAAGGAGGAAGAAAAAGCACAAAATGAAGATTACAAGGAAATATCAGAGAGATACAATGAAGACCATCATTCTGTTCAAAGTGAAAAAAGCTAGTGGAAAACAAGCATATCCAGTACTAATCAAGGATATACCACTAAGCTTAAAAAAAAAAAAAAAAAAAAAATGAACATAATGGATGGAAAAGCTAAGACAAAGGAATAATTTTCTCTGCAATACAGAATTTGAAGAAATCTTCCAAAGAAAGAAGCAAAACCCTTGGTGTTTTTCAGAAACAACCTTTGAATGCTTTCTACCTTTCCTTCATAAACTAATACCCAAGCCAAGTTACAACCCATGATTTATCACTACAGTATGGTACGAAGTCTAGAATAGGTGAGAGGATGCTAAAGTGAAGGACCCGACACTTCAAATGTGATTGACATTCTTTCCATGAGACTACTGTCATCTAGAAGTCCGTTTTTAAGGTTGTATGTGGGATGTTCGCATTCATTATTCTTTTCCCCACATACATGAGGTAAAATAGTAGACCATCTTCTGAGAGATTCTTTGCTGAGAGTATGACTGGTGAAGATTAAAAGTCGAGATTATCTGCCTATAGTAAACTAGGGATTCTGTTTCTTGGATAGGAAAGTATAGGAGATTGACTGAGTACACACATAAGCCTTGATTGAGAATTTTGTCAATTTTTACTATCTCCCATCATAATCTATGAGTCTTTGCAGCAATGTAGTTAGCAATGGAGACCGTCTATTGGAGTCAGCACTAAGTGGGTAAGGAATTTCTCTCTCTGAAAAACTCTATCATTCTTGAACATGCTATTGATTGATTTTGTGGGTATATCACCTGAAAACCCTCACGAGACTATAACTCGTCCTTTTTGGGGAACTTAAAGGTTTAAAGCCTTGTTGCATATGGTAAATGCAATCACGATGCCTGCGAAAGTGAGTTAGGATTCTATTTTTGTTATTAGGATGTGATTTTGATCACTTATCTCTTTTTATCTTATTTGCTAAGAGACTAGCAAAAGGCTAGTTGGGGGTTGTGATAAGTGCTCAAAAAGTGTATTTTAACCCTCGATTATACCTCTTGTTTAGCCATCTTAGTGGACTAATAGTGCTTGTAAGTTATGTTTTATGATTCTACAGGTGAAAAAGAGAGTTTTGTAGAATATTAGAGAGAAAGGGGTAAAATGGAGCAATTCAGAGCATTATGGATCACATGGGAAGCCCGTGGACAATCATGGAGAAGGCCAAGGAATTGAAGCTATGAAATATGCAACTTGGACCTATTTTAAAGCCTATTTGGAAGCCCAAGGCGAAAGGATTTGTTGCTTGGAACAAAGCCCACAAAAGAGAAAAGAAGGATGGAGCAAAAGAGAAAAGGATGAGTAAGATATCGTTCCACTTTTAAGTGTATGTTATGTGAAGGATAGGACTGGAAAGGGGGTTTGAGGGATTAAAAACTATGATTGTAGAAATTTTAGATTCTAATGCTAAACTAAACTAAACTAATTAAACTATTGAGAATTTATAGGAGAGAGAATTCAAAAGATTAGAATCCACCGTTACATTTGATATGTGATCTTCTGTTTCATGGTTGTTCTTACAAGTAGACTACAATTAGGCAATCGAGCGAGTGCCGATACCCTCTTGGACGAAACATCATTGACGAATAACTCTACTTAAGGTTGTTCCTATGTTTATACTATTAATATCTTCTTTCCTTTTATGTAAGCTCAGACAGCCATTCAATGTATTACCAAGAGCAACATCAAGGAGTACTTCTTAATAGGGCGGCCATTCAATGAATCACCACTTAAATCAAATACAAAAAATACTTCCCCTAGGCAGCCACTCCCTGAGCTACCCCTTCTAGGACAACACAAAGAATATTTCCCTAACTCTAAAGAACTACACTACTAGAAGAAAAGTACATAACACTAGCATGATATTAATATTGCAAAACCTAAACCCTATTCTATACTTCCATCCCCTGGTGTGGGCAATGGAACTAATAACTAAAAACATAAAGAACTAACCTGATTGGAGAATACCATTAACCAGAAGAATCATCAAATCCTAAGCACCGACTTCATCTCCTCCCTTGAAGGAGAAGATTAGCCTTCCATAAAGAAGGAAGAACACGAAGAACAAGAAGAAGAAGAGTTGAAGAACATAAGACTAGAAAGACTACTTTTCAAGACTTGACTAGTTAAAACTGAATCTTTTAGTATTAATCTATCTCTGCCTCAAGTTCTGGAGACAAGAATGTAAGTGAATTGGCAAGTTTCATGAGGGACTTAGGTCCTCTATTTATAGGGGTTACAATGAGTTCTAGAAGCGTCCCAAATCGTGGTTTGTTTCCTAATACAAATCAACTTCTTTGAGAGTCTAACTTCATTTCCAAAATTGTGAACGAAGTGGCTACAGTGTCGGTTTATGCGTTTGGACGCACGATCCTTGCGTCCTAGACGCGAGAGTCTATTTTTCTCTTTTGCTCCATCCTTCTTTCCTCTTTTGTGGGATTTGGTCCAAGCAACAAATCCTTTCACCTTGGGCTTCCAAATAGGTTTTAAAATAGGTCCAAGTCGCATATATTTCATAGTTTCAATTCCTTGGCCTTCTCCATGATTGTCTCCGGGCTTCCCATGTGATCCATAATGCTCCAAATTGCTCCGTTTTACCCCCTTTTCTCTAATATTCTACAAAACTCTCTTTTTCACATGTAGAATCATAAAACGTAACTTACAAGCACTATTAGTCCACTAAGATGGCTAAACAAGAGGTATAATTGAGGGTTAAAATGCACTTTTGAGCACTTATCAGGTCCCTAGCACCCCTCAGAGCTGGCCCTGGCTCTTAAGCTAATGATACTTAGGTAAGCTCATCTGGTTTAACCAGTTCTTTGTGTGAAATATCAAAATGAGATGCTCCGATACATTTACAAGATTGGGTGGCTTTGTATATATATGGTAGAAGTTGTGGAGTTGTTACCACTTACCACATACCTGAGTTCATTCCCAGGCAGCACCATTGCCTATTCACCTATTTATTTGAAGTGTTTTTCAAAAAAATAAATAAAAACCTGATGAAAAATTATATAGAGCGGAGAATTTTGAGCACTATTATACAAGTCATCAATGTTAGCGAGTTCGTTTGGAGATTAGTTTTCAATTTTGACAAAATAGAGATGTTATTGAAATAATAATTGATTGTATCCTCATATAAGAGTTCCTCCCCACGAAAAATTAGGTCAGTCTAACATCTCTGAACATGTCAAGCAATGTCGAAATGTTGTGATCTACTCACTTAATTGTAAAACTTAAATGAAAATACATCGAGCTGAAAGACGTGACTATATCAGCCTCAAGTGGACACTGACTGTTGTCACATGTAGTCAAGAGTTCTTCCCCTGGACCAATTAAGCAATTGGATTTTCAATTTGATTTATGTATATTTTTTCTTGATTCATCTGATCACAAGTCAAGTTGGTTTGGTATTATAACGATGCACTTGGAAAACCTCAGAAGAAGAAATTTATCGCACAAATGAAATCATATGTTCTTGATTATTTTACTGGATGTAACCATGTGAGATGATATAGTAACTTCTGTTTTTATATTTTTTTGCAATGTGGCAGATACCATGGATCAACCTTGATTGCAACAAGTTTTTCTGGGTAGGTTCAACATGAATGAAAATATATTTCATTTCAAATTATGTAAAATTCTTCACTGTTTACTTTTCTACTTAAGCAGTTAGATTTGAAGGATTTACTTCACAAATTGTCCTCTTTCAACGTCCTGTAAAGTTTAGCTTACTTGTGATATTTGATTCTAGAAACCATCATTTATAAAGCATTTATTTGCAGCCTTCCAGCTCTACACAAGAAATTTGATTTGCCAACACCAGTCGTGTTGCATACAGACTGTCCCCACTACTGGCATTTCCATTTACCAAGTTCTTATCCTACCAGTGTAATTCTTGAGGTTGTTGTTTCTCTTGCATTTTAAGTTTTACTTAACGAGGACTATGCTATGTACATGCTAGGCGAGACAAAGGAGGAATAATCCATAATATTAGCTAATAATTTGGAAAATCTTATCCTTAAAGAGGGACCAGAGACGGTAGGAAGTTTTGGTATTATCTCAAATCTTAGCTTTATGGACTATCTGCAAGTTCCATTGTATTTCTTATCCCATATTTATGACTATGTCAGATTGCAGCCTTCATCGCAGAGCCCGTCATGGGTGCTAGGGGATCCCCCACTAACTTATTTTGAGAAGGTGAGTTACCAACTTCTCCTTTTCCTTACTTTTTACCATATTCATTTGTAGGAATGTTAAACATGATTCTGTGATATTTTTTGTTGATAGAATAGGGGGTGCTGAAATGCTTGGGGTGTGGACACTTTTATTGAGTAGTAGAGATGTCAGAATTGTGTTTTAATAGTTTCTTTTTACTTATTAATCCATATTTTGTTTTTAGGTACAAGCCATCATAAAGAAATATGACATTCTCTTCATTGCAGATGAGGTATTCTATTGTTCCGTTTTTCAGAACTTCACTTTCAAGAGGGGTCTAAGTCTGTGTCTTATCTGTTGTTTTCTATCTTTATCAATTCTCTACTTACCTTCAAATTAGGTAATCTGCACATTTGGAAGGGTAGGAACAATGTTTGGGTGTGAGAAATACAATCTATTTCATTCACCTTTATGTGTTATATATGTATGATCAAAACTAGCCTTTCCACCGTTCCATTCACAAAATATGTATAGTTTTGATTAGAAATAACAAATGGTTGAAATATTAAATATCGTTATGAAGATATAGTGGAATTTTGAAAAAGTAGGAAATGGAAAGTTTTAGTTAAATAGCATGTGAATAACTAAGCATTTTGACTGTACAAAAATACAATGAAATTGGGCATGATGCTGTATCAGTTTACTACATGGATTTGTGTGAGATCATTTAAGGATAGTTTCGCCAAGCAACAACTATAATCAATTATGCCACCCTTTAGTTACCTACCTTCCCAAACTCCTTGCTATAAATGTTTTTTTTCATGCACTGATTAACTCACTTTATACTATAAAAAGTGGGTTGCGTTATTATTCGCTACAAAGACCTTAATTTCTTGAACACCATCGAGAACATTTAAAAAAAAATTCACTATTTTCTTAGTTAAGTGCATTGTGTATTCTTGAGTGATATCTAATTTCCTTATATAAATTAATATGGGTCAAAATCAGTTGGTCATGAGTCCAATAATTGCAATAGAGCAAGCTCTGCCATCCCTAAATGGTCTTATCTTTGTGCTCTTTGCACCCTCTCAATAGGAATAGGAAATTGGCTAACACTGTCTCCAAGCTTCTTACGGGTTATGTTTTGGATTATTTTTCTTTATTTCTAATGTGGTGTTTTCATTTGATAGAATTTTGTCAAGTCTAATATGATTAGGTTTTGGGGGTTTCTCATGTCCTTGAGTTGATATTTGTTCCTAAATGAAGCTTTCAATTAAGTTATAGGCTTATAGCTCTAGTTAGACACGTCCTAAACATTTCGAATGATTGCCTTAAGCACAAAGAATTGATCCTGTCTGGCTTAATGTGGTAGGAGGTGCCAAAAGAAGCAACAAGTATTTCCTTGACAGAAAAAACAAAGTTGAGTTGCTTGGTATTTTATTGTTTATTCTTTGATGCAAATCTTTTTCTTTAATTTGAGTTATAAATTTAAATCTTATGATGCTAAACATCTCTATTTACCATCCCTCCCTCTATGTACTTTTGCAGCTATAGGGATGGTATTTGAAATCGATTGTGTTAATTGGTGGATTTATGGTGTTCTGCTATTTAGAGGATATAAGGAAAGTGAAACAAGTTTATCAATGCCTTGGCTATGTTACGTATGTCAACTTGATAAGGCTTTCAAGTTTCAATAATGTAGTTTAGTAAACCATGTAGAAGTGAAAGGTTGAGCTGTTGTCAAAATAGACAACTCCTACTTTGTAACATTTATTATCCAGTATAAATATCATCTTAACCTTGAAAACTATTATGTTGGATCAATAGCTCTTGGACTGATCCAAGTGTTGTTTCTTAATTTCCTAATAAGAAAAAAAAAAACAACAAAAAGGACATATTCCTAACTAATTGTTTTTTATTTTTAGGTGGGACCTTCTTTCCCAGGAATGGATGCTGAGGATGCACATTACTTACTTGCTTTCAGGGCAGTGAGATGGTTTCAAGGTATGGATATATCTTATTAATGAATAATATTTGTCTAGAATCTTTGAGTCATGCTTAACAGTTCAGTTAAAAGTAACGTGCGAGATGGAAGACACTTGTATAATTTATGTTTGAAACAATTTATTAACTACATATATATTAATTTCCTAATATTAAGCTTAGTGATGTGTGTTTTAATGTTTTATGGTGTGTGAGTGTGTGTTGGCAGTGTATGACATTGTGTCTGACACATTTCCATATTGTGTATTGAATGACACTGAAAGACTTAGATAAGTGACTGACTTAAGTATTAATTGTTTTAGTTGCATATGTGAGAACAAGTCTATCATTTTCATGAGTGTTGCTATCCAAAGGTGTAAGCACTAGAAAGTTAAGGATTGTGCATGCTCAGTAAAGACTAAGCACTATTGTTTATGTGGCCAGGGTACAATTTGAACCTTGATAAATTTTAGCTATTATACTGTTGTAGAAATGAGAAACTTGCAAGAATCAAAAACATGTTTTAAGCATTCAAATGGTAAACTGTTTATTGTTGTGCAGATATGAAACAACTCTCATGAAGTCATATCCCACGCAGTCTTGGAAGAAGAAGCGCTTCTGTGAGCTTTCTGGATCAAAAATAAAAATAGCTCTCTTAAATGTCTGTCATCCCGTAAAGGAACTCATTCTTTTACCAATATCCTTATATTTTGCACCTTCCTCTAATCTCGCTCCTACTATTGTACCTTTTTCCCCTTTAGTAGGTCTCAAACTGGTTTATAAATGCACATGTGGAAATCAATGGTCGAGGAGATGTACAAAGAAGAATTTGGAAATATTGAGATGGATGGGAATCCATATAAAGTTTTTGCAGTAGTTTCCAGTTGCATTTGCATAACTTCCCATATCATTGTCTAAGGATATTTCCTGTTTAGCAATCAATTTGGAGTAACCTTCGGATGCATTATTGTAGGATTTAGACAACATTTAGCCTAAGACTTGGGCGTTAGATCGAGGCATCTAAATTTACTGAAGGTACTAGGCAGACCAACAATCACAAGTGTGCTAAATTGGCATTCTCAAGGCACGACCTTTGTTGGTTTCTTAGAGTGTTTGCAGTTGAATGTTGTGTAATTCATGCTCAATTCCTAATTGAAAGATTTTAGGGCTGTGGGTGATGCACTGATATGCTTGACTGTATATTGTTTGTGATGTATGTGATGTTCCACACGTATCAAAGCTACCCAATTATGAATCTAAGGAGTTAGTTTGTTAAAGATTTGTTGATGGTTACTATTGAAAGGCAATGGGTACCTTAAGCCATGTTCACATAAAGAATTCAATGTTGTAACATTCTTAGTTTTTTAATTCTGATTGTAAATGCAATGGGATTGCTCGCCTTAAAGAACCTCATTTTTGCATAAGGAAGTGCTGAGGATTATATATACTTAAAATAGTTATTTAACATGAAATTGAATAGTGTAAAAATAATGTTTAATGCACTTTTATAAAAGCAGAGTGGTGTAGCCATGGGTTAAATTCTAGTACTCAATATTAATGGTCTTTGATATAAATAAGTACATCATCATTCCTAGAATAAAAGATAACTGCATAAGCATGTATCTGTAGGAGTGTGACAGTAAATGCAATATATAGCCAATATAGTCAACAAAACGTGCTACTGCTTCCATCTTCCACGTGGAACCAAAGCAGTTATGGCCGTATGGGCTAAGATATGTAAAATAATGTAAGTAAAAAGCATAATACTTCTTTCTCATGTCGCTTCCATCTTCCCCGTGGAACCAAAGTATAGTTAGCATTTGTTGCTGCATCTACCATTGTCTTTTCATATTGTATCAATGGTTATTTGATTTTTTTCTAAAGTAAATCCCTAGCACAGGCCATATGATATCAAGATTAGATAGCAGGTGACCCTCACTTGATTCAGTACATTGACAATAAATATAATCACCCATAAATCTACTACTTAATTAAACACCACATGCAAATAGACATACATGATAAACGATTTCCTATTTGAAAGCAATTTAAATTATCTTTACTACACCTACTTGTTTGCTACTCTTCCTCTATCAAAATTGGGGATGGGAGCCTAATGGTTGCACACTTCCTAGGTTGGTAACAAATTCTCAGCATTACATATAAAATTTAACTTTTTCTTGAATTTCTATCAAAGTCCATGTTGATATCGTTTTACAGAATAGGCTAAAGAACAATATAAAAGTGTGAATATGGTGCTACAGAGATCGATCACAAATTAAATGGGGAAAAAAATGCCATTCATGATGCCGCCATGGCAAAATACTGAGTAAATCCCTATTAAAGCCAACCAAAGTTCAAGCAAAGACTACCACACTCCTTACTAATGTACTAGAATTGAAAAAAAAATAAAATAAAAAATAAAAAAAGGCTTGTAGAGCTTGTAGAGCATTATTTCATTTCTTTCAGTTTTGACACTATTGGTTTCTTGGCCCAACAGTCTGTTGAGCTCCTTAAGAGATTGCAGAAAGTTATGGACTGCAATGTAATGACAGCTGGTTCCAATAAGTTTGTATTTAGGAGAATAGGATTTGCCATTCAGAAAGGACTTGCGGCACAGCTTGTTGCACGCTTGTCTTAATTATTTGTAAAACTCGTTATCTTTATCAATAAAATTTCCACTTAAAAAAAAAAAAAAAAAAAAAAAAAAAAAAAAAAAATATATATATATATATATATATATTTCCTATGAATATTATGCCCTATTCAGGTCAAGCTCCTAATGAATACTATTTCAAGCATTAATAAATATGATAAAAATAGAGTCGTAGATGTACCAATATCAAACTTCTTGCTGTCAATGTCAACACTAATGATACGTGACACACCAGCTGCTTTTGCATATTCTGCAATCTATTGAATTACAACCAAACAAAGAAATAAAAAATAAATAGCACTAATTGTAGCATGTGCAATATTTAGAAAACGACTAAAAGAAGAGACAAACTCAATCTTTAAAAAAATAAATAAAGAACTTACTAGTTGATCAGATCATACAACACTCAAAGATCTCACACCATAATTTGAAAACGGTCTGACTGCAACCTGATTATCCTGACGCACCATAACCTCACCAATTCCAGATGCTGAGGCTATGTGAATTGAGACTAAGCTTCATCACTTTGTTATTAGAGCATGTTTTGAGAAATACTCGAAATGGAACAAAGAAATTCTACAGAAGACAGAAACCAAAGAATGTAACATCCATACACATATATGATTCTTCATATCGAAGGGAGGATGAAAGAATATCTACATACAGGGAGATGTATAATGACATGCGTTTAAAAATTTTCATTTAGTGCATACGTAGAGTTGCAAACATTGAATGCTTTTGAATTAACACTCTTACAGAATCAATTATAGAAGAACAGAAACTTAAGAGTCAAATCGACGATGTAATCCCCCCATCCGAGTAGAAAACATATCCTTACCGATATTCAATTGCACACCCTGCTACCCACTCTAGCAGTTAACAACATAACCACACACATCACAAAATGTGACATAAAAAGATGGAGGGACCAGAACTATATATATTACTCGGACAACTTCTGTCAGGTTCAAGTAATATCATTAGAAACACATAACACGGAGTATAAGCATATGGGGAAAACAATTGGGGTGGGGGGTGGGGTGGTTAAGATACCTGATAAGCATGCCGATGAAGACATTTAGCTGTTACATACATGGGTTAACCTGGATTTACGTCCTTCTGTAGTTCAATATTGTAGAAGTTTAGACTGATTCTGAATACTATATTTTAAGAAATTATAGTTTAATGTATACGTAATCCAGGTTAACCAATGGCAAAGAAAGGACGTATATACTTGGAGGAGTCGCACAAAACTAAATCATTAGTATTTGTGCGTATGGATGGAAAAGATCATGATTTAATGTAGATATGAGCTAGAGAGACAAAAGGGTGGTGACAGTATGATACCATATACACAATAACACGATTAGAATGCCAACTATAATAGAATCAATACCAACTAACGGTTAAAATAAAAATCAAGCTTTATGTAAATAAATTTAACATTCTTGCAGGCTTACAAGGTGAAATAGGGATTCTCCGCCCCATACAATCCAGAGGGCAACAGACAGGTTGAGGCAACCAATAAGACCATAATGGATAACCTCAAGAGGAAGCTGGAGGATAGGAAAAGGGCATGGGCAGATAAGTTAAATCATGTTCTGTGGGCTTATCGCACCACACCGCAGGCATCCACTGGGGAAACCCCTTTCTCGTTAGCATATAGTGTGGAGGTTGTGGTCCTCTCAGAGATGGTGGCATCCACAACCAGGACTAGGGTTGTGAAAGATGGATCTAACTGGGGCATACTGTCAAAATACTTCAAACCTGACAGAAGAGAGGAGGGACACATCATGAATCAGACTGGAGGAATACCATAGGAGTTTATAGAGACAATATAACAAGAAAGTGAGGCTGCGAAAGTTCTAGGTAGGAGATTCAATACTCCGCAGGGTGACCCCTAACACAAGGAGAGAGAGCGATGGAAAGTTCAAACTAAACTGGGAAGGGCCATACACTATGGTAGAAAGGGGAGGGGCTGGCACCTACAAGCTTTAGACGACCGAAGGGAAATTGATAGAGAGGCCATGGAATGTGAAACTATTGAAAAGGTTTTACACTTAAATGTAACACAAGTCTAGTGTGTGAGACTAGAGCTGTTTGCAACATAAATAATATAATGGCACTTTTGAGATGCTGCACCATGCATAGTCGTCGCTAGAGAAAATACAACAGGTGAGGGACCTCAAGAGCTCAAATATAACTTGGGGGCAAGCTGAGTTTCCCTGAACTTACAAAGTGTAGTCTTGGAAGAGGGAGGTGTTGGGATTACTTTAATCCTACATTTTTAACATGCTAATCTATTATTGATCAAAAAGGAATTAAAAGAAAAATACCTTCAAAGCCGGAATTAGAGATTGACAATAAATAAAAACTTTTCAAAACTGAATCCAAAAAAACTTCGTCTTCAGCCTTCTAGTAGTATTCACCACACAACACACCACAAAACACTTTTGCTTTTCTCTTACTTTTAGTTGTACTTTTCTTGGAAAGACTAATGGTCCCTTTCACCAAAAAATCATTCTCTTATATAGAGAAACTTTGAGAATACCTAAGTGTGTGTGCAGTAGGATCCACTTAGGATTCCAAGTCTTATCTTAAGAGGACAAGTCCTTGTTATACAAGTACTTGTACTTGATATACTAAAACACTTTTAATATATATCTCTTTAATATGGAAAGTGCCCATTAACAAATCCATATTTACAATAAGGCCCCTGGAACTTTCAAGAAAGTCTTTTCCTACCATTAATTATATCTAAGTCCCTCCACCTCACTTGTATTCACAATTAGACCATTAGGAATATGTTCTTCACTGTCACACCCATGTCTAATTGACCCAATGTGACATTAAACATCAATTGAGCATTAAGAAACTATTTCTTATACCGGCCGGGTTTGAGCTCAATTAGTTATGTCACAATTTTCTAATACATATATAACTCCATAGAGTGGTGGATCTTTTATTAGAATTCGTGATCCAAGATGTCCTACATTCATTACCTAAAACATCAAGTCTAGTCTATGAATAGATATTACTTTTTAACGTCTCAAAGTAATAAATTTGAGACACAATGAATTTTCACAATTCCTTAAGTCTAGGGATTAATTGGTATAGTGAGATTTGCACACTAACCTTAACAATGAATTTATAGTGTGTTCTCACTTTAATCCCTTCAGTGTCAGTCATGTGACTACACCAATATACAAACTTAAAGTCATACTCAAATGATTGAGATATCATCATCCTATCATATAGCAGTTATGTATATTACAGTCTTATAAGTGAAGCATCCGACTTTATCCCTAACTATGAGCATTCTAGGTAAATAGGTACAATAAAATCTCCCGCACATGACTCTTCATATGTTTCATTGTTCTAATTCTATTACCTATGGAACTTATGGTTTCATCATATGATATTAGTTCACCCATATGTATAATAATAAGATTTGTGTATTTAATCATCATGTATAAATAATAAATGTTCATTGGCTTTGTAAAGGCCAAATATCCCAACAGAAGGGGTAGAGCCCTCCGTGAGCCAAGCTATGGGGCATAAAGAGATGTCCTAGACACTGTGAATGCGACTTAGAGACAGAGAGAGATACAAGACAAGGATATATGAGCAAATCTTTTACAAAACTACGAGCAAAAGGTCAAGAGCATGTAACAGGAAAATTTTCAAGTAAAATACATTAAAGATAATGATAAGGAAAACACATAAAGCAAACTAAAACCACATAGAAAGCTCTGCCAGACTCACTTGGAAACACAGTGCGAGATAAAGAAACGTGAGTTCTAAGTTCTAACAACAACAAAATGAACTACATCAAAGAAGACAAGTGACAAAATCAATCTCGAATGACTTGAATGCCGTGGACATCTCCAGGCTCCAAAACTGCTAAGTTTTTGTTCGCTGGAGCTTCAACAGATGTCGAGGGAGGTGCCGCTGTAGTTAGTTCTTTTGGAACAGGAGCAACAACACCAGAGACCGTGGCATCATGATCGAACAAGGGCTATAGGCTTTTCAGGAAGAAGATGACCCTCTTTAATCAGACAAGTGTATTCTTCCTTGACTTTCTTAGCCACCCTCTTATTAGCCTGTGTCTTGGAGCACAACTGAATCTTGTCCACATCCTCTTTGCAGTGCTGGAGTAGGGCTTCAGTACTCTCCTTGTGTTGTTGGACGAGAGCATCGATATTTCCCTTGTGTTGATGAAGGAGAACTTCACGCTGATTACTCAAGCGGTTATTTACTCCATCCATATATTGTTGATGGACAACTTCAACATTTTTTGAGCTCATCTTGGGCCTTGAGTTTAGCCATGTCCGCAGACTCCAATTCCTTCTGAAGAAGCACGCAAGCAGCCCGCAATCATTCTGGTCCGACGACCTCCTTCTCCAACACCTCCACCTTGGTCAAAGCCCCAAAGAGACTGTGGATCATGTAAGAAACATCCAGAATCACCTAGAGACAGAAAGAGGGTTAAGATAAAGGGGAGTATGAAAAGAATGCAAAAACAAAAACAAATACATTTACCTTTTCCCAATTAGTGTACAAGGAAGTTCTATAATGTTCAAACGATACTCCTTCCGCATAAGCAATATCTCTGGGAAGGTGAGAGTCATAGAATAGAGTTAAGGCCACGACAGGATTCTCCATAGCCAAATCTGTAATGTTGACTTCTCGATTGTGAACCTTGAAAGTAGGGCAGAAGGTTTCTAGAGAAGATACCACGGACCCTTTCGTCAATGAAGAAGGAAGTTATTTGCCATGGACGACGAGTATGAGGTGACAAAGCAACGATATCCACAATAAAAGTAGTAGGGCCCAGTTCCTCAGACATGTACAGAAGTCCGACTTCATTTTCTTATATGTTTGCCACAGTAGTAGAAGGGACTTCCATCACATCGTCGTCATCATCTGAGTCACTATCAAACAACTTCATATTGGAGACGTCCATGTCTTGGATTGCGGAGTCCGCAGAGTGAGTATTAGGAGAAATATATTGGTCTTCCTGAAAAAATGTAAAATGATAGTTTTACCTACGCATAAGCAATGAGACTCAAACGCAAGTAAAACTAAAACTTATTTATGCTTAATTATCAAAGTTTTCTACACTCTGGATGCTATTGCAATAAGTGGAGTAGAGAATTCGTTCCACTCCTAGTTCTTTAGAATTCAATGTTAACTACAATTATCAGTCTTATATTAAAGTCAATGAGAGTACGGATTATCTAATTATGCTAACAACGATGGGAAATAACGTAATCGAAATATTCTAAATAATAAGATGGCAATTAAAATACTAAGGTTCGAATCTAGATAAAGAATTAGGGAAATTTGATTCCACCTTAACTCGACTTAATTTACTAACGAAGAATTGTCGTAATCCGAATTGTAATGCTTCCGCATAACAATTGGGTGTTTCTAATCCCTAATTGTTCATGATAATCTCTACCAACTAACGACTAGCATGTGAAGCAATCAAACCCATTCTCATGGTGAAATAATTACTTTCTAGAATGGAATAGAATATTACGAACTACTCTACACTAATCGAAATCAAGTTTCATCAAGGCTTCCTCAAACCCCCTCTAATGGAGGTTTTAGCCTTGAATCAATATACTATCATTTCTTAAACAAGAACAAATATAACAACTCATTATTGAATAAATGATTAAACTTTATAATCTAATTTAACAATAGTCTAATGGGGTGTTTGGATCCTATTTATTTATTGCCAAAAAGTGTTTATTAGTGAAAAAATATTTTTTGAAAAAATAAATGTGTTTGGTCTCTATTTAAAAAAAAATAGTTTTTCATCCAAAAAACACTTTTTGGTCCCAAAAATTTGTTTTATGATAATTAGGTAAAACTTGTTTTTCAAGTTAAAAAACTATTTTTCTTTGAAGGAAACATTTTGGGTGCTCAAGGTAAATGAACTCTCCGGATGTTTTAGACTTTAGTGATTTATGCCACGATATGCCAAAATATATCGAGAAACATAGTGTGAAATCTTATTTGATAAAATAGCTTTTAAGAAAAATCACAACCAAACATGTTTATTGAAAAACTGTTTTTAGAATAAATATTTTTTCAAAAAAATATTTTTAAGAAAAAATAATTTTTTGAAAAAATGAGAACCAAACACCCACTAAGATTCAAAATGGATTAAACTGAATTTAAAACTAATTTAGAACTAAGATTATGAATACTAATTATAAAATTAAAAAAAACTAATTATGAATTAAAGACAACTAAATCTAAATAAGAATTGAATCAATAAACTAAATTGAAATGAAAAACTAATACTTTATTATAAGACTAAATCTGATTCTAAATAATAATCTACTTTGTTCTAAAACTAATTAATTGAATGTAAAAACTAGATCTAAAAACAAGTTCTTGGATAATCGCTAACTTAAAAAAACTAGATGCTTAAGAGCTAAGTCTTGTATCTTCAAATGGAGGAGACAAGATCCACTTTTTCGTGCATGGGTTGAGGAGCCATATTTTGGGTCGAAAAATCGAGCCCACAACCCAATTTCTTCAGTCCACAGAGGCTTTTTCAGCTAGATTTGACTTCAACAGCCTTTTCGTCCACTTTTGCTCCTTTGATTGGGAAAAGGCTTAGACCATCAGAAATATCTTTCCGATCCGGTCGTTTTAACATAAGGTAGGCCCAATTCCGAGGTCTGAGTCCAAAGATACGATCTTCGGAAGTTCTGCTGACTTTTGTGCGCTGTTTCTGCCCGTGTTGACTTTGACATTTTAGCTTTGACTGGGCTTTAAATGGGCTTTTTCTCCTTAGATTTTGGCCTTTAATCATAGAACTTCTTAACAACCAACCCTTGCTCTATTATCTCGCAAAAGGGGCGCATTTATGCACATATCCGACTCCAATGCCTGAAATACATAAGAACACGATAAAAAGCACTAACTCTTACTTATTAATCACATAATTGGTCAAAAGTGATCTTTTTAAAGGGGTTAAAACTATAGTTTTGGGCTCTTATCAAACTACCCCCAAACAGCATTTTGCTTGTCCTCAAGCAAATATGAGAAATTAGAATAAGTGACCAAAAATAGAGTTCTAACTAATCTCGTTTCGCCGAGTGCGATTGCATTGACCATATGCAACAAGGCCTTAAACCACTAGGAATTCCCTAGTGGACGAGTTATAGCATCGTGAGAGTTTTCCAGTGAAGGTACTTACAAACTTCATCTATACTACAACGACTAAGAAATAAAACTATTGTTTCCTTATTTATTGTCTCAATTATCTATACATCTCACTAGCAATGAATATAGAATAATCAAGTCGAAACCTAAGCTAATATATGCATAATAATCTATCATCTATGAATAAACATATATACAATGAGTAATACTATGTAATGCACTAACAAGTCCATTCCTGAAACTTTGGAATAGCGTCATTAAGTAGGTCCTCACATAAATGTCAAGACAAAAACACTCTGATTTTTCCGCTCAAGTTTCGCTACTCCAGTGTGCAGTGGGAACACTTTACCTTACAATCTCAATGACACACAAGGAAGCCGAAGTCGATCAAACACATTTGCCACTTACTATCACACTAACATATATCCTAATTGAGATAGAGGTCTTATTTAGGTGTTGCGGGGATTAGGTGATGGTTTAAGAATGAAGGAAATGGACATTCAAAACGGACAAGTCTGAGATAATAGAGTCTTCATATTATGTAACTAGAGAAAACCTTGTTCTTTACTTTTACTTCTACACTTTGTTTCCATCCTTAGTCATTTTTCTTTCTCTTTCTTTGGCTTTTGACTCCCTTGATTCTATTTTTGGAGTTCTATCTCTTTATTTATTTGTTTATTTATTTATTTATTTGTTTATTTTTTATTTGGATGGAAACTTTCTTTTCTTATTTGAAGCGACTAACAAATTCTTGATTTCAAAGGTCTTTTTCTTTTTTATTCTTCATTTATATTCTCAGACTCATTCAAAGAATGGGTAGGCTGATTTTTATTTTTATTTTGTTTTGTAAAAGGTTAAAGGATTTGCGGTTCATGAAAGGCTCAAGAAAGGCTCAGAGGGGGGACTAGCGGAAAATAATTCATAGGTTTGAATTTCTGGCTATATCGATCCAAAGAGGGCCTAAATTCTTGCTTAGGATATGGTATAGTGATCAAGCAAGTGGATGTGTGATTTCTCTATCTGGATTTTACTTCTCCCTTGTGTCATTTCTCAATTGTTTCACTCATATAAGGCTTTAGGCTATATTCTCTCAAGATTTGTAGAATAAGTACTCTAGCTTAGATTTCATAAACTTACTGCCAAACAATTATAGATACTCATGTAATATATTTATAGAAAGATGTAAAGATTATTACCTACATATTAACCTAAGTTTCTAAAAACTATTATAATGCAAAAGCTAGCGTGAGACTTCTAGATTATTAAAATCATAGAGAAAGGAAACAATACCAATATTCCTAAGTGTATAACATAAACTTTTTATTTATATTTTTTTTTTGAATTTTTGAAATTTTTAATAGAAAACAAGTGCATATTCTACATATCTATATCCTAACAAATGCCTTAAATTACGTGTGTTTCTATGCCACCCCAAACTTGAAGCATGCTTTGTCGTCAAAGTATTGAAATAAAAAGGGTAGAAAAAAATACCACGGAAACGCGTGAAATTTGGAACATCTGCAAAATAATATTAAAACATACTTATATAGATAAAGAAAAATAGATGCAACTCTATATGAGTTCCACCCGTTATGGGGATAACAAGAATCAAATTGCTTGGGACATAAGCATACACGAACCGAAACTAAAAACTTACCTTATCTCCATCATTTAAGCGTCATCCTCCTCCTCATCCCATTCATAGGACCAAGGCTCTTTTGTGTCCTGCCACGCTATGATAACTTGCCATGCCCTTTTCCGTGTGTCGTCCACCTGTGCTAACCTATCTAGTGTTACTCGGTTTGATGGGGTGTAAGGAGCAACCAAATGAGGTTGCGCCTGCCATCCCAACCAAGTCATAACGCAAAATGTTCAACCCTAACCCAATCTGTGAACTGGGTACAAAATATAAGTAAATAACTGCGCATGTGATAAGTGCTCAAAAGTAATGATTTATAACCCCAATTATGTGTATGTTAGTCTCCATTTTATATTTAAATATTCTAATATGATGCAATTTGAGTTTTTGTAGGTCAAATAACCTAAATATGAAATATGGAGGGAAAAGAAGTCAAACAAGACAAAAAGGAGTCACTGGGAATTACAGCTAAAGGCATAGGGCAAAAATGTCATATTTGTCTCCATAAGTGCCAAGCCTAATGGGACTCTAAAAGAGGATAATAATTAAATTAGAAGAGCCTTAAATCTGATCTCAAAGCCTTAATTTCGACTTTAGAGGAAGAGAAGATCAATATGGAAAAGAAGTCAGAGTTTCACAAGAATTAGGAAACCGAAGTCGCCGTAAGTCGGCTTGGGAAATAACTGCCAGGCAAAGTGGGTGATAAACGATAAACGTCTAATTTACCTACGAAATGAACGATAAAACTCAAAACGTAAGTAAACTAAAACTATTTACGATGCTAGATTGCTTATCAAAGTTTTCTACTCTCAATCCTATGAGATACAGTGGAGTAGATGATTCGTTCCACTCCTAGTCCTTCCGCATGTTGTGTTCTCTACGTATAAGTAATCTACTCTAAGTCTAATAAGAGATTTACGAAATGGCAACTAGACTACGATGCAACTACCCACGAGATGCAACTAGTCGACTATTAGAACAACTATAGGAATGCTACGTCGATTCTATGATAAGGAGTTAGAGGGGGGATTGATTCCACCTTAACTCGACTTAATCCTACTAACGACGAATCGTCGTAATCCGAATTGAACTGCTTCACAGAACAATCTGGTTACTCCTAATCCCTAATTACACATGGCGTTTCTACCAATTCATAACTAACATGTGAACGATTACACCCATTCTCATGGTGAACTAATCGTTTCTAGAGTGGAAGGGAAATTATGACGACTCTACGATAATCGGAATCAAGCTTTCATCAAGGCTTCTCAACCCCCTCTAATGGAGGTTTAGCCGAGAATCATGACGCAATCATTTCCGACTAAATTATAACTAAACATAATATAAAGAATTGAATTTTACTAATCTAAATTAAACAATAATTAAATTCTAATTAATAACTAAGAATTGAATAACAAGTAATAAATGAAATTAGATCTAACAATTGTAAATGACAAGAATCGAAATTGACAAATAGCTATTTTATTTATCAAACTAATTAAGAACAATGATTCTAAGAGTTTAATCTAAAACAAGAATTGAATATAAACTAAACTAAATTTAATTAAATAAAAACTAGATCTAGAATTATCTATTGTTTTAGGTCTAACTAGCTACCATTAACAAAGAGTCAAGCTCTTGTTTTTATACTTTCAGATCCAAAAATCGTGCATGGGCTTGGAGCCATGTTTTGGGCGAAGAATCGGACCCCAAAACCCATTCTTCAAATCAAAAGGCCTCTTCAGCTGTAGTTGGCTTCAACAGACTTTTTGTCCATTTTTGCTCCTCTGATTGGGTCAAGGCTTAGACCATTGGAAATCTCTTTCTGAGCCGGTCGTTTTGACATAAGGTAGGCCCCATTCCGAGGTCTGAGTACAAAGATACGACGCCCGAAGTTTCACTGACTT
Organism: Coptis chinensis; assembly: GCF_015680905.1. NCBI lineage: Eukaryota > Viridiplantae > Streptophyta > Magnoliopsida > Ranunculales > Ranunculaceae > Coptis > Coptis chinensis. The sequence continues at coordinate 59,300,425 of NC_141463.1, forward strand.
TGTGTCTTTGTTTACCAGCGTCGACTTTTCAGCTTTTGACCGGGCTTTAGAAAGGCTTTGTCTTCTTGAATCTTGTCCTTTAATCATGGAACTCCTTGGTAACCGACCTTTGCTCCTTTATCTCGCTAAAGTGGCACATTTCTGCACATAATGGGCTTTGAAGCCTAAAATGCATAAAAACACGTAATCAGTGGTAACTCTTAATTATTACTCACATAATTGGTCTAAAAGTATGACTGTTACAGGGTTAAAACTACAGTTTTGGGCTCTTATCAAACCACCCCCAAACAACACTTTGCTTGTCCTCAAGAAAGATGAGAAATTAGAATAAGTGACCAAAAATGGAGTTCTATCTACTCTCGTTTCGCTGAGTGCGATTGCATTGACCATATGCAACAAGGCCTTAAACCACTAGGAATTCCCTAGTGGACGAGTTATAGCCTCGTGAGAGTTTTCCAGTGAAGGTACTCACAAACTTCATCTATACTACAACGACTAAGAAATAAAACTATTGTTTCCTTATTCATGCTCTAAATTAACTATACCTCTCACTAGCAATGCATATAGAGTAATCAAGTCGAAACCTAAGCTAATATAAGCATCATAATCAATCATCTACAATAAACATATATACAATGAGTAATACTATGAAATGTCTAGCGGTTAGTTTAAACTTCGAATAGCATCCTTAAGTAGGTTCTCACAATAATAGTCAAGATCTGACAACACTGATTTTTCCACTCAAGTTTTCATTACTCCAGGTTAATGCGGTGGGCACACTTTACCTTACAATCTCAATGACAACAAGGAAGCCGGAGTCGATCAAACACATCTGCCACTTACTATCACACTAGCCTATTCCTAATTGAGCTAGAGGTCTTTATTAGGTGTTGCGGGGATTAGGAGATGGTTTAAGGAGGAAGGAAATGGATATTCAAAAAGGACAAGTCTGAGATAATAGAGTCTTCCTATTATGTAACTAGAGAAAACCTTGCTATTTACTTTTGCTTCTACACTTTCTCTTCTTCTTTCTTCCTTATTCTATTCTCAGACTTATTCTAGATTGGGTAGGTTGAATTTTTTATTTTGTTTTGTTTTTGTAATAGGGTAAAGGAATTGTGGTTTATGGAAGGCTAAAGAAGGGCTCAGAGGGGTGACTAGCGGAATATAATTCATAGGTATGAATTTCTAGCTATATCGATCCAAAGAGGGCCTAAATTCTCGCTTAGGATATGGTTTAGTGATCAAGCAAGTGGACGTGTGATATCTCTATCCGGATTTTACTTCTCCCTTGTGTCATTTCTCAAATGTTTCGCTCATATAAGGCTTTAGGCTATATTCTCACAGGATTTGTAGAATAAGTACTCTAGCCTAGATTTCAGAAACTCACTGCTAACAATCATAGATGCTCATGTAATATATTTATAGATAGATGTAAAGATTATAACCTACATATTAACCTAAGTTTCTAAAAATTATTCTAATGCAAAAGCTACGTGAGACTTCTAGATTATTAAGAGCATAGAGAAAGAAAACAATACCAATATTCCTAAGTGTAGAACATAACTTATTTATTTATATTTTTGAATTTTTTTAAATTTTAACTAGAAAACAAATGCATATTATACCTATCTATATCCTAACAGATGCCTTAATTACACGTGTTTCTATGCCCCCAAACAAGAAGCATGCTTTGTCCTCAAAGCATTTTAAATAAAGAGGGTTGGAAAAATACCATTGAATCAGCGTGAAATTCGGGAACATCCGCAAAACAAGGTTAGAACATACTAATATAGGAAATAAAAACCCACGCAACTCTATAACGAAGTTCTACCCATTATAGGGTTAAAAGAATGAAATTGCTTGGGACATAAGCGCACACTAACTAGAATTAAAACTTACCTTATCTCCCCTTTTTACATCATTTTCCTCATCCTCTTCTTCTATAAAGAAGTGAGGTTCCTTCAAGTCTGCCATGCCATGATAATTTGCCAGGCTTCCCGCCATTTATCGTCTATTATTGCTAACCTATTAAGAGCCACTTGGTCTGATGGGGTGTAGGGTGCAACCTGATGAGGTTGTTTCCTCCACCCTTGCCAAGTCATTACCCGAAAGATCGAATAATACTATTGGTGGGTCGCATTAATCGACCGTAATCCAATCCGTGAAACGTGTACAAAAAATAGGAAAGAAACATAGCATAATACGGGAAATTAGAACAGGCATAAGAAGGTACTTATGCCTCATGCTATGGGATCGAGCTAAACTAGACATCAAGGTTCGGGGAAGGTCATGACACATATGTCTCGTGGCTAAAGCAAGGAAGACGCTGCAAGTGGCATCATTCACAGAAGAAAAACGCCATTCCCCTAAAATGTTTAGCATGATCCAAAACATAACAGTTCTTATGTTCATGGACAGGCTACCAAAGGCGACGTTATATTCCCCTTGGTCCTCGATACGGAAAATGCTCGCGCCATATGACTCATGCAAAAACTCGTAAGTGTAGACATACATATTATCTACCCAATAGCACCATGGGTCTTGTATTTCAGCGGGCATAGCAAGTCCAAGAACAAATGCTAGCAAGAACCTGGTAATTTCCATTGGTTCATTATCAATGTTGATGGAAAACACTTGTTCTCCATCTGGTCTCTCAAAGAAAATGCAGTTATCGTAAAAATAAGATGCTAGTGTTGGAGAATACAGTGCATCAGGTCTTACCATGAGCGGTTCCCAGCCAACGTATGTGATCGCCTCACGAAACCAAGCACCATAAGTAGTGCTTTGGAACAAATCTTCGAAAGACTGTTCCGGTATCAATGTAGGAGATGTCATCTAAAAATTATGCTCTGGAATAGCTGCGAATGATCCGGAAACAACCCGCAGAAAACTGGAATTTTTCTGGTCCACGGAAGTCAGGGCGCGAGTGCGCTCTGAAGATTTTGGGATTCCAGTGTTTGAGCGCGAGTCGCGCTCTCCTTGGGCGCGAGTGCACTCTAAACAAAAATTCTGAAAATGTGCGGCGGTAAGTACGCTCCTTTAGAAGCAGCGCTCCTCGAGGTGTCAAGATCGAAAAATGACACGAAACGTGGGAATCGCGGGAGTGAAAGGTGAGTGATGGAGGTTAGGTGTAGTGTGAGTTGTGAGTGTAGAATGAATGAATTTTATATAGGTTTTACGTTACTAAAACGGATCGGGAAGTTGCCAAAAAGTTTTTACGGCAGTTTTCGGAAATACTAAAATTTCCAAACCCGAAAACGGAAACAACTCATTTTCTTGATTCTAAAACAAACCTAGTATCTTTTAGGTTGAATTTAGGATAGAATCTACCTATTTAATCGAGATTTCATCCTACCATGATACTTATTCATAGATATGCCTAAACGGCCATATTTTCACCCTGACTCCGCAATAACTTCTAAAACGAAGGTCATATAAAAATCATGCTGGAATAGATAACACCACCCCCAAACAATTTGGGAAGGTGGGATCAATATTAAACAACCACGCAAAATTAAAATAATGACATTATATTAAAATTGGCATTAAATGCCTGTTTACTACAAAATCCAAATTACGGAAATAAAACTTACATTAAAATAACTAACAATATTAAAAACTACAAATAAAAAACATCAAACTATACTATCCCTAACCACTTCGCATTGGGTAGCGGAGGGCACATGCTCGAGAGATGGCTCCCGAGGCTCCGTCAGGGCCAGCACCATTAGCCTTTTCGGCGACGACGCTCGTGCCTCGATGGTGTGTCCTCGGAAGGAGAATCCCCGTGAGGTGGGAATCGCGTAAGCATGTCGGCGAACCGGGCGCTTCGAGCTTCTAGCTCAGCCCTCATCTGTTCCCACCTCTCATCCTATCTATGGGTACGGATCTCGAAGTTATGGTGGATAGTTGCATGTCGAGTCCGGAGGTCTTTGCAGATAGTGTTGAGCGAACGCATGCCACGATGAATCACAGCCATGTGTTCTGCATCTGACCAGCACCACCCCAAGGCATCCGCATCAAAACAAGTCAAATCTTCCTCATCCTCCGAGTCATTCCCATTTCCCCCATCCTCCTCGTCATTCTCATTTCCACCATCCTCCTCGTCCTCTTCTCTATCCTCAGGTAACCTCCAAACTAGTTGGACACAATCCTTATAGATCCGAGGATTTCGGTGTAGGGTGATGTAAATCCTATCAGACGCCGGAGCTGCTCTCAACTTCAGCATGATCTTGGTTATTAAAACAGGGAGAGGTGCCATCAACTTTCCCACTCCCCTAATCATGATAAGCAAAAACTCCAAGATACAGAACTCGTACTTCTGCTCCTGGAGTATCCATAAAATGTGGAGGCGCCGTCACCCGATGTCGCCGACTTTCTCCTTCCCCAGACGTTCCGACCAATCCATCGAAAATTTGCGCCGGGTTGGTTCGAGGGATGCTGGCGAACACAATGCGATCTCGCATTGTAGTTCCTTTCGTAAATCGCCACGTTCATCAATGGCTCTACCCCATTATATTGGGACTCCTGTAACGTGACATCCAGATGGATTCTAGGCAGAATGCCTAGAATCTCAGCCAACAACCCAGTAGTTACTTCCTTCCTCCTCTTCGTCACCATAACAAAAATTCTAGTCCCCCTCCAACTCCCTCGTGTTGTAGAACTGTCGGACTAAGTCTTCGTGGTAAAAGGCTTCGGTCGAGTACCACAAGCTATTCCAGTCTCTACTAATCATTTCGTCACCGAAAAACGGCGCGAAGTGGTCGCCAGTAAATGCTTGCTCCGGCAAAATTTGACGTTGTTGAGCCATTGTAGTGTTTGGAATGTAGTGGGGGTTTAAATGGGATGTGGGGTTGAAATTTAAGTCAACCAAATGAAACAACCAGTGGTGGTGGCGCGACAGCTTGAATTTTTGTAATTTTCGGTGGTTTTTGGTGATGTAAGTTGGTGGATTTGGTGGTGGTTTGGTTTTAGAGAAGATTTGAAGTGGATTTTCGATGGTTGGCGTGGGTTAGTTTAGGTTTCTTTTTAATTTTTTTTTTTAGGTTTTGGAGCTTTGGTGGGCGTTAATAGCGGTTTGGAAGGATGAACGCTTATTTGTTGGGGGCAAAGGTAAAAGCGGGTGCGCTGCCGCAGACGCTGGTTGGGCCCAAGCCCAATTTGAAATTTTGAATTTTTCGATTTTTCGTGAAACTTCAAACTAAAATTGCCGCTTCGTTACCGGTCCGATTTTTGCGAATGAGATATGGAAATGATCAAGAGAGAATTTCCAATCCAATGATCCATAAAACACTCTATTCCGACCGTGGATGACATATAAGATAGTGGAAAATGCCTCGAAGTCGCGTGCGGCGACGTTATCGCGACGACCAACTCTAAATTCATAGATTATGTCAACCCGAATCAAAATACAATTAAACGGCCTAAGCAACTCTAATGGGACATAAAACATTCTAGGACGGAAACACAAACACCCCACCCCCAAACAAATTTTTTACAACAAAGTTTAGAATTTTTTTTTTTTTTTTTTTTAACGAGTGGGTCTTTTAAAGTCAGATTCCCGAGACTTCCTAGATTACTATGTTTATATATATATATATATATATATATATATATATATTTTATAAGGAAAAACAATAAGCAAGAAAGACATAATTCACCCCATAGAGAAACATGACTCAAAAATCCGAGAAAACATGCAAGAGTGGAAAACGTGAATTATGTTAAACGTGGACTTAGGATCCGGTACTTACAGCCACACACTCCATAGAGAGGGCCCGGTTACCTTAATGGTGCACTCACCAATATACAGAAATGAAAGGAAATGCACCAAACACAAAAGTTGAGTCGTTTATAGTCAGATACTCGAGACTTTATCTAAACATATGTATGAACATGCAGTTTATCATATATCAACAACCGAAATTGTTGAGGATCATTCCATAAATAAATATCACAGAAAACATATCCAAACACAATCAAGCACCAAGATTTCCTATGACACAACCTAGTGAACTGAAAGCGAAGTCGGATAACCCTATAACGCAACCTAACATGCACCTTCTTTTTCATTTTTGAACGAGAGGGTGTCCTAGTGAATAAGTGTGGAAAAGTGAATGGTTGTGGAGAATATGGTGGATATGGATAAGTTGTAGATGGAAAGCATGGAAAAAATGAGGATGTGGGTTTAGAACAAAACTCATTCATAGTGTAGGTATGGACTGTCTCAAGTCTGAAAATGAAGGTGTCAAATGGTTTGTCCTTCTGAAGTATTTGTTTACTAGGTGGATTTAAAAAATTATGAAGCACAGGAGAAACAAAAGGATCGAGTGCAAACTCGAGATTCCTTTAAAAGGGTGGAAGGAGGGAAGTCGAGGTGGATGTTGAGCAAAGTAGTTCTTGATAGGGTGAATCATCACCTGCTCTAAGAAACTCATTGAATTCCTTATCTAGGTTGGTCATATCCACATTACTATGGTAGTCCTCTATATCTTTGAGAAAGTCATCTATCTCGTCCTCATCCATAATATGTGTATCGACTAGTGTAGGGATGAAAATGTTGGAGTCTGAACTTCCAAAGGAAAGAAATTTGGGCATATGATTATCAGGGAACGTGTTGTTGAAATAGTCTCGAGCGAAACTCTCGATCATGCTAACCTCTCCATCCATAGACGAATCGGGTACATGTGTCTTTTTTTTTAAAACATTTACTTCAACAGCAAGATGGCCAAAAGACATGGACATTGAACCATCGCGGCAATTAATGAGCGCGCATTGGCAGTTGCCGGAAAGGACGCCCTAAGATGATCGGACAGAGTCGTTAGCGACTTCTGTATCGAGGATTACAAAATCAGCCGGATAGTAGAAATCCTGAACTTTTACCAAGGACATTTTCGACCACACCCTTAGGACACTTAATAGACCGATCAGCTAATTGCAACGTCATTTTAGTGGGTTGCATCTCGTCTAGACCTATTTGTCTATACAAATAAAACAGGGAGTAAGTTAACACTAGCCCCCGTGTCTAATAACGCCGTCGTCAGATAAGAATCTCCTAATGTGCATTGTATGAGATGGGGCGACCCGAGTCCTTGTACTTAACAATTCCATTATGTTCAGATAAAGTTGGGAATTGTTCTGTTAAAAAGGCGTCTTTTGGTATATTGGTCTTACGCCTAGTGGTACACAACTCCTTGAGAAACTTAGCATGGTGTGGTAGCTTTTTAATAGCTTCGAGGAAGGGAAGGTTTATAGTTATATTCTTGAAAATGTCCTTAATCTCCTAATAATTTGTATCCCTAGTTAACATGGCTAATTTTTGTGGAAACGGTGGTTTCTGTCTATATTTAGCAATGGTATCACCTGGATGTTTAACCGTGGCTTTCTGTTTCTTAGGTTGTGTTGTGGCCGGTACCTTTACGGGTACGCGCTCTTAGGTTTCTATTTCGGTATCTAGTAAAATAGCGGGTGTAGGGGCTCTTGGTGGGGTAACTATAGGCATAGTTACTTTGTTATCAACCACTCTGCCGAGAGCAGTGGTGATGGCATTTAGCTCACCTACATTTTCATATTCATTACTAGTATTATCGATTACCTCAAAGGCTGTGTTTGTTGTTTTAGGATTAGGTATTATGCGTGACTGGCAACACACCTTTGGGTTGGGCTTTATCTTGGGCCAACAAATTGGGTTAAATTATTAACGGATTGAAGAAGCTGTTGGTTAGATTGAGCCATGGTTTGGAAAAGTTTTGGCTCACTTGTATGAAGGTGTCAAGACGATCCGGTTGTGTGGGTGTAGTAGTCACGGGTGGTGTGGACTTTGGAACTATTTCACGTGAATTATTTATGGGTGGATTTTGATAATTATTATTTACCTAACGATACCTCTATTAGCATTATAATTATTATAACTACCTTGACCTTGTGCTTGACCTTGTCGAGGTTGCACTTGGTTGTTATAATTATTAAAATTACCCCGACTCTGTCCCCTGTCATGGTGGAGCTTGGTTAAAACCGTGGCGTTGGCCTAACATATTGATTATTGTACCACGGAGGTGTGGCGTGTTGGTTATTTCTCCAACCGAAGTTGGGATTTTGTCTCCAAGGGGCGTTAGGTTCACTATTAATGGAACAAGCCCTGTTCATAGGCTATAGGACGATGGGAGTCGGGATGCTGAGGGATCCAACAGAAACTACATGAATTTGAATTTACATTCATGACGGGGATAGGCTTTTGTTGAACAGAAATGGCCTCTACCTTTTTAGTGAGTGATTCAATTAGAGTTTTAAGCTCGGGATCGTGTTTAATTTCAAACATACCGGCGGCCTTAACTGTATTAGAAGAACTAGCGGAGCGGTGGATATCGTCACTACCCCCCCAGTTGTTATTTCACTTAGTTTGATCCTCTAAAAATTTATAAGCCTCCAAGGCTCTTTTTCTTAAGAAACTATCCCCATTCATTATGTCAAGGACTTCTTTATGGTGGTGTAGAAGTCCTTTGAAAAAGGCACGAACTAACGTGTCTTTCGCTAAGTTATGATGTGGACACTCTATAAGGAGATCGGTGAAACGATTCCAAGCCTCTGAAAATGATTCATGAGGATTTTGTCGAAAGAAATGAATCTTGGAAAGCATCTCATCTGTCTTTAGGGGTGGGTAAAATGTTCCATAAACAAATGAACAAGTTTAGCCCACGAGTCCACGTAATTAGGCGCTTTGGCAGTTAACCAAGACGCCTTTATCGGCTAAGGTGAAAGGGAATACCCTTAGTTTAATTTGTTCCGCACCAACCGTAGGATGGTGGAATGTTGTTAGGACTTGTTCAATCCTACGCATGTGCTGATAAGGTTTTTTATGGTCTAAACCATGAAAAACGGGTAACAAATTAAAAATATTTGGGGGGATTCGGAAATCCCCAATCGGGTCCGCTAGAACGATGCAAGATTTTGGGCTATCGCTCAAGGCTTTGTAGAAGTCAGAGAGAGGAGTCTCTTCGTCTTCAGGCATTATATCAGGTTGTGTGTGTGAAATAGTAGCTAGAGATGTAGTGGGTGGTATACTAGATAGACTTATTTGTTGTCGTTGTTGTGTAATTACGTTCTCGTGTTTTGTTCGACCGGACCTTAATCTCATACAAGTCTAAGACCAAACTTAGCTAAACACATCAACACTCCAAACAAATCTGATATACTAGTATAAACCTCTAACAGAGATCACGAGGTGTGGAAGAAAGGAATACCTGATTGTGTCCTTGCATCGCTTATGAATAGCGTCTTGTTTACGTGTTGTTGTGTATATAACAAGTTAGAACACCGAAAGACTTGAAAAATCAAAGTTCGAATCAAAACCGTAGAAATCGAAAAAAATTTAGCTTAGGCCTAGCGCTGCGGGCCTAGCGCGTCGTCGCTTCGTGTAACTTCAAGTTACAGTGATTTTTAGGGTCGGTCGCTCCCACATGGGGCTGGTCGCTCAAGGTTCCAGTTTATGGTAGCGAGTGCGCTCCGTTTGGGCGCTGGTGCGCTCGGTGTAATTTTCGCGAACTTTTCAACGAAAACGGACAACCACGGATGAATCAAACAAGGGTGGGTGGGTGAAATGGGACTTTAAGAAAAGTACTTATACTACGAAAACAATGCGAAAGTGAAACTAAGATGGCAGCGGCGCCATTTGATAAACGATAAACGTCTAATTTACCTACGAAATGAACGATAAAACTCAAAACGTAAGTAAACTAAAACTATTTACGATGCTAGATTGCTTATCAAAGTTTTCTACTCTCAATCCTATGAGATACAGTGGAGTAGATGATTCGTTCCACTCCTAGTCCTTCCGCATGTTGTGTTCTCTACGTATAAGTAATCTACTCTAAGTCTAATGAGAGATTTACGAAATGGCAACTAGACTACGATGCAACTACCCACGAGATGCAACTAGTCGACTATTAGAACAACTATGGGAATGCTACGTCGATTCTATGATAAGGAGTTAGAAGGGGGATTGATTCCACCTTAACTCGACTTAATCCTACTAACAACGAATCGTCGTAATCCGAATTGAACTGCTTCGCAGAACAATCTGGTTACTCTTAATCCCTAATTACACATGGCATTTCTACTAATTCATAACTAGCATGTGAACGATTACACCCATTCTCATGGTGAACTAATCGTTTCTAGAGTGGAAGGGAAATTACGACGACTCTAAGATAATCGGAATCAAGCTTTCATCAAGGCTTCTCAACCCCCTCTAATGGAGGTTTAGCCGAGAATCATGACGCAATCATTTCCGACTAAATTATAACTAAACATAATATAAAGAATTGAATTTTACTAATCTAAATTAAACAATAATTAAATTCTAATTAATAACTAAGAATTGAATAACAAGTAATAAATGAAATTAGATCTAACAATTGTAAATGACAAGAATCGAAATTGACAAATAGCTATTTTATTTATCAAACTAATTAAGAACAATGATTCTAAGAGTTTAATCTAAAACAAGAATTGAATATAAACTAAACTTAATTAAATTAAATAAAAACTAGATCTAGAATTATCTATTATTTTAGGTCTAACTAGCTACCATTAAGAAAGAGTCAAGCTCTTGTTTTTATACTTTCAGATCCACAAATCGTGCATGGGCTTGGAGCCATGTTTTGGGCCAGAGAATCAGGCCCAAAACCCAATTCTTTCAGTCCAAAAAGGCCTCTTCAGTTGCAGTTGGCTTCAACAGACTTTTAGTCCACTTTTACTCCTTTTATTGGGTCAAGGCTTAGACCATTGGAAAGCTCTTTCCGAGCCGGTCGTTTTGACATAAGGTAGGCCCCATTCTGAGGTCTGAGTCCAAAGATACGGCCTTCGGAAGTTTTGTTGACTTTGTGTGCTGTTTCTGCCTGCGTCGACTTTTCAGCTTTTGACCGGGCTTTAGAAAGGCTTTGTCTTCTTGAATCTTGGCCTTTAATCACGGAACTCCTTAGTAACCGACCTTTGCTCCTTTATCTCGCTAAAGTGGCACATTTCCGCACATAATGGACTTTGAAGCCTGGAATGCATAAAAACACGTAATCAGTGTTAACTCTTAATTATTACTCACATAATTGGTCTAAAAGTATGACTGTTACAGGGTTAAAACTACAGTTTTGGGCTCTTATCAGTGGGCCACGTCCAACTTTGGTCCAACCGAATTTAACTTTTCCAGGATTGCTTCTAGAAAGATTACAGAGAGTTTGACACCAAATAAACATAGGATTCGGATCTCTATCCAGACGAGCATGTAAGCCAATATATAAGGCACAAAAACCTTAGTTTACATCATCTAGGAAATTTAGTTTTCCATCTTAGATCTAGAATTAAGAGAGAAGAAAGTTCAGACCTTTTCACCATTAATAGCTATAAAGATTATTCCTTTTCATATTGTGTTCATAGCATAGTATGAGGAGCTAATCTCCGCTTCTCTCTGGGAGGAGATGAAGCCTTTTTCTTATGTTTTAGTTTAGTTCTTCTTCTATCATGTTTTAGTTTAAATCCCTCATTGAGTTTCTTCTTATTTGTCCATTGATCTAACGCTCCTGTGGAGGTTAGGAGGTCTTAGGGTAATTCAAGATTGTGTAGAGGCAAATACCACAAACCCTAGATTCTTTTCTTCTAGTTTTTAGTGTTCTAGTGTGATGATTGGATTCTTTATGGCACCTCAATTAGTTGTATGGTTAATGCCACATGTGGATTTTCCATGGCATCTAGAGTTGTATATTGAATGCCACTTAAAGCACAATTTGGTTTGATAGAAGATATCATTGGAGATTGAAGAAGTATTTGATGGAAAGATAGAAAGCACATTGAAAACCACATATTATCATCATGGTTATGAGCATAAGGTTTGTAGGTATGGTGAGTTTCTATTAGTGGTTTATATTAAGCATGATAGATAGATCTATTAAACTAATTTTATGATTTTGGTAGATTAATCTCTCCCAAGATATTCTTTCTCTTGATTTATATTCATATATTTAATTTAGTTTGTTTTATGCATAGTTTAAATCTCAAATCAAATCAACTATATATTAATTATTACTTAGCCACATCTTTTACTTGCATCCATTAGAGTAATTTAGATTAGAAATTTCTATCATTATTTAGAGTAGGATTGATACCTTGCTAGCCACTATACTAATCAATATTTAATAGGCTAAGTAAGATTTGCAAAAGATACGTAACATAAACAACGACATATAAATAATTATGTGTTGCGTGCTTTTTCAATGGCGCCGCTGCCCGCTCTAAATTGATTAGGTGATATAATATTTAATTTAGTTTACTTTAATTTAGAAATTCATATAGTTTAAATTGCATATTTAGCATAATTCAATTAGATTTGCATAGTAAAAAGTATTTCCATAAAGTTTAGTGTTTGTTTAACTGAAAAGAACAGTATAGAAAACATATTTATAAATTTCAAAAAATTCTGAAATTTTACAGAGTTGATCTGTACAGTATCAGTAATTTATTGAAATTTTTTGGAATTTTTAGTACTTGTCCTACCTGAGTAACTAACATCGTCTTTGCAGTACCTTGTTTTCAGTTTTTAGGACGCAAGCATATGTAAAAACAGTCAAGAAGAGTTATTTTGACATTATAAAAAATTCTAAATTTTTTACAGGAGGAACCTCGACACGTCAGGAGCTTCCAGTAAAAATTTGAGTACTTTTTAACCTGTTTTGACCACTTAACTAGTTGCTTGTTTTCAGTGTGTTTCTGCAGCTTTTCAGGACCAAGGTCCCTGGAAGAACAGTCGAGAAGAAGGATCTATAAAATTCTAAATAATCTAAACTTTTTACAGGATCATCCCTGACATGTCAGGAGACTCCAGTAAAAATTTCGTGATTTTTAGTGCTCTTTTACGTATTTATTTAATCGATTGTTTACAGTGTGTGCAGAAAACTTCTTCACTGGACTCTGCAGGATTTAACAATACAGAAGATAGCTTTATTATCTAGTGCATGAAAACTTGGTTTCGTGATTCACCTCGTAAATGTTTAATCAGAAGAGCTAATTCTTGTAACAATCTTCCAATTCTGGTTTTGGAGGAGACCACACCATCAAACTCAGGATCTGATTCTGATTCTGAAACACACACACCACTAGTAGACTTAGAGGATACACCAGAGAGAGTACCATTAGCCGCCATGGCTGATCAAAGAACTCTTAGCACCTTGTTTCAACCTATCGCGGTTCAACCACCGAACTGCATAGTGATGCCCGACAATAACAATAACTATGAGATTAACCCCACCATTCTTAATATGTTGCCAAGATATTATGGAAAAACAAATGAAGAACCGTATAATCATCTGAGTAAGTTCTTGAGCATATTAAGTACTTTTAAAGAGCCTCATCTTTCCCCTGAAGAGACTAGATTAAGGTTGTTCCCATTGACTTTTGAGGATGCCGCACTACGTTGGTATAGATCCCTACCCTCTAGTTCTATAACTACTTGGGAGCAACTATCACAAAAGTTTATGAAACAATATTACCCTTTACGTAAAACTGAAGCCATGCAATTGGCTATTTCAACCTTCAAAGGAAAACCTAATGAAGAGTTTCATACAACATGGGATAGATTTAATGATTTACTTGTCCGCTATCCACATCATGGCTTTGACATACTTAATATAGTACATTACTTTATAAAAGGTCTTTCACCTATGAACCGTCAGTTAATTGAATCAATGAATGGAGGAAGATTTACTAGTCTTACTCCTGATGAAGCATACACTTTTTTGCAAAACTTTTCTGAGAGTTCTAAGGATTGGGCCAATAGTAATGACCATGAGGACATGGCACGGGTAGATGGGGGGATAAGTTTTAATAAACCAGGTATGTATGAGGTTAGAAACGATGGTGATCAAGAATTAAAAGCCACACTAGTTAGTTTAACCACAGGAATCGAAAACTTAAACAAGAAATTTGATTCATTCACTTTAAACCCTCCAAAGAATAATCAACCTCAACAAGCAATGAGTGTCAATCAATTTTGTGAAAATTGCCTTACTACAGATCATGACACCTCAATTTGCTCTATATTTGTTGCTCAAGGTACTGATGATGTTTGTGCTTTTAATACATTCAAAAGACAGGGTTATCAAAATAATTTTAACAACAACAATAACTATAACCCAGATCTTAGGAATAACTCAAACAATTCATGGAGACAAAACATGTCTCCACAGCAAAACCAATATGGTTTTCAAGGTAATCAAGGGAACAATAGACAACAATACATGAATAATAGAGGCACGGTAGTACCTTCTCCACAATATTATCCACAACCACAACAGCAGCAACAACAACAAACAAACTTGAACAGAGAATTAACCATTGATCCTATGGCTAATTACCAAACCCAACCCAACACCATAGATGAAACCATGAAAGCTTTAGCCACCAAGACCGAGAATGAATTCAAAAGGATTGACCAAAAATTTGATGTTATGACTCAACAGATAAGCCAACAATTCAATCAGATACTAGCTAGTATAGCCGAGAGACCCAAAGGAACCTTACCAAGCCAACCTGAACAAAACCCAAAAGGTAGAAATGTTTATCAAGTTGAAACCACCCCTTCATCTGCACCCACAGAGGCAGTTAACTCAATATCTACCCTTAGGTCAGGAAAGAAAGTGGATAACAAAGTTGACATACCTGATTCTGATGAAGTTGTTATAACAAAAGATAAGAAAAAGCCAGTTGAAACTGAGAAAACCAAAGAGCAGGTAACTAAAAAAATTCCACCCGCACCATTCCCCTCTAGGTTAAAAGATAACAAAAAGGAAGCACAATATAATGAGATCATGAATATTTTTAAAAATCTACATATCAATATTCCTTTTCTAAGTGCAATTAAACAAATACCTTCATATGCTAAATTTATAAAAGACCTAGGAAAGAAGAAAACAAATATTCCTAAGGATGCTTTTATTGCACAAAGTTGTTCATCCTTTCTACAGAACAAAGCCGTAGTAAAACATAAGGACCCCGGTAGTCCTACAGTTACGTGTAGAATAGGAGAGGACTACACTGATCAAGCATTATTAGATTTAGGTGCTAGTGTGAATTTATTACCATACTCAGTTTATAAACAGCTAGGGCTAAAAGACTTGAAACCAACAAATGTTAGACTACAGTTAGCTGATAGATCTATTAAGATTCCACGAGGAGTAATAGAGGATGTGATTATCAAGGTCTCTGATTTTTATTACCCCGTTGATTTTATAGTTCTTGACACTTTACCTACAAATGGAAACCAAATTCCTATCATCTTGGGTAGACCATTCTTAGTTACAGCAGAAGTTTTAATTAATTGTAGGAATGGGAATATGTCTATCACTTTCGGGAATATGTCTATCACTTTCGGGAATATGAGAGTAGATGTAAACATATTTACACTATTTAGAAACCCTGACGATGATACGGAAAAGATGGATGATCTATGTGTAGTACACACAATAGCTAATAAAAGTTTTAGGAACACTCACTACAAAGATCCATTTTTATCATGTATATCACAATTAGGCCTGAATTATAACAAGGATAGTGTTATACACCATATTAATACATTGCCAGACACTGGTCAACCTCATACAAAAATAGAAGACATTCGAGCATCTTTATGTCAAGCTACTTTTAATCGTAGATTTATCAAAGATTTAATTAAGATGACTCGCCCTCTACTAAAATGTATAGGCCACGCATGGAAAAGAAGAAAGATAAAAAGAGCAAAAATTGGATTACAAACAAGTTTTAAGTCTAGGGAATCTGACTATAAAAGACCCACAAATTTAAAAAAATTAATTACCTCAGCTAGTTAGGGGGGTAACCTTAAGTTTCCCCCCTCTGTGTCGGCTAGCGACATTAAACGTAGCGCTTATGGGAGGCAACCCAAGTAGTTTAAATAGATAGTAGCTCATGACAAGAAAATCGAACAAAAATAAAATAAAATAGATGCGTACCTGAACCTGTGCTGAAAATATAAAGCTAAAGAATTCGGTGAGTTGATGATTCTTGAGCTTTTTATATTTCCAACTGTGAATAGCTTTCTCCAAATCCAATTCAAACAATGATAGAGGACTAGGGAAGTTCCAATATAACCAGGATAACTAACCCAGTTCGTGCAAGGAAAAAGAGGGAGAGTGCGATAGATTTTGGAATTCGAGTTAAGATAGGAGTTGAAATCTACCCAGCATCAGGAAGCTGTAGCTTCACGATTAGGACTAGTAACGACGTGGATCACTTCTGAAAGTTTTCCTATAAAGCTATATTTTGTAGCGTCTTTTGCGTTCACTACATCAATACTTTCTATATCTCTGTATTTTCTATCCCATCACCACAAAAGGTTTGGAAAGGAGCTTGATGTATCAAGAGTACGGAGAGTTAATATATTTTTAGTCGCTATGGTATAGTATTGCGAAGAGGGTATGTAGAAGTTAATTTTATTTTCTACTGTCATGGGAGTAGTTGTTTTTAATTTCTTAAAATATCAATAGTTTATGGAGTGAGTGATTAATTTTTATGAATAAAAATTAAATTGATATGACCTTTGAAGTGTATGCGCGATGCATATATATGTTAAGTTGTGCTTTAGTAAGGTGGAATTCTTCTCTATTACGGACTAGCTCTCTAGTAAGTTAGAATCCCACTTTGTTTTGAATCCCAATCCTAGTCAAACTCTCTGAAATCGATTTTGGGCCTAAAAACTCAAAAAAGCCCAACAACAAAGAAAGAGAAAAAAACGATTTCTTCTTCTTCCAGACGCACCCACCACTCTTTCTTCTTCTTCTAGTCGCACACTTCCAACCGCATCCATCACAAGTCGCACCCTTCCAGCCGCATCCATCACAACAAACAACTACCTCATCGCAATTTAACTCCACCCATTACCAGGCGCTGGAACTTCCAATTACACCTATCCAAGACGTGAAACACTTCCTAACCAGCAAGATTGACCGCCGGTCAATTCCCAATTTGGACGTCCTGCTTTCCATATTAACCGCGATGCTCAAGCGTATCACCTTCGGCTTCCGGTTATGGGTTGTTGAAATTCTCGATTTGAATTCGTTTTTCAGTTTTTTTCTTTTTTTTGGTTGGCTGTTGTCGGAGGAGAATGGGAAAAACGTGAAGGTATTTAGGGGTATTGACCTGTGAAGAAGGAATGGTGCCGTAGTTAGGCTTGAAAGATTTCGAAAAAAAAATAAAATAAAGAAGGGTTTTTGTGTACAGGACGATTTATTACTGAGAAAATATTTGCAGTATTGTTCCTGGGGTGTTGTTGTGTTATCTTACCCCCTCTTTTGGCCATACGCATTACGACAGCTCGAGGACAAATTCACAAACAGTTGAACATGACAACCGAAGGATAAATTCACGCAGAACTCTGTTAAGGAGAGTTGTTTGATAACAATGCCATGAACTGAATTTTTTTTTAAAACAAGAATGCGAAAATCGGGGTTGGGACTGTCTTTTTTATTCTAAGGGTGACAAATGTCCTGAAGATATATTGTTTGATGTTTTTATGATTGTCGAATCGATTATGAAAAGGCGAGTGTCCTTGGAAAATGGAGTTGTATTGGGATAATGAATCCGAGCTTATTATTATAACTGATTTTCTGGAAAAAAAATTTGGACTCAGCTCACAGTTCCACATTTTCTTAATAACTATTTATGATCACTCATGTACTTGATTGTCTATTATGGTTTTATCACTTTTATTTGTAGGTAGAGACAAATCTTGTATTCCGTGCAACAATGAAACTATTGATTTAAATTATTATTATTATTATTATTATTCATTGTTTAATTTTTAATTTTTATTTTTCAGTCATGTCATTTGTATATGTGACTCATGTATTCCACTTTAACATTTTTTCTCTGCCTTTTTAGAGACGTATTACTCTACAGATTGAGCACATGACAAATATTTAGTCGTTGTAGTAATTATTGATCCTTATAAATCATCACTCTTATTTGTTTTGTTAAGGATATAAATTCTACAGATTTTAGCTGATGAAATTTTGCACGCATTTAAGGTAATATCCCTCTTTCTCTGATTATTTCAATTATGGTAAGCTTTCAGTTATTTTATTTAGTCATAGAGGACAATGCCTAATTTAGTTAGGGGGGTGAGAATTAAAATTTGGCAATATTTTAATTACAATATTTGGAAAGTTTATATGTGAATTATGGTGATTCTAGGTGAAAAGTATATTTTTATCGTTTAAACTGGCTAATGAAATTGGAAATTATAAGTCATGACCAGGATTAGTAAGACTTTTAGACTAAGTTTCTATTACTAGAAATAGATCTAACTGATAAAAGTCTTAGTCTAGAGTAAGTTCATATAATACACCACTAGAGGAATTTCAAATGAAAGAGCAACTTAAACTTCTACCAAAGTAGAGGATTAGTACAGAGACTTGACCTGTGAGACTTGAGCCTTTCAATTTTAATTTCTTGGAGAGTCTTCACGTAAATCTGAGTCCAAGTTGACTCAACCATTTTTTAGTGCTTAAATTCGTTGTGTAGTCTCATTTATTCTTGATTTGGTCAATCACGAGGTGGCATCAACTGGGGAGATAGCCATTAGGTCTTGTAGTCTATTCAAAGCGGAATATCATACTGATAAGTCAAGTAGTGAACCAATCAGCCTTTATCCCACCTAGTAGGATTATCATGTTAACCACTTTTGAGCCTTATATATTAAACCTTTTATTCTTAAACCAATCATCTCAAACCCAACTCCAGATAAGGAGTATATCCCATATTATTAGCCTTATCCATATTTCTGAGGATTTCTAAAGAATTAAAGAGAAAGCTAGAACGAAGAAGATTTTGAAGGAAAATTTACCAAAGTCAAATAAAGAAAATCATTCCTTTTGCTCAAAGAAAAAATAATAATAATAATAAAATAAAGAAGAAAAAATAAAGAAAAAATAAATAAATAATTGAGCAAAAGTAGTGATAGAGTTCAAGTGTTGCAGTCTACAAGTGAAGAAAATTTCCAAGAAGGTCAAAAACACAAAGTCTTTAGTATATTCTCAGAAATTTTTTAATCCTTTTTACCCTTTTCTTGTTAACTTGTCCTAAGCCCTGTTTTAATACCCAGACTTATCACTAAAGTATGATATGAAGTGTACAATAGGTGAGAGGATGCTAAAGTGAAGGACCCGACACTTCAAATGTGATTGACATTCTTTCCATGAGACTTTATTTATATATTTGCAAATTTCCGTCTTTCTGACTAAATATGTGGGATGCTCTACTTTTTACTCATTTCCCTGCATATAGAGGTAAAATAGAAAACTTATCTGAGAAAGATTACCTTGTGAGTGTATGAAATGGTGAGATTTGAAGTCGAAATACTAATCCAAAGGTGAGGTAGAAATTCCGTTGCTTGGAAAAGAGAAAGGAATCAAAATGGTTAAAAATGAATAAGCTCTAGTTAGGATGATTAGTCAGTCTTTTCTATCTTTATGAATAGAACCTTAGCCTAATGTTTTATGATCATGGGTGTGATAAGTAATAACCTTTTGATTTAGACAATTTAACTGAAAAAGTTGTTTTCTCTAGATTTCACCATAGTTCATATGTAAAATTGATTTTGTGGGTATATCAAGTGAAAACCCTCACGAGGCTATAACTCGTCCTTTAAGAGTAACTTAAAGGTTTAAGGCCTTGTTGCATATGGTAAATACAACCGCGATGCCTGCGAAAGTGAGTTAGTTTATTATTTAATTAGTATTGTTAGCTTTGAACACTTCTCTAGTATAACATATATTTGCTAAGAGACTAGCAAAATGCTAGCTGGGGGTTGTGATAAGTGCTCAAAAGTAATGATTTATAACCCCAATTATGTGTATGTTAGTCTCCATTTTATATTTAAATATTCTAATATGATGCAATTTGAGTTTTTGCAGGTCAAATAACCTAAATATGAAATATGGAGGGAAAAGAAGTCAAACAAGACAAAAAGGAGTCACTGGGAATTACAGCTAAAGGCATAGGGCAAAAATGTCATATTTGTCTCCATAAGTGCCAAGCCTAATGGGACTCTAAAAGAGGATAATAATTGAATTAGAAGAGCCTTAAATCTAATCTCAAAGCCTTAATTTCGACTTTAGAGGAAGAGAAAATCAATATGGAAAAGAAGTCAGAGTTTCACAAGAATTAGGAAATTGAAAGCTGTCAGAAGCTGCAGCTTAGGAAATAGCCTGCAGGGAAAAGTGGGCCACGTCCAACTTTGGTCCAACCGAATTTAAAATTTTCAGGATTGCTTCTAGAAAGATTACAGAGAGTTTAACACCAAATAAACATAGGATTCGGATCTCTATCCAGACGACCATGTAAGCCAATATATAAGGCACAAAAACCTCAGTTTACATCATCTAGGAAATTTAGTTTTGCATCTTAGATCTACAATTAAGAGAGAAGAAAGTTCAAACATTTTCACCATTAATAACTATAAAGATTATTCCTTTTCATATTGTGTTCATAGCATAGTATGAGGAGCTAATCTCCCTTCTCTTGGGAGGGGAGATGAAGCCTTTTTTGTATGTTTTAGTTTAGTTCTTCTTCTATCATGTTTTAGTTTAAATCCCTCATTGAGTTTCTTCTTATTCGTCCATTGATCTAATGCTCCTGTGGAGGTTAGGAGGTCTTAGGGTAATTCAAGATTGTGTAGAGCCAAATACCACAAACCCTAGATTCTTTTCTTCTAGTTTTTAGTGTTCTAGTGTGATGATTGGATTCTTTATGGCACCTCAATTAGTTGTATGGTTAATGCCACATGTGGATTTTCCATGGCACCTAGAGTTGTATATTGAATGCCACTTAAAACACAATTTGGTTTGATAGAAGATATCATTGGAGATTGAAGAAGTATTTGATGGAAAGATAGAAAGCACGTTGAAAACCACATATTATCATCATGGTTATGAGCATAAGGTTTGTAGGTATGGTGAGTTTCTATTGGTGATTTATATTAAGCATGATAGATAGATCTATTAGACTAATTCTATGATTTTGGTGGATTCATCTCTCCCAATATATTCTTTCTCTTGATTCATATTCATATATTTAATTTAGTTTATTTTATGCATAGTTTAAATCTCAAATCAAATCAACTATATATTAATTATTACTTAGCCACATCTTTTACTTGCATCCATTAAAGTAATTTAGATTAGAAATTTCTATCATCATCACTTAATTATTTAGAGTAGGATTGATACCTTGCTAGCTACTATACTAATCAATATTTAATAGGCTAAGTAAGATTTGCAAAAGATACGTAACACAAACAACGACATATAAATAATTATGTGTTGCGTGCTTTTTCAGCATGATGCAGCAAACCAAAACAGGCATAAGAAGATACTTATGCCTCATGCTATGGGCTCTTTTTAGACTAGCCACTAAAACTCTGGGAATGTCATATAGGCGACGTCCCTCTGCTAAAGCAAGTAAAATGTCACCAGTGGTACTATTTGCAGAAGTAAACTACCACTCCCCTAAAATATTCATCAGGATGAATACATGGTGGTGCCTACATTCAGGGACAGCCTGCGAAGGGCTATGTTATATCGCCCTTGGTCCATTATACGAAACACCCCTCCCCGATAATACTCGTGGAAATTGATAGGGTTATATACTAAAAACATTACTTTTGTATTAACTCTAATTCTTTATATTTTTGAATGAGAATTATATGGGCAAATGTTATACATATTATATATGTTATTAGTTATATGCATGTGTCTAATACTTTATGTTGTAGATGATATGGTGTGAACACACAAAAGATAATATCATCAGTACCTTATAAAGTATAAGTAATCGTTCACAACCTAGATGGATTTGGACAAACCATTGGTACGGTTGTAGTATAATCTAGTATTAGCCTATCTTGACTGTAGGATTACACTAATACACTTTGTGTGTATTGTACATGACCAAGTGATGTTGTTTATCTTTATATTGACTATATAAGAGAACAAACGCCTCTCTTATTATGGATGCTTGTCCTTTTAATCCGGATATAATAACAGGCACTTACGTGCATTGTACATTGTTTTAAATCATCAATGAGTGAGATTCATTTATGAATCAACAAACTCGATGGGTTGGATAATGACATTGTATGTAAGGTGTACTGTTGATTATAGAAGGAATCTGTGACTAGCAGGAAGTCGGGCTGATGATGTCCCCTTGAGGAGCTCATAAAGATTTTCATGTAAACCCTGCAGGTGGATTTGATCCGACATGACAATGAGGTTTAGTGGTACTACTCAAGGACATAAGAAGTTGATTAATGTAGTTGTTAGTAACTTGACTTAATCAACGAACATTCGATATCTTAAACACGGGGAGATCAACGAGCATATAATATGGAGCCCATAAACGCTGACACGTAATTTGGGATTAGGGCAATAGTGCAACAATGGCCTTTAGTGGAATAAGCCATTTGTTGACGGACTTGGGCCGTGTGTTCTTGGCGAACATGGGAAGCCCACGCCTATCAGGAGGCCTAACTCTAATCTCTCCTCATGGTCCCTGTTGTAGCCTATAAATAGAATCCTTCTCTCCTGGCTGAAATTCACTATTCATCTATATTAGAAAAAAAGGCAAGAAAAGATAGATCCAAAATTGGATCTAGCTTTGTGAAAAAGAAGGGGGCTGGTATATCGTTGCCCACACAATGTCCAATCTATTCTAAAGGAATACAACAGAAGATCAAGGGGTTGATTTCGAATTTCATAAAGCTTGGATTCTCAGAGATTACATCTTAGCCGATTCTAAAAGGTATGCTTTCTATCCAAAACCGTGAACCCCATTAATTCCACTCCTCGTGGGTTTTCGCGGTTTGTAAAAATTTGAATTCTGAAATAATGATTCCTACAGAAATATGCATAGTCATAGATGTATGCATTATCAGTCATATATCCCCACATGTGTGTAGGATTAGGCAAAGGCAATCCCGAAACCAAAGCTACCAAATTCTTACTGAATTCCATTGTCGTGTCGTTGACTACAATGGAGAATTTTTGTTCTCCATCTTGGTTAAAATAGAATTTAACATTATTGTAAAAATAAGCAGTATAGATGCCACCATCCTAATTACAAGATCTTGTCACAGAACCAACCTCCGTAGGTCTCACTTCCCAACAAGTCTTCAAAAGACTGCTCAGGTATGACCGTAGGAGATGTCATCACAATAACTACTCTCTAGAAAAGCTGCAAATGACCCGGGAAAACTCTCAAAAAATCAGAAAATTTTAGGGTTTGCGGAGCTCAGGGCGCGGGGCGCGGTCAGATGGAAATCGAGTTACAGGCGCTTCAGCGCTAGGTGTGCTCAGAATTGGTCTTGCTAGGGCGCGGGTCGTGCTCCGTGTGTGAAGAGAACAGGGTGCAGTGAAAATCAAGAGGAAAAATTGGAGGTTTAAGGTGAGAGATGAAAGTGAGATATGTGGGTTTTGAGTGTAGAATGAAGGAAGTATATATAGGGTTTTAGTTTCTAAAATGAATTGACAAGTTGCCAAATTGACCCTAATGTTTGCACTCATCGTATCCATTTGGAGGATAACGCAAAGACTTCTTGCGAACCTCGGCGTCGCTTGAACCCTGCTATGAAAGAGGTGGTCTGGGAAGAAGTCTTACGGTTACTCGATGCGGGTATCTTATACCCAATCTCTGATAGCGAATGGGTAAGTCCCATTCATGTAGTTCCTAAGAAATCAGGGATTACCATGGTACGTAATGCCAAGGGTGAATATGTTTCCACGCATGGTCCTATGAAATGGAGGATCTGTATTGATTACAGATGTTTAAATGTCATGACACGAAATGATCATTTTCCTTTACCATTTATAGATCAGATGCTCGAACGTCTAGCTGGTCATGTTTTTTATTATTTTTTGGATGACTACTCTGGCTATTTTCAGATTATTATTAATACTGACGACCAAGAAAAGACTACCTTCACATGTTCGTTTAGAACATATGCCTATAAACGAATGCCTTTTGGCCTTTGTAACGCTCCTAGTACCTTCCAGCATTGTATGCTTAATATATTTAGTGACATGGTAGAGCGCTTCATGAAAGTTTTCATGGATGCTTTTTCTATCTATGGAGACTCTTTCACTAACTGCCTGTCTAACCTGTCTAAGGTTTTGACACGGTGTGAAGAGAAGAGTCTGGTTTTAAATTGGGAAAAATGTCATTTCATGGTGAAAAAGGGAATTGTCCTAGGTCACATTGTATCTAGTGATGACATTGAAATAGATAAGGCCAAACTAGATAAGATAGCATCTCTACCCATACCACGAACTGTCCGTGATATTAAAGCATTTCTAGGCCATGCAGGTTTTTATAGGCGTTTTATCAAAGTTTTTCAAAAATAGCTAGGCCTTTGACTAATTTGCTTTTAAAGGATGCCATCTTTGATTTTAATTTTAACTGTAAACAGGCTTTTGAAACTTTAAAATCCGCCTTCACATCTACACCCATTATACAGCCTCCCGATTGGTCTAAACCTTTCGAACTCATGTGTGATGCTAGTGATTATGCTGTTGGTGTTGTCTTGGGACAGAAACTAGATAATAAGTCCACTGTCATTTATTATGATAGTAAAACTTTAAACGACGCTCAAAGGAATTATACAACTGCAGAAAAAGAATTCTTAGCTATCGTTTATGCTTTAGATAAGTTTCGTCCTTATTTGGTTAGTTCTAAGACTTTAGTTTACACGGACCATGTAGCCCTTAGGTACCTTCTCGCAAAGAAGGATGCTAAGCAGAGATTAATCTGATAGATTCTTCTCCTGCAAGAGTTCACATTAGAAATAAAGGACAAAATAAGGGTCGAAAATATAGTTGCTGACCACTTATCTAGACTAACAAATGACGATGATAGTGATTATGAGTCCATACCGGACTCTTTTCCTAATGAGCATTTGTATGCTATTTTTTCTGCACCATGGTATGCTGACATTGTGAATTATTTAGCGTATGATATTCTTCCTGATGATTGGTCAAGAAATGAACGTAAGAAGTTCTTGGCCAGAGTTAAGTTATACTACTGGGATGAGCCCTACCTTTTTAAGTATTGTGCGGATCAGATTATTCGTCGTTGTATTCCCCAGTGGAAATATAATGAGGTTCTCTCATTCTGTCACGACAAAGAGTGTGGTGGCCATTTTAGTGGTATGAAAACAACTGCTAAAATTCTTCAATGTGGGTTTTATCGACCTACTCTTTTTAAAGATGTCCAAGTGCATTGGAAGACGTGTGTTCGTTGCCAACAACTTGGGCGAATCACAAAACGTAATATGATGCCATTAAATCCAATCATGGTGGTAGAAATTTTTGACGTATGGGGTATTGATTTCATGGGTCCTTTTCCTGTTTCCCACGATTTTATATATATTCTAGTTGTCGTGGACTACGTATCTAAATGGATAGAAGCCATGGCTTGTCGTAGTAATGACCATAAGACAATTGTGTTTTTTGTTAAGGAATACATTTTCTGTCGGTTTGGCATTCCTAAAGCCATCATTAGTGATGGTGGAACACAATTTTGCAACAGAGTTATTGCGTTTCTAGTAAAAAAGTATTGAGTTACACATAAGGTAGCAACTCCTTATCATCCACAAACTAGCGTACAAGTAGAAGTTTCTAATAGGAAAATCAAAAAAATCTTAGAAACAATTGTAAATCCTGATAGTAATGATTGGTCTAAACGTCTAACTGATGCCTTTTGGGCGTATAGAACTGCTTTCAAAACACCTATAGGTATGTCTCCCTTTAGACTTGTATTTGGGAAACCTTTTCATTTGCCCGTTGAATTGGAGCACCGTGCTATGTGGGCTATAAAAAGCCTTAACTTCAATTTTGATGAGGTGGGTATCAAGCGCAAGTTGCAATTGAATGAGCTTGAAGAAATCCGTAGCGATTCTTATGATCTCGCGAAGGATTATAAAGCTAACATGAAACGTGTTCATGATAAGAAAATCTTGCGTAAAGAGTTTGTGGTAGGTCAAAAGGTCTTGCTTTACAACTCCAGTCTACATATTTTTCCAAGGAAATTAAAAACCCGTTGGTCCGGTCCTTTTTAAGTTCTCGTTATCAAGTCACCCCCCTTACGGGGCAATCACCTTGGTAAATCCCAAGGACAACAATACCTTTCAAGTCAATGGCCAATGGTTAAAATATTTTCACGAGTTAATGTCCCCTACTGTGGAAGAAGTCCTTTTACAGGACCCTATCTATGAGGACTGACCTTTGTTGTGGTATACTTCCTTTCACTTCCATATATTGGTTAGTGCACCATTCAGGTAACCGGGCCCTCCTAATGGAATGTGTAGCTGTAAATACTGGATCCTAAGTCCACGTTTAACATAATTCACTTTGTCCACTCTTCCATGTTTTCTTGGTTTTTGAGTCATGTTCCTCTATGGTGTGAATTATGTTCTTATTGCTTTTTGTTTTTCCTTATATTAATCCGTATTTAAAAAAAAAAATAAATAAAATATATTAAAACCATAAAAATAGTAATCTAGGAAGTCTCAGGAATCTGACTTTAAAAGACCCACGTTTAAAACAAATTTTCTAAACTCTGTTCTATAAAATTTGTTTGGGGGTGGGGTGTTGGTCTTTCCATCCTTGATTGTTCAACTTTCCATTTTTTTTTGTGTATGCCGTTTAATCGTATTTTGATTCGGGTTGACATTATCTATAAATTTAAATTTCATTTGTTCGCATAACTTACGTCATTCACACACTTCGAGGCATTTTCCATCATTTTATATTTCACCCACGGTTAGAATAGAGTGTTTTATGGATCATTGGATTGGAAATTCTCTCCTGATCGTTTCCATATCTCATTCGCAAAAATTAGACCGGTAACGAATCGAAAATTTTAGTTTGAAGTTTGCGCGCATAAAATCGGAAATGTCAAAAATCGAATTGGGCTTGGGCCCAAATATCGCACGCATGTGCTGCACACGTGTGTCTCCTCCCTCAACCAAAAACATATCGCGAGTTGATCTTCTTACTTCCGCCATTAGCACCCACAAAACCCTAACCAAAATATATATATAAAAAAAAAAGAAAAACCAAATCCCACCACGCCAATTAGGATTCCCCCACTCCAAAACTTCTCCACAACATCTCCACCACCATTACCAACAGTTTAAACCACCAAAAATACAAAAAAATTCAAACAAATTCGAACCAGAACAAGTTTTTATTGCCGACCACTTTGCGCCATTTTACAGTGATGAGATGATTCGTAGGGATTGGACGCATTTGTGGTATTCGACGAACGACTTTTATCACAACGATTTGGTCCAAAAATTCTATAAGACGAGGGAGTTGGATGATAATAAATTTTTTGTGAAGGTGAATAAATCAAGGAGAGAAGTGGATAGAAATTTGTTGGCTCATATTTTCGACATGGAGGAAGGACACAATCTAGTAGCCACATTGCAGGAATCCCAAATTGCTGGGAACGAGCCGTTGATGAAAGAGACAGTTTTGGAGGGAAACTACAATGCGAATTCGCATTGTGTTCGCCAGTCGTCTCTGCGAACTAACCAGCTGGTTGTAGCTCAGTGGATTGGTAGGAATGTCATTGGAAAAGAGAAAGTCAGTGACATCAGTCTGAATTGTATTCACGTCCTATGGATACTCCAGGAGAGGAAGTATGAATTATGTATCCTTGAGTTTTTGATAAATATGATTAGAGGAGTTGGGAAGAGTATTGCACCTCTCCCTTTGTTGATAACAAAGATCATGATGAGTTTGAGAGCTACTCCGAAATCTGATCGGATTATGCTGAACTCGCATTCAAATGCAAGTATTTACACCCAATGTATCCAGAAGACTTGGAGGTTGCCGACTGATAGGGTGGTTAGTTCAGATGATAGGGAGGAGGACACGGGATGTTTTGATGCCGATGCCTTGGAGAAGTGTACTTCTGATGTAGAACGCGCATGTTAGTACTTCATCGTGGCATGCGTTCTCTTAATACTATTTGTGAAGATCTCCGGACTCGGCAGAGTACCATACATCAGAATTATAAGACTCGTGCCCAGTGCGAGGATGAGCGTTGGGAAGAGATGAAAGCATTTATGGAGGTATATCGCAAGTTCCAAGTAGAAATGCTAGAACGCTTGCCACCCCAGGGGGGGTTCTTCTTCTGAGGAGGCGTCTGTGAGGCATGAGCGTCGTCGAAGAAGGACGATTGACTCTGGCCCTTCTTCGTCTCAGGGCCCATCTTCATCTCATGGCTAGTGGTTTAGGAGCATTTGTTATTTCGATGTTGTTTTTATTGTTTTTATTAGTTTAGATGTTAAGTTATTGAATTCAGTAGTTAAATTTGAATTCGGTAGTTAATTGTTATTCGAATTTCAATTTTAATTTAATTTGGTTCTTTTCAACGCATGCGATGATTTTTGCATTAATCCCACCTTCTCGAATTGTTTGGTAGTGGCCTTATTTCTTTTAGCATTGTTGTTATATGATCCACCATTTTAGAAGTAATATTTCGATGATTGTTGGGAATGTTGCCGATATTGGCATGGCTATGATTAGATATTGTGGTAGGATGAAATTTCAATGAGTAAGGAAGTTGCTACTCTAAATTCAATCTAAAAGATATTATGTTTGTTTTAGAATAATGAGTATGGGTTGTTTCCGTTTTAAGTTTTGGAAATATTTTGTTTTCGGCAATTGCCTTAAAATTTTTTGGCAACTTGTCGATTCCTTTTAGAAACTAAAACCCTATATATACTTCCTTCATTCTACACTCAAAATCCACACATCTCACTTTCATCTCTCACCTTAAACCTCCAATTTTTCCTCTTGATTTTCACTGCATCCTATTCTTCACACACGGAACACGACCCATGCCCTAGCAAGACCAATTCTGAATTACTTAGCTGGCGGAAAGCGCTTTGTAACTTCGATTTCCATTTGAGCGACCACCGACCTTTCAAAAAACCCTAAAATTCTGATTTTTTGAGATTTTTACCGGGTCATTTGCAGCTCTTCTAGAGAGTAGTTATTGTGATGACATCTCCTACGGTCATACCTGAGCAGTCTTTCGAAGACTTGTTGGGAAGCGAGACCTACGGAGGTTGGTTCCACGACAAGATCTTGCAGTTAGGATGGCGGCATCTACTGGTAAGTGACGACGACTTGTATTCACCTCGGCTTACTGCTTATTTTTACAATAATGTTAAATTATATTGTAACCAAGATGGAGAACAAAAATTCTCCATCGTAGTCAACGACACAACAATAGAATTCAGTAAGAATTTGGTAGCTTTGGTTTCGGGATTGCCTTTGCCTAATCTTACACACACGTGGGGATATATGACTAATAATGCATATCTCTATGACTATGCATATTTCCACAAGTATTATGGGGGAGGGGTGTTTCGTATAATGGACCAAGGGCAATATAACATAGCCCTTGGTAGCCTGTCCCTGAATGTAGGCACCACCATGTTATTCATCTTGATGAATATTTTAGGGGAGTGGCAGTTTACTTCTGCAAATAGTACTGCTGGTGACGTTTTCCTTGCTTTAGCTGAGGGACGTCGCCTATATGACATTCCCAGAGTTTTAGTGGCTAGTCTTAAGAGAGCCCATAACATGAGACATATAAGTATCTTCTTATGCTTATTTTTGGTTTGCCGCATCATGAGCGGTGGTTTACCTGTATTCTGTACCCAGTTCACGAATTGGGTTAAGGTTGAAACCATGAGACCCACCAATTGCGTGGTTCGTTCATTCGCGTTATGACTTGGCCGGGATGGCAGGTGCAACCTCATTTGGTTGCTCCTTACACCCCATCAGACCAAGTAACACTAGATAGGTTAGCACAGGTGGATGACACACGACGAAGAGCTTGGCAAGTTATCATAGCATGGCAGGACGCAAAAGAACCTTGGTCCTATGAAGAGGATGAGGATGAGGATGACGCTTAAACAGTGGAGATAAGGTAAGTTTTTAGTTTCATTTCGTGTCTGCTTATGTCCCAAGCAATTTGATTCTTGTTATCCCCATAACGGGTGGAACTCATATAGAGTTAAGTCTGTTTTTCTTTATCTATATTAGTATGTTTTAACCTTGTTTTGCAGATGTTCCAAATTTTACGCGTTTCCATAGTATTTTTTTTCTACCCTTTTTATTTCAATACTTTGAGGACAAAGCATGCTTCAAGTTTGGGGGTGACATAGAAACACGCGTAATTTAAGGCATTTGTTATGATATTGATATGTAGAATATGCACTTGTTTTCTATTAAAAATTTCAAAAATTCAAAAAAAATATAAATAAAAAGTTTATGCTATACACTTAGGAATATTGGTATTGTTTCCTTTCTCTATGCTTTTAATAATCTAGAAGTGTCACGTTAGCTTTTGCATTAGAATAGTTTTTAGAAACTTAGGTTAATATGTAGGTAATAATCTTTGCATATTTCTATAAATATATTACATGAGTATCTATAATTATTTTCCAGTAAGTTTATGAAATCTAGGCTAAAATACTTATTCTACAAATCCTGTGAGAATATAACCTAAGGCCTTATATGAGTGAAACAATTAAGAAATGACATAAGGGGGAACTAAAATCCGGATATAGAAATTACACGTCCACTTGCTTGATCACTATACCATATCCTAAGCGAGAATTTAGGCCCTCTTTGGATCGATATAGCCAGAAATTCAAACCTATGAATTATTTTCCGCTAGTCGCCCCTCTGAGCCTTTCTTTAGCCTTTCATGAACTGCAAATCCTTTAACCTTTTACAAAACAAAATAAAAATAAAAATCAGCCAACCCATTTTTTGAATGAGTCTGAGAATAAAGATGAAGAATAGAAAAGAGAAAGACCTTTGAAGTCAAGAATTTGTTAGTCGCTTCAAATAAGAAACGAAAATTTCCATCCAAAATAAATAAATAAATAAAAGAAAATACAGAGTTGGAACTCCAAAAACATAATCAAAGGAGTCAGAAGCCAAAGGAAAAGAAAAATATGGCTAAGGAAGGAAACAAAGTGTAGAAGCAAAAGTATAGAACAAGGTTTTCTCTAGTTACATAATATGAAGACTCTATTATCTCAGACTAGTTCTTTTTGAATATCCATTTCCTTCATTCTTAAAACATCACCTAATCCCCGCAACACCTAAATAAGACCTATAGCTCAATTAGGAATAGGTTAGTGTGATAGTAAGTGGCAGATGTGTTTAATCGACTTTGGCTTTCTTGTGTGTCATTAAGATTGTAAGGTAAAGTGTGCCCACTGCACACTGGAGTAGCAAAACTTGAGCGGAAAAATTAGAGTGTTCTTGTCTTGGCATTTATGTTAGGACCTACTTAAGGACGCTATTCCATAGTTTCAGAAATGGACCTATTAGTGCATTTCAAAGTATTCCGCATTGTATATATGTTTATTCATAGATGATTAATTATTATGCATATATTAGCTTAGGTTTCGACTTGATTATTCTGTATTCATTGCTATTGAGATGTATAGATAATTGAGACAATAAATAAGGAAACAATAGTTTTATTTCTTAGTCGTTGTAGTATAGATGAAGTTTGTGAGTACCTTCACTGGAAAACTCTCACGAGGCTATAACTCGTCCACTAAGGAATTCATAGTGGTTTAAGGCCTTGTTGCATATGGTAAATGCAATCCCACTCGGCGAAACGAGATTAGTTAGAACTCCATTTTTAGTCACTTATTCTAATTTCTCATATTTGCTTGAGGACAAGCAAAATGCTATTTGGGGGTGGTTTGGTAAGAGCCAAAACTGTAGTTTTAACCCCTTTAACAATATCGCTTTTGACCAATTATGTGATTAATAAGTAAGAGTTAGTGCTTTTTATCGTGTTCTTATGTATTTCAGGCATTGAAGTCGGATATATGGAGAAATACGCTCCTTTTGTAGATAATGGAGCAAGGGTTGGTTGTTAAGAAGTTCTATGATTAAAAGCCAAGATCCAAGGAGAAAAAGCCCATTTAGATCCCGGTCAAAGCTAAAAAGTCAAAGTCAACACGGCAGAAACAACTCACAAAAGTCAGCAGAACTTCCGTAGGCCGTATCTTTGGACTCAGACCTCGGAATTGGGCCTACTTTATGTCAAAACGACTGGATTGGAAAGATATTTCTAATGGTCTAAGTCTTGACCCAATCAGAGGAGAAGAAGTAGACTGAAAGACTATTGAAGTCAAATCTAGTTGAAAGGGGCTCTGTGGACTGAAGAAATTGGGTTTTGGGCTCGATTTTTCGGCCCAAAACATGGCTCCTTAGCCCATGCACGAAAAAGTGGATCTTGTCTCCTCCATTTGAAGACATAAGACTTAGCTCTTAAGCATCTAGTTTTTTTAGTTAGCGATTATCCCAGAACTTGTTTTTAGATCTAGTTTTTACATTCAATTAATTAGTTTTAGAACAAAGTAGATTATTATTTAGAATCAGATTTAGTTTTATAATAAAGTAAAAGTTTTTCATTTCAATTTAGTTTATTGATTCAATTCTTATTTAGATTTAGTTGTCTTAAATTCATAATTAGTTTATTTTAATTTGATAATTAGTATTCATAATCTTAGTTCTAAATTAGTTTTAAATTCAATTTAATCCATTTTGAATCTTAGACTATTGTTAAATTAGATTATAAAGTTTAATCATTTATTCAATAATGAGTTGTTATATTTGTTCTTGTTTAAGAAATGATAGTATAATGATTCAAGGCTAAAACGTCCATTAGAGGGGTTTGAGGAAGCCTTGATGAAACTTGATTTCTATTAGCGTAGAGTAGTTCGTAATGTTCTATTCTATTCTAGAAAGTAATTATTTCACCATGAGAATGGGTTTGATTGCTTCACATGCTAGTTGTTAGTTGGTAGAGATTACCATGAACAATTAGGGATTAGAAATACCCAATTGTTATGCCGAAGCATTACAATTTGGATTACAACAATTCTTCGTTATTAAATTAAGTCGAGTTAAGGTGGAATCAAATTCCCCTAATTCTTTATCTAGATTCGAACATTAGTATTTTAATTGACATCTTAATATTTAGAACATTTCTATTACGTTATTTCCCATCGTTGTTAACATAATTAGATAATTCGTACTCTCATTGACTTTGATATAAGACTGATAATCATAGTTAACATTGAATTCTAAATAACTAAGAGTGAAACGAATTCTCTACTCCACTTATTGCAATAGCATCAAGAGTGTAGAAAACTTTGATAAGTAAGCAGAAATCAGTTTTAGTTTTACTTGCGTTAGAGTCTCGTTGCTTATGCGTAGGTAAAACTATTATTTTACATTTTATCAAATGGTGTCACTGCCATATTAGTTCTGTTTAGAATTGTTTACATTAGTATTGTTAGTCTTCCCAAAGTCTCATTAAACCCACCCACCCTTATTTAATTCTAATCGTGATTGTCTGGTTCAGAATTTTTTTTTCCAAGTACAAGCCTGAGCGCTCCCCGTGCCCACACAAGGCAAATTTCGAGTGCCCCCTGCGCTGAAGTGGCTGGAACTCGAGTTGGACCTAAGCGCGACCCGCACCCTATCAAGGCAAATTTCGAGCGCCCCCTGGGCTGAAGCGCCTAGAACTCGAGTTGGACTTGAGCCGACCCGCGCCCATTTCTGGAACCACCCGATTTTCACCAGTTAGTACAAACTTCCATTACTTCAAGTTATTCAGGTGTTTCTAACTTGTTACACACACTGAGCTCGCGTATACAAGACGCTATTCATAAGCAAAGCAAGGAGGCATTCAGGTACTTCTTTCTTCCACTCCTCGCATCTCCTGTTAGAGGTTTATACTAGCATATCAAGATTGTTTTGACGGTTGTCGTGTTTAGTTAAGATTAGTCTTAGCCTTGCATGAGATTAAGGTCAGGAAGAAGAAAAATGACTAACGTAATCAAACATCAACATTAACAAACACGCCTATCTAGTATACCACTCACTACACCTCTAGCTGGTATACCACACACTACACCTAATATAATGGCTGAAGAAAGAGAGTCTCCTCTCTCTGACTTTTACAAAGCCTTGAACGATATCCTAAAATCTTGCATCGTTCTTGCAGATCTAGTGGTGGATTTTTGAATCCCCCTAAATATATTTAATTTGTTACCCATTTTTCATGGGTTAGACCATGAAAAACCTTATAAGCACATTGATAACTGATAAAATGAATAGCTTACCTACGAAATGAATGATAAACTCAAAACGTAAGTAAACTAAAACTATTATGAGCCTATTTTATCAAAGATTTCTCTACTCTCAATCCCTTGAGATATAGTGGAGTAAGAGGTTCGTTCCACTCCTAGTGCTCTAGCATAGAATTGTTTTCTAATCTAATTAATCAGTCTTAAGTCAATGAGAGTTTTACGATGGGGAATTATACTACGATGCAATACGAAATTGATTATTTGAATTTAAACTACGAATGCTATGGAAATATGATTGTTTTTGAATCTAGATAAAGGATTAAAGGGGAATTGAATCCACCTCGAATCCAACTTAATAACCTAGCATAGATTGTTGTATCTCGATTCTTACGTTCTTACGGCAAGAATTTCGAGTTCTAATCCCTAGTGTTCGTGGCATTTCTACCAAATACTAACTAGCATGTGAGGTCGTCCACCCATTCTCATGGCGAAATACGACCTTCTAGAGTGGAATAGAATCTACAAACAATTCTACACTAACAACTAAGTTTTCATCAAGGCATCATCAACCCCTCTAATGGAGGTTTTAGCCTTGATTCATCAAACTAACATTTCCCATTGAATCTAAACTAAACATAATGTAAAGAATTGAAATTTACTTAATCAAACAATAATGACATCTAATTTAATGACAAAAATGAAATAAGAACAAGAATTGAAATTAGATCTAGAAATGGAAATGACAAAAATCGAAATTGATAAAAATACTACTTTATTGATCTAATCAATTGAATAACAAGATTCAAAGGTTTAATCTAATACAATGAATTGAAACTAATTAAACTAAGTTCTAAAACTAATTAATGGAGGCTAACTAATCTAGGTCTAACTATCTACCATTAACAAAGAGTGAAACTTTGGTTTTTATATATTCAGATCCAAAAATCGTGCATGGGCTTGGAGCCATGTTTTGGGCCAGAGAATCAGGCCCAAAACCCAATTCTTTCAGTCCAAAAAGGCCTCTTCAGCTGCAGTTGGCTTCAACAGACTTTTTGTCTACTTGTGCTCATCTGATTAGGTCAAGGCTTGGACCATTGGAAAGCTCTTTCCGAGCCGGTCGTTTTGACATAAGGTAGGCCCCATTCTGAGGTCTGAGTCCAAAGATACGGCCTTCAGAAGTTCTGCTGACTTGTGTGCTGTTTCTGCCCGCGTCGACTTTTCAGCTTTTGACCGGGCTTTTAGAAAGGGTTTGTCTTCTCGAAACTTGGCCTTTAATCACGGAACTCCTTAGTAACCGACCTTTGCTCCTTAATCTCGCTAAAGTGGCACATTTCTGCACATAATGGACTTTGAAGCTTGAAATACATAAAAACACGTAATCAGTGTTAACTCTTAATTATTACTCACATAATTGGTCTAAAAGTATGACTGTTAAAGGGTTAAAACTACAGTTTTGGGCTCTTATCA
The DNA here is from genome assembly GCF_015680905.1 of Coptis chinensis. Taxonomy (NCBI): domain Eukaryota; kingdom Viridiplantae; phylum Streptophyta; class Magnoliopsida; order Ranunculales; family Ranunculaceae; genus Coptis; species Coptis chinensis. Next base: position 59,336,153 of record NC_141463.1, read on the forward strand.
AACCACCCCCAAACAGCATTTTGCTTGTCCTCAAGCAAAGATGAGAAATTAGAATAAGTGACCAAAAATGGAGTTCTATCTACTCGTTTACTGAAGTGCGATTGCATTGACCATATATGCAACAAGGCCTTAAACCACTAGGAATTCCCTAGTGGACAAGTTATAGCCTCGTGAGAGTTTTCCAAATGAAGGTACTCACAAACTTCATCTATACTACAAAACGACTAAGAAATAAAACTATTGTTTCCTTATTCATGCTCTAAATTAACTATACCTCTCACTAGCAATGCATATAGAGTAATCAAGTCGAAACTTAAGCTAATATATGCATAATAATCAATCATCTATGAATAAACATATATACAATGAGTAATGCTATGAAATGCAAGAATGTGTCCATTTCTCAAACTTTGGAATAAGCGTCCTTAAGTAGGTTCTCACACAAAAGTCAAGACAAAAAATCACTCTCGATTTTTCCACTCAAGTTTTGCTACTCCAAATTAGTGCAGTGGGCATACTTTTTACCTTACAATCTCAATGACACACAAGGAAGCCGAAGTTGATCAAACACATCTGCCACTTACTATCCCACTAACCTATTCCTAATTGAGCTAGAGGTCTTTATTAGGTGTTGCAGGGATTAGGAGATGGTTTAAGAAGGAAGGAAATGGATATTCAAAAAGGACAAGTCTGAGATAATAGAGTCTTCATATTATGTAACTAGAGAAAACCTTGTTATTTACTTTTGCTTCTACACTTTGTTTCCATCCTTAGCCATATTTTTTTTTTCTTTTTCTTTGGCTTTTGACTCCTTTTATTCTATTTTTTGGAGTTTTTATTTTATTTCTATTTTTCTTTTTCTTTTTCTTTGGATGGAAACTTCTTTTCTTTATTTTCTGAAGCAATTAACTAACTTTTGTTTACACAGGTTTTTCTCTTCTTCTTTCTTCCTCATTCTATTCTCAGACTTATCTAAATTGGGTAGGTTGAATTTTTTATTTTTTTTTGTTTTGTAACAGGGTAAAGGATTTGTGGTTTATGAAAGGGCTAATGAAAGGCTCAGTGGGGCGACTAGCGGAAAATATCCTTAGGTCGGAATTTCTAGCTATATCGATCCAAAAAGGGCCTAAATTCTCTCTTAGGACATGGTATAGTGGTCAAGCAAGTGGACGTGTGATTTCTCTATTCGGAATATACTTCTCCCTTGTGTCATTTCTCAAATGTTTCACTCATATAAGGCTTTAGGCTATATTCTCACAGATTTGTAGAATAAGTACTCTAGCCTAGATTTGAAAACTTACATTGCCAAACAATCATAGATACTCATGTAATATATTTATAGATAGATGCAAAGATTATTACCTACATATTAACCTAAGTTTCTAAAAACTATTCTAATGCAAAAGCTACGTGAGACTTCTAGATTATTAAGAGCATAGAGAAAGAAACAATACCAATATTCCTAAGTGTATAGCATAAACTTTTTATTTTTATTTTTATTTTTATTATTTTTAAGACATATAATAATTAATATACAACCTAATATGTGCTTAACATTTACATCGTGTTTCTATACCACCCCCAAACAATTTGGGAGAAGGGGGTTCATGAAACAATTCAATAGCACAATTAAATTATGTAACTAACTAATTTTTATAATTTTTAACATTTTATAAATAAAAGTGCGTAATTTACATCCTAAAAGTGTCTAATTTTTGCAAATGTTTCTATCCCACCCCCAAACAATCGAACGCTTTGTCCTCAAAGTGTAAAGAGATAAGGAAAGAATTTACCATAGAAACGTGGCAAAAATTGGCAGTACCTGTAATAGAAATATTGTAAAGATGATATGATAATATGAAGCACAATTAAACTGGTACGTACTACTAACACAAACTCTACTGGAGTAAACATGACAGGCTTAGGGTGGCAACAAGATTTGAAATGAATACCAAAATATTCACCCCCCAAAACAAAATTGGAAAACTCTTTTTAAGTTTGAAATTTTTGTTTGGCCTATACTCCGTAAAGTTGGTATTATACTAAAACTTGGGTCTTTTAAGGTCGATTCCCCGAGACTTGCTAGATTACTATTTTTATAGCTTTAAACTTTTTTTTTTTACTTTTTATGAATTAGGTTTAATATAAAGGAAAACAATAAGCAAGAAAGACATAATTCACACCATAGAGAAACATGACTCAAAAACCAAGAAAACATGCAAGAGTGGAAAAACGTGAATTATGTGAACCGTGGACTTAGGATCCGTACTTACAACCACACACTCTATAGGGAGGGCCCGTTACCTGAATGGTGCATTCACCAATATACTGGAAATGAAAGGAAATGCACCAAACACAAAAATTGAGTTGTTTATAGTCGATACTTTCGAGACTTTATCTAAATATATGTATGAATATGCAGTTTATCATATATCAACAACCTAAATAGTTGTGGATCGTTCCATAAATAAATATCACGTAAAACATATCCAAACACAATCAAGCACCAAGATTTCCTACTGACGCAGCCCTAGTGGAATGAAAGCGAAGTCGGATAGACCTATAACATAACCGAGCATGCACCTTATGTTTCATCTTTGAACGAGAGGGTGTCCTAGTGAATAATTGTGGAAAAGTGAATGGTTGTGGAAAATATGGTGGATTGGGATAAGTTTTAGAGGGAAAGCATGGAAAAAATGAGGATGTGGGTTTAGCATAAAACTCATTCATGGTGTAGTTAGGGACTGTCTCAAGTCTGAAAATGAAGGTGTCAAGTGGTTTATCCTTGTGAAGTATTTGTTTACTAGGTGGATTTAAAAATCATGAAGCACGGGAGAAACTAAAGGATCGAAAGCAAACTCGAGGTTCCTTTGAAAAGGTGGAGGGTGGGGAATATTGGTGATGGAAGGTGAATGATTCTCAGCTAGAGCTCTCAAGTCCATATCATCGAAAATCTTGATATATGCAAGACATTCCTCAATAGGTGGGTCAAAAGGATCACTGGGATAGAGATTGAAAAATTCATCTTCCGTCATAGCATCAAGGGATGAATGGTTGTTGGCAAGGGGGACTCGCTGAAGTGGTAAAGAAGCGGTGCAAAAAGTTGCGGAATTCTTCTTCGATTTAGCCTACTACCGTGGAGTCATTGTTAAAGTCGAATTTCGAAGGAAAGGAATTTGTTAATCTGTTTCTCCGAAACATGTTTTTGAAGTAATCTTGAGCTAAGCTCTCGATCATGCTAACCTCTCCATTTGTAGATGAATCGGGGATATTGTGTCCTCGTTTGAAAACATTTACCTCAACGTAAAGATGGCCAAAGGACAAGGACATCAAACCATCGCGGCAGTTTATGAGCCGCGTTGGCGAGCCAAGAAGGGGCGCCCTAAAATGATAGGTACAGAGTCGTTAGTGACTTCTGTGTCGAGGATAACGAAGTCGGCTGGGTAGTAAAAATTTTGGACTTTAACCAGCACGTTTTCAACCACACCCTTAGGATACTTAATAGACCGATTAGCTAATTGCAATGTCATTTTAGTAGGTTGCATCTCCTCTAGACCTATTTGTTTATACAAATAAAATGGGAGTAAGTTGACACTAGCCCCCAGGTCTAGTAGTGCGGTCGTCGTGTGAGAATCTCCTAAGGTGCATTATACAGTAGGACGACCAGGGTCCTTGTACTTAACAATTCCATTATTTTCGGATAAAGTTAGGAACTGTTCAGTTAGAAAGGCGTCTTTAGGTATGTTGGTCTTACGCCTAGTAGTGCACAACTCCTTAAGAAACTTAAGCGTGGTTAGGTAGCTTTTTATAGCTTCGAGAAAAGGAAGGTTTATCGTTAGATTTTTGAAAACGTTCCTAATCTCCTCAAAGTTAGTATCCCTGGTTAGCATGGCTAATTTCTGAGGGAACGGTGGTTTCGCTCTATATTTAGCGTATGGCTCGACTTGATGTGTAACCTTAGCTTTCTGTTTCTTAGGTTGTGGTTTAACTGGTACCTCTACAGTGGTAGGTTCTTCAGTTTCTATTTCGGTATCTAGTCCGATATCCGGTGTAGGGAGTACTGATGGGGTAACTATAGGCATAGTTACTTTGTTATCAACCACTCTTCCAGAACGAAGAGTGGTGATGGCATTTAGCTGACCTACGGATGTAGTTTCCGTACTAGTATTACCGTTTACCTCAAAGGCTGTGTTTGCTGTTCTAGGGTTGGGTATCGCTCGGTGATATATGCTTGGAGAACACTACTTAGAGTTTTGAACTATCTAAATTGGTGCAAAAGCAATCAAGGTTCCTTACTCACGATCTTCGTTTCGTAGAGTTGGAATAAAGATTCGAACTAAACTAAAGCTTAGAACAACTATAAATTGGAATTCACAATTAAGGGAACCTAAGGAGTAAGGTCATAATATAACTGCTAGATTTTTCTTTCCTACATAAACATTAAGAAAACATTAACGTTGAAAACATTCACTTAATACCGAAATAAAGATTTGAAAGAGAAGGTGGAGAGTTAATCCTCCTCATGTGAACTATCATTAGTGTTGATTTGAAAAAGGTTTTTATTCTTCCTAGACTCATAGACAAGTCCCTAACGGAAAAATAGATTTGATCCCTAGCATGCATGGCTCACTAAAGAGCTCATACATGCTAGCAAGTGAAACCAAACAATAACTTATCTCTAAGCTCATTGCTTGATTCCTAACTAAACTCTACACCAACTACCATTTTGGGATAGGATGTAGAGTTAGTTGTTCTTCCTAAACCTACCAAACCAACAACAATTGGTTTACCCTCACATGAGTTGGATTAACTCCCCAAAAGGGAAGTTAGCTCATGATCCTTGGGACAAGGATTTATAAACTAAGAAAAACACAAAGAGAGAGAGAGAGAGAGAGAGAGAGAGAAGAGAGAGAGAGAGAGATGAACAAACAAACTCACTTCTATTTATTTTCTAGAAGAAACAAGTGTTCCTCCATTAAAACTATTACAAGCTTTTTAATAAAAGCTAAAAACTAACTTCACCTTTCTTTCACTAAGGAACTAAAATAATGTCATGTGAGGAAAATAAGTTAAGGGAGTAAATGGAGTGTCCCCCACCCTTGTCTAATTTCTTCTCCATTTGAGAGAAATCTCATTTCCTCCCACGTGAATTATCAAACCATATTGATTCATTTTTATCTACCACATTAAATCAAAGTGACACCTTGCCTTTTTTTACTATTAACACCTAATCTAATTTATTACATGCAAGGTGTCAACTTTGCACCAATAATTTGTTATCTTTGTCTTGACATGCTCCATGATTGATGACTCATCCAATCTTGTGGCCCCGCATAGTGGGGTCCATGTGCAGTCCAGTGGCGGTCCGGTATTTTGGGCAGTGTTACAATTTCCCACCTATGTGTAGAGTTCATCGCCCTGATTGTCTGAGCATCTCTCGTGTCGCATTCGGAGTCCTGGTTCAAGAGGTAGGAGCTTTGGAAGTTTGATGCTTCTGTGTGGATTTGGGAGAATTCAGATATCTGTGCCGTTCTTAGTGCTTTATTTCAGGTTTAACCAATATTTCCATGTTTACTGCAAATACCTGCAAAAGTATGAAAACATATTTATTTCATGATTATTAAACACATAATTAACCAAATTTATATGTCTCAATGGGGTTTCATAATACACTTTTGGATGCTTATCACATTACCCCCAAACAGCACTTTGCTTGTCCTCAAGCAAAGAAGAGACACTAAAATAGATTAGTGGCCAAAATATGTGTAGTCCTAAACTAATTCTCGTTTCGCAGAGTGCGGTTGCATTGACCATATGCAACAAGGCCTTAAACCACTAGGAATTCCCTAGTGGACGAGTTATAGCCTCGTGAGAGTTTTCCAGAAAAGATACTCACAAACTTCATTTATACTACAACGACTCAGTGACAGAAACTCGTTTCCTAAATTAATCTCAGATATCCATACATCTCCTTAGCAGGGAATGAGGATTGATTTCTTTGAAACTCAAGTTAATATGTATTCAATAATTAAAACATCTACATATGATTATTCATGCAGTCAACTTTTCATTGAAATATACTAGCAGGGTTGTTTCTGGATCCCTTGGAGAGCGTACCTAAATGGGTTCTCACAGGTATGTGTCGAAACACAATTCCACTCAAAATTTTACCACTCAGGTTTTGTTAACTCCAGTGTGCAGTGGGCACACGTTTCCTTACATCTCAATGACAGTCAGAGGAGCCGATGTCGATCAATCACGTCTACTACTTATTATCACACCACCCTACTCCTAATTGAGCTAGAGGTCTTTATTAGGTATTGTGGGGCTTAGGTGATAGTGTACAAGAAAATGGAAATGGATAATCAAAATTTATGAGTATGAGAGAATAGGGTCTTCATATATTTACACTAGAGAAATCCTTGTTTCCTTTCCTTCTTCTAGCTGAGTTTTTCCAACCTTGTTCTTAAGCCTCTGGATACTTTGTTTTTTTTTTTTTTTTTATATATATATATATATATGGCTTAAGAACATGATTCTATTTTTCTTTCCTGAAGCAAGTAACTGACTTATATTTAGGACAAGTCTTTCTCTTTATTCTTTCCACATTTCATCCTATTTCTCATACTCATCACTTAGTTAGGTTCTTTCGTTTGGTTTCATAATTGGGTAAGGAATTTTTGGTGAAAGTGAAAGGTTTGATGAACGGTTCAGTGGAGTGACTAGGGGTAATATTTGTAACAGGTATGAATTTTTAGCTATGTCGATCCAAAGAAGGCCTAAATTCTCTTTAGGGTTGGTGGTGATCAAGTAAGTATATGCGTAATTTCCTCTAATCGGAAAAACTACTCCTCTGTGTCATCACACACAAATCACTCATATCAAGGCTTTTGGTTAGATTCTCACAGGATTTATAGTTTAAGTAACTAACCGTTGGTTCCAGAACTTACTGCTATGTACCATCAATGATACTCAGTACATGAATATTCATGAAAAGATGTATAAACTATTGCATATGTATTATCTAAAGTTTCTTAAAAACAAATCCTAATTCAGATACTAATGTGAGATTTCTAGACAATTTTCATCATTGAAAAGGAAACAAGACTTTGTCACTAAGTACAATTATTAATATGAAAATAAAACTATATATAGGCTACAAGATGCCTAATTTTTTGCTACAGTTTAAAAGCACCCCCAAAACGTAATGATGCTTAGTCCTCGGAAGGATCAATAATTAAAGAGAGGAAGTACACGAGAACCGTGGAGCAAAATTAGGGCTAGATTGTCGAACCGAGAGGGTTGGAGATCATAATATATTATTCAGAAAAGAACAAGAAAATGTTCAATAGCACACTAAACATAGCACACGAAATAATGAACCATAGCATACTTAAACATGAAAACCATAGCACACCAACGTAAGGTTTAGCTAGATATATGTACAATGGCAAACTCAAGTTTACCATCCAAAGAGGACGGAAGGTCCGGTGTCCTCTTTAAGGAAATGCATTTCCTTAGCATCACGCCAATAGATAATAGTCTGCCAAATTTCTGCCTATTCTTTGTCTCCGATTCCCTTAAATTGGTCTTCATCTTTTCGTCCTTTGGGTAACATCGAACATGCTTCAGGTATCGGCGGGGCGCTTCCATTGACGAAACCTCAATGAGCGAATGATTCTGTTTGCTGGGCACATGGAATCTACCTTGACCCAGTCATGAAAAGTGGCTGCAAACTGTGGGAAATGTGTCTTCATGATCCTGCAAGCGGTGACTGGTAAAAGTATATATTGATCCTGAAAAGTGTGAGCTCGTTTCAGGCTGGAGATAACACAACCTAAAATGTTAAATAATGCATGACCCGAAGCTAGTGCAATCAATACAACGCTAGCGACCTCATTGGCGAGAAAAATGCCAATCTCCCATAATGTTTAGGAGTACAAATAACATGGCAGTCCCCATGTTCATGGTCATGCTTGCTAATGGAATGGTGATGTTGCGCCATGGCACATGGCCATCTCCTTCTCGTTTGATCTCAAGACCATCACCATAAGAGTCGCAAAACGCTTGCCACTGAAAGGAATGGTAAGAATTATGATAGATGTACTGCCAAGATCTGCAATGGGTTCGTGGTATGGAAGGTCCAAAGATAGAGCAAGTTGTTGTTCGAAAAGATATGAGGGTGTGTCACCAACTTCGGATTGTGAATCCGTCTAAGTAGAAACCATGCGCATGGTTGAATCTTTGGTGTGTCATCCATATTAGCATAAAAGTATGCAGCCAAACTTGGAGAATAAGTTTGGTCAGGTTGAAGAATTAGGGAAGACCACCCAATGTTTGTGATGTAATCATGGAAGAGATGGCCATAGGCATTGGAATCCATCATAGACTGAAAGGATTGCTCAGGAATGAGTTTGGGAGGTACCATGGATGATGAAGATGCAATGTTTGATGAAGATGCCATGGTGGATGAAGTAAAGAAATGGGTAACGATACAGGCAAACTGGATGGAAAAATGAGTATGTAAGAAAATAGACCCTCCTGTAGCACATGTTAAAATTATATTAGTCACAATGGAAATGATGACAATCCTATTAAGCATTGCATACAAAAGAAGACAAAAAGATAAGACAAAATACATAGTAAGACGGAAAAACGTAATAACATAGATGATTATATACTTATTGACTTAGTAATATCATGGATTCTTATATTGCTCTTGGAGATGCATATTTTGCACCAAACTGTTTAGGTCTTCTATTTGTTGGCCGAGCTGCATCTGAATGTCCCCTTGGCTGGCAGAGAGTACAGTTTGATTTTCCATTAGGAGAGCATGATTTTGCAAGAATTGAGAATGATTTTCCAAGATCTCCTCCTGTTCCACATCATGCGTTGCTTGACGATCTTGGAAATCCTGAAGAGTTGTGATGATGATATTCTGACGAGCGTGTAGTTCCCTCAAACCCTGATGAAGAAGTTTAATGCCTTCCATGGGATTAATAATATTCAAAGATGGCATTTTCATCAAACAAATGGTCAGAATTTGAGCTTGGGGGTGTTCTCGCTCATCTATCGTGAGTATCGGGGGTCAAAACCAACGGAGTAGTCCGTTTGAAGTACCTTTATATATCTTTGTTTGAAGGGGGTCTCGGAGAAATTATTGGATAACCCCAACGCATCATAATCTGCGTAACCAAAGTGGGTAGAGCTGCTGACCTTCTTGTTTTCTTGGTGATTACATTCCAGAGGTGTTGGATCAGACAAAAGTCATCTCTTTGAGTTTGCAAAATCCAAAGTAGGTGAAGTTGAGGCTTTGTGACTTCAGTTTGGTGTGATGTACCTACCACATTATGTCCCAACCAGTTGGAGCACAACACGTTGATTCGTTTCAAAGAGCATTGAAGAACCATGTGATGTGTATTTTCGACGTCGCCATGAGATAATCGGTAGCTCGCAGATAAAAGTTTTTTGAATCGAATGATGACTCTTGAACAAGGGACTCCCAGGTTTTATTGGGATTCGGTATGTCGGAGATCATTTCCTTATTCAATTCCAATCGTTGTCCATAGGCATTGAAGTAGAATTTTCCATCTTCATATCCGCTAAATTGGTAGAACATCAAAACCAATTCTCGGAATAACTAGGCTCTTTGAATGATATAGAAGGCGCCCATCCGCGACGATATGATTTCGTGTGTCAAAATAAGGAGAAAACCGCCTTCTTCGAAAGTTTTAGGTAGTCTTTCTCTGCCGTTATTTTTTCTTGGTTGAGCCATTCTTGAAGGAAGGATAGTGAAAATTGTATGAATAAGAATGGCTTAAAAGAAGAGATTTATAGGCAATCTATGAGGCTATACCAATCTGAGTCCAAGTGTATTTAATGACCCATGTGATTATGTACAGTCATCATAGGGATCCACAATGAAGTCTTTGTCATGTCAGATTCCAAATACAATTAATGAGATGGTTTAATGTTTAGAAAATACGGAGGAAAGTTTCACAGGGTAGTTAAACTTACACGTAATTTCAGAAATGATGATCATAACTCAGTAATAGAATATGGATAGAATAATCAAGCTGCATGTGTGACAAGTGTTATGTGTACCTTGTAGCGTGCGTGATTTTCTCTGAACACTATGTGTATCCATTAATTATTTTGGTGAGTTTTGGATGGCCTTTCTTTGTTATGGTTTGTTTATTTATTTACTTATTATTATTATTATTATTATTTTTCTTTTTCTTTTTTTTTTTTTTTTATTTTATTTTTATTTTATTTTATTTTATTTTTTATTTTTTATTTTATTTTTTTTTTGAGAGAAAAAGACAACTAATATACACAAATATTTAATACGGAACTTCTCCAATTAATACGTAATCCATACAAATGTGGGAGAATTATTTAACACACCATACTAATATACAAAATGAAAATCAGAAAAAAGAAAACGGTTACATAGATCTAGATGTTCTGGATCATGTTGTGCATGACTGACAAGAGAATAATGATAAACACTGTTATCACGATTAATGTGATAGCCCATTCGCGTCGCTCCTTTTCCCATCGCTCTAGTTTATTCATTATGTTCAAGAAATTAAAAATTTGTGAAGAAGAAATGTGTGAAGAGTGAGAGAAGGGAATGAGTGAAAGTGGAAAGGAGAGTTGTATTTATAACTTGATTTCTGACCGTTGGGCATCTGACCGTTTGGATCAGTCCGTTGGGTTTTGAGAGTAGGCCCAATGAATCAATGAGCAAACACATATTTTTGAAGTACTATATTCGCATAAATAATTTCTCATTCAAACCATCTGGAGATACAAAATTATGAGAAATCAACCGATATATAATAATTTAGCGCTAAAAAATAAAAATGCAATGCATAAGGGAAATAAATGACATAGTCATTTCTAAACCAAAGGAAATAAACAAACTCGCGTGATCCTCCGTTAGCGAAGATGAACCCGGTTTCTACGCCTTCGCCATGACGAACTTCAGCCGAAATGACCGGTCCGAATGTGGCCTATAGATCAGAAAGTAACCGATCTTGGAATTATCGCGATTTGCCATCATCATTCTCCTGAATTGGCCTTGGCGATTTCTCATTTCTTCTTTGGAATTCATTCTCGAAGTAATCATCTCTTCATGGCGAAGAAACATCCTGCGCATACTAGAATTCATGTTCCTCAAGGCATCCATAGGAGTATTGATTCGGGCGATGGTATCTTCATTAAAACAATCACGGTGGTGAAGGAGGATGAGGAGGTAATGCGTTATCATGCTCAATGTCATCTCTAGCTACTTGGGTCCCAATGGTCTAAAACACAAGTTTCAAAAATTCCAAAATTCTCGAAAGACCTTGTTTCAATGAAAGGAGTAGCAGACCGGAACCCTAAGTTAAGCATAAGGTGAAGTAACAAGTACAAAGAAGAGGAGTGACCTATTTGACGCGGTCGTAAGAATATGGCCCGGAAATGGACCATACAGAAAGTGTGCTTCCTCTCTGTAGGATCCACAGCAGTGCAAGAAAGTCTTGTTCACGCCGACGCGTCTTTGAAGTTCCAATGACGTTGTCGCTAGCCATTGAGTGACGGCTAATTGGTTACGCCCGGCGAATCTTTGGTACACGCAGCTCGAGCTAGTGTTGTACTCCCCCTCGAGAAGCGTGTCAAACATCAAATCCCTCGTGGTCGGATACTCTGATAATAACAGGGTCGGGCTATCAGAGTTAATCGAAATCTGCATGGTATTCGAAATCAACTCCAGCGTGAGTTCACGTTCCATCCCATCCGCCGTAATCCAAATTCGTCACACCGGAAACCTCCATTGTTATAAAATTTCAACACCAATTCTTCGGAATATTGAGCTGGGATTCGATGCAATAGATATTCCCACTCTCTACTAGCAATTTCCTCATCGAAAAATGGGTGAAACATCCCGGAATTATAGAGATTTGTGAAATTTCTCTCAACTGTAATTCTTCTTCGTGCTGCCATAGCGCAGTGTAAATTAACTTTTGATAGTGCAAATAGCAAGAGGAGGTGGAGGAAGGGGGTTGAGTTTGGTGGAGTTTGGCCCGCGTGCGCGGGTCAAATTCACTGCTGGTATGCCGCGCGCGCGAGTGGATTGTGGGGGGACCAAGATCTGATTTTTGTGGAAGAAGAAGTGGGGGGGACGCGTGGGTGCCCCGCGCGTGGGCTTTGTACCCGGATCTTTGGTTTTTGGGTCGGGTCAAAATTTTGGCCCAAGTACAAATGAATTACAGAAATTCCTCTTATGTCCCGAAATGTTCCGAAATTTCAAATGTGGAAATTCGATTCGCTTCAACTCCAAATTGAACGGATGAGATATCGAAACGATCGGTATTAAAAATGCCATCCACTAGAATATGAAAAATCACATTCAAACATCATTTTTTTTTTTTTTGGTTTTTATTTATTTATACTTTTATATACAAATGTACAAGTCGAGAAGAACATGTCAACAACACCGGAAATCCAAATAAAACAACACATCACAACAAACTTAACTTCGAGGCAACTTTCATGTCGGCCTGGCTTAACCCAATCCAAACAGATTGTGGGCTTATCCTTTATGTTTTGGGGGCCTAGGGTTTAGGACGGTACCATCCTTAACCAATGTGCAATGGTCTAATAATAATATTACCCTTAGTACATATGGTATAGCCTCAAACCACCCCGAAACAGTCACATAGAAAACTGAACGGGGTTGGCCTGGTGGAATCCATTGCCCGTACGAACTAGGAAATGTCTGATGGTGCATATCACGACTCTCTTTGCGCACCATGTTGGGTGCTAATAAAACAAAACGAGTATATACATGTTGAGTCTTTTAACGTCAGATCCTCAAGACGAATGTGAGTCTTTTAATGTCAGATCCGCAAGACGAATGTGAGTCTTTTAACGTCAGATCCTCAAGACGAATGTGAGTCTTTTAACGTCAGATCCTCAAGACGAATCCCAACCTGTGGGAGCAACGGGACGACGACGGTTTATCCCGGCTGAGTGTGGTGTCGACAATAATATACCTTATACCGCTCATCTCGGATAAAAGATCAAGACACGGACGAGAAAGGAGTTTGACGGTTCATACACCACCCCATCCTTTTTAAACAAATTAACGCTTCGAGCAAAAGTACTACGACCATTACCAATTCGAGATGGGTGAGATTTGGACCAAATGATGAGTTGAAGTTCGCGAGGAAGAGAATAGAAAAGGGAGGAGAAAGAAGGAGTTGAAATTTTTGGTACCCATTGTTTTCCTGGAGGCACGTTTGCTCGATTATCAGAAGACATTTATACTCAGTTCTGAAGTAGAGTTTTTGTGGACTAAGGTTCCGGCGCTTGCAACCACACACTCTAGGGATTGTTAGAAAAGAAAATAGAAGAGGGCCCGGCTACCCTAATGGCATACTTTTCCTGTTTAAATACATGGAAAGAAGTACACCAGTGAATCTATTAGTCTGTGTAGACTGGATCATTGAGAATAGTCTCTTCGACATCCGGAGAGCAACTCATGATAATGTTTAAAGGCGCCGCCATTTACTTGAAATTCGCTACCATCATTTACGTTTTTCACAGAGATAACCCCATAAGGAGTGACAGCAGAGACAGTGAAAGGACCAGACCATCGAGTTTTTAATTTTCGTGGAAAGATGTGTAATCTTGAGTTGTACATCAAAACTTTTTGACCGACTTTAAACTCTTTTTGCAATATGTGCTTGTCATGCACTCTTTTCATGTTGGCTTTATAGGATTTCGAGAGATCATAGGCATCACTCCGAATTTCCTCAAGCTCATTTAACTGCAATTTTCTCTTTTTTAGCCTGCCACGCGTTAGTGTTATAATTGAGGCTTTGATGGCCCATAGAGCCGCGATGCTCAAGTTCAACCGGCAGATGACGGTGGTTTTCCAAAAACGAGGCGATACGGAGACATCCCTATAGGTGTCTTAAAAGTCGCTCAGATGCCCACAAGGCATCGATAATCGTAGAGACCGATCTTTCCTAGATGGATTGACAGTTTTTCCAAAATGGATTTTATTTCTCGATTAGAGACTTCTACTTGACCATCGGTTTGAGGATGATACGGAGTTGCCACTTTGTCGCGTGACTCCATATTTCTTTACTAATGATTCAAAAAATTTATTACAGAAATGTTTTCCCCCGTCACTAATTATAGCTTTTGGAACACCAAATCGAGAGAAAATATTTTCTTTTACAAACAAAACGACCGTTTTATGATCGTTAGCATGACATGCCAATGCCTCAATCTATTTTGACACATAGTCAACTGCTACAAGTATGTATAGGAAGCCATGAGAATTTGGAAATGGACCCATGAAGTCGATGCCCCATACATCAAAGATTTCCACAATTATAATGGGATTTAAGGGCATCATATTGCGTTGAGTAATGCGACCTAACTGCTGGCAGCGATTGCATGCTTTGCAATGCTCATGTGCATCTCTAAACAGTGTTGGCCAATAAAAACCACATTGTAGAACCTTGGCTGCAGTTTTCTTACCACTAAAATGACCACCACAAGATTGTTCATGGCAGAAGGATAACACATCGTTGTGTTCCCAGTCGGGAATGCAACGGCAGATTAGTTGGCCTGAACAATACTTGAAAAGGTAGGGATCATCCCAGAAATAAAATTTCACAGTGGATAAAAACTTTTTCCGGTCATTACGAGACCAAGATAAAGGAAATTCCTCGGTAACTAAGTAATTTACTATGTCTGCGTACCAAGGGGACGAAAAAATAGAGTATAAGTGTTCATCTGGAAAGGAATCACAGATAGGTTCGGTATCAGTATCAACATCACTGACAAGTCTTGATAAATGGTCTGCAACCACATTTTTGCTACCTTTTTTATCTCTAATTTTGAGAGTAAACTCTTGCAAAAGGAGAATCCATCGGATCAACCTTTGTTTTGCATCTTTTTTCGCTAACGGATAACGGCGAAGTGCGCGTGGTCGGTGTAGACAATAGTTGGAGAACCCACTAGGTAAGGACGAAACTTATCTAACGCAATATACAACGGCGAAAACTCTTTCTCAGTGGTGGTATAGTTACGTTGAGCTTCATTAAGGGTTTTACTCGCATAGTAAATGACAACCGGCTTATCTTCTCGGCGTTGCCCTAGTACAGCTCAATAGCATAGTTAAAAAGTCACACATTAATTCAAAAGGTTTAGACCAATCAGGTGGTTGAATTATGGGAGCGGTAGTTAAAACGGTTTTTAATACCTCAAAGGCTTGTTTGCAACTGAAACTGAAATCAAAAGCGTCTTTAAGCAGGAGATTCGTTAAAGGTCTAGCAACCTTTGAGAAATCTTGAATAAATCTCCTATAGAAACCTGCGTGTCCTAAGAATGCACGAATGTCTCGAACTGTTTTTGGTATAGGAAGTGAAGCAATTTTTTCTATCTTAGCTTTGTCGACTTCGATTCCGTCCTTTGAAACGATATGTCCTAAAACTATTCCTTTAGTAACCATGAAATGGCATTTTTCCCAATTAAGAACAAGGTTTTTCTCTTCACAACGTGTAAAGACTTTTTCAAGATTTGATAGACAGCTATCGAAAGAATCTCCATAAATTGAGAAGTCGTCCATGAATACCTCCACAAACCGTTCAACCATATCACTGAAAATATGAAGCATGCAGCGTTGGAAAGTACCAGGTGCATTGCAAAGGCCAAAAGGCATTCGTCTATATGCAAATGTACCAAATGGATAGGTGAACGTTGTCTTTTCTTGATCAGCAGGGTCGATGACTATCTGAAAATAACCTGAATAACCATCAAGAAAGCAGTAATAGGCATGACCGGCTAAACGTTCGAGCATCTGATCGATGAATGGAAGTGGAAAGTAATCCTTACGAGTGACGGCATTAGTTTGCGATAGTCAATGCATATTTGCCATTTTACTGGGATACGAGCGGAAATGCATTCATCTTTATCATTTCGCACAACTGTAATGCTAGATTTCTTTGGAACCACGTGTACAGGACTCACCCAACACACTATCAGAGATAGGGTAAATAATACCCGCATCTAGTAATTTTAACACTTCCTCTCGGACCACGTCTTTCATGGTAGGGTTTAGGCGATGCAGTGGTTCACGCGACGTCTTAGCATTTTCTTCCAGGTGTATGCGATGGGTGCACACATTAGGTTCAATTCCTTTAATGTCATCGAGGGACCATCCAATAGCAGAACGATGTTGTTGAATGACATTAATTAAACGAGCTTCCTGATCGTCAGTTAATTGTGAAGAAATAATAACTGGGTGACGACCATTAGCATCAAGCTGTACGTATTTTAATTCCGAAGGAAGTGGTTTTAATTCAGGGGTGGGCGGAGTGGGTATTAAAGATTCTTGAGGAAGGTCATCATCCATGTAGTAAACAGATTGATGATCATCCAAGTTACTTGACATCACTGTTGTAGGGTCAAATAATGGTACTGACTCTAATAACTCATTTACTTCTTGTGTGTAATCATCGTCCTCAAACTCAGATTCGCTAAAAGAAAGAAATTGGTACAGTTCATCTTCAGGAAAAGAGTTTATGAAATACTCTTGCGGAATGCTGTCAACCCTGTTGACCTCACCATCAATGTCAGGCTCTGGAAGTTGTTTCATCAACTTGAACACATTCACCTCGACCGAAAGATTTCCGAAGGACATGGTCATGGAACCATCTCTACAGTTAATAAGAGCATTAGCAGTGGCGAGGAACGGACGTCCTAAGATGATAGGAATGGAATCACATGCAACTTCTGTATCCAAAATAACAAAGTCTACAGGATAGAAGAAATCTTGGACTTTTACAAGGACGTTTTCCACAATTCCTTTTGGATACTTTATGGAACGATCGGCTAACTGTAGAGTCATGGTGGTAGGTTTGAGCTCATGAAGTCCTAGTTGTTTAAATAAATAATATGGAAGTAAGTTCACACTAGCTCTTAGGTCTAATAGCGCAGTAGCCGTGTATTTGTCACCTAAGGTGCATGGAACCGTTGGTCTACCAGGGTCCTTGTATTTTACTATACCATTGTGTTCGGTGATGGAGGGAAACTGTTCAGTGAGGAATGCTTGTTGAGGAACATTAGTTCTCCTTTTTGTGGTGCACATATCTTTCAGAAATTTTGCATGTTTTGTTAATAGTTTTAAGGCATCGAGAAAAGGTAAGTTGATTGTTAAATTTTTAAAAGTCTCTCGAATTTCAGCAAAATTGTCATCAGGTTTATTCTTTGCCAAGCGTGCAGGAAACGGTGCCTTAGGGCGGAATTTGGCAAAGGGGTCTACTTGCTTGTTTCCTACATTCGGAGGTGTTGACTTTGTTGTATCAGGGGAATCTTCCGTAGGTTTATTATTAGAACTAGATTCTGTGGAACCCTCTTTTTCCTTTGGTTGATCATTTGGCATACGTATCTGATTGTCGACAGTTTTTCCAGATCGTAGAGTAGTGATTGCATGCACCTCACCTTGATTGGGGGTGCTTGTACCAGGGGCATTGGTCAGTTCAAAGGCTGTGTTTGCTGGTTTAGGGTTTGGAACTACTTGTGCAGGAAACACGCCTTTCTGACTCTTTTCTTGCGCCAATTGCTGAAGTGATTGTTGGATAGACGTTAAAATTTGAGACTGTTGGTTCATGTAAGCCAAGAAAGTCTCATTTGTCCTATCCGTAATGGTTGGCGCAGTTGTGCAAAAATAGTAGTTCTCGATTATTGCTTAGAAGTTGTTGATTATAGTTGGGATTTGGATTAAAATTTGGAACAAGGCTGCGCGGTTGGTCCGATAATTAGCATTAGAATTATTTTGAAATTGACCTTGTTGGTATTGTTGATTATTTCCTTGGCGGTATGGAATAAAATTATTGGTAGGTCGAATAAGTTGATTAAGCGAAACCCGAGGAGCCCCCATTTGTTGGTTATTTTGACGCCGCTTAAATTCGGATGTTGTCTCCACGGTGCATTAGGGAATGTTGAATGCACATGCCTCCTCCGCTTGTTGAGTAGGGGAAGCATATAACAAGGGACAATATGCATCGGGATGATCGAGACTAAGACAAAGGACACAAGGAGTGGTGTCAACGTTCATGACTGGTTTTGGTAGTTGATCGTTTACTTGAACCGCAAGGGCATCTACTTTTTAGTTAGGGATTCTATCAAATTTTTTATTTCGGGATCGGGTTTTACCTCAAAAATAGATGTGGCTTTTGTAACAAAGATCCTTTGATGATCTAGACGACTTCGGTGTTACCCCAAAGTGTACCTTTTTTTTCTTGTTTTTCAAGAAAAGTATAAGCTTCAAGAGCTCCTTTGTCCATGAAGCAACCTCCGCTTCATTATATCAAGAGTTTCTTTTTGATGATCGCACGCACCATTAAAGAATGAACGAACAAGGACAGACTTTTTCTAGTTGGTGGTGAGGACATTCTAACGAAGATCGATAAAAGCGACTCCATGCTTCCGTAAAAGGATTCATGAGGATTTTGACGGAAGAATTGAATTTTCTCAAGCATTTCGGTTGTTTTCTTCGAGTGTAAAACTGAAGCATAAAAGCTTGAACTAGTTTATTCCATGTGTCTATGGATTGTGATTGTTGTCCCGCTAGCCGATTGACGCTTTTTCCGCTAAAATGAATGGAAACGAATAAGCAAGAGTTGTTCCTTAGAGGCTGGCTGGATGATGAAATGTTGTTGCCACTTGTTGAAGTCTACGAAGATGATTGTACGGTTTTTCATGCTCCAAACCATGATATATTGGTAACAAACTGAAAACGTTTGGTGGGATACGAAAATCACCGACAATGTCCTCAAGTTTGATGCAAGAAGAAGGTCCTTCCTGTAATGCAGTACGAAAATCACCGAGAGGGGCTTCTCTGCTGGTGTAGGATCGTCGGCCATAATGACAGAAGTTGATGGCGACGAAGGATTGTGATGAAGGTAATTAGCAGAAGAAGAACAATTTTTATGTGAGAACTTACGCAATTGCTTATCGTATTTTTTTCAACGATAGGTATGTTCAATTTCTTTAGTGGAACCAGACCTTAATCTCATGCAAGCATAAAATTAAATCTAACTTACAGAAGGAATTAGGAGGACTCGAATTTTATTATTATCTTAAGCATTAGGGTTGAACAACATATGCCTAAGCTGCTGCTAACGTAGCAGGGAAGCTAGGAATACGTGTGCATAAACCAACAGCCAGGTCACAAGAGAGATATGAGGGAGGATTTCCGTGCAAGCACGGTTCTAATTAAATAACCTCAATCTTTCAAGTTTCCTAGACACCATTGGAATATGATTAAGATTTATGGAATTAAAATTTATGCAAAGGTGGTATTAAATTAATTTTAATTTAATTTAATTTTTTTATTTTTTATTTATTTTTATTTATTTTTTTATTTTTTTTAAAGATTTATGCAAGGTTTAAAATACAAACATACAAATACGATCTACTCATACAATACTAGGTGCAATAGCATGTGAAGGTACTCTACTCATACGTATAGCTATACGAATAGGCAAGCTTGTGTCATCGATAAATATTTCCATACGTACAGGCAAATATACATCAGAATAACGATATGTACGCTAATTTGTTAATCGATATTACGTAAATGTATATCAACAAGAATGTGCTTAATTTGAATCACTCATACGTATCTAAATACATTAGCATATCTAATACAAGATATACATAATGCTGTGGAGAGATGACAAAACTAAACATGCAAAGTATTATACCTAAACTAAAATAATTACTCTTGTATTGCATAATAAATCGATTTCGACAATACTCATTGAGATTGCGAATGTCCTATAGAGAGCAGCTTTACCCCGTAGGGTTTAGAAACAACTGGCCCAACTCAGATTTTAACCCTCGTTGGAATGTTCTTCTCTTTCTTGACAAAATCGACTTATTAGACAATACCGTGTACGTATACGTAGAGAAATATCAAACATTGAACAAGCAACATTTATACGTAGAAAGACATATACCCATGCAAAACAGTACCATTAATATGTAAATATACATTCATATGCAAATCATGTTCGAGTAATCTTATATAAATATTTACCGGTATACAAACTTGATTCATGCATAATTCGAGGCTAAAACTTAAATAATAATCCATAAATTTATCCTAATACTATATACATGGCATACATGCAGAAAAACATAATAATAATAATAAAAATAAATTACAATAATACTGAAAAGTGGAACCTGTAGCTTCCCGCGTTTTCGCCCTTGAACTGAAACAAACGTTTCAATTCGTCGACGCGATAAATCCCAAAGGATTATCGAATTTTTCAGGTACAGGGCCAGATATTTAGGCCTGGAAATGGATCAAGATAGATCTGGAGATGCTGGTGGTTGAACAGGAGCAGAAATTAACAAAAACACTTTCATGGACACGGGTCCCACTCTGTGGATCGCGACACTCACGCAAGCGCGTGTTCAGTAAATTATAGTGCGCTCAATTTTTTATGGTAGTCTTATAATCTCCTGAGTAGTTGTTTTCCAGTCCTAACTTTGGGTACCTGCAAGTGGAACAAAATTTTTTTTATCGAACAGGTCAATTGTAAGTGAAAAAAAACGAAAATGAACTAAAAAAATGCAACGAACGACAAGGAAAGGAATGAAGAGAATGGGGGTTCCCCCTTGATGCAACTTCCGATCTTTAGCACAAGTTCTATGGCTTTAGAACAGCAGTGGCGCCATTTGATATATGCTTGGAGAATACTACTTAGAGTTTTGAACTCTCTAAATTGGTGCAAAAGCAATCAAGGTTCCTTACTCACGATCTTCGTTTCGTAGAGTTGGAATAAAGATTCGAACTAAACTAAAGCTTAGAACAACTATAAATTGGAATTTACAATTAAGGGAAACTAAGGAGTAAGGTCATAATATAAATGCTAGATTTTTCTTTCCTACATAAACATTAAGAAAACATTAACGTTGAAAACATTCACTTAATACCGAAATAAAGATTTGAAAGAGAAGGTGGAGAGTTAATCCTCCTCATGTGAACTATCATTAGTGTTGATTTGAAAAAGGTTTTTATTCTTCCTAGACTCATAGACAAGTCCCTAACAGAAAAATAGATTTGATCCCTAGCATGCATGGCTCACTAAAGAGCTCATACATGCTAGCAAGTGAAACCAAACAATGACTTATCTCTAAGCTCATTGCTTGATTCCTAACTAAACTCTACACCAACTACCATTTTGGGATAGGATGTAGAGTTAGTTGTTCTTCCTAAACCTACCAAACCAACAACAATTGGTTTACCCTCACATGAGTTGGATTAACTCCCCAAAAGGGAAGTTAGCTCATGATCCTTGGGACAAGGATTTATAAACTAAGAAAAACACAAAAGAGAGAGAGAGAGAGAGAGAAGAAAGATGAACAAACAAACTCACTTCTATTTATTTTCTAGAAGAAACAAGTGTTCCTCCATTAAAACTATTACAAGCTTTTTAATAAAAACTAAAAACTAACTTCACCTTTCTTTCACTAAGGAACTAAAATAATGCTATGTGAGGAAAATAAGTCAAGGGAGTAAATGGAGTGTCCCCCACCCTTGTCTAATTTCTTCTCCATTTGAGAGAAATCTCATTTCCTCCCACGTGAATTATCAAACCACGTTGATTCATTTTTATCTACCACATTAAATCAAAGTGACACCTTGCCTTTTTTCACTATTAACACCTAATCTAATTTATTACATGCAAGGTGTCAACTTTGCACCAATAATTTGTTATCTTTGTCTTGACATGCTCCATGATTGATGACTCATCCAATCTTGTGGCCCCACATAGTGGGTCCATGTGCAGTCCAGTAGCGGTCCGGTATTTTGGGCAGTGTTATAATTTCCCGCCTATGCGTAGAGTTCATCGCCCTGATTGTCTGAGCATCTCTCGTGTCGCATTCGGTGTCCTGGTTCGAGAGGTAGGAGCTTTGGAAGTTTGACGCTTCTGTGTGGATTTGGGAGAATTCGTATATACGTCGTTCCTCGTGCTTTATTTCAGGTTTAACCAATATTTCCATGCTTACTGCAAATACCTGCAAAAGTATGAAAACATATTTATTTCATGATTATTAAACACATAATTAACCAAATTTATATGTCTCAATGGGGTTTCATAATACACTTTTGGGTGCTTATCACTTGGCCTGGAAACACGCCTTTTGGTTGGGCTTTCTCTTGGGCTAACTGTTGGTTTAAATTATTAACGAATTGTAGAATGTGTTGGTTAGATTGAGCCATGGTTTGGAAAAGTTGTTGGCTCACTTGTATGAAGGTGTCAAGACGATCTGGTTGTGTGGGTGTAGTAGTCACGGGTGGTGTGACTGCAACTATCTCGCGTTGATTATTTATGGGCGGATTGTGATAGTTATTATTTACCGGAACGATACCTCTATTAGCATTATAATTATTATAACTACATTGACCTTGTGCTTGACTTTGTCGAGGTTGCGCTTGGTTGTTATAATTATTATAATTACCCTGATCATGTCCTTGTTGTGGTGGAGCTTGGTTATAACTGTGCGTTGGCCTAACATATTGATTATTGTACCCTGGAGGTGTGACGTGTTGGTTATTTCTCCAACCGAAGTTGGGATTTTGTCTCCAAGGGGCGTTAGGTTCACTATTAATGGAACAAGAATGTTCATAGGCTATAGGGACGGTGGGGAGTCGGGATGCTTTCGGGACTCCAAATGAAACTACATGGATTTGAATTTACATTCATGACGGGGATAGGCTTTTGTTGTACAGAAATGGCCTCTACCTTTTTTGTGAGGGATTCAATTAGAGTTTTAAGCTCAGGATCTGATTTAACCTCAAACATACTGGTAGCCTTAACTGTTGAAGAGAAACTAGCGAGCGGGATATCATCACTCCCCAATTGGTATTAAGCGTTTAGTTTGCTCTTCTAAAATTTGTAAGCCTCCGAGGATCCTTTACTTAGGAAACTACCCCCATTCATTATGTCAAGGACTTCTTTATGGTGATGTTGAAGTCCTTTGAAAAAGGCACGAACTAACGTGTCTTTTGCTAGGTTATGGTGTGGACACTCTATAAGCAGATCGGTGAAACGGTTCCAAGCCTCAGAAAATGATTCATGAGGGGTTTTGTCGGAAGAAATGAATCTTGGAAAGCATCTCATCCGTCTTTAGGGGTGGGTAAAATGTTCCATAAATAGCTGAACAAGTTTAGCCCACGAGTCCATTGAGAGTTAGGGCGCTTGGGCGCTTAACCAAGACGCCTTTATCGGGCTAAGGTGAAGGGAAATACCACCGGTTTAATTTGTTCCGCACCAACCGTAGGATGATGGAATGTTGTAAGGACTTGTTCAATCCTACGCGTGTTTGGTAAGGTTTTTCATGGCCTAAACCATGGAAAACGGGTAACAAATTAAATATGTTTGGGGGATTCAAAATCCCCCAATCGGGTCCGCTAGAACGATACAAGATTTAGGGCTATCGCCAAAGCTTTGTAGAAGCCTGGAGAGAGGAGTCTCTTTCTTCAGCCATTATGTCGGTATGGTTGGTGGGATAGTAGTTAGAGGTGTAGTGATTGCTATACTCGATATGTTTGTTTGTTGACGGTTAATTACGTTCGTTGTTTTTCTCCGACCAGACCTTAATCTCATGCAAGTCTAAGTCTAAACACGAAAACAATCCAAACAATCTTAATATATTAGTATGAACCTCTAACTGGAGATGCGAGGTATGGAAGAAAGGAATACCTGATAGTGTCCTTGCTTCGCTTATGAATAGCGTCTTGTTTACGCGTGTTCAGTGTAAATAACAAGTTAGAACACTGAAAAAACTTAAAAATCAAAGTTCGAAACAAACCTGTAGAAATCCGCAAAATTTTGCATAGGGCGTGGTCGTGCGCGCTCCTAGTCCAGTAAGTGAGCGCGGGTCACGCTCCTAGTCCAGTAAGTGAGCGCGGGTCACGCTCGAGGTCCAGTAACTGAGGGCGGGTCGCGCTCGAAGTCCAGACTATAGGGCGCAAGCGCGCTCCTTATAGGCGCGATCGCCCCGTAATTCTCATTCCGAATTTTTCAACGCTGAAACGAATAACCACAGTATGAATCAAACAAGGGTGGGTGGGTTTAATGGGACTTAAAAATGACTAATTCTACTATGAAAACAATGCTAAAGTGCAACTAAGATGGCAGCGGCACCATTTGATAACTGATAAAATGAATAGCTTACCTACGAAATGAATGATGAACTCAAAACGTAAGTAAACTAAAACTATTATGAGCCTATTTTATCAATGATTTCTCTACTCTCAATCCCTTGAGATATAGTAGAGTAAGAGGTTCGTTCCACTCCTAGTGCTCTAGCATGGAATTGTTTTCTAATCTAATTAATCAGTCTTAAGTCAATGAGAGTTTTACGAGGGGGAATTATACTACGATGCAATATGAAATTGATTATTTGAATTTAAACTACGAATGCTATGGAAATATGATTGTTTTTGAATCTAGATAAAGGATTAGAGGGGAATTGAATCCACCTCGAATCCAACTTAATAACCTAGCATAGATTGTTGTATCTCGATTCTTACGCTTCTTCTGGGCAAGAATTTCGAAGTTCTAATCCCTAGTGTTCGTGGCATTTCTATCAAATACTAACTAGCATGTGAGGTCGCCCACCCATTCTCATGGCTAAAACACGACCTTCTAGAGTGGAATAGAATCTACAAACAATTCTACACTAACAACTAAGTTTTCATCAAGGCTTCATCAACCCCTCTAATGGAGGTTTTAGCCTTGATTCATCAAACTAACATTTCCCATTGAATCTAAACTAAACATAATGTAAAGAATTGAAATTTACTTAATCAAACAATAATGACATCTAATTTAATGACTAAAATGAAATAAGAACAAGAATTGAAATTAGATCTAGAAATGGAAATGACAAAAATTGAAATTGATAAAAATACTACTTTATTGATCTAATCAATTGAAGAACAAGATTCAAAGGTTTAATCTAATACAATGAACTGAAACTAATTAAACTAAGTTCTAAAACTAATTAATGGAGGCTAACTAATCTAGGTCTAACTATCTACCATTAACAAAGAGTGAAGCTTTGGTTTTTATACATTCAGATCCAAAAATCGTGCATGGGCTTGGAGCCATGTTTTGGGCCAGAGAATCAGGCCCAAAACCCAATTCAAATTCAAAAGGTCTCTTCAGCTGCAGTTGGCTTCAACAGACTTTTTGTCTACTTCTGCTCCTCTGATTGGGTCAAGGCTTAGACCATTGGAAAGCTCTTTCCGAGTCGGTCGTTTTGACATAAGGTAGGCCCCATTCCGAGGTCTGAGTCCAAAGATACGGCCTTTGGAAGTTCTGCTGAATTGTGTGTTGTTTCTGCCCGCGTTGACTTTTCAGCTTTTGACGGGCTTTTAGAAAGGCTTTGTCTTCTCGAAACTTGGCCTTTAATCACATAACTCCTTAGTAACCAACCTTTGCTCCTTTATCTCGCTAAAGTGGCACATTTCTGCACATAATGGACTTTGAAGCCTGAAATGCATAAAAACACGTAATCAGTGTTAACTCTTAATTATTACTCACATAATTGGTCTAAAAGTATGACTGTTAAAGGGTTAAAACTACAGTTTTGGGTTCTTATCACACATGCGTAGGATTGAACAAGTCCTTACCACATTTCATCATCCTACGGTTGGTGCTGAACAAATTAAACTAAGGGTGTTTCCTTTCACCCTAGCCGACAAGGCGGCGTCTTGGTTAACTGCCCAAGCGCCTAATTCTATGGACTCATGGGCCAAACTTGTTCAACTATTTACGGAACAATTTTTTCCACCATTGAAGACAGATGAAATGCTTTCCAAGATTCATTTTTTTTTACAGCTACCTCATGAATCCTTTTCAGAGGCTTGGAATCGTTTCACTAACCTTCTTATAAAGTGTCCACATCATAACCTTGTGAAAGACACGTTAGTTCGTGCCTTTTTCAAGGGATTGTTACACCACCATAAAGAGGTCCTTGAAATAATGAATGGGGATAGTTTCCTCAGTAAAGGAGCCTCAGAGGCTTATAAATTTTTAGAAGATCAAACAAAGCGTAATAATAACTGGGGGGGAGGGGGTAGTGACGATATCTCCCGCTCTGCTAGTTCTTCTTCAATAGTTAAGGCCGCGGTATATTTGAGATTAAACCCGATCCTAAGCTTAAAACTTTAATCGAATCTCTAACTAAAATGGTAGAAGCTATTTCTATTCAACAAAAATCTATCCCCGTCATGAATGTCAACTCTAATCCATGTAATTTTTGTTTGAGTCCTGAGCATCCCGACTCCCATTGTCATCTCGCTTATGAACAACAAACATCACAACAAGATAATGTTTGCTCAATTAATAGCTATCCTATTACTAACGCCCCTTGGAGACAACATCCCAACTTCAGTTGGAGAAATAATCAACAAGTTACACCTCCAGGGTATAATAATCAAAATGTAAGGCCAGCAAACAATTATAACCGAGCTCCACCACGACAAGGACAAGGTCAGGGTAATTATAATAATTATAACAATAATAATTATAATGCTAATAGAGGTATCATTCCGGTTAATCATAACTATCACAACGCACCTGTTAATAATCAACGTGACATAGTTCTTGTCACACAACTTGTAACCAACACTCCTCCACAACCGGATCCTTTTGACGCCTTTATACAATCCCAACAACATATTTTACAAGCCATCCAACTTTCCTTACAGCAGTTAGCACAAGAGAAAGTACAACCAAAAGGTGTGCTTCTAGGTCAAGCGATACATAATCCTAAAATAACAAACACAGCGTTTGAGGTAAACGGTAATACTAGTAAGGACAATGCAAATGTAGGTGAGCTAAATGCCATCACCACTCTCCGTTCTGGCAGA
Organism: Coptis chinensis; assembly: GCF_015680905.1. Taxonomy (NCBI): domain Eukaryota; kingdom Viridiplantae; phylum Streptophyta; class Magnoliopsida; order Ranunculales; family Ranunculaceae; genus Coptis; species Coptis chinensis. The sequence goes on from NC_141463.1 coordinate 59,363,121, forward strand.
GTGGTTGATAACGCCGTAACTATGCCTATAGTTACCCCACCAGTAGTCCCTACACCGGATATTGAACTAGATACCGAAATAAAAATTGAAGATCCTACCCCTGTAGAGGTACCAGTTAAACCACAACCTAAGAAACAAAAATCCAAGGTTAGACATCCTGTTGATCCATACGCTAAATATAGAGAGAAACCACATTTTCCTCAGAGATTAGCAATGTTAAACAGGGATACAAATTTCGATGAGATTAGGGAAGTTTTCAAAAATCTAAAGATAAACTTTCCTTTTCTTTAAGCGATTAAGAAGTTACCTCACCATGCTAAGTTTCTAAAAGAGTTGTGCATTACTAGGCGTAAGACAAATATTCCTAAAGACACCTTTTTAACATAACAGTTTCCAACTTTAACCGAACATAACAGAATCGTTAAGTACAAAGACCCTAGTCATCCTACTGTACAATGCACCTTAGGAGGGGACACGACGACCGCGTTATTAGACCTGGGGGCGAGTGTTAACTTACTCCCGTATTATTTATATAAACAAATAGGTCTACAGGAGATGCAACCTACTAAAATGACGTTGTAATTAGCGGATCAGTCTATTAAGTATCCTAAGGGGGTATTTGAAAACGTGTTTGTTAAGGTTCAGGATTTTTACTATCCTGCTAATTTTGTTATCCTCGATACAGAAGTCACTAACGACTCTATTCTGATCATCTTAGGGCGGCCCTTCTTGGCGACTGCCAACGCGCTTATAAATTGTCGCGATGGTTCAATGTCCTTGTCTTTTGGCCATCTTTCTGTTAAGGTAAATGTTTTTAAAATGATGAAACAGTTACCAGATTCGTCTGTAGATGGGGAGGTTAGCATGATTGAGAGCTTAGCTTAAGACTATTTTAATAACAAGTTTCCAGAAAACCAGATGCATAAATTCCTTTCTTTTGGAAGTTCAGATTTCACCGATGTCTCCTACTTAGAGGAAGTCAACACCATCTTCGAGTCTACACCTACCTTAGACCCTTCTATTGCTCCATCTACTGAGTTTGAATACCTACTACCTAAACAAGTCTTCATTACTCAAGATGAGAAGCATTTATCGACATTCCTTCCACCCCGGTGCTTAAACCTCTTCCTTCTGAGTTAAAGTATATTCAACTTGATCCGGATGGTAGTCATCCGGTAATTATATCTTTTCTGTTATCTACGGATGAAGAGGCACGGTTGATTAGGGTGATTAGGGAACATCGTTCTGGGATTGGTTGGTCCCTAGACGACATTAAGGGAATTCACCCTAATGTTTGCACTCATCATATCCATTTGAGGATAACGCAAAGACTTCTCACGAACCTCAGCGTCGCTTGAACCCTGCCATTAAAGAGGTGGTCATATACCCAATCTCTGATAGCGAATGGGTAAGTCCCATTCATGTAGTTCCTAAGAAATTAGGGATTACCATGGTACGTAATGCCAAGGGTGAATATGTTTCCACGCATGGTCCTATGAAATGGAGGATCTGTATTGATTACAAATGTTTAAATGCCATGACACGAAAGGATCATTTTCCTTTACCATTTATAGATCAGATGCTCAAACGTCTAGCTGGTCATGTTTTTTATTGTTTTTTGGATGGCTACTCTGGCTATTTTTAGATTATTATTGATATTGATGACCAAGAAAAGACTACCTTCATATGTCCATTTGGAACATATGTCTTTAAACGAATGCCTTTTGGCCTTTGTAACGTTCCTAGTACCTTCCAGCGGTGTATGCTTCATATATTTAGTGACATGGTAGAGCGCTTCATGGAAGTTTTCATGGATGATTTTTCTATCTATTGAGACTCTTTCACTGACTACCTGTCTAACCTGTCTAAGGTTTTGACACGGTGTGAAGAGAAAAGTCTAGTTTTAAATTGAGAAAAATGTCATTTCATGGTGAAAAAGGGAATTGTCCTAGGTCACATTATATCTAGTGACAGCATCGAAGTAGATAAGGCCAAACTAGATAAGATAGCATCTCTACCCATACCATGGACTGTCCGTGATATTAGAGCATTTCTAGGCCATGCAGGTTTTTATAGGCATTTTATCAAAGATTTTTCAAAAATAGCTAGGCCTTTGACTAATTTGCTTTTAAAGGATGCCATCTTTGATTTTAATTTTAACTATAAATAGTCTTTTGAAACTTTAAAAGCCGCCTTAACATCTGCACCCATTATACAGCCTCCCGATTGGTCTAAACCTTCCGAACACGTGTGATGCTAGTGATTATGTTGTTGCTGCTGCTTGGGACAGAAACTAGATAATAAGTCCATTGTCATTTATTATGCTAGTAAAACTTTAAACGATGCTCAAAGAAATTATACAACTACGGAAAAAGAATTCTTAGCTGTCGTTTATGCTTTAGATAAGTTTCATCCTTAGTTGGTTGGTTCTAAGACTTTAGTTTAGACAAACCATGCAGCCCTTAGGTACCTTCTCGCAAAGAAGGATGCTAAGCAGAGATTAATCTGATGGATTCTTCTCCTACAAGAGTTCACAAAAATGTAGTTGCTGACCACTTATCTAGACTAACAAATGACGATGATAGTGATTCTGAGTTCATACCGGATTCTTTTCCTGGTGAGCATCTGTATGCTATTTTTTCTGCACCATGGTATGCTGACATTGTGAATTATTTAGCGTCTGATATTCTTCCTGATGATTGGTCAAGAAATGAACGTAAGAAGTTCTTGGCCAGAGTTAAGCTATACTACTGAGATGAGCCCTACCTTTTTAAGTATTGTGCGGATCAAATTATTCGTCGTTGTATTCCCCAGTGGAAATATCATGAGGTTCTTTCATTCGGCCATGACAAAGAGTGTGGTGACCATTTTAGTGGTATGAAAACAACTACTAAAATTCTTCAATGTGGGTTTTATTGGCCTACTCTTTTTAAAGATGCCCAAGTGCATTGCAAGACGTGTGTTCGTTGCCAACAACTTGGGCGAATCACGAAGCGTAATATGATGCCATTAAATCCAATCATTGTGGTAGAAATTTTTGACGTATGGGGCATTGATTTCATGGGTCCATTTCCTATTTCCCACGGTTTTATATATATTCTAGTTTCCGTGGACTATGTGTCTAAATGGATAGAAGCCATGGCTTGCCGTAGCAATGACCATAAGATAGTTGTGTTTTTTGTTAAGGAATACATTTTCTGTCGGTTTGGCATTCCTAAAGCCATCATTAGTGATGGTGGAACATATTTTTGCAACAGAGTTGTTGCGTCTCTAGTAAAAAAGTATGGAGTTACACATAAGGTAGCAACTCCTTATCATCCACAAACTAGCGGACAAGTAGAAGTTTCTAATAGGGAAATCAAAAATTTTTTAGAAACAACTGTAAATCCTGATAGTAATGATTGGTCTAAACGTCAAAATGATGCCTTATGGGCGTATAGAACTGCTTTCAAAACACCTATAGGTATGTCTCCTTTTAGACTTGTATTTGGGAAACCTTGTCATTTGCCCGTTGAATTGGAGCACCGTGCTATGTGGGCTATAAAAAGCCTTAACTTCAATTTTGATGAGGCGGGTGTGAAGCGCAAGTTGCAATTGAATGAGCTTGAAGAAATCCGTAGTGATTCTTATGATCTCGCGAAGGATTATAAAGCTAACATGAAACGTGTTCATGATAAGAAAATCTTGCGCAAAGAGTTTATGGTAGGTCAAAAGGTCTTGCTTTATAACTCCCGCCTACATATTTTTCTAGGGAAATTAAATACCCGTTGGTCCGGTCCTTTTCCGATTACTGAAGTCACCCCTTATGGGGCAATCACCTTGGTAAATCCCATGGACAACAGTACCTTTCAAGTCAATGGCCAACGATTAAAACATTTTCATAAGTTAATATCCCCTGCTGTAGAAGAAGTCCTTTTACAGGACCCTGTCTATGAGGACTGACCTTTGTTGTGGTGTACTTCCTTTTACTTCCATATATTGGTTAGTACACCATTCAAGTAACCGGGCCCTCCCAATGGAGTGTGTGGCTGTAAGTACCGGATCCTAAGTCCACGTTTTCCACTCTTGCATGTTTTCTCGATTTTTGAGTCATGTTTCTCTATGGTGTGAATTATGTCTTTATTGCTTTTCGTTTTTCTTATATTAAATCTTTTTCATAAAAAATAAAAAATATCAAAACCATATAAATAGTAATCTAGGAAGTCTCGGGAATCTGACTTTAAAAGACCCACGTTTAAAACAAATTTTCTAAACTCTGTTCTATCAAATTAATTCGGGGGTGGGGTGTTGGTCTTTCCATCATTGATTGTTCAACTTTCCATTTTTTTGTTGCGTATGCCGTTTAATCATATTTTGAATCGGGTTGACATTATCTATAAATTTAGATTTCATTTGTTCGCATAACTTACGTTATTCACGCACTTCGAGGCATTTTCTATCATTTTATATGTCACTCATGGTTAGAATAGAGTGTTTTATGGATCATTGGATTGGAAATTCTCTCCTGATCGTTTCCATATCTCATTTGCAAAAATCGGACCGGTAACGAATCAGCAATTTTAGTTTGAAGTTGTGCACATGAAATCGGAAATTTTCAAAAATCGAATTGGGCATGGGCCCAAATATCGCACGCATGTGCCGCGCACGTGCATCTTCTCCCTCAACCAAAAACAGATCACGAATTCATCTTCTCACTTCCGCCATTAGCACCCACAAATCCCTAACCAAAATAAAAAAAAGAAAAAAGAAAAAAAGAAAAACCAAATCCCACCATGCCAATTAGGATTCCCCCATTCCAAAACTTCTCCACAACATCTCCACCACCATTACCAACAGTTTAAACCACCAAAAATACAAAAAAATCCAAACAAATTCGAACCACCACCGCGACCACTCCCAATTTTTGAGTGAGTTGGATTCAAACTCGTTCCCTACATTGTCTCAAGCCTACAAATCGACTCCAAACTTCAATGGCTCAAAGACGAAGAATTTTGCCAGAAAAAGATTTTAATGCCGATCGCTTTACGCCATTTTTTCATGACGAGATGATTAGGAGGGATTGGAATAGGTTGTGGTATTCAACAGATGATTTCTACCACTCCGATTTGGTTGAACAATTCTATAAGAAGAGGGAGTTGGAGGGTCATAAATTTTTTGTGAAGGTGGCTGGGATGAGGAGAGAAGTTTCTAGAGAGTTGATGGGTGATATTTTAGGCATTACACCTGAACGCCACCTCGAAGCCACCTTGTAGGAATCCCAGTATACTGGAGTTCCTGCATTGATGAAAGACACTGTCATGGAGGGTCAGTACAATCCGAATTCTCATTGTGTTCGACAATCATCTCTGCGAACCAACCAACTGGCTGTAGCTCAGTGGATTAGTAAGAACGTCATTGGGAAGGAGAAAGTCAGCGACATCAGTCTGACATGTCTGCACGTTCTCTGGATATTGCAGGAGAAGAGGTATAAATTTTGCATCCTCGAGTTTATTTTAAATATGATTAGAGGAGTTGGAAAGAGTATTGCACCCTTCCCGGTATTGATCACTAAGATCATGATTTCTTTTAGAGCTGTTATAAAATATGTTCGTATTATGTTAAAATTGCATTCAAATGCAATTATTTATACGAAGTGTATCCAAAATACTTAGAAGTTGCCAGAGGATAGGGTGGTTGATTCGGATGAGGAGATGGAGGATATGACATGTTTGGATGAAAATGCCTTGGAGAGGTGTACTTCTGATTTAGAACACATGTCAGTGCTGCATAGTGGTTTGCATTGCGTTTATGGTATTTGTGAAGATATACGGACTAGGCAGATTATAATTCGAAATAAACAAAAGAACCTTTAGACGAGTTTTGAACATCTCAACGATGGTGGGAAGGATCTCTAGTATAACATGGAGACTCTCGTCCAAAGATCGGGGATCGCGTTGGGTAGAAATGAAGGCGAGATATAGAAACCTGGCCCGATTCGAGTAGAGATTCTAGAACGCATGCCACCCATGGGGGGTTCTTCCTCAGAGGAGTCTGTGAGGGGTGAGCGTCGTCGCCGAAGGATGGATGGCTCATGCCCATCTTCATCCCAGGCCCTATCTTCATCCCAGGCCCAATCTTCATCTTAGGGCCCATCTTCATCTCGTGGCTAGCTATTTAGAAAAATTTGTTGTTTTGATGTTATTTATTTTGTTTTATTGTTTTTATTAGTTTGGATGTTAAGTTGTTGAATTCAGTAGCTAAATTTGAATTTGGTAGTTAATTGTTATTTGAATTTCGATTTTAATTTAATTTAGTTCTTTTCAACGCATGCGATGATTTTTTTTTGCGTTAATCCCACCTTCCCAAATTGTTTGGGGGTGGTCTTATTTCTTTTAACATTATTGTTATATGATCCACTATTTTAGAAGTTATATTTCCATGATTGTTGGAAATGTTGCCGATATTGGCATGGCTATAATTAGATATTGTAGATATTTCAATGAGTTAGGAAGTTGTTATTCTAAATTCAATCTAAAATATATTACGTTTGTTTTAGAATAATGAATATGGGTTGTTTCCGTTTTAAGTTTTGGAAATATTTTGTTTCCGGCAATTGCCTTAAAATTTTTTGGCAACTTGTCGATTTGTTTTAGAAACTAAAACCCTATATATATTTCCTTCATTCTACACTCAAAACCCACACATCTCAATTTCATCTCTCACCTTAAACCTCCAATTTTTCCTCTTGATTTTCACTACACCCTGTTCTTCACACACGTAGCGCGACCTGCGCCCTGGCAAGACCAACTCTGAGCGTGCCTAGTGCTGAAGTGCCTATAACTCGATTTCCATCTGAGCGCGACCCACGCCCTACAAAGGCCATTTCGGAGAACCCCCCGTGCCCTGACTTCGGCAAACCCTAAAATTTTCTGATTTTTTGAGAGTTTTCCCAGGTCATTTGCAGCTCTTCTAGAGAGTAGTTATTGTGATGAGATCTCCTACGGTCATACCTGAGCAGTCTTTCGAAGACTTGTTGGGAAGCGAGACCTACGGAGCTTAGTTCCACGACAGAATCTTGAAGTTAGGATGGTGGCATCTACTGGTAAGTGACGATGACTTGTATTCACCTCAGCTTAGTGCTTATTTTTACAATAATGTTAAATTCTATTGTAACCAAGATGGAGAATAAAAATTCTCTGTCGTAGTCAACGACACGACAAAGGAATTCAGTAAGAATTTGGTAGCATTGGTTTCAGGATTGCCTTTGCCTAATCCTACACACACATGGGGATATATGACTGATAATGTATACCTCTATGACTAGGCTTATTTCCACGAGTATTATGGGGGAGGGATGTTTCGTATAATGGACCAAAGGCAATATAACATAGCTCTTGGTAGCCTATCCCTGAATGTAAGCACCACCATGTTATTCATCCTGATGAATATTTTAGGGTAGTGGCAGTTTACTTCTGCAAATAGTACCGCTGGTGACGTTTTCCTTGGTTTAGCTGAGGGACGTCGCCTATATGACATTCCCAGAGTTTTAGTGGCTAGTCTAAAGAGAGCCCATAGCATGAGGCATAAATATCTTCTTATGCCTGTTTTGGTTTGCCGCATCATGCGCGGTTGTTAACTATATTATGTACCCAGTTCACGGATTGGGTTATGGTTGAAATCATGAGACCCACCAATTGCGTGGTTCATTCATTTTGCGTTATGACTTGGCCGGGAAGGCAAATGCAACCTCATTTGGTTGCTCCTTACACCGAAACCAACCGAGTAACACTAGATAGGTTAGCACAGGTGGACGACACACGGCGAAGGGATTCGCAAGTTATCATAGCGTGGCAGGACTCAAAAGAACCTTGGTCCTATGAAGAGGATGAGGAAGAGGATGACGCTTAAACGATGGAGATAAGGTAAGTTTTAGTTTCAGTTTGTGTTTTCTTATGTCCCAAGCAATTTGATTCTTGTTATCCCCATAATGGGTGGAACTCATATAGAGTTGCATCTGTTTTTCTTTATCTATATTAGTATGTTTTAACCTTGATTTGCAGATGTTCCAAATTTCACACGTTTCCATGGTATTTTTCTACCCTTTTTATTTCAACACTTTGAGGACAAAGCATGCTTCTTGTTTAGGTGTGGCATAGAAACACACATAATTTAAGGCATCTGTTAGGATATACATATGTAGAATATGCACTTGTTTTCTATTAAAAATTTCAAAAATTCAAAAAAATATATAAATAAAAAGTTTATGCTATGCACTTAGGAATATTGGTATTGTTTCCTTTCTCTATGCTTTTAATAATCTAGAAATCTCACATTAGCTTTTGCATTAGAATAGTTTTTAGAAACATAGGTAAATATGTACGTAATAATCTTTGCATCTTTCTATAAATATATTACATGAGTATCTATGATTGTTTGGCAGTACGTTTCTGAAATCTAGGCTAGAGTACTTATTCTACAAATCCTGTGAGAATATAGCCTAAAGCCTTGTATGAGTGAAACAATTGAGAAATGACACAAATGAGAAGTAAAATATGGATAGAGAAATCACATGTCCACTTGTTTCATCACTATATCATATCCTAAGCGAGAATTTAGGCCCTCTTTGGATCAATATAGCCATAAATTCAAACCTATGAATTATTTTCCGCTAGTCGCCCCTCTGAGCCTTTCTCTAGCCTTTCATGAAACAGAAATCCTTTAACCCTTTACAAAACAAAATAAAAATAAAAATCAGCCTACCCATTATTTGAATTAGTCTGAGAATAGAGATGAAGAATAGAAAAGAGAAAGAACTTTCAAATCAAGAATTTGTTAGTCGCTTCAAATAAGAAAAGAAAGTTTCCATCCAAATAATAAATAAATAAAGAGATAGAACTCCAAAAACAAAATCAAAGGAGTCAAAAGCCAAAGAATTTGGGAAAATGTAAAATGATAGTTTTACCTATGAATAAGCAACGAGACTCAACCGCAAGTAAAACTAAAACTGATTTCTGCATAATTATCAAAATTTTCTACACTATCGATGCTATTGCAATAAGTGGAGTAGAGAATTCGTTCCACTCCAACTTCTTTAGAATTCAATGTTAACTACGATTATCCGTCTTATATCAAAGTCAATGAGAGTACGGATTATCTAATTATGCTAACAACGATGGAAAATAACGTAATTGAAATGTTCTAAATAATAAGATGACAATTAAAATACTATGGTTCGAATCTAGATAAAGAATTAGAAGAATTTGATTCCACCTTAACTTGACTTAATTTACTAACGAAGAATTGTTATAATCCGAATAGTAATGCTTCCACATAACAATTGGGTGTTTCTAATCCCTAATTATTCATGGTAATCTCTACCAACTAACAACTAGCATGTGAAGCAATCAAACCCATTCTCATGGTGAAATAATTACTTTATAGAATGGAATAGAACATTATGAACTACTCTACGCTAAGCAAAATCAAGTTTCATCAAAGCTTCCTCAAACCCCTCTAATGGAGGTTTTAGCCTTGAATCATTATACTATCATTTCTTAAACAAGAACAAATATAACATCTCATTATTGAATAAATGATTAAACTTTATAATCTAATTTAACAATAGTCTAAGATTCAAAATAGATTAAACTGAATTTAAAACTAATTTAGAACTAAGATTATGAATACTAATTATCAAACAAACTAATTATGAATTTAAGACAACTAAATCTAAATAAGAATTGAATCAATAAACTAAATTGAAATGAAAAACTAATAATTTATTATAAAACTAAATCTGATTTTAAATAATAATCTACTTTGTTCTAAGACTAATTAATTGAATGTAAAAACTAGATCTAAAAACAAGTTCTTAGATAATGGCTAACTAAAAAAACTAGATGCTTAAGAGCTAAGTCTTCTATCTTCAAATGGAGGAGACAAGATCCACTTTTTCATGCATGGGCTGAGGAGCCATGTTTTGGGCTGAGAAATCGAGCCCAAAACCCAATTTCTTCAGTCTACATAGCCCTTTTCAGTTGGATTTGACTTCAATAGCCTTTTCGTCCACTTATGCTCCTCTGATTGAGTCAAAGCTTCAACCATTAGAAAGCTCATTCCGAGCCGGTCGTTTTGACATAAGGTAGGCCCAATTCCAAAGTCTGAGTCCAAAGATACGACTTCCGAAAGTTCTGCTGACTTTTAGGCGTTATTTCTGCCCGCGTTGACTTTGTCTTTTTAGCTTTGACCGGGCTTTAAATGAGTTTTTTTTCTCCTTGGATCTTGGCCATTAATCATAGAATTTTTTAACAACCAACCCTTACTCCATTATCTCGCAAAAGTGGCATATTTCTGCACATATTTGACTCCAATGCCTGAAATACATAAGAACACGATAACAGTACTAACTCTTACTTATTAATCACATAATTGGTCAAAAAGCAATATTGTTAAAGGGTTAAAAGTACAGTTTTGGGCTCTTATCAAACCACCCCCAAACAACATTTTGCTTGTCCTCAAGCAAATATGAGAAATTAGAATAAGTGACCAAAAATGGAGTTCTAACTAATCTCGTTTAGCCGAGCGCCATTGCATTGACCATATGCAACAATGCTTTAACGTTTAAACCACTGGGAATTCCCTAGTGGACGAGTTATAGCCTCATGAGAGTTTTCCAGTGAAAATACTCACAAACTTCATCTATATTACAACGACTAAGAAATAAACCTATTGTTTCCTTATTTATTGTCTCAATTATCTATACATCTCACTAGCAATGCATACAAAATAATCAAGTCAAAACCTAAGCTAATATATGCATAATAATCAATCATCTACAAATAAACATAAATACAATGAGTAATACTATGAAATGTACTAACAGGTCCGTTTCTGAAACTTTGGAATAGCGTCCTTAAGTAGGCCCTCACATAAATGTCAAGACAAAAACACTATGATTTTTCCACTCAAATTTCACTACTCCAGTGTGTAGTGGGCACACTTTACCTTACAATCTCAATGACACACAAGGAAGCTGAAGTCGATCAAACACATCTGCCACTTACTATCAGACTAACCTATTCCTAATTGAGCTCGAGGTCTTATTTAGGTATTGCGGGGATTTAGATATGGTTTAAGAATGAAAGAATGGATATTGAAAAAGGACAAGTCTGAGATAATAGAGTCTTCATATTATGTAACTAGAGAAAACCTTGTTCTTTACTTTTGCTTCTACACTTTGTTTCCATCCTTAGCCATATTTTTTTCTTTTTCTTTGGCTTTTGACTCATTTGATTATGTTTTTAGAGTTCTATCTCTTTATTTATTTGTTTTTTTTATTTATTATTATTATTTTTATTTGGATAGAAACTTTTTTTTCTTATATGAAGCGACTAACAAATTCTTGATTTCAAAGGTCTTTCTCTTTTCTATTCTTCATCTCTATTCTCAGACTCATTCAAACAATGGGTAGGCTGATTTTTATTTTTATTTTGTTTTGTAAAAGGTTAAAAGATTTATGGTTCATGAAAGGCTAAAGAAAGGCCCAGAGGGGCGACTAGAGAAAAATAATTCATAGGTTTGAATTTCTGGGTATATCGATCCAAAGAGGGCCTAAATTCTCGCTTAGGATATGATATAGTGATCAAGAAAGTGGACGTGTGATTTCTCTATCTAGATTTTACTTCTCCCTTGTGTCATTTCTCAATTGTTTCACTCATATAAGACTTTAGGCTATATTCTCACAGGATTTGTAGAATAAGTACTCTAGCCTAGATTTCAGAAACTTACTGCCAAACAATCATAGATACTTATGTAATATATTTATAGCAAGATGCAAAGATTATTATCTACATATTAACCTAAGTTTCTAAATCTATTCTAATACAAAAGCTAACGTGAGACTTATAGATTATTAAGAGCATAGGGAAAGAAAACAATACCAATATTCCTAAGTGTATATCATAACCTTTTTATTTATATTTTTGAATTTTTGAAATTTTTACTAGAAAACAAGTGCATATTGTACATATATATATATCCTAACAGATGCCTTAATTACACGTGTTTCTATGCCGCCCCCGAACAAGAAGCATGCTTTGTCATCAAAGTATTGAAATAAAAAGGGTAGAAAAATACCATGGAAATGAGTGAAATTTTGGAACATCTGCAAAACAAGGTTAAAACATACTAATATAGATAAAGAAAAACAGACGCAACTCTATATGAGTTAGACCCGTTATGGGGATAACAAGAATCAAATTGCTTTGGACATAAGCAGACACTAACTAAAATAAAACTTACCTTATCTCCATCGCTTAAGTGTCATCCTCCTCCTCTTCATATAAAGAAATGAGGTTCCTTCGCATCCTGCCACGCCATGATGATTTTCCAGGCTTCACGCCATTTATCATCTATGATTGCTAACCTGTTAAGCGCCACTTGGTCGGATGGGGTGTAAGGTGCAACCTGATGAGGTTGTATCATATCCTCCACCCTTGGCAAGTCATTGCACGGAAAGATCGAATAATACAATTGGTGGGTCTCACAATGTCGACCCCAACCTAATCCGTGAAGTGGGCATAAAAAGCAGGGAAGAAACATAGCATAATACGGCAAACTAAAACAGGCATAAAAAGGTACTTATGCCTCATTGATAAACGTAAAAATGCTAGTTTACCTACGAAATGAACGATAAAACTCAAAACGTAAGTAAAACTAAACGAGATTACGTGCCTAGTTTATCAAATATTGTTCTACTCTCTATCTATTGAACAGATATAGTGGAGTAGGAAGTTCGTTCCACTCCTAGTTCTTTCACATGTAATGTTTTCTAAGTCTAATCAATCTTAACTAAAGTCTAATGAGAGATTTACGGATTATAAACTATGATGCAACTACCCACAAGATATGACTAATTAACTACGGAATGCTGCGTTGATTCTATGATAAGGAATTAGGGGGGGTTGATTCCACCTTAACTCAACTTAACTTACTAACGACAAATCGTCGTAATCCGAATTGAATCGCTACTTCGCAGCGAGAACAATGGTTCTTCCTAATCCCTAATTACACATGGCACTTCTACCAATTCATAACTAGCATGTGAACGATTAAACCCATTCTCATGGTGAATTAATCGTTTCTATAGTGGAATAGAAATTACCACAACTCTACGATAATCGGAATCAAGCTTTCATCAAGGCTTCTCAACCCCCTCTAATAGAGGTTTAGCCGAGAATCATTCCGCAATCATTTCCATATGAATCTAAACTAAACATAATATCAAGATTCCAACTTTACTAATTTAACAAACAATAATTGAAATCTAATTAATAATTAAGAAATGATATCAACAAGAATTTAAACTAGATCTATAAATGTAATGACAAAAAAAACGAATTGAATAATAATAAACTATTTTATTAATCTAATCAAATGAATAACAATAATGTAATACTTAAATTGAACAAGAATTAACTAATGAATTAATGTAAAACTAAATCTAGATCTAAATTATTCTAATCTAACCCTAGCTACCATTACAAAGAACTAGTTTTCTGAATATCTACTAGATCCTTCAGAACTAAGCTTTTCTTTGTTTTTATATGCATCAGATCCAAAATCGTGCATGGGCTTGGAGCCATGTTTTAGGCCAGAGAATCAGGCCCAAAACCCAATTCTTTCAGTCCAAAAAGGCCTCTTCAGCTGGAGTTGGCTTTGACAAACGTTTCATCTACTTCTACTCCTCTCATTGCATCAAGGCTTAGACCATTGGAAAGCTCTTTCCGAGCCGGTCGTTTTGACATAAAGTAGGCCCAAGTACGAGGTCTGAGTTTAAAGATATGGTCTTCGGAAGTTCTACTGACTTTGTGCACTGTTTCTGCCCGCGTGGACTTTGACTTTTCAAGGTCTGAGTAGGCTTTAGAAAGGCTTTTCCTTCTTGAATCTTGGGCTTTAATCACAGAACTCCTTAGCAACCAACCATTGCTCCTTTATCTCATCAAAGTGGCACATTTCTGCACATAATTGACTTTGAAGCCTGAAACGCATAAAAACACGTATTAAGTATTAACTCTTAATTATTACTCACATAATTGGTCTAAAAGTATGATTGTTAAGGGGTTAAAACTACAATTTTGGGCTCTTATCAAACCACCCCCAAACAACATTTTGCTTGTCCTCAAGCAAATCTGAGAAATTAGAATAAGTGACCAAAAATGGAGTTCTAACTACTCTCGTTTCACTGAGTGCGATTGCATTTACCATATGCAATAAGGCCTTAAACCACTAGGAATTCCCTAGTGGACAAGTTCTAGCCTCGTGAGAGTTTTCCAGTGAAGGTACTCACAAACTTCATCTATACTACAACGACTAAGAAATAAAACTATTGTTTCCTTATTCATGCTCCCAATTATCTATACGTCTCACTAGTAACGCATACAGAAATATCAAGTCGAAACCTAAGTTAATATATGCATAATAATCGATCATCTACGAATAAACATATATACAATGAGTAATACTATGAAATGCATTAATAGGTCCATTTCTGAACTCGGAATAGCGTCCTTAATTAGGTTCTCACAATAATAGTCAAGATACAACACTCTAATTTTTCCACTCAAGTTTACATACTCCAAAGGTCTTGATGGGCACACTTTACCTTACAATCTCAATGACACACAAAGGAAGCCGAGTCGATTAACACATCTGCCACTTACTATCACACTAACCTATTCCTAATTAAGGTAGAGGTCTTTATTAGGTGTTCATGGGGATTAGGAGATGGTTTAAGAAGGAAGGAAATGGATATTCAAAAGGACAAGTCTGAGATAATAGAGTCTTCATATTATGTAACTTAGAGAAAATCTTGTTATTTTCTTTTGCTTCTATACTTTGTTTCCATCCTTAGCCATATTTTTCTTTTTATTTTCTTTGGCTTTTGACTCCCTTTTTATTCTATTTTGGAGTTTTTATTTATTTCTATTTTTCTTTTTCTTTTCCTTGGATGGAAACTTCTTTTCTTTTTCTGAAGCAACTAACTAATTTTTGTTTACACAGGTTTTTCTCTTCTTCTTTCTTCACTCATTCTATTCTCATACTTATTCTAGATTGGGTAAGTTAAATTTTTTATTTTGTTTTGTTTTTGTAACAGGGTAAAGGAATTGTGGTCTATGGAAGGCTAAAGAAAGGCTTAGAGGGGCGACTAGCGTTTAATAATTCATAGGTTTGAATTTCTGGCTATATCGATCCAAAGAGGGCCTAAATTCTCGCTTAGGATATGGTTTAGTGATCAAGCAAGTGGACGTGTGATTTCTCTATCCGGATTTTACTTCTCCCTTGTGTCATTTCTCAAATGTTTCGCTCATATAAGGCTTTAGGCTATATTCTCACAGGATTTGTAGAATAAGTACTCTAGCCTAGAGTTCAGAAACTTACTGTTAACAATCATAGATACTCATGTAATATATTTATAGATAGATGCAAGGATTATTACCTACATATTAACCTAAGTTTCTAAAGACTATTCTAATGCAACACTACATGAGACTTCTAGATTATTAAGAGCATAGAGAAAGAATAATACCGATATTCCTAAGTGTATAGCATAAACTTTTTTATTTATATTTTTTATTCTTTTTTTTTTTTGAAATTTTACTAGAAAACAAGTGCATATTATACATATCTATATCCTAACAGATGCCTTAATTACACGTGTTTCTATGCCCACCCCCAAACAACAAATATGCTTTGTCCTCAAAGTATTTAAATAGATAGGGTAGGAAAAATACCATGGAAACGCGTGAAATTCTGGAACATCTGCAAAACCTGGTTATGCATACTAATATAGGAAAGAAAACTGACGCAACTTTGTAAGAGTTCCACCCATTATGGGGTTAACAAGAATAAAATTACTTGGGACATAAGCAGACACTAACTGAAATTAAAAACTGACCTTATCTCCCACTTTTATTCTTCATCCTCCTCATCCTCTTCTTCTATAAAGAAGTGAGGTTCCTTCGCGTCCTGCCATGCCATGATAATTTGCCAGGCTTCCCGCCATTTATCATCTATTATTGATAACCTATTAAGCGCCACTTGGTCTGACGGGGTGTAGGGTGCAACCTGATGAGGTTGTATCCTCTACCCTTGCCAAGTCATTGCACGGAAAGATAAAATAATACTATTAGTGGGTCGCACAGTGTCGACCGTAATCTAATCCGTGAAACGTGTACAAAAAACAGAGAAGAAACATAGCATAATACGGGAAATTAGAACAGGCATAAGAAGGTACTTATGCCTCATGCTATGGGCTCGTGTTAAACTAGACATCAAGGTTCTGGGAAGGTCATGGCACATACGTCCCGTGGCTAAAGCAAGGAAGACGCTGCAAGTGGCATCATTCACAGAAGAAAAATGCCATTCCCCTAAAATGTTTAGCAGGATCTAAAACATAACAGTTCTTATGTTCATGGACAGGCTACCAAATGCGACGTTATAGTCCCCTTGGTCCTCGATACGGAAAATGCCTGCCCCATACGACTCATGCAAAAACTCATAAGTGTAGACATGTATATTATCTACCCAATAGCACCATGGGTCTTGTATTTCAGTAAGCATAGCAACTCCAAGAACAAATGCTAGCAAGAACCTGGTAATTTCCATTGGTTCATCATTACTGTTGATGGAGAACACTTGTTCTCCATCCGGTCTCTCAAAGAAAATACAATTATCATAAAAATAAGATGCAAGTCTTTGGAGAATAAAGTTCATCGTCTTACCATAAGCGGTTCCCACCACGATGTGATCACCTCACAAACCAAGCACCATAAGTAGTGCTTTGGAACAAATTTTCAAAGACTGTTCGGTATTATTGTAGGAGATGTCATCTCAAAACGACCCTCTGGAACAGCTACAACTGATCCGGGAACAACCCGCAGAAAACTGGAAATTTATTGTCTACGTAGGTCAGGGCACAGGTAGCACTCCGCTTAGGTGCAGGTGCGCTCGGGTGTTTTAGGCACAAGTGCGCTCTGTGTAAAATTTCTGACAATGGCTTAGGGCGCAGGTGCGCTCCACTGGGGCGCAGGTGCGCTCTGAGGTGCTGATTTGTGAAAATGGTGAAGAACAATGGGAAACGTGGGAGTGAAAGGTGAGAGACGGAAGTTAGGTGTAGTGTGGGTTGTGAGTGTAGAATGAATGAAGGTTTTATAGGTTTTAAGTTGCTAAAACGAATCGGAAAGTTGCCAAAAAGCTTTTACGGCAATTTCCGGAAATACTAAAATTTTTAAACCCGAAAGCGGAAACAAGTCATATTCTTGATTCTTAAAACAACCCTAGTATCTTTTAGGTTGAATTTAGGATAAAACTACCTAACTTATCGAGATTTCATCCTACCCCATATTTATTCATAGATATGCCCATATCGGCAATATTCTCACCCTAACTCCGAAATAACTTCTAGAAATGAGGGTCATATAAAAATCATGCTGGAATAAATAATACCACCCCCAAACAAGTTGGGAAGGTGGGATCAATATTAAACAACCACGCACAATGAAAATAACCGCATTATATTAAAATTTTCATTCAAAATACATTTCACTACAAAATTCAAATTACCGAATTAAAACTTACATTAAAATAACTAATAATAAAACTACAAATAAAAATCATCAAGCTATGCTATCCCTAAACACGTCGGTACTGGTAGCGGAAGGCACACACTCAGGAGATGGCTCCTAAGCTCCCGATGGGCCAGCACCATTCGTCTTTCGGCGACGACGCTCATCCCCCGATGATGTATCCTCAGAAGGAGAATCCCCGTGAGGTGGAAAGCGTGCAAGCATATCGGCTCAGAACTGGCGCTGAGATTCCAACTCAGCCCTCATCTGTTCCCACCGTTCATCCTCTCGCTGGGTACGAATCTCGAAGTTATGGTGCATAGTAGCCCCGAAGTCCGGAGGTCTTCGCAGATAGTATTGAGTGAACGCATGCCACGATGAATCACAGCCATGCGTTCTACATCTGACCAACACCTCTCCAAGGCATCAGCATCAAAACATGTCAAGTCCTCCTCATCCTCTGATTCATTCTCATTTCCGACGTCCTCCTCGTCGACTACCCTATCCTCAGGCAACCTCCAAACTTGTTGGATACACTCCTTATAAATATGAGGATTTCGGTGTAGGGTGAGGCAAATCCTATCAGACGTCGAAGTCTCTCTCAACTTCAGCATGATCTTGGTTATCAAAACAGGGAGAGGTGCAATAGACTTCCCCACTCCCCTAATCATGTTAAGCAAAAACTCCAAGATACAGAACTCATACTTCGCTCCCCGAGTATCCATAGAATGTGAAGGCAGTTCAGACCGATGTCGCTGACCTTCTCCTTCCCTATGACATTCCTACCAATCTACTGAGCTGTAGCCAGCTGGTTGGTTCTAAGGGATGCCTGGCAAACACAATACGAGCTCACATTATAGTTTCCTTCGGTAACAGTCGCGTGCATCAAAGGCTCTACCCCAGTATATTGGGACTCCTGTAACGTGGCATCAAGATGGATTCTAGCGGAATGCCTAGAATCTCATCCAACAACTCAGTAGTTACTTCTTTCCTCCTCTTTGCCACCGTAACAAAAATTCTATTCCCCTCCAACTCCCTCGTGTTGTAAAACCGTCGGACTAACTCTTTGTGGTAAAAGTCGTTGGTCAAGTACCACAAGCTATTTCAATCTCTACTAACCATTTCATCACCGTAAAACGGTGCGAAGTGGTCGCCAGTAAATGCTTGCTCTGGCAAAATCCGACGTCTTTGAGCCATTGGAAGTTTGAACTGATTTGGGGTTTGTAGAAGGTGTAGGAAGCAATGAGGAACAACCTCACTGGAATAACAATGGTGGTGGTGCGGTGGTGGCGTGGTGGTGGATCGGTAGCTCCAATCTTTGGATTTTTCGATGGTTTTTTGGTTTTCCAAAATGATGGAGGTGGTGGTGGAAAGGTTTTTGAGAAGATTTGAAATTGATTTGGATGTTTGGCGTGGTGTAGTTAGGTTTTTTTTTTTTTTTTTGTTAGGGTTTGAAGCTTGGATGTTTGTCCATGGCGGTTTGGAATTGAAAACTCATGACTGTTGGTGGAAACAAAGGCGGTGTCTTGCTACCGGTCTTGCGAAGTTGGGCCCAAGCCCAATTCGAATTTTTCGAATTTTTGTCGATTTTTAGCGCGACTTCAAGCTAACATTGCCGCTTCGTTACCGGTCCGATTTTTGCGAATGAGATATGGAAATGATCAGGAGAGAATTTCCAATCCAATGATCCATAAAACACTATATTCCAACCGTGGATGACATATAAGATAGTAGAAAACGCATCGAAGTGCGTGCATGACGTAAGTTATGCGAACGAATGAACTCTAAATTCATAGATTATGTCAACCCGAATCAGAATACAACTAAATGGCCTAAGCAACTCTAATGGGACATAAAACATTCTAAGACGGAAACACGAACACCCCACCCCCAAACAAATTTTTTACAACAGAGTTTAGAAAATTTGTTTTTTTTTTTTTTTAAAAGTGGGTCTTTTAAAGTCAGATTCCCGAGACTTCCTAGATTACTATGTTTATTATTTAATATATATATATATATATATATATATATTAAATACGAATTAATATATAAACAAACAATAAGCAATAAGGACATAATTCACCCCATAGAGAAACATGACTCAAAAACTGAGAAAACATGCATGAGTTTAAAACGTGAATTATGTTAAACGTTGACTTAGGATCTGGTACTTACAGCGACACACTCCATAGGGAGGGCCCGGTTACCTTAATGGTGCACTCACCAATATCTAGAAATGAAAGGAAATGCACCAAACCCAAAAATTGAGTCGTTTATAGTCAGATACTCGAGACTTTATCTAAACATATGTATGAACATGCAGTTTATTATATATCAACAACCGAAATAGTTGTGGATCATTCCATAAATAAATATCACAAAAAACATACCCAAACACAATCAAGCACAAACATTTCCTATGACGCAACCTAGTGAAATGAAAGCGAAGTCGGATAACCCTATAACGTAACTTAGCATGCACCTTCTTTTTCATCTTTGAACGAGAGGGTGTCCTAGTGAATAAGTGTGGAAAAGTGAATGGTTGTGGAGAATATGGTGGATATGGATAAGTTGTAGAAGGAAAGCATGGAAAAAATGAGGATATGGGTTTAGCACAAAACTCATTCATGGTGTAGGTAGGGACTGTCTTAATTCTGAAAATGAAGGTGTCAAATGGTTTGTCCTTCTGAAGTATTTGTTTTCTAGGAGGATTTAAAAAATTATGAAGCACAAGAGAAACAAAAGGATCGAGTGCAAACTCGAGATTCCTTGGAAAGGGTGGAAAGAGGAGAGTTGAGGCGGATGTTGTGCAAAGTAGTTCTTGATAGGGTGACTCATCACCTGCTCTAAGAAACTCATCGAATTCCTCATCTAGCTTGGTCATATCCACATTACTATGGTATTCCTCTATATCTTTGAGAAAGTCATCTATCTCGTCCTCATCCATAATATGTGTATCAACTAGTGTAGGGATGAAAACGTTGGAGTCTGAACCTTCAAAGGAAAGAAATTTGGGCATCTGATTATCAGGGAACGTGTTGTTAAAATAATCTCGAGCGAAGCTCTCGATCATGCTAACCTCTCCATCCATAGACGAATCGGGTAACTGTGTCTTTGGTTTAAACACATTTACTTCAACAGAAAGATGGCCAAAAGACATGGACATCGAACCATCGCGGCAATTTATGAGCGCATTGGCAGTTGCCAGGAAAGGACGCCCTAAGATGATTGGGACAGAGTCATTAGCGACTTCTGTATCGAGGATGACGAAATCAGCCAGATAGTAGAAATCCTGAACCTTTACCAGCACGTTTTCAACCACACCCTTAGGATACTTAATAGACCGATCAGCTAATTGCAACGTCATTTTAGTGGGTTGGATATCCTCCAGACCTATTTGTCTATACAAATAAAACGGGAGTAAGTTAACACTAGCCTCCAGATCTAATAACGCGGTCGTCATATAGGAATCTCCTAACGTGCATTGTATGCGAGGGATCTAACCGTGGTCCTTATACTTAACAATTCCATTATGTTCGATAGAGTTGGGAATTGTTCTCAAAAAGCGCCTTTTGGTATATTGGTCTTACGCCTAGTAGTACACAACTCCTTAAGAAACTTAGCATGGTGTGGTAGCTTTTTAATAGCTTCGAGGAAGGGAAGGTTTATAGTTAGATTCTTGAAAACGTCCCTAATCTCCTCATAATTTTATCCCTAGTTAACATGGCTAATTTTTGTGGAAACGGTGGTTTCTCTTTATATTTAGCATATGTATCACCTGGATGTTTAACCTTGGCTTTCTGTTTCTTTGGTTATGTTATAACTGGTACCTCTATAGTGGTAGGCTCTTCAGTTTCTATTTCGGTATCTAGTAAAGTAGCATGTGTAGGGGCTACTGATGGGGTAACTATAGGCATAGTTACTTTGTTATCAACCACTCTGCCAGAACGGAGAGTGGTGATGGTATTTAGCTCACCTACGTTTTCATTTTCATTACTAGTATTACCGGTTACCTCAAAGGCCGTGTTTATTGTTTTAGGATTAGGTATCGTGTGACCTGGAAACACACCTTTGGGTTGGGCTTTATTTTGGGCCAACTGTTGGCTTAAATTATTAACGGATTGTAGAAGCTGTTGGTTAGATTGAGCCATGGTTTGGAAGAGTTGTTGTCTCACCTGTATGAAGGTGTCAAGACGATCCGGTTGGGTGGGTGTAGTGGTCACGGGCGGTGTGACTGGAACTATCTCGCGTTGATTATTTATGGGCGGATTGTGATAGTTATTATTTACCGGAATGATACCTCTATTAGCATTATAATTATTATAACTACCTTGACCTTGTGCTTGACCTTGTCGAGGTTGTGCTTGGTTGTTATAATTATTATAATTACCCTGACCCAGTCCTTGTCGTGGTGGAGCTTGGTTATAACTGTGCGTGGCCTAACATATTGATTATTGTACCCTGGAGGTGTGACTTGTTGGATATTTCTCCAACCGAAGTTGGGATTTTGTCTCCAAGGGGCATTAGGTTCACTATTAATGGAACAAGCATGTTCATAGGCTATAGGACAGTGAGAGTCGGGATGCTCAGGACTCCAACAGAAACTACATGGATTGGAATTTACATTCATGACGGGGATAGGCTTTTGTTGTACAGAAATGGCCTCTACCTTTTTAGTGAGTGATTCGATTAGAGTTTTAAGCTCGGGACCGTGTTTCATCTCAAACATACCGGCGGCCTTAACTGTATTAGAAGAACTAGCGGAGCGGTGGATATCGTCACTACCCCCAGTTATTATTTTGCTTAGTTTGATCCTCTAAAAATTTATAAGCCTCCGAGGCTCCTTTACTTAGGAAACTACCCCCATTCATTATGTCAAGGACTTCTTTATGGTGGTGTAGAAGTCCTTTGAAAAAGGCACGAACTAACGTGTCTTTCACTAGGTTATGATGTGGACACTCTATAAGGAGATCGGTGAAACGATTCCAAGCCTCTGAAAATGATTCATGAGGATTTTGTCAAAAGAAATGAATCTTGGAAAGCATCTCATCCGTCTTTAGGGGTGGGTAAAAATGTTCCATAAACAGCTGAACAAGTTTAGCCCACGAGTCCACAGAATTAGGCGCTTGGGCAGTTAACCAAGATGTCGCCTTATCGGCTAAAGTGAAGGGAAATACCCTGAGTTTAATTTGTTCAGCACTCACCGTAGGATGGTGGAATGTTGTAAGAACTTGTTCAATCCTACGCATGTGCTGATAAGGTTTTTCATGGTCTAAACCATGGAAAACGGGTAACAAATTAAAAATATTTTGGGGGATTCAGAAATCCCCCACTGGGTCTGCAAGAACGATGCAATATTTGGGGCTATCGCTCAAGGCTTTATAAAAGTCCAAGAGAGGAGTCTCTCCTTCATCGGGCATTGTGTCAGGTAGAGTATGTGGAATAGTAGCTAGAGGTGCAATGAGTGGTATACTAGATAGGCATGCTTGTTGACGTTGCCGTGTAATTACGTTAGGTGTTTTTGTTCGACCAGACCTTAATCTCATACAAGGTTAAGACCAAACTTAACTAAACACGACAACCTCCAAACAATCGATATTCTAGTATAAATCTCTAACGTAAGATCGCGAGGTGTGGAAGAAAGGAATACCCGATTGGCCCTTGCTTCGCTTATGAATAAGCGTCTTGTTTACGCGTGTTCAGTGTATATAACAACAAGAACAACACTGAAAAACTTGAAAAATCGGGTTCAAACAAACCTATGGAAATCCGCAAAAATCAGGTGAGGGCTAGTCAAGCTCACTTTGAGCCTTGAAAGCGCCATTAATAAACTTCGAAGTTACTGATGTTTTGGCGCGGGTCACGCCAACTTCCATAACTTTACTTTAAGCAGTCGCTCCTTTGAAGCGCCGGTGCACTCTCCGTGCAATTTTTGCGAGGAAGTTTAATGCTGAAAAAGACAACCACAGTTAGAATCGAACAAGGGTGGGTGGGTGAAATGGGACTTTAAGAAGAGTACTTATACTACGAAAACAATGCGAAAGTGAAACTAAGATGGCAACGGCGCCATTTGATAAACGTAAAAATGCTAGTTTACTGGCGACAAAATCGCTTTAGTCATTGGTTTCGTGTCAACTAATCAATCATAAGTCTAGTGAACTCGAAGTCCCCGACAGCGGCACCATTTGATAAACGTAAAAATGCTAGTTTACCTACGAAATGAACAATAAAACTATAAACGTAAGTAAAACTAAACGAGATTACGTGCCTAGTTTATCAAAGATTGTTCTACTCTCTATCTATTGAACAGATATAGTGGAGTAGGAAGTCCGTTCCACTCCTAGTTCTTTCACATGTAATGTTTTCTAAGTCTAATCAATCTTAACTAAAGTCTAATGAGAGATTTACGAATTATAAACTACGATGCAACTACCCACAAGATACGACTAATTAACTACGGAATGCTGCGTTGATTCTATGATAAGGAATTATGGGGGATTGATTCCACCTTAACTCAACTTAACTTACTAACGATGAATCATCGTAACCCGAATTGAACTGCTATGCAGAACAATTGGTTCTTCCTAATCCCTAATTACACATGGCACTTCTACCAATTCATAACTAGCATGTGAACGATTAAACCCATTCTCATGGTGAATTAATCATTTCTAGAGTGGAATAGAAATTACGACGACTCTACGATAATCGGAATTAAGCTTTCATCAAGGCTTCTCAACCCCCTCTAATGGAGGTTTAGCCGAGAATCATTCCGCAATCATTTCCATATGAATCTAAACTAAACATAATATCAAGATTTTAACTTTACTAATTTAACAAACAATAATTGAAATCTAATTAATAATTAAAAAATGATATCAACAAGAATTTAAACTAGATCTATAAATGTAATGACAAAAAAAACGAATTGAATAATAATAAACTATTTTATTAATCTAATCAAATGAATAACAATAATGTAATAATTAAATTGAACAAGAATTAACTAATGAATTAATGTAAAACTAAATCTAGATCTAAATTATTCTAATCTAACCCTAGCTACCATTACAAGGAACTAGTTTTCTGAATATCTACTAGATCCTTCAGAACTAAGCTTTTCTTTGTTTTTATATGTTTTAGATCCAAAATCGTGCATGGGCTTGGAGCCATGTTTTGGGCCAGAGAATCAGGCCCAAAACCCAATTCTTTCAGTCCAGAAAGGCCTCTTCAGCTGGAGTTGGCTTTGATAAACTTTTCGTCCACTTTTACTCCTCTTATTAGGTCAAAGCTTAGACCATTGGAAAGCTCTTTCCAAGCTGGTCGTTTTGACATAAGGTAGGCCCAATTCCGAGGTCTGAGTCCAAAGATATGGTCTTCTAAGTTCTCACTGACTTTGTGTGGTAATCGTTTACGCCGCGTGGACTTTGACTTTTCAAGGTCTGAGTAGGCTTTACAAAGGCTTTGTCTTCTTGAATCTTGGCTTTTAATCACAAAACTCCTTAGCAACCAACCATAGCTCCTTTATCTCATCAAAGTGGCACATTTCTGCACATAATTGACTTTGAAGCCTGCAACGCATAAAAACACGTAATCAGTATTAACTCTTAATTATTACTCACATAATTGGTCTAAAAGTATGATTGTTAAGGGGTTAAAACTACAGTTTTGGGCTCTTATCACTCATGTTATGGGCTCGTGCTAAACTAGACATTAGGGTCTGGGGAATATCATAGATTATACGTCCCCCAGCTAAAGAAAAGAAAATATCACAAATTTCGTCATTCGCAGAAGAATAACGCCATTCCCCTCTAATGTTTAGCATGATCCAGAACATAACAGTGCCCACGTTCATGGACAGGCTACCAAGGGCGACATTATATTCGCCTTGGTCCTCTATCCTAAAGATTCCTACCCCGTAATGCTCATGCAAATCCTCATAGTTATAAAGGTACATATTATCGACCAAATAGGCCTATGAGCCTTGTATTTCAGCGGGCATAGCAAGTCCTAGAACAAAGGCTTGCAAGAACCTAGTAATTTCCATTGGTTCATCCTCAATGGTGATGGAGAACACTTGTTCTCCATCCGGTCTATCAAAGAACTTACAATTATCATAAAAATAAGATGTAAGTGCTGGAGAATAATGTTCATCAGGTCTTACCAGAGCGGTTCCCAGCCTATGTGTATGATCACCTCACGAAACCAAGCACCATAGGTGTCGCTTTGGAACAAATCTTCAAAAGACTGCTCTGGTATAATTGTAGGAGATGTCATCACGATAAACACTCTCTAGAAAAGGTGCAAACGACCCTAGAAAACTCTCAAAAAATCAGAAAATTATAGTGTTTGCGAAGGTCAGGGCGCGGGGTGCGCTCCGAAATAGCCTTTGAAGGGCGCGGGTCGCACTCCTTTCTAAATCAAGTTACAGGCATTTCAGCGCTAGGTGTGCTCAGAAATGGTCTTGGTAGGGCGCGCTCCGTGTGTGAAGAGCAGGATGAAGTGAAAAATAAAAGGAAAAATGTAGAGGTTCAGGGTGAGAGATGAAAGAGAGATGTGTGGGTTTTGTGTGTAGAATGAAGGAAGTATATATAGGGTTTTAGTTTCTAAAACGAATTAACAAGTTGCCAAATTTTTTTTTAAGGCAATTGCCGGAAACAAAACGGAAACAACCCATATGCATTATTCTAAAACAGACCTAATATCTTTTAGATTGAATTTATAATAGCAACTTCCTAACTCATTGAAATTTCATCCTACCATAATATCTGATCTTAGCCATACCAATATCGGCAACATTCCCACAATTCATCGTAAAATTACTTCTAAAATGGTGGATCAGATAAAATCAATGTAAAAAATAATAAAATAACAATTCAGGAAGGTGGAATTTACGCAAAAATCATCGCATGCTTAGACAAAACCCTAGTTAAATTCAAATAGAAATTCAAATAACAATTAACTACATAATCAAATTTAACTACTGAATTTAACAACTTCACATCCAAACTACTAAAAATAATAAAAACAACATCAAAACAACAAATTTCCTAAACAGAGTTTAGGATGGAAATACCAACACCCCACCCCCAAACAAATTTTATAGAACAGAGTTTAGAAAATTTGTTTTAAATGTGGGTCTTTTAAAGTTAGATTCTCAAGACTTCCTAGATTAATATTTTTATGGTTTTGATATATTTTTTTTTTTCTTTTTATGACTACAGATTAATATAAGGAAAAAAATAAAGCAATAAAGACATAATTCACACCATAGAGAAACATGACTCAAAAACTGAGAAAACAAGCAAGAGTGGAAAACGTGAATTATGTTAAACGTGGAGTTAGGATCAGCCACACACTCCAATAGGAGGGCCCGGTTACCTGAATGGTGCACTTACCAAAATATAAAACTGGAATGGAGTACACCGAAGAATATAATGAGTCTTTTATAGTCAGCTACTCAAGACTTTATCTCTAACATATGTATATAATGAACATGCAGTTTACCATATATCAACAACCAAAATAGTTGTGGATCTTGCCATAAATAATTAACATGGAATGCAGCCCCAAACCCCAAACAGAATCAAGCACCAAGATTTTCTACAACGCAACTTAGTGAAATGAAAGCTAAGTTTGATAGACCTAGAACGGAACCGAGCATGCACCTTCTTCTTCATCTATGAATGAAAGGGTGTCCAAGTGAATGATCATGATAAAATGGATGTTTGTGGAAGATATGTTGGATACGGATAAGTTTTAGAAAGAAAGAATGGAAAAAATGTGAATGTGGGTTTAGCACAAAACTCATTCATGGTATAGGTAGGAACTGTCTCAATTCTGAAAATAAAGGTATCAGGTGCCTTTTTCTTGGAAATTATTTCCGTATTCAGAGGATTTAGAAAATCATGAAGTACAGGAGAAACAAGAGGGTCAAGTGCAAACTCAAGATTCCTTTGAAAAGGTGGAAGGTGGGGAAAATTGGTGATGGAAGATGAATAAGTGATAGGATGATGTGAGGTGGATGAATGATGTGAGGTGGATGTAAGGTGGATGAAGGGATGAATGGATGTTGATAGGGAGGGACTCACGAGGTGGCAAAGAAGAGTTGCAAAAGAGTCCAAGGAAATCTTCCTCGACTTCCAGGGAGTTCTCGTCGAAGTTGGGACTTCCAAAGGAAAGGAATTTTTGTATCTGATTATCCAGAAATGTGGTTTTGAAATAATCTTGAGCTAAACTCTCAATCATGCTAACCTCTCCATCAGAAATCGTATCTGGGAACTATTTCATCGTTTTAAAAATATTTACCTCAACAGAAAGATAGCCAAAAGACATGGACATCGAACCATCGCGGCAGTTTATGAGCGCATTAGCAGTAGCCAAGAAAGGACACCCTAAAATGATCGGAACAGAGTCGTTAGTGACTTCTGTATCGAGGATAAAAAAATCAGCAGGATAGTAGAAATCCTGAACCTTAACAAGCACGTTTTTGACAACACCCTTAGGATACTTAATGGACCGATCAGCTAATTGCAATGGCATTTTAGTAGTTTGC
This sequence comes from Coptis chinensis, assembly GCF_015680905.1. Lineage (NCBI taxonomy): Eukaryota > Viridiplantae > Streptophyta > Magnoliopsida > Ranunculales > Ranunculaceae > Coptis > Coptis chinensis. The sequence continues at coordinate 59,391,279 of NC_141463.1, forward strand.
ATCTCCTGTAGACCTATTTGTTTATATAAATAATAAGGGAGTAAGTTAACACTCGCCCATAGGTTTAATAGCGCGGTCGTCGTGTGGGAATCTCCAAAGTTGCATTGTACAGTAGGACGACCAGGGTCCTTGTACTTAATGATTCCATTATGTTCGGTTAAAGTTGAAAATTGTTCAGTTAAAAAGGTGTCTTTAGGAATATTTGTCTTACGCCTAGTAGTGCACAACTCTTTAAGAAACTTAGCATGGTGAGGTAACTTTTTAATAGCTTCAAGAAAGGGTAGGTTTATCGTTAGATTTTTGAAAACCTCTATAATCTCATCGAAATTTGTATCCTTGCTTAACATGGCTAATCTCTGGGGAAACGGTGGTTTCTCTCTATATTTAGCGTATGGATCAATATGATGTCTAACCTTGGCTTTCTGTTTCTTAGGTTGTGGTTTAACTAGTACTTCTACAAGGGTATGATCTTCAGTTTCTATTTCGGTATCTAGTTCAATATCCAGTGTAGGGACTACTGGTGGGATAATTATAGGCATAGTTACGGCGTTATCAACCACTCTACCAAAACAAAGAGTGGTGATGGCATTTATTATTATAATTCCCCTGGCCTTATCCTTGTCCTTGTCTTTGTCATGGTGGAGCTTGGTTGTAATTGTTTGCTGGCCTTACATTTTGATTATTATACCCTGGAGGTGTAACTTGTTTATTATTTCTCCAACTGAAGTTGGGATGTTGTCTCCAAGGGGCGTTAGGAATAGGATAGCTATTAATTGAGCAAACATTATCTGGTTGTGATGTTTGTTGTTCATAGGCGAGAGGACAATAGGAGTCAAGGTGTTTAGGACTCAAACAGAAATTATATGGACTATAGTTGACATTCATGATGGGAATAAGCTTTTGTTGAACAGAAATAGCTTCTACCTTTTTAGTTAGAGATTTGATTAAAGTTTTAAGCTCAGGATCGGGTTTAATCTCAAATATACTGGCGGCCTTAACTCTTGAAGAAGAATTAGCGGAGCGGGAGATATCGTCACTACCCCGAAGTTATTATTACGATTTGCTTGATCTTTTAGAAATTTATAAGCATCTAAGGCTCCTTTACTAAGGAAACTACCCCTATTCATTATGTCAAGGACCTCTTTATGGTGGTGTAACAATCCCTTGAAAAAGGCACGAACTAACGTGTCTTTAGCGAGGTTATGATGTGGACACTTTATAAAAAGGTCAGTGAAACGATTCCAAGCCTCTGAAAAGGATTCATGAGGATTCTGTCGAAAAAAATAAATCTTGGAAAGTATTTCATCTGTCTTCAGTGGTGGGTAAAAATGTTCCATAAATAGTTGAACAAGTTTGGTCTATGAGTCTACAGAATTAGGCGTTTGGGCAGTTAACCAAGACGCCGCCTTGTCGGCTAGGGTGAAAGAAAACACCCTCAGTTTAATTTGCTCAGCACCAACCGTAGGATGATGGAATGTGGTAAGGACTTGTTCAATCCTACGCATGTGCTGATAAGGTTTTTCATGGTCTAACCCATGAAAAATGGGTAACAAATTAAATATATTTGGTGGAATTCAGAAATGCCCCACTGGGTCTGCAAGAACGATGCAAGATTTTAGGCTATCATTCAAGGCTTTGTAAAATTCAAAGAGAGGATACTCTCTTTCTTTAGCCATTATATCAGGTGTAGTGTGTGGTATATTAGCTAGAGGTGTAGTGAGTTGTATACTAGAAAGGCGTGTCTGTTGACATTGATGTTTGATTACGTTAGGTGTTTTTCTTCAACCTGACATTAATCTCATACAAGGCTAAGACCAATCTTAACTAAACACGACAACCATCAAAACAATCCTGATATGCTAGTATAAACCTCTAAAAGGATATGCGAGGAGTGGAAGAAAGAAGTACCTGAATGCCTCCTTGCTTCGCTTATGAGTAACGTCTTGTATACGCGAGCTCAGTGTGTGTAACAAGTTAGAAACACTGAATATCTTGAAGTAATGGCAGTTTGACTAATAGGTGAAAATCGGGTTGCTCCAGAAGAGGGTGCGGGTCGCGCTCAGAAATAGCCTAGATAGGGCGCGGATCGCGCTCAAGTCCAACTCGAGTTCCAGGTGCTTCAGCGCAGGAGGCGCTCAAAATTTGCCTTGTATGGCCGCATATTGTGCTCCTTCCTAGCTCGAGTTACAGGCGTTTCAGCATAGGTGCCGCTCAAACTTTGCCTTGTATGGGCACGGGTTGCACTCAGGCTATTCTTGCGAATTTTTTTAGTTTCTGAACCAAACGATCACAGTTAGAATCAAACAAGGGTGGGTGGGTTTAATGGGACTTTGGGAAGACTAACAATACTAATGAAAATAATTCTAAACGAAACTAAGATGCAGTGGCGCCATTTGATAACCTATAAAAACTAAACTAGATTACTCTAACTTTATTCTTACGGTATCAATTATTTATTTCCTACTCTTACATATAATGAAGTAATATAAAGAGTACAGAATTGTTCCACTCCTAAACTACCAAGACATAATAGAATCCAATTAATCAAATAGACGTAAAGAACAAGGTTTTCTCTAGTTACATAATATGAAGACTCTATTATCTCAGACTTGTCCTTTTTGAATATCCATTTCCTTCATTCTTAAACCATCACCTAATCCCCACAACACCTAAATAAGACTTCTAGCTCAATTAGGAATAAGTTAGTGTGATAGTAAGTGGTAGATATATTTGATCGACTTCGGCTTCCTTGTGTGTCATTGAGATTGTAAGGTAAAGTGTGCCCACTACACACTGGAGTAGTGAAACTTGAGCGGAAAAATCAGAGTATTTTTGTCTTGACATTTATGTGAGGGCCTACTTAAGGACGCTATTCCAAAGTTTCAGAAACGGACCTGTTAGTACATTTCATAGTATTACTCATTGTATTTATGTTTATTCATAGATGATTGATTATTATGCATATATTAGCTTAGGTTTCGACTTGATTATTTTGTATTCATTGCTAGTGAGATGTATAGATAATTGAGACAATAAATAAGGAAATAATAGTTTTATTTCTTAGTCGTTGTAGTATAGATGAAGTTTGTGAGTACTTTCACTGGAAAACTCTCATGAGGCTATAACTCGTTCACTAGGGAATTCCCAATGGTTTAAACTTTAAAGCATTGTTGCATATGGTCAATGCAATCGCACTTGGCGAAACGAGATTTGTTAGAACTCTATTTTTGGTCATTTATTCTAATTTCTCATATTTGCTTGAGAACAAGCAAAATACTGTTTGGGGGTGGTTTCATAAGAGCCCAAAACTACAGTTTTAACCCTTTAGCAATATTGCTTTTTGACCAATTATGTGATTAATAAGTAAAAGTTAGTACCGTTATCGTGTTCTTATGTATTTCAGGCATTGGAGTCGAATATGAGCAGAAATGCACCCTTTTTGCGAGATAATGGAGCAAGGGTTGGTTGTTAGTAGAACTTTCGGAAGCCATATCATTGGACTCATACGTCGGAATTGGGCCTACCTTATGTCAAAACAACCGGCTCGGAATGATATTTCTAATGGTTCAAGCCTTGACCCAATCAGAAGAGCAAAAGTGGACAAAAGGGCTATTAAAGTCAAATCTGTGGACTAAAGAAATTGGGTTTTGGGCTCAATTTTTCGGCCCAAAATATGGCTCCTCAACCCATGTACGAAAAAGTGGATCTGGTCTCCTCCATTTGAAGACACAAGACTTAGCTCTGAAGCATCTAGTTTTTTAGTTAGCCATTTTATCCAAGAATTTGTTTTTAGATCTAGTTTTTGTATTCAATTAATTAGTTTTAGAACAAAGTAGATTATTATTTAGAATCAGATTTAGTTTTATAATAAAGTATTAGTTTTTCATTTTAATTTAGTTTATTGATTCAATTCTTATTAGATTTAGTTGTCTTAAATTCATAATTAGTTTGTTTTAATTTGATAATTAGAATTCATAATCTTAGTTCTAAATTAGTTTTAAATTCAGTTTAATCCATTTTGAATCTCAGACTATTGTTAAATTAGATTATAAAGTTTAATCATTTATTCAATAATGAGTTGTTATATTTGTTCTTGTTTAAGAAATGATAGTATAATGATTCAAGGCTAAAACCTCCATTAGAGGGGTTTGAGGAAGCCTTGATGAAACTTGATTTTGATTAGCGTAGAGTAGTTCGTGTATGTACTGTTCTATTCCATTCTAGAAAGTAATTATTTCACCATGAGAATGGGTTTGATTGCTTCACATGCTAGTTGTTAGTTGGTAGAGATTACCATGAACAATTAGGGATTATAAACACCCAATTGTTATGCGGAAGCATTACAATTCGGATTACGACAATTCTTCGTTAGCAAATTAAGTCGAATTAAGGTGGAATCAAATCCCCCTAATTCTTTATCTAGATTTGAACCATAGTATTTTAATTTCCATCTTAATATTTAGAACATTTCGATTATGTTATTTCTCATCATTGTTAGCATAATTAGATAATATGTACTCTCATTGACTTTGATATAAGACTGATAATCGTAGTTAACATTGAATTCTAAAGAACTAGGAGTGGAACGAATTCTCTACTCCACTTATTACAATAGCATCGAGAGTGTAGAAAACTTTGAAAATTAAGTAGAAATCAGTTTTAGTTTTACTTGTGTTTGAGTCTCGTTGCTTATGTGTAGGTAAAACTATCATTTTACATTTTATCAAATAGCGCCGCTGCTGGGGATCGAACCCGGGTCACCCTCATGATAGGCGGAATACTCACCACTATATTGGAATCTGATCAGAAAGTAATTATCAAATGGAACGTTTGTGGGTGCTAATATGCACTAAATTCTAGCGTTGCTTATTCGTAGGTAAAATTATCATTTTACATTTTATCAAATGGCACCGCTGCCTTCTTAGTTCCATTTAGAATTGTTTTCATTAGTATTGTTAGTCTTCCTAAAGTCCCATTAAACCCACCCACCCTTGTTTGACTCTAACTGTGATTGTTTGGTTCAGAAAAAAAAATCCAAGAACTAGCCTGAGCGCCCCCTGCACCCATACAAGGCAAAGCTTGAGCACCACCTGCGCTGAAGTGCCTGGAACTTGATTTGGACCTGAGCACGACCCGCACCCTATCAAGGCAAATTTCAAAGCCCTGCCACCGGGTAGAACTTCGAATTGGACTGAGGGCTTACCATTCGCCTATCTAGGCTATTTCGAAAGCCTTGACCAGTGCCCCCTTTTGAACCGCCTAATTTTCACCGATTAGTACAAACTGCCATTATTTTAAGTTATTCAGTGTTTCTAACTTGTTACAAACACTGAGCTCGCGTATACAAGACGTTATTCATAAGCGAAGCAAGGAGGCATTCAGGTACTTCTTTCTTCCACTCCTCGCATCTCCTGTTAGAGATTTATACTAGCATATCAGGATTGTTTTGACGGTTGTCGTGTTTAGTTAAGATTGGTCTTAGCATTGCATGAGATTAAGGTCAGATAGAAGAAAAATGCCTAACGTAATCAAACGTCAACGTCAACAAACACGCCTTTCTAGTATACCACTCACTACACCTCTAGCTAGTATACCACACACTACACCTGATATAATGGCTGAAAAAAGAGAGTCTCCTCTCTCTGACTTTTACAATGCCTTGAACGATAGCCCAAAATCTTGCATCGTTCTTGCAGACCCAGTGGGGGATTTCCGAATCCCCCCAAATATATTTAATTTGTTACCCGTTTTTCATGGGTTAGACCATGAAAAACCTTATCAGCATATGCGTAGGATTGAACAAGTCCTTACCACATTCCATCATCCTACGGTTGGTGCGGAACAAATTAAACTGAGGGTGTTTCCTGATAAGAGCCCAAAACTGTAGTTTTAACCCTGTAACAGTCATACTTTTAGACCAATTATGTGAGTAATAATTAAGAGTTAATACTTATTACGTGTTTTTATGCGTTTCAGGCTTCAAAGTCAATTATGTGCAGAAATATGCCACTTTGATGAGATAAAGGAGCAATGGTTGGTTGCTAAAGAGTTCTGTGATTAAAGGCCAAGATTCAAGAAGACAAAGCCTTTCTAAAGCCCGGTCAAAGCTGAAAAGTCAAAGCGTAATTGGGCCGTATCTTTGGACTCAGACCTCGTAATTGGGCCTACTTTATGTCAAAACGACCGGCTTGGAAAGAGCTTTCCAATGGTTTAAGCCTTGACCCAATTAGAGAAGCAGAAGTGGAAAAAAAGTCTGTGGAAGCCAACTACAACTGAAGAGGCCTTTTTAGACTGAAAGAATTGGGTTTTGGGCCTGATTCTCTGGCCCAAAACATGGCTCCAAGCCCATGCACGATTTTTGGATCTGAAAACATATAAAAACAAAAGCTTAGATCTTTTGTAATGGTAGCTAGTTAAACCTAAAACTATAGATAATTCTAGATCTAGATTTAATTGTTTTTAATTTAGTTTAGCTTCAATTCAATTCTTGTTTTAGATTAAACTCTTAGAATCATTGTTCTTAATTAGTTTGATAAATAAAATAGCTATTTGTCAATTTCGATTTTGTCATTTTAAATTATAGATCTAGTTTTAATTCTTGTTGATTATCATTTCTGAGTTGTTAAATTAGATTGAAGTATTGTTAGTTAAATTAGTCAAGTTAGAATTTGATATGATGTTTAGTTATAATAATAGGGAAAATGATGGTTTGATGAATCAAGGCTAAACCTCCATTAGAGGGGTTGATGAAGCCTTGATGAAAGCTTAGTTGTATAAGTGTAGAATCGTTGTAGAGTCTATTCCATTCTAGAAGGTCGTGTTTCGCCATGAGAATGGGTAAACGACCTCACATGCTAGTTATAATTGGTAGAAATGCCATGTTAATTAGGGATTAGAACGAGCAATTCTTATAGTAAGAACATAAGAATTGGATTACAACAGTCTATGCTAGGTGATTAAGTTGGATTCGAGGTGGAATCAATTCCCCTCTAATTCTTTATCTAGATTCACATTCAGTATTCAGTATCATTTCGTTATTCGTAACTTGTTAATTTCATTCACCTCGTAGTATAAAATTCCCCTCGTAAACCTCTCATTAGACTTAAGACCGATTGATTAAACTATGAAATCATTCCATGCTAGAGAACTAGGAGTGGAACGAATTTGTTACTCCACTCTATTTCGATAGAATTGAGAGTAGAAAACTTGATAAATATAGACTCGTAATAAGTTTTAGTTTACTTACGTTTTGAGTTTCATCGTTCATTTCGTAGGTAAATTATCTTTTATCTTTTATCATTTCCTTTCACCCCAGCTCACAAGGTGGCGTCTTGGTTAACTGCCTAAGCACCTAATTCTGTGGACTCATGGGCCAAACTTGTTCAACTATTTATGGAACATTTTTGCCCACCACTGAAGACAGATGAAATGCTTTCCAAGATTCATTTTTTTTGACAGAATCTTCATGAATCCTTTTCAGAGGCTTGGAATCTTTTCACTGACCTTTTTATAGAGTGTCCACATCATAACCTTGCAAATGACATGTTAGTTCGTGCCTTTTTCAAGGGACTGTTACACCACCATAAAAAGGTCCTTGACATAATGAATAGGGGTAGTTTCCTCAGTAAAGGAGCCTCAGAAGCTTATAAATTTATAGAAGATCAAACAAAGCGTAATAATAACTGGGGGGGTGCTGACGATTTCTCCCGCTCCGCTAGTTCTTCTTCAACAGTTAAGGCCGCCGGTATGTTTGAGATTAAACCTGATCCTGAGCTTAAAACTTTAATCGAATCTCTAACTAAAAAGGTAGAAGATATTTCTGTTCAACAAAAGCCTATTCCCGTCATGAATGTCAACTCTTATCCATGTAATTTCTGTTTGAGTCATGAGCATCCTAATTCTTATTGTCCTCTCGCTTATGAACAACAAACATCACAACAAGATAATGTTTGCTCAATTAATAGCTATCCGATTTCTAATGCCCCTTGGAGACAACATCCCAACTTTAGTTGGAGAAATAATCAACAAGTTACACCTCCAGGGTATAATAATCAAAATGTAAGGCCAGCAAACAATTACTATCAAGCTCTACCACGACAAAGACAAGGTCAAGGACAAGGTCAGGGAAATTATAATAATTATAACAATAATAATTTTAATGCTAATAGAGGTATCGTTCCGGTTAATCATAACTATCACAACCCACCTGTTAATAATCAACATGACATAGTTCCTGTCACACAACCTGTAACCAACACTCCTCCACAACCGGATCATTTTGACGCATTTATGCAATCCGAATAACAAATTTTACAAGCCATCCAACTTTTCTTACAACAGTTAGCACAAGAGAACGTACAACCCAAAGGTGTGTTTCTAGGTCAAGCGATACCTAATCCTAAAACAACAAACACAGCCTTTGAGGTAAACGGTAATACTAGTAAGGACAATGCAAACGTAGGTGAGTTAAATGTCATCACCACTCTCCGTTCTGGCAGAGTGGTTGATAACTCCGTAACTATGCCTATAGTTACCCCACCAGTAGTCCCTACACCAGATATTGAACTAGATACCAAAATAGAAACTGAAGATCCTACCCCTGTAGAGGTACCAGTTAAACCACAACCTAAGAAACAGAAAGCCAAGGTTAGACTTTTTGTTGATCCATACGCTAAATATAGAGAGAAACCACCTTTTCCCCCGAGATTAGCAATGTTAAACAAGAATACAAATTTTGATGAGATTAAGGAAGTTTTCAAAAATCTAACGATAAACCTACCCTTTCTTGAAGCGATTAAGAAGTTACCTCACCATGCTAATTTTCTTAAAGAGTTGTGCACTACTAGGCGTAAGACAAATATTCCTAAAGACGCCTTTTTAACATAACAGTTTCCAACTTTAACCGAACATAATGGAATCGTTAAGTACAAGGACCCTAGTCGTCCTACTGTACAATGCACCTTAGAAGATTCCCACACGACGACCGCGCTATTAGACCTGGGGGCGAGTGTTAACTTACTCCCATATTATCTATATAAACAAATAGGTCTACAAGAGATGCAACCTTCTAAAATGACGTTGTAATTAGCTGATCGGTCTATTAAGTATCCTAAGGGGGTGGTTGAAAATGTGCTTGTTAAGGTTCAAGATTTCTACTATCATGTGGATTTTTTTATCCTCGATACAAAAGTTGCTAATGACTCTGTTCCGATCATTTTAGGGTGTCCTTTCTTGGCTACTGCCAACGCGCTCATAAACTGCCGCAATGGTTCGATGTTCTTGTCCTTTGCCATCTTTCTGTGGAGGTAAATGTTTTTAAAATGATGAAACAGTTCCCATATATGATTTCTGATGGAGAGGTTAGCATGATCGAGAGCTTAGCTCAATATTATTTCAAAACCACGTTTCTTGATAATCAGATGAACAAATTCCTTTCCTTTGGAAGTTCCAACTTCGACAATAACTCCCTGGAAGTTGAGGAAGATTTCCTTTGACTCTTTTGCAACTCTTCCTTGCCACCTCGCGAGTCCCTCCCTGTCAACATCCATTCATCTCTTGACGCTATGACGGAAGATGAATTTTTCACCCTCTATCCCAGTGATTCTTTTGACCCACCTATTGAGGAATGTCTTGCATATCTCAAGGCTTCTGATGATCTAAACCTAAGAGCTCTAGTCGAGCCCCATTCATTTACCTCACATCATTCATCACCAATTGTCCCCACCTTCCACATTTTCAAGGGAACCTTGAGTTTGCACTTGACCCTCTTGTTTCTCCTGTGCTTCGTGATTTTCTAAATCCTCCTAATACGGAAATAATTCCTATGGGAAAGGAACTTGACACCTTCATTTTCAGAATTAAGATAGTTCCTACCTACACCATGAATGAGTTTTGTGCTAAACCCACATTCTCATTTTTTCCATTCTTTCCTCCTAAAACTTATCCATATCCAACATATCTTCCACAAACATCCATTTTCTCATGATCATTCACTTGGACGCCCTTTCGTTCAAAGATGAAGAAGAAGGTGCATGCTCGGTTACGTTCTAGGTCTAGCAGACTTTGCTTTCATTTCACTAAGTTGCATGGTAGAAAATCTTGGTGCGTGATTCTATTTGGGGGGTGCATTCCATGTTAATTATTTATGGCAAGATCCACAACTATTTCGGTTGTTGATATATGGTAAATTTCATGTTAATTATATACATATGTTAGAGATGAAGTCTCGGGAATCTAACTTTAAAAGACCCAGGTTTAAAACAAATTTTCTAAACTCTGTTCTATAAAATTTGTTTGGGGGTGGGGTGTTGGTTTTTCCGTCCTAAACTCTGTTCTATAAATTTGTTGTTTTTATGTTGTTTTTATTGTTTTTAGTAGATTGGATGTTAAGTTGTTAAATTCAGTAGTTAAATTTGAATTCTGTAGTTAATTATTATTCGAATTTCTATTTAAATTTAACTTGGGTTTTGTCTAAACATGCGATGATTTTTGCGTAAATCCCACCTTCCCGAATTGTTTGGGGGTGGTATTATTATTTTTAGCATTGCTTTTATCTGATCCACCATTTTAGAAGTAATGTTGCTATTATTGGTGTGGTTATGATTAGATATTGTGGTAGGATGAAATTTCAATAAGTTAGGAAGTTGCTATTCTAAATTCAATCTAAAATATATTAGTTTGGTTTTGGAATAATGAATCTGGGTTGTTTACGTTTTAGGTTTTGGAAATATTTTGTTTTCGGCAATTGCCTTAAAATTTTTGGGCAACTTGTTAATTCATTTTAGAAACTAAAACCCTATATATACTTGATTCATTCTATATACAAAACTCACACATCTCACTTTCATCTCTCACCCTGAACCTCTACATTTTTCCTTTTATTTTTCACTTCATCCTGCTCTTCACACATAGAGCGCGCCTAGCGCTGAAACGTCTGTAACTCGATTTAGAAAGTAGCACGACCCGCGCCCTTCAAAGGCTATTTCGGAGCGCACCCCACGCCCTGACCTTCGCAAACACTATAATTTTCTGATTTTTTGAGAGTTTTCCAGGGTCGTTTGCAGCTTTTCTAGAGAGTGTTTATCGTGATGACATCTCCTACAATCATACCAGAGCAGTCTTTTGAAGATTTGTTCCAAAGCAACACCTATGGTGCTTGGTTTCACGAGGTGATCATACACGTAGGCTGGGAACCGCTAATGGTAAGACCTGATGAACATTATTCTCCGGCACTTACATCTTATTTTTATGATAATTGTAAGTTCTTTGATAGACCGGATGGAGAACAAGTCACCATTGAGGATGAACCAATGGAAATTACCAGGTTCTTGCTAGCCTTTATTCTAGGACTTGCTATGCCCGCTGAAGTACAAGACTCACACGCCTATTTGGTCGATAATATGTACCTTTATAACTATGAGGATTTGCATGAGCATTACGGGGCAGGAATCTTTATGATAGAGGACCAAGGCAAATATAACGTCGCCCTTGGTAGCCTGTCCCTTAACGTGGGCACGATGATGTTCTTTATCGTAGATGATTAATTATTATGCATATATTAGCTTAGGTTCTGACTTGATTATTCTATATTCATTGCTAGTGAGATGTATAGATAATTGAGACAATAAATAAGGAAACAATAGTTTATTTCTTAATCATTGTAGTATAGATGAAGTTTGTGAGTACCTTCACTGGAAAACTCTCACGAGACTATAACTCATGCACTAGGGAATTCCTAGTGGTTTAAGGTCTTGTTGTATATGGTCAATGCAATCGCACTCGGTGAAACAAGATTAGTTAGAACTCCATTTTTGGTAATTTATTCTAATTTCTCATATTTGCTTGAGGACAAGCAAAATACTTTTTGGGGGTGGTTTGATAAGAGCCCAAAATTGTAGTTTTAACCCTTTAACAATACTATTTTTTGACCAATTATGTGATTAATAAGTAAGAGTTAGTATTGTTATCGTGTTCTTATGTATTTCAGGCATTGGAGTTGAATATGTGTAGAAATGCGCCCTTTTTGCGGGATAATGGAGCAAAGGTTGGTTGTTAATAAGTTTTATGATTAAAGGCCAAGATCCAAGGAGAAAAAACCCATTTAAAGCCCAATTAAAGCAAAAACGTCAAAGTAAACACAGGCAGAAATAGCGCACAAAAGTCAGCAGAACTTCCGGAAGCCGTATCTTTGGACTCATACCTTGGAATTAGGCCTACCTTATGTCAAAACGACCGGCTCGGAATGAGCTTTCTAATGGTCTAAGTTTTGACCCAATAAGAGGAGCAAAAGTGGACTAAAAGACTATTGAAGTCAAATCCAGCTGAAAAAACCTCTGTGGACTGAATAAATTAGGCTTTGGGCTCGATTTTTCGGCCCAAAACATGGCTCCTCGGCCCGTGCACGAAAAATTGGATCTTGTCTCCTCCATTTGAAGAAAGAAGACTTAGCTCTTAAGCATCTAGTTTTTTTAGTTAGCCAATATCCAATAACTTGTTTTTAGATCTAGTTTTTACATTCAATTAATTAGTTTTATAACAAAGTAGATTATTATTTAGAATTAGATTTAGTTTTATAATAAAGTATTAGTTTTTCATTTCAATTTAGTTTATTGATTCAATTCTTATTTAGATTTAGTTGTCTTAAATTCATAATTAGTTTGTTTTAATTTGATAATTAGGATTCATAATCTTAGTTCTGAATTAGTTTTAAATTCAGTTTAATCCATTTTGAATCTTAGACTATTGTTAAATTAGATTATAAAATTTAATCATTTATTCAATAATGAGTTGTTATATTTGTTCTCGTTTAAGAAATGATAGTATAATGATTCAAAGCTAAAACATCCATTAGAGGGGTTTGAGGAAGCCTTGATGAAACTTGATATCGATTAGCGTAGAGTAGTTTGTAATGTTCTATTCTATTCTAGAAAGTAATTATTTCACCATGAGAATAAGTTTGATTGCTTCACATGCTAGTTGTTATTTGGCAGAAATTAATATGAACAATTAGGGATTAGAAACACCCACTTGTTATGCGGAAGCATACAATTCGGATTACGACAATTCTTCGTTAGTAAATTAAGTCGAATTAAGGTGGAATCAAATCCCCCTAATTCTTTATCTAGATTCGACCCTTAGTATTTTAATTGCAATCTTATTATTTAGAACATTTCGATTACGTTATTTCCCATCGTTGTTACCATAATTAGATAATATGTACTCTCATTGACTTTGATATAAGACTGATAATCGTAGTTAACATTGAATTCTAAATAACAAGGAGTGGAACAAATTCTCTACTCCACTTATTGCAATAGCATCGAGAGTGTAGAAAATTTTGATAATTAAGCAGAAATAAGTTTTAGTTCTACTTACGTTTAAGTCTCGTTGCTTATGTGTAGGTAAAACTATCGTTTTACATTTTATTATAAAAGGTAAAATGATAGTTTTACCTACGCATAAGCAACGAGACTCAAACACAAGTAAAACTAAAAATGATTTACAGTTAATGTTATCAAAGTTTTCTACACTCTTGATGCTATTGCAATAACTAGAGTAGAGAATTCGTTCCACTCCTAGTTCTTTAGAATTCAATGTTAACTACGATTATCAGTCATATGTCAAAGTCAATGAGAGTACAGATTATCTAATTATGCTAACAATGATGGTAAATAACGTAATCGAAATGTTCTAAATAATAAGATGGCAATTAAAATACTAAGGTTTGAATCTAGATAAAGAATTAGGGGGATTTGATTCCACCTTAACTCGACTTAATTTACTAACAAAGAATTGTCGTAATCCGAATTGTAATGCTTCCGTATAACAATTGGGTGTTTCTAATCCCTAATTATTCATGGTAATCTCTACCAACTAACAACTAGCATGTGATGCAATCAAACCCATTCTCATGGTGAAATAATTACTTTCTAGAATGGAATAGAACATTACGAACTACTTTACGCTAATCAAAATCAAGTCTCATCAAGGCTTCCTCAAACCCTTCTAATAGAGGTTTTAGCCTTGAATCATTATACTATCATTTCTTAAACAAGAACAAATATAACAACTCATTATTGAATAAATTGTTAAACTTTATAATCTAATTTAACAATAGTCTAAGATTCAAAATGTATTAAACTGAATTTAAAACTAATTTAGAACTAAGATTATGAATCAATAAACTAAATTGAAATGAAAAACTAATACTATATTATAAAACTAAATCTGATTCTAAATAGTAATCTACTTTGTTCTAAAACTAATTAATTGAATGTAAAAACTAGATCTAAAAACAAGTTCTTGGATAATAGCTAACTAAAAAAACTAGATGCTTAAGAGCTAAGTCTTCTGTCTTCAAATGGAGGAGACAAGATCCAATTTTTCATGCATGGGCTGAGGAGCCATGTTTTGGGTAGAGAAATCGAGCCCAAAACCCAATTTCTTCAGTCCACAGAGCCCTTTTCAGTTGGATTTGACTTCAATAGCCTTTGGGTCCTCTTATACTCCTCTGATTGGGTCAAGGCTTAGACCATTAGAAATCTCGTTCCAAGCCAGTCGTTTTGACATAAGGTAGGTCCAATTTCGAGGTCTGAGTCCAAAGATACGACTTCTGGAAGTTCTATTAACTTTTGTGCACTATTTCTGCCCACGTTGACTTTGACTTTTTAGCTTTAACTAGGCTTTAAATGGGCTTATTCTCCTTGGATCTTGGCCTTTAATCAAAGAACTTCTTAACAACCAACCCTTGCTCCATTATTTCGCAAAAAGGGCGTATTTCTATACATATTCGACTTCAATGCCTGAAATACATAAGAACATGATAACAATACTAACTCTTACTTATTAATCATATAATTGGTCTACAAGTAATATTGTTAAGGAGTTAAAACTATAGTTTTGGGCTCTTATCAAACCACCCCCAAACAGCATTTTGTTTGTCCTCAAACAAATATGACAAATTAGAATAAGTGACCAAAAATGGAGTTCTAACTAATCTTGTTTTGCCGAGTGCGATTGCATTGATCATATGCAACAAGGCCTTAAACCACTAGGAATTCCCTAGTGGACGAGTTATAGCCTCGTGAGAGTTTTCCAGTTAAGGTACTCACAAACTTCATATATACTACAACGACTAAGAAATAAAACTATTATTTCCTTATTTATTGCCTTAATTATCTATACATCTCACTATCAATGAATATTGAATAATCAAGTCGAAACCTAAGCTAATATATGCATAATAATCAATCATCTACAAATAAACATATATACAATGAGTAATACTATGAAATGTACTAACAGGCACTACTACAGAAAAGTGCATAGATAGCATAGGAAAAACGCTATGAATTTTACTTGATAACATTTACAAAATGCTATCTATGGCCATGCTATGCTTTTTAGGATAGCGTTTGTGTCCAAAACGCTATCAAATTGATAACACTAGTGTCCTAAAGCGCTATGAAAACGATAGCAATATTTATAGCATTTGTCAAGAATGCAATAAATTTCATAGCGTTTCTATCTCAAAACGATAACATTTTTTTTATGCTATTAAACTTTTATAGCGTTGGGAAAATGCTATTGTTTTGTCAATATAAAATTAAAAAAATTCAAATATATATTAAATTTATTAAATTAGTGAATGAAAAAAGAATTGGATCTAGATGGATTCGAACCATCAACCTCTCAATTATTTGAGCGCTCTTCCATTTCGAGCTTATGGATCCATGGTATCACACAATCTCATTATACTTGAGGAAACGCAGGACTGCACAAAATTAATGTAAAGAAGCGAAAATCCTATATACGCAAAGTTTAAGGTCCCAACTAAGTCAATACTAGCCATGTTATTCACCTTTAAACATACCCATTAGAGAACACTTAAGTAGAAGACTTTTAAGAAAATGAATGGTATATACCTATGCTTGAACCGCTGCCTAGTTTCATCTCAAACTTTACAATGGAACTAGTAAAAAAACTACTGCCTAGTTTCATCTCAAAATGAATGGTAAAAAAATCAGGAGCACTCCATCAATCTAAAGTAACCTTTAAAACAAAATTTGACAAACCATACATCCAACCTTCCTACTGGTTATTTTGGTCGAATTCCACGCTAGAAGACATATAGATAATTCCACCATATGAACTAGTTAAATATCTAACAAACTTGACCCAATTGCGGTCGACTAAGTACAAAATATATCAAAAGGATGTATACCTGAGTCATTGTTAAACACATCAAAACAAAATTCAGTTGAGCGACCAACCACTTCAGCTTATCCTTTATTAGTGTGAACCCTTTCACAACTTCCACACAAAGACATAGGAAGTTCAGTACTTTTGCAAGGTCAAGTAGGCAGCACTTGTTCCCATGTAAAACCTTCTTTGTCATGACCTATGAAGAAGCGACAAAAAGCAAAGTTTAATGACATTGGAACATGCAAGAGAAAAAAAATACACAAGTGGGCAGCTAAGCAAGTGTATAAGTTATACACACCAAATCTTCCAATAGTAAAGTAGTCTACCTGTGATAAGGCATAAATATCGGCTACCCATGTAATTGAAAAGAATATTACCTGTGTAACTGCTAAGGTAGCAACTAAAGCCTCATTCATTCCTAATATTTAACGCATGCCCACAAATTGTAAACTCACAAAGCACTAACAAAGCTGATTCAAATATGAAACACATTATGAAAAAACAATGACAATCAGTAACACCTTTCCCTTGTAAAAGCTGAGGAACACATTATTTCCTATTGCATCTACAACGCTATTTACATTGCTGAATCAAAACCCATCCTCCACAAAAAACTTGATTCCATTGTTGCATGAGCCCACCTCCACTATTAATTACCATAAAATAAAAATTAAATGGCAATACAATTTGCATAAAAAGATTCCATACCTTAAAACTTGTGAGCTTTGTCATGGCTTCATAAATTTTTGGACGAGACGGAATAGGAGAGTGCATAGTGGACACCAAATGCCACACAAATTTTCATTATTTTTGTCTTAGCCTGCTCTCCTGAGAAGAAGACTACAAAAACTACTTTCTCCACCTGCAAATGAGAAACTAAAATCCATCATGGCTAAAACTAAGATGAATGCTACTTTCCACATTTTACGAAGCAAATCATTTCTGCAACTAGTACAAAGGTGGGGGAGCACATTAACACGTTCAGATTCAATTATAGTTTGGCAAAGGGACCAATTCAGAAAAACTAAGGCTATTTCAAGAAAATCTAAATATTCGGGAAAAGTTCTGAAACTAAATATAGTATGTAATTGCAAAATTAAAAATCTTCTACTTGTGTTACATGCATGATGCACATCGTCATCACTATGACTCATTCACTTTTCAAATAATTGATTATTTCAGTACAACCCTGATTTGGGTGGGTGCAATGTGGGACTCTGGTGATTCACCTAACAAAAAGTGCAGATCGCACCACGCTAGGGCGAAAACAGACAACCCTGACTTCGCATAATTAATGGTGTAACTGTATAAATTTAAACTGTCAGATGGAAAGAAAGAAAAAAAGAAAGACAAGAAGGCAGATCACTTCAGTCGATAGGGGATCCATGACATGTTGCTCAACTGGAGCCTGGTTGAAAAACATATTGCCTCTTGTCGCACGGAATAACATCCTCTCAAATGTCAACACTTTAGACTTACAAATAATCCCACTAATAAATCTCAAGCCAGCTTGGTTGGATGGCCCGAGCTGCATATCCTATAAAACATATAATAAAGTTTTCATAAAATGAATTATTAATGACACAGTTCTCCATCAATAATTTTAAGGCATACTTGTTCAAGCAACGACGCTGTTTCTACAGTCATTCCTTGAATAAACATTTTCATCTAATTCTCTCTCTCTGAAACTGCATGGCTTTTTGAAACAAGGAAACCACCTGCATGAAATAAAGTATGCGAAAGGCATAAACTTATAAGAGAGATTTAAAGTTTCATAAGAAATGCTTATGTGAACAAAGTATGCTGCAAGTAATACATACAGCGAATCAGATGCATGTCTAGATAAATATCTAATAGATATTATGATTATTACAACCCAAGCAAAAATATACATGCACGAATAGCGTAACACACCAAACCATTGTGTAAGGCTGTCAGCAGTTTTTAGTAATTTTTACATATTGCGTAAGGCTATCATAGGGACCTTGTGTGTGTGTATAAATACATTTATGTAGTTATATACACTCGGGTATTTGTACATAATAACTCACCTTGCAACAAAAGACCCTAACGTTTTACCACGGAGAAAGAGGGTCCAACAGTAAGGAGCTATGTAATTTACGACTTCATTAAGCCTCCTCATAACACTAATAACAACATCCACACGTACTGCCCCATCTTCCACCTGCTATCGAAAGCCGTTTTTCTAGTAGTGATTATCTCTGAAGTTTTACAGCTTTATGAAAACTAGACAGAGAAAAAAAATCTTATGCTTGTAGTATAGGAATTTCTGTCGAACCGTCAGTTTACAACAACCTCACCCTGCAGTCTCAAAGTTCAAAATGTTGAAAGCAGAACAGTTGTTAGAACTGCTCTAAACAATACTTTGCAATAACTATTACAATGGACAAAAGATTACCTTAGCGTTAATGGTGAAATTTTTTCCTTTTGGAATTCCGAGCGTAAGATAGCTAATTTCTTCCGTGACTTTGTTCCCAAAACTAGCATAAAATGGCTTGCAGTCAGGAGTAAATAACGTCCTCATATCTTGGAAATTGAATCACCCTCATGTGGTAGAAAACACCACATGTGTCAGGTAAATTTATTTAGCCAACTAAACTTCCATGAATGAAATGACAAGCAAATCAGAATCAGATATTGATCTAGATGTTGACCATCTAATTTTAAATCAATCTAAGATGACAGAATCCAATTAAAAGAAAAGAAAAGCAATAACAAATAACAAATAAAAGATTTTCAATTTCAATTCGAAGACAATCAGATACATGGCTATTACAAACCGTTACAGGCACGATGATGCTCTCGAGTCTCAACCGCAAGATAAAGCCCTAACAGTAAGGTTAAAAACATGTTAAAATAATTGATATCATCTACCTTCAACAACACCAGTCCATCTGCTTATCATTTCAATATGAGTATATACAATAAGATAATCATAACACATCTGACAAATAATGTGATCAATAATAACTTCAGAAAAATAAAATTGTAATTAGAAGTATTTCAAGAAGAAATAAGCTTAGCTAAACAATGTTTCTAACTATGTTTCTAAACAATGTTATTACCAAGCATAAATAGTCGAGGACTAGGTGTTCCATTTGTTCCAGGAGCCTTCCCATTCAATGGGCTCTGGTCTACCCTGACTTCACTAAGACTAGGACTGTATGGCCGCCGCTGTGACATCCGTGGGCTATTAGGCCTCATGTCATCTTGTGAAGCGGGAGTAGAACTAGTTATTTTTGGACTGTGCATATGGCGAATCTCAACACGACTTCTCGTGATTATCTCATCTAGAATTTCCTCACCATCATGAACATTTCTCACTTGTCGATCTTAATCCTATTTATGTAAATATAGATAAGAAGATGAGATTAAGCAATTCAATCCGAGCTTCACATAAATCAGGGGAAAAAAGAACAAAAGAACAAAAAGAAAAAGAAAAGAAAAGGAAAAAACAAGTAACAATAGTAGTAAGCAGGGGACTTACTTGTAGTGAACATGCTACTGCAGGGGCTTCATCATATTCTGCAGCATCCAAGTCTTGTAGATGAGCTCCTTTGAAAAACTTGGGACGCATGTATTGTCGCACTAGTGAATTTGAATGAGGGTGAATATCAACTCATAAACAAGAGAGGGAAAAGGACACCAACTAGATCTGGGCGGTTTAATTGAAACTAAAAAATGGATCTTTTAAGATTAGGGTGTAATTTGATTCGATGGCAAGTCAGAAACATAAAATACATGAATGAATGATGAGGAAGAGATCATATACAGAGATTTTGACATACAAGTAAATTAATATGAAAGAGAGAAGGGTTAGAAAGAGATATTTACTTTTCTTGTAGAAGCAAACTCGATTCTAATTTCAAATCTCATGAACAGTCAGAGTTCCTTTATCTGATTTTGTTTCTAGGGATTTCTATTTCTTTTTCCACCAAGTTAATGGGTTATATCCTCCGCTGAATCTGTCACGTGTGTGAAGTTTACGTGCCCGGTTTACCCACGTGTTAAGTTGAGATAGCGTTTAGAAGAATTTTGGAATACCAGGAAAACTTAGATAGCGCTAGCTTTAGCAAGTGCAATGCCTATTTTTAGCATAGCGTTTTTTTACAAATGCAATTAAATAAAAGCTATCTATGGCCATTTTTGTAGTAGTGAGGTCCGTTTCTGAAACTTTGGAATATCGTCCTTAAATAGGTCCTCACATAAATGTCAAGACAAAAGCACTCTGATTTTTTCGCCCAAGTTTTGCTACTCCAGTGTGTAATGGGCACACTTTACCTTACAATCTCAATGACACACAAGGAAGCCGAAGTCGATCAAACACATCTGCCACTTACTATCACACTAACTTATTTCTAATTGAGCTAGAGGTCTTATTTAGGTGTTGTGGGGATTAGGTGATGGTTTAAGAATGAAGAAAATGGATATTCAAAAAGGACAAGTCTGAGATAATAAAGTCTTCATATTATGTAACTAGAGAAAACCTTGTTCTTTACTTTTTCTTCTACACTTTGTTTCCATCCTTATCCAGTTTTTTTTTTTTCTTTTTCTTTGGCTTTTGACTCCTTTGATTATGTTTTTGGAGTTCTATCTCTTTATTTATTTGTTTTTTATTTATTATTATTTTTTATTCTGATGGAAACTTTCTTTTCTTATTTGAAGCGACTAACAAATTCTTGATTTCAAAGGTCTTTCTCTTTTCTATTCTTCATCTCTATTCTCAGACTCATTCAAAGAATGGGTAGGCTGATTTTTTATTTTATTTTGTTTTGTAAAAGTTTAAGGATTTGTGGTTCATGAAAGGCTAAAGAAAGCCTCAGAGGGGCGACTGGCGGAAAATAATTCATAGGTTTGAATTTCTGGCTATATCGATCCAAAGAGGGCCTAAATTCTCGCTTTGGATATGGTATAGTGATCAAGCAAGTGGACATGTGATTTCTCTATCCGGATTTTACTTCTCCCTTGTGTCATTTCTCAATTGTTTCACTTATATAAGGCTTTAGGCTATATTCTCACAGGATTTGTAGAATAAGTACTTTAGCCTAGATTTCTTAAACGTATTGCCAAACAATCATAGATACTCATATAATATATTTATAGAAATATGCAAAGATTATTACCAACATATTAACCTAAGTTTCTTAAGAATATTCTAATACAAAAGCTAACGTGAGACTTCTAGATTATTAAAAGCATAGAGAAAATAAACAATACCAATATTCCTAAGTGTATAGCATAAACTTTTTATTTATATTTTTTTTTTTGAATTTTTGAAATTTTTAATAGAAAACAAGTACATATTCTACATATCTATATCCTAATAGATGCCTTAAATTACGCGTGGTTCTATTCCACCTCCAAACAAGAAGCATGCTTTGTCCTCAAAGTATTGAAATAAAAAGGGTAGAAAAATATCATAGAAATGCGTGAAATTTTAGAACATCTGCAAAACAAGGTTAAAACATACTAATATAAAAATAAATAAAAATAAACCAACTCTATATGAGTTCCCCCCATAATGGGGTTACAAGAAGTAAAGTGCTTAGGACATAAGCAGACACAAACTAAAACTAAAAACTTACCTTATCTCCATCGTTTAAGCATCATCCTCCTCCTCATCATATAAAGAAATGAGGTTCCTTCGCATCCTTTCACGCCATGATGATTTTCCATGCTTCACGCCATTTATCATCTGCGATTTCTAACCTGTTAAGCGTCACTTGGTCGGATGGGGTGTAAGGTGCAACCTTATGAGGTTGTATCCTCCACCCTTGCCAAGTCATTGTACGGAAAGATCTAATAATACAATTGGTGGGTCTCACAATGTCGACCCCAACCCAATCCGTGAAGCGGGCACAAAAAATAGGGAAGAAACATAGCATAATACGGCAAACTAAAATAGGCATAAGAAGGTACTTATGCCTCATGCTATGGGTTCGTGCTAAACTAGACATTAGGGTCTGGGGAATATCATAGAGTATATGTCCCCCTGCTAAAGCAAGGAAAATATCACAAGTTTCATCATTCACAGAAGAATAACGTCATTCCCCTCTAATGTTTAGCATGATCCAAAACATAACAGTGCCCACGTTCATGGACAGGCTACCAAGGGCGACATTATATTCACCGTGGTCCTCTATCCAAAAGATTCCTGCTCCGTAATGCTCATGCAAATCCTCATAGTTATAAAGGTACATATTATCGACCAAATTGGCTTGTGAGTCTTGTATTTTAGCGGGCATATCAAGTCCAAGAACAAAGGTTAGCAAGAACCTGGTAATTTCCATTGGTTCATCCTCAATGGTGATGGAGAACACTTGTTCTCCATCTGGTCTATCAAAGAACTTACAATTACCATAAAAATAAGATGTAAGTGCAGGAGAATAAAGTTCATCAGGTCTTGCAATTAGTAGTTCCCAGCCTACGTGTATGATCACCTCGCAGAACCAAGCACCATAGGTGTCACTTCCTCATAAGTCTTCCTCATCACAAAACTACTCTCTAAAATAGCTACAAACGACCAGGGAAAACTCACAAAAAATCAAAAAAAATCCAGGGCTACGAAGGTTAAGGCGCGGGGTGAGCTCAGAAATAGCCTAGGTAGGGCGCGGGTCGCGCTCCTATGTAACTTGAGCTCCAGGCGTTTCAGCGCTAGGTGATAATAGGGAAAATGATAGTTTTACCTATGAATAAGTGATTAAACTCAAACGTAAGTAAAATTAAAACTATTTTACGCTTAATATATCAAAGTTTTTCTACTCTCGTTTTCGTGTAATATATTTAGAGTAGAGAATTTGTTCCACTCCTAGTTCTTTAGAATTAGCGTTAACTACGATTATCAGTCTATCAAAGTTAATGAGAGTAATGATGGTAATTATACTACGATGGAAATTCAAATACTAAGGTTCGAATCTAGATAATGAATTAGGGGAATTTGATTCCACCTTGAATTCAACTTAATAAACTAGCATAGATTGTTGTAATCCAATTCTTCCGTTCTTACGATAAGAATTGGTCGTTCTAATCCCTAATCATTCATGGCAATCTCTACCAAATAATGACTAGCATGTGAGGAAGTTCAACCCATTCTCATGGCGAATCAACTACCTTCTAGAGTGGAATAGAATCTTACAATTATTTCTACACTACACAATCAAGTTTTCATCAAGGCTTCCCCAAACACTTCTAATGGAGGTTTAGCCTTGATTCATAAAACAATCATTTCTATATGAATTTAAGTAAGACATGATATAAAGATTATAAATTTACTTATTTGAATTAGAATGGAAATATAATCATGCAAGATTGAATTAAAACTAAGAAATGATAACAACTAATAACTGAATTTAGATCTATGTAATTTAATAAACCAAAACTAAATTTATGAATAACTAACTACTTTTATTAATCTAATGAAGAATTATCAATGATTCAATAACTAAATTAAAAACAAGGTAATAAAACTATTTAATGGAGTCTAAGCTACTTTATTTTCTAATCTAGGTCTAGCTAATGAGTCTACCTCTTTCTTTCCCTCAAGAAGAGAAAGAGATCCCCAATTTCGTGCATGGGCCTAGAGCCATGTTTTGGGCTGGAAAATCGAGCCCAAAACCCAATTTCTTCGATCCACGAGCCCCTTTTTAAATTTGGATTTGACTTCAAATGGACTTTTTCGTCTACTTTTGCTCCTCTGATTGGGTCAAGGTTTGGACCATTGGACATCTCTTTCCAAGACGATCGTTTGACATAAGGTAGACCCAATTCCGATGTCTGAGTCCAAAGATACGGTCATCGAAAGTTTTGCTAACTTTTGTGCGTTGTTTCTGCCCGCGTTGACTTTGACTTTTCAGCTTTTACCGGGCTTTAAAAATGTTTTTCTCCTGGAATCTTAGTATTTAATCACAGAACTTCTTAGCAACCAACCCTTGCTCCTTTATCTCGCAAAAGTGACACATTTCTGCACATAATCGACTCTAATGCCTGTAATACATAAAAGCACGTAATCAACATTAACTTTTATTTATTACTCGCATAATTGGTCTAAAAGAATTATTGTTAAGGGGTTAAAATTACAGTTTTGGGATCTTATCAAACCACCCCCAAACAACATTTTGCTTGTCCTCAAGCAAATATGAGAAATTAGCATAAGTGACCAAAAATAGAGTTCTAACTAATCTCGTTTCGCCGAGTGCAATTGCATTGACCATATGCAACAAGGTCTTAAACCACTAGGAATTCCCTAGTGAACGAGTTATAGCCTCGTGAGAGTTTTCCAGTGAAGGTACTCACAAACTTCATATATACTACAACGACTAAGAAATAAAATTATTGTTTCTTTATTTCTGTCTTAATTATCTATACATCTCACTAGCAATGAATACAGAATAATCAAGTCGAAACCTAAGCTAATATATGCATAATAATCAATCATCTACAAATAAACATATATACAATGAGTAATACTATGAAATGCACTAACAGGTCCGTTTCTGAAACTTTGGAATAGCGTCCTTAAGTAGGTCCTCACATAAATGTCAAGACAAAAATACTCTGATTTTTTAGCTCAAGTTTTGCTACTCTAGTGTGCAGTGAGCACACTTTACCTTACAATCTCAATGACACACAAGGAAGCCGAAGTCAATCAAACACATCTGCCACTTACTATCACACTAACCTATTCCTAATTGAGCTAGAGGTCTTATTTAGGTGTTGCGGGGATTAGGAGATGGTTTAAGAAGGAAGAAAATGGATATTCAAAAGGACAAGTCTGAGTTAATTGGGTCTTCATATTACGTAACTAGAGAAACCCTTGTTCTTTTGCTTCTACACTTTGTTTCCATCCTTATCCTTTTTCTTTTTGCTTTTTGACTCCTTTTATTCTATTTTTGGAGTTTTTATTTTATTTATATTTTTCTTTTTCTTTTCTTTTCTTTTGATGGAAACATCTTTTCTTTTTCTTTTTGGAAGTAACTAACTAATTTTTGTTTACACAGGTTTTTCTCTTTTCTTTTCTTCACTCATCCTATTCTCAGACTCGTTCTAAAATGGGTAGGTTGATTTTTTTATTTTGTTTTGTTTTTGTAAAAGGGTAAAGGAATTATGGTTTATGAAAGGCTAAAGACAGGCTCAGAGGGGCGACTATCGGAAAATAATTCATAGGTTTGAATTTTTGGCTATATCGATCCAAAAAGGGCCTAAATTATCGCTTACGATATGCTATAATGATCAAGCAAGTGGACATGTGCTTTCTCTATCCAAATTTTACTTCTCCCTTGTGTCATTTCTCAAATGTTTCACTCATATAAGGCTTTAGGCTATATTCTTACAGGATTTGTAGAATAAGTATTCTAGCCTAGATTTCAGAAACTTACTGCCAAACAATCATAGATACTCATGCAATATATTTAAAGAAAGATGCAAAGATTATTATCTACATATTAACCTAAGTTTCTAAAAACTATTCCAATGCAAACGCTACGTAAGACTACTAGATTATTAAGAGCATAGAGAAAGAAAACAATACCAATATTCCTAAGTGTATAACATAAACTTTTTATTTATATGTTTGAATTTTTGAATTTTTTGAATTTTTACTATAAAACAAGTGCATATTGTACATATCTATATCTTAACAGATGCCTTAATTACACGTGTTTCTATGCCACCCCCAAACAAGAAGCATGCTTTGTCCTCAAAGTATTGAAATAAAAAGGGTAGAAAAATACCATGGAAATGCATGAAATTTGGGAACAGCTACAAAACAAGGATAAAACATACTAATATAGAAAAAAGAAAAACAGACGTAACTCTATATGAGTTCCACCCGTTATGGGGTTAACAAGAATTAAATTTCTTGGGACATAAGCAGACACTAACTGAAATAAAAACTTACCTTAACTCCAGCATTTAAGCATCATCCTCATCCTCTTCTATAAAGAAATGAGGTTCCTTCGCATCCTCCCATGCCATGATAACTTGCCAAGCCCATCGCCATGTGTCATCAACCCGTGCTAACCTGTCGAGTGTCACTCGATCTGAAGGGGTGTAAGGAGCAACCAAATGAGGTTGCACCTGCCAACCCGGCCAAGTCATAACTCAAAATGAACGAACCACCCAATTGGTGGGTCTCATGACTTTAACCCTTTTCCAATCCGTGAACTGGGTACAGAATTAAGGTAAACAATTGCGCATGATGCGGAAAACCAAAACAGGCATAAGAAGATACTTATGCCGCATGTTATAGGCTCTCTTAAAAACCAAGTGGCGTGTCATCAACTACGACGGAGAATTCTTGTTCTCAATCATGGTTACAATAGAAACTAACATTATTATAAAAATATTCAGTAAGCTGAGGTGAATACAAGTCGTCATCACTTACCAGTAGATGCTGCCATCCTAACTGCAAGATCTTGTCGTGGAACCAACCTCCATAAGTCTCGCTTCCCAACAAGTCTTCGAAAGACTGCTCAGGTATGACTGTAGGAGATGTCATCACAAAACTACTCTCTAGAACAGCTGCAAATGATCTTGGAACAACCCGCAAAAAATCAGAATTTTTCGTGCCTACGGATGCCAGAGCGCGGGGGGCGCTCAAACTATGCCTTGTATGGGCGCGGGGTGCGCTCCGGCTATGTTCGAGTTCCAAGCACTTAGGCGCAGGGCTCACTCACTTTTTGCTTGGGATGGGCTCAAGGTGCGCTCAGGTTTGAATGGAGTAACAGGCGATTCAAGCGCAGGGTGCGTTGACTGAGGCATAGGGCGCGCTCCGTATAGCTGGAGTGCTGAAGTGAAGAATAAAAGAGGAAAAATTGGGAGTGAAAGGTGAGAGATGAAAGTGAGATGTAGTGTGGATTGTGAGTGTAGAATTAAAGAAGTTTATATAGGGTTTTAGTTTCTAAAACGAATCGACAGGTTGCCAAAAAGGTTT
This sequence comes from Coptis chinensis, assembly GCF_015680905.1. Taxonomy (NCBI): domain Eukaryota; kingdom Viridiplantae; phylum Streptophyta; class Magnoliopsida; order Ranunculales; family Ranunculaceae; genus Coptis; species Coptis chinensis. Next base: position 59,418,433 of record NC_141463.1, read on the forward strand.
AAGGCAGTTGTCGGAAACGAAATATTTCCAAAACCTAAAATGGAAACAACCCATATTCATTATTCTAAAACAACCCTAATATCTTTTAGATTGAATTTAGAATAGCAACTTCCTAACTCATTGAAATTTCATCCTACCACAATATTTAATCATAGGCATGCCAATATCGGCAATATTCCCAACAATCATTGCAAAATTACATCTAAAATTGTGGATCATATAAAAACCATGCTAAAAGAAATAATGCCACCCCAAAACAATTCGGGAAGGTAGGATTAACACTAAAATCAACGCATAATTTGAAAAGAACCACATTAAATTAAAATCGAAATTCAAATACAATTAACTACTGAATACAAATTTAACTACTGAATTCAAAATTAACATCCAAACTAATAAAAACAATAAAAACAACATCAATCAATAAATTCCCTAAACCACGCGCTACTGGTTGAAGATGGAACATGAGTAGAAGATGGGTCCTGAGATCTCGATGGGCCCGAGCCATCCCTCATTCGACGGCGACACTCATGTCTCACAGACGCCTCCTCCTCAGAAGAACCCCCGTGTGGTGGGAAGTGTTCAAGCATTTCTTCTCAGAACTTGCGCTGTGCTTCCATCTCTGCCTTCATCTCTTCCCAACGCTCATCCTCGCGCTGGGCACGAGTCTGATAGTTATGATGTATGGTAGTCTGCCAAGTCTGGAGATCTTCACAAATTGTATTAAGAGAACACATACCACGATGAAGCACTGACATGCATTCTGCATCAGAAGTACACCTCTCCAAGGCATCGGCATCAAAACATGTCGTGTCCTCCTCATCATCCGACTCAGTCTCTTCCACTACCCTCTCTCCAAGCAACCTCCACGTCTTCTAGATACACTCCGTAAAAATAGTAAGATTTGAGTGCCTCTTCAGCCAAATCTGATAAGATTTTGGAGTAGCTCTCAAGGTCATCATGATCTTTGTTATCAAAATAGGGAGAGATGCAATACTCTTCCCAACTCCTCTAATCATAGTTATCAAAAACTCGAGGATACAGAATTCATACTTCCTCTCCTAGAGTATCCATGGAAAATGAAGACAATTCAGGCTGATGTCACTGACTTTCTCTTTTCCAATGACATTCCTCCCAATCCACTGAGCTATAGCCAGCTGGTTAGTTCGCAGAGACGACTAGCGAACACAATGCGAACTCGCATTGTAGTTACCCTCCAAAACCATCTCGTTCATCAAAGGCTCGATCCCACTAACTTGGGATTCCTACAATGTGGCTACTAGAGTGCGTCCTTCCTCCATACTGAAGATACGAGCCAACAAATTTCTATCCACTTCTCTCCTTAATTTATTTACCTTCACAAAAATCTTATTCCCATCCAACTCCCTCGTCCTATAAAATTGTTGGACCAAATCTTCGTAATAAAAATCGTCTGTCGAATACCACAACTTCGTCCAATCACTACGAATCATCTCATCACTGTAAAACGGCGCGAAGTGGTTAGCAGTAAAAGCTTGTTCTGGCAAAATTAGTCGTTTTTTAGCCATTGATAGTTGTAGACGATTTGTGGAATGAAGACAATGTAGGTAGCGAGTTTGAAACCAAACTCACTAAAAACAATGGGAGGTGGCGCGGTGGTGGATCAAACTTGTTTGGATTTTGTTATGTTTTGGTGGTGCAAAAGGTTGGAAATGGTGGTAGGGATTGTCACGCCCCGAATTTCGACAGAATTCGGAAAAACAATATTTGTTCCCGACTCTTCAATTTTCGAGGTGTGATACACTCTCAACTCCCAAAAACCCATAATCAGTTTAAATACGCGGATAATTAAAAACCAATAAATTTTTTTAAATAAACAAAGGTCCTCTTCATTACCAAAAACTCGCAAATATGATTAGATTACAAATCTCCTTTCAACCCTCTTTAATTATAATTACAACTGAAAATACAAAATATACATTTGTCTCAACTAAAATCAATTACACCTTAAGGGAAAACAAAGCATATCCTGAATGCGACGCTAACGCAAACCACAAGCCGCAACTAACCTTCTTCAACACTAATCCTGTCAAGACTTATCAACTATGTTCATTTAATGAACACACCCGATAAGCAAACATGCAAATCGGGTCAGCATTATAAACAATGCTGGTGTGAGTAGCCCTAAAATACAAAATATACTAATACATATATATACCCAATAAATAAGGCAGTTAGTTCCTCCACCGAGGCACCTTAACTTCCAACAACTAATACGACATCCTTAAGTACCATAACACTACTACAGAATGACACTTATACCACTGTTTTTAAGTGTGGTATAAATATATATACCACTGTTATACAACCGTGACAATAAGTGGTGTGGTATATAATAATAGCAAAACTGTGGTATATATGTTTAACGGATACCACGGTTTTTCAAAGAACCGTGGTTTGTAATGCCCATTATATACCACGGTTGTCAACATAACCGTGGCATATAAGCTATTGAAACCGTGGTATATAATTATACTAAACACTACGGTTTATGCCAAACCGTAGTATATATATATATTAATAATAATACTAGTAACAGTCTTCCACTTAAAAACCGAACCTGCATAACAAAATTTACGCAGCCTGCCTACATATAACATTTCCATCTTCCCAACAAATTCCAAAATGTACCATAAACTATCAAACATTGCAAAAAGATAATAATAATAAAAAAAAAAACTTCCATTAATTTTTTTAGTGCACTAAGAAAACAAACTTCAAATTCCTTTCATAAATTAAAAAGGTAAGACTCATAAATTAAACCGAGGGGTCCGAACATAGCTAAAACTCATCCTCATTCGCTTCCGATTTGAAACACCCCATTTTCCCCGGATGAACTGAATAATATCGAGTCGAACACCATCAAGTTCATCTTGCGTGTATGTCTCCTTCAGTTCTAAATTTGTTATCTGGATGAGTCAAAGCACAACATGTGGAGTTACTATATAAGAATAAAGGCTTAACTCCACATGTTTTACACTTACTAAAAAAAGTAATATTAGAGAGGGTGTCCTTACGGAGAGTTGATGTAGCTTGCCCCTTGCCCAAAAGATCCCTCGATGAGTGAGCTGTGAAATTCAATTACCCGTATTTACAACAACTCTTTAAATCCCAAAAGACCATTGAAATGTAATAATACACGGGAACTTTGACCCGATTGAACTCCGGGCCGCCAACCTCTTTTCTACCATGACCACCCTTCACGGATCCTTTGCTATCACCACATCCGAAATTGCAATTCCTCGATAAATTAAATATCGTGTAGAAAATTAAGCTACAATTGACAAGTCACGAGAATGGATCAAGCTACTTTGTAGTGTCCTCTCCATTTTCAAGTAGAGAGAACGAGAGAGAGAGAGAGAGAGAGAGAGAGAGAGAGAGAGAGAGAGAGAGAGAGAGAGGGGGGAACTCCTATAGGCAAAGCAAACTATCCAAACTATATAGCAAAATATCTAGAAAGACAAGGACTTGTGCTTACTGCACGTAAAGCTTTGGCCCTTAGTATAGGAGAGTTTTCCCTTAAACTTGCCTGCAAAAAAATAAATAAACAAACAAATAATATAATATAAGCAATTGTTTGATCTCAAAAATAAGAGAGTGTTGCCTTTGTATCATATTTACGGAAGCACAAAAAAATTTTATCAAATCCTCTTGAAAATGAATTATCTTGCCCCAATGCTAAAGAAATCTTTTGGCGTAATTCCTTGTAATCAATGAAGAAACGCCTTCCAATGTCCCGGATAAGTGCTTTTGACTTCAGATAGCAAGGTAGTAAATAAACTTCTCTTGGGATTTTGGGTCATCTTTATACCATAGGCAAAGATAAAACCTCGCACGCAAGTCAAGCATCGATAAAGACGGACACAAAACCTTATCAAAAAGATGTTCCAAGATTTTTACGGACCAAATAACAAAAAGATGTGCATCATCGGTAGATGTAGCATCCCCGCAAGTAATTTAGAAGCATTTGTTGAACGACTTCGACTTTAGCAACAGATTCTAAAGCTTCGAATTGCCGCCGATTCGGTGTGATTCTTTCCCCGTCGACTTTTTTAACTTGCGATATGATTGCGAACAATCACCGCTTCTTACAAAGGCAAAACCGCAAAATGAGCCACGTGTAGGAACATCATGCTCTGCGAACTTCCATACAATCTGTATGGAAAGCTCTCGACAACCATGGCAAATATATAAAATTTTGCCACCCCTTGCATCAAGACAAATCGCGCACATGTCCTTTGGGTAATTGTGATCGCCAGATATCTCCACTAATCAAATCTTGCAAAGTCCAAAATCTATCTTGTTTGCAAAGGACAAGATCATGTTTCAACCGCGGCGGCAGCTTCCAAGTAAGTCAATCGCCAAATTACGAAGTAGAAATGTCTTTTGATTTCAACCCAAAGATTTTTGCAAGAGCATCACACGAGAGAACCTGCAAATAAATTGTAATTAACATCCACACAAGCATTCAATCCCCCCACCCCGGTCGTGCGCACTCCCAAACAACAACAACAACAAATAAAGAAGGAATAAAAGATTGTAGCATGTTTTATAACCTCAAGAATATGAGCCGATGCAAGATATTCAGCAAGTTTAATGTTGTCGAAAATCCGTGACAAGATTCTCAATAAGCATTTTCATTTCAGATGCATCCCGAGCTTTTACAGGCCGTAAGCGGCTGAAGAACGTGTTTCGAGAAAAGACAAAGATACCTCACTACCAGCTTCATTACATTTGGTTGGGTAACTAGCATCAACTGGAATGTCTAATATGGAAGTACCGGATAATGTCTCGGAAGAAATCAGGTATTGAACCAACTGAATCAACAAAGCGTTGATCATCCCCGAACCTGCCTTTGCTCTTCATCGTAGATAATAAGCTCTCGATTACGCTTCAAACCGGTAGCTTCCAAAGAAGTTTAACCGTTTCATCTATCACGAAAACTCTATGCTTTGGAGTAATGAAAGAAAATACCTGCACCCAATTACAAACAAATAAAAACAATCATTAACAACTAGCATAAGCATAGGATGCCAACAAGAAAATGAAAATGAAAATGAAAATGTATATGCACTAAATACCCGCGCGATATTAAACCGATGGCCTTCAACCGCAAAATCTGGATGTTATCAACCAAGATAGTCGTAAAACTGGTCTTCGATGAATTGTAGTATGCAACTATCCGATAGGCGCTCTATAAGCAAAAAATCTTCGAAGACAAAGTATCGTGCAAAGTTTACGGCGTACAATATTCACAAAGATCGGGAACCCTATTTTGGAAAAAACTAACTATATCGAATACACTTCATTCTAGTTCTTCTAAAGAGCTAACCATTGCACGTAAAAACCATACAAAGTTAGAAAGAAAGGTATCGATGATAAGCACACTTGTTCCCCTGTAGATTTCTTTGCTTTAGAACTCCTAAAACGACGACTTCTTGCTCAATGAATCAAATTTAACATCCGCTTCTTCATCTTCTTCACCTGAAAATAAGAAGCATACCGATATCAACTTCATACTAATAAAAATATCTGAATAAAATACATAAAATCCGTTCAAGACGCGAGAGTTGATATAAACAAGTAAATAACGTAAGCTAGAGAAACATTTTGCATGTTTTTACTGTTTATTTTATTTTTCTTTTGCTTTTTGTTATTGATGAATAAGCATCAATATTGGCTAGGATAAGTCACAAAAGATCATATGCAATAATTATAGGTCAATCATGTGAACTAACAAAAGTTGAAGAGAGTTAAAATTATGAGGGAGAGATAATGAGCAGATAAAATCAAAGTATCTCTTGAAATGGACTATATATAACAACCTAAAAAGCCAACATGAAAATCGAGCTTCCATGTACAAGAGATGAAGCTTACCGTCAAAGCCCTCCATTTTCGCTAGGTTTATGCAGAGCACGATATGATGGATCACAAGTGACATGCAACCCATGATCCGATGCCTCGAGAAGTCCGTAATTCTATCAATGATCCGATATGGAAAGAATACAAATTAATTTGTCGCCAGTTTCCTCCTCGTTAACGTAAAAATCACAGGGAAGATGAAGGAGGAAATATGGAGATCGACAATGAAAATTATTTGAACTAACAAATAAGAAGCTAAGGAAGTGGCACACACCTCTTCCTTATATAGCTGCTTTGGCATGTCATGGTGTGTCATTACTACTAGAGCTGCATGGGTGGACTCCAAAGCGTAGTGACCATTGACACGACTTCGAATCGGTGAATAAAAACAACACATAACTTGTCAATGTACCTATTGCTTAAGTTTTCAATCTGCATAGTAATTAGGACTATATTATAATACTCGGATAAGAGTGATACAGCTCGACACACCGAAGGACACACCATTTTACACAAGAATGGAACATCCGACACAAAGATCGCGACTCTCCTTACTCTTTAAAGTATCGGGTCTCATGTATAAACCCTCTACTAAACCAATTGCATCATTAACCTATTTTTCTTCCTCATTTTTTGGCCTAGTTCAGAATTAAATGAAGGAATGAAAAAAAAAGGTATTTGATAGTAACAATGCACGTGAAACACCGACAATGTGGTGTTTTCTCGCAGCATAACGCTGAAACTTATGGCCCACATTTTGTTTTAGCCTTTTGGGTCATGCATTGGGTATTCACAAGAGAGGGATGGACCTTCTCAAATGAGCTCCTTCCTCGACTACTTGCCTACAAGTATCCCGATAGTGTGGCACTCCGACACAATATGGACAATACTGTCCGTGATCCAAAGAAACTAATTAAAACTACAGCTATTTTAGCTGGTATTAGAGTGGCCTGAGTGTTTATCATTTCCACTTATAATTTTCATTTTCCAAGGACAAGACACTAAGAGATTTACTAAAGCAAAAGGAACTCTTAAGTCTTAACAGAACACCCTAGGGTCTGAATAATAAAAGGAGAAACTGTCTAAGAAAGGATGTAGCTTACATTTTCATTGTCATCGATGGACAAACCCTCAGCGAAACGAATCTGATGATCTAAGACATTTAATAGCCTTACAAGGATGTCTACAGGAACCAAGTGCATAATTTTTTTTGCACGGATGGACATTATTTCACTGACAAGCATTTTAAGATCGATAGATGACATTGGTTGTGCATCCGCTTCATCCCCGATCTTCATTGAGACATTCCACTCTGCTACATAATTCCTCCACCACCTCACAGAAGCATTCAACAATGCCATCTAAAGTTTCCAATTTAACCTTTTAGTTCTTAAAGTAAGAAATAAAAAGCAGAAAATAGCAGGACAAAATATAAATAAAACTGACACTAACTTTGAATTTCAATAGGATCTGGCCTGGGAGGCATAGAAACATCCTCACTTTCTTTTTTCCTAACTTTAGGTTTCCTTGACGAACCAGAATCCTGACCATTCTGCAATTCAGATTGACAATTCTTCTTTACGAGGCAAAAGCTAAGTTGAATTATGCATCGCTTTGAGGGAAATGATTACCTACCTTAACCAGGTTTCGACCTGAATGATGATAAGAAGTTCCTCCCAACTCTCTTTGAACATGAGTAGTAACTGGTACATTTTGTTCATAGAGCTTTTTTTCAGAAACAACGCTATTAGAACTTTGTTCCTTGATAAAACCTGAGAAACTTAAACAACACAGTGTACAATAAGCACATAGTCATTAAATACCTCAAAAAGAAAAAGAAAAAAGGAAAAATATAATAAAACCAACCATTGCCATAGGTATGCATACATACGATTACACACCACAATGCATAAAGAGAATTAATTTCATCATAATGCATCATTCTACACAATAGGATAAGTATCCCAATGGTCACAAACCTCTTGCACGTAGAAGTTGCAGTTTGTGGCGTCATTGATCTTTTCATATTGAATAGCAATTCAGATGAAGAATGCAGTCCACCACTTTACCCCCAAGACATCATAACATAACATTTTAGCTACTAGTAAATCCTTAATAAAGTAAATCTTTGGACTAATTCTTAAAAGTCACTCCTAGTTATTCCCCGCTTAAACCGCCCAACTGTTAGCCACCACTAACCAGAACCACCTAGAGCGGTGCCACTCCCAATCCAGAATCTCAATGGGGGGGGGTACCAAGTCCAACGTTTTTTTTTTGTATTATGTAAGATCAAAGACCCTGCCAGGATACGATAATCTCTTAGTCCCCATGACGGCTGATATAGCTGGTAAAAACAATAAAATTTAAAACTCAATCAACAAGAAATTTATAAACCCTAGAAAACGAATTCAAGAATTACAAAACCAAAATAGCGAAAGACAAAATTGAACTTCGTCGAAAGTAGTAGTATGGATACCTTAAAAAATCAGAAAGATGGTACCTTTGTCTGAGATGAAGAAATTGAGATGAACAAAAACTGCTTCCTTTAGTTCAATTTCATCGAAATTTGGAGAAGATGAACGAAAATGAGGTGGAATTCGAATAGATCAAGAAACATGGAGAAAACATCATGCGGAGTTAAGAGGGAAGGGTTTCTCTTTGTTGTGTTCTTGAGTTGAGGTCGAGAAGAAATCCAATTCTTTGCACTGTTATGGTGTAGTGACGGTGGGTTTTCTTACTGTTGCGGGAATCCTAAGAGGTCGTAGAACTGTAGAAGTTGTGGGGAGAGTTGTGGGGAGAGACCGAGAGAATAGCGGGAATCCAATTTGAATGAGTTTCGTACTGTGTATTTTTTTTTCGCGTATTTGACTATTTGGTATAAAGTCATAAACCACGGTAGAAAGTGGAAAATTTATATACCACTGTTTATGTTTAAAGTAGTGGCGATGTGGAGTACTCTCATACTGAAAAAAAAAACTAACCATGGTATATGGCCCAACTTATCCCACTAACCATGGTATATAGCCCAACTTATCCCACGGTTTTCATGTAATTGTGGCATATACTAGTAAACCAATGACCAAAGAAATTTCCGCCGTGGTATATAAGTATTTCTCACGGTTTTTGGAAGAACCGTGGTATAAACGTTCTTATTGACCGTGGTATATGTGTCATTCTGTAGTAGTGTAATTAAGGCTGGTAGTTCCTCTACTGAGGCGCCTTAGCTACCAATAATAAAAATAATCATATCGATATGTACATACAACATGTAAAGCAGTTAGTTCCTCCACTGAGGCGCCTTAACTTCCAACTAATCACACAACAAACCTTACACATAATAAAAAGGCATTCAGTTCCTCCACCGAGGCGCCTTAGGTTCTAACTAAACTAATAACCAGCCAATCATATTCTATATTTACCGCATTTCATGCTCAATTACAAAGTGGGTCGTCTCTGCACAAGTAATTAGTTTGACCCACCCTTCTGCAAAACCATATACAATCATATATTTAAAGATATATCATTAACCAACATATTACCATAATTATATTATTTAAGGATTTCTTTGCGTGTCCTTAAAATCACGTCGTATCTATGTCTTACCTAGTTTCCCTGGCTACCACAATCGCTACCCAACGCCAAACATGTACATCCACATGTCTCCCCTCACATAATGAACCACTCTGTGCATAGCTATCCTAAGTGGGATATCGCATACCAGGTAACCCTCACACGAAAGCCATTATGTGAGTACTTCCACTATTCAGCATAAAATATCGCGTGTCTCGTTCTAATTTTACGAACAGAATAATCAAGCCACTATTCAGCTACACCAGAAGGGCCATTCAGATTCACTGAAACGCCAGAAGGGCCAATCAAATTACTTACGCCAGAAGGGCCATTCAGATTCACTGAAATGCTAGAATGGCCAATCATATCACATACGCCCATCACAAGGGCCAAATCACATGAGTTGTGGTAACTAGGTTCTAGGATTTTCGTTACGTAATTTATTCAAGTGCCATACATTTATATCTTATAATCATTTCACTATATCACGTGCATGTCAAATACATTATTGCACTAAGCCAAATATATTTAGAATTATTTCAGTACATCTCATAGCAACTTTCATTCTTTCACGTGCCAATATATTATTGCACTAAGCCACAATCCCGTGGGAAAATATCCACAAATATTATACTACCTTATAGTAGCATCTCATATATATAATAATGGAGCGTTTATATCAATTTCTCCAAAAATGTTGCATTTAATAGATATCCTAACATATCATCTCATTTAACAGAACAACAATTTCAACATTCCACATAATGTCACAAATTTCTCCAATTGTACCGCATAACATTTTTATTATAGCGTTTAGGAATATTATGTCTCCTAAAATTTCTATCTCGTCACGTGTCAAAAATTACATAATATCAACGTCAAATCTTTCTTAGATAATGACGACCAAATTTATACAAGCTTCCCCAACATTTTAGCATTTCCTTTGTCCATACAATTTATAACATAAAACGTAGCACAATTCAACAGTCAAAAGTTCACAATCAAAGCCCAAAACCAAAACCCAAAAGTCTAAATATTTAAACCCAATTGGATCTATTTTAAGTTATATGGATCGGCCCCAAAACAAACTTGAAACTGGCTCAAAACACAATGGGTTTGGCCCAAAGAGTTAAACTGAAAACAGCCCAAAACCTAAACTAAAACTGGTCCAAACAAAACAATCTAAGTTCCGACCCAAAAACAAATAGAACTGGCCCAAAATAACTAATGTGGTATGGCCCAAAACAATAGAAATGAATCCGGCCCAACAACTAATATAGAAACCGGCCCTCAAAATAAAAATAGATTTTTGGCCCAACCAAACAAAACATAAAATTTCGGCCCAAGGGCCCAACAGAGAGAACAAAGTCGCTGTCTTCCTCACCAGCGCTTTCCTCCTCCACCAACTCGAATTCCGGTCACCACCATCTCTCGTCAGCCACCCTCATCCTAGCGGTTTTGCCCCTTGCGAAAAACCCCATCTTCCGATACCCACAAAACCCGATTCTCCTCACCTCCAAAACTCGACCCCAACCGCCATTAACACCTATTCAAGCTCGTTCCAAGCTTCAATAGCACCTCCCCACCCTCCAGCACTCAATCACTCGCTACAACCAACCATACCACAACAAAAAAAATAGTTCAAACAATAATTCGGACGACTTCTTGCGACGCCATTAACGGCATTTCAAGCTCCAACAGCCCACCCAATTTCAATCTCGACGTCCCCAATAACCCAACAATCCACAATTAATCAAAAACGAGAAAGCGCAGATTCAATACATAGATCTACCACGAAAATTACAGTAACCTTTAATCAATGGATTTCTCGCATTTTATCAATAGCTCTGGACAAGTTTTTTGTAGACAGAGTTCCGAAGACAGAGTTGGTTCTTCAAACAATAATCAATATGGTAAACGCAGTTAACCCGAAATAACATGTCGTACTAAAACAGAACCATAACACACCAAAACAGAATCATAATACAGTATGTCAACAGAAAAGAAATCGACAGTAACAACAATTTTATAAAATAAAAATCCATAAAATATCTACTCACATTCATTAAAAGTTCCACGAATCCCTCATAGTCCGAATCGTTGGCTCCAACTCTCTAGCAAGCGAGCTGCCTCCATTTTATTTTATTTTAAATCCCAAAAACCCTATTCTCTAGAAAAATATGAATATACATAGGTTTGAAACCTAAGCCCAACACAAACTCGGGCCCAGAAATCAGGCCCACATATCCCAAATCCAATCCAACCAAATTTTAAATAAATAAATTAATTAATTAATAAATAAATAAATATTACAAATACGGGCATTACAGGGATGTTGTGGAGGAGTTTTGGAGTGGGTTAAACTTTTGGCGTGGTTGTATTTAGGTTTTTTTTTTTTTTTCTAGGGTTTAAAATCGTTAATGGCGGAAGTGAGAAGAAAACTCGCGATCTGTTTTTGACTTGAGGAAGGAGACGCACGTGCGTGCGTTTTTTGGGCCCAAGCCCAATTCGATTTCTAAAATTTTATGATTTTTTTTCGCACAGCTTCAAACTAAAAATGTCGATTTGTTACCGATCCGATTTTTGCGAATGATATATGAAAATGATCAGGAGAGAATTTCCAATCTAATGATCCATAAAACACGCTATTCTAATCGTGAGTGACATTCAAAGTGTGTGCGTGATGTAAGTTATGCGTACGAATGAAATCTAAATTCATAGATAATGTCAACCCGAATCAAATTACAATTAAACGATATAAGTAACAAAAATGGAAAGTTGAACAATCAAGGACGGAAAAACCAACACCGCACCCCCAAACAAATTTTAGACAACCGAGTTCAGAAAATTGTTTTAAATGTGGGTCTTTTAAAGTCAGATTCCTGAGACTTTCTAGATTACTATTTCATGGTTTTAATATTTTTTTTTTACTTTTTATAAATATGTATTAATATAAGGAAAAATAATAAAGCAAGAAATGCATAATTCACACCATAGAGGAACATGACTCAAAAATCGAGAAAACATGCAAGAGTGGAATACTTGAATTATGTTAAACGTGGACTTAGGATCCGGTACTTATAGCCACACACTCCATAGGGAGGGCCCGGTTACCCGAATGGTGCACTTACCAATATATGGAAGTGAAAGGAAGTACACCAAACAACAAAATGAGTCTTTTATAGTCAGATACTCAAGACTATATTTAAAACATATGTATATAATGAACATGCAGTTTACCATATATCAACAACTGAAATAGTTGTGGATCGTTCCATAAATAATTACCATGGAATGCACCCCCAAACATAATCAAGCACTAAGATTGTCTACTACGCAACTTAGTGAAATGAAAGCAAAGTTTGATAGATCTAGAACGTAATAGAGCATGCACCTTCTTTTTCATCTTTGAACGAGAGGGTGTCCAAGTGAATGATTGTGAGAAAATGGATGTTTGTGGAAGATATGTTAGATATGTATAAGGTTTAGAAGGAAAGAATGGAGAAAATGGGAATGTGGATTTAGCACAAAACTCATTCATGGTATAGGTAGGAATTGTCTCAATTCTGAAAATGAAGGTGTCAAGTGCCTTTTCCCTGGGAATTATTTTTGTATTATGAGGATTTAGAAAATCATTAAGCATAGAAGAAGCAAGAGGGTCAAGTGCAAACTCCAGGTTCCTTTGAGAAGGTGGAAGGTGGGGAATATTGTTGATGGAAAATGAATGAGTATCAGCTAGAGCTCTCAGGTCTAGATTATTAGAAGCCTTGAGATATGCAAGTCATTCCTCAATAGGTGGGTCAAAATAATCACTAGGATAAAAGGTGAAAAATTTATCTTCCATCATAGCGTCAAGGGATGAAAGGATGTTGGCAGGGTAGGACTCGCGAGGTGGCAAGGAAAAGTTGCAAAAGGGATGAAGAAAATCTTCCTCGACTTCTTGGGAGTTCTCGTCGAAGTTGGAACTTCCAAAGGAAAGGAATTTGGGCATCTGATCATCCGGAAACGTGGTTTTGAAATAATCTTGAGCTAAACTCTCGATCATGCTAACTTCTCCATCGATAGTCGTCGTATCTGGGAATTGTTTCATCATTTTAAAAACATTTACTTCAACAGAAAGATGGCCAAAATACATGGACATCGAACCATCGCGGCAGTTTATGAGCGAGTTGGTAGTAACCAAGAAAGGACGCCCTAAAATGTTCAGAACAGAGTCGTTGGCGACTTCTGTATCGAGGATAACGAAATCAGTAGGATAGTAGAAATCCTGAACCTTAACAGGCACATTTTGAACCACACCCTTTGGATACTTAATCAACCGATCAGCTAATTATAATGTCATTTTAGTAGGTTGCATCTCTTGTAAACCTATTTGTTTGTATAGATAATATGGGAGTAAGTTAACACTCGCCCCCAGGTCTAATAAAGCGGTCGTCTTGTGGGAATCTCTTAAGGTACATTGTATAGTAGGACAACTAGGGTCCTTGTACTTAATGATTCCATTATGTTCTGATAAAGTTGGAAACTGTTCAGTTAAAAAGGCGTCTTTAGGAATATTTGTCTTACGTCTCGTAGTGCATAACTCTTTGAGAAACTTAGCATGGTGAGGTAACTTTTTAATCACTTCGAGAAAAGGTATGTTTATTGTCAAATTTTTGAAAACTTCCCTAATCCCATCGTAATTTGTATCATTGTTCAACATAGCTAATCTCTGGGAAACGGTGGTTTCTCTCTATATTTTGCGTATGGATCAATAGGGTGTCTAACCTTGGCTTTCTATTTCTTAGGTTGTGGTTTAACTGGTACCTCTACTGGGGTAGGATCTTCAGTTTCTATTTCAGTATCTAGTTCAATATCCGGTGTAGGTACTACTGGTGGGGTAACTATAGGCATAGTTACATTGTTATCAACCACTCTGCCAGAACGGAGAGTGGTGATGGCATTTTAGCTCACCTACGTTTGCATTTTCCGTACTAGTATTACCGTTTACCTCAAAGGCTGTGTTTGTTGTTTTAGGATTAGGTATCGCTTGACCTGGAAACACACCTTTGGGTTGTACTTTCTCTTGTGCTAACTGCTGTAAGGAAAGTTGGATGGCTTGTAAAATCTATTGTTGGGATTGCATAAAGGCGTCAAAATGATCCGGTTGTGGAGGAGTGTTAGCTATAGGTTGTGTGACAGGAACTATGTCACGTTGATTATTAATGGGTGGGTCGATAATTATTATTTACCGGAATGATACCTCTATTAGTATTATAATTATTATAATTACCCTGACCTTGTCTTTGACCTAGTCCTTGTCGTGGTGGAGCTTGATTGTAATTGTTTGCTTGCCTAACATTTTGATTATTATACGCTGGAGGTGTAGCTTGTTGATTATTTCGCCAACCGTAGTTGGGATTTTGTCTCCAAGGTGCGTTAGGTTCACTATTAATGGAACACACATTGTCTTGATGTGAACTTTGTTGTTCATAAGCGAGAGGACAATAGGAGTCAGGATGCTCAGGGCTCAAACAAAAATTACATGGATTAGAGTTGACATTCATGAAGGGATAGGCTTTTGTTGAACAGAAATAGCCTCTACCTTTTTAGTGAGAGATTCGATTAAAGTTTTTAGTTCAGGATCGGGTTTAATCTCAAACATACCGGCGGCCTTAACTGTTGTAGAAGAAGTAGTAGAGCGGGAGATATCATCACTACCCCCCCCCATTATTATTACGCTTTGTTTGATCTTCTAAAAATTTATAAGCCTCTTAGGCTCCTTTACTGAGGAAACTACCCCCATTCATTATGTCAAGCACCTCTTTGTGGTGGTGTAACAGTCTCTTGAAAAAGGCACGAACTAACGTGTCTTTCGCGAGGCTATGGTGTGGACACTCTATAAGAAGATTGGTGAAACGATTCCAAGCCTCTGAAAATAATTCATGAGGATTACGTCGAAAGAAATAAATCTTGGAAAGCATTTCATCTGCCTTCCGTGGTGGGTAAAAATGTTCCATAAATAGTTGAACAAGTTTGGCCCATGAGTCAACAGAATTAGACGCTTAGGCAGTTAACCAAGATGCCGCCTTATCGGCTAAGGTGAAAGGAAACACCCTCAGTTTAATTTGTTCAGCACCAACCGTAGGATGGTGGAATGTAGTAAGGGTTTGTTCAATCCTACGCATGTGCTGATAAGGTTTTTCATGGTCTAAACCATGAAAAACGGGTAACAAATTAAATATCTTTAGGGGGATTCTAAAATCCCCTACTGGGTCTGCAAGAACGATGCAAGATTTTGGGCTATCGTTCAAGGCTTTGTAAAAGTCAAAGAGAGGAGACTATCTTTCTTCAGCCATTATTTCAGGTGTGGTGTGTGCTATACTAGATAGGTGTGTGTGTTGACGTTCACGATAGATTACGTTAGTCGTTTTTTCTCTACCTGACCTTAATCTCATGCAAGGCTAAGTCTAATATTGAAGAAACACGACAACAATCAAAACAGCCCTGATACGCTAGTATAAGAACTCCTCTGACAGAAGATTCGAGGAGTGGAAGAAAGAAGTACCTGAATGCCTCCTTGCTTCGCTTATAAATAGCGTCTTATATATGCGAGCTCAGTGTATGTAACAAGTTAGAAACACTGAATAACTTGAAGTAATGGAAATTTGAACTAACCTCTGAAATCGGGCTTTTCCAAAAGAGGGCGCGGGTCGCACTCAGGATTAGCCTAGGTAGGGCGCGGGGCGCACTCAGGTCCAACTCGAGTTCCAGGCGCTTCAGCGTGGGGGGCCCTCAAACTTTGTTTTGTAGGGCGGTGGTCATCAAGTCCACTCGAAGTTCTGGGCATTTCAAAGACTTTCGAAGTTAGCCTTGTATGGGCGCGGGGCACGCTCAAGCTTGTTCTTTAAAAAAAATTTAGTTTCTGAACCAAACAATCACTGTTAGAAACAAACAAGGGTGGGTGGGTTTAATGGGACTTTGGGAAGACTAACAATACTAACGAAAACAATTCTAATGGGAACTAAGATGGCAGCTGCGCCATTTGATAATAGGAAAAACGATAGTTTTACCTACAAATAAGTGATTAAACTCAAACGTAAGTAAAACTAAAACTATTTTACGCTTAATATATCAAAGTTTTTCTACTCTCGTTATCGTTCAATATATTTATAGTAGAGAATTTGTTCCACTCCTAGTTCTTTAGAATTAGCGTTAACTACAATTATCAGTCTATCAAAGTTAATGAGAGTAATTATGAAAATTATACTACGATGGCAATTCAAATACTAAGGTTCTAATCCAGATAAAGAATTAGGAAAATTTGATTCCACCTTGAATTCAACTTAATAAACTAGCATAGATTGTTGTAATCCAATTCTTCCGTTCTTACGATAAGAATTGCTCGTTCTAATCCCTAATCATTCATGGCAATCTCTACCAAATAATGACTAGCATGTGAGGAAGTTCAACCCATTCTCATGGCGAATCAACTACCTTCTAGATTGGAATAGAATCTTACAACGATTTCTACACTATACAATCAAGTTTTCATCAAGGCTTCCTCAAACCCCTCTAATGGAGGTTTATCCTTGATTCATAAAACTATCATTTCTATATTAATTTAAGTAAGACATGATATAAAGATTATAAATTTACTTATTTGAATTAGAATGGAAATCTAATCATGCAACATTGAATTGAAACTAAGAAATGATAACAACTAATAACTGAATTTAGATCTATGTAATTTAATAAACCAAAACTAAATTTATGAATAACTAACTATTTTTATTAATCTAATGAAGAATTATCAATGATTCAATAAATAAATTAAAAACAAGATAATAAAACTAATTAATGGAGTCTAAGCTACTTTATTTTCTAATCTAGGTCTAGCTAATGAGTCTGCCTCTTTCCTTCCCTCAAGAAGAGAAAGAGATCCCTCAATTTCGTGCATGAGCTTGGAGCCATATTTTGGGCAGGAAAATCGAGCCAAAAACCCAATTTCTTCAGTCCACAAAGCCCTTTTCAGTTGGATTTGACTTCAACAGACTTTTCATCCACTTCAGCTCCTCTGATTGGGTCAAGGTTTGGACCACTGGAAAGCTCTTTCTAAGACGGTCGTTTTGACATAAGGTAGGCCCAATTCCGAAGTCTGAGTCCAAAGATACGGTTGTCGGAAGTTCTGCTAATTTTTGTGCCCTGTTTCTGCCCGCGTTAACTTTGACTTTTCAGCTTTTACCAGACTTTAAAAAGGCTTTTTCTCCTTAAATCTTGGCCTTTAATCACTGAACTTCTTAGCAACCACCCTTGCTCCTTTATCTCACAAAAGTGACACATTTCTGCACATAATCGACTCCAATGTCTGAAATATATAAAAGCACGTAATCAGTATTAACTCTTATTTATTACTCGTATAATTGGTCTAAAAGTATTATTGTTAAGGAGTTAAAACTACAATTTTGGGCTCTTATCACTAGGCGCGCTCATAAGTAGCCTATGTAGGGAGTGGGGCGCGCTCCGTGTGTGAATAAGTTTTGGGCTTTGGAAAGTAATTATTTCACCATTTTACGCTAGAATTCATAATTATTGTAACCTAACCCTCTCTTATATAAAGAGGGTTAAGGCTAAAACAAAGATTGGCTACTCCCTATTTAGTTTAGAATAAATTAGGGTTCTCTCTCTCTCTCTCCTTTTTAGTTTAGTTTAGATTTAGTTTATAGCCTCCATTAAACCTTTCAATAAAAAAACTTTAGTTATCATATCCAATTCTCCTCTTACTTCAAGTTCTTTTATTATGCTTTCCCTTTATTGTTTAAGTAATTTCAGTCCAATGAATCAAGGCTAAAGCTCCCATTAGAGGGAGTTTTAATGAAGCTTGTGTGAAGATTGTTTATGATTTTGTTGGTTATTTGTGTTTATAAGTTTAAAGTTCGAAGCTTTCATATTTTTAGAGATAGAAATTGTTAGTTTTGAACTAGAGTTTAGTAATTCTATACAAGAGATTGATAGAAGTACTATTCTCTCATGCTAATTAATTATTAACTAGAGAAAGTAATAGTTAATTAGGGATCTTACAAAGTAGGAATCTTTATTTCATTGCATTACAGAATTTGATAGAGATAATAACTTAATAATACATGAACTAAATGAATTATGAATAAACTTGCATATGTGGATTTATTACTTCCTCTATATTATTCTTTTCTATCAAAACCTTATTTATATTAGTGTAGTTTATTTAGTTTATGTTTTAATTAATAACATAATCATAATTAGTTTATTATCAATATAATTATTACTCTCACCACTTTCCTCTTGATTTAATTAGTTGAATCCTATTGAGTCTTGGAAGTTTAAGAGTGGAACAAATCCATACTCTTATCTATATTGCTTTATTATTATTTGAGAGAGTAAGGAAATATAATTGATAACATAAAAATGGTAATATTATGTATTAGTGTAGTTAACATTAATATTAGTGTTTAACTATTTTTATGTTTTATCAAATGGCACCGCTGCCATCTTAAACTCTTTCAAGACAAGAATTCAATTGCTTGAATCCAAGGGGCAATCTCCCATTCTCAACCCACCCACCCTTTTAATTTTTCATTCTTATTTCTTGTATTTTTGGTACTGTTCACTGTTTTAGGCATAGGGGCTACGGATTCACAAAGGAAAACACTGCAGTAAGGTATTTGTAAATTCTGAAAATTTACAGGAGTAATCCTTAAGGTGTTATTGATTTACTGTAATCTTTTCAGATTTTTCCTAGTTGTTTTACGTAGTGAACTATTATGATCTTTACAGTGCTGCATTTCAATTTTCAAACCATAAGTTCTTGAAAAACAGACGAGTAGGGTTACTTAAGCCGTTCTAAAAAATTTAAAATATTTACAGGAGTATCTACCATAAGTCAAGAGTTTGCAGTAAAAATTTGATGAGTTTTTTATTTGTTTTGACCACCTAACTAGAGGATTGTTTTCAGTGTGTTTCTGCAGTTTTGCAAACACTTAATTTCTAGAACACCAACCGATAAGGAGAGTTTGTAGAACTCCAATTGCTCTAAATATTTTACAGTAACACGTAGGATCTGTCAGGAGTCTCCAATAAAATGTTGGCAATTTTTGGCTCTGTTTTGATTGGTTAACCATTCGGTTGTTTGTATTGTGTCCGAAAACTATTTCCCAAACTTTGAAGGGCAGTAGAAGGACTTTCATAGCTCCGATTGATCAGACATTTTACAGGCTACTTGATGTCTTAGCAAACTACTGTAAAAATTTCAAATTTTTTGGAGCACGTTAAACTTACTGGACATGGCCAAAGGCAAGAGTGTGACATGCGCCTGTGTTAGGCAAATTCTGAGCGCCCCCCGCGCTCAACTCACTGGAAATCGCCTCAGGCATGAGCACGACCTGCGCCCTTCACAGGCAAATTCTGAGTGCCCCTCGTGCTCAACTCACTGGAAATTGCCTCGGGCATGAGCGCGACCTGCGCACCCTTCACCCTCTTTTGAACAGCCCGATCTTCATAGGTTAGTACAAACTTCCATTTCTTCAAGTTATTCAATGTTTCTACCTTGTGAAATACACTGAGCTCGCGTATACAAGACGATATTCATAAGCATAGCAAGGAGGCATTCAAGTACTCCTTCTTACACTTCTCGCCTCTTCTATCAAAGGAGTTTCAATTCTAGTATAATTAGGCTTATTTTTTTTGTAGACGCAATATCACATGCCTATCTAGAATTTCACACACTACACCTGCATCAATGGCTAAAGAACCAGAGACACCTCTCTCTGATTTTTATAAAGCACTAAACGATGGCCCTAAGTCATGCATCGTTCTTGCAGACCTAGTGGGGGATTTTCGAATTCCCCCGAATATATTTAACTTGTTACCGGTTTTCCATAGTTTAGCCCACGATAAGCCTTATCAACACATGCGTAGGATAGAACAAGTTCTCACTACATTCCATCATCCTAGCGTAAGTCCGAATCAAGTTCAACTTAGGGTGTTTCCATTCACCCTAGCCGACAAGGCGGCGTCTTGGTTAACTGCCCAAATGCTAAACTCTGTGGACTCATGGGCTAATCTTGTTCAATTGTTCATGGAATAGTTTTACCCACCACTGAAGACCGATGAAATGCTTCAAAAGATTCATTTCTTCCACCAGAACCCTCATGAATCCTTTTCAGAGGCCTGGAACTATTTCACTAATCTTCTCATAGAATGCCTGCATCATAACCTTGCAAAAGACACGCTTGTTCGTGCTTTCTTCAAGGGGCTTTCACATTATCATAAAGAGGTTCTAGATATCATGACTGGGGGTAGTTTTCTTAGTAAAGGAGCCTTGGAGGCTTATAAATTCTTAGAAGATCAATCTAAGAGGAACAACAATTAGGGAGGTAACGACTCTTCCCGCTCCACTCCTTCTTCTGAGGTTAAACCTGATCCCAAGCTTAAAACTCTTATTGATGTCCTCACTAAAAAGGTAGATGCCATCTCTGTTAAACAACAACCCACTCATGTCATGAACATTAAATCTACTCGTTGTAATGTCTGTTTTAGTCTTGAGCATTCCGACTTCTATTGTCCTCTTGTCTATGCACAACCACCACCACAACCATCACACTTCAACCAGTTAACTCAACATCAAGGACAAGGGAACTTAGGTAACCAGAATAGAGGTTTAGTGCCCATGACCCAGAACTATCAACATCAAGACATGAACGCTTAACAAGCCTTAATTCCAGTTCAACCATCTACAGAAGTAGTAGTAGTGACCTTGTTGGAAAAACAAAATCAAATTATGTAACAAAACTCCAACTTGATGAAAGATCAGCATGATCAAAACTTATATATGATGAAACAAATGATGCAAATGATGCAGTCTTTGTGCCAAAAGGCTATTGACATGTCTCCTAACCAAAATAATAACCAAACAGGCGTGTTTCCAGGTCAAGCAGTGCCTAATCCTAAGTCAACAAACACCGCCTCTGAAATAAAAAGTATTCAATGTAATGGTAATATAACCCCAGGAGACCTACAAGTAGTCACTACCCTTCGTTCAGGGCGAGTAGTTGATAACCAAGTGATTATGCCTAAAGATCACCCGCAAACTAAAAATGATACCATACCAAATACTATAATAGAAACTGAAGACTCTACAACTGTAGAAGTACCAGTTAAACCACAACCAAAAGGGAAAACCTTATAAGACCAAATAATAGAAATTGAATACCCTACACCTGTAGAGATTCCAAAATGGACACCTAGATGGAAAACGGCTAAAGATAAAGCAAAGACTAATAATACTGTTTGCCCCTTATGTTAAATATAGAGATAAACCACTGTATCCCCAGAGACTAATTGTGTCTAAAAAAGACGAGAATTTTGATGAGATTAGGAAAGTGTTTAAAAATCTGACTATAAACCTACCTTTTCTAGATGCTATAAAAAGTCTACCTGGACACGCTAAGTTTCTAAAAGAGTTGTGCACCAAGAAGAGGAAAACCAACATACCCCATGAAGCCTTCTTAACTGAATAATATCCCTCTTTATCTGAACATAACAGAATTGTTAAGTACAAGGACCCTAGTCGTCCTACTGTACAATGCACCTTAGGTGATACCTTCATAACAACTGCTCTATTAGACCTAGGGGCGAGTGTTAACTTACTCCCTTTTTATTTATATAAAAAACTAGGTCTACCAAAACTTCAACCAACCAAAATGACTTTGCAGTTAGCCAATCGTTCTATTAAGTATCCCAAGGGTGTAGTTGAAAATATTCTCCATAAAGTTTAGGATTTTTACTACCCAGCCGACTTCGTTATTCTTCACATAGAAGCTGCTCATGATTTTATTCCCATCATATTAGGGCGTCCTTTCTTGGCAACCACCAATGCCCAAATGAATTGCCAGGATGGCTCAATGACTCTTTCTTTTGGAAATCTTTCTGTGGAGGTTAACATGTTTAGACTCAAGCAGGGACAACTTGGTTTGCCTGTAGAAGGAGAAGTGAAGTTCATTGAAAGTTTTGTATCTCACATTAGTGTGGTCGACACTTTTGTCCCCACACTAGTAGATACCCCTCTTATGGAAGAAGACAAAGATCACAATTTTGACTCCTTGGACAAAATTGATGACTTTTTCAAAGATGTAGATGAATACCATACTTATGTGGATGCGACCAAGCTAGATGAGGAATTCTATGAGTTTCTAAGAGCCTATGATGATCCACCCTCTCCAAAACTACCTAGAGCACCACCCGACCACCATTCACATTAGCTAATCCCTCATAGAATTCAACCATTTTTTCCATTCCATCCTTCTAAAACTTATCCACATCCCACATATTTTCCAAAACCATTCATTTTCTCACGCTCATTCACTTGGCCTCCCTTTCGTTGGAGGAAGAAAAAGAAGGTGCATGCTCGGTTTGGTTCTAGATCCATCAGAATTCACTCCCATTCCACTAAGCCACGTCATAGAAAATCTTGGTGTTTGATTCTGCTTGATGGTGCATTACGTGTTAACTATTTATGGAAAGATCCATAATTATTTAGATTATTGATATATGGTCAACTGCATGTTAATACATATATATCATATTAAGTCTAAGGAATCTGACTTTAAAAGACCCAAGTTTTTGTATAATACCACCTTTCTGGAGTATAGACCAAACAAACATTTTCAAACTTAAAAAAAGTTTTGCAATTTTGTTTGGGGGTGGCGTATTTTGGTATTTCGTTTCAAATCTTTTTGCCACCCTTTGCCTGTCATGTTTACTCCAGTAGAGTTTGTGTTAGTTAGTATGTAACAATTTAATAGTGTTTCATGTTATCATATCATCTTTACAATATTTCTGTTACAGGTACTGCCAATTATTGCCACGTTTCTATAGTAAATTCTTTCCTTATCTCTTTACACTTTGAGGACAAAGCGTTCGATTGTTTGGGGGGTGGGATAGAAACATTTGCAAATATTATATAGTGATAGTTTGATAAGAGCCCCCGCTCTACGATATTATAGAGTTTAAGAGCTACTCCGAAATCTGATCAACATTTGATAAAAGGTAAAATGATAGTTTTACCTACGCATAAGCAACGAGACTCAAACGCAAGTAAAACTAAAACTGATTTACGATTAATGTTATCAAAGTTTTCTACACTCTCGATGCTATTGCAATAAGTGGAGTAGAGAATTTGTTCCACTCCTAGTTCTTTAGAATTCAATGTTAACTACGATAATCAATTTTATATCAAAGTCAATGAGAGTACAGATTATCTAATTATGCTAACAACGATGGAAAATAACATAATCGAAATGTTCTAAATAATAAGATGGCAATTAAAATACCAAGGTTCGAATCTAGATAAAAAATTAGGAGAATTTGATTCCACCTTAACTCGACTTAATTTACTAAGGAAGAATTGTCGTAATCCGAATTGTAACGCTTCCGCATAACAATTGGGTGTTTCTAATCCCTAATTGTTCATGGTAATCTCTAACAACTAGCATGTGAAGCAATCAAACTCAATCTCATGGTGAAATAATTACTTTCAAGAATGGAATAGAACGTTACGAACTATTCTACGCTAATCAAAATCAAGTTTCATCAAGGCTTCCTCAAACCTCTCTAATGGAGGTTTTAGCCTTGAATCATTATACTATCATTTCTTAAACAAGAACAAATATAACAACTCATTATTGAATAAATGATTAAACTTTATAATCTAATTTAACAATAGTCTAAGATTCAAAATGGATTAAACTGAATTTAAAACTAATTTAGAACTAAGATTATGAATACTATTATCAAATTAAAACAAACTAATTATGAATTTAAGACAACTAAATCTAAATAAGAATTGAATCAATAAACTAAATTGAAATGAAAAACTAATACTTTATTATAAAACTAAATCTGATTCTAAGTAAAAATCTACTTTGTTTTAAAACTAATTAATTGAATATAAAAACTAGATCTAAAAACAAGTTCTTGGATAATGGTTAACTAAAAAAACTAGATGCTTAAGAGCTAAGTCTTGTGTCTCCAAATGGAGGAGACAAGATCCACTTTTTCATGCATAGGCTGAGGAGCCATGTTTTTGGCCGAAAAATCAAGCCAAAAATCTAATTTCTTCAGTTCATAGAGGCCTTTCCAGCCAGATTTTACTTCAATAGCCTTTTTGTCTACTTTTCCTCCTTTGATTTGGTCAAGGCTTTGACCATTAGAAAACTCTTTTTGAGCCGGTCGTTTTGACATAAGGTAGGCTCAATTCCGAGGTCTGAGTCCAAAGATACGACCTTCGGAAGTTCTACTGACTTTTATGCGTTGTTTCTGCCCGTGTTGACTCTGACTTTTTAGCTTTGACTAGACTTTAAATGGGTTTTTTCTCCTTCGATCTTCGCCTTTAATCATAGAACTTCTTAACAACCATCCCTTCCTCTATTATCTCGCAAAAGGGACGCATTTCTGCACATATCCGAATCCAATGCCTGAAATACACAAGAACACGATAAAACAGCACTAACTCTTACTTATTAATCACATAATTGGTCAAACGCGATATTGTTAAAGGGGTTAAAACTATAGTTTTTGGCTCTTATCAAACCACCCCCAAACAGCATTTTGCTTGTCCTCAAGAAAATATGAGAAATTAGAAAAAGTGACCAAAAATGAAGTTCTAACTAATCTCGTTTCGCCGAGTGCGATTGCATTGACCATATGCAACAAGGCCTTAAACCACTAGGAATTCCCTAGTGGATGAGTTATAGCCTCGTGAGAGTTTTCCAGTGAAGGTACTCACAAACTTCATCTATTCTATAAAGACTAAGAAATAAAACTATTGTTTCCTTATTTATTATCTCAATTATCTATACATCTCATTAGCAATGAATACAAAATAATCAAGTCAAAACCTAAGCTAATATATGCATAATAATCAATCATCTACGAATAAACATATATACAATGAGTAATAATATGAAATGCACTAACAGGTCCATTTCTGAAACTTTGGAATAGCGTCCTTAAGTAGGTCCTCACATAAATGTTAAGACAAAAACACTTTGATTTTTCCGCTCAAGTTTCGCTACTATAGTGTGCAGTGGGCACACTTTACCTTACAATCTCAATGACACACAAGGAAGCCGAAGTCGATCAAACACATCTACCACTTGCTATCACACTAACTTATTCCTAATTGAGCTAGAGGTCTTATTTAGGTGTTGCAGGGATTAGGAGATGGTTTTAAGAAGGAAGGTATGGATATTCAAAAAGGACAAGTCTGAGATAATAGAGTTTTCATATTATGTAACTTAGAGAAAACCTTGTTCTTTACTTTTGCTTCTACACTTTGTTTCCATCCTTAGCTATTTTTTTTCTTTTTCTTTAGCTTTTGACTCCATTGATTCTGTTTTTGGAGTTCTATCTCTTTATTTATTTATTTTATTTGGATGGAAACTTTCTTTTCTTATTTGAAACGACTAACAAATTCTTGATTCCAAAGGTCTTTCTCTTTTCTATTCTTCATCTCTATTCTCAGACTCATTCAAAGAATGGGTAAGCTGATTTTTATTTTTATTTTGTTTTGTAAAAGCTTAAAGGATTTGCAGTTTATGAAAGTCTAAAGAAAGGCTCAGAGGGGCGACTAGCGAAAAATAATTCATAGGTTTGAATTTCTAGCTATATCTATCCAAATAGGGCCTAAATTCTCGCTTAGGATATAGTATAGTGATCAAGAAAGTGGACGTGTGATTTCTCTATCCGGATTTTACTTCTCCCTTGTGTCATTTCTCAAATGTTTCACTCATATAAGGCTTCAGGCTATATTCTCACAGGATTTGTAGAATAAGTACTCTAGCCTAGATTTCAGAAACTTACTGTCAAACAATCATAGATACTCATGTAATATATTTATATAAAAATGTAAAAATTATTACCTACATATTAACCTAAGTTTCTAAAAACTATTCTATAGCAAGAGCTAACGTGAAACTTCTAGATTATTAAGAGCAGAGAGAAATAAAACAATACCAATATTCCTAAGTGTATATCATAACTTTTTATTTATTTATTTTTGAATTTTTGAAATTTTTAATAGAGAACAAGTGCATATTATACATATCTATATCCTAACAGATTCCTTAATTACACGTGTTTCTATACCACCCCCAAACAAGAAGCATGTTTTG
The DNA here is from genome assembly GCF_015680905.1 of Coptis chinensis. Classification (NCBI taxonomy): domain Eukaryota; kingdom Viridiplantae; phylum Streptophyta; class Magnoliopsida; order Ranunculales; family Ranunculaceae; genus Coptis; species Coptis chinensis. Next base: position 59,445,090 of record NC_141463.1, read on the forward strand.
TCCTCAAAGTATTGAAATAAAAAGGGTAGAAAAATACCATGGAAACGCGTGAAATTTTGGAACATCTACAAAACAAAGTTAAAACATACTAATATAGAAAAATAAAAATAGACGCAACTCTATATGAGTTCCACCCGTTATGGGGTTACAAGAAGTAAAGTGCTTGGTACGTAAGCAGACACGAACTGAAACTAAAAACTTACCTTATCTCCATCGTTTAAGCGTCATCCTCATCTATAAATAAATGAGGTTCCTTCGCATCCTGCCATGCCATGATGATTTGCCAGGCTTCACGCCATTTATCATCTACAATCGCTAACCTGTTTACCGCCACTTGGTCGGATGGGGTGTAGGGGGCAACCCAATGAAGTTGTATCCTCCACCCCGGCCAAGTCATTGCACCGAAAGAACGAATAATGCAGTTAGTGGGTCGTACTATGTTGACCCCTACCCAATCTGTGAAACGGGCACAAAAAATGGGAAGGAAACATAGCATGATTCAACAAACTAAGACAAGCATAAGAAGATACTTATGCCTCATACTCTGGGCTCATGCTAAACTAGACATTAATGTCTTGGGAAGGTCGTATAGCATACGTCCCTCAGCCATAGCAAGGAAAACATGGCAAGTGGCGTCATTCGCAAAAGAAAATTGTCACTCCCTTAATATGTTTAGCATGCTAAAGAACATCATCGTGCCCACGTTAAGGGACAAGCTACCAAGGGATACATTATATGTCCCTTGGTCCTCTACACGGAAAATTCCGACCCCATAAGTCTCATGCAAAAGCTCGTAGTTGTAGGCAGAGAAATTATCAACTAAATAGCCCCATGAGTTTTAAATCTCATCAGGCATAGGAAGGTCAACAACAAAAGCCAACAAGAACTTGGTTATTTCCATTGTTTCATCATTAATGGTGATGGAGAACACGTCCATCCGATAAAAAGAATTTACAATGGTCATAAAAATACAAAGTAAGTGCAGGAGAGTAAAGTTCATCAGAACTTACCATTGAAGCTTGCCATCCTGCTTGTATGATCACTTCGCGAAACAAAGATCCATATGTGTCGCTCGAGAACAAATCTTCGAAAGACTACTCAGGCATGAGTGTAGGAGATGTCATCACAATAGCTGCTCTCTAGAAGAGCTGCAACCAACCCTAGAACAACTCACAAAAAATCAGAATTTTCCGTGGCTACGAAGGTCAGGGCGCGGGTCACGCTCAAAAATAGCCTTGGTTGAGCGCGAGTCGCGGTCAGGGCTAAACCAAGTTACAGGCAATTCAGCATTATGTGCGCTCAGAATTAGTCTTGGTAGGGTGATAAAAGGTAAAACGATACGAATAAGTAACGAGACTCAAATGTAAATAAAACTAACACTATTTTATGGCTTTAATGTTATCAAAGTTTTCTACTCTCGATGCTATTGCAATATAGTTGGAATAGAAAATTCGTTCCACTCCTAGTTCATTAGAATTCTAAGTTAACTACGATTATCAGTCTATCAAAGTTAATGAGAGTAACGATGGGATTATACTACGATGAGAAACTACTAATCAGGATATGATAATTCAAACTACGGAATTACTAAATTGACTATATGAGGAGGAATTAGGGGGATTTGATTCCACCTTAACTCGACTTAATTAACTAGCGAAGATTCGTCGTAATCCCAATTGTAATACTTTCGTATAACAAATTGGTATTTCTAATTCCTAATTATTTATGGCAATCTCTACCAAATAATAACTAGCATGTGAAGCACTCAAACCCATTCTCATGGTGAACTAATTACTTTTTAGAATTGAATAGATTATCACAACGATTTCTAAGCTAACACAATCAAGTTTTAATTAGGGCTTCCTCAAACCCCTCTAATGGAGGTTGTAGCCTTGAATCATTAAACTATCATTTCCAAATGAATTTAAGCAAAACATGATATAAAGATTATAAATTTACTAATTTGATCTAATCTAGGATTCACAACTGAATTAACAATTAAGAAATTATTAACAACTAATAACTGACGTTAGATATAAGTAATTTAATAAACCAAAACTAAATTTCTGAATAACTAACTACTTTTATTAATCTAATGAAGAATTATCAATGATTCAATAAACTAAATTAAAAACAAGTAAATCCTAATTAAAAGATGGAGTCTATGAAAATTTATTTATGATCTAGGTCTCGCTCATGAGTCTGCCTCCTTTCCTCCTTTCAAGAAGAGAAAGAGATCCCCAATTTTGTGCATGGGCCTGGAGCCATGTTTTCGGCCGGAAAATTGAGCCCAAAACCCAATTTCTTCAGTCCACAGAGGTCTTTTCAACTAGATTTGACTTCAACAGACGTTTCGTCTACTTTTGCTCCTCTGATTGGGTCAAGGTTTAGACCATCGGAAAGCGCATTCCAAGACGGTCGTTTTGATATAAGGTAGGCCCAATTCCAAGGTCTAAGTCCAAAGATACGGTCTTCGGAAGTTTTGCGGACTTTTGTGCGCTGTTTCTGCCCGCGTTGACTTTGACTTTTCAGCTTTGACCGGGATTTAAAAAGGCTTTTTCTCCTTGAATCTTGGCTTTTTATCACAGAACTTCTAAGCAACCAACCCTTGCTCCTTTATCTCACAAAAGTGACACATTTCTACACATAATTGACTCCAATGCCTGAAATACATAAAAGCACGTAATCAGCATTAACTCTTATTTATTACTCGCATAATTGGTCTAAAAGTATTATTGTTAAGGGGTTAAAACTACAGTTTTAGACTCTTATCAAACCACCCCCAAACAGCATTTTGCTTGTCCTCAAGCAAATATGAGAAATTAGAATAAGTGACCAAAAATGAAGTTCCAACTAATCTCGTTTCGCTGAGTGCGATTGCATTGACCATATGCAACAATGCCTTAAACCACTAGGAATTCTCTAGTGGACAAATTATAGCCTCACAAGAGTTTTCCAGTGAAGGTACTCATAAACTTCATCTATACTACAACGACTAAGAAATATAACTATTGTTTCCTTCTTTATGTCTCAATTATCTATACATCTCACTAACAATGAATACAGAATAATCAAGTCGAAACCTAAGCTAATATATGCATAATAATCAATCATCTATGAATAAACATATATACAATGAGTAATACTATGAAATGCACTAGTAGGTCCATTTCTGAAACTTTGGAATAGCGTCCTTAACTAGGTCCTCACATAAATGTCAAGACAAAAACACTTTGATTTTTCTGCTCAAGTTTCACTACTCCAGTGTGTAGTGGGCACACTTTACCTTACAATCTCAATGACACACAAGGAAGCCGAAGTCGATCAAACACATCTTCCACTTACTATCATACTAACCTATTCCTAATTGAGCTAGAGGTCTTATTTAGGTGTTGCGTGGATTAGGAGATGGTTTTAAGAAGGAAGGTATGGATATTCAGAAAGGACAAGTCTGAGATAATAGAGTCTTCATATTATGTAACTTAGAGAAAACCTTGTTCTTTACTTTTGCTTCTACACTTTGTTTCCATCCTTAGCTATTTTTTTCTTTTTCTTTGGCTTTTGACTCTTTTGATTATGTTTTTGGAGTTCTATCTCTTTATTTATTTATTTATTTATTTATTTTATTTGGATGTAAACTTTCTTTTCTTATTTGAAACGACTAACAAATTATTGATTCCAAAGGTCTTTCTCTTTTCTATTCTTCATCTCTATTCTCAGACTCATTCAAAGAATGGGTAGGCTGATTTTTATTTTTATTTTGTTTTGTAAAAGCTTAAAGGATTTGCGGTTTATGAAAGTCTAAAGAAAGGCTCAGAGGGGCGACTAGCGGAAAATAATTCATAGGTTTGAATTTCTAGCTATATCTATCCAAATAGGGCCTAAATTCTCGCTTAGGATATGGTATAGTGATCAAGCAAGTGGACGTGTGATTTCTCTATCCGGATTTTACTTCTCCCTTGTGTCATTTCTCAAATGTTTCACTCATATAAGGCTTCAGGCTATATTCTCACAGGATTTGTAGAATAAGTACTTTTGCCTAGATTTTCGAAACTTACTGCCAAACAATCATAGATACTCATGTAATATATTTATAGAAAGATGCAAAAATTATTACCTACATATTAACCAGCATTTCTAAAAACTATTCTAAAGCAAGAGCTATCGTGAACTTCTAGATTATTAAGAGCAGAGAGAAAGAAAACAATACCAATATTCCTAAGTGTATAGCATAAACTTTTTATTTATATTTTTGAAATTTTGAAATTTTTACTAGAAAACAAGTGCATATTATACATATTTATATCCAAACAAATGCCTTAATTACACGTGTTTCTATACCACCCCCAAACAAGAAGCATGCTTTGTCCTCAAAGTATTGAAATAAAAAGGGTAGAAAAAATACCATGGAAAAGCTTGAAATTTTGAAACATCTGCAAAACAAAGTTAAAACATATTAATATAGATAAAGAAAATCAGACGCAACTTTATATGAGTTCCACCCGTTATGGGGTTACAAGAAGTAAATTGCTTGGGACGTAAACAGACATGAACTGAAACTAAAAACTTATCTTATCTCCATCGTTTAAGCGTCATCCTCCTCTTCATAGGACCAAGGCTCTTTTGCGTCCTGCCACGCTATGACAACCTGCCAAGCCCTTCGTTATGTGTCGTCCACCTGTGCTAACCTATCTAGTGTTACTCTGTCTGATGGGGTGTAAAGAGCAACCAAATGAGGTTGCACCTACCATCCCGGCCAAGTCATAACGCGAAATGAACGAACCACGCAATTGGTGGGTCTCATGGTTTCAAACCCAATTTGTGAACTAGGTACAGAATACAGGCAAACAACCGCGTATGATGCGGCAAACCAAAACAGGCATAAGAAGATACTTATGCCTCATGCTATGGGCTCTCTTTAGACTAGCCACTAAAACTCTGGGAATGTCATATAGGCGACGTCCCTCAGCTAAAGCAAGGAAAACGTCACTAGTGGTACTATTTGCAGAAGTAAACTGCCACTCCCCTAAAATATTCATCAGGATGAATAACATGGTGGTGCCTACATTCAGGGACAGGCTACCAAGGGCTATGTTATATATCCCTTGGTCCATTATACGAAACACCCCTCCCCCATAATACTCATGGAAATATGCATAGTCATAGAGGTATGCATTATCAGTCATATATCCCCACGTGTGTGTAGGATTAGGCAAAGGCAATCCCAAAACCAAAGGTACCAAATTCTTACTGAATTCTAGTGGCGTGTCATCAACTATGATGGAGAATTTTTGTTCTCCATCATGGTTACAATAGAAATTAACGTTATTGTAGAAATAAGCAGTAAGCTGAGGTGAGTACAAGTCGTCATCACTTACTAGTAGATGCCTCCATCCTAACTGCAAGATCCTGTCGTGGAACCAACCTCTATAGTTCTCGCTTCCCAACAAGTCTTCGAAAGACTACTCAGGTATGACCGTAAGAGATGTCATCACAATAACTACTCTCTAGAAGAGCTGCAAACGATCCTGGAACAACCCACAAAAATTGAAATTTTTCGTGCCTACAGAGGTCAGAGCGCGGGTAGCGCTCAAACTATGCCTTGTATGGGCGCGGGTCGCGCTCAGGTGCAAATGGAGTAATTGGCGTGTCAGCGCTAGGCGCGCTCACAATTTGTCTTGGGAGGGTCGCGGTCATCCGGTGTGTTCCGCGGCGGTGAAGTGAAAAATAAAAGGAAATATTGGAGGTTTAAGGTGAGAGATGAAAGTGAGATGTGTGGGTTTTGTGTAGAGAATGAAGGAAGTTTATATAGGGTTTTAGTTTCTAAAACGAATTAACTAGTTGCCAAAAAAAATTTAAGGCAATTGCCAGAAACAAAATATTTCCAAAACCTAAAACGGAAACAACTCATATTCCTTATTCCAAAATAATCCTAATATCTTTTAGGTTGAATTTAGAATAGCAACTTCCTATCTCATTGAAATTTCATCCTACCACAATATCTAATCATACCCATGCCAATATCGGCAACATTCTCAACACTCATCGCAAAATTACTTCTAAATTTGTGGATTATATAAAAACAATGATAAAAGAAATAATACCACCCCCAAACAATTTGGGAAGGTGGGATTAATGTTAAAATTATCGCATACGTAGAAAAGAACCAAATTAAATTAAAATCAAAATTTAAATTACAATTAACTACTGAATTCAAATTTAGTTACTGAATTCAATAACTTAACATTCAAACTATAAAAACAATAAAACAAAATAAATAACATCAAAAGAACAAATTTTTCTAAACAGCTAGCCACGAGATGAAGATGGCCCCTGAGATGAAGATTGGGCCTGGGATGAAGATGGGCCAGAGCCATTCGTCCTTCGGCAACAACGCTCATGCCTCACAGACACCTCCTCAAAAGAAGAACCCCCCCATGGGTGGCATGCGTTCTAGAATCTCTCCTCGGCAGCGGCGCCATTTGATAAAAGGTAAAACGATAGTTTTACCTACGAATAAGTAACGAGACTCAAACGTAAGTAAAACTAAACCTATTTTATGGCTTTAATGTTATCAAAGTTTTCTACTCTCGATGCTATTGCAATATAGTTGGAATAAAAAATTTGTTCCACTCCTAGTTCTTTAGAATTCTAAGTTAACTACGATTATCAGTCTATCAGTTAATGAGAGTAACGATAGGATTATACTACGATGGGAAACTACTAATCAGGATATGATAATTTAAACTAAGAAATTGCTAAATTGACTATATGAGGAGGAATTAGGGGGATTTGATTCCACCTTAACTCGAGTTAATTAACTAGCGAAGATTCTTCATAATCCAAATTGCAGTGCTTTCGCATAACAAATTGGTATTTATAATCCCTAATTATTCATGGCAATCTCTACCAAATAATAACTAGCATGTGAAGCAATCAAACCCATTCTCATGGTGAACTAATTACTTTCTAAAATTGAATAGATTATCATAACGATTTCTAAGCTAACACAATCAAGTTTTCATCAAGGCTTCCTCAAACCCCTCTAATAGAGGTTTTAGCCTTGAATCATTAAACTATCATTTCCATATGAATTTAAGCAAGACATGATATAAATATTATAAATTTACTAATTTGATCTAATCAAGGATTCACAACTGAATTAACAATTAAGAAATGATTAACAACTAATAACTAAATTTAGATCTAAGTAATTTAATAAGCCAAAACTAAATTTCTGAATAACTAACTACTTTTATTAATCTAATGAAGAATTATCAATGATTCAATAAACTAAATTAAAAACAAGTAAATCCTAATTAAAAAATGGATTCTAAGCTAATTTATTTCTGATCTAGGTCTCACTCATGAGTCTGCCTCCTTTCCTCCTTTCAAGAAGAGAAAGAGATCCCCAATTTCGTGCATGGGCCTGGAGCCATGTTTTGGGCCAGAAAATCGAGCCCAAAATCAAATTTCTTCAGTCCACAGAGATCTTTTCAGCTGGATTTGACTTCATCTGACGTTTCGTCCACTTTTGCTCTTTCGATTGGGTCAAGGTTTGGACCATCAGAAAGCTCTTTCCAAGACGGTCATTTTGACATAAGGTAGGCCCAATTCTGAGGTCTAAGTCCAAAGATACGGTCTTCAGATGTTCTGCTGACTTTTGTGCGCTATTTCTACCTGCGTTGACTTTGACTTTTCAGCTTTGATCGAGCTTTAAAAAGGCTTTTTCTCCTTGAATCTTGGCCTTTAATCACAGAACTTCTTAGCAACCAACCCTTGCTCCTTTATCTCGCAAAAGTGGCACATTTCTGCACATAATTGACTCCAATGCCTGAAATACATAAAAGCACGTAATCAGCATTAACTTTTATTTATTACTCGCATAATTGGGTTCTTATCATAGGGCATGGGTCGCGCTCCGTGTATGAAGAACAGGGTGCAGTGAAAATCAAGAGGAAAAATTAGAGGTTTAAGGTGAGAGATGAAAGTGAGATGTGTAGGTTTTGAGTGTAGAATGAATGAAGTATATATAGGATTTTAGTTTCTAAAACGAATCGACAAGTTGCCAAAAAAATTCAAGGCAATTGTCAGAAACAAAATATTTCCAAAACTTAAAACAGAAACAACTCATATTCATTATTCTAAAACAAACCTAATATCTTTTAGATTGAATTTAGAATAGCAACTTCCTAACTCATTAAAATTTCATCCTACCACAATATCTAATTATAGCCATGCCAATATAGGCAACATTCCCAACAATCATCGAAATATTACTTCTAAAATGGTGGATCATATAACAACAATGCTAAAAGAAATAAGACCACCCCCAAACAATTCGGGAAGGTGGGATTAACGCAAAAAAAAAATCATCGCATGCGTTGAAAAGAACCAAATTAAATTAAAATCAAAATTCAAATAACAATTAACTACCGAATTCAAATTTAACTACTGAAATTAACAACTTAACATCCAAACTAATAAAAACAATAAAACAAAATAAATAACATCAAAAGAACAAATTTTTCTAAACAGCTAGCCACGAGATGAAGATGGGCCCTGAGACGAAGATTGGGCATGGGATGAAGATGGGCCCGAGCCATCCGTCCTTCAACGACGACGCTCGCGCCTCACAGACTCCTCTGAGGAAGAACCCCTCATGGGTGGCATGCGTTCTAGAATCTCTACTCGGAATCGGCGCTGTGCTTCCATTTTTGCCTTCATTTCTACCCAATGCGCATCCTGACACTGGACGAGAGTCTCCATGTTATACTGGAGATCCTTCCCACCATCGTTGAGCTGTTCATAACTCGTCTAAAAGTTCTTTTGTTTATTTCAAATTTAATCTGCCTAGTCTGTAAATCTTCACAAATACCATAAATGCAACACAAGCCACTATACAGCACTGACATGTGTTCTAAATCAGAAGTACACCTCTCCAAGGCATTTTCATCCAAACATGTCATATTCTCCATCTCCTCATCCGAATCAACCACCCTATCCTCTGGCAACTTCCAAGTCTTTTGGATACACTCCGTATAAATGATTGCATTTGAATACAATTTTAACATAATTCGAACAGATTTTATAACAGCTCTAAAAAAACATCATGATCTTAGTGATCAATACTGGGAAGGGTGCAATACTCTTTCCAACTCCTCTAATCATATTTAAAATAAACTTGAGGATGCAGAATTTATACCTCTTCTCCTGCAATATCCAGAGAACATGCAGACATGTCAGACCAATGTCGCTGACTCTCTCCTTCCCGATGACGTTCTTACCAATCCATTGAGCTACAGCCAGCTGGTTGGTTCACAGAGATGACTTTCGAACACAATGAGAATTCGGATTGTACTGACCCTCCATGATAGTGTCTTTCATCAATGCAGGAACTCCAGTATACTGGGATTCCTGCAAGGTGGCTTCGAGGTGGCGTTCAAGCGTAATGCCTAAAATATCAGCCAACAACTCTTTAGAAACTTCTCTCCTCGTCCCAACCACCTTCACAAAAAAATTCTGACCCTCCAACTCCCTCTTCTTATAGAATTGTGATAAGTGCTCAAAAAGTGTTATTTAACCCTCGATTATGCCTCTTGTTTAGCCATCTTAGTGGACTAATAGTGTTTATAAGTTGTTTTTTAAGATTCTACAGGTGAAAAAGAGAGTTTTCTAAAATATTAGAGAAAATGGGGTAAAACGAAGCAATTCGGAGCATTAAGGATCACATGGGAGGCCCGTGGACAATCATGGAGAAGGCCTAGGAATTGGAGCTATTAAAGATGTGACTTGGACCTATTTTAAAGTCTATTTGGAAGCCCAAGGCCAAAGGATTCGTTGCTTGGACCAAAGCCCGCAAAAGAGGATAGAAGGATAGAGCAGAAGAGAGAAAATCGGCTTATGCGTCTGGGACACATGTATCGAGCGTCTAGACGCATTGATTGCATCTGGGATGCATAGATCGAGCGTCCAGACGCATTGATTAAGTCTGGGACGCATGAATAATCGCGCCCGCAGGCGCATGAATCGATTAATTGTAGCCAATTCCTTCTCGGTTTTGAAGACGAAGTCGGACTCTGGAAGAAGTCTATTTGTATTAGGAAACAAGTGACGGTTTGGAATGCTTCTAGAGCTCATTGTAACCCCTATAAATAGAGGACCTAAGTGCCTCATGTAATTTTCCAATTCACTTATATTCTTGTCTCCAGAACTTGAGGCAGAGAGAGATTAATAATAAAAGATCGGTTTTAACTAGGTCGAGTCTTAATAAATTAGTCTTTCTAGTCTTATGTTCTTCGACTCTTCTTCTTCTCGTTCTTCGTGTTCTTCCTTCTTTATGGAAGGCTAATCTTCTCCTTCAAGGGAGAAGTTGAAGCCGATGCTTAAGGTTTAATGATTCTTCCGATTCATGGTGTTCTTCAATCGGGGTTAGTTCTTTATGTTTGTAGTTATTAGTTCCATTGCCCACACCGGGGGATGGAAGTATAGAATAGGGTTTATGTTTTTGCAATATTAATATCATGCTAGTGTTCTTTACTTTTCTTCTAGTAGTATAGTTTTTAGAGTTAGGGAAGTATTCTTTGTGTTGCCTTTGAAGCGGGTAGCTCGTGGAGTGGGTGCCTAGGGAAGTATTCTTTGTGTTTGCCTTAAGTGGTGATCCATTGAATGGCAGCCTATTATTAGGAAGTACTCCTTGATGTTGCTCTTGGTAATACATTGAATGGATACCCGAGCTTACATAAAAGGAAAGAAGATATTAATAGCATAAACATAGGAACAACCTTAAGTAGAGTTAATTGTTAACGATGTTTTAGTCGAAGGCAGGGCATCGACACTCGCTCGATTACCTAATTGTAGTCTACTTGTAAGAACAACCATGAAGCAGAAGATCATAGATCAAAAGTATTGGTGGATTCTAATCTCTTGAATTCCCTCTCTTATAAATTCTCAATAGTTTAGTTAGTTTATCTTAGTTTAGTATTTAAAATCTCTACAATCATAGTTTTAATCCCTCAAACCCCTTTTCGATCTCGTCCTTCACATAACATACACTTAAAAGTGGAACGATACCCTACTCATCCTTTACTTATTGAGGGATAATTAGGTTTTGATACGCTTCTATTTGTTCAACGACCATCATACATCTACATCATCCATACACATCTACACACACAAAAAGAGGCAGTGTCAAATGGCGCCGCTGCCGTTTTAAGTTGTTTATGTTTAACGTTTTCTTTCAAGATTAGAATTTTGGATCTTGAGGTAATTTTAGCCGCATCATCCATCCTTTTAAGAAAGAAAGAAGCTTGAAGGACATCTCGAAGACAAGATCTACCATCCAGGTTAGTCGAATCTTCATTCTTTTTATTTTTTTTCTTATTATAGTTGAATCATAGTTTAGTTTTATTGCTTTCTAGTATAATTGCATTTAGGATCTTTTCAACAATTGAAGTTGTAAGCCAACACGGCGAAAAATCAAACTCTAGTGTTTCTTGTCTGAATCTTGACAAATGGACTATCGTCTGTGGGCAGTGGTACTTAAGCAATCCAAGTGATTCACCATAACCCTAGAAGAGACGACTTTAGACAACGGGCGAGATACTAGCTGCAAAAAGCCCAACCCAGTTGAAGAAAAGTAGTTTTACATTCTAGTATAATTTAGAATAGTTGCATAGTAGGATAGTTTATTGTTATTTTCGCATAGAATTTTCTAGTGTATGCCCGTCGTCCATATCATCGTCCAAGAAGAACACAAACAAAGGGACAAGGTTTAACAACCGACTCACAAGAATACTAGGCGAGATTGATACAATGGCCGTCAAGCAATGATGGAGGTGTTTTGGACACCAATAATCTTGAAGCTATCCCTCCCATGCAAACACAAATGAGAGGAAGAAGCCGAAAGTGATTTCTATTCACCAATCATTGGAGACCCACCAAGCGGTATTGTTTTTCCGCAGAGAAGAAGTAATCGGTTTGAACTTAGAGCATCGGTAATCTCTATGCTTCCAAAGTTCAATGGTTCGCATTAATGTTCAACCTTTATGTTCACATGAACAAATTTCTATCGATCCTCGGAACTTTCAAGAACCCGAGAATATCGGGGATGAGAGTATCAAGTTAATTCTTTTTCCACTCCCTCGAAGGTAAAGCATCCGAATGGTTAACCTGACAAATTAGATCAATTCAATTAACAACCGGGAGAAGTTAAGAACAAAGTTTATGAACAAGTTCTACCCACCCCGAAGATGTAATGCAGCAAGCCATCGCAATTTCAAAGGGAAGGTGGTCAAGAATATCATCAAAGCCGGGAGAAATTCAATAATCTGCTAGTCTCATGTCCACATCATGGTTATGATAAGAGCACACCGCTCATTTTTTCTTCGAGGACTTTCTACTATGAACAAGCGGATGATACTGATCCAATGCATCAAGGTAAGTTTACATCATTGGATGGAGAGGGAAGCCTACAACGTTCTCGAAATTTAGCTAAAGACACTCAACAATGGAGTACTAGCAACGGGCGACGTAGCTAGAGTGGAGGGTGCTTAGAAGAAATTTGGCAACCAAATTCAAGAAGACCCAAATCAAGCAATGCTATCAATTATGGCAAGCCTATCAACGGGACTTGAAAATCTGAACAAAAGTTTGATCGGTTCTCCATGAATCCTCCAAACCAAACAATTTCCAAGCTAAACCTCGGCCATCCAAGCCTTGTTATACCATTTGTGAGCTATGTTACGATGAAGGCCACACCAAAAGAGTGTTCAGACTATCCGGATACTAATGCAGGGCATGTAGTATCAACTCTTTAGGAAGAAATAACCGGTTCAATCGAGGGACGAGAATTATTGGAAGCCACAAAATACAAATCGGAGGAATTGTCCTCCGTGATTTCAGAATCGGTCCAAATCGGTTCGAATAACCGATGCTCGGTTCCAAAAACCGCCGGAACCATACAAAATCAATAGTCATACGGAACCAAAGAATACCAAGCCAACACAAACGAGAGTTAGTACCGGATCTTATGAGTGGATATATTGCCCCTACGCCTCAGTCGAGCAAAGCAGTTATTCCACATCCAGAAGAAGCTATCACCACCATTGTCAATGAGCTGAAATAGACAAATCAAAGAACCCAGAAGTTGGAGAATAACTTTAGTGTCATTCAAGGCCAGATAGGGCAAATCGGCTGCACTTGACGAGAGATCAAAAGGAACATTACCAAGCCGGCCGAGCCAAATCCGAAAGGAAGAGGTGTCCTGCAGGTGGATAACCTGGAGATTACTCAGTCGAATGCCCAAGTTAATTCTGTCACCACTCTCAGGTCAGGCAAGAAAGTTGATAACAGGATTGTCTATGAACCAGGAAAAGATTCTCGCGAGCCTAAGGTAACTTATGTCCCCACCATCCCACCCAGTTCTAACATTCCGATATATCTAGTGTTGTATTACAACCTTCAAGAAACTGCAGCAAAAGAAGTTGAAGGAACTCTTGTGGAATTAAGTAAGAAGAAGCTATCACGAAAGTGACTCCACTGTCACTCCACTATTTGTTACCAAGCCAAAGCCGAAAGAAGAGAACCGATATTGAAGAATCCGCCCGACCGTTTCCTTCAAACTAGTGAATACCGAGAAAAGGATGACCCGATCTGAGGAGATTTGCGATGTATTTCAAAATTTACAGATTAATATCCCATTTCGACCGCCATCAAGCAAGTTCCCTTATATGCCAAGTTCCCGAAAGATCTAGTAAAGAAGAAGACCAACATTCCGAAAAAGCTTTTATCGCCAAAGATGTTCATCATTACCCTCTGACGAATCTATCGGTTGTGAACCGAAGATCCCGGAAGTCCAACTATTACATGCGAGAATTGGAGATTCTTTAGAGGAACAAGCTTTATTAGATTTGGGTGCCGGTGTGAATCTTCTACCATATTTCGCCTCACGAAGTTAGGCTTGAAGGATCTAAAACGGTGATGTTACTTTACGGTTAGCGGATAGATCAATGAAGATACCTAGAGGACTCATTGAAGACGTCATAGTCAAAACGAAGACTTCTATTATCCGGTTGATTTCATAGTACTAGACACAGAACCTACATCTGGTAGGAAGATACCAATCATTCTAGGCAGACCATTCTTGGCCACTGCAAATGCACTCATCAACTGTCGAAACGGTAATATGACGTTATCCTTTGGTAATATGAGAGTCGAAACCAATATTTTCCATACGTTACAGCAACCACAGGAGGTGTGTGCTGTGAATGAGGTTTGTATGATTGAAGCGTTAGCACAGGATTATCAGACTCATTCATATCCTGGCCGACGGTGTTGAAAGCTCTCAGACGGACTTTCGGTGAGAGGAACTTAGTGTTGAGGCAATGCCTAATGGACCATATAAAGAGTTTAAGAAGGAGCCTCCTAAGCTAGAATTGAAGCCTTTGCCGTCTACACTCAAAGTATGTTTTCTTGGGAGATTTGGGAACCTACCCGAAGAGTCATTGCATCAGATTTGGTGAGGAGCGAGGAATCGAGGTTAGTAGCACTTTTAAAGGAACATAAGTCAGCTATAGGTTGGACAATTGATGATATCAAGGGGATCAGCCCTATGATAGTTCAACATAGGATTCATTTGGAAGAGGATTCCAATACTTCTAAGCAACCACAGAGGAGGCTTAATCCAAAGATGAAGGAAGTAGTTCGAGAAGAGGACGTCAAACTCCTTGATGCCAGCATTATCTACCCTATTTCTGATAGTCAATGGGTTAGTCCAGTTCAAGATGTGCCGAAGAAGTCCGGAATCATAGTAATCGAGAATGAGAACAATGAGTTGATTCCAACCAGGATTCAGACTGGAAGGAGAGTTTGCATCGATTATAGGAAGTTGAATAGCGCATCGAGGAAAGATCATTTTCCATTATCTTTCATCGATCAGATATTTGAAAGATTAGCTGGACAAGCTTACTACCATTTTCTTGATGGTTACTCAGGATACTTTCAGATCCATATTCACCCTGAGGACCAAGAGAAGACATTCACATGTCCTTTTGAGGATTGTCTGCATCATCTCTCCTTAGTCCTTAAACGTTGTTCGCGATACCAACTTAGTTCTAAAAGGCGGGAAAAGTGTCACTTCATGGTAAAGGAACGGATCTTCTTTGGAAGGAATTCTAGTAGATCGGCGAAAATGTCTACAGGAAGTAAGCATGTTGTCGAAAGATCAGTTTTGAGATGGAAACCTAAGTATTCCCCACCTGTTAGTTTATGGGATTTCCTCCCTGTTGACCTTCAAAGGAAGATTATTTGTATGGCTCGTGTAGGGTTCGGTAAAAGTCCATTTGCACATAAGAGGAGAGTGCGTAAGCTAGGTTGCTGTAAGAATTGCCATTCTGAAACTTGTCTTGGGTTACAGCCATTAAAAGAAAATTGTTGGTACAAGGTATACTTTTGTCAATCACATGCTGAGAGAGATCAAAAGAATTCCTACAAAGTGGAACCGAGTGGGTGGGAGTACTAGTCTTGAGGATCTGACTTTAAAAGACTCACATTATGTCTTGAGGATCTGACTTTAAAAGACTCACATTACGTCTTGGGGATCTGACGTAAAAAGACCTAAAAATTTGTTTCTTGAACTAATTCTGATATTCGGCATCAATGGTAATATCCTACCTTTTTCTCATCCATTTCATCTACTTCTTTATACATTGAGGTCAATGCATGCATAAGTAGGGGGAGGGTGTACTTGAGAAATGAATTTCGAAAATTAGTTTTCAAAAACAAAAATATTTTTGTTTCTATATCGATGCATGAGAAAAATGAATTTTAATGATGAGTCTAGGATATATATTCTATACTGCTTAGTGTTGAGTTTGATAGATAGTTGATATTATTGATTTCATTACCGCTTAGACTATTTATTATGCTCGGACATAGTTCTTATTGATAGAATTCTTTATCAAGGCACCACCATAGTACTTGGTCAGTTTTGTGTACTTTTGCTAAAAGAGAGATTTAAACCCCTAGTAAACTGGAAGTAGAATTTTTTAACTTAGCCCGTGAGACTTGAGCTTTATACCCATTTTTTGGAGAGTTCTTACGAAAAATCCGAGTCTTAGTGACTCATCATCTTTCAGTTCTTTATGTCATTGTAATATAGTCTCATTATTCTTTGATTTGGTTAATCACGAAGTGACATCAACTGAGGAGATAGCCATTAGGTCTTGTAGTCTATTCAAAACAGAGTATCATACTGATAAGTCAAGTAGTAAACCCATTCAGCCTTTATCCCACCTAGTAGGACCATCATGTTAAACCCTTTTTATGCCTTTAATAAGCCATTTTCTTTCATAAAACCCCCTACCCTTTACCTAACTCCGGACAAGGAGTATAGCCAAAATCTTTATCAGCCATACCCATATGTTTTACGAGAATACGAGGGACACAAGGAGGAAGAAAAGACCACAAAAGGAAGATTACAAGGAAATATCGAGAGATACAATGAAGTCCATCATTCGTTTCAAAGTGAAAGAAGCTAGTGGAAAACAAGCATATCCAAGTACTAATCAAGGATATACCAATCGAACTTAAAAAAAAAAAAAAAAAAAAAAAATGGATGGAAAAGCTAAGACAAAGGAAGAATTTTCTGCAATACAGAATTTGAAGAAATCTTCCAAAAAAAAAAAGAAAACCCTTAGTGTTTTTTTCTTAAACAACCTTAGAATCCTTTTTACCTTTCCTTCATAAACCAATACCCAAGCCAAGTTACAACCCATGACTTATCACTACAGTATGGTACGAAGTCTAGAATAGGTGAGAGGATGCTAAAGTGAATGACCCGACACTTCATATGTGATTGACATTCTTTCCATGAGACTAATTTCATCCAAAAGTCCGTTTTTTAAGGTAGTATGTGGGATGTTTGTATTCACTATTCTTTTCTCCACATACATGAGGTAAAATAGTATACCATCTTCTGAGAGATTCTTTTTTGAGAGTATGACTAGTGAGGATTGAAAGTCGAGATTATCTACCTATGGTAAAATAGGGATTCCGTTTCTTGGATAGGAGAGTATAGGAGATTGACTAAGTACACACATAAGCCTTGATTAAGAATTTTATCAATTTTTACTATCTCCCATCATAATTTATGAGTCTTTGCAACAATGTAGTTAGCAATGGAGACTGTCTGTTGGAGTAAGCACTAAGTGGGTAAGGAATTTCCCTCTCTGAAAAATATCATCATTCTTGAACATGCTATTGATTGATTTTGTGGGTATATCACCTGAAAACCCTCACGAGACTATAACTCGTCCTTTTTGGGGAACTTAAAGGTTTAAAGCCTTGTTGCATATGGTAAATGCAATCGCGATGCCTGCGAAAATGAGTTAGGATTTTATTTTTGTTATTAGGATGTGATTTTGATCACTTATCTATTTTTTTATCTTATTTGCTAAGAGACTAGCAAAAGGCTAGTTGGGAATAGAATTGTTCGACCAAATTAGAGTGGTAGAAATCATCTGTCGAATACCACAACCTATTCCAATCCCTCCTAATCATCTCGTCACGAAAAAACGACCTAAACCGGTCGGCAGTAAAAGGTTGTTCTGGCAAAATTCTTCGTCTTTGAGCCATTGAAGTTTGGAGTCGATTTGTGGGCTTGAAACAATGTAGGGAACGAGTTTGAATCCAACTCACTCAAAAATTGGGAGTGGTCGCAGTGGTGGTTCGAATTTGTTTGGACTTTTTTGTATTTTTGGTGGTTTAAATTGTTGGTAATGGTGGTGGAGATGTTGTGGAGAAGTTTTGGAGTGGGGGAATCCTAATTGGCATGGTGAGATTTGGTTTTTCTTTTTTATATTTTGGTTAGGGTTTTGTGGGTGCTAATGGCGGACGTGATTATCAAATGTCGATCAAACTATCATTTTACCTATTATATAGGCTACTCAAATGGTGAAATAATTACTTTCTATAATGGAATAGAACACTACGAACTACTCTACACTAATCGAAATCAAGTTTCATCAAGGCTTCCTCAAACCCCTCTAATGAAGGTTTTAGCCTTGAATTATTATACTATCATTTCTTAAACAAGAACAAATATAACAACTCATTATTGAATAAATAATTAAACTTTATAATCTAATTTAACAATAGTCTAAGATTCAAAATGAATTAAACTAAATTTAAAACTAATTTAGAACTAAGATTATGAATATTAATTATCAAATTAAAACAAACTAATTAAGAATTTAGGACAACTAAATCTAAATAAAAATTAAATCAATAAACTAAATTGAAATGAAAAACTAATACTTTATTATAAAACTAAATCTGATTCTAAATAATAATCTACTTTGTTCTGAAACTAATTAATTTAATGTAAAAACTAGATCTAAAAACAAGTTCTTGGATAATCGCTAACTAAAAAAACTAGATGCTTAAGAGCTAAGTCTTGTGTCTTTAAATGGAGGAGACAAGATCCACTTTTTCGTGCATGGGCTGAGGAGCCATGTTTTGGGCCGAAAAATCGAGCCCAAAACCCAATTTCTTCAGTTTACAGAGGCCTTTTCAGCTGGATTTGACTTTAACAGCCTTTTTATCCACTTCTGCTCTTTTGATTGGGTCAAGGCTTGGACCATTAGAACGCCCTTTCCGAGCCGATCGTTTTGACATAAGGTATCCCCAATTCTGAGGTCTGAGTCCAAAGATACGGCCTTCGAAAGTTCTACTGACTTTTGTGCGCTGTTTCTGCCCGCGTTAACTTTGACTTTTTAGCTTTGACCGTGCTTTAAATGGTATTTTTCTCCTTGGATCTTGGCCTTTAATCATAGAACTTTTTAACAACCAACCCTTGCTCTATTATCTCGTAAAAGGGGCGCATTTCTACACATATCCGACTCTAATGCTTGAAATACATAAGAACACGATAAAAAGCACTAACTCTTACTTATTAATCACATAATTAGTCAAAAGCAATATTGTTAAAGGGGTTAAAACTATAGTTTTGGGCTCTTATCACTTCCCATGCAAAAATCATTTTATAGAAAAGGATAGTGCCTTGACAAGATGGAGAAGGCAGTTCACCTTGAGCGTAGAGAGCTTCAGGTGCCAAAGCCTGGGCTCGAGCTTGGGATGATAATATTTTTTTGGTATATCTGCATAGGGTAGGCTTGTCAGAGGTACCCTTTTTGGGTTGTGGTCTTTTCTAGGTCGGGGGAGAGGCCCGGGGATTTCTTTCTTTAGGGGGCGGAGGGCGGTAGTACGGAGCATAATACTTTCAAATTGTGTGGAGTTCTAGGTTGGACAGCAGCAGAGTACCAAGGGTGGGGTGAATGCTTAGAACGTCAAATTGAGCAGACCCTAGACTGCAGAGGTGATGAAAGTTAGTTGAAGTTACTCCCGCGTAAATGCACGACTTAGAGTCAGTCTTCTAACCTGCACAGGGAGATTGCCAAATTTCACTTAGTGACATGGATTACATGCAAGAGAGAAAAATTAGAAGGAAACTCACTACTGGTCAGGAAAACGAGTTGATTAAGAGGTTGATTAAGAGTCATATTAGGTGGAAGGTCCGCGGATAGAAAGTTCCCAGAAACATACAATGGATAATAATGTCATGTCTTGTCCGAGGAAGTGATACGAAGGACGAACGATTGCTTTTTTTAGGGCAGACACAAAAAGAGTGATACCCCACGGTGACATCCTTGGTGCTCTTCTTTATGTAATAATGAGTAATTATGTCACGACAGAAGATCTTACTTATTGTAATAGTTCGCGGCATACATAATCCTCCATAAATTCGCAGGGAGGGATATTGAAGTGATTGCACACCTTGACATCCAGAAGTGATAAAGGGAACTGCATACTGGATATAATTTGCTGAATAGTGGCCATGGCTACTAGATACCCCGGTTTTTCAGGGACTAAATGGGGGAAATGTGTTACTTCAGGCACATGTTCTAGGATGACATCATCAGGAATTCCATAGGCAGCCCTAATTGCCTTTAAGTCAGGTCTACGGAATCAAGATGGGGATGGCAGTAAGCTGGTGGGTCTCCCAGATGTGGAAGGGGTCGCAGAGGTATCAACAAGGGGAGAGGACGCCACCACATTGGATCTAGAAGATGAAGAGTCACCGGAACGAGACTCAAACATCATGAGAGTGACAAAGGTGATGCAAAGATTCAAAGAGTAGGGAAACCCAAAGGACATAAGCAATCTAAAATGAAAGTGAGAGAGAGAAGGAAATAAGGAGAAGAAAGAAACCAACTTGGAACAAAGCCCGATCTAGACCAAGCACGTCGGAAGGGTTATAGTAAGGATTGAGTCCAAGAACGAGAAGCACCACCGATGGGGAAGAGAATGATTTGTAGGAAAAGGGAAGGGCAATAAAAATTGCGGAGAAAAATAGGAGTGAAGAACTGGGGATGAAGAGGTGAAGGAAGAAATAAAGAAAGAGAATTGAGCAGGCTTTGAAGGCCAGGAAGGGCAAAAGGGGAAAGTCAAAGGTTAGGAATTGAGGAGCCACCAAAAAGAACAAGGGGAAAAGTGACGCGTGGAGGCAGAAGATCGAAATGAAGAGGCGTTGATGAGGATGCATGTGATGGTCACACGAAACCAAACTTGCACACTGGTGACGTGAGCAAGGGAGGAAATATTGTTGGGATGATTGGCCTAATGTGCCTTTGGTAGCCAAATGCTGAAATAAGCCAAAATTTCGTATTCCTTCGAAATTTTAGATACACTATAAAAACAAAGTTAGGGTTTTAACCAAAGGGTGATGAGAGATTTGTGAGCTCTTCTAGAAGGGGGCTTTGGGTGTTCTATTAAATAAGATGAGTGTGTAACACTATTTGATTCTCTCAATTTGAAACTTCTCATTTGGTTGTAGATTAGGCATAAGCCAAACCACTCAAATCTTTGTGTCTCTACTTCTTGGTTGGTTATTTCTTGCATAGTTGATACTTTGTTTACTTTAGTTGGTTGTAATTCACTCAAATTTTTATGTCTCCACTCAAATCTTTGTTGTTGTTGTTATCGCCATTTGTAGTTGTTATCACTTCCATTGCACAACAAATTGGTATCAGAGCCAAGGTTCTACTTTGGGTTTGTACTTGTGGTTATTGGAGGAGTCCAAGTATTTGAAGAAATTCTCAAGTGAGTTTCTTAGTTGATTATTGTGGTTGTTGGTATTTGGGTTCTCTTTTGACTATCAAATGTTTGTTGAAATTCCCAAGAGGGTGTTTCTTTGGTTATTGTAGATTGTTTGGGGTGTGTGAAAGTTTGAGAATAGTATGTTGACGGAGTCCACCATTACTCCTACAACTTCTACGTCTAAGGAGAAATCTCCTACGACTTTGAATATCAATCATGTGAAAATTGATGTGGAGAAATTTGATGGATCTAACAATTTTAGTATGTGGCGTTGTTAGATGCACTATGCCAACAAGACTTAGATGATGTGTTAGATGAAAAACCATCGGATATAGAGGAGAGTATTTGGGTTAAGAAAAATAAACGAGCTTGTGGTATCATAAGATCATGTTTGGCTAGGAATGTGAAGTATCTTGTTCTTAATAAGACTTTGGCTAAGGAAATCTAGAGAATCCTTGAAGAGAAGTATTTGGATAAGACAATGGAAGGTCGTGCCTTTATGAAAGAGAAGTTATATGAAATGAGAAAGAAGCAAGGTGTTTCATTGGCCCAGCATATGAATGAGTTCTATAAGTTACTTATCGACTTGTTGAATATTGAAGAAGAAACGAAGGATGAGGGCAAAGCTTTCCATTTATTGAGATCTCTTCCTAAGGAGGAGTACTGGAATATAAAAACCACCGTTATGTTTGGAAAGAAATCTTTGAACTTTTGTGAGGTGCAGACTGAGTTGACAAGTTGGGATATGATGAACAATAATGAAAGGGAGTCAAAGGAGTCGACGAGTTCTACTTTTGTGGTAAGAGGGAGATCTAATGACCGCCCGAATTCTGGTGGAGGAAGAGGGAAATCTCATTCTAAGTCGAGAGGGCGAACTCTGACCAAAGATAAGTGTGCTTTTTGTCATGAGGTTGGGCATTGGAAAAAGGACTGCAAGAAGTTGAAACACAAGATGAAAGATACCGAGCAGAAACAAGCCAATGCCAACATTGCTCAAGAAGGTAATGATTCGGATGGTTCCAATTTTTCTTTTGCTGTTACATCTAGTATTTGTTTCATTGACTATAGTTAATGGATTATGGATACGGGTGCTACCCTATCATGTTTGTCCCATACGGGAGTGGTTTTCAAGCTTCAAGGAGCTTGATAGTGGAGATGTGTTGATGGGGAATTATCAACCTTGTCACACTTTGGGGATAGGCAATATTCATCTGAAGATGTATGATGGAATGGTTTGGGAATTGGAGGATGTTAGATATGTTCCCACATTAAAGAAGAATCTTATCTTTGTTGGGTTTTTTCGGCTAATGGCTACAATGTAGCTATTGCAAATGGTGTTATGAACTTAGTCTCGGGAGCAATAGTTTTCATGAAAGGCATACGACAAAATAACTTGTACTATTTGAAGGGTAGTACAATTACTGGGGAAGTAGCTGTTACTGAGCATTCAGAGGCAGTTGCTAAGGAGGCCACTAGATTATGGCATATGCGTCTTGCACATGCAGGTGAGAAGCCTTTGCAAGCATTAGTGAGGCAGGGACTGTTGAAAGGTGCTAAGACCTGTAAGTTAGATTTTTGTGAACATTATGTTATGGGCAAGCAGACAAGGATGAAGTTTGGCACCACTATCCACCGTATGCGTGGAACCCTTGATTATGTTCATTCAGATGTTTGGGGTTCTTCCAGGAATGCATCTCTTGGAGGGAACAAGAATTATTATGTGACCTTTGTTGATGATTATTCTAGGCGTTTGTGGATATATACCATGAGAAACAAGGATAAAGTCTTAGATATCTTCGTGAAGTGGAAGAAGTTGATTGAAACTCAGACTGACAGAAAGATCAAAAGACTCCATGCTGATAATGGTGGTGAATACACGAGTGATCTGTTCTTGCAAGTATGTCAAGATAAGGGAATAGAGAGACACTTCACAGTGAAAGGTATGCCGCAACAGAATGTGGTAGCTGAGCGCATGAACCATACTCTAATGGAGAAGGTGCAATGTATGTTGTACAATGCTAGATTGGGCAAAGCGTTTTGGGCTGAGGCTTTGACTTATGCATGCTACCTTGTTAACAAGTTGCCTTCATCTACAATTGGGGGTAAAACTCCTATGGAGGTTTGGTCTGGTAAACCTGCTCAAGATTATGATTCCCTTCGAGTGTTTGGGTCTCCTACTTACTTTCATGTCAAAGAGAGCAAGTTGGATCCTAGAGCAAAGAAAGCTATCTTTGTGGGTCTGAAAGGTGGAGTTAAAGGCTACAAGTTATGGGATCCGCAAGATAAGAAGTTTGTATTGAGCAAAGATATGACATTTGATGAGGCTTCTATGTTGAAGTCTGCTGGCTCTCAGTAGGTGGAGATTGATGCGACTTCACCTAGTCTAGATGGTTCTGTATCTAGTAGATTGGCAACCATGGGTAGTCAGTCAGTTGATGTTCCAGTTGAAGACACAGAAGTAGTGAATACAGGTGATGGAACATATGATGATGCAGAGAATGTGGCTCCATTAGAGGAGCAAATTAATGTTGGTCCTTTGGCTCCGGTTCATGAGCCTATTGTAACTGGTAAATCTAAGAGGAATGTTCCCCTATTATATTGGCTAAATAATTATGTTACCTATACACTTTCCATTATTGAAAGCCTTGATGAAGATGCTCCTTCCTCATATTATAGAGCAATCTAGTGCTCGCAATCAGAAAGGTGGAAGACATCTATGGATGAGGAGAAGAATGATACTTGGGTGCTTGTAAAGTTACCTAATGGTAAGAAGGCGATTGGCGGGAAATGGGTGTTTGCATTAAAAGAAGGATCTCTAAGTGATGAGTTACGTTACAAGGCAAGATGGGTAACTAAAGGCTATGCTTAAAAGGAGGGGATTGAATATAATGAGGTGTTTTCTCCAGTTGTGAAGCACTCCTCCATACGCATTTTTTTGGCCTCGGCAGCTTAGTATGATTTGGAGCTAGCCTAGCTCGATATAAAAACTACTTTTTTACATGGTGATTTAGAAGAAGAGATCTATATGACTTAGCCGAGTGGATTTAAAGTTGCATGAAATGAGGATTTGGTATGTAAACTGAAAAAATTGTTATATATATATGGTTTGAAACAGTTTCCCAGGAAGTGGTACAAACGGTTTGATCGGTTTATGCTAGGGCTTAAGTACACAAGAAGTCATTATGATCATTGTGTCTACTTTCGCAAACTACATGATGGTTCTTTCATCTACTTGCTCTTGTATGTTGATGATATGCTTATAGCCTCAAGAAGCAAGACTGAGATTGATGAGTTGAAACAGCTTTTGTCCTCAGAGTTTGAGATGAAGGACTTGGATGAAGCTAAGAAGATTCTTGAGATGGAGATTCAGAGAGAGAGAGAGCAAATGGCAGAGTTTGGTTGTCTGAAAAGACATATTTGTAGAAGGTACTACAGAAGTTTGGTATTGATAGGAATACTAAGTTTGTGAGTACTCCTCTTGCCCCTCATTTTAAACTTAGTGCTACTATGTCTCCGAGTTTCGATGAGGAACGTGAGTACATGACTCATGTTCCATATGCTAGTGTTATTGGTAGTTTGATGTATGCGATGGTATGTACTAGGCCGGACATTTCACAAGTTGTTAGTGTTGTTAGTAGGTATATACATAATCCTGGGAAGAAACATTGGCAAGCTATGAAATGGATTCTATGGTACATTCTTGGTACTGTAGATGTTGGTTTGAAGTTTGAGAGGGATACTAGTCAGCTCTGTGTGGGCTATGTAGACTCTGACTATGCAGGTGATTTGGATAAGCGTCGGTCCACTACTAGGTATGTATTTACTTTAGCTGGTGCTCCGGTAGGTTGGAGGTCTACTTTACAGTCTACGGTTGCATTGTCTACGACAGAGGCAGAATATATGGCAGTGACTGAGGCTATGAAATAGGCTATTTGGTTGCAGGGTTTGTTGGATGATTTGGGAATTGTGCAAGATCAGCTTAAGATTCATTGTGATAGCATAAATGCTATATATTTGGCCAAGAACCAAGTTCATCATGCCCGATCGAAGCACATTGATGTGCGGTTTCACTTTGTCAGAGAGATTTTGGAAGAGGGTGATATCTTCTTACTTACTAAGATAGACACCAAGGAGAACCCCGCTGATATGTTAACCAAAGTGATTTCTGGAGTCAAGTTCCACTATTGCTTGGACTTGATTCGTATCCTTCATTTGAAATGATTTGGCTCTTATGAGCAATTGTGAACTACGATTGGCTTGATCCCATTTAGAAGGTACATAGGCAACCATTATGTGGTGCAGTCATTGTTGGTCCTTCGGGACATTTGCTTGGTTCTTGGAGATATTTTTTGTTTTAGTTTGGTGTAGCGGATTGGTCAGCTCAAATTTGAGAAATTCTCGCTGAGGTGGAGAATTGTTGGGATGATGGGCCTAATGGGCCTTTGGTAGCCATATGCCGAAATGAGCCAAAATTTTGTATTCTTCCGAAATTTCAGCTACACTATAAAAACAAAGTTAAGGTTTAACCAAAGGGTGATGAGAGATTTGTGAGTTATTATAAAAGGGGGCTTTGGGTGTTCTATTGAACAAGGTGAGTGTGTAACACTATTTGATTCTCTCAATTTAAAACTTCTCATTTGGTTATGAATTAGGCGTAAGCCAAACCACTCAAATCTTTGTGTCTCTACTACTTGGTTGGTTATTTTTTGCATTTTTTTTTTTTTTTTTGAAATAACTAAGGGTTCAGCCCCCAAACTTTATTAATTCAGGTTCTCAAGTACAATATTCCTTCCTTATCCCTCATGATCAATACATGCATTTTTTTATCCATAGGGGGGAATAAATAGCAAAAAACTATTACACTCTTCTCTATTCAAATTTCGATAGGTAATCAGCTACTTGGTTACCCTCCCGGAAGACATGGACAAAGGATAATTGATCAAACTTCAAACTCACAGCTTGAATTTGTGCTACCAGGTTCCTACAGTACCACGGTGGCTTTCCCTTTTTAGTTAAGATCTGGACCCCCTGCATAGAGTCTGATTGCACTTGAAGTCGTTTAATGTTCAGCTGTACCGCACCTTCCAGCCCTTTTAGAACCGCGAGAAGCTCCTGATAGATCACCGATAACCTCTTAGAACTACCACTGTACGCCATTATCACTTCCCCATAGCTATCCCTCAAGACTCCTCCATAGCTTGCCACCCCCTCTTGCACCGACCCATCAGTGTTAAGGACCACTGTACCCACCTTTGGCTTTTCCCATTTAACCCATCTTTCCTCTTTGTGTATGACTCTTACCCCGATTCCCAGCTTTTCCAACAACAATTTGGTTCCCACATCTTCCTGGACTGATTCCAGTGTTTTCCCCATGTAAATATTCATACTATTTAGGTCCTTTTGACTTACCTCATCAGCTGCTCTAAATCGGTTTTTCTTCAACCACCAATTTTGCTCAGTCCAAATGGCTTGAACTGCTGTGCAAATAAAAGCTCTAATCACTTCCGACACCATGGTATTCGTTCTACTTAATCGCGTTAAGTAGTACCATTCATCATGGGATGCATAGTTGATACTTTGTTTGCTTTGGTTGGTTGCGATTCACCACTCTTCTCAAGTTGTTGTTGTTGTTGTTGTTATCGCCATTTGTAGTTGTTATCGCTTCCATTGCACAACAAATATGACATGGGCTAAAAGATAATAGAGGAGGAATTCTGGAATCCCCGACCATAACCATGTTCGCGGATTTGAGAGGGGGCATTTGTAGTGGCTTAATCCATGATATAAAGAATTAGTGGTAGATGGACCCTGAAGCAATGCAAGACAACAAAGAGAATCGAGATGAGATAGTCAAGACCGTGGATCCCTAAGTTACTTGGCGGAGAAAGTCACACGTAGAGAAGAGGGGACTGTGAGATGAAGGGACAGGTGGACAACTAAGAAGATGGGATATGAAGGTATAAAGAGAAAGAGAGAAAAGAAGAAAAAGTGCCGAAAAACAGATTAGAGGGAGGACATAGAAAAAGAGAGAGAAGAGAGGAGAGAAGAGAAAGAGTGATACTACAACAGTCTATAGGCTCGCTATCTGTAGCCACTTCACAGTGGATTCCTTAGCGTTAATAAGGAACTCAGTTGCACCATTTGAAAAATATTTAGTCAAGTCCGTAAAGACTATATCTGAGTGACGATCTTTGGTTGGCCGGTATTAGTGCTAAGGTTGATCGAATTTTGCTCATACGTACATAGTAAAAATATATCAACTGATATTCATACTCAAGAATGATAGTTTCAACGTTTAAGTTTAAACCATGCATTCTAGAAGGCCTGAGGTTGAGGCTCTTTCAGTTTGGCTGATTATATACCTTAAGTTGTTGGCTTGGTGCCCTTGATCTTGGAGTAAGAAAACGTTATCTAAGGTTATTTCTTTGAAACAAACGCACTCCCAAGTTCCTTGGGTACAATGTATTAGTAAAATGCTATAAGGATGTCTCTCTAAACAACGACTGGAACTTTAGAGAGCTATACTACGGCTGAAAGCAGCTTCCCTCTATCTTTTCTGAACTTCAAAATTCAAATTCAAATTTCAACTGCTGTCTATAGGCTCTCTTCCTTTACTGAATAACATCTCTCTCGATCTTTCCCTTTATAGTTTTGGCTTTCTTTTCTCCTTTTCTTTTCTCCTTTTATTTTAGTTTCTTTTTGGGTTCTTTTTCCTTGTTTGTGGGTACTGTTATATCATCTTTGGCTAGATCAGCATCTGCCATGGACTCCCCTACAGGGGAGCCACCAACAAGGATGGAGTCAGGTGAATCATCCAAATCTAAAGTTAAAATACTACAAGCTGAGATGCAAAATCTTTTCTACAACAAGGAAAAACGAATTATTGATATTGGTTACAAGAATGTGGAGACCAGTGAAGGGGGACAGTACACCCTGTTGGGAAAGTTGTTTGGAGGTAAAAATATACCCCTCCAAGATCTTGCGGAGGAACTCCATAGATGTTGGCAAACGAGGGGTAACACTAAGATACAATCTGTAGCGAAAGGCTTGTTTAAACTGGAGTTCGAGAACCCTGGGGAATATGAACATGTAAGAAAAAATGGGCCTTAGATCGTTCAAGGGTTCGTCCTCTCGTTTTAAAAATTGAAGGCATCTGAACTAGTAGATGAGAACTGGAAGTTTGATATGGTGGATTTCTGGGTTCAGATATATGGGCTACCAAATAATCAGATCAATGAGGAAAATGTAAACAAGGTGGGGCAAAGCTTGGGCAAAGTCAAGGCGGTGGACCTACTGTGCTCACTGAAGTTCAACAACCCGGTAGCTAGGGTTAGAGTGAGGATGGATATCAAGAAAACGCTATTAAAAGGCATAGATCTCCGAACAGAATTGGGAGAAACCTTCCCAGTCACTTTCAAGTATGAAAAATTGGATATTTTCTGTTACTTTTGTGGATGCATCGGGTATGATCTACATTATTGTTACCAGCGTGGAAAGTACAGTATGGATAGGAGGAAATATGGGGGATCCCCTAGGGATGTAAAATTAATTTCTCATTCATGCTGCGAGCAAA
Source organism: Coptis chinensis (assembly GCF_015680905.1). NCBI lineage: Eukaryota > Viridiplantae > Streptophyta > Magnoliopsida > Ranunculales > Ranunculaceae > Coptis > Coptis chinensis. The sequence goes on from NC_141463.1 coordinate 59,473,819, forward strand.
TGTGTTCTACAATGGGGCAGCAAGCTCAAGCCCTGTGTCAATTACGATCTCTGGAACACCACAAAAACTGAGGTATGACCAGATTCCAGCAAGGAACAGAGGCTCACCAGTGAAACAGAACTGGAATGGGACTGGGATTCTGGCAACACCACCAAGAAGACGAACGCACGTGGAATAGCCCACTGATAAGAGACATGTGGCAGCTGATGAGAAAGTACCAGGTTTGGCAGATAGCAGAATGGCACTATATGAAAGGGCCTTGTCAGTGGTCATTGCTGGGTCTGGGCTAGGGGGCCCAAATCTCGATATACCTGATCATGGGTCAGGTACACAAGTCCTAGCCCAAGAGGTACGGGATGGACACATGGGCCTTACAAATTTGTCAGGAACCAATTATGGGGCTTTGGTGATATGGAGCCCAGTCAGTAATGGATCGAATATGGACCTGGATCATAGCTAGTAAATTCGTGGACGGCAAAAGTTCGATACGTCAATTATTCGCCTAAGATTCGAAATTTTCAACAATAATACTTTTAAATATTCGGTCCAATAAAACGCTAACGGTAAAAAAATACGATATCGTGTTTTAAACGGGTATATCTGAATATATTTCTTTAAAATTCGGCTATATATTTTACATTTAAAATTTTGATATATAAGTATATAACGTTTTTATTTTTATTTTTACAATTTTATTCATGAAAAAATAATACAAATGTCATTTTATTCGCCAAACCTTATAATTCGTGAATGATTTGCGAATAATTCGGCAATTATAAGCCCGACCCAACCAATTCGCGAATTAAACCGTATCATTCAAAAATTCGCCGAATTATTCGTTTTATTCGCCAAACCTTGTAATTCGCGAATAATTCGTGAATAATTCGGCAAATTACTAGTTATGACCTGGATGAAGACATGGGTAAGGAAAATGGACCGATGGGCTTGAAGAAGACTCCAGGGTATGATCCAACTTCTGGAAGAATTGCACCTAACCCAGGTTCGGAGTGTGTCACGGTAGAAACAGGATACCTAGGCTTGGAGGGTGCTAGCTTGGGAACTGGAAAAGTAATAGGGAGTGATTATACCTCGCAGAAAAATAGCAACACGAGGCAAAGTGGGGAAAGCTGGGGTGGCTCGAGGAGGAAAACATAAAAGAGGTTTTTTCAGATGTGTTAGAAAGGAATCAACAGAGTCTTGTGTGGGAAAAAAAAGGAAAGTGTTTAACCTCTCAGATAACGGTTTAGAAACAGAAAGGATGGGTGATAATGGGTGGCGTAGGATCAGTTGGAGGTTGGCAGCATAGCTAGTAAATTCGTGGACGGCAAAAGTTCGGTACGTCAATTATTCGCCTAAGATTCGAAATTTTCAACAATAATACTTTTAAATATTCGGTCCAATAAAACGCTAACGGTAAAAATACGATATACGTGTTTTAAACGGGTATAATACGAATATATTTCTTTAAAATTCGGCTATATATTTTACATTTAAAATTTTGATATATAAGTATATAACGTTTTTATTTTTATTTTTACAATTTTATTCATGAAAAAATAATACAAATGTCATTTTATTAAGCCAAACCTTATAATTAAGTGAATGATTAAACAATTATAAGCCCGACCCAACCAATTCGCGAATTAAACCGTATCATTCAAAAATTCGCCGAATTATTCGTTTTATTCGCCAAACCTTATAATTCGCGAATAATTCGTGAATAATTCGGCGAATTACTAGTTATGGTTGGCAGTACAGAAGTCAAAGAGAGCAAAACTTGAAGATGATTATCTAAGGTCTAGGGGAATGGGGAACTTGCTGATACCAGAGAATGCCCCAGTCATCCCAGTATCGAGTGGGTCGATGGAGTCCAGTGTGCCATCTGAAGGGTTGCTGGATTCTAGTGAGCCCTCTGTGGATGAAGGAGGGGATATCTCTAAAGAAGATATTCCTTCAGATGCTTTTATAGAGGAAGAAGAAGGTTACTCAACAAGTGACGAAGAAGAGGATCCAACTGATGAAGAGGAGTAAGGTATGGTGGTGTACAATGAGAATTATCAAGAGGAGGTATCAACTGGAAATGCCCCTCGTGATTTGGCTTATGAGTCTGAGGATAGTATCACACAACCTCAGCCGCTTGCTTTTGATGACTCAACGGTGGGGAAACGTCTCAATTCCAAGTTCAGAGAGAGGTGGAAGAGCAAGACAGCCAAGAAATCAAGGGGTGAGTGTAGTGGCAATGGTGGGGGTGCAAGAGTAAGAGGCAACAGTAGTGAGTCAAGCGGCAGTGGGGGTTTATGTGGTCCTCCCCCAGGGTTCGCGGCGGTTGTCCCCAAACAGCTGCCTAGTCAAAAATGATACAAGCCTGGAATTGTCGGGGAATAGGTTCCTCCATGGCAATTCAAAATCTAAAGGATCTAGTGAGGCAACATCAACCAAAGATTATTTGCTTATCTGAAACAAAAGTAGGAGAAAATAGGATAAGACAATTAAGTAGGGAGATAAAGTATGATAATTCCTTTTGTGTTCAGGCTAGTAGGATGAGAGGTGGTCTGGCTATGTTTTGGAAAGAGGGAGTGAATCTGGAGGTCCTTGGAGCTATGGCATATCAGATAATAGGTAAACTTTCAGATTACCACAGTTCTACTTCTTGGTTCTTTAGTTTTGTCTATGGGGAACCTAATGGACATCTTAGACATAGATTCTGGGCTGAGCTTAGAGATACTGCCCCTGCTATACCTGGTCCTTGGATCATCTTTGGAGATTTTAATGCCATAAAATCTTTGGATGAGAAAGTAGGGGGCAGAGCTATTTTTACCAATTGCATGCTTGAGTTCAATTATCTTATTAATGATTTGAGTTTGATTGACCTAGGATATAAAGGCCCCAAGTTTACCTAAAATAACAATAGAAAGGTGAAAGATAACATCCTGGAAAGGCTAGATCGTGCTTTTGCCACTGCTGACTAGATGGATCTGTTCCCCAATATGGTGGTCAGGAATATGGCTAATGCTACATCAGATCACCTTGCTCTTATGATCCATCTCAAGCCAACTGTAGAGAATGTAGAGAGGCCTTTCAGGTTCTTTGATATGTGGCTAAAGGATGCCACTTGTAAACCTGTTATTGATAAGGCATGGAATGAGGTAATTCATGATATGCCAGACTGGAGGGTTATAAACAGGCTAAAAAATACTGAAAAAAGGCTTTCCACTTGGAATAAAAAAGTCTTTGGTAATATCTTTCATAATATTAAGATAATCCAAAAGGATCTGGATAGAGTTCTTCAAATAGCCTTTAATCCTACCAACCATGAGAAAGCAAAACAGCTGAAAGCTAGTTTGTTCGAGTGGTATGAAAAGGAGGAAGACTTCTGGAAACATAAGTCTAGCCAGTACTGGATCAAAGAAGGTGGCAGGAACACCAAGTTCTTCCACCTATCCACTGTTTATAGAATGAGGAAAAACCACATTGATAAGATTAAAGACAATGAGGGCAGGTGGAGGGAAGGAAGGCAGGAAGTGGGACAGGCAGTGAAAGAATACTTTGATGGTGTATATACCTTTGATAAACCAGATACCAATGAAGATATTCTAACTCTGTTCTCCCAATGCATAACGGATAGAGAGAATGAGATTCTCACTACCTGTCCTACTGGGGATGATATTTTGAATGTGGTAAAGAATATGGGGGCTCTAAAAGCACCTGGACCTGATGGGTTCCAGGGGTGCTTCTACCAACAGTGTTGGGATGTTATTAGTCCCTGCTCTATTATTGATTGTGTAAAGAATATTTTTATTCAAGGGAGCATGAACCCTAGCTTCAATGAGACTTTTATTGCTCTTATTCCAAAAATCTCTAATCCGGATCATATGGCTAAATTCAGACATATTAGCCTCTGTAACTTCTGCAACAAGATTATAGCAAAGATTCTAGTTAATAGGCTCAAAGCACATATTAATAAGATTGTCTCCCCTTTTTAAGGTGCCTTCATTAAAGGAAGAAGTATTGGAGGCAATATTAGCTTAGCCAGTGAGATCTTTCATAATATGAATCATATGAAAACCAAAAAAGGGTTTTTGGCCCTTAAGATAGATATGGCTAAAGCATATGACAGAGTAGAATTGTCCTTCATTGACAGTATATTTCAAAAGTTGGGGTTCAGTGATAAGTGGGGACTCCTCATCTCCTAATGCATCACAATTATTTCTTATAGGGTACTGCTGAATGGGTCTCCCCTTAAGCAATTTAATCCGGATAGAGGCCTGAGATAGGGAGATCCGCCTCTCTCCCCATACCTTTTTATTCTGGTGTCAGAAGCTCTCTCAAGGATCATAGCAAAGGCAGAGAGTAATGGAGATATACATGGCATTAAAATCAGAAAAAATGCTCCTCCTATTACTCATCTGTTTTATGCTGATGATCTTATCCTTTTCACTAAAGCTAATCTAGCTGAGAGTGGAAAGCTTAAGAACTTCCTTGAGGACTACTGCAAAGCTTCTGGACAGAAAATAAACTTTGGCAAGTCAAGTATCTTCTGTAGTAAAAATGTGCACAAGATGCATAGTAAGATGTTAAAAAGATTTTGAAAGATGAGATTCTTTGATAGAAAAGACAAATATTTGGGGGTTCCTATAGTCCTCTCCCAAAAGAAAAAAGATGACTTTGACTTCCTGGTGGACAAAGTGCACAATAAGATTAAAGGTTGGAGAGAAAAAGTCCTCTCTCAAGCTGGAAGGACAACCCTCATACAAGTTGTAGCACAGGCTACACCTCTTTTTGCTATGGCCACTTACAAACTACCTCGATCTACTTGTCAAAAGATTGATAAAGTTTGTAGGAATTTCTGGTGGCATGGGCAGGAAGAAAGCAAAAGTATCCACAGCATAGGGTGGGATAGTATATGCAAACCTAAGGCCTTGGGAGGCTTTGGGCTGAGAAAAGCTAGGGACATGAATAGGGCTATGCTTGCAAAGCTGGCCTGGAAAGCTGTTATAAATAACACCTCTCTATGGGAAAAAACCTTCCTAGCTGCCTATGGGAAGTCTTGGTTTGATGTTAAAGCTGAACCCCCATCGTGGGCCTCTTGGTTCTGGAAGGGAGTCCATAGGACTGCTAGGGATATCCTACTAGGGGTTGTTTGGAGCATTGGCAAAGGGGACAAGGTCAATGTCATGAGGCAACCTTGGATCCTGTTCAATGAGGCCCCTATCAAACTGGTAGAGATGTTACCTGATAGACCAGACCTTGAGTGCTTAAAGGTGAGGGACTTGATGCTTAGGGATGATTCTGGATAGGACAACCATAAGATTGCCAGCTTTTTCCCATCTGAGATAGCCACTCTCATCAAACAAGTGGTGATAAGACCTTCTACTTTGGTAAGTGACTCAGCCAAATGGGGGGGAACTAGGAATGGTAGACTCTCTGTGAAGTCTGCATATTTTTTCATGAATAACTCTGGATGGCAAGGAGGTACATCCTCCTTTAACACCAATAGCATCAAGACTCTTTGGAAAACTAAAGTGCCAGCTAGTACTCAGTTGTTCTTATGGAAGCTGTATATGGACATACTCCCCAGAGGGGATGTACTGGCCAGGCACAACCTCAAGGGAGACTATGTTTGTCCTCTCTGCTGGACTGCTCAAGAGGACCTAAACCATTTGTTTTTCCAATGTGAATGGATAAAGGTGGTTTGGTTTACCTCTGATTTGGGAGCAAGAGTGGATGAGAGGGCAGCTCTGACCACCAGAGATTGGCTGGAAGAATTTCTAGAGTGGACAAAGGATAAGGACCCTGGTATGGCTGAAAAGGGTCTTCTTGCATGTATTCTCCTACAAGAAATATAGGAGATGAGGAATAAAGCAAAGCTTGAGAGTAAAACACCGAATAGAGATGGTCTGTTGCGAAGAGCCTACACTAAGAGGAGTCGATACAGCCAAGCATTTACTGATGCTCAGGGAGTGAACACACATCCTTTTAACTCACCTGAATTATGTCATAATGTGGATTACAATTCTATTTTCCTTACAATAGAAGAAAACACTTTGGTAATCAGATTTGATGCTGCCTACTACAGGTATACGAGAACTGCTGCTGCTGGGGCTTTGGCTTGGGATGGGGAAGGCAAGCTGGTGGATGCAACTACTCGTAGATTTGATGCTAGTAGTGCTGAGGAGGTTGAGATGGTGGCAATGGAAGTGGCAGCCAAGCTAGCTAGGACCACAGGCAGAACTTCATTCCTTTTTGAAGGAGACTGTAGGCAGGTTGTACAGAGTCTACAGAACTCCTGTAACTTAGATTCTCTCAACTGGAAATTAGACTCTATCCGGTGTATGATTATGGGCTTATGTCAGCCTTTCACCTTTTGTAAGTTTAATTGGATTAGCAGAAGCTCAAATGTTGAAGTTCATGACCTAGCTAAGTGGGCATCAAAAAACCTAGATGAGAGCCTACTGCCTGAACATATGTTGAACTGTAGCACTATATCTTAGATGCTATAAGATATGACATGTTTCTACCGGAGAAAAAAAAAAAAAAAATGTTATTTCTTTGGAGTAATTAGTTTTAGTTTTGTACCTTACCGAAAAGAAAAACTTTTGGCATTACTGATTAACTGATGTCAGTGAATTTTACTGTAGCGTGTATTTCTTTTTTCCTTATGGCTTCTTGTATTTTTTATCTTCTAATTTTTCGTTGCTTTGTGCCTTTGTGGTACGGTTGTTGTCTTGTATTCAACGGTGGTCGTTGTCTTATCGCAAAATCCTGAAATTAATTGAAAATTGGATCTCCAGAAAGAACAGCCGATCATTCGATCAAAGAGATTATGTAAGAGAGTTTGACTTGTACCCCCATCATGACTTATCAACTTGGTACGTTTTTAAGTTATTGTTACTGCATTATTGGATGTGCAGAAAATGCTCAAGTCTATATAAAATCCTTCTATATAGTTTCCGATCCTTCTTTATGTCTCTTTTCAACCTATCGACATATAGCTCTTGAATAAAGTCTCCTCTCTTCCCTCTAGCTTCGGATGTATCAAATAATGGGCTCTGAGATTGCTGCCCTCTTATTTGCTTTCCTTGCTGGCTTATGGTCTCTATCATATATTTTTAGCTCATTAAGAGCAAAGAAAAATGGTTCATTAGGCCTTCCTCCTGGTCCATTGGGACTTCCTCTACTTGGCCACCTTCATATGTTGGGTGATCTCCCTCACCATAGCCTACATAAGCTGGCTAAGAAATATGGTCCAATAGTGTCCATACGCCTTGGTCTTGTCCCAGCAATCGTCGTCTCATCACCTGAATGGGCCGAGTTAATCCTTAAGATTCACGATTCAGTTTTTGCTAGTCGTCCTAAAATACAAGCAGCTGAGTGCATGTCATATGGACAGAAAAATCTGGCGTTTGCGGAATATGGTCCATATTGGCGAAATATTCGCAAATTATGCACCTTAGAGCTGCTTAGCAATTCAAAGGTTGAGCTGTTTAGGCCCATGAGGAGTGAAGAGTTGGTTAATTTTGTTGAAAAAATAAAGGTTGCAGCTAAATCACGCTCTGTTATTGATGTTAGTTCCAAGGTTGAATCACTCATCGAAGACATGACATACCGAATGATTTTTGGATTTAAGGATGATAAGTTTAACCTCAAGTCAAGCCTCCAAGAAGGTATGAGTATCGCTGGAGCTTTCAATCTGGCTGACTTTTTCCCTTACCTTAGAGCATTTGATCTTCAAGTAAGTAATCGAATTAGAACAATACGCGAGATTCATTATTTTGGTAATGTTTGGTAATGGTAGCAGTCAATTTCTCCGTATGTTTGAAGTATGACTTTGATTGTGTTTTATGCTTTGTTAGAGCAAGTCCAATCTGGACTTGCTAAATTGGGCTACTAAAATGTGCCACACACGACTTTTAGCTTGCCAAGCCAAATTTAGCTGCCCAAAAAAAATCATTCCTATAATGTATTTTAGCAGATATTAAGTCGGGGAGACGGACGACATAAACTATGTCGTTTGTTTGTTAAGTTGTAAACAGATGTTGTCTGTATAGTCTAGACCATTCCAACGGCTAATTTTTATGAAATTGCATATTTATACATAACTACTTCACACAACTCTTTCACCATTTGCTCACAATTCTTACAAAATTTCTATCTACTCAAACTACAACAATTACTACTCTAACTATAGCAATGGATCCAAATGAACAAATAATCATATCAAAAGGAAAGAAATCTACTACAAGGTCTGCAAATTTCTCAATTAAAGAAGACAATGCTCTTTGCAAGGCATGAATATATGTTGATGAAGATCCAATTGTTGGTACGGGGCAACAGATCATACACTATTGAGAGAGAATATATTAGAATTTTCAAGAGAGAGAGTTGACGAAAACAACAAGAGAACCAAGAATTTGGTGTCCACTCGATTTGGACACATCCAACGAGCTTTCAACCAGTGGGCGGGAATTATCTCCATTTCGGAGAGGACCACAAGAATTGGCACAATGATCCAAGATTAGTTGGCCTATGCAAAATCAATATATTCGTTGGCTCATAACTCATACTTTCAATTTGAGCATTGTTGGGTCCTCCTCAAGGAAAGTCCAAAATTGAATGAAGAATTGGAGAGTCGGTCCACTACTACGAGGAGACAAGCAAACACCATTCTCAATGTAGATGACAAAGTCATGTCTTCTACACCCACAACGTCGTCGACAACTCTTGGTGGCGTTCCAATTGATCTATTTTCTACACAAGTTGGGGATGGAAGTGGTGGTGGAGGTGGAAGTGCAACCAAGAAAAAACGAGCACCGGGAACAAGGGGTGAGAAAGAAATGTTGAAGAAAGGAGGAGAGAATTACAAGGTGATGGAAAAGTATTTGGCACAAATGATTAATGTCGTCACCGATAGGGTGAAGTTGATGAGCTCAAGAAATGGAAAGATGACAACAAAATATTAGCACAAGACACTTCGACTCTTGAGTCGGAAGCTACCGAATACTTCAAGATGATGAAATTAATTGGAGATAATTCTCCAAAAGAGAGAGAGTAGAACGTTTGGAACTCCAAATGGTGCTTCTAGTGGTATAGGTGTTTCTAGTGAGGGTGCGTGGTGTTTTTACTAATTAGATTAATTTCAACAATGTTGTTAACTTTTTCATTTCCATTGTTGTTGTTAGTTCATTTCCAATATTATAATTTCAATTTTAAGTTTTAATATAATTTTAATTTAAATTGTCTTGAAACAACGTGAAGTCAAACATAAATAATACTCAAACAATAGAACAAACATAGATAATACTCATACTACATTCTTTGATTTGCACTATATTGCCAAATGTGATTGATGAGGTCAACTCTTAGTTGAACATTAGTTTCTCTGTTATGAATATGGCGAAGTGTATTGAGTCTTCTTGCAATGTCCTCATGTTGATTTTCTACAACATGCAATGCGACTGGGGGCTCCCAAGAAACATCAATTTGCCAATCTTCGATATTAATCTCTCATTCATCCTTGACAATCATATTATGTAAAATGATATACGTCTTCATTATCCGATTAATGTCATCATATCCCTATTTCACATTCGTGTCGGCCTCTTGATTATCCCTCATCTAGCTTGTAAGACACTAAATGCACGTTTGACATATTTTCGACACGCTTCTTGCATCTTAGCAAAGAATCCCTCCCTTTGAGTTATTGGGTGAGGAATTGTTTGCACAAATGTAGTCCATTTAGGATAAATCTCATCAGCTAGATAGTAACCCATTTTGTATTGGCGACTATTCATAGTGTAATTGCAACGAGAAACATCACCACGCATAAGATTGTCAAAGAGATGAGAACGTTGAATGAAGTACGTTGACGTCATTGTTTGAACCCGCCATACCAAAAAATGCGTGCTAAATCCACAAGTCTCTATCGGCAACGACTTTCAAAATTATCGTAAGTTTCTTCTTATGTCCTACATGTGTACCTTGTCATGCCGTAGGACATATTTCTCATTGCCAATATATACAATCCAAGTTTCCAAGCATACCCGAAAAGCCACGATTTTTACCTTGTTGAATTAGACGTTGAATGTCTTCTTCATTTGGAGCCCTCAAATATTCTTCTTCGAAGACCGCTATCACAACATCACAAAAATGCCTTAAGCTTTTGAAAAGAGTGCTCTTTGCTATTTGAACGTATTCATCCCATGCATCCACACCACAACCATATGCAAGCAAATGAATACAAGCAACCACCTTTTGCATACCCGTCAAATATGGCTTTCCATTGCCATCAACCTTGTATATGAAGTACTTGTCATGGTCAGAGACGACTTTCAAGATTCGGAGGAAGAGATGGTGTTGCATCCTAAACCTCCTACGGAAGACATCAAAGGGATACTTCAAGTTTTGCACGAAGTAATCCCTCATAACCCTATTGTGAGCCTCGATTCGATCATAATAAATGTATTTTCTACCGGTGACCGAGACTCGATGACCACGACTAGTTTCGTGCATGTCTTGTAACAACGAGAAGATAGGTAAGAACATGTTCTTATCGTCATTCACCATGTTATCTTTTTCGGATGAGGAGCTTGATTCAACATAGCGAGAAGAATACGTCATTTTGAATGTGAGAAGAAATGTTTGCAAAGTTGAGAATGGTGAGGTTTTTATGGTATAATGAAAAAAAAAATGTGAGTGAAGGAGAATATTAGAAATTTGTGGTCTATAAAATTGACACAAGAAATAAAGTTGGTGGAATGGATGAATGTGATTGAAACAAGAAATTATGCATGTCTTGCAACAACGAAAACATAGGTAATAACATGTTCTCATTGTCATTCACTATGTTCTCTTCTTCGGATGAGGAGCTTGATTCAACATGGCGAGAAGAAAACGCCATTTTGAATGTGAGAAAAAAGGTTGCAAAGTCGAGAATGGTGAGGCTTTGATGGTACAATGAAAGAAAAAAAAGGTGCGAGTGAAGGAGAATATTAGAAATTTTTAGTCTATAAAGTTGACACAAGAAATGAAGTTGGTGGAATGGATGAATGTGATTGAAATGGTATAAATGAAGTTAGTTGAAACTGTAAGGGTTGAGGATTTTAGAGTTGAGGCTTTGATAACAAGTAAATGTATATGAGTGAAGAATTTGTTAAATTTGGCTAAGTAAAAATCGTGTTGAATGCCTGGAAGGTACGGACAACAGTCTGCCGTCTATCCATTTAATTAAAATGGGAGACAGACGACATATACAGTTTCTGCCATCTGTACACAAGTTACCAACGGACGGTAGAAATTGTGTCGCCCGTCTCCCGAAACTTAACGATGGTGGCTGCTAGACAAGGCCACAAATTTGGCATACTAGCCAAATTTATGACCTTTCTAGCAGCCCCATTGGAATGACATTTTGGTGTTTTGAGTGCTAAATGGCTCTTTAACAGCCCATATAACACCTCATTGGACTTGCTCTTAATGTAACTAAGGCCCAAATTAAGTATCTATGTCTACATAAAGTAAGACCACCGCGTCAAGGCGAAAATGAAAAGGAGAAAAAAAACGCAAAATTTTGTGGACATCTAAAAAATAATTAGTTGTTGTTTCTAAGGGCATCTCCAATTGAGGGTGTAAACCGTATAGAGTGTAAAGTTTACACTCCAAATATCAAAAAACTATTTCCAATGGGGATGGTATACCGTAGATAATAGAGTATTAGTTGATAGAGGAGGTGGGGAATTCCCTATCTCGCTATCAGTTGATAAATAGCTCGGGCGACATTTTAACCAACATCCGAACAAAAAAAAATTCATATGTCACTTTAAGTAACATCCCTTTCTAATTCTAAAGTAATTTTTTAACTAAGACATCACTTTAAGTAACGTCCCAATTTAAATTAAAGAAGGACGTCATTTAAGTGACGTCCGAGTTTAAAATCTATTTTTTTTTACACGTCTCCATTGGAGAGTATAGAATGTGGATATTCATAGGCTATATAATATTATACAATTAGAGGTGTAAAATCCTAATGGCACCTACGTGGAGCCTAGGTAGAGGTGTAATTTTACACTCCCCATTGGAGATGCCCTAAGCAGGTCATGAATTTTATTTATAACTACTAATCTCAGTTAATGTGACGTGTGATTGGCAATTCAAAATTCAAATACATTTGTGTTTATTAAGATCCTAGCCATAAAAGATAAAGGATATACTTGTGCATCAATATATCTAAACTACTCTAAAATCCGCGACCCTCATCTACAGTCCTGCAATTTACTCCTGTATTTTTAGTAGATTAACAATATTACCCTTCTATGATTTAAGCAAAATGCACAACGTGGGTGCATCAATCTAATATATATAAAAATCTATAAACTATTGTTATCTCTTTTGATATTCCTAACCCCCCTCCCCTCTGGAGGTTTTTCTTTAGTTAAAAAAAATGCCTCGAGGAACAAAACGTATCATGAAAGTTATGTTAGTGTAGGTAAATTTATGGTTCAAGGAACAATCCATTTGTTAAGAATAGTTTTTTCTTCTAATCCATGCTCTTATTAGAACATAAGAAAATTCCTTTTTCCAGGGTTTTGGTCGCCGTATGAAGGCTATTAATATGGTGCTGGATGGATTTTTGGAGAAGATCATTGATGAACATGTACAAGATGCAAAAAAACTACATGGAACACATAGGGACTTCATCGACGTGATGCTATCCTTGATGGAATCTAATAATGCACGGGAGTTGCACCTAGGGCGTGACCATATCAAAGCAATCATGTTGGACATGCTTGCCGCAACAATGGATACTTCAAGTACCGCAATTGAATGGGTCATTGCCGAACTTCTGAAGAACCCGCGTGTTATGAAACTAGTTCAAGAAGAATTACAAATTGTCGTTAGCTTGGATAGAATAGTTGAGGAAGCAGATTTGATTAAATTGGACTATCTGAAAATGGTGATCAAGGAAAGCATGAGGCTTCATCCAGTAGCCCCATTGCTTATTCCTCATGAGTCCATTGAAGACATAACAATCAAAGGATACTTTATACCAAAGAAGTCTAGAGTCCTTGTAAACACTTGGGCAATAGGAAGGGACCCCAATGTTTGGTCTAGCAATGCTGAAGAGTTCTGTCCTGAGAGGTTCATTGGTACCAACATTGATTTTCAAGGACAAGATTTTTGTTTTCTACCGTTTGGATCTGGTCGTAGGAAATGCCCAGGGATGCAATTAGGTTCAACGGTGGTTGAATTAGTACTTGCTCAATTGGTTCACTGTTTTAATTTAGAGCTTCCGGATGGTATGTCACCTGATGATCTAGACATGACCGAAAAATTTGGCCTGACATTGCCAAGAGCTAATCATCTGATGGCAGTCCCAACTTATCGCCTGATCGATGATCAACGTATGAGCGTAGGCCGGTCCACTATGCAGTCTCTATGTTTTGGCTAGCTATTGTATAGCAATTTGGTTACTTATTTTCCAGCTTCTATTTTAGCATGTAAAGTTACGTAGAGTACTGGTCGGAAGCCAGAATCATGTTGCTTTGGAATTTTATTAAATGTTTTTGTGCTTTTATTGGTATCTGTTTCAAAATGACTAAGAAAATGATGCAATACTTGATGGGCGTCTATGATTTGCTTTCACTCTATGGTTCCTTTGCAAGTTATAGCGTGCGCCTATAGGTTGTTTTTTACACAAGGTTATTTTTGTCTTTATTTTGAACGTGTTTAAAATGCCTTTATAAGGCTGAGTTGGGGTTTTGAGAAGGCAATACTACACTTAAGCCTAATGAACTTGCTAAAATATTCTACTTTACCTCATATACTTTTTTAGAACGCATATGCCGCAAACCATCTTAAACTTGTAATGAAATTCAATTTTACCTATCCGGCTCATTTCATTTATCCGACACAATGATGTGGTAGATGATACATGTCTTGTATTATCGTGCTACACGTCATGTATCATTGTGTAAAAGGGTGATACATGTCATATATCATGATCATGATATATGACATATATCATCCGCCACGTCACTGTGTCGGATGAAGACAAAAAACACGTAGCGTAAAATAAGACGCATCAGCAATCCGGTGCCTAAAATGGAATTCATTACAAGTTTCAAGTAGTTTGGCGCTCTGAAAAAAATAGGTTTGCGCTCTAAAAAAATATATATATGGGGTAAAATGGAATATTTTAGCAAATTCACAGTGTTAAAAGCGGTAGTACTGCCTTTTGAGAACACACTACTTCGTTATTATTATTATTATTCTCGATCAACTCTTGGTTAAAGATTGATTATTTATCATCGTTTTTCTTGGTTAAATAACCATATTTAGATTGTGTGAGAGCTAACATCGCGCTTTTGATACATTAGAAAAGCAAGGCACTGGAGTAGCAACCAACTTGACAGGAAGGCTTATATCGAGATATTGAGTCCTTAAGACAACAATTTGCTTCTTAGCAACTAATGATTTGGTGGACAACAATATCGACGAATAAGAAGAATTTAAACCAGCAACTAATGAACTATTTGTGGACAACGGTATTATCACTGGCCAACAAGCAAAAGATTAATATTTTAGGAACTGGTTGTGTCGTGCATTTAGTGTTTTAGAAATCCATTTTCTGTGATTACGGCATTGACACCCCAACTCTGGTAGGAAAATTTTACAGCACTCTAGTCTCCTGAATGTGGCAAGTATTTTATGCTGCTAGGCGTGAGGTTGAAACTTCTTGTATATGTATAGTTTCCACTCTTCACTCTCTGGTTAGTAAATGATGGGAACTTGGATTGCAACACTTTTTATTGCATTCCTTGCTGGACTATGCTTTGTTTTATATTACGTTTTAGCTCATTGAAAGCCAAAAAACGCAAAAATTGTTCATCGAGTCTACCCCCTGGTCAGTTGGGACTCCCTCTAATTGGCCACCTTCACATGTTGAGTGTTCTCCCTCACCATAATTTGCGAAAAATGGCTAAGAAATATGGTCCAATTATGTCCATTCGACTTGGTCTTATTCCAACCATCGTAGTCTCATCCCCTGAATTTGCCGAGTTGTTCCTAAAGACTCATGATTTGGTGTTTGCTTGAAGTCTATGAGGAGAGAGGATCTAGGTGGAGTCACTAAGGACCACAGATCAGCATGGATCTTTGATTGATATCAGTGCTAAGGCTGAATCGCTCATCGATGATGTAATGTATCGAATGGTAGTTGGACTCAAGGATGACAGATTCAAGTTCAAACCATCCATTCAAGAAGGGGTGAGGTTGGCAGGTCTTTTTAATTTTCCTGATTATATACCTTACGTTGGAGCGCTTGATCTTCGGGTAAGTTTTCCAACTTTTATAATCATTTTAACTGATTCTGTATTCTGTACTGGTAACTTGACTCAACTCACGTTCATGGCTTCTCTAATCTGGGTTGTTGTTGAATCAGGTCAAAATGGTTCATGTTCTCGGCACGGTTTCTTGTTGATGATAGTAAAGCTATTTTTCGGGTTTTTTTTTTAATATTATTTAAGCATTTGTTTATTTTGAGTAATTAATTGTTGAATTGGTGTATTTGGGGATTTTAGAGTTATTGGAAATTTGAATGTGTTAATGTTAGATGGATTTATGGTTTTAAGTAGAAAAAATGAATCATGTACTCACGTTTGCTAAAATAAGAAATAGGAATTGTCTGTAAATGAACTAGGTTAGGTCATACTGGAGAAATGCAGTGGAAACTACTACTGGAGTGATATGTAGCAGGTGATATAGCACTACACAACACAACAGTTGTTTGGAATTTGGTGTGGAAAAGTATAAGATTATGACCAAGTTATATTGTTACATTTTCCTTTGTATTGTTAATTTTTTCTGGTGATTGTGAGGTGTTTCAAGTGATTGAGAAGTGTTGATTCTATTGATTGATTTTCAAGCAGAAGAAATTATTATATTATTATTGTGGTTATCGAATTCCGTTTTTAGTTAGATTTCTGCGGTAATGAAAAGCATGAGAAGTGTTTTCGTTGTTTGCTTGCATTCTATTATTGTTTGGTTCATCTCTTTCCAACAATTTGGGGATTATGTAGAATGTGTTAATAATTGCATAATAAACTTATATCTAGGTTGTTCAGAACTTGTATTCTATTTACTACAATTATATATATATTCGATAAATCACCTTTGTATTCATAAAGTGTTCTGAAGATTACAACTGCAATTCAACCAAGAGAAAATGCATGAGTTAAAGCAAATAAATAACAATACACTCATCTGAACAAACCCCAACAGCTTCTCCTCCTGTCGACCACCCGCAACCATGGAGTCATCAATGTGCATCCACCAATCTACTACTACTTCAAAACCGTCAGAAGACATATCTTTGTTCCGCAACCTCCCAAAAGACCCAAAGTCCAGTAACCAAGACCCGAAGGTCAGAACTTGAGACCCGAAAGTCTCAATCGTCAGATTGACGTTTCCTAAAGAAAACACCCCACCAAATACCCTGTAGAGGTGCGGCAGTGGCTTGACTATCCATGCCAAGGTATCGATACACCATGGATGATAGAAAGGAGGAAATGGAGCATGAAACCTACAAATGAAAGGATGAAACGAATAGTTCAAGAAGCACAAACAACACACACCATGTGTCTGTGATAAAATCAGAGGACTCAAACTTGATGGTTTGGAACTACTACTACTACAACCAAAGAGAGCAGAAAATGAACACCAAACAACACAACAAACTATATACATACCAGACTTATTATAGGTCATATAAGGCGCTGCAGGCCCCAAACTGGTGAAGAAAAAGACGATCATATTGATGGACTCCTTCAAACAATCCTGCATGGATATACATTTGAGCACTTGACTCTTGCCAATCGAAAAGTGATGTACCAAGCCCGAGTTCAAAAACAGAACAACCATTTCTTCTTCTTCTTCTTCTTCTTCTTCTTCTTCTTCATCTGCTTGGAAGTGATTCTAAATAGAGAAAATCAAACTGAAAATTTATAAAAAAGGCTGGGGGTGAAAGAAATTTGATAGGATTTGATTGAATTAGGTTGTCTGTGGTGGATTTGGGGTAGGGAGTGGACTAATTTGTGATTGAAATGAGAGAATTTGGCTTATAATTGATTGATTTGGGATAATTTGGGGAAAATTAGGGTACTGTTTTAGATCCCTAAAAATTCGTCTTTTACTGTTCACGTGAGTGGGTTTGTTTTTCCAAGTGAAACATATTATTTACTACAATTATATTGTTTGTCACTTTGATGTTCTATTTATAAACTGCATGTTCTAGGTTTATGTTAATTGTTTAGTTGACAGTGGCATATTGCTTTCTAAGGAATTGGTTCTTGGAGTGTGTTCAGGGGCTGCTCCTGTTAAGGATCAACCTTAAAGCTTGACTCTTTTTTGCAATATTAATAGCCAAATTTTTTAGTACAACTTGAATTAAGAAAACAATTATGAGAGGTATAAGATCGAATAACCATGGTGTAGCAGTTTACTTTGATTCTTGATAAATCAGTGTGTTATAGTTATTTGTCAGTTAATTGACTACACCTTTTATCTTTGTTTTTGGTATGCAACTTGTCGAATTGAACGTTTAAACAAATCGATGAACTAGATTGGAATTGATGGGTAGGTAATAGAGCTATTGCTTTTGGATATTGAGGGGAGTTTGTCATAGCATCCAATTCAATGGTTGAACCATTGTTCAAAGATTTGGTGTTTGCTTGAAGTCTATGAGGAGAGAAGATCTAGTTAACTTCGTGGAGTCACTAAGGACCACAGCTCAGCATGGATCTTTGATTGATATCAGTGCTAAGGCTGAATCGCTCATCGATGATGTAATGTATCGAATGGTAGTCGGACTCAAGGATGACATATTCAAAGAAGGGGTGAGATTGGCAGGTCTTTTTAATTTTGCTGATTATATACCTTATGTTGGAACGCTTGATCTTCAGGTAAGTTTTCCAACTTTTATAATCATTTTAATTGATTACAGATATTCTTGACCGTAACTTGACTCAACTCACGTTCATGGCTTCTCTAATCTGGGTTGTTGTTGAATCAGGTCAAAATGGTTCATGTTCTCGGCACGGTTTCTTGTTGATGATAGTAAAGCTACTTTTCGGGGTTTTTTTTTTAAATTATTATTTAAGTATTTGTTTATTTTGAGTAATTAATTGTTGAATTGGTGCATTTGGGGATTTTAGAGTTATTGAAAATTTGAATATGTTAATGTTAGATGGATTTATGGTTTGAAGTAGAAAAAATGAACCATGTACGTACGTTTGCTAAAATAAGAAATAGGAATTGTCTGTAAATGAACTAGGCTAGGTAATACTAGAGAAATGCAGTGAAAACTACTACTGGAGTGATATGTAGCAGGTGATATAGCACTGCACAACCTATGTTGCATGGATACGCCGAAATTCCCTGCGTGTCCCGTGTCGTGTCGTACCAACACCGACACCGACACAATACAGATTCGTGGTCGGAGTCGAAGGGGGAAAAAAAACTTATTCAAAGAGATAGAGAGGAGAGGTAGGAATATTGACCGGTGAGTCTCCCTTGCGCAAATTTTTTTCTTTTTCTTTCTTCTCTTTCTCTATCTTGCTTGGTCATGGCGGTTGTACAACCAGATCTAGGGTTTTGGAAAATAGAAGGAAGAAGATCTACTTAAGTTGCTTATGTCAGCAACTTAAAATGGGTGGAAATAACAAATGGGCCAGTCTTGAAACAAAAAATGCAGGCTGGGCTTTTCTAGAATGGGTGTTTAAACCTCTAACTAGTAATAATTGCTAATTGTTTCAAACTTTCAAAGCCCAATGAGCCTTGTCATGTGGATACAACTAAATTTCTAGGTACAATTTCAAACATCATCATTATAGAATCCAACTACCTTATGCCCTTAACAGTGTGCTTTTCAAGATTCAATATTTTAGATTTAAAATAATTTCTTTTTAGAAAAATTATAATATTAGCCGTGTCCCCGTGTCCTGATTTTCAGACCTTGCCTTCTCCAAATTGTCGTACCCGTGTCCAAACCCGACACTCGTACCCGTACCCATGCAACACAGTGCACAACGCAATAGTCGCTTGGAATTTGGTGTTGGAATAGTATAAGATTATGACCAAGTTATATTGTTACATTTTCCTTTGTATTGTTAATTTTTTCTGGTGATTGAGAGGTGTTTTAAGTGATTGAGAAGTGTTGATTCTATTGAATGATTTTTAAGCAAAAGAAATGATTCTATTATTGTGGTTATCGAATTCTGTTTTCAGTCAGATTTCTGCGGTAATGAAAAGCATGAGAAATAATTGAATATAAGAAGCCTTGTAAAGCATCTTTATATTGAAGCCGTCATCTGCATCTTTACCTATTCCAATGTTTCAACGTATTGTTAGTGTATACTCAAAATATTACAACCTAATGGATTTACTTATCTCTCCATCTCCTCTCTTTTTCACCTTCTATTCTTTATATACTGTCTCTTTTTTCCTAACTTCTCTTTTCATCAGGTTCGTTCATCTCCTCTGCATCTCGCGCTCTCTTGACTCTCCACTGTCCCCACTCCTATACGGGCGGTTCGACAATTAGGTTACCGCGGACCTGATCCGTTGCATCATGTCTCCTCTTCGCTACTCTGCATACAACCCCTTTGCTACCTATGACTCCACATGTCATCAATATGACCTATACAGATGCCCCTCTCGGTCCCGTTGACATTCCGCAGTATCATTTATGGTCCATGGGACGGTTAACGATTCGAATCCACCCAAACCTCCCCATCAAAATATTCCATCTGTGGCACATACCTCATTTGCACGTGTGCCATCATTACATCCACGTGCCCAAGGCGCACGTGTATCGAACCTATCTTTTCGGCGCACGTGCATCGAACCTGCCTTTTCGATTTTTGAGGACCCACATGTCCTTTTTCCCCTGGTCCTTTTTTCTTCTAAAATTACATTTTTACCCCTGTCACTTAGTATCCCGCTCAAACATCTCTCTTTCTTCAAAACCCCACTTTTGCATCTAAACCCTCTCACTTTTCTCACTCTGCTCTATCCTTCTCACTGTTCTTCGTTTCCGATGGATCTTTGGTCGCTCAAGGTTCGAGTTTTCCTCACTGTTCTTCGTTTTCGTTGCTCTTTGCTGCTTATTACCTCAGGTTTGTCTTCATCCCCTTTGTTCCTGTCATTTGTACCCGATTATTCTTATTCGCGTTACTGTTCCTTCCTTTCCCTTCGTGGTTTATTTTCCCCCTTGTTAACTCAGTTGGGGCTCTCCAATTTGTTTAATTCTATCATGTCGGAATCCGAATCGGTGAGTACCTCAGATCTAGATCTAGCGGTCATACCGCGGAACGATCTGAGTCAACGGCTTCTCACACTTCTGGCCCTGTCGCAGAACCTTCCACTTCAGGAAGAAAAGTCACTCTTCCTCCCCCTTTCATACCACTGTAGACCCAACTTTGATGCAGTTAAAGCTGCTTACGGCATCCCAGCCGATGTGATCCTTGAGCACGTGCCTGGCGTCACCCATTTCCCAAATCTAGTCAAACCGCGGCCCGGTTGTCTCATCCCTACCATAGGTCAGATAGCCGCAGGCTTGCGGTTTCCCTTAACTCCTCTGGACGTCGAGGTATGTAACCACTTCAACATCCCCCCATACCAAGGCATTGGTAACTTTTGGCGCATCCTATATGCCGCGAATCATTACAACAAAACCAATTCACCCAAAATCCAACTCTGCGATATAATAGCTCATTATTATATAAAAAAAGCACCAAATTTGGTAGTGTAGGATATCAATCCTTCTGTACACGTCCATAGAAGAAGTCCTTTGTCCTCCACATTACTACCTCTGACAAAATGTGGCATTATTATCCGTTATATGTGTCCGGTAGTTTTCTATCCGCGGATCTTTCATCTGAAGTTTCTCTAAGGCATCTCAGTTTCCTTTCTAGTGGTACGTAACATCTTTTGGTTCGCAGTGCCCTTTCCTAACTTGCTTTTAACTTGTCTTTCTTCTGTGACATAGGTTGGTGCCCCGATTCGCGATCCAAAATTTACACCGGCGTCTCATCAGCAACTTTCCAAAGACTCCGTGATTTGGGAAGTGCTCAGTGTGAAGTTCTTGGCATAGATCCAGAAAAGGGCAACCCTCTTCTCCTTGATCCTTCGTTGAAAAGCATTGATAAATATCAAGGTCCGCTCTACCGCCCAGCACCACCCAAAGAAAGACTTCCCAAATCCTCCCCTCACCCTAAAAGAAAGGCCTACAAGTCCTTCAAGTACACCAACAAGATATACCACTCCAAAGCCGTTGCCCAACAAGCTGCCGCCCAATCTCATACTGCTACTCCTGATACCGCCCCCTCTTCCTACTCTGCCGTGGCGGATTGGGAAGACGACTTTGCTCAACCCTCCTCCACTGTAACTGAAGCTGCCATGGCCACTAATAAGCTCAAACTTTGGGAAAGTGACTCGGATGGGGAGGTGCCCACCGAAGTTGCAGCCAAGAGTCCCCCAGCCAAAAAGGCTAGGACCGTTACTCCGGCCTTCACTGAAATTGTGTCTGTACAGTCGCGGCCTATTGCTCCTGCGCGCCGTCCTGGTAAAGACCCTTACCCATCTGGGCCTTTTCCCTCTGGTGCCATTGACATATGGCGCCCTCAATTCAGGGCCAGGGATCGGGATATAACGATTCGCGACTCGGCCCTAGATAACACCGGTGTTGCGGCCTCTCTTCTCTTCAGCTCGCATCTTCCCAAAGATCAAGCATATGGAGACTCTGGCACGTTCGCTTCACATAGAGCATCCATCTACCACGGTTGGGAAAAGGTTTAAATTTTTCCCCTTGTATCCTATCTTTTCATTTGGATAGTTTGGTAACCAATCATTCTTTTCAGCTAAGTTTGGACATTGGCTATGTGGTGCGCGGCTTAACCAACACGCTGGAATCGCTGGAGACCATGAAGCAAGAGATTGAAGGCCCTGATGGCTGGAAGGCTAAATATGCCAAGTTGGGGAAGGATCGTGATGATCTTCAAATTATAGCCGTGAAGGCTCAAAAGGCACTCTAGCTGGCTGAAGACAAGCATCGCGACTATGTGGCAGGTGTGACATCCAAACTTGAGGGCCAAAAAGCGACGGGTAAGATAGCCACTCAAGCTGCTGTAGACAAGGCCGTGAAGGAGGCTGCGGAACGTTTTCGTAGTCTAGCTGAGAAGAAGATTAGCCGTGAACTTAAACAACAGCTCGAAGAACTTGCTGCATCTGGCCGTCTTCTTCCCGTTCCCCCTCCAGTAGCGGATATTCCAACCTCTGCTCCCATGTCCGCTCCCTCTCCGGTCACCTCCCCAATTGATGTTGCTACTCAAGTGATGCCTCTACCCACATCCAGTGAGGTTGCCTCTCCTATTGACTTGGATAACGATCCTCCTTCATCTGGTGAAGGGAATTTGGCGTCCACTCATAAGGATGCGACCGAAGGGCAGCAGTAACTCATTGGACTTTATGACTTTGTCTAAGTGAAACTTGTGTTTTTGTAATCCATATACTTTGACTGATTGCACTTTTTGTATTATATCTTTTGCCTGGTTTTCTGGGTATGCCTAGCAGGTTTTTAATGTCAATTGTTTTGCATTCCAGAGTTCTTTGTTAGCAAGCATAATTCCCATTGAATGTACTTTTGATATCCATCTTTAGCGTTGGAGTTTCTTTCTGTCTCACCTAATTTTGCTTCATAGTTGATTTGGACATTTAGTCCGCGAAGGCTCATCCCCCCGCTGTCTTTGATCAGCTGTGAAGCCTGATGGGGACAGCTTATTTTGAGCCCAAGTTTGATTTGGACCTTAGTCCGCGAAAGGCTCCTCCCCCCGCTGTCTTTTTGGACGGTTGTGAAGCCTAATGGGGGCAACTCATTTTGCCCCCAGTTTGATTCGGACGTGTAGTCATCGAAGGTCTCGTCCCCCCCCGCTATCTTTGGACGGCTGTGAAGCCTGATAAGGGCAGCTCATTTTGCCCCCGTGTTGATTCGGACGTTTAAGCCCATGAAGGGCTTCTCCCAGCTGTCTTGGAACGGCTGTGAAACCTGATGGGGGCAGCTCATTTTGCCCCCAGGCCACTTCGGACATTTAGATCAAGGAAGGCTCCCACTCTCTTTGGACAGCTGTGAAGCATGATAAGGGCAACTCATTTTGCCCCCGTGTTGATTTGGACGTTTAAATTCGGCGAAGGCTCCTCCCCTTGTCTTTGGAAGGCTGTGAAGCCTGATGGGGCAACTCATTTTTCCCCCAGTTTGATTCGGACGTGTAGTCCGCGAAGGGCTCATCCCCCCCCGCTGTCTTGGAACGGTTGTGAAGCCTGATGGGGCAGCTCATTTTGCCCCAGTTTGATTCGGACGTTTAGTCGCATGAAGAACTCAACCCCCGCTGTCTTTGATCAACCAGTATTCATGCTATATGTGAAAGAAATGCATTCTTTATTTCATTGACTTAGAATTCGAAACACAATACATTTTCTGATCGCTCTATATATATAAAAACTTTTCTTGTCCCACTGGAAAGCTAAACACTGCTTCTTTCATGGAATTTCTCCAGCATTCTGATATTCCATTGTTTCTCGATCGTTGCCCCTGCTGGCGTCTCAATCTTGTAGGTCCCAAAAGTTCCCTTCTCTGTCACGACATACGGTCCTTCCTAGTTGGGTCCTAGTTTGTCGTCATTCTCCTTCTTAGTGGCTGGGGTAACCCTTCGCAACACCAAATCCCCAATCATGAATGCACGCGGCTTTACTCGTCTATCATACTATCTCTGTAGCCTTTGATGGTACTCCTCCAGTCGCATGTGAGCTATATCTCTTTTTTCCTCAATGACATTCAACTCAATGGCTAATATCTTCTCATTTAGTCCCATTTCCACAGCCCTGGTTCTTGTCGTTTTCTCTATCATGTCCACAGGAATGATAGCCTCTACTCCATATGCCATTGCAAATGGTGATTCATTCATGGAGGTTCGCGGTGTGGTACGATAAGCCCATAAAACATGATTCAATTCATCAGCCCACGCTCCCTTTCTATCCTCCAACTTTCTCTTTAAATTGTCCATGATGATTTTGTTTGATGCTTCCGCTTGACCATTCCCCTCCGGATTGTATGGCGCCGAGAACCCTTGTTTCACTTTATAGGCTTGAAGGAATTGGCACACCTTTCCCCCAATAAATTGTGTTCCATTATTTGCAATGATTGTATATGGCAATCTGAATCTGCATATGATGTTCTCCTAAAGGAACTTCTTCACATTCTCTTCTTTGACTTGCTGTAGTGCCACTCCCTCTACCCACTTGGTGAAATAATCAGTGGCGGCCAGCATAAATCTTCTTTTGCCGCTTGCCATGGGCAAGGGCCCCACTATATCCAGTGCCCACATGGCGAATGGCCACGGACTAAACACATTATGCAGCGGCTCAACTGGGGAATGTATGAGTTGTGCAAACCTCTGGCATTTCTCACAAGTTGTTGCATACTCTGTTGCATCCCTCTTCATATGGGGCCAAAAATACCCCTGAGATATCAATCTGTGGGTTGTTGTTCGTCCAGCTAAGTGACTTCCACAATCATCTTCATGTACCTCGGCTAAGACTTCTTGCACTTGCTGTGGCCCTATGCATCTCAATAGTGGCCCGCTGAAACTCTTCCTGTACAAATCCCCATCTAACAGAACGTATCTCTGACTTACTTGCTCCATCCTTCATTTCTCCTTTTTATTCTCTATCTCTACTCCCATCAGAAAAGTTTTTATAGGCATCATCCAACCTGCCTCCCTCTCAATGGTGAGCCATACACCCTCCTCTTCTTATGTACTTGGCCTGCCTAACACCCTCACTTCAATAGAACGACCCTCTGTTCCTGGAAGCACAGCAGCCACATATGCTAAAGCGTCAGCATGTCTATTTTCACCACGGCCCAAATGGGCGAACTGAATCTTTTTGAACTTGTTGGCTTTCCGTTGTAGAACCTCTAGATATCGCGCCATCCTTAGGCTACGCACCACAAACCCCCCATTCATCTGACAAATAACCAAGTTAGAGTCAGAGAACACCGATAACTCGCTTACTCCCAGATCTTGTGCCAAATCTAAACCTGCTATCACTACTTCATATTCAGACTCATTATTAGAAGTCGCGAATCCCAGTTTCATTGACAACTCCAGCCTTGTGTTCTCAGGAGTCACCAAAACAACGCCAATTCCATTCCCGGTATCTGTAGCTGATCCATCCACGAATACTCTCCATCCATTGCGCATATCCCAAGGATCCAAGGGATCACGTTTAGATTCTCCCTCCTGGTCCATGACCATTTCCTCTCCCCAAGTGGGATCCTCGGCCAGAAATTCTGCTAGGAACTCCGCCATGGCTTGCGCCTTTTCTGCCGTTCTAATATGATATCGGATTTCGTAATAACTAAGCATCACTGCCCATTTTAGCATTCTGCCTGATTTTTCTGCCTTCAACGCTTGCTTGAGGGGCAGATTTGTTATCACCACCACTGAGTGAGCCTCGAAATAGGGCTTCAACTTCAATGCAGAGAATATCAACGCCAAGGCATACTTCCGATTCTCTTCAGACGCTGTCTCTGCGTCTAGCATGGTTTTACTCTGAAAGTAAACTGGCTTCTCTACTTTTTCTATAACACGCACCAGGACTGAGCTTATCGCGTACTCTGAAACCCCCAAATAAAGATACAATTTCTCTCCCTGCTCCGGTCGCGATAGTAAAGGTGTTTGTCCTAAATAAACCTTCAACTCATGAAAGGCTTCTTCACACTCAATGGTCCATCGGAAATCTGGCATTTTCCTCAGCAACCGATACAACGGTCTGCATTTGTCCGATAATTTAGATATAAATCTGTTCAATGCCGCGACCCTTCCTGCCAACCGTTGCACCTCTTTCACATTTTGAGGGGACGGCATCTCAACCAATTATCTAATCTGCTCAAGATTTGCCTCTATTCCACAGTACGTGACTATGTAACCCAGGAACTTTCCTGAAGTTACCCCGAATGTGCATTTCTCGGGGTTAAGTTTTAGACTATGCCTCCGGAGTATGTGAAAAGTTTCTTGGAGACCCCTCAAGTGTTCCTCCTTTGACATGCTTTTTTCCACCATATCATCAATATATATTTCCATACCCTTCCTAATCTTGTCTTCAAACATTTTTTCCCCTAACCGCTGAAATGTAGCCCCCGCATTCTTTAAACCAAAAGGCATTCTTGTATAACAATAAGTACCTCCTTCCACCACGAAGGTTGTTTTCTCTTGATCTGGTCCGAACATCGCGACCTAGTTATATCCCATGGACGCATCCATGAAAGAAAACACCTTGAAACCAGCAGTTCTATCCACTAACTCATCCACTCGCGGCATAGGATAACAGTCTTTTAGGCACTCTTTATTCACGTCTATAAAGTCAACACACATTCTGACCTTGCCGTTCTTTTTTGGAACATCGACAACGTTGGACAGCCATTCCGTACATTCCACATCCCTGATTATCCCTGCGCCCTTAAGCCGTATAACCTCCTCGCGAATCCCCTCCGTGTATTTGGGTCTTACGTTTCTCATCTTTTGTCTTATAGGCTTTGCATCTTCCTTCATATGCAAGTGATGACAAGCAAACTCTGGATCTATCCCTGTGATATCTTCAATCGCCCATGCAAATATATCAGCATTCTCTGTCAATAATTGTACCAGCTTGATTTTCCATTCCTCTAGCAAGTCCGACCCGACCGAAGTAAACTTCTCTTCCTCGTCCACCCCCAGGTTCACGATCTCAATCTCATCCAAAGTTTTCGGTCCCTGAGGAGGCTCGTATCCTTCAATCAAGTCCGCCTCCTGTAATTGCTATGCTTCTCCTTTCTCGCATGTCGACTTTTCCCCTCCTGTTCCGCGGACCATATTTTTTACCGTCACCTGATGTATATTCTGCGCGGCCACTTGATCCCCCCTTATTTTGTACATCCCCCCCTTCGCGGGGAAGCAGATCATCTAATAATAGGTCGACGGAATGGCCTTCATTTCATGGATCCATCTTCTCCCCAGAATGGCATTATATTGGGACCTAATATCTACCACCATAAACCTGGTGAATACCGTCGTCGGACCTGCTGTTACTGGTAATGTTAACTCCCCCATAGGCTCTGTCATGCTACAATTGAAGCCATACAAATTGGTCTGAGGAGTCTTTAACTGATCTCTATCTATGTTCATCTCTTCCATGGCCCCTTTAAATAACAGATCTACCGAACTTCTATAGTCTATCAACACCCGCTTCACTAGATAATTACCCATCGCTATGGTAATCACCAAAACATCCTCATGCGGCAAAATCACTGATTCCAAGTCTTTCGGTGTGAACATTATGTTTCCTTCGCCCATTGCGGTTCCTAACACTAACCGCGACGTGTTTGCCACCTCATTTACCTACTGTAAGCTCACTGTCTTTCTTATCTTGTCTCGGTGGGCATTTCTTCCGAGTGTCTCTCCACTGTAAATGACATTTATTGTTCCCAAGATCCTAGCAGGAGCCTGCACTCTCCCCGCATGACGAACCTCCGCGACAAATTCTCTGAGCATCCCCTTCTTAATCATTCTTTCCACCAGCCACTTCAAAGCATAACACTCGTTAGTGGCATGGTTCCTAATCTGATGATAGGCACAAAAGGGTTTCCCCTCTATCTCTCCAGGCGTATTCCACGGTCCTTCATAATGCTGCAACCCCTTGATGAGTGGCAAGATTTCCTCTAATGGCTTGTTAAGAGGTGTCTGTTCTATCTCACGATATGGCTTTCTTTCGCGAATATCTCTCCTATTCCGATCTCCAGTTCTTTCGGGTCCACGATTTTCCCCTATGTAGGATCCCCCTTCTCTCTCTTCTCTCTTGCCCCTATCTTTTCGATCATCCCTATCCACCGCCTGCACTGCCTTCCCGGATCTCTTTTGTTCCCTCGCATTTCTTTGCATTATGTCCTTGTACCGAATATATTTTTCTACCTTTGGTTACAGAGCGTGCAGAGTGGTGATTTCTATTTTAGACACCGACTCGTGGACTCTAGTCCCCTGCCTCAAGCCGTGCTGAAAGGCAATGACCACTGTATGTTCATCAAGATTCTCCACCCTCAGGGTCTCTTCTTTGAATCTACACAGAAATTCCCTTAACGATTCTGCTGACCTCTGTTTGATGTTGAATAAGACCGCGATATCCACTACCCTCCTTTTTTGGTGGATGAAATGGTCCACGAAGGCGCACTCTAGCTCTTCAAATCTACTGATGCTCCGCAAAGATAAGCGGTAATACCAATCCGAGGCTCCCCCCTGAAGGCTGGCAGGGAACATCATGCAACGCAGTCCATCATACTTACTTTTCTGCCACAATAGCATCTGTTGTCTAAAGCGATGCAAATGATCAGTTGGGTCACCCTTCCCATCATAACTTTCAAATCTTGGTTGACTGAATCTCTTAGGCACCTCTGAATTCCAAATCGAATCCGCCAGTGGATTCTTATTGAGGTCAGCAACTTCCTTTTGAGCGGCACTTTGGTTCACTTTTTCAGCCGCATGGTTCACTTCTCTATCTTTCTCAATCATCGCCTGTACTACCTCCAGCGTGATGCCCTCTACTGGATCTATTCCCTGGGGCTGGTATTCCTCATTTTCCCCTTCCATCTCACTGCCCCGATGATCCCCACGTTCCATGTCCTCCTGTGCGGTTTCCCTTTCCTTTCTCAACTTGGCGTTCTCGTTCCTCAACCTAACTATTTCCTCTTACATAAGTCTGGTGGCGTCTGCCGCCACATCAGATATCTCTTCCTCTCCACCCACCTCTCTTTCTTCGCTCACAACCTCCTCTACTACCTCTCGAACAGTTTCTTTCCTAGGTCTTCCTACTCCCTTTTTTGTTATGGTGGCCATTTTATTTCGCTCTCCCCACAGACGACGCCAAAATGTATACTCAAAATATTACAACCTAATGGATTTACTTATCTCTCCATCTCCTCTCTTTTTCACCTTCTATTCTTTATATACTGTCTCTTTTTTCCTAACTTCTCTTTTCATCAGGTTCGTTCATCTCCTCTCCATCTCGCGCTCTTCAGCTCTCCACCTGTCCCACTCCCTATATGGCAGTTCTCGACAGTTAGGTTACCGCGGACCTGATCCACTGCATCATGTCTCCTCTTCGCTACTCTGCGTACGACCCCTTTGCTACCTTTGACTTCACATGTCATCAATATGACCTATACAGTTAGGTCTCTTTATTATTGTTTTATTAATGCCATGTTCCTAATGCAAGAAAGATAAAAATTGTGGTGGTTTTCATTGTCAGATAACTGCATTTTTTTCGTTTTAGACAGTAATATCACCTTTCATTAGAGATATGTTTGATAGTTGCCGAAAAATATAATTGTGAGAAAAATACATATAGATGCCAATTTGCAAGAATCCATCTGTTTTGGTCAATTAAAAGTGAAAATTTGAAGTTGGTCACTGCATTGAGAAATGGTAAATGTCATGCACATTCAGAACCTAACTTATGAGTTAACTAACTTCAGATACTGGTCAACAGGTGATAAGAATAATTTTGATGATTATGGTCTGGGTAAGTTAATGCATCTGATTTTTTAACTTTTCTATCAGTGATCACTGTTTAGAATAGGCTATTAGATAAGGTTTTTTAAATAGTCCATTATGAAGTGTTAGGGTTTGGACCTACCACATGGAGGGCATTTGTCTCTGTGGTGGTAAGATAAGGGGACCCTGGAAATCAGCGGACGGCGGCACCTAGGTCAGCATAAGATACATAGCCGCGGTTCACAGGATCGAGATGGGATATCTGTTGCAGTACGGAAACCCTACACTTGGAAAGAAGAAGACCGCGAGATGGATGGACAGGTAGAAGGCTAGGATTGAGAGAGGGAAAGATATAAAGGAAAAAAAGTGGAGAGAGAGAAGAAGGGGGGATTCATTGTTCCAAGAGAGGAGACCTAAGAAAGAGGGAGGCGACCCAAAGAGAGAGAGAGGAATAGTGTTAGGAGTGTAATAGTGTTTGAGAAATAGTGAACTTTCGTCTTAACTGTATTTGGGGGTGAAACATTTTGGTGCCGTCTGTGGGGAAGAGAGTATAGAAATGGCACCAAAAAAGGCAGCGGGTAGACCAAGGAAGGTGAGGGTTCAAGAGCAGATGCCGGAGGCAGCGATGGAGGAAGGGGAAGAGTGAGAGGAGGAACGGGCAGCGGAAGAAACACGGCTGATGCGAGAGGAGATTGAGAGGCTGAGGGAGGAGAACGAGGAGTTGAGAAGAGAAAGAGAAAGAGAAAGGGTGGAGAAAGAGATCGGGGAAGAGATAAGCGAGGAGTCGAAGAGCGAGAAAGCGGAGGACGAGGAGGGACCAGGACCAACTCTGGTGGAGAACCCAGTGACCGGGTTAACAATGGAGCAAGTCCAGGAAATGATAAACAACGACCGGGAGGCAAATCTTCAGCAGACAAAGACTCAAATGGCGCGGCCAGTCAGGTGGTGGCGGGGCTGAATCGCAACCCGCTAGCGGATGCGATATGGACTTCGGAGGTACCAAAATGTTTCAATCAGCCAAGGTTCGAGAGATACGATGGAATAGGAGACCCAACAGATCACATTCATCACTTTAGGCAGCAGATGCCTCTTTGGCAAGAGGCGAGGTACGATGGGCTGCGGTGTATGATGTTCCCGGCCAGCCTGAAGGGGGGAGCTTCAGACTGGTATTATCGGTTGCCTTCGAAGAGCATAACTAATTTCCAAGAGTTGGAATAGGCGTTTGTAGATCACTTTATACATCAGAAGAGGCGGGTGGTGGACATCGCGGCCTTGTTCAATGTTAGACAAAGGTCCGCAGAGTCTGTCAGGGAGTATCTGTGCCGATTCAAGGCCGAGACATTAAAGGTGGAGAATTTGGATGAAAGGACAGCAGTGATAGCGTTCGAAAGAGGTCTGCGACCCGGAACGGGGGTCCATCAGTCTGTTGCAAAGAATGAGATTGTGACCTTGGACGAGTTATATCCGCGGGTAGAGAAGTATATTAGATATGAGGACACCATGCAGAAGGATTCTAAGAGGGGAAGCCGGTTATCATCGATGAGAAAAGGCGAGGGGACGGCAAAAAGATAGAGGCAGGGGATAAAGGTAGCGAGCGGTACCGCGGACATTCATCGCGTTCGAAAAGGAGTAGAGAAGTAGCGTGAAGAGAACAAAGGGAGAGGAAGCCATACCGCGAGCTGGAACACGCACCTTTAAAAAGGCCGTTTAGTGAGATACTGTCGTTGATAAAAAAAAAATGTGCAAGGGTACGAGGGTCCGCGAACCGTCCCTACCAAGATGCCAAATAAGCCGTACTGTGAGTATCACCAGGTACACAATCATGAAACCAATGATTGTTATGCATTGAAGTGGTTGGTCCAGAGGTTGATAGAGAAGGGAATGATGAGGGAATTTATAGCAGAACCCCAAAATGGGGAGCCGGGGCCAGCTCCAGGGAGAATATTGGGAACCATAAATGTTATTTTCAGTGGAGAAGTTCTGAGTCACAATGCCCACAGAGATAAGATAAGGAAAACAGTGAGTATTCAAAGAGTCAACGAGCCTGCCGGGAGGATAGCGATCTGATCGCGAGTTAATGGCCGGGAAGACAAGATTACATTCTCTAGGGCAGATCTCCGAGCCGTCGATACCCCACATGAAGATGTGTTGGTCATTACAGTGGCGATGGGTAATTACATGGTCAAAAGGGTACTGATTGATTGTGGCAGCGCAGTGGACTTGCTGTTTAGGGGAGCGTTGGAGGAGATGAGGATTGATATGGGGCAACTAAGGCCGCTGCGGTCCAGCTTGTATGGGTTTAATGGGAGCGTCACGGAGCCTATGGGAGAACTTCTATTACCGGTGACGACAGGGCCCGTGAAGGTGTTCTCAAGATTTATGGTGGTCGATTCCAACTCCCAATACAACGTAATCCGGGGGAGGAGATGGATACACAAAATGAAGGCGGTGCCTTCGACCTATTATCAAGTTATTCGATTCCCCACCCCAACAGGAATGTACGAGGTCCGCGGCGATCAGGTGGCATCGAAGAACAGTCATCAGGACACAGTTAAAAAGATGGTCCGCGGCCCTAGAGGCGAACCAGCGAACCCCAGGAAAAGGCAAGCATAGCAATTACAATGCGGGGCAGTGGAAGGGGCAGAGGAAGCTGCGGTGGGCCCAAAGACTTTGGATGAACTGGAAGTAGTAAATTTAGGAGAGGACGAAGAAGAGAAGTTTGCATCGGTTGGGTCTAATCTGACGGAGGAGTGGTGCTTGTCGGAGAATAGATATGTGTTCGCATGGGGGATAGAGGAGATCACCAGGTTGGACCCCGAGTTCGCATGTCACCGATTGCATATGAGGGAGGATGCAAAACCAGTGAGACAGAAGATGAGGGGAGTGAGACCTAAGTACGCGGAAGGAATCCGGGAGGAGGTTGCCAGGCTGAAGGGAGCGGGGATCATAAAGGAGGTGGAATTCACGGACTGGCTGTCTAATATAGTCGCAGTCCCAAAGAAAAACGGCAAGGTGTGAATGTGTGTTGACTTCACGGATGTAAACTTGGAGTGTCCCAAGGACAATTATCCTATGCCGCGAGTAGATGAGTTGGTGGACAGGACGGCGGGGTTCAAAATGTTCTCATTTATGGATGTATCCATGGGATACAACCAGGTTGTGATGTATGGACCTGATCAGGAAAAGACATCCTTCGTAGTGGAAGGGGGTACTTACTGCTATACAAGGATGCCGTTTGGGTTAAAGAACGCAGGAGCCACTTTCCAACGGTTGGGGGAGAAAATGTTCGAAAGTAAAATTTAAAAGAGCATTGAGATATACATAGACGATATGGTGGAGAAAAGCATGTCAGAGGCAGAGCATCTGGAGGGGTTGAGGGTAATATTCAGGATACTGCGAGCCCACAATTTGAAACTCCACCCAGAGAAGTGCACATTCGGAGTCACCACGGGAAAATTTCTGGGGTATATAGTGACACAGCGGGGAATAGAGGCAAACCCCGAACAGATTAAGGTCATTGGTGGAGATGTCGTCGCCGCAGACGGTGAAAGAGGTGCAGCGGTTGGCTGGAAGAGTCGCAGCCCTTAACAGATTCATTTCAAAATCATCCGACAAATGTAGGCCGTTGTATAGGCTACTGAGGAACACCACAGATTTCGCATGGACAGCGGAATGTGAAGGACCATTTCAGGAGTTAAAAAGGTATCTAGGGGAAGCACCTCTGTTGTCGCGGCCCGAATTAGGAGAGAAGCTATATTTGTATCTGGGGGTCATGGATTATGCAATCAGCTCGGTCCTCGTTCGCGTTGTGGATAAAGTGGAAAAACCAGTGTATTTCCAAAGTAAGACTTTGTTAGATGCGGAGACTAGATACAGCCGAGTGGAGAAATATGCTTTTGCCTTGATATTCTCAGCCCTGAAGCTGAAGCCGTATTTCGAATCCCACGCAGTGATCGTGGTGATGAATTTGCCCCTTAAACAAGCTCTGAGGCCAGAGAAGTCAGGAAGAATGCTGAAATGGGCCGTGATGTTGAGTTCATATGAGATCCAATATCAGATTAGAATGACAGAGAAAGCTCAGGCCGTGGCAGAGTTTTTGGCAGAGTTCCCGGCGGAGGATCCTACATGGGGGGAGGAGATGGTTTTGGAGCCTGAGCGAGAAGAGGAACTGGATCACCTGAACCCATGGGATGAGAAGAATGGTTGGAGAGTATTCGCGGATGGCTCAGTAACGGATGCAAGCAGCTGAATAGGCGTGGTGCTGGTTACGCCAGATAACAATAAACTCGAACAGACAATGAAGTTGGGATTCACAGCGTCAAATAATGAGGCAGAATATGAGGCAATGATTGTGGGCATGAGGATGGCTGAAAGCTTAGGCGTGAAGGAACTTACCATTTACTCCGACTCAAATTTAGTGGTATGCCAAGCAAATGGAGGGTTCACGGTAAGATGCCCCAGAATGGCAAAGTATCTGGAAATCTTACACAGTTGGGCGGCGAAATTCACACAGATCCGATTTGTTCATTTGAATCGTGGGGAGAATTGCCACGCAGATGCTCTGGCCTATGTGGCCGCAGCCATGCCAGGATCCGAGGAGAGGACCATCGAAGTGAGGAAATTGGATAGATCGAGTATCGAGGAGTCTTTGGAGATACTAAATACCGCGGGGGAGGACGAAGGTTGGATGGAGCCCTTCAAGCAGTTCTTGTCAGGGTGTGAGGTGATGGACCCAAGAGAGAAACGAAGACTGGAACAAGCATCCCGGAGGTACACCTAATAGGAGGGGAATTGTACAAAAGGAATTTCAACAGACCTTTATTGAAATGTTTGGGACCGAGGCTAGCGCAAGAGGTGCTCGGGGAGCTACATGGGGGAGATTGTGGGAGCCATTCAACGGGTAGTACAACGGTGCACCGGTTGTTAACGCAAGGATACTTATGGCCCCACATGAAAAGAGACACTGTGGAGTTTGCCAAAAAATGTGAGAAGTGTCAGAGATTTTCTCAACTGATATTTGCCCCAATAGAGCCACTGCACAATGTGTCTAGTCCATGGCCGTTCGCGATGTGGGCCCTCGATATAGTGGGACCGCTGCCCATGGCCAGAGGTAAGAGGAGATTCATGTTGGCCGTAACCGACTACTTTACAAAGTGGATTGAGGTCGTGCCACTGCAGTAGGTGAAGGAGGTACAAGTGGTCAAATTCTTGTGGGAGAACATTATATGTCGGTTTGGGCTGCCCTATGCTATTATCGTGGACAATGGAACCCAGTTCACGGGATCGAAAGTGAAGAAGTTTTTGCAAGCTTATCATGTTAAGCAGGGTTCTCGGCCCCATACAACCCCGAGGGCAATGGACAGGCTGAGTCTTCCAACAAAACCATACTTAACAATTTCAAGAGGAAACTGGAAGACAAGAAGGGGTCGTGGGCCAACGAATTAAACCATGTGTTGTGGGCCTATCGGACTACACCGCGGACCACTACCAAGGAGACTCCCTTTTCGTTAGCATATGGCGTAGAGGCTGTGATACCGTCAGAAATGGTGGCAGCGACCACTCAAACTCGAGCTGTCGAGGATGGATCAAACTGGGGAATCCTGTCCAGGGATATGAATTTGGCTGAAGAGAGAAGAGATACCGCGCGCATTAAACTGGAAGAGTATCATCGCCGCCTTCAAAGGCAGTACAACAAGAGGGTGAGACTAAGGAGATTCAAGGTAGGAGATCGGGTGCTCCGCCAAGTGACCCCCAGCACAAAGAAAATTAGCGAGGGGAAATTGGGTCCAACTTGGGAGGGACCCTATACTGTGGTTGACGTGGGAGGGACAGGCACATACAGGTTACAAACCTTGGAAGGGAAATGGTGGAGAGACCGTGGAACGTAAGGTTGTTGAAAAAGTTTCATGAAAGAATGTAATAGGAGAAGCTGTCAGCTGCATGAGCTATCTGTATATATATATAACCATAGCACTTTTGGGATGGATAATGTTACATAAACTTTGCTTGTCCTTCAGAGTGAAGGAAATGGAGGGGAAGAGCCCTTCACGAACGAGAGGTCCGAGCTCAACTGGGGCAAAATGAGTTGCCCCATGCTGGGTATGAAGTCCCATACGAGCCGGGGCGAAATGAGTTGCCCTATGGCGGATATGAGGTCATAGGCAAGTGGAGGCGAAGGGGTTTCCACCTGCCGTGGACAAGGGGTCCGACCGGAGTAAGGAGAAGGAGTGGTGCCCCGGCATAGGCAGGGGCACCACTCCTTCTCCTTACTCCGGTCGGGGCAGGGGCAACCAAATCACCGAGTCAAGAGAGGGAAGGAAAATCGAGTTGCTCCTAGTAGGAGAGGCAAAAATATAAACATGAGTTTCACTGCTAATTGAGCCCATAAACAGTTAAAGCATAGATAACACAACCATCACATTCAGTCCTCCTCAACATAAGGAGGGGAATTAAAACAAAATGTAGCATAATCAGTGTGGCAAAAATAGCAACAAATGAAACCACGAAAGGGCATAACAAAACTACTCCCAACACAAAGGGCACTTAAACATTCTCACGAATCACTACATCAGCGACCTCCTCAATTATTGCATCCGCGGCGTCGTAGCCCCAGCCCCAAATTACCAAGTCGGTTTACCTCGGCTACCTCGATTCCATGGGCTTCACCGCGAACCTCGCATTACCACGTGGGCAGCGACAGGTGCTTCAAGAAGGAGGCAGCCTTCTTTGATAAGCCTGTCATGCTCCTTCTTGACCTTCTTGGCCACCCTCTTGTCAGCTTGGGCCCGAAATTGATCTTGGAGTGCATCCATGTCAGACTCATGTTGTTTGAGGAGGGCCGCTGTATCATCCTGGTGCTTCTGGGAGAGAGATGCGATGGCTGCATTGTGCTGCGATAAGAGGGTTTCGCGCTGATGACTCAAGCGGTCATTAACCTTATCCATGTAAGCAAGGTGGGAGGCCTCAGCAGCCTTGAGCTCGTCTTGGGCTTTGAGCTTATCTAGTTCCGCGGCACTATTCTGCTATTCAAGACAGGCGACTTCTTTATCCAGCTGTTCAATTCTGGACCTTGCGCCAAAGAGGCCGCGGATCATGTAGGAGACGTCCAAGCTCATCTGAGAGAGAGAACAAGAGTCAGGTTACTTGGAAAAGAAGAGGGGAGATACATAGTGCGAGGGAAAGGGTACCTTCTCCCAGCCAGTGTAGAACGAAGTTCGGAGACTATCAAAGGATCCCCCTTCAGCATACGCCATATCTTTGGGGAGGTTGGACCCATATAACAGGGAGGAAGCCACTGCAGGGTTGTCCAAGGCCGAATCGTTGATATTGATGGTGCAATTTCGGACCTTGAAAGCGGGGCAGAAAGCAGGGACAGGGTCAGCAACCCCTTTGCCCGATCGGGGAGCCACCTCCTTCCCCGGCCGCCGCTGACGGGCGGGGCAGCAAGCAGGGAAGTAAACAGATGGGCTGGAGTCTCATCAGACACAGAAGTCCGCAGTCACTTAGAGGCCGGGCCAGGAGACGAGCGGGCGACCGTGGAGGGGGCCACTTCGGTGACAGCATCCTCATCCGAGTCACTGTCAAAGAGCTTGCACTTGTTAGCACCCATATCGGAGTGGGGGGAAGTTGCAGAGGGAGAATGAAGGGATAGGTATTGATCTTCCCAAGTGGTCAGGGATTGGTAAGAGGGATGGGCTGCAGAATGAGAAGGGGGTTGTTAGAGGGAGGTGGGGGACGGCAGATAGGTACTGGGCGGTGTGGAGATTTCTTGGGGTGGTGTCTTTTCCGGGGAGGCGGGGAGTTCCGCGGCTTTCTCTCCCTGGGGGGAGGGGGACGAAAAAAGGGGGAACTATACCCTCTAATAACCTTCAATTAGGGGTCCGATAGTAGTGGAGTGGTTATGGTAGGATCAATTTCAAGAACCGCATACTAAGAGGGTCCAAGATCGCGGAGCTTCTGGAAAATTGTGGAGGAGATGTGGTCTTAGGGTCGCGACTTCGAGTCCGGTCGCCAACCTGTAGAAAAGAAGTGCAAGATTAGATGAGGAACCAAGGAACATACGCATTGAAGGATAAATAAAAGGGGTACTCACCACTGGGAAGGAAAGCCAAATGAGTAAGGTTCAGTTCGGAAGGAAGATTTGCGGATAGAAAGTTTCCAGATATGTATAACGGATAGTGGTGCCACACCTTGTCTGATGAGGTGACACGGAGGACAAAATGTTGCTTCCTAGGGCAGACACAGAAAGAATGGTAGCCCACGCTGATATCCTTTGTGCTCTTTTTTATGTAAAAGTGGACAGTCATGTCGCGAACCGTTATCTTGGGGATTCCAGATTTGGTGTAATGGTTCATGGCATACATAACCCTCTAGAAATTGACAATGCCTTGGCAAGGGGGGATGTTAAAATGGTTACACACCTCGACGTCAAGACGGGTGAGGGGTAAGCGGAGGCCGGCAACAATTTGCCCTACCGTGGCCACGAGACACCCCGGTTTGTAAGGAACTAAGTGAGGAAAGTAAGTTAGGTCAAGCAGATGCTCTAAAATGACATCAGTAGGTATACCGTAACAGCTTCTAGGTTAGGTCTATGGCTGCGTAGGGGAGGCGGCGGAAGGGCAAAGGGTTGCCCGGAAGTGGATGGAGCCTCGGTCAGATCTAGGGGAGGGGGAGGGGCAACACCGCAGGAAGGGAAGGAAGAAGAGGCGTCGGATCTAGAATCCGACATTGAAGAAATGAGTTAAAGAAGAATACACACCGTCACAACAGATTGGAGATGGGGAAATCTTTAGTTCAAAGGAGAAATGCACAAAACAGCAAGTAAAGGGAAATAATGGGAGAAGAATACCAACCTGAGGAAAGGGGAAGAGCAGCTGGTACAAGATCTTGGGCAGAAGAAACTCACAAAGCACAACCGCACGCTTGATCGGAGTAGACAAAAGGAGGAGAGGGGTGAGTGGTAGTGAGAATAAATCTAGAGGAGAGTAAGAAACTAAATGAGAAAGAAAGAGATCGAACGGGCTTTTATAAGGGGGAAGGGTAGAAGTGTAATCTGGGAGGAGCTGAAATCGAGGAGACAGCAAAAAGAACCAGCCAGGGGATGACGCGTGGATACACGAGAATCGAAGGGACGCAGGCCACAGGTACGGGGGGCGAGTGAATCCAGCGGTACAAGGGTGGTGGAAGACCGCGACTAGATAATGGAACCCGTCGGACTCTCGACCCCCGATCGTGTAATAATCGCGGACTCGAGAGGGGGAATCTGTGGTGGTAAGATAAGAGGACCCTGGAAATCAACGGACGGCATCACCCAGGTCAGCATAAGATACATAGCCGCGGTTCACAGGATCGAGATGGGACATCTGTTGCGGTACGGAAACCCTACACGTGGAAAGAAGAAGACCGCGAGATGGATGGACAGGTGGAAGGCTAAGAGGGAAAGATATAAAGGAAAAGAAGTGGAGAGAGAGAAGAAGGGGGGGATTCATTGTTCCAAGAGAGGAGACCTAAGAAAGAGAGAGGCGACCCAAAGAGAGAGAAAGGAATAGTGTTAGGAGTGTAATAGTATTTGAGAAATAGTAAACTTTCGTATTAACTGTATTATGGGGTGAAACAGTCTCATGGATTCATGACTCCCAAAAGACGAGTATCTGCCACCTCTATATACTTTGAGTCTATGCCATATAGGCTCGATGAGTCTACAGGTACTATAATATATTTTTTTTAATTATAACGTATGGCCTGGAGATCATGCTTGGGACAAGTTGTTAATAGGAAACTTGTTAATTGAATAAATACAGGCCTAATTGACTATGGAATGCTCGAGAAAACAGCCATTCTTTTTCGACCGAAGCTTGTGATTGTTGGTGCTAGTGCATACCCTCGAGAATTTGATTATCCTCGTATGAGGAAGTTATATACTGGTTCCGCTATTAGAATTGAATATTTACAAGTGCCTAGAGTTTCATATTTTAAGTTTGATGTGCATATTTGTTATGCTTTGGAAGATAGCAGATGCTGTAGGTGCTTTTCTGATGATGGACAAGGCTCACATTAGTGGACTGGTTGCTGCTTCTGTGGTTGCTAACCACTTTGAATACTGTGATGTTGTAAGTACGACAACACACAAGGTATCATTTGAATTTTTTTTTTGGTACTCTATGCCGTGCTTTAGTCTTTTGCTCTACATTTAGAAGAAAAAACAAAAAATCTCTTCTTCAGAAAAATTGGTCTTTTCTTGTTGTTTTTTAGTCTACTTTATTTTGTGCGTCTTGTGTATTGTTTATGTGCCCTTAGTAATGCTTAACATATGAGTTGTTGCCTTTCAAGATTAGCTGTTTATATTCTTTTCAAGATTAGCTGTCTATATGCTTTTAGATTGGAGGTCTCAATTTGTTTTTTTTCCCCGATTTTGCACCTTCAAGTAAGCTCATTTTCTTCTGCTTAAAAGTCAAATATGCCTAATGGGTTGTTTGTTTTTTAGGTTTTCAGCATTCAGAGGCGCTGAAACATAAGTTTTCAGCATTCAGTGATGTTGAGAGTTGTTTGTTTTTCTAATTGTCTTCAGCGTTCAGCGGTAGAACTCGTCTTCAGCGTTCCGCGGTAAAACCCACGCTGAATGCTGAAATTCTTTTCTTGTCGCAACATATGTCAAACATGCCCTTCATCTTCTCTTCCCTAACTTTTCAAAAAGAGCGATTAGAAAAAAAAAAAGACAAAGCCAGAGAAAAATAGAGAGAGTAGGAGATTTCTTTGAAACAGGCTTGGGTGAGTTGAAGACAAAGGGAATTCTAAAAGATTTGATAGTGGTACCAATATACTGGGTATTCTTTGCTACAAGCATTCAAGGCCCATTTATTCTTATTTTAATGGTAAAATAATTAAGAGAAGATATGCAAAACAGGAAAACAAGGGCAAAATCACATCGTCAGACGCTTTTACAACCAAAAAAGAAAAATGATTTTGATTGTTCAAAATTGAGTATTAAGTTTGATAAAATTTACTTATAAAAAAAAACAAATAAATAAAAAGGAAAAATCCACATAACTTCTACATTTTCAATTATAAACATAAACAAATTTCAAATTCAAATAATTTGATAGAAACTCTCTGCATGCAGTCTTTAGTTTTAGATACCTGGGATAAAGTGGTCAAAATGATTTGTATTCAGCGTTCAGAGTTAGGTCATCCGCACATAAAACAAACATACTTTTCCAAGTTCAGCAATCAAAGGATGGGCCAATTCAGCATTCATGATTCAGCATTCATAATTCATCGTTCAAAGGCTCAGAAAAACAAACGACCCCTTAATTTCACTTTTTGATTGCAGAAGGTCTACAGTTAGAATTTGAATGGAAAACATCAAAATTATTCTTCTATGACTCCACTCTTTAATCAAGAATGTTAAGAGATGAACGCTCTTTTCGTTTCCCCCTTGAAAATTTATGAAAATTTTATGCTTTAGAACAGAGGTAAAACTAAACTAATTCAAAAGCACCATTCTTGCACCGAGTTTGAGTCATACATTTGGACCCAAGGTAAAATTGTCCAAATGATTTATATTCAGCATTCAGAGCCAGGTCATTATGACAGAAAACAAACATGTTTTTCAGAGTTCAGCAATCAGCATTTAGCATTCAGAAGGTGGGCCATTTAGCATTCAGTATTCAGAGGCTCAAAAAAACAAACGAACCCTAACTCTATTTGTAAAGGAAAGTATATTCAATTTGGGATGATTTGTGGTTTTGGTAGCCTTCTCTTGAAGTTGCTGCTCTTATCTGTGATGAAGTGGATATATTTAACTGCTTTCTTTATTAATCCAGTTAAGCATATTTTTCATAAAAAAAACAGAAGAGCTTTCTGGGATACCACAATGTTTCTTTTGCTCCTTGTGCTGTATGAGATGGGTATTACCGTATTACACAATGTCATAAAGAAACATCACCTCAATAAATCCAGTTACAACTTAGTAGACCCATCTTTATGCTGAGTCCAACGGCTATTGGTAGCTTAATTTTTACTTTAATTCCTCATATGTAAGACTACAAGCTTGACGTGCTGTTGCGCAGCAACGCTTTAAGTCTTCTAATAATATTAACAAGTTAGTGACCATATCAAATGCAGGTGCTAGTTAGTTTAGTTGGTAAAACTTTTGGGTGATGATTTCAGAAGTCTGCAGTTTGAATCCCGCCAGCATTGCCGAGTCACTGATCTCATTAAAAACAGACCTAACAATTGAAAAAAATAAAACAAATATAAAAGTAACCATATCAGGTTTTTGCATAAGATTATTATGATACCCTTATGATACTCCTCCATGGGGCCTCATGGAGATGAGTGAAGGGACAATTTTTTTGTTAAAGATAACATTGTCACCATTGTAAATCCTTGCTAAACATCGGTTTTCACAAAATCTAGCTATCTAATATCGAAGCATGTAGGAAGTTTCCAAATTCGAAGTCTTCTCATGATTAGCGTAGGAACACCGAACACCATGTGGAACTCTTATCATGACCACGTGACTTATGTCAGTTTGTTTGTTAGACCTCCATTTTTGCCTTGACAGTTATTTCATGAATAG
This sequence comes from Coptis chinensis, assembly GCF_015680905.1. Taxonomy (NCBI): domain Eukaryota; kingdom Viridiplantae; phylum Streptophyta; class Magnoliopsida; order Ranunculales; family Ranunculaceae; genus Coptis; species Coptis chinensis. Next base: position 59,516,023 of record NC_141463.1, read on the forward strand.
CCCGATACATAGAGAGGTTATAATTGTTTTTTTTTCCTAATATCTTGTTACAGTCATTATGAGGTCCTAGAGGTGGCGTGATCTTCTTCAAGAAAGACACTATTCTAGGAGTTGATCTGGAATCTTCCATTAATAATGCAGTTTTACCTGTCTTACAGGTCAGAAGAATTGCACATCTTTCCTCAGTAATCTCACTTATTAGATGACTCTTGATGTCTGCATACACGTCGAGTTTGTTTATTTGTTACTTCATTTGTCTCCCTAAAAGAGCCAAACAAAACATATTTAAAACAGGGAGGTCCGCATAACCACACAATTGGAGGACTGGCAGTATGTTTGAAACATGCTCAGTCGCCAGAGTTTAGAGCCTATCAGAACCAGGTATGCTTATCACCTCTACCTTTAGCATACTTGCTTCTATTCTTCTACTTATATATTTAAATATAGTGAGCTCATTTTCTGTTTGCTGGTTGCAAATTCAGGTTGTTTCTAATTGCAAAGCTCTTGCCAGTCGATTGATGGAGCTGGGGGTATGAACTAGTTTCTAGTGGGAGTGATAATCACTTGGTTCTGGTGGATCTTAGGCCATTGGTAGGCAGCTGTATTCTCTTTCCGGGTTTCCTAATATAGCGCAATGCAGAACTCGTCTTGTTTCTTGACCTTCCTAACAGTCAATTGAATTTATCAGTTCTGAACAATGGATTAGCCATTTGTTTCTGAACTCGAGAGTTATTTCTTTTACACTTCGAAAATCAAATCCTTTTTACTCGAGTAATGGTCAAAATTTTATACTGTAGGTTGCATTTCACTTGATATAGATCTAGATATACATATGTTCCCCCGCCAAATTTTCATGTGACCTTAGATTCACTGCAATCCAAGTCTTATGTCAATCTTGATGACTTGCCTTTTGGTACTTTTATCACCCTTTGTCTTCTTTTGCCATTGGCTGATTTTCATGAATGTGCTTTTTCTGTGAAAAGGGTATGGATGGTGCTCGAGCTGAGAAAATTTTGGACATGGCATCAATCACTCTAAACAAAAACTCAGTGCCTGGTGAGCCTGCCTGTTTGCGATCTCCCTCTCTAATTCCTTCATTCAGTCACCTACTCATTTTGGTTGTTTTTCATGATTTTGTTTCGTAGGCGACAAAAGTGCACAGGTCCCTGTCATTCGTATTGGAACGCCTGCGATGACTACTAGGGGATTTATGGAAAATGAATTTATAGCAACAGGCAGACTTCATTCACGAGGGAAAACAAATTGGTCTTGAAGCAAAGAAGTCTGCTAAAGGGTCAAAGCTTCAAGATTTTGTGAATTCAATCGGATCTCCAGACCTCTACTTAAATGATCGTATTTCTGATCTACAAAGAAGAGTTGAAGTTTTCACCACACAGTTTCCTTTGCCTGGAATATAAAGGAGAGTTGAAGTTCTAGATCACCCCACAATTCCTTTGTGAAGAATATTAGTGGTGTTTGTTGCTCATAGTGTTAAATCTGTACCTTTTTTGAAACAAAAGGAAAAGTATCTTTCCCTACATCCTTTCTAGGCCGGATTAAAGACCAATGTGTTTGGAGAAATGGATCAGAATCATTGTAACATGTATCAGTCCTTTTTATATTTTCCTTGTGTCCATGCAAAATCTAGTAACCATCTAGTGTCATATTTTGTATCCTGCACATCGTACACATCAAATTTTGCCTCGAATTGAATCGTCATGAGCATGGATTTAAATCTTGGTCTCTTGCAATCTTACGTGTGGTTTACCCAGTCTTAGATATTGGTTTGTCTATCAAGCTGGTTGTCTTCTTGTTATTATGTGTTTGCACAACAAAACGACAAATATGATTAGAGACCGAGCCAGGATTCTAAATCATTAGGTGCAAGATTATGTGTACACTCCACCTCAAAAAAAAGTATGCAATTATTTATTTATTTATTTATTTTTGTCAGAAGGTCAAAACAATAAATATCAGCAAAATTATTTATTTATTTCAATTCACAAAACTAGAGTGTATTGACTACTATTAATATTAATATTAAGAATTTAATATTGATTGAAAAAGTTAACTACCTAAGCACTTAAGCCATTAATTAATATTACTATGCCTATATATATATATCTACATAATCTAATCCACAAGTCTACAACAATTCAACAAATTATTAATTTCCTATAATATTATAAGTCTATATAACCATACTATCATGTGGAGAAAACTATAAAAGATTAACATTGAAAGTAAAAAATTACATTGTGTTTGTTTTTTTTTTTTTTTTTTTTAAGTGAAAATTTTATTGATAATGGTATTAGTTTTACAAATAATTAGGACAAACATGCAACAAACCGCCGGAAGTCCTTTCTGAATTTGTCAAGTCCTTTCTGAATTTTTTTTTTATTTTTTTATTTTTTTTGTTGAGGTCTGACACTTGTTTAAGAATTGAGAGTGAAAGAAATGAGAAGGCCTTACGGATTTGTTATGGGTGATTATAATTATACAATGACGGGTTGGGCTTTAGGCATTTGGCTATTTATTTTAGTCTCATTAATTCATCAAACATTCAAAGACACATTTGTCCATTTTTAATGGTTTTGGACTCAAAATAAATTATAAATGATAATTTTGTAAAGACAAAAAAAAACTATATTTTTTTAGAATGTTTTATATAATTTTTTTTTTGTTACTATATTCTCACATGAAAATTTTGGGGTGGTGTTAATGGAAGTTTGCTAAAAGAATTGGGTGCAAGTCCTTATAATTTGAAGATTTTTGTAAGCAATTACTTCCATTCCACCAAAGTTTTGTTCCACCAACCTAATCTATAGAGAGAATCTAACCTTACGAATTTAGTCTAAACAAAGAATATGCACACAAGCTCTTTCAACTGTTTCAAGTTTCGTACTTGGTCGGTCTGAAACAAATTGACACAGAGATGATTACTGAAGTGAACTAAAACAGCAAAAAAACCACACCAAAAAGCAAAAAACAAACAACCCCTTTGAAGAGAAAAATCAGAACAACATCAACATGAACAACCCCAACAAGAATATACTCGGAGTTGCTCAATATAATGCAAAGCTCTCTGATGAGTTTGAACACTCGAAGGAAGATCCATGCAACTCATTTAACCACACAGAATCAGTGAAATCATCAACAGAATCATCAGTATCTGGAGAACAAATTACTGCTTATTTATCGAAAAGGCAAAGGGGTGGTAATATTCAATCTTTTGGTGTTTGTTTGCTATTGAAGAACCTTCTTTTAGAATCTTTACAGTGAAAACTCAACTGATTTGTTGGGTCTATATAGTTCAGTGAGGTCTACGCAGTTTGAGTGCTTGCTTGGCTTTGATGCACACGAATATTCTACACAGTAACAGTTGGTAAAACCATCAATATCTCCCAATGCAGTTACTATTTTATGGTACAAAGAACAAGTTCATGAATATATATACTATGAATTGTGAAGTCGAAGTTCACTCATGCGGACAATGTTAAATTTTGTAAAAACATGGCAGACACGCTTTTACGGTTAGTTATTACAAAGAACATCAATGCAGTGGAATGCACCAAATGAATTTGATGAACACAAAACTCGAAGGATAAAGACAATCATATATACAAATGAATAAAGAATGATACAACAGTACAACAAAAGACATGAATTCGGCCCTAAAAGGAATTTCAGCTCTACAAAATCGGCGTGGCTGGTCCTGGTAACCTTTAAGAAGGGAAAGCTCACATTTTTTATCATAAGAGCTCTCTAACATCACCTCTGAAGTTCCCCATGGTATTTGGCGACCTGGTAGTCTGGCTTAAAACTTGAAACAAGATGACTACTTGGTCCCATCTCTATTATATTATTGCTACAAAGATAAATTTGGCTAAAGACTGAAATGTACAAATGTTTTTATAACATGGGACTCGGGTAGCTTTAGATGGAGAAGCTGATCTCCAATCAGTCAACAAGAGGAAAGAGTCCATCAGGACTTGGTACGGCGCATAGTAGCAAGACCATATACTTCATACTTGCTTGTCAGACAAGCAGATAATTTAGTTGATGCGCAGATAATCTAGCAGAAGCACCACCTGGTGAGAAAGAAGCAGCTCTGCGCTGACCTCATCACTGAAACGCTTGTTAACAAGACAAGCAACTGACGACAAGTTACCATATGGGTAAATGAGACAAACAGAACAAGACACGACAGCCCATTGCCCTTGAAATTACAAAGGCTACAAAGCTTCGGTATTTTTGTAGCACAGTCAGCAACGTTCCCATCGAGAAACGTTTCATAGATGGACTGGCTTCCATCTTTTTCCTTTTTCCTGTTCCTGTAGCTTTTTCCCTATGTGTAAGGGAAACCTTTGATCTGGACCATCTTGACAGTGCCATCTCCACCACATGTAAGAAAACCATTAGAAAGAACTTGGATGTCTGTAACAGCAGCCTGCAAAACGAGCATAAGGTATGGGTTAGACAAAGAAATAATGCCAAAAGCGACTTCGTGCTCAACACTCTAACCATTCATTCTCTTCCGAGGCAAAGGTTAAACGAAAACTCGACTTTAAGTTCAAGAGAAGAGATTACTCTAACGATTCCACCAAATCCCCGTGAGCTTGGTTGCAGAAAAGTGTGTCTCTCATGTAATTTCGGCCAGTGGAAAACTAGTTCGGCTTTTTTGGCATCCCAAAGTTTAACATCTCCATCTTTACTCCCTGTTAAGAAGAAGCTGGTATCTGGTATAGTAGCTATTCTGGTGACACTTCCTTTGCTCCATCAAATTCAAAATATTCATTAGATACCACAATATTGACAATATATAGTTTCTTGGTTGTAATAGAAGGTCAATCCCATTTTTAACTGTGAATATTTACCTGTATGAGCCTTTGGTAAATACCAAAGCATTCCCTTCGAGTTTTGTTCACCGTATTTAGTAGAAATCCCTGAATGAGTTTCATGGTTCGAAGAATGCTTAGGATTCTGTTCACCGCTATTTGAATGCCTGTGCCGCTTTGTCTTTCCTGTTGCTATGAAGCGAAAGTCATGCAGTCCAACATCACCACCTTTTCCACCAGTGACAATAAGAGGGGAGATAGATCCGCTTCCTACATTACTGTCAAACACAGAGACGGAGCGAGCACCACCTTCACACAGGCAGATGAACAGGTTAGCACCTTCATTAAAGGGAGATGAGATGTAACACACAAGAACATAGTCCTGAGTGCTAAGATGCAGATTAATGGTTGTGAACTTCTTTGATGTTGCTACACATGAATTTAAACGTGGACAGACCTGGACACAGTTATTTTGCCTATTAATTGTGAAGACCTGAACAGTTATATGGATACATTACTAACCAGAAGGGAAAAACTTACAAAGAACACTTCTACTTCTCAATTACGTCACCCTCTTTCAAATGTACTATATATACTTCACTCAATTTTTTGTAATTTATTCATCTTGTACTCACATTTCGTGCTTAAGAATGACATTCTGGTTTTCAACCAGCATAAACTGTCCTGCTTTTAATATTTACAAAAAATCATAAATCAATTGATTCAAACTCCTCATGCCATTTGGGAGTGCTAATCATTAAATCATGCTTAGAACCATCCCACTTTTGTAGCAATAATTAACTCTTGCTATTACTCAAGGCCCTGGATAAGTATGTCTAAGGTTTAGCCATCTAAAGAGGAGAGAATACCTTCATGACATATAAGGGAAGCCTGAGAAGTGGCAGTTGGGGCCAAAGTATCCCATATCACCACATTAACATCATCAGAGCAATATCCAGCAGCAGCAATCACCGACCCACTTGCAGCAACATAAGCCACATCCCTGCAACCAATTTTACAACCTTCTTAACAATTTAAACCCACCAAAAACTTTCATCTTGAGGAAAGAAAATTTATCCGTATCACTGAAGGCTTCCCGAATTTGTGCGAAAATGGCATTTGTCCCAAGTTCCCACCCAATTACTGATGAACAGTTTCTAAGAAGGACCACTTCCCTACGTTTAACAGAAAGTTACCCAAACAGTCAGAGTAGTTAATAGCTACTTCATCAATGCACTATTGATAGTGGAACCTTACTCTATCCTAAGTATCAAGGTGACCAACAAATGCCCATCCACCAGGAAATGTGTCATGATTAAGGATCTAGCTTCTAAATCTCATACATATCTCTTAGGAGTTAGGATGACAGAATATACATTGGCACATCGCACATAAATTATCAAATCCTCATGGGTAAGACTGGAAATCTCAAATAATGACAAAGCATTTTCATCCTCTGACACTTACAGTGCATGTCTATTAAAGCAGAGTGATGATTCTGTTGGGCGGACATTAGATCTTCCGCCAACCTCAAGTTGCCAAGTGCATATGGTGCCATCTGAAGCAGCAGTGACGAATCTATGTCCACAATTGTCAAACTGTAATGCTTCTATTGATGCGAGTGCATATGGTGGAGGAACATTGGCAGCAGGTAGCACACCATAGGTAGCAATAGCTTTCTCCTTACCAAACTGCAACAATTGCATCACGCTTAAAACACTATAGATGTGAAAAATATGCATTCAACAAGAACTTGCACAGAAAAGAGAGACAGAGAGGGTATGTCTGTGTGGGTGTGGGTGTGGGTATGTGTGTGTCGTGGTCGTGGTAGAAAATGACCCATCGTTGTTTTCCTAGTTCCATCCTGTCCGTTCTATCTGCCGCTAAATTACAATATAAATCTTAGATAAGAATAAAGCTCATTTCCAAAGCTTTTTGCTACATATGAAACCAAAACCTTGCCTAATTTCATAATTTCTTTGAGTTTAGTGCAGCTAAGTGGATTAAATTGCAGATTCTGAAACGAAAGGTTCAATAAGCCTGCTATATTTCTCTGTTTATTTATTCATTTTTGCTTTAATTCTTTGAAGAGTCTGGAATTGTTTCTTTATACGTGGGACTGTGAGAGTAGTATACACGCCGAAACAACCTTGCAGTTACGATACCAATCTTATGATAGGCTTAAAAATAACTGCCGTCTCAAAGTTGTCAAACAAGTTAGAAAAAAAAATTATAAACAAGAAAAGACGAAGCACATTCAATTTAAATACTTGAAAAACAAACTGCATTCATGTATACCATGAAGCTGATATACATAGCTGATAGTTCATCAAAAAGTTAAAGTTCAAGCTACTTACATACTCTTACGGAATCAGACACGTAGCTCACATTACTAAAACCAAAGTTCAATTACAACAACTAAGCACCATTGAAATCATTCGTTTTGCATTTCTAGTTGAAAAGTCACTAATGAAATCGTCATTGTTTTCAGCGAATTAAAAGCTACAAACTACGATTAACATAATGGAACTACAAAATAAAAACGAGAAGATGTATACATTACTTTATACACAGATGGCTGCATAAAAACTGCTTAACTCTGAGATTATAAACCATGCACATGTCAGCAAATCAAAACTTTTCCTTTTTCATTTCAACTAAATTATTATAAAAATAAATAAATAAAATAAAAAGCTACAGAGAGAAAAAAAAAAAAAAAAAAGAGGATAAACGTTTTTTTCTTGGTATGTACCTAGAGTTGTCAATGGGTTTCGATAACCCAATAACCAACCCGAACCAAACCGATAAAAAACAGTTTGGGTTTTGGAAATTTAGTTTGCCCTCCACCGAACCGAAACCAAACCGATAAGATATTGGTTTGGTTTCGAGTTTGCCCTCCACCGAACCGATAAGATGACATTGTGGTAATATTTATGATTAATTTTGTATAGGTTTTATCAATTGTGTCTAAAATTAATTGATTTAGGATTTAATTGATTTTATAGATTTTGGTTCGGGTCAGGTCTGTTTGGCTTCCGTTACCCAATTATCTTATCGGTTCAGTTTCGGATTTTCCATAATCCAACCCAAACCAATCCATTGACAGCCCTATATGGCTATATGTACCTGATATAACAGTGTACCTGATATAACAGTTTACGTCAAGACAAATAAAATTTCAGTACTTATTGTTATAGTTTCTCAAATGCCTTGGGGTTAGTGACAGGAGTTGCAGGTTGTTATCAGAGGTGGCGGCGCCAAGGCGACCGAGGTGCCCCCCCGCAAAGGCGTCAACAGCAGTAAGTTTTAGTGACAGGAGTTGCAGGTTGTTGTAGGAGGTGTTCCTAAGGCGACGCCAAGGCATTAGTTGAGAAACTAACAAGTTGCGCCTAGTGTCGCCCCTGATAACAAAGCTTGGGATCAACTCCCACGTTCACCTGGGAAGAGGGGAATTAATGGCTTTAGGGGTGATTGACTGATTGGGTAACACTATTAAGAGTTTCTCCAATTAAAAAGTAAAAGAAAAAAGAGCTTCTCAAGTGCCTTTCTAAAATAAATTGTAATAATGGAACCTATAGACCAGAATTAAACTTATAAGACAAAAGAAAACATAATTATAATTTTATACCTCCCAAAGATATATGTGAGTATTGCTAGATCCAGCGAGGAAGAAAGGTCTGGAGGGGTGACCAGACAAGGCCCTCGTGCTAATGTTATCAACTGTGGCCGGTGGATCAACAAACTCAAAATCCTCTGATGTACCCCAACCTAGGCCAGATCCATCTATGCCGCCATAACCAGGGATTCCAAAAGCTTGGCTGCCCATCAAGTTCCTTCCAGATCTTGCTAAAGAACCCAAGCCGACAGTTGCTCCACCCAGCCCAAGGTGTGCCCCTTTCTTGCTACCGAGACCAATGCCTGGAGAAACAAATGTAGGAATTGGAGTAGATTCAGAGCCAGCCCACCCATTCTGTGGCCAATCTACCTCAGACCAGATATACTTTGAGTAGTCCCTAGATGCTTTTTCATCCTTCCATTCAAAAAAAAGTATACCCTGCAGCATAAAAATATTCTGACTTTTAAGTAGAACAAAAAATTGTGAATACTGCATGCCAAAACAATCCAACAAACTAACAGTGAGACAGATTAACAAGTTAAGGATCTTTAGAGGAATGAGAGTGTTCTTATTCTAGGTGTCTTCTACTATTGAGGCGGTATGGTAAAATGACAAGTTGTTTGCGGAGTTCTAACTTAGTTAGGATGTCTAAGTTTCAGAATGGACACCTTATTCACCCAATTGCTCCGCATTCTTGTACTCATCCAGTAAAGGAATAAATATCGGATAACATTATGGTTTTCCTTGCCATTAACAAGAGCTTTATTCATCAAAAATGAAAACTGGAACTTACAAAAACCATCAGTTCCGTGATAAATAATGGCAAGGAAAACCATAATGTTATCCGATATTTATTCCTTTAACTTTCTGTCGGTTATTTATCACTGCGACAATTAAATTGAAATTCGTGTATCTCCAATGCATCATTTACAGCATCGACGTTTTTCCAAGAGAGAACTATACTTAAACAGGCAGGGAACTGAATGTATAAAACCTAGAATCAATGGATAAATCTTGCAGAAAACAAGGAACGCTATCAGATTGTTTTTTACTGAGTTTCTTAACAGACGCTTGAAGGAACTTTTAGAGTGGAGACAAGTTGTAACCTTTCTGTTGCTGGCAACTGCAACTTGCCGTTGATTGATGGAGTTGATACACATGGCCTGCTTCACAAAAAAGAAACCATCCATAAAAATCTCATGGAAATGGAGGTAGTCAAACTATATTATTGTTAATAAAGAAGAAAGTTGGAGAGAAAAGAGAGAGAAATAGGATACGGCCTTGGTTAGTTTCAGCCTTAGATCACTTACAATATATATTATTAGAAAATAACACATAATAGAAACTTTCATAAAAAAATTCGGGAGATGTCCCTTAGAACTCTAACAGAGTTAATATGGAGGAACACCTTTCCTGATGCATAGGCTTGAATAATAGCAACATTCAGGAACAAGTAGAAGTCAACAAGACAGAAAAGATGAGTTACCTCTAAAAGTTCTCCATTTCTCTTATATATCTCCTCTGGATTCCGAAAACATGCAATTTCCTTAAAGGTTGAATCCTTTAGCCTGGATTTTAGAGAACTACTGTTGTCTTGAGAACGTCTTTCACCAGGAAACCCACCTTCACCATCAGCAGAACTACTACAACTACTATCTTGATCATCAACTAAGGACAGATTCTGAACGTTTCTATGTACATCAGTCCAGCCTTTGGAGAGTTTCTGGCTAATGGATTGCAACCAGCCCATATTTTCTTGGGAAAACGCTTTACGTACTTCCACGGGATTTACAGACATTTCCCACAATATTCTCAATAATGATGCCTCATTTTCATTGCTCATAAGTTGCAAGCTATCAAACTCTTGTTCCAGAAAAGGAGTTATAGAATGAGAGAGCTCAGATTTTTCTAACCACAAAATAGTAGGAACAGGACCTTCCTTTTCGAGTTTCAGACTCAGAACTGAGGCAAGCTGTTTTGCATGAGATGAAGCAACGCATGCAACTGTGCTTTCTAGAAACTTAGCAAAGAACCCTGGAACTTGCTTGAGTGCTTCCACTGTAAGTTTCCAATTAGATTCAGAACTTTCATTTACATATATCGAGGAAGAAAGTCCGCTTAAACGAGTTTTAGAAAAACGATCATTTGTTTGGCTGTCCGAAAAAGGGTTCAGCAGATTCCTGGTGAAATCAGATAGGTGCCTCCACAAACAAGCTCCTAAGATTTGCCATCTTTCATCATCCGGTATTGAAACCAATAAATCTCCCCTTTGTTCAAGTTGTGACTGTTTGCGAGTAGCATCTGAGGGCTCTCCTAATTTATCCCCAAGTGAATCACACATCATTAAGTCCACATTTTTGCACAACTGTTTCTTCAAATTTTCAATATCAACTTTCGATGGTGTATGCCCATTGTTATATGCGACAAACATGGGATGAACTGTGGTAACTAGAGCTTTCACATTCTTTTGAAGCCACGCCGAAGTAAAAATAATATAATATTCTAAAATATCGAGAGCAGTAAAGATTTCCATCATAAGATCTTGGCAATCTCCTGCGAAGAAACTAGGGAAATACAACTTCACAGTATCTCTATAACTGTTCAGTATGTGTATGGATCCCTTCATATAAACATCCCACAGATGGAACTGATGAGATCGGTTAGTGCCTAACACATTATGCACGGGGAGAGGTGGACTTGGAGGAGAGTAAATTATACTGCAACACATTAGATACCGAGCACAGAAACTTGAGATTTCTTCGGTTGACTTAAGAATCATCTTCGGAACAGGGGAACTCTGAAAGATACTGTCAGATGTATGATTCTTATCTTGTGGATATGCCTGGGAAGTAAAGCCATGTAGTATATGATATCCAAGAAACCACATTCCAACATTGCACAAATAGATTAAGATCTGCGAGAATAAAAACATATCAGTGGGATGCACTAACTAGAGAATTAATTGGCAACAAATCCGAGCAAATAAAAGAAATAGATGTCTCGGTAACAAACCATCTTACCATATTCAACAGATGAACAGGATTCAAAAGATATTTCTGCTCAAATGTTGCTAGTCCTGCATTCAGTGTATGCTGGAAATTCTCAAGTGAGAGGTTGTACTGAAAACTCCTGTAGCCCTCATTGGAAACAAGTGGCTTCAGACATGGTAAAATGAGGTCTCTCCAGCTTGGGTGCTCCATTACCAAATTTGAAATGTAATGCAATGCTATATCCAATTTATCGTTGGACTCCACACACAAGGCGACATCACCTGTCAACCAGTTTGAGGAATCATTGGATTCCTCCAGTATTCCAAGGGAAATCCCATGAACCCCCAAATATGCACCTCCTTCCTCTTTACTCTCGATCGTGCCCAATGAAGATGATAGACACTGTAAAGCTTCAACCTTCAAACAAAAAAATGACAAAAATCAGAAACGAACTATCAGATAACAAAAAGTATCAAGTGAGGAAAAGAGCAAATATCTGCTGAAATGATTTATTAGGACATCAAGATCTATTTCCTTTTGACAAGGATGCATCAAGCTATGTTACCTTTTTTCTTTTCCTTTCCCTGATAAGCATGCATCAAGATCTCTTTTGTGCTAGCTAATATTAAAAAGTTTGCTCAAGAAACTGATGCCAAAAATATAATAACAATAATCTACTTGCATGGGTGAATGGGTAAAATTTGGGGGTAGAAAGTTTGCAAAGAAAACATAGCAGGGAACATTTGAACTACTACTTTATAATTCAAGCAGGCTCACAACTTCTTCAATGAGCTGATTATCAACAAACAAAGCTTTTTTTAAGAGAGAGAGAGAGAGTTACCCCTCAATATATACACGTGATTCATTATAGGTTGCTAAGTGCTAACGAATTCTAAGGACCAGAATAATGACCAAAATTATGTGATGGAGGAACACCTCGTGATGCAACAGTACATCTCAAATAACAAACTTGCATGACATTCAACTATTTTATTGGTGTTCTTAATGGTAGTTAGCTTTTTGAGTCTCAGTATTGAATTAAGTGATTAGTATTAACAAAACTTTTAGGAACGCAGGGAAATCTATATGAAAGGAACCCTAAATATACAAGGGTAGACACTAAGCATATAACACCAGGAATACAACTTTCCTCCTCCGGCTCTTCCCAGCCTTAGGTTGTGGCTCATAAAACTGAATTTAATCTCTAAAACTCAACTGAAGTTCTGAATGCTGACTGGGATCAATTCTGAATGAAATACTTGGTGACCTGCTTGAAGTTGCTCTCAAATCTGACTTTTAGATGTTCTAACACCTTTGCTGTTCCTCTCTTCATATTTCTTCAAATAAGTAACCCAAAGTTGACTTAATTGTTCCCTACTATTTCTGAGAGATTCTGATTTACAGAAACTTGCTTTTGGTGGTTACCAAGCATGGGACTCAAAATCTTGATTTACTTGAGCTCTTAAATTATACCCTTTTTTCTCCTGTACATAGAGATAAGAAACCCGCTCCTTCATTCCCTCTTTCTTAGAAGTAATTCTCTCTTGCAAAGAACCATAATAAATCAACTATATACACGTATAATTATATTTTCATTCTTGTCATCATATCCAATGCTCTTTAGAACCTTCAGAAAGGAACTCAGAATAGGGATGTGATCTTATATGCACTACCGACTAGGCCACTAAATGATGGGATGGAAATCATTATTGCCTCTCACATTTTCATATTTTACTATCAGAGCAACATATCTACTTTAGAAAAAGATCTCCAATCAAGCCTATGACTCCAATGTCATTATATCCCTAACCCCAGCACTTCTAAATATATGCAATAAAGGTACTTAACCCAATCAAAGGCTCGACACTGAACAAGCCAGATGTGGGCATGGCAACCCAACTTTTCCAAGTTTTTAAAACCTTCCAAGATTCTGCCTTCTGAATCATCCCCTACAACAGTTGGCATCAAGTCATCAATTAGAAGATATAAAAAATTGGCAATCTGCCTCTGAGATACCTAGAGAAGTTAGCTTATCAGCTACAGTATTATGTGGAACACACCCTAATGTTTAGCCTTAGTGAATATATGCTTATTCTCTACTTTAAATACTTACCAAATGCAGAATATCCACTGTAGGTCTACAAGAATGAAATAGAGTAAAGTTCAGAGTAGTGGGTGAACAATAATGGAGTATGTGTGTCCGTATCCGTTTAAAACAAAGTTCCAATTAACAAGGTGGTACCTAAGTTACATTGCGCGAATACGTGTGTCCGTATCCGTCCGACATGGATACGAAGTGTCTGACACGTTGAAATATAAAAAGTTGAGGTATATCACATGCAATATGTGTTGTGTTCATGGTGCCTCCGACACGGACACATGCATACGTATCCAACACAGAATATTTATAAAATATGGCGTGTCCATGTAACATAGGGTGGTACTTATGGACTTATGGCGCTCTTTTGTATCTCATCCCAAAGGAAAGTACTGATGATTGATTCAACCCTATGAACTGCACTCTTGGGTGTGGAGAAACGAGACATGTAATAAACAGGAAAATCAGACAGTGCTACTAATAAGCACTAATCTACTCCCTGTAGAATAATATCTGGCTTTCCATGCTCTCAACTTTCTACTAAACCATTCCACCGCCAGACCCATATGGACCTGGACCTATAGGCGCCAAAAGGGAGCCCAAGATACTTATATGGTAGGAAAAAACACATCACAACCAAGAACAGAGGAAACCACCTCAGCATCCCCCACCACACCCACGGAAAACGCCTAGCTTTTAGAAATATCAACACAAAACCAAGAAAGAACCTCAAAACAACGAAGTATAGGCCTCAACCACCTCACTTGCTCAATATTGTCTCCCCAAAAAATAGTACCATCAGCAAATTGAAGATGAGAAATGAGCACATTACCACGCCCAACTCTTAAACCCTCTAATAGCCCTAGAAATCACCCTCCCCAACACTTCCAGCACCGAAATAAACAAGAGAGGAGACAAAGGATCGCCTTGTCTAAGACCTCTTGAACTCTTGAAAACCCAACAAGAGACCCATTAAACAGGCACAAAGAAAGATGTAGTCGAGATGCATTTTCAAATCCACCCCTTCCACTTAACCCCAAACCCCATTCTAAGAAGAACGTAGTCCAAAAACTTGCAGCTCACATAGTCATGAGTTTTTGCCAAGTCAACCTTACAAACGATCTGCTCGACCCCTCTTCTTCCTATCATCATTCACCTCATTAGCGATAAGATTACCATCTAGAATCTGTCTCTCATGGAGGAAGCCTCCTTGTCCCTGAGAAACCACACAATTAATCACTTTATTTAATTGAGGGGAAACAAACGTAGAGTCACTCCCAACTAAGCTTATAAGCTTATAGGACTTAAGTCACTAATATCTTCAACATCCTCCCTCTTTGGAATCAAAGTCGCAAAAATATTCTAGGGAGTATGAGCAAGAGTGCTATTAAAGTCCTCTACCGTCCTTATCATGATCTCCCAGCATTCATTTCCTATAAAATTCTATAGGAAATCAACAGGGCTTAGAGAATGATCACAACCTATATTAGTAGTGAACCACGCCACATCCGCATCAATGTCTCTCTCAATGTTCTCTCCCTCCTACAGAGAAATGCAGCCCAAAGGCCGGAGCTGGCAAGGGCGCAAGGCTCAGAATAAAGCTCCAAATAGAAATTCACAATATCATCTGTAAAGTACTCCTCACGTCTAACCTCAACACCCTTAATACAAAAAAAAATCCAAATGACTGGTTAACCATATTCCTGACTCTGACCATTTGATGAAAAATAATTGTGTCTTTGTCACCCTCGACCACCAGCTTAGTCATGCTTTTTTATTAACAAATTATAGATACCTTGTTATACTGTTCGAACATAAAATAACAACAGAAAAGGACAATTCGTCATCTCAACCGTTAACTGTGATCTACAGTGTATTTGTGGTCTTGACACGTATTCAATAATGCAAATATCTAAAGAATCCTCTTGAGTCACATTGACAAGGATATGTGTGTCAGTGTCTGACACAGATACTGAGTGTCTGACATGGATAGAGGGTGTCTGACACGAGGTCTTATACAAGTAGGACACAGGGACAAAGCTAATTAAAAAGAAATGATAGTATTCCTTAGTTACACAGCTAATTCTTGGGCTCAAGACATTAGGAAGCACCTCTTTACAAATAAATAACTATGAATTAACAAATAAATAACTATGCCAAATAGCTATGAAAGTGGCATATCATGGAGTTGTAACTATGTTATTTGATTACTTTCTTAGTATTTTAGGGTATAAAAGAAACCCTAGTTAGAAATCGTATGCACAACGTGTCCGTGTCTCTTTGTGTCTGACACGGAACGTTTTTAAAGAATATATGCCATGTTACTTAGGTTTCCTCAGTGTAACATGTGATGTGCAACACATCTGATCTAATAACATAATGATACATAATCTTTTGTAACTTTAGATTTTAATAGCAAGTGTTACTTTTAAGACAATAATAACCCAGAGATAAAAACACTTCTACCATAATCCTGCCAAAGTAACATTACAAACTCACAGGCAGGCCACATCTGTTTAAAGCAATTGATGTCATCAACGTTGCCCACCTAGTGAGCACTGCAGCTGCAGGCTCCCCGATGCAGTTCTTCATGAAAGTTTTTGCTGCTAATATTAGGCAGTATTGACCAACTTTGGGGTCTAAAAAGGCAGTTTGATTGGAAGTGAGGACTGACTTGTTCATAAGTGTTTCCATTTTGAAACCAAGCAATCTTTGATAGGATTGAAGATAATTCCCCAAAGTCCACTGCAAAGAAAGAAAAGTTAATGTCACAAGCCAAATAATTTCTTAATGATATAAAATATAATCCTCCAGAAAGGCAAAGTTGTCTCTTTTATTCATCAGAAATTCAGACCTATAATTTGATTAATTTCACTATTAAGGTCACGCACTCACACATACCTCAAGAACGCTTGCAAGCCAGCAGTCACCTTTCTCCATTGCAGTTGGAAGCAGAAACTTGGATATAAGATGTCGTTCTAGTGGTCCACCATTGTCCTCAATGAGTCGACAGATTACAAGAGCAAGTTGTTCATCTCCAAGGTTTTTAGCGCATACAGAGACTGCAGAGGAGGTATCGCCTCCCAGCAGAAAGAAAGCAATAGCAAGTTCTAATTGATGTTTCCCCATTAAAACATAAGCATTCTTCAGAGCAGCTGCCTTATTCTTCTCATCCTAAATATGAACTCAGAGATCAATTTTTTGGATGAACCACACATGCACACAGGGAAGAAGAAAATTCCAAACAATATAGTATGTCTATTGCAATAGACTGGACTTCTTGGCCTTTATACAGAATATTTTAAGTCATATGGACCCATAAAAAAGATAATCGTACACTGGTCTTCTACACATAAATAAAGATAAATATTGTTCCCATTTCTGTGTCCACATTCCAAAAATTCTGTTTATCACAGGTGTGCCTTACGCATTTTGGTTTTGATAACTTCTTATTTATTTTTCTATTATTCTTATTTTATGGATATTCGCCTTCAATGTCTTCAGAATCGCTTAAGGTCATCATAATTTTAAGCCTTAAAAAGTGAGACCTGTTTCATTTGGTTTAGATTGTAATTACTGAATTGGTCAGGGGCAAATCTGTCAGTTTGGTGACACTCTCAACCATGGAGCCAATACAGATATGTTTACTGTTACCCTTCCTTCTCTCCTCTAACTAGGTAAGATACATTATACAACGCACCTTGACGCTCGAACACACTCTACAAGATGAATTAGGAGCTGATTGTTTGTGAATATGATATCCTCACCATGTGTTACATAAAGTGAAAGAAAGAGAGGGGAAAGGGGGGATGCCTAGAAGTATGAACCAATCACAGTGTCCATCGATCCACTGTAAAACCTACATTATCAACTGACGGTTAAACTACAGTAAAAGTTTCCCCATCATAGAATCATCCAAATAGATACCATCTTTCTTGATGAATGATCATGTCAGTAGTAGAGGTCTGTATATGCTACTCAGATTGACAGCTAAAATTTACTACTCAACATCAAAATGCATGCAAATGCACAAAATGGTGATAAAAGAGTGTGGTGTCCCAGCAATAAAGGTATCTTCTCGGTTAAGTCTTTTTATTTTTCTTTCGTTTCTTGGTTGTCTAATGGTAATAGTCCTAGCCCCATTCTTGAATTCCCTGGGACTATAATTTGGAAGTCCAAAATTCCCTCCAAGATTGCTTTTTTTGCATGGTGTGCTTCCTTGGAACACATCCTTACCATTGATAATCTTAGACTTCGGAAAATGTGTTTGGTCAATTATTGTCAGTTGTGTAGAAAAGATGGTGAGTCTGTGAATCATGTACTTCTTTGGTGTCCTTTTTCTTGGAAAATATGGTTTGCTTTTCTTTTAGAGTCTGGAATGACTTGGGTATGCCCGGGCCGGGTATTGGATTTGCTTAAAGGTTGGAGTCATGGCCCTTTCTCTTCTTCTGGAAATCGCATGTGGAGCTTATTACCTTTTGCGATCATGTGGGGCATTTGGCTAGAGCGAAACCATCGTCACTTTGATGGCATCTCTATTTCGCGTAAGAAGACAATTCTCTCGATAAAAGTTTTGGTATTTCGGTGGTCTAAAGTCTTCAAAGAGTTTAGAGGATGCTTCTTTGAGGATTTTGTTGCTAGATGGGATCATCTTATGTTTTTAGACATGGGGTGACGGTGCATGTCAGGGGTTTTTTGTTTTTTTCTTATGGTTTGTTTGATCGCTTGTAAATATTTATTTTTCGGTTGTTCTCTTGTAATGTAGGCCTTCTCAGCCTACTTTTCTTTTTTTAATGGAATATCACTTTTACCGAGCAAAAAAAAAAAAGAACTTGTATCGCAAAAGTTTTGACTTTTGAGAAGGTAGTGGAACAACCCATATTACAGGCAACAAAAGCATATCCATAGGTGATGAAACCAAGGAGTAGACAACAAAAATTTATAGTTTTACCAAATCTATGAGATGCATAGCATCCATGTCCCAATACTGATGTTTCACTCCTTTTTCAAGTAAAGTTTTTCTTGAAAGATAGTGCAACATAATACCTGGAAATTGCGTGAGAGAAACCCAACCAAGGGCTTATCCTTTTCAGCTTTACTAATTCGAAAGAGGCCAGCCAAAACTTGCAGTCTATTTAGAGCTATATACAGAAGTGCGCATTCCTTCGGATCTTTGTTCTTAAGATATTGTGATCTTGCCAGCTTCTCCATCTACATGATCGATTAGAGTGTCAGATAAGAATACAACTGTATTACATAACAATCTCATGTGATCATTATATTAAGGTTATAGACTAATAGCAATGACAACACCGGCACATTCTTATCTATTTTTCTTCTCTACGTGGGTTGCACATGTTATATGTAAAGAAAAAGTAACATGTTGTAGATAACTAGAGAAACAAATAAAATGAAGATAAACAACATTAAGTTTGAAAATGATAGAATACGATGATACAGTCATTCGAGAAAGGCATGAATTTAATAATTTAAAATATGAAAAGACACCTAAATCTCCACATGCAGGTATGGTTTACATCATAAGTGTTGTGTTGAAGACTTGAAGCAACCAGGAACAAATCTAATCAGTAGAAGAAAATGATGCATCCTCTATTGAGATTCAATCATATAGTTGAAAGACATACCAGATCAGAATTATTATTATCTTTTCGGTGATCCAGTGAAAAGAATAAGATTACAAGTTCAAAATACCCCATGACACAGAGCAATGACAACCCTAAAGAACATTATGCAGCGAGAAGTATGCCAAACATAAGAAAGCCTTGCGAATTGACAAGTGGCATCAACCCATTCCTACTAATTGTGGGATATCGTTTACCATCCTCATATACAAAGGACTTTAAAACGAGACACTCAACCCCAAATGGTTGACTTAACGTTGCAGTAAAAAAAACTGTTAAAAAGGAAAAGACATTAACACCAAAAACAAGCCTATTTTTTCCCAGCAATGGGCTTCGAATAATTAATTGTGTGGACCAATACCTTCCTAATGAGACTGCTCGTAGGGAACAGATTCTGACATGACAGAAACTAAATACAAAGACGTTTGCATTTGAACAAATATAAGAATCAACTCCAAACATCCTCTGCAGACCCAGTCCCTTACAATATCATGGACGGATTCTCTCCACCCCCCCCCCCCCATACACACAAAAAAACAAACAAAAACCCCCCAACACACCCACCCACCCCATGGCAAACATAGTACACTATAAACACCCTGATTTGGGGCCACTTATTATAAACACCCAAACAAAGAAACAGAGCTTTGAGGGTGGAACCCAAGCAATATTGAAAGATGCGTAGAATAGTAACAAAATTCCAAAAGTATGGGACATTCAAGAAGAAGGTGGTCCACATCTTCCTCCACCACCTTGCAATACACATATTGAGAAGTTTAGTCCCACATGGGTTGTTTAAGCCACGCATAAGTCTTGGGGACTCTCCACTTATCACCAGTTGGTTTTAAATTGGATTCCCATCTTTAATATGGTATCAGAGCAGGCTATTATGTTTGGCCCAAAAGGCTATGTTGTTTACTCCACATAACCCAAGTTTGTTTGTCCACGTGTTAGGCTCAACTAATGCCACATGTGAGGGGCATGTTGAGATGTTTAGTCTAACATGGGATATGTTAAGCGACGCATAAAAATATATAAGTTTTGGAGCCTCTCCACTTATCGCTGGTTGGTCTTAAGTTGGATGCTCATCTTTAATATTCTAAGAACACACACACATTAGGAAGATTTATACCTCTTTGATTCAAATTGTCAATGGTTTGAATCCTACCCATTGTACCCAAGAAAGTACCTTAACAAAAGAAAACAACTTAATGTGGGATAGAGTTTCTCCAAATCTGTTTATATAGAAAATTGGTGATGATTTCATTCTCTTCAAGCACCACCAATGAATATTTCTTAGCCAAAACTTGGTAAAATGATTTTACTATAAAGGAATTGTTAGAGTTCCAGGAGGACATCTCCGGCAGACTCCCATAATGCTACTTTAGTTTTGTGCAGGTGGCCCACTGAGGACAGTTTCTATTATTGTAAACCTTGATTAGAGTGATATAAGGTTGTATCCTCTTTTTCTCCAAAACTTCTTCTCCATTAACTTTTACTTGGTATCATTGTCATCCCACCCCTATAATCTCTTATCCGCTTCTCTAACGTTTCTATCCACTCATATATTGCTGTCAAGAAATCTTCATATATTCCAATCTCCCAATCAATGAGTCACCTTCCAAGTGCCACGTTTCATTCTACGTCATTAGCACCTCTCTCCATATAGCCGAAATAAGTGTTTTTTTAATTAGAGGCAAGTATGTAGATCCCATCAAATCGTTCTTTAAACAAGGTCTCCCCCGCCCAAATGCCATCCCAAAAAGAAATGGATTCTCCGGTATTGTGAAGATAATTAGTCACTTTCACAAATGTATCCCACCCGCTACACCCACTAGTGATACCCCTCCAAAGAGTGATGCCAAACATAATTTTCGGCTCCTTAATCAACCACTACTTCACTCCCTCTCCCTACTTGCCCGCCACCACTTTTCTCCACCAATGACCCTCCTACTTTAGAAAGGCACACTCTATCCCATTTTACATAGTGAATCTTCGATTTGTCACCTTCACTACCCATAAGAATCTTCTAAATAACTTGTCTAACTATTTCATAACTCCCAAAGGGAATTGGTAAAATGAAAGATAATAGTTCGGAATATTAGAAAGAGTGGGACTTGATCAAGTCAACCTCCCCCCTTTAGATAGACACTTAGCTTTCTACCCTGCCAAACGAGAAGCAACTTTCTCTATCATTTTGCTCCAACTACCTCTCCATTTGCTTTTAGCTACCAAGGGCAACCCCAAATATGTAGTAGGAATCAACAGCACAACCTAACAAATTAGCAATCTCTCACAAATTTTCCACCACACCCACACCATAGATCTTAGACTTTGACAAGTTGATCTTGAGGCCGGAAATCATCACATACCAAGCAACTAGGTTCTTTAAAGCATGTCTATTCTCCACCGTGGCACTAGTTAAGAACATAATATCGTCCACAAATTGCAAGCGTGATATGCATATGGCCCCTTCCCTATTAGATGCTCTTAATCCATCGAGCACACCTCCATTCACCAAGGAAGTTGTCATCCTACTAAGAATTTCGGTGACCATGATAAACAAGAAAAGTGAAAGAGGATTACCTTGTCTTAATCCCCTAGAATTCTAAAAGAATCCATGTGGCACCCCATTAATTAAAGTTGTGAATCAAGCCATCAAGATGCAAACTCTATTCCATTGCCTCCAAACACAACCAACCCCATCTTCTCCATAACAGATTGAAGGAAATTCCACGACACATGATCGAAAGCTTTCATATCTAGGAAGACTTATTGTAAAGGTTATTATCCAAATGAAAAGAAAGGTCCCATTCCAAAACTGACACCTACATCCAATGATTGTGGATGTTCAGTACCCGTCTCTCCCTAATGCTTAAAAAAAATATTTTCTTCATAAGGAATAGGTAAGCAAATTCGATATAAAAATCGTTCAATAAGACTCCGAAAGAGCTTTTTGGATGTAAAAACATTATTGCAACTTAGATTTCTGGGCGGAAACATTTACTGCAAACACTAGGAGTAGGTTTAGATGATCCGGATGCATATTTAATTTCAAAAGCTAAAGGGAAATAGGAAGAGTAAAGAGATGTCTCTAATTTATTGGGAATTTTGCATATCGTAAGCTATTTTTGCATCTTCGCAGAGGAAGTTTCAATGGAAAGTTTTAAGAACTACTATGCTACCACCATCCATAATTGCATGCATACAGTACGATGGGGGTTAGTTTTAATCCAAAGGCCAAGCTGATGCCTAGGAGGCTATGAATTACAAACACCGACACACGACACAACACGGACATGTGGACACGACATTTTTCAAAAAAAGTAGGACATGGATACATTATGGACTCGTTAAAAAAAATTATATATTGTTAGACGGGTCGGCTAAGTAGCAACTAGCGAGTACTCAATGGTTACTTGACGAGTACTCAGGGATTTAACTACGTGTCCATGTTGTGTTAGAAATTTTAAAAATTAATTAATAAATCCGACACTCCAAATCGAGTGTCGGACACATGTCGAAGGCCTGTCAGGGCGTGGCGGTGTATTAGAAGCTAACATAGTCCCCGCACAATGCCTAACCTTTGACACAGTAAAAGTCTAGAATATATTGATAATAGCAAAGTGAACAATTATACAGGCCTCACTCGTCTAAAGAAAGGAGGGAGCACGTGGCACAGCTCCAAGCTCCCCGATATGGGACTAAAACCCACTACATAGAATACAACTAATGCTAACAATAAAACTTGGACTCCAGAGTCACAGATAAAGTTTTGACATATAATACATAGTAAAACGGAAGATATTTTATGTTAGTTTTTGAAGGGCAAAACAAATTTATTAAGCTGGAAAGGTAAGGAAACAGAGGTCACAGAAACCATGCTTGGTAGACAAGATTAAACAATAGAAAGTCTGGCACGGAAGAAAACCTTTTGTTTATCATCATGCATCAAGATAAACCGAATGGATTGGGACTTTGAGATGAAAGTATTTCATAAAAGATGTAAAACACAATGGAAATATTAAGCTATATACAGAACTACAGAACTCAGAATTTTAGATCTGATAGTAAAGAAATGGACTTTTGACATAAACGTAGCATATATAAAGTCTTTCTCTTTTCCTTTATTTTTTTGTTCTTTCCAGCTTCGATAGGTTAGTGCCTTAGTGGTTTATGGTGCAGGACGGAAAGATGGTCAGGGAAAGCACCTCTCATGGATGCATACTTATGTCTCTTTTCATTGAGAAAAAGAAAAACAAGGTGCAAATTTTCACAGGGTTTCATGAATATGATTGGCAAGTACTCCAATGGAAATACAAATGAAGGGAACTTTAATAAGTAGAACTGATCTCAAGGCATTAACAAAAATTAAGATCTAAAGATTAGTAAACCGTCAATTACCCTTGTTCGCAACTGTGTTGCACTTGTGAACCAAAATCCAACACCCAAATTCCGCATTTCCTCCCAGGATGGTTCATTCGATAGAAAAGATGTGAACAAATTATCTTGACAATCGGAGTGGAAGGCCCATCCAATCATCCCAGAGTCAACAACCAGCTCAGACGTCGCAGCAGATCTTCGAAGTAAATGCAGCTGCTGAAACCTTACAGCAACCCAAAACCTTGAAAAAGGAAAGTAGGAACAAGTCACATCTCAACCATTTATTAATATAGCTGCCCCAGCTATAGTTTGTAAACCGCAGGAAAAAATCTACAGACATACACATACACGCATAGAAATATACATGAATAAATAAAGCATTTAAGATTTTTATGGCAATATATTGGTCCAATGACTGACTAAATCCAGATAAATTTTATAAAACTAGATGTGCTACAATTAACTGCTTATGTAGTTCATGATATTTATTAGATGATTGTTGAGATATATATAAGTTCTAGTATGTGGTTTAGTCCCACATTGAGTCTAAGTAGAAATCTTTAATATATTGATAATAGCAAAGTTAAATACATGGGGACTCACTCTCCTTAAATAAGGAGAGAACACACATTCTAACTCCTATGCACTCAGTCTAAGTAGAAATCTTTAATATATTGATTGATAATAGCAAAGTTAAATATTACATGAGGACTCACTCTCACTAAATAAGAAGAGAACACACACATTCTAACTCCTATGAACTCAATGTGTGACTAAACTACATACTATTAACTTATATATATATCAACACTCCAAGTAGAAATCTTTAATATATTGATAATAGCAAAGTTAACTATTACATGGGGACTCACTCTCCTTAAATAAGGAGAGAACACACATTCTAACTCCTATGCACTCAATGTGGGACTAAACCACATACTAGAACTTATATGTATCTCAACACTCCCCCTCAAGCCGAAATATACAGATTACGCATATTTCAGGATTGCGATTGCAAGTCCAATAAGTAACCAAAAGATAACACTTCCCCTTTAGCATGTACAAATATATCACTTAAAGTATCCCTTCCAAATACAAATATATAAACCTCTAAGCTCCAGCCACAAGCGTCATCCTCGAACAAGCACCTGCAACAATATCAATAAACAAAACAAAAGCAAAGGCCCTGGACTCGTAGGTCTCGGTAACTCCAAAAGGCTCTAGGCACATATGCCATGGCAGCTTCAAGAACAAATGCTCCTCGTCTAAAGATAACTTGAGAACTGGGTGCAACGAACAATAGAAGAGCTTGATCAACTAGAACATAAACTGAGTTGGGTCCAAGAATAAAAAATTAACACCAATCATAGCATCAGGGATGATGTATCCAAGCAAAATCATGAACACTTTGGGGAGATGCAACCAAAACAGCTAGACAGCAGCAGGGCACTCCCCCTCAAATGCAAAGGCATATACAATAATTCACTCCCTATAAGCATCTTCTCACAGATAGATAATGACCGCTTAAAAAAAAGACGACAGCAATGAATCACCTCAACAAGAGGCAGTGAAAGTTTGTGAAACACCAAAGTACTTGGCACCACTGCGGCATAAAAGGGAATCAAACCCTGAAAAGCTGGACCATCAATGACAGCAGCAGCATACGATAAGCTCCTCAACACAAGGGCTTAAAACAAAATACCAGTGAAACACCACAGAACTCGGTACCACGACATAAAAGGGAGTCAAACCCTTACAAGCTGAACACCAAAAGCTAAGTTAGATTGACACGGATAGCCGGGATAGGTGTGCTCGTATCCGACACGGCTACGAAGAGTTTGACACAGCAAATTTCAAAAATTAAGGTATATCACATACAACATGTGTTCGATATGTGTCCGACACGGAAACATTAATATGTATCCGACATTAATTATTTTCAAATTGTGGCGTGTCCATGTTACATAGAATAAAGGGGAGTCAAACCCTTACAAATGAAAGTGTTTATCAACCAACCAATAAGCATTAGGGATTCTTCCCAAATTGTGAGAGGAGAGGAAGATTGCATAACAAACATTGAACCATCCAAAACATAATCAAACTTAACCAGAAAAAGTATAATGTTTCGTTCAAACTCTTCTATACCAAAACTCGTCTATACCAAACTTGGACATATTAGCCATACCAATGTTCATATACCATCAATCATCAAACAAATCAAATCTGAACCCTCTAAGAAGTTTCAATAAAAAAAACCTTCAATGCAAAAATATACATAACAGTCAACTTCAAACAACTGCCCAGAACAAATTACTTCAAATTAGATTTCGAGCTATAGCTTATTTGGAAAGCTTGTTAAATCTAATTTCTAACGCAAAAAACGGAACAATTTTTCGACTACTAAGTAAAACAATATGGCAGTTTTCCTATAGGGTGTTAGATTTAGACGGGAAATTGCTTCATCTACAAAAAAATAGACTCGCAAAACGAAAATATCGTTGCTGAAAACACACTTTCCCTATTATGATCCACTAGAGGAAGAAGAAATCAATTTAGATGAGAGAAAAAAAAAAACAATTCTTCGCTAGGATCTGGTCCCCGGTTGCCAAAATCTAGCCATCGGTGACAAGAAAACGTGAAACCCTAGGTCTGAACCCTAAAGCTCTGATACCAAGTAGAAATCTTTAATATATTGATAATAGCAAAATTAATTATTACATGGGGACTCACTCTCCTTAAATAAGGAGAGAACACACATTCTAACTCCTATGCACTCCATGTGGGACTAAACCACATACTATAACTTAATCTCAACAATGATTATCTCCCCCTCCCCCTCCCCCCAAGCCTTATCACTTAAACGTGAACTACGCATGACATGACGGAAATTAGCACTTAGCAATGTTTCTTTACTATTCATTGTATGTCATGTGTAGTGGACAGCACGGTAACCCATGTGCTGACCTGTAAGCATTAAGCAATAATTCTACTTGAGCAAGAACCTAATTGAATGTTTTTTCAAAAAATACACCACATAAATTTCATAAGAAAGAGCTCCAACACCAGTACACAAGTAAGAGCTAAAACAAATCTACATAATTAAGTTAAATACCTTCGGCCAGGTTCATCAAGACTTCCATATACAGAAGCATGGCGTAAATCACTAATTTCATCCAGAAGATCTATAACTGCAAGCATTTGCAATCTCTCCATACTGGTTAAAGCGGTTATATTATTAAACTTTTCTATTGTCTCAATGAAGCCACGGATTTCAGATCTCCCAGAACCAGAATTTAATTTGTTACTGGAACCATTAGCATCTGCATGATGTCCATTAAAATGGATTGAGTTAATCTGGTACTGTGAATCAGATGAGACTAGAGCAGTATCTCGGCCCCATACTAATAATCCTTTATCCTCAACACCAGTAGAGGATTGTTCTTCGAAGTATTTTGACAATGGGATCTGTGGAATGATATGGTAAGGTTTCACGGAGTCATATGCTCTCTCAACTTCAACAGAAGTATTATCATTAGTAAGATAACCCACAAGATGTTGCACAGCAACGCAAGCGCGTCTCCAATTTCCTGCAAACAATTTGAAATGCATGTTTACAGTTCTTCCTTTTTTTCTGAGGAAATACAAGTGATATATGACTACTTGAGGATGCCTCCACTCAGCACCAAAAGCATCTTTATAGATGTATGTGGTCAAGAATCTCATGTTAGACTCTATTTTATTTGTATAGATAAACAAATGCACAAAACAAATATATATATATATATATATATATATATATATATATATATATATATATATATACACCTGCCTGTTATATGAACTCCACTTATACGAACTCCAAAGAAACTCCAAATTCCACCATGAAAAAACAATGAATTAGAAGCTGATTTTTGGTAGAGATATTCTCCCAACAATATAGATCATCCTTAGAAAAAATCAGCATATTTGAAGATGTCTAGATGTATCAAAATTTGCTTACAATGTTATAAAATTATCCAACTGCCCAGATTTTTCAAATTTCAAAACAACTTTTGACAAGGTTAAACATTTTTATTTGGGCTGATTTTTTGTAGAAAGACTCTCCATCATGAGAAGACTATCTTCACCAAAATCAGCCCTCAATTCATCTTATAAATCCACTTTTGGTGGTGGAGTTCATTTGGAGTTCATATAACGGGCTCGATATATATATAAGCACAAACCCTTTTATATAGATCCACACCTGCATGTTCATTTCTAACTATTGAAGTAAGCTCTTAAACCGGTACGGTTAAATGCTTTCTTCAACTTTTGACTAAGTTCTTCAATGTCACCACAACATTTTAACCAAAAAATTCTCTTTGCATCTAAAAAAGATAGACAATATCGATTGCATATTAACATGCATGAACAGTATCACTTGGGTCACAAATCACACATAGGTTCCTTCAAAGTGAATGGTAAACATGATTAGACGGGATCTATGGGAGTTTTAAGTCACATTGACACGGATACCAACTGTCCGACTCGGGGACCTATATAAGGAGGGCACGGAGACATAGCTAAAAAATCGTACGATTCCTTAGTTACACAACTAGTTCTTGGACTAAAGACCTTACAAAGTGCCTCCTTATGCAGGTGCCGACTAGCAAAGTCGGTAAAATCTTTGGGTGATGATACCAGAGGTCTGGGGCTCGAACCCCGCCAGCATCAAAGAGTTACTGATCTCATTTAAAACAGGCTTGCCAATCAAAAAAATAAAAAAATAAAAAGTGCCTCATTACATGGTTGGAAGGGATAAGGGCTCCTATGAGGCCCATGGTATATTGGTATCTTGGTGGAAACTTAACTACTACATGATTTGAATGGGGAAGAGGGGGTAAGCCATAGGTGGATAGACACATGAGTATCAATGCTTGGGAAATGCTATATTTAGTCTAGAGGTTTGGAAAAGCCCTCAATGAATCGTATTGATAGCCTACTTGTGGCACCAGAATGGAAGGAAATGAATTCAAAAATGCCGCTTTAAAAGCTCTTCCAAGACCTTTATCAGACCATCACCCCAAATTGTTTCAGCCATTTCAATATAATATGGTTTATCTTGCTTTCATTGTGTGTGTGTGTGTGTGTCGGCGAAGGTTTATATACACTCCCTCTCCTCAGGGATGAACCATATAATGAAATTGAGAAATTCTAACAGAGAAATGATACCTGAATAGAGATTTAGAAGGAGTGTGTCGGGATGATAAGTAGGTAATGATCCACGTAACTTAGCAGCTACTTCCAGAATGTTCCTAAGACCTGTTTTGGAACCTGAATGGTCTTGTCGTTGACTCATTGTTGAAAACAAATTGAAGACTGGATAATCACTCTTCACATTGAGCTTCAAAGGCGAGGCAGACTTGCACTTTTCATTTATCCCGTCTAATGATAGTTCTTTGGTATCACATGCATTGCAATCAGAAAAAACATCACAAATGATGCCTTCCTCCGTCACACCCATGCAACATGGATTCTTATCTTTCTTACATTGCACATAGAACACTGCTTGCTGTTTCTCATCCATATGAAGCAACCACTTACTAAAGAGACAAAAACACCTCTCATGAACAAGCACAGTAGCGGCACTAGGTCCCCAGAGGAAGTCTCGAGCAACGAGTGAAGTAGAACCAGTTGCAATACAATACCACATATGTGTTTCTGATTTTTTCCCAGATTTTCCAAGAGTCTGAGTTACACGACTTCTTTGGGCATATACTCGTAATTCGTGTTGCGAGCAAACCCCAAGCAATAGCTGACCATTCCCTATTGAAAACCAATTCAAAGCAACAAGCTCCCCACTCAAGGGTAACTTATCTTCTAATAATATTTTCCCAGAATTTACAATGCACACAGATCGCCATATACAGAGTGTACCTAGACTGTCCAAGTTATTTTTCATGCTAATGGTTGCAATCTTTCCCCCACAGGAAGACAAAGATATTTTTGTAACTGGGCCTTGATGAGTATTGAAACTACCAACAAGTTCCCAAGGTAAATTGGCCAGCTCTGATTGTGGAGTTGGTGATATTGAACAGTTACTCCTCCAGAGCCTTATAGTGCCATCAGAGTAACCTGTAGCCATATGGTATGGAACAGAGTGGCTAGAAAAACCATCAGAAGAAGACCACTTTTGTTGCACAGATGGCATCAAAATACCTGGAGACACCACAGCGACACTTGTAACCTGATCATGGTTGTGAGAATCACATAATTTTGATGAGCAAGGTTCAGCAACAAGACAGTACCTTTTAACAGCAAAAGAACTTTCATATTTCCATGTATCAAAAACATCAAAATTGCAGTCACAGCTGCTTCCAGATGCATCAGCAGAGTGCAATGTAACTTTCCATGATAAAGCCCGAAACTCATTCATCCATATTCCTAACAACATGAAATGATTATCAGTAAAGGTTTCTCTGCAAGTCGAAGGTAAAGGGATAACAAAGATGCTGGTCGGTCCCTCTACATGATTATGACCAGTGAAAGGTATCGTGCATAACTTGTGAAACACTACTTTCTCTCCTTCATTTTCAGCTATTTCAATCATTATGCAATCAATTCCCACTGCGCTTGCTAAAAGAAGAACGCTAAAATCCTTCAAAACTGAAGGGGCCCAACTCAGGCATGAAAATTCAACACTAGACCAATGTTTTGTTGGCAGCTTGCCTGCTAGTTTCCAACTGGGAAGAACCTGTGCTGGCATGCCAAAAATGCAACTGGAAACTTTAGAGAGGGACCAGAATAGAAGAAAACCACTGGAATCCAAGGAAACAGCAAGTTCAATTTCAGAACCATAGGGATGCACTGCAACTTGTAAGATATTTCCAGTGTGACCGCCTAGGTTTAACAATTCACCCTGAGTATTGCTTGACTCCAGAGTATGCAGTTGTGACCAACCCATGGAATTGTCAGGTAACAATTGGAACAAAGAGCACTTGGCTGGTGGACCATGGAGATTACTCCTTGAAATAACAGCTTTAATAAATAGAAACTGATCTTCGGAATTCAAGTTACCAGGACTCAGAAGATAACGATTTTCAGCACCAGCTAAACTTAGGGTTTTCCATACAGTCACTCGCGGGAATCTCAATGGAGAAATGTCATCAAGGCAGTGAATGGCCCAGAAAGTAAGTGACATACTAGGTCCATACCCAATCAACCACTCACACCTTCCACGCATATCATATTCTGAACCTTCAGTTGTCGAACACCACTTAAGTCCACCTTCATCAGTCATATCCCTTATTTCAGTTGCCCATGTTATAAATATATCTGCACCAAGAGTTCCCTTCAAGGACTGATTTATTTCAATAACAGCAATCACACAAAAAGATTGCTTACTATATTTAGCTCTCCCACTATCAATCTCACTCCACAACCTTACAGTTCCATCTAAACAGCATGTTAGCAATACATCCCTTCGACAATTAACACCAACAGATGGCCTCCATTGAATCATCAATACAGGATCAGGATGACTAAGTTCAGATTTAACTAATCCATTTTTCTCATCACTTTGACACACTAATACAAATCTATTCACAGAACCATTCAAACAACCCGCACTCGCCACGGGTCCTGAACTAGACCAAGTCGCAGAAACCATAGCTTGCGGCTGTTCGGGTGTAAACTTCCAAGCTATTTCCCATGATTTGTTTTTTCTTTTCCATAAAACCACCTCAACTCCCACACTAACTATCCCATCCCCACATCCAGTCCACCTAACTGCTTCCACTATATAACATTGTACAAGTACTGCAACCTTAACCCAACCAAAAGAAGCTGAAAATATACAAAAAAACATTTCAAGAAGTCATATTTCTCAATCCAATGATAATAAAAAACAGAAAACCACTTACCATTTACAATTCTAGACCTCTCTGAATACAAACAAATACAATTCTCTACTGCCACAGCAACTTCCCCTAGAGAAGGGAAAACTGGAGACCAAGAAACAGCCTTTATAATCGAAGACCCGTCGTCATTCGAAATATCGATAACTTGACGATAAATAGGACCAATTAAAGATTGTTGTTTAGAATTAGGAGATGGGAAGTGTGAAATTACTAAAAGAGATGAAGCAGCATAAGCGATCCATGATAAAGTGGAGTAATCAGGTAAGTAATCAATTGTGGATTGTGAACGAGTTGGGCATGGTGGGATTGTTTGGGCGTTTAGTAATTTGAGTGGTAAATCGTTTGTGAGTGAAAGTTGTTCGTTTGGATTTGAGGTTGTGTCTGTTTCTGCCATTGTTTGGGAAGTGAAGTGAAAGTTTGGAATGTCAACTTATATACTTTTTATATTGGGAGTTTATAACATATTTACCCTTGTAACATTTTATTTCATATTACAAAAGCATGGGCTAAATGCTCTGTTTGGTTCAACGCAATGGGATGCATTTGCACCCCATTTCCCAGTAACTACCAATTTCCAACTGTTTGGCCACTATTTCATATAGCCCGTTGCAACCAAGGCCCAAAATATCGATATCGATGAATATATCGGTGTACCCAAAAACCGATATATATCGGATATTTCGGATATTTCGGATATATCCATTTTTTTGGTAACCAGTCCAAACTATTTAAAATATCAGAAATATCGAATATATCGGAAATATAATATCGGATATATCGGATATATATCAGAAATATATTGGAAATATCGGATTTATATTTTAAAATGGTCAAAAAGTCAACCGATATATATTGATTATATCGGAAATATCGATTATATCGACGATATAAAGTTTCATATCGGAAATTCCGATATATATCGGAAAAAAAAAGAGTTTTATATTCGGTGGATATATGTCGGAAATATCGATGTCGGTGTACCAAAATACCGATATATATCAGCGATATATCATATATATCGGCGATATTTTGGTCCATGGTTGCAACAAATTGGTTCCTCCAGTTCGCGCGTATAAATACCTCCCACAACACTCATTTGCAACCCAAAAACCATACCATCGCATCCATTTGCATGGTCTCTCAGTCTCTCCCAACTCATAAAACTGCTTCTCTATACTGGCAACTCTATCTAAACAAAAACACCTCCATTTCTTGGTTTATTAATTTCTTCTCTCTTAGCTATTGTTTTGGTTCCATTAGTGTTGTTGGCTGCTCAAAAGGTAAGCCCTTTCCCTTCACCTTCTTCTTCTTCTTTCTATATTTCTCTCTGATTGAACAATTTGTTTTAATAGCTAAGCTTTTATGTACGTGTTGTTCCCCCCAATGTCTTTGATCTCTGTGGGTTTTGTTTTACTCTCATAAAATGAAAATCACATAATCTTAACTGGTTAGAATTAATGAAAACTTTTTGGAAATGGGAGTTGATTATATATTATTAGTTAGAAATTGAAGGTCTTGGGATAAGATTAGTAAGTATTCTTTATTTCTTACTGTAATTTGTCAATGGTCTCGATGTAAGACTAGTAAGACATATTTCTTTCTTTGTGCCATTTCTTGAGGGTTGAGTTTACGACTAGTCAGCGTTCTTTACTTCTTAATGTCATTTGTTGAATGTCTTCAGAGCAAGGCTAGTAGGCAATCAATGTACAAAAAGTGTCATTGTTTTTAGTATGTAATTTCTGAATGTCTAAGCCATGTATTACTTTAATACAATAAGAAATGATTAGTTGCTCAATTGTTTTTTCTAGCTTATACTATACTATTGATATTATAATTATTGTTACAATGTTTAAATATTGCAAGTATTAACTCAAATGATATAGTTTGTGAATTTTAAGCTAGCTCCTTGACCAATTTTTTGTAATGGCAGACAATAGTATAGAAGTTATGGATAATTCTGAAGATGTGGATAATTCTGAAGATGAGGAGCGAATTAGAGAGGTTGTTGTTGTCACTTGTGCAAGCGTTGCACATGTAGCAACAATATTTACTGCATACTTTTATTTTAACTTGCCAAGAGAATTTTATGTTCGTCATGTTGCCGAATGAAATGCATATATCGACTCGATTATATATAATGATGAAAAGTGTCGTAAAAATTTACGAATGGGAATGGAGTCATTCCATCGACTATGTTTGTTGGTTAGGGAAAAAGGTCTTTTGGAAGACACGCGAAATTGTCAAGTTGAGGAAATACTAATGAGATTCCTACATTTACTTGGGCACGATGTGAGGCATAGTGTGATGTCGGGTCGATTTTTCCGATCACAAGAGACTATTTGTCGACAATTTAATGAAGTACTTGTTGTTGTTTTGAAATTGTGCCCATGCTTGATAGCTAACCATGGAGAAGCCATACATGGTGGAGGAACCCCATCTGTAATCATAAGTGATGTTAGATATGCACAATATTTCAATGATTGTTTGGGAGCACTAGATGGTACTCATATTAGAGTTACTGTTCCAGAAGAGGATATAGAAAGATTTAGGAGTGGTAAGAAGGACTTTACTTCTCAAAATACGTTAGCAGCTTGCTCATTCAACTTGAAGTTCACATATGTACTAGTTGGATGGGAAGGGACAGCACATGACCAAAGAGTTTTGGATAACGCTCGTACTAGACCTAATCCATTTGTTATTCTTTCAGGTAGACATCTATAACATTATATGTTTGGTTGATTGTTACTACCTAAAGTACATGTAATAACTATGTAATAACTTTGATTTTTATTTTATAGGTAAATACTACTTAGGTGACGCGGGATATGGTAATGAGCCTGGGGTCTTAACTCCATATCGGAATACAAGATACCACATCAGTGAATACATTACTAATCGTGAGTCTTAAAACTTTAAAGAGTTGTACAATAAGCGGCATTCGCAACTTAGAAACACAATTGATAGGGCTTTTGGAGTATTGAAGAAGCGGTGGCCCATGTTATCAGCTCATTCCCATTATTCATACAAGTCACAAGTTAAGATAGCTATGACGTGCTTCATACTCCACAATCACATAATGGGTATTGACCCAAAGAATCTGATTATTGAGGAAACAGACAAGGAAATTCTAGCATCTCGACAACAAGTTGGTTCTTCATCAAGTTGTAATAGTCAAGAGCAAGTTGATCTGTCAAGTAGTAATAGCCAACGACCTACATTTAGGGCTGAACAAGCTCGATGGCTACAATTTAGGGACAACACTGCTAACAAAATGTATATTGACTATCAAAACTACAAACAACGGAGAAATGCGGGAAGAAATGCATTAGTATATATAGTTTTTATTGTTTTATTTTTTTGTCTTATAAGAGATTGGTAGCAGACTTCTATGTATACTCATTGTTTTGTTTGTGTTTGTAATTTCGCTTTATTGAACGTGTGATTTTAATTGATATTTTTCTTTAAGTGCACTTGTCTCTCTCTCACTCAGTATGTACAATTGTTGTGAATTTGTTACTTAATTTATATTACAGACATGACCGACAAAGTACCCGAAATAAAGTCTAAAAAGGAGAAGAAGCAAATAAGTTGGACTTTTTCCATGGATGCTGCACTAACAGAAACTTTCCTTGATGCATATGGGCAAAACAATAAACATGGTAGGGTTTAGGATGAAGCAGTGTATACATCAATCTAATTGGCAGTATTGGCCAAAACTCAGGAGCAAGTTGAAAAGGCTCATATCACAAGCAAAATGCGTACAATGAGGAAAGAGTACAACTCTTTTACTGATTTGGCGTCAAGAAGTGGATTCGGCTGGGACCCAATTAAGCAAACAATCACAGCTCCTCCTTCGGCTTGGATTGAGCTTCTAGTTGATCGGGTAAGTTGCATTTGTTATATTGGTCTTCAATTGCATACGATAGCCATATTAATTGACAAAAACTGGTACCTACTTGGAAGACTTATACAGTTGTACTTGTTTCCTATGTTATCCATTTTCTGGTAAAATCCAGCTAACTGTTAGTTTTAATAAGTAAATAATAAACTGATGAAAAAAAAATGGGGCCAAAGAGCTATCTGGCAGTATCCAAAATTTTGAAACTCGTCACTCATGTAGAAGAATTTGCATTGCATGCATGTTGATCATAGAGTTGTTGATAGAGCAGAATTCGATAAGAAGGTAGCTAACCTCTTCCTTTTTACTCATTAAGGCACAACAAATTGTGTTTGCTCTAATATATTCAATTTCAAGAATTATGCCTTCATATCACAAATGTATAAAGTTAGTTGTGTAGCACCAATAAAATGTCAACATATGTATAAGTTGTAAACTTGATTGATAAATTCATGGTGAACACTAACACTTTCCACTTTTCCAGTTTCCACACGTATGTCTGTTTGTTGTTTCCTTTGCTTTTCCCATGTTGGTAATTTGATATTGAGTTAGCGTTGTAATGACTTTTTCTCTTTACGTCATGGAAT
Source organism: Coptis chinensis (assembly GCF_015680905.1). NCBI lineage: Eukaryota > Viridiplantae > Streptophyta > Magnoliopsida > Ranunculales > Ranunculaceae > Coptis > Coptis chinensis. The sequence continues at coordinate 59,551,973 of NC_141463.1, forward strand.
GCTCGTTGTCTCATGGATTCTTTATTACTCTACTCCTTTTGGTATTTTTTAGTTCCCTTTAAAACCTCCACAACTATGAGCTTCTTAGTTTTGGGTCTAGAACTTGACTCTACGCGTTTCTCGAACCTTAGAAGTAGCTAATAAGGTCAGTTGTTCTTCGTCATCATAAAGAAACATATACATAATATGTTTGTCTGTAGTTGTGCTTAGTACGGTTAGTACTTAGTAGCTCAGGTGTGATTCTATTGATATACAAGCATGGTCACAAGATCATATGTTTTTCACTAGCGTATATATTGTTAAATCTTTAGTGATCAAGACGATGATCCAAACAATTGTTGAATCAATAGTAATATAAAAGGTAGTTGCCTTTGTAGTTTTTCTAAGTTGTAGATAAACCTTTTTTTTTGTTTAAATTTCGTTATTTGTATGTAGTACAATTTTTGTATCACCTTGATTTCTTTTCAATACTTGTACATGGTTGTATACTCTATACATTATTGCTTGCTTTCTAGAAATGGCTTGTCGTCAGGCTAAGCAGGTGTGGATGATGTGAATGAGCACTCGTAAGAAGTAGGATAGCTAGAAAAGTTTCTTTTTTGTATAATCAGTAACAGACAAACGTAAATGTGTCCTCATCTATGCCCTGCATATCACAGTAGCCCAATATGTGAAGGGAATGTGGTCCTTACGCACAGTAGCCCAGTAGGTGAATGGAATGTGGTCATTGCAAATATCATAGTGCAGATATGAGCACTAGATGGTACTTAAGAATTGTAGTTACAAGAGGATCATGTTGCTGCTAACTTGCTGCTGTTGTTTGTTCTCTTCGGAAAATTCGTTTAGGAATAAAAAATTGCCCAACTCTCCAACTCTGTTATGCATGTGTTCCCTCTTGTACTACCACCAGGGCTTGTTGTTCTTGTTGGCTCTGTTCATCTTCCATTCCCACTTCTACAACTTTTTCTGCTGACTTTTGGCAATTGTATCGCAGTATGACTGTAGAAATAACGCGTAAGTTTATCATTTTATTTTTTATTTTATTTTTGCAGAAATCAAATGAAAAAGTATAAGGGATTTGTGATAGGGGGCCAAAGTGGCCTCTTGATCACTTGGCTATCATCTTTGGCAACACATACGCATCGGGATCATACTCAATTGGAGGCATAAACTATGTTGATCTAAACCATATGGATAGTGTGCCTAACTTGAATGTTGTAAATGAAGAAAATGATCCCGCTGGTTTAGGAGAAGGTGAAACAAAAAATGGTACTGAAAAACGAAAGGCCTCGGCCACATCAAAGAACACGTCGGAGGAGAAAAGACCACATGGTAAGAAAGTGAGAGTGGTTGATGAAATGAAAGAGATTGTTCAAGATATGACAGGTGCAATAGGTGATTTTAAAAAAGTCGTTGATCCTGCAGCTCGTGCAGAGTATGTTTGTGAGCAAGTTATGAAGATTGAAGGTTTTACTAAACGATACTTAAGGAAGGCTTACACAATCCTAATGAGGAACCCCATTGAGAAATAAATCTTCTTAGGCGGAGATTTGGAGCTCAAACAGAAAATGGTAGAGGAACTTCGTGATCTAATTAGAGATATTTGATTTCCTGTTTTTATTTTTTAGTTGGGAGTTTAGAAATAAATTTGTTGGATATGTAAATAGATAGGTTTAGTAGTTTTTTTTTCTTTTTTTTGTGTGCTTAAGCTAGGATTTTAACAAATGTGTCCTTCAATGCTTAGATTCATTAAATTACATTCTTCAAATATTTGTTTGTTCGTTATAAAATTGTTGTTATTTCATTTTTTAAGTAATTAGTGATCCAATGTTCATGTGCATAGAATTATTTTGTTTACTCAAAATGTGAACCAATTCAATCATAACTTGTAAGTCTTGCAAACTCCTAACTTGTGAGTCACAGCCATCTTTAGGCTTTCCATTCGCATAATCACAGCCTCTTATGGGCATTCAATATCTCAGGTCATTCATGGCACATTCAATGAATACCTTGGGTCATTTCCGCCACATTCAAGGAATACTCATCATACACTAACAAGTCATTTATGGCACATTCAATGAATACCTTAGGTCATTCCCGCCACATTCAAGGAATACCCATCATAACACTAACATGTCATTCATGGCACATTCAATAAATACCTTGGGTCATTCCCGCCACCATCAAGGAATATCCATCATAACACTAACAGGTCCTTCATGCATGGCACATTCAATGAATACCTTCCTATCACATGACATCTCAAGTCATAATATATCATCACCAGATTCTTAGGCGTGGAGAGTTCTAAAGGTGTGGTCGACTCGTTAAAAATATTTTTCTCAGCTCACTTATCATTGTAGTAGCATTAATCATACACAACAATTGATCACACGTGCATAGTTATTTTCACGCATTAATGCAAATCAATCACGCATTTAAATATCATGGAACGCAACACGAATGGTCATCAATCAAATACAATTCAAATAGCCACAATCACGTACACAATTAAATGATAATATTATACACATATAGTTATCACAAATACTAATATATAATATATAATATAGTGGCTGCACTTGTACATAAGGCTGTCTACGTATCCAATCTTTCAAGATTAGAATCAAGCCTTACGTAGCTCTTAGCCAATAGATATCATCATCCTTATATGTACCTTTAAGGAAAACAATAATTTATACTATATAGAATCACATACAATAAGTTTTAAATACTCCCACTATCATATACGTAAAGTTTCATACCTAGAGATACACTATGAACCTTTAAATCCAAAAACTCACAAATTGATATTTCTCAACTTTTGATTATAAAAAAATGATCTTATGAACCATGTCAGTTCCAAATAAAACCACAGTCTAAAAGTAGACTACAAACACTATATAAAACAACCAAGAAGAGTTTAAGAGACTCTTAGTTCATTACTATATATATTTCCCAAAATAGGTTCATACACAAAGGATAACACGGTAGGTTTTCTAGCCAACTTGTAAATTCTATAATTTTTCCTACATTCATCCAAATGACATGTAACTTAATTATTTAGAAACTATGCATCAACTTGCAACAGTAAATCATTGAATTAGAAGAACTTTTGCGACGCGAGTTCTTTTTTGTTGATGGCAAATTCAACCCTAGGTCTTATATATTTCAAATGCCTCGACAAAAGTCGGTCTTATATTTCCTAGCCCAATTAGGAATTAATAGTCTGGTGTAATACTAACACCACTGATAAAGTGGTTGAAAATTTGAGTAGTGCTACACGGACCTACTTTTTAGACCTACTATTCCGGCTCACTATTTGGATAACGTTGGTATTCATTGTAATACACATGGACACGTATGTCTATGTAAATCAATGATTAGGACTTTTGACACATCAATAGATTCAAATTGTAGGTCAAATAAGTAGGTCGGTGTAGCATTATTGCGAAAATTTGGATATACGCAAATTAGTTTAACTAGAGAAAAACTTGGAAGGTGTAAATGACTATTTTTATCCCGGGGTTTAAAATTACAATTTTTGGTGTTTATCAACCAATTTGCTATCTCTAAGGGGTTGAAAATTACACATCATGATTATTAAACACATAATCAACCAATTTGCTATCTCTAAGGGGTTTAAAATTACAGTTTTTGGTGTTTATCACACCACCCCCAAACAACACTTTGCTTGTCTTCAAGCAAAGAAGAGACATATATACAGATAAGTGGCAAAAAATGTGCAGTCCTAAGCTAATTCTCGTTTCGTAGAGTACAGTTGTATTGACCGTATGCAACAAGGCCTTAAACTACTAGGAATTCCCTAGTGGATGAATTATAGCCTCGTGAGAGTTTTCCAGAGAAGACACTCACAAACTTTCTCTATACTATAATGGCTCAGTAACAAAAGCTTGTTTCCTAAATTTATCTCAGATATCTATACATCTCCTTAGCAAGGAACAATGATTAATTTCTTTGAAACTCAAGTTAATATGCATACAATAATTAAAACATCTATATATGAACATGTATAAAGTGAACTTTACATTGAAATGTATAAGCAGGGCCATTTCTGGATCCTTTGGAGAGCGTCCCTAAATAGGTTCTCTACAGGTATGTGTCAAAACATAAATTCGCTCATAATTTTTTTCCACTCAGGTTTCGCTTAACTCCAGTGTGCAGTGGCACACATTTTCTCACATCTCAATGACAGTCAGAGGAGCTGAGGTCGATCAATCACATCTACTACTTATTTTCACACCATCCTACTCCTAATTGAGCTAGAGGTATTTATTAGGTATTATAGGGATTAGTGGTGATATAGAAGAAAATGGTAACAGAAAATAAAAAATGACAAGTATGAGAGAATAAGGTCTTCAAGATATTTACACTAGAGAAATCCTTATTTTCTTTTCCTGCTTCTACATGAGTTTCCCTACTTTCTACTTTGCTCTTAAGCCTTTGGACTCCTTTTGATCTGAATTTGGGGAGTTCTAACTTTTTGTTTTTTAAAAACTTAAGAAACTTAATTCTATTTTTCTTTCCTAAAGCAAGCAACTGATTTTTATTTGGGACAAGTCTTTCTCTTTATTTTTCTATATTTCATCCTATTTTTCATACTCATCATTTAGGTAGGTTATTTTATTTGGGGTTAATAGATGGGTAAGGAATTGTTGGTGAAAATAAAAGGTTTGATGAAATGTTCAATGGGGTGACTAGCGGTAAAATTTATAACATATATGAATTTTTGGCTATGTCGATCCAAAGAAGGCCTAAATTCTCGCCTAGGGTTCAGATGGTGATCAAGTAAGTAGATGTGTGATTTTCTCTATTCGGAAAAACTACTCCTCTGTGTCACATATCACACATATTGAGGTTTTTTTGTTAGATTCTCACAGGATTGATAATTTAAGTAGACTAACCGTGGGTTCCAAAAACTTACTACTATGTACAATCGATGATACTCAGTACATGAACGCTCATAAAAAGATGTAAAAACTATTGCGTACGTATTATCTTAAGTTTCTTAAGAACAAATCCTAATTTGAATGCTAATGTGAGATTTCTAGACAATTTTCATCATAGAAAAGGAAACAAGACTTTGTCACTAAGTATTTTTATTTCAAAGGAAAAGAAAAACTATATACAACCTACAAACTGCCTAATTTTTGCTACAAGTTTAAAGCACCCCCAAACAAAATGATGTTTAATCCTCGAAGTATCAAGAGAGAAAAAAAATTACCTAAGAACTGTGAGCAAAATTAAGGCTAGATAGCTGCAACAACAAGTTATTTTAACATAAAATATTATACAAAAATAAATAAAAATGATAGCCAATCAACACAACTACATACGGTTAGATTTATATATATATAGTGGCCTACTCAAATTTACTAACCACCAGGTCATGATGTTCTTGCGTCATCTCTAGTAAAATGCATTTCCTTAGCATCGCGCCAATAGATAATGTTTTGCCAAATGGTGCTCCATCGTTGCTCTCCAGATTCGTTCAAATGTGCCAACATATTGTCATTGTCAGGGTAGCAATGAACGTACCTCAGGTACCGTGAAGGACGTTCATGCCATTGCCGAAACCTTAATGAACGAATTATTCTGTTTGCAGGACACATAGAATCTACTTTAACCCAGTCGTTAAAAGTAATCGAAAACTACGGAAAATGTGTCCTCATAATTCGGCAAGCGGTTACAGGTAAAGGTAGATACTGATGCCAAAAAGTGTGAGCTTTTTTTAGATTGGTGACAACACAGTTTATGATATCAAAGAAGGTATGACCTTGAGCAAGTGCATTGATTACTCGCAAGCAGCATCATTGGCAGTAGAAAAATGTCAATCTCCCATGATGTTCAGCAGGATAAACAACATCGCATTCTCTACGTTCATGGTCATGCTTGCTAAGGGAATGGTGGTTTTTGGCCATCTGCCAGGTGCAGCGCCTTCTTGTTTAATTGCAAGACCATCACCATATGTTGCACGAAAAGCAAGCCATGAAAAAGAACGGTATGAGTTCTCACTGATGTATCGTCATGTTGTCGCAGGCTCGTGATAAGGAAGATCCAAAGTTAGGGCAAGCGTTGGCTTAGAAAATATATGTTGTGTGCCACCCACTTGTATTGTGAACCCGTCTAGGAAGAAACCGTGTGCATGGTTGAATCCTGGTGTGTCTTCTTCCATATTAACATAAAAGTATGTCGCCAAACTTGGAGAATAAGTTTGGTCCGGTTGAAGAAGTAGGGAAGACCACCTCATGTTGGTGATGTAGTCACGGAAATGAAGCCCATAAGTATTGGAATCCATCATAGCCTGGAAGGATTGCTCCGGAATGATTTTTGCAGTGTCCATGCTTGAAGAAGATGATACTTGATGATGTAAAGAGAGTTGTGATTTATAGCAGAGTTTCCTGACAGACTATCAGTCCTTGTGATGAGAAATCCAAAACTAAATAGCCAGATTGCAAGCAACGAGATGGTCCCACCACAAGGGAATCGAATATGTTCTCCACGCGTGATGATAAAGTAGAAGAAAGTCTGTCACGCTGGATGGATGAGTATGGAAGAAGATAAAGCGCTCCTACAAACAAATTGAAAACAATAGTTTAAAATTTGTTTTGGAATGACAGTTTATTGATAACAACATGAATTATTACAATCTACTGGGCACAGTATCATTAACCACTATTTAACAAGGGAAAACATAAACAGACAAAAGAGGTTGATTAAGATATACATATAACTAAAACCTCATGTTGAAAGGTGGAACAAAATCCAGGGCATTATTTACGGCGAGGATGGCTAAGTGGAAGCAGATCATTTACAAGACTGTCGAGTTGATCAATATGCTAGATGAGATGCTGCTGAATTTCACCCTGATGTGTGGAAAAATCGCTTTGGTTTATCATTATAATAGCGTAATTTTCTAAAAACTATGAGTGGTTGTTCAAGAATTCTTCTTGTGCTACTTCTTACATTGCCTAACCTTCCTGTAATTCCAACAGACATGTAAAGAAGATTTCTTGACGAGCATGCAAGGCTCGCAATCCTTGGTGAAGAAATTGGATGTCTTCCATAGGATTAAAGATGTTATGTATGGCATTTTCATCAAAGAAATGGTCAGAGGATAGGTTGTGGTCTTATTGTTCATTTGTCGTTCATTTTATGATCCGAGTCCAAAACCAAATGACGACTCGGTCATGGAAGAAGCGATAAAGGCGAGCTATTTTAATAGGTGTTTATGGATAAACAGCTTGATAACCCCACTGCAACATAATTCTCATTATTAGGGTAGGCAAAGGGGCTAACCATTTTTTTGGTCCTAATGATCGAGTTCCAGATAAATTGTGGAGAAGAGGTTTGGTTACTTCAAATATTTTTGATATTCCAGCCACACTGTGTCCTAACTAGTGGAGAACGGATCGTTGATTATGTTGCAAAGAGCGTTGAAAAACAACGTGGTTTCTATTTCCGAGTTCGCCACAAGATACAGTGACATGCATTAGTTCCTTGACAATAAAAAATTGTGACTCTTGAATAGTCAACTCAGGGTTCATCATTGGAATTTGAAAGATTTCAGAGATGATTTCTGGAGTCAATTCAAAGCGTTGTCCATTGGCATGGAAATGAAATTTACCATGGACAAGTTCGCTAAATTGATATATCATAATCAATTCTCTAGAATAGGCAGCTGCCGAATGATAAAGCAGAGGCATCCATCCTTGATGTACAATTTCAGTGTCAAAATATGGGGAAAACAGGCCGTCATGAAAAAAAATTAATTTTTTTTTCTCAGGCAGTATTTGTCTTAGTTGAGCCATTTGAAATTATATGTGAAGGAAGAATGGTGAAGAATGATGGAAATGAAGATGGCGGAAAGAAAGATATATATAGCCAATATATGAATATTGATATTACACTTTTACTATGTTTAAAGATTTGACTCTCTAATTTGATGCGAAAGCGAACTCAAAGTTCCTTACTCACGATCTTCGTTTCGTAAAGTTGGAATAAGGATTCAAACCAACCTAAAGTCTAGGACAACTACAAATTGGTTGTTACTCTTAGGGAACTAGTGAGTAAGTTTACTACTACTGCTAGGTTTCTTTCCTATACAAACATTAAAGAAAAAAACATTAAGATTTGAAATCATGCAATTAATACAAAATTCAATTTACTAAAGAAAATGTGGAGAGCTAATCCTCCTCATGTGAAAATAACATTTAGTTGTTGATTTGAACAGGTTCATTTGATTCTTCCTAGACTCATAGACAAGCCCTAATGGAAGAAAACTTGATCCCTAACATGTATGGCTCATTAAAGAGTTCATACATGCTAGCAAGTGGAACCAAGCAATGACTTATCTCTAAGCTCATTACTTTGATTCCTAACTAGACACTACACCAACTATCATTTTGGGATAGGATGCAGGTCTAGTTGTTCTTCCTAACAACCTACCAAGCCAACCACAAATATTCTCCCTCACATGAGATGGATTAACTCCCCAAAAGAGAAGTTAGCTCATGATCCTTGGGATGATGAATTACAAGCTAGAAGAACAAAAGAGAGAGAAAGAAGAAGAAGAAAAACTAACTAAACTCACTTGCTTTTTATTTATTTCCTAGAAGAAAACCAAGGTTTCCTCCATTAAAACAAAGGCCCAAAATATCGATATCGATCAATATATCGGTGTACCCAAAAACCGATATATATATCGGATATATCCATTTTTTTGGTGACCATTCCAAACTATTTAAAATATCATAAATATCGAATATATTGGACATATAATATCGAAAATATATCAGAAATATCGAATTTATATTAAAAAAAATGGTAAAAAAAGTCAACCGATATATATCGTAAATATCGGATATATCAATTATATCGGCGATATAACGTTTTATATCGGAAATTCCGATATATATCGGGAAAAAAAAAGTTCTATATTCGGTGGATATATATCGGAAATATCGATGTCGGTGTACCAAAATACCGATATATATCGGATATATCGGCGATATTTTGGTCCATGATTAAAACTATTCAAGCTTTCTTACCAAACAAAAAACTAAATAATATGAATGACTAAGGAACTAAAATAATACAAGGTAAGGAAAAGAAGTCAAGGGAGTAAATGAAGTGTCCCCCCCCCCCTTGTTTTGTTTTCTTCTTCATTTGAGAGACATCTCATTTCCTCCCATGTGAAACATCAAACCACATTTACTCCATTTTTATCCACCACATTAAAACAAAGTGACACCTTGCCTTTTTTCACTATTAACACCTAATCTAATTAATTACATGCAAGGTGTTAACTTTGCACCAATAATTTGTCATTTTTGTTGACATGCTCCATGATTGATGACTCATCCAATCTTGCGGGCCCATATAGTGGGTCCTATGTGCGATCCAATTAAGGTCCATCTTTGGGCAATTTTACAACTTCCCGCTATCGCGTAGAGTTCATCGCCTGATTGTTGTCTAAGCAGCTCACTTGTCGATTCGAGTCCCGGTTCAAGAGGTAGGAGCTTCGAAGTTTGATGCTTACGTGGCGGATTTGGAAGAATTCATATACATGTCGCTCCTCGTGCTTTATTGCAGGTTTAAACCATATTTCCATGTTTACTGCGAATACCTGCAAAAGTATGAAAACATATTTATTTCATGATTATTAAACACATAGTTAACCAAATTTATATATCTCAACGGGGTTTCATAATACACTTTTGGGTGCTTATCAAATATTAACGGATCAGGATGGCAAGTGTAGTTAGATCCGAAATTAATATAAAATGATATATGCTCTTGTCACATCACCTTAATGTAGCAGGACTTATCGAGTATGGATATCTAAGATGGGTCTTTTCACGTCAGATTCCTTGAGACGATTAGGAAGTTTTCTCAAATAGTAGATAATACGGATCGGAGGAAGGTTTCATATGGCAGTTAGACCAACACGTATTTTCTATCTTGAGTTGTCAAATAGGGCATTTAAAGTCATGTTGATAATACTGTTATTGAGGCATACAAAGAGATAGAACATATGGAGGAAGGGGCCACAAGGTAGCTAGACCTACACGTAATCTCTGAATTGATATATCAAATCTCAATAATGGAAGCTGGTTATATTTATATATTGGCGTGCGCGACAGGGATTATGAATACTTTAGTAGCGCGCGTGAGAGATGATGTGAATAGAATGATTTGAGCTTGTTTTGGTTTTGTGAGTTATTTTATTTTATTTTTTATTTTCATGGTTTTATAATTTTTTCTGTTTATAATAAGGTAAAAATACAATTAATACACACAAATATAAAATAGGAAATTTCTCCATTGAATATGTAAACCGTACAAATGTTTGAGAATTATTTAACACACCACACTAATGTACAAAAATATTAAATAAAAGGAAAGATGATGTTACATAGATCTAGATATTTTAGAGGATGTTATGCATAATTAACATAATTACAATGATAAACACTGCTAGCAGGAAGACCTTGATTGCATCATCACGTTGCTGCTTTTCAAATTTTTCGATCGGATCCATTATGTTAAAGAAGATGAGAGATGGGGAAAATTAATTTGTGTAAAGTGAGAGGATGGGATGAGTGAAATATGGTGAGGAGGGTCGAATTTAATAGGGAAAAACTTGACCGTTTGTGGGGAAGTGTGCAGAATAAAGCCATTGGACCTTAATAATTGATCTGGCCGTTGTCATAGCCGTTGGGCATAGTTATGGGTCAGTCCGTTGGACCTACTTTTTAGGCCCAATGCATAATGCAACAGATTAATATATATTTATATATAAGGAAGACAATAATCTTATAGGTAAATAATTTCTAATTTAATTCGTCTCAAGATACAAAAAAATTGGCCCAAACCCAAATGAAATCCAGAAATGCCCATTGTGTCCTTAATTGTTCTGAAAAATTCAACGTGGATTCTGGACTCGTTTTAACTCCAACTGGGACAAATGAGCTACCAAAATGATCAGCATTAAAAATGTCATCCAATGTTATATAGTCAGCTCACAGTGAAACTTGTTTTTGAAAAAGGAAAAAGGTGGAAGAAGCATGTACAAAACATGAAGGGGTTGAGTCATATGGAAATAGAACTCAGCCTTTTTTTTTTTTTTTTTATTTTATTTGTTTAAACTATATACAAATGTACAAGGGAAGAGTAACGTGTTTGCAACACTAGACGGCCAGAAGACTCTCCACATAAAATCCCAAGCAACTGTAATGTCGGCGCTGGAGAGACCCAATCTAGCCAGACTGTGGCTTAACCTTTATGTTTTGGGGGCCTAAGGTGTAGGACGGTACCATCCTTAACCGTGTGAGGGGTGCAACAGTCTAATAATATTACCCTTATTACATATGGTATAGCCTCAAACTGCCCCGAAACGAACTCAAGTAGCAACAGCTAGGGGTGCTCTAGTGGAATCCATTGCCCGTGTCCCGAGTAAGCAACATCTGATGTTGAACACGAATCTCGTTAGGCACAGTGTTAGTGCTAATGGAAAAAAACCGAATATATACATGTTGAGTCTTTTAACGTCAAATCCTCAAGACGATAGTGAGTCTTTTAACGTCAGATCCTTAAGATGATTGTGAGTCTTTTAACGTCAGATCCTCAAGATTATTCCCAACCTATGGGAGCAACGGGGAGATGACAAAGTTTATCCTGCTCAGCTGGTGTCAAACAAATGTATACCTTATACCGGCAAGTATCGGATAGTGATTGAAGACCTGGACAGAAAGGTGTTTGACAATGCATACACCACCCCATCCGTCGTGCACATCATTTACAAGCAAAAGAACTACGACCATTACCTATTCGTGATGAGTGAGACTTACACCAAATGATTAGCTGAAGTTCGCAAGGAAGATAGTAAAAAAGGGAAGAGAAGGAAGAAGGGGAAATTTTTGGTACCCATCGTTTACCAAAGGCACATTTGCTTGATTAGCATAAGACATTTATACTCAGTTCTGAAATAGAGTTATTGTGGACTACGGTTCTGGCGCTTGCAACCACACACTCCAAGTTATATGAGAGAAGAAAAGAAGTGAGGGTCCGGCTACCAAAATGGTGTACGTACTCCTTTTTTTTTTTGTAATACATGAAAGGAAGTACACAAGCAAATCTAGTAATCTCTGTAAACTGGATCTTGGAGAAGAGTCTTTTCGACATTTGGAGATCGTAACTCAAGATAATGTTTGAGGCGTTGACCATTTATTTGAAATTCGTTGTTATCGTTTAAATTTTTCAAAGAGATTGCCCCATAAGGGGTGACAACAGAGACAATAAAATGACCAAACCATCGTGTTTTCAATTTTTCTGGAAAAATGTGTAACCTTGAGTTGTACAACAAAACTTTTTGACCAATTTTGAAATCTTTTCTTAATATATGTTTGTCGTGCACTCTTTTCATGTTGGCTTTATAGGACTTTGAGTGATCATATGCATCACTCTGAATTTCCTCAAGCTCATTTAACTGTAATTTTCGCTTCTCTCCTACCGCATTGGTATTATAATTGAGGCTTTTGATGGCCCATAGAGCACGATGCTCAAGTTCAATCAGCAGATGACAAGGTTTTTCAAAAACGAGGCGGTAAGGAGATATCCCTATAGGTGTCTTAAAAGCCGTTCTATATACCCATAAAGCATTAGAAAATCGGAGAGACCAGTCTTTCCTCGATGGATTAACTATTTTTTCCCAAATGAACTTAATCTCTCTATTAGAGACTTCTACTTGGCCACTGGTCTGCCAATGATACAGAGTTGCCACCTTGTGGGTGACTCCATATTTCTTTACTAACAACTCAAAAACTTTATTACAAAAATATGTTCCCCCATCACTTATGATAGCTTTGGGGACACCAAAACGAGAGAAAATATTTTCTTTTACAAAAAAAAAATGACAGTTTTATGGTCATTAGCACGACATGATATTGCCTCAATCCATTTTGACACGCAGTCAACAGCTACCAAGATGTAGAGAAAGCTATGAGAATTTGGGAAGGGATCCATGAATTCGATGCCCCAAACATAAAAAAATTCCACAATTAGAATTGGATTTAAGGGCATCATAATGCGTTGAGTAATGTTGAGTAATGCGTCCTAGCTGCTAGCAGCAAATGCATGCTTTGTAATGCTCATGTGCATCTCTGAACAGTGTTGGCCAGTAAAAACGACATTGTAAAACCTTAGCCGCAGTTTTCTTACCACTGAAATGACCACCACAAGATTGTTCATGACAAAAGGATAACATATCATTGTGTTCCCAGTTGGGAATGCAACGGCGTATGAGTTGGTCTGAACAATACTTGAAGAGGTAGGGATCATCCCAGAAATAATATTTTACAGTGGATAAGACTTTTTTTTGTCGACACTAGACCAAGAGGAAGGGACTTCCTCGGTAACTAGGTAGTTTACTATATCAGCGTACCAAGGAGATGAAAAGACAAGTACAAGTTTTCATCAGTCGTTATCAACATCACTGACGAGCCTTGATAAATAGTCGACAACAACATTCTGGCAACCTTTTTTATCTCTAATTTCCAATGTAAACTCTTGCAAGAGAAGGATCCATCGAATCAATCTCTGTTTCGCATCCTTTTTCGTGAGTAGGTAACGAAGTGCCACATGGTCAGTGTAGACAATTTTCGAATAACCCACTAGGTATGGACGAAACTTATACAAGGCATATACTATAGCTAGGAACTCCTTCTCTGTGGTGGTATATTTACGTTGAGCTTCATTAAGAGTTTTACTAGCGTAGTAAATAACAATGGGTTTGTCATTTCGGCGTTGCCCTAGGACAGCTCCAATAGCATAATTGCTAGCGTCACACATTAGTTCAAATGGCTTAGACCAATTAGGTGGTTAAATTATAGGAGTTGTAGTCAGGGTGGTTTTTAATGTCTTAAAAGCTTGTTTGCAATTGAAATTGAAGTCGAAAACGACATCTTTAATCAGGAGATTTGTTAAAGGTCGAGCAACCTTGGAGAAATCTTGAATGAATCTCCTATAGAACCCGGCGTGGCCTAAAAAGGCATGTATATCCTGAACTATTCTTGGTATAGAAAGAGATGCAATTATTTCAATCTTAGCTTTATCAACTTCTATTCCATCCTTGGAAACAATATGTCCTAGAACAATTCTTTTAGTAACCATAAAATGACATTTCTCCCAGTTAAGGACTATAATTTTTTCTTCACAATACGCAAAAACCTTATAAAGGTTTGATAGGCATTTATCGAATGAGTTACCATAGATGGAGAAATCATCCATGAAACGTTCAACCATATCACTGAAGATATGAAGCATGCAGCGTTGGAAGGTACCAGGGGCATTACAAAGACCAAAAGACATTCGTTCGTACGCAAAGGTGCCAAAGGGACAAGTAAACGTTGTTTTTTCTTGATCAACAGGATCAATGACAATTTTGAAATAGCCTGAATATTCATCAAGAAAACAGTAATATGCATGTCCTGTTAAACGTTCAAGCATCTAGTCAATGAAGGGAAGTGGGAAGTGATCTTTACGAGTTACCGCATTAAGTTTGTGATAGTCAATGCATATTCTCTATTTCACTAGGATGTGAGTGGAGATGCATTCATCCTTATCATTTCGCACAACTATAATGCCAGATTTCTTGGAAACAACGTGGACTGGATTTATCCAAACACTATCAGAGATAGGGTATATAATACCCACATCGAGTAACCTTAAAAATTCTTCCCTTACTACATCCTTCATGGCGGGGTTTAGATGACATTGCAGTTCACGCGATGTTTTTGCATTTTCTTCAAGATGTATGCGATGGGTGCACACACTAGGGTCAATGCCCTTGATGTCATCTAAAGACCATCCAAGCGCATAACGGTGTTGTTGAACGACAGTAATTAAATGGGATTCTTGATCGGATGTCAACTTGGATGAAATGATAATTGGGTGACTACCATCTGAATCAAGATGTACATATTTTAAATCTGAAGGAAGAGGTTTAAGTCAGGGGTGGGAGGAGTGGGTATCAAAGATTCTTGAGGAAAGTCGTCTTCTATAAAGAAAACGGATTGAGGTTCTTCAAAATCGCTCGACGTCACGGTAGTAGGGTCAAATAGCGGTATTGACTCTAAAAACGCAGTAACTTCCTGAGTGTACGAGTCAACTTCAAATTTGGAAACACCAAAAGAAAGAAATTGGTGCACTTCATCGTCAGGAAAATAGTTTGTTAAATACTCTTGCGCGAGACTATCAACCATGCTAATCTCAACATCAATGTTAGCATCTAGAATTTGTTTCATTAACTTAAAAACATTTATCTCGACAGAAAGATTTCCGAAGAACATAGTCATGGAACCATCCCGACAGTTTATGAGGGCATTTGTAGTTGCAAGGAAAGAACGCCCTAAAAGTATAGGAATGGAGTCACAGGAAACTTCTGCATCCAGAATGACAAAATCAACTGGATAGTAACAGTCTTGGACATTTACGAGGATGTTTTCCACAATGCCTTTGGGATACTTGATAGACCGATCGGCTAACTGTAGAGTCATGTTGGCAGGTTTGAGCTCATGCAGACCTAGCTGTTTGAACAAGTAATATGGAGCAAGTTGACACTTGCTCCTAAGTCGAGTAATGCAGTAGCAGTATACTTATCTCCCAATGTGCATGGAACGGTTGGTCTACCAGGGTCCTTGTATTTGACAATACCATTTGATTCTGTGATGGAAGGGAACTGTTATGTCAGGAACGCTTGTTGAGGAGCATTAGTTCTCCTTTTGGTAGTGCACATATCTTTCAGAAACTTTGCATGTTTTGGCAATTATTTGAGGGCATTGAGAAATGGTAAGTTGATGGTCAAATTATTGAACGTTTCTCGAATCTTATCAAAATTTTCATCAAGTTTGTTATGTGCCAAACGTGTAGGAAACGGTGCCTTTGGTCGAAATTTGGCATACATATCAAATTGCTCATTTCCCAGTGTCTTGGATAGTGACTTGGTTGGAGTTGGTGCTTCCAACCTAGTTTCGACATTAGAAACAAGTACGTTAGGAGTTTCAGCTTTAGTTGGTTGATCATCTGGCATATGTATTTGATTATCTACAGTTTTGTCAGATCGAAGAGTAGTGATTGCATTCACCTCACCCTGGTTTGGATTACTTGTACCTAATGCATTATTGATTTCAAAGGTAGTGTTTGCTGGCTTAGGGTTTGGAATTGCTTGTCCAGGAAACACTCCTTTTTTACTCTTATCCTACGCTAAAAGTTGAAGCGACTATTAGATAGATGTTAGGATTTGAGATTGTTGGTTCATGTAAGCCAAGAAAGTCTCACTCGTCTTATCAGTAGAGCGTTGCACAGGTGGTGCAATAGGGACTAGTTCACGATTAGTGCTGAGAAGTTGAAGATTATATTCGTAACTGGGATTGGCTGGAACAAGGCTGCGGTTGTTTTGATAGTTAGAATTGGATTTACTTGTAAACTGATTTTGACTTTGTTAGTACTGCTGATTATTTCCTTGATGGTATGGAATATAGTTGGTGGATGGTCGAACAGGTGGATTGACGAAACCTAGAGGAGTCATATGTTGGTTGTTTGGGCACCAAGCGAAATTTTGATTTTGTCTCCAAGGTGCATTAGGAATGTTAAATGCACAAGCCTTTTCTGATGGTTGTGAAGAGGAGGCATATAACAAGGGATAATAAACATTCGAATGGTCAGGACTTAGACAAAGAATACATGGCATGGTGAAGTGTTAACGGTCATGACCTATTTTAGGATTTGATCATTCACTTGAACTGCGAGGGCATCTATTTTTTTTGTCAGGGATTCTATCAGATTTTTTAATTCGGGATCGGGTTTTACCTCAAAGATAGATGTAGCTTTTGTAATAGTGTCCTTAGAAGATCTGGAAGAATCAGTACCTCGCGTTGCTTGTTTTTCAAGAAAATTGTATGCCTCGATAGCTCCTTTGTCCATGAAGCAACCGTTGTTCATTATATCAAGTGTTTCTTTTTGATGATCGAAAAGTCCATTAAAGAATGAACGAACAAGGACAGCGGTGTCAAGCTGATGATGGGGACATTCTAAAAGAAGATCGGTAAAACGGCTCCATGCTTCCGTAAATGATTCATGAGGATGTTGGCGAAAAAATTGGATCTTCTAAAGCATTCAGTAGTTTTCTTCTGAGGATAGAATTTGAGCATGAAAGATTGCACAAGTTTGGTCCATGTGTTGATGGATTATGGTGTTTGACTTGCTAGCCAAACCGAAGCTTTATCAGCTAAGGTGAAAGGAAACAACCTGAGTAAGACTTATTCGTTGGAGACGGATGGATGTTAGAATGTGGTGGCTACTTGCTGAATCCTGCGAAAGTGATTGTACGATTTCTCATGGTCTAAATCATGATAAACAGGTAACAATCCAAAAATATTGGGTGGGATTTGAAAATCACCTGCAATATCCTCAAGTTTGATGCAGATAGAAAGTCCTTCCTGTAAGGCAGTATAGAAGTCCAAAAGGGGCTTCTCAGCTGGTGTAGTTTCGTCGGCCATAATGAATGGAGTTGGCGACAAAGGATTATGATGATTTTTATTAACAGATGAAGAACTTTATTGAGGTGAGAACTTACGCAATTGCCTATCGTATTTTCTCCTACGATAAGTATGTTAAAATTCCTTACTATGACCAGACATTAATCTCATGCAAGCACAAGGTTGAAATCTGAGGCACACCAAGAACAAATTTTTACATGTATTTTATAATTGACGTAAGCATTTGAGGTGAACAATGTGGGCCTAAGTTGCTGCTAATTAATGTAGCAGTAAAGCTAGGAATACGTGTGCATAAACCAACAGACAAGTCACAGGAAAGATATGAGGAAGGTTTTCCATGCAAGCACGGTCCTAATTAAGGAAATGCAATCTTTAAAGTTTCCTAAACACCGTTGGAGTATGTTTATGATTTATGAGATTTTTTTTTAAAATTATTATTATTATTTTTTTAAAAGTTATTTACAATTTATGCAGAGGATAAAGACACAAAATATTTTATTATTATTATTATTATTATATTTTTTTTTAAAAGTTATTTAAAATTTATGTAGAGGAAAAAGAAAAGCTATTTATGCAAACATAGTCTATTCAGACGTCGGTATCTACATTAGTACGTAAAGAGAGTCTAAGCATACATATATATATACTAATAGGCCAAATTGTATCATTTATATGAATGAGATACATGCAAATTAAATATCAAACATGTATCATTAGTAATACGTAAATGGATGCTAATATGCAAATACATGATGTATACATATATCTACCCTAACAGGTAAATCTAAACTACTAACATAACTAGACATGTGATCAGGCAAAGGTACTTTATGTATATATAACATGTCACAAATTACTTATATATATATATATATATATTAGTAGTGCTCTCATCCGGACTCCCTTAACAAAATAAAGTCAGGACCTACTAAAATTCACGTGAGCACTTCTACTTTTCTCTCGGTTTCCAATTCTCTCTCTTTTTATTTTCTCTTTCCTCTAATCATTAACTACTCCCACATTCTCTCTCCAGCAATTATTTCCTAATACATAATAAAGACTCCTATTTGTTTATCTCTCTTAGCATGTGGTTACCTTTTTCTTCACGTATACCAATATACCACTTTTAGCTATTCTCACACACACACACACACATATATATTAGTAGTGCCCTCATCCGGACTCCCTTAACAAAATAAAGTCAGGACCTATTAAAATTCACGTGAGCACTTCTACTTTTCTCTCGGTTTCCAATTCTCTCTTTTTATTTTCTCTTTCCTCTAATCATTAACTACTCCTACATTCTCTCTCTAGCAATTATTTCCTAATACATAATAAAGACTCCTATTTGTTTCTCTCTCTTAGCATGTGGTTACCTTTTTCTTCACGTATACCAATATACCACTTTTAGCTATTTTCTCACACTTTACAAACAATCTCACCCTCTTCATTTTTTTTAAACTTAATAATTTCTCTTTATTTACCCTATTCAGTTCTCCACCTAATCAATAATCTTGTTTTTCCTGAGAATTATATTGAGTATTATTTATGAGAATGAACGTGGATTCTGAACAATTGAATTTGGAAGATTAATCTGAGGATTTGTTTTTTATGCCTCAAGTAAAAGATAATTGTAAACCGAAAATTGACCAAGAGTTTCAATGTCTAAATGAAGTTTATAAATTTTATAATAATTATGCAAAGGAGGCTGGCTTCAGTATACGAAGTAATTCTACTAAGAAGAACAAATAAAACAAAACCACCCGGAAAGAGTATTGTTGCTTCAAAGAAGGTAAACCCAACCAAAAAGATGTGGGAGAAAAGAAAAGGCATCGTGGGATTGTACGTGAAGGTTGCAAAGCAAAGTTGTCAGTTGTAAAAAGCAAATTAGGATCAAATTACAGAGTCAGCCAATTTATCGAAGGTCACAGTCATTCTCTTTCAACCCCCCATAAGGTACATTTATTGAGATCTCATCATGGCGTATCTGATGCAAAAAAATCATTATCTCAACTTCTTTCATCAGCCAATATACCTATAAACCAGCAAATTAGCATAATTCTTTCAATGGAAGCGGGTGGAATACAAAATATTGGTTGTACAGAAAAAGACATTAGAAACCTTGTTAGATATTTGAAGAAATCGGTAGATGGGCATGATGCGGAGTTATATCTGAGAAAGAAAGAAATCCATTATTTGCTTTCATAATAGAAATAGACGATGAAAATAGATTGACCCACTGTTTTTGGGCTGATGCAACGTCGATAAAGGCGTACAAGCTTTTTGGTGATGTGGCTATGTTTGATACTACCTACAAGACCAATAAATATGAAATGATCTTTGCACCATTCACAGGGGTAAATAACCATGGTCAGACTATAATGTTTGGCTGTGCATTCTTGAGTGACGAGACAACAAGTTCAATTGCTTGGTTATTTGAAAGCTGGATGGAAATAATGTCAGTTGGTCCACCAAAAATGATTATCACCGATCAAGACCCTGCAATGTCAAAGGCTATTGCTCACGTTCTGCCAGATACATATCATAGATATTGCATTTGGCACATTCTTAGCAAGTTTTCTGAAAAGTTGGATGCAGTCATTTATAAAGATCACTTTATTGAGTTTCAAAGATGTATCTGGGATTCAGAAACTGTGAAAGAGTTTGAGGTGGGTTGGGGAGAGATATTACAAAAAAGTAAGTTAAAAGATAGTACTTGGTTAGCTGGGTTGTATGATATTCGTTCGAAATGGGTTCCTTCATTTGTGAAACATATTTTCTCAGCTGGTATGTCAAGTAGTCAAAGAGCAGAAAGTGGGCATGCGTTTTTCAAGAGATATATCTCCAAAGACAATTCGTTAAATGAATTTGTGACTCGGTTTAATCAGGCACTTGAATACCAACGTCACAAAGAACTGGAAGCTAACCACGTTGATAACAATGAATGTCCGGTGATGAAGACACAGATCTCCATGGAGAAGCAGATGTCTGAAATATATACCTTGTCTATTTTTCTTCGATTTCAGATTGAGTTATGGCAGAGTTTGGAGTACTTGATTGAAACCTCAATAGATAATGAAGAGCAGATTATTTATATGGTGAAAAGGGCAAGTGCAATAAACTCTAGAGCTCGTAAGGTTGTTTATGAGAAGGCCTTAAATTTTGCAAGTTGTAGTTGTAAGAAATTTAAATTTGAAGGAATTCCTTGTAGACACATTTTGGCTTATTTGAGAGCTAGTTGATAAGCACCAAAAACTGTAATATTAAACCCCATTGAAATATATAAATTTGGCTAATTATGTATTTAATAATCATAAAATAAGTATATTTTTTGTACTTTTGCAGGTTTTCGCAGTAAATATGAAAATATTGGTTAAACCTGCATTAAAGCACAGGGAACGATGTATATATGAATTCTTCCAAATTAGCCATGTGAAGCTAAACAAAGACGGATCAAAGCCGGGGACTCAAACATGACAGAATCGAGTCAAAACGGGACTATGTAAAGGAAAGCGTAAACTTTCGAAGCTCATATCTCGTTAACTTGGACTCCGATTTCGGCAAGTAAGTTGCCCAGATGATCAGCACGACTAGCTCTATCTTATGCCAGAAATTGCAGAAATCGATGTCTGGACCCACCAATGGATATAGCACATGGACCCACCTTCGGGCCCACAAAAAAAGATGAGTCATCAATCATGGAGCATGTCAAGATAAAAGTGCCAAATTATTGGTGCAAAATTGACACCTTGTATGTAATTAATAAGATTAGGTGTTAATAGTGAAAAAAAAACAAGGTGTCACTTTGTTTTAATGTGGTGGATAAAAGTGAATTAAATGTATGTGTGTGTTTTCATGTGGGATGAGGGGGAGAATTCTAGAAAGGAAGCAAAAAACAAAACAAGGGGGGTGCACTCCATTTACTCCCTTGACTTCTTTTCCTTTATCGTTCATTGTTTTTTTTAGTTCCTTAGTTTAGTTTTAGTTTTTAGTTTTTAGCTTTTATGAAAAAAAAAGCTTGTAATAGTTTTAATGGTAGAAACTTTTGTTCTTCTTCTTCTAAATAAAATCTAATTTTCTTAAGGTAAGTAATTTCTTCTTTAGTTTCTTCTTCTTTTTTGTTCTCTCTTTCATTTTACATTTCTATTTTGTAACTTTCATTTTAATCCCAAGGATCATGAGCTAAAACCCCCCTTTTGTGGAGGGTTAATGAACCTCATTCGAGGGATAACCTTTGTAAATTGATTCTAGAAAGTTGTTTAGGAAAAACAACTAGACCTACATCCTATCCCAAAATGATAGTTGGTGTAGAGTCTAGTTAGGAGTCAAGGTGATGATCTTAGAGATAAGTCATTGTTTTGGTTCCACATGCTAACAATATGATCTTAGAGATAAGTCATATTGTTAGGGACCAAAATAATCTTGTTAGGATTTGTCTATGAGTTCTAGGAAGATTAGGATGCAACAATCTAGAGTCAATAATAGAGGTTGTCTTCACATGAGAAGAATTTACCCTCCACATTCTTCCAATAATTAATTTTCACTTGTTTTAACTACATGTTTACGTAACTTTAATAATCTAGAAGAAAGCTAAATAGTTTTTAGTATAATTCAATCATAGCTTAAAACTTACTCACTAGTTTCCTAAGGAGCAAAAACAAGTTGTAAGTTGTCCTAGACTTAGGTTGGTTCGAAATCCTTACTCAAAACTATGCACACGAATATCGTGAGTTAAAAAAATCTTTGTATTCGCACTTTGCCGAATTAGAGAATCAAATCTCTAACATACTCAAAAGGTGAACATCACCAGTCAAATTGTTTATTTGCCAGACTTATATATACTAAGCAGATGGAGAAAGGATGCAAAGCTGGAAAAAATTTATAGAAGATGGCGAGAAAATTGTGAAAGAAAATAGAGACAATTTTGTGCTATTGCGACATAGAAAATTATATCAGCTTACTTCAAGCGTAATCAATGATGTTGTAGCTTATGAAGAGACAAGTGAAATTTACGAGCAACATATGAAATTGGTTCACGAAAAGATTAAGGAAGTGATCGCTAATAAAGGGGCTGGAGTAGCTCCGAAGAAAAAATATCTCGGCAGTGGACTTTGAATGAACCAAATATGGTTAGGGCCAAGGGATGTGGGAAACATAGATTACAAAGAGGGAAAGAGAAAGCAATAGCTTCTGCTAGGCGTTGTAATGGATGTGGACTCAGTGGACAATCACATGACAAAAGAAATTGTCCTATGCTAACAGGTAATGTTCAATTATTTAATTCATGTGTTTTTTTTTTTTTTTTTTTTTTTGTTAATTTTACTAATATATACTGGTGGAAATTATAGGTTCAATGGATGGTGGTAACTCAAAAAATGACAAGTGAGAATGGAATTGGAGATGAAGTTGTTTTTTAAAGGAGCATGCGTGTCAGACTATGCATATGTTATGAAGTGTTAAAACTGAAGTTGTGAGAAATGGAGCTGGTAATAGTAGTGAAGTTAGAGAAATAAGGTTGGTTGGAGTACAGTGAGAATTTGGGTTGGTATAAAGTGAGAGATTGCGTGCTATGTTATTTTTCTACATACTATGAATTTCTTGTGAATGTTATTGCTTTTAGTAGTAAAGAACTTGTTCCAATGCATTTGTACATTTCTTTTGGTTTAGCCTATGTAGTTAATTAATTTAGTCAACACTCTATCAAGGAGAGAGAGGGAGATAATATGAGTGAATAAGTATTCCCGGAAGAAAAAGGTAACCACATGCTAATAGAGAGAAACAAGTAGGCGTCTTTATTATGTATTAGGAAATAATTATTGGAGAGAGAATGTAGGAGTAGCTAATGATTAGAGGAGAGGGAAAATAAAAAGAGAGAGAATTGGAAACCGAGAGAAAAGTAGGAGTGCTCGCGTGAATTTTTATAGGTTCTGACTTTATTTTGTTAAAGGAGTCCGGATGAGAATATATATATATATGAGAGGGAGAGAATATGAGTGAATAAGTATTCCCGGAAGAAAAAGGTAACCACATGCTAATAGAGAGAAACAAGTAGGCGTCTTTATTATGTATTAGGAAATAATTGTTGGAGAGAGAATGTAGGAGTAGTTAATGATTAGAGGAGAGAGAAAATAAAAAGAGAGAGAATTGGAAACCGAGAGAAAAGTAGGAGTGCTCGTGTGAATTTTTATAGGTCCTGACTTTATTTTGTTAAAGGAGTCCGGATGAGAGCACTACAGTATATATATATATATATATATATATATGTTTGGATATAGTGACGCTCTTAGGGTGACACTCTAATCTCACACCTCTCCTGAACCCATCTAGAGCGCGCACGCACTCATGCTTCACCAGACGCAACTCGAGAGAGAGAGAGAAGAACTCGAGAGCGATCACGCACGTACTAATTCTTAAAGACAATACATTGTGTCAAATGTGATGAAATAAGCCTTTTACCAAGATTTTACAGTTCATCATCCAAGAAAGCACAAACTTCCCTACTACATTTGACTCGTCCCTTCTATTTAAAAGGAAATTATCATTAAAAGGAATTTATGTTATCACGTAAACAGGGAAATATCATCTAATTGCTATTATGAAGTAGCTTTAGTCGTGATATTCATCTAATTCAAATGAATTTGTTGGAGAAGAAGCTACGAAATCTAATTTTGAATTTGAGAAGAAGCTACCAAATGACGTGAATACCCCCACGTGAAATATTTTGAAATTTCAAAATTTTGCATTTTTTAGCAGAATTAGATCTGATGATATCAGGATGAGATCTAACGGACCAGGAGGGGTGTGAGATAAGGGTGGCAATATAAGGGCGTCACTATAGCCTAACCGCCGATATATATATATATATATATATATATATATATATATATATATATATATATATATATATATATATATATATATATATATATATATATATATATATGACATATGTGTGTGTGTCGGAATTAACATACGCAATCTAAAAGCAGATTTGCACATTGCTCTAAGGGCTGATTTTTTTGTAGATATTATCTCCCTACCATGGATAGTATCTCCACAAAAAATCAGCTCAATCAGATGTGTCTAGTCTTGTAAAAAAATTGTTAAAATTTTGGACCGTCAGATAAATTTATAATTTGAACTCAATTTTTGGTAGGGTTAGACATGTTCAAAGGAGTTGATTTTTTGTGGAGATGATCTCCATGTTGTGGAGATCACATCCCCATAAAATCAGCTTTTAGTTCATTATGTAGGTAGGTAGGATTGTGTATGTCAATTCCGTATGTCATTTATGTATGTCGACATAGTCAGTCTGTATATATATATATATATTAACATGCGTATTCACACGATTCATACATATTTCTAACCTAATACGCAAATAATAGTCCATTATCTACAACATGCTATATAAACACATGTGAATCATGCAAAATTATACTAAAAATTAGAACCTGTAAGCGTCCCGCAATTCTACCAAAGAAATTAAACGTCTGATCGAACTCCCGAAACTAGTTGAGCTCATTAACGTACTTGCTTTTACTGAATAGTGATCTCTGTATTGTAATAGGGATCTCTGTACGTGAATAGTATGTTCTGCACACAATAAAATGAGCAACAAATGAGATACTCTAAATAGTTCAAAAAATCACCAAATTTTTACTGGAGTATCCTGATATATCAAATATGTTTCTGTAAAAAATTTAGACCAATTGGAATTTTGGAGATCCACTTTATCAGCTATTGTTCCAAAAACTTGTGTTTTTGAAAAACTGTTATAACATTCTGGAAACAAACAACTGGTTAGGTGGTCAAAACAGATCCAAAAGTCACAAAATTTGAATGAGGAACTCCTGACACATCAATGATCTTCCAGTAAAAAAAATAGCTTATTTGAAGCTTACTAAGTTGCTCGGCTCGACTGGTTGCTCAGAAGTTTGTGTCCTGAAAACTGAAACGGTGCACAAGAAAAAGATGGTGTTAGTTGACTTGGTAAAACAACTAAGAAAAATAAGAAAAAATTCCAGTAAATCACTGATACGTTACAGATTGTCTCTGTAAATTTTTAGGATTTTATGCAATTTTGAAATATATATACAAGATAGTTAACGGAAAAAAAAATTGAAAAGGGTGGAAGGTTTATGGAGGGGGGGGGATTCCCCTTTGAGCTATTCTAGCTGGGTTATGTCGTTCCTTGAGTCCTTGAAAGTTAAACTCATAATTAGAATTTGGATATCTAATAGATTAGAAGAAGTGAAAGTAGAATAAAATAATCCTAATTTTACAAGAAGACATTTTATTAGAGTGACAATGAAAGATATTACAATTAGATTACAAACTAGAAAGCTGAAACTGTTTGGGTATATTCTGCATGTTTGTGTGACACAAGATTACTGGGCTCTCTTGCAGGAAATTGTTTGAGCAATCAAACACTACAAGAGTCCCTACTACCTACAAAAGCAATTCTCACTGAGAAGGTAAATAGGGAACTCTATTCAATAATGTCTTCTGTCCTTCGCACGCTTCCATGACTGGCGGCCCTTGTTTATCCACATTTCAACTTCAGCAGGACGTTTCTGTTCCTCAATCTCCCGAATCTTGCGTTTTCTGCAAAAGATCACAAGATAGCAACATATATAAACCTAATAGAACCAGATAGTACATTAGACAAGTTAATTTTGGTACTCATCCAACATATGGTCAAATCAACAAAAAATGGCAGCATGACCAAAACAATAGAAGACATCTTTCTCCTCCTTTACTTACCTATACTTTGTAAGGGAATGATCAGCAAGTAACTCATTAGCGAGAGTTTCCTTTCTCTCCTTTTTAGTCAACCTGCCTGAGAAGAAGTCTGATGCAGATTCGATCACGGTTCCCACCTGATTAAATAATAGGATTACCCATGAATTAATCAAAGCAATAGAAAAGTACAGAGCAAAACAACACAAGAATGACAGTGTATGTAGTGCCTCTTTGGATCTAGAGCACTCCTCAGCTGAATCACCAGAAAATCACCAAGTGAAGCAAAAATTAAGATCCCTCTCAATCCAAAAGTAATCAAGATCACACCAACACGAAATATATATTAACTACTTATATTATTAATCAGTTTAATATCCACATAAATCCGTCATTGTATTATCAGTAATCAAGTGAATGAATCAGGACCAACTTCTTTCTTGTCAAGTATGTAGATCAAATAATTATTAAACAAAAGAATCAAACTTAAAAACACAACAATATATATAATCTATAAACAAAAATGCAAAGTGGACATCTAAAAATGATAGCATGATTAGACGCCCTGATTAAAACACAGAGATATATAATTTTGAGCCAGAAAACTTGCTATGTGATAACACTTATTAGAACCCTTCCCCAGCACACACACACACAGACCCACACTAGCTATCACAATATCACTAGTTACAGTACGCACTATAAAAGCCTTTACCTCATATAACTTTCGTTTTTTATCCTTCATAATTGAAAAGAACTAAAAAAGAGGGTGAAGAAGCACAAATAATATATTATAGTTGTACTCTCTTGGCTCTATTTTTTGAGCATTCACAGAGTCTCCAATATTTGTAAAACTCTTTGGCTAATTACGAAAAAGTAGGAGACTAATATTTGGCAATCACATAGACTCTAGTTTTTTCTAAACTTTATTACTAATTACGAAAAAATATGATATAAAAAAGAAAACAATCTCATCTAGAGTTTCATAGATTCTTCAACTTTTCCTAAACACTATAACTAATTACGAAAAAATAGGAGACAAAAAAACTAAATTGCTAAAAACAATAGTTTCCACCGAAAACGATTTTCCTAATACGCCACAAAGAATAGTTTCCACACTAATATTAGGTGAAGTTTAACATAACAAAATTTCTTTCTTAGAAAAAGACAATGAAATAACGAAGTAAAAAATGAATTGAGTTGTCTGAACAATTACTTTCTACATTTGTTAACCTCACATGTAGGGCTGTCAATGGGTTTCGATAAACTGATAACCGATCCGAACCAAACCGATAAAAAACGATTTGGGTTTTGATAATTTAGTTTGGCCTCTACCGACCCAAAACCGAACCGAACCGATAAGATATTGGTTTGGTTTTGGGTTTTCCCTCCACCGAACCGATATGAACCCGAACCGATAAGATAGCATTTTAGTAATATTTATAATTAATTATGTATGTGTTTATCAATTATGTGGTTAAAATTAATAAATTTAATTTAAGATTTAATTGATTTTATAGTTTTCGGTTCGAGTTGGTTTGGGTTCAGTTTGCAATATATCTTATCGGTTCGGTTCGGTTTTGAATTAGATGTAATATTATCAGTTTGGTTCGGTTTCGGGTTCCTAATTTTCTTATCGGTTTGGGTTTGGATTTTTCAAAACCCGACCCAAACCAATCCATTGACAGCCCTACTCACATGTAACTGGGCCAAAAAAGAAAAAATAAAAGTCAACTAATCATAAAATAAGTAACAGTGTACACCCAAAACTAAGCGGACAACAAATAAAATTGTATTGTATGCACTATATGTCTATATGGGCCTAAACAAATAAACTTGGATAGATTTAATACACCGTCCACTTTGGAATTTAGACATTTAGTCATCGTTAAGGATATAAAAAAACCACAGTAATTATGACATATTCCAATTAAATTTATAAATTTATAAAAAAAAAATCAACACTATGATGTAATTTTCAAGTTTATAATATATAAAATAAATTATATATCAAACCAAAACAAATTCCAGTGGAAAATTAAATTATACAAAAAATAACATCACAAAACATATAATAGAAAATTTTGCATTCATTCTAATGCAAGCTCACATGTATATAAAAAAATAAAAAAATAACGGCAAACCAATAATGACAAATATTTTAAAATATATATAATACTACATGAAACTAAGCTCAAAGAACAATTAATAAGAAACCGAAAACTGGACGCAAATGCATCGAACTAACCTCAAATAATATTTAACGGAAAATCAGAAACTTGATGCAAATGCAAACATTAAACTAATCTTAAAACGTAATTAATGGGAAATCGGACTATGGATACAACTGCATTAAACTAACCTCAAAGAATAATTAACGGAAAATCAAAACTTGGATGCAAATACATCGAATTAACATAAATAAAAAAAAAAAAAAAAAAAAAAAATGTCAGGAAATCGAAAACTGGTTGGAAATGCATTGAACTAACCCTCAATGATTAAATTAATGGGAAATCGGAAATTGGATGCAACTGCATTGAACTAACATCAAAGAAAAATTAACTATAAATTGGAAATAAGATGCAAATGCGTAGAACTAATCTTAAATAATAATTAATGGAAAATCGGAAACCGGATGCAACTGCATTAAACTAATCTAAAAAAATAAACTAGATGCAAATACATTGAACTAACATCAAGAAATAATTAATGGAAAATTGAAAACTGTATGCAAATTCATTGAACTAACCTCAAACAATAATTAACGGGAAATCGGAAACTAAATGCAAATGCAACCTTATCGAATAATAAACGAGAAATAAAAAACTGGATGCAAATGTATTAAAATAATCTCAAAGAATAATTAACGGGAAATCGAAAATTGGATGCAAATGCATTGAACTGATCTCGAAGAACAATTAATAGGAAATTGAAAATTAGATGTAAATGCATTGAACTAACCTCAAAAAATAATTAACGGGAAATCGGAAACTAGATGCAACTGCATTGAACTAACATAAAAAAAAAAAAAACGGAATTGAAAATCAGAAACTAGATGCAAATGCATTGAACTAATCTCAAAATATAGTTGTGTTATATGTTGTATGAATGTCTCGATAAGTATAGTTTTGCATTTAAAATAGTGTTTATCTTATCTCTTTTCGTATGATTGGGAACGCCTTGCTATTCAAGTAGCTTCAATATGAACTTCGCCTTATTAGGCAATTTCACAAAACTTCAATCAAACTTCTATTATTAAACAACAAAATGAAGTTGAAGGGTTTTATCAAGGGTGAGTTTTTCACGTTATAAGAAATTTGGACGAGTTATCAATATAATATTCATATATAATAGTTCTGCATATATAGTTGCAAATATTTTTCAGAATAATTAATATAACATCACACATTCGTAGATAATCTTTGAAGATCCTACATAGTGAGTCATGTATAATTTAAAGAATAATTAACGGGAAATCGGGAACTGGATAATTTTTTATAATCCCACATACTAAATGAAACATAATTTATTTTTATGTCCTATTTGAAGTTGGTATTACATACCACATTAGATAATTAAAAGAAAATCAGAAACTGAATTCAACTCAAATAGTAATTAACAAGAAATCGGAAATTTTATGCAAATACAATAAACCAGATTCAAAAAGTAATTAACTAAAAATCAGAAATTAGATATAACTGCATTAAACTAACGTCAGATAATAACTAATGAGAAATTAGAAATTGGATGCAAATCCTTGAAAAATATTTAACGGGAAATTAGAAACAGTATGCAAATACATCAAACAAACTTCAAATAATAATTAACGAGAAATCGGAAACTGGATGCAAATGCATTGAACTAATATCAAAAAATAATTAACAGAAAATCAAAAATTGAATGCAACTGCGTTGAACAAACCTAATAGAATAATTGATGGGAAATCAGAAACTAGATGCAAATACATTGAAATAACCTCACAGAATAGTTAACGAAAAATCAGAAACTGGATGTAATTGCATCGAACTAACCTCAAAGCATAAATAATCAAAAACTAGATGCAAATATATTGAACTAACCTCAAAAAGTTATTAACGGGAAGTCAGAAACTGTATGCAAATGTAATGAACTAATCTAAAAAACTAGATGCAAATATATTGAACTAACATCAAAAAATAGATGCAACTGCTCTGAACTAATCTCAGTGAATAATTAACGGGAAATCGTAAATTTTGATGCAACTACATTGAACTAACCTAAAAAAATAATTAATGGGAAATCAGAAACTTGGTGCAAATGCATTGAACTAACCTCAAAGAGCAATTAACTAGAAATCGAAAAATTAGATGCAACTACATTGAGCTAACCTCAAAAAATAATTAACGAAAAATCATAAACTAGATGCAACTGCATTAAACTAAAATCAGATATTAACTAATGATAAATCAGAAATTGGACGCAATATCTTGAGGAATATTTAACGGGAAATCAGAAACTTGATACAAATGCATTGAAATAACTTCAAAAACTTGATACAAATGCATTGAAATAACCTCAAAGGATAGTTAACAAGAAATCAGAAATCGACTGTAACTGGTTGAACTAACTTCAAAGCATAAATAACCAAAAATTTGAAACTAGATGCAAATACATTGAACATCGAACTAACCTCTAAAAATAATTAACTGGAACTCAGAAACTGGATGCAGATATATTGAACTAATTTGAAAGAGTAATTAATGAGAAATTGAAACCTGGATGGAAATACAATGAACTAATCTCAAAAACTAATTAACAAAACATCGAAAATTGGATGCAACCGCACTAAATTAACCTTAATGAATAACTAACAAGAAATCATAAACTTGATGCAACTACATTGAATTAACCTCAAAGAATAATTAACTGGAAATCGAAAACTTGATGCAACTGCATTGAACTAACCTCAAAGAATAATTACTGAGAAATCAGAAACTAGATGCAATAACTACATTGAACTAACCTCAATGAATAATTAACAGAAAATCGGAAACTTGGTGCAAATGCATTGAACTAACCTCGAAACATAATTGTATTATTTATTGAGGGAATATAATGTCTCGACAAGTATAGTTTTGCATTTTAAATCATGTTGGCATACATTAGGCAAAAAACATCCACAACAAAATGAAATTTGCACAAAATTAACTTTTATTACTGATGAATGATAATAAAGACTTCCAATTAATTCTCAATCCATCAAAACCTTCTTTTTTTAACATTTTTTGTTATCAAATTCCATGGATGAAAGTAAATACCTGCGAAATGTTTCTTAATCAATAAAAACTAAAGAGTTCAATAAGGACTAATGTAACTATAAATAGGTAACGAAAGAAAATACAAGCAAATGCCCCTAATAAGTACAGACTTAAGAGATAAAACAACTAGAAAGAAATAAATTCCGTGTCGACATCTTTCTTAAAACATATTATGATATTCAGTCAAGCGTATTTTATCCAGATACCATTTGGCTAGTCAAAAGAAAATAGATTGCATTTGCCTATTACACACGAGCATCATCAACAAAAACATGAAGGCAATACACCAAAACATTACAGTTGCAATTTTCAACGTGCCATATATTAATATACACATTAATATATACATGCATACAAGTATTTACAAATGTATAAATGCGTACACAAGGATAAAAAAGAATTAATCCCACATAGTACCTTTAGAATTTGGAGATCCTTTTTAATCTCTGGTGTGATGGTTGGAGCAAGTATGTCGAACCTGTATTTACAAATTTCAGTAAGCTTAAACTTAAATACATCAAACCCTCAGTTTTGTAGTTTAAAATGAAACAAGATATACCAGTTGCTACCAGTTGTATCTTTCTGTTGTTTCCTTATTAGCTTGTTTAACTTTCTTGGATCGTTCGGTGGAACAAAGAGTCCATCAATGAGTTTGCTATCAGGTTTCCATACTAGGTTTTGTGCTGAACTCTCTAACTTTCGAGGCCCACTTGCAATTGTCCCAGAAGATGTAAGACTGGAGATTTTTTTTTTTTTTTTTTTTTGAAGAGGTAAATGATCAATATATATATAAACTATATAAAAGATAATTACAATATAGGATGAGATATCCTACTAAGAACTGTAAAATAAAAGACAACAAGGAAAAGCTGAAATACAACAGTGATTAGACATCTCGGATGATATCCTCCCAAGAAAAAGCAAATGACCCAAATGGTATCTCCTTGAACTCTTTCCACCGATTACACCAAAGGAAAAACAATCTTTTGATGTGAAGAATCAAATGTGCAACGTCAAGGCTTCTATCCTCGAAACGTCTTCAGTTTCTTTCCAACCATATACCCCATAGTATGGCAAAGAGAATGATACTCCACAACTTTCTCTTAGTACGGGTGGGGGACCATAGACTAGACCACATCATCAAAATATCACAAACAGATCGAGGACACATCCAAGAGATTGAACCAGATTGAATAAAATAGTTCCAAATGGCATAAGAAAAAAGGCAAAGGATAATAAGAGTATGAGCAACGGATTCTCTTAAATCATAGCAAAAAAGGCAAAAATTAACAATAATCATTTTCCTTTTCCGAAGATTGTCAATGGTTAAAATTCTACCCAAAACCGAACACCAAGTGGAGAAAGAAACCCTAGACGGAATTTTAGCCCTCCAAATGAAGCTCCAAGGATAAACAAGGTATGATAGGATATGAGGTTGGTTAGATGTGCCTTCCAACATTTTCTAGCAAGAACAATGAAAAAAGACTACACCATAAAAATTGGCACTGATGTGTTCAATTAGAAGACAAAAACTAAAAATCAATTAAAGAACTACTATGGACACTTATTTTATAGTTCCAACAGTGTAATGGTTCGGAAACAACTGAACTCTATGAGCAATGGTTTCCAAATAATTTTGTACAAACCCCTACAGTGGTATGGAAAAACTAACACAATAATAATAACTCAAAATTGTTAAACCTCGTACCTGAGACAGCTGAAAAGCTAGGACCAGTCACAAGTCCTTTTAATCAACTATCATAATCTATGCTATAAAATCGCCGAGTACTCCCTACTCGGTGCCTAGCCGATCCGGTCAGCCCATTACTCCCCATGAGTGATCGGGGACGAGAAATCGGCCGATATTTCATTTTTTAAGTAATCGGGCCCGGGTGAGTTAATAGTGAGAAATCGGGCTTTTTTTAAGCCCGCAAAACAGAAAAAGAAAAAGGTCCAAAACTGCAAAACAAAAACTTTAGGGCTGTGGGAAATCAAAAATTTGAGTTCTCCAGCAGTTCATCATCTTCTCCAATCTCCAAAGAGTCATCATCTTCCCAAAGACTCCGCCAGTTAAATCTTCTCCAGCCAGCTTCTTCTCCATTTTTTTTTTCTTCTTCTCTTCACTTCTCAAGTTCTCCTCCTCCTCACTTCTCACTTCTCACTTCTCACTCCTCACTTCTCAAGTTCTCATCAGTCATCACGTCCCTTGTCTTCTCTTCCCTTCTCACGTCCCTTTTTTCAGTTTTTTATAACCTGTGCTAATGTAATAAGAAATTGTTGATATAGAGCTGTTGGACTGTTGAAAATGGGTTGGACAGTTTGGACTGTGTTTAGATATAGAGCTAGTCATATTAATTTGGCTCAGTCAGATTAATTAAAAATGAAATCAGAGAGCTTTGAACAAAAATAGAGCTTCGAGTGTTTGACCACTGTGAGTCTGTGATATGTTAACTACTTAACTGTGATATGTGAACAAAAATAGAGCTTTGAACAAAAATAGAGCTTCGAGTATCTACTGTGAGTCTGTGATATATTAACTAATTTATTCCTTTGATTTTTTTTTTCTGAAATTTAGAGATGTCGTCTTCGAGAGCTTCGAATGAGCCAGTTGCAGGTACTGCCACAACAACTGCTGCCACAACCACCTCAATGAAGAGGAAGTCGGGTGATATGGCATGGGAATGGGATGAGTGTAGGGACCCAAATAACAAAAATTTTATTTGGTGTACATTGTGTGATAAAAGGATGTCTGGAGGGATAAATCGGTTGAAGGAACATCTAGTTCATAAGAAAGGGAATGTGATGTCATGTCCAAAGGTGACCATAGAGATTCAACATAAAGTCAATGCAACATTACGGGAAGTAAAAAAGAAGAAGCTTGATAAGGCTAGAGTACATGACCTTCTTCAGAGACAAGATGAAGATGATGATGTAGTAGAAGAACAAGATATTTGTAGTGGTGGTGGTAATAGAAACCAAGGTATTTCCATTGGTAGAAGAAAAGCCATTGACAATGTTAGAGGTCCTCTTGATCAATTATTGACAACCGACAATATGAAGCAATCTACTTTGGATAAAAACAACCTCAGAAGCAAGTTTTGAAGAAAAAAGCATGGCTCTGTATAGCAAAGTGGGCATACGAAGTTGGATTACCTTTCAATGCAGTACGCCCACCAAACTTCACAAAAATGATTCATGCTATTGGAGAATATGGAAGAGGTAACTTATTTAGAATTTAAAAATACCTAGTTATTTTGAAATATTGTGCTTATATTATTATTATTATTCCCTTACAGCTATGCCCCCGCCTAGCTATCATAATTTGCGGGTGACTTTGCTAAAGGAGGTGTATGTGGAGACAAAAGAATTTGTTAATTCTTTTAGACCGCACTGGCAGCTATATGGATGCTCACTTATGTCTGACTTTTGGACCGATGGAAAAGGTAGATGTTTGATCAATTTTATGGTGAGTTGTCCGAAAGGCACAATTTTCTTGAAGTCAATTGATGCATCAGAAGAAGTTAAGGAAGCAATCTATATTGTGAGAATGATTAATGAAGTGATTGTTGAAGTCGGGGCTGAGAACATTGTTTCGGTAAGCTACTTAGACGTTTGTGTGTAGCTGACTAGTTGTGTACATTGTACAAAACAAGTTACTAAAAATCCATTTATCAATTTAATGATGTATTTCTTTTTTCAATAGTTTGTGACCGACAATGGATCAAACTATAAATTGGCGGGAGCAATGTTGGAAGAAGAGCATGGCTCGATGTTTTGGACTCCTTGTGCAGCGCATTGCATTAATTTGATGCTTCAAGATTTTGGGAGTGGAGAGAAGACCGCATTGCCCAAAATAAAGTCTGCATTATCTGAAGCTAAAGTAGTGGTGGTTTATCTCTATAACCATGGGAGAGTGTTAGCTTGGTTGCATGGAAGTTGACCGGAGGTAGAGAGTTACACGATCTTGCGTGACTAGGTTTGCTACTCAATTTTACACATTCTGCGGAGTATGTGGGAGAATAGGCACCACGCGTAGGTGTTTGTTTGTTTCTCAATATTGGAGAAATAGTGATTTTGCAAAAAACTGGATGGAAAGAGAGTTGAAAGAATAGTTGCAAAGGAGTCTTTCTGGGATAATATTTATTACTCTTGTCAAGTGATGGCCCCATTGGTGGATGTTTTGAGAATGGTGGATAGAGAAGAGAAGCCATGTATGGGCTATTTATGTGAGGCTATGAAGAGGGCAGAGGGGCAAATTGAAAAGAACTTGGGGTCGGACATAAGGACATGGACGAAGGTGAAGACCATTATTGACAGGAGGTGGGAATATCAACTCCATCGTCCATTACATGCAGGTAACAACTTCTAAAGTTTTTTTTACATGGATGTCAGCTTGAGCCTTGAGGTATATATTAAGTACTAACTCCAAACATTTTGGTATGAAGCCGGGTTTTATCTAAATCCATCAATCTATTTCAAAGAAACTAAAACTTTGATGGAGATAAACAGTGTAGTTAAGACGGGTCTTTTTAAAGCTATGGCGGTGCTTATACTCGAGTCCGAGTCGGATGCTGCAATGGATGAACTGAAACTTTATAGAGATGCAGAGGGGACATTTGGAATAAAGTCCGCCATAAGTCGAAGAGCAACTATGCAACCTCGTAAGCTTTCATTTGACATAATAATTTTATTTAGTAGTTTTTTTATTGTATATTTTCAAGTATTAACTTTACCATCGTCAATTCATCATAACATGTTAAATATAGACGAATGGTGGTTGCAATATGGGAGTGATGCTCCTAGCCTCGCAAAATTTGCAGTTAAAGTTTTATCGCAAACATGTAGTGCATCACCATGTGAACGCAACTGGAGTGCCTTTGATAATGTAAGTACATTAGAGTGTCCAAAACTACTTTAGTTATATAGTGGTTATCTCTATCACTATGTAATTATTTTTAATATGTTTTCTTTCTTTCCTCTCTCATTTCAATTTCAGTTACATTCAAAGAAGAGGAATCCAAAATTGAATGATCTTGTTTACATTCAATACAATCGAATGCTAGAGAAGCGATTCAAAGAAAGATTGGCCGACAGTGATAGTGATCCTATTCTTTTGAAGGAAATTGATGAAAATGATGATTGGATCATACTGAGCGAGACGCAGCTTGAAGACTTTGTGGTGGAAGGTGATGACCTTACTTGGGAGCAGGTTCGAGCAGCGAGGGGAGCCGATATTGATGTGGGGCCAAGTACAAGGAATAGAACCAGAAACTCGGTTACAATTCGTGACGAAGCCGATGATGAAGAAGATGAGGTGGACTTTGAGGCCCACACAGGAGGTGGAGAGCAAGGTGAAGGAAATCGAGATGACGATGATGTCAATGGAAGTGATGACGATATTGATATTGAAGTTGGAGATGATTAGTAGTCATTAGTCATGGACGTTTTTGCTGGCATTTTGAGTTTTTGTTGTTAACATATTCTCTTTGTTTAAAGTTTGAACTATTACTCTATTAGTAATTTAGGCTACTACTCTATTAGTACTACAGAGAATTGCTCAAGTGCTTTTAAGCATTTTTTATCTGATATTGGGATTATTGACATATATTCTGCTAATTTATTTTATGGTGTGCACTTTTGTTATATTCTGCTTCATTGGATTTGGTTGTCAGAGATGCTAAATGGTTGTCAGGCTCCATTGTGTATATATAACTGATACTCTGATAGTTGTAGACTTGTAGCAACTTACAACTTCAATATCAATAAGTTGTAGCTGTATATATAACTGATACTCTGATAAGTTGTTTGAAATTACAACTTACAAGCCTACAATTTACAAATATCTAACTGATACTCTGATAGTTGTAGACTTGTAGCAGTCTATGCTCCGTTTCTTTGTTTCTAAGACTACTGCTACTATAGAATTCATTTG
This sequence comes from Coptis chinensis, assembly GCF_015680905.1. NCBI lineage: Eukaryota > Viridiplantae > Streptophyta > Magnoliopsida > Ranunculales > Ranunculaceae > Coptis > Coptis chinensis. The sequence goes on from NC_141463.1 coordinate 59,589,523, forward strand.
ACCCTTCTGCTTCATCCCATATTGGGTGCACAAGTTGTTGTTAGCCTGTTACCATAGAATTCATTTGACCCTTCTTCTCCTTCATCCCATATTGGCTGCACAAGTTCACAAAATTTTATATAAATTCTAGTGGTCAATTACCAGTTACCATATTGGTATTTCAATGTTAATTTATATGTAACATGTATTTGTAAAGAAAAATAGTGTTTTAAAAAATCACCCGAGTAATCCCCGACCGAGTAGACCTACTCGCTACTCGCTCCTCCACCGAGTAGCGACCGAGTAGCAATTTAAAAAATCGCCTGAGTAATCCCGATTAATCCCCGACCGAGTAGACCTACTCGCTATTCGCACCTCTACCCTACTCGCTATTCGCACCTCTATCGAGTAGCGACCGAGTAGCGATTTAACTGCCCAGATCATAATATCTAGCGGTCAAGGGGTAAATTCTCAAGTGCTTAATCATGTTCAGTTGGATTGTTAGAAGCAACACTTCACAACTTTCCATAAAACCATCGACGTAAAAGACAAGTTTTCGTGTTGTAAATCAGAAGGATCTATCAAACATTGTGTGCTTAATGTAATGATCAACAAATCTATATACAAATTTTAGAGATTTTCTAAAATGTCTAACCAATAAACAAGAAAAATAAACTTACAGGTTGGAAGGTGTAGCACCTGTGTGTACCTGTGTGTGCCACAAGGAGAGAAAGACTAGTTTCACAAAAAGTTAGGGTGGAAAAAAAGACAAGGCCAGTTGTTGGAGCAGGTTAATGCGGGTCGGGCCTGAGTATTGTAGGCTATTTTGAACTGAATTACGGCATCCACGAGCCAGCTTTTTGTTCCTTAAGGAAACCAAATTCCTTGAGTTACGTTATGAACATGACAACCCTTAACGTTACCTACAACACCTTGATTGATCAATTTAGTCAAGCATTGATAACTATTACATTACATCTATTATAACAAAACAAAATGGGAAGACTTCAAAGCCTCTAAAAAGAAACGGACTGAGTTACTACTCTTACACTTAATTCCTTCAATTAACTTCCACAAATTCTTCAATACTTTAACTCCTCTCTCCAAAAAAATCGGCCATTTTGCTAACTACTATTAGAACCATTAGAGCGGCAATTGGTTTAGAGCGGCAATTGGTTTATCCTTACGTTGCTCCCCTAACATTCAATCCAGCTCCCTGTATAAAGCCTGCGGAACTCTCTCTCTCAACGCCCCAAATTCTCACTCCCAATTTCTAACGTCTAACTCCCTAGATCTTACTATCAGAATTTAGTCAGGTAACTTTTACATCAATTCAATGAGATTATTTGTTTTCATCCCAAACTATGTTTTAGTTCCTCTTTAGAGTTTGGAGATGCCATTGCTGATGTTTTGGTTCTCATTTCATTTTGCAAATTATAGGTTCCAGATGCGTCGAATCAACAATGCACCGATCTCGACAAACTCCACACTCGAACAGGCCGATGGAATATCAAGGTCCATGTCACAAGGATGTGGCGACCCATTAATCTGAGGAAAAATTGCACCAGTAGCATTAAATTTATCCTGCTCGATGCTAAGGTAATTATATGCATCGTTCCATTGTTATGGTTTTTGCTGAACTAAGTCATCGATGATGGGCAACATGATTTGTATTGAAGTATTGAAATGCAATTGTGTACACCTTTGTTATGGCTTCATACTTATTGATCCAAGAATTTCCAGAGAAATTCATTTGTTTTCATGCCAAGGGCTACGCATGTTTTGTGCAAGTGAGGTAGTTCCGATTGAGAGGGTGTAGACGTACTCTTGAAAACCATGCATGTATTGGAACTATGCTTAATGTCAGTCCAATGCATTTTAACGGTTAATATGAGCATCTACATCTGTTAGATATGACTTTATTATTTGATAAAAAACGAGGTGAGTGTGTTGGTGGTTATGAAATAGGCAAGCATGCAAACACGCAGTTTGTAGTTACCCTTTTTATTATTAGTAATATTTAGGTGAGCGCCCAAGTCTAAATTAGTGGTGATGTTTATTAGTGTCTAATTCCAATAACCCAATAATGAATTTTCAGGCCACTAAGAAAGGACATGCATAACTACATAACTAGAGGACGAAAAGTATACTACTTAGTTTCCTCTACTAGGTTCATTCATGTTTGGTTGTTTAATTATTTATATTATTTCTTAAGGGGTTCGATGGGTCAACTAAAATGGTGGAAGCAACGAATTTGGATAATTGCAGAGAAGCATTTGTCGGACAACGACTTTATATGACACTTGATGGGGGCATCGAGGTTTGTACACGAGTGTATTTCTGTTCATGTTGGCTAGCTTGATTTCTGTATTGGATTTTGTAGTACATACTTGAACAAGTTAGTAAAAATCAGGTGATTTTAGGTTGCTTTTGGGATTCAAGTTTAAAATATAAGCTTGTCCTTTTCTTTTAACAAGCACTGCACAACCTAAAAATCTATGGGCCGGTATATTAGACCACTTAGTTGCTTTTATATCAGATAGTAATAGAAGAAATATTTGACAAATTTTTAGTTAAGGTTTTAAATTACAAAGAGAAATAATATTAATCCAAACCTGAATCTGGTTGTCAGTGAAAAAGCTTCCAGTTCTTTCTCAAGCCCACCAACACTCGTTTTGAAAGCATCGGCCATCATGTTCAGATCAACGGAGACAAATGGGTGTGTATACTGGATGAGGATTTTGTGCCGGATATGACTGTACAATGTCTCAACATGATCATACAAATGGATGTCAAGCAGCAAATTTGCTTTCAGATTTTCAAGGTACTGGAGGCATGAAAGCATAATGGCTGCAACAGGAAAAAAAAATCAGACAACCGTGCAAAAATAAAATGCTTGTAAGAGGACAAGATACACTTGAGATATACTACACTGACAACTTTAAATAGATGGAAATCATTACCACTCGGAAAAAACAAGATTGCAAAATGCATGACGTGCTTCCACACAAAAACCATAAAATAACATCATCACTGCTAATCTACCTCATCACTTCTTGATCAATCTAACGAAACAACTGTCTAAGCTTCACCTCAAATTCTGGAACTAGCAAATAAATCCTACTTTACTAATCCAACATACTTCAAAAACAATAAGTCTGTAGAAGTGGATGGAAACTAAGAATCATGAAAACGTTCATGAGAAGGGAATCACACAGAATATGGTCACATACTACTGCATAGCATCCACATCACAAGATATACTCATAATAAAGAACTGACAACTTTAAACACCCGGAAATTATTACCTCTCTGCATATGCAACATTTCCAGAGAAACAGGAAGTGCTTCCATAGAAACAACAAACACTAACATATACATAATCACTTCTAGTCTCTCTCATCCTTTCTTAATCAATCCACCAAGACAACCATCTAAGCTTCATCACAAATACTGGAGCACATCATATTATGCTAATCTTAAGGCACATGTGCAGCACATGAAAAGGTTTTAGTCTTGTAGTATCCTTAGTCAGGAAAGTTAAGCAAACAGCACTGAACAAACAAGAAAATATGAACTTTGACATTACTTTACCTCGAATAGAAATCATTGATAATCTCCCATATTTCAGGTACTAGCTCCAAGAAATTACGGAAGTTAAGGTTGTCTATCACCTTAGTCTGCAAAACGGGTAGAAGTAACAAAAATTAGCCTGAAGTTTCCACCTATGCTTATGAAACCTGTCAAATCAGAAGTAAATAAGGAAAAAAAATGTATATGCCTTTAACTCCACCCTGTCAAAAGTAGCAAGTGCACAGAGACCACCATATGTTGCAACATCTTGGGGTGCAATTACTTCTGTGTAATGATTTCCTAGTTCGGGAACTATGTCCAAGAACTGCATGCGCATTAAAGTAATAAAATGGTGAATAACCATTATTTAGAAACCAAGTCATATCAAATCAACCACAGCTAAACCATATAAGGCAGTACACACAACTCTTGTAATCATTGCAAAATATTCACGTACCTCTCATACATCTATCTGTACTATTTTTGTGAAATAATGATAGTATTAGGACAAAATGGGAGAAGCAGCTACAAAAATTCATATATTAAAAAGCTAGGAGCAACAAGTCTGAAAAACCATAAAGCAGATAATAAGCAGGAGAATAATTCACTATAACCATTCCAGTCACAGAGAGAAATCATAACAGAGAAGCAGATAAAACGCAGGAGAAAAACCATAAAGAAAGAAAGAAGGAAAACAATGTGTACTTCTGCATGGAGTTTCGGACTTGCCCTTTCTTGTTATCGTCACCCACCTCACCATATAAAGGGCATCCAGGTTACAACAAAACACAGAAATGAGTGCAGGCGTGCACTAAAGTTGATAGACCTATAACTGATGCACAAATGCTATCACTGAACTACTCAAATAGTTGCCAAAATTTCACAGTGAGGGTTTAAAGAACAAAGACTAAACATAAAGGTTCACCGTTTGGAGTTCAACATAGAAGGATACAACGCAAGTTTTTCATAGAAGGAAAACATTCTGAATTGCCCCTTCATTTATAAAAATGTAAAGACTGATGTTTGAAACCCCATTCAAAACGAAGGGTAAAAACCACAGGAATTATATGTGTTAGAAAGAAGAAGGAAGCTCCTTTGCCACCTTTAATAAGTTAGTGGTTAATTCTTCTTTTTCCCACCTCAAAAGTCAAAAAACAGATGCAATATATGTTGGAAAGAAGAAGACTCTTCCTTCGCCCCTTTAAGGAGTGAATGGTTATTTCTTCTTTTTCGCACCCTTCCCTCCTGCTTTGGAAGCACCTCCTCCAGACTTGGAGGGTCCCGCAGTTGAAGTTGTTGCAGGCTCCTGTTTCTTGGTCCTCCCAGCGTGCCTGGGCAATAATTCTGCAACCTGTAGCATCAGTTGCTTCCCTGAAATGTATCAAAATATCAAATTATAAACACAATGTTTAGCAACATGATCAGATGAAGCATAACCCAAAAAAAAGGTCTTTCGGCTAACAGAACAGTTTATTAGCCAGCCAAAGCACAAGAATAAAGTATCCAGCCAGAACTGAAGTTTATGAAAATCAAACCTCTGTTCCTACAAACTGCATCTATACTCGAATTTATGCTAACATGAAGGGCAGAAATATTTTAGCAAGATTGCAATGACATTTAGACAAGCATAGCGGACATTTGACTCAACAACAATAGCTAATAATACCTATTCTCTGAAAGTTGTAACACTGTCATCGTGATACCGTTAGTTATCTTTGTACCTCTTCATTCATGGCAACCGTCAGTTCATCCTCAAGGAAATCTTATGGTTCAAAACTAAAAATGAACACAAAAGTATTAGGTATTTTCTCTACATTCTATTGTGTATTCAGGTTTGGGTAAAAATTAATCGCTAAGGGCATCTCCAATGGAGGGTGTAAACAGTATAAAGTGTAAACTTTACACCCCTATTGTCAAAAAACTCTTTCCAATGGGGGGTGTAAACTGCACGTAATAGTCTAACAGAGGGAATTCCCCATCCGGATATTAGTTGCTAAAACACTTGGGCGACACTTTAACCAACGTTCAAACATAAAAAAAATCGGTCGTCACTTCAAGTGGCGTCCCAGTTTAAATTAAAGAGGGACGTCACTTTAAGCGTCGTCCAAGTTTAAAATCCAACTTTTTTTACACTTCTCTATTGGGTACTATAGAAAGTGGATATTTATAGGCTATACAATAGTATGCAATTGGATTTGTAAAATCCTAATGGCAACTAGGTGGAGCCTATGTGGAGGTGTAATTTTACACCCCCCATTGAAGATGCCCTAATTAGGCTCTTTTCCCACTTTATAATTCTAAGCGAATCTTGAGGTGCATCCAACGATTACGTGAGTTTAAAACACCTCGAGATGTACATTGGTTCTCCTCGCTCTCAATAGATTATTCATACACAACACCCCTCTTGCCTAAAAATCTGACTTGATATTCTTTTCTGTAGGTAAAAAAAAAAAAATCGTTCTTCACTAAATAACTGTAAGGTTAAAATCCATCTGACATGATTTGAGATTCTATCAAGGAACACAAATAGGTGGCACATGTTACAAAACAAAGGCCACCATTGAAGAAATGTCCCAAAACAACAAAGATTCAAATCCGTAAAGAATCCAGTTGCGATCACAGTAAACATTAGTACGAGCAAGGAATTCTGATACACCGTCGTAATTATCTTCCAATACTACAAGTAAAATAAAGTGATCCAAATGAAACATGGGGTGTTTGTTATTGTTAAATCATTATTAGAAGTTTTCTGGGAACCATGATTGAACCTTCTTTGTCAAAGACTTTTCTCAATCCAAGCTTCTGTTTTCCTTCTTCCACCTCACAGAAATAAATGCCAATTCCTCAGCCACCATCCTCCAAGGATACTGCTAAGAGAGGTCTCTCTCTCTCCGCATTCAATAAAGGACACCAACTGATAAGAGTTTCTGAAACAATTCCTATTTAATTTTTACAATTTCGAGTCTAAAGCTATATCCAGCACAATGTTGTCTTTCAAAGACATACTCAAGCAAAAAGAATGGTGGCATGTAGCACCAGGCCAAATAACCATGGAAGCATATGGGGTTTTTGTGTCCCGTCAAAAGTTGCTTTTTCCGGGTGGTGTGCATCTTTAGTCCATATTTTGACTATTGATAACCTCAGGATGAGAAATTTCTGACCTTTGTGTTTAATTGATGGTGAGTTACTGGATCATACCCAATTATTTTTGCCCTTTCACGTGACCAGTTTGGAGTTTCTTTTCTTGTTGTTCAGGGGTCCAATGGGTTTGATACTACAACTTCAAACACGCCGAGGTTACAACTTCTATTTTAGTTGAAGAGGCTTAGGCCTAACACTATAAGACAAACAGGGGAAAATAGCACAAAACTATTTCTGATAGGTCTCCAACAGTAAACCAAAAAAAAAATGTAAACCCTCAATCTCAAAACCCCCAGCACACAAATAGTATTGAAATATATATATATATATATATATATATATACAGGAAAAAAGCTTACCTCTCTTGGTCTGTTCAACCGTTCTTCACAACTTCTCAGTGTCACTCTAAAGGTAAAACTAAAAGGCTCGATAACTTTTAAACTTGCTTGAGTAAATTTGGTCATAAGACACAATATTTTATTATTTTTATTGGATTATTTATCTTTTTTCAAGCAATTTTCTTTTAAAAAATTTTTTAAAAAATATTAAGGCTTATGCCTCGGAGGCTACCTTCGAGCCTGAAGGAGGCCTTCCACCACAAGGTTTAGAGGCCGTTTATAAACCCTCAGTTGTATGGGACCAAGTTTCAGCTAGCAGCAAATGAGGACCTCCCCATCTCCATGTATCGTTGTGTGAGTCTATTCTTATTTTAGCCCTTTTTTCTGCAGATTTTCTATTTCGATAAAGGTTATCTATGAAAAGAAAAAAAAAAGTGTGCCATGCTGATAAAAGGTAATCTTGTTTGATTATACATTCAATCAAGAAGTCAAGAGCCATGTTAAACAGAAAACGAAAAATATAAATACATACTGGTTGCAACAGCTGGATTATACAATGTCCCATCTTCGTTTTTCAGCAAAACTCTCACTCTTCCTCTTTCCATAAAATCGCGAGGATACGCCTTATCTTTCTGCAAAGAAATAACCATTGTAACCTTGAATAAAATTAGAAACGAAACTAATTTACAGCTATATAATAATAATAATAATAATAATAAAGGATATAAACCTCAGGTGCACAACGAAGCTGTAAATGCCGGCAACAATCATAGATCTCATCGTATTTAGGATTCTCACATGCTTTACTCGCACTGATCCTTCGTCCCTGAGCTATCGTCTTCTTCGAATTTATATAGATAGGGTAGAACACGATCCACTTCTTTATATCGACTACTTCATCCATGGCAACTGTAATAAACAAACAATAATTAATTCAAAATTAAAGATGCATATCAAAGTTCCAGACTAAAAAATTCAAAGCTCTGGGTTTCTCTCTGAATTCAGAGCAAAACCAAATCTGCCGTGGTTTTTATATACGAGGGTATTTGTGGAAGTGAAAAACGATTATGGAGTGTGTACGGTTTGTTATTTGGGCAAAATAGTAAAGACTGCCGAGTTTTCTGGGCCTATTTTAAATACTAGTGCATGGCAATGTCATAAACTAGTACGATCTCAGTGTCTCACCCCTGTTGGAGCCGAATATAAATAAATACCAGAAGTACCACGTCATGTGCATTCTTAATTTTTTACAGATATATATATAAGAAGAAGTGAAGAAGAAACTAGGATCAACACATAATAACATCAATTGAGTGAATAGAAAACAGGTTTTACATGGCTTTCTGTCTTCGTTGGATTACGTCTGTATGGGTGTATAATTCACTAAATTTGCTACTAGTCTGCCAATGTGTTTATCCTAGTTACAAAATTACGATTCACATTATCGGACAATCAAGTACAATATATCCATCTGTCCCCTACTCAAATGGTTCTCCACCGTATTTCTACATGTATTACTCCATTCTTTGAATTGATCAGATGATATTTCTCGTTGATGCGACCGTTGTTCACTACGTCAATAAGATTGATATCCACGTGTCCCAGTGATTCCTAAACGGTAAGAAAAGCAATTGTGAGACTGAAAGTAGCACATAATAAGAATGAGAAACTTAAGAGTGTGTTGACAGTATTCAACCTTAAACTGGAAACCAAAGACCGTACGCTTGCTCAAAACTTCAATATGGATCTTATCATTTACAGGAGCTTCCTCTAACATATAATGGAATTCTTCATCCCAACATGGATCTCGCGTCTTTTTTATCATCTAAGAAAATAAGATTAATGCGTTAGTTGATGTGATAATAAATAACCTAAATTATTCGTAAAAACGCTAAATACTTAGCAACAACAAAGGAAAAGGCTTGTTGTATTACACTATTACTTGCCTTGGTTTTTCTCTCTTCTCCTCTGAAAATAACCAAGGCATAAGGGTTGTTGTGCCTTTTACCCTCAACATCCTCAGCACCTTGGACCACAACTAGAAGTAATCCTGCGCCACTTAAGGCCATGCCTTCAGATACTCCTCCACTCCCATTTTCCATCCTAGTATAACCATCCGAACATCCACTACATTCGTCACTTCCTTCTCTGAAAGGATTAAAAGCGAGCTCCACCACAAGTTGTCCTCTTTTTTTCTTGCTTTGAGACTCATTAGGATCAATGCTCTTTAGCAAATCGAGTCTAAATAGTTTGGTTTCATTAGGGTTGAGCAATTTTAGTGGAACCACTTGCATTCCCAGCTTGTCATGCGAACCAACCTGCGTAAAAATCAAAACATGAAACAGTAAACCTACTAAGTGAACTTAAGACTCTGCTAGTGACACAAAAAGAAAACTAAAACAGAAACTGAAATTTCTGTTCCTATGTGAGAATCATACTAGGAACTAAACCTTTTCCCAATCAAAAACGTGTAACTGAAGGAGTTGAGTTTCAGGCTCTTTAACAGTAAGCTTGAACTGTTCGTTCCACTCAGGATTCAAATTGTTCATCTTGACCGAAGTCTTCTTCATTGGAAGCCGGTCACCACTCAAGCCAAATTTAACATAAGGGTCAGAAGTTCCCAACAAGTCTTTTTTCAAGAGTTTGAACGCCTTTACAACCTTTACATGTAATATACCAACAGGCTTTTCCATTACCGCTCTGTCAAAAGAAAATAAACACAAGAGCATGCATGCAGTATCTTAGTACTGATAAAAAATAATATAAAACAGTCAAGTCACTGAACCAGAAGCAACTGCCAAAAAGTTATATTTGGCTCCAAATTAGTAAATACTGATAGGCAGGTAAATACACTTGCTTTTCTAAAACATATATATAAGAATAATCTGGGTCTGGATGAACTGGACCCAAATCAATCTCAGATACTAGGTTTTTAAGGAAATGCAACAAGAAAATTCTTCACGGTTAAATTCTGATATGGGCAAAATGAATGATTGGAATATTGGACGCTTACACTGAACTGTCAAGAACAGGAATTTCAAGAGTTTGGGGCCATTGGTATAAACTTGCAACTTGCTTCTTAATAGTTTCCTGAAAGCAACGAAAAATATAAATAAATCCACTGTAGAAAGACACATAATACAGGTACATACGATGATATTGTGAACTGTAAAAGTATGCAGAATTGAACTGATGTCCCAGATGTTCCAAAACTATACTAGGAAATGCAACTCTCATTGTCAAAATTGAATGAGTCCATATCTGGGCTATAAAAAAAGGATAGTGAATATCCTTTAAACTAAAGAAAATCAACCAGTCATCGTAGCTGGTCATACGGTTGTTCAGTTCCAAGAGGAAGAAATTAACTAACATCTCAAAATCAATGTCCTCCAGGGTATTTTGTAATTGGTAGGTTCACACTTCGCTTAAAGGTGAAACTTTTAGTAAAAAGTACTTGCTCAAGAATTATGTAACACTAGAGGCGGATGTTGAGGAGGAAAAAATCATGACTATCTGGACGTGCCTTTCTAACTCCAGGAAGTAGGACTTCAACTTAAGAAATCTGTTGATTTTTGTCCTCACTTTTTTGCACAACTATATATCATGATCTTACACACATTGTATGCCCTCATTGTAGCATGTGATTCTCATGAGTCCTAACCAATGCATAAATATTTTTAGCTTAATCTCTAGAGGTTGTACACTTGTACTTACATGTAAGCCAACAATGTCAGACAATTCTATGGTTAACCAGTTTGTCATTATTTCTGTTTTCAGCCTCTCTGTGAGATAGAAATTGTCAGTAAATTTTCATTAAATGGGAAGATAGATTTCTGAACATGGATTTCCTCTTTGTTAGTTTTCTGCCTTCAGATCTTTTGGCGCTGGTGGATATATGTATGTGACGACATTATACAAACGCAAGCATACAACCATATGATTCCAATGCCTCTATGCCTTTGGCTAGTGTAAGGTGTCGTCTGACTATGCGTACACAACTTGAAACTTACCAAAACATATGGACTAATCATGCCTAGGAATTCAATATTAATGAAGAACCTAAAGGAATTACCAGCGTGGCACCTGAACATATTGATAAAATCCAGGAATGGCCATCAGATCAGCTCCAAATATTTTCATTCCAAAGTCTACATGCGGCTGCAGAAATATATATATTAGAAGTAGACATTAAAATAAAGAAACAGATGAATATAGAAGATTCATTCAATTCATAAGAAAATAGTTCTCACACACTCACTTTAATCTGGAGCAAAAGAGTCATCCCTAAATTAGGGATCTCTAAGTCAATTTCCTTAGGATATAATTTCGATTAACTTGAGTAACTATATATTCAACAAAAGGCCTTTTCTACAGTTAGTGATCTCGAGTCCAGAGAGTCTACAAGTTGTTTGGTAGTTGACCTTGTCTACTGAGTGTTTTTGTTTTTTAGTCTAGCACATTGTGTTATGCATTTATGAAAACTTTGATAATTGGAAATGGAGTTTGAATCTAGTATATACAGAGATGGGATGCAGCAAGTTTGTCAGATGAAATCAAGTAAAGTAAATGAAAGAAAGTTCTAATTGAAGGTTATAGGTAAGTTTTCAGTCATGGATGTTCCTATTTTAAGAGTGTTTGGGAGCTCTGTATACCCCCAGTTAGGGTGTGCATTCCTTATCTAATGCCTGCTAATCTGCTATTATAAATTTGATGAATAATACTCTCCACTGTGCAAAAAAAATCCAATAATCCTCAGGTTAATTGTCATGATCTAATATCCAGATGATCAGATGTAACGAAAGGATAAAAAAATAATCCTCTCCAATTCTATTATCAATATCGAGTCTATTAACATTTTTTCACTCACTTTCTCCATCAAGGATACGACTATACTTGCAAAACACGGAAAGGTAGGTACAAGAGGCTTTAAAATTACTCGGGGTGCTGCAAATATTTGTAAATCCACCAGCTGAAAACATAGATAACAAACTCTTAGGTAGAATTACTTTGAAATAGGAATATCACTTCTTACATAAATGATTACAATTAATTAGCTCTTCTAACCTGCACATTCATTTGTAGGAATGGAAACTTCAGAAGTACAGTTACGTTAGGATTTCCAGCCCATCTAACTATTGGTTCCATAACAAGTACCTTCTCATTTGTTTCATAGACTTTAATCCCTGCCAGGTCCAGAAAGAACAGATGTTAAAGCCTTTCCAGTAGACCTTGTATAGTTGTATTTATAAACCTAAGTTTATAATCTTCAAGCCATTGTAACGGCGACTCTATGAAGACTTTGAAATCTGAATATATCAGTCCAAAGCAAAAGTATGGTTCTGGATGCCTCTAGACAACATTTTTCCCATAAAACACTCCACAATGGATCAGATTTCAACTACATTGTGTGAGTTCGGTTTCTTCTAAAATACTTAGCTCAAATCAATACACTAAACTAAAAGCTACGATCTTCTCTTTTATGAAAGCTAATGGTGGCATAGTGACGCGACTGTTATTCAGTCGATGATACAAGAAGGCAAACTCACCATAGATTGTCGGAGGAAGAGTTCCCAGAGTAAGGCTTTCAAACTCAATAGATTGTATTTGGTACTTTCCAATGTAATCTGCAAATATTGGTTCTGCCGTGCTCTTTATCATACCACATATAGCCTGTACAGAACAAGATTGAACAACAAGTAATAAGAGAGGAAGAATAACCAACCAAAACAACATGTAATCCATATCTCAGTTTCAAGTACAAGGCATGAGGTACAGTTGTTCATATACTTATTAATTGATTATCTGAACTTAAAAGCACCTTATCGAGGTAGGGCCACATATCAGATAGAAACTTATTCAACCAGTCCACCTAAAAAGATTACAAAAAGGAAATCAATCACTGTGTGGAAAGAAAATACCGTATGTCCAGAATATCGATCAGTGCACAACAAGAAATGAAAAAATCTCCATTAACTTCAATACTCACTCTATCATAATCCGGATTCTTTATCCATTGAGGAATTTCATCCAAAAGATCGTGCAAGGCATTTGAATCCAATTCATGAAGTGGTTTGATGATAGGGTCCTGCCATGTAGGTTTCAAGTGAATATTAATCATACTAAAACATTCACCAGAAGAACATTTGCAGCACTAGGGAACTGTTCTTAAGTCTTAACTACATAATATACTTCTAGAGGGAACACATACTGATCGAGGTCCATAGGCGAAATATAGTGTTTAGGTGATGCAATAGGACGAGGACAATATACAGGGCTGGGTCCAAGAATTTATCAGGGCTGTGTCAGCATTTCAGAAGATGGTATATTAATCTGGTTTGAAATATATCGTGCTAATATCCAATATACTCTGCCAATAACTGAAAATTGATGTGATTGCAGGTGCCGACTAGCAAAGTCGGTAAAACTTTTGGGTGATGATACCAGAGGTCTGGGGCTAGAATCCCACCAGCATCAAAGAGTTACTGATCTTATTTAAAACAGGCTTACCAATCAAAATAAATAAATAAATAAATAAAAAAAAATTGATGTGATTGATCCAGTTTGCGAAATTTGAAACCTTTATTGAGGAAAGTTTATACAATTTTGGTGACTAGCTTGTACTTTATTTGAGGAAGGTGGATCCCCCAAACTTGATCAATAAGTTGATATGTGATATATATATTTCACACATAACACATATCCAGCGAAAGAAACATAACACCACTATGACTATATGCCCTATCATAAAAAGAGAACCAGAAAGCATATATGTATTACCTTAACATGTGCAGGCTCAGAGTATATGAAGAGGACAAAGCCAACCAAAAGCCCAACTGGAACTCCAATTGCAAAACCAAAAATTTCAAACAAGCTACACAAAAATCCCATTTCATTAAGTTCATACACTGCTTCTAATAAATACAATGCATCTTTAAACATTTATATATACATGTTCAATCTAAAACCAATGAAAGAAGAAGAAGTAAACATAGCTAGCTGCCTAGCTGTTGCCGGCTAGACAAAAAGTTTGTATGGAAACGTAACGAAATAAATAAGTCTTAGGAAACTTCCAAAAAAGAGTCTTGTTAGCTTTTACTTCAATGAGCTCAACGATTTCAATCTACAATTCTATGTTTTGAACAAAAACGGGGTCCATTTTTTCTAGATTACAGGTTTGAATATAGCATATGTCTTGGTGACAATTCCAATGGGGTATATAACTGGACTACTGGTGTTTGGTCACTTTGAACTTTTGCATGCATTAGTTTATATATATATATATATATATATATATACTTTGCAGTTTACCTGAATGCCTGATTACCCTTTTCAGAAGTAGATGGATTTGGACTTCAGCCCAAAATTGTAATGACCAAGCCCGTATTTAGTCGCTAATGACCGATGTGATTAGATCATAGTTAGGAACTTAGGATATACTTTATAGTTTATATATACTATTTAGCCCTCAAAATGGTCGAATTTGCGCATATCTGGTGATCAAGGTGACATATCTGAATGGTCCAAACATAAAAACAAAGGTGCAGTCATTCTCATCCCTGAAAAAAATCTACTGTATTTTATTTTATTTTATTTTATTTTATTTAAATATTTTGGTTTTGTTTTAGGTCAATAGTCAATACCCATACCATTATTTGGTAACCAAAATTTTCTAAACAAACATATCTTTTGGTAAAATCATATGCCGGTAAAATCATATGCCAGCTCTTACATCATAAAAAAAATTAGTTCCTTGTATTTAAATGATTAAAGTAATTTATCTACTCCATAAAAATGTGGGTTAGTAAAGGGTAATTTCTCAATTAGATCATCATAATGTCAATTCTTTCTCAATTAGACCATGCCTACACATTTTGACTTTTCAAAGATTTTTTTGACTGTTTTGCCCTTGGTTGTATTTTGGGATAAAACCGGCGTGGAACTGCTACACTCTCTAACCTACCTAGTACACACAATCTCTGGGTGTACTTGGTGATTGTGACTGACCACAACGAATTAGCCATTCGATTAGTACCCTAGTGATACGTGTCGCCGACGGATTTAGATAAAAATATAAATGAAATAGTCGAAGCTAAGTTGGATATATTGTGTAGCAATTGTTATAACTATTATCAGCAACATTATTTATACCCATTATTTATTTTCGTTTCACAAAAATGGGAATAGTACCCTAACATGAACCTCGATATTTGGTCAAACCTTCAAAAATTTAGACAAGTATCCACTTTTGTTTAAGGTTTTTTTGGTTTTTTCTTCTTCCCTCCTGTTTGAAATGGAGGAGAGCATCATTCGTAGAGTTTTGTTTGAAATGGATGAGAGCATCATTCAAAGAACCTACATTCACATAAAAAAGGTAGGTTTTGTTTTAACTTACCCTTTAAAAACTTATCTATCTCGTCTTGGATGTTGGGCTATAAAGTTTGGTTTGTTGGGTTTTGTTTCAATGTAGTGTTGAGGTTCTATCGTTATTTTCAAGTAAATATTATAGTTTTCAATGGTTATCGGGTTTCCATGTTTATTCTTTTGTTGTTGTTAAGGTTTTTATAAAATATTATTGTCATAAAAGTGTAACAGTATTAAATGCGATAACTTTTATATTGTATTCATGTTTTTATATTGTATAGCTTCCTTCGATGTTCTTATTCATTATGATGGTGAGATGAAAGCAGACAAACATGAGGTGATGAAGTATGTCGGAGGTGAAGTGAAATTGAGAGTGTGTGATGTCGACATTTCTTATGAAAGATTCATTAGTCTTGTGGAAGCTGTAAATTCGAGTAAGTGGCCGAGTTTCTCTTTGCGGTACCTGATAAACAAGTGCCCTTGTCGAATCGACGAACAAACTGACTATGCCAACATGATTACAAGACAGAAGAAGAACCCAACCAAAGCTATGCTAGTTTGGGTTATGTCACACCCCGAATTTCGACAGAATTCGGAAAAAAACATTATTTGTTCCCGACTCTTCAATCTCCGAGGTGTGACGCACTCTCAACTCCCAAAAACCCATAAACAGTTTAAATAATGCGGATAATTAAAAAAACCAATAAAAATTTCAACTTAAACAAAAGTCATCTCCATTACAAAAATTTACAAATGAAAATGCAAATAACCTTATCTCAACTGAAAATCTATATCACCTCAAAGGAAAACAAGGCCTATCTGGAAATGCGACGCTAACGCAAACCACAAGCCGCAACCAATCTTCTTCAACACTAAACCTGTCAAGACTTATCAACTGTGTTCATTTAATGGACACACCCGATAAGCAAACATGCAAATCGGGTCAGCATTATAAAAATGCTGGTGTGAGTAGCTCTAAAATACAACATATAATTATACCTATATATACACAATCCATACGGCAGTTAGTTTCTCTACCGAGGCGCCTTAACTTTCAACGGCTAATATAACATCCTTAAGTTCAATAATCTAGGCAGGTAGTTCCTCCACTGAGGTGCCTTAACTTCCAACAACTAATACAATATACCATACGCATAATAAAAAGGCATTTAGTTCCTCCACGAGGCGCCTTAGGTTCTAACTAAACTACTAACCAGCCAAACATATACAATCATCTATCTAGAGATATATCATTTACCAACATATTACCATAATTATATTAGTTTATACTTTCTTTGTGTGTCCATAAAATCACGTCGTATCTATGTCTTACCTAGTTTCCGGCTACCACAATCGCTACCCAACGCCCGAACATGTACATCCACATGCCTCCCCTTACATAATGTACCACTCCGTATGCGTAACTACCCGGCGGGATGCCGCGACACCGTAAATCCTCACACGGAAGCCATTATGTAAGTAATGCCACTATTCGCATAAAATATCGCTGGCGTCTCGTTCTATTTTGCGAACGGAATAATCAAGCCACTATTCGGCTACGCCGGAGGGGCCATTCAAATTTTTACAAACGCCGGAGGGCCAATCACATTACTTAAGCCCGAAGGCCATTCAGATTAACTGAAACGCCAGAAGGGCCAATCACATTACTTACACCGGAAGGCCATTCAGATTAACTGAAACGCCAGAAGGGTCAATCACATGAGTTGTGGTAGCTAGGTTCTAGGATTTTCGTTACGTAGTTTATTCAAGTGTCATACATCTATGACTCATAATCATTCCACTATATCACGTGCATGTCAATTAACTTATTGCACTAAGCCACAATATATAGAAATATCTCAATTATATCTCATAACCACTTTCATACTTTCACGTGCCAATATATTATTGCACTAAGCCACAATCCTGTGGGCAAATATCCACAAATACTATACTAGCATCTCATAAATAAAATAATGGAGCGTTTACTTTTATTTCTCCAAAAATATTGCATTTAATATATACATCCCAACATATCATATAATATCACCGTTTCTCCAAACGTATCACATAACATTTTTATTATAGCGTATTAGGAATATAATGTCTCCTAACATCTCAATATCGTCACATGTCAAAAATACACAACATCAATGTCAAATCTTTCTTAGATAATGACAACCAAATTATGCAAGCTTCCACAGCATTTTAGCATTGGATTTGTCCATACAATATACAACATAAAACGTAGCACAATTAGACAGTCCACAGTCCACAATCAAAGCCCAATATATATATGCTTTATACACTACTCACATCAAATCTAAATTAGATAATGACCAACCAAGTTATACAATTTCCGATAACATTTTATTACTACATTTGTCCATATAATCAAATATGAGAAAAAACTGGAAAAGTCAACATTCCACAGTCAATGGTCAACGGTCAAAGCCAAAGTCGGCACGTCATGGTCAACGTCAAATGTCAAAGTCAACAGTCAATGGTCAAAGTCAAAGTCAAAGTCAAAGTCAACCCATCATGGTCAAAGTCAAAATCAACACGTCATGGTCGAAGTCAAACTGTCATTGTCAAAGTCAAAATCAACATGCCATGGTCAAAGTCAACCCATCATGGTCAAAGTCAAAATCAACACGTCATGGTCGAAGTCAAACTGTCATTGTCAAAGTCAAAGTCAAACTGTCGTTTTTATGTTCAACAGGTTCATGGCTAAGGTCAAAGGTGCATGGCTCATGGGCTCATGACCAAGGTAATGGTTCAGACCCAACTGGCCAAGCCCAAACCTTAAAACCCGAAGGTTTAAAACCAACTTATTTATTCTACCTGATCCAATTGGGATCTATATTAAGTCCTATGGACCGCCCCAAAGAATATTAAACCGCCCAAAACACAACCGAAGTTCGCCCAAAACTTTAAATTAAACTGGTCCACCAAACAAATATTGGAACTGGCCCAACAATTTAGAACATAATCGGGCCCAAAAACTTTAAAACAAAACCGGCCCAACAACTAAACAAACTAGAATCGGGCCTAAACAAAACCGACCCACCTGGTCTTGACCCAAGCCCAAGCCCAATTCGGTCAACAGTCATCTTCTTCCCCAATTCTCCTCCACCAGCCACCAAAACCCGGCCACCACAAGTTCCAATCGCCTACCCATTCCAACCTAGCGGTTTGACTACAAATGAAAAACCTAATAACTTTACTAAAAACCAAAATCCCCAAAACATTCAATCTATAATTTTTCTTCAACCTAGATCTAAAATCGCACCGCCATTAACGGCCATTACAACCTCCGACAACACCATTAACATCCCCCCACACCCAATCCAACATCAAACCAAGCAATACAAAGTCATAGCACAAGAGTTCAACCACCAAAATCGACCAAACATAGTTCAAACTATATTACTGCAGTGTTTGGGCAAGCCGCCATTAATGGCTGTTACAAGCTTTCAACAGCTGCCCCTCTCACTCTACCACACTACCCCACTTCCACCAATCATCAATCAACCATCAACCATCAAAATCGACCTAATAAGAGTTCGAATCATATTTTACAGGAGGATGATGGGCGAGCCACCATTACTGCCGGTTCAAAGCTTCGACAACACCTACCCAAATCAACCAAATAACCAACCTCCATCCCTTGATCAACCAACGAGATTTAATGTCTAACAGTTCTCAACAATTACAGACAATCACTAAGTATGGGGCTTTAGCCGCCAAGAACAGCGCACAAGCTTCCCCCCAAATCGCGACCACCATTAATCTAAACATCGACCTACCAATCTATTAACAGTAATCCTGAAATCAATTTCGTACTCGCTTGTTATCAAGCTGTCGGGACAAGATTTCCGGAGACAGTGTTTTCTTCAAACCACCAAAGCGATTATAAACACAGTTAATGCTAAAATAGAATACAGTGCTAAACTAAACCAAACTGAATCAAAACACCACATAGACCATTTTTCCAGCATAATAAAATCGACCAATAATGAGAATTTTTTTATATCTACTCACATGACGTAACAGCTCGATGAATCCTCCCAGTCCGAATCGTCGCGCTCCAACGCTCGAGCAAACAAGCTTCAAGCTCTGCCTCCATTTTTAATATTTTATTATCTTCAAAACCCTATTCTCTAGAACAATGTGTTTATATGCTTGGGTTCGAAACCCAAGCCCAACACAGACTCGGGCCCAAAACCAGGCCCGCGTATCCCGAATCCAATCCAGCTGATTTTTAAATAAATAATTAAATTAATTAATAAATAAATAAATAAATACGTATTTTAAATACGGGCGTTACAAGTTATCAAGGAAGCGTGTGTTGTAACACCACCTTCTCAAGGACCATGAAGAGCTACAACATCTACTCCTAGTGCACCGAGTATGAAAAAGAAACAAAGTAGCTATTCAGTTGTTTAAAGAACAGATCCCTACAAGTGTTTTCCAGAGAGAAACCATGAATGAAAATATTTCATATGAATGGAAAGAGATTCCTACAGGCTCTTCTCCGTGAAAACAAACTTTTTTGAAAGAAAATATGTTAGCTCGTACAAAAACCTGTGCCAAACCAATACGGCTTGTGGACGAAGCAATAGGTTCGTAATTCTATTTGTTTATATTGTATTTAGTGATAGTAAAGGACATATATGGTTGCTGATAGTTATGAACTGAATGTTCTTTTGACCATGTTATGCTCACTAGATAATCCCCTTGAGCAACAAACAAGTGGTGTTCATCAAGTGGAACATGATGAGATTCATGAAGTTGCTGAACCTCACAGCTTGTCGACATTCAAAAAGATCATGGCAGGTGAGAGTTGGACAACATGTGCTTAAGGAACATATTGTTGATAATGGTATGTGTACTTACTGAGTGTTGGTTGAAACATAGATTTTTGGCCTGAGGAAGTGTCAACTGAAGCGGGAAGCTCACTGGAAACCTTTTCAAATAGAATAGAAGCAACTATACTTCCTGATTTGTTTGAAGGTAGCTTTCTATGTTTCAAGTATCATATAGTCTTGTTGCTGATATATTCTTCACTAATATATTGTAGCGAAATCCAATGTGGACTTTCGTGAAACTAGTGTTGGAGATCTTGATCAACCTGATTATGATGACTTTGATAGCCAAAATCCGTATGGAGATGCAGTGGTCGTTTCTGACGAATATATAATTGCCACCAATGAAACTATTGATGAGATTGTGGGTGATGGAGATGAAGTTGAAATACTACATGATGTTGAAATAGAAAAAGAAGATGTTCAAATAGAATAAAAAGATGTGGTAGTATTGGATGGACCTGTTGATGATGAAGGTGTCATAGGGTAAGAAAGAGTCATGGATGATGATGATGATGATAGTGAAGTCCAGGTATTGGATGGAGATGATGGTGATCGATGGTCTACTCCGAACCGTGGTGAATGGGGGCAAGAAGGAGTTATGGATGATGATGATGATAGCGAGGTCCATGTATTGGATGGAGATGATGGTGATCAATGGTCTACTCTGAACCGTGGTGAAGATTTTTTTTGGGGAGGCACGCCTATGACAATTACTAAGAATGGCGAAGGAAGACAAAGTCAATTTGATTTTGATTTGGAGGAAATGGTTGATGTTGTGGTAGTTTCACCTATTGACCTGAAATCCGAAGACTTACATCAAGGATGTCAGAATCTCGACTCTTCCCATAGTCCAAAGACCCCTGAAGGTACTAGTTTGAATGTTACTCATGCTCATTTGTAGGTGAAGTTTATCCCTCCTAAAGTTGGACAACACTACCCTACTCGAGATGATCTCATCAAAGACATGAAGTTGTATACAATAACAAACATGTTTGATTTGTGTCATGCAAGTACTGCTCCTGAAAGGGTGGTGATGAAGTGTAAGGGTGTTGGATGTACATTTCATATGTATGCAAAACCGACCACTGGTTCTGATATATAGGTTATTATAACCTTGACAGAGGCACACACTTGTCCACAAGATGAAGCTGTTGCAACTAATCGACAAACAAATGTTAAGTGGGTCTTAGAAATTATTAAGTCAAAACTGAAGGACAACGTGGAATTGTGTCCAAGACAGTTGCAGCTGGAGGTGAAGAACTCACACCATACCAAAGTATCTTATAAAGTTGCATGGAAAGCCAAAGAAATTGCAATGCAGAAGGTATCAAACTTCAAACAATCAGCAAGTACTGAGTGGATATGTAGCAACAGATAACTTACATTGGTTTGCCTTGTTTTCGTGTAGATAAGGGGAAGCTTCTCTCAGTCGTACCAAATGTTGCCAAATTACTGCAAAGAACTTAAAAGGGTTGATCCATATTGTTACACCGAGCTATTGACGTCGTCATCTCCTGAGCACAAGTTTGAACGCATTTTCTTGTGTTATGGGGTAACTGTTTGTGTTTAGAAAAGATGTCTCCGTAAGTTGATTATGATTGATGGGACATTCATGAAAGGTAGATACAAGTCAGTTATCCTCACCGCTCTAGCTGTTGATGGTGACAACTACGTTTTCCCAATTGCAGTTGCCATAGTCCCGAAAGAAAATAATTAACACTGGGATTGGTTTCTCAAGAAGTTGAGAGACTATGTTGTTGGGACTGAGGAGAAATTTGTGCTTATGTCTGATAGGCATCAAAGCATTCTTCAAGTCGTGCCTAAAATCCTTCCTAATGCTACACATTGCTTTTGTGCACAACATATCTCAAACAATGTTAGTAAGGAAGACACAAAAAGGAGGGTGAAGAGGGCGGCTGAAACTTATGAGAAAACTGATTTTGTTAGAATCCTGAGTCACATATCCTGTAGCGATCTGAAGGGGTATGCAAAACTTGTTAAGATTCCGAAAGAGTCATGGTCCTGTGCATTTGCTCCAATGAGAAAGTATGGTATTTGATATATAAATCACATTGAGAGCTGAATAAGATGATACTGCCAGAGCGAGCAATGCTTGTTACATCTCTTCTGAACGGAATTCAGTTTGACATAATCAAACACTTCTATGACTATAGGTTGATGGCTTCAAATCTTAAGAGCAAACTGACCAAATATGCAGAGGATGTGATTGTCAATTCAAGATACGTTAGTCGTCCGTTCACAGCTTCGAGGGCAATTGAGTATGTTTACTCTATTGTAAGTATAAATCGTACTGACACTGTAGACCTATTCAACAAGACATGTACTTGTAGTTTCTTCCAACAAGTTGGTCTTCCTTGTAGCCATGCTATGAAGGCAATCAATGACGGTAAATTCTCTGTATATGACTATTGCTTGTATTGGTACACAAAAGAAACTATGATAGACACTTATCAAGAAGAGTGGAAACCAATAAGAGGTAAAGAACAATGGGTTTGGGTTTTGATGGAATCATGGCCAAACCATCCGTAGATGAGGTCATGCCTGGTAGGCCAACGAAGAAAAGAAAGCGATCTAAAGGAGAGGGGGTTCCAGTGCAAAAAAGAAGGTGTTCTCGTTGTGGTAGTCTTGGACACAGCATGACAACATGCATAAGGGCCACTGATGATGTAGAATGGATTGATTTTTTAGCTGGAGTTCCACTAGATTTTGAATATGAAGAGTTTATATGATTATGGGTTGCAATAGGTAAGTAGAATGCAAGACAATGTCAGCTATTTTGGTTACTTGAAAATTACTAAGTCCAGTTACATACATCTTTTTGTGGGTTCATATTGTTCTATGTACTGACATGTTATTGTAATATTAATATCAGGAACAAGTACATATATATGAACTTAATCTCTAATAGATAACTTCTTAACAAGTTCACTCACATTTTGAACATTGTCTTCGATATTCATTTTAACTGGACCATTAATGGTGACCGTCCTTAACAGGTCCATTTCCAAGTGCACTTCCAATAGGTTGTTTATCGTTGGTCTCTCTACTTGCTAGATCAATCCATCTAAAACCGTTGCACCATTCACCATTCACCATTTGCCTGCATGAGAGATACCGTCTCCCCAGACTGCATTCCTTTTTACTGACTGCATATCGCATATTTGTGGTGAAGCATCTTGGACACTTATTAATATTTGCCCATGGACAATTGATTTTCCAATGGCCAATTGATCCGCACCCAAAACAATTGTTTGTTGATCTTGCTGAATCCACAGTTGCCTTATTACTGCTAGAACCTTCACCTTCTCCTTCTCCCCCACCCATTTTGTTGGACACAGAAAATAGAAATACCCAATGAAATACAAGTCTGAGTGACTACTAATATAGCAACACTTTCCCGCCCAAAAGGTTTCCCGCCAATATGGTCATATTGTGCGTTAAATATTTGTTGCAACGGTCATACTACATTGAAGTTACCATCAGCAATTACCTACCAAGGTAGACAAAACAAAATAATCTAATTGGTGACATAAGATTCCACACAAAACATATCCATTTATGAAGAAATATCAATATAGCAAAGTAAGATCTTACATAAACGTTAAAATTTATCCTTACAGCTAAACACATATAATGTCAAACCATGTGACACATGAACAGTCAAACTCCCATGAAGATACTATCAGCAACTTACGGGAGTTACAAAATTGAAGCAAAATAACAAACTTTGACTGTAGGAGTTTAACAAAATTTCAACATGTTGATAATTTATGGTCTGTGTCACTTGTTTCCATGCGCCTAAATTGCCTCTACGCCATGGTGGGTAGCTGCTTTTCTGGCATCCATCAAATGCTTCTATAATTCCTGTTGTCGACTTTTACAAACACTATCTGGATTCAATCCACAATTAATGATATCCATTCCAATCCTCTTCCGCATTCGATGGGTTTGCATATCAATTTTGTTAACTTGGTTAGGCACTCTCCTAAGATGGCAATCCAGAAAAGCTAGGCAAAATAGCCCACAACTGTTCCCAACAGGTTGTTTGGTCACAGGCATAAACTCACGAGTCCAAGATGTGTTCATATCATGATCTGAAGATGGATCAGCACACTTGATCACATAAGCAAGACATGACTCCAATGCTAGTTGCTCATTACCAACATTCTTACCACCAAGAGAATCATATGTGTAGATTTTTCCCTCAGAATAATTGTATGCCTCAAGAATCCAGTGACTATGTTGCACTTGAAGTGGAATGATAATACCTTTGCCCTTGGCTGGCTTTGCTTGATTTCTAATTCTTCCTTTAAAAGTGTCTAGGTGCTCTATAACGACTTCAGAAGGACTATAAGATAAACTTTCTAGTCTCTGCTCAGGTGACGCTGCTCTAAAACTTGGCTCTTTAAGCTTATTCTGGAAGGTTTCATATTCTCTCATTATGAATTTCTACATCAACAAAGTCATCAATCATGAATTAATGAATGAACATTGTCTATAAAATTGTTCAACGAAATATCAACAAATGAGAGATAACTTACAACAAAGTAGACATCCTGAATGACAGTATATGAGTCTTTTTCTAGAATGTCATTATCCTTACAATGTTGGGTGTACCACCTGGACAACAGCTGCACATATATGCTCATAACCTACAAATCACATAAACCAATTAATTAGGGAATCTAATATACATGTGACTTGCGTACTTACCTCATAGTTAGTGTATGAAGCCATGGTAGTTGTGTACTTACCTCACCATCCACCCATTGTCTTCCATGTAGTGAATGAAAACTATGCACTGAGATGGACTGGTTATATCCAAACACTCTCACATCCGGAGAGCTATGTGCATCTTGTTTCCTTTTATACAGCTGCCAATAATACTGGAGTATGTTCAACTCACCTTTGGTTGTGGTTTTCATGATAAAGGTTGAAGACAAAGCCTCCTTGATCAACTCATCACATTCCTTTCTAATTGTTTCTTGCCATGACCAACCCTTCTTCCCTTCTCTTCGTTTGTTAGTTCTTTTGCTTGTCTCTTTAGTTTTTTTTCCATGTGAGCCTCCATTTGAGTCTCAATCTTGACCACATCAGGAACCACCATATCATCCTCCACACACATCATCATCATCATCCACATCATTATCATGTTTGAACTGCTTAGCAATAGTTTCATCATCATCCACATCATTCTCATGTTTGGACTGCTCAGCAACAGTTTCATCATCATCCGCATCATTCTCATCTTTGGACTACTCAGCAACAGTTTCATGTTGATAGTCCATAACATCTTTATCAGTTGTTCCTCTGGTACGTGACAAAGTTGGCAATACGGTTATGTCACCAGTGGCAGAAAACAAAGTAGAGAAATGGACCTTATCCATTTCATTGTTAAGGAGTGCCTCAACATTATCTTCATGAAAATCTATGGTTGTAGCCTCAGGAGTAACAACATCTGAGATAGCATTAGGCATTGTTTGTTGTAAAGGAGTAACAAATATGACCAACTGTCTAGAAGGCAATGGTGTAACATCCTCTGCAACAGTCAGTTGATTATTCTCCTTGGAAGGCAATGGTGTAAAATCATAATCATCTTGATCATCTTGATCATCATTGAAAGGCTCTTTGGAAGGCTCCTGAACCACGTCCTCATGTAGATCTTGCTGACTATCAACTTCAAAATCCCCTCCAGTCTTGGGCATCTCTTCACTAATCTCTCTCAAAACATTAGCTGCAAATCTCTCACCTGCAGTTTCTTCTACATCATTTTCATCTTCTGACTCATGTGCACAAATAAGATTTTTTCTTCTTTTTGGTTTCTTTGCTTCCTTTTTAATCTCCAATCCTTTTGTTTTCTCAGTTATTTCACATATGTTGCAAATTTTTCGGGTTTTGGTAGCTTGTACCGCTACTTTTTTACTTGATCTTGATGGCTAGACTATCACTTGCTCCCTGGTCACTGATTTCCCCTTCTTCTTTACAATTCTAAACTCTGAACGGATTTTGCCATCTTGGACGACTTCAATGTGAGATCCATCTTTCAATGGTCTTTTTCTTTTCCCCGTAGTCTCAGCAGAAAGATCAAATGAAACTTTCTTAGAAGATCGATGATGACTTCTTCACAATTGTTGAATCCATAACTTCTTTCTCATAACATTCTTCTGAGCAGACTTTGTACTAGGTTCTTAGACAACAACATCAGCAATGGGAGACCTTGAATTCGTTCTCCTTGTTCTCTTTGATCTTGAATCCATAACTTCTTTCTCAACTGATTTAACCTTCTTCTGAGCAAACTTTGTACTAGGTTTTTGGACAACAACATCAGCAATGGGAGACCTTGAATTCGTTCCCCTTGTTCTCTTTGATCTCGGTCCCTTCATAACCCCCTCCGATGAACCTTCACCTACACTACCTACTTTCCCCGCAGTTTGAAAAACTCTTGCATTATTGTCTCCATACCTGCCCTTATTTCACTCTTGATCTCCTTCCTAACCACCATAACCTCCTCACTTACCTGCATTGCAAAGGTAATATCCACATTTAAACATTTAAAGATATATATAAATAAATTGTATTTGCTGATATACAAAGTTATACAACATATCATATGAGTACTAAATATGTAAGCCAATTAATACTACAGAATTGTTGATATATCAACTTGAGGAACATATTAGTAAATCATCCAACACATAGAGTAGAGTTTTACACTTACAAACCCTTTGAGCAATTCAACATATCTCTCAAGCATTTCATTAGTACTATAGGGCTCTAAAACTGATGCAGCACTTTGGGTGCCCTGTTGCTGCAGAGCCTCCTTGATTACGTACATCTTCTTTAATTTCATCTTCACCAATATCTTAAGTGTAAATAACTATAACCTTTCCCTTCAAAGGCTGGAGTTTTTTCTTCCAAGTTCGGGGATGTAAGTTCTTGGAAGGCAACTCTTCCCAATCAAGTATTCTTGGGAATCTACCTTCCACTGCCCTACGAGCCCCAAAAGATGGGTTGTGAAGGTATGCCAAAACATCGAAGCATATCACACAACCATAAACTGCAACATCTCAAACAAAGGAGTGCCCCATGGAAACTTATCAAAAGCAACTAAATCCTCTACAAGATCAATAAACCTTCCATTTATAGTCCTAGAAGATCCAGGAAGAACAACTTGAAGCAACACATACAACCTATTGAGCCTAAACATATCAGTTTTATCATCATTACCATTGGATTTTGCAATTTGTAGAGCTGCTAATATTTCTTTCTCACCAGCTGTAGTTCCTTTAAAAAACCGCGAACGAAAATCAAATGATTTCTTCTTCACATCTATTGTGTAGAATGAGTTTGCTACAAGTTTCACACTGAGACCTATAATCAAAGCAACATCGCTCTTTTTAAACACCAAATCTTTCTTACCGATCCGGTAACAAAGTCTACCAACTCTGTGTGCATAAATGGCACAAACAAGTGTAGTTGTTGCGTGCATATTTCTTTGGATTTGCATAAAACTCCCAAAGCAAGATTTCTGAAAATCCTCTTTTTCTTTCTCACTAAAAGCATCGAACAATTTGTGCATTTTATCTAGTGACATTCGACAAGTCAAATTTAGCTTCCTCATTTCTCTAACAAGTAACAAGTAAACTCAAACTTTCGAATTTGGACAATTTTAATGAAAGACTAACAATTAGGTTTTCGAATTTGACTATTTTTTTCATAATTTCGCATTTCATCTGAAATAGCAACTTTCCCCCCTCAATTTATGTAATTAATTTGGGTTTTGATATATATTGAGATGATTGACACGCGGCACTCAACAACCTTAATAAATTTTCGGGGAAATATGTCCTAATTTCTTTCCCACCAAAATACACTTATCAATGCAGCCACTATAGACATACTTTATTTCTTACTCTATTGGCAATTAAATTTCATTCATTATTCCAGTATTTTTATGTTATTTTATGTGTCAAACTTAATTCACTCACACAATTAATTATATTTAGACTATTTCACTTCCAATATATGTTTAGATTTATAGATAAGTTATATTTAGACTATTTCAAATGTACCACTTTAGCTGCGAGATAAAGGAGCAAAAGTCGCCAGAACTCCAAAAGTCCAAAAGAGCTTTTGCAATGGTCCAAGCCTTGACCCAATCAGTTTTTTGATCGAAGAGATTTTGGATCCTGATGTATAAAACAAAAGCTTAAGTCTTTGTTAATGGTAGATAGATAATGGTAAGTTGGAAAAAATAATAGATAGCTTAATAGAAAGTAACCATTAAAATTTAGTTTTATTTAATTGTTTTGATTAAGTATAGTTTCAATATCTAATTCATTTCATTAGATTAAACCTTGAATTTGTTCTTCATTTGATTAGATAAATAAAGTAGTATTTTTATCAATTTTATTTTGTCAATTCCAATTCTAGATCTAATTTCATTCATGTCCTTAGTTCAATTTATCATTAAATTAGATTTCATTATTGTTTAATTAAATAAATTTCAATGCTTTATATTATGTTTAAATTTAATCTAAATGGAAATGATTTAATGATTCAAAAGCTAAACCTCCATTAGAGGGGGTTGTAGAAGCCTTGATGAAAGCTTGAGTCCCATATGTCATCGTAGAAATCGTCAGATATTTTTCTATTCCACTCTAGAAATGATTAGTTCACCATGAGAATGGGTTTAATTGTTCACATTAGTTATGATTGGTAGAAATGCCATGTATAATTAGGGATTAGAATAACCAATTGTTCCTTCATTCGATTACTTAATTATCGTCGTTAGTGGATTAAGTTGAGTTAAGGTGGAATCAATCCCCCTCTAACTCCTTATCATAGAATCAACGTAGCCTTCCCATAATTATTTAGATAATCGCATCATCTTGTGGGTAGTTGCATCGTAAGATAATTCCCTTCAAAAACTCTCATAGACTTAAAAAACCACTAGTTAGATTAGAAAACATCCATGCCAGAAAGCACTAGAGTGGAACGAACTCTATCTACATATCTCAATTGGTTGAGTATAAATCTTTGATAAACAAGAGCAAAAAGTAAAAAGTTTAGTTTAGAGAACTATTCATTTTATAGTAATTTAGCATTGTTGTCATGCTATGCTAGTATTCATTTTACGTTTATATCAGCATCCAACATACTCTTCTTTGTAAAAGGTAAGCAAATACCTTCAACATAACAACATGTCTCTAAATAATTTGTTCCTGTTAATTTTAGTAGTTTTAATGCCATCTCCAGCCATCCCAACCATCTCAAATTATGATACCCCTCATACAACCGACTATTCCGACGAAGAGAACTCGAACAAGTGGGATGAAACCTACTATACTGACGATTACACAGACGAAGAAGAAGAAGAAGAAGATGACTGGCTTCATGATCCCTACTGTACTGGAGATATTCCTATGAAGAAGAAGAAGAAGGACAATGACGAGGAGGACAAAGATGATGGGGGTGCTGATGACGAGCAGGACGAGGACGATGATGATAAAGAAGACTAATTTTGTCTGGTCTTATTTGGTTGTTTAGGTTTTATTTTCGTTAGTTATGTTATCTGTTCTTATGTTGTTTTGTTTTACCATTGTTTTTTTATGCACTTTTTGATACATTTTGTACTATAATATGTCTATTATCTTTCTTATCATTTGAACCATCAAACTTCACTTTCTAATCTCAACAATCAAAACTTCACTTTCAACAATACAGTAAAAAATGACGAAAATGATTTTGCCATTTGTTATATCTGGATGAAACTGTATGATTTGATCTAAATTGGCGAAACCGATCTTGGCCCTTCATTTTCAAGTTTTCATCTCAACATAATCGTGTGGTTGCTAATTAACACAAATCAAATCACATTGGAACCGACGGAACTAACAAAAGCAAATTTGCTTGTCCACGTGGTTCTTGTCTAGAAGTATGCGCAAAGGCAAAACAGTAAAAACAAAACCTTTGAAAAGTCAAAATGTGTGGGCGTGGTCTAATTGAGAAGGAATTGACATTATCACGGTCTAATCGGAAAATTACCCGTTAGTAAATGAAGCCCAACTAACAAAATCCAAGCCCGGCCCATATAAACCCAGACCCAATAAGCCAATAAGTGGCAACATACTCTCTCTCTTCATTTGTACATGCTCAGATGATTCTGTTCCATCCATCTTTTCATCATAGTATAATAACACGGAGTAGATTATTATTCATTCAGGTAAATCTTCTCCATTCGATTGATCATTACGATCAGCTTTTGAAGAAATCCAATGGTTTAAATGAACTGAACAAGACACATGGTCAAATGCTTGTGACTGGGTTTTGTAATGATGATTATTTGGTAGCAAAGCTTATAAGAGGTTACACGTGTTCTGGATTTTTTAAAGAAGCTATTTTATTGTATGTAGAAATGAGACGTTATTATTACGTATGGCCTAATAATTACAACTTACCTTTTGTACTCAAATCATGTGGGGCCCTTAAAGCTTTTTTTGAAGCTGAGCAGATACACAGTGATGTGGTTAAACTAGGATTTGGTTCAAATGTTTATGTCCAGACTGCACTGCTTGACATGTATGTGAAATGTAGTAGAATAGAAATTGCGAAGCAGATATTTGATACCATGACTGTGAAGAGTGTGGTTTCTTGGACTGTCATTGTTGCTGGCCTATGTAGGAATGGTTTATTAGAGCAGGCTGAAAAGATATTTAATGAAATGCCTATTAGAAATGTCGTCACATGGAATGTGATGATTGATGGACTGGCACGATATGGAGCTATTGAAACTGCACAATGCTACTTTGACCGTATGCCATGGAGAAACACGGCGTCTTGGACTATTATGATTGGAGGGTATTCAAAGGTGGGAAATGTGGACAAGGCAGGGTTTCTGTTTGATCAGATGGTTGAGAGAGAGGTTGTAGCGTGGACTGCTATGATTACTTGTTATGTTCAGAATGGCAAACCAGAAGAGGCCGTTAAACTTTTCAATGAAATGGTGGCAGCTAATGTGAAGCTTGATGGCGTCACCATGTTGGCACTAGTTTCTGCAGTTTCTCAATTGGGAAGTTTAAACCTATGTGCATGGATAGAAGATTGTATTATGGAAGGTGGTTTTAAGTCCCACCTTCGCATTCTAAATTCTGCTATAAACATGTATGTGCAGTGTGGAAGCATTGGAAAAGCTTTTGAGATTTTTGTAAAGATGCTCAAAAAAGATGTGATATCCTATAACTCTATGCTAACAGGATATGCCACTCATGGTGATGCCAAACAAGCTTTTTCTCTGTTCTCCATGATGAGTCAAGACAGTGTTGTACCAAATAGCGTAACCTTCGTTGGTTTATTGAGTGCATGTGCTCATAGTGGGTTGGTGGAGGAGGGTAGGAGGTACTTCCGTTTGATGCTTGATCTTGGGTATGTTGAACTTAAATCAGAGCACTATTCGTGCATGGTGGACCTTCTTGGTCGTGCTGGTCATTTGGAAGAGGCTCACAACCTTATATTGGGCATGCCAATTAAACCCGTGGCCAGCACATGGGGGGCTCTGCTTGGCGCATGCAGGATCCATGGAAATATTGGCTTAGCTGAGGTTGTTGCTCAAAGGCTTTTCGAGATGGAGCCTGAGAATTCCGGAAATTATGCTGTACTGGCAAACTTGTATGCAGATAAAAGAATGTGGAATTCAGTGACTCGTGTGAGGAGAGTGATGAAGGAGAAGAGTTTGTTCAAAACACCAGGAAGTAGCTGGGTTGACGTGCGCAAGGCTTCAGTATGCTTTCCAATTAATGTGTGAACTGCTTTATGTGCTCTATTTTATGGCTTAACCAGCAGCGTCCTTTATGTTGGTTAGACTTTAAGCGTGCACGAGACTTGATATAATTTTAACGGAGGCAGAGATGAGGGAGGGTGGGACAGTATGAACCAGGATTAGCATCCTGGTTTGTGTTAGTTTCAGTTTATATGGGGTTTAATTGAACAGTACAAGCTAGGCGATCTACATCTTTGTGGCTCACTGGTTATTTTCTAGTTTTTCAATCTCTGAGCCACAAGTTCTTAAGAGTTCAAAAATGCTCTGGCCTTGCCATCAATATGAAAGTCGACTCGAATTCTGAAAAGGAACCGCAAAACATTGGCATGGCCCAAAGTGTGTTGTCGCTTAGCTTTGACTAACAGCAGTGGCTGGTCCAATATTCTCAAGGAGTACACTTCCCAGAGGATGAATCTGCTGTTTGTTAGGGACAAGATCTAACATCTCTATATCCTGGCCAGGAGGCTTGGAGCCATTATCTCTGAAAGTTTTTGAATCCTTTTGAACTCTTAGCTGATTTGCATCTGCATGTGTGCGTAATGCTTCAGTGATTTTGCTATTTCAGGTATACTGAATTGAAGTTTGATATGTCCAATTTTGTAATTGACTGTTGGATTTAATGATATCCTTGGAAAAGATTGTGTGTTTACGCATGTGATCTGTAATTTATCGAATCTGCATATTGCATAGAATATATTAAGATCACTCACAAGGTTCAGTCTATTTCAAATCTTTGTCTACTCTGTGTGTGCAAGTATAGATGTCATTACATGCCATTATCACTGCACTTCATCACTATGCACACAGTGCAATTGGTCTCGCTAAATTGAATTGAAAGAAGATATGACAATTATAGATTACGAGCTCACTACAGTGAAAAGAAATACAGAACTTGATCTTCTTAGTTGAATGAAAATTAGGCCGAACCTACTATAGCTGTGTAGAGGGTGTATGTTGTGTTATGTTCTATATATCCTAGAGTTAGTGTGAAAGGCAATTTCAGGTATATGCTTAATCAAATGTATGCTTGGTATAGTTCATATATAGTTTCACAGTGGAATCTGTTTGGCATCTTATTCTTTTATTAAAAATGTATTGTGGGTTTGTTTACATCTTCATTGAAGGTCGTACAGTCAATGGATTGTATGAAAAAATTATTATTCTTGCTCTCTTTAATCAGTGTAACTGTGTAATGGTTGCAAACACCTGGTAGAAAAATAATAATTTGTGTGGTCATAATAGAGTTAGTTCTAACTCTTCGTTTTTTCCTTTTTCTTTTTTTTCCAACTATTATTTTGGCTGATAAATTTTCATTTGACTTCATGTAATTCCAAAATTTTCCCCAATATATGTATATATTAGTTTTTGTTTACTTTACATTTTTAGTTTTTGTTTACTTAAGCAGGGACTCTTTGCTTACAAAAATTTCTCAACTCTACAAGGATGCTTGGGCATTTATCATTCTCGCTCTTGAGGTACAACACACTTGAGGTACGGACCAGTTGGTTTACATCATAAGATTTCAGATCTGGATTGTGTCTTTCTTGTTGTTCTACTGAAGAATTTGCACTCTTATGTCACTTGGTCCTATACTGTTTAGCTTAGACAGAATCTCTTATAATCTCTAGATCTATTATTGAAACTTTGTTTTAAATAGTGATATTGCAGAGTTGGCACGTATCTAGATTAATGGAATTTTATTCTTGTCGATATTTCTAGGGTTCATGTTCTCCAATTGTAACTTTACTGGAGTGAACTTACATGTATAGTTCCATTATAAAACAAACTATGAAATATTCCTTAGAATGGCGGTTTCTTGAAGTTGGTAACATTAGGCCTTTTTATCTTCTTTTCCTGAAAATCGAGCAGAGAGGGTTTCTGATCGAGACTTCATCAAAATATAGTTTGTCATAGTGACCTTAAATTTGAAAAAAATACTGCATAATAAGAACTAATTAATTGATATTTTTAAAAAATTTATAACGTTCTATAGCGCTTTCGTCATGCTGCAGTTAATTGTCTTCTATGATTATACATAGCCTAGCACATCAGTTATTCTGGTGCAAACGAGTCTAAACAGAGCAACCAGAACATTTATGGACTATTAATCTATTAGTCACGCTGTGGAATAATCTGATGTGAAATCACTTAATATTGCTCATCTCGAATTTTCAAGAATTTCAGTTAGGTGAGAAAGTGATGAAGATGTCCCTTAAGCCTTGATTTTTTGGGTAATCAGCTCCATGCTGCAAACAGTAACATCTGAACTTTAACCAAGTATGGCTATAACTTATATGTTGTTGAAACTTGAAAGAGATAATGAGCTGATGGGAGAAATGTTGTTTTTGTCTTTTGTCTTGTTTTTTCTTTCCTTTGTAACTTGTACTATAGAATATCTCATCCTATCTCAGTATGCTTTGGATATATATATATACAGCCCGGCTCTTAAACGGACTAGTCCGTTTACGGACTTGTGTCTTGAACAGCTTATATAGTGTCATGAACAACTTATATAGTGTCTTGAACAACTTTTTTAATTTACACTTATTAATTTTTTAATTTATGTTTATATACGACACTATATAAGTTGCGCAAGACATTATATAAGCTGCGCAAGACACTATATAACAAGTCCGTAAACGGACGTCCGTTTAAGAGCCAGGCTATATATATATAAAGCTATACTTTACCGATAAAAAAAAACTCTCGAAAGAGATAACACATGCATATTAGTTAAGTTGTTCCCGCTCGCCCTATTTATTGTATTGTTGGGGGGGATTAAGCTAGCTCATGCTGTTGCCAAGATTATGAGATTGATGTAATGGGGTCACACCTCTTGAATTGTTATATATTGAGCTACCTCATGCAAGAACCTTTGTATTCTTTTGCTTTGAATGTTTGAAGATACGAGCCTTAACATGGTTCTATGATTTAACACTCGTACCTAATTGCTTTGGAGTTGTATGGAGACGGTGGATTCGAGTTTGTATATCTATGGCTCGGTTCTCTATACTTATCAATGGTGTTCCACATGGTTTTTTCCAAAGCTCGAGAGGATTAAGACAAGGTGATCCTCTTTCACATTTTTTGTTTATTATGTGCACCGAGGTACTTAGTAGGATGATATCGTCTTTGGTGGATGAGGGTCTCCTTGATGGGTTTAAAGCTTCTAATAAAGAGGGGGCCTATTTCTATTTCTCACTTGCAATTCGTGGATGACACCATGTTCTTTGCTAGTGCCACGATGGAGAAAGCTATTACCATAAAAAATCTCTTTGCTTGGTTTGAGTTATGCTCTGGATTGAAAATCAACTTGTCCAAGTCCATCCTTTATGACATTGGGGAAGTAGATAACTTGATGGGAATTGCAAATGTATTAGGATGTAAGGTTGAGATGTTGTCGACGACCTATTTGGGATTGCCATTGGGAGCTAGAAGCAAATCCATAGTTATTTGGCGGAAAGTGATTGAAAAAGTTGCTTCTAGGCTCGCGGGGTGGAAGTCTAAAGTCGGGAGATGTACCTTGGTCAAGTCAACTTTATCTAATATCCCTACCTACTTTCTCTCTTTGTTCCCAATTCCTTTGATAGTTGTGAAGAAACTAGAGAAGTTGTTTAGGGGTTTTATATGGGGTAGTGTGGGTGGAGAAAAGAAAATTCATCTTGTGAAGTGGGATTGGCTTTGTCTTTCTAAATATGAGAGAGGTTTGGGGTGCAAGCACATCTTACTCATGAATCAAGCATTGATGACAAAATGGTTGTGGAGATTTGGAGAGGAAGATTAGCATTTGTGGCGGAGGGTGGTGGTGGACAAATATGGTGTGGGGGCTACCAAATGGATCATAAAGAAACCTTCAAATTCTTATGGAAATACTCTTTGGAGGGGCATTGTGGATGGATGGAACAAGTTTGTCAAAGTTATCACCTATACACCCGACACCGGAGAATCTATTTCATTTTGGGAAGACATTTGGGTAGGTGAAGTATCATTGAAGGAGAATTTTAGTGATATCTTCGTGTTGGCCACTAACAAGAAAGCATTGGTATTGGATTACATGGAATGAAGGGAACAAAGAGTTCAGTGGAATGTGACTTTAAGAAGAGATTTAAATGATTGGGAACTTGAATCCTATGAATCATTTTGGCTAGTATTTATAAGGAGGGGGAAAAGTTTGGCGACGTGGATAAAAGGAATTGGTTGTGGGACAACAAAGAGGAGTTCTCGGTGCGATCGTTCTATCATGTGTTGGCTAAAGAGTATGTTTTGCACAACCTAGAAGACAAAGAGATAATTCGTGACTTTCCTTACAAAAAGATATAGGCGGATTTGATTCCATTTAAAGTGGCTTTCTTTTGTTGGCTTGCTTTCTTGGGGAGAATTAAAGCCATTGATGTCTTGTATAAAAGGGGTATGGAACTCCACAATGTTTGCCCACTTTGCAAAGTGAGTGAGGAGAGTGCAGATCATCTCCTTCTTGTGCTTTTTCGAAGAATATTTGGGACTCTTTTTTCTCATCATTCCTTAAACCTTGGAGGGCACCTTCTAACATCAAAGAAGCACTAAGTAGCAAACTCATACTACAACCACTTTCTCACAAAGCATCATGGATTGCGGATCACCTCCTTAGAGCTATTGTTTGGAACTTGTGGAAGGAGAGGAACACAAGAATATTTGAGCAACTAGAAAAGACATTCAAAAGGTAGTGGAAGGGATCAAAGAAGAGTTACACGATTGGGCATGTGCTAACCCATGTTTCAAAGGGGTGACCGACCAAGATTTTATTTGTAATTGGGATACCCTTGTACTATAAAAGGGTTTGTAACCGGGCATAGGGGATCATCTTGGGTATCGAGTAGCTCTTTGCTACTTAGCCTATTACTTGTAACACTATATCTTTATGTTATTATTAATGAATTGATTTTTACCGATAAAAAAGAAAAAGAAAAAAACAACTCATACCTAATTCATAGATCCAACGCGAACTCCCCACCCTATATTTATTTGACCAATCCGTAGCACAACTGGCCTTGTTCGTTCCGGCTGCTAGCGGAATTACACCCAAAAGAAGAGGGTTTGGAGAATTTTGCTCCCTTTTGAGGAAGTAAAACGACCAAAGGCAAGGAGTTTGATCTGGGTTTTTGTCCAATTCATGTATCATAAATGTGTTGCGGGGAAACATTTATCCGTTCGGTACTCTTTCTTATTGCAGTTGTCCCATATGTTCTATCAAATCTTTGATTTTCAGACAAAGGCTGATTCGCGAAGGAGGTGCTTGATGTCACTAAAATGACGAAGGCTCCTCCGTGAATTGCTTCCTTATTAACTTACATCAAACTTCAAGAAATGGAAAAAACCACCTAAAGGTATGGTTTCTGACTTTCTATGAACTCAGATGGTTCGGTGCAACAAAATGGTAATGCCTTTGGTGGTTTGGGTCGTAATGTTGATTGTGAGGTCATATTTGCTTACCATGGTTCTTGCAAATCTAGGAATGTAGTATACCAGAAAATGAAAGGCATTGAAGTTGGTCTTCAGGGATGTCTGCTGAGACTGACTCTTCAGGGATGGGCTTTTATCCGTGAGACTGGCTCTTTTAGAGCAGTGATGATCTTGAGGGATAAAGAGAATCCCCCATGGTACTGTGCAAATCTTAAAGCATCCATCAAAGCTCTTATGGGGTTGTGCAATGAGGTGCAGGTCTTTCATGTTTATAGAGAAGCAAACAAGTTGTGCCGTTCAATTTTTCTTTGTTGACCCTAGAATTTATCAGGGTTTCAACTCCAATCATTATACTCTCATTCCTAAGGACAGTAATGCTATGAAGCTGGGCCAACATAGGCCCGTATGTATGGTAAAGTTTCTCATGAAGGTCCTATCTAAGCTCATTCAGTTGGGACTTAATGGTACAGTAGACAAGCTAGTTTCTAATGAGCAAGCATGCTTCATTGCTGGAAGGAATATTCACTCTGGTATTGGATTGGCTTTATAGATGTTCAATGAACCGGATCTAAAGAGATTTGGTGGAAATGTAGCTCTTTAAGTAGATGTTGACATATATGAATCTTTAATATATTAATAGAATTGACCCTTCACATAAGTTCGAACTTATGGAGAAATTGGCAATTTAACATGGTATCAGAGCCACTGGTTTCTGAGAGGTCTCGGGTTCAACTCCTATCAGGCGAAGATGTTCAGTCTTTCTACCTGTTTCTTTCCAGCGTATCCTGCTGAGGTTGAGAATTCTTGTTGGATGTGTTACGGAGATTTGGATCCTCCCATCTTTATACACTGGATGCACTCACTCCATCATAAAGGGCTGGCAATGGGTCGGGTAAGAACCGATACCCGATCCGGTCCGAACCAATAAAGGCGGGTCTGGGACAGGTAGTTAGCATATTGGATCGGTTCTGGGTCTTGAAAATTAGAACCAGACTATTATTGGATTGGTTATGGATTAAGTATGTACCGAACCGTTATAGGCCTGATCAAATTAAAATTTTTAGTCTTATTCTTCCTAATTTTCCTCCACCATATATTTCTATTTCCACAACATTACAATATTTAAAGTTCCAAAATAAGATATGCAAAATACATATGTAATATTACGATATGTTTTTTACATAATAAAAATATGGTTTCTATCTAAAGGAAAATCCTCCCTTACAAATTTGAATTTTAAATTATTCATTATGCCTTTTGGATTTGTGTACCTTGTTTTTGTGTTTAATAAAAAAAAATTATTTAATATTTATATAACAAAAATTAGGATCCAATTATAAAAAACTCAGTTCACCGAGTTGAAATTGAGCTTAATGGTTCGGAACGGATCGGATCCGGAATCAAAAAAAAGTTTTCAGTTCGGTTCTGGTTCTCTAACTCAAATATCTGTTCGGGTCGGGTCAGGTTCTGGGTCTGTATTGTTGAAAAACGGATCGGTTTTGGATTTGCATATATCCAGACCGATCCAACCCATTGCCAGCCCTCGCATCATTAGCTCAGCCCAACTTCATATTCTTGTTAATGGAGGGTTCTGTTGTTATTTTGCTGTGGAGAGGGGGCTAAGACAAGGTGGTCCATTATACACAAAGGAATTCCTAGTCCTGGTCATCTCTTATTTGCAGATGACAGTATTATGTTTGCAAATGGTCATATTAGGGAGCTGAGGCAGTTGGATGTAAATGAGCAAAGCAAAAAGTAAACTCTTTATCTGAGGTATTACTCTTGCTAGAAGAAGAGCCATCATAGAGGAGCTACAATTTTTTTTTTATATTTATTGGTAAGCATGTTTTAAATGAGATCAGTAACTCTTTGATGCTGGCTGGGTTCGAGCCCCAAACTTCTGGTATCATCACCCAAAGATTTTACCGACTTTGCTAGTCGGCACCTGCTAGAGGAACTACAAGTTGAAGTGGGAGCCATTCGTGAAAAATATCTCAGTGTGCCGTTATTTAAAAGAAGGGTTTCAAGACCTTGGTGTTTGCATTGTACTTGATAAAAAAAGGAATAAATGTCTAGTCGGAGTAGTAGACTATTGCCATTCCAAGAAAGGTGTATTCTCGTCAAATCTGTTTTATCAAGTATACCCCTTCACAACATGGCAGTAAGTGGCCCCAAAGCTAAATTAAAGAAGCAAATGGAATATGGACCGGTGATCTAGACAGGAAGAGGGCTGTCACTATCAGTTGGGAAAAGGTTTGTAAACCTCTCTGTCCGTGTGTGTGTGTGTGTGGGGGGGGGAATCAGAAGGCTAAGTGAGATTAATTTGTCCATGCTTATGATGTTGACCTGACTTTCAAAGCAGGTGAGGATGATTTCACAACTTTTATGAGAACTAAATACATGACTAAGGAGGGTTCTTTTATAAATTATTATACGGTGTCTTCTATTTGGCCCGGGATAAGAGTTGCATTAAAAGAGCTCGAGAACAAAGTGCAATGGGTTATAGGCGGTGAAGAGAATGTGGATGTGTGGAGGGATAACTAATCGGGTATGTCTTCCATTGAACAAAGATTATAACTGTCTGATGCAGACAGTGAAAACTGTTCAGCTAGGGTTAACTATTTAGTGATGGGTTACCCCCCCCCCCCAACTAGATAGGAAATTAGGGTCTCCCCACCAAATACACTGCAAAAAAAAACACGGCCAATTTGGCTTTTTTTTTTTAATGTGTATTGGGGTGAGTAATACTAGTTAACCCTTTAGTGATTAACCCATCAGATCGGGTGTCCACCTCAGTTACAGAGTGTCCTTCAGAATGCAGAACTTAGGGTGCAGATAGATTGATGTGGTGTCCTGACTTGAAAGGGAAGTTCTCTACACATTCAGCACATCAGGAAGTTAGGAGAAAAATATGTACAAGCATGTGTGGAGCAAGTATGTCCACCCTAAAGCGGTTGGGACTGCCTGGAAGCTGAGTCAGAACTGTGGAGCAACTGATGCAGCTGTGGAGAAGAGGGGTGTGAGACTTGCTTCTAGATGCTGTTGTTGTAAGCGACATGAAGAGGATCTGCAACATTTTCTTTGGGATTGTTTTTTGCTAAGAAAGTGTGAAACTGGCTTGCAGATAAGTTTAAGTTCAGACTAAGTTTCACAAACATGAAGGAAGCTATTCGTCTGGAGGTGAATGTCCTATAATTAAACAATTATGGACTGCATCAGTAGTAGGCACTATGGTTACATTGTGGAAACATTGAAATAAATGTGCTTTTGAGAATGCAAGTATTTCTTTGAACTTTTGTCAGAAGCAGATTAATGTCCATGTTAACGGAATTTCTCACTTATCCAAGGCTTTCATGTTCAGCACTGCTGACATTGAAAACTTAAGGAGTTGGGGAGTGGAAGGTAGATGCAGACCAGCTCAGAGAGTTCAGAGGGGTATTTGGTTGCCTCCAGCAGTTGCACAAGTTAAAGTCAATACTGATGGAGCAGCAAGAGGTAACCTTGGTCTAGCAGGGATTGGTGCTTCATATTGAGATAATGTGGGAACTTCCTTGCTTGTGATGGGCATTGCTTTAGGAGTTTCTGCAAATTTCTGGGCTGAGCCAGATTCTTCTGCAGCAGTGTCTGCATTTAGATTGAATAACATTCCCTGGCAGTTGAAAGGATGGTGGGAATTTTCTATGCAAAGGGTTCAGACTTTCTTTATATCTCACATATGGAGAGCGGGTAATACTGTTGCAGACAAAGCGACCAAGCTTGCAGCTGGTTTAGGAGTGAGTCAGAGTGTTTATAGTGGCAAACCTCCTTCGCTTCAGACATGGGAAATACCCTACGACTCCATTGTAAGAGAATTGCTTGAACTGATCATAGTGGAATACAGTAAGCATTGTGATTCTTTTATGTACTTTAATATAATATTAACTTACCAAGCAGAAAAACAAACCTTGCTTCCATTAGTTCAAACAACGAGGAAGTCATGTATTTTTGTTGAATGTGCTTAGTCGCAACTCATAAAATATGATAAAGGAGGGTTTTGTAACTTTTCGGTTATAATTAACACAGGTTTGGGTCTGCCTAACCCACTTGTCAGTTTTTTCGAAAAAGAAAAGAAAAGAAAAAAACTACGAAGAATATATTCTGGCGTATGTATCTGTGTTGTTACCTTTTTATTCCCAATAAAATGTGCTGCTAATGTTTATGTCAGATAAGTCCTGGTCTCATGAGTTTGCACAGCTACGCACAGTTATTAGATTATGTTCGAACAATAAAGATGTGAGATAACATTGTTGCAGAAAGTGCAAAAGAACACAAATTCTGTATTATGGATTTATGGGATACTTTTGGGGGAACCTAGTAGAGTTGAATAAAAGAACACTTCCGTCTGATTCTTTCGTCTTGGATGATTTGCTGAATCACATGTTCTGCTATTCCTTTCAATCCACACCTTAAACTGTTGCAGGACACTTTGTAGCATGTGCGATTGTAGACAATTATCAGTTAAATGATTCATGATCCACTGCCACTCCTTAAAAACTATTACTATTACAGTACTTGTAATTCCACAACTTGCAAGGACTTTTTACCACACCAACTTCGACCAAGGGCAATCGAGAAAATGATGCACCTGTTCAAGCACCGGAACCCAGCTTGAGCTGATAGGCAGTTGCTGCCGTTTCTAATAGAAATGGAGAACGCTAGAGAATTCTGCAGCTTGGGCAGTGGGTTCTCTCAGGGATATTCCATGTGCCATTGTGGATAAATCTTCTGAGTTATGTCGAATGTCCCTTCTTCGCCTAGCGACAGTCAAACATTTCTCTTAGTACCACATAGTGACCATGGATCACGTGATTAATAATCTACCTTCTGAGACTATGTACAGATGTACTGTGTGAATCTCTTATTTAGTCTGCACAATTCCCGTCCATATCCATGAACAGTCCAGGGAACTGTAATGGTCCAAAGTAGTTGGTATTTTATAAGATTGCCTATGGAAGCTCTAGTCTCTTCTTATGGCATTTCGAATGTCACAGTACCGTACCATATCATAGAGGCAGAGATACCAATCACACTATCACAGTGCCTCTTAGTACAGTGCATTAACGCTTATGCCTCACATTGGACACTTGGACAATGACTATAGCTTGTTTTAATGGAGACTATACTTACTAGCCAGTAATATACGTCGGTTAACTAATTAGTTAGTGGCGAGTGGTGAGTGGTGAGTGGTGAGTGGTGAGTGGAAGGAGTCTTCCAACTTCCAAACATGGACCTGGGTTGGGTCTCAATCTCTTACTGGTGCGTATTCAGACCTTTTCAGTGGGACACAAAATGGTACTATTTCACGGGATTAGGTTGGCGGGTGACCCGAATAAACGATTAATAAACTGGGAGTGACTCTTAAGAACAAAAATGTCGAAAAAGTAACTCTCAAGAACACATTTTTATTTTTGTAACTCACAAGGACCGGGTAGATGAAATGTCAAGTATATCCTTGACGCGAAATAAAAAACGGATCAGATAGATGAAATGTCAAGTATACCCCTGTCGCAAAATAATTAACGTTCCGACCCAGACGAAACAATCCGGTGTATTTAGTATGAACATTGAATGTTCATAGTCCTTGGGTATGAATATTGATTGGGTATGAACATTCAATGTTCATAGTCCTTTGGGTATGAACATATATAAACATTCAATGTTTATAGTCTTTGGGTATGAACATTCGATGTTCATAGTGAACATTCAATGTTCATAGTCTTTGGGTATGAACGTTGATTGGGTATGAACATTCGATGTTCATAGTCTTTGGATATGAACATTGAATGTTCATAGTGAACATTCAATGTTCATAGTCTTTGGGTATGAACATTGATTGCGTATGAACATTCAATGTTCATACCCAAAGACTATGAACATTCAATGTTCATACCCAAAGGACCAAGGACTATGAACATTGAATGTTCATACCCAAAGGACTATGAACATTGATTGGGTATGAACATTCAATGTTCATAGTCCTTTGGGTATAAACATTCGATGTTCATAGTCCTTGGTCCTTTGGGTAAGAACATTGATTGCGTATGAACATTGATTGTTCATAGTCTTTTTGGTATGAACATTCAATGTTCATACATCAATATATTATATAAAGTACATTCACCTATTTGGATATGAACAATCATTGTTCATACACCAGCAGAAGATATGAACACTCATTGTTCATAGCAAAATAACAGAAAGGGTAAAATCGGAAAATATTTATTTTAAATCCGGGCCATTTGTCTTTGAGGGTTATTTTCACTGAAAGGTATAACTGACATTTTAAAAAATGTAAAAAGGCGGGGCCAACTTATTTTGTCCTTGAGAGTTACTAATTTTGAAATAGTGGGTTCGTGAGTTACTTTTCTCCAAAATTTGTTGTTGTGAGTTACTCACAAAAAACCGTGTCCTCTAGACTTCATTTTCTCTAAAATTGGGCCTTGGGACCAATTTCTTCATTAATAAATGCACAGAATGACAGAAACTCTCAGCCTCATTTCACCTCAACACCAACAGTCTATGTTGCACGAACGCTGATGCGGACGTGGATGCAGACACAGACGCATCGACTCAGTTATATCTCAAAAAGGTAAGCCGCAGACGCGGCAAAAGACGCGGAAATTAATTAATATTTATAATTTTATTTTATATAAATTAAACATTAAAAACTAATTTAAATGTATCAACATTCATAAATTCAAAACTATTAAAGATAAATAGCCACAAAACTAAGTTTAATATTTCCTAATCAAACTTTAAAAATATGTCATAAGTTTTAACAAAACAAAAAATGAAAAAATTGAGTTTTTTAATATTATTTTTATTTATTTTTTATTTTTTTGAATCAAAATCCGCGTCCTGACCCGCGTCCAGCTTAGTTGACTGTGTCTTGACCGTGTTGACTGCGTCCATGCTGCGTTCGTATCTGCGTTTGATGCGTACACAGCCCAATTAGTAGGTGCGTCCGTGCTTTAGACCCAACAGTATGGGAAATGAGGGAGTCCTATTTTTATGACATGAAATATATGAAAGTGACTGTCCATCATCTGTCCAATCCACCAAGTATTTGTTCAAAGTAGTTTTTAGATGGTATGTGTAAGTGTGCACGCACTATATTGATAGAAGCCCCAGCGCTTTGATGTGTTCTTTGAACAACTGAACCAAAATGAATAGAAAAGTTATCCGACATTTATGGAGAAAGCAAAGTGGTTTTAGGATTTAATTCATCACGTATAGTTCCTTGGGGTACAAGAAGAAACAGTTGGGCC
Source organism: Coptis chinensis (assembly GCF_015680905.1). Taxonomy (NCBI): domain Eukaryota; kingdom Viridiplantae; phylum Streptophyta; class Magnoliopsida; order Ranunculales; family Ranunculaceae; genus Coptis; species Coptis chinensis. The sequence continues at coordinate 59,634,371 of NC_141463.1, forward strand.
CTTTGGGCAAGCAAATTTAAAGATGGTGAGTAGAAAGTTAGAGAAGTGTGGCCAACATATCAAAATTAACAATGCAAGAATGTTAAATGATCCGATGTGCAGGCTTATTCATCCAAAATTTAAGTATGAAGTTTCCTTATTGGGCTAACGCATTTTGGGATAGAGGAAGCCATGCACCCCTAAATGCAAGAAAACATGGATATCCTTTCGTATCTCAACAGATATGCGATAGAATTACGATTTTGAGATATTTACTTTGTATATATATATATAACTATGGTACAGAATGTAAGGCAATCGTAGAATGTATAACTTACACAACTGCGCCTGGCTAGACGAGGCTTTGGATCAAAACAGATTCTACTTCAGCAGCCACATCTTTGAACATGTACAAAGTACATTGGCAGTGCAAGTCGGCTTGGGAACAGGCACCACACAAAATGGAGTGGCTACTCATTTCATCCACATGGAGAGAAACAAACTTCTCAGCTGACATAATGTCCAAGGAAAGGTGCATCACAAGGAAAGGTGCATCACTTCCTAAAGGAGCTAAACAATGGTGAAATATGCGCACAGACTTTATTCCGAGGAACCTAACTCTACATACTTCAGATTCTCTTCTTAATTTATCTTGAGGGGATTTGCACTGTAGTGCCCCCAATTGTAATGACTCTGGTCACTTGCAGCTATTCTTGCAAGTCATTCTTTTGCTTAATACAAGTTACCTTTAGCTAAAAAAAAGAAAAACTAAAAAAAAGAAAAAAAGTTGCGTGCATAATACTAGTTGGTTGGTTTGTCAAATTTCCAACATACATAGACTTAACTCAAGGTTTTAGTTTATTATTATTACAAGTATTATCGAGGTTTTTTTTTTTTTTGAAGTCTTGAAACCCCTCATTCGAGATCGATAATTAGTATGGTTTTTTTGGATTCTAATTGTAATTACATAGGGGAGGGACATCTAATTTAATATAAGGGATAATTATGTTATTTAAGTGATATTAGGGAGTTTTTTTTAAAAAAAATTATTAATAAAAGGGGACTTGTTCTAAATTCAGGGACAAAAATGGAGAATAATTATATAATTCAAGTTACATTAGGTGGTTCTTCTAAATTATTAATAAATGGGGGGGGGGGGGGTTTCTAATTTTTGTGAGGGAGGTGTTTATAAATTGAGCAAATAGGGAGATTTCAATTTGCCTACTCGATAATGGAGAGTGGGTTCCTCAAAACCCGGCTATCATATAGTGTAGAGATTATTATTATTATTATTATAAACATATAACGAGTCAAAAAAAAAAAACATTGCTCCATCAGTCACCAAATTGGTACTCCTTGTTTAGATCGAATATATATGACAATTTTTTCTTTAAGTTTCCTAAGCTCTGTTTCCACAGAAATTAAAAATCAAGTTTGATCATCTTTAAATTAAATTTGGTGACCATGACTTGGAATCTGACTCAATCTATGGTTCTACTAGGAGTTAAAACTCAGGCATGTAATGAGAACTACATAGCGTAAAATTACGATCGAGAGGAAATAAACTGAACGTACTCACTAGCAAAACATAGATTTCAAAATGGTTAACGAAGTGCCGAAGAGAAACGAAGTTACAATGCATAAGATACTGGTGCCTTATGGGCTTGAACCAGTCATAGGGCGACAAATCTTATCTCACGTGAAAGTGGTTGAATAAATTCTTTGAACCAACATTCCCTTGTAGTGAAATAGATGACATGTACTGACACTACTCTTTCATTATATGCTTGTTCTGCGGTGTTGTGCTTTTTGGCCCTGCGCTACATGAATGCTCTAGAATACTTGTCCAAATATCCATAAGAACCGACCCAATTCTACATTCACATGGGTGGATTTTCATCAGGTGTACATTGTAGTTTAAATACACCACCTCATTAAAATATGGGTTATGAAATCCATTAAGAGTTAAAAAACTTATCCTTACTCACCGCAATTCTAGTTATACAATGTATACTATAGTACCATCTCACCATAGGATGGGACGTCTCAGAATAAATAAGATGATGTAGGATGACGAGGTGACTTGTTTTTCCCTTTGAACCTACTTCATGGGATCTCTAATTACATAGGTACGGTTGCTGCCAGTGTCGCCCTATATATAGGCATAAACCCCATCCCCTTCGACATATAACCACTTGCCTCTAAAAGTGGCGCTGTCAGACATGTGACCAAACTAAGTTTGACTTATTATAAACTCTAGTAGCTGCTTGATTACATAATTATATCATAGACTTATATGTATACTTTTCCCATTACACACATTTCTTTATGTTTTAGCTATTGCAATGAGACAGTTATAAAACTTAGCTAGACACATCATGTGGTTGTTTAGAGCCAATGAGAAGATTTGCCAAGAGGTTGCTAACCTACTCAGCATCATCAAATGCCTTTTCTAAGGCGATTAGCTTGGATGATATCCAAGACACTCAATTTTCACTAAAGGTAAACCCATAAACACTACTGGATCTAGTTTATAACACATTACCCTTCCAACAATGATGAAAATCTACTAAATATAAGTCAATAATCAATGGTTTCGCTATAGTACTTGGATAATCTAACTGTATTAACCCCGATTATACCCTTTAACCTCACACCTCCTCGGTCTTTCACGAAAATGAGACTCCCTCTCTTTTGAACCTTTCAGCTGAACCCATTTGGGCTGCCTACGTACCCCCGACTTCCCGGGAGATCAAGCTATGCCGTAGTTCTCTCTCCTCCCTCCTTTCATTGCCGCCTCCTCATTTTTCTCTCCTTTCCTCTCCTCCTTTAGGTCAAAGTCCTTGGGCCTTTTCTCTTTGGGCCCATCTCTTGGGCCCAATACCATCCGAGGCTCGCTTGTCTCTTTGGGCCCATCTCTTAGGCCCAATACCATCCGAGGCCCACTTGTCTCTCTATCACTCGTCTTACCTGTGATGTCCGTGGTCATGATTTTGGCTCACACAAATGCCCCCTCTCGGGTCCGTCGATGAAGACGGCGGACCCGAGAAGACCTTGACTCGCCAAGCACCAGCGTCTCAAGACTCAAACAAATATACCCAAGATGTGTCCTTCCTGGAGAAATTTCGGCAGAACCTCCCCTGTACTTTCAACATTTCATAAACATAATCACCTGTCATAACCTGAACATTTAATAAGAATAAAGCCAAACCAAATATAAAACCTTGTGCCTCAGTCATACGCCCGACTACTACAAGATATATTGATCCATAGAACCAGCTATTTGACCATCTCGACTAATGCTAGTTAAGTCAAGTAACCAATCCTCGAATAAGAAGAAAACTATAAATATACAAACAACATTCCAGAAACTTTACCATACGACTTATACAATGCAACTAACATACATCTCCACGTTCCTAGATCAGTCTCAACAAACCCATCTAACCATACATATTCCAAATACACCCATACACAAAGGATGGATAAATGCCAGATCATTTAAGTAACAAACTAATATCGACTCGACAAATTAAACAAATGAAGATATCTCTAATCTTGCACCCATGCGCATACAAACATGACTAGAAATAGTGACACCCATAGCAATAAATATTCAAGTCATAGTAAAACTTATTCTCTGTGTAATTCCCGCATCTGCCATCATACATCATAAACAAAGAACTCTACAGGATGGGTACTTGCCTAGGGAAGCCTCCCGGCACAGCTGCTTCCCTTTCAGGGATCAAGCCATACGTAGTTCTTCCATCTCATACTAATACACTAGGATACCAAACTCAAAGAATACTCGGTCCCAGAAGCAGTCAATCGCCAAGAATAAAATTTAACAATAGCCATGCGCACACTAAAACCCTAGCTATAAAGGCCATGGGCAATGAGCTATACACTCCTGTACATACCGTACCATTAGAGCATGAAAGGGGATGATTAATATAACTAAATACACAAACGATCACCTATACAGCCATCACTTGACTCAAATATTTGGTCGTACCAATCAACTTGATTTTAGTGGTTAGCTACATGCATTTTAACCATGTCACCCCCATATTGATAATGACAAAACAAGGCCTAAAAACTCAAATTTGGGGTTTACATGACCTCTCCTGTACTCATACTTGAATTCTAAACCTTCTCCGTATCATGACTTGATCTCATGTTCTTTGTGTGTTCCTTCGACAATCTCAAGCTGCTTCCGCGAAGGGTTCATCCCTTCCGCTGTCTTAGAGATGTTGGGGGCAGCTCAGTATGCCCCTAAGTTGAATATGGACCTCCTCGTCTGCGAAGGGCCCCTCCCATCTGCTGCCTTGGAGATGTTAGGGCAACTCAGTTTGCCTCCAAGTTGACTATGGAGATGTTGGAGGCCGCTGAGTTTGCCCGGGCTACTCAGCTTGCACCCAATTTGCCTATCGATATGTTGGGGGCCGCTGAGTTTGCCCGGGCCACTCATCTTGCCCCCAAGTTGCCTCTGGAGATGTTGGGGCCGCTGAGTTTGCCCGGGCCACTCAGCTTGCACCCAAGTTGCCTATGGAGATGTTGGGGCCGCTGAGTTTGCCCGGGCCACTCATCTTGCACCCAAGTTGAATATGGAGATGTTGGGGGCCGCTCAGCTTGCCCCCAAGTTGCCTATGGAGATGTTGGGGCCGCTGAGTTTGCCTGGGCCACTCAGCTTGCACCCGCACCCAAGTTGCCTTTAGAGATGTTGGGGCCGCTGAGTTTGCCCGAGCCACTCAGCTTGCACCCAAGTTGCCTATGGAGATGTTGGGGCCTTTGAGTATGCCCGGGCCACTCAGCTTGCACCCAAGTTGCCTATGGAGATATTGGGGCCACTAAGTTTGCCCGGGCCACTCAGCTTGCACCCAAGTTACCTTTGGAGATGTTGGGGCCGCTGAGTTTGCCCGGGCACTCAGCTTGCATCCAAGTTGCTTATGGAGATGTTGGAGCCGCTGAGTATGCCCGGGCCACTCAGCTTGCACCCACGTTGCCTATGGAGATGTTGGGGCCGCTGAGTTTACTCGGGCCACTCAGCTTGCACCCAAGTTGAATATGGAGATGTTGGGGCTGTTAAGTTTGCTCGGGCCACTTAGCTTGCACCCAAGTTAATTGCCTTTGGAGATGTTGGGGCCGCTGAGTTTGCCCGGGCCACTCAACATGCACCCAAGCTGACTATGGAGATGTTGGGGGCCGCTGAGCTTGCCCGGGCAACTCAGTTTGCCCCCAAGTTGAATTAAGACCACGCCGTCCGCTGTCTTTGGCCTCATCGTCTGCGAAAGGCTCACCCCCTCCACTGCCTTGGAGATCTCTCTCTTTCTCTGAAACCTGAAACTTTCATGTGTTGAGTGTTGTACAAGTAATGCATGAGTTATAATGAATAACATTTAGCAGAAGTATATGCATACAAGAAATACCGACGACCATCTGCTCAAGCCTCTATATAATCCTTCTTATCCTGAGGTGTACGACCATGTTTCTTGTGCATGGTCCGTGACCTCCCAGAGCGAATAGGTTCGCGGAATACCATGAGGTATGGGGACAATCCCGATCTGTCCCCGCATACATCTCTGCCAAGGGCGGGGACAAGGCTTGCTTGCCCCCTGTGTAACTATGGCTGACGGGCGAGTCCCTACTCGTCCGTCCATTATGTACCTGAAGGTAAAAGAAACGAGTTACCTGCCGCTGTGTATGCCTCTCTACGCTTTTGTAATCATTTTACCATCCGTATTCAGACGCTCCAAACCGTTGATCTCAGCCCCAATCTATTGATCCCATTGTTCTTTTGTCTCCAACTTCCTCGCTGTCGACGTTGTTATGTTAAATACTCTACAAAAACTAAAATCCCCAATAACACAAAGGAGGGGACTATACTGCCCCATATTAGACCCGTCACCATTATGGCAATACTCGGTGTGATTACCACCTGAAAATTCACTTGGCACTACTACCATAGATGTTATACAGGCATGACAAGAAACTATGTTAAGAGAATAATATAGTTTGAATGCTAGAATCACATGGTATCATCTCAGGTAATGTGTTAAGCAAATGACATCATGATACTCATCTTGGGTTCCTTTGGATTTCCAAGTTATTCGTTGCATGCATTTCGCCTTCATATCACTATGCCACCTTCATGAATGACTCCCTTTTTCACATGTCCATAGAACAAACATCTTTACACGCATTTCGCCAAACATTCTGTATGCACTTACGCTGGTTGTGAAACACTACTATGATTTCTCTGGACTTTATGTGGAGGCCAAGGTTCGATCTCCAATACATACAAGTGACTTAAGCTACAAAGTATAACATTAGCATTTCTAACCCACACAAATTGATTGACAAAATGTATCCAATAGGAAAAGTATCGTTTATTAAAGATGAATCTACCCATGATAGAGGAAGAAGCAAGCACTAAATTTTTGAAGGTTGTTAAACTAACATAGTGAACTAGAGCCAGAACTAGCTAGCATATATTTTAATCGATGCATGCTACATAACATGATTTCCCTAGGAAAGAAACACTAAAGACATCGTAACCAAACTAATTAAGATCGATTACTTCTTCACAAAAAGCAACAATTAACTTATTACTAATGATGGAATGGCAAAACCATTCCAAATACTCATGCTCCTACCCAAAATGCACAAAGTTAAACGCACTAACAACTCTCCAAAATCCATTTTTCTTCCAATCTAAGCTTTCATAAACCCACTAGTCCACAAACGGGATTGTATAGCTCAGTAACCTTACCACGATTGGTAGAGATGCTGCATACATATATGACAATATCATGGAAAAATGTAGCATATTAATAAAAAGGGCTTCCAAACCTAACCGTTGAGTGCAAAGATCATAGATACGAATCAGTTGTCAAACTACAATTTGTGCCTCCATGGTTATAAGGATAACCCAGTACTCAGCCGTGACAAAGTGGAATGACCATTCCTGCAAAACAAACAAGAAAGACTGTAACAAGATACTGAGAACACCATGTAAGAGGCTTCCATTTAATTTCCACACTAGAGCTGTTCATCCTTTTAGCATTAAGGGGTTCTTTTGAAACATCACAACTAGCCCCTTTCATCCTCAACTCTTGAATACATCTAACAAGTGCCTGGTTATCACTCTTCTCCCTCGTCAACTGTCTCGACCTCTTCCACTACCTGCAAAACTCCATATACAACCACCAGTGGCTTCACCAACCGAGCTGCTGGACGCTTTTGAATTTGGGTAATGGACTACCTTTAGTGCAGATATCCCTTTTAGTACATTTAGACCCCGGAAGCCCATATCCTTTCTGAATCCAGCATCAACATTTTCTCTATTTCCATATCCATTCCAGCACAAACATAAGTTTCTCACCCCATCAATTCCATCACAACCAATTTTCTATCACCAAGTCCTTGAATCTTTAAAACCATCGATGATAGTAAACAGGACGATTCCTAAAACGCTTACCAGTACGACTTTTGTCAACAAAGCCAACTGACTTCAAGTGCATAGTTTTTGGATTATGCAACGAAATTGAACAAGGTAACTTGGTTTTTGCTCACTCTTCTTCTCTGCTATCGAAGTGTAAAAATCAGATAAGAACTGGAAAAAGATAAGCTTTTTATTCCTTTTCGATTTTCACCCGCCAAAATTTCATAACCAAATTCTTAATCGCTCTCCGAGGTTGTTAAGATGTCGACCGTTAAAAGACTTGGCAGATTCGGTAACTCCAAATCTTGAGTCCGATGAATATGAATATCTCCAGCTCTTGTTTCCGCAATCCATAGCTCTGTTGTAAATAACCAAACTCTTAATCAGATCTGACGACATACAACTTTACTAATCCGAGGACACGTGCTAATCCGAGGTTGTGTAGCTTGTCGCAGCGAGGTGTAGGATACTGTCTGTTCCATTGACGCCTTTGGAGTTCAACATAACAGTAGCGACCAAGCATATTCATGTAATCTTCCCGTACACGGTCCTCAAAGTTTGCTCTAGACCGACTTCCAATTGGATAACTCTGATCAAAATCAGATGACTTCACATAAAACTCTACACCATACTTTTGTGTGACCTTTGAAAACTGATAGGCGTAATTCCTTTGTAAATAATATTCAGGCTCCAAAAAAGGCAGATATGCAAGCAAGAAGATAATCCATGTGGGTGATAGTTGAATAAGAATCATAACATTAAACCCTCCTTGATCACCTTCCCTTTGTTGACTACTCGTTCCCCTAGTCCTATACACATGAGAATTACGAAACACCTCTGACTGACCAAAAAATGACCTGAAGATCTCATCCGGGTCAAAATCATCATGAAAGAAATCATTAGTTGCCGTTCTCCTCCACCTAGCCAGCCTCAATAGAACAACACGCCCATTTCGATATTCTGTAACTAACAGAATCACCTGTGCGCCAAAGCTGCCTTAATCGTCAAGATGGTAATAGGAACCACAAGACTTTTGGTCCCTGTCTTTCGTGGATCCCAGTTTGTTAATTCATGGGCGATGATTAGTTGGGTCCTTCCTAAATGTAATATTCAATTGAGATAAGAAAGAGTTCATCCCCGTTAATAAAATCATTTACTCTCTTAACTTCGCGAATCAACTTAACATTCTCTTCACTATAACTCCTCTCCACATTTATACTCTCATTAGAACTAGCCCGCTCGGGTTGTTTCAATCTTCGAGCTGACTGTTTAACCTCAGCATCAGTTTTATCACAGATGCAATTGCAGATTTAGCTATGCCCACCAATCATACAACTTCATCTTTATTACCAGCCATGATTTTTAACCTCAAATCTCAATGCCCAAAGAGATTGTATTGTTGAAATTGGAGTCATCTCGTTTCTGTAAATGTTCATCGTATGGGCCGATGGCTAACAGATGACATGTAGGTCTCCGCAGATTGTATTGGGGTTGGAATTTTGCTCTATTTCGCTACCCCCACCGCATCATTATCAAAATCTGAGGAGACGACCTCTTTATGGTTTTTGTTGACCCCCAAATAGCATCCACGACCTCCCTCTTCCTCACCCCATCTGCTCCACTTATTTACTCGGTCCCCACAGACGGCGCCATTGTATTAACCCCGATTATACCCTTTAACCTCACACCTCCTCGGTCTTTCACAAAAATGAGACTCCCTCTCTTTTGAACCTTTCAGTTGAACCCATTTGGGCTGCCTACGTACCCCCGACTTCCCGGGGGGACCAAGCTGTGTCGTAGTTCTCTCTCTTCCCTCCTTTCACTGCCGCCTCCTCATTTTTCTCTCCTTTCCTCTCCTCCTTTAGGTCAAAGTCCTTGGGCCTTTTCTCTTTGGGTCCATCTCTTGGGCCCAATACCATCCGAGGCTCGCTTGTCTCTTTGGGCCCAATACCATCTGAGGCCCACTTGTCTCTTTATCAGTTCTCTTACCTGTGATGTCCGTGGTCATGATTCTGGCTCACACACTAACAATATACATCTAATGTTCCTTACAAGGACAATGAGTTATCAGCTTAGTATGTCATTAACATAAGCAATGCCATGTCTCACATAATCCATCAAGTACAATAGGCCACCAATGATTTCGACATATTTAGTATGAAAAACACAAGTAGAATATTTTTCATGAGATGGATATTTGCCACCAAAGGTGTTGACACAGGCTTACTATCATAATACCTAAACTTTTCAATAAAAATATTTCTACAAAGTGCTCTAACAACATGATGAGACAACCATGAGTTATAATTCATATATTCACCAATCATTCAGTTCTAAACTACCCGAAATTCCCCTATACCATCCGGTCGGTCTAGTTTAAGGTATGTTGTGGGCTACAACCATATTCAAGCGTCAATATCTTGATAACTGAATATAGCTGTTACATAAATGAGATAAACAACATAATGAACTATCATTTATCCAATGACGGCCTATTATGTGTTTCAAATAGGAATTTTTCTGTCTCATAAACATTCTCAATGCTAGCACTCATGATATTAAATCATATAAACAAAGAGAGATAAACACACATGTCTTGTTTTACACTAAAGAAAGTATACACATTTATCAACATCGTTATTTTGATATCCAAAAGACACCAAGATATTGTCGAATTTCTCATACCTTTTTTTTATATGCACTTGTATCAACTCATTGAAAAATTTAATTAAATTGTATACTTTAAGCTCATCACCTGGTACTACTTGGTATTGTAGTTCCTTAAGTTGATCCATACAATTTTCTTCATCAAGATTGTCATTTTAGGAAAAGTTTATAGAAAACTATTTGATGATTAAAATTGTGGATCACAACTACTCAACTAGAGTCTTTAGAATTATGAATAATAAATTCTAGTTACATGAGCTAGGTTCTAAAATAGTATAAATCTTTTCTCTGAGGGAAACCCCTTGGCTATTTATATTAGCCTTGTATTTTGCAATACAACTATCACGTTTTAGTTTCCTCTTGAAGATCCAAATTCAACCTATAGATCCCCCAAGAGGTAGATTAACTACTTCCCCTTAATGATTGTGTAAATAAGGAGTCTAGTTTAGATGAGTTGTATCCTTAAAAAAAGAACACTTCTCATAAACAGACAACATTCTTATAGGTTAATGAATCTTCCTTAAGAAATATGTAAACGCCATCACTGTGAACGCTTGATATGATGTACTGATAAAACATAAAATTGATAGTTTACCTACGAAATGAACGATGAAACTCAAAACGTAAGTAAACTAAAACTATCTTATGCTGCCTATGTTTATCAAAGATTCTACTCTCAATCCTATGAGATATAGTGGAGTAGGAAGTTCGTTCCACTCCTAGTCCTTCTGCATGTTAATGTTCTCTACGTATAAGTACTCTTACTCTAAAGTCTAATGAGAGATTTACGAAGTGGCAACTAAACTACGATGCAACTACCCACAAGATGCAACTAGTCGACTATTAGGACAACTATGGGAATGCTACGTTGATTCTATGATAAGGAGTTAGAGGGGGATTGATTCCACCTTAACTCGACTTAATCCTACTAACGACGAATCGTCGTAATCCGAATTGAACTGCTTCGTAGAACAATATGGTTACTCCTAATCCCTAATTACACATGACATTTCTACCAATTCATAACTAGTATGTGAACAATTAAACCCATTCTCATGGTGAACTAATCATTTCTAGAGTGGAAAGGAAATTACGACGATTCTACGATAATCAGAATCAAGCTTTCATCAAGGCTTCTCAACCCCCTCAATGGAGGTTTAGCCGAGAATCATCACGCTATCATTCCCAATAGAATTCAAACAAGACATGATATAAAGATTGAAACTTTGCTTGTTTAAACCCAATTCAAAACTACTAATGCAATAATTTGGATTAAACTAATAATGACAAATAATTAAATCTACGAATTGAAATTAAACAATTAATGGAAATGAAACTAGATTATGGAGAACACTATTTTATTAATCTAATGAATAATAAAGCAATGATTCAAATACTAAATTAATAATCTAACTAATCTAAGTCTAGCTATCTACGTAATAAGGGAAATTAGATCTACACAATTGTAAATGACAAGAATCGAAATTGACAAACTAGCTAATTTATTAATCAAACTAATTAAGAATAATGATTCTAAGAGTTTAATCTAAAACAAGAATTGAAATGGAACTAAACTTAATTAATCTACTGAAAACTAGATCTAGAATTCTATATAGTTTTAGGTCTAACTAGCTACCATTAACTATCTACCCTTATCTACCCTTTAACCAAGAGTGAAGCTTTGGTTTTTATACATTCAGATCCAAAAAGCGTGTATGGGCTTGGAGCCATGTTTTGGGCCAGAGAATCAGGCCCAAAACCCAATTCTTTCAGTCCAAAAAGGCCTCTACAGCTGCAGTTGGCTTCAACAGACTTTTCGTCCACTTTTACTCCTCTGATTAGGTCAACGCTTGAACCATTGGAAATCTCTTTCCGAGCCGGTCGTTTTGACATAAGATAGGTCCCATTCCGAGGTCTGAGTCCAAAGATACGGCCTTCGGAAGTTCTAATGACTTGTGTGCTGTTTCTGCCCGCGTCGACTTTTCAGCTTTTGACCGGGCTTTAGAAAGGCTTTATCTTCTTGAATCTTGGCCTTTAATCACAGAACTCCTTAGCAACCGACCTTTGCTTCTTTATCTTGCTAAAGTGGCACATATCTGCACATAATGGACTTTGAAGCCTGAAATGCATAAAAACACGTAATCAGTGTTAACTCTTAATTATTACTCACATAATTGGTCTAAAAGTATGTCTGTTATAGGGTTAAAACTACAGTTTTGGGCTCTTATCAAACCACCTCCAAACAGCATTTTTCTTGTCCTCAAGCAAAGATGAGAAATTAGAATAAGTGACCAAAAATGGAGTTCTAACTACTCTCGTTTCGCTGAGTGCAATTGCATTGACCATATGCAACAAGGCCTTAAACCACTAGGAATTCCCTAGTGGACGAGTTATAGCCTCGTGAGAGTTATAACCACTAGGAATTCGCTAGTGGCCTTAAACCACTATAAATAAAATGGAGTTCTTAGCCATATTTTTCTTTTTCTTTTCTTTGGCTTTTGACTCCATTTTATTCTATTTTTGGAGTTTTTATTTATTTCTATTTTTTTTCTTTTCCTTGGATGGAAGCTTCTTTTCTTTTTCTGAAGCAACTAACTAATTTTTGTTTACACAGGTTTTTCTCTTCTTCTTTCTTCACTCATTCTATTCTCAGACTTATTCTAGATTGGGTAAGTTGAATTTTTTTTATTTTGTTTTGTTTTTGTAACAGGGTAAAGGAATTGTGGTTTATGGAAGGTTAAAGAAAGGTTCAGAGGGGCGACTAGCGGAAAATAATTCATAGGTTTGAATTTTTGGCTATATCGATCCAAAAAGGGCCTAAATTCTCGCTTAGGATATGGTTTAGTGATCAAGCAAGTGGACGTGTGATATCTCTATCCGGATTTTACTTCTCCCTTGTGTTATTTCTCAAATGTTTCACTCATATAAGGCTTTAGGCTATATTCTCACAGGATTTGTAGAATAAGTACTCTAGCCTAGATTTCAGAAACTTACTACTAACAATCATCGATACTCATGTAATATATTTATAGATAGATGCAAAGATTATTTCCTACATATTAACCTAAGTTTCTAACAATTATTCTAATGCAAAAGCTACGTGAGACTTCTAGATTGTTAAGAGCATAGAGAAAGGAAACAATACCACTATTCCTAAGTGTATAACATAACTTATTTATTTATATTTTTTGAATTTTTGAAATTTTTACTAGAAAACAAATGCATATTATACATATCTATATCCTAACAGATGCCTTAATTACACGTGTTTCTATGCCCCCCCCCCCAAACAAGAAGCATGCTTTGTCCTCAAAGCATATAAATAAAGAGGGGGTAGAAAATTACCATTGAAGCGTGAAATTCGTGAACATCTGCAAAACAAAGTTAGAACGCGTGCTAATATAGGAAATAAAACTGACTCAACTCTATAAGAGTTCTACCCATTATGGGGTTAACAAGAATGAAATTGCTTGGGACATAAAAGCGGACACTAACTAGAATGAAAACTTACCTTATCTCCAAAGATTCCTCATCATCTTCCTCATCCTCTTCTTCCATAAAGAAGTGAGGTTCCTTTATCTGCCATGCCATGATAATTTGCCGGGCTTCCCCGCCATTTATCATCTATTATTGCTAACCTATTAAGTGCTACTTGGTCCGACGGGGTGTAGGGTGCAACCTCGATGAGGTTGTATCCTCCACCCTTTCCAAGTCATTACGCGGAAGGATTGAATAATACTATTGGTGGGTCGTCATGCGATGTCGACCGTAATCCAATCCGTGAAACGTGTACAAAAAAGCGAAAGAAACATAGCATAATACGGAATCGAAATGGGCATAAGAAGGTACTTATGCCTCATGCTATGGGATCGAGCTAAACTAGACATCAAGGTTCGGGAAGGTCATGACACATCGTCCCCGCGGGCTAAAGCAAGGAAAACGGCGCTGCAAGTGGCATCATTCACGAAGAAAAAACGCCATTCCCTAAAATGTTTAGCATGATCCAAAACATAACAGTTCCTATGTTCATGGACCCGGGCTACCAAAGGCGACGTTATATTCCCTCGGTCCTCGATCACGGAAAATGCCCCCCCATACGACTCATGCAAAACTCATAAGTGTAGACATACATATTATCTACCCAATAACACCATGGGTCTTGTATTTCAGTGGGCATAGCAAGTCCAAGAACAAATGCTAGCAAGAACACCGTAATTTCCATTGGTTCATTATCAATGTTGATGGAGAACACTTGTTCTCCATCCGGTCTTTCAAAGAAAATGCAGTTATCGTAAAAATAAGATGCTAGTGTTGGAGAATAAAGTGCATCGAGTCTTACCATAAGCGGCTCCCGTAGCCGTATGTGATCGCCACGAAAACCAAGCACCATAAGTAGTGCTTTGGAACAAATCTTCGAAAGACTGTTCCGGTATCAATGTTGGAGATGTCATCTCAAAATTACGCTCTGGAATAGCTGCGAATGATCCGGAAACTACCCGCAGAAAACTAGAATTTTTCTGGTCCACGGAAGTCAGGGCGCGAGTGCGCTCTGAAGATTTGGAATTCCAGTGTTTGAGCTCGGGTCGCGCTCACCTTGGGTGTGAGTGCGCTCTGACAAAAAATCTGAAAAAAATTGCAGAGCGCGAGTGCCCTCGGAGTTGCTGAAACTCGGAAAATGAGACGAAACGTGGGAATCGTGGGAGTGAAAGGTGAGTGATGGAGGTTAGGTGTAGTGTGAGTTGTGAGTGTAGAATGTATGAAGTTTATATAGGTTTTAAGTTGCTAAAACGGATCGAGAAGTTGCCAAAAGGTTTTTACGGCAGTTTCCGGAAATACCAAAATTTCCAAATCCGAAAACGGAAACAACTCATTTTCTTGATTCTAAAACAAACCTAGTATCTTTTAGATTGAATTTATGATAGAATCTACCTATTTAATCGAGATTTCATCCTACCATGATACTTATTCATAGATATGCCTAAACGGCCATATTTTTACCTTGACTCATAATAAATTCTAAGGCGAGGTCATATAAAAATCATCTGGAATAGATAAAACCACCCCCAAACAATTTAGGAAGGTGGGATCAATATTAAACAACCACGCATAATGAAAATAACCGCATTATATTAAAATTTTCATTCGAAGTACATTTCACTACAAAATTCAAATTACGGAAATAAAACTTATATTAAAATAAATGGCAATAATGAAACTATAAATAAAAATAGAAACATCAAACGATACTATCCCTAATCACTCCGGTATTGGTAGCAGAGGGCACACGGTCCGGGGATGGCTCCTGAGCTCCCGATGGGCCAGCACCATTCGTCCTTCGGCGACGACGCTCGTGCCTCGATGGTGTGTCCTCAGAAGGAGAATCCCCGTGAGGTGGGAATCGTGCAAGCATGTCGGTCCGGGCCCGGGCCCGAGCTTCTAGCTCGACCCTCATCTGTTCCCACCTCTCATCCTCTCTGCGGATGCGGATCTCGAAGTTATGATGGATAGTTGCCTGTCGAGTCCGGTCTTCGCAGATAGTGTTGAGTGAACGCGATGCCACGATGAATTACGGCCATGCGTTACATCGACCAACACCTCTCCGGGCATCCGCGTCAAAACAAGTCAAGTCCTCCTCATCCTCTGAGGCATTTTGATTTCCCCCATCCTCCTCGGCATTCTCGTTTCCCCATCCTCCTCGTCTTCTTCTATCCTCAGCCAACCTCCAACTTGTTGGACACACTCCTTATAGATCGCGAGGGTTTGATTGTAGGGTGATGTAAGACCTATCGGGGCGAAGTCGCTCTCAACTTCAAAGATGATCTTGGTTATCAACACGGGGAGAGGTGCAATAGACTTCCCTACTCCCCTAATCATGCTAAGCAAAACTCCAAGATACAGAACTTCGTGCTTCGCTCTGGAGTATCCATAAGATGTGGAGGCAGTTCAGGCCGATGTCGCCGACCTTCTCCTTCCCGGGCGTTCACCAATCCAATCCACGAAATTGCGTGCCGGTGGTTGGTTCTGAGGGATGACTGGCGAACACAATGCGATCTCGCATTGTAGTTCCCTTCGGTAACTGTCACGTTCATCAATGGTTCTACCCCATTATATTGGGACTCCTGCAACATGACATCCAGATGGATTCTAGGCGGAATGCCTAGAATCTCAGCCAACAACCCAGTAGTCACTTCCTTCCTCCTCTTCGCCACCATAACAAAAATCCTAGTCCCCTCCAACTCCCTCGTATTGTAGAACCGTCGGACTAAGTCTTCGTGGTAATAGGCTTCAGTCGAGTACCACAAACTATTCCAGTCTCTACTGATCATTTCGTCACCATAAAACGGCGCGAAGTGGTCGCCAGTAAAAGCTTGCTTCGGTAAAATTCCGCGTTGTTGAGCCATTGGAAGTTTGAATACGGTTTGAGGTTTGTAGAAGGTAGGGGGAAGCAATGAGGGACACCTCACTAAAAAGAACGATGGTGGTGGTGGTGTGGTGGTGCGGCAGCACCGATTTTTTTTTTAATTTTGATTTTCTGGTGGTTTTTGTTGATGTAAATTGGTGGAGGTTGTGGGGCGGCGCGGTTGGAGTAGATTTGGGTTGGGTCTTGGATTGTGGGCGTGGGTTAATTAGGTTTTGTTTTTAATTTATTTTTTGGTCGGGTTTGAAGCTTTGTTAATGGCGGTTTGTGGAAAAAAACGATGAACTGATGGTGAAGGTAAGGGCGCGGGTGCGCTGTCGGTGGGCGCGGGTTGGGCCCAAGCCCAAATCGAAATTTGTGAATTTTTCGATTTTTTTGCGAAACTTCAAATCAAAATTGCCGCTTCGTTACCGGTCCGATTTTTACGAATGAGATATGGAAATGATCAGGAGAGAATTTCCAATCCAATGATCCATAAAACACTCTATTCCGACCGTGGATGACATATAAGATAGTGGAAAATGCCTCGAAGTGCGTGCCTGATGTACGTTATGCGAACGACTGATCTCTAAATTCAAGATTATGTCAACCCGGATCGTAATATAATTAAACGGCCGAAGCAACTGTAATGGGACATAAACATTCTAGGATGGAAACACGAACACCCCACCCCCAAACAAATTTTTTTACAACGAATCTTAGAAAATTTATTTTTAGCAGTGGGTTTTTTAAAGTCAGATTCCCGAGACTTCCTAGATTACTATGTATATAAAATATATATATATATTTACTTTTAAAAAGAAAAACAATAAACAAGAAAGACATAATTCACCCCATAGAGAAACGTGACTAAAAAATCCAAGAAAATATGCAAGAGTGGAAAACGTGAATTATGTCAAACATGGACTTAGGATCCGGTACTTACAGCCACACACTCCGTAGGGGGAGGGCCCGGTTACCTTAATGGTGCACTCACCAATATATGGAAATGAAAGGAAATGCACCAAACACAAAAGTTGAGTCGTTTATAGTCAGATACTCGAGACTTTATCTAAACATATGTATGAACATGCAGTTTATCATATATCAACAACCGAAATAGTTGTGGATCATTCCATAAATAAATATCACAGAAAACATATCCAAACACAATCAAGCACCAAGATTTCCTATGACGCAACCTAGTGAAATGAAAACGAAGTCGGATAACCCTATTAGGTAACCTAGCATGTACCTTCTTTTTCATTTTTGAACGAGTGGGTGTTCTAGTAAATAAGTGTGGAAAAGTGAATGGTTGTGGAGAATATGGTGGATATGGATAAGTTGTAGAAGGACAACATATAAACAATGAGGATGTGGTTTTAGCACAAAACTCATTCATGGTGTGTGTAGAGACTGTTTCAAGTCTGAAAATGAAGGTGTCAAACGCTTTTGTCTTCTGAAGTATTTGTTTACTAGGTGGATTTAAAAACTTATGAAGCATAGAAGACACAAAAGGATCGAGTGCAAACTTGAGATTCCTTTGAAAGGGTGGAAGGAGGGAAGTCGAGGTGGATGTTGTGCAAAGTAGTTCTTGATAGGGTGAATCATCACCTGCTCTAAGAAACTCATCGAATTGCTCATCTAGATTGGTCATATCCTCGTTACTATGATAGTCCTCTACATCTTTGAGAAAGTCATCTATCTCATCCTCATCCGTAATATGTGTATCGACTAGTGTAGGGATGGAAATGTTGGAGTCTGAACTTCCAAAGGAAAGAAATTTGGGCATATGATTATCAGGGAATGTGTTGTTAAAATAATCTCGAGCAAAGCTCTCGATCATGCTAACCTTTCCATCCATAGACGAATCGGATAACTGTGTCTTTGTTTTAAAAACATTGACTTCAACAGCAAGATGGCCAAAAGACATGGACATTGAACGATCGCGGCAATTAATGAGCGCATTGGCAGTTGCCAGGAAAGGACGCCCTAAGATGATCGGGACAGAGTCATTAACGACTTCTGTATCGAGGATGACAAAATCAGCTAGATAGTAAAAATCCTGAACTTTTACCAGAACATTTTCGACCACACCCTTAGGATACTTAATAGACCGATCAGCTAATTGCAACGTCATTTTAGTGGGTTGCATCTCGTCTAGACCTATTTGTCTATATAAATAAAACGGGAGTAAGTTAACACTAGCCCCCCAAGTCTAATAACGCGGTCGCCGTATAAGAATCTCCTAAGGTGCATTGTACAGTAGGACGACCATGGTCCTTGTACTTAACAATTCCATTATGTTCTGATAGAGTTGGAAATTGTTCTGTTAAAAAGGCGTCTTTTGGTATATTGGTCCTACACCTAGTAGTACACAACTCCTTAAGAAACTTAGCATGGTGTGGTAGCCTTTTAATAGCTTCGAGGAAGGGGAGATTTATAGTTAGATTCTTGAAAACATCCTTAATCTCCTCATAATTTGTATCCCTAGTTAACACGGCTAATTTTTGTGAAAACGGTGGTTTCTGTCTATATTTAGCAATAGTATCACCTGGATGTTTAACCGTGACTTTCTGTTTCTTAGGTTGTGTTGTAACTGGTACCTCTACAGTGGTAGGCTCTTCAGTTTCTATTTCGGTATCTAGTAAAATAGCAGGTGCAGGGGCAATTGGTGGGGTAACTATAGGCATAGTTACTTTGTTATCAACCACTCTGCCAGAACGGAGAGTGGTGATGGCCTTTAGCTCACCTACATTTTCATATTCATTACTAGTATTATCGGTTACCTCAAAGGCTGTATTTGTTGTTTTAGGATTAGGTATTTAAGTGACACGAAAACACACCTTTGGGTTGGGTTTTATCTTGAGCCAACCGTTGGGTTAAATTATTAACGGATTGTAGAAGGCTTTGGTTAGATTGAGCCATGGTTTGGAAAAGTTTTGGCTTACTTGTATGAAGGTGTCAAGACGATCCGGTTGTGTGGGTGTAGTAGTCACGGGTGGTGTGGATGGAACTATTTCACGTGAATTATTTATGGGTGGATTTTGATAGTTATTATTTACCTAAACGATACCTCTATTATCATTATAATTATTATAACTACCTTGACCTTGTGCTTGACCTTGTCGAGGTTGCACTTGGTTGTTATAATTATTAAAATTACCCCGACCACGCCCTTGTCGTGGTGGAGCTTGGTTAAAACTTTGTGTTGGCCTAACATATTGATTATTGTACCACGGAGGTGTGGCGTGTTGGTTATTTCTCCAACCGAAGTTGGGATTTTGTCTCCACGGGCGTTAGGTTCACTATTAATGGAACAAGCCTGTTCATAGGCTATAGGACGATGGGGAGTCGGGATGCTTTCGGGGCTCAACCCGAAACTACATGGATTTGAATTTACATTCATGACGGGGATAGGCTTTTGTTGAACGTAAATGGCCTCTACCTTTTTAGTGAGTGATTCGATTAGAGTTTTAAGCTCGGGATCGTGTTTAATTTCAAACATACCGCGCCTTAATCGTATTTGATGAACTAGCGGGCCGATTGGATATCATCACTACCCCCTAGTTGTTATTTAAACTTAGTTTGATCCTCTAAAATTTATAAGCCTTGAGGCTCCTTTGCTTAAGAAACTACCCCATTCATTATGTCTAGGACTTCTTTATGGTGGTGTAGAAGTCCTTTGAAAATGGCACGAACTAACGTGTCTTTTCGCTAAGTTATGATGTGGACACTCTATAAGGAGATCGGTGAAGCGATTCCAAGCCTCTGAAAATGTTTCATGAGGATTTTGTCGAAAAGAAATGAATCTTGGAAAGCATCTCATCCGTCTTTAGGGGTGGGTAAAATGTTCCATAAACAGGTGAACAAGTTTAGCCCACGAGTCCACGAGAATTAGGCTTGGGCGATTAACCAAGACGCCTTATCGGGCTAAGGTGAAAGGGAATACCCTTAGTTTAATTTGTTCTGCACCAACCGTAGGATGGTGGAATGTTGTTAGGACTTGTTCAATCCTACGCATGTGCTGATAAGGTTTTTCATGGTCTAATCCATGAAAAACGGGTAACAAATTAAAATATTTGGGGATTCGGAAATCCCCTCCGGGTTTGCTAGAAACGATGCAAGATTTGGGGCTATCGCTCAAGGCTTTGTAGAAGTCAGAGAGAGGAGTCTCTTCTTCGTCGGGCATTGTGTCAGGTGATGTGTGTGAAATAGTAGCTAGAGGTGTAGTGGGTGGTATACTAGATAGACTTGTTTGTTGACGTTGTTGGGTAATTACGTTCGGTGTTTTTGTTCGGCCAGACCTTAATCTCATACAAGGCTAAAACCAAACTTAGCTAAAGACGTCAACACTCCAAACAATTCTGATATAATAGTATAAACCTCTAACAGGAGATGCGAGGTGTGGAAGAAAGGAATACCTGATTGCGTCCTTGCTTCGCTTATGAATAGCGTCTTGTTTACGCGTGTTCAATGTATATAACAAGTTAGAACACTGAAAAACTTGAAAAATCAAAGTTTGAGTCAAAACTGTAGAATTCCGGAAAAATTAGCAAAGGGTGCGGGTGCGCTCTCATAGGGTGCGGGTCGCGCTCGTGTTCCAGTAACTTAGGGCGGGTCGCGCTCGTGTTCCAGGCTATAGGGTGCAGGTGCGCTCCTTATAGGCGCGATCGCGCTCAGTGTAATTTTGTCGCGGAATTTTTCAACGATGAAACGGAAAACCACAGTATGAATCAAACAAGGGTGGGTGGGTGAAATGGGACTTTAAGAAAAGTACTTACACTACGAAAACAATGCGAATGTGAAACTAAGATGGCAGCGGCGCCATTTGATAAAACATAAAATTGATAGTTTACCTACGAAATGAACGATGAAACTCAAAACGTAAGTAAACTAAAACTATCTTATGCTGCCTATGTTTATCAAAGATTCTACTCTCAATCCTATGAGATATAGTGGAGTAGGAAGTTCATTCCACTCCTAGTCCTTCCGCATGTTAATGTTTTCTACGTATAAGTACTCTTACTCTAAAGTCTAATGAGAGATTTAGGAAGTGGCAACTAGACTACGATGCAACTACCCACAAGATGCAACTAGTCGACTATTAGAACAACTATGGGAATGCTACATTGATTCTATGATAAGGAGTTAGAGGGGGATTGATTCCACCTTAACTCGACTTAATCCTACTAACGAATAAATCGTCGTAATCCGAATTGAGCTGCCCGGCGAACAATATGGTTACTCCTAATCCCTAATTACACATGGCATTTCTACCAATTCATAACTAGTATGTGAACAATTAAACCCATTCTCATGGTGAACTAATCATTTCTAGAGTGGAAAGGAAATTACGACGACTCTACGATAATCGGAATCAAGCTTTCATCAAGGCTTCTCAACCCCCTCAATGGAGGTTTAGCCGAGAATCATCACGCTATCATTCCCAATGGAATTCAAACAAGACATGATATAAAGATTGAAACTTTGCTTGTTTAAACCCAATTCAAAACTACTAATGCAATAATTTGGATTAAACTAATAATGACAAATAATTAAATCTATGAATTGAAATTAAACAATTAATGGAAATGAAACTAGATTATGGAGAACACTATTTTATTAATCTAATGAATAATAAAACAATGATTCAAATACTAAATTAATAATCTAACTAATCTAAGTCTAGCTATCTACGTAATAAGGGAAATTAGATCTACACAATTGTAAATAATAAGAATCGAAATTGACAAACTAGCTAATTTATTAATCAAACTAATTAAGAATAATGATTCTAAGAGTTTAATCTAAAACAAGAATTGAAATGGAACTAAACTTAATTAATTTACTGAAAACTAGATCTAGAATTCTATATAGTTTTAGGTCTAACTAGCTACCATTAACTATCTACCCTTATCTACCCTTTAACCAAGAGTGAAGCTTTGGTTTTTATACATTCAGATCCAAAAAGCGTGCATGGGCTTGGAGCCATGTTTTGGGCCAGAGAATCAGGCCCAAAACCTAATTCTTTCAGTCCAAAAAGGCCTCTTCAGCTGCAGTTGGCTTCAACAGACTTTTCGTACACTTTTACTCCTCTGATTGGGTCAAGGCTTGGACCATTAGAAAGCTCTTTCCGAGCCGGTCGTTTTGACATAAGATAGGCCCCATTCCGAGGTCTGAGTCCAAAGATACGGCCTTCGGAAGTTCTGCTGACTTGTGTGTTGTTTCTGCCCGCGTCGATTTTTCAGCTTTTGATCGGGCTTTAGAAAGGCTTTATCTTCTTGAATCTTGGCCTTTAATCACAGAACTCCTTAGCAACCGACCTTTGCTTCTTTATCTCGCTAAAGTGGCACATATCTGCACATAATGGACTTTGAAGCCTGAAATGCATAAAAACACGTAATCAGTGTTAACTCTTAATTATTACTCACATAATTGGTCTAAAAGTATGTCTGTTATAGGGTTAAAACTACAGTTTTGGGCTCTTATGATGTACTCATTGATAGTCTTCCAAATTTCTTGTCCAGAAATTATGGGACTATCTTTTTGTAGTTCATTATGAACATTCAACCACTCAATGCCAATTTCACAGAAAACACAACCTCAATTAAATTAGCATGTAAGACATTCAATAATAGTGTAGTATCTACAAGATTGTTATCACTTATAACAACTGAAAACAAGCATCACTATTATGTGTTTAACCAATGAACTTCTACTAAATAGTTCTAGGTCTCGAAAGATGTAGTTTTTTAGATGCATTCACAATAGCCTTGGCAAGACACCCTTCATTTTGAAGTATTTTTTGGATAGACCCAAGACCTTTCCGTACTTCGCAAACTGGTGTCTTTCTAGTATCTTGTGAGGTAAACTATGATAAAACAGTGCCATGCAGATGAGTCACAACCCCCCACATTTCAATGGTTACTTATCATTATCAAACTTACTTGCAAAACACATTATACCACACATACTAAAAGAAACTAAAATAATAATATGATATACTATGACAATAACATATGTTACTCAAGTCTATGATTATGGATCATATTAAACATAGTCATATTATGTTCATGTTATCTATATGAAAGAAAATCCACAATTGATTATGATGAATCTGAAGGAATAGAAGAATTATATGAAAATGTTTTCTCCAAGATGATATTATTATCAATATTTTTTTCATCATTCAACATTCCAACTTATATAGTAAGACAATCCACACACTTGTGCATCTCCTTGGCTATTTATATATAGTCATAGGAGGATAGATAAAGCCCAATAAGACAATCCACATGCGTTACATCTCCTTGTCTAAAATAACTAGTCACAGGAGGATATTATCCAATAAGACAATCCACAACATTACATCTCCTTGACTAATTAAAATAGGTTTAAGAGGATATTAATTGTCTCACATATTATTTCCTCTCGTAGACAATGATGCTTATTACATAAAAATTAGACATTGGTTAAGCTTCATGCTAATGGTAAGAATGTATTCATGCGGCCAAACATGGTTAATATCATACTATAGGTTCAAGAAAAGTAAACTTTAACTGTACCCTTCACAATAAAAGGTATACAATATTAAACAAATTCAGCCACTGAATATGCAAAGCAACATAAAACTCCACATCCTCTTCTTACATGAGTTCAAGAAAGATAGAATATCCTATAAAAAAGACCTCAAGTGCAACCACAACATCTAATACCTCAACCCATTAAGGTCTTCAACCAGTAAAAACTTACATATAAACTATCACCAAATTGAATGTAAATCCAAGATGATTAATACCCAAAGCTAGCATGATACACAACCTTAACATATATTATATTGGATATAAGCTACATGTTACTTCATTTAACAAGTATTCTCACAACATTATAATTATAATCATTGTCTATGACACGAACACCGTACTCAATAGACAAAGTAAGCAAATTATACATTGAATACATTATAATTACTAACTAAGATTTGAGTATGGTTGATATTAACTATCTTAAGGTCTCTTTTAGACCATCTATATGCATCTTCATATGTACAAAAACAATTAATATCACACTATATCTAGTCAAACCAATTAATATCATTAATGATAAACAAAACTCACGTATAACTTGTTGATTAGGTTATTAATAGTAAAAGGTTTAAGCTTAGGGATTTCTCTTCTAAGAATAAAAACTAGCATGCAACTCTAGGTAAGAATATCATCATATAATCAAACCAAAAGAATTGCAAGAGAGTGAAAGAATGACGATATCTATCCGATTAAAAAATCGGATTATCATGTTTTCCTCCATCCAGACAAACAATCCCAAAGAACTGTAAAACTGAACTAGCTCAGGATGAACTAGATATCAAGCCATATAACACTATAAAGCTCTTTGAATCAGCTATCCAACCCAAAATGTGGATTGCAAAACCGAGTTCTAAGCTGAAATTTATAGCCGTTTTCGTAATGAGTGACGCAGCAGTCCAAAAGACGAACTTTGACGTTTTCTTGATTGAAAAACCTATATTTGACTCCCACAAACGTAGGAAAAATATATACAATCATCTAGGGTTTAATAAACCATGAAAGATCGATAAAAATTCAATCTTTAAATAGTTTCCTTAGCAAAAATGAAATTATTAGAAAATTTCTAAAGCTATAACTTATTAAACCAAACAATAATTAAAAGTAAAACACTTATCTTTTTTTATTGTTGTCTAAAAACATTATTCTTTGTTCTACGAATATCTTTTCTTAAGATTGTTATAAAAAATGTTAGATATTGAATATAACAGAAAGACAGAGGAAGAACGGACTGTCAAGGCGTGTGAAAACGTTGTCCTTGAGAAGAGATTTTGCCTCCTCAGATGGTGTAAAAGGCTTCATAGGCATCTCTACTCACATGATTCAATGACAAAAGTAGACTAAGATAATCTACTCTACTAGAACAACAACATAATTCTCTCTGGCGGCTAAGACTTGAATGAATAAAGAGTTGGGTTTAGGTCTTAATTATTTAATATCTTTGGTTGATGACTACAAACTTTTATATAGATGTTCAAGTCACCCATAAAGAGTTAACTAACCAATGTGAGACTAAAACAATAATATAAACTGCAAAATTGGTTTCTAAGAGTTTACCAACTAATGTGGGACTATCACACAAAATACAAGGAGTGAAAGAACACATTTTTTAATCTTCTCAACCAAGCTCACATAAGTAATTTGAAATACCAAAAAAGAGATTCCAATGACTATACATATACAAGTGACACCATTAATTATGTCACCTTTTAGATCAAATAGTATAAGGGTATATATGTTTGGAAGTTTCCCATTAGAATTGGAATTGAAAATATAATTCCAAAACTTACAATTTCAAGTAGTTAAAATTTCTGAATATATGAAAATCTCAAGTTTCTGCCCCCTATAGAAACTTGTGATTCCTTGATTTTGGGGTTTTGTGGTTTCCATTCTGGCGCAAAAAAGGTTGCTAATTAAACAGGGTGACTCTTAAATTCAGAAAATATATATTTTGAATTCCCCTCTAAAATTCGGGGATTGATAGAGGAGTTCTGATAGATTTACAGATCGAGGGGATTTTTGTATTGATCAGAGGTGGACACTGTCAATCTTGCCTATCAATTGCCGTTTTACACTAATGCCATGCAACCTCTTTTTGACATCTATAGTATAGTGTGAGTAGAATCAATGATATATAATATATATATATATATATATATATATATATATATATATATATATATATATATATATATATATACTTATTTAAATATATTGGAAAATTATAATATGATACGTGAACATGCAAGAGAAATTAACCCAGATTTAGAACCAACGACCTTACCTTAAATACATCATAAGATTTTAGCTCATAAAAGATTCCCCTCAGTAACACATCATACACCATTTCACTATTAGCGGTCATCTTATTCTCGTTTAAAGCTATACAAGTATGCAAACCTTGCTACGCATTGGTTTTTTTAAGTCTTGAAACCTGTTCCTCGAGATCGATATTAGCATGGTTTCTTTGGATTCTAATTATAAATGGTAATTGTAATTATATAGAAGAGACTCATCTATTTATTTTTTTAAAACAAAATGGGAGATAATTATATTATTTAAGTGATATTAGGGAGGTTCTTTTAAATTAACAATAATAAAATAGGACTTGTTTTAATTTCAATGTGGGAAATGGGGGTAATTATTTAATTTAAGTGACATTAGAGAGGTGTTTCTAAATTATTAATAAAAAAATGGACCTTATTCAAATTATATTAATAAAAGTGGGGCTTATTCTAAATTTAGTGAGGGAGGTGTTTCTAAATTAAGTAAATAAGGAGATCTTAAATTGCCTACTCGATATTGGGAAGGGTATTCTAGAAGACCCGACTATCATATAGTGCAAGATATGTTACAAAGATCTAGATCGTGCTTAACATTCCATTTTTAGCACAACGGTCATTATGGATCTCTCTCAGGACAATGTTACAGATCTAGCATTCATGATATTAGAAATTTTTCCATGTGTAGCCCAAGGCGTAATCATTCTTATTGATGATTGTGCAATCTCAGCAAGCTGTTAGCAACTCACATCTCACCTATAAATAAGCCTGAGTCTACAGTTATCTCGATCTCTAACTCTTATTCATGCAAGGACCCGTTCAGGTTCTGTAATTATTGGGTTGTAAATCCTTCTTTCAAGGACACTTTTATTAAGTGCTGGTCTATTCCTAGACAAGGAAATCCATCTTTCATGCTCTGTAAGAAATTAAAGCTGTTCAATGAAGCTCTCAAAGGCTGGCCTAGATTTAGTTCCACTAACCTTCAAAATCAAGTGGTAGCTGCCAGGGCCAATCTAGAAGATATCCAAATGCATATGCAAAAGCGACCTTTTGATTCTCACCTCTCTAATCTAGAAAGGATCTGTAGATCTGAACTTTGCGATCTTATGCTTATGGAGGAGTACGACCTCATGCAGAGGACAAACACTGACTGGCTATCCTTTGGTGACAAAGGTAATGCTTTCTTTCACAATGCTGTAAAGGAAAAGAAGACTAGGAACAATATTTGGTCTATATTGGATTCTCAAGGAATCCAGTAGGATGTTCAGGCTAATGTTGCTTAGGCTTTCATATCTTTCTATAAAAATTTGTTGGGTTCTTCTTCTTCATCCTCATGTAACCCTCGGATTCTAGAGCAACTTAATCTTCAAGTGTTGTCCCTTGAGAGTGCCGCTAGATTGATCAAGGATATAGATATCTTGGAAATCAAGGAAGCACTCTTCTCTATGGATGATAACAAAATGCCTGGGCCTGCCGGTTTTAATTCTTTCTTCTTTAAGAAAGCTTGGGATATTGTTGGTGAGGATTTTTCTCTCGCAATCCAACATATGTTCAATCAAAAGTCCATACCAAGAGGTACAAACTCCACTCTCCTATGCTTAATTCCAAAAAACCTTGCACCTTCAAAGGTTGATGAATTCAGGCCTATTGCTTGTTGTAATACAATTTACAAATATGCTGCAAAGATTCTAACAAGTAGGATGAAGGAATTTATGCCCTACTTAATCTCTTCGGCTTAATCTGCCTTTGTACCAAGCAGAAACATCCAAGATAACATTATACTTGTGCATGAGCTTATTCGAGGTTACACCAGAAAATATGGCACTAGGAATTGCGCAATCAAGATTGACATAAAGAAGGCTTTTGATTCAGTCAATTGGGAAGCTATGGGTATGATTCTGCAGAGATTTGGTTTCCCTCCTCTCTTTATAGAGTGGCTATCAATGTGCTTCACCACTCATTCTTATTCCATTATCATTAATGGAACCTCTGAAGGTGAACAAGGATTAAGGCAGGGGGCCCTATTTCACCTTATCTCTTTGTCTTTGTGATGGAGGTGCTCTCTGGCCTTCTAAATCAAGTCCTCTACTCTGGACACATTCATCCACATTTTAAATGCCAGAAGCTGAGTATCTCTCACTTATTTTTTTACGGATGATGCTTTTCTTTTTTGCAAAGGAGATATGGCTTCTATTCTTGCAATCAAGGAAATTCTTCTGCAATTTTCGCTCCTCACAGGATTGCATATCAACTCAGCTAAATCATCTCTGTTGGTTGGTTGTATGTCTCATGAAGCTGGACTGGACTTGTCTAATGCTTTGGGTATACTCCTTATATCTCCACCTCTTATATATCTTGGTCTACCTCTTACTTCTTCAAGGCTAGGTATACGAGATTGTCTTCCTATGGTAGAGAGATTGACTTCGCGAATCTCAAATTGGAAGAATATATCCTTGACAAGGGCCGGTAGATCCAGTCAGTTCTCTCATCCTTTCAAGTCTACTGGTCCAAAACCTTTGTCTTACCAAAGAAAGTCCTGGACAATGTATCTAAGATTTGCAATCGTTTTTTATGATCTGGTCCCAATATGACAAGAAAGATGCATCATGCCAGCCATGAAGTATTGAGGTATGCTAAAGAGCAAGATGGACCTGGTATGATTGATGTAAGAACTTGGAACAAAGCTGCTTACTGCGGCTTGATTTTCAAAATAGCTAAGAAGGATGGATCATTGTGGTCAAACTGGACATGGAGCCAACAGATAAAGAAGTCCTTCTTTTAGACTATGAAAACACCGGCAAGCTGCTCTTGGGTATGGAGGGGGATACTAAAGCATAGGAACATTGCTAGAACATATGTCTGATATGTTATTGCTAACGGGACTAACACCCTCTTTTGGTACGACCCATGGTGTTCGAGTCAGCCGTTTTGGGAATCAACAGTTGCAAGAAACTCATTCGCGTTGCCAGTTGATGCAAAGGTTAGTGATATTTTGAATCAAGGTAACTGGTCCTCTCTGGTGACGACAATTTCGGACAGTTCCTTGAAAAATCTCATCTTGGGTACTGAAGTGAATTGTTTTCTAGACAAAGATGAAGTTATTTGGTCACCGAGTAGCTCGGGTGACTTCTCAGTAAAATTAGCCTATGTAGCTCTGTGAAAAGAGAGACCAAAGGTAAAATGGTACAGAGTGGTCTGGGGAAAACTTTCTATTCCAAAATTCTCATTCAAATTGTGGCAATTGCTTTCTAATTGTCTTCCTACCTAGGATAGATTGATATAGAAGAATACCTTACAATTCTCTGAATGCAGTCTCTGTGGTATATCTTCTGAGCACTCAAAACATTTATTCTTCGATTGTCACTACTCTAAACAAGTCTGGGCCACTATGAAAAACAATCTTGGACTAGGGGAGCTTGTAAAAGATTCTGCTTCAGAATGGTATAGCATTTTCAGGTTATGTCGACAAAGCTCCACTTGTGTCGATATCTTTAAAGTCTTTGTTGGAGCCACTGTTCACGAACTCTGGTGTGAAAGAAACAGACAGAAGAAGAAGAACATCATGATGACGCCCCAACAGCTAAGTTCAAGGATTATGGCCTCTATGAAGCTTTACATCCAGAAAAATCTGTCAGATGTCAAAGATTCTTACTCCCTTCGAGCTCTTGTTACCAGGATGGGGCTGCAAATTAACTTCAAACCTCAGGAAGTATATTGGTGCAAGTGGAAGCCAGCGGAACAGGAAGCTTTCATGCTTAACACTGATGGATCGGTCCAGCAAAATGGAAATAGATATGGAGGGACTATACGTGATAACTTGGGGTTTGTTGTTCGAGCTTATGCAAGTTGCTCGTCAAAGAACTCTGTCATATATCAGGAGATTCAAGCCATTGCAGTTGGGCTTAAGCAGGCTCAAGAGTTAGGTATTGAAAATCTGGAAGTCAATTCTGATTCTCTGGGGGCCATTAACATCTTATATGGTAATGAGCGATGTCCATGGTATTGTTCTAATATGATCGCCTATATTAGATACCTTACTAGCTCATTTGAAAAAAAATGCTCTTTCAGTCATTTCTTTATAGAAGGAAATCGGGCAGCCGACTACCTTTCAAAGTTGTATAGATCGCCAGAAGAAAGTGTTGTTTTATTTTCTCTTCCTCTAGATGCAAAGTTACATCATATAATAGAGGAAGATAGAATAGGCACTATGTATCCCTGTTTTTAATCTAATACAGGTTGAGGTCAGCCATAACCTTTAGCCTTTAAAAAAAAAAAAAAAAAAAGGCCGAGTCTAATGGCTCTGTATCCCCACAAAAGTGGTGTGATTTGTGGCGGTTACTACTCTTCATACGCATTTTACTCTCCATATATAGAGAATACGTATTTTTGAGGAATGCAGAGTGAATTCTATACGAGTTGAAATGACGTGAAATGGAAAAACCCAAATAGTGGCGTAGATGTACAATAACATGTCATTTGACGCCATTTGAAGCGGAGTACAATTGTTTGTGTCCTCACCAAAGTAACCAAATCATTTGGCGTTGGTCGGAGTGGCGTGAAATGGAAAAACCCAAATAGTGGCGCAAAATGTAAAATATCATGTTATTTGGCGTCATGTGAAATTCAATTGTTTGTGTCCCTACCAAAATAATCAATTGATATATGACTAAGTGCTCGTTAGCTCTCAAACAATCAAAGAATCGTTCTTTAACCAAGAAACGATGATAAAATTTGATAAAATCCAAAAGTCTTTATTACAAACCCTCAAGAAACCTTAAATAGGCTTTCCAAAAACATAAACAACTAACCTTGCGGTGACCTAAAACCGACCTACCAATTCCTACATGACAGAAAAACAAAAGGCTTGACTAAGTTAGGATTGGAGTCAGAAATTAACATAGTCTTGAGAAGCTGAAAACTTTCCTCAGCTGCTGGAGACCAAAGGAACTTACCACCACGCAAACAATCAGTAATAGGAGCAGTAACAATACTAAAGTGGGGAACAAAACGATAATAAAATGAAGCAAACCCATGGAAACTACGTGCCTCAGTCAAAGTCGTTGGACTAGGCCAAGTACGGATGACCTCAACCTTAGAACTATTCATCGAAAGGCCCTTGCTTGACACCACATAACCCAGAAATAAAACGGCATCAGTACAGAAGACACACTTAGAAACCGCAACATAAAGTTGGGCTTGACGTAATACAGTCAACACCTGTTGAAGGTCCTGGAGATGAGACTGAGTGTCCTTCCTGTATATCAAAATGTCATCAAAATAAACTACCACGCACTTGCCTAAGAACGGCTTCAGGACTTGGTTCATGACCTGCATAAAAGTGCTAGGAGCATTAGAAAGGCCGAAAGGCATAACTAGCCACTCATAAAGGCCCCCCTTCATTTTAAAAGCCGTCTTCCACTCATCCCCAATACGAATCCGGATCTGATAATAGCCAGACCTCAAGTCAAGCTTTGTAAACATAGCAGCACTGTGTAATTGGTCAAGAAGGTCATTGAGCCGTGGAATTGGAAACCTATACTTCATAGTAATATTATTAATAACCCTACTGTCCACACATATACGCCATGAACCATCTTTCTTGGGCACTAACAAAGCCGGCACGACACAAGGACTTAAACTTTCACGAATAAAACCCTTATGAAGCAAATCGATAACCTGTCGTTGCAACTCAGCATGTTCTTTGGGGCTCATACGATAGTGTGGCCTATTAGGGATCTTAGAACCAGGCAATAGATCAATCTAATGTTGGATATCCCTCATGGGGCCAAGGCAATAGGCAACTCATCTGGGAAAAGATCAGAAAATTCCTATAACAAACCCTGTACACACTCTGGGACTGCGACTGTTAAGGAGTTCGGTTACACATTAAAATAAACACACGATCTACAGCTAGCAACTCAGTCTCAAAAATACGCATAGCTAAGCAAGAAGGCTTTGGTGCCGGAGGAGTAATTGGAACCGACTCTCTACTTGGTACTAGCACGATTCTAACATCGCCGAACAAGAAGCTATAGGTGTTTCGCCACCCATCATGGGATACCCGACAATCAAACTGCCAAGGCCGACCCAATAATAAATGACAAATATCCATTGTGATGACGTCACACCACACCTTATCTGTATACTTAGAACCAATGGAAAAATCAACCAAGTAGCATTTAGAGACGGTAACCTCAGTTCCTTTCTTAAGCCAAGATAAAGAATAAGGGGGGTTGACTGTTTCTTAGTCGCTAAACCCAGCGTGCGAACTGCCTAAGAAGAAATCACATTTTTCACAGCTCCCAGAGTCGATAACAAGTTTACAGACCTTACCCTGTATAGTACACGTAGACTAAAAAATAAGGTTATGAAGCCAACCATCTCCTTTGGAGCCAAACATAACCTGCGAACAACAAAAAGTTCACCCTTGTCACCCTGTACGAGCTCTTTAGGCACCTCCTTAGAGTTATCATCAAAAAGGGGGGTGCCAAGGATACCACCAACAGGATCCTCACCAACATCCTCATTCTCAGCAAATAAAATTTCCTAGGAGCAGGTGGTTTAGAGCATCGATTAGCATAATGACTGACTTCCCCACATCGACTAAACTTAACTGAAGTAGGACCACAAGCCACAACATCCTGAATACCATGCGGCCTAGGGATAGGAGCATAAGAGGACCACCACCCTGTCCGTTCAACTGTTTCTCTAGAATTAATGCCCGTTGATGAGCCTCAAACACAGAAAAAACATCAAACAGATTTAAGACATCCTTTAGATTAGAACAAAAACCCCCAATATAACGTGCCACCAACTGATCATCAAATTCCATTAGTTTTACACGAGCCAATAATTGGTAAAACTCCTTAGTAAAGTCATCCATAGACTTAGAACCTTGGCGCAAGTTCTGAAGTCATTGATACAGTTCACGAGTATAATTAAAAGGTAAAAAATCAGCATGGAGATGTTTCTTAAGTTTATCCCAAACAACAATTTGAGATTTACCTTTTTAGGCACGAGTCGCCTTCAACTGTTGCCACCAAGCCATAGAATAACCATGAAAACGAGTTGCAACAAGTGCCACTTGTTTGTTGTTGGGCACTTCTTTGAACTCCATAACTTCCTCCACAGTATCGAGCCAATCAATTAATTCATCCGGTTGCAAGCTACCATGAAACTTAGATAAATCAATTTTCAAGCCAGATTCCCAGTGCCTGTTCTCTCTAGGAGGTGGAACACGCGGGAAGTTGTCATTATCTTCTGCCTTAAGATTGCCCTCCACCAGTTGTGGTTCATGGTCTTGTGGGTTGTTGGTTTACCGATTAAGGGTTTCGACCTGGTGGGTTAGTGCTGCTACCTGCCTTGAAAGTTCGGTCATTTGATCACGAGCATACACATCATCCAGAGTAGCTTCTCCCTGTGGTCTACCACACTCTCTTCCTGCTAGACGAGTCATATCCAGATCGTAACTGAATCTGATACCAATTGATGTATGACTAAGTGCTCGTTAGCTTTCAAACAATCAAAGAATCGTTTTTTAACCAAAAAACGATGATAAAATTTGATAAAATCCAAAAGTCCTTATTACAAACCCTCAAGAAACCTTAAATAGGCTTTCCAAAAACATAAACAACTAATCTTGCGGGACCTAAAACCGACCTACCAATTCCTACGTGACAGAAAAACAAAAGGCCTGACTAACTTAGGCCCAAAGGGCGTGCGCCCCCACGAACACCCCAAACCAAGGTCATGCTCCCCTTAACTAAACAGTAGCAGTAACTTGAACTGCATCACCAATTAATTTGGAAGTTTTCAAACCATTGGATGAACAAATCTTACTCTCTATCCTTATAACACTATTTTTTTGAAGGAATATGGATAGGGTGTTTGACAACCATTGAACTTAGCCTAAGAGATGTAGAATTTGATTCCAATTAGTCTATATAATTGGATACGTAGGCATGCATCATCATCATACTAAATAACAATCATTTCCATCACAACAAAATCTTTTTTTTTTCCGTAGATATAGGTTATAATAGTTTATTCAAAGAAGATATTCAATTGATGTAGTATGTACCTACTTGATTAATTAATTTTATATTAAGACTTAAATATACATTTACATATAGGCATCATTTATTGGCCGGTTGCCACCAAAACTATCTTATTGGACAAAACTACCAGCTATATATATATATATATATATGCATTTACCCTCCCAGTGAACCCTAAAAGCCTATTCTTCCTTTACTTCATTCTCATAGCTTATGTTCCCTCTGAGACTCAGCGCGCTCTTACTCTCTAGCTTCTTCTTGATATGTTCACTAGCTTGTTCTTGGTCATTGAATTATATATCACATCATTTAGACAACGTTCCAAAATACTAATTAAATGATAATTGTAGTGGGCAAGTATAGTGCATTTAGATATTTTATCTGATATTTCAAAACTCGAGATATTGACATAAGGGTCAATATCTCGGTATATTTCGTGGTTATTTCAAACATTTGCATGTATTGAGTGGGAAAAGAAGGAAGAAGACAATGGACATGTGTCATGAGTTGATTGGGTTAAAGCTAATTGAAGACACTATATAAAGACTGGATGAGGAGAAAAAAGATTGATTCGAACATTCCCACAAAACTTGTTAGAAAATAGGAGAGAGAAAGAGAGAAAGAGAGTGATTGTAAAACTTCCATTATTGTTCAATAAAAAGCTTCGTTCCATTTAAATTCATTTCATTCATTCAAACTAGTATCGAATCTTAGTGATCTTAGAAAAATCAAGAAAGGTTGTTCATAGACATCACATTGGCGCCGTCTGTGCATCAAGATTAAGAAAATTTGAAGTTTTCTTCTTCTTTGATTTCGAATCCGTGGGTTTCTAGTTTTGAGTGAAAGAAGAGTGAGTAGTGGATTGAGAATTGAATTGTAATGGCTCCAAAGAAAAGAGCAAATAGCAAGCGAGTGGATAGTGATAATCAATAACAGACAAGGAATACAAGAGCTTCATTAAGTAAGTGATATCAGGAGGAAAACATTGAAGTAGAAGTTTCACTTCAAGAAGTCTTGAAGCGGTTGAGGGAAGTGGAAAAACAGAATGCTATATTAGTTAAAGAGAATCAAGAGATGAAGAATGCAAGTCCAAGTCAGGTTTTAAAAGATCCCCATATAGAAGAAGAGGAGGCTTGTAGTTTAAAGTTAATTAGTTACTATACAGAGAAGGCATTGGCAAGAAACGAAAGAATTGGGGAAGCATCGCCGATACCTATAATTCCGATACCATAACCAATCACCAAAGAGATGATATAAGAAATGATGCAGAAGCAGTTGTTAACTAGCTTCTCAAGAAAACTTCAGTATCGATAAGAAGGTTGGCAGATGATGTCAGCATAAACCCTATTCATCAAAGTGTCAAAATGATGCCTATTCCACCCAAGTTCAAGATTCCTAAATATACTCAATATGATGGGACGTCGGATCCTATGGATCATCTGTTTGGGGTATCGACACCAATTTTCAATCTATTAAGGAACAACTTATCTAGATTCGTTGTTATGGAAATCCTTCTCTTCAAGTTTGAAAGGGAAGGCTTTGAAATGGTTCTGCTCTTTGCAAGAGGGATCGATATCATGCTTTAGGGAGATCGAGGAAATTTTTTTGACCAATTATGGTCATCAGCGAGTAAAGCCAAAGCAAGTGTCGGTTTTGTTCCAACTCAAGCAAGGAAAGAAGGAATCTTTTAAAACTTTCTTGTCACAGTTCAAGGTAGAGGCATAGCTGGTAGAGCATTTAGATGAATCAGAAATGACAGTGGTGATGGAATTTCAAACATGGCTTATTACAGGTTCCAATATGCACAAGTATATACTTCGTAAGGATATTAAAACTCTGAGAGAGTTGCATGATAAAACTAAGAAAGATGTGCAAGTTGAAGAAGATATTCTAGCAGCATCGGTTTAACCAGTGTTGCAGGTGTCGAAATCAAGTAAGTCTACCAAGGAGGAGAACTATAGTAAATCTGATAAGAGGAAATCGACTGAATCTTATCCAAAATCAAAAAATCAACCTTCACAAAAAAAGAGGTTTGAGAGGTCACTGAAAGAGGAATTAGATCCAAGTAATTACATAGCTATTAATATTACAATGGAAGATATTTTAAGGAGGGTGGGGAAATAACCTTATTTCTAGCATCCGACATATAAGCTTCGGGAGATAGCAGATAAACCATTTTGCAACTTCCATAAGGTCAAGAATCACGAGACAAATAAGTGTCTGCAGCTGCTCAGAGAAGTGGACATATTAATGAGAGATGGAAAGCTTAGGGAGTTCAGAGCTGTTGCTAGACCAAAAGTGATAGCTATGGTAAATGATAAGCCCTTAGGGGTAATCAACATGATATACAAGGGGGTTATCTCACAGAAAAAAGATTATAAGGGATAAGATCTGTAAGATATCGACAGTGAAAGAGGAACTTGAAGTGAATGTGGAGCCGATACCGGTGAATCCTACACTAGTATCGGCAAGCATACCTGGAGCTATTATGTTTGTACCTGATGATCTATCAAAGGTAATGTTACCTCATGATAATGCTTTGTTGATTACATTAAGGATATCAAGATATGATGTGCAAAAGGTGCTGGTTGATTGTGGAAGTTTAGTGAATATTCTTTTTTGGAAAGCATATATCGGATTTGATGAGTCGCATATGAAAGAACCACAGTTTCATCTATTTGGTTTCAATGGAAGCTCTACTAGGCCAGTTAGGGAAATTAAATTACCAGTGAGAGCAGGTCTGCAGACAATTATGACTAAATTTATAGTCATCAAACATCATTCAGATCATAATGCTATCTTGGGAAGAAAGTGGATACATGCTATGAGAGCAGTTTCGAGTACTTTTTACTAGGTTATCAGATTTCCGACTACTTATAGGCCACATGAGATAAGAGGTGATTAGTCAGAATCAGAAAAATGTAATTTTGTTACTGTCAAGGGCATGATGAAAGACAAAAAGGTAGACACTAGGGGCGTCTCAGAGAGCACTATATAGTAATTAATAGAATCTTCATCTCCAAAATCCGATACCAGTAAACAGCAAGAGGATTTTAGGTTCACCTCGGAGATGAAAATAGAGTTAGAAATGGTTCCAAGCAAAATGATGAAAGAAGTACAGAAAGTAAATATCGGTCAGGACAATGAAAGTTGCTTTACTTTTATTAGTACAGAGATGAGTTCAAAAATTAGGCAAGATTTGATAGAATTCTTATAGACAAATAAAGATGTATTTGCTTGGTCGATGGCCGATCTTCCTGGTATTGATCATCTTATATGTTCTCATAAGCTGAATATGACAGAAGGAGCAATTCCAATGCATCAAAAGCATAGGAGGGTCAGGCCGATATACAAAAATGCGGTACAAGATGAGATTCAGAAGATGTTGGAATATGGAATCATCAGGGAAATCGATAATTCAGAATTGGTAGTGAATATTGTTGCCGTACCAAAGAAGAATGACAAGGTTAGAATTTATGTGTATTTCACCGATGTTAGCAAAGAGTGTCCCAAAGATTACTATCCGATACCAAGAATTGATGAATTGGTTGATTGAATAGCTGGGTTCGAGTTGTTGAGCTTTTGCGATGGTCATTCAGGATATTTTCAAGTTATAATGGCAATACTAGACCAACTGAAAACATCGTTCGTTGTAGAAGGAAGTCTTTACTTTTTCATCATAATGCCATTCGGTTTAAAAAATGCAGGAGCAACGTATCAGAGATTGGTGGAGAAAATATTTAGAAATTTGATTAAGCATATTGTGGAAGTATACATCGATGATATGGTGATAAAATCTAAGAAGGCAAATGATCATGTGAAAGACCTCGATACGGTGTTCCAAATATTCAAATAATTCAACATGAAGCTCAAACCAGAGAAATGTACTTTTGGAGTAAGTTCAAGGAAATTCCTGGGGTATATAGTCACAAAGAGAGGTATCACTGTTAATCCAGATCAAATTCGAGCACTTCAACAAATGCCTTCTCCGAGTACTAGGAAGCAGATACAAAAGTTAATGGAAAGAATTGCATCTTTGAATAGATTCATATCAAGAACTTCTGACCGATGCAAACCCTTATTCAAGTTACTGAAAAATAATACGAAGTTCATGTGGGAGGAAAAATGTGAATTGGCATTCTCAGAATTAAAAAGGATTTTCAAGAAGTGCCAACTTTGATGAAGCCAGAGGAAGGTGACACTTTGTTTTTATATCTAGCAGTATCTGACTTTCCTATTAGTTCGATACTAGTAAAATTAGAAGATAGAGTTGAGAGGCCTGTTTATTTTCAATCCAAGACCATGCTCGAGGCTGAAACTTGATATTCGATGTTGGAAAAATATGCATTAGCTCTATTCTATTCTACTCGAAGGTTGAAACCTTATTTCCAATCCCACTCAGTTATTGTCAAGATGAATCTTCCTTTAAATCAAACTTTAGCCAAGACAACTAAGTCAGGAAGAATGGCAAAGTGGTTAGTGCTTAATCATGAGTTTGGGTTTGAATATAAGAATATGGTTTCAGAAAAAAGCTAAGTCTTGGCAGATTTCTTAGCAGATTTTCCTGCTGAAGATGAAAATTGGAAGATTGAAGAAGATAGTTACTTAAATTTGCAAGAACCAGATGATGTGATGGATGAAGATGATCCATGGGCTGGCACAAATGGGTGGAGACTTTTTGTGGATGGATCATTAGGGAAAAAGGGGCGTGGTATCGAAGCTGTTCTGATAACCCCTGAAAATCATAGATTGGAGTCAGTAGTTACTTTGGGTTTTCACATTTCTAACAACGAAGCAGAATATGAGGCATTGATAACAGGATTGGAAATGGCTAAATCACTAAATGTCAAAGAATTATTTGTATTCAGTGATTCTCAGTTAGTGGTCAGCCAAATCAATGGAGGATATTCAGCAAAATGCGATAACATGATCGATTATTTGAATTTTGTTAGATTGAAGCTCAAAAACTTTAGCAAGATTAAATTTCAGCATCTCGATTGAGGAGAAAATTGACATGTAGATACTTTGGCATATGTTGCTGCTATGCTTGAAAATACAGAAGGACGTCTTTTGCACATTGGTATTTAGCAAAACCCAAGTATCGATATGGAACATTCAGAGGTTATGTAAGTAGATATGCTGGGGGCGTCATGGTTAAGCAACTATGTTTCATTTTTGTTTAAAGGTGAAATACTAGAAGATAAAAATGAGGCCAGAAGGGTAAAGGCAGGGGCTGAAAGATATCTGCTAATTGATAATAAGTTGTATTGGAAAAATCCTGGTGGACCACATTTAAAATGTATATCGGCTGCCGAAACTAGCCAAATTATTGCGGAGATGCATGAAAGGGAATGTGGGAATCATTCGGTTGGAAGTTCATTAGCTAATAAGATAGTGAGGCAAGGATACTTTTGTCCACAGATGCGAAAAGATTATCTTCAATATGCAAAGAAGTGTATCCAGTGTCAGAAGTACGGACATGCCATTCATGTTCTAGCAGAAGAGCTGCACTGTGTATCGAACCCATGGTCATTTGCTTTATGGTGAATAGATATTGTCTGCCCCCTAATACATGGGAAAGGTAAGAAAAGATTCATGCGTGCTGTAACTGACTACTTCATGAAATGGGAAGAGGCTATAGCATTGCAGCATATCAAAGAACAAGATATTATCAACTTTCTGTTTGGAAGAGTGGTTTGTCGATACAGTTTGCCGTGTGCCATCATATTGGATAATGGTCCCCAATTTATTGGTGGCAAGGTGAAAGAGTTTTTAGAATCATACAAGATTAAGCACTTTATATCGGCACCTTATTATGCTCAAGGTAATGGGCAAGCTGAGGCGACAAATAAGAATATTATGGATAATATCAAAAAGAAGCTGGAGGACAAGAAATGTTTATGGGTCGATGAATTAAACAACGTGTTATGGGCATATAGAACAACACCAAGGGTAGCTACTGGGGAGTCACCATTCACTATGGCTTATGGTATGGAAGCAGTCACTCCAGCCGAGATGGTGGTATCGACATCCAGAACAATGCTTGTAGAAAATGGGTTTAATGACCAAGGGATGCATGCAAAGATCCTAAACTTGGAAGAAAGAAGAGAACAATCAAGAATAAATCTTGATTCTTATCACAGACAGCTCTGAAAGGCATTTAATAAAAAGGCCAGGGGAAGAAGTTTCCAAGAAGGTGACCTAGTGCTGAAAGAGGTAACTCAAGCGACAAAAGAGAAGGGAGATGGAAAGTTATTGACAAACTGGGAAGGCCCTTACATTGTCCATAAGGTTGGAATAAATGGGGCATATTATTTGAAGAGTGCTGATGGAGAGTTACTACCAGAACATCAGAATGTCAATAATCTGAAGGTATTCTATCAATAATGTATTTTTCAATTTTATCACGTAATGAGCTATATAGCAAGAATTTTTAGTTCAATAAAAAGTTTTAAATTCCAAAAGTAATGTTGTTATAATATGATAATAAAGCCCTGATATTGACAGAAATGTTGATATCAGGCATATCGCAAAAAGTCTTGGTATCAGAAACAATGGCAGATACCAGACACATTAAGCCCTGATATCGACAGAAATATTGATATTAGGTATATCGTCAAAAGTCCTAGTATCAGAAACAGTGGCAGATACCAGACACATAAAGCCTAATATCGACAAAAATGTTGGTATCACGCATATCGTCAAAAGTCCTGGTATAAGAAACAGTGGCAGATACAAGGCACATAAAGCCCTGATATTGATAGAAATGTTGGTATCAGGCACATCATCAAAAGTCATGGTATCAGAAACAGTGTCAGATACCAGGCACATAAAATCATGTTATTGACAGACGTGTTGATATCAGGCACATAAAGTATTGTTATCGACAGACGTGTTGATATCAGGCACATAAAGTCTTGATAACGACAGAAATATTGGTATCAGGCATATCGTCAAAAGTCCTGGCATTAGAAACCGTGGTAGATACCAGGTAAATAAAGTCCTGATATCGACAGAAATGTTGATATCATGCATATCGTCAAAAGACTTGGTATCAGAAATAGTGGCAGATACTAGGCACATAAAGCCCTAATATCGACATAAATGCTGGTATTAGGCATATCGTCAAATGCCTTATTATCAAAAGCCGATATAGTTCCTGGGCATAAAAATTTCTGATTTCATATATATCACCAAAGACTCTGGTATAAAAAATTGTCAAAAGATAAGGAAACTTATCAAGAATTATCTAATGATTAAGGTATGTGTTTCAGAGCGATATATTTTAAGTATCAGTGATAATCTTTCTGTTTAGGGGTATCGAAATTTTCATTGTCGAAGTTATATATTCTAAGTATCACTGATACTATTTTTTTGTTTTTTGTTGGAGGGTATCAAATTTTTTAGTTATTGCAATGTGAAAAATTTGAAATTTTAAGCACAGATAGTAAGGCAATAAACAACTTATTCTTCATTTTTTTTCAAAAAGTTAAACAGAACATTGGAAAATGAATAGCAAAAAGAAGACATCAGTCATCATCTTCATCTTCATCTTAATCTTCATCTTCATCTTCATCTTCATCATCATCTTCATCTTCATTTCATCTTCATTCTCATCATCACCATCATCACCATCAGTGGAAGATCCATCATTGCCTTTTTCATAGCAATATGGGTCTCGAAACCATTCATATTCATATTCTTCTTTTTCTTCTTCTTTTTCATCTTCTTCTTTTTCTTTTTCTTTTCTTCTTCTTCTTCTCCATCATCAGAATACTCAGTGGTTGGGCAATCTAACCAATGAGGCCATTCTGGAAGGACCATGAGAACAACAAGAGCGGTAAGAAAATAGGAAAGGGGAGACATTTTTCTGTTAGTTTTGTTGTTTTCAGTAAAAGGTTTGTAAAACACAAGTTAGATTCATGCTTTTTGAGGATCTTCTTATCCAAATAAGAAATTGTAAAAACGAGGAAAATTAATGATGTTTAGCAAGAAAACGAGAAAAATTAATGATGTTTATCAAGAAAACGAGAAAATTTAAGGGTGATTAGCAAGAAAATGAGGAGATTTAATGGGATTAGTTGAAAAAGTAATTTTTTGGCTATCTGTGTGCGGAACGGTTTAAAGTGTTAATTCATTCAATGATAATTCAGTAAAATTTAATGGGTTGTTATTTCAATACATGTTGGTTTTGGAGTCAGTTTTATGATTTCATTTATTAAGGATAATATGAGCCTTTAAGTTTCAAAATAGTGGGTAAATATTACAAAATTCATTATCAAATGTCTAAGTATCAATAATACTCTCTCTTTGTTTGAGGGTATCGAAAATTTCATTTTTTGATGATACAAGTCTAAGTATCATTGATACTTTCTTTTTATTTGAAGGTATCGAAAATTTCATTTTCTGATGATACAAGTCTAAGTATCATTGATACTCTCTTTTTGTTTGACGGTATCAAAAATTTCATTTTCTGATGATATATGTCTAAGTATCAATGATACTCTCTCTTTGTTTGAGGGTATTGAAAATTTCATTTTCTGATGATACAAGTCTAAATATCATTGATACTATC
The DNA here is from genome assembly GCF_015680905.1 of Coptis chinensis. Classification (NCBI taxonomy): domain Eukaryota; kingdom Viridiplantae; phylum Streptophyta; class Magnoliopsida; order Ranunculales; family Ranunculaceae; genus Coptis; species Coptis chinensis. Next base: position 59,677,358 of record NC_141463.1, read on the forward strand.
TCTTTGTTTGAGGGTATCAAAAATTTCATTATCTAATGATACAAGTCTAAGTATCATTGATACTCTCTTTTTGTTTGAGGGTATCGAAAATTTCATTTTCTGATGATACAAGTCTAAGTATTATTGATACTCTCTTTTTGTTTGAGGGTATCAAAAATTTCATTTTTGATCTGATGATATGTGTCTAAGTATCAATGATACTCTCTTTTTGTTTGAGGGTATCGAAAATTTAATTTTCAGATGATACAAGTCTAAGTATCATTGATACTCTCTCTTTGTTTGAGGGTATCAAAAATTTCATTTTCTGATGATATAAGTCTAAGTATCAATGATACTCTTTCTGTTTGAGTGTATCAGAAATTTAATTTTTTCAAAGATATATATTATAAGTATCATTGATACTCTCTTTTTGTTTGAGGGTATCGAAAATATAATTTGCTGAGGATACAGGTCTAAATATCAATGATACTCTCTCTATTTGAGGATATCGGAAATTTCATTTTTCAAAAATATATATTATAAGTATCATTGATACTCTCTCTTTGTTTGAGGGTATCGAAAATTTTATTTTTTGAGGATACATGTCTAAGTATCAATGATACTCTATCTATGTGAGAGTATCGAAGATTTGTCATAAATATATGATTCTATGGAAAGATATCGATGGTATAGAGTTCAAAGTTTTATATGCTCAAATCCCACTAATATTCAGAAAAATAACAGACAAAAGCATGTGATAAAGATTGAAGAAGAATCCAATTGTATCAATATTGCAAAACCATGAGTAAAAGTTTAATTGTTGACTGGAGGAATATTAAGGAGATTATCCACATCAGCTAAGTTAGCAGAAATATTCTGGGTAGTCTCAGAAGAAATGCGAGAAGATGAGATAGTTGCTGGGTCAGGATTAGAAGGAGTCGCAGTTGGAGTTTCTTCTTCATCAGCATCATCAGAAATAAGTCTGTCTTCTAAAAGGATAGCATGAGGAACATATTGTTTGAAAGCTTCCAACCGATCACCTAGGAGGTTTAAAGCTGAAACAACCTAGTTATATTCAGCATCAGAGGCTTCCTCATACTTAGCTTTTTCTTTAGCAAAGTCTTTAGTAGTTTGCTTCAGAATTTCAGCATGTTCAGAGATTTCCTGGTTTAAAGTCTTTTCAGCGGTTTCAACACTAATTTTCAGCCGATCTACTTTGCTATTCAGCTGACCAACTTCTTTGTTCAACCGATTCATTTCTCAGTTAAATCTATCAACTTCCCGCTGCTGAGAATCAACTGTTTTTTGAAGATGACCAAGATCACAATTTTGTTTGTAATGAATATCAAACTGGGCTAGGGTGGCCACTTTAGCCTATAGAAACAAGGGGAATAGATAAGCAAATAGAAAGAGATAAAACCATTATTAAATGATAGAAGTGAAAGTAAGAATACATTTTCCATATGATCACAAATTAATGTCAGGCGTTCGGCGGCAGATATATTGCACATGGCAATTTAGGGTTTTTTTAGACATTGGTCCTACTATTACTATATGGTAATTAGACTTTGGTCCAGAAATGCTAAAATATTAGGTTTTGGTCCTACTTCTGTTACTTGACCTTCAGTTAACTTAGTTGATTGTGGTCATGCCATTTGCTCTTTTGAGCGTGCGTCACATATGCTTACAAGTAGGACTAAACTCTAATATCTAACTTATAATAAGGACCATGTCCTAACGATGATATTATTATCAGGGTCAAATACTAACTTATCTTTAAGAGTGAGAAAGGACGATGGTTTAGACAATGTATATCTTCCAATACTCCTGTTTCGATCTTCTGCAAGTCTTCCTTATGCTCTCTAAGTTTTGCAAGTTTTTCTTCCAGTTCCATAGTATATGCTTCGCAGAGAATCAAAAAACAAAAGGAAACCAGAAAAATTGTTTAGAAAATACATGCATAGAAGAAGGAAACTAGAAAAGTTGTTTTGAAAACACATGCATAGAAGAAGCACTATGGTGTTGTGAGTATCTCACTACAAAGTAAGTAGTCACAAAAGAAATAAATATGCATATTTCTAGTAGGATCTTGGAACATGTTATCCAAATCGAGGACATAAAGGTTCATATAATCTTTACATGTTCGGTCCATTATATATGAGGTGGAACGATGGAACATATTAAGTTTTTACTTTAACATTGAATGACAATTTTACTTTCTGGAATTATATCCACAATCTTTTCCTCGGATACACGTTCTTGATACCCACAGAGATTCAATACATACACTTGTAAAATATCCATCGATCAAAAACTATGTCGTGAAAATATGAACCCTAGCACGATTAAAAATTAACAACAAGAAAAATCCTTACTCTAATAGAAAATCTTAAGATCCTTAAATAATTATAGTGTCCGATGCTAGTTATATGTTGTTTAGTTTCTTATCTATCATACATATTACTATTTCTAGCGCAAAAGATGCCACTAAAGGCAGTGATTTGAATTTATTCCCCTTGAGAGAATTGGTTTATGCAACATATCAGCCAATTTCGAGGCAATTTATTGTAGAACGTGAAAAAAACTTTCCTCAATATGGGAATCAAATTACATCTAAATGGTCAATTAGAACTCTCAAGTAAGGAATAGTTTTATTGTAAGTTAGATATTAGAGTTTAGTCCTATATGTAAGCATATTTGGCGCACGTTTAAAAGAGCAAACGACATGACCATAGTCAACTAAGTTGACTAACGGTCAAGTAAAAGAAGTAGGACCAAAACCTAATATTTCAGCATTTCTGGACCAAAGTCTAATTCCATAATAATAGTAGGACCAATGTCTAAAAAACCCCAATTTTATGGTTGGGAAGAACGCAATTAGTAGACAGAGTAACACCTAAATTGTCACTGGGTTTATCAGCAAAAAACGAGGCTGTCAAAGGGATATCACTTCCATCAACCAAACGGAAGATAGGTTTGAAGAGGTGAGTAGTATCGGCAGATGTAACAGAGGCAAGAGTTTGACCAGCATCAAGACCACTTCCACCCTAGGTAGTTTTTCTTTTCTTAGCACTAGAATTAGTATGGGTATCTTGTGAAGGAGCAGGATGATTCTCTTTGGAAGGAGCAGGATGCTTATCCTTGGAAGAAACAACATGAGTATCTGGGGGAGGGGCAGTGGGTTTATCCTATGGAGATTTAGCCAACATATTTTCGGCAACTTTTTTTTTCCCTTATCAGATAATTGACGACCAACATTTGGGTTTATCGCCACTCAAGGTGCCATATCTGTATACAACAAAATATGTTGGTCAAATACATCTTGCAAAAAGGGATATTGATAAAAGTCAGGAACTTCTTTTTTAAGCCGGGGAAAAAGATTTGGAGTCATTTTAAGGTTATTATTTAAGTAATCAATATAGCATTGGGGAAGAATAGGGCAGTTCATACAAAGCGATCGAAGGAGGACAGAAGAAAAGAAAGATCATCTAAAGGATTTTCTAAAAGAGACTGAGTTGGAAGTGGCGACTGACCCATTTTATGAAGATCCTTACTTTTGAGAACATAAAGAGGGGCACAATAATTATTGATGTCTGGAAGATGAACATCATCGTTGGGTTACCTTCTTTATCAGCCCCAGTCTTGGCATCGACTTTTTCATCAGTTCCTTCCAAAAGTTTGAGTACTCTTTTCGAATTCCCATGAACCTTATCAAAATGAGGAAGGAGAACTGAAAAGATACAGACATGTTTGGGTCAGATTGGAATTCCGATACATAGATATCAAAAATAAATAAAAGGGATATTATACCTGAAGAATTGAAAACTTGATGTTTTAGAGGAAGAATGGCTTCAGTATCGGCACTCTCCCAATCACTAAAAACTTTTACGATTTTTTCGAATGATACCCACAAGGTCTTTCTTTGAATGTTTTTTGGGATAAAAATATCCAATGTGCTTCTCACAAAATTTATAGTGAAGAAGGATGTCGGATAATTGAATTCTACAAGCTTCATATTTTTCTGGGGAAATGTGGTTTTTGTAATAGTTACAGACAAACATCAACCTCTAGAAATTACCCATGCCCTGACCAGGGGAAATGTTCAGATGGTTTAAAACTTCGTGATCGAGGTTTGTTAGAGGAAATCTCAACCCTGTGACGATTTGGCCAACAGTGACAACAATGGCTTTCTTAGTACCACTTTGGCATTCGGTATATCTCCAAGTCCCAGCATAATGTTGAAGATAAAGGGATTGGGGAATTCGATAGGTGGCCTGGACTAAAGCTAGATTTGGCCGTTTAATAAAGAGGGGTTGAGACCATGTTTCCATCGACTAGTATCTTCGATAGTCTCGCGTTCAGATTCAGAAGCAGAAGTTTCAAAAAGATGACAAGGAATTCCTTCTACAAAATAATCTTATTCCCAAGGGGTATGAGGTCGATATGTCCTAGTAGAAGTAGAGGCAAAGTTATGGCTATCAGTTCTATCTTCAGAATGAGTATCTTCACTATTGGTACTAACATCAGAAAGGGTGTCTTCACTCGCCATCAAGATGACTATAAACAAAGAGGTGATGACAAATGTATTTTTAGTATCGTCAATTTAATCTATATAGCACATAGTCAATAATACTGTTTGAGATATCGGAAATATTGATATGAGGGTTTTCAATCGATAAATCTGATATGCAAAACAACATACAAAAGGTTATACATACAAATCAAGTTAGGTATGTAAAGATGCAAACTTTTAAGTATGTTAAAGAATGATATAGTGCTTTCTACTATTATGTAACATGAACACACACAGATTTACAGTTTTCAAATTTCAAAAATCTTCAAATCCCTAAACTGTCGATTTTATTTCTTTCAAAGATTATATAATAATGTGTGTTTTTAGATTAACAAGTAAAACACAGGAAGTAAAGAACGCACCTTATAACTTGCAAAAGTTGGTTTCTTCTGGAAAAGAATAGAGAGTTGCGAAGACGAGAACGAAGGAAGTATATTGTTTTTCTGGTTTTTCACTAGGTAGCGTATAGAAGAAGTTGAAAAGATGAGGGAAATAGAACGGTTTATTCAAACTTTTATATTTAAAATTTGGACCGGGTTGTTACCCGGGCCCAGATGTGATAATAAGTGTTTATGATATAACCGCTTCTCGAAAAGTTGAAATTTGAAGTTAAATGGCTTAATTACTGAAATATGCAACATACTTAGGTCCATTTAACACTTGTATCAACATACAATTTTTTTTAACAAACATAACAATATACTATGCACGATTTAACAAAAATAGCAATCCGTTAGGATCCGTCAGTTAAGTGATGATGTGTCCATTTTTTTTTCAATTTCAGTTTTTTGCATTTTCGACTCGGCATACCACCTCAACATTTCTACCACCTCAGCATTTCTACCACCCATATAACTCGTTTTCATCATCTCTTTCACCCATTTTGAAATATGGATACAATTTCAGATACATATTTTCTGATGATTAACAGCTAACAAAATAGCATAACAATGTGAAAAACCAATGACAATCATGTATTTCTTTAATTGTATCAAATTCAAGTAAGCGAGTGCATGACCCTATCCAAATTCCAAAACAAGCAACCTATGCACCCAAGTGCCAGGAAAGTGATTTTTTCCACTGTGGCGGGAATCACGGCTTCCACGCACAAGCCCATACAACCGGTTGATCCTTCCACACGTACTAAAAAATATTCCAGCGTCGGAGCATGGAATCATAGACCAGCCTTCCATATACCTCCTCAAAAGAGCACGCACATCATCCACCACGTCATCACTATACACAACAGAGCTGAACCTAGATGTTCGCAGCCGGTTCACCCATTGAGTTGCTGATTCTCTCCGCTCATTAGACTCACTGGGTTGACACGCAACAAGGTCAACGAGTGCTTTCCCAACAGCTCGTTCAAGCATCAAATGTTCGTTACTTGTACGTGGAAAACTTTCATCCAAGGAGTCAAAATAAACCCTGAACCATCTCAAACATTCTTGAATCATCATAAAATATAAGTAAAAAAAAGTGGAGAGAAATTAGGGGAGGATTATTTTATTTTTTTCATTGTGGAGAACGAGTGATTAGGAGTTTTACTTTTTGGATTTTTTCTTTTGCTTATTTTGTATCCGTATTTGTAAATGGGTTTGAAAATGGGTAAAAGGGATGATGAAAATGGGTTAAATGGGTGGTAGAAATGCTGAGGTGGTATACCGAGTGGAAAATGCAAAAAAACGAAATCGAAAAAAAAAATGGACACATCATCACTTAACTTGACGGATCCTAACGGATTGTTATTTTTGTTAAATCGTGCATAATACATTGATACGTTTGTTAAAGAAAATTGTATGTTGATACAAGTGTTAAATTGACCTAAGTACATTGCATATTTCAGTAATTAAGCCAAGTTAAATTTTAAAATTTCGAGAGGGGGTGATGTAGTGGGCAAATATCGTGCCTTTAGATATTTTATCAGATATTTCAAAACTCGAGATATTAATATAAGGGTCAATATCTCGGTATATTTTGTGGTTATTTCAAACATTTGTAGGTATTGAGTGGGAAAAGAAGGGAGAAGACAATGGACACGTGTCATGAGTTGATTGAGTCAAAACTAATTGAAGACACTATATAAAGATTGGATGAGGAGAAGAAAGATTGATTTGAACATTCCCACAAAAATTGTTAGAAAATAGGAGAGAGAAACATAGAAACAGAGTGATTGTAAAACTTCAATTATTGTTCAATAAAAGCTTCGTTCCACTTCAGTTCATTTCATTCATTCAAACCAGTATCAAATCTTAGTGATCTTAGAACAATCAAGAAAGGTTGTTCTTAGACATCACAATAATGTCATCATTCCATTTGCACAAAAAAAATTTGGAAAGTGCTCTCAACATCTTAGAAAAAGACCCATCAAATATGGTTTCTAATAGGAAATTAAACCATCTAAATAAATAGACTAATTTAACCCTAGTAAAACCGCAAGCGCACAACTATCGTTAAAAATAGTTGCGGCAAACTAGTCGATACCACAGAGATTGCTACTTAGGGACAATTGAATATTAAAATATTACCAAACCTAATTCGACAATGTTGTTTTATAGAAATTTGGAATTACTATTAACTAAAGCTAATTATTTTAACTACGTTTACGAAAATAATAAATCAAACAATTGAAATTAAACGAACAATTGGAGAGAAATACTAGGACTTTAGATTCCACCACTAAACCTTTCAGTAAATATTTTAAGATTAGGTTTCAATGTTTCAAATTAATACGAGAAACATCCGAATGAGAATTCAGTGTTTCTCGGGATTTTATCGTGACACACTATTCTTACATAAAAACATCTTTCAAAATTCAGCACTAGAGATCAAACGTAAAAGATTACTCGTCTTTTTACGGCATGAATAATATCTAAATTTAATATTTGCAATTAAATCAAGCTTTGATCAATAACAATATATATTCAAACGACTAAGGATGTATGACATACAAAGTGAAAGAATAAACTACTATAAATCGTGAATATACTAAAAGAAGATTAATTGGTTAACATCTAAGTGAAATCATCAAAACCCAAACTCAAAATAATAACATCAAGGCTAGGGCTTCATCTTAGCCCTAGCTAATAGTTTAGCTGCACATAATAATCGAACAGTAAACGAAACAAAGGATAGAAGAACTCATTGTCACGGTGAGCTTATTTTCTCTGCAGTCTCGATTTCTGATCACTAATCCAGTTCATTGTATTGCTTCAAACCCCGGCCTCAAAAGATGTAACCTGTTTCAGCTTTGTGAGACTCCTCTCCTGTTCTCCCTCTTCTTCTCTCTCGAGCTCTCTCTGGCTTTATTCTCTTTTCTCTACTGTTTCTTTCCTACGTTCTCGAGAGCTCCTCTGTTTCGGTTTTTCAATTGTATATATATGATCCGGCTAGGGTATGGGGTAGTGTTTGATTAGAATTGGAATTGTCTAATTCGGTGACGAGAGATTCGATTTCGATTGGTATTGTAACTGGTGAAGTGTTTGTTTTCTTTTCGGGTTCCTCTACGTGAGAATTGAGGCTATGAAAACATAGTGGGCTTTACCTTGATCAGGAGGTGCGGGCTTCGGTATAAAATGGTGAGCGCTGGAACAAGTGAAAAGCAAACAAGCTTTATTTGGGTGCTGGTCCTTTTGTGCGGGTTCTTTTGTTCATGAGCATAAAACAAAACCAATGCATTCCATTTAGCTGCTGGTCACGTGGGTACCAAAGGTCCAGCTGTCCAAGCTAGAGAATCATAGTAATGTCTTCATGCGACTACTTAAGCCCATATTCTTTTCCTGCCTCTTTTCTTAAGTTCGGTCCAATATCACAAGCCCATCCAAAGGTAAATAATAACCTAGTAGGTCACTAATACTGTTTCGGGCACCTCCACTGAACTACACAACCTTGCTAGGCCAACCAAACTAGGGAAACTCATGCGACATCCCGATTCTTGATCCTTTCAACACTTTTAATCAATAACTCCAATTCCTACAAAATCACTGAAAATACACTAACTAAATCAAACAAATAAAATAAACAGACTAACTATTATAAAATTGGGCGTGAATAATGTAATAATTATGTGGTTATCAAATACCCCCAAACTTATATTTTGCTTGTCCTCGAGCAAAACTAAAACTAAGCTAATCAGAAAAATAATAATCCTAACTCACTTTCGTAGGAATCACGGTTACATTTAGCATGTGTAACAAGCCTTTAAACCGCTAGGTTACCCGTAGTGGACGAGTTTAGTCTCGTGAGGGTTTTCAGAAACGGTACCCTTAAACATTAACATAGCATAACCAATGGTGATATAATTTTCTTAGAGATAAAAACTTTTTCCAACTGACAAACAAGTTCAAAAAATATTAATTATCACAATTTCTATCATTATGACCAAGACGCATTATAGAAAACACTGATTACTACTCCAAACCAAAGCGTGTGTGTGTGTTTAGCCAAACTAATACATTCTCATATCCAAGTAACGGAATTCCTAACTTGTTATCCAAAGAACATATCAACTTCAATCCTCACCATTCATACACTCACAAGAAAGTCTCTCTTTTAGATAAGTTTCAATTTTACCTCTGTATGCAGGGAAATGAGTAAAATAATAGAACATCCCACATACTTAGCCAGAAAGACGGACTTATGAAATTTCAAAAACAAACTAGTCTCATGGAAAGAATGTCAATCATATGTGAAGTGTCGAGTCCTTCACTTTAGCATCTTCTCACCTATTTTACACTTCATATCATACTTTTGTGATAAGTCTGGGTATTAAGACGGGGCTTAGGATAGGTTGACAAGAAAAGGGTAAAAATGAATAAAAAATTTATGAGAATAAACTAAAGACCATCTTGTACTTGACCTTCATGGAAAAATTTCTTCATTTTGTAGACTACATTACTTGACTTTCTCACTACTTCTGCTCAATGATTTCTCTTTCTTTTTCTTATATATATATATATATATATATATATATATATATATATATATATTCTTTTGCCTTTTTCTATTGAATCACTTTGAGAAAAATGAATGATTTTCTTCATTTGATTTTGGTAACTTTTTCCTTCATAATCTTCTTCTTCTAACTTTCTCTTTAGTCTTTTAGAAATCCTCAGAAATATAGGTAAGGCTAATAATATGGGTTTACACTCCTTATCTAGAGTTGGGTTAAGGATAATTGGTTTAAGAAGAAAATGCTTAATATATAAGGCTCAAAATGGGTTAACATGATGATCCTACTAGGTGGGATAAAGGCTAATTGGCTTACTACTTGACTTATTAGTATGATACTCCGCTTCAAATAGATTGCAAGACCTAATGGCTATCTCCCCAGTTGATGCCACTTCATGATCAACCAAATCAAGAATAAATGAGACTATACAACGACTTTAAAGCACGAAAGAATAATTGAGTCAACTCGGACTCAGAATTTACGTAAAGACACTCCAAGAAATTAGAATTGAAAGGTTCAAGTCTCACGGGTTAAGTCTCTATATTCCTCTTTTAGTTCACTAGGAGGTTAAGTTACTCTTGAACTTGACATGTATCAATTGGCTAATAGTGCAAATTCCACTTTGGCTTAGACTTTCATCAACAATATCTATTTCTAGAAGTAGAAAATAGTCTTAGCAACAATAACTTCAAAAGTGGCTCTTAACTTCTTAAATTTCTTGAAAATCAGTGGCATTAGAAATAAAAAATTCTTAAATATTTTCATCATAGAAAATCCCCATTTATTATACAATGCTAGAAAATTTTATTTTTCACAAAACAAAAGCTTTTGTTCCCACCCCCAACCTATCATAGACATTGTCCTCAATGTTGACATATATGCTCAATTGAAAAGATAACAACATAGACAAGTAAAAGAATAAGAAAAGAGGTTACCAATGGCTCTATGAATGAAAAATAAACTCTCTGAGTCATCTGTAAAAATTAGTACCTTACCAAAGATATAACAATGACAATATATAAGGAACCCGATTACTATAATGCCTAAAATATGTCACGTGTCTCATTCCATAGAGTTACACGTCTCCAAAAAGGCAGAGAAAAGGTGCTAGAGTGGAATGTATGAGATACTTGCACAATAAACTCAACAAAAACAAAAACATGGGTTGCCTCCCATAAGTGCTACAGCTAATGTCTCTAGCAGATGAATGCTTCGCACTCCCAACCCTTGGATTAACACTACCATATGAGTGCATATAATATCACGCAAATAATCAAATATACCAATCTCAAGCAAAAGATCGTGTGATGTAAAAATTGCCACCCCCAAACTTAGATAACACACATCTAACTATATCATGCGCCTAATAAGATATGCAAATGCAATGAATAGTAGGCTAACATGATACAATGCACTTAACAAATAGTGATAATGCCATCAGATTTTTGCAAATTGGACAACACTTTCAAATCATCTTTCCATACCCAAATGACACGGACCTTAGGTGGAAAGTGTCTAGGTTGTGTCTGTTTATATTGCACTCCCATTTTCTTGCCATGATTCCTAGGCAAATTATAATCACATTTCATAGGTCTATTAGATAGACTAGGTATGATAATAGAATTAGCAATGTCATGAGATGGAGCACGTGATTGTGGAATCCGGTTTAAAGAGTTACCCTGGTTTACACAAGGATTAGATTTATACCAAAACTGAAATTCTCTTTTTCTAACCTGACAGTGATATTTCATATGACCTACACCACCACAATAATAACAAATGATAGGATGTCTAGAGCGGTCAACATGGGAGATGGAAGGGACATTAATTGGTATACACCCTGGTTCTAAAGAAGATGAAGTCGACTTAGAACACATAGCAAGATTAGCATAAACACGTGGACACTCCTCAACATTCAAATTTATATCACTACTACAAAGACTAGGACGTGTCATGTTGGGGTCCAAATTCTTCTTTAAAAGATCAAACATAGTTTCCTTATGAGTTTCCTTAATTATGCTAAGCTCACGTTTCAAAGAGTTATTATTATCCCTAAGAGAGTCATTCTTTATCTTCAATGTATTAGTAACATGCATAGTCTCATTGGCTTTGGAATTCAAAATAATATTTTCACTCTCAAGAGATATTAACCTTTCAGACAACTTCTCATTTTCCTCTAGTAATTGCTTATTTTTCTCTAACAAATCAAGATAATCCTTAGGAAATTTCTCATGAAAGTCATTCACTACAACAACACAGCTAGGGTCAAAACATGGAATGGAAGTACTAGAGAGAGGGACGATGGAATTAGGACATGAAAAGTTAATAACTTCAAAAGTACTATCAAGAGGGAGTTCATCAGATAGAGTATGCACCACCACTTTTAGTACATCATCATCATCACTATCAGACAACCAAAAATCATCATCCAAAATCGAACTACCGTCATTATTAGTGCTTAATTGTTTACTATTACCCTCAACCATATTAACCTCATAAGTATTCTCGAACTCTCCAAGTTGTTTGCTCACATAAAAAACCATTAAGCTCGACGGTCATATTACAAAAAGAAACTTTCATGACACCATTCCTACAATTTATAATGGCATTAGCTGTAGCCAGAAATGGTCTACCAAGAATCACAGGAATATTTCCTTTAGAATTTTGGACAGGTTGAGTATCAAGAACCACAAAGTCCATTGGAAAGTAAAATTTATCTACTTGAATCAAAACATCTTCAATAACACCACGAAGGATTTTAACAGATTTATCAGCAAGTTGTAATGTTATTGGAGTGGACTTAAGCTCTCCCAATCCTAATTGCATATACACAGAATAAGGGAGTAAATTCACACTCGCTCCCAAATCAACTAAAGCTTGCTATATCCTATGGCTTCCTATAACACATGAAATGGTGGGACAACTTGAATCTTTAAACTTAGGAGGAATTTTATACTATATAATGGAGCTTACTTGCTCTGTGAGGAATGCTCTCTTTTGCACATACATCTTACGTTTCACAGTACACAAATCTTTTACGAACTTGGCATAGGCAGGAACTTGCTTAATAGCATCGAGAAATGGAATATTTATATGAACCTTTTTAAAACATCTAAAATTTCATTAGATTGTATTCCTTTCGTTGCTTGAACCAATCTTTGAGGAAAATGAGCTTTTGGTATATAATGTGGCATAGGACTAGACTCCATAGGAATAGAAGGTTGCCTAGAAGCTTCACTAGCATGAGGACCACTGACATCACTCTCCTCGCTTTCACGCTCTCCCAAATCAGACCTAACCTCTACCCTAGGCATTTCGACCTTATTATCAACATGTTTACCACTCCTAAGTGTAGTAATCGACTTTACTTGCTCATGCTGGTGCCTTTGGCTCAAGTTAGAGCCTATCTCAAACTGACCCTTTGGATTAGCTACTGGTTGACTAGGAAAATTACCTTTCTCCCTCTCACTCAAAGCATTTGCAAGTTGACCCATATGAATTTCCAACTTGGCAATAGATTGCGAGTTTGAATGCAAACTCTGTTGGGTATCTTTTTGAAATTGTTGGGTTGTTTCCTGAAACTTTATAGTGTTTTGTGCTAATTGAGCAAGGGATTCCTCTAAAGCTGAAAGCGTAGGTGGTTGGGGTGCATAATGTTGCACTGGATTTGAGTTACTAATTGGACCTCCTTGGTGTATACCCTTAGACCAAGACAAATTAGGGTTATTACGCCACCCTTGGTTATAACTATTATTAGAAAAGGAGTTATTTCTTGGGTTTTGGTACGTGTTAAAGGCATTGCCTTATGCAGTCACGCCAGGGCAATTATCAATAACATGATCAAGACTATCGCACAAAAGACAACCAGGGGTCTCAACATTATTAACTTGAGCTGGAGATTTTGTCTCCTTTTCTAGCTCAAGAGCCTCAACTCTTCTAACTAAGGCATCCATTTTGGCATTCGTGTCAAAATCCTTATCAACGTGAAACATAACATTCTTTGTAGTACTATTAACTTTCTTAGGCTCACGACTAGTTTCCCACTGCTGGACCTTTTCAGAGACTTCTTCTAAAAAGGTCCACGCTTCATCTACAGTCTTATCACAGAAATCTCCAGTACTCATGGTCTCAATCATGGCCTTAGAATTAAAATCATGGCCCTCATAAAAAATTTGTACCAGTCTACCTTTCTCAAGGCCATGGTTAGGACACTGCAAGAGCATGTCCTTGAATCGCTCCATACACTTCCACAACAACTCACCCTCATTTTGGTAGAAAGATGAAATTATTTTTCTAAAAGCAGTTGCCTTATGATTAGGGAAAAAATTCTTTAAGAACACAATGCATAATCTTTCCCATGTAGCTATGGAATTAGATGGAAAAGTGTGAAACCAACTCTTCACTTTCTCCTTAAGGGAAAAAGGAAATAACTTCAGTTTTATAGCCTCATCGCTAAACTGCTGAAGCTTAATAGTCCCACAGATATCCTCAAATTCCCTTATGTGAAGATAAGGATCTTTCTCATCCGTTCCCCTAAACTTAGGAAGTAGCCCAAGTAGATTGGGCTTTAACACGAAATGATTAGCATTGGTCGGTGGAGGAACGATGTAAGATGGTCGAGTTGTCCTAGTGGGATAGATAAACTCCTTAATAGATCTAGGTACTTGGACAACAACTTCGTTATTATTGCCTCCTTCATCCATTTTTTTTTAGACTCTATATGACGACACACTAGCAAAACTAAAATCACTCATAAGACTATAACAAATATCGCACTCACACAAATAATATCAACTAATTATATCAAATGCAGTTGAATTTTAAATAAAGATGAATATATTTGCTCCTAAACCCAAATAACACGATTCCCAGTTCTTATACAAAAGCACCGTCACTCGATCCATGTGTCAGAAGGGTTTTCCTAGTGAGTAGGTTAAAACCTATCCTAATGCAAAATGCCTAAGGCTGGTCAAATGTGAATTAACCTTCCTAAATGCAAGAAACAATAAAAACAAGCAAAACACACAAAGCAAACAAAGTTCAATCCCACAAAAGATAGAACCGTACCTCCGGCGTGAGCTTTCGAGGGCTACTTGCGACGCCGGGTGACGACAAGCAAGCGACTTCCCAAAAGTCTACAAGAAAATCACGACTATCAACTTTATAAGAAAAATTCTTTGCTTATTGCCTGCGAAAATCAAAATTAGACACGAAAACCAAGAAATAATTAAACTACGACTAAACTTAAACTACGAATCACGATAAATAAAACTTTAAAACTCAATTGTACCCCTACAATCCCTGGCAACGGCGCCAAAAACTTGATAGGAAATTAAACCGTCTACATAAATAGACTAATTTAACCCTATAATTAAACCACAAGCGCACAGCTATCGTTGAAAATAGTTGCGGCGAACAGGTCGATCCCATAGGGATTGCTACTTAGAGACAATTGAATACTAAAATATTACCTAACCTAATTCGACAATGTTGTTTTATAGAAATTTGGAATTACTATTAACTAAAGCTAATTATTTTAACTACGTTTACAAAAATAATAAATTAAACAATTGAAATTAAACGAACGATTGGAGAGAAATACTAGGACTTTAGATTCTGCCACTAAACCTTTTAGTAAATATTTTAAGATTAGGTTTCAATGTTTCAAATTAATACGAGAAACATCCGAATGAGAATTCAGTGTTTCTCGGGATTTTATCGTGACAGCACTATTGTTATATAAAAGCATCTTTCAAAATTTAGCACTAAAGATCAAACGTAAAAGATTACTCGTCTTTTTACGGCATGAATAATATCTAAATTTAATATTTGCAATTAAATCAAGCTTTGATCAATAACAATATATATTCAAACGACTAAGGATGTATGACATACAAAGTGAAAGAATAAACTACTATCAATCGTGAATATACTAAAAGAAGATTAATCGGTTAACATCTAAGTGAAATCATCAAAACCTAAACTCAAAATAATAACATCAAGGCTAGGGATTCATCTTAGCCCTAGCTAATAGTTTAGCTGCACATAATAATCGAACAATAAACGAAACAAAGGATAGAAGAACTCATTGTCACGGTGAACTTGTTTTCTCCGTAGTCTCAATTTCTGATCACTAATCCAGTTCACTGTATTCCTTCAAACCCCGGCCTCAAAAGATGTAACCTGTTTCAGCTTTGTGAGACTCCTCTCCTGTTCTCCCTCTTCTTCTCTCTCTCGCTCTCTCTGGCTTTATTCTTTTTTCTCTACTGTTTCTTTCCTGTGTTCTCGAGAGCTCCTCTGTTTCGGTTTTTCAATTGTATATATATGATTCGGCTAGGGTATGGGGTAGTGTTTGATTAGAATTGGAATTGTCTAATTTGATGACGAGAGATTCGATTTCGATTGGTATTGTAAGTGGTGAAGTGTTTCTTTTCGGGTTCCTCTACGTGAGAATTGATGCTATGAAAACATAGTGGGCTTTACCTTGATCAGTTGGTGCGGGCATGGGTATAAAATGGTGAGCGCTCGAACAAGTGAAAAGCAAACAAGCTTTATTTGGGTGCGGGTTCTTTTGTTCATGAGCATAAAACAAAACCAATGCATTCCATTTAGCTGCTGGTCACGTGCGTACCAAAGGTCCAGCTGTCCAAGCTAGAGAATCATGGTAATGTCTTCACGTGACTACTTAAGCCCATATTCTTTTCTTGCCTCTTTTCTTAAATTCGGTCCAATATCACAAGCCCATCCAAAGATAAATAATAACCCAGTAGGTCACTAATACTGTTTTGGGCACCTCCACTGAACTACACAACCCTGCTAGGCCAACCAAACTAGGGAAACTCATGGGACATCCCGATTCTCGATCCTTTCAACACTTTTAATCAATAACTCCAATTCCTGCAAAATCACTGAAAATACACTAGTGAAATCAAACAAATAAAATAAGCAGACTAACTACTATAAAATTGGGCGTGAATAATGTAATAATTATGTGGTTATCTATTTCAATTTAAGCTAATAATTCAATTTCTTTGAGTGGAAATTTTCATTTTTAACTAATTCGTTAAAAAAAAAGTTGAAGAACCTCCAAATTTGTGAAGCTAAGGGAGGTGCCATAAGTATGATCGTATGTCATCTATAGTACTACTCATGGTTTCTCGACTTTGAACCGGCCGGTTTGACCCGGAGTTGGAGCTCCCGAGTCGACTTTTTAGTGGTGAACTAGTTCAATATAGACCAGTCCGATGATTCAAGTTAGAAATTGATAAACTCGATGGTTCAAACATAACTCAGTTAAAACGTCGGTTCCACTCAGCAATTTTTACTCAATCTATCATTAAATTAAATATATAGTATTTTTAACTCAACCCGATCAAGTTTACTCAACAAAAAACCGGGACCGGTCTAACCCGATTTAGTTAAAAAAAACCGGTTATGAAAACCATGATACTGCTCTATAAGAAGGGGAAGTGCGTTAGAGCTGTCTCCAATACATTCACACTTTTTTTGTAAAACGTATGGGCGAGGGCATTAGAGTTGTCTCCAATACATTCACACTTTTTTTGTAAAACGTATGGGCCCCATGCATTTCTAATTTGGCCAATTTACCCCTTATTAGAACAAGTAATAATTTTTTTAAAATAGTGGTTGATTTTGTCATTTTTGATTATCTACTTAACAAAACAGGGCGGTCTTGATAGCCAACGGATGAGATTCAATTTAAGGGGGTATAAATCAAGGGTCGAGAAGAGTGCCACGATGACAGCCCATAAGTTGGATTGGAAATTAATTAGATTCTTAATTGTGAAATTAAACAAAAAAAAACCCTTTGTTTTCTCTAGAAATGATTAATTGCAAACTTTAAACACAATTAAATTTTTACGTGTACAGATTTAACCACTATGACTGCCCATGAGTTGGATTAAAAATTAATTGGATTTTTAATTGTGAAATTCAACAAAAAAAAACTCTTTGTTTTCTTTAGAAATGACTAATTGCAAACTTTAAACACAATTAAATTTTTACGTGTGCCGATTTAAATTTCTTTTATATGTCCAAACGCTAGGCTGGTAAAATCTTATTGAAGGACCAGGGCATGCACTTACGTTAACCCCCTATTTATTTGTAATTTAGTACTATCTTTTTGCAATTAAGAGTAGCTCTTCATCAGTTCTTATTTTCCCAAGACTCATGAAGACATGAACAACGTGCAACCATTTTCTTCTCTCTCTCATAAAATGGACGATGAGTTTTTAAACCTTAAGGCCCCATTTCTACTGTTTTTGACCATCAAAGGTTTTCCACAAACTCATGCAAGTATTTTTCTTAGCAAATTAATTATTAGTGTTATTTTTATTTTGATTGTTTTTGTATCTCTTCAAACTACTGATTTATGGAATTTTCTTGACTTCCATATTGGAATGGTTAGACGGTTGCTGGGGAACTTATGGGAGCAATGGACGTCACGACAAAGACAACGAACCCGACATTCATTACGGATGATTCAATTTCATCTAAATCATTAAACTATTCAAGGATGATTCTATCAAATATATACACACCCATCTATATTTATTTTGAATGCAGTTTCCTAATTGCATCAGAGGCGTCAGCTTTGGTGATTGGGTCGGCAAGTTATCATAGTCAATATAAGAGGTGAAGCAAAAATTTATTCTTTAGTATCTTTAAAATATCAGTAGCGTTGATATATATATACATACATTCTAAAATCACTTTAAAGCGAATGTTGTAAAAAGGAAATTGTAAGATCTTGTAAGTGATGCTTTGATCAATCGATTCTTAAGAGTAGCATATATGGCTAATTCCCTTAAGTGTGCTGCAATTCTTTGAAGATTCTTTAATTTTGAACAAGAAAAATGTATTATTATTGATTCATTGTAAAATGTGTGCTTTCTGCTTTCAAGAAAATGTTTATTGGTTTTATTCCTCAATTTTATTAATTTCTCAGTTGAAAAGTTCATCGGACTAAATAGATAATTGATATTATATGATTAATACTCATCAGATAAATATTTTCATGGGGATTATTTATATTTAGATTTTTACAGTTCATCTCTAAATATTTTTTTTGTTATTTTGGTTCCACCAGGTTTCTTACTGTGGAATAGAACTTGATGGAATATTGTACTCAAGACGTTTAGATTTCCACAGTACCTAATGGTTTAGGATGTCTTGGTTCCGCAACATTTTTAGGAAATAGATTATAGATAGTTACTTACGATTGTCTATCGGCTCTACACCTCAAATCTTCTTTTTGTCAAGCCGGATAACTTTTAGGCTTCACTTTTAAGCGGAAAAAGATGAATATTATTTACATTCAGTATGTCAAAGTTTTTCCATATTCTAAGAGCTCCATAGATGCTCTAAGGGAGCCTTTTAAGTTGATCAAGTGCTATGTTTTAATGAGGATACTAATGCATTAGTTCTGTTTTAATGATGATACCAACTTCCCATCTATTTTCATCTTTTTCCTCTATGTCCACTCCAGTTCTGCTCAATTCCACTTCTGATATCTATCACACTATGATTCAAACCCAATGCATGCATATCGGGTAAATCTTCTATCAGACTTTATTCTTTTGCCTCCGTTGTTATTTTTTCCCAAATTTTAAATGGTTTACGTTTTGATTCAATAAAACTATTGCTTTGTTTTATTTAGCTAACATTTGGGCATCACATAACTACACAACTATTGATCGAGTTGAATTTTTTTTCATGTCTCACTGATTTGTTTGGGTATCACAATTCACAAATCTCTTAGATTACAACTTCATAACCATTTTCTCAAGCCATCAAAAACTTAAAATCATTTTGGAATATCATACGAATGGTCTACAAAGCTTTTGATAATTGGTAAGGATTTTGGGTATTTTCAGTACGATTATTGCTTTCTAATTCTATTGACTGTTTTTGGGTTGAACTCTTGGCCACAAAATTAATGTGTTCAACATTGTTTTCATTGCTTTAGAACCACTGAAGAAACTATTTTAGACCTTTTCTATGGCAACGCATGATCTCAGTAACCTTTGTGACCATCCAAACTGCTTACTCAACGAAGAGGCCAATCACTGATGTCATGTTTGACGATTAATATTGAAGTGTCAGGTGCTGTTTTTTTTTCTCTATAGAATAGTTTTTATGTTGAGGACATCATTTCAGAATATTTGGTTGCTCTGTATGTTAGTGGTTGAATTTGATCATTGCAATGTGTCTCTAATATCCAAGAAGTCCCCATGTATCTTAGGTTCCGTTCTTAAAATTTTATTTATTTATATATATGTTTTTTGTTTTTTTTAAAAAAAATGTTTCATTGTCGATCTTCTCGAGTTTTAGGTGAGTATGTACACTCTAGGTTTTAGACATTGTCTGTACACTCAAATGAGCAATATTGTAAGGTGGACTACACGCAAAGTATATGTAGGATGTGTCAATAACTTTAGCCATGCAGTTAAAATACAATGATTACTAGGTGGTATTGAATGGATTTACATTAGTTATCAGCTCATCTCGACAAAATTCGTTGGGTGGACATCTATGAAGGTAGAGTTAAAAGCATATTTTGACTACCTTTTGCATAGATGAAGTGGTAATGGACACTAAATTTCTTTAAACTTTATGTAGGGTAGTTAAATTACATTTGGAATAGTTTTTTTTATATTGGACTTTTGTATTTAAATTGGTATTTTTACCTAATGAATTAATATACTATAGATGTTTTGCAGATACCTATTTGCTGAGATTTTACAATTAACCAATAAGGTAAATTTCTATTCAACTTTATGTACGAGTTGTTAAAGTAGCTTTGGAATGGTTTTTTATATTGGTTTTTTGTATTTAATTTTTTTTTCTTGGTCAATGTAATTATATACTACTTATGTTTTGCAGATACCTCTTTGCTGAGATTTTAAGATTAACTGACATGGGTTCAACACCGTCAATAAGGTCTTGCTTCCTCTAATCATCAGTTAATGAGGTCTAGAATTCACTAAATGTCTTAAGTTATGTTAGTAAAAAATTTTTTTTGCTATATCTAAATTCATATCACATTTGGCTAGAAATATGCCAATTCCATTTCATGTATATATATTGAAACATTTTTCTTGCTTACCTTTATCTCCCTAAACCAACCAAGCTCATTCTGGTTCGTGTCTGCTTAAATCAATAAACAAACTGAAGTCCTATAGTTTTCAGCAATGTCGTAACTTATTTTGTTAGAAATTAGAGATTCCATTTGACAGTTGGTAAATGTAAATGGGTTTGGAATCTCTCTATTACAACAGGTTGTGGTTGCAAAAAATAAAGATTTATGCCAATCTTTATTCGATTCCACTGTTCTCGACTAATCCAAGACACATGTTGAAGGTATATAGTTTCTTTCTCTTTATATATATGGCTTAGCATGTCGAATTTTGATGATTTGGGTGTTTGTCCTCGAAGTTAAAGTAATTGCTTTCCTTTATTGCCTTAGTGATTAGGGGGCCTATAATGGTAAAACCACAACGCCCTTTTTGCGATTTCTACTCCCTAATTCTTTGTTAATAAAATACTTTTTCATGCTACTCTAATGCATAATCTACTCTTCTTATTTAGGATGAAGACTTTCTAGAAGGTCCTATTTGAATATGGTTCAAACTCGAGTGGTAGTACGATAGCCTGTGACAACAAAAGACGCTTTCGTAGTTGAGCTCCAGATTTGGAATCAGACGTAGGCATTGTCAACAGTCTACAATCCACTTAGCTTTCTAATACGGTGAGTCTATAGATATTTATGTGTGCAAATGCAGAAATAATTGATAAGAAACATGATGCTAGGCCAACCATCAAGCTGTTTAGACCCTTTACGTACTGCTAAAAACATTTCATTGGTTTTGGAGGCTTTACTTTCACTCGAGTGGAAGAACACCTTATTAAAGTGGCTCATCATCTGTTGCTCAAAGAGTTTACTGTTGTTTTACTCATCCAATATCAAATTTTTTCATATCCATTTCAAGCAATTGTTTTTAATTGTCTTATTTGGTTATTGTTTGAACAGAAGATAGATAATACATGTAAGTTATCAATAAAAGAGGACAATACATGTAAGCCTTAAGGTAGATGCAATTGGAAGTTATACTGACTCAACTGTAGCACATTCGATTGGCCTAAACAATGAGTTGTATTGGCAGCCGCACAAGTTTTCTGATATGCAGTTCTTCATATTGAGGATGCGTATTGTGATGCGTCCCAGTTTACTTTAAAATTAGATCACTTTCGATTGTTAAAATATATATTATTATTATTATTTAGCATTTCAGGGTGGTTGTTGTAGGATAAAGAATTCAAGTAAATTTGATTAGATTGGTGTAGTGGTAGGATAAGGGACTAGGGACATCAACGGGTGGATGCCCCCAGGTCAGCTCATGATACTTAGCCGCGGTGCACAGGATTGGAGCAAAGGCACGTGGTCGCGGTACAGAAACCCTACACGTGGAAAGAAGAAGGCCGCGAGATGGAGGGACAGATGAAGGGCCAAGATGGATAGAGGGAAGGATATAAAGGAAAAGAGAGAGAGAAAAGAGGAGGCGGATTCATTAATCCAAGGGGGGAGGACCTAAGGAAAAAGAAGAGCGACCAGAAGAGGGAAAGGGGAGTGAATAGGGCTGGGAGTTGGAATAGTGCATAGGGAGTAGTGAACAGTGCTTGTAATAGAGTAGTGGTGTAACATTTGGCGCCGTCTGTGGGGAAGATACGAGCAGCATAGAAATGGCACCAAAGAGAGCAGCGGGTAGACCAAAAAAGGTGAGGATTCAGGACGCGATGCCGGAAGTAGTGATTGGGGAAGGGGAAGAACGAGAGGAGGGTTGACCAGCGGAAGAAACACGGCTGATGCGAGAAGAGATTGAGAGGCTGCGAGAGGAGAATGAGGAGTTGAGAAAAGAAAGAGAGAGGGTGGAGGAAGAGGGCGGGGAAGAGCTAAGTGAGGGGTTGGAGAGTGAGAGAGCTGAGGAAGGGGAGGAGCACGAGCCGAATCTGGTGGAAAACCTAGTGGCTGGGCTAACAATGAAGCAAGTCCAAGAGATGATAAACAACGACCGAGAGGCGAATCTTCAACAGATGAAGAATCAAATAGGCGTGGCCAGTCAGGTAGTGGCTGGATTGAACTGTAACCCACTAGCGGATGCGATACGGACGTCGGAGGTGCCAAAACGGTTCAATCAACCAAGGTTTGAGAGGTACGATGGAACGGGAGACCCAGTAGATCACATTCATCATTTTAGGCAACAGATGCCACTCTGGCAAGAGGCGCGGTACGATGGGTTGCGATGCATGATGTTCCCGACCAGCTTGAAAGGGGGAGCCTCGGACTGGTATTATCGGTTGCCTTTCAAGAGTATAACTAACTTTAAAGAATTGGAGCCGGCGTTTATAGATCATTTTATACATAAAAAAAAAGCGGGTTGTGGACATCGCGACCTTATTTAATGTAAGACAAAGGTCTGCGGAATCGGTCAGAGAGTATCTGTGCCGCCTCAAGGCTGAGACCTTGAAGGTGGAGAATTTGGATGAAAGGACGGCAGTGATAGCATTTGAAAAAGGTCTGCGGCCTGGAACAGGGGTCCATCAGTCCGTTGCCAAGAATGAGATCGTGACTTTGCACGAGTTATATCCGTGGGTAAAGAAGTATATTCGGTACGAGGACACAATGCAGAAGGACTCTAAGAGGGTGGCGGGCGAAGTGTCATCGATAGAGAAAGAGGGGGATCGCAGAAGGACAGAGTCGGCGGACAGAGGTAATGAACGATACCGCGACCATACATCGCGTCCGAAAAGGAATAGGGAGATAGCGCGAAGGGAACAGAGCGAAATGAAGACGTACCATGAGGTAGAACATACACCTTTAAACAGGCCGTTGAGTGAGATATTACCATTGATCAAGAACATGCAAGGGTACAAGGCAAACCGTACCTGCCGAAATGCCAAACAAGCCGTACTGTGCGTACCACCAGGTACACAATCATGAGAGTAATGATTGTTATGCGTTGAAATGGTTGGTCCAAAGGTTGATAGAGAAGGGAATGATGAGAGAATTTATAGCGGAGGCCCTGAATGCGGAGCCGGTCCCAGCTCCAAGGAGAATATTGGGAACTATCAATGTTATTTTTAGTTGAGAAGTTCTGAGCCACAACACCCACAGAGATAAGGTAAGAAGGGCGGCGAGTATTCAATAGATCAATGAGTCGAACATAGGACAGCGATATAGCTCAGGGGCATTGAATGGGGAAGATAAGATTATATTTTCCAGTGCAGATCTCTAAGCTGTCGATACTCCACATGAAGATGCGTTGGTCATTACGGTGGTGATGGGCAACTACATGGTTAAAAGGGTACTGATTGATTGTGGCAATGCGGTGGACTTGCTGTTTAGAGGAGCGTTAGATGAAATGAGGATCAATCCGGGGCAACTAAGGCCGCCGTGGTCTAGTTTGTATGGGTTTAATGGGAGTGTCACGGAGCCTATGGGAGAGCTTTTGCTACCAGTGACGACAGGGCCTTGTAACTGTGTTCTCAAGATTTATGGTAGTCGACTCTAACTCCCAGTACAATGCGATCCTAGGAAGGAGGTGGATCCACGAAATGAAAGCGGTGCCTTCGATCTATTACCAAGTTATTCGATTCCCCACTTCAATGGGTATGTATGAAGTTCGCGGCGATCAGGTGGCTTTGAAGAACAGTCATCAGGATACCATTAAGAGAATGGTCTGCGGACCGGGAGGAGAATCATTGAACCCTAGGAAAAGGCAGGCATATCAATTACAGTGCAGGGCGGTGGAGGGGGAGGAGGAGGTCGTGATGGGTCCGAAGACTTTAGATGAAGTGGATGTAGTGAATCTGGGGCGCAGGGGAAGAAGAGAGATTTACATCAATAGGGTTGAATCTGTAGGAAGAGTGGAAAAGTAAACTGGTACAGTGTTTGTCGGAGAACAAGGATGTGTTTGCCTGGGGGATAGAGGATATCACCAGTTTGGACCCAGATTTCGCATGTCATCGACTTCATATGAGGGAGGATGCGAAACCAATAAGACAAAAGATGAGGAGCGTGAAACCCAAATACGCGGAAGGAATCTTAGAGGAGGTTGCCAGGGCTAAAAGAAGCGGGAATCATAAGGGAGGTGGAGTTCATGGACTGGTTATCCAATATAGTCGCGGTCCCAAAGAAAAATGGCAAGGTGCGAATGTGTGTTGACTTTACGGACGTAAACTTGGAGTGCCTCAAGGACATCTATCCTATGCTGCGAGTAGATGAGTTGGTGGACAGAATTGCTGGGTTCAAAATATTTTCATTTATGAATGCATCCATGGGATACAATCAGGTTGCGATGTATGGCCCAAACCAGGAAAAAACGTCCTTCGTGGTGGAAGGGGGAACGTACTGCTATACGAAAATGCCATTTGGGTTGAAAAATGCAAGAGCCACTTTCCAGCGGTTGGGGGAGAAAATGTTCAAGAGCAAAATTTGAAAGAGGTTCGAGATATACATAGACTATATGGTGGAGAAAAGCATGTCAGAGGAAGAACACTTGGAGGGTTTGAGGGAAACATTCAGGATACTGCGAATGCACAATTTGAAACTCAACCCAGAGAAATGCACATTCGGAGTCACCACTGGGAAATTTCTGGGGTATATCGGGACGCAGCGGGGAATAGAGGCTAACCCCGAACAGATAAGGTCGTTGGTGGAAATGTCGTCACCTCAAACGGTGAAAGAAGTGCAGCGATTGGCAGGGAGAGTCGCGGACCTAAACCGATTCATTTCAAAATTATCCGACAAATGTAGGCCGTTGTATAGGTTGTTCAGAAACTCTACTGATTTTGCATGGACAACAGAATGTGAGCAAGCGTTTCAAGAGTTAAAAAGATATCTGGGTGAAGCACCTCTGTTGTCGCGGCCCGAAATGGGAGAGAAGCTGTATTTGTACCTAGGGGTCACGGAGTATGTGATCAACTCGGTCCTCGTTTGCATGGTGGATAAAATGGAAAAGCCAGTGTATTTCCAGAGTAAGACTTTGTTAGATGCGGAGACTAGGTACAGCCGAGTGGAGAAGTATGCTCTTGCCTTAATATTCTCGGCCCTGAAGTTGAAACCGTATTTCGAAGCTCATGTAGTGGTCGTGGTGATGAATTTGCCCCTTAAACAAGCTCTGAAGGCTGAGAAATTAGGAAGAATGCTGAAATGGGCCGTGATGCTGAGTTCATATGAGATCCAATATCAAATCAGGACGACGGAGAAAGCTTAGGCAGTGGCGGAGTTTTTGGCAGAGTTTCCTGCGGAAGATCCCACATGGGGGGAAGAGATGGTTTTAGAGCCTGAACGAGAAGAGGAACATGATCACTTGAACCCATGGGATGAGAGGAATGGTTGGAGGGTATTTGCGAATGGATTGGCCACGGATGTAGGCAACAAAATAGGTGTGGTACTGGTTACACCGAAAAATAATAGACTGGAACAAACAATGAAGTTGGGATTCGTAGCTTCAAATAATGAATCAGAATATGAGGTGGTGATTGTGGGCTTGAGGATGGCGGAGGGTTTGGGCATGAAGGAACTTACCGTATACTCAGACTCAAATATGGTGATATGTCAAGCGAACGGTGGATTCGCGGCGAGATGTCCTCGAATGGCGAGATATTTGCAAGTCTTACAGAGGTGGGCGGCGAAGTTCACACAAATCCGATTCATACATTTAAACCGCGGGGAGAACTGCCATGCAGATGCTCTGGCCTATGTAGCCGCAGCCATGCCAGGGTCAAAGGAGAGGATTATCAAAGTAAGAAAATTGGAGAGACCGAGTACCGAGGAGCCTCCGGAGATATTAAGTGCCGCGGAAGAAGATGAAGGATGGATGGAACCTATCAAACAATTCTTATCTGGGTATGAGGTGATTGATAAGAGAGAGAAGAGGAGACTGGAATAGGCGTCCCAGAGGTACACGCTAATGGGAGGGGAGTTATACAGAAAGAACTTCAATGAGCCTTTACTAAAATGCCTGGGACCGAGGCTGGCGCAAGAGGTGCTCGCGGAGTTACACGGGGGAGATTGTGGGAGCCATTCAGCGGGCAGGACAACGACCCACCGGTTGCTAACACAAGGATATTTTTGGCCTCACATGAAGAGAGACGATGTGGAGTTTGCCAAGAAGTGTGAGAAATGTCAGGTTTTCTCAGTTGATATTTGCCCCAGCTGAGCCGCTGCACAATGTGTCCAGTTCCTGGCCATTTGCGATGTGGGCCCTCAATATAGTGGGGCCGCTGCCAATGGCCAGTGGTAAGAGGAGATTCATGTTAGCCACTACCGACTACTTTACCAAGTGGATTGAGGTTGTGCCACTGCAACAGGTGAAAGAGGTGCAAGTGGTCAAATTCTTGTGGGAGAACATAATATGTCGTTTCGAGCTGCCCTACGCTATTATCACGGACAACGGAACCCAGTTCATCGGTTCTAAGGTGATGAGATTTTTACAAACCTATCAGGTGAAACAGGGATTTTCTGCCCCATACAACCCCGAGGGCAATGGACAGGCTGAGTCTTCTAACAAAACCATACTCAACAATCTCAAGAGAAAATTGGAGGATAAAAAAGGGGCTTGGGCTGACGAATTAAACCATGTGTTGTGGGCATATCGAACTACACCGCGGACAATCACTCAGGAGACTCCTTTCTCACTGGCATATGGCATAGAGGCCGTGATACCATCAGAAATGGTGGCGGCTATCACCCGGACATGAGCTGTCGAGGGTGGGTCAAACTGGGGCATCCTGTCCAAGGACATGAACTTGGCCGAAGAAAGAAAGGACACCGCGTGCATAAGGCTGGAAGAGTATCATCGCTGCCTCCAAAGGCAATACAACAAGAGGGTGAGATTGAGGAGATTCAAAGTAGGAGACTTGGTCCTTCACAGAGTGACCCCCAGCACAAAGAAAGCGAGCGAGGGGAAATTGGGACCGAATTAGGAGAGGCCCTATACCGTGGTTGACGTCGAAGGGACATGTACTTACAAGTTACAAACCATGGAGGGAAAAATGGTAGAGAAACCTTGGAATGTGAGATTATTGAAAAAGTTTCATGAGTAAATGTAATAGGAGAGGTCCTCAATTGCATGAGCTATTTGTAAATATATAAAACCATAGCACTTTTGGGATGGACAATGTTGCATTAACTTTCGCTTGCCCTTCAGAGTGAAGGCGGTGGAGGGGATGAGCCCTTCATGGACGAGGGGTCCGAACTAAAATGGGGCAAAAATGAGCTACCCCAGCATGGATATGAGGTCCCAACCAAACCGGGGTGAAGCGAGTTGACCCGGTTGGCGGACATGAGATCTAAGGCAGGTGAGTTGCCATATATGTCGCGGACGAGGTGCCCAACCCGAGTGGGGAGAGGGGAGGTGCCTCGGCACATCCAAGGGCAATCAGGTGGATGAGCGGAAAGAGGGAAGGCAAATCGAGTTGCCTTTAATAGTGGGGAATAAATGTAGGAACATGAGCTTCATTATGCAAAGTGCATTACATGGTATAGGGACCACAAAGAGATAAAGCGTGGACAAAGCAGATTTTGCAAATCAAATAATACAACCATCAAAATCAAAAGGAGGAGATCAATCCTCATCAACGATCATTAGTGAGAACAAAAGAGAATAAAAGTGTAGAGTAACAAATATAGCAAAAGACAATAGTAACAACAAGACGGGGCACTCAGAAACTAGATTCAAAACTTAAAGACATCTAAACATTTTGGTAGACCACAACATCAGCAGCCTCCTCAATAACAACATCTGCAGCCGCATCAATGGCCCCAGCCACCAACTCTGCTACCTTAGGAGCGGTGACCGCAGTAGAGGAAGCAGGATCAGTGGATATCACAGCGACCTCGGATCCCGGGACTGGTATGGGGGCTTCTGGAAGGAGCCGGCCTTCCTTGATAAGCCGGTCATACTCCTCCTTGATCTTCTTGGCCACCCTCTTGTCGGCCAGTGCCCGAAAGTGATCCTGAAGTTCATCCATATCATATTCATGCTTTTTGAGAAGGGCTTCTGTGTTATCTTGGTGCTTCTGGGAGAGAGCTACGGTGGTTGCATTGTGCTGCAAGAGTAGGGTTTCACGCTGGTGGCTTAGGCGGCCATTAACCTTATCCATGTATGCCAAATGGGAGGCCTCAGCTGATTTGAGCTCGTCCTAGGCTCTGAGCTTATCCAGTTCCACGACCCCGTTCAACTGTTCAAGTCGGGCGACTTCCTTCTCCAGTAATTCAACTTTGGACCTAGCACCAAAGAGGTCGCGGATAATGTAGGAGATATCCAAGCTCATCTGAAAGAGATAGTAAGGGTCAGGCTATCCAGAAAAGAGGAAGAAAGCTACTTAATGGGAGGAAAAGAGTACCTTCTCCCATCCGGTGTAGAACGAGGTTCTGTGCTAGTCAAATGAGCCCCCTTCTGCGTAAACGAGATCTTTGGGAAGGTGGGACCCAAAAAAAAGGGAGGAGGCCACCACAGGGTTCTCCAAGGCCGAATCATTGGCATTTACGATGCGATTTTGGACTTTGAAGATATGGCAGAAAGCGGGGATAGGGTCAGCAGCCCCTTTGCCAGATCTGGAAGCCGCCTCCTTACCAGGCCGCTGTTCTGGACGGGTGGGGGCAGCATAAATTAAAGTATGCAGATTGGCGGGGGGCTCTTCAGATGCACAATGTCGCGAACGCTTTGAAGCCGGGCCAGGAGATGAGCGGGCGACAGTGGCGGTGGCAACCTTGGTGACGACATCCTCATCCGAGTCGCTGTCAAATAAGTTCCTTTTGTTAGCACCCATGTCGGAGTGGGGAGATGCCGCAGAGGGAGAATGAGGGGATAGATATTGATCTTCCTAAGTGGTCAGGGATTGGTAAGAGGGGTGAGCTGCGGAATAGGAAGGGGAGTTGGAGAAATGAGGTGGGGGTTGACGGGTAGTTACTGTGGGGTGTTGGGATTTCTGGGGGTGGCGTCTTTTTGAGGGAGGTGGTGAGCTCCGAGGTTTTCGTTCCTTGGGTGGAGGGGGGTGGAAAAAAGGGGCACTGAACCCTCTAATACTCTTCAGTTGGGGGTCTGACAGTAGTGGAGTGGCGGTAGTGGGATCAATTCCAAGAACTGCAGATTGGGAGGGTCCCAGGTCGCGGAGCTTCGGAAAAAATAGTGGAGGAGATATGGTCGTAGGGTCGCGACTTCGAGTCTGGTTGCCAGCCTGTAAAAAAGAGTTGCAAGATCAGATGGGAAACCACGGTACATACATATTGAAGGGTAAATAACAAGGGGACTCACTACTGGGAAGGAAAGCCAGATGATTAAGGGTCAGATCAGGAGGAAGATCCGCAGATAGGAAGTTTCTTGAGACGTACAACGGATAATGATGCCATACTTTATCTGAAGAAGTGACACGAAGGATAAAAGATTGTTTTCTAGGGCGGACGCAGAAGGAATGATATCCCACACTGACGTCCTTAGTGCTCTTTTTTATGTAGTAGTGAGCGGTCATATCGCGAACCGTTATCTTGGGTATCCCAGATTCGTTGTACTGGTTCGCGGCATACATGAACCTCCAGAAGTTGTCAATGCCTTGGCAAGGGGGAATGTTAAAATGGTTGCATACCTCGACATCAAGGCAGGTGAGGGGTAAGCAGAGTCCGGCAACAATTTGCCATACCGTGGCCATGAGACACCCCGGTTTGTAAGGGACCAAATGGGGAAAGTAAGTTAGGTCAGGCACATGTTCTAAGGTGACATCAGCAGGAATACCATAGGTAGCCTTGACCGCCTCTAGATTAGGTCTACGGCTACCGGGTGGAGGCGGTGGAAGGGCACGGGATTGCCCGGAAGTAGATAGAGCCTCGGTGGGATAAAAAGAAGGGGAGAGGCAACACAGTGAGAAGGGGAGGAGGAAGAGGCGTTGGATCTGGAGTCCGACATTTGTGGAAGATTTCATAGAGGAAGACGCACGGTCGCAATAGGACAGAGAGGGGAGAAAGAGAGAAGCGTACTTTAAAAGAGTAATGCATAATACAAAAAGAAAAAGGAAATAAAGAGAGAAGAAGACCAACCTGGGGAAGGGAGAGAGTGGCTGTTACAGGAGCTTTAGCAGAAGGGAAACGCAGGGGATGAACACGTGCTGGATCGGAGTAACCAAAAAAGGAAGGTGAGTGAGTGGGGGCGAAAATAAATCTAGAAGAGAGTAGAAGGAAAAATGAAAGAGAAGGAAGATTCGAGCGGGCTTTTATAAGAGGGAAGGGCAAAATCATAACTTGAGAGAAGCTGAAATCGAGGAGACACCAAAAGGAACCAGCCAAGGGATGACGCGTGGAGGCACAAAAATCGAAGGGACGCAGGCAGTAAGAGCATGGGGAGCGCGTGAATCCAGCGATGCAAAGGAGGTGGAAGACCACGGCAGAAAGATAGAATGCGCTGGACTCTCGACCCTCCGATTGCAGGAGGATCGCGGACTCGAGAGGGGGCATCTGTAGTGGTAGGATAAGGGACCAGGGACATCAGCGGGTGGATGACCCCAGGCCAGCTTATATGATACTTAGCCACGGTGCACAGGATCGGAGCAAAGGCACGTGGTCGTGGTACGGAAACCCTACACGTGGAAAGAAGAAGGCCGCGAGATGGAGGGACAGATGGAGGGCCAAGATGGATAGAGGGAAGGATATAAAGGAAAAGAGTGAGAGAGAAAAGAGGAGGTGGATTCATTAATCCAAGGGGGGAGGACCTAAGGAAAAAGAAGAGCGACCAAAAGAGGGAAAGGGGAGTGAATAGGGTTGGGAGTTGGAATAGTGCATAGGGAGTAGTGAACAGTGCTTGTAATAGAGTAGTGGTGTAACAATTGGTGGTGCCGATTTTCACTTCCAACAAATGCAGAGGTTGCAAGTTCAATTGAGAGCGGATGGAAGACTCTATATGACATGCAAGTTCAACTTATCAGATGGAAACTACAAACTTTGTTTACAACTCTTGCGGAAGCTATATGTGATGAATGTATTTACAAAGTCACTACAAATGAATGTGTTAATTCAATGTTTTGACTAACTTATTGATAGCAACTCCAAGAACTTTGTTTTTGCATATTTCATTGATTTATTAAGGCTATGATGAGGTAGAAGTATCTTCATTTTATGACATGGCGTAGTAGAAAGTTTCGAACGTTCAGATCTTGAAGTCGAATCAAAAGTTTGTTGTCGTATAATATTGATAGAAATTGCTAAATTGGTTGGCCCCAGTGATGTATCCTTTAGTCCTAATAATCTATGCTAAATTGCTAATAACATAGTTCAAACTTAGTTGCAACATTTGATAACTTTGCCATGTCTCGAAAAGTTGATTACTTGAAATAAGTGCTTAAAGGATCAGTATTAGAATATTAGAATGAGTAAAACCAATTTGAAGCATCCGTGCCGAAGGCATGGGTATTACCTCATATCTTAATAAGATAGAGGACCCACTCCTAATTTTTTGGTTTACAACTGTACTTCAGTGACGGAGCTACATGGAGGCCAGGTAGCGCCAAACCATGATACTACTATAGGGGGCTGTCTCCAATACGGTCACACTTTTTTGTAAAACATATGGCTTATGCATTTCTAATTTGTCCAATTTACCCCTTAATAGAACAAGTAATTTTTTTTAAAATAGTGGTTGATTTTGTCATTTCTGATTATATCTTAATAGGATAGAGGACCACCCCCCCTGTAGGAACCGTTATTTCAGAATGCAAATTTCTACAAACCGCGAAAACCCACGCGCAGCGAAATTAATGGGTTCTCACGATTTTGGATAGAAAACATACATTTTAGAATCAGCTAAGATGTAATCTCTGCGAATCCAATAGCTATGAATCCGAATCAACAATCAACCCCTTGATCTTCTGTTGTATTCCTTTAGAATAGATTGGATGTTGTGTGGGCAACGATCTACCAACCCCCTTCTTTCTCACAAAGCTAGATCCAATTTTGGATCTATCTTTCCTTGCCTCTCTTTTCAATCCAGTGAATAGTAATTTCGGTTAAGAGAAAAATGATTCTATTTATATGCTACAACAGGGACCATGAGGAGAAATTAGGGTTGGGCCTCCTGACGGGCTTGGGCTTCCCATGTTCCCCCAGAACACACGGCCCAAGTTTGTCAACAAATGGCTTATTCTACTAAAGGCCATTGTTGCACTACCGCCCTAATCCCAAATTATGGGTCAGCATTTATGGGATCCATATTATATGCTTGTGGATCTCCCCGTGTTTAAGATATCGAATGTCCGTTGATTAAGTCAAGTTACTGACAACTATATTAATCAACTTCTTATGTCCTTGAGTAGTACCACTCAACCTCATTGTCACCACTCAACCTCATTGTCATGTTGGAATAAATCTACCTGCAGGGTTTACATGACAATCTTTTTGAGCTCCTCAAGGGGACATCATCAACCCGACTTCCTGCGGGTCACGGATTCCTTCTATAATCAACATCACACCTTACATACAATGTCATTACCCAATCCATCGAGTTTATTGATTCACAAATGAATCTCACTCACTGATGATTTAAAGCAATGTATAATGCACGTAAGTGCCCGTTATTATATCTGGATTAAGAGGACAAACATCCATAATAACAGAGGCGTTTGTTCTCTTATATAGTCAGTATAAAGAGAAACAACCTCACTTGGTCCTGTTCAATATACACAAAGTGTACTAGTGTAATCCTATAGTCAAGATAGACTAATACCAGATTATACTACAACCGTACCAATGGTTTGTCCAAATCCATCTAGGTTGTGAACGATTACTTATACTTTATAAGGTACTGATGATATGATCTTTTGTGTGTTCACACCATATCATCTACAACATAAAGTATTAGACACATGCATATAACTAATAACATATATAATATGCATAACATTTGCCCATATGATTCTCATTCAAAATATAAAGAATTAGAGTTAATACAAAAGTAATACTTTTAGTATATAACCCTATCAACCCCCTAACTTTTGCAAATAATAATAATAATAATTACTACTAGACCACTCCTATGTAAAGAATTATTAATTAAACCAATGAAACTTGGAAAAAGATAAATAGATGTACATTTCTTCTACCCCAAGTTTCACAAAATCTCTCAATTCCAAGCCCAAATCTCTCAAATCCAACCCAAATTCTTCAATTCCATCCACACCCCAAATCCCAAAAAAAAAAAAAAAAAAAAAAAAAAAAGCAAATCCCGACAAATTTCTTCACCTCGGCCATTTTTTTTTGATTGTCGATTTTTGTCTTGTGTGTAATCACTTCTTACAGCAACGGTGAAGAAGAAGAAATGATTTTTTCTATTTTGAACTTGAAGTCGGTAAATTACTTTTTGATCGGCAATAGTCATGAGCTAGATTGTTTTTCAATTTGTGGATGTGTTAAGGATTTCTTTATGATTTTCTTCCTCACACTTTGGGGTTTGCTATGTCTTATAAGCATACAATAAGCCAGATCTGTATATAGTTTTTAGTCTGGCTTGGTGTTCCCATTATGCTATCTTTAGTTGTCGCAGTTGCAAGTCTACACCCACCAGTTTGAGTCATGAGTTTTTGCTAAGGAACCATGGTGTGTGTCGGTTATGTTTGTTGAAGTACACCTCTCATCCTTTACGGTGCATGTTTTCAGCTTCGTTTTCTCCTCTCCATCTACTTTGGTGTATCAATATCTTGGCATGGTTTCCAACTAGGCCACCGTCGCACCTCTATTGTGCACTTGTTGAAGCGTTTTCATTTGGAAGTGTTACTTTGACAATTGAGACTTTCAAGTCTTTTGTTCCTACTTTTGGGTATTTTTGGAGGAAGCGGGCTGGAGATAGGTGCTTCGAAGGTTTTGATTTGGTGTTAGTTTGGTGGATGTACATCGAATACTCTATGTTTGCTAATGTTGGACAAAAGGAAAATCTGTTGGGGTTTGTCTACGTGGGTTTATTGTTATTCATTTTTGCTTTGACTCATGTAATTTTTTTTATGGCTTGTTAGCTATTTGTTGTAAGCTTTGGTTTAGATTATAAATACAAATGGTTTATCGAATATATATCTATCTAATAAGATAGGGTGTTTTTCCCACTAAAAGACAAAACTATAATAAAGGACGGCCCAGATCATTTCTAGCAAAATCCCACGGTTACTAAGTAGTTATTAACCTGACATTGGTTTTTCCGGGCTTTTCGCACACAAGTCGCGGGTTCGAGCCCAGAGAACACTGACGAGTTTTTTTTTTTTTTTTTAATCTTCTTAAAACACACAGTCGACTCCACTACTTACCCTCCACTCCGCCAGAGCTAGAAACACCCTCCGCTCCAGAACGCTTATTGGATAAACAAAGTTTTCGTCAAAATTGCATCCAGAGGTCATTGTCAGCCATCCTCTCTCCAAATTCAAAGGCACCAGTAAAGCACCACTTGAAAGTCCAACAGTTCTAAAGAAGATTAAAAACCTAGAGTTTCATGAGAAATATATTGACCGGCTACATTCGCGGGATGCTAGGAGAGTGGTAGGAGGCAGACAATGCACTGCTATAAAGGAGGATAGAGAAGAAAATGTGCAGAGGATGGACGTGATTAAAGTTGCGAAGGTGAATTTTATTGAACCCTCTAGCTTATTTGTTTTTTCTTTTTGAATTAAGAAATTGATATCAAAGAAATGTGTACTATTTTTTAGCTTTGTGCTGGCATTGTTGTTGGAGGTGGAGACAACTTCCGAGAGATCGAAGTCTGCCGTTGCTATTATTCTCTTGAGTCCACAAAGTATTTTCTTTGTTCGATTCGAAAATCTAAAAGCCGTTTAAGGTGAAATTTATTGAACCCTCTAGTTTATTTGATTTTTTCTTTTCGAATTTTATTGAACCCCCTAGCTTATTTGTTTTTTTCTTTTTGAATTAAGAAATGGGTATTTGTTAACTTTGTGCTGGTGTGCTATTTTTTTTTTTAACTTTGTGCTGGTGTCATTACTGGAGCGTTTAATGGGGTTGCTTTCGAATTCCTTTTTTTACCATCGATAGTGGAAAATGACAGAAGTTAAAATGTAGACTTAGTTAGAATTAGAATTTTCTTTGTTAATTCCTAGATATATATCGGTAGTGGAGAATAGATGGTTAAAATGTAGACTTAATTAGAATTAGAATTTTCTTTGTTAATTCCTAGATATATCTCGACAACTCAAACTCTTGCCAATTTGTTATAATTTCAATCTATCTAATAGGAAGTGGAGAATCCTATTATTTAATAGGAAGTGATTTTATTTAAATAGACCGTTCAAAAGTAAGTGAAGGAAATTTCTTACTTCGTTCCACTGGTGGTCTTACTTTAATGGGAAAAGTCTACGAGCATTGTTGGTTGGTTTCCTTTTTTTATATTTACATCGATAGTGGAGAATCCACTTACTATTATTAATGCAATTAGCATGTTTTTGATGAAATAGTGGAGAACGTAAATAAACTAACGAGCTCTTCTTACTTCTTACAAAATAACAAAAGCTGAAAATTAGACTTAATTGAATTAGAATTTTCTATGTTAATTCCTAAATATATCTGAAAGTTAATGTATTTCAGTGCTTTTCAATTAGGTGTTCTACTATTTACTACTTTGAGTCTTCGCTGTGCTCTTTGATTAAAGCTCCATTTTGATTCTTTAACTTTGTGTGTTTCCAAATTTTTGTGAATTGACACTTCCTAGGCAATCATGGTTAAAGAGCGCATGGAAGAGAGAGGAAGGGAATCGTTAGTTCACCCAGACAATTCCATAGCAGAACCTCCCAATTTGGTATATGTGCCTCCACATCGAAGAAATGTTGTGTCTCCTAATCTGGTATATGTGCCTCCTAATCGAAGATAAACTGTGACTCCCAATATTTTATTTGTTGTGCCTCCTAATCGAAGATCTAATGCGGCTCCGAATATGTTATATGTTATTGTGCCTCCTAATCGAAGATCTAATGCGGCTCCTAATAGGTTATCTGTTGTGCCTTCTAATTGAAAATCTCCCGCGTCTCTTAATAGGTTATTTGTCGTGCCTCCTAATCGAAGCTCTCCTGCGGCTCTTAATAGGTTATCTGTTGTGCCTCATAATTGATGATCTCCCGCGGCTCCTAATGTGTTATCTGCTATTTCTCATAATCGAAGATCTACTGTGCCTCTCAATCTCTTATCTATTGTGCCTCCCAGTCAAAGCTCTATTGCACCTCCTAATCGGAGATCTATTGCACAACGTCTTCGAAGAGAAAAAGATATCGATCAAAGGACTATAGCACAACAAAATCGAAGACAGAGGGAAAAAGACGTTATGTCTAATTACATATCAGATTCCTTTAAGAAGACGAGGTTAACATACAATGTTGGGTCCTCTTCATCTATCACGGAAGATGTCATAATGCAAAGTTGTGAGGATAACACTATGTAAGTCAAGTGCTTAAATTCTCACTCTTTTGTTAGGTTTCAACATACCGTAAAACGTGATATATCATAGGCCTATTTTTGCAGTGATCATGATATGACTGGATTTGATGAAAGTGAAGAAGAAATTTTTAATCCTCATAGAGGCCATGTGCTTCCTGTTTCAAATCGCCGCCATTTTCTGGGAAAGATGGATGTTCTTTGTCCATTTTGTTCAGCCCTTCATTGGAAAGATGAACAGTTATCAAAATCAAGGCGCAACCGACCTTTATTTGGAACTTGTTGTTTACAAGAAAAAGTTAAGCTACCGCTTCTTTCTCCACTGCCTCAGGCACTTAAATCTTTATTTGAAGGATCTAATAAACGTGCAAGATTATTCTGTGAGCAGATTCAGCAATACAATGTGTGTAATGCCTTTACCAGTCTTGGTTGTAAATTTAACGATCTTGTGTTACATGGATGTGGTCTTACCTCATTCATTGTTCATGGGAGTTGCGGCACCAAATCGGTTCATTGTTGCCTGATCCGAGGATGGAACCTAAGTTTTCACAACTTTATATTTATGATCCCCTAGCTGCTTTGGATCACCGCCACAATCGCAACCCGAATTTGTCAAGGGAAGTGTTGAAAACTGTACAAGAAACTCTTCTGCAGACCCACAAGTTTTGTGATATCTATAAGCAAGCATTTGAGGTTTTAACTGAAAATGTTTATGAGAATAACAATGTTCCGGTCCATCTACACTATGATCCACGTTCAGATAGACGAAGGTACAATCTTCCAACAACTGATGAGATCGCAATGATATTGCCTGGAGATGGGAGTAAGGTTGATGCCATGCGTGATATTGTACTTCGCTTAAGAGGAGGGCATGAGTTGGAACGGATAAGCGAATGTCATCCCGCTTATTTGCCTTTGCATTATGTTATTCTGTTTTTTTATGGGGATTTGGGTTGGTCACCTGATTTGAAGTTGTGGGACATCAAGAGAAATGCTCCAAGCAATGTAAGACTCACCCAATTATTGTATTATGCCTACCGTTTGTTTGAACGACCCACAGAGTACTCATCTATCTTGCTGGGGTGTAAATTGTTGCATGAATTTTTGGTTGATGCTTGGGCTGCATATGAACAGAACCGGCTGCAATACATTAGACTAAATCAAGACACCATCCGTTCGGATGTGTACAAGTGCTTGACAGATGTTGTACTTGAGGGATTAAGTCCTGATCAAATTGGCCAACAGTTCATTTTGCCTTCCTCGCATGTTGGAAGTCCAAGGCACATGTACGAGATTTTTCAGGATTCAATGGCTATCACCCGGCACTATAAGCACCCAGATATTTTTCTTACGGTGACTGCAAACCCTAATTGGCAGGAAATTAAAGATGCGCTCAAGGAACACCAAACTTCGACACTTCGGCATGAAATAGTTGCACGGGTATCCGAGCTAAAACGAAAAGCAATTATGAAAGAAATTTTGAAGAATGATATCTTCGGTCGGGTGGTTGCATATGTCTATACCATTGAATTTCAAAAGCGCGGTCTTCCACACATGCATTGCCTTTTATTTCTTGCGCATGATGACAAGATCCGAAACAGTGAGCAAGTTGATAAATTTGTATGTGCTGAATTCCCAGACCCCGACACCCACCCTGCATTGTTTGAAATAGTGAAGAAATGCATGGTTCATGGCCCCTGTGGTGATCGAGATCCGAGTGCTTCATGTATGGAAAATGGTCGATGCACCAAAGGCTATCCAAAAGAGTTTGTGGAGGAAACAATTATGGATAAAAAAGGGTACTCCATTTACCGGCGCGCGACGACGGCAAGAAATATTTTGTGAAGAGGAAGAATAAAATGGTTAAAGTTGATAATGGAGATGTTGTTCCCTACAATGCATATCTGTCTGAAATGTTTGATTGCCATATCAATGTTGAAGTTTGTACATCGTGTCAAGCTCTTAAATATATTAACAAGTACATCTACAAAGGCTATGACAAAGCAACAGTGGTGGTGGCAGGAACAAATAATGAGATTCAGCAATATATCGATGCAAGGTACATTGGACCAACAGAAGCTGCATGACATCTATTTCAGAATCCAATGCATAAAGAGTTTCCAAGTGTCCAACGATTGGCGCTTCATTTTGAAGGTATGCATAGGGTTGTTTTCAATAGCAAAGAGCCCATGGATGCAATTCTTGCCCGAGCCAAAGACCAAACTTCAACACTGACAACTTTCTTTAAGCGTTGTGCTGAAGATCCAGATGCACGCGCATATACCTATCAAGAGTTTCCACGACACTATGTTTTCCACAAAGACTCTCAAGAGTGGACTCCTAGGACTCAGGGACCTTCCATTGGTAGGATGTATTTTGCAAGCCCCAATGCCGGGGAGCGGTTTTATCTACGCTTGCTACTTACTATTGTAAAAGGGCTTACCTCCTTTGCATATCTTTATAAAGTCGGTGATACCGTGTACAACACATACAAAGAAGCATGTATTGCCCGTGGGCTGTTGGAAGCTGATGATGAGTGGATACAATACCTAGAAGAGGCGGCGATAATGAAAACTAGATATCAACTGCGGAGGTTGTTTTGTGTAATTTTTTTAGAGTTTCATCCATTACGACCATATCTACTTTGGAGCAAATTTGCATCGAGTATATGTGATGATATTGGACACTGGCTTCGAACAAAGCACGACATCCCAGATCCAACTGATGAGCAAATAACAGATTACGGCTTATATCTGGTGGAACAAGTCTTTTTAGAATCTGGAAAGACATTGGAAAATTTCCCGCCCATGCCAAAGCCAAAAGAGGATTGGAGCAAAATTGTTGGCAATAGGCTCATTTGGGAGCAACGCCAACTTCAGCATGAATGCATAGGAGAAGAGGCTGCAGTTGATGTGAGTCGTCTTAATGACGAACAACTTCATGCTTACATTACTGTGACTGATTCAGTATTTGGTGACAAGGGAAAACTTTTCTTTTTGAATGGAGTTGGTACAGGGAAAACTTTTTTGTATAATACAATTGCAAAGGCCTTCCGCAGCATGGGTCTTATTGTCATCATGGTGGCATCATCAGGAATTGCATCTCTGTTATTGTTTGGTGGACGCACTGCTCATTCTACATTTAAAACTCCAATTGATGTGATGGATACCACTTTTTGCGGCTTCACTAAACATTCTGACCTTACTGACCTATTTAAAGGAACAAAACTAATTGTTTGGGTCGAGGTGCCCATGCAACATAGATACTGTGTTGAGGCTGTGGATAGAACACTTCAAGATATTTGTGGAAACAAGAAGATATTTGGTGGTATCACTACAGTTCTTGGTGGTGATTTTCGACAAACACTGCCTGTTATACCGTTAGGCCAGAGAGAGCAATTTGTTGGTGCATCACTACGTCGCTATTTTCTTTGGAGTTATTTAGAAGTTTTGCACTTGGTACAGAACATGCGGCTTGAAATGGCAGAGTCCGAGAATGTCAAATTTGCCAATTTTTTGTTGGAGGTGTGCTACTAATGCCTTCTAATTAGAATGTTTTTTTTCTCCATTAGTTCCATATATAAACGAACTATTTTAGAAACTAATGAATTTATTTTTTGCTTTGATTCATTTAGATTGGTTCGAATCCCAAAGAATGCGTACAATTGCTGAATGGAATACGCAAGTGTACCAATATCCAAGAACTCATCTTCTCTGTCTATCCCCAATTGGATGTTATGGACATACTGTCTCCAAATTTCTTAACTGATTGTACTATTCTTGCTGCCCGTAATGATGATGTGAGTGCAATTAATGAGGTTGCACTGAATTTGTTTCCTGGTGAAGCGCTTGAGTATTTGGTTGTAGATAAAATCATCGAAGATGATATTGATAATCCAAGTGGGCCTCACTATCCCACCGAGTTTCTGAACTCCCTCGATCCTTCTAGCTTACCACCTTTTAATCTCAAGTTAAAACCTGGATGCCCTATAATGTTGCTCAAGAACATAGCACCTAAAGATGGCCTTTGCAATGGGACATGACTTATGGTGCTTCAATGTGCAAGTAAAGTCCTTCAAGCCAAAATTTTGAATGGAGAGAAAGCTGGAAATCCGGTACTCATCCCAAGAATATCTCTGGCTCCCTCAAATTCAGAGTTGCCTTTCAAACTATCAAGATGAGAATTCCCTGTTCGACTAGCTTATGCCATGACAATTAATAAGTCGCAAGGCCAGTCAGTGAAATATGTTGGCATTGATTTGAGGACACCGGTTTTCAGTCATGGGCAACTTTATGTGGCCATGTCCAGATGTACTTCTTCAAAAAGAATATCCGTTTTTCTTCCACCTAATGCAAGAAATTGTACTACAAATGTCGTATACCCAGAAGTTCTTCTCTAAGGACATCAATACCAATGAGAAAAGGCAAGTGAGAAATTAAAGAATGTTACTTTTATTGGTTTAGAAATTAAAGAATATGTTGTATCCATATATATACTATGTAAGTTTTTATGATAGTTTTTTTTTTTTTTTTGATGATATTGTCGATACTTAAAAATAAGAATAGAGATTATTTTATTTTGAGAACCATCTCTTTTGTAAACAATATGCTAAATGTATCAAGTCTAAAAAAATCATGTGTATGTGGTTTGTTTGCAGGTACCAAGTTAAATTGCCATAATTTTTCAGCGACATGATTGTAGTCTTTGCTCCATGGCGCATTTATCCATATGGTGGCAGAATGGTGTGAACAATATGCATAGAGGGGAGAATGAGATAAATGAGGAACTCGATAAGTGGGTGTGGAGTATTTATTTTATTTTATTTTTCCCTTTCGTTACTAGAATTAGCCCCAGGTGAAAAATTATGCAAAGTCTTCTTTAATGTTTAATTAGTTGTCTTTTAGAAGTAATTTGTGTTATGTATAAATATGAAGTTATATATTTTGGTATGGTTGATCTATGAGAATTGTATTGTTTGATTTTCAGGTTATGACAAAATTTAGGTTTTTGAAATGTTGAAAATACAAAGGAGACTCTACTGGATTTTTTATTTTTTTTAAAAAAAAATGATGATGCTCTTAATTGAAGACTCTCTCCCTTTATTTTCATCATTCTCATTCTGATATGTATTGAATTAATGAATGTGTAAGGTATGTGTAATGAGTTGGTTTGTGAGAAATGAAATGCATAGAATTGCAGTAATTAAACTCACTTGAGTATGCGTATGAAATGATTATGAAGTATAAAATTGTTGGAAATGGTTATATCATCGATCCAATGCTACCATAGAGATGGTCTCTCTTGGGGTGTTGTTCAAAAGCAATGTGTCTAGAGTGTCGACTGGCACGGGCATTCACTAGTATATATATAGGGGAGGGATCCGTTTATCATGGTTTTTTATACCATGGTTTATACCATGCCCCTTTACAAGATGAGTTAAAACCTAATATTTTGTGGATATGAGATCCTAACTATGGATAGATTTTCTACAAAAATTTGGCTCATTTGGAAATCTCTAATCTATTTAAAAATTGTTGACAACTTTAAATTTTTTTTAATGGCCCTGATTTTTCGATTTTGCAATCATCTTTTGACATTGTTAAACATTATCAAATGAACTAAAATTTTGTAGAGGTGATCTTCAAGGTTTGTTGGACATATCCACAAAAATTTAGGTTATAGTTCGTCTTGTGGGTGAAGTTGTGGGCCATGGTATAAACCATGGTATATTGATCCCTCCCCATATATATATATATATATCAGGCTGGCTACGTCGACATACAGAAATAATATACGGAATTGACATATGCAATCCTACCTACCTACATAATGAACTAAAAGTTGATTTTATGGGGATGTGATCTCTACAACATGGAGATCATCACCACAAAAAATTAGCTCCTTTGAACATGTCTAACCCTACCAAAAATTGAGTTCAAATTATAAATTTATCTGACGGTCCAAAATTTTAACACTCTTTTGACAAGACTAGACACATTTGATTGAGCTGATTTTTTGTGGAGATACTATCCATGGTAGGGAGATAATATCTACCAAAAATCAGCCCTTAGAGTAATGTGCAAATCCGCTTTTGGATTGCGTATGTTAATTCCGTATGTCATTTCTATATGTCGACGTAGCTAGCCTATATATATATATATATATATATATATATATATATATATATATATATGTGATGATTGTTTTCGATACTTCACATAATTAACTTAAGTGGGCCAAGGGCCCAAGTTTATTCTCTTCCAACTCAATCTTTACAAGGAAATTAAAATAAGTCGGTAGTAAAATAGGAATCATCTTGAGCAAATTGAAGCATAATAGCTACTCAATTTCTGATTTGATTATGTAATCTATAACCATTTTTGTTAATTATGTTTTATTCATTCACTAAGATTATACATACATAACTTTTTGGCAATTATGCTTTTAGTAATGTAAAATGTTGTGGTGTGGGTGTGTGGCGGTGCCCCCCTAAAAAAAGTTCTTGGCTCCCTTTCGCCACTTGCTGTACTCTAACAATTCGCGAGTAAGAAATATTCATGCGGAGCATGTGCATGTAAGAGTATTATCCTCCTTAGATATATATAGTTATACCCTCTTGGCTCTATTTTTTGGAACCCTCACATATATAGTCTCCAATTATTTCAAAACACTATTGAGCCTTCACAGAATCTATTTATTTCAAAACAATATTGTTAATCTTCGTCTCAGCGAATTAGGAGAAAGTGGGAGATAAAACAGGAAAAAGAAAAATACCAATTCAAACCCCCATAAAGAACATTAAAAAAAATACTAAACCCAAAAAGGGTTTTTGCATGAGTGCTCTTCCTCCATATTCTTAGATCTACTATCTATATACTAAAGTAGAGACCTCTAAAATAGATTTTTCTTTTTTTCCTAGGTGTCATTCTAATATGAGAGATAATATCTTTTCTCTCTCCTAGGTGGCAATCTAATATGAGAGATAGTCTTTTCTAATAGCCTACACTCTCCTAGGTAGCACTCTAATATGAGAGATAGTCTTTTCTCTTTCCTAGGTGACACTCTAATATGAGAGATAGTTTTTTCTAATAGCCTAGAATGCCACATGGAACTTCTTTGGAGAGTTTGAGTGTATTTCCAATTCTTATATATTTGATCAAATAAAAAAAAATTGCTAAAAAATAGGTGATTTGTATAAGCTAATTTTCTATTATGAATCAAACACTTTTAGTATTCCAATTACTATATATTTGATCAAATAAAAAAAAATTGTTAAAAAATAGCTATGTAGGTGATTTGTAGAAGCTAATTTCCTATTACAAATCAAACACTTTTAGTGTCTATTATAAAACAACGACTTATTTGGAATATATCCTTCACGTGGCCTCAAAAATTAACTTATTATAGGGTGTAAAATTAGCTTTCAATGGTTATTCTGTAAGATATGCCAAATTAGAACACTCAAAATGTTATTCGCATAACCCTTTTATGTACTTGAAATTTGCATTTATTGTTGGTTATTAACTTCTTAAGAAGTAGACCAATATACTTCCCGAGTAAGTGCCCGAATGTCAATCACACATTCTTACATTTTTAACATATGCACTATTCCTCATTTTCGTTTTTCTTTTTTCGATCTCATTCTGATTTTCAAACACATGCAAACTACAATATGATAATACATA
This sequence comes from Coptis chinensis, assembly GCF_015680905.1. Lineage (NCBI taxonomy): Eukaryota > Viridiplantae > Streptophyta > Magnoliopsida > Ranunculales > Ranunculaceae > Coptis > Coptis chinensis. The sequence goes on from NC_141463.1 coordinate 59,722,030, forward strand.
TTGAAGGTCTAGACCTGTAAAAAGAACACCGTCTTATTATGATGGAGTGTTTTTTATATGTAAATTTGATTTATGCTTCTTTGTATGACATTGTTTCTTTAGACAATCTATTGATATAGCTAATAACCATCCAAACACAACTTCTCAACTCACATACACTCGAACACTCGATTCAGAAAATGTCAAAGTTAACACTAGATCAATGCCAAGGTACAAACTCTCCCAAGTTCTTTCTCATTAATGTAGGGAACTGTGTTTCTATCAGTTTAAGAACACTATAAAAGGATCGGACGATCACCGATAGTCATATTTGGAAGAAGGATAGATGCAATGCATGGTTACACATGTGATGTTGTTTTTCTATTCAATGTATAGAAAGCAATAGAATACGTGTACATGTGAATCTATAGAGCCTTTCCATCACAATAAGTGCTGACTATAACAATATAGATTTTGTATTTGGGTATCATCAGGAAACACAAATAATCTCAAAAGCAAAATTGTATTTGGCTCTTGGGTCGGTTTCATTTAGGGCCCAAATGGTAAGCAAAACCTTAAGTATATGTACTTAACTAATTTCATTTATAAACAATGCATTGGTTTCTTTGAACTGAATATATACAATCTTTTTACATTTCATTTTAGCTCCTGGAACAAAAATTGGAACTGACTCTTATAACAAATACAAGGTATGGTGAGTAAAATCACTTCATTCAAGAGCGATGCTTAAATTAACTGAGGTGGCTGCCTTTGGTTTCCCAAGTTTTTTTTTTCTGAGTACATGAATATGTGATAGCGCTAAAAATAAATTTTCAAAATTTGTGCTTTGTCTGAGTGCAGGAATATGTGATAGTGCTAAATGATATGGGTCCAGATGCTTATAGAATGTCCATATCATGGAGTAGGAACCTGCCAAGTATGTTTCACCTTTCTAACTTCATAGATGGGTGTGGATGCTTATAGAATGTCCATATAATCATAGAATAGAATCTTGCCAAGTTGTATAATAATATAATGTCCTATATGAGCTACCATTGGTATTGCACAAGAAAGCCATTATTGAATTTGCATTGTGATGAGCATTTCAGAGCGATGGAACTATAGTTGAACTTGTAGTAGCTCAATGACCTTTATTCGATATGTAACAAACTTTAGTTGCAGAGAGAGAGTCACCTAAACATTTTTTGGTTGTAGGAATTTTAATAATTTTGGAGTAAAATATATTGAAGCTTAAAAATTCTTATGAGTGTTCTACTGATAATTGATGGATGGTAATTCTTTGGTCTAAAAGAGTGAAGAGTGTTTGTGTGAATTATTGTTATACTTATTTTTGTGGCACTTTATTGATACTATCAAACTTAACCCTTTCAACATTAATGCAACATTGGAAGAACTTTGTGGTACTATTTTTTTTATCTGAACTTTGTTTTGCAATGTGCTTGCATAAACATTGAGGTTGTGTTTGGCACAAGGAAAATAGAGGAAAAGAAAACTCTTTCATGCATGGAATTTGTAATCTCTGGTTCGTTTAGTAAATAGTGGAAAACCAAAAAACGGAAAACATATTCTTCAAGTACTAGCTAACAATGGAAAACAACTCACTTTATAAAAAAGAAGTTGTTTTCTTCTCTCTGTTTCCTGATACTCTTGATTCCTCTCACCCGCTACCAATGTTTGAATTCTCCTCTACCAAACTCTATTAATCTTTTGCTGGGATAGCTAGAGATATTCCACCATTAACGTGGTAGGTAGAAGACAAAGTTGAGGGTTTTGGAAGGTGCGAGCTTCAATTTTTAGAAAATTGGGGAATTTGTAGGATATAATCTAGTGGAACGTGGGGTGCGATCTAATGGAATGTATGTGTGATCAAACAGTTGTTGAATAGTTTTTTTTTTATAGAAAGTGTTTTCTTTTCTCAAACCAAACAAAGAGAAAGTGAATTCACGCAAAATAAATTCCAAACATATACTTTCTAGAAATATGTTTTCCACAAGAAATAGGAATCTGTGAACCAAACACAGCCTGAGAATAGATAAATCTACTATAAAAAAGGAAAAGTATTGAATAAGATGGAATATTTGAGCATTTTATTGTAAGTTCAAGGTGTGTGTTAGAAGCTCCAAGTTTAGAAGGGAAATGTTATTTGAAATGCACACTCTTCTTCCATCCACTTGATTATTAAATTGTTCAAATCTGACAATTAAGGGCGATTACTCATTTTACCCACCCAATCTTACATTAACACTTTGACATGTTCACATTGATGAAAGACATAGAACGACATGATCTTCTCTGTTATTCATGTTGGAATTGAATAAATACATTTTGTATGTATACAAACAATCACCTAGAAAAAAAGAAAATACTTGGGGGGAGTATTATAAGTAGGTGAAGGCATTTTCTTGAAAGATATTTTTCTTTTTGTATTCATCAATTCATCATAGAACACGTTCATGTGATAAATCTTTTCAAGTGGGAGTAGTGTATTCTTTGAGAATATGGAAACAATCAATCTGTTTTAGTGATTTGATATATATTTTAGTGATTTGTATACATTAGTAATTAGAATAACATTAGTAAGTCGAGCGGTGGTGATTTATTGCTAAATCACCATAAATCTAAGAAAACTATTATACAAGCTAGATCGAGTTTAAGATAATTCCATTTGAAAATTAGAAAATTACGGATTAATATCCTAAACCACAAAGTGAATAGGCTATCTAAATTTGATCCCTTAATTGCCAAATATTTATGCACCATAATCGTTGTTCATTAACGTATTTCGGTTTATTTTAAATAAAAATATGTTCTGATTCGAAAATTTGTGTGAGACATTTTGTAAAACTTTTTCAGCACACAAAATATTTAATAGATCCCGGGCATATGCTCGGGTCCAAAATCTAGTATATATTATAGTTATACCCTCACCAATCTATTTTTTGGAGCATTCGCAGAGACTCCAGTTTTTTTGAAACTCTATTACTAATTACGAAAAAGTAGGATATAGATAAGAAAACAATCCTATCTAGAGTTTCACAGAGTCTCTAACTTTTTTTAAACACTATAGCTAATTACGAAAAAACAATCCCATCTAGAGTTTCACAGTTTTCAACTTTTTCTAAATAATATAGCTAATTGCCTAATTACGAAAAAAATAGGAGACAAAAAACTAAATTGCTAAAAACAATAGTTTCCACCAAAAACGATTCTCCTAATAAAACTCTTTCTATTTGATGTGTCATCCACTGTGGGATTTAGACATTTATTCATACTTAAGGATTCCAAATAAAATCACAATTCCGGCCATAATAATTACGACATATTCCAATTAAATTTATGAATTTATAATTTTTCAACATTATAATGTAATTTCCAGTTTTATAAAACACACACACACACACACACACATTCGGGAGAATAACGAGATTTAGTTAAAGTGGATGTTGGGCTTAAATAAATTATATACCAAACCAAAACAAATTACATGTGGAAAATTAAATTATACAAAAAATAACATCACAAAAATATAATAGAAAATAAAAATAAAATAAAAAAAGTAACGGCAAACCAATAATGACAAATATTTTAAAATATATATAATACTGCATGAAACTAACGTCAAAGTACAATTAACAGGGAACCGAAAACGGTTTGGTGCTTTCTTTTTATAGAGATTGGTGCAAGAAATTTGAATGAGTGGTTAATATAATTTTCATATCTCATATCTCAGCGTTGTATAGTTGCTAATATTTTTTAGAATAATTTAATATAATGTCATCCGTTTGTAGGACGGTTCGAAAGCTAGTCTTTAGATATATATTATAGCTATACCCTCTTGACTCTATTTTTTGAGCCTTCACAGAGTCTCTAATATTTATAAAACACTTGGGCTAATTCCAAAAAAAAAATGAGACTTTTAAGGAAAAATCAGACAAATAAGGAATTGACAACTTTTTTGTGGGACGTTCATATCTTTTTCTTGGATTAGTTTAGCTTATGGATTTGTGACTCATTGTTTGGTCTTGATGTGGAATGGAATGACCAAGACATTGATAGAGCAACACAATTCAATACACGTCCATGAATGCTACAATCTCGATTGTATAAGAAATTTGTATTTTGCGTTAGATTTACCTTACAATTTTTATAGGCTCATCTGGGGGCCCAGCTAGATGTATAAATGAGTTGCTATTGAGTTGACTCCAAAACCAACCTATCACACGAAAGTTTTAACCATCCACCTAAGTTTCATCTCAGCTTTGGATGTAATTTGAGCTAAAAGCCAAAATAAAGCTCGATTTCATCCAACATAGTATGAAGCACATGAATATAACACTTAAACACAAGTTGGTAACTTGATATAGATCGAGAGAAATGAATACCAAAATCTGTCAACCCAAAACAACCAAGTGATAAATCCTATGTAAACTATGCAAGCTTTGAAAAGCTTCAACCACTTGGTGGATGGTTGATTGGCTTAAGGCTTTCACACGACCATTGACTTTTTTCGGATTTTGCATTTGATGATTGCTTTTATATATAAACCAAATTGTTTGTCTTTGGACCATTGACATCTTTCATTGTTGGATTGCTCTCTTTTCTCTTCGTGGCTTAAGACCAGCTTTAACACTAAAAATTGGTATTCTCCTTTTATAGAAGGTATCACAAGTACACATAATTTGGTTCTAAATTTCGGTTAATAGTGAAAACACTTCATGTTAGTTGTCTTTACTTCTGGCCATGACTTTACGTTTGATGGGATCTGCTTGATATGGCTTGAACAGGTTTAATGATAGTTTATGATATCTAAAAAAAGCTAACAATATATTGTCAAAGGTTAGAATCAGAACCCACCCTTGACTTGCTTCAACATGAGCTAGCAGTTTACACGAATACCATAGCTTCAGTTCTTGCAAGTAGCGAGCTTAGTGTGGCTAATAGGAAATTAGCCGAAACTTATGTTGTAGTGTTGAATCATAAAGCAAGAGGCTTTGCCACATTGTTTGAAGGCATTGGAAATACATAAAGCTCAATTACGAGATGGTGATTCAGTTGAGGTTGCCCATATTAGGTGTCTTCTTAAAGTTGTATTTGCAGGATTATGGGAGTACTAGAAAGCTTTGGGGCGAAATCAACTGTCTCATAAGGTATTTAAGAATCGGGGACAAGGTGCTAATGTGCATCAAAAGTTGACGCTGTTAAGTTGAATTTCACGTTGGGGAGGCTTTATGACAACATTAGTATAATTCTTTTTAGTAAGATACATGAGGAGAGTATGACTACAACTATGGCACTTATTGCAATTTTGAAGGCCCTCTATAACAAGAAAATTTTTCGAGCTTCTAAGAAGTGTCTTTGATTTGGAGTGTTTTACTAACAAGGTTTTAACGATACACTACACCATAATAGGATATTCGCAACACGCACCTTTTTTGATTTGCAACGGTTATTTACCGTTAGTAAGTTTCCAACGTTAAATAAGCGTTGGCAATGTTGTAAAGCGTTGCTTTATTTGGGTGAATTTCGGGAATTAATTGCTAACGCTTAAAAAGCGTTGGAAAAGTGTTACAAATTAAAAGCTTGAAATTTCGCGAAAGAGAGAAACGAAAAATTTTGAAATATAAAACATAACTTTCTTTCTCTCCTCTCTCTCTCTCTCACCACCGCGTTTCAAGATCCCTAAAATCATCCACTCCTCAAAACTAATTTTCACACTCCTCAAAACTAATTCATCACCGCCGCAATACTAATTTTCGGTGGATTAACCAGGTTTGTCTTTCTTTCTTCAAAACTTTAAAGTTCTAGCTGTTATTCAATTTTTCTGATTTGTTCAATTCTTCGCAGATAATGGCAAACAATAGAAAAAAAAAATTGAATAGAGTTGTGCATACCTTATCAACAAACAAGCAGACTTCTCTGCCACTACCATCTCTCTTGTTCATCTGAATCTGATAAGAAATGGATTGATCATCAGTTCAAGATCAAACACGTGAGTCACTCTCTCTTTCTTTGAGATAATAAGCTAAGCTTGTTTGATTGAAAAAAAAAATAGAAAAAAAGGTACTTTATGATTCTTCTCTCTCTCATATATATTCTTAAAGTTCTTGTCATAGAAAGCTTGTTTATTTAGCTTTTAGAAGAGATGGGTAAGTGAGATTCCTTTTAGATTTGGTCATGATGGAAGTATGGTTTAACAGACCAAATCCTATTGTACTTGTACGTGTTTGAATGATATATATATGATCTTTTACTAAAGAGTGTTTTATTTTCTCTTTTTGTTTTATGTTCAATTCCCATTTTCTTTTTGTTACTATAGAATGTGACATGTAACAAACGAACTGATCATTAGTTCCTTGCAAATGCCTTGATGCCTTGATGGTACTGAAAAAGGTACAAAGAGGGTATCAGTTTTGCTTTTACTTTCCTTCTTTCTGTTTGGATTTGCAGAGTTTACAATTGCATGACCGAATCCCTACAGTCCTCTTCAAAATCATACTTCTCTTACATGGGTTCTTTTGTAATGATTTTGTCCCGAAAATCAAGATGCTTTCCTTCTCATCTCGGACTTCTTTCATATATGTGGTTGTTAGTACTTATTTAGTATGTAACCTTGATCGCTTTGTTTTAATTTAATGGTCACTACACCAGAATTGCTAAAAATGACAATAGCTTAGGACCATGCCATGACCGTCCCTAATTTAGAACTGCAAAAACCGTCGTATATGGCATAAGGCCGTCGTATACTGACCTAAGCTAAAATAGGGGACGGGTTTTGGTGTAGTAAATACACGACCGTAGAGGTAGTTCTAGAACTCATCGCTTAGGTGGTGGGGCTAGTTTTCATTCTCACTCTCACTGCCTTTTCCCTATTGCGCTCATTTTTTTCCCATTCTGGCGCTCGTTATTTTCACTAACACAGCCCAGAGACACTAGTGGAAAGTGAGAGGAAAAAAAACCAGAGGTGGCTTCTAACAAGCCATTCAGAGCTTCTGTAAGGAACACAAAGCAAGAGCTTGTGAGCTTCTGTGAAGTTGTAAGCTCTCTCTCTCCCTCTTCAAAACATAAAATTTAGTTAGTTAATAATTTTAAAGCTTCAAGTTTGTGTATTTTCGTCCCGATTTTTGTTTGTTAAATTGTCTAAGCCACCAAGAAGGTACTTTTAATTTGCTAATTTCCAGAAGTTGTTTGATACCGATGCTTTTGTATATTTTTGTGTATACCGATGCTTTTGTATTAAGTTGAATGTATTCCCCTGTTTTGTATATCGGTTCATAGAACACGAATTTGAAGTTACTAGCCTACTGCTTGAAAGTTTGAATCTAGATCTTGTGTGATTGTTTGTTTCTATTTCCATATTTATTTTTGTTTCAAAATTTCTTGTTGGCGATGGTTGTTGTAGCTCAAAGATTGGAATAGTCGTTTCTATATCTATTACTAGTATATGGATTGTGAACAAGCTTTGGCAGCTCGTGTTGTTGTAAGTCAATGGAGGGAACAAGATCAATGATGTTGCGGTTATCAAGTAGGTATTGTATAGAAACTAATTTGGTGGGTTCCAGCCTTGCAGGACCAAGAAAGCTCTATTAGGATATGGTGTCATAGCAATATGAAGCCGCTGTGTGGGAAAAGACAAATAAAAAGGATTGTTAGATTTCTCGGTAAGTCACTTTTAGTTAAGCACCCTTTTCAGTTCTCACACAATTTTAGTGTTTGTGATAGTTCTCTACCTTGGATCATAACTGACTAACTAGCTCGTTCTTCGACACGTCGATCAAAAACGATAACAACATGGGCACACCTTCCTTCCATGAGTTCAAGAAACAACTTCTTTCTATCTTAAAGAGAAGCTCAAGACGCTTTCGGTAATTTTTCTAGTAATGTTATTCCCTGTAACTGTGTAATTTTCTTGTATATACAATATGTATAGATATGATTTTCTTGTGATTTTCGAGGAATGTTAACAGTAGATTTTTCACTGCTGATTAGTTCCAAGGTTTCAAGCCGATAAGCACGCATGCCATGCGTTTTCATCGCTTTTTTTTTTTTTTTTTTAATAAGTATGAAGTTTGAAACTTTGTTGATTGCTAGCTTTCCATTTGATTTTTTGATTGGGGTTATATAGGTTCATGATTTATTTTTGGCATGCAAGTAGGGATATATTATTAATATAATAAAAAATGTTACATCAATGAATGATATAGTTTACAACTCAAGGATTTCTCGATCAAGACAAGCATTTCCTAGTTAAAATTGTAGTATATCCTGCAAGGACTTTCTATGCATTTTAAAAAGGGAGGTCTTGAAGTGCTCCAAAGTCCTTGGCCTTGACTCAAAGTTGTTCCCATTTTTGCTACAACATCCGCTCCAAAATTTGCTTCACGATAGATGTGTGAGATTCTCCATTGTGATGGTCTTTGAGTTGCTCATAGCCATCGTGCTTTGAGAACCCATGGAATTTTGGCGCTAGTGAAGGCTAGGGTAGCTGCTATGGAGTCACTTTCTAGCCACAAGTTCACCCATCCATTTAATACTGCTAGTTCTACTGCCAACACTAAAGCATAGCATTCCGCATCAAAATTTGTAGTGATTCCTAGACCGTAGGGTTTCACTCCTATCACTTGAGCATTGTGGTCTCGGAAAATTATTCCTGCACCTCCAAGTCCTGGGTTTCCAACAGATGATCCATCGGTATTAGCTTTCATAAAACCATAGTTTGGCGGTATCCAGCTGACTTCTTTGATGTTGTTTGAGGGTCGTGCTCTACCTTTGATATTTAGTGAGTGGGGATGCTCAAGTCATCAACTGTGTTGAACATGAACCCATTTGCAATCTTCCCTCCAGCTTTTAGTTCTTTAATGACTTCCTTCTTGATGTTGCTTTTTTCATCACCTTGTCATCAAACTAGCATCGATTTCTTGACTTCCATATTTGGGACATTAGGCTTGTTCTGCTTCTTTGAATTCCATAGCTCACTGAATGGGGCCGAAGTTTAGGGACATTGATTATACCTTGCGAGAGAACTGGGTTGAACTTTCAAGAAGTCAAATAGCCACCGCCACGCTTATGTAGCACGTTACATTCCCGCAGCATGTGGCTGATGTTCTCTTCTTAATTTCTGCAGAATCTGCAATGAGAAACCATACCACTTAAGCCCAAAATTAGGTGTAGTAGCTGCAATTTTGGAGTTGGTATTAATTATCACATTTGCTTCGATCTTTTTGGGTGCTTTTGAGGCGGGTTGAGTGGATTAGTGTTAATGGAAAAATGGTTCTGTGGACAAGTCTTTATGGTTCAAAATGTTTTATTTTCGTAAGGTAAAAAAAAGACATGTAAAATGTGCATCATGCTAGCTGCATACTTGTAATTTTAAGCAATATTTCTTATTCTAATCTCCCTTCCCGTTGGTACGTTGTATTAGTGTCAAGTTCGGCCTTCTGAGATAGATTTTCTACTTCCCTTCCAAATAGCAGCTTACTTGTCCCTAACGAGTCTATGTTCTCATTTCAGGTCGAAGGATTCATCCTTTATAAATATGGCGGCAGGAGCAAATGAGGATGTGAGAAACTTAGCTTTATCTTTCTCGAGGATAAATGGTTATATGTTAAAATATCTGGAACTAATACCTTGGTTCCCTGTTCTTTTTCTAGGCTAGTCATCGTATCGTCGAGGATGAGCGAAAACCATCTTGCTCCCTAAGTAAAGTTGCTCTTTTAAGTTATGCTCAGATCCTACATCACCTTCTCATTTTTAAGGGGTAGGATTGATTGTATAAGGTCCATTATGGAGATTGATTATTGAAGAGTTCTCTTGGTTTGGCAAGTTATCATGGTTCTCGACTTGTCAAATACAAGCATGAAAAACACATGTGATGACCCTCATTCATCACAATAAGAACTAGAGAGAAAAAGAAGAAAAATCAGTGCTTGTATACATAGATGGAGTACCCTTTAGTCCTTTTACCTCTAGAATTATTTGACTTGCTTCCTTTTCTCTCAGTATGGCAAAGGTGTCTTCATCTCTTATTTTTCATTTGTACAAGTAATTAGTGATTGATTGGTTCTTTTACCCCATGCGAGTCATGGTTGATTGGATTCCATACAAAACACATGTACACTACCACCTACGGTAAGATATTACGCTGATTAGAATATATCACAACTAATCATCATTTGGTTCATGTAGTCTCACATTTATTTCTAGGAATCTTTCAATTGAAGAAATTCACCGGGCCGTTCTATTTCTTTTCTATTTCAAATTTCATTACAAGACTTTCTGCTCAAGGAGATTCTTTTGGTCGCCTTATTGTGCGGTATAGGTGATGATAAGCCGTTCAAAACCAATAAAGTAAAATGTTATGGAAGAAATTCATTTTCATTCCAGAGAATTGTCCAATGGCAAAAGAAATTCAATGAAGACGAACCGGTGAATTCACGACTTTTTCCTCGGCAAGGATAGAGATTTTGAAATTTTTAAGTTGGAATGCTCATTCAAAGTATTAGAGTTGTCTGTAATTTTATTTCTTCTTATACAAAACTCAGCCCTTAGCTCATCATCTAAGGTAGATTGTATGAAATGTAATTCTAAATGGAACCTACTTACATATATAAGTCCAAGTTTTCTAGTATCCTACCTTTAAACTATATATCGTTAAGGTTATTTCTTAATTTGCGCCTCGAAGTTTTTGTTTCTCTCTCGTGTTGTTGGACTTAGAGTTGACTGGCTTGCCTTGTTCTTTTCTCAGATATTGCCCCTCGGATCGGCCCTAATTAATTCGTCACATCCTAATCAGCCTTTCATTTGCATCTCTCTTCTTGATTGATCATCTCCTCTACTATCTACTAGTCTCATTTAAGTATTTCTTAACAGGATAGTGAGCAAATACATTACTGATTGAAACGCAAACTTTCCTAATTTTTCTTCCCAATCGTTTCAAATTAATCTGTAATTTGATGCTTTAATTATAGGTTCACTTCTCTATTTAACGGTGGCGTCAAGCTACCACGGGGATCTGCAATTGATCTTTAAAGGAACGTGGCCATATACTTCGACAACCAAGAAGACACTTGTTAAGTGCAGATTCGCACAAGCATATGTCCGTGATTATTCTCGCTCTCATTTACTCTGCTCCATCATCGAACGGTTAAGTGCATTAAATCTTACGATTTTCATTTGTATGTAGTACATAGTAGGAGATCACTATGGTTTTACATTGTTCTTACTTGGGAGTTCTGAGTTAGGGACAATGGTTTGACTGACCATTTTTACCGGTTTAAGTTCCAATAAGAAATATCCGAACCGTTACTTGTCCCATCATCCGAGAACATCACAGCCGTTGAAATCCCAACATGGAAAGAACATATAACAATCGAGGGTTACTAGCAAGTGCACTATTAGGAACATTATTTTGTGTCATAACACATAAATTAAATCTCACCGTTGGTGTTATACCTTCACTCAATGTTGTTCTTTGGATTACTTGGTTTCTTTCTTGTCAAGTCATGGACTAGTTTTTATCCAAGTTTGGTTTTTCTGTTAAGCCTTTTACCGCACAAGAGAATACCGTTATTCAGACTTGTGTTGTTGCTTGTTATGGGTTAGCGTTTAGTGGTAAGTAAGCTTTCATTTATTTAGTTATGTTGATGGTTTGGTAGTTGATGATGAGCTTTTTGTGTTATAGGGGGATTTGGATCATTATATGATTGCTATGGATGACAAGACTTATAAATTAATTGGTCCCGGTTATCCGGTAATCGGATTGAGGATGTTAAGAATCCGGGGTTTGGGTGGATGATTGGGTTCATGTTTGTTGTTAGTTTTCTTGGCTTGTTTAGCCTTGTTCCGCTTTATATATATATATATATATATATATATATATATATATATATATATATATATATATATATATATATATATATTCTTATGATGCTTTCATATGCTATGACATTTGATCGTCACTATTACATCTTTGTGTGTTTTTATTATGTTACAGGTGATGGTTATGGATTACAAGCTTACATACCCAGTGGGACAGCCACCGCTATGTTGATTAATAGTTTTCACACAAACTCGAGCCGAAATGGGCAGGGTAAGAAATTTATGTTGTTTTATCATTTGCATGATAATGCTTATGGACGTAGTACCTTACTGAAATTTATATAAATGACACGACCCTTTGTTGCAAACCAAAAAGCTATTGGTCATTCAAGTCTTTTATTTTAAACCTCTTGATGGCAATTTATGCTCTTCATTTTGCTTGTACAAACATGTTATCAAGACCGTAACTTAATATCTTTTCACTGAAGCAGTTTATCACATAGTGAACCCAATATTACCAACACTTTTTGGCGTCGAAGTAGGAGGAAAGTTATTGCGGAACAACGGACCGCTAGTTCAAGGTCTCTCTTTCTCACCCTTTTTTTTTTTCATTATTATAATTACTTTGTTAAATTTCTCTTAGTACGAGTCTATTTGCTTTGCTTATATAAGTTATGCCCCGATACATTTGAATACTTCAAGAAATATTGGAAGTTACGTCCTGTTTTGCTGTATATGACAAGAATTTTAGAACTTCCATTTCAAACTGTTGTGAGATAAACAGTTGGTATAAATCCTGGGGCGTTTCCACTCATTTCCAATCGGTTTTCAGTTGGCTGCTCCAAAGTTTGTATGGTATGAGAGCAGGCTATGTTTGCTAAATGCTCCATGTCACACATTAGAATAAAAGTCCATGTTTTAGGGTCAAGTCTCACACACATGAGGGGGTGTGTTGAGATAAATAGTCCCACATCGGTAGTTTAAAGTCGTGTATCAAAATATAATATAAATATGGTGATTTATAGAAAAGTTTATTCTTCATTTGCATCAACACTAATTATTCCTTCAAATACTAATCACCGTTGGTTATTTGGTGATATTCAATGGTTAAGTCTTTCTTTTGGCTAGATATGACTTATGAGAAGTTATGTTTGAAGGTAAAAAGCACCGTTGGTTTTCTTTTTATGCACTGATTTTATTTAATCATTGTTTATGTCGTCGAGATATGGGAGTAGACAACAAATGGTCTATTTTTTTTTTGAAGGGTGGTCAAGTAATTAATATCAAGTATTTAATTAATTGCATGAATTTAATTAGTATGATTGTTTTTCTGAGTTCATTATTTGTTTTGTGATTTTTTGGAATTAGATGGGCTGGAGGCACTAGGATTTATATTGAGTGAAGCCATCGTCACTAATGCTTGTTATTGCATTTTGAAGATTCAGAATTGCTTGGAAAATCGTATAGAAATTTGTAACTCTTAGTAAATCTAAATTTGTAACCCTCAAAACTCTTTTGAAGTTATATATATGATTCAATGAATATAATATGTTTTTTCAGGCGTTTGTTTGTGTTTATTTTACTTATCAAATGGTATGAAAAAGCATTGGCAATTTTCTTTGCTTCTATATGAAACCACGAGGTGCAGGTTTAGGGCAAGAAAAAAATAAAAATAATTTTTTTTACAATATCAACACATTAGTAATGGTTGTAAACCGTTGCAAAGCAAAAAATAAATATTAAAGCATCATCAATAATCGTTACAAATCAAACTACGCAACGCTTTTTAACCGTTAGTAATAGTCACTCTGCAATGGTTAATAACCGTTGGAAAATTTGGTTTGCAACGCTTTTTAACCGTTAGTAATTGTCACTTTGCAACGGTTAATAATCGTTGGAAAATTTGGTTTGCAACGCTTTTTAACCGTTGCAAATATTTCCAACATTTTACCGACGCCCTATTTGCAACGCTTAAAAAGCGTTGCGAAAATTATTCGCAACGGTTTTTTGCCGTTGCAAATAGCCTGTTATGGTGTAGTGATACTAAGACTTGCGAGTCATTGAACTAACTTCAAAGAATAATTAAAGGGAAATCAGAAACTGGATGCAAATGCATTGAACTAATCTCAAAGAATAATTAACGAAAAATCAAAAATTATATGCAAATACATTAAACTAATTAACCTCAAAAAATAATTAACGGGAAATCAGAATCGAGATGCAAATGCATTGAACTAATCTCACAGATTAATTAACATGAAATCAGAGTGGATGTAAATACATTAAACTAACCTCAAAGAATAATTAACCGAAAATTAGAAACTGGATGCAACTGTTTTGAACTAGCCTCAAAGAATAATTAACAAGAAATCGGACACAAGATACAAATGCATTGAACTAACATCAAACAATAATTAATGAAAAATCAGAAAATTGAAGCAACTGCATTGAATGAACCTCAAAGAACAAATAATGGAAAATCAGAAATTAGATGTAAATGCATTGAACAAACCTCGAAGAATAATTATGAGGAACTTAAAAATTGGATTCAAATGCGTTAAGTTGAACTAACCTCAAAGAATAATTAACATAAAATCGAAAACTGGATGCAAGTGCATTGAACTAATCTCAAAGAATAATTAACGGGAAATAAAAAAAATGGATACAACTACATTGAACTAATCCTTAAGAATAATTAACGAAAAATCATAAACTAGATGCAACTGCATTGAACTAACTTCAAAGAATAATTAACGGGAAATCGGAAATTGGAAGCAAATGCAATGAACAAATCTCAAAAAATAATTAACGGAAAATAAAAAATTGGGTGCAAATGCGTAGAACTATCCTCAAAGAATAATTAACGGGAAACCTAGAAACTGGATGCAATTGCATTAGACTAATCTCAAAGACTAATAATTAACGGGAAATCGAAAACTATATGCAACTCTTTTGAATTAACCTCGAAGAATATTTAATGAGAAATCAGAAACTTCATATAACTGAATTAAACTAACATGAAAGAATAATTAACGGAAAATCAGAAACTAGGTGCAATTGCATTGAACTAAACTCAAAAAATAATTAACGGAAAATCGAAAACTGAATGCAAATGCATTGAACTAATCTCAAAGAATAATTAACAGCAAATCATAAACTGGATGCAAATGCATTGAAACAACCTCAAAGAATAATTAATGAAAAATTGAAAATTGGATGCAAATGCATTGAACAAGCCTCAAAGAATAATTAACGGAAAATCGGAAACTGGATGCAAATGCATTAAAAAAACTTTAAAGAATAATTAACGGAAAATCGAAAGTTGGTTGCAAATGCGTTGAAACTAACCTCAAAACATAGTTGTACTCATAATTTGGGATTTCGGAATTCTTGAAATTCCGACAAATCGAAAAACCGAAATTTACAATATTTTGACCCATGTTATATTCGGAATTTTGACAAATTTAAGAATTATCAATATTTCGACTCTATATTGTTTTTTTTTTCAGTTTTTTGAAAAACCGAAATATTGAGTGGAATTCCAATATTCCGTTCGGAATAATGAACACTGGTTGTACTATATGTAGTGGGAATGCCTCGACATGTATAATTTTGTATTTATAAAGGCTGGGTTCTTTCCTTTTATAGAGAGTGGGTTTTCACGTTGCAAGAAGTTTGGATGGGTTATTAAAATAAATATTCAAATGTCATAGCTCTACATATAGTTGTAAATGTTGTTCAGAATAATTTAATATAACCGCACCCGTTCGTAGGACGGGTTCGAAAGCTAGTGTATTAGTATATCTCTAGACTATTTTAAGCGACAAAATTGGTGATTTGGTTGGATTCAGTTTCCTGATAAATCAACGTTTTGAATTTTTGATAAACGGTGTATACTCTCTAAGCTACGGACACCACGTGCTACACTTTAGTATTTCTTGTGGCAGATTATGGACCTTACTAACCAATGGCTGACGAACCATCAACACCACAAAAACATTTAATAGTGCTAAGACTGCATGGGCCAGGCCAATGTGTTGATAATTATCGAAAAAGGTCAATGTGTTGATAAAAAATTTGAAGATTGCAGAATAGGCGCCTCATCTAGACGTTTAGTGGCGGAGCTAGGGGCAGAGTACGCCATGGCTCACCCTGGATTCCACCAAAACCAAATACTACTAGTCTCTTGGTCAAACTTAGACTAATAACCAACTATGCATTGCCTCTTTTATCCATAGAATTAAACTTCTCATTTGTTGATATTAGGTGTGCCCACAGACGAAAGAAAACCTTATCTGTTCTTCCCATGTTTCCCCCCCTTTTTTTTAGTAGCTTTCTTCTTTTCTCTGTAACACCTTCAACCTTCTAACCTCGTTCTATCATGTCCGAACCATCAACCATCAACCCTCTCCCCACCACCACCACCACTATAGAACCCTATCTTGGGTCTCACATACATCACAACTCCTCTTGGAGTTCTCTTTTTCAAAATGAAGCGAGCTCTTCATCTAACCCTGAAATACTGTTGCGTAGATTTTCCTATGAACTGGTGGAGGGAGTTGCAGAGATCCCAAACAACATAGTACATCAAGGTGTTGACTTTTGGAGTGAATATGTGGTGGGGTTCTTCATTGAAAAAAGACTGCCATTTCTTTTTGTAAAGAACACACTGAGCAAGATTTGGAAGCTTAAAGGGGATTTCACTACTTCCACTGATAAAGAACTGTATTATTTCAAGTTCAACGTGGAAGAAGATAGGAGAAAGGTTCTAGATGCAGAGCCAATATTTCTCGCAGTTAAGCTATTTGTTATAGCGCAGTGGACCTAGGAAGTTGAAGCTCAGAAGAATGAAATCAAATCCCTTCCTATTTGGGTAAAACTAATGGATCTGCCAAAAGAGTTGTGGACAGATGATGGATTGGGGTTTGTGGCAAGCCTGGTGGATGAGCCAAAGAGAATGGATGAGAAAACTAAACAGAAACAAAGGCTTAACTATGCAACGGTCTGTGTGGTCGTTCCCATAGATTTTGACTTTAGAACTGAAGTAAAAGTTAAAATGCTGGGGAAAGAGAAATCTATAAAACTGGAATATCCGTGGGTCCCAATTTCATGTGCTCGATGTAAAAGATATGGTCACAAGGAGAAAAAATGTCTGGAGAAACCCACTCAAGTATGGGTAAGAAAGAGGACATTGCAAGGCGTGGATATAGGTTTGAACGAAGGTTCTATGGCTAGGGAAATACCAAGTCTAGAGGAGGACACACCAGTAGATCTGGAGGTTGAAGAAGGACAAGTGGTTTCGCAGGAACAAGGTCGAGATACATAGAATAGTCAGGATATAGTGGTATGGAATAACAATGCTGCAAGGGAGAATCTTGATGGTATTGGAAGTACATAAAATGCAAGCCTGGTGAATGCCAAGAATGTCGGTACAGAATGGACAGTAGTAAATAGCTCAGTCCAGGGTATAGGGACGGAAAATGAAGTAGAACAAGGGAGAAAGAAAACAGGAGAATCCTCAGGTAATAAGAGGTTAATGTATAGCAACCAAAGGCTGTCGTTCAATGTATTGGCTAAATTAGATGAGGAACTGGAGGATGACATCTCTGAGGGAGATCCAAAGGAATACTTCACAGATCATGAACCAGTAAGTGAACCTGGAAAGGAAAGAGAGATTATTAGTAAAGCTAGAACTAGAGCCCAAAAGAGGGCTGCTGAGAATACTGAAGTGGAAGATGCTGCATCTAAAAGGTCATCTCCTGTGACATAGACTACAAAGGGTAAAGGGGGGCAAAAAAGCCAAGGAAGGAAATCCTCTCACAAGCAAACGAAATGAATGGGATATGTGTGTGGAATACAAGAGGTCTAAATGACCCAAAGAAAGTGAAGGAAGTGAATAAATTTAGAATCCAAAATAAGCTATGGTTTTTGAGTCTTCTGGAAGCAAAGGTAAAGGAGGAAAGAAGTGAAGTTATAAGCAAGGTATGTGCTCCAGGGTGGAGGTTTATGAGTAATTACAGCAGCCATATATATGGTAGGATCTGGTTACTTTGGGATGATAGAGAAATTACAGTTACAAAGTTACATGAAACTGCTCAATTCATCCACCTACATGTTTTTGTTCTTTAGAGGTCAAGTACCTTTTTTCTTACTCTGGTTTATGCGAGTAATCAGAGCAGTGAGAGGCTAGGATTGTGGAGGGAGTTAGCTCAACTTTAGAACTTGATTACAAGTGCGTGGTGTGTCCAAGGGGATTTTAATAATGTTCTTTACTCCCATGAGAGAATTGGAGGAATAGTCAGTCCAAAGGAAACGGGTCCCTTCTCAGATTGTCTCAATGTTGCTGGTCTAATGGATTTGAAATCTATAGGGAGCTTCTTTACTTGGACGAATTATGGTGTAGGTTCTTCTAGAAAATGGTTGAAGATTAACAGGGCTTTAGTGAATCATGATTGGCTTATACAGTTTCCCAACTCTATGGCTAAATTCCTTACTCCTAGCATATCCGACCACTCTCCTATTCTCCTTCAATTTTTTGAAAGTGAGAAAAGATCCTTTCCCTTCAGGTTTTGTAATTACTGGGTGATTCACAAGGACTTTAAAGCTACAGTACAAGGTAGTTGGGAGATCCAATTATATGGTTCTCCAATGTATGTTCTCTGTCAGAAACTCAAGATTTTAAAGCCAAGAATGAAACACTGGGCAAGAAAATACTTATCTGACTTGTATGCTCGAACTGAAGTAGCTAGGGAGGAACTTAATCAGATTCAGAAGAGACTTCGAAGTAACCTCCTTGACCCTTACTTATGTCATCAAGAAAAAGAAGCAAGGTTAAAGCTGTGCACTTATATGGAAATGGAGGAGGCAGATTTCAGACAGAGGACTGAGAGTGATTGGATAGTATATGGAGATAAAGGAAATTCTTTTTTTTTCACCAGGCTATGAAAGAGAAAAGGAATAGAAATAGCATATGGGCCATACAAGACCAGCAAGGTATGAGGCATGAAGGACAATAACAAGTTTCTCAAGCTTTCATCAGATATTACATTGAGCTTTTAGGGGTAGTTTCTGATGGGGAGTGTTCAGAGGAAGTCTTAGAAAATATCTCTTTTAAAGAAGAGCTAGATATTGTCACAGTAGAAAAACTGGTCGAGGAGATTATGGAGGAGGAGATAAAAGAAGCTATTTTTAGTATGGATGATAATAAGGCTCCGGGACCTGATGGATATAATGCTTTCTTTTTTAAATCTGCATGGGATATTATATGAGGCGACTTTATCAGTGTTATTAAATATGTTTTTAATAGTAATTACATGCATAGAGGGGTAAATTCTACTTTCATTTGCCTTGTGCCAAAAAAGACTAACCCTCTGTAATAGATGAATTCAGGCCTATATCTTGTTGTAATATCATATAGAAGTGCATTTCTAAGATTTTGAGCAACAGGTTGAAGCCATGTATCTCCTAAATGGTTGAAATGAACCAATCTGCCTTCATTCCAGGAAGAGAGATTCAAGATAACTTGTTAGTGGCACATGAACTCCTTAGGGGCTACAACAGGAAACATGGAGAGCAAAGATGTTTTATCAAGATTGATATTCAGAAAGCATATGACACAGTGGGCTGGGACACTTTGCTCAAAGTTCTTAGGAGGCTCAGATTTCCAGAAGGTTTCATCAACTGGATAAACATGTGCATATCCACTCCATCCTTTTCAGTCCTCATCAATGGCACTCCTCAAGGATATTTCCCAGGCAAAAGGGGGCTCAGGCAAGGTGATCCATTATCACCATTTCTTTTTGTGTTGCTCATGGAGATTTTGGGGGGTATTCTCAAGCAAAGTGCAACAAATAAAGAATTCGAACACCATTCTAAGTGCAAGAGAGTAAAACTTACCAACTTATGTTTTGTGGATGACCTTCTGCTATTCTGTAATGGGGATGATTCTTCAATTACAGCCATTAAAGGTGCATTGGACTGCTTCTCTTCTCTCACGGGACTAAAGCTCAATCACATGAAGTCTACTCTCCTCACTGGAAGTATGAGCCCTGCAGGAAGTGTTGAGTTAGCTGATATACTTGGTATTAGCTTGATTTCTCCTCCAGTTTCTTACTTGGGTCTTCCCCTGACAACAAAGAGAATAGGAGTTATGGATTGCCTTCCTTTAGTCGAGAGGATTACAAGTCAAATTTCTAACTGGAAAAATAGATAGATGTCTATCTTATGCAGGAAGACTGCTTACTTATCCAGTCAGTTTTGTCCTCATTCCATACATACTGGGCAAAAACTTTCATCTTGCCAGAAAGAGTGCTAAAGAAAGTTTCAAAGATATGTAACAGGTTCTTATGGGCTGGTCTGGAAATGAAAGCTAAGATGCACAAAGCAAGTCATGCTGTAATGAGATACTGATAAAAACCAAAGGTGAATATCATAGATACTAAAGTGTGGAACATTGCAGCTTATTGTGGCCTTTTTTTCAAGGTTGCCAGTAAAGAGGAAAGTTTGTGGACAAAGTAGGTGAGAGCTTATCATTTAAGAGGACGATTCTTCTGGACTATGAACATACTGACTGACTACTCTTGGGTGTGGAGAAACGTCCTACACTATAGAGAGAAAGCACTCAAGTTCACAAAACATCTTATTGCAAATAGGAGGGAAACCAGTATATGGCACGATCCATGGCTTCCATCAGGTCTTCTTCTTAAAAATTCTGAAGCACTGGACTGGTTACAAGTCCCGAAAGACGCACCAGTTAGTAGGCTTATTCATGGTGGCAGATGGAATGAGATAGTGCACAGTCTACCAGAGGGTGATATAAAGGAGCAGATTTTGCAATGTGAGATAAATACTTATTTGGGGGAGGATAAAGTGGTTTGGACGGCTTCCACAACTGGCAGGTATTCCACAAAGTCAGCATACATAGTATTGAAAAATATGAAAGAAAAATTGGAGTGGAGCAAACTAGTTTGGGGAAAGCTTGTTATTCCCAAACACTCGTTCATAGCTTGGCAACTGTTTGTAGGACGTCTAGCGACTCAGGATAGGCTGAGACACAGGAAAATTCTCAATTCCTCAAAGTGTATTTTTTGCAATGCTCAAGGTGAGAATTCGAAGCACTTGTTCTTCAATTTCGATTACACAAAAGAGGTGTGGTAGAGAATAAAGGCAGCAATGGGGCTTAAGGAGATGGTGAAAAAATCAACTATGGAATGGAATTTCATCATGAGGATAACAAGGAAAAACACTACAGAGATAGAGATTATTAGGGCGATGACATGTGCGGCTATTTATTAGATTTGGAATGAAAGAAATAGTCAGAAATTCAAGAAAGTAGCTCACACAGCTCAAGTCATCTGCCGGGACATTTTGAGGAAGATGCAAGTTTACTTCCAGCGAATCTTGAAGGAGGAAGTAGATAGTCCAAGAATAAATGACATGCTGTCTCACATAGGAGTTTCAGTCATATTCAAGCAGAGGACGCAGATAATGTGCAGATGGACAAAACTTATGGAGGGAATCATGAAGATAAATTTTGATGGGTCTATGACAGCTGCTGATGCTAGCTTTGGAGGGTGTATACGAGATAAAGAAGGTCATGTTGCTGCCATCTTTCAAGGTCGAGGGGGGATTAAATCAGTTTTGTATCAAGAGCTGAAATGCATTGAGATGGGCCTTAAAGCGGCAATTCTGATAGACTTCAAGAAAGTGATTATCGAATCTGACTCCAAGAGAGCTATTCAAGTGCTTCTAGGACAGGAGGAGAGCCCGTGGTATTGTCTTAATTTAGTAGCTGCTATTAAGGGGCTTGGGAATAGCTTCGAAGTTCTTCAGTATAGGCATATTTACAGAGAATGTAACCAGGTAGCCAACTTTATAGCAAAGTTAGTTGCGAGAGGGGAGGGTGATTATGTTTTTAGTTTGCCACCTTTGTCCAAGGAATTATCTGTACTGGTGGAAAAGGATGTAGTGGGAACTATGTATGCAAGAGTTGTTAATTAATGCAAGTTAGGGTTTGCCTTAACCCATAATCGTTTCAAAAAAAAAAAAAAAAAAAGGTGTGCCCACAGGGGATCTTGTAATTTCTACCGTACCCAATTAATTTCAACATGTTTCAACTTTCAACACATGTAAAGTTTTGTACCTTTACCAAAACAAAAAAAATTTGTATTGTATGTGCAGCTCTATGTGCAAAGAAGGAACTACCACGGTAAGCCTATCATATCCTACTATTCCTTGCATGCTCCTCCAATTATTATGGAAATGGATATATTAGAACATTTCACAAGTTACCTTTGATTTAATCATAGAGTGAAAATAGACAACTTCTTCAAAATTTACTATATAAATTGATAAAACAAGAGTAACAAATACTTAGAACTACATCATATCCAATTAATTATATTATGTAGTCCAATAAACTAATTAACCTATCCAACTAGTAGTTGCGATTCTACACTTTCAATATTGGAAATCTCTATTATTATGTAAATTAACGTAAATTGATTATTGGATAAATTAACAATTGTTTGTTTACATAAAAAATAATTATTTTAAATTCATTAAAAAAAAAACATGTCATAGAAAGAAGCTTAAAAAGAAACAAGCAAATTGGCGTGTGAACAAACAAACTATTTAAATTGTGTCACAAACTTGTAACCCTAACATCGGCTCACCTTGGAACAAATTCCTGGCTCTGCCACTGTAGACGTTTAACAAGAGTTCACTGCGCGGTCCTTAATGGATCATGTTGCTCAGTCAAACTAGATTGCTAGCGTCCTGCCCCTTAAAGGGTAGGACGATCCTGACCCAATAAAAGACAGAAAATGGTGACTAGATACTTGTAAAAGTTTAGGAATTTCTAAAACAAATTTAACTCAGATTGAGTCTTGACTTCTTGAGTCTTCACTCAATCACTCCTACCTTCTTTGGCACCACTGTGAAAAACCACCACCGTCACCTCCTATTACCACCTGCCACCGCCTCGCACCACCGTTGTCACTCTATCCTCTTTGTTGATATTTCTTGTCCTCATCTTTTTCTTTAGATTTTCTTCTCTCTCTAACTCCACACTGTTAGGAATATACAACTTAAATGTACTTACTCTTTACCAATTACCAAACAATACAAATCTTTTGTCTTGTACTTTTTTGTTAAATTCGAGCCTAGTGTAGAAACACTATGTCTTTAAGACAGATTTTCCCCCTCACGGTGCTTGAAGGTTGATGGGAAACTATCTCCCAAGATAGAATGAATTTCCTTCTATAGAAAGCTACCACTTCAATTCTACAGAATCAGAGAACACAATATAGTATTTGACTAAGAACAGAAAGAGAAGAGAAAGATCAGAAATATGTGATCTGGTGTGTCTTTCTCTCCAAATTCTTCCACTATTTATATGTGAGTTGTGCTTTTTCAAAACAACACAGTGACTCTTGGAAAAAGTTAGGCAACTCTTTGAAAAGTCAAATGTTTCGAAAGGACGCACCATTTTGGCATAAAACACTGTTTCGAACCAGCGCTTATTTCAAAAGATCGCACATTTTCGGCATAATACACTATTTCGAACCAGTGCACCCTTTCGAAAAGGTGTATCTCACTTTACTGTTTCAAGAGAAACTAACTAGCCTGTTAGACCCAATTCGGATTGGTCCTGGTTTAAGAAATAAGAAATCGGACGTCTGTAGTCCAAAAAGAATATACACAACAGCCACGCCTAAGCCCAAGCCAAAACCCGAACCTGAACCCAAGCCGAGCCGAGTCGAGTCGTTCAAACGGGCGGGCGTTGGTCGATCAGTCGGTCGGACGAACGGCGGCGGCGGTGCGCGCGTGTGTTTTTCTTATTGAGCTTGACTACGTTCCATCTCCACGAAAAATTAGTGGTACCCCTTGGGTCTCAACCCAAGTAGCCACAATTAGGCCTTATAAACTCAACAACTCTTTGGTCTTCTTCTCATATGGGACTAAGTGTTTTTCACACTTTCTCACATTCATTTCTCAATCATTTCATCTCAAGTGGGGTAACTTGGGAGACAAATTACTCATTCATTTCTCAATGGATTTGTGTAATACCAAGTCCTATGTGTTCACTACATTTTGAACTTTCAATTACAACCATTTTTCTAACAATCTCCCATATGAATGAAAATTTAGCTTTTTTCACTCATAAACAATGGATTTTTGTTCTTTTACAAATGAAAAGATACCACATCAGGTCAAGTAGTATGGGAGACCTTGAACTTGCCTTAGATTTAACATAAGTTTCACATTTATAGTGTGGGTCTTAATTTATCTTTGGTATATAGTCCAAATTAATTAATCTATGCAAAATATCATAATTAACATGTCCTAGTCTACCATGCCATACATGTGAAGACTCAATAAAGTAAACAGAAGTTTGAACTTTATTGTTGCTCTTCGGTGAAATAATAAAACATGACATCCTAAATAACCCATCACTAAGATAGCCTTTACCCACAAATACATCATTGATTATTCCGATGTCATTTGCCTTAACTCGTAGATGAATTAAAACATCCCCACGTTTGATGTTATTTTAGCAATGCATCAATGATTTATAATTTTGAATTGATTAATTCAAAGAGATACATAAGCCCCCCACATTTTTCCAATTTCTTATGACAAAGTCAATAAAATGGAAAATCGTTTAGATGTATATTTTCCAAGTGAGGTGTCTTATTAAAGAATGTAACAAATCATTTATATAGTATTTAAACATTTTTAAGACCTCAATTTTGCTTACAAGTATGCATACAAAACAATATCTTGAACAATCTTCTTTATTGGCGCTCTTTAGCGCAATTATAAAACACATACATCATACAAATAATATAATACGTTTATAAATCTTTTAGCACCAGCCATTCCTAACATCTATAATGAAGCAAGGATTCTCAAAATTTTGGATCATAATTCCCCCTAAGTATGGCATTACCACCACCTTGTTCACTTTCAAGAAGTCCATTCCAAGAATGACTTGAAAATGGTCTATGCAAGCTACCATTAGGTCCACCTTTCCTCGCCAGTTGTTCATCTTTATGTCAACTTCCAAAGCGAGTCCTTTCACCGGTTCGACTTCTTGGTTCAAGCCTCTCATATAACATTTACATTCTGCAAGTTTCAATCTAATATCTTCGGATACATACTCTGAGATTAACGTATGAGTCGAACCAGTATCCACCAATGCTAGTATGCACCCAGCGTAGTTGTTGAGTTCCACTTCTACGACCATAAGGTCTTCATCGGTGACCGAAATGTTCATAAGATTCAACGAACTAGTAGGTGTAGCAACTGGAACAGGAATAGTAACAACAGGAGTAACTGGAGGTATTGTCATTTCTGAAATATAAATACACCTTGTTAATCCTTAAAACCAAAAAAGAAAACAAAAACAAATTATGTTCGGTAAAGAAGAAGAAGAAAGTATTATGTCTTAAGTTGTTAAGAATATACAACTTAAATGTACTTATTCTTTACCAATCACCAAAAAGTACAAACATTTTGTCTTGTAAGTGTCTTGTACTTCTTTGTTAAATCCGAGCCTAGTGTAGAAACACTATGTCCTTAAGACAAATTTTCCCCCTCACGGTGCTTGAAAGTTAATGGGAAACTATCTCCCAAGATAGAACAAATTTCCTTCTATAGAAAGCTAGCACTTCAATTCTACAGAATCAGCGAACACAACATAGTATTTGACTAAGAACAGAGGGAGAAGAGAAAGATCAGAAATGTGTGATCTGGTGTGTCTTTCTCTCCAAATTTGTCCACTATTTATAGGTGAGTTGTGCCTTTTCGAAATAGCACAGTGACTCTTGGGAAAAGTTAGGCAACTCTTTGAAAAGTCAAATGTTTCAAAAGGACGCACAATATCGGCATAAAATACTATTTCGAACCAGTGCCTATTTCGAAAGGTCGCACCTTTTCGGCATAATGCACTGTTTCGAACCAGTGCACCCTTTCGAAAAGGTGTATCTCACTTTACTGTTTCAAGAGAAACTAACTAGCATGTTGGACCCAATTCGGATTGGGCCTAGTTTAAGAAATAAGAAGTCCGTAGTCCAAAAAGAATATACACATCCAAGCCCAAGCCCGTGGGCGGCACGCGTGTGTGTGTTTCTTGTTGAGCTTGACTACATTCTGTCTCCACGGAAAATTAGTGGTACTCCTTGGGGCCCAACCTAAGTAGCCACAATTAGGCCTTATAAACTCAACAACTCTTTGGTCTTCTTCCCATATGGGACTAAGTGTTTTTCACACTTTCTCACATTCATTTCTTAATCATTTTATCTCAAGTGGGGTAACTTGGGAGACAAATTATTCATTCATTTCTCAATAGATTTGTGTAATTCCAAGTTCCATGTGTTCACTACAGTTTGAACTTTCAATTACAACTATTTTTCTAACACACACCACAACTCCACCTCCACTTGCCAATATCAATTACATGGTTGATTTCAAAATTGAAAGAAAGTGTAGTCTTCTAATAGTTTGATTGTTGTAAACTTGATGAAGATGTTTTCCAAAGTTGTGCTCTTAGTATGCTTTGTTTTTGGGATTCAAAACTCACTTAAAATTGCTCAAAATGTAAAGAATTGAAACTTACTGTTTTGGGTATATTGACTCTTTGGTGATTTACATCTCAAATTAGTATGCATCTTTGATTGATGCTACGATTTTATGTTTTCCTTCTAATTTCAAATGAATAAAATTGTATGGTGGAAGTGAGATTTATTTTAGTTTTTCTCTTTAAAAAAAATAAAAATTGATAAGATAAAAAAATAAAAAACTTACTTGATCGGAATCCTGCGAGTAATGGATAGCAGTGTTGGGACCGGTTGGGAGTTGGTCAGATTGTTGTTGTGGGAAAGAGGAGAGAAATGAGTCAACTCAGATAAAGTGGAACCTTTTAGAGTCTAGACTATAGGTGAACAAGAAACAATTTCTTGTCTATTTTGGGTTAGGAGGGTCCTACCTTTTAAATAATGGGCAGACACTAGCAATTCTCGTCAAACTAATAAAGAAACTATTAAAGTGTGCCGAGCAAAACACGTTTTTCCTTTTTTTTTTTCGTCCAAGAGTCCACTCCTGAGTCCTGACCCAGCTAAAACTTTTTGTTATGTTACTTTGAGACAAGGCCCAAAATATTGCCGATATATATGATATATCGCCGATATATATCATTTTTTGGGTACACCGATATGGATATATTCGATATATCTCAACCGAATATTGAATTTTTTTTTTCTCAATATGTATCACAATTTCCGATATAACGATATATATCGACCGATATATACGATATAAATTGTTGACTTTGACCAAATATTATTGACTTTGACCTATATATTGACGATATTTCCAATATAATCGATGATATTTCTGATATATCGACATACAAAACAAAATTTTGAATGGTCAACAAAAAAATAGATATTTCTGATATATCCGATATATATCGGTTTTTGGGTACATCGAAATATTCACCGAATTCGATATTTTGGGCCTTGCTTTGAGATTATAAAATAGATGTGGCTTACGAGGAAGTTAGGAGGATGAATGCAAAATATATATGTTTTTCGTTTATATTTTTATACTTTCTTAACGTCGTCTTTTTCGAATTGTTGGGGGAGTCGGTGAAAAGAATCCCATATCTACACTATATGATAGCGTAATATTCCGGAATACCCTTCCCAATATCGAGTAGGCAATTTAAGATCTTCCTATTTAGTTAATTTAAAAATACCTCTTTCACTAAATTTAAAATAAGCCCCACTTTTATTAATATAATTTGAACAAAGTTCTTTTTTTTATTAATAATTTAGAAACACCTCTCTAATGTCACTTAAATTAAATAATTACCCCCATTTATTATTGATAATTAAAAAAACCCTCCCTAATATCACTTAAATAACATAATTATCTCCCATTTTGTTTTAAAAAAAATAAATAGATGAGTCTCTCTTATATAATTATAATTACCATTTACAATTAGAATCCAAAGAAATCATGCTAACTATCGATCTCGAGGGACGGGTTTCAAAACTTAAAAAAACTGATGCGTAGCACGGTTTGCATACTTGTGCTAAATAAACCTAGAGAAAAAAATAACCAAAACTACTAAAATCCTAGCATGCTCCGTCCTTCAATTCACAAGATTTTAGCTTAATTGCGTTTTTTATTTCCCTAATCTAATGACGTAGGATTTATGAAAATGTAGTACGGACAAGTTGCCATCTCGATGGGCTTCTTTGGGCAAGTTGTTAGAGAGATGAGTCGAGATCCTTGTTAGCAATTCTGTACGGGTCGGGAATAATTCGAGAATTATTCGGTGATTCAAAAAAACGGTATAGTCAAATATTCGGTCAAAAATTCGCAATACGGCAATTATGTGGTGTTTAATTAATACGCGTTTTAAATGTTTGGTTGCAAAAATTCGGAAGTCAAAATTCATGATATTATGTTAGTAAATATTAATAATAGTTGTCATTCTTTATAACATAACAAACATATCTAAACAATTTAGCTACAAAAATATTGAAACCAATTGAATGGTCCACATAGGTACCTTTATTTATTTGTTATTGGATTGAAATTACTGTTCAAATTTCAAAATACACACACACCATGACATGACAAATTAAATATTGCCCAAATAATATAAAAGCAAAGCTTTTGGATTAATTTATTATTAAAAATGTAAGAGTTGGGGACTTAAAGTAAGAGTGAGGACATATAGTACATTAAAAATAACAAAAACGCAGCCAAATTTTCATTCATTCATTTTTTTTTTTTTTTTTGGAGCCGAATTTTTGAAAAATTCACCAAAATCCGTATTATACATTTCAAGGCAAAAAATCGCGAATTATTCCGAATTTTTCAAACATTCGGAAGTATTATACGTTTTGCCCTTCAAAAATTTGATTCGCAAATAATTCGGAGAATTGCTAACAAGGGTCGAGATCGCTACCTTTGTTCCCACTTCCCAGGCGTGCTCGTTTATATATATATATATATATATATATATATGGTAGGTTACGTTTACAACATTTTTTATACAATACCTCTTGAAAATATGAATTAAGTTTTGATTCCTTGTAGATATGATCTTCACGTACACCATGGAGATCTCTACAAAAATTCAGCTCATTTGAAAACTCCTAACCATGAGAAAAATTGTTCTCAACCTATGAATTTTTATCAACAATCCAGAAATATCGATTTTGTAACTCTTTTTTGGCAAACTTAGAAATGTTTAAAGAACCTGTTTTTTTTGTGAAGGTCATATCCATGGTGAGAACATCTTATCTACAAAAAATTAGCCCTTAAAACATCTTGAAGGGTCTGGTGGGGGGTATTGTATAAATCGTTATATAAAAAGTGTTGTAAATGGAACCTACCCCGTTTACATATATATAGTCCAAAGATGTGTAGAAAGTAGAAACACCTTGGTAGTAAGGTGCTAGAGAATAGAACGAATAACAATATGTATGGCGAGGAGGTGCACTAGTGTATTTTTTGGAGTTTGTATTGGAACCACACTTCAACAATATGGAAAATTAACACAAAGTAATAAAATTTTATTAATAACAAAATTGAATAGAAAGAAAGTAATAATAAACTAATACAAATAACGTAAAAGAAATTACACTTGATGATTGAGGATTGCAAAGCAATGTTCTAAAGACAAATATCACCCATGTTCGAGTGCTCACAGTTATTCAAGCGTCGTTTTGCTAGGATACGACAATCAGTAACTCCAAAGTGTAGCACTACAATTTTGACACAGTAATGATACACTGACCTACTAATGATAACCATTGATTTTTATAGAGATACGTGTCTGTGTGTATTGCAATGCAAACCAACGTTATTCAAATAGTAAGTCGTAATAATGTCTAAAAAGTAGGTCCGTGTAGCACTACTCATTTTGAAGTCCTAGCGAACCTTTGAATGGAAAAACTTCATTCCATGGACCTTAATAGCAAGATGAAAGAGGGCAGCTAAAAAAACTCAATCAATGGTGCATCTCACATACATTGCGAGAGGCTAATTTCAGTGCGGATGCGGCTGCAAAGAAGGGAGCTACTATGATTATGGGAGAAATAATTTGGAGCACAACAGACCCCTATTCATCACCAGTATAAAATGTCCTCACAGGACCTACTATAGATTTGATTAGGTTGTCAGTAGTCTTAAGTTTAACCTGACATGTAATGCTCTCTCTCTCATTGTTAAATTCTTTAATTATTATTAATAATATCCATACTTCTGTGCAAAAAAAGATCTTCCGAAATAGCTTGACGTTAGTTTTATAATTGGCTCCAAAGAAATATCATCATTTTATATATAATGCCAAGAGGCTTGTTAACAATGCATATGGTGACCACTCGCCAACCGGCCACCAGTGTAAGTCCTCACAGCAAGTCCAAGCTGCACGCTTCGCCTTTGTTTACTTTGACAAAACTGAAACTTTCGCGTGCTTTGGTTGTTGAAGTCTATGGAGGAGAATAAGTCTATTACAGTGACTCATGGTTAGGTAGACACCAGAATATTTTATCAAGCTGAGTGCAAGAATTGTTGTCTTGTTGAGTTTGTTGCAACACAGTACCCTGGTAGGCCGGTATACGATATTAAAATATTAACTAAATCAATTGGTGAAACGAGGGTTCTGGTAAATATTTGGGGTATATGAATATAAAGTTATTTCACCACTAAATACAATGAATTAGAAGCTGTACAACCTTGTCAAAAATTATTTAGAATGTTACGAAATTATCCAACGGCTCAAATTTTTTTAACTTCATAACAACTTTTGACAAAATTAAACATATTTAATTGAGCTGATTTTTTGTTGGGGTGTTCTCCATCATGTGATGTATATCTCCACAAAAATTTAGCTATCAATTCATCTTATAAGTGCACTTTTAAGAGTGGAATAACTTTGAAGTCACTATAAGGTGGAGTTCATATAACCATCCCCTCCAACATAACAAGCATATTATAATTTTATAATTAAGCATATTAATGAGCAGCCGACAATTTGAACATAGTAATAGTTTACCAGTGTAGTATCAATGTGCTATGTACGCGCTTAAAATTTGCCTCAAACTGAAGAAACTAAACATTTATAAGAAGATTAATATTTGCTATATGCCATGAAAACGTCTAATTTTGTGTGTTGATCTCCTACGGTAGAGTCTACCTTAGAACAAACTGCGGTAAAACATTGCAATACTTCCCTACATGGCGACAGAGGTGGCTCTGAGATTTATAGGGCCTTGCAGGGCCTCAACTGTAAAAGCAAAGTAACCATAACAGTGAACTTTTTTTTTTGTCGACGTTATAGAAAAAGAAATCGTAAACTGATATATACATATATACTATTTTTTTTAAGATTGAAAGAAAAAAAATAGAGAAAAAGACGGATAGTTTTTTCCCCCTTTCTTGGTTTTCTTGTAGTCGTAAGCCGATATCTACATTAATTGATTGTAGAATTAAGTTTTAATTTGGAAACATAACTTAATTAATAATTAGATAAATATTTCCATTCTCAATTTAATGGAGAGAATATAAGAATTTTCTTAGTTTAGAAAATAATCACCGTGAGAATTTCGGATTAATTAGATCTATTAGATTATTTTTTGAAATTTTCACCTACGTGTCAGCCCTTTATAGATGAGTTTGGGACCCTCAAGATTCGGGCCCCGTGCGGTCGCACACCTTGCACATGCTCAGTGCCGCCCCTGCATGGCGATATTTCATAAAATGTACGGTCGTTGGCATATACACATGGACGGACTCACGGACCAGTGAATGCTAAAGGTATTCTTGAATACCCTCAAATTTGAGGAGGGAAAAAATCAATATGTGCTAACATTTCAAATTTTACCCACTAACTTGTGTTCTTATTACTATTTAGTAGCTTGATGTTCATATAATTGCATGTATGCAAAACTTTTATGGTTCTTAAACATTTGTTTTTGCTTTTATGCATTTCCCTGCTAACTGTAAAAGAACCTCGGTTTATTTGGTTAGCAAAAATCTGAAAAAATCATAGTAATTATTGAAAAAAAATATCATTTACGTGTTATTTATTTACAACTACAAAATTTCTGGAATTTTATTTTGCGGATTGATCATATTTACATACTATAAAAATTGGAATTTAATTTTGGAGATTGATCATATTTACCAACCTTAATGAAAGAAAATGTAGTATACATTTTCTTTATGAAATGATACAATTGTTGTTAAATGTCGACATGAATACCCTTGGAAAAATCTTGGGTCCATCCCTGCATATATATGCATATTCGCATTATGGGGATTACTTTTAAAGTCAAAATATTAGAGAAAAAAAAAACTGCAAGGTGCCAACACAAGGTATAATTTTCAGTGACATTTGTTGATATTTGAAAGTTGAATTTATCACGAAATCAGATTTTATTCAATAGATGAGCTTAGATATATTGTACCGTTGTCTGGGAGCTCTCGATGGAAATGGGTTGGCGAGTGAGGACGACTTGCAGTAGGTCTAACAACTCTTGAGACTTTTTTTCTTTGTTCATAACACTGCTTTTCAATTCTTGCATGTTGCATTGGAATATTATATATACTCTTCTAATAAAATGAAAAAAAAAAAAAAAAAAAATGTTTCGTATTTGGATGTTGTCTAGGCTTTCTTAATAAATAGGGATAGTCGTCTTCGAGACATCTCCTTGGACAATCCAAACAATATGAAAAAAACTATATTTTAACGCTAGCTAGCTAGTAACTTAATTCATAGGATGTCACACCAATTGTGATATAATTAACCCAAACGCATTATGAATATGGTTGTTAATCAACTCTAAGTCTCTAACTCCATCTCTAAGAATATCGTCAATGATTTGATTACTATTTGTTTTTAACTAGCTAGAGTTAGCAAAGTTGTTACATTTGGTAATCAAGAGATGGAGTATTTGAAATTGAATTGAGTTTTGCGGTCCCAAAATTGTGTTGTAGGTACCCTCCGTTCTATATTTCATATCACTAAAGAACACGTGTTTTACCAGCTCGTATTTTACCAGCTCGTACCAAGCTATCAGGACGTAACGACGGCCCAGACTCAGGTCGTCCCAAATACCAGTTACAACCATATATAGAATTAAATGATCTAGCGCAATCTTGGAACTCAGTCAACGCACAAATCAAGGAGACTTTACTTTGTAACATCAAGAGTAATGACTAATCATCAAGATAGCACACAATGTGGATCTACCCTTGACATCGGCCTGGAGCAAATAAGAAAAGTCAGCTCAAACATTTATAAGTAGAGAGAGATGAACTACGTAAGGCTTGATTCAAGTTTACCCCGAGAAACTTGATACGTAAGTAACTCTTATCCCAAGAAAGAGTGCAGCCATTCCCTATCAATCCTAACCTTAGGTCATAGTCCCAAAATACCAAACCTCTACATTGACGCCGTCTGTCGGTTCGTTTCCTTGAGAAAACACACAAACTATTTTCTCAAGCCCATAAAGCTGGTCAGAAAAACCACCATGGAAGTACAACTACAAGCTTTAGCAGGTCAAATGAAGACACTCTAAGATTCCTTTATATCCCTTCAACAAGAAAACCAAACTATGCGCGACCAAGCCACCTCTAACACCAACAACGGCACTCCAGATGCAGTAGAGAACAACGCAGTCACAACCCTCACCACTACCACCAATCAATGACTCGAAGACTTCGCCTAGAGGTTAGAGAAGTCGAACAACAAAGCTAGCGTAGTCCAGATCGCTCAAAAGATGCTCCAGTCATACAAGGCATCACCATTCACCACTGAAATCAGGGACAAATAGACTCCCTCATAATTCATCCAACCAAAGTTCCCGTTGTACGACGGTAGCTCGTGTCTAGGCCAGCACGTAGCTCGTTTCAGCTAGATCCTCGCACTCTACAGCGCTCCAGACTACGACTACCTGAAGTGCAAACTCTTTCTAGCCAGCTTGAAGGACGGAGCACTAGACTAGTTCTACATGCTCACCCCCGATTTAATCAACAACTTTGACAAGCTAGCTGAGACGTTCGCAGCAGAGTTCATCCACAATAGGAAGAAACAAGCCGACCTGGACTCCTTATTTCAACTTAAGCAAGCACACGGCAAGACGATCTGCGTTTTCCTAGGACATTTCAAGAAGGAACTCCTATCAATGGAGCTAGGCCTCAAGGACAGCTTTGCAACTTCCGCATTTACCAACGCCCTCCTGGATGACTCCGACTTAGCAGGGTCTCTAATGCGCAACAAGCCAGAACGCTTAAATGACCTGTACCACAGAATCGACAAGTACATCAAGTACGAAGAATGAATGGCCCAGTGTAAGGGCAAAGAAGTCCTCGCAGTAAGCGACAAGCAAGGACCCAAAGAAAACAATCACTACTCAGGCAACAACAACAACAACAAGGGCTCTAGCTACCACAAGCCCTCATACACCAAAGGGAATCTCCAACTTCTCCAGGACGCCAAGCCATATCCAGAAGAAGATATATACAGCACCATACTTCAAGCCCAACATCAACAAAGTCATAGCAATCCAAGGACGTCCATACTGCCATTTCCACAAACTCCACCACCATGACACGGATGAGTGTTGGAGCCTCAAACACTACCTCCAAGACTTAGTCAAAGAGAGGAAACTAAAAGAGTTCCTTCCAGAAAGCGACCTCAGGCATAATCTGAATGCCAATCGCAATGTAAGCGTATAGGAGCTAGGAACGACACGCTCCGCGAAGTAAGGCGAGAAGGCGAGAACGTTCCGACGATCTAAATCTCCAGGTCGGTCGAGGCACAATAGGAGACAACACTCCTTTGATCACAATGAAGAAAAGGTAATCCACATAATTACAGACACCTCCAGCAACAAGACCTCAGGTCTTGAAAAGCGCAGGTGTTTAGGAGCGTTGCAAGAAATCTACCACTTTTTCCACAAAGTTGAGGTGATCATTTCTACCAACTCTCAATCTACGACCTCCATATCATTTACAGAGGAAGATCTTGACAAGGTGTGCCTACCCCACAATGATGCCCTGGTAGTGCACGTCAAAATCAACGGATGGACAGTCAAAAGAGTCATCATCGATCCAGGTAGCTTCTGCGACATCTTTTTCTACCAAACATAGAAGGATATGCACCTGCCAGACTCGGTGATGATACAGTTAAATACACCACTCTATGAATTCAACGAAGACCGCACATATGCAATTGGAGACATCATCCTACCAGTCTCCATTGGAGAAAAAGAGGACATGGTCAAGACTTTAACACGCTTCAGTGTGATTGATGTCAAGTCGTCCTATACTGCCATCTTAGGACATAGGTGGATCCACAAGGCAGTTCCATCCACCTTGCACCAAGTCCTGCGGTTCCCCAAACCCCGATGCATCATGGAGCTTAGGAGCAACTAACTAGAAGCTCATAGATGCAATCAAGTCAGCGAAACAACCATGACCAAAACTCAGGTCATCCAAGACGAAGACGTCCCAAAGCTGCAAGATCCTCAATCGTCCAGCTCACAAGCGCTAGCAACAGACATGCTCAAGGAGAAACAAGCACAAATCGAACCTGGAAAAAAAGTCAATTTGGGCACAAATAATGACCTAAAATTTGTCTATGTAGGGGATGATTTAGACCCCAAGCTCAAAGAGCAACTTGTCAAATTTCTATCTCTCAATAAAGATGTTTTTGCTTGGTCATGTATCGATATGCCTGGAATCGACCCACAGGTCGCTTGCCACAAATTAAATGTAGATCCAACTATAAAGCCTATCAAACAACGACCTAGGAAGCTTGCACTCAAATTTCAAAAAGCCATCAATGAAGAGATAGAGAAGCTCAAAAGGTCGGATTCATCAGAGAAGTCGAGTACCCGACCTGGCTAGCTAACATCGTAGCCATTCCTAAGAAAAATGGCCATGTACGACTCTGCATAGACTTCACCAACGTCAACAAGCATTGCCTAAAGGACAACTTTCCCCTACCAAGGATAGACATTCTGGTAGATCAAACTTGCAGACATGAACTTCTATCATTTATGGACACATACAGTGGTTACAATCAGATACCACTTGCAGAAGAAGACTAGGAAAAGACGTCGTTCATAACCAAACAAGGAACGTTCTACTACAACGTCCTACCATTCGGCTTGAAGAACGCTGGTGTGACCTACCAGAGACTGATCATAAAGATGTTTAAAGACTTGCTAGGCGACACTATGAAAGTCTACATAGATGACATGGTAGTCAAAAGAGAAAAAGCTAGCAATCACATTTCTAACCTCCAAGAAGCTTTTAAAAGATTGCGCCAAAATAAGATGAAGCTTAACTCAGCAAAATGCGTATTTGGAGTAGCCTCAGGGAAATTTTTAGGATACCTCGTTTCACAAAGATGCATTGAAGCGAACCCAGAACAAATATGAGCTCTCTTAGAAATGCCAGAGCTAACTACCAAGCAACAAATCCACAAGCTATCTGACATGATTTCAGCCCTCAACAGGTTCATCTCACAGGCATCTGACAAATGCAGACCGTTTCTGCAAATACTCAAGAAAGGCGTAATATTCACTTGGACAAACGAATGCCACAACGCCTTCAATGACCTGAAGGTCTACCTATCAAATATGCCCGTCATGTCCAAACCAAATGAAGGAGAAACACTTGGGCTTTACCTTGCAACTACCGACTTTGCCATCAGCTCGGTCCTCTTTTGCAAAAGCGAGGGAATCGAAAAGCCATTCTACTTCACTAGCAAGACATTGGCATATGTAGAAAAACATTACTCTACAATAGAGAAGACAATGTTGTCTTTGTTGTACTCTGCTTGGAAGTTCCGACCTTACTTCCAGGCTCACCACATCAAGGTCATAACAGATGTACCCATCAAACATGTCCTGAGTTCTAACAACAAAACAACTTGCATGGCCAAATGGGTTAAAGAACTCGAAGAGCATCACATCAACTTTGTTCCCAGAACGTCTCGCAAAGGTTAGGTCATTGATGACTTCCCCGTTGAAGATGTCAATTGGGAACCCGAGCCCATCACTTCATTCTATCAACCAACCACCCCAGACACATGACACCTCTACGTAGATGGAGTGTGAAACAACAGCGGTAGTAGACTGGGGGCTGTGTTAACTTCACTATAAGGAACCCAGCTACACAAGTCAATCAAAATCGATTTTGCAACATCCAACAACGAAGCGGAATATGAAGTATTAATCAAAGGCCTCTGCATGACACAACAACTACAAGTCGGAAAGCTCAAGGCTTACAGTGACTCGCAGCTAATCGTCAAACAGATCACCAAAGAATATGTGACAAATGGAGCAAACTTAGCCAAGTATGCCCAGGTCATCAATGATATCATCGGCTCGTTCACAACGTTCTCCCAGGAATAGATTCCCCGAGAGGACAATAGACATGCTGACAGCCTGGCTTTCTTAGCCTCCAAAACTCAAGAGACATGTCCCAGCACAGTCTACATTGACATCCTGGAGAGGCCCGCCTACCAGCAAGAAAGTGTCAGCAGCCTCACTGACTTCCAGCCTTCATCCGAAGAGGAGATCACTCAATCTTGGATAGGCCCATTCCTGAAATTCATCATACATGGCAAACGCCCAGCGGAGGCAAGGAATGCTCGTACCATACAATTTCGAGCTCCCAGATACACCGTGATTAACGGATGATTATTCTGAAAATATGTAGGAGGACCCCACCTAAGGTGCATAACTCCACGCGAATGCCAACTCATCTTTGATGAAATTCACAAAGGCGAATGTGGCAATCATGCAGGAGCAAGATTTTTGGCTTATAAAGCAATCGCCCAAGGGTATTATTGGCCAGACATGCATATCGAGACAAAGAAATATGTTCTCAAATGCCACCAATGCCAAATATTTGGCCACAACCACCTAAGTCCAGCACAGGAATTGATTAACATAGCCAGCCCGTGGCCTTTTCACATGTAGGGGCTAGACATCATGACACCATTCATTCCACAAAAGAAAACAGGACTCAAATACGTCTTGGCTTCCACAAATTACTTCATCAAATGGGTTGAGGCAATCCCACTCATTCAGGTCAAGGAAGTTCATATCATCAACTTCATATGGACCAATATCATCACAAGATTTGGTCTACCCCCACACCCTCATCATGGATAACGGAACCCAATTTGGTGGCACACAAGTCAAGGCATTTCTCCAGAAATGGCGCATCACTCAAGCATTTTCTATACCTAGATATGCACAAAGAAATGGCCAAGCAGAGGCCACAGACAAAGCCATCAAAGAAAATCTCCAAAAGAAGTTGGAGAGCAAGAAAAGCCAATGGCCAAAACAACTCGAGAACATTTTATGGACATACAGAACAACAGCCAGAGCCAGTACCAATGAGTCGCCATTCACACTTTGCTTCGGAACAGAGGCAGTCATACCATCAAAACTTACAATCACAACCACACGTTCTGAAATCGTCGAATCAGGAGAAAGAGACAACATCTTAGTCAAAGAAGTTGACCTCCTGGAAGAGCGAAGGGAAACAACTGCAATATCCTTAGCTCGGTACTACCAAACAATCCAACGATCTTACAATAAGAAGGTCGTCCTAAGATCTTTTCAAGCCGGCGACCTAGTCCTCAAAAAGACTTTAGCACTAGCCAAGCTTGACCCAACCTGGGAAGGCCCATACATAGTTCACAAAGTTGTTGGAAATGGAGCATATTGGATCAAAACTCAACTCGGCAATATGCTTCCCCAACCTTGGAATACAACTCTCCTCAAGCGTTTTTACCAGTAATTTGCCTCACGATGTAACAATCAAAATGAATAAAATTTTATCAGCATTTCGCGTACAAATATTATCTTTGCATTGCATGAGTACCATGTATCTTGCACTCGCTCTCCGATATGGGACATCAAAGTATCAGGTCGTACACCAACGCCAGAGTTAAGCACGACTCAACTATAATTACAATGCAATGGTTAATTATCAATCAAATTCAACACACGGTCCCCCAAAAGGACCACAAATCAACTTAACACCAACGCCAGGGTTAAGCATGATTCAACTGTAATTGTCATGCAAAGGCCAATTATCAGTCAAATACAAACCCAGGGACCCCCAAAAGGACCCAAAGTCAACTTAAGGCCTTTGAAAGGGTTAAGTTTGGCCCAACTATAATTACCACTCAAAGGATAATTATCAGTAAAAAATTAGTAAGAAGTTCCCCCAAAAGGAACGACTCAACCAATACACACACCTAAGGACACGAGGACACCTAGGTGGCAACTACGCGCATGTATTAGATCGTGAACCAAACAATTACGACCTACAAGCATCAGATAATCTAGCATTGTTCAACAGGTCGTTGAATCTACTACTATGCAGCACAGGTCACCATATAACAAACTCACATAGCAGGAGAATCAATCACCACAAAATTCAAACACAATCTCAATTACAGACAAGTAAGTAATTTAAATAATTTTTACAAATCTAGTTAGATACTAGAAGCCCCTAGGTTATTCTGGGAAAATGACCTCAGCATCCCCATAAAAAATGAGAGGTATCAGTATCAACAACAAAAGAAAAAAAAACATATTGTTCAAAAAGCTTCATCCAACATCAATTCAAAATTACAAAAGGAATACAGTCAGTTGACACAGGGAAAATTCTCCACATTCAAAGGGTCTAGTGGGCAGCCCTTTTCACCAACAGGGCCACTAGCTGGATCACTACTGACATTCTTTGTGGCAGCATCTTCAGTAGGCTGAGCAACAGGAGCAGCACCCAGGTAATATGGTAGATCAGGTCGTCTACTAGCATCTACAACATCACTTTCCACAGCTACAGTTGCAGCCCCACTTTCGACTGACCTCTTGAGGGTTTTGTACTTACATTATAGTTCCATGTAGTCATCCACTAGAACGTAAACATCCCCACTCTCTACCAAATCAACTAGGTCGTCGTACTCCTTCTGAGCTCGATCAGCAATGTCCTGTGCTCGTTTGCTCTCATTAATTCAATGCTGAACCTCCACTTTAGAAGCATCAAGTGATGGTTGCAACAAGGCCACCTTCCCAGCCAGATCCCTGACCTGTAACCTCAGCCCCAATACTTCAGCTCGTTCCACCTCTTGCACAATTAACAGCTTGTCATAGGCCTCCTTGGCAGCATCCAGCTCCATCTTGTACAGGTCAGAGATAGTGGCCATCTCCCTCAGCTTATTGTACATGGCCAGAACCTGACAAACCAATAAAATAAGTTAGATAAGAAAGATACTTGCAAAGCACAAAAGAGAAACTCATATCGGAAGAACACTTACAAAGCACAGGGAGCGATCTATATCTCTCAAGTTTGCCCCCAAATAATTCCTAGTCTCCAACTGGTGCCTATCTCCATCCAGGGCAATACTCTCCAGTAGCCCTCCATCAACTAGTGAAAACTTATGAAACTACATTCCAAGTTCTTCACTAGCAGCCCTCCATACAGGGCAATACTCATTGGGTCGTAGTAGGTGACAAGCCTGTCCAGAACTTCAGACTCACCAGCCTTGTCACCTGGAGCCACACTCCTCGACCCCTTGCACTTTTGGGCAGCTGGCTCAGTCTCACTAGCCTTCTTCTTGCCTTGGGCATCAGGCACCCCCACATCAACAGCCAAGTCCTTTAGATTCATCTTCTTCAAAGGAGTGTGACCTGAAGAAGTACGACCTTCCCCCGAACCAGGTCGTTCCTCAGACTCAATTCCGGTCCTCTTCACACCCTCAGGCTCAGCCACCTCAGAATGCCTCTTCAGTTGAGGCCTTCGGAAGGGAGCAGGAGCATCACCACTTCCCCCAGCACTTCCACC
Organism: Coptis chinensis; assembly: GCF_015680905.1. Lineage (NCBI taxonomy): Eukaryota > Viridiplantae > Streptophyta > Magnoliopsida > Ranunculales > Ranunculaceae > Coptis > Coptis chinensis. The sequence continues at coordinate 59,762,749 of NC_141463.1, forward strand.
TACACCACGACCAGCTCGGTCACCATCACCCTCCTCAGAACGGCTATCAGCAGCTCCTCCAGCCGTTCTCACTCCAGAAATAGGTTGCCTCCTTTGGCTCTCCCTCTCCATCTCAGGATCCAAGCTAGAATCAGAGATGTCAAAAACAAGCTTACGAGCCCTCTTCTTTTGCTCCACCTTCTTTTGGTTGATCTTCTCTCCTCCACGCTTTTTAAAGTAATGCGCAACCTCCCCCAAGATAGCTCGTTTTTCCTCCCAACTTAAACAAGCAAACTTTTCTATAACGTCGCTGCTTGTGCGCCCACGAATAGCAACCTCTGCAAAAGCAAAACATAGCTGTTAGAGCATCAAAATATCAATTACAATACATATAATACGACCTATAACATAACGACCTACCATCCCACTTTATAGTACGGTTCTCCAACTCCCAGTCAGAGGGACTGTAATTACCCACAACCAATAACGGCCTACGCCCCCATTCCACCTTACTCACCCCCACAATCATGGTAGATTTCCCCTTCATGACCTGCAAACTAAAGTTCATTGCAGACGACCTCTTCACAGAGAAATGCTCCAGCACATCTGCTAAACAGATGTTGTAGCCCCTCTCATTTAACAAATCGAACACATGGAAAACTCTCCAACTATTCCCTATGAACTAACAAGGGGCTTTTTCACAAAAATTCAAAACCTCCACAATAAGACGGGAAAACGACAACCTCATCCCAGCCTTCAACTGACCATAACAAACCACAACACCCCCATCCTGAGGAACGTAATCACTGTTAAACACATTCCTCTCTCCACTCAGGTCGTATATAGCCAGGTCAGAGTCTACCCAACCAAACTCCTCCCTCAGAGCAGCATAACAACCTACTGACCTAGGCCCCACCTCCTTAGCCATCGTCTCTACTGAAGAAGACGATGAAGCCTCATCTCCACTATGAACCCTAACACCACCATCTCCATCACCTACCATTCTCTCTCTCCACTGATCAATCTCCACTTCCCCACTCAAACTATCACTGGTCATAGACATTATGGAAGAAAAAATAAACAAAAGATCAAGTTTTTAGATTCAAAGAAACGCACATGACAACAAAAAGACGAGAATGTTTGGTTTTTCTTCTCTCTGTTTTTTCTTCGCTTGTGTTGGTAGAATGAAAAATGAGAAGCCTTCCCACACGAAAACCCCTCAGCTGCACAACCCTCGAGAAAAAATAAATCGTTTCATCTTCCAACAAAAGCCATCATAATTTGCCCCCAATCTGTCGCGCTATGGGCCTATGGATCAACTCCAACAGTTCCCGCATAATTTTCGAAACCATTCAAACGAACCAGCTGTACGACACGTGTTTTAAAGCTTTATTTTACCCTTTCTTTTCACACTACAACAATCCAAAGAATGAATAAAATAAAGGGGGTTATGTAAGTACTCTCCGTTCTACATTTCATATCACTATAGAACACGTGTCGACAAACCAGGTTGTACTTCACCAGCTCGTACCAAGGTATCAGGACGTAACGACGACCCAGACTCAGGTCATCCCAAATACCAGTTACAGCCATATATAAAAGTAAATGATCTAGCGCAATCCTGGAACTCAGTCAACGCACCAATCAAGGAGACATTTACTTTGTAACATCAGGAGTAATGGCGAATCATCAAGATAGCACACAATGTGGATCTACCCTTGACATCAACTTGGAGCAAATAAGGAAAGTCAGCTCAAACATCTATAAGTAGGGAGAGATGAACTATGTAAGGCTTGATTCAAGTTTATCCCGAGAAACTTGATACGTAGGAAACTCTTATCCCAAGAAAGAGTGCAGCCATTCCCTATCAATCCTAACCTTAGGTCGTAGTCCCAAAATACCAAACCTTTACATGTGTCAAACACTATCTAATCCCAAGGCCAAAACAAATTGTTACTGTTGGGGAAAATGATACCAATCAATCCCCATTAAGATAGCTTGTATATGAACACTCTAAACTCCAATTGAAATCTAAACTTTCACTACAACCAACAACTTCTATTCTAACAAATGAAATTAACTATCACAAACAAACAATAATAATATAAAGTAAAAGCATAACACAATGAGACAAGATTTACTGTGATTCGGCCAATTATGTCTACGTCCACAAGAGCTAATAATTTTATAAGTATGAGAAGATTACAACCACTCTTCTCAAGTATCTCCATCACTTACCAGATCTTTTTTCACTTATCTCTCTCCTTACAAGTTTTTTCTCTTTACAAGAGTTTTCTCTTAATTTTGGTTGCACTCAAAATTGGGTTATCTGAAAAACTTGTGTTGCTAAAAAACTTAACTTTGGTTTTATAGTATTTTGAAATTTTAGCTAGTTGCAAAATTTTGGTTCTATTTGACATGCCAATGTCAAGATATTATGTCCAAATGACATGATGAGGTCGTAGCAAGATCCCAGATGACATGGCGAGATCATTGCTAACCTTTGGTTCGATATAAGTAGATCGTTCTGAGGCTCGAATTCCAGAAGTATTCCCTTCAAATGATGTCATGTTGTCATTCAAGCTAGATGTACGATGCCACCAGGTCGTTTAAGATATGGTGAGGGACCCCAACAATCTCCCACTCTCAAACTATAAGAGGGGTACTCTACACATTCCTAAATCAACAAGAGGAGTATGCTACCAGTCTGGCGATAGCACAACAAACATCAAACTTGTCTTTCAGCAAAACTTTGGTCATCATATCCGGCCTATTCTTGTCGGTATGAATTTTCTCAATGCAAAATTTATTCTCTTCGAAAACTTCTCAAATCTAATGATAACACGTATGTATGTGCTTGGATCTAGAATGAAAACTTGGATTCTTGCTCAAATGGATGACGCTCTGACTGTCACAAAGAACTACAAACTGTTTCTATTTTAGCCCTAGTTCATTGAAGAACCTCTTCATCCATAACATCTCTTTGTAATACTCAGTGGCTGCAATATACTTGGTTTATGTAGTCGAGAGGGCAACGCATTTTCATAACTTAGATTGCCAAAAAACTACTCCCCCTATAAATATAAATAGATAACCGAAAGTGGACTTCATCTAGTCAGCATCACCTGCCATGTATGCTTCTATGTAGCCTTCAAGTAAGGTCTTACTCCCACTAAAATATAGACACGCTTTGGAAGTACCCTTTAGATATCTTAATATCCACTTAACACCTTCCCAATACTCTTTACTCATATTTGACAGAAATCGGCTTACAACACCCACAGTGAAAGCAATATCTGGTCTTGTACATACCATTGCATACATCAAGCTGCCAACTGCGGATGTGTAAAGAATCTTTTGTATTTCTTTCTTCTTATGCTCACTGAAGTAGTTGGGTGGTAAGTTAATCAAAAAGTATTGATGAGGTTCACCATAGATTGTATGGAAGATGGATTGGTGGGATTTATGAAGGAGAAAAGGTAGTATTCTTAGCTTTAGAACTTGTTTGTATTGACTCAACTTGTATTGAAAGAAAACTTAAAGGAAACAAATTGATTGATGAAAGAAAACTTGAAAGAAAACTTGTTTGATTAAAGATGGAAACATAAACTTGAAAGAAATAACTTTGATTGAATGATTGAAACATGAACTTGAAATAAAAAGGATTGAATTGAAGAACAAAAAGTAAAACAAACTTGAATATAAATGACTTGAAAAATAAATCCTACACTACTCTTACATGACACTAGAATAAATCTAGGTGCCTTTTCTCCACCTACTTTTTGGTTCTTATACCCCTACTTTTAGTATATAACCCTATCACCTACACCCACTAACATTACATCTGTAGCAATGGGTGAAGAAATAGCAGAGAGACCCCTCTTTAATTTTTACAAGGCTTTAAACAATGGACCTGAGTCCTGCATCATTCTTGCAGACACTACGGGGGATTTTAGAATCCCCCTAATATATTTAATCTGCTACCAGTTTTCCATGGTTTAGACCATGAGAAGCCTTATCAACACTTACGTAAGATACAACAAGTTCTTACTACATTCCATCATCCTAACGTAAGACCTAAACAAATAAAGCTTAGGGTGTTTCCTTTCACCCTAGCTGACAAAGCGGCTGCTTGGCTAACAACACATAAGCCGAACTCTGTCGACACATGACAATAACTAGTTGAATTATTTATGGAACAATTCTACCCACCATAGAAGACTGACAAAATGCTTCAAAATATTCACTTCTTTCGCCAAAAGCCTCAAGAATCTTTTTCTTAGGCTTGGAATCGTTTCACTGATCTTCTAGTAGAATGTCCCTATTATAATCTTGGCAAAGACACGTACACTAGTTTGTGCCTTCTTCAAAGGCCTATCCCAACACCATAAAGAGACTTTAGATATCATGAACGGAGGTAATTTCTTAAGTAAAGGAGCCACAGATGTGTATAACTTTTTAGATAATCAATCCAAGAAAAGTAACAACTTGGGAGGTAACGATTACTCTCGCTCCACCCTTTCTTCATCTACAGCTAAGGCAGCCAGTATGTTTGAGGTAAAACAAGATCCTGAACTTAAAACTTTAATGGAATCCCTCACTTAAAAGGTTGATGCCCTCTCTGTGCATATATAAACAAGAAGCAAAACCCACTCCAGTCATGAACATAAACTCTCCTCGTTGTAATTTATGTTTTAGTTTTGAGCATTCCGATTTTTATTGTCCTATTACCTATGAACAACCACCACCACAACCCGTAGATAATTACGATTTCACCAACCTTAACACGCAATGGAGGCAAAACACTAATTATAACCAACAACAACAATCTACACCTCCATGTTTTAATTAGGGTTAGCTAGACTTACCCCCATCCAACGGCTACGAGATGATTTTTTTTTTCAGATGAAGAAATCTGACCGTTGGATCTTACAAATGGGGTAAGTCTATCTAATCCTTTTAATTATCAAAACGTTAGGCCTACTACAAACTTCCACCAATTTAACCAACATCTAGGACAAGAAGATTTAGGTGACCAGAACATAAGTTTAGTGCCCGTTGCCTAGAACGATCAACATCAAGACATGACCACGCAACAAGCCTTAGTTACAGTCATTCCTCCTATGACCACTCTACCAGTTAAACCATCTACAGAGGATGTAGTAGTAACTTTGTTGCAACATCAAAATCAAATTATGCAATAATACTCCAACTTGATGAAGGAACAAAATGAACAAAACTCCAGATTTATGAAAGATCAGCATGATCAAAACTCTAACATGCTACAACAAACAATGTAAATGATGCAGTCTTTATGCTAAAAAGCTATTGATCTGTATCCTAACCAAAAAAACGTGTTTCCAGGTCAAGTAGTGCCTAATCCTAAGTCAACAAACACTGCCTTCTAAGTAAACAGTATTCAATGTAATGGTAATATAAACCAAGGAGAACTATAAGTAGTCACTTCCTTTTGTTCAGGGAGAGTAGTTGATAACAAAGTAACTATGCCTGAAGGTTGGCCACAAAAGGAAGCTAAAAATGAAACCATACCAAATACTGTCATAGAAACTGAAGATCCTACAACTGTAGAAGTACCAGTTAAACCACAACCAAAAGGGAAGCAACCAAAAGATAAAATAACGGTTCATAAATATGTTCACCTTCATGCTAAAGATAAAGATAAGGTTACTATTATTGTTGAGTGATAAGCACCCAAAACTGTAATATTAAACCCCGACAGACACAACATTTTGGTCGATTATGTGTTTAATAATCATGTAATAATTATATTTTTGTACTTTTGCAGGTTTCCGCAATTAAAATGAATATAATGATAAAACATGAAAGTATGGGAATACGGGAATATTTGGAGTTTCTCACTCAACCCCCGTGAAGCCCAACAAAGCCTGACTAGAGCCGAAGTTTCCAAAAGAATAAAACCAGTGCAGAACGGGTCCACATATAAAGAAGCAGCAAACTTCCAAAGCTCAAATCGGATAAATCTAGATGCCGATGTTGGCTAGTGAAGTTGCCATAGCGACCCGGGCGACGAACCCTACAAAAAGACAGAAAGTCGTAAAAATGCCAAAATCGGCGCCATCGATTACACACTAAGTGGACCCACTCTGCCCTGGTCCGTAGGCATGACGAAGTCAAAGATAGGCAGGTGGCAAAGGATGGTTTCAATTTGGTACCACCTGGCAAGAGAGAAGACGCACAATTCAAACCGGTGGTTTTTGAATTGAAATGAGCTACAAAACAAAAACTTAAAAAGCAAAAAGACAAAAAGCTAAACAGATCAAAACAAAACTTTGATTCTCAAAGTTTTGAACAAATCAATTAGCTAACGAACAAAACTCAATTAAAGGGTTCACAAGCCATCCAACCTATATATATGAGGGGGTCACCTTCATTATTTCCCCTTCAGCATTTTCATGCTTTAGCTTCCGCCCTAGTTAGTTTGTTTCTTCAAGATTTACATTCTCATTATTTCCATTCCAAAGAGCTTAAATAATCGTAAAGTTATTTTACCCTTAATAATAATATCATTTGTTTTCTAGTTTAATTCCTGTCCTGCATTTATTTACTTAATGTATACAGCAAGTTTTATTATTCCTTCTATGACCATGAGCTAATCCCCCCCCCTCAGGGAGAGGGTTATGCTGCTCGTGTAAAAATCCGGATTGACTCTTTAATATTCTAGAGTCACTACTTAGGAATTAGGCTTAGATTTGACATCCGGTCCCAAAATGACTGAGACTGTACAAAGTTGAATCACTTGATGCTCTAGAAACAGGTCTTCGCTAGCGACTCTGCAGTGTCGACAGACTCTCCAATTCGTCCAGCTGATGTGAAATCAAGCCAGGAGCTGAAATAATATACTAGAGATGAGATATTATTGAAACTCCTTATGCTAGTGAAATGCGACCTAGAGATGTGGGCATGCACTAGGGATCAATACTCGACGTCGTCTCCGAAAACGAGACGAATTAGAGATATAGTGATGTGGTAATATAAACGGTTGAAAAATGATTCTCGCATGAGTATGACTAACTCTCTCCCTGTTTCTCTATTTTTGTTTACCTACATATAATCGCCGTAGTAATTTACATTATTTGCATTACCGTTAATTTAATTAAAACCAACTAAAAAGAAACCTAAAAATCCTACTCACCAAAAGTTGTAATTCCAGTTGTGAACCTATCCGAGCCCTAAGGTTTGGACGATCCCTTACTCGACCTATCCTACCAAACCCACGTGAGTAAGGTAACTTGACTAAAATGTACGACTATACGGACGTTGGACTTTGGACTTGGGTCTTTGGACTTCGGACTTTGGACTGTGGACCTCGGACTTAAGAAAATAAGTAACTAAAATCAATAAACGTGTATAAAAAGAGTGTTTTATCATTGAGCCTTATGCTAAATATAGAGAAAAACCACCGTTTCCACAGAGACTAGTTGTGTCTAAAAAGGACGAGAATTTTGATGAGGTTAGAAAAGTGTTTAAAATCTGACTATAAACCTACATTTTCTAGATGCTATAAAAAGTCTACCTGGACACGCTAAGTTTCTAAAAGAGTTGTGCACCACGAAGAAGAAAACTAACATACCCAAAGAAGCATTCTTAAGTGAACAATATCCATCTTTATCTGAACATAACGGAATTGTTAAGTACAAAGACCCTGGGCATCCTACTGTACAATACACCTTGGGAGATTACTTCATAACAACTGCATTATTAGACTTGGGGGCAAGTATTAAGTTACTCCATTTTTATTTATATAAACAGCTAGGTCTCCATGAACTTAAACCAACCAAAATGACTTTGTAGTTAGCTGAACGCTCTATTAAGTATCCCAAAGGCGTAGTTGAAAATATTCTAGTTAAAGTTTAGGATTTTTACTACCCGGTTGATTTCGTTATTCTTGACACAGCAGTTGCTTATGATTCTATTTCCATTATCTTAGGCGCCTTTTCTTGGCAACCGCCAATGCCCAAATCAATTGCCGGGATGGATAAATGACTCTTTCCTTTAGAAATATGTCTATAGAAGTTAACATGTTTAGACTCAAGCATGGACAACTAGGTTTGCCTGTAGAAGGAGAAGTGAAATCTATTGAGAGTTTTTTCTCCCACATTAGTACGGTAGACGCCTTAGTCCCCACACTAGTAGATATTTGATAAGCACATAAATGCAACACATGTATGCCTATATTTATGTTATATTGTCTAGTTAATTAATATAAGTTCCTTTGATTAGTCTATTTCCTTGGTTTTACAGAATTCAACCCGAATACGAAAAAATGAGATGAGACTAAGGACTTTAGGGATTTGTGAGATTCTCACGTCTTGATTACAGAGAGAATACACAAAACAAATATATTAAATAACATGTGTATGACATTATAAAGCTATTGAAAAACGTTGAGGTACTGTTGTCAAGAGGTCAGAGCGCACCCGTGGTCTAAGAAGCCTATGTTAGAGCGCGACCCACGCCCCTGATAAGAGCCCAAAACTGTAGTTTTAACCCTGTAACAGACATATCTTTAGACCAATTACGTGAGTAATAATTAAGAGTTAACACTGATTACGTGTTTTTATGCATTTCAGGTTTCAAAGTCCATTATGTGCAGAAATGTGCAACTTTAGCGAGATAAAGGAGCAAAGGTCGGTTACTAAGGAGTTCCGTGATTAAAGGCCAAGTTTCTAGAAGACAAAGCCTTTCCAAAAGCCCGGTCAAAAGCTGAAAAGTCGACGCGGGCAGAAACATCACACAAGTCAGCAGAACTTCCGAAGGCCATATCTTTGGACTCAGACCTCGGAATGGGGCCTACCTTATGTCAAAACGACCGGCTCGGAAAGAGTTTTCCAATGGTCTAAGCCTTGATCTAATCAGAGGAGCAGAAGTGGACGAAAAGTCTATTGAAGCCAACTGCAGCTGAAGAGGCCTCTTTGGACTGAAAGAATTGGGTTTTGGGCCTGATTCTCTGGCCCAAAACATGGCTCCAAGCCCATGCACGATTTTTGGATCTGAATGTATAAAAACAAAAGTTTAGCTCTTTGATTTGGGTAGATCTTTTAGTAAAGAATAGTAGATTTTTAGGTTAGAAAATAAAGGTAGCTTAGAATAGAAAGTAGCCATTAAAATAGCTTCTAGATCTAGTTTTTCATGTAGATTAATTAAGTTTAGTTCCATTTCAATTATTGTATTAGATTAAACCTTTGAATCTTGTTCTTCATTTTGATTAGATCAATAAAGTAGTATTTTCATAAATTTCGATTTTGTCATTTCCATTTCTAGATCTAATTTCAATTCCTGTCCTTATTTCATTTGAGTCATTAAATTAGATTTCATTATTATTTAATTAAGTAAATTTCAATTCTTTATATCATGTTTAGTTTAAATGTAATCGAAAATGATTGCGTAATGATTCTCGGCTAAACCTCCATTAGAGGGGTTGAGAAGCCTTGATGAAAGCTTGATTCGAATATCGTAGATTCGTCCGTAATTTCCTTTCCACTCTAGAAACGATTAGTTCACCATGAGAATGGGTTTAATCGTTCACATGCTAGTTATGAATTGGTAGGAATGCCATGTGTAATTAGGGATTAGGAAGAACCAATTTACTTCAAGCGATTCAATTCGGATTCGATTATTAATTTATTCGCCGTTAATAGGATTAAGTCGAAGTTAAGGTGGAATCAATCCCCTCTAACTCCTTATCATCGAATCAACGTAGCATTCCCTTAGTTATTCCCATATCGTCGACTAGTTGCATTAGGTGGGTAGTTGCATCGTAGTCTAGTTGCCTTTTTCGTAAATCTCTCATTAGACTTTAAGTAGATAGTACGAACACGTGAGAACATAGCATGCAGAAGGACTAAGAGTGGAACGAATCACTCTACTCCACTATATCTCAATAGAGTTGAGAGTAGAATCTTTGATAATATAGACCGATAAGATTAAGTTTAGTTTTACTTGCGTTTAGAGTTCATCTCTTTATTTCGTAGGTAAAGCTATTCATTTTACCATTATCAAATGGCGCCGCTGCCATCTTAGTTTTACTTTCGTATTGTTTTCGTAGTGTTAGTACTGTTCTTAAAAGTCCCATTTCACCCACCCACCCTTGTTTGATTCATACTGTGGTTGTCCATTTCAGAGTTGAAAAATTCCGGGTAAAAATTACAATGATGGCCAGCGTCGCTTCCCTTGGCGTGACCATACTAACTCATCGGACCTCGAGCGACCAGCCCCATGTGGAGCGCGACCCGCCCTTCAACTCTGGAATTCTAAAATACACCGAGCGACCAAGCTTCTATCTATGACGACCATTCGCCCTTAACAAAATTTTTCGATTTCGGCGGTTTTGATTCGAACTTTGATCTTTCATATTTTTCGGTGTTCTAACTCGCTATATACACCGAACAAACAAGCGTAAACAAGGCGCTATTCATAAGCAAAGCAAGGGGCGCAATCGGTATTCCTTTCTTCCACACCTCGCATCTCCCCGTTAGAGGTTTATACTAGTATATCGAAATTGTTTGGAGCGTTGATGTGTTTAGCTAAGTTTGGTTTTATCCTTGTATGAGATTAAGGTCCGGCGAACAAAACACCGAACGTAATTACACAACAACGTCAACAAACAAGTCTATCTAGTATACCACCCACTACACCTCTAGCTACTATTTCACACACATCACGACACACCCACCGACGAAGAAGAGAGGCCTCTCTCGACTTCTACAAAGCCTTGGCGATAGCCCCAAATCTTGCATCGTTCTAGCAGACCCCACCGGGATTTTGAATCCCCAAATATTTTAATTTGTTACCCGTTTTTCATGGATTAGACCATGAAAAACCTTATCGGCATCGCGTGGGATTGAACAAGTCCTAACAACATTCCACCATCCTACGGTTGGTGCGGAACAAATTAAATTAAGGGTATTCCCTTTCACCTTAGCCGATAAAGGCGGCGTCTTGGTTAATTGCCCAAAGCCCAATTACGTGGACTCGTGGGCTAAACTTGTTCAATTGTTTATAGAACATTTTTACCCACCCCTAAAGACGGATGAGATGCTTTCCAAGATTCATTTCTTTTCGACAAAATCCTCATGAAACATTTTTGAGGCTTGGAATCGTTTCACCGATCTCCTTATAGAGTGTCCACATCATAACTTAGCGAAAGACACGTTTAGTTCGTGCCTTTTTCAAAGGACTTCTACACCACCATAAAGAAGTCCTTGACATAATGAATGGGGGTAGTTTCTTAAGCAAAGGAGCCTCGGAGGCTTATAAATTTTTAGAGGACCAAACTAAGCGAAATAACAACTGGGGGGGTAGTGACGATATCCACCGCTCTGCTAGTTCTTCTAATACACTTAAGGCCGCCGGTATGTTTGAAATTAAACACGATCCTGAGCTAAAAACTCTAATCGAATCACTCACTAAAAAGGTAAAGGCCATTTCGGTTCAACAAAATCCTATTCCCGTCATAAATGTAAATTCAAATCCATGTAGTTTACATTTGGAGCCCCGAGCATCCCGACTCCCACCGCCCTATAGCCTATGAACAGGCTTGTTCCATTAATAGTGAACCTAACCCTTGGAGATAAAATCCTAACCGGTTGGAGAAATAACCAAAACGTCACACCTCGAGGGTACAATAATCAATATGTTAGGCTACATACGGCTTTAACCAAGCCCCACTACGACAAGGGCGAGTCAGGGGAATTTTAATAATTATAACAACCAAAGCGCCAAACTTCGACAAGGTCAAGCACAAAGTCAAGGTAATTATAATAATTATAATGCTAATAGAGGTATCGTTCAGGTAAATAATAACTATCAAAATCCACCCATAAATAATTCCGTGAAATAGTTCCAAATACACCACCCGCGGACTACTACACCCACACAACCGATCGTCTTGACACCTTCATACAAGTGAGCCAAAAACTTTTCCAAACCATGGCTTAATCTAACCAACAGCTTCTACAATCCGTTAATAATTTAACCAAACAGTTGGCTCAAGATAAAGCCCAACCTAAAGGTGTGTTTCCAGGTAACGAAATACCTAATCCTAAAACAACAAATACAACTTTTGAGGTAACCGATAATACTAGTAACGAGTATGAAAATGTAGGTGAGCTAAAGGCCATCACCACCCTCCGTTCTGGCAGAATGGTTGATAACAAAGTAACTATGTCTATAGTTACCCCACCAAGAGCCCCCTACACCGCTATATTACTAGATACCGAAATAGAAACCAAGAGCCTACCATTGTAGAGGTACCAGTTCCAACACAACCTAAGAAACAGGAAGCCACGGTTAAACACCCAGGTAATACCATTGCTAAATATGGACAGAACCCACCATTTCCACAAAAATTAGCCATGTTAACAAGGGATACAAATTACGAGGAGATTAGGGATGTTTTCAAGAATCTAACTATAAACCTTCCCTTCCTCGAAGCTATAAAAAAGCTACCACACCATGCGAAGTTTCTTAAGGAATTGTGTACTACTAGGCGTAAGACCAATATACCAAAAGACGCCTTTTTAACAGAACAATTCCCAACTCTATCTCAACATAATGGAATTGTTAAGTACAAGGACCCTGGTCGTCCTACTGTACAATGCACCTTAGGAGATTCTAATACGACGACCGCGTTATTAGACTTGGGGGCTAGTGTCAACTTACTCCCGTTTTATTTGTATAGACAAATAGGTCTAGACGAGATGCAACCCACTAGAATGACGTTGCAATTAGCTGATCGGTCTATTAAGTATCCTAAGGGTGTCGTCGAAAATGTTCTGGTAAAAATTCAGGATTTTTACTATCCGGGCTGATTTTGTCATCCTCGACCGCGTAAGTCGTTAACGACTCTGTCCGATCATTTTAGGGCGACCTTTTCGGGTAACCGCCAATGCGCCATTAATTGCCGCGATGGTTCAATGTCCATGTCTTTTGGCCATCTTGTCATTTGAAGTCAATGTTTTAAAACAAAGACACGCTTACCCAATTAAATATGGATGGAGAGGTTAGCATGATCGAGGCGTTGCTTTCGAGATTATTTCAACAACACGTTCCCTGATAATCATATGCCCAAATTTCTTTCCTTTGGAAGTTCAGACTCCAACATTTCCATCCCTACACTAGTCGATACACATATTATGAATGAGGATGAGATAGATGACTTTCTCAAAGATGTAAAGGACTATCATAGTAACGAGGATATGACCAATCTAGATGAGCAATTCGATGAGCTTCTTCGAGCAGGTGATGAATCACCCTATCAAGAACTACTTTGCACAACATCCACCTCGATTCCCCTCCTTCCACCCTTTCAAAGGAATCCCGAGTTTGCACTTGATCCTGTTGTTTCTTCTGTGCTTCATAATTTTTTAAATTCACCTAGTAAACAAATACTACAGAAGGACAAACCATTTCACACCTTCATTTTCAGAATTGAGACAGTCCCTACACACACAATGAATGAGTTTTATGCTAAAACCACATCCTCATTGTTTACAGGCTGTCTTTCTACAACTTATCCCTATCCACCATATTCTCCACAACCATTCACTTTTCCACACTTATTTACTAGAACACCCACTCATTCAAAAATGAAAAATAAGGTGCATGATAGGTTACATAATAGGGTTATCCGATTTAAACTTTCATTTCACTAGGTTGAGTCATGGGAAATCTTGGTGCTTGATTGTGTTTGGATATGTTTTCGGGATATTTATTTATGGAATGATCCACAACTATTTCGGTTGTTGATATATGATAAACCTGCATGTTCATACATACGCCTAGATAAAGTCTCGAGTATCGACTATAAACGACTCAACTTTTGTGGTTGGTGCATTTCCTTTCATTTTCATATATTGGTGAGTGCACCATTAAGGTAACCGGGCCCTCCCTATGGAGTGTGTGGCTATAAGTACGGATCCTAAGGCCACGCGTTTAAACATAATTCACGTTTTTCCACTCTTGCATGTTTTCTGGATTTTTGAGTCATGTTTCTCTATGGGGTGAATTATGTCTTTATTGTTTATTGTTTTTATTTTTAAAATTAAAAAAAAATATATATATATATATATATATATATATATATATATATATATAATAAGCATAGAATAAGCATAGTAACCTAGGAAGTCTCGGGAATTTGACTTTAAAAGACCCACTGCTAAAAACAAATTTTCTAAGCTTCGTTGTAAAAATTTGTTTGGGGGTGGGGTGTTCGTGTTTCCGTACTAAATATTTATGTCCCATTAGAGTTGCTTAGGCCGTTTTATTGTAGAATTTATTACTATTTAGTACCACGAACTTTCAATTTGTTTCAATTTAGTACATCAGTTAATTTTCCGTCCAATTCCGTCCAATTTCACTAACGCCGTTAGCACTATTCACCGTTAGCACTATTCACACAGCACTATTCACGTTTTCACTATTCACACATCACTATTCACGTGAACAGTGATTTTTAAAAAAAATCAAATTTTGAAAAAAAAAAACACTATTCACGTGAACAGTGTTTTCCAAAAAAATCAAATTTTGAAAACCAAAACACTATTCACGGGTGTTTTTTCAAAATTTGATTTTTTTTGAAAACACTGTTTGCGTGAATAGTGTTTTTGGTTTTTCAAAATTTGAATTTTTGAAAAACACTGTTCACGTGACTAGTGTTTTTGGTTTTTTCAAAATTTGAATTTTTTAAAAAATCACTGTTCACGTGAATAGTGCTGTGTGAATAGTGCTAACGGCGTTAGTGAAATTGGACGGAAAATTAACTGATGTACTAAATTGAAACAAATTGAAAGTTCGTGGTACGAATAGTCAAGTTTCAAAGTTCAGGTACCATATAGGAAAAAAAAATGAAAGTTCGTGGTACTAAATAGTAATAATTTCTTTTATTGTATTACAATTCGGGTTGACATAATCCATGAATTTAGAGTTCAATTGTTCGCATAACATACATCATGCACGCACTTCGAGACATTTTCCACTAATTTATATGTCATCTACGGTCGGAATAGAGTGTTTTATGGATCATTGGATTGGAAATTCTCTCCTGATCATTTCCATATTTCATTCGCAAAAATCGGACTGGTAACGAAGCGGCAATTTTGATTTGAAGTTTCGCGAAAAATCGAAAAAAATCACAAATTTCGATTTTGGGCTTGGGCCCAACCCGCGCCCACCTACAGCGCGACCGCGCCCTTACCTTTAGCAGCACTCGCGATCTTCTTCTCCATTCCGCCATTAACGCCAAGCTCCAAAAACCTAAAAAAAAACAAAATCAAAATAAAAAGAAAACGAGAATTAACCCACGCCCAAAATCAAATCCCAACCCAAATCGACTCCAAACACCACCGACCACCACTCCCACCACTCCCACCGATTTACATCACTAAAAACCACCGAAAATTCAAAATTTTGGTGCTGCCGTGCCACCACTCCACCACCACCACTGTTGCTTCAACCGGTCGATTAAAATCCCACCACTACATCACATTTAAACCCCCACTACATTCCAAACTTCCAATGGCTCAACAACGCCGAATTTTGCCGGAGCAAGCTTTTACCGCCGACCACTTCGCTACCGCTTTTCTGGTGGATTTGAGATGATCGATCGAGATCGGAATAGCTTGTGGTACTCGACTGAAGCCTATTACCACGAGGACTTAGTCCGACGGTTCTATGATACGAGGGAGTTGGAAGGGACTAGGATTTTTGTTGTGGTAGCGAAGAGGCGGAAGGAAGTGACGACTGGGTTGTTGGCTGAGATTCTAGGCATTCCACCTAGAATCCATCCGATGTCACCTGGGAGTCCCATAATAATGGTAGAGCCATTGATGCACGAGGCAGTTATTGGAGGGGACTACAATGCAAGATCGCATTGTGTTCGACAAAGCTTCCCTTAGGACCAACCCGGTTAGCTCTGACCCCATTGGATTGGTCGAAACGCCCGAGGAAGGGGAAGGTCGGCGATATCGGCTGAATCGCCTCCATATCTTATGGATACTCCAGAGCGGAAGTATGACTTCGCATCTTAGAAGTTTTACCGAGCATGATTAGGGGAGTAGGAGGTCCGTTGCCCTCTCCCCGTGTTGATAACAAAGATCATGCTCAAGTTGAGAGCAGCTCAGGCGACTGATCGGACATACATCACTCTCCACCATAACCCTCGCATCTATAAGGAGTGTGTCCAACGGGTTTGGAGATTGGCTGAGGATAGAGAAGAAGAAGAAGAAGATGGAGGAGCTGAGAATGCCGAGGAGGTCGGGGACATCGGGATGCCTCCGGGATGAGGAGGACTTGACTGTTTTGACGCGGATGCCTTGGAGAGGTTTGGGCCGGATCACGAGAATGCATGGCTGTGATCCATCGAGGCATCGCGTTAAACACACTATCTATCTGAAGACCTTCGGACTCGACAGCAACGATGCATCACAACTTCGAGCTCCGTACCCAGAGAGAGGACGAGAGGTGGGAACAGATGAGCGTCGAGCTAGAAGCTCAGCTCCAGTTCCGGGACGAGATGCTGACATGATTCCCACCTCACGGGGACTCTCCTTCTGAGGACACACCATCCAGGCACGAACGTCGTCGCCCGAAGGATCTAATGGTGTCGGCTCTTCAGAGCTCGGGGAGGCGATCTCGGGATGTTCCCCTCCGCCACCGATTCGGAGTAGCTAGGGATAGTATAGTTTGATGTTTGATGTTTTATTTGTAATTTCATTATTGTTATTTATTTTAATGCAAGTTTATTTCCGTAATTTGAATTTTGTAGTGTAATGTACTCCGAATGAAAATTTTAATATAAGGGTTATTTTAAGTATGCGTGGTTGTTTCATATTGATCCCACCTTCCCAACTTGTTTGGGGGTGGTTTTATCAATTCAAGCATTATTTTTATAACCCTCGTGTTAGAATTTATTGCGGAGTCAAGGTGAAAATATGGCCGTTTAGGCATATCTATGATTGAGTATCATTGTAGGATGAAATCTAGATTAAATAGGTACATTCTATCATAAAATCAACCTAAAAGATATTGGGTTTGAATTAGAATCAAGGATATGAGTTGTTTCCGTTTTCGGGTTTGGAAATTTTAGGATTTCGAACCGCCGTAATTAGTTTTGGCAACTTCCCGATCCATTTTAGCAACTTTAAACCTATATAAACTTGATACAATCTATCCTCACAACTCACACTACACCTAAACTCCATCACTCACCTTTCACTCCCGCCGATTCCCTCGTTTCGCTCATTTTCCGAAGTTTCGCAACTCCGAAGCGCATCAATCCTATAGGGCGCTTTCGCTCTGATATTTTTTCTGAGTTTTTGTCGAAGGCCAGGCCATTCAGCGCCCGAAGGCGTGACCAGCTCAAACACCGGAAATTTCAATTTCTTCAGAAGGCCATGGCGCTCATCTATCGAGCGCGCTTTTCGGCGACTTCCGTGGACCAGGAAATTTCCAATTTTTCGTGCATAGTATTTGGATCATTCGCAGCTATTCCAAAGCGTAATTTTGAGATGACATCTCCAACATTGATACCGGAACAGTCTTTTGAAGATTTGTTCCAAAGCACTACTTATGGTGCTTGGTTTCGCGAAGCGATCACATTCGTTGGCTGGGAGCCGCTTATGGTAAGACCGGATGCACTTTATTTTCTGACTCTAGCATCTTATTTTTACGATAACTGCATTTTCTTTGAAAGACCAGATGGAGAACAAGTGTTCTCCATCAACATTGATAATGAACCAATGGAAATTACCAGGTTCTTGCTAGCATTTGTTCTTGGACTGGCTATGCCCGCTGAAATACAAGACCCATGGTGCTATTGGGTCGATAATATGTATGTCTACACTTACAAGTTTTTGCATGAGTCGTATGGCGCGGGCATTTTCCGTATTGAGGACCAAGGGAATATAACGTCGCCTTTGGTAGCCCCGCCCATGAACATAGGAACTGTTATGTTTTGGATCATGCTAAACATTTTAGGGGAATGGCGTTTTCTTACGTGAATGATGCCACTTGCGGCGTCTTCCTTTGCTTTAGCCACGGGGCGTATGTGTCATGACCTTCCCCGAACCTTGATGTCTAGTTTAGCTCGATCCCATAGCATGAGGCATAAGTACCTTCTTATGCCCGTTCTAGTTTCTCGTATTATGCTATGTTTCTTTCCTGTTTTTTGTACACGCTTCACGGATTGGATTACGGTCGACACTATACGACCCACCAATAGTATTATTCGATCTTTCCGTGCAATGACTTGGCAAGGGTGGAGGATACAACCTCATCTGGTTGCACCCTACACCCCGTCAGACCAAGTGGCTCTTAATAGGTTAGCAATAATAGATGATAAATGGCGGGAAGCCTGGCAAATTATCATGGCATGGCAGGACGCGAAGGAACCTCACTTCTTTATGGAAGAAGAGAATGAGGAAGATGACGAGTAATGCGGGGGGATAAGGTAAGTTTTCATTCTAGTTAGTGTCTGCTTATGTCCCAAGCAATTTCATTCTTGTTAACCCCATAATGGGTAGAACTCGTATAGAGTTGTGTCAGTTTTTATTTCCTATATTAGTACGTTCTAACCTTGTTTTACGGATGTTCCTGAATTTCCGCGCTTCAATGGTATTTTTCCCATCCTCTTTATTTAATTGCTTTGAGGACAAAGCATGCTTTTTGTTTGAGGGGGGCATAGAAACACATGTAATTAAGGCATCTGTTAGGATATAGATATGTATAATATGCATTTATTTCTAGTTAAAATTTTAAAAATTCAAAAATATAAATAAATAAGTTCATGCTATACACTTTAGGAATATTGGTATTGTTTCTTTCTCCATGCTCTTAACAATCTAGAAGTCTCAATGTAGTCTGTTGCATCGTAATAATTGTTAGAAACTTAGGTTAATATATAGGTAATAATCTTTGCATCTATCTATAAATATATTACATGAGTATCTATGATTGTTAGCGATGAAGTTTCTGAAATCTAGGCTAGAGTACTTATTCTACAAATCTGTGAGAGAATATAGCCTAAAGCCTTATATGAAGCCGAAACATTTGAGAAATGACACAAGGGAGAAGTAAAATCCGGATAGAGATATCACACGTCCACTTGCTTGATCACTATGCCATATCCTAAGCGAGAATTTAGGCCCTTTTTGGATCGATATAGCCAGAAATTCAAACCTATGAATTATTTTCTGCTAGTCGCCCCTCTAAGCCTTTCTTTAGCTTTCCATAAACCACAAATCCTTTACCCTGTTATAAAAACAAAACAAAATAATAAAAAAATAATAATAATTCAACCCACCCAATTTAGAATAAGTTTGAGAATAGAATGAGGAAGAAAGAAGAAGAGAAAAACCTGTGTAAACAAAAGTTAGTTAATTGCTTCAGAAAATAAAGAAAAGAAGTTTCCATCCAAGGAAAAGAAAAATAAAAATAGAAATAAAATAAAAACTCCAAAAATAGAATAAAAGGGAGTCAAAAGCCAAAGAAAAAAAAAAAAGAAAAGAAAAAGAAAAAAAATATGGCTAAGGATGGAAACAAAGTGTAGAAGCAAAAGTAAATAACAAGGTTTTCTCTAGTTACATAATATGAAGACTCTATTATCTCAGACTTGTCCTTTTTGAATATCCATTTCCTTCCTTCTTAAACCATCTCCTAATCCCCGTAACACCTAATAAAGACCTCTAGCTCAATTAGGAATAGGCTAGTGTGATAGTAAGTGGCAGATGTGTTTGATCGACTCCGGCTTCCTTGTTGTCATTGAGATTGTAAGGTAAAGTGTGCCCACTGCGCACTAGAGTAGCTAAACTTGAGTGGAAAAATCAAAGTGTTGTATCTTGACTATTATTGTGAGAACCTACTTAAGGACGCGTTATTCGAAGTTTGAAAAACAGACACTGCTAGACATTTCATAGTATTACTCATTGTATATATGTTTATTATAGATGATTGATTATTATGCATATATTAGCTTAGGTTTTTTACTTGGTTATTCTTATTCATAGCTAGTGAGATGTATAGATAGTTTGGAGCATGAATAAGGAAACAATAGTTTTATTTCTTAGTCGTTGTAGTATAGATGAAGTTTGTGAGTACCTTCACTGGAAAACTCTCACGAGGCTATAACTCGTCCACTAGGGAATTCCTAGTGGTTTAAGGTCTTGTTGTATATGGTCAATGCAATCGCACTCAGCGAAACGAGAGTAGTTAGGACTCCATTTTTAGTCACTTATTCTAATTTCTCATCTTTGCTTGAGGACAAGCAAAATTCTGTTTGGGGGTGGTTTGATAAGAGCCCAAAACTGTAGTTTTAACCCTGTAACAGACATACCTTTAGACCAATTACGTGAGTAATAATTAAGAGTTAACACTGATTACGTGTTTTTATGCATTCCAGGTTTCAAAGTTCATTATGTGCAGAAATGTGCCACTTTAGCGAGATAAAGGAGCAAAGGTCGGTTACTAAGGAGTTCCATGATTAAAGGCCAAGTTTCTAGAAGACAAAGCCTTTCCAAAAGCCCGGTCAAAAGCTGAAAAGTCGACGCTTGGCGTAAACAAAGACAAGTCGCCAGAACTTCTGAAGGCCATATCTTTGGACTCAGACCTTGGAATGGGGCCTACCTTATGTCAAAACGACCGGCTCAGAAAGAGTTTTCCAATGGTCTAAGACATGATCTAATCAGAGGAGCAGAAGTGGACGAAAAGTCAGTTGACGCCAACTGCAGCTGAAGAGGCCTTTTTAGACTGAAAGAATTGGGTTTTGGGCCTGATTCTCTGGCCCAAAACATGGCTCCAAGCCCATGCACGATTTTTGGATCTGAATGTATAAAAACAAAAGTTTAGCTCTTTGATTTGGGTAGATCTTTTAGTAAAGAATAGTAGATTTTTAGGTTAGAAAATAAAGGTAGCTTAGAATAGAAAGTAGCCATTAAAATAGCTTCTAGATCTAGTTTTTCATGTAGATTAATTAAGTTTAGTTCCATTTCAATTATTGTATTAGATTAAACCTTTGAATCTTGTTCTTCATTTTGATTAGATCAATAAAGTAGTATTTTTATAAATTTTGATTTTGTCATTTCCATTTCTAGATCTAATTTCAATTCCTGTCCTTATTTCATTTGAGTCATTAAATTAGATTTCATTATTGTTTAATTAAGTAAATTTCAATTCTTTATATCATGTTTAGTTTAAATGTAATCGGAAATGATTGCGTAATGATTCTTGGCTAAACCTCCATTAGAGGGGGTTGAGAAGCCTTGATGAAAGCTTGATTCCGAATATCGTAGATTCGTCGTAATTTCCTTTCCACTCTAGAAACGATTAGTTCACCATGAGAATGGGTTTAATCGTTCACATGCTAGTTATGAATTGGTAGGAATGTCATGTGTAATTAGGGATTAGGAAGAACCAATTGTTCTGCAAAAGCAGTTCAATTGGATTCTGACGATTAATTCGCCGTAATAGGATTAAGTCGAGTTAAGGTGAAATCAATCCCCTAACTCCTTATCATCGAATCAACGTAGCATTCCCTTAGTTATTCCCATCGTCGACTAGTTGCATTAGTGGGTAGTTGCATCGTAGTCTAGTTGCCTTTTTCGTAAATCTCTCATTAGACTTTAAGTAGATAGTACGAACACGTGAGAACATAGCATGCGGAAGGACTAAGAGTGGAACGAATCACTCTACTCCACTATATCTCAATAGAGTTGAGAGTAGAATCTTTGATAATATAGACACAAAAGTTTTAAGTATAGTTTTACTTGCGTTTAGAGTTCATCGCTTTATTTCGTATGTAAAACTAATCATTTTACTTCTATCAGCCCCCTTCTAATTTCGCAGAGTAACAGTGTTTTTCCAGACCCTTCGTAGCGCGCAACTCACCGCTTGAAATCGATTTGGATAGTTCCAAAAGTGATTCAAACATGAAAGGAAAGGTTCCAAAAGGGATTCCAAGGCTTGTATGTCCTAAGGGATATCTATACAAACAAAGGAAGGAGAGAGCTCTTCCTTTCTCGCCCCCATCACAAAAACTCAAGAACAGATCGAGAGCTTGCTGGAGAAGAAGAAGTGGAGTTGCTAGAAAAGAAGCCAATGCCTACCACCACGGTTTTGTTGATGATTTCTCTTCATTATTCCTTTGTTTCTTCCACCATGTTTATGAGTAACTAAATTCAAAGCTAGGGCTTTGGTGAAGTCCTAGAATTACGTAGGATTTTCTTGATTACTGTTTACTATTCTCAACTTGATTTTTAATGTTTAGCTTGATTAATTTCACTATTTATAGTAGCATTACTTTCATGGATTATATCTCTCTTGATAGTCTTCATGTATTGGCTAGTCCATTGTTAGATTAAGTGTTGTTATCATCAAAGCTTTGCCTTTACTATTATTATAAGCTTGTGAAGAGTTGTGCTGTAAGAACACAGTTATTGCTAGGAGTTTATACTTATGTGCTGAAAATTCAAGCAACCTAATACATAGATTGATATAAGATATACATGATCACATCTTCGAGCAAGCTAGGGTTACCTTTCCCTCATGCTTCTCGTACAATTAAAGAGAACTTTAAATTAGTGGATTTAGAGAACTTACAAGAGTCTAAGGTGGAATCAAACGCCTTAGTGGTTCTACCATTCATAGTTAATACAAATTTCATAGTTTTCATAGTAAAATTAAAATAGTTAGTAGTTAAACAATCTTCAAATCAACAACCATAATATTCAGATTAGGTTAAATAGTATTTTATACTTCAGTTATTCCTAGATCACAATTCCTATGGGTTCGACCTTGTTCTCACACACCTACTATAATAGACTTTGTGCGCTTGCAAGTAATAATAGTAATAGGAGTTAATTAACTTGTTTATTTAGGTTGATTAAATTCGTATCAATTTTTTGGCGCCGCTGTCGGGGATTGTAGTGGCATAATTGAACGTTAAAACACTGTTTTTTGTATTTCGTGAATTTTCGTAGTTAAAATTAGTCATAGTGATAATTTAAGTTTCTGTTTCGTATTTCCTCCATAAGACCATAGGAACAAGTTCCTGACCTCTGTTATAAGTTTCCTGAAAAATTTGAAAACCACCTGTGAGAACCTTAGAGCACGTCCGCGCCCTAGTTTGCCTTTCTGAAGAGCGCGCCCGCACCTTTCTATAGTTTTCTGCAAATTAAAAACAGAGCACGCACGCACCTTGACTTCTATATTGAGACATCTAAATTTTTTCAGGCTACTTCCAATTGCTGTGAAGAACCCAGAACCGTGCTCGTACAAGTGTTCCAGTGCTGGCGGACACAGTGAAACTAAGGGAGGCACTTTTCTTACTCGTAGTTTAAATTTGTTTGTCTTGTGTGTCGTGATAGTTAAATAAGAGTCCTAGGTTTTAGAAGTAGTTTATGGTAGAAACTCGGTCTGATAACACACCTATTGCACCATTTGATCATGAGATTGAACGCACTCTCCATAGGAGAAGTAGAAATCCCGAGTTAGAGGTACCCGTAACTTTTGTTGGCAGTACACCTATTTTTATTGACATGGAGGTAATAACAATGATGTGGTTGCCCATGTACCTAGATCTATTAAGGAATACATATATCCTATTAGGACAACCCGACCATCTTGCATCGTTCCCCCTGCAACCAATGCTAATCACTTTGAGTTGAAGCCTAATCTGCTGGGGCTCCCTCCTAAGTTTAGGTGAACAGAGGAGGAAGATCCATATCTTCATGTGAGAGAATTTGCGGATATTTGTGGGACTATTAAGCTTTAACAATTTAGTGACGAAGCTATAAAATTAAAATTATTCCCATTTTCTCTTAAAGAAAAAGCCAAGAGTTTGTTTCACACTCTCCCATCGAATTCCATAACGGGATGGGAAAAGTTATGCATTGTGTTTTTAAAGAACGTTTTCCCTAATCATAAGGCGACTGCTTTCAGAAAAGACTTGTCATCTTTTTACCAAATTGATGGAGAGTCATTATGGAAGTGTATGGAGCGGTTTAAGGACATGCTCTTGCAGTGTCCTAACTATGGCCTAGATAAGGGTAGGCTAGTACAGATTCTCTATGAGGGTCTTGATTTTAAATATAAGGCTATGATTGAGACCATGAATACTGGAGATTTATGTGATAAGACTATAGAAGAAGCATGGACCTTTTTAGAAGAAGTCTCTGAGAAAGTCCAGCAATGGGAAACTAGTCGTGAGCCTAAAAAGGTGGCTAGGCTACACAGAATGGTTTGTTCCACGTTGACAAGGAATTTGTCACGAATGCTAGGATGGCTGCTTTAATTAGAAGAGTTGAAACTCTCAAGCTAGAAAAAGAGACAAAGTCTCTAGCTATGGTTAACAATATTAAGGCCCCTAGGTGACTTTTGTGTGATAGTCTTGATCACGTTATAGATAATTGCCCTGGCATAATTGCACAAATCAATGCTTTTAATTCATACCAAAAGCCTGGCAATAATCTTTTTTCTAACACGTATAACCCTGGGTGGCGTAACCACCCCAATTTGTCTTGGTCTAAGGGTTTACATCAGGGAGGTCCCGTGGGTGACTCGAACCCCGTGCAACAGTATGCACCCCACCACCGAAACCCTCACCTTTAGAAGAAAGCCTAGCTCAGTTATCATAGGCCACTTTTCAATTTCAAAAAGATATCCAACAACAATTGCTTTCAAACTCGCAATCTATTGCCAAGTTGGAAGTTCAAAATGGGTCAGATTGCTAGTAATTTGAATGAGAGGGATAAGGGTAGGTTTCCTAGTCAACCAGTGGCTAACCCAAGGGGCCAGTTGGAAATAGGTTCTAACTTGAACCAAGCTCACCAGGAGCAAGCCAAGTTTATCACTGTTCTTAGGAGTGGTAAACTTATTAATAATAAGGTTGAGATGCTTAGGGACGCTGAGGTCAGATCTGATCCTATAGAGTGTGAGCAGGAGGAAAGTAATGTGAGTAAATCTGATAGTCATAATTTACCTTATCTCTTTTTGTGTGTAGATGAGATATGGGATGTGGATTATGTAGATAGATGATGTAGATGGATGATGGTCGTTGAACAAAATAGAAGCGAATCAAAACCTAATTATCCCTCAATAAGTAAAGAATGAGTAGGGTATCGTTCCACTTTTAAGTGTATGTTTATGTGAAGGACAGGACTGGAAAGGGGTTTGAGGGATTAAAAACTATTATTATATATTTTATATTCTAATGCTAAACTAAACTAAACTAACTAAATTATTGAGAATTTATAAGAGAGGGAATTCAAGAGATTATAATCCACCAATACTTTTGATTTAATGACCTTTTGCTTCATGGTTGTTCTCACAAGTAGATTACAATTAGGCAATCGAGCAAGTGCCAATGCCCTCTTGGACGAAACATCGTTAACGAATAACTCTACTCAAGGTTGTTCCTAAGTTTTATGTTACTAGTATCTTCTTTCCTTTTATGTGAGCTTGGGCAGCTATTTAATGAATTACCATCTAAGGCAAACATAAATAATACTTCCCTTACTCTAAAACGCTACACAACTAGAAGAAAAGTAGAGACTAATAGCATAATATTCAATTACAATAAATAAAACCCTATTCTAGCATGATATTCAATTGCAATAAATAAAAGCATGTCACTAGCAAATATTCGATTGTAATAAATAAAACTCTAAACTAACATGATATTCGATTGCAAAAAATCTTAATCTATACTTCTATCCCCTGGTCTGGGCAATGGAACTAATAACTAAAAACATAAATAACTAACCTGATTGAAGAACACTATGAACCAAAAGAATCAACAAACCCTAAGCACCGACTTCATCTTCTCCCTTGAAGGAGAAGATTAGTCTTCCATAAAGAAAGAAGAATATGAAGAATGAGAAGAAGAAGAGTCGAAGAACATAATACTAGAAAGACTAACTTATTAAGACTCGGCTAGTTAAAATCGAATATTTTATTATTAATCTCTCTCTGCCTCAAGTTCTGGAGACAAGAGTATAAGTGAATTGGCAAATTACATGAGGCACTTAGGTCCTCTATTTGTTCTAGTAGCATTCCAAACCGCCATTTGTTTCCTAATACAAATAGACTTCTTTCAGAGTCCAACTTCGTCTCCAAAATTGAGAAGGAATTGGCTACAGTGTCGTTTCATGCATCTAGACGCACAATCCATGCATCTCAAATGTGAGCAATGCATTTGGACTTGCGATCCATGCGTCCCAGATGCGAGCAATGCATTTGGACGCGCAGTTCATGCTTCCCAGACGCGGAAGTCTATTTTGTCTCTTCTGCTATATCCTTCTATCCTCTTTTACGGGCTTTGGTCCAAGAAACGAATCTTTTGGACTTGGGCTTCCAAATAGGCTTTAAAATAGGTCCAAGTCGCATATTTAATAGCTTCAATTCCTAGGCCTTCTCCATGATTGTCCACGGGCTTCCCATGTGATCCTTAATGCTCCGAATTGCTCCGTTTTACCCCTTTTTCTCTAATATTCCACAAAACTCTCTCTTTCACCTGTAGAATCATAAAACATAACTTATAAACACTATTAGTCCACTAAGATGGCTAAACAAGAGGCATAATCGAGGGTTAAATTACACTTTTTGAGCACTTATCACAACTCCCAACTAGCCTTTTGCTAGTCTCTTAGCAAATAAGATAAAAAATAGATGAGTGATCAAAATCATATCCTAATAACAAAAATAAAATACTAACTCACTTTCATAGGCATCGCGATTGCATTTACCATATGCAACAAGGCTTTAAACCTTTAAGTTCCCTAAAAAGGACGAGTTATAGTCTCGTGAGGGTTTTCAGGTGATGGTTTTCATTGTATCTCTATGATATTTCCTTGTAATCTTCCTTTTGTGCTATTTCTTCCTCCTTGTTCTCCTCGTATACTCAGAAACATATGGGTATGGCTGATAAAGATTTTGGCTATACTCCTTGTCTGGAGTTGGGTAAAGGGTAAAGTGTTTTATGAAAGAAAATGGCTTATTGTAAGGCTCAAAAGGGTTTAATCATGATGGTCCTACTAGGTGGGATAAAGGCTAAATAGGTTCACTACTTGACTTATTAGTATGATACTCTGTTTTGAATAGACTACAAGACATAATGGCTATCTCCCTAGTTGATGTCACTTCGTGATTAACCAAATCAACGAATAATGAGACTATATTACAACGACATAAAGAATTGAAAGATGTTGAGTCACTAAGACTCGGATTTTTCATAAGAACTCTCCAAAGAATGGGTATAAAGCTCAAGTCTCATGGGCTAAGTCTAAAAATTCTACTTCCAGTTTACTAGGGGTTTAAATCTCTCTTCTAGCAAAAGTACACAAAACTGACCAAGTATTATGGTGGTGGCTTGATAAAGAATTCTATCAACAAGAACTATGTCTGAGCATAATAAATAGTCTAAGCGGTAATGAAATCAATAATATCAACTATCTATCAAACTCCACACTAAGCAAAGATAATAATATATATCCCGGACTCATCATTAAAATTCATTTTTCTCATGCTACTGATATAGAAATAAAAATATTTTTGTTTTTGAAAACTAATTTTCGAAATTCATTTCTCAAGTACTTCTCAAGTACACCCTCCCCCAACTTGACTTCTGCATTGTCCTCAATTTATAGAAATTAATTAAATGAAATGAATGCGAAAAAGGGAAGATGTTACCATTGATACTGAATATCAAAATTAATCCCAAAAATAAGAACATTTCCTTTTACCAAGATTTTTTTTTTTTTTTAGGTCTTTTTAAGTCAGATCCCTAAGACTATATATCATGCATTATCAATTTGGAGTGAGGAGATCAGATTTTCTTACCTAAATCTAATGAATGTTTGGAGGACGAGGAGGTCTCACCTTGTGGGTTGTCAAAAATACTCCTTGATATGCTGGAAAGATTGCTAGTGAAGTTGCTTCTCTACCTTGAACTATTTCAAGTCTGATGATTGTGTGATAGGCCTTGTGGTTCTTCTGTGTAGAAGATTGATGAAAATATTTCTTTCTAACAGGACAATAGTATCTGATGTCCCCTTTACCACCACAGTAATGATAATGGATGTCTGGCTGACTACGCTCAAGGTGGGCGGTAGACTGGTTCACATACTTCTCTTGTTCAGACAATAATGGTGTAGAAGAGGCTTCAACAGTGCAAGGCTTCTTATCAATATGGTCCACTTTATGCTTCAGAAGACTCATTTAAGCTTCTAGATTCTGTTGTTTTTTCAAAACTTCTTTAAGATGATTCTCTAGTAACTGATTTTTCTGGGTAGAAGTCTGTTATTCATCCTTAAATGTAGAGTTCATCTTCTCAAGATATGATACTCTCTCTGTCAATTTTCCATTCTGCTCACTTAAATCCTGAATTTTCTGCAAAAATTCCAAGAACATGGCTAGCAACGCCTCTGTGGTGGGGTTCTCAAGTTCATCACAGTTTTTTGTAGATTGAGCACTCTCAATTGTATCTTCGAATGGGAAGGATTCTTGTATCATGCTATCAAGGAAGTACACCTCTCCACCTTCGGTGTCATCACAATCCTTATACAACAGGTGAAAGATATTTATGTCCATGGACATCTTACCAAAGTTGATCTTCATTTCACCGTTGTGACAATTTATCAAAGCTTTTGTGGTAGCAAAGAAAGGTCGGCCTAGAATAATTGGAATTTTATCAAAGGCCTCCTTGGTGTCTATCACAATGAAATCCAATGGATAGTAGAAATCGGCTACTTGAACAAGAACATCCTCAACTATGCCTCTGGGAATCTTTGTAGAACGATCAACTAACTTCAATTTGACTTTTGTAGGCTTTAGGTTCTCCAGGCCCAACGCTTGGAACACATGATATGGCAAGAGATTAACACTATCACCAAGGTCTAAAAGAGCATTACCCGTGAATTTTTCTCCTATCTTGCATGATATTATAGGACTTCCTGGATCTTTGAGCTTGACTGGAGCTTGCTGATGGATAATAGATGTTGTTTGTCCTGCTAGAAACGCTCGCTTTGAAACATGAGTACTTCTCTTTATGTTGCATGCATCCTTCGAGAATTTGGCATATGGTGGCAACTGCTTGATTGCTTTGAGAAAGGGGATATTGATGTTATCTTTCTCAAATGCCTCCTTCATCTCTAAAAATTACTTGTCTTTTTTTCTTTGAGCAAAAAACATCGAAAAAGGTGCCTTGGTACAAACACATCAGCATGTGTCTGCTCTTCTTTTTCTTCGGCATTCTTGCATATCTTGTCTTGGTTATCTTGACAAATGGGAGTTGAAAGGATTTTTCCCACTTCCATTTGAACTTCATTTGAAATCTTGACCGATTGCTCTGTAGCAATGTCATCGTGAGAAGGTAAGTTAACCTTGTTGTCTATCTTCAATCCTGATCTAAGAGTAGTAACTGAGCTGACATAATCATAGAGGTGATAAGTACTAGCAGTTGTCCCAATGTGGCATAC
This sequence comes from Coptis chinensis, assembly GCF_015680905.1. Taxonomy (NCBI): domain Eukaryota; kingdom Viridiplantae; phylum Streptophyta; class Magnoliopsida; order Ranunculales; family Ranunculaceae; genus Coptis; species Coptis chinensis. The sequence goes on from NC_141463.1 coordinate 59,792,235, forward strand.
ATCTTCACTCTTCGATATTGGTTCCAATAAGCTAGGTTGAATGGCTTGTGTCTTTACAGACAAAGCAGTAGTGAGTTGGTCGACCTTAGCCTCTAAAGACTCCATTCTAGAACATTGACTTGCCTGAGATTGCTAGAGATTGAGCTGATACTGTGCAAGAAGCTCTAGAACACTTTCAAACTTCTGATTTTTTTGTGATGGCAAAGTAATAGCATTCTCCAGGTTGGCAGGTGCAGCATAATTTCTCCTAGGATCAGGTACTAACTCTCCACTTGTATTGGAATTTTGCTGAGAGTATAATTGTTGTTGAGGAACCAACTGTGAAGTTTCACTTGTTTGTGGAATATAACTTTGATCTTGAGAACCTGGGGGTCCAACGTTCTGTCTCTAATAATTGCTTTGAAAGTTATTACCACCTTGGTTGGGCCTCTGAAATGAGTTTATATTGTACACTCCAACTGATGCATGTTGATAGTAACCAGGACATTCTAGAGTTGCTTGAGAAGTGTCTGAACAGACTTTGCAGTATCGGCTAGCTTGCATAACTAGGAGAGATTTAGCTTGAGACTTGTTGATCTTGGAGGGATTCATGGAGAACTGGTTGAATTTCTTACTCAGAGTTTCAATGCTGGTGGCCAGGCTGGCCAATGTAGACTTCAGTTCTTGATCTGATTGTTCATGTGCTTGGTAACCAAATTGCTTTGGCTCCCCCTCCATGCTAGCGACATCCTCGTTGCTAGTAGTCCATTGTTGTGTTTTTTCAACTATATTCTCGAGAAAGTTGTAAGCTTCCTCTCCATCCATTGATGTAAACTTGCCTTTGTGCATTGACTGTATCATCTGCTTATTCATCATCGAGAGTCCTCGATAGAAAAAATGAGCAAGTGTGCTCTTATCATAACCATGATGTGGACATGAGACTAGCAGATTATTGAATTTCTCCCAACTTTGATGATATTCTTCAGTCACCTTCCCTTTGAAATTGTTGATGGCTTGCTGCATGGCTTCTGTCTTCTGAGGTGGGTAGAACTTGTTCATAAACTTTGTTCTTAACTTCTCCCCGGAATCTATTGAATTGATCGGCTGTGTAGTTAACCATTCAGATGTCTTACCTTCGAGTGAGAGTGGGAACAAAATCAACTTGATACTCTCATCTTTGATATTCTGGTTCTTGAAAGTTCTGAGGACTGATAGAAATTTGTCCATGTGAACATATGGCTGAACATTGTCTGAACCATTGAACTTTGGAAGCATAAAGATTACTGATGCTCTAAGTTCAAACTGGTTAGATTCTGTCTCTGGAAAAAAAATACTGCTGGGTGGGTCTCCAATGATTGGCGAATAGAAATCGCTCAACTTCTTCCTCTGCTGCGCTTGCATGGGTGGGATAGCTTCATAATTATTCAGGTCCACAACACCTCCATCATTACGTGTGGCCATTATATCAATCTTGTCTAGTATTCTTGCTATGTGAAGATGATGAAAAACTATCCTACTATGCTTGAATGCAATTAAACTAATATGCAACTATTATAAATTATACTAATATGCAAAACTACTTTCCTTCAACTTGGTTAGGCTTTGCAGCTAGTATCTCGCCCGTTGTCTAAAGTTGTCTCTTCTAGGGTTATGGTGAATCACTTGGATTGCTTAAGTACCACGGCCCACAGACGATAGTCCGTTTGTCAAGATTCAGACAAGAAACACCCACAGACGATAGTCTGTTTGTCAAGATTCAGACAAGAAACACTAGAGTTTGATGTTTTGCTGTGTTGGCTTACAACTTCAATTGTTGAAAAGGTCCTAAATGCAATTATACTAGAAAGCAATAAAACTAAACTATGATGCAACTATACTAAGAATGAAATAAAACTAAACAACGATGCAACTATACTAAGATTGAAATAAAAAAGAATGAAGATTCGACTAACCTGGATGGTAGATCTTGTCTCCGAGATGTCCTTCAAGCTTCTCTCTTTCTCAAAAGGATGGATGATGTGGCTAAAATTACCTCAAGATCCAAACTTCTAATCTTGAAAGAAAACGTTAAACATAAACAACTTAAAACAGCAGCGGCGCCATTTGACCTTGCCTCTTTTTGTGTGTAGATGAGATATGGGATGTGGATGATATAGATAGATGATGGTCATTGAACAAAATAGAAGCGTATCAAAACCTAATTATCCCTCAACAAGTAAAGGATGAGTAGGGTATCGTTCCACTTTTAAGTGTATGTTTATGTGAAGGACAAGACTAAAAAGGGGGTTTGAGGGATTAAAAACTATTATTATATATTTTAGATTCTAATGCTAAACTAAACTAAACTAACTAAATTATTGAGAATTTATAAGAGAGGGAATTCAAGAGATTAGAATACACTAATACTTTTGATTTAATGACCTTTTGCTTCATGGTTGTTCCCACAAGTAGACTACAATTAGGCAATCGAGCGAGTGCCGATGCCCTCTTGGACGAAACTTCGTTAACAAATAACTCTACTCAAGGTTGTTCCTCAATTTTATGTTACTAGTATTTTCTTTCCTTTTATGTGAGCTTGGGCACCTATTCAATGAATCACCATCTAAGGCAAACCTAAATAATACTTCCCTTACTCTAAAACACTACACAACTAGAAAAAAAGTAGATACTAATAACATAATATTTAATTACAATAAATAAAACCCTATTCTAGCATGATATTCGATTGCAATAAATAAAAGCATGTCACTAACAAATATTCGATTGCAATAAATAAAATCCTAAACTAGCATGATATTCGATTGCAAAAAACTTTAATCTATACTTCCATCCCCTGGTCTGGGCAGTGGAACTAATAACTAAAAACATAAATAACTAACCTGATTGAAGAACACCATGAACCAAAAGAATTAACAAACCTTAAGCATCGGCTTCATCTTCTCCCTTGAAGAAGAAGATTAGCCTTCCATAAAGAAGGAAGAACACGAAGAACGAGAAAAAGAAGAGTTGAAGAACATAAGACTAGAAAGACTAACTTATTAAGACTCGACTAATTAAAACCGAATCTTTTATTATTAATCTCTCTCTGCCTCAAGTTCTGGAGACAAGAGTATAAGTGAATTGGAAAATTACATGAGGCACTTAGGTCCTCTATTTATAGGGGTTACAATGAGTTCTAGAAGCATTCTAAACCTCCATTTATTTCCTAATACAAATAGACTTCTTTTAGAGTCCAACTTCGTCTCTAAAACTGATAAGGAATTGGCTACAGTGTTGTTTCATGCGTCTGGATGCGTGATCCATGCGTCCCAAACGTGAGCAATGCATCTGGATGCGCGATCCATGCGTCCCAGACGCGGAAGTCTATTTTGTCTTTTCTGCTCTATTCTTCTATCCTTTTTTGTGAGCTTTGGTCCAAGTAACGAATCCTTTGGCCTTGGGCTTCCAAATAGGCTTTAAAATAGGTCCAAGTCACATATTTAATAGCTTCAATTCCTTGGCCTTCTCCATGATTGTCCACGGGCTTCCCATGTGATCCTTAATAATCCGAATTGCTCCGTTTTACCCATTTTTCTCTAATATTCCACAAAACTCTCTCTTTCACCTGTAGAATCATAAAACATAACTTACAAATACTATTAGTCCACTAAGATGGCTAAACAAAAGGCATAATCAACGGTTAAATTGCACTTTTTGAGCACTTATCAATAATTCTTCTAGAAAGGGTGTAGGACTTCCTACTGCAGTGGAGACTAATCCTGTGCCATCCTATATACCTAAAGCTCCTTTTCCCCAACGTTTGATTTAGGCTAGGAAAGGTTCTAATCTTAATGAGATAATGGAGATGTTTAAACAGGTTCAAATTAATATTTCGTTACTTGATGCTATAAAACAAGTTCCTTCCTATACCAAGTTTCTTAAAGATTTGTGTACAAAAAAACTTAAGTTGAATGTGCATAAGAAAGCTTTCCTTATTGAGCAAGTGAGTTCTATTATCCAAAACCAAACCCTGCCTAAGTTTAGAGATCCAGGATGTCCTACTATTTCTTGTGTTATTGGTGATCATATGATTGAGAAGGCATTACTTGATTTAGGCGCTAGTGTTAACTTGTTGCCTTATTCGGTTTATTTACAGCTTGATCTAGGTAAGTTGAAAACTACACCAATTACTCTTCAATTGGCGGATAGGTCTATTAGAATTCCACATGGTATTGTTGAGGATGTTCTGATTCAAGTTGATAAATTTTATTTCCCTATTGGTTTTATTGTTCTAGATACACAACCTGTTCAAGACCCTAAACACCATATTCCGATCATCTTAGGTCGTCCCTTTTTAGCCTTCTAATGCTATTATTAATTGTCATAATGGAGTGTTAAAGCTTTCTTTTGGTAATATAACTACATAACTTAATGTGTTTAATGTGGGTCAAGAACCTCCTGAACCTGATAATTTTTGGGATGTTAATCTTATTAATAGAGTATAGTTCACGAGACTTTCTTGGAGAGTTATTCTGATGACCCCTATTGAGGCTTGCTTAACTAATTTTGGTAGTGGTTGTGATGTAGATGATGCCTCTGACTATGCAGTTGGGGTTGTTTTAGGTCAACGGTTTGACAAGATGCCTCATGTTATTTATTATGCTAGTCAAACTCTTAATGATGCACAGATGAACTACATTACAACTAAGAAAGAATTGTTAGCTGTTGTGTTTGCTTTAGACAAATTTAGGTCTTATCTCATAGGGTCTAAGGTTGTCGTGTTTATTGATCATTCGGCTTTGAAGTATCTCCTTACTAAGAAGGATGCTAAAACCCATCTAATTCGTTGGGTACTCTTGTTGCAAAAGTTTGATATAGAGATTAGGGATAAGAAGGGTACCGAGAATGTGGTAGCTTACCACTTGTCTAGACTTATAGTAGAGTCTTCTACTGATATTTTGCCTGTAAATGAATCTTTCCCTGATGAGCAACTTTTTGCTATATCCCAGTCGCCTTGGTATGCGGATATTGTTAACTATCTTGTAACAAAATAGTTTCTCTCTCATTGGAGACAACATGATAAATCTAAGTTTCTTGCTAAGGTTAGGAATTTTTTCTGGGATGATCCATACTTGTTTAAGTCATGCCCTGATCAGATTATTAGGAGATGTGTCCCTGAGAATGAGTTTCATAGTATTCTCTGTTTTTGCCATGACCATGTATGTGGTGGTCACTTTGGTCCTAAAAAGACGGCTGCGAAGGTTTTGCAGTGTGGTTTTTATTGGCCTACCCTCTTTAGGGATGCACATGAGTTTTGTTTGAGTTGTGATAGATGCCAGCGTACATGTAATATCTCCCATAAGAACATGATGCCTCTTTCCCCTATTTTAGTTGTGGAGCTTTTTAATGTGTGGGGTATAGACTTCATGGGTCCTTTTCCTCTTTCATTTGGTTATATTTATATCCTTGTTGTCGTAGACTATGTTTCTAAATAGGTTGAGGCAGTGCCATGTAAAACGAATGATCATAAAATCGTAGTTAACTTTTTAAAATATAATATATTTTCTCATTTTGGTACTCCTCATGCAATTATAAGTGATAATGGTACTCATTTTACACATCGAGCATTTTAATCTTTAATGAAAAAGTACTCTATTACTCATAAGCTTGCTACCCCATACCATCCTCAAACTAGTGGCCAAGTTGAAGTATCTAATAGGGAAATTAAATGAATTTTAGAAAAGACTGTACGACCTTACCGTAAGGAATGGTCTCAACGTCTTAATGATTCTCTTTGGGGTTATAAAACTGCTTATAAGACTCCTATTGGTATGTCTCCTTATAGGCTTGTGTTTGGAAAGGCATGTCATTTGCCTGTAGAATTGGAACATCTTGCTTTTTGGGCCATTAAGACTTTTAACTTTGATATGTGTATGGCAGGTTCACAACGTAAACTTCAGTTGAATGAGTTAGCTGAGTTAAGAAATGAGGCATATGAGAATGCCAAGATTTACAAAGAGCAGACTAAATTTTTTCATGATAAATCTATTATTTGCAAGACTTTTGAACCTAATAAAAAAGTCTTGCTATATAATTCTCATTTGCGACTTTTTCCTGGTAAGTTACGTTCTAGGTGGACTGGTCCTTTCATTGTTAAAATTGTTTTTCCTCATGGTGGTGTTGAGATAGAAGATCCGACGGATGGTCGTTTATTTAAGGTAAATGTTCAACGTTTGAAACCATACCTCGATGGTTTGGCCGGACAGGATATGGAAGAGGTAAGTCTTATTGATCATGTTTATCATGACAGATTAATTATAATGTATGTTTTATTGTTTTTCATTTCTTTTTAGGATTAGTTTATTTCCTCTTGTAGAGTCGCTTCACATTGATTCCATGAATTTCATTTTAGCCACTAGTCTACTTTAGCTTGAAATAGTGCTAATCCGAAAATCGGTTGTGCGAAGCATTCGTCTGCTAGAGACATTAATTGTAGCGCTTGTGGGAAGCAACCCATGTTTTTATTTTTGTTGAGTCTTGTGTACACATACCTCATGCATGCATTCCACTTTAGCACTTTTTCTCTGTCTTCTTGGAGACGTGTAACTCTATGGAATGAGATATGTGACACATGTTAGTCGTTGTAGTAAATTGGTTCCTTTTTCTATATTATCACTATTATATCTTTTGTGAGGTACTAATTTCTACAGGTGACTCAAGCCTTATATTTCATTCATGGAGCTATTGGTAACTTCTTTCCTTATTCTTTTACTTGTCCATGTTGTTATATTTTTAATTAGAGCATATATGTCACCATTAAGGACAATGTCTTAAATAAGTTTGGGGGTAGAAACAAATTTTTTTGTTTAGTGAAAGATAATACTTATTTATACTATGCACTTAGGGATGGTGGTATTGTTTCCTTTTCTATGATGATTATAGTCTAGAAGTCTCATTTAGCATTAGAATTAAGAATAGTTATAAGAAACTTAGGTTAATATGTAGGTAATAGTCATTGCATCTTTTCATAAATGTCTTGCATGAACATCATGACTGTACTTGGCAGTATTTTTCTGAGACCTAGGTTAGAGTGCCTAATTTTACACATCATGTGAGAATCTAGCCTAAAAGCCTCATATGAGTTGATATCTGAGTGATGACACAAGGGATAAGTTAATTCCGAGTAGAGAAATCACATGTCCACTTGCTTGATCACCATACCATATCCTAAAAGAGAATTTAGGCCCTCTTTGGATTGATATAGCCAGAAATTCAAACCTAAAGAATATATTTCCGCTAGTCTCCCCACTGAGCCTTTCATTAGCCTTTTCATAAACCTCCAATTCCTTACCCTATATAAAAGAAAAATAAAAGAATAAATATAGTCTACCCACTGGATAAGTTTGAGAAATAGGATGACATGAAGAAAAGAAAAGAGAAAGACCTGTGAAAAACCAATATTTGTTAGTTGCTTCAAAAGAAAAATAAGGAAAAGAAAATAAAGTTTCCATCCAAAGAAAAGAAAAATGAATAGATATAAAATAAAAAGTTAGAACTCCAAAAACAGAATCAAAGGAGTCAAAAGCCAAAACAAAATGGCTAAGGATGGAACCAAAGTGTAAAAGCAAAGTAATAACAATGCTTTCTCTAGTTACATAATTCGAAGAACTTATTTTCTCAAACTTGTCTATTTTATTTATCCATTCCATTTATTCTTAAACTATCACCTAAGCCATACATAACACCTAATAAAGACCTTTAGCTCAATTAGGAATAGGTTGGTGTGATAGTAAGTGATAGATGTGTTTGAACGACCTCAGCTCCCTTGGATGTCATTGAGATTGAGAGGAAAAGTGTGCCCACTGCACACTGGAGTGAGCAAAACCTAAGTGGAAAAATCAAAGTATGTTTGTCTTGGCATATGTGTGAGGACCTACTTAGGGACGCTATTCAAAAATTTCATAAACGGACCTACCATTGCATTTCATAATATAGTTTATTGCATGTTTATTTATTTTTAGATGATTTGATTATTATGCATGTCTTAACTTAGGTTTTAAAATGAGTATTCTTTATTCCTTGCTAGTGAGATGTACAGACACCTGAGATTAAATTAAGGAAACATTGTTGTTACTTCTTAGTCACTATAGTATAGATGAAGTTTGTAAATATCTTCTCTGAAAACGCTCATGAGACTAAACTCGTCCACTAAGGTAAACATAGGGGTTTAAAAGGCTTGTTGCACATGCTAAGTGTAATCGTGATTCCTACAAAAATGAGTTAGGATTTTTAATTTTTGTTATTAGTTTAGAGTTAGTTCGCTCGAGGACTAGCAAAATGTAAGTTTATTTGGGGTATTTGATAAGTACATAAATGCTACACATGTATGCCCATATTTATGTTATATTGTCTAGTTAATTAATGTAAGTTCCTTTGATTAGTATATTTCCTTGGCTTTACATAAATCAACGCGAATACGAAGAAACGAGTTGAGACTGAGGACTTTACGGAGTTGTGAGATTCTCACATCTTGATTACAGAGAGAATACATAAAACAAGATATGAAATAACATGTGTATGACATTATAAAGCTACTATAAAAAGTTGAGGTACTGTTGTCAAGAGGTCAGAGTGCGCCCACGCTCTAAGAAGCCTATGTCAGAGCGCGACCTGCACCCCCTTCTAATTTCGCAGAGTAATAGTGTTTTTCTAGACCCTTCGCAGCACGCAACTCACCGCTTGAAATCGATTTGGATAGTTCCAAAAGTGATTCAAACATGAAAGGAAAGGTTCCAAAAGGAATTCCAAGGCTTGTACGCCCTAAGGGATCTCTATATAAACAAAGGAAAGAGAGAGCTCTTCCTCTCCCGCCCCCATCACAAAAACTCAAAAATAGTTCGAGAGCTTGCTGGAGAAGAAGCCAACGCCTACCACCACGGTTTTGTTGATGATTTCTCTTCTTTATTCCTTTGTTTCTTCCACCATGTTTATGAGTAACTAAATTCAAAGCTAGGGCTTTGGTGAAGCCCTAGACTTGCGTAGGATTTTCTTGATTAATGTTTAGTGTTCTCAACTTGATTTTTAATGTTTAGCTTGATTAATTTCACTGTTTATAGTAGCACTTCTTTCATGGATTATATCTCTCTTGGTAGTCTTCATGTATTGACTAGTCCATAGTTAGATTAAGTGTTGTTATCATCAAAGTTTTGCCTTTAGTGTTATTATAAGCTTTTGAAGAGTTGTGTTGTAAGAAGATAGTTCTTGCTAGGAGTTTATACTTATGTGCTAAAAATTCAAGCAACCTAATACATAGATTGATATAAGATATACACGATCACATCTTCGAGCAAGCTAGGGTTACCTTTCCCTCATGCTACTTGTACAATAAAAGAGAACTTTAAATTAGTGGATTGAGAGAACCTACAAGAGTCTAAGGTGGAATCAAACGCCTTAGTATTTCTACCATTCATAGTTAATACAAGTTTCATAGTTTTCATAGTATAATTAAAATAGTTAGTAGTTAAACAATCTTCAAATCAACAACCATAATATTTGGATTAGGCTAAATAGTATTTTAGACTTCAGTTATTCCTATATCACAATCCCTGTGGGTTCGACCTTGTTCTCGCACACCTACTACAATAGACCTTGTGCGCTTGCAAGTAATAATAGTAATAGGAGTTAATTAACCTGTTTATTTAGGTTGATTATATTCGTATCATATCCCTCTTAGGGAAGAAGACAAAGATTATAATTTTGACTCTCTGAACATAAATGAAATCCAAGAAGATTTCCTTCGACTCTTTTGCAACCCTTATTTGCCACCTCACGAGTCTCCTCCTATTAACATCCATTCATCCCTTGACGTCATGACAGAAGAAGAATTTTTCACCCTCTAGCCTATTGATTCTTCTGACCCACCTATTGAGGAATGTCTTACATATCTCAAGGCCTTTGATGATATAAAACTGAGAACACTAGCTGAGCACCATTCACCCACCGCACATCATCCTGTCACTCATTCCCCTACCACCACCTCAATTCCCTTCCCTCCACCTTTTCAAAGGAAACCTGAGTTTGCACTTGACTTTCTAACTTCTCCTGTGCTTCATGACATTCTAAACCCTCCTAATACGACAATAATACCCAAGGACAAGCCACTCGATCATTTTATTTTCAGATATGAGACAGTATAACCATACCCTTTCAATGAGTTTTGTGCTAAACCCACGTTCTCATTATTTCCACCCCTTCCTTCTAACACTTATCCATACTCTAAGTATTTTCCACAACCATTGTTTTCCTCACAATCATTCACTTGGCCACCCTTTTGTTGGAGGAAAAAAAAAGAAACTGCATGCTTGGTTACGTTCTATGTCTATCAGACTTCGCTCTCATTCCGTTAAGTCACGTCATAGGAAATCTTGGTGCCTTATTTTGTTTGGAGGTGCTTTCTGTGTTATTTATTTATGTAAAGACCCGCAACTTTTTCAGTTGTTGATATATGGTAAACTGAATGTTAATACATATTTTAGATAAAGTCTCGAGTATCAGACTATAAAAGACTCATTGTACTCTATTCCAATCTTATATTATGGGAGTGCACCATTAAGGTAACCGGGCCCTCCTTTTGGAGTGAGTGGTTGTAAGTGCCGGATCTTTAGTCCACATTTCATGTAACTCACACATTCATCTCTTGCACTTTTTCTTGTTATTTGAGTAGTGTTTCTCTATGGAGTGAGTTTCATTTTTATTTCTTTCTCGCAATTTTGTTTTTCCAAAAATAAAACCTATAAAAATTAAATAAATTAAAAACATAATCATATTCGTAAGTCTAGGAAATCTAACTTTAAAAGACCCATGTTTTTTGTAAAATACCACCTTTCTGGAGTGTAGGCCAAACAAAAAATTTCAAACTTAAAAAGTGTTTTCAAATTTTGTTTTGGGGTGGCATAATTTAGTCTTTCATTTCAAAACTTTTTGTCACCTTTCACTACAACAAATATGACATATGACATCACTAATTTTAGATCACTTTCAGCCAAGTGATGTCATATGAAAACTATGACATCACTTTTCTCAGTATGTGATGTAATAATTATCACAATTTTTTTTTAACATCACTTATTTGAAAGACTGATATAGTAGAGTTATACAACATCATTTTAATAAGTGATGTCGTGATAGTGATATAGTAACATTTTTTTACGTCACTCGCCATGTCACTTAAAAAGTGATGTAATATCTATGTATTCAACATCAATTTAAAAGTGTTGTCACTCACCGTGTCACTTATAAAGTGATGTAATATCTATGTATTCAACATCACTTTAAAAGTGACTTTGTCAAGTTTTTTGAAATCACTTCCGTAAGTGTTATTATTAATATACCTATTAATTATTAAGTTAATTAGTTAGAAAAAACTATCTAAAAATAAATTAGGTTAAATAGAAATAAAACAAGCGCGTGATTGGTTCGCCCATAAACGAGAAATAAAAAATAAAAGCCCGCGATTTTTTCTACTAAATATATTTTGGCTTCCCCAGTTAGAATCGAAAGATCATCAAAAAATTAGAAATAGAAATTAAACAGCCATTGGTTTTGCTCGACTAGCCTTAAAACGAAAAAATAGAAATAAAACCGCTAATTTGATAATCGAAAATTTTGGTTTCCCCTACTGAGAGAACTTGGTATAAGTTATACTTACGGGCAACCGGTATGGGAAAAGCTAGAAGGTCGGCTGAAAATTATTATAATCAGGTTTGTTTCTTCTTCCTTTCTTCCTCTCTTCCTCTCCTCTTGATTTTATTCTCATATACATTAACTAATTCATACTTTGTTTTCACGATTTCTTCAAAAAGAATCATCATTTTCAGTAGATCTTACACGTGAGCCAAGGAAGAACGCAAACAGGTTCATTCTTTTTCTTACCCCTCTCCATACTCGATTTCCGATCTTTTATTCAATATATTTGTGTTTGTCCGGTGGTGTGATAAATTTTTAGTGTTTTTCAATTGGTTGTTTTTCTCTCAGATGTTCTTTGAAGATGGGGAAGTTTCCATATCACCATCATTAACTAAATCATCTCTCAGACTTTCGCCTTCATCATCTCAGATCATATACTACTTAGTGGACTTCTCGCTCTGCTTTTACTCATATCCTCTTCAGGCGAATCATTAAAATGTAATCGTAAAGGCATACACCAATAACCCGCCAAGAAAAAAAAAAAAAAAAAAAAACAATCTTGCTCTACAACTTGTACTACTAAAGGACGCAATTCGTGACTATTGTCATTGTTTGTATTGTTATCAAGATAATTATCAGTAAGGATAATTTTCGGGGGCCAAAGAGCAAGGTAAGTTACTTCATTGTTCTTTTTAAAATTGTTACTTCATTCGTGGGCAACAAAGAATGTCCGATTCTGGAATAAAAGGGATACATGTAAAGACCGTGGTTATATTATTTAACGAATGGGGGATTTGAAATGTCAGCAGTGAAATCAATTAACTTTAAGTTTACGGTTTCAATGATGAAGTTACCTTTCTTGATTTTTGGTAACAAAGAACTTAAAGTTACTTTCTCGGTGGTAAACTTGAATTGATTTTAGTGTTTAAGTTATTTTCACTATTGGAAAACTTAAATAGAAATAATTTGAATAAATGACTTATGACAGATTAATATATTTCCGACCTACGCCTATGTATGAATTGTATATGTATATAAGTTCTGAACAACTCTACAATAATAAGAAATTGTCGAGGCACAATTTTTTGCCATTAAAACCGCAAGATTAAATGGTAATGTTTGTTCGATTCTTATACATCTAGGTGCTACTCTTCTTCGATATAGTAGGTTCAATATAAGCGGCGTTATGGACAAGACTTGGAGAACTTTAAACAGGTTAAATAGTTTATACTTATATTACTTTATTTGAAACAAGTGCTTATTACTATGTACATATATCATTAACTATACTTGAAATTTTCCGTGAGCTAGTGATGAGTACGAAGATGTTTGTTGATGAATTCATCGAATTAAGCTATGGCTCCTTTGATGGATAAAACAAGCATTAGATGTCCGTGCATTAGTTGCAAAAACTTTAACCATTTGAGTCCCAACATTGTAAAAGACCATTTGATCATTGAGGGTATTGATATGACTTATGATCCTTTTGTTTTGCATGGAGAAGAAGGGCAAGTGCATGTAGTAGATGAAAGAGTTGAAACTACGACTTTAACCTCACCGAGACTTATGAGATGCTTAAAGCGACAAATGAGAGTAATAAGAAAGAAGAGTTTTCTCGGTGATCCAAAAAAGAAGCCAAATTCCAAAAGGCAGTTGAGGAGTCCGAAGGCCATTGTATGAAGGTTGTAGCAAGTATACGGTTAGAAGCGGTTGTTACGCTTATATAGCATAAAAGCTAAACATGGTTTGTCTAATAGAGGTTTTACAGAGTTTTTAGAGGCGCTTGAAGGATATGTTTCCGAGGGTAATGTTATTCCAAAGTCAAATAATTCAGCAAGCAAGGGCTTAAAGGAAGTTTGACTTGGATTATAAGCAAATCGACGATGTAAAATGATTGCATGTTATACATCGGTGATTTTAAAAATGATGTGAGCTGTCGAAAGTGCAAGACTACACGATGGAAAACTGATCCTCATACTAAAAAGTACACGAGAAGGTTCCAAAGAAAGGTTTTGAGGTACTTTCCTATTATTCCAAGGTTCAAGAGGATGTTTCAATCATTCGAAATGGCAAAACAGTTGACATGGCATGCATCCAATGAGAGTATTGATGGAAACATCGCCATCCGGTTGATAGTCCCGCATGGAAACATATTGATAGAAGTTGGCCCTCTTTTTGGTGATGAAGCACGAAATCTTCGACCGGCGTTGTCTGGACGGGTGTCAATCCTCATCGCACTCTTAGCTCGAGGTATAGTTGTTGGCCACCATTTTGGCAATATATAACTTACCTCCTTGAATGTGCATCACGAAAGAAGTATTTGATGTTGACATTGATAATCCCCGGTCCCAGCCAGCCGGGTAATGACATAGATGTTTATTTAAAGCCACTGATTGATGACCTGCTACTTTTGTGGACAGATGGTGTGGAAACGTATGACGCATACCAAAAATCCACCTTCACATTAAGGTCTGTTTTAATGTGGACCATTAATGATTTTCCAGCATTTGGAAACCTAGGCGATGTGCAACGGCGGCAGATTAGCATGTCCTAGGTGTGGCGTTAATACATGTGCGATTGGCTAAAGCATAGCAGAAATTCTCTTACATGGGAAGTCGTAGGTTCCTTCCGAAAGGTCTGTTTTAATGTGGACCATTAATGATTTTCCAAAGCATTTGGAAACCTAGTTTGGATGTGCAACGGCGGGCAGATTAGCATGTCCTAGGTGTGGCGTTAATACATGTGCGATTGGCTAAAAGCATAGCAGAAAATTCTCTTACATGGGAAGTCGTAGGTTCCTTCCGGATGATCATCCATATCGTTTGAAGAAAAGTTGGTTTAATGGGAAGCAAGAACACGGGCTAAGCCGGTTCCTTTGAAGTCCGATGAGATTTTTACCGTAAAATCTATAGAAAATGATTGGGGAAAGATCCGAAAAGAATTTGAGAGATGATTGGGGAAACCTATAGGAAAGAAAAAAGAAAACGTGGAAAGGGCATACAAGGTAAGCAAAAAAACTAGAGGTGCAAAATTGTGGAAGAAACAATCAGTATTTTTGATTTGCCATACCGAGATTTCTTTTGTTAACTCATAATCTAGATGTTATGCATATAGAGAAAAACATTTGTGAAAGTTTGCTTTCGAACTTTGTTGAATCTGAAAAAAAAAATCAAAGGATAACCTTAAATCTAGGAAAGACTTGGAAGAAATGGGATTAAGACCTGACTTACACCCTATACAGAATGGGAGTAGAACTTTACTTCTCCTGCATCACAATGCACCTTGTTAAAGAGTGAGAAGCAAATTTTTGTGAAAGGTTGAAAGCGCCGAAGTTGCCTGATGGGTATAGTTCCAATATATCATACCGTGTTTCCTTTGTCCGACTATGCTATATATGACTTGAAGTCTCATGATTACCATGTATTAATTCAACAACTGTTGCCTTTGGCCTTCTATGGAATCTCTTACCAAAAGGGCCTAGGAATGCAATTTTCCGACTCGCTCATTCTTTAATGAACTATGTCAAAGACTATTGATAAGGAAAAAATGGAACAAATGGAGGATGAAGTTGTAGTGACAATATGCTTACTAGAAAGATATTTTCCTCCATCTTTCTTTGACATTATGGTACACTTGACGCTTCATCTTGTGCGGGAGGTGTGCCTTTGGAGGACCGTGCAATTTCGTTGGATGTATCCCTTTGAAAGGTATTATTTTTTATATTTCCCTGTTATTACTACAATATATTTTAGCTAAAAGATACACCTTTTAGTTTGTAGAGTGTTGCATTCTAAACATTTGATTATTCATCGAGTATAGGTATATGAAGGATTTGAAAGCAAGTGTAAGGAATCATGCAAGGCCCGAGGGGTGCATGGTAGAATGTAACTTGGCTGAAGAGAGTGTAACATTTTTTTCCGAGTATATGAAGCGAGTTGATATTAATAATGACCAACCAAGTAGAAATGAAGACTATAATGATGAGTCCACAAAATCCAGTATTCTTGAAGGTAAGCCACTATTGAAGGGGACAATTATTACATTAACAAGAGACATGGTTGAAGCAGCACATCGTTGCATTTTGTTCAATTTCGAGGAAGTTCAGCCGTACATTGAGTAAGTTAATATGTTTAATGTGAAAACTTATATATATATATATATATATTAATGAACACCTTTTTAAACAGAAGACACAAAAAAATGCTCATCCGCAAGGAACCTCGCTTAGGAAGAAATGAAGGTGCTTTAGGAGCAAAGCATGCTGAAACGTTCAATGAGTGGTTTAAGCTTGAGGTGAAGAAGCAGGTTTTGTTATCTAAATTTATAGAAGTTTTAATCGATGTAAGATTTTGACTTTCAATTTTTGTTTGTCTTTAGATTGAAAATGAGAAAAAAAACCAAACATGTATCTGATATGTTGGATTGGCTCTCGGATGGACCTTGTTGCGATGCTTGGAGCTATAAAGGTTATTTGATAAATGGCTACCGCTTCCACATAAAGGATGGAGAAAAAGGAACTCAAAAACTCGAGTGTCATTGTCAGCTAGTAGCTTGTGTAGGGCAAGTGCTAAAGACACCGCACAAATCGAGGAAGATGTGACATATTATGGTGTGATAAAACAGATAATTTTGCTAGATTATGGTGTTTTTCAAGACCCATTATTTAATTGTGATTAGGCAAACGTAGGAAGTGGGATCAAAGTAGAAGAGGGATTCACATTAGTTAATCTGCATCAAAGTTTAACACACAAGCAAGACCCTTTTTATCCTTGCATCCCAAGTGAACCAGTTTTTTCTACTCACGAGAATCACATGACAGCCCGGTTGGTTTGTGGTTTTGAAAGCACCTTCTCATGGATTCCATGATTTTGAATGTAGTACTGAGAGGAGGACCTTAGCAATGTGCTCGCACCACCACCTTTTGCAAGTGTGGAGCTAGTTAATGACATCGAAGGTGATGTAGAAGGCTAAGTCTATAAGCCAAGATTGTGAGGGAACTTGGGTGCTACAAAAAAAAAAAAATAGAGTGTAATTGGGTCTGTTTGTTTTCATTTTGTCCATTTAGACTGATTATTATGTCGTTTTTGTTTTTGTCTATTTAGTTATTGACTTTATTATGTTTTGTGAGTGCTTCTTATAATGGTGCAAGGCATGTTGTGTTATGGTCATGATCAAATTATGTACTTTATTTTACCTAAGTGCCATGTATATGATTGTTTTGTTTTTTGCTGTACGTATTTTCTAATCTTTTCAATGCATGTGTAGAATGGCAAAGGAAAAGACTAGAGAACTAACCTCGGTAAGATATTTTGATTCTCTCTCAATTTTTTTATTCGTCTTTGTATTTGTAGTATTTTAATTTTGTTTTCTTCTGTTTGTTTTGATTTTCTAGTACCAAAAAGCGGCAAGAGCTAAGGTTCAAAAGTTTAAAAGAGCACTTGTAGAAGCATCTAAGAAAAGTGGACGTGCACATTCAGGTTTGTGTATATTGTTAATTTCCACTTAGAAAAATAATTATGCTTCGGTTGTGATTGTGTCATTAAGGTGTGGTTGTAAGTATATTAAACCAATTTATTTTGTCATGTACAAGGTTCCAAAAGTCCAAATAAAGTTTATGGTAAGAAAGTTCAAGAAGTGGAAAGGTTGCCAAGGGATATGGAAAAGCTACCAAGTGAGCAACAAAAAATGGAAATCATGACCGAAATGGAAGATGATGAATGGTTGGAAAACCACTATGAAAATGACTACGCGGAGAAGGTAATGCATCGGAAGGTTCGAATGATCTTCACCAACCAATACCGGGGGCCGACAAAACTGAATCAATTGGATCCAAAAGCTCAAAAACTTGTGCTTGACTTTAATGAAAAAGGTCTACCTATAGTCCTAATTAACTTATACAAAGAAGCTTGGGCAAAGTAGCAAGGGATCGCGCCCAATTGGCTATCCTACTTGGCATAAAGTAACACCTGAGATTAAGGACAAAATGTGGACTGTTTATAAAGGTAAATTTCTTTATTTACATGGCAAGTTATATATTATTAAAGAAATATAGTAATATTTGTTTATGCATCTTTTTACAAAGAACATTTTGTAGCACCGCGTGCTAGAAAACAGACTTTTAAGTCTATTGGGAAGCTCAAGCGTGGGTTCAAAACAAAATTGAGATCAAGAATTTATGATGCATATGATACTGACCAAGCTAGAATTGCACATTGCCCAACTGATGTAAAACTACCTGATTGGAAAGCATTTGTTGCAAATTGTTCACGTGAAGGATACAAGGTATTCATCATACATTATATGGGTTATAAAATCCATTTTGCATATCAAGACTCATATATTATTTTTTTTGTAGAAACTAAGGGAAAATGGGAAGAAGGCAGTTCAACACCACAAGATGCCCCATACTTGTAGTCGTAAAGGTTATGCAAGATTGGAAGATGAGTTGGTAATTGAATGATCTATTTTTGACTTGTGAAGATTTTTCCCCTTAAGAGTACTTAATATATATATGTGAAATGTTTTATTTACTTGTTTTGTAGAGGCGTAAAAAGGGTAAGATTGGTAAGCCTGTTACAAGAGGTACTGTATGGGTTGCAGGCCACAAGAGGAAAAATGGAGAACCAGTAAATGAGTTTGCTAAAGAGAAAATAGTATGTCGTTCACTGTTCATAAAATATTTTCTAAGATAAAAGGCATGCTTATTCGATTTCCATGCGACTCTAGTTATATTATTTATTCTTGTTGTTGTTGTTGCTGTTATAGGATAAGTTGAATGAAATAGACTGTGATATAGAATGTGGAAGAGGAGATGCCCTCTCACAAGTTTTAGGTCCTGATCCTAATGGGCGCGGCGCTGGGAGTGGGATATGGAGTTACTCCATCTACTTTGTATGGTATCCAACAATGCAATGGGAGGATGAGTGAATTGCAGGAGAAATATGATGATGTATTGGAAGAAATGTCTTCTATCAAGAAACTTGTTGCCAAACTATTGAATAGTGAAGAGGTATTCCAATTTGTTTGGGGATTCCATATATACTTTTGTTTTGATTTACTAACATCAAAATTATTTTCAGCCAAACCATTCGTCCCCTGTCAACCTTCTCCGAGGTGGCAATGAATGAACCCTCAAAGTCCATCTTCCCAAAGCAATCACAATCTGAATTCTCAGATGTATACAATGTTGGATTCTATTTTTTTTTTTTTATTTCAAATTCCTAGATTTACATTTATATTATTGTTTCCTTATATGTTTTCGTGACAGGGACGGACTAAATCGAAAAGATGTGTCTCATCGAAAGATCTCTTGAGGGTCGACGCGACCACCAAAGTCCATCCGCCCCAAGCAATCAAAATTCAAGATGTTTTCCATGTTAAATCCTATTTCATTAAATTTGAAATTTTCATTGCTTTTTATATTTTCCCTTTCATGTTTTCGCATACAGGGTGGGGCTAAATCCAAAGTTGTATCTACACGAAAAGACCTACTCATCGTGCTCAACGTGACCATCAAAGTCCATCCGCCCAAAGCAATCAAAATCTGATTTCCATATGTTATCCTTGCTAAATGCTATTTCATTTAACATGTGAATTTCTAGAGTCATGTATGTATATCTTTTGTTTTCATACAGGGTACTAAATCCAAAGTTGTGAAGTGCAAGTTGTTTAGACTTGTTCCCTCAAGATGTCGTGGCGTAAGGATTGTGGTATATCGATGATCCAAAGCCAGCCTACAAGATTGCATACTAGGCCTTTAGGCCCCGGTTATTCAAAGGTTTCTGTTGAAGTTGCAATTCAAAAGGATGCACTACTTGTTAGGGGGAATAACGCTTTGAAGACGATAGAAGATCCTGTCTCTAGTTTTGTGGCTTGGCCAACCAATTCCTTAATTAAGTTGTGATGTGCACTCAATTTTAAGAGCTAGTCTTTTGTTGTTTGAAAACACTTAAATTTTGAAGACCTTTTAATTATGCGTGTTTGGGCAGTTGTGTTAGTTGGAATTGGACTCAATGAATGGTGAATGGTTTAAATTCTTCCACTTGGTGCTATATGTATCTGTTTTCTTTGTTATTCTTAGCTTTGTTATTGATACGCTTTGCAGGCTTTTAGAACTGACCATTTATTCATATATCCATACCGATTGTTCTCTATTGCTTCTTGCAGCCAACACTTTTAACTCCGCCTTTGTAAAGTTGTCGCTAGTTTTACAATGCCGGTCCCAAGCCCGGATAAAGGAGGAGGGTAAAGGGAAGAGTATAGGTATTGCAATTAAAATTCTTTTTAAAATATATCAAAGTTTGGGAGTGAAGCGGATGATCTACTGCTGTAACACGGTATTTATTTCACCTTTTTGTATTTCCTTTTATGTCGAAACCAAATCTCAAGTACTCATTAGTTCTAACTACTTTTATTCGAATGTGAAGCGCAGAGAGTTTCCAGAAAATCACATTTTATCGTTTCTTCTATCATTCAAACTAATTCTATGGTTCCGATTGCTAGTATTGTTGATCTATTCTAAATATATCAAGGTATGCAATTTGTCTTGTTAGGATCTCCCCGATATCATGGCAACATATAGTTGTCGAATTGAAGTTTATAAATAGAAAGCGATGACGGATATGTGAAAGTAGACCTTTTATATGGCATACTTGTAGTCACCATGTTTGCTCCACAGGAGAGACAGTTCTACCCACCCTCCGCCCCTTTATTTTTTCATTTTAGAATCATGTCCATCTTATAAGCGGAGTTGGTGCTTAAAGCAAACCTCACATCTATAAAACTTTAGTGTTTTGCCTTTCTACTCTACAGTTTGTCGCCTCAAAAAGACTTGCATGCTAGTATTAGAAAGAGACCAAATAACCTTTTGGTTACCATAATTTCCTTTTTCCCATATATTTCATTGATAATATCCAAATAGTCTTATTACGCCGTTAATCTTTAAAGTATCCAACCGAGACGGGTTACTTTTTTATACACTAAATTGGATCATTATGTACTCAAAGTCATGTTAATAACTTTTGTACTTGATCTATTCAGGGATATCACTAAAGGGACATCTGTTAAGAAAAAAGAAGAAATTCTGAAACTCTACGCTGCTCAATTACATAGACACAAAGGATGTGAGGTATGAATGCCAATATGTGTTACTAGGCTTCCATTCTTTCTATTGGTGAAATATTTGAACCATTGATTTGATATAATAAGATGGCCTTACTAAGTCTTTTATGAAATCGGTGATTTTGGTGGTCCATAGGGTAATGATAGGTAATGCGGGAATGTTCTTTGGGCGACCTCCCGGTGAGAATCTTGAGATTGATGGCTGGCTTTGTTTGGAAGAACCTGCAGACATGTACATTCTCGGGTGAGTCTTCCTTGTGTTGTGATTCCCGTAGGCAGTTCTAATTTCGAGACCTAGCATCCATCCGCTTTGAAGTAAGCCCTTGAAAAGTGGATTCCCGGTTTCTATGAAGATAATATGTTATAGTGTTAATTGAGGTTTGAAGCAATCTTCTCTTTTCTTGTTTGCACATCACTTTCGGACAACAGTAAAAGGTCCTATTCCTTTGCATGACCTTTTATTGTGCCAATTTCTTCGTTCCTACCTCTTACCACTTCGGTTGATCCAATTCATCTAGGAAAAATACTAGGATCATGCTATGTTCTTCCAGATTTTATTCTGTTTTGAGTATGGTCGGTGTCATCAATAGTTTACCTTCACCACCGTGGTTGTCTGTTTTTGTCACCTCCAATTGTCACATTCGCAACAACAAGTGCCTAGACTTCGGAATCTATTTGAATACATTTAAGGACTTATCGGTTAGAAGAGTTTTAAGCCTCCCAAAATTTAGTCATACTCAATGTGGCAATGAGATGGAGAAGTTTGTATTCTCTCAGTATCCAGTTCGTTATCAAATGGGAACCTAATTGAACAAGGAGAACTTGAGGTATTTTTTTAACTTCTTCGGAATATGGACTGAACCGAACTAAATCATCTTCATGTTAGTTTTTTCACTTTAATTGTTGTCTCATTCTCGTTGAAGGGTGGTAGACATTATGTTCTTCTCTGGAGGACCCATTCAAGAAACCTTGCTACTTGTTTTGTTAGTTCTTTGGAAAGCTGAAAGCACCGGATGAAACATTTGTCACTCACTCAGTCGGAAGGTTTCCCCGAGGATCCGACACCTGCACAAGATCTGCCAAAAACAGTCATGCCATGTATTCACTCAAAGCAGCGATGACGCAGGGGTAAAGAAGGTTCCCAAAGAGGGTTGGACAATGCAAGATGGAACACCATGGCACGGGAACAATGTCCGGATCATCCCGAATGATACAGTAATTAAATCATGTATATTATCGGTGTTTCCTACTATTCTTAAAACCTTAGTCCTTGCATCATCCGCTTTATCAATGTTATGCAATGTGCCCGTTTCCCTCTCTATCTTTTATCTTTTGGTGGGAGACTATAGACTGATCGATATAAAAGATCGATATAAAAGATTATGCATCTTATGAACTTGCTACTTTGTCTCCAGTTCTATCCTCCATGTAGATGTAAAGAGATAAGTGCTTTACAAGAGAAGTTCCTCATAAATGAGATGAACTTTATTCTTTTGTAAGTCTGGTCTTCCATTTTAGACGAGTTAAGGTTGTGTTAAACGATTCTCAAAGCTGGGGAAAACACTCTAAAACAAACATAAAGTGATAATCTCCATTATTACTAATAATAATTATTTAAGAGAGTTGGATAGTCTTAAGAGTCCCGATCGAGAATAAAAAATGATCTTAAGGGTACCTTTGAGGGGTGAAAAAGCAACAAAGGCATGCCATCTTGAGCCCTTAGTATGTGCGCCATTATCTAAGGTGGTTAGGCTTTATCCAAATAGCATTGCAATAGTGTTCTCCATGGAGATCGCCATGACAACACCGTTCGAAGAAGTTCCACATAATGATAACAACGCTTTGTTGTTGTTTGTCTTTGGTCAATTAGTTAGATAGTTCTATACCGATATTACTTTGTTTCTTTTCCTTTATAGTAAGACACTCCCCTTATAGTCATTTGCCTTCTTGTTCATACACATATATGAACCCATCGTGATTCTCAACAATGACCATAATAACACGTAGTTGTTGTGACATTGTATTCATAGACTTCCAAATGTAGTGACTTTCGAACGAGATTGTCAGTAACAACAAACTCCACAAACTTTTGGTTGAATTGTTATACAACCGTGGGTTTGTTGCAAAAGTTACGTTTTCAAATTTTGGTGTATGTGAATATTTCTCTACTAATTCTCTGGAAAAAAACAAAACATACTTACCAATAAAAAAAAAAAAAAAAAAATTAAAGTAGAGACAAATGACTAATCTTTTGGGCATTTGGGTGGTCTAAGTTTAATCTTTCTAGTCAAGTTACATTGTTTGATGGATTTGATAAATTAGTTACATCCTGTGATAATGTTAGTCAACTACTTGGATTATGGTTCACCAATTTCACCCCCTTATTGAGCTAACATCTTAGAGATTTTGCAATCTATGGACGTTTTCAAATTTTGGTGTATGTGAATATTTCTCTTACTAATTCTCTGGAAAAACAAAACATACTTACCAATCAAAAAAACAAGGAAGAAAAACAGTTCATAGAGACAACAGCTAATCTTTTGGGCATTTGGGTGGTCTAAGTTTAATCTTTCTAGTCAAGTTGCACCTTTGTTTGATGGATTTGATAAATTAGTTCCATCCCGTGATAATGGTGGTCGACTATTTGGATTATGGTTCACCCATTTCACCCCTTATTGAGCTAACATCTTAGAGATTTTAGCGATCTATGCACGCCTCTCCCCCATTATTATTATTATTATTATTATTATTTTTCGATAAATATCTCCCCAGATTTGATATGGCTAATGGACTATTGGTGCTTTCTGCTTCTACTTTTGTTGACTTGTATTGGTACTTCTCTGGTTTCCATACAATTAAATTATTAAATAGGTAACATTGCTACATTTTGTTCGAGAACCTTCAATCTTTCTCAGTTGCATGAGCAAATAGTTTCTTCCTCAATTGCATGAAGAATAGTTTGCTAAATCTTTTTCCCGTTTATAGCATTGATAGGGAATGATAACGACTCTAGGATGCCAATTTTTTTGCTCGGTATTCAAAAGGTTTCTTGATATCTTATTATGGGTCGCAGATAACTCCTTTACGCCGATGGCTATTTTGTGATTATGCTTGCCACCACCTTATAATTTCACATAGTTAAATATTATATTGATCACCTGATGAACCATAGTGTTTTTAAAAATCACTTAGGCTTCCGTTAAGTAATTTCATGGAGGTCATGCGTGCTTATC
Source organism: Coptis chinensis (assembly GCF_015680905.1). Classification (NCBI taxonomy): domain Eukaryota; kingdom Viridiplantae; phylum Streptophyta; class Magnoliopsida; order Ranunculales; family Ranunculaceae; genus Coptis; species Coptis chinensis. Next base: position 59,816,231 of record NC_141463.1, read on the forward strand.
GAGTAATATTTCCTGAATCAGAAAAACATTTCGTTGAACTTGCGGTAGCCCCTGTTTACCAAGCATTTTGAAACAATTCAGACAGACATTAAGGAAAAAGTTTCTACTTGGGAAGTCTTTTGGAAATGCTCCGAAGTTACTTGGAAATCTCTTGAACTTTGGCATTGAAGAATAGGTCTTTAATGGATATTATCACTTCAAGGTGAGAGTCTCGAAAATCATCTCCAATGCTCCATACTTTCGAATGTAGACGTGATCATTATATAAACAACAAGTAAGCTAAGGCACTCGGAGGGCCATGTGCTTTATGATGGACCCATTTTTAGGGAAGAAGATCTACTACGTGCAATTCCCTCAAAGGTTTGATGGAATTGATCGTAATGGTAGATATTCAAATCGTAACATTGTATTCTTTGATGTGCGTAATCTTTGCTTTCTTCATCCACATTTTGGTGTTTTTGTTTTCTCCCCGATCTTGTAGAATGGATAACTTGTTTTTACCGTCACGCAGATCAACATGAAAGGGCTTGATGGCATATAGGGACCTATTTATGTTGGAACAGGTTGTGTTTTCGAAGGCAAGCTTTGTATGGATTTGATTCCCCACAAAGAAGAAACCCCCGCAAAGACCTGCAACCTGTTGGCCAAAATGGTGCTTTCTTTGCTGTTTGTAGTTCTAGAAAGAAGAACAGGAAAATGTCACCAAAGAAGGAGAGCGGAAAATGCTCCTTGTTGGGTCTATATGATTCAAACTCGTCACTTCCGTATCGAGGGCCGGTGTATTGATATGTGGATGCTCACTTCCTTAATTGGCTAGGTGACCGCACCGGTGTCGCTCTTTCATATGTTACTCTTAAGTCTCTAACAAAGCTCTTGGGTTTTTCAAGATATTTATCTTCTTGTTAACAAGTGGTTGCTTTGACATTCTTCCGCATTGAGTCCTTCACTTTGAAACATGATGGTCGTGGCTATATCTGTCTATGTCAAATACTTGGTCCCAACAAGAATAACTCTCGCGGTTCTTCATTACCTTCGAGTCGTACACCATCTTGATGGGTTAGTTTTAGTACCCCACTATATATATATACTGGGGCGTGATGTATATGCATATGGTTTTGTACAAAGTGTGAGTTGGTGAACTTACAAATTGACTTAGGTGTTTGGTTTTGGTGGATATGGTCTCCTCATCGTAGAGATGTCCCCATAAGCTTTCAATTCATTCGGACATTTCTAACCTTGTCAAAAGAGGATCCTATTTTGAGAAATACTGGCTCCTCATATACTTTCAAAAGTTGTTTAAGGTATAGACAACTTTTAAAAGGTTATAACCGTCCCGGATGAGTGATAATGATTTGTTCCAAATATCTGCTGCGGTTTATCTTGTAGGTGCCCGTTGTCTGAAACCCTTTCTCAGTATAGATCCCATCCTATATGTGTGTATTGTTTGTTGCTCATATGTGCATTTTTTTTTTTTGTTCCCTTTTGATTTCAACAGGTTGCATGTTGTCTTTGGGAAGCTTGTGCAAGGCCGTCCGGACATTGAAAAAGATTGAAAGCGAGGTTCCAAGCGGGGAACCTCGTTTTTTGTGAAAATTGTCAATTGTGGTGAACTTCTTGAAGGTAAGATACGCCAGATAGCTGCTTTGGAGAGGGAGTCACCAGCTCGGCTTGGCTGATAGAGCTTTATTGTTTATCACTAAAGATATAGAGCTTTTCAGTTTCTAGATAATTTGTGGTATAATAGATTTTCTTATGAGCTACAACCCAATGTTTTTAGGTGTTTGTCGCGTAGAAAAGGAAAATCTAAGAAGCCTTCAAGAGGAAGGAGGAGGAAAAGAGCGAAGATATTCTAGTTCTAAGTCGATAGTTCATCCGATTCTAGTTCGAGTTCTCATCATGCGATCTCTTATGGAATGGTAGTTCTACTTGATCAAATCTTTCAGCTAAATTACTCCATTGATCAAATCTTTCAGCTAAATTACTCCATTGATCAAATCTTTCAGCTCCCTCTTATATTTTTTGATTGTTGGAACTACAGGTTTTCCTTGGTCAAGATAGCGTCTGTGATGTTGAAGGAAATGAGTTACCTCGTCTGGTGTATGTTTCTCGTGAGAAAAAACCAGGCTTTGATCACCATAAGAAAGCAGGGGCAATGCATGCTCTAGTAAGAATGAGTTTTAAACAAAACTATTTCACCAAGACTAAAAGCATTATTTTTTTTTTAAAACTTATTTCTTATTTAGCATCAGTGTTATGAAAAGTGCTAAGTGAGCGGTGGAAGGGCACTTAAGTTGTCTAGGTGGGGCTATGGCGATTTTTTTACTACAAAAAATGAAGAAATTAAACTTTACTTCTTAAAAATGCACAAGAGTTTGTGGTGCCTGACCAATATAATCTGTTTTCTTTGGACTTTTACTGATAATGTCTGATATTCTGGCACTGGTTTTATAGGTTTTCTGATTCTATATTCTCAATGTGTAATATTCAAGGTGTTATGATTATGGCAGTTATTCCCAAAATATTTTTAGTTGCCTGTTTGTATTTTGGCAGTTGTTTATGATTATGGCTGTTCTTTTCTTTATAAATATTTTTAGTTAGTTTGTATTTTTGTTTGCATAATCTCATGTGTGGAAAGAACTTGAGTTCACGATCACAAGGGCCAACTCAGTTTGTGGATCAGATTTTTGCCCATGTGTAACAATTACAGGACGAAATTCTGACAAATGATGTCATGGAAAAATTACTTTTATACAAGCAGATATTTACCATAAGTAGAATTCTGCAAACCAAATTTGTTTCTAGAGTTTTGTTCTTAGGTTAAAATCTGGCATTAAGATGAGTTCAAGGAGGTCATAATAACCTTTTCCTCCCCCGGTTCTCGCACAAGTTCAGCAGGCTAATTTCCTTCCATTATCTCCTTCAAAAGTTGCTGATCCAAGACCTGAACCAGCAAAGTTATCACAGGACGGGGCTATCAGAACTTACACATTGTAAGCTCCACCCAAACTATCTTCCTATTTTAGGTCTCACAGAATATTTCCTCTACTCTTATATGGTTTTGGAATTTAGATTTAAGGCTTCCGCCACGTGCTTGTTGAATTCCTTACTAACTTCAATGAGATAATGCTACAGCCTGTGAGAATGATGGAGGACTTCCTGAGGCTAGCATGAAAAAATACAAATAGAATCTAGAAACATGTGGAGTTCTTGCGGGTTCACTGGTAAGCATCACTAGTTTTCTGGTGCAGCGTTTGCTCATTCTTTAATATCATTGGCTCTGAATTACCTTTCAGTTCATTTTTTGGTATTATTTTGTTGGACGACTTGGACTGTTTAGAGATGTTAGAATAATCCTCTTATGTCTCGACTTAATTATTGGTATCAAATTCTTTTTCATATGTGCTGCCTATGTTTTTTTCCCTTCTGGTGGATGCATTTTTGAAATTTGATTGTATGGTTCTGAGGTGTATGTTGGTGGTATTCCACATGATGCTTCTGAGAAGGATCCAAAGGGCTTTTGTGAGTCAGTAGGAGAAGTCACTGAGGTAATGTTTATGGTTTTTATGGTGGTTTTACCTCCCTTCGTTACACCTAAAGATTTAAGATTGATATTTTTGCTATTGCACGTCAGGATGATGAAAGGCAAAGACTCGCGAGAGAATAAGGGTTATGCGTTTGTTACCTTTAGGACTAAAGATTTGGCTGCTAAGGCCATTGAGGATCTAAATAATACTGAATTTCAGGTAATATTGAAAACAAGTAATTGTCTTTTGTAGAACTTCCTTTGTCATTCAGGTACTATATTATGGCGGATGTTCTGTCTGTTTATTTTCCTTTTATAAAATTTGCATTGATTTTCTAGTACAATGTTTCATAATGCAGAAAAAAGAAAACAAAGTGATTTGTTAGGCTGTGATAGGTTCTTGGATTAAATTGATTGCATTAAGCCAGGCTGTGGTAGGTTCTTGGTTGGGTGATTGTGGTTCTCTTTGGCTCATTTCGGTACTGCAGATTAGATTTTGTTGGTATATGTTGGCTCGTTACAATTTTTTGTATATAGTGTAATATTTGTAATTGGAGATGATATTTGTGTGATGAACGTGATTTTAAGATACATTTCATCTTTATTTGATGATAAATGACTACAAAAATGGTATTATATTGGGATGATATTGGCAATTTTGTTTTTTTTTAATTTTTTTTTTTATTATTTTGATAAATGGGACATCACTTTTAAAGTGATTTATAGAGTTATTTCACATCACTTTACAAGTAATTTGGAATATGAATGAAATGTCACTTTCGAAGTGATGTTAATCGGCCTTATTGATTTCACTTAAAAAGTGATGTTAAACGTTATAACATCACTTGTGGACATCGATTAAAAAGTGATGCAAAATTATAACATCACTTGTGGACGTCGATTAAAAAGTGATGCAAAGTTATAACATCACTTGTGGATATCGATTAAAAAGTGATGCAAAGTTATAACATCACTTATGGACATCAATTAAAAAGTGATGTAAAGTAACATCACTTGTGGACATCGTTTAAAAAGTGATGTGGAAAACCCTGACTTTTCACGTCGCCACCAGTTACATCACTTGCAAAAGTGACGTCGTATATTTTTGACATCACTTATAGGGTGATTTTAAATGTCTTTTTTGTTGTAGTGTTTTGCCTGTTATGTTTACTCCAGTAGAGTCTAGGTTAGTTAGTTACATAATTTAATTATGCTATTGAATTATTTCATGAACCCCTTTCTCCCAAATTGTTTGGGAGTTGTATATTTAATCTTAGCACATTGTACGTTAACATATTAAAATTACATGTATAAATATCGGAATATAGAACCCATGGGCCTTGTTGATTTAATTGGGATGCATAATGTAATTAAGTACCTTAATTTTGTAATATTTTCCTATTTCACGGAATTTCGGAAGCAAATCCTATAGGAGCCACAATATGCGCATGCTTAAATTGTGAACGTATGGTATTGTGTTATTTATGTTAGAGTCCACTTATGTCCTAAGTGCTATTTATTATTTCATGTTATCCCCATAATGGGAGGAACTCATATAGGAGTTGCGTATGTTTTTATTTTTTTATATTAATATAGATTAACCTTCTTTTTCAGGTGTTCCCATTTGCAAGCACGTTTCTATGCTAATATCTATCCTTTATTTCCATTCCATACTTTGGGGACAAAGCATGATTCTGTTTGGGGGTGGTATAGAAACATGTTGTAAATGTTTAAGCACATATTATGTTGTATATTTCACACTTTTCTTTATAAAAATATTAAAATCATAAATATAGTTTATACTATGTACTTAGTAATAATGGTATTGTTCCATTCTCCATGATGATATTAATCTAGAAATCTCACGTAGTACTTGAATTAGGATTTCATTTTTGAAACTTAGATTAATATGTACGTAATAGTCATTGCATCTTCTCATGAACATCTTGCATGAGCATCTATGATTGTGCTTGGTAGTATTTTTCTGAGATCTAGGTTATAACACTTAATATATATCCTGTGAGCATCTAGCCTAAAAGCCTCATATGAGTGAAATATCTAAGTGATGACATAAGGGAGAAGTCAGATCTGAGTAGAGAAATCACACATCCACTTGCTTGATCACCATACCATATTCTAAACGAGAATTTAGGCCCTCTTTGGATCGATATAGCTAAAAATTCATAACTATAAATAATTATCCACTAGTCGCCCCACTGAGCCTTTTCACAACCACAAATCATTTACCTATCTTTAAACCAATAAAAATAAAAATAAGCCTACCCATTTGACCTTGCCTCTTTTTGTGTATGTAGATGGTGTATGGTCATTGAACAAAATAAAAGCGTATCAAAACCTAATTATCCCTCAATAAGTAAAGGATGAGTAGGGTATCGTTCCACTTTTAAGTGTATGTTATGTGAAGGACATGATTGGAAAGGGGGTTTAAGGGATTAAAAACTATGATTGTAGAGATTTTCGATTCTAATGTGAAACTAAACTAAATTAACTAAACTATTGGGAATTTATAAGAGAGGGAATTCAAGAGACTAGAATCCACCAATACTTTTAATCTATGACCTTCTACTTCATGGTTGTTCTTACAAGTAGACTACAATTAGGCAATCGAGCGAGTGTCGATGCCCTCTTGGACGAAACATCGTTAACAATTAACTCTACTTAAGGTTGTTCCTATGTTTATGCTATTAATATCTTCTTTCCTTTTATGTAAGCTCGGGCAGCCATTTAATGTATTACCGAGAGCAACATCAAGGAGTACTTCCTAATAAGGCGGCCATTCAATGAATCACTACTTAAGGCAAACACAAAGAATACTTCCCCTAGGCAGCCACTCCCTGAGCTATCCCTTCTAAGGCAACACAAAGAATACTTCCCTAACTCTAAAGAACTATACTACTAGAAGAAAAGTAAAGAACACTAGCATGATATTAATATTGCAAAACATAAACCCTATTCTATACTTCCATCCCCTGGTGTGGGCAATGGAACTAATAACTAAAAACATAAAGAACTAACCTGATTGAAGAACACCATGAACCAGAAGAATCATTAAACCTTAAGCATCGGCTTCATCTCCTCCCTTGAAGGAGAAGATTAGTCTTCCATAAAGAAGGAAGAACACGAAGAACGAGAAGAAGAAGAGTCAAAGAACATAAGACTAGAAAGACTAATTTATTAAGACTCAGCTAGTTAAAACCGAATATTTTATTATTAATCTCTCTCTGCCTCAAGCTCTGGAGACAAGAATATAAGTGAATTGGCCAATTACATGAGGCACTTAGGTCCTCTATTTATAGGGGTTATAATGAGTTCTAGAAGCATTCCAAACTGCCATTTGTTTTCTAATACAAATAAACTTCTTTCAGAGTCCAACTTCGTCTCCAAAACTGAGAAGGAATTAGCTACAGTGTTGTTTCATACTTCTGGACGCATAATCCATGCATCTCAGACATGAGCAATGCATCTGGATGCGCGATCCATGCATCTCAGATGCGAGCAATGCATCTGGACGCGTGATCCATGCGTCTCAGACGCCGAAGTCTATTTTGTCTCTTCTGCTATATCCTTCTATCCTCTTTTGCGGGCTTTGGTCCAAGCAATGAATCATTTGGCCTTGGGCTTCCAAATAGGCTTTAAAATAGGTCCAAGTCGCATCTTTAATAGCTTTAATTCCTTGGCCTTCTCCATGATTGTACACGGGCTTCCCATGTGATCCTTAATGCTCAATTGTCTCCTTTTACCCTTTTTTTCTCTAATATTCCACAAAATTCTCTCTTTCACCTGTAGAATCATAAAACATAACTTACAAACACTATTAGTCCACTAAGATGGCTAAACAAGAGGCATAATCGAGGGTTAAATTGCACTTTTTGAGCACTTATCACCATCTTTGAATGAGCTTGAGAAATAAGATGAAGTAAGGAAAATAAAGAGAAAGTCCTGTGGAAAACTAAAATTAGTTAGTTGCTTCAGAAAAAAAAAAAAATAAAAAGTTAGAACTCCAAAAATAGAATCAAAGGAATCAAAAGCCAAAACAAAAAGGCTAAGGATAGAAACAAAGTGTAGAAGCAAAATATGAACAAGGTTTTCTCTAGTTACATAATATGAAGACCCTATTTTCTCAGACTTGTTTTTTTATTATCCATTTCCTTCCTTCTTTAACCAACACCTACGCACTACATCACCTAATAAAGACATCTAGCTCAATTAGGAATAGGTTGGTGTGATCCTTGGATTGTCATTGAGATTGTGAGAAAATGTGTACCCACTGCACACTGAAGTTAGCAAACTTGAGTGGAAAAATTAGAATGGTATATGTCTTGACACATTCCTTGTGAGAACCTACTTAAAGATGCTATTCCAAAAGTTTCAGAAAAAGACCTGCCATGGCATTTCATAGCATAGTTCATTGTATAGTTGTTTATCTTAAGATGATTTGATTATTTTGCATGTATTAATTTAGGAGTTAGATTGATGATCCTTGTTTAAATACTAGTGAGATGTATAGACATCTGAGATAAATCAGGGGACATTACTTTTATTTCTTAGTCGTTGTAGTGTAAATGAAGTTTGTGAGTATCTTCTCTGGAAAACTCTCACGAGGCTATAACTCGTCTACTAGAGAATTCCTAGTGGTTTAAGACCTTATTGCATATGGTTAATGCAATCGCACTCTGCGAAATTAGATTAGTTAGGACCACATTTTTGGCCAATTATCTATTTTCATTTCTCATCTTTGCTTAAGGACAAGAAAATGCTGTTTGGGGGTGGTGTGATAAGCACCCAAAAGTGTAGTTAAAACCCCTTAATAGTATTCTACTTAGATTAATTATGTTTATAATAATTAAGAGTTAGTATTATTTACGTGTTTTTGTGTATTTCAGGTCTTGAAGCTATTTATGTGCTTAAAGACGCCATTCTGCATGGAAAGCAAGTCAAGATAATTGCCAGAAGAGTTCTATGTTTAAAGCCAAAGAATCAAGAAGAAAAAGCCTTTTAAAGCCCAGTTAAAGCTGGAAAGTCAAAGTCAATTCGGGTAGAAAAATGACAAAAAGCCATCAGAAATTCAAAAGGGAATATATTTGGACTTAGACCTCGAAATTGGGCCTACTTTATGTTAAAACAACCATCTTGGAAAAAGCTTTCAAATAGACCTAGTCTTGTCCCAATCAGAGCTGTAAAAAGGATGAAAATAACACTGAAGTAATTTCTAATAGAATTGGTCATTTTAGAGATAACCTAATGGACTTTGGGCTCACATTAAAGGCTCAAAGTCTAGCCTCCAGCCCTATACACGAAAATGTAACCCTAATCCTCACCTATATAAAGAAGATTAATGCTAAACCTAACTTGGCTACTCCCCTCATTAGTTTAGTTTTAATTTAGGTCTCTCTCTCTCCCCCTTTCTTTAATATAGTTTAGTTTAAGGTTAGAATTAGTTTTAATTTATAGCCTCCATTAAATCCCTATCAATAAAAGCTTTAGTTATATTTAATTCTTCTTTACTTTAATGTCTTCTTATTATTTTAGTATAGAACATCCAATGACTCAAGGCTAAAACCTCCATTAGAGGGGGTTTATGAAGCCACGTGGGGATGATTAGTCATTAGTATAGTTATTGTTTTAAATAATGTTTCAAGTTTGATTCTTATGATTGTTTAGAGATAAAATTCATAAGAGTTGAACTAGAGTTTAGAGCCACCATCAAAGAGATTTGTGGTGGAGCTAAACTTTCATGCTAGTGAAACCATGATTAGAGATGACTTGGTATTCACTAGGAATCAACAAGCAATTCAATAACTAATCTAATGGTCAATCGAATTGCATGGTGGAATTTTCTCTCTCTAATATCTTTATCATTCATCAATCCACTATTTTTCAATTATATCTAATGTTTTTATCATCTCATATTACTCTCTCGTTAGTTAATATTTGTTTAGTTTAAATTCGTATCAAGTACGTACAAACAAGACTGGATCGAACACGATTGCTCTCCTATATATCAACATGTTTAGAGAGTATTATTATTATTGATTAGAATGACTTTAGCATGTAGAAACACTGTTTTTACATCAACATTTATTATCTTATCAGCTATGAGTTGTCTTTTCATTATACGTAAGAAGGGTTGTAATGTAGTAATGTAAGGGTAATAAAATGCACATTTGGGAGTTGATCACTCACCCTTTGGACACTTAGCTATGGTCATGCGGAATTGACCACCAAGTGGACAACTTACTAGCTTCATTTAATCCATATTGAATCTCTTCAACACCTTCTCAATATAGGTTTTTTGAGAAAACCACAACTTCTACTCTTTTTGTCACGAGTGATCCGCATACTGATAAGACATAAAAATAGTTAAACAATGATAAGCACCCAAAAGTGTAGTTTAAACCACTTAATAGTACTCTATTTAGGCTTGTTATGTTTATAATAAATAAGAGTTAGTAATGTTTACATGTTTTTGTGCATTTCAAGACTCGAAGTTAATTAGGTGACTAAAAGCACCACTTTTGTATGGAAAACGAGTCAAAATGATTGCCAAGGAAGTTCTACATTTAAGGCCCAAGAATCATGAAGAAAAGCCTTTTTTAAGCCCGGTTAAAGTTGGGAAGTCAAAGTCAATAGAACTTCAACAGGCCGTATCTTTGGATTCGGGCCTCGAAATTGGGCCTACTTTATATTAAAACGACCTGCTCGTAATGAGCTTTCCAATGGATCTTGGCCTTGCTCCAATCAGAGTTATAAAATTGGATGAAAAGGGCACCGAAGTAATTTCTAGCAGTTGTGGCCATTTTATACTTAACCTAATGGACTTTGGGCTCACTTTAGAGGTCCAAAGTCCCCTTTTTTTGCCCATGCACAAAAATGTAACCCTAATCCTCTCCTATATAAATAGGGTTAAGGCTAAACAAAACTTAACTACTCCCCTATTTAGTTTAGCTGTAAATTAGATGTTCTTCTCCTTCCTTCCTCTCAATAATTAGTTTAGTTTTAATTTAGGTTTATGTTTTCTTTAGTTGATAATTAGGTTAGCAATTGTAGCCTCCATTATTTCCCATCAATAAAAAGCTTAGTCTTTAATATTCAATTCAATTCTCTTTACATTATGTTTTATTACTGTTTAATTATAATGATTCCTATGACACTATGCTAAACATCCATTAGAAGAGGTTAATGAAGCCATGTGAAGATGATTAATCTTTAGTATTTATTGTTTTGCAAATAAGAACTTCAAGTTCTTTGTTATGAGTAACTAGAGATAGAGCTTATAACGGAGGACTGGAGTATAGAGCCACCACCAAAGAGATTTGTGGTGAAGCTATATTCTCATACTAGTGAAACCTCGATCCGAGAGGACTTGGTCTTCCCTAGCTAGGGATTAAAACAAGCAATTCGATACTAACTAATAGTAAATCAAATCGCATGGCGGATTAAACCCCTTCTAATTCCTTTATTCATTCTCTAAATTTACTATTTTCACATCGTATTTTTACTATTTTGACTCTTATTAGTGAAGCATAATTGCAATCTAGACTCCCATCCAAGTAGTGTACGAATTAGAGTTTGGCGAACAAGACTACTCTCTTCTTTATCACATGATTTTGATGAGTTTTATCTACTGTTTTTCCACCAAAATTTACTGTTCATGACATCATATTCACTATGCATCAATATATTTTCAATTATTTATTATCAATGGCGCCGCTTGCCATCTAGTTTGTTTACATTACGCGTGTTTAGATTATAAAACACTATTTTCACTATTCACAAAACACACACTAAAACACTGTTCGTAGTTTCTTCGAAATTTTCTGCTAATGCTGGAGTGCATACGAGTTATGCAACCAACTCACTTCCCTCTCGTGACTTGACCCTAAAAAAATCAAGTCACTGTTTTCACTCACGAGCGCACATGCCTCATTTTTGCCTGCACTGAGGGTGACCCGCCTTCTACATCTCAAGCACAACACGCGCCCAATATAACTAGATTCTAAGTGCGCACACGCCCTAGGTTAATTAGTTTAAATTAATTTTTTAATATTAATTGCAATCTTATCTCAAGAGTACAGTACAGTACTCGTACGCTAAAAATTACTAAATTTCAAAAATTATTTTTCTTCATTCTAAACGGTGTCTAGCAAACTGAAAGAATTTGGGGTTATCTAATTAAGGAACGTGCACGCACGGACAACCTCCCTCAAATTCCTAAGTGACCTGGCCATTGGTTTGATTAAAAATACAAAAAAATTAATTAATTACATATTAATTAGGAAACCCACCCACTACGAAAATCCCATTTTCACAGGCCTAACATAAAGGTCCAACACGAAGCCCATAGTAAAAAGCCTTTTCCTAGTTTTTAAGTTTTTTTAGAACTAATAAGGTTAAATTTTTTATAGGACTTCACAATCCATACCGTGTACCAGGACCAGTACTCGTATAATTATTCAAATAACGTAGACGTGCTTCAAGGTTGTTAAAGATGTTATTTATACACGTAGCAAGGACGCTCCAGGTAACACCTCTATACATCCTCGAATTACTGTAAAAGGATTCTATTTCTAGTAATAATCAGGCTATTTTTGCATGCTCGTTAAGACTTGCCTATTATACTTAAAATTTGCATAAGATTAAGATCAGGTACGCATAAACCTGCTATATTTGTTTATCGTAGACGTAGAAATAGTCGCCTACCTAGAAATTCACCAATCACAACACCCACACACCACATACACCCACCACAACTACATTTGTAGCAATGGGTGAAGAAATAGTATATAAACCTCTCTTTGATTTTTATAAGGCTTTAAACGATGGACCTGAGTCCTGCATAATTCTTGCAGATACTACGAGAGATTTTAGAATCCCCCCCCCCCCTAATATATTTAATCTGCTACCTGTTTTCCATGGGTTAGACCATGAGAAGCCTTATTAACACTTACGTAGGATACAACAAGTTCTTACTACATTCCATCATCCTAACGTAATACCTGAACAAATAAAGCTCAGGGTGTTTCCTTTCACCCTAGCTGACAAAGCGGCTGCTTAGCTAACAGCACAAAGGCCGAACTCTGTCGACACAAGGGAAAAACTAGAAGAATTATTTATGGAACAATTTTACCTGCCACAGAAGACTGATGAGATCCTACAAAATATTCATTTCTTTCGCCAAAAGCCTTAAGAATCCTTTTCTGAGGCTTGGAATCGTTTCACTGATCTTCTAGAAGGATGTCCACATCATAATCTGGGTAAAGACACACTAGTTCGTGCCTTCTTTAAAGGCTTATCCCAACATCATAAAGAGACTTTAGATATCATGAATGGAGGTAATTTTCTAGGTAAAGGAGCCACAGATGCTTATAACTTTCTAGATAATCAATCCAAGAAAAGTAACAACTGGGAAGGTAACGATTACTCCCGCTCTATTCCTTCTTCTACAGCTAAGGCAGCCAATATGTTTGAGATTAAACAAGATCCTGAACTTAAAATATTAATTAAATCCCTCACTCGTAACGTAGATGCCCTTTCTGTAAATAAACAAGAAGAGAAACCAACTCCCATCATGAAAATAAACTCTCTTCGCTGTAATTTATGTTATAGTCTTTAACATTCAGATCATTATTGTCCTCTTGCTTATGAACAACTGCAATCACAGCCAGAAGATGTATGTGCTTTTAATTATATACCTAAGGCACCATGGAGACAAAATCCTAATTTTAGTTGGCGTAGTAATCATTAACAAGCAGCACCTATAGGTTTTAATAATCAAAACGTTAGGTCCACCAATAACTACAATCAATATCAACCAAGGCAAGGACAAGGACAAGGTAATTATAATAATAATAATAATAATAATAGAAGTTTAGTCCCGATTAATAACAACTATCAAAATCTAACCGTTAATAACCAACGTGAGATAGTTCCTGTTGCACAACCCGTGACAACTCAACCTTCCCAAAATGATAGATTCGATGCATAAATGCAAGCTCAACAACAGATATTACTAGTAATCCAACAATCCATCCAACAGTTAGCTCAAGAAAAACCATAACAAAAAGGCGTGTTTCCAGGTCAACTTGTACCTAATCCAAAATCAACAAATACAGCCTTTGAATTAAATGGTAGTTCTAGTAATGTAAATATAATACAAGGAGAATTAAAAGTCGCAACTACTCTCCGTTCAGGGAAAGTGGTTGACAACAAAGTAATAATGACTGAGGATTCCCCACAACAAGATAAAGAAAACTTACTAGATACCATAGTTGAAACTGAAGATCCTACCACTGTAGAAGTACCAGTTAAACCTCAACCTAAGGGGAAACCGACAACAGTTAAAGAAAAGGGCAATACTTATATTAACCCTTATGCTAAATATAGAGAAAAATCACCATTTTCCCAGAGATTAGCTATGTTAAAGAAGGACGATAATTTTAACGAGATTAGGGACGATAATTCCCATAGACAATACTTTTACAACAACTGCTCTTCTAGATCTAGGGGCGAGTGTTAACTTACTCCCATTTTACCTTTATAAACAACTAGGTATACACGATCTAAAACCGACTAAAATGACTTTGCAGTTAGCCGATCGTTCGATTAAGTATCCTAAGGGCGTAGTTGAAAATATTCTTGTTAAAGTACAAGACATCTATTATCCAGCCAATTTTTCATTCTAGACACAGAAGTCGCCCATAACTCTATTCCTATCATCTTAGGGTGTCCTTTCTTGGCAACTGCCAATGGCCTCATTAATTGCCGTGATGGTTCGATGTCCATTTCCTTTGGAAATCTTGCTATTGAGGTAAATGTTTTTAAAATGATGCAACAGACACCAGACACGACTATAGATGGCAAAATTAGCATGATAGAGAGCCTCGCTCAAGATTATTTTAATAAAACTTTTCCAGATAATCAGATGCACCAATTTCTTTCCTTTGGCAATATTGAGGATTCTTACATCCAAGAAGTACATGACCTCTTAGAATCTACTCCTATCCACGATATAGCTTCTGAGTTTGAAGAACTCACTCCTGAACAAATCTGCATTTTAGAGGAGAAAAACCCTCCTGATTCCCTCATTCCAACTCTTCCCACCCCTGAACTTAAACATCTTCTTGCTGAGTTAAAATACATTCATCTTGATCCGGATGGCCCTCATCCGATTATTATATCATCTCAGTTATCTGCTATTGAATAGGCAAATTTGATTAGGGTTATTCGTGAACATCGATCTGCGATTGGTTGGTCTTTAGATGATATTAAGGGTATTACCCTAGTGTATGCAAACATCGTATACATTTTGAGGATAATGCAAAAACCTCCCATGAGCTACAACGTCGTTTGAACCCTGCCATGAAAGAGGTAGTTAGAGTGGAAGTTTTGAGATTACTCGATGCTGGAATTATATACCTTATTTCAGATAGTAAATGGATGAGCCCAGTTCATGTAGTCTCTAAGAAATCTGGTGTTACAGTCATACGTAATGCCGATGGATTTGTATTGATTATAATGTGGCGAATTTGTATTGATTATAGGAAGCTTAACGCTATGACACGTAAGGATCACTTTTCTTTACCCTTAGTCGACTAAATGCTTGAACGTCTAGCCGGACATGCATACTATTGTTTTTTAGACAGCTACTCTGACTATTTCTAGATTATTATTGACCCTAATGACCAAGAGAAGACTACATTCACATGTCCCTTTGGTACGTATGCATATAAAAGAATGCCTTTTGGCCTTTGTAATGCACCTGGTACTTTTCAGCATTGTATGCTGCATATTTTTAGTGACATGGTGGAGAAATTCATGGAAGTGTACGTTTATGGATGATTTTTCCATTCATGGTCATTATTTTGAAGATTGTCTTTCAAATCTTTCTAAAGTTTTGAAACGGTGTTAGGAAAAGAACTTAGTCTTAAACTGGTAAAAATATCATTTTATGGTCACTAAAGGCATAATTTTAGGTCATATTATTTCTAAAAATGGAATAGAAGTAGATAAAGCAAAAATAGATAAAATATCATCTCTGCCTATACCACAGACTGTCCGTGAGATTAAGGCATTTCTAGGCCATGCAGGTTTCTACAGACATTTTGATAAACCGTAAAAACACAACTCTAGATTTCTCTAACTTATTCTTACATTATCAATTATTTATTTCCAACTCTCACATATATATTCATGTAATATATAGAGTACGGAATCGTTCCACTATTAACTCTCTAGACTTAACGAATTCAACTAATCAAACACAAGAAAACAATGGTACGTGGGAGCAATATTTAAGGATGTGAATTTATACTACGAAACTAAATATATTAATTTAACTTATACTAATTTAATTAAAGCAATTGAATATGACTTGAATAAAATATGGAGAAGAATAGAGAGAGACTGAAATCCACTTTTTAATTTCTTAACATGCTAGCATAGATTTGTATAGAAAACCCTAGCCTAGATATTTTCACACAAGGTTAAAATATAAAGACTAGACCTTTAATGATCCCTAATTACTTTAAACTATCTCTAGTCATAAACTAATTAGCATGAGAGAAAATTTGTTCCCATTCTCATGGCAAACTCACTATTCTCTAGTTTAAGTTAAACTCTTCTTATCTCTAAGTCAAGAAAAACCTAAACTTAAAAGTCTAACTAACAATTCTGTACTAACAAATCAAGTATTCATCAAAGCTTCATTAAAACCCTCTCTAATTGAGGTTTAGCTTTGATTCATGGGACTATCATGAATAAAAGAATGAGAAGAAGACATAATAGAAAGAGAAGCAATTGAATTGAATAATAATAATAATTTGAAGGTATTTTAATAAAGGTTTTATGGAGGCTACAATTATAAGCCCTAATGACTTAATTAAACTAAACTAAAGAAAGGAGAGAGAGAGAGAGAGAGAGAGAGAGCTAAATTATTCTAACTAAGAGCATCATCAACGCATTTTTAAATTTTGTTGTGACACCTCAATGTTTTTTGTGAATCAAAATTGTTAAAAACGAGTCAAGCACTAATGCAAAATTTCTAAATTTCTTGTTTTGATTTCGCACAGCAAAAGTTGTCCCGTCCATCATTTCCCTCCATTTCTGTGGTGCCAAACCATTTTCTCGCCCATCGTTTCCCTCCATTTTATACAATATATATCAGATCAATCACAGGTGAAGCATCATATATTTTTTCATTTCTTCATCTCCTCTCATCAGTCATAAACTTTCAATTATTTTGTCATGAATTCTAGTAGTCATAATAACAATTGGTGCGAAAGAGTAAGTGAACTGATTTTCGACGAGGATGATGAAACTGCCGCAATCGTTCAACAAATGCAAAGTGATGCAGTTGTAGTAGCGTTAATGATTCCGGCTTTCAACACTTTATCTATCCAATATGGGGTGGATCTGTTGATAGTAGAGAATACACTAACCGCGATCGTGTTGGTGCGCATGAACGGTTGGTGGCTGATTATTTTGTTGTTATACCAAATTATAAAGCAGGTAAGTTTCATTGTAGATTTCATATGAGAAGACCTTTAACCGTATATTGGAAGTTGTCACTAATTTTGATCCATATTTTAAGCCTTCTTGTGATGCTCTTGGTTTGCCTGGGGTTTTTGGGTTTGGTGAAGATGACAGCTGCAATACATATACTTGCTTATGGTTGTCCAACTGATTCAATGGATCACTAGATAAAACTTACTGAGAGTACGGCCCGAGAATCACTTCATCATTTTTGCAATGCAGTTGTCAACTATTTTGAAGAACTGTACCTGAGAAGCCCAACAGAAGAAGATGTAACACACTTGCTTGCAATAGGTGAAGAACGCGATTGGCCAGGTATGTTGGGTAGTTTAGACTGTATGCATTGGGTATGGAAAAATTGTCCAACTGCGTGGCATGGAACTCATTTAGGCCATGCTAAAAAAGCGACTGTGATTTTAGAAGCAGTTGTAGACCAGGAGTTATGGTTTTGGCACGCATACTTTGGAATGGCTGAATCGTGTAATGATCTTAATGTGTTAGATAATTCTCATTTATTTGATAATTTAGTTAGAGGAATAGCTCCAACTTGTGTTTATCAAGTTAATAACAATCCTTACAACATGGGCTACTACCTTGCTAATGGAATATATCGACCATAGGCTACACTGATTCGAAAAATCTCATCTCGTGCTACTCCCATGGATATTAACTTTGCAAAAGTGCAAGAAACAGCTCGTAAAGATGTGGAATGTGGTTTTGGTGTTTTACAGGCTAGATTTGCAATTGTTAGCGTGCACCTTTCGTCGATTAAGGACGAGAGGAGCTCTATCTGGTATAATGAAGACATGTATTATACTTCACAACATGATTGTTAAGAATGAACATAATGTACAACTTCCAAAGTAGAAACCACTTTCAGATGAACGGTTGTGGCATGAAGTTGAGATGCAGAGTAATGACCATCTGTTTGTGCAAAACATAGTAGCCAGGACATTAAGTATTCATTGTGGAGCTACTAATCAACAATTAAAGAATGATCTGGTTGAACATCATTGGGCACGTTATGGTGCACGCCACTGTAGGAACCGTTATGGTTGCATCAAATAATTTACAAACCGTGAGAACTCATGCGCAACGGAATAAAGGGTGTTCACGATTTTGTTTAGAATCATACATTTTTTATCGGCTGTGATTTCTCGAAGAATCCGAATCAGTAACCTCTTGATTTTTTGTTGTATTCCTATCATTAGAATGGACGTTGTGTGGGCAACGATATACCAACCCTTTCTTTATCTCTTTGCCTCTCATTTTCAATCACTGAAATTGATTAATTTCGGCCAAGAAGAAAGGTTTCTTTATATAGGCTACAACAGAGACCATGAGGAGAAATTAGGGTTAGGTCTCCTGACGGGCTTGGGCTTTCCATGTTCGCCCAGAACACACGGCCCAAGTCCGTCAACAAATGGCTTATTCCACTAAAGGCCATTGTTGCACTACCGCCCTAATCTCAAATTACGTTTATGGGCTCCGTATTATATGCTCATTGATCTCCCCATGTTAAGATATCGAATGCCCATTGATTAAGTCAAGTTACTGACAACTACATTAATCAACTTCTTATGTCCTTGAGTAGTACCACTCAGCCTCATTGTCATGTCGGATTAAATCCACCTATAGGGTTTACATGACAATCCTTATGAGCTCCTCAAGGGGACATCATCAACCCGACTTCTTGCGGGTCACAGATTCCTTCTATAATCAACAGCACACCTTACATACAATGTCATTACCCAATCCGTCGAGTTTGTTAATTTACAAATGAATCTCACTCATTGATGATTTAAAGCAATGTGCAATGCACGTAAGTGCCCGTTATTATATCCGGATTAAGAGAACAAGCATCCATAATAACAGAGGTGTTTGTTACCTTATATAGTCAATATAAAGAGAAATAACATCACTTGGTCCTGTTCAATATACACAAAGTGTACTAGTGTAATCATGTAGTCAAAATAGACTAATACCAGATTATACTACAACCGTACCAATGGTTTGTCTAAATCCATCTAGGTTATGAACGTTTACTTATACTTTATAAGGTACTGATGATACGATCTTCTGTGTGTTACCACATACCATATCATCTACAACATAAAATATTAGTCGCATGCATATAACTAATAACATATATAATATGCATAACATTTGCCCATATGATTCTCATTCAAAATATAAAGAATTAGAGTTAATACAAAAGTAACGCTTTCAGTATATAACCCTATCAGCCACAACCAAAGGAACAACTAATAAGTTTATTTACGTTTGTTAACTGTGTTTTTTAAGTGTGCTTTCTGTATTTTCTGTTAACTGTACTTTCATCAAGTTTGTTTTGTTTAAATAAGATTGTGATTTGTTGAATAAGATTTGCACATACTTGAAATTAAAAATATTACAACATACTTGAAATTAAAAATGTTACAACATACTTGAAATTAAAAACGTTACAACATACTTAAAATTAAGAACGTTACAACATACTTGAAATTAAAAACGTTACAACATACTTAAAATTAAAAATGTTACAACATACTTGAAATTAAAAACGTTATAACTAAAAATCATCATCTTCATATTCTTCATTTTCATCCCTCATAAATGGATTGGGAGAGCGTGCTAGCCTACCACGAGACTGACTAACACTGTTTGTTGATCCAGAAGAAGAAAAATACCCAAACTATTGAGAAGGATGAGTTTGAATGTATGGACTAGGAGGGGTTTGAATGTATGGACTAAGGGGGGTTGGAATGTATGGAGTAGAAGAGGTTGGAATGTATGAAGTAGAAGAGGTTGGATAATGAGGAATATAAGGAGCAGCAAGAATACCTTGTTCTTGTTCAACCCACTTACGATAAATAGCTGCTTGCTTAGCTTCCCAAAATGTCAATTGAATACCGCTAAACTTGCTTAGATCAAGCATCATGGTATCTTGTTCTCTCTGTGCTTCAAGCTTCAATATTTCGTCTTCTTTTTCCTTTTTCATTGAGAGGAACATATGTCGTTTTAGCTCTGTTTGTTCTTGCAGATATTTTGCAGTTGTAAGTTGATTGTCTCTGATCTCCTCCAGAGTTTGTGCCATTTGGTGTGCAACTTCATCAGCTTCTCTTTTCTTAAACTTTCTTCCCTTTGGCCGTTTTTCTGATCCAAGCACTTCTCTCGATGGTTGACTTTCTTCATCTAATGAAATATTGGCTATTCCAATATTGTTAGCGCTTGATCCACTACTGAAGCCACCACTAACATCACTACTAGAAGTAGTTCTCTACTTTTTTGAACTACTATCACTTCTAGCTTGATAGAAGTGATTCCATTTTGGACTTAAAATTAAAATCCAATAACAATGCTCAAATTTAAATGGTTCATTTTGAAAAGTTGAAAAAATAGTACGAGCTCGTGACATTGTATCATCCGAATTAGTACCACTAGCATTCACTCTCAATTGTTGATCATAATAACCTTCAAATAAACTTACCGCATGTTGGATTATGTGAAAACACGCTTGAACCGATCCACTAGTTCATTTCATCAGCAATTTTCTCAAAAAAATTGACCAAGTTGCCCTACATGACCAAGTTGGCTCATACGCTTGTTCATTTCATCAGCAATTTTCTCAAAAAAAAACCATGTCTATTTTGGCCCGTTCCAACAGTTGCATCTTCTAAAATAAAAATCCAACTATGACATAAAATTTCATCTTCTATGGCTGTGAAATTTTTTGAACGACCTTGAACATAGGTATATTCGCTATTTTCTTGGCTTTGGTTTTCACTATTTCTACCACCTCTATTTCCTCTACCTCTAGACCTTTGTGAAGATATTTTGTGATTTTGGTCAAGAATAAAAGAAGAAAGAAGAAGATGTGAATTGGTAAAAAAATTAGTTAAGCAACTATGCAATATATATAGGCCCAGTCCAACGGAACTAAATATAGCCGTTAATTCCAACGGTACAAAATCGAGCCGTTCGAATTTTTTATTAAAAATAATAATAATGCGGGATGGTAAAACTTGTCCCGTCCCACTCTTGGAAGGGACAATTTTTCCCGTGCGAGTCATTTCTATATTTCTGACTAATTTGGTTTCGGATTTGACAATTGTTAAAATAAAAACGGTGTTTTGACAGCGTGTTGGGGACGAAAATTGCCAAATTTTTTGTCAACTGTCACATTAGAAATCGATTTTAACAATGCGTTGATGATGCTCTAATGGGAGGGAGAGAGCTAAATTATTATAACTAAATGGGAGAGAGAGAGAGAATAGAGTTTTGCCTTCATCCGCTTTTTTTTTTTTCTTTTTTAAAGTAACTAGGGGTTAAGGATACCCCAACCTTTATTAAGCCAAAATACGCAAGTACATTTTTCCGTCCTTATCCCCTTTAATCAACTCATTGAGTTTTTTATCCATAGGGGGGATATAGAACATAGATTCATTACATAAGGAGCTTTTGACTTTCGATAGATAATCTGCCACTTGATTACCTGCTTCTCGATACACATGCTTAAACTCAATATTTTCAAACTGCGTAGCCAAATTTTAATCTAGGAGACTAAGTTCCTGCAGTGCCGTGGTGGACTTTCACTGTTATTCATAATATGGGCCACTCTAATAGAATCTAATTGAACTTGTAGTTTCCGTATGCACATTGCTATTCCACCTTCCAATCCTTTTCTTACCCCTACAGTTCCTGGTGCATTACTGAGCGTCTAGGAGAAGATCTACTATACGCTAGAATAACCTCACCATTGCTATCTCTTAAAACTCCAACGAAAGCAGCACTCTCATCTTTCATTGACCCATCTGCATTTAGAGTAAAGGTGTCAGGTGGTGCTGCCTACCACCGAACCCATTGTTCCACCCTTTGCTTGAACCTTGCTTCTATTCCCAACTTTACCAGAAGCATACGCAACGCCACACCCTCCTTTACTGTTTCCAGCATTTTCCCCAAATAGAATTTCATTCTATTGAGGGCTCGTAGGCTTACCACTTCAGTAGGTGTAAATATTTTCTTTTCAATCCTCCAGTTTCGTTCATTCCAGATGGCTTGAACAGCCGCACAAATAAGGGCCCTCATCACTTCAGACGCCATAGAGTTTGGTCTACACATGTGCATAAGCCGATACCATTCAGCATGGGATTCACGAACCTGTTCTGATAGTCCCATAGCTTTTTTTACACCTTGCCACACAATTTTTGAATAGGAGCAGTCAAAAAATAGATGTGCCGAACTTTCCTCAAAGGAATCACAGAGACAACAGCGAGATTGGCTGAGCACCTTTCTTGCCATTAGCCAATTCTATGTAGGCAGAGCTCCTGAGAATAATTGCCACATAGTGAAGGAGTGCTTGGGAATAGAGAGCTTTCCCCAAAGAATTTTGAACCACTTTACCTTACTTCGCACATTCCTAATAGCAGCATAGACAGATGAAATAGAGAATTCTCCTGAACTCGTTGGGGCCAAATAACTCTATCTTCAGCAAGATAAGAGTTTATCTCAGTATCCAGGATCCACTTCTTCACTTCAGACTCAGGTAAGTCAGAGATGGTTTGCGACCAACACCCATTAGTTATCACTTCGGCCACTTTTGCTTCCTGAGGTACAGATTGGGCTAACAGACTTTTAGCTTGA
This sequence comes from Coptis chinensis, assembly GCF_015680905.1. Taxonomy (NCBI): domain Eukaryota; kingdom Viridiplantae; phylum Streptophyta; class Magnoliopsida; order Ranunculales; family Ranunculaceae; genus Coptis; species Coptis chinensis. The sequence goes on from NC_141463.1 coordinate 59,838,948, forward strand.
GAATTTAATAAGAGAGGTCATGAGCACCAGGGATCATGCCAAAAACTCATTTCATTTCCAGTTGCAATGTTATACCTCACAAACTTCCATGAGAGTTCCCGATGTTTCAATATCCCTTGCCAAACCCAAGAGCAGTCCTGAGGTATTTTCATAGTCCAGAACTTGTTGTGCTTAATATTTTGTTCCCAAGACCACTTTACCCACAAACTGTCTGATCTCTGTGCCAATTTGAACATTAAGCCACAATATGCTGCTTGATTCCAAAACTTTGGATCAATCAGACCAAGTCTTCCTTGCTCTTTCGCCATTCTGAGGGTTGCATGACTCGAGTGGTGCATCTTCCTTTCCATCTTTGGTCATGACTAGATAAATCTGTTACAAATCTTCCCCACCTTATCCAATACTGCTTTTGGCAACACAAAAGTCTTAGCCCAATACGTTTGAAATGATGACAAGACGGATTGGACTAATTTTACTCTTCCCGCTCTATCCAAATCTTTATTTTTCCAGTTGGAAATGCGACTAGTGATCTTCTCTATAAGAGGCAGACAATCTCTTATTCCCAATCTTGATACAGTTAGTGGAAGCCCAAGGTAGGCTACTGGTGGCGAGACAACCGAAATGTTCATGACTGCTGCTAGTTCACTGCCTTCCTTTTCTTACATACTACCTGTAAGGAGAGTAGTCTTTTCATTACTCAAGCTCAGCCCCATAACTTTAGAGAAGGATGTTAAGATATTCTTGATAGTTAGGAAAGATTCCATGTTTCCTTTACAAAAAAGAAAGACACCATCTGCAAAGCAAAGGTGTGAGATCTCCAGCTTTTTACACTTTGAGTGGGCTTTTATCAACTTCAGTTGGAGCCCTTGTTAGAGAAGAGCACTCAACACTTCCATAATAAGAACAAACAGATATGGTGAAACTGGGTCACCTTGTTGAAGTCCTCATTGTCCTCTAAAATACCCTTCTGGTGTGCCATTTACCATCACATAATACGAAGGAGAGGCATAACACATGTAGAGCCAATCTATGAAAAGAGGGGGAAACTTGAACGTCTCGAGAATGGCTCTCAATGCTGGCCAAGAGACTGAGTCATATGCCTTCTTTATGTCCAACTTTATAGCGCATATTTTTTGCCCTTTTTTCCTTGAATATCCTCTAAGTAATTCATGAGCAAGGATAAGGTTATCCTGGATAGACCTCCCAGGTATAAACGCAAATTGAGAAGCAGAAATCAACGACGCTATACAAGTTTTCATCCTGTTTGTTAGAACTTTTGAAACATGTTACAGCAGGCAATGGGTCTGAAGGAGCTAACATTTGAAACATTCTTCATTTTTGGAATAAGACATAGCAGCATAGCATTCATCCCTCCTAGCAACTGCTTTTGAGTAAAGATATACTTGATAGCTCGTATGAAATCATCCCCAATAGTTGGCCAGCACTTTTTGAAGAAACAAGCATTAAACCCATTGGGACCCGATGACTTGTTATCCTTCATTCCAAACAGAGCTTCTTTTATTTTAGACTCAGATATTTGAGATTCTAAAAATAGACTTGTAGCATTGTTCACTTCCGCCACCCTGAGATTATTAAGGAACTCAGAGTCACAAGATAAATTTAACGACTCCCCGAGCAACTCCTTATAATATTTCAAGAATGCTTCTACTACTGGTTCCCTTCCTTCCCTAGAGTTTCCTCGATCATCAATCACACTCCATACATAATTTTGCCTCTTTTTTTCCTTCAAAAAATTGAAGAAAAACTTGCTGCATTTATCCCCAAATACCATCCAATCTATATCTGTTTTTTGGTATATATCCGCTTCCTCCAGTTTGAGCAACTCACACAGTTTTCCTTGAATGAGGAACTCTTGGGCTCTAAGAGAACAATCTAAAGGGTTCTGCTGGAGTCTTTCTTGAATGGCCTCTAGCTCCTCTATTGTATCTTGGACTATCCTCTGAGTATTACTGCAGACAGACCGTGCCCACCCTTTCAGAACAACTTTTAGGCTCTTCAGTTTCTTTGTTAGCATAAAAGTTGGGCTACCATGATCTGCAAATTCCTGATGAAGCATCCAGGAATTACATAACCTAAATGGGGGGTAACTTCGAAAAGTAGAGAGAAAAGTCAACACCAAAGGGCAATGATCCGATAATCCTTGTTTGAGAAACTCCACCTTTGTAGCCAGCTGTAAAGAAAACCAATCAGAGTTGACTAGGCATCTATCTATTTTTGACCATTTTCTAACACTGTCCCCTCCACTATTCCAGGTAAAGAAGCATCCTGATGTCGTGTGGTCAACTAACCCAGCTACATTCAAACTATTTGCAAAAGGGAGGGTTTCCTTTGGGTGGACAGCTCTATCGCCTATTCTTTCATGGGAAAAAAGCACATTATTAAAGTCCCCCATTACATACCATGGTCTGTGCACACTAGCACTGATAGTCTTCAGCTCCTCCCACAAAATCAATCTTTCATGCCTTTTATTGCTCACATATATAATAGTAACAAAACAAGAGAATCCATATTATATGAGGGTAACCCTACAATGGATAAATTGACTGCCCTCCACCTCCTTGTGCACATCCAAAAAATTACGATCCCAAGCAAGCCATATTCTACCATACTCATGACTCGAGTAATTATGTTCCACTTCCCACGCTAGGCAAACCAGTGCTATTATACTTCTAAATCTATCCATTCTAACCTTCGTTTCCAGAAAACCCATACATGTTATATTATGCTCTGTAATAAACTTATTCATATGTTTCTCTTTCATAACCTCGTTCAGTCCCCTTACATTCCAACTACATAACTTAATCATTTTGTTTGAGTTAATGGTTCCTCCTCTTTCCACTTCCTTTTGGTCTGCCCCTGTTTCTTTTCCCGGTAGTAGTTGATTGTTTTTCACTTTCCTTCCTTTGGGCCCTAGTTTGTACAGAGGTACTCATTGGGGTAGCCCTCTCAGGAACAGGACTGATGTTGTTATCTCCAAATAACTCCGGTTCAGCATCAGATAAATCATCCTCCATGTTAGCTAATACCTCAAATAAGTTTCCCTCTACTTGAAATAATTCTGCATCTGGATGGTTCGACCTTATTTGTTGGAGAGGAGTCACTAAGGGATTATCCACCGATGTTCAGCAGTTCCTTGGCCATTGACTCCATAGATACATTCAACTATACCAGGTGAGACCATGTTAACTTGCCTAGTCTCAGGCTCTTCACTCTGTTCCATTTGATGCCATAACCCCTGCTAGTTCGTACTCACCCCTGTATCAACTATCGGAAGATTTTCTTGGCTCTCCTTCGACCTCCTCATAATCTCTTGGTTATTGTTTGAGGCTACCACTACTGCTAGGGGTTCCACATTTTCCCCATCTTCTTGTTCTGTCGAGCTGCCTACTTCCTGTTGGCTTTCTGTATGCCCCTCTGCTAAATTTAGATTTGTCTGAACCCCCTCAATTTGTTGGGTTGTTCTTTATATAGGAGAGGGTTAGGTTAACAATTTCGTGCAAGGGCTTTGGAGCACAAAACTTAATTACTTAGGTCCTAAAAGGGTTTCTTTGCTAGAAATTACTACAATAACCTTTTCATCTAATTTTACTGCTATGATTGGGTCAAGGCTTGGATCATTAGAAAGCCTTTTCCGAGCCGGTCATTTTGACATATAATAGACCCAATTCCAAGGTCTGAGTCCAAAGGGGATACGGCCTACGGAAGTTCTGTTGACTTTTCTACTCTTTTTCTACCCACGTTGACTTTGACTTTTCAGCTTTGATTAGGCTTTAAAAAGGTTTTCTCTCCTTGAAACTTGGGCTTTAATCATATAATTTCTCTAGCAAGCAATTTAACTCGTTTCTCTTGCAAAAGTGACATATTTCTTTATATAATTGATTCCAAGACCTGAAATACACAAAAATACGTAAATATTACTAACTCTTATTTATTATAAACATAATTAGCCTAAATATATATAATACTATTAATGGCTTGAAACTACAATTTTGGGCTCTTATCACATTTCATAAAAGATTTTTCAAAAATAGCTAAGTCTTTAACATAATTGCTTTTAAAAGATGCCATTTTTTATTTTAGTCATGATTGCAAACATGCTTTTGAAACTTTGAAAGCCTCTTTAACCTCTACACCTATCATACAACCACCAGACTGGTCAAAACCTTTTGAACTTATGTGTGATGTTGTTGGTGTTGTGCTAGGACAGAAGTTAGATAATAACTCTACTGTTATTTTTTATGCTAGTAAAACTTTAAATGATGCTCAACATAATTACACTACTACTGAAAAGGAATTTCTAGATGTTGTCTATGCCTTAGATAAGTTATGTCCTTACTTAGTTGGTTCCACAACCATTGTCTATACAGACCATGCCACGCTTAAGTACCTTCTCGCGAAGAATGATACTAAGCAGAGATTGATCCACTGGATTCTTCTCCTAACTAAATTTACCTTAGACATTAAGGATAAAAAAAGTGTTGAAAATGTAGTTGCAGATCACTTATCTAGGTTAGCTAATGAGGATGATAGTGATTCCGAATCGATATCTGACTTTTTTCCGGATAAGCATCTTTATTCAATTTTTTATGCACCTTGGTATGCAGACATAGTAAATTTCTTAGTGTCTGAGATTATTCCTGACATATGGATCAGGAATGAATCCAAGAGATTTTTGGCAAAAGTTAAATTTTACTACTGGGATGAATCCTACCTTTTTAAGTATTGTGCAGATCAGATAATACGACGTTGTATTCCCTAGTGGGAGCACAATGAAGTCTCATCCTTCTGCCATGAACAATCATGCGGGGTCATTTTAGTGGAAAAAAAAGTACCGCCAAAGTTCTTCAATGCGATTTTTATTGGCCGACCATATTTCAAGATGCCTATGCACACTGTAATGCGTGTATTAGATGCTAACAACTTGGTCGTATTACTCAACGTAATATGATGCCCTTAAATCCCATCCTTATAGTGGAGATTTTTATGTCTGGGGTATAGATTTTATGGTCCCGTTTCCTATTTCGCCTGGTTTCATTTATATTCTTGTAGCTGTAGACTACGTTTCTAAATGGATTGAAGCCATGGCTTATCATAGTAATGATCATACAATTGTAGTATTATTTATGAAGGAGTATATCTTCTCACGTTTTGGCGTACCTAAGGCCATCATTAGCGATGGAGGAAAATATTTTTGTAATATAGTCATTGAAGCTTCAGTCAAGAAATATGGAGTTACCCATAAGGTGGCGACTCCGTATCACCCACAAACTAGTGGTTAAGTAGAGGTGTCCAGTAGAGATTTTAAAAAGATATTATAAACGACAGTTAATCCTGATAGGAAAGACTGGTCTAGACGCCTAACAGATGTTTTATGGGCATATAGAATGGCTTTTAAAACACCTATTGGTATGTTCCCTTACCGCTTAGTTTTTGGTAAACCTTGTCACTTGCCTGCTGAGTTGGAATACCGTGCCCTGTGGGATCTTAAAAGTTTAAATTTCAACATTAACGCCGCTGGTGTCAAGCGCAAATTACAATTAAATGAGCTTGAAGAAATCCGTAGCAATTCTTATGATTTAGCGAACGATTATAAAGCTAACATGAAACGTATTCATGATAAACATATTTTGCGTAAAGAGTTTGACCTTGGTCAAAATATTTTGCTATATAACTCATGTTTGCATATTTTTCCTGGTAGATTAAAAACACATTGGTCCAGACCTTTTCTGGTTATTGATGTCCCTCCTCAAGGAGTAATTACTTTGGTAAATCCCAAAGACAACAGTACCTTCCAAGTAAATGGCCAACCCTTAAAACATTTCCATGAATTACGTTCACCCGCTATAGAAGAAACCCTTCTACAAGACCCTGTTTATGAGGACTGACCTCTATGCTTGGTGTACTTCCTATCTTAATTCTATATTTTGGAAGTACTCCAGTAAGGTAATAGGACCCTCCTTTCGGAGTATGTGGTTGTAAGTGCCGGATCCTTAGTCCACGTTCATGTAATTCACGCATTCCTTTCATACATTTTTTCTCATTTCTTTTGAGTAGTGTTTCTCTATGGAGTGATTAACATTTATACTTGCTTTATTATTTTATTTTCCAAAAATCATTTTCATAAAAATTATAAAATATAAAACCTATAAATATTGGATAGATTAGAAATTCTATGGTATCTGACTTTAAAAGACCTTCTTTTTCACCACAACAAAAAAAAATTCATCCTATTCTAAAATTTTGTTTGGGGGTGGGTAATCCCCACCTTGTTCTCTCAACTTCTTATCTAGGTTGAAGCATTGCTATATCTTAGGTGTCTAGTTGTAAACATGAAGAGTGGCAAGAAAAGTTTGTTGGGAACATGAGCTCTAGAGAATCTGTGGACATAATCACAAGAGACCTATTGGGTAGTCATGTCTTTATGTTTACACCAAAAGGAGAGGTAAGTGAGTACATATTTCTATAAGGACAACATACTTTTAGTTTTTCCTCATCTCTAATTTTTGTCTTCTTTCATATACCAAAAATCTTCTAAAGTAAAGTCACGAATATATATTTTTTAATCATATATGACATGTTATAGTTTTGAAGGCCATGTTCTCTGTATGCAGGAAACAATTCCACAAGGTTCACAATATCTGTCTGTTTCGTCTTTGTACAGGATTTCAATGGCAAGGTAAAAGGTTTACAGGTGGATGTTGTAGACACTACTAGTGCTGGAGATGCTTTTGTAGCTGGAATATATTGCTGATTGTCACCGATCTTTATGGTCGCAACAAAGCGATCCAGATTAACAAAAGTGGGAGCTGGTATGTCAAAGACACGGCTCTTCCACTCGCTTTGTATTCAAAATGGTCGAACTAATTGGTGCAGAGCATGATCATTATGTTGTAGGGTTGTAGGGGTATATTGTGAGTATCATATTGAACTAGATCCCATTGAGTGTTAAGCTTATATATATATATATATATATATATATATATATATATATATATATATATATATATATATATATATATATATATATATATATATATATATATTCTTATGTGTGAAGTAGATCTTATTCAATTGAATGTTATGCTTTTCATCATCATCTATCCTTATGTGTGCTTTCAAGTGTTTACATATATGTCAAACTATAAAACTAGGTCCCTCACATCCTCTTGGTGTTGTTTTCAAAGATTCAGGTTTTTGTTTGATGTCATTGATTCTATGACAAAGAACACTGAATCTTTCATTGGGTCATAGATTTCATTGCACTTGTTATTGATTAAGAGCAAGAGCATTCTAAAGATAAGCAGGCATACAATTACCGGTGTCATTGCTCTTCCCTAAACGTGTGTTTCTCATACGCCTTATAATGAGATGTACGTAGTTTCGCTTGACGCATTTAGCTTTTCATAACTAATTTTTACATTATAGGTAAAATGAGCAGATCACTTACTCGACCCCAATTTGAGAAACCTTAAGGTTGAGATTTTACTATCTTTTTTATTTATTCTATTTTAATTAAGATGTTGTAATATGCAGTGCCTTTGTTTCCTTTCTTAAATACCAGCTTGGATCAAAGAATGGCTTTTTTATATGACGTTTGCTTCGGGGAAATCACTTGTAGTTCGCATGAATCACTTGTAGTTTGCTTCGAGGAAATGCTAATCGATTTTGTCCCAACTATTAGTGGGATTTCATTGGCTGAATCCCTCACATTTAAAAAGTGTCCAAGAGGTATACCTTCTATTTTTCAGTCTATATATTCTATTTTTCAGTGTACCACTTAATATCCCTTTAAGGCTGAGGAGGTGTGACTAGAACATGTAAGATATCTTTGTGTAAAATGAGTTTAGTAAAGTCCCGACTCATTGAAACCAGTTATTTTCACTTGTGACATGCCATGCCCTTGGCTATGGTATATTTCAAAGTACCCACTGACTACTGTTCCTCTACTAATAATGTGCATCAATTACATTTTTTTTTTCCATCTTATATAACTTGGAACTATATAACAATTATACATTTCTAATCAAGTGCCCAAGTCGTATAGTCTCATTTTCTTTAATTTGTGAACCACACATAGGTGTCATGAAGATGAGTTTGGATATATGCTTGTTGATATTCTAAAGGAGAATAATGTGAACAACATGCAAGGGAATGCGTTTTGATCCTGGTGCTGATATTCTAGCTTTTGTCACATTTAGGTCCAATGGGGAGCATGAATTCATGCTTTCACACTACTGGTGTTGGAGGTGCTTTTGTAGCTGGAATATGATTACTGCTGATTTTTCATTACTACAGGTATTTATTTTCATGAATTAGTGTGGACGATTCTTTATGCATGCCTATATATTTTTTTGCATGTAGACTCTTTATGCATGCCTATATAATTTTTTGCATGTAGACTTTGATATGCATCAACTTCCCTTGAAGTCCAATTTTGCTGTTTTAGGTAATATTCCTTGTCGAGGAGTATTTCACTAGCTATATGACGTTAACTAGGTACATGATATATAAATTTTGCTTGGACAAATTAGGAGATTCCTAACTATATTGCTTCTTATGTTGAAAGGTTAATGTTTAATATCCTCATCTAATGTATACTAGTTATATAATATGGATGATATAGGGGCATCCAAATAGGAAGGTTGCAACAACAAGCTTTAACTCCAAGACTCCAAGATCTCTCGGTACAATATTGTTCTCACTTGTACCATGTAAAAACTCGGTGCAAGGTATCCTAATAAATATCAGTATTTGCTTTATAAATGCACTCTTTTGTATTCAAGTGTTTATATTTGTGTATTGCGAACTCAGATTGGAAATAACTTTAATTGACTTATTATACTGTTCAAGTTGGTTGCAACAAATTATATTGGACTAAAAAGGTCAAGGGATGCACTGCAACAGAAGGAGCAAAGCGGAAGCTGCTGCAAGTAAATAATGCAGTGATGAATATATCTACTAGGCTAAAGCTTTGCTATATCTCAGGTGTCTAGTTGTAAATGTGTTATTGTATTTCTTCAGTTATCCATTGATTTCGAGAGCTAAACATTCTGTAATTAATGTAGTATAAGAGATTGTAAATGTTTTGTACTTCTATGTCATGTACATTGATTTTTAATAAAAAAGGGTATTGGTTATGGAACTTTGTTTGAGGTGGTTTTGTGGTGTACGAATTGTTTTTATATTATAATCTTTGGCGACTATGCTAGAGTATTGGTTTATGCCGTTTTCAACAGCAAAAGCTCGTCATTGTTGAGAATTAATGACACATTCTGCAACAATTTATAAGTGTAGGCCATTCTGAGAATTTAAAGCCGTTGGAAAAAAATTGGCTATATTGACCATTTTGAGTCGTCGAGATAGTTGTCAATATTTGCGAAAGAAATTAGTTGTTGGCAACTCTGATGACTTTAAACCATTGAAATATCTTGTTTAAGCCGACAATTTTGGGTCATCACGCTAACTGTTAGAATTCTTGACAAGCCTTAGTTGTCGTTCTGGGTCATGGTTGCAAACAGTTGCATAGGTGTCGCGGATGTGGAAGCAATGCCAACGGCTGTAGTGACAATTTTAACCCATCAATGATGCATTTGTGACACCACCTTTGGCAATGACTTTTCTGACTGCCATAATTATCACGAAAGCCTTTTAGTGACAACTTTTAGCCATCGAATTATATCGAATTTTTAATGGTGAACGTTGGCCATTAACTTGAAAGGTACTGTTGTCCTTGGGATTTACCAAGGTCATTGCCCCGTAAGGGGTGACTTCAGTAACTAGAAAAGGACCAGACCAACGAGTTTTTAATTTCCCTGGGAAAATATGCAAATGGGAATTGTAAAGCAAAACCTTTTGACCAACTACAAACTCTTTACGTAAAATCTGTTTATCATGAACACGTTTCATGTTACTGATAAGCACCCAAAACTGTAATATTAAACCCCGAGAGACATAGCATTTTGGTCGATTATGTGTTTAATAATCATGTAATAATTATATTTTCGTACTTTTGCAGGTTTCCGCAATTAAAATGAATATAATGATAAAACATGCATCGAAGTACGGGAATACTGGAATATTTGAAGTTTCCCACTCAACCCCCGTGAAGCCCAACAAAACCCGACTAGAGCCGAAGTTTCCAAAAGAACAAAACCGGTCTTGAGCGGGTCGGGTCCACATATAAAGAAGCGAAAAAACTTCCGAAGCTCAAATCGGATAAATCTAGATGCCGACGTTGGCTAGTGAAGCTGTCATAGCGACCCGGGCGACGAACTCTGCACAAGGACAGAAAGTCGTAAAAATGCCAAAATCAGAGCCGCCACTGGACACACTAAGTGGACCCACTCTGCGGGACCAAAGGCATGACGAGTCAACATAGGCAGGTGGCAAGTGATGGGTTCAATTTTGTGCCACCTTGCAAGAGGAAAGACACGTACCAATTCAATGTTTGAATTGAATTGGGCTAAAAGACGAAAACAAAACATAAAAGGACGAAAACTTAATAAGTAAAAGACAAAAGTTATAACAGATGAAAACAATCAAAGTTTTGAACAATTCAATTAGCTAACGAACAAAACTCAATTAAGGCTTCACAAGACATCCGCCTATATATATGAGGGGGTCACCTTCATTATTTCCCCTTCAGCATTTTCATGCTTTAGCATCCGCTTAGCTTTAGTTCGTTTTCTTTCGGATTTACATTACGTCATTTTCATTCCAAAGCAGACTTAAATACTATAAGTTATTTTACCCCTTAATACTTGATCATTTCTTTTCTAGTTTAATTCCTAATTCCGCATTTATTTACTTAATGTATATAGCAAGTTTTATTATTCCTTCTATGACCATGAGCTAATCCCCTCGGGGGAGGGTTATCTTTGCTTATGTGAAAATCTGATTGACTCTTTAATATTCTAGAATCACTACTTAGGATTTAGGCATAGATTAGACATCCGATCCCAAAATGATCTGAGGCGTACCAATTTGGATCTTTGATGCTCGAGAATAGTCTCGTCTTGCGACCCAAAATGTCTCTTCGCAGAGACTCTGCAGTGTCGAACTGACTCTCCAATTTGTCCAAATTGATGATGTGAAATCGAGCGAGGAGCTGAAATAATATACCGAGAGATGAGATATTAGTTAAACTCCTTATGCTAGTGCAATGCGGCCTAGAGATGTGGGCATGCACTAGGGATCAATACTCGACGTCGTCTCCGAACACAAGACTAATTAGAGATGTAGTGATGTGGTAGTAAACTGTTGAAAAACGATTCTTGCATAAGCATGATTAACTCTCTCCCTGTTTCTCCATCTTTGTTTAGCTACATCAAAATCACCATAGTAATTTACATTAATTGCATTACCGTAAAATTAATTAAACCAACTAAAAAAAACCTAAAAATCCTACTCACCAAAAGTTGTAATTCCAGTTGTGAACCTTTTCCGAGCCCTAAGGTTTGGACGATCCCTTACTCGACCTATCCTACCAAACCCACGTGAGTAAGGTAACTTGATGAAAACGTACGACTATACGGACTTTGGACTTGGAACTTTGGTCTTTGGACTTCGGACTTCGGACTGTGGACCTCGGACTTAATTAATCAAGAAAACCAATAAACGAGAAATAAAAATACTTGTTTATCAAATGGCGCCGCTGCCGGGGAAGGACTCTGGACTTAACGTAATAACTGGAATACATCCATAAAAACCCCCTCCCCTACCTCTTCATCTTTTTAATTTTCATTTTACATTTACAATACTAACGAAGTTCGTAACTTCGTTACCCTAACTTTTCTACTAACAAACATCGTGAACCAAGTTTTGTTTATTTTCATTAGCACAATCTAAGTACTCCGTAGGAATTTGGAAATCTTGAACAGACAAAAAGTCTCGGACGAGACTAAATTAGTAAATTAGCACGACGAGACTAACCCGGAGTATCAACACTCCGATTTTCAGTCTGAGCCACTTTCCTTTTCAAGATTTTGACTTTTGGACTCTCGGTCTGTTTTTCTAGTAAGCATAAGCTCGGGAGTTAGTCGATCGCTATACGAGGAATCGTGGGACGCCAGGTTTCAAACTCTTCAACTCCTCAAACTTTGTCGAGGATATTATTTGTTATAACCTGTTTTAGCTCGTATATTTGTATGTTGGCATGAGAACTCCTTGCATGTAAAGGTGGTTCGTCATTACATATTCACATTAACACAATTAATATGATTCGAATATATTTGGATATATGCGTAGCTTCAAACCACCTGCATAGAATATTTTTGTATGTGTATGTTACATCAATTCATGTACGCGGTATTCAATTGCATGAGTTCGTTCTCGACATTCCCCTAGCTCACATATAACTTACATATAGTTGCACGTATAAGTAATATAGATTTGCATGTGTAGACTTTCTGCGTAAACTAGTATATGTTAGTTAGTTTCTATTTTGGCATCTATCGTTTTAATTGCATATTTCGTAATCACGTCTCCATAATACATTAATTACGTAAACAAAAAAAAAATCATAGTAATTAAAAATTTCATCTTAATAATCTTAATAATACCCCGCATAATACACCATCATAAATCATCATCCTATTCCATCAGTGTCTAGGAAACTCGAAAGATTGAGGTTGTCTAATTAAGGAACGTGCTAGCACGGACAACCTCCCTCAATCCTCTCAGGTGACCTGGCTACTGAAATATTCACACGTTATCCTCGCTTACCTGCTCGAGTTAGCAACAGCTCAGGAAGACGTGTTTCACCTCCCTCCTTCTGAAATTCTAAAACCTCCGATCATTATTCGTTCCTTATGATCCTTAAATTAAAATTTATATTTGTATGAGACTACGGTCTGGTAAACATAAGGAATTAGAACTTACTTATCGTCGTTGAAAATACAAGAAACAATTGTTTATGTTATCTCCTAGACATAGTTTCTCCTCCGTAAATCAACCTCGTCAAACATCTCCGTTGCGATTATCTCCTTTAATTATGGCTAAGGAAAATCTCACAGTCGAGAAACCCCTTTCGGATTTCTATACTGCCTTACAGGAAAGACGTGCTTCCTGTATTAAACTCGATGCGATTGTAGGTGATTTTCGCATTCCGCCAAACATTTTCGGTTTGTTACCTGTTTACCATGGTTTAGACCATGAAAAAAAGATCTGATCATCTTCGTCCGGATGCAACAAGTAGTCACCACTTTCCGCCATCCGACCGTTACCAACGAACAAGTCTTGCTTAGGTTGTTTCCCTTCACCTTAGCTGATAAAGCTTCAGTTTGGCTCGCTAGACAAGCACCGCAATCCATTGACACATGGGCCAAACTCGTACAAGCATTCATGATAAAGTTCTATACTCAGAAAAAAAAACTACAGAAATGCTTCAAAAGATTCAATTCTTTCCCCCGGCACCCCCGGAATCCTTTCCCGGAAGCATGGAGCAGATTTCTTGATCGCTTCTCGAATGTCCCCATCATTAACTCGACACCGCTGTATTAGTCCGTTCATTCTTTAATGGTCTCTCTGACCATCAAAAGGAAACATTAGATATCATGAACGGCGGTTGTTTTATGGACAAGGGCGCTACTGAAGCATACACTTTTCTTGAGAAACAGGCTTCACGAAGCACCCATTGGGGAAACACTAATTCTTCTAGATCTTTTAAAGACACTCCTGCCAAAGTTACGTCTATGTTCGAGGTCAAACCCGATCCGGAATTAAAAACTCTAATCGAGTCCCTAAACAAAAAGGTCGATGCTCTTTCGGTACAAGTAAATGAACAAAAACCCAAACAGGTCATGGCTGCCAACGCTTCCCCATGCCCTCTTTGCTTAAGTCCTGAGCACGCCGATTCTTATTGTCCTTTGGTATACGAGTGCCCTCCCCAATCTTCTAAAGAGACTTGTGCTTTCAACATCCCTAATGCACCTTGGCGACAACATCCGAATTTAGCTTGGGCACCCCCTGTCCAACAACAAGCTCCTCCAGGTGTCAACAACGTTCCTATACGACCACCCGTGAACTACAATTCTTATCGTCAAGGAAATCCTCCGCAATTCCAGCAAGGGCAAAGTAATTTTCCCAACAACGCAAATATACGAAAACAACCGCAACCTTGTTCCCGCTAATCAAGGATATGGCTACCAAAATCAAACCGTGAATAATAACCGTGAACTAGTTCCGGCTGCTCTTCTGGTACAATCCACAGCCGATAAAACAGCTGAAACTTTCCTGACATACATGAATCAATAGAGTCAAATCCTAGCTTCTATCCAACAGTCTCTTCAGCTGTTAGCTCAAGATAAAAGTCAAAAGGGCGTGTTCCCTGGCCAAGCAGTTCCAAACCCTAAGCCTACAAAAACTGCCTTTGAACTCAACAATGCACCAAGATCTAGTAATCCAAGCTAGGGTGAGGTAAATGCCATTACCACTCTCCGTTCTGGCTGAACCATTGACAATAATATACGTATGACAGACGAGGAATCGACGGAAGCCACGACTGACGTCCTTCCAACTCCTACCTCGCAACCTATAACGAACGAAGTTGTACCTTCCAAATCTACACCCACGTCCCTAGGAAAAGATACCACTGATCCTAATACGCGATTCCGCCCAAAAGCTCCGTTCCCTGCCCATTTGGTAAAGAACAAACATGACGAACATTTTGATGAGATCCATGAAACCTTCAAAAATTTAACCATAAACTTACCTTTCCTAGATGCGCTAAAGCATTTGCCCAAGCATGCCAAGTTTTTGAAGGACATGTGCACCACCAAACGACGTACGAATGTACCTCAACAAGCGTTCTTCATCGGCGGTTTCCCTTGATTACCACTACCAATGGTGTGGTAAAGTACAAGGACCAGTCGACCATTAACTGTACCATGCGTTGGGCGACAAATATACCGCTCTTGCACTTTTAGACCTAGGTGCGAGTGTTAACCTACTTCCCTACTACTTATTTAAGCAGTTAGGTCTTCATGAATTAAAACCTACCAATATGACTCTGCAACTAGCAGATCGCTCCATCAAGTACCCAAAGGGCATAGTAGAGAACATTATAGTAAAGGTCCAAGATTTTTACTACCCAGTTGATTTTGTCATTCTAGATACTGAAGTAGCCTGTGACTCCATCCCTATCATCTTGGGACGTCCTTTTCTTGCAATTGCCAACGCTCTCATAAATTGTCAGGACGGTTCAATGACATTGTCTTTTGGGAACCTTTCTGTCGAGCTCAACGTGTTCAAATTAATGAAACAGTTTCCCAATCCTATAATGGAGGGCGAGATTAGCTTGGTTGATAGTCTGGAACATGATTATTTCACAAACTCTTTTCCCCCGGACGAGATACACTAATTTCTTTCTTTTGATAATCCGGAGTTTGACGATGACTCGTACATAAAGGATGTCCATGCATTATTAGAGTCAGTACCACTATTTGACCCTAATCTTTGCGTTACAAACCGATTGAAGAACCGAATTAAGCTCTTTTCCATTAAAGAGATGATCCTTCCGCGAATCCTTGATCCCCAATCCTCCAACTCGGTTTAAAACCTCTACCCTCGATTTGAAATGCGTGCATCGATCTCGATGGTAGTCACCCTATAATAATTTACGCTCCTTGACTACTGGATGAAGAGGCACGTTTGATTCATGTCATTAAGTAAACACCGCTCCACTATCGGATGGTCCTTAGATGATATCAAGGGAATAGACCCTAGCATATGCACGCATTTCATACATCTTGATGACAAAGACAAAGACATCGCGAGAACCACAACGCCCGCCTTAATCCCGCCATGAAGGAAGTAGTAAGAGGGAAGTTTTACGTTTACTTGATCGCGGGTATCATATACCCTATCTCTCGATAGTGGATGGGTTAGTCCCGTGCACGTTGTTCCCAAAAAGTACGGGCATTCAAGTTGTACAAAATGAAAATGGTGAGTGCATCTCCACTCGCATTCCTTTGAAATGGAGAATTTGCATTGACTATCGCGAAACTTAATGCGAACCCGTAAAGATCACTTCCCTCCCATTCATTGACTAAATGCTAGAACATTTAGCGGTCATACTTACTACTATTTTCTTGATGACTATTCGGATACTTCCAAATTGTCATCGATCCAAAATTGATCAAGAAAAGACAACTTTCACATGTCCCTTTGGAACCTTTGCATACAAACGAATGCCTTTTGGTCTTTGTAATGCCCCGGCACTTTCCAACGCTGCATGCTTCACATTTTAGTGATATGGTGGAACGCGTTATATGGAAGTCTTCATGGACGACTTTTCCATTTACTGGAAATTCCTTTGACGACATCGCTTATCCAACCTTTCTAAAGTATTAACGGCGTTGCGAAGAGGAAAATCTGGTACTCAATTGGGAGAAGTGTCATTTCATGGTTACCAAGGGACTTGTTCTAGGTCATATTGTTTCAAAAGACGGGATAGAGATCGATAAAGCTAAAATTGTTAAAATTGCTTCGCTACCTTTCCCACGTACAGTTCGTGATATCCGTGCCTTTTTAGGCCACGGCGGGTTTCTGAGGAAATTCATTCGGGATTTTTCTAAAGTTGCTCGACCATTAACCAATCTCCCTTTAAGGATCGCGATTCGACTTCAATTTCAATTGCAAACAAGCTTTTGATACTCTAAAACCGTTCGACTACCGCCTCATCATTCAACCCCACGATTGGTCTCAACCATTCGAATGATGTGTGGCGCTAGCGACTTTGCTATTGGCGCCGTACTAGGCCAACGGCGTGACGACAAACCCATTGTCATTTACTACGCTAGTAAAACTCTTAACGACGCTTTCAACGTAATTATACCACAACCGAAAAGAGTTCCTAGCTGTTGTCTATGCTTTGGATAAATTTTGCCCCTACCTAGTTGGAACATCGACCATCGTATATATCGCAACCATGCCGCAATTAAATTTACTTACTCGCGAAAAAGGACGAAAACAAATGATTGTTCCATTTGGATCCTTCTCTTACAAGAATTCACCCTGGAAATCAAAGACAAGAAAGGAACTAAAAATGTCGTAGCCGGCCATTTATCAAGCCTGGTTGGTGACATCGACAGTGATTCTGAAGCTATCGGTGATTCCTTCCCAGACGAATACTTGTACTCTATTTTCTCATCTCCATGGTACACGGATATCGTTAACTACCTAGTTACTGAGGAAGTACCCTCCTTTTGGTCACGTCCTGATCATAAAAAGTTCTTATCCACTGTGAAATATTATTTCTGGGATGAACCCTACCTCTTTAAGTATTGTTCCGGCCAACTCATTCGTCGCTGCATTCCCGACTGGGAACACACCGACGTATTATCCAAAGCTATCATCAGTGATGGGGGTACACATTTTTGTAACAAAATTTTTGGTTTTTTAATGAAGAAATATGGAGTTACTCACAAGGTTGCTACTCCATATCACCCACAAACGAGTGGCCAAGTGGAAGTCTCCAAATGAGATAAAATCTATTCGGAAAACCTGTCAACCCATCAAGAAAGGATCGTCTCTCCGCTTATCGAATGCCTTGTGGGCATACCGAACGACATTTAAGACACCTATAGGGATGTCTCCTTACCGCATTGTTTTGGAAAACCTTGTCATCCGCGGTTGAACTTGAGCATCGTGCCCTTTGGGCCATCAAAAGCCTCAATTACAATATCATCGAGGTAGGCGAGAAGCGAAAACTGCAATTAAATGAGCTGGAAGAGATTCGGAGTGATGCTTATGATCTCTCCGAAATCTACAAAGCTAATATGAAAAGAGTGCACGACAAGCACATTTTTTGTAAGGATTTCAAAATTGGCCAAAAGTTTTCTTGTACAACTCCGGATTACGATCTTTCCCCGGGTAAATTGAAAACACTATGGTCTGGTCCTTTTATTGTGACAGCTGTGAAACATTATGGGGTAATCTCTTTACTTAATCCAAAAGATAACAGCGAATTTCAAGTCAATGGACAACGCCTAAAACATTACCATGAATTACGCTCACCAGATGTTGAACAGACTCTTCTTCAGGATCCAGTATACACAGACTAGATGTTTCGTTTCGCGTACTCAATCTTTTTTCTATAGAGGGTACACCATTTTGGTAGCCGAGCCATCTTCTATCTTATGATCTCCAAAGTTCTTTGAAGTGTGTGGTTGCAAGCGCCGGAACCTTAGTCCACGAAAACTCTTTTTCAGAACTAAGTATAAATGTCTTCTGCAACACGAGAAAACATGCTTTTTGGTAAACGATGGGTACCTAAAATTTCACCTCCTTCCTTCTCTTTCCTTTTCTACTCTCTGCCTTGCGAACTTCAACTAATCATTTGATGTAAGTCTCACTCATCACGAATAGGGAATGGTCGCAGTTCTTTTGCTCGTAAACGACGTGCGCGAAGGATGGGCTGGTGTATGCATTGCCAAACACCCTTCTGTCTAGGTCTTGACTTCCTATCCGATACTAGCCAGTTTAAAGTATACTTTTGTCTAACACCAGCTGCGCAGGATAATCTTCGTTGCCGCGCCGTTTCTCCCACAGGTTGAGATTCGTCTTGAGAATCTGACGTTAACAGACTCGATTCGTCTTGAGGATCTGACGTTAAAAGACTCATCTTGTAGATATGTTTATATTGTTGCCTTTTCCCTTTGCATTAAGTTTTGCACATGAGATTCGTGTCCAACTGATAACCCGTAAAAACTCAATTAGATTACTCTAACCTTATTCTTACAGTATCAATAATTTATTTCCTACTCTCACATGTATATTCATGCAATATATAGAGTACGGAATTGTTCCACTCTTAACTCTCAAGACTTAAACAAATTCAATTGAACAAACACAAAGAACAATGGTGAGAGTAATGTGTTATGTGAAATTTCTATTCTACGATTATACTACGGATTCAATTTATACTAACAAGACGCGATAATTCAAATAACAAGGTATGAACTAAAATGATTCAATGATAAGGAATTAGGGGGGATTTGAATCCACCTTAACTTCGACTTAATTTACTAACGGCGAATAAAATCGTAATCCGAATTGAATCTTCACGCGAACACAATTGGTTCTTCCTAATCCCTAGTGTTCATGGTAATCTCTACCAACTAACATCTAGCATGTGAAGTATTCAACCCCATTCTCATGGTGGACTAATTACTTCTAGAGTTGAATGGGAAATTACGACAATTCTACTTAATCGAAATCAAGCTTCATCAAGGTTTTTTCAACCCCTCTAATAGAGGTTTAGCCGAGAATCATAAGACTATCATTTCTCATGGAATCTAAACAAGACATAATATAAAGATTTGAACTTTAGTTGTTTAAACTCAATTCGAAACTACTCATGTAATAATTGAATTAAACTAATAATGACAAATAAGTAAATCTAAGGATTTAAGCTAATAAATAAATGAAAATGAAACTAGATTATGGAGAACTAATTAACTTTATTTATCTAATGAATAGCAATAACAATAATTTAATACTGAATTTAAGGCAAGAATAAAAACTAATTAATTAATCTAAAACTAGATCTAGAACTAAGGTTTAATGGCTACTTTTCTTATCCTAACCTAATTTATTTTCTAACCTAACTATCTACCCTTAACAAAGAGTCAAGCTTTTGTTTTTATACTTTCAGATCCAAAAATCATGCATGGGCTTGGAGCCATATTTTTGGCCAGAAAATCGGGCCCAAAACCCAATTTCTTTAGTCCAAAATAGGCTCTTCAGCTGCAATTGGCTTCGACAAACATTTCATCCACTTCTGCTCCTCTGATTTGGTCAAGGCTTAGACCATTCAAAAGCTCTTTCCGAGACGGTCGTTTTGAAGTAAGGTAGGCCCAATTCCGAGGTCTGAGTCCAAAGATATGGTCTTCGGAAGTTCTACTGACTTTGTGCACTATTTCTGCCCGTGTGGACTTTGACTTTTCATCTTTTGACCGGGCTTTACAGAGGCTTTGTCTTCTTGAAAATTGGACTTTAATCACAGAACTCCTTAGCAACCGACCTTTGCTCCTTTATTTCGCTAAAGTGGCACATTTCTGCACATAATGGACTTTGAAGCCTGGAATGCATAAAAACACGTAATCAGTATTAACTCTTACTTATTATTCACATAATTGGTCTAAAAGTACGATTGTTAAGGGGTTAAAACTACAGTTTTTTGGGATCTTATCAAACCACCCCAAACAGCATTTTGCTTGTCCTCAAGCAAATATGAGAAATTAGAATAAGTGACCAAAAATGGGAGTTCTAACTACTCGTTTCACGAGTGCGATTGCATTTACCATATCCATAAGGCCTTAAACCACTAGGAATTCCCTAGTGGGCCGAGTTATAGCCTCGTGAGAGTTTTCCAATGAAGGTACTCACAAACTTCATCTATACTACAAATCCACTAAGAAATAAAACTATTGTTTCCTCATTCATGTCTCAACTATCTATACATCTTACAAGCAAATGAATAAGAATAACCAAGTCAAAACCTAAGCTAATATATGCATAATAATCAATCATCTATGATACAAATATATATACTATGAGTAATACTATGAAATGCCTAGCGAGGTTAGTTTTGAAAACTTGGAATAAGCGTCCTTAAGTAGGTCCTCACATAAATGTCAAGACAAAACCACTCGATTTTTCTCTTTCGAGTTTTAATTTCTCCGATTAATGCGGTGGGCACACTTTACCTTACAATCTCAATGACAAACAAGGAAGCCCTGAGTCGATCAAACACATATGCCACTTACTATCACACTAACCTATTCCTAATTGAGCTAGAGGTCTTTATTAGGTGTTGGGGGATTAGGAGATGGTTTAAGAAGGAAGGAAATAGATATTCAAAGGACAAGTCTAAGATAATAGAGTCTTCATATTATGTAACTTAGAAAACCTTGTTATTTTCTTTTGCTTCTATACTTTGTTTCCATCCTTAGCCATATTTTTTCTTTTTCTTTTCTTTGGCTTATGACTCCCTTTTATTCTATTTTTGGAGTTTTTATTTATTTCTATTTTTTTTTTTCTTGGATGGAAACTTCTTTTCTTTTACGAAGCAACTAACTAATTTTTGTTTACACGGGTTTTCTCTGCTTCTTTCTTCACTCATTCTATTCTCGGACTTATTCTAGATTGGGTAAGTTGAATTTTTATTTTGTTTTGTTTTTGTAACAGGGGTAAAGGAATTGTGGTTTATGGAAGGCTAAAGAAAGGCTCGAGAGGGGCTTAATTAGCGAAAATAATTCATAGGTTTGAATTTTTGGCTATATCGATCCAAAGAGGGCCTAAATTCTCGCTTAGGATATGGCATAGTGATCAAGCAAGTGGGCGTGTGATTTCTCTATCCGTATTTTACTTCTCCCTTGTGTCATTTCTCAAATGTTTAAAACTCATATAAGGTTTTAGGCTATATTCTCCACGATTTGTAGAATAAGTACTCTAGCCTAGATTTGAAAACTACTTGCTAACAATCATAGATACTCATGTAATATATTTATAGATAGATGCAAAGATTATTACCTACATATTAACCTAAGTTTCTAACAATTATTACGATGCAAAAAGCTACATTGAGACTTCTAGATTGTTAAGAGCATAGAAAAGAAAACAATACCAATATTCCTAAGTGTATAGCATAAACTTATTTATTTATATTTTTGAAATTTCTAACTTGAAAACAAATGCATATTATACATATCTATATCCTAACAGATGACTTAATTACACATGTTTCTATGCCCCTCCCAAACAAGAAGCATGTTTTGTCCTCAAAGCATTTAAATAAAGAGTGTAGAAAAATACCATGGAAACGCGTGAAATTCTGGAAATTCTGAAAATACTAATATAGGAAATAAAAAAACTGACGCAACTCTATAAGAGTTCCACCCATTATGGGGTTAACAGAATTAAATTGCTTGGGACATAAGCAGACACTAACTGAAACTAAAAACTTACCTCCACTCCAGCGTTTACTCGTCATCCTCCTCTTCTATAAAGAAGTGAGGTTCCTTCGCATCCTGCCATGCCATTATAATTTGCCAAGCTTGCCGCCATTTATCATCTACGGATGCTAACCTGTTAAGCGCCACTTGGTCGGATGGGGTATAAGGTGCAACCTGATGAGGTTGTATCCTCCACCCTTGCCAAGTCATTGCACGGAAAGATCGAATAATAGAATTGGTGGGTCTCACAATGTCGACTGACCCGGTCCGTGAAAACGGGCACAAAAAAACGAGGAAGAAACATAGCATAATACGACAAACTAATATAGGCATAAGAAGATACTTATGCCTCATGCTATGGGCTCGTGCTAAACTAGACATTAAGGTCTTAGGAAGGTCATATAGCGGCGCGTTCTCGGCTAAAGCAAGGAAAACATTGCAAGTGGCATCATTAGCGGAAGAAAAAATGCCACTCCCCTAATATGTTTAGCATGATAAAAACATTACCGTATCACATTAAAGGACAAGCTACCAAGGGCTCGTTATATGTCCCTTGGTCCTCTACATGGAAAATGCGGACCCATAATTCTCATGTAAAAGCTCATAGTTGTAGGCAGAGAAATTATCAACTATGTAGCCCCATGGGTCTTGAATCTTAGCGGCATAGGAATCTCAATAACAAAAGCCAACGGGGACTTAGTTATCTCCATTGTTTTAAATCATCAATGTTGATGGAGAACACATCCATCCGATAAAAAGAATGTACAATGGTTATAAAAATACGAGGCAAGTCAGGGGGAGTAAAGTTCATCGAAACTTACCATTAAAGATTGTCATCTTGCTTGTATGATTACTTCATAAACCAAGCACCATAGGTGTCACTTTGGAACAAGTCTTGAAAAGACCGTTCGGTATGATCTGTGGGGATGTCATCACAAAACTACTCTGGAACAGCTGCAACTATCACGGAACAACCCACTCAAAAATCGAAATTTCGTGGATTGAGTTAAAGAGGTGCTTTCGGGGTGTTTTGGATTTATAGTGTTTTGGGTGCGAGTCGCTCTCAACTTGAAGCGTGGAAGCGCTCAAGGTAGAATTCGGCGATGATTAGGGCGCAGTGCTTCGAGTCTTTATAGTGCGAAGTCTTGAAAAGAAAAATTAAAAGCGAAAAATTGGGAGTAAAAATGAGGGATGGATGTGAGAGATGTGTGTGTATGGCGAATGAATAAAGTTTATATAAGGTTAGGTTTCCAAAAACGAATCGAGAAATTTCCAAAACGTTTTAAGGCAATTGCCAGAAACAGAAATTTCCAAAACTGGAAACGGAAACAACCCATATTCTTGATTCTATAACAACCCTAATATCTTTTATACTGGATTTAGACTAGTAACTTCTAAACTCTCTTAGATTTCATCCTACCACCACATCTAATCATAGGTATGCCAATTACGGCAATATTCTCAACCTTCACTCCAAAACAAACTCTAAAATGGAGGATCTTCTACAAATCATGATAGAATAAATAATATCACCCCCCCAACAATTCGGGAAGGTGGGATTAACAATAAAATCCATGCACAATTTGAAAAGAACCACATTATATTAAAATTGAAATTCAAACAACATTTAACTACCAAATTCAAAGTTAACTACGGAATTTAACAACGTAACATCCTATCTACTAAAAATAATAAAAAACAACATCAAAACAACAAACAAGAAGAAATCTAGCTACTCTTCAAGGGAGCAAGGTGGGGGTAAGAATAGGAATTTGAGTGATCAAGAATGGAAAAACCAAACACCCCCCCCCAAAAAATTTTTGAAAACAGGGTTTGTAAAAATTTGTTTTAAAACGTCAGGTCTTTTAAAGTCGATTCACGAGACTTAATGTGGGGTCATTTTCGTCCGATTCCCTAGATGCATTACACCCCCAAACAAGCATGAAACTGGGGTGGCACAAAGTGGATGATGCGTGGTCAACTATAAACAAATAGTCGGAAGAGTTGGGGGTGGTCTAGCCATAAAAACATGATACTAAATGCACCCCCAAACAGAATAATGTTGTATAATTAGAAGCAAACATGTAAGCGAAAGAATAAAAACTTATGCATCCTATCAAAGAACATATGCAAACCATCATGTTGTAATTGTTTTAAATAGTTGGAATGACCAAAAAGATTAATTAGCGATACTTTAGGTGAGAAGGGAATGAAGTGTGGATCCTGATGTCTTTCATGAAGCTTAGATGAGGAAAAATAAGACAAACTAGGTTTCTCACTACACTCGGTCAGAGCTTGTCTCTTAATTACCGGAATGGTGTACTCATGGGATTGTGTGCTAGGTAAACACTCTTCACTGTGAGGGTTGAAAAAATTATAGATGGTCTCTGAGGCAATTGGCTCAAGGGCAAAATCGAGGTTCCTTTTAAATGGTGGGTGAATGGATGGCTTAGTTGTGGTAGATGGTTGGATTATAGGAGGTGGTAACTCAGGTGGATGGTGGTTGGTTGGTGGTTCATCGGGTGGTGGATCCTCACATGCTCTTAAGAACTCTATATCTGGCTTAGCTGAATCCACAAGGTTGTAGTTCGTGGCTTTATCTTTAAGATTTTTCTCTATTTCTTTCCTTGTTATTTCCTTAGCTACCAAACTGAATTGAGATTCACATTGCTCTAAAGATGTAACTTTCTCGTTTTCTTGCACATTAACTTGTTCATGCCTTAGATTTGAATTGTTAATCTCCATGTCCTCACCCTCTTCCTCTAAAACACTACAAGTATCCTCAATGGCCTCATTCGAATGTGTCGAGACATCATCCAGCCGAGTGCAGTTAGCAAACTCAAAGGCCTGGACATGCTCAACAGGAGGGTCCATATTACGAGAATGCCAATAGTTATCAAATTCTTCCTTCGTCACACCTTTATAAATATCTTCTAAAGTGTCATCATTATATTCATCGTCAGGTGGATCAGTGAGAAGTTCCTCGGAGACATCGCTCAAGTTTGAGTGGTCATCCGAAACTAGTCCTAAAGAGTCGTCTACAATAATTTCCTCATCCAGGTGGGGTGTGGAGTTAATATCATGGTTAATGGGAGGGTCTTCGGAAGGTAATGGTTCATGAAATGTAGGGTAGGTGTGAACTAGGTTGATTGGGTTAGTTATGGAAATAGTGTCGATCTCTGGCATGGTAGAAATGTAAAGCGTGGAGTGAACCTAGTATCTTTAGGTTCGGTTTATTTCTGAAGTATTATTTTGTTTTGGGCCATTATTTCATCGAATGTTGTTAGCTAAGGGGAAGCTTGGTGGTGTGGGTCTGGTTGGTATGGTGTTTGATAGTCATAGTTATTGGCGTTTGAGTGACTCTAGTTGTTGTCGTCTTGTGATGGGTTAGGTTGAGGCTTTGATGGTGGTTGATTGTTATTGGTGGAATTACATGAATAGTTTGGATGACTAGAAAACTCTTGATTGTATGAGTCACTATAAAAATTTGAAAATTGAGGCTCATAATTATTATTATATCCTATAGTAGGCTCGGACTCTTGATACGATGGGCATTGAAAGCCCAATGGTCGGGGACTACCACAACATGAACATGGTGAAGGGTTCCCATAATAGGTACAAGATTGCTCTTGATATGATGGGCATTGAAAGCCCAATGATCGGGACTACCACAACATGAACATGGTGAAGGGTTTTCATAATAATTACATGATTGCTCTTGATATGATGGGCATTGAAAGCCCAATGGTCAAGACTACCACAAAGCATGAACATGGTGAAGGGTTTGCATAATTATCATATGATTGGTGGTCTACATATTGATATGCCATATTGGTTTTCAAATATATTATAGGGCAATTAATATCAACCAACAACTCTAAGCATACATTTCTAGATAGGCGTGTGCTATTTCGTTTTAAGAAAACAAGCCCGATTATACTAGAATTAAAACTCCTCCCAGGAAGAAACAAAGGAGTGAAAGAAGGAGTACCTGAATGCCTCCTTGCTTAAACTACGAATAAGCGTCTTGTTTTCTGGCGTGTTAGATGTATATAACAAGTTAGAACACTGAAAAACTTAAAAATCAAAGTTCAAAACAAACTGTGGAAATCCGGCAAAAATTCAGCTTAGGGCGGGTCTTCGGTGTAAACTTTCGAGTTCACGGTGTTTGGCCAGTCGGCGCTTCGGTTTGAAGCGTAGGTCGCTCGGCTTCCATAACTTTAAGCGCGTGCGCTCCGTGCAATTTTTTTTTTGAGGAAGTTTAATGCTGAAAAAGACAACCACAGTTAGAATCGAACAAGGGTGGGTGGGTAAAGAATGGGGGATTGCCCCTTGGATTCAATCAATTGAATTCTTGTCTTGAACGAGATTAAGATGGCAGCGGCACCATTTGATAACCTGTAAAAACTCAATTAGATTACTCTAACCTTATTCTTACGGTATCAATAATTTATTTCCTACTCTCACATGTATATTCATGCAATATATAGAGTACGGAATCGTTCCACTCTTAACTCTCAAGACTTAAACAAATTCAATTGAACAAACACAAAGAACAATGGTGAGAGTAATGTGTTATGTGAAATTTCTATTCTATGATTATACTATAGATTCAATTTATACTAACAAGACGCGATAATTCAAATAACAAGGTATGAACTAAAATGATTCAATGATAAGGAATTAGGGGGGATTTGAATCCACCTTAACTCGACTTAATTTACTAATGACGAATCGTCGTAATCCGAATTGAACTGCTACGCAGAACAATTGGTTCTTCCTAATCCCTAGTGTTCATGGTAATCTCTACCAACTAACATCTAGCATGTGAAGTATTCAACCCCATTCTCACGGTGGACTAATTACTACTAGAGTTGAATGGGAAATTACGAATATTCTACGCTAATCGAAATCAAGCTTCATCAAGGTTTTTCAACCCCCTCTAATAGAGGTTTAGCCGAGAATCATAAGACTATCATTTCTCATGGAATCTAAACAAGACATAATATAAAAATTTGAACTTTAGTTGTTTAAACTCAATTCGAAACTACTCATGCAATAATTGAATTAAACTAATAATGACAAATAAGTAAATCTAAGGATTTAAGCTAATAAATAAATGAAAATGAAACTAGATTATGGAGAACTAATTAATTTTATTTATCTAATGAATAGCAATAACAATAATTTAATACTGAATTTAAGGCAAGAATAAAAACTAATTAATTAATCTAAAACTAGATCTAGAACTAAGGTTTAATGGCTACTTTTCTTATCCTAGCCTAATTTATTTTCTAACCTAACTATCTACCCTTAACAAAGAGTCAAGCTTTTGTTTTTATACTTTCAGATCCAAAAATCGTGCATGGGCTTGGAGCCATGTTTTGAGCCGGAAAATCGGGCCCAAAACCCAATTTCTTTAGTCCAAAATGGGCTCTTCAGCTGCAATTGGCTTCGACAAACGTTTCATCCACTTTTGCTCCTCTGATTTGGTCAAGGCTTGGACCATTCAAAAGCTCTTTTCGAGCCGGTCGTTTTGACGTAAGGTATGCCCAATTCCGAGGTCTGAGTCCAAAGATATGGTCTTCGGAAGTTCTACTGACTTTGTACACTGTTTCTGCCCGTGTGGACTTTGACTTTTCCTCTTTTGACCGGGCTTTACAGAGGCTTTGTCTTCTTGAAAATTGGACTTTAATCACAGAACTCCTTAGCAACCGACCTTTGCTCATTTATCTCGCTAAAGTGGCACATTTCTACACATAATGGACTTTGAAGCCTGAAATGCATAAAAACACGTAATCAGTATTAACTCTTACTTATTATTCACATAATTGGTCTAAAAGTACGATTGTTAAGGGGTTAAAACTACATTTTTGGGCTCTTATCACCAACCTCGGATGTCGCATACTTAGAACATAAACGGGCAATGGATTCCACCAGACCAACCCTAGAATTGGTTACTTTGAGTTCCCTTAGGGCGGTTTGAGGATAGCCGTATGTAATAAGGGCAATTTTATTAGACCGTAGCGCGCACGGTCCAGGATGGTACCGTCCTACCCCTAACCCCATAATACATAAAGGTAAAGCCACAGTCTAGCTGGATTGGGTTCGCTCCAGAGCCGACATGACAGTTGTCTATGATGGTGACTCTTTTGGACATCCAGTGTTCTTCACGTTTATCTCCTTTGTATATAAATAAAATCTTGGTTTATAAATAAAACACCCTCCTTCTTTTCAAAAACTCTTGTGACCTTTGAGGATGACTCATACAATTGGATAGCATTTTTCGTGCCGATCATTTCAATATCTCATTCGTCCAATTCGGAGTCCAAACGAGTCGTGGGTAAGCATTTAGATTTTTTTAGGCTTAAATCGGGCTTTAGGCTTGATTTGGGCTTGGGGAAAAATTTTGGCCCAACCAAAATATCGAATTCTCGGTCCATTTAAACACAAAAAACCGGAACACACGCGTCACATTTACATCATTCTTCTCCCTAAAAAACCAGATCTTGCCCCCTCTCGATTTAGTCTCGCACGAGATAGGCCCACACTAAAACCAGGTCTTGCGCGAGACCCTCACATCTCCGACCAAGATTTCCTTTCGTCAGAACAACCCATTTCTCCCCCCTCATCAGTAATCAATAGCCATCCTCTCCCTAAGACCAGTAATGGTCGGAAACATGCAGATTTGTGTGGAAAAAAATTTTGGAAATTTGTTTGAAAACGGGATGTTTGCTCCATTCTTTGATCATGAAATTCACTCTAGAGGATGGGAGAGTTTGTTATATGCCAATGGAGGGCTTTATTCCAAGGATTTGGTGACGAAATTCTACGACAATGGGAGCTTTAATGGCGACCATTTTTGGAGTCACCGTCGAGGGTGTGCGCCCGCGAAAGTCACACCTATGTTGCTCTCGAGATCCGCGGGCATTCCTCAGTGCGACCCGCGTCTTGACTTCGGCAGCGAGTCCGTGTACCCGCGGACTTCGACCTAATGCTCAACACGCTAATCGAGAGAGAGTACAACATCGACGAGGAAATCTTGCGCCGTATCGGTATTTCGGTCGCGATGGAACCGGTGGTTGTGACTCAATGGTTGGGGCCTGAGCGTCATTGGCACCTCGAAGCGCCGGACATCAACAAGACCTTCCTCCACCTTCTCTGGATCCTCCGGGGCGAAAGGGTAACTTCTGCATCGTTACCTTTCTTTTTGATATTATCACACATGCCACTCTTGGGTCAGCCCCTCTTGCCGTTCTAGTAACGCCAAGTTATGATTAATCTGGGTTTTACGTCCGCCACCCCACTACTCCCCATACCACAATATGAGAATATGCTTGTCTTCAAGAAATGCATCTTGGGACCCTTGGGAACCCACGGCACCTAGAGCTGCGCGAAAGCCGCGATAAGCGTAGGCTCATCTCACCTACCCTACTTTGATGAGGCTATGATGAGTAAGATGACCCATCCCATAGAGGCCTTCGTCTTTGTGAGCGATAGTTTGAGAGACATCTACACTTTCGCCCGGTGCTCGATGAGGCGTACCTTGGGCGAATTAAGGACGATATGACCACTTTCGCC
Organism: Coptis chinensis; assembly: GCF_015680905.1. Classification (NCBI taxonomy): domain Eukaryota; kingdom Viridiplantae; phylum Streptophyta; class Magnoliopsida; order Ranunculales; family Ranunculaceae; genus Coptis; species Coptis chinensis. The sequence goes on from NC_141463.1 coordinate 59,868,506, forward strand.
ACGCGAGTCGATGGATGAATGGCATGGGGCTTAATTCAAAGAGAAATGAGAGCTTCAATGACTACATTTCAGGACCATATGCTTACTTCGCCATAACCAGTTCAGTGAATGTTCATGGTGAGCCAAAGATCGATTTCAAGCTTCGGTGATGGATACTGCACGGGTGATATCCGGGGGCGATTAGCCTCCACGGGGAGCTCGTCTTGCCGCGGCGTCGCGGGACTCTGGTTCTTCTTCTGCGACCCCGAGGATTACGCTTTCTGACACGAGGATCATCGGTAGCTAGATTTATTTTTCAGGTCTTGTATAATATTTATATCAGATATTTTATTTACGTGTTTGCATTTTCCAAAATAATAGTAGATTGTTTCCTAAAATTTCTATCTTGATATATTAGCTATATCTAATATTATAGTATATAGGTAGGAACATATATTGGTAATAATAAATTATATACATATATATAAATATATATTTTAAATGTCATACTTAAACAATAAATTTTAACGTAAACTAACGTTTTATAAAACGTTCAGAAAACGATAATGAAAACGCATAAAAAACGGACAGAAAACGGTCATGAACCACATCTAAAAAACGTTCAGAAAACGGTCAGAAAACGGCAATTTTCTTTCTATAAATAAGTTCAACTCTTCCTCCACATTCACTCATTTCATATTTTTCCTCTACACTTCTTATTCTGGAACCCCGACGTTGCAAAGAACCATGTCGGTGCAAAAACCGACGAAGATTGTTCCGCCGACAACATCTTCATTGAAAATGCATTATGCAACGTATTTAATCCCATGGAAGGGCTTAAACTTAATTCAACAAGGACTGATGACATTATTCAAACGTCGAACATTATCATCACCGACCTTCTTGAATTTGGGACCTGCGGACAATAAACGAAGAGGAACAAGCACAATTCTTTCACGACCACAACCAATTCTTGGCAAATCACACTCTCATAATGGAGAACCAGCGAGATTTACGGAATGAGAAAGCAAAATGTTGCAACAACAGTCATTGCGCGGATTAATGACATAGAAAATCTTATAAATGGATCCCTCCCACAAAAGGATCCTTGCGCCGTTACTTGGGCCAATGAAACCATTTAAATTTTGCAATTTTATATTATTTATCATTTTCTTTTTAGTTTTTAATTTTAGATGGTAATTTGTTTTTACTTAATTATTCTCATCATACTCTAATATTTGTTTATCCTTGTCTAAAACAGGTCACATTTTTTTTCACATCTTCTACAATGGAAGCTCCAAAGATGATTCGAACAATCTTTCCATTCGTTCTTTGAATTCTCCCAAGATATGGACATCTTTTCAGAGACTACATCACTCAAGTTGGTTGGAACTCTCTTATTCTACACCCGGAGCAGACATACTCCCCAGGTTTGGCAACTTATTTTTATGATCACATGGAAGATCTACCAGCTGTCTAGGGTTTCCCTTTGAATGGTTTTACATTATGTATTGGTAACACCCGACACGCTTTTTATGAGCCAATAGTGACTATGGCTCTAGACCTTCCTCCTCTTCAGCCAGTTCTCCCCATTCAATACATGATAGAGAATGACTTTAATGACTATTCTAGGGAAGATTTTGCTGCCCGGTATGGCGATGGCCTTGCCCACATCAAAGAACGTGCCGAAGCTGGCCGATGGCCGGACTTCACTATTCCACTAGCCAGTATGACCATGAATGTTGGAACTGCCATGTTATTTATTCTTCTGAACATCATGGGGGATTGACATTTTTCCACTGCATCAAAGTCAGCGTGTAAGACATTCCATGCATTGGCCCAATAACATACCGCCTTCGACATTACAGACCTAGTAATTGAGAATCTTAAGAAGGCTCGGTCTTTTCGGCAAACACTATATCACCACCACCCGATTCTGCATGCGGGATAGTGAGGACGTACTTCCCTCAGTTTGCGGCCACCTTTCAGGACTGGGTAAAGGTCAACTCTATATGTCCAACAAACAAGATAATTCGTTCTTTGCGATTTCGGACATGGCGACGCCCTGCAAGGTATCTTAAGAAAGTTCGTTCTTTCCCTAATGATGATAAAATGATAGCTCATCTAGACAATGCAAAGAAGAGGAAGTGGAGTGAAGTCTGGAAAGCTATGATAGATTGGCAGGATGCAAAGGAATGACATTTCTACAGGGACGAGGCAAGGATGGACTATCCCCCAGTTCAAGGTTGGGGCAATGTGAGTTGATGAATGTACATATTTGTTTTACGTTTTGATGTAAAATAAATAAATAACCTAACAGTGTGCTACTCTAATAACAATGTGCTTCTACTTTTATGATATATATAGTGTGTTACAATAAATTTTGGTAGACGATGTCAGCTATATTTTTGCTCAAAGCCTCTCTGGTATACTCTTTCTTCCTCTTAACACTTTGAGGACACAGCGTCCGACTATTTGGGGGTAGTGGGAACCTTTCGTAAAAATTAGGCATGCATAGTTGTATATAGTTTACTTGATATCTAAATAAACGTATTTAGTGACAAATTCTCGCTTCCCTTTCTATGATGAAAAATATTTAGAAATCTCACCCCTAGCATCAGAATTAGGACTTGTTCTTAGAAACTTAATTTAATACGTATGCAATAGTTTTTACATCTTTTCATGAGCATTCATGCACTGACTATCATTTAATGTACACAGCAGTAAGTTTCTGGGACCCACGGTTAGACAACTTAGTTTTCATATTCTGTAAGAATCTAACCAAAAGCCTCAAAATGTGTGATATATGAGTAATGACACAGAGGAGTAGTTCTTCCGAATAGAGAAGTTCACACGTCTACTTACTTGATCACTACCCAAATCCTAGGTGAGAATTTAGGCCTTCTTTGGATCGATATAGCCAAAAATTCACACCTGTAAAAAAAAATTACCGCTAGTCGCCCCATTGAACCTTTCATTAATCCTTTCTACTTCAGCAAAAAAATCATCACTCATCTAGTAACCACAAATAAATAAGCCTACCTAGATGATGAGTATGAGAAATAGGATGAAGTGCAGAAAAATGAAGAGAAAAACCTTGTCACAAATCAAAATCAGTTACCTGTTTCAGAAGAAAAGAAAAAGAAAAAAGAGAATAGAAATATGTTTCCAAAAATCAAAAGAAATATCAAGGTTAGAATTCCCCCCAAAAATCAAATCAAAATGGAATACAAAAGCTTGAAAAATCCAAGTATGGAAACCCATGTTAGAAGCAGGAAAGAAAATAAGGATTCTCTAGTATAAATATCTCGAAGACCTTATTCTCTCATACTTATCATTTTTGAATTTTCCATTCAAGTTTCTTTTACACTACCACCTAAGCCCCATAACACCTAATAAAGACCTCTAGCTCAATTAGGAATAGGATAGTATGATAATAAGTAGTAGTTGTGACTTCTCGACCTCTCGGCTCCTCATTTGTCATTAAGTATGTGAGGAAACGTGCCCACCCTGGAGGAGATAGCAAAAAGCTTGAGTGGAAAAATAAGAGAGAAATTGTGTTTCGACACATACCTGTGAGAACCTTACTTAAGGGCGCTATCCAAAGGATCCGAAACGCCCTGCTTTCGTACATTTCATTATAAGATCACTGCATGCATGCTCATGCGTAGATGTTTTAGATTATTGTATGTATATTAACTTGAATTTCGAAAGAATAAAATCCTTTTTTCCCTGCTAGTGAGATGTCTAGATACCTAAGATTAATTAAGGAAACAAGCCTTTGTTACTGAGTCGTTGTAGTATAAATGAAGTTTGTGAGTATCTTCTCTGGAAAACTCTCACGAGGCTATAACTCGTCCACTAGGGAATTCCTAGTGGTTCAAGGCCTTGTTGCATACGGTCAATGCAACCGCACTCTGCGAAATGAGATTTAGCTTAGGACAACACATTTTTTACCACTTATCGTTTTAATGTCTCTTCTTTGCTTGAGGACAAGCGAAGTCTTTGTTTAAGGGGTGGTGTGATAATCACCCAAAAGTGTAATATTAAACCCGAGAGACATAACATTTTGGTTGATTATGTGTTTAATAATCATGTAATAATTATATTTTACGTGCTTTTGCAGGTTTTACTTGAATTAAAATAAATATAATGATAAATAATGCATCGAGAACGCGAGAATCTTTGGAATATTTGAAGTTTCCCACTCAACCCCGTGAAGCCCAACAAAGCCCTGACTAGAGCGAAGTTTCCAAAAGAACAAAACCAATTAATAGAATCGGGTCCACATATAAAAAGAAGCGACAAACTTCGAAGCTCAAATTGGATAAATCTAGATGCCGGCGTTGGCTAGTGAAGCTGCCATAGTGACCGAGGCGATGAACTCTCTTAGAAGACGAAAGTCGTAAAAGCGCCAAAATCGGTCTTGCATGCTTGGACACACTAAGTGGACCCACTCTGTGGGACCAAAGGCATGACGAGTCAGCATAGGCAGGTGGCAAGTGATGGGTTCAATTTGGTGCCACCTTGCAAGAGGAAAGACACATACCAATTCAATGTTTGAATTGAATTGGGCAAAAAGACGAAAACAAACCATAAAAGGACGAAAACTTAATAAGTAAAAAACAAAAGTTATAACATATGAAAACAATCAAAGTTTTGAACAATTTAATTAGCTAACGAACAAAACTCAATTAAGGCTTCACAAGACATCCGCCTATATATATGAGGGGGTCGCCTTCATTATTTCCCCTTCAGCATTTTCATGCTTTAGCATCCGCTTTAGCTTTAGTTAGTTTTCTTTTCGGTTTACATTACGTCATTTTTTCATTCCAAAGCAGCTTAAATCTTCGTAAGTTATTTTACCCTTAATAACAGTCATTTCTTTTCTAGTTTAATTCTGTCCTGCATTTTATTTACTTAATGTATACAACAAGTTTTATTATTCCTTCTATGACCATGAGCTAATCCCCTCCGGGGGAGGGTTATCTTTACTTCGTGTGAAAATCGGATTGACTCTTTAATATTCTAGAATCACTACTTAGGATTTAGGCATAGATTAGACATCCGGTCCCAAAATGATCGAGGCGTACCAATTTGGAATGTTGATGCTCGAGCAGTCTCGTCGCGACCAAAAAATGTCATGTAGCGACTCTGCAGTGTCGAACGACTCTCCAATTTGTCCAGCTGATGTGAAATCGAGCCAGGAGCTGAAATAATATACCAGAGATGAGATATTAGTTAAACTCCTTATGCTAGTGCAATTCGGCCTAGAGATGTGGGCATCGCTAGGGATCAATACTCGGCGTCGTCTCCAACCGCGAGGCAATTAGAGATGTAGTGATGTGGTAGTAAACTGTTGAAAAATGATTCTTGCATGAGCATGATTAACTCTCTCCCTGTTTCTCCATCTTTGTTTACCTACATCAAAATCACCGTAGTTATTTACATTAATTGCATTACCATAAAATTAATTAAACCAACTAAAAAAACCCTAAAAATCCTACTCACCAAAAGTTGTAATTCCAGTTGTGAACCTTTTCTGAGCCCTAAGGTTTGGACGATCCCTTACTCGACCTATCCAACCAAACCCACGTGAGTAAGGTAATTTGACGAAAACGTACGACTATACGGACTTTGGACTTGGAACTTTGGTCTTTGGACTTCGGACTGTGGACCTCGGACTTAATTAATCAAGAAAACCAATAAATGTGAAATAAAATACGTGTTTATCAGTTAGCTTTATAATTTTTCGCGAGATCATAAGAATCGCTACGGATTTCTTCAAGCTTATTTAATTGCAATTTGCATTTGACACCCACCTCATCAAAATTGAAGTTCAGGCTTTTTATAGCCCACATAGCATGGTGCTCCAATTCAACGGGCAAGTGACATGTTTTCCAAACACAAATCTAAAGGGAGACATTCCTATAGGAGTTTTGAAAGTTGTCCAATATGCCCATAAGGCATCTGTTAGACGCTTAGACCAATCTTTCCGATAAAGATTTACTGTCGTTTCTAATAGCTTTTTTAATTTCCCTATTAAAGACTTCTACTTGGCCACTAGTTTTTGGATGATAGGGAGTTGCCACCTTATGGGTAACTCCGTACTTCTTAACTAAAGAAGCAACAACTTTATTGCAAAAATGCATTCCGCCATCACTGATGATGGCTTTAGGGATGCCAAACTGACAAAAAATATATTCCATAACAAAAAACACAACTTTCTTATGGTCATTGCTACGGCAAGCCATGGTCTCTATCCATTTGGAAACGTAGTCCACGACAACAAGAATATAAATAAAACCGTGAGAAACAGGAAAAGGACCCATGAAATCAATGCCCCATACATCAAAAAATTCCACTACCATAATGGGATTTAAAGGCATCATATTACGTTTAGTGATACACCCAAGTTGTTGGCAACGAACACACGTCTTGCAATGAACTTGGGCATCTTTAAAAAGGGTAGGCCAATAAAAACCATATTGAAGAACTTTAGCTGCCGTTTTCATACCACTAAAATGGCCACCACACTCTTTGTCATGGCAGAAGGATAAAACCTCATTATATTCCCACTTGGGAATACAACGACTAATAATCTGATCCGCACAATACTTAAAAAGGTAGGGCTCATCCCAGTAGTATAGCTTAACTCTGGCTAAAAAAAATTTACGTTCATTCTTTGACCAAACATCAGGAATAATATCAGAAGCTAAATAATTCACAATGTCGGCATACCAAGGTGCATAAAAGATAGAATAAAGATGCTCATCAGGAAAAGAATCAGGTATGGACTCAGAGTCACTATTACTGTCATTTGTTAGTCTAGATAAGTGATCGGCAACTACATTTTCGACCCCTCATTTATCCTTAATTTCTAGGATAAACTCTTGCTGGAGAAGAATCCATCAAATCAATCTTTGTTTAGCATCCTTCTTGGCTAGAAGGTACATAAGAGCTGCATGGTCCGTGTAGACTACGGTCTTTGTACCAACCAAATAAGGACGGAACTTAACTAAAGCATAAACCACAGCTAAAAATTCATTTTTCGTAGTAGTGTAATTTCTTTAAGCATAATTTAAAGTCTTATTAGCATAATAAATAACGGTGGACTTATCATCTAGTTTTTGGCCTAACACAGCACTAACAGCATAATCGCTAGCGTCACACATAAGTTCGGAAGGTTTAGACTAATCAGGAGGTTGTATAATCGATGCAGATGTTAAAGCACCTTTTAAAGTTTCAAAAGCCTGTTTGCAATCATAATTGAAATCAAAGATAGCATATTTTAAAAGCAGATTAGTTAAAGGCCTAGTATTTTCGAAAAATCCTTGATAAAACACCTATAGAAACCTGCATGGCCTAAAAAGACTCTAATGTCACGGATAGTCTATGGTATAGGTAAAGATACTATTTTATCTAATTTGGCCTTATATACTTCTATGCTGTCACTAGATACAATATGACCTAGTATTGTTCCTTTTTTGACCATAAAATAACATTTTTCCCAATTTAAAACCAGATTCTTCTCCGCACACCGTGTCAACACCTTGGAAAAGTTAGACAGGCATTCACTGAAAGAGTCTTCATAGATAGAAAAATCATCCATGAAGTGCTCCACCATGTCACTAAAGATATGAAACATACACCACTGGAAGGTACCAGGAGCATTACAAAAGCCGAAAGGCATTCGTTTATAGGCATATGTTCCAAAAGAACATGTGAAGGTAGTCTTGTCTTGGTCGTCAGGATCGATAATGATCTGAAAATAGCCAGAGTAGCCATCTAAAAAACAATAATAAGCATGACTAGCTAGACGCTCGAGCATTTAATCTATAAAGGGTAAAGGAAAGTGATCCTTTTGTGTCAGGACGTTTAAGCATCTGTAGTCAATACAGATCCTCCATTTCATAGGAACTCGTGTGGAAACATATTCACCTATAGTATTATGCACACTAGCAACCCCCGATTTCTTAGGAACTACGTGAATGGGACTTACCCATTCGCTATCAGAGATGGGATATATGATACCCACATCGAGTAACCGTAAAACTTCTTCCCTGACCACCTTTTTCATGACAGGGTTCAAGCGACGCTAAGGTTCGCATGAAGTCTTCGCATTATCCTCCAAATGTATGCGATGTGTGCATACACTAAGGTCAATCCCATTAATGTCGTCTAGGGACCAACCGATCGCAGAACGATGTTCCCTAATCACCCTAATCAAATGTGCCTCTTCATCAACAGATAACTGAGAAGATATGATCACCAGATGATTACCATCCGGATCAAACTGGATATATTTCAACTCAGCAGGAAGAGATTTAAGCATAGGGGTGGGAGGAATGGGTAGAAAGGCTTCCAGAGAGTCCTCGTCTTGAGTAGTGAAGACTTGTTTAGGTAAAAGGTCTTCAAACTCGGAAGATGGAGCTATAGAAGGATCTAAGATAGGAGTAGACTCAGAAAGGGCGTTGACTTTCTCTAAGTAGGAGTCATCGTCGAAGTCGGAACTTTCGAAAGAAAGGAATTGGTGCATCTGATTCTCTGGAAACGTGTTATTAAAATAATCTTGAGCTAAGCTCTCGATCATGTTAAATTCTCCATCGATAGTTGTATCGGATAACTGTTGCATCATTTTGAAAACATTTACCTCAACAGAAAGATGGCCAAAGGACATGGACTATAGGAACCGTTATGGTTGCACTGAATTATTACAAACCACGAAAACCCATGCGCATAGGAATAAGGGGTGTCCACGGTTTTGGATAGAAATCATACCTTTAAATTGGCTAAGATAACTCTGAGAATCCAAGACTACAAATCTGAATCAACCTCTTGATCTTCTATTGTATTCCCATCAATGGAATGGACGTTGTGTGGGCAACGATCTACCACCCTCTTCTTTCTCCCTTGGCCTCTCTCACTCACAGAATTTGGAACCGATTTTAGATCTACTTTTCTTGGACAAAACCTTGGTAAAAAACGGCCAGAGAAAGAGGTTTCTATTTATAGGCTACAACAGGGACCATGAGGAGAAATTAGGGTTGGGCCTCCTGACGAGCTTGGGCTTCCCATGTTCGCCCAGAACACACGGCCCAAATCCGTCAACAAATGGCTTATTCCACTAAAGGTCATTGTTGCACTACCACCCTAATCCCAAATTACGTGTTACGTTTATAGGCTCCATATTATATGCTTGTTGATATCCCCGTGTTTAAAATATCGAATGTCCGTTGATTAAGTCAAGTTAATGATAACTACATTAATCAACTTCTTATATCCTTGAGTAGTACCACTCAACCTCATTGTCATGTCGGATTAAATCCACATGCAGGGTTTACATGACAATCCTTATGAGCTCCTCAAGGGGACATCATCAACCCGACTTCTTGCGGGTCACAGATTCCTTCTATAATCAACAACACACCTTACATACAATGTCATTACCCAATCCATCGAGTTTGTTGATTCACAAATGAATCTCACTCATTGATGATTTAAAGCAATGTACAATGCACGTAAGTGCCCGTTATTATATCTGGATTAAGAGGACAAGCATCCATAATAACAGAGGTGTTTGTTCTCTTATATAGTAAGTATAAAAAGAAACAACCTCACTTGATCATGTCCAATACACACAGAGTGTACTAGTGTAATCCTGTAGTTAAGATAGACTAATACCAGATTATACTACAACCGTACCAATGGTTTGTCCAAATCCATTTAGGTTGTGAACGTTTACTTATACTTTATAAGGTACTGATGATATGATCTTCTGTGTGTCACCACACACCATATCATCTACAACATAAAGTATTAGACACATGCATATAACTAATAACATATATAATATGCATAACATTTGCCCATATGATTCTCATTCAAAATATAAAGAATTAGAGTTAATACAAAAGTAATGCTTTTAATATATAACTTTATCAATGGACATCGAACTATCGCGGAAGTTTATGAGTATGTTGGCAGTTGCTAAGAAATGATGCCCTAAGATGATAGGAACAGAGTCGTTTGCGACTTCTGTGTCGAGGATAAGAAGTCTGTTGGGTAGTAAAAATCTTGAACTTTAACCAGCACATTTTCGACCACACTCTTAGGATACTTAATAGAATGATCAGCTAATTGCAATTTCATTTTAGTTAGTTGCATCTCTTGTAGACCTATATGTTTATATAGATAATAAGGGAGTAAGTTAACACTCGCCTTCAGGTCTAATAGCGCAGTCGTCGTGTGGGTATCCCCTAAGGTGAATTGTATAGTAGAACGACCAAGGTCCTTGTACTTAACGATTCCATTATGTTCAGAAAGAGTGGGAAACTGTTCGATTAAAAAGGCATCTTTTGGAATGTTTGTTTTCTGCCTAGTAGTGCACAACTCTTTTAGAAACTTAACATGTTGTGGTAATTTTTTAATAGCTTCAAAAAAAGGTAGGTTTATCGTTAGATTTTTAAAAACTTCCCTAATCTCGTCAAAATTTGTATCCTTGTTTAACATGGCTAGTCTCTGGAAAAACGATGGTTTCTCTCTATATTTAGCATATGGATCAATGGGAGTTTTAACCTTGGCCACTTTTCTCTTGGGTTGTGGTTTAACTGGTATGTCTACAGGAGTAGGATCTTCAGTTTCTATATCGGTATCTAGTAATTTTTCATGTTCAATGACCACTGGTAGTGTATTAATGGGCATAATTACGGCGTTATCAACCACTCTGCCAGAACGAAGAGTGGTGATGGCATTTAACTCACCTACGTTAAAATTATCATTACTAGTATTACCGGTTACTTCAAATGCTGCATTTGGCGTTTTCGGATTTGGTATAGCTTGACTTGGAAACATACATGTTAGTTGGGCTTTCTCTTGGGTTAACTGTTGTATGGATTGTAAAATCTGTTTGTTAGCTTGCATGTAGGCTTCGAAACTATCCAGTTGTGAAGGTGTAGTGGCCACAGGTGGTGTGACAGGAACTATCTCACATTGATTATTAACGGGTGGGTTACGATAGTTGTTATTAACAAGAACGATACCTCTATTATTATTATAATTATTATAATTACCTTGTCCTTTTCCTTATCTCGGTGGAGCTTGGTTGTAGTTGTTCGTTGGTCTAATATTTTGATTATTAAATCCCAAAGGTGTAACTTATTGATTATTTCACCAACCGAAGTTGGGGTTTTGTCTCCAAGGTGCGTTAGGTTCGCTATTAATGGAACAAACATTGTCCGACTGTGCGGATGGTTGTTCATAGACGAGAGTACAATAGGAGTTGGGATGCTCCGGATTCAAACAGAAATTACATGGAATAAAGTTGATGTTTATGACAGGAGAGGCTTTTATTGAACAGAAATAGCTTCTACCTTTTTTGTGAGAGATTCGATTAAAGTTCTAAGCTCTAGATCATATTTAACCTCAAACATACTGGCAGCCTTAACTGTGGAAGAAGAATTAGTGGAGCAGGGGATGTCATGACCCCCCCCCCCCCCCCAGTTATTATTACACTTAGATTGATCTTCTAAAAACCTATAAGCCTTTGAGGCTACTTTACTAAGGAAACTACCCCCAGTCATTATATCAAGAACCTCTTTATGGTGATGTAAAATCCCTTTGAAAAAGGCACGAACAAGCGTGTCTTTCGCAAGGTTATGATGCAGACATTCGATAAGAAGATCAGTGAAACGATTCCAGACCTCTAAAAAGGATTCATGAGGATTCTGACAGAAAAAATAAATCTTTTGAAGCATTTCATCTGTCTTTAGTGGTGGGTAAAAATGTTCCATGAACAATTGAACAAGTTTGCCCCATGAGTTCACAGAATTAGGCGTTTGGGCAGTTAACTAAGATGTCGCCTTATCGGCTTGGGTGAAAGGAAACACCCTTAGTTTAATTTGTTCCGAACCTACGGTAGGATGATGAAATGTGGTAAAAACTTGTTCTATCTTACACATATGCTGATAAGGCTTCTCGTGGTCTAACCCATGAAAAACCGATAACAAATTAAATATATTCGGGGGAATTCGAAAATCCCCCACTGGGTCTGCAAGAACGATGCATGACTTAAGGCTATTGTTTAGGGCTTTGTAAAAATCAGAGAGAGGAGTCTAAGTTTCTTAAGCCATTGGTGAAGGTGTAATGTATGATATTCTAGATAGGCATGTGCGTTGACGTTTACGGTAGATAACGTTAGATAGTTTACTCTTACTGGACCTTAATCTCATGCAAGGCTAAGGCCAATATGAAAAAACCACTAGCAGCAGTCAAACAACAACATGATATGCTAGAATTAAAACTCCTCTGACAGTAGAAACGAGGAGTGAAAGAAGGAGTACCTAAATGCCTCCTTGCTACGTGTATGAATAGCGTCTTTGATACGCGATCTTAATGTATTGAAGAAGTTTGGAACACTGAATAGTAAAAATAACTTGAACAAAATGAGAGCCGGTGACTAACTTGTGAAAATCGAGCTTCTTCAGAAAGGGCGCGGCGCGCTTAGAAATAGGGTACCCAAGGGCAAGGGCGCATCAAGGAACTGTTCGAAGAATTTTTTTTCCAGTAACAAGAGGGTGGGCATGCTTAAATAATAGAGTTAAGAGGGCGCGTGCGCGCTCAAGGTACTATTCCAAAGAAAAAAATATGAAAAACAACAACCACAGTTAGAAACTAAACAATCGGGTGGGTGGGTGAAATGGGATATTGGAAGAATCGGAAACACAATGGGAAACTAATCTAACAAAACTAAGATGGCAGTGGCGCCATTTGATAATTATAAAAACTAACTTTTACTATATCTTAACTAATTATGCTAAGAAGAAGTAAAAACATGGATTTACTCTAGTTGTTTATCAAAGTTCTACTCTCAATTATCTTATAATAAAAGGGAGTCAAAATTCCTTCCACTCCTAGTTTCTTAAACGTAATAATTTCTCTAAGTTAACAATTCTATAATATCAATTAGAGCAATAATTAAATTATACTAATATGGTGAAAATAGCTAATTAAGATATGCAAATTTATATTATGGCAATTTAATTAGAAGATGTGAATAAGAAGAAGAAATTAGGGGGGTTTGATTCCACCTTGATTAATTCTTAATATGTTATCATAGATTTGTTGTAATCCTAATATTTATGTTTTCATATAAAGGTTAGGTCTTTTTAATCCCTAATTATTCATGGTAATCTCTACCAACTAATAATTAGCATGTGAGGCAATTGAATCCCATTCTCATGGTGAATTAATTATCTTATAGAGTGGAATAGATTACTACAACTATTCTATACTAACACATCAAGTCTTCATCAAAGCTTTAATCAAACCCCTCTAATGAAGGTTTAGCTAAGATTCATTAGAATATCATAATTAAAATAATAAGAATAAGACATAATTGAAACAATATAAATAACTTGGCCCTATTAATGGTGTATAGGCTAGAAAACAATAATTAGGTTTAAAACTAAGAAGAAAACTAATTTATTATCTAATGATAGGATTAGAGAATAGAGTTTAGCCTTAGTCCTCTTTATATAAGAGAGGGCTAGGTTTACAATTTCGTGCATGGGCTTTGGAGCTATGTTTTGGGCCACTAAATTAAGCCCAAAACCTAATTACTTTAGTCTAAAAAGGGTTTCTCTGCACGAATTTACTGCAACAACTATTTCGTCCACTTTTACTCTTCTAATTGGATCAAGGCCTAGACCGTTAGAAATCTCTTTCCGAGTCGGTCGTTTTGACATATCGTAGGCCCAATTCCGAGGTCTGAATCCAAAGATACGGCCTGTGGAAGTTCTGTTGACTTTTATGCTCTATTTCTGCCCGCATTAACTTTGACTTTTCATCTTTGACTGGGTTTTAAAAATGTTTTTTCTCCTTGAAACTTGGGCTTTAACCATAGAAATTCTTAGCAACCAACATTTTCTCCTTTCTCTTGCAAAAGTGATATATTTCTTCACATATTTGACTCCAATACCTGAAATACACAAAAACACATAAACAGTACTAACTCTTATTTATTATAAACATAATTGGTCTAAATATAATATTATTAAGGGATTAAGACTATAGTTTTGGGCTCTTATCAGAGGTCTACTAATACTTTTAGTTTTTCTTTTGTCATCGCCTCTAGAATGAGATGGCTCTCTACATCCGCCTCTCTCTTGCATTTCTGTGACAAGGATTTCTGAGTGACTGGAGCTACTATGTGCGTCCTTTCTTGTCTTGTCATAGAGGTCTTCTAATTTCTTCCACAAGCTAAAAGTGGTGGTCTCTTGGGATACAAGATGAATTACATTGTCGTCAATCCATTGTCTAATGCACCTTATTGTGTTTCCATCAAACATCTTCCAATCGGCATCGGATACTGTATCCGGTTTTACCTCTCCATTCTCAATGGGTTGTGTCAAGTCCTCGCAATAAAGCAAATCGTCTATCTTAGCTTTCCAAATGATGTAGTTACTTCTATTTAGACTAGTCATGCGGGTGTTTATAGAATGATCCATCTCAACAAACTATTTCAACTCAAATCTCCTTTTAGGAATTTAATCAAATACCTTTCGAGCAAAGTTTGGAACAACAACATTTGTGATTGATCTAACCAGCACGGCTTTGATATCACTTGTTGGGGAAAACAATACCAATCAAACCCCACTAAGATAGTTTGCATATGGACATTCTAAACTCCAATCGAAATCTAAGCTTTTACTATAACCAACAACCTCTAGTCTAAGCAATGAAATTAACTATCACAAATAAGCAATATAACAATGTAAAGTAAAAACATAACACAATGAAACAAAATTTACCGTGGTTCGGCCAATTATGTCTATGTCCACAAGAGTCAATCCTTTAATAAGTAGTGTCGGCTCATCTTGAAGGCCAAAAATGCAACCGCCTAAGGCCTCACTTTAAGGAAGGCCTCATAATCTCCTATAACTTTACAAAATCTCCAAAAACTTCCTTAAAAATAGGCCTCAATTTACTCATATTATGAACCCAAAGAAATTACCAAAGATAGGACTCTCAAGTGGACATAATCTTATGAACTATTCATAAATATTTGGCTTACAGCTAGTATATTCTTAACAAATAGGCCTCCTTTTATACTATTCCTAAAAAAAACCTTTCTTTTTTATTTTAGTTAATAACTTTCACTTTGTAGGGGTTTTTTTTATAGTTAACGAATGCCATATTTTGAGTTTCCGTCTTAAGCCTCAAGTTGGGTCGACTCGACCCTATTTATAAGTATGGGAAGGAATATTACAATCACTTCTCCGAAATATCTCCAACGCTTACTAGATCTCTCATCAATTATATCTCTCCTTACAAGCCTTTTCTCTTTGCAAGCGCAGCTAAGAGTTTTATCTCAATTTTGGTTGCACTCAAAATTGGTTTCTCTAAAAAACTTGTAATGTTGCTCAAAAACCTAACTTTGGTTTTATAGTATTCTGAAATTTTGGCAAGCTGCGAAATTTCGATTTCATCCAACATGCCAATGACAAGATATCATGTCCAAACGACATGACGAGATCGTTGCTAACCTTTGGTTCGATGTGAGCAGATCGTTCGGAGGCTCGAATTCCAGAAGTATTCCCTTCAAACGATGTCATAGGGTCGTTCAAGCTACATATGCGATGCCACCAGGTCGTTCCAGATATGGTGAGAGACCCCAACAATTACAACCATTAATGTTATGCTTCGAGATTATACACCCACCTACCAGTGTGTATGTCAATACAAATCTACGGTTACAAGGTTCCAGGATAGTTAGACATACAATTTTGGAACAACAAAATGGACTTGAGTCGAAATTTGAAATCGGTTAAGACTGTTAGGAGACCTTTTCCTCGTTAGCCCAAGGATCGAAAACTTTTCTCTCACTTTTCATAATGCATTTATATATATGATAGCTAATTTAGAACATATATAGTCCCTTTATTTATTGGGTTTTTAAGACATACCTCCCCCCCCCCCCACCACAAATTTATAATTATGAATTAGACATATTCCCTTATTCTAATTTTTTTTAGACATACTCTCCCCACCCCCACCCACTTTAACGTTTGATGCCAGTCAACTAGATTTGACTTTCATTGACCGTTAGTACATGTTTTTAATTTTCTTCTAATAAAAAAATAATAATAATCTAAAACTCTCATAATGAAATGCCGAATATGTCCTCAATAATTTCTATTTCGTATGCAATTTGCTATTTAAAATCAAGTATTTATATTCTACTATTTAACAAGCATGAACCAATGATCGCACTCAACGGGTGTTTAAAGTTTTAATTTATATATTTGATGGTCATTGAAAGCATATTCGACATTTCATCATAGGAGTTTTAAATTATTATTATTATTATTTTATTGGAAGAAAATAAAAACCTAAACTAATGGTTAATGAGAGTCAAACCTAATTGATTGACATCAAGCGCCAAGGAGGAGAGCATGTCTAAAGAAAATTAGAGTGGCGGGTTATGTCTAATTCACAATTATAAATGGGGGGAGGGTATCTCTAAATAACCCTTATTTATTTGGATTTTCAAGAATTTGTTACAAATGAACTCCAACAGTTTAAATTAACAGCTAGGTTCCAGTTGAAGTTCATATTTTTTTGAAATATTTAACTATATGTGATTGAAATCTATGGGCAATTGGGATCTTGATCATCACCCACTAAATTAAGGATGTAGTGTGACCATGAGTTTGTGGGTTGTGGGTTGGGGATCCATCACAGCTCACTGAGAAATAGTAAAAAGACTATCTAACTTGGCATACCGACTTCAGGTTTAGCACGTACATTTGGGTTTCTTATGTAGTTATGTGTTTTGTTACACTTTGATACATCATACATGATTGTGAACTTGTGAGGCTGATAGTCTTCATGACTTCATCATTTCCATTTACCTAACCATGAAGGAGGGAAATGGTAATTAGAATCATGGCCCAAAATATCTCAGAGATATCCGATATCTCGCCGATATATCTCGGTAAATTAGTACACCGATATCGATATTTCCGACATATATCCACCGAATATTAAACCCCTTTTTTTCCGAGATATATCGGAATTTCCGATATGAAAGTTTATATCGCCGAGATAATCGATATTTTCGAGATAATCGATATATATCAGTTGACTTTTTGACCAATTGTTAATAATTTAATATTAAAATTTCCGAAATATCCGATATATCCTCGATATATCGGCGAGATATCCGAGATATATCGGTGAGATATCCGATATTTTAGAAATTTTGGACTGGTCACCAAAAAAACCGAGATATCCGATATATCCGATATATCTGATATATCTCGGTTTTTGGGTACACCGATATATTAACCGATATCGAAATTTTGGGCCTTGATTAGAATAGACCCGACCCTGAGATTCAGACAGCGATAAGTATAAGAAAGTTTACATTTTTTTTTTTGTACTATCTGCCTGTCGAAGGATTCGATTTTCCAGTAACCGGTTACTGAGATCAAATCCCAGCAACCGTTACAAGTCACCGTTGATTTAGATCCGAGATGTGTGCGCCGAGACTTGTGTGTTTGTGCCGAGATCCGTAACCAAGACAATCTAACGGCAACTTGTAATGGTTGTTGGGATTTGATCCCAGTAACCGGCCTAGCCGGACTCTTGATCGAATACTTGACTGCCGTTTAAAATATGCCAATGGAGAACACGTACGGCATTTATGAGCGACAACAACTTGTTCATACAGTGATTTTTGTTGTAATTGTAGACAACTATCTATTCCGGCTTGTTCATATTTCCGATTGCCATGCATGTTTTTTCGCATGAGTTTCTTATTTGATTAGGTACATTCTAATCCATGTATGGTCGGAATAAACCGAAAGACATAAACTTATATTATTTTGTCCAATAATGTGATCATTTTCATTGCAAGTGTAGGCACCATCCACCCTATTATCCCGGCACGGCATGTTCAGATTTCTGATCGCCATATTTTTTTTTTTTGCATGACTTTATATATGCACAGTGGGAATAAATCGAGCGACATAAACATATTTCATGCCAATTGATTTTCGTTGCAAGTGTAGATGCCTTACTTTTTGCACGAGTTTGTTATATGATTAGGTACATTCTAACGCATGGTCGAAATAAATCCGGCCAACATACGTTCAAAAACAGTTGGGGGATCAACTCATACATACGATCAGAGACATTTATTGGGGATTGCCTCGTTTTACCTAACCAAGAATACAAAATGGAGGAAATTGAAGTAATCTTCAGCTCAACTACACGGGAGGTAGTAAGAATAAGAAATTTCAAGTCCAATGTTTAGATTTTTTTTCTTTTTTTTTTAATATTACTTTTTGGAAGAAAAAGTTTCCCAACAACTTTTATTGACGTCACCTCTACACGCCCACTTCTTACCAACCACGCACTATTTCCCCAATTGACCAGTGAGAAAACCTCATGCACTAGTCATGCCTACCAATGTTCGCCA
This sequence comes from Coptis chinensis, assembly GCF_015680905.1. Taxonomy (NCBI): domain Eukaryota; kingdom Viridiplantae; phylum Streptophyta; class Magnoliopsida; order Ranunculales; family Ranunculaceae; genus Coptis; species Coptis chinensis. The sequence goes on from NC_141463.1 coordinate 59,886,969, forward strand.
TGTGTATGCATTCTTATCCATGAGATTACAATCAATCCTACGGTTAGCTACAACATTCAACCAACCAACTAGCTTAGCCTCCCCACCAAACACACCATGAGACATACTAACCCCCTCTATTTAAACAACCAAATGCTGGTGAACTAAAACTCAGGGAAATTCAATCTAAACAAGAATTTTCCTCTCTAATACTCATTACATATTTCGCTCTCCTCCTCTCTTTCAACTTATTTCTCAAAAAAGAATGGGCAGCCTAGTTGATGACAATTCTACCAATGGGTCGTCATTAGAAAATATATGTATCAACAAAGATCCATTAAACTGGGGTCTAGCAGCTGAGGGACTAAAAGGGAGTCATTTTGATGAAGTTAAGAGAATGGTTGAAGAATTTAGGAAGCCAGTTGTTAAACTAGGTGGTGAGACCTTAACCATTTCACAAGTGGCTGCAATTGGATCTCATGACAGTGGTATTAAGGTTGAACTATCTGAGTCAGCAAGAGCTGGTGTAAAAGCTAGTAGTGATTGGGTTATGGAAAGCATGAACAAAGGCACTGATAGCTATGGCGTTACAACTGGTTTTGGTGCTACTTCACACAGAAGAACTAAACAAGGTGGTGCACTTCAGACAGAGCTCATCAGGTAAATATTTAGTAACGATCATGTCACATTTTTATGACTAGCTACCATATTTTATTCATAGTTGGTGGTTCAAGTAAGAAACTTACCATTAATATGTCGGTAATATGTCCTACTGACCACATTTATACTTTATGGCCTTAAATAAGCCTGATCATCTTGATAGTGTACGCTTCCTGTTTTTGCTTCTTTATTTTGTTTTGTCATTTTTTTTTTCTCCTCTCCAAATCATGGGTTGCATGAACAAGTTTTGTGAAGAGGACCATAATATCATGCCCGTGACTAAATAAATTTGAATATATGCACGGCTATGATCTGAAATAAGTAATTGTCCCGGGCTCGTAGCTGCCTCTGAGCTAGACCTACATGATCGATATGACAGTGATCCTCATAAATTTTAAATCCCTGAAAAAAGAGAAGAATGGAACTTTTGATCTTATATTGCAATTCCAGAGACAAATTATTATTTGTTATTAAATTATTTCATGCACATAATTACATATATGCATGAAATCCGTGAACGCATAGTAAATGAAACTGTGAAAAGGGTATGGGACTAAGGTGAATGATTGAATGAATATTGAGATAAAACTATTTAATTTTGGATTTTTTAGCACAGGAAGATACTTTTTGTCTTTTATTGAAAAAAAGGAAAAAGTTTATGGTAATCGAAGAAAATATTAATTTAACTTGCATATATATAATTTAACTTGTTGGATACTTGGATTGATGTGGTAATATTGTTCAGTACTTGTGATTGACGTGGCATCTTAAATACAAGTCGGGTTTAATGTCTACAAAAACGTGAAAAACACAATTTAATCACTGCCTTCATTTTAAATTATATTTGCCACAAGTCCCAGGGTAAATAATGTAATCTATTTAACAAAATAGAAAAATATAGGGTCCAAAAAGCCCCATCCAATGGTAGATAATCATTTTTATAAAAATATGACTTGGCCTATCCAAGTGTTTGGAAGATTTGTGCAATTTTGTTGAGTGCAATTAATATCATAGAATCTATCCAAAAATTAACAATTGCAGCTGGATTTATAAACTGTTGGGCCTCTAAATTTGATATGGTACTGCACAATTGGTTGGACCAATTGATGCTATAGATCAATTGAGTTTATAGATAATGAACAATTGGGCTGACCTGACGCGACGAGTTGTTTCGTGCCGAAGGTGCGACGAGCTATTGGGGTAGCACTACAAGCTCATCGAGGTCTCGCGGGCCGTATATACGGACATACCTTAGTAGTAGTAGTAGAAAAAGGAAAGACTAGAGTGAGATCCAATTAGATTTCACTGTCATAAAAAAAAAAGGGTTGGTGGATTTATCAGCTTATCATTTTCAGGCACATGAAGTTATGGACTAAATTAGTCATTCCCACAATCCCACTGTCCCAGAGTATTTTTTTCAGTGAAAGATGCCATGTGGTTGTTTCATTCTATATTATCTGACGCTTTTTTGTAGTATATTCGAATGGTGCAACCTGGTGGTTACACTACACTCCACGTACAGGATTTTGTCAAAGTTTTCCCATTTTACTCATTTTTCTATTTATTATCATTTTCTTTTGCACTTTATTGACTGTCTTCCTATTATAGCTAGGCCTCTTATAGCTATATGTGTCTGTCGTGGGGCAAGTCAAGGAAAGCAGAAATACTTTCCCAAGTCAATTGATTTGGGTAACTAAAACTAAAACAAGGAACATTGTTACGGAAGGCTTAGAAAAGTAGGGCTTAGAAAAGTAGATAGTGCGTGCCACAAAGAACAGTTACACAAGTCATTGCATTTTGGACGGAGGTTAGGTGCCCACGATTTTGCTGATGTGATAGTCTCGAGGACAATTTTAACCCTTGAAGTCACTAGATTGTTTTGATGTTTGATTGCATCAGGAATCTTCACGGAATCTCGGGTACAACATAAATGTCATATTGAGGTGAAAAACTCTCACGAGTATTGAGTAGTATGATCTAGGGGGCCACATAACTGCATAAGATTGTCCTTCGGGAGTGTTTATTTGCTAGGCAAATTAGTTGTAATGCTGTACTTCCGCATTTGAAATTACCTATTTGATTTACTTTGAAAATAACTTTTGTGATTGTTGTATAATTAGCCTGGCAGTTGATCATGTCTGCTAATCCTTTGTGGCGATATTCATGCAACAGATTCTTAAATGCTGGAATCTTTGGAAATGGAACAGAATCTGGTCATACTTTGCCTCATTCTGCAACAAGGGCAGCAATGCTTGTGAGGATCAATACACTCCTTCAAGGTTACTCTGGCATTCGGTTCGAAATCTTAGAAGCCATCACTAAGTTCCTCAACAATAACATCACTCCATGCTTGCCTTTAAGGGGCACAATCACAGCATCTGGTGATCTTGTCCCTTTATCCTACATTGCTGGGCTCTTAACTGGTAGGCCTAATTCGAAGGCCGTTGGACCTAAGGGAGAATCCTTTGATGCAGCAGAAGCATTTAGCCGTGCTGGGATAAATGGTGGATTCTTTGAGTTACAACCCAAAGAGGGACTTGCACTTGTTAACGGTACTGCAGTTGGGTCTGGTTTGGCTTCAATGGTTCTATTTGACGCCAACGTCCTTGCAGTTCTATCAGTAGTCATTTCAGCCATCTTTGCTGAAGTAATGCAAGGCAAACCAGAGTTCACAGACCATTTGACACACAAGTTGAAGCATCACCCTGGCCAAATTGAGGCTGCAGCCATTATGGAACATATTCTAAATGGGAGTTCTTATGTTAAGGCAGCTCAGAAGTTGCATGAAACTGATCCTCTCCAGAAACCAAAGCAAGATCGTTATGCCCTCCGTACTTCTCCCCAATGGCTAGGACCTCAGATTGAAGTTATTCGATCTTCAACCAAATCCATTGAACGTGAGATCAATTCTGTTAACGATAATCCTTTGATCGACGTGTCGAGAAACAAGGCCATTCATGGTGGAAACTTCCAAGGGACTCCAATTGGAGTCTCAATGGACAACACTAGGTTGGCTATTGCAGCAATTGGAAAGCTCTTGTTCGCACAATTCTCCGAGCTTGTTAATGATTTCTACAATAATGGCTTGCCTTCAAATCTATCCGGTGGAAGGAATCCTAGTTTGGATTATGGCTTCAAGGGTGCAGAGATTGCGATGGCATCCTATTGTTCTGAACTCCAATTCTTGGGAAATCCAGTTACTAACCATGTCCAAAGTGCGGAACAACATAACCAAGATGTGAACTCCTTGGGTTTGATTTCTTCAAGAAAAACTGCTGAAGCTGTTGATATCTTGAAGCTCATGTCCTCAACTTTCTTGGTTGGACTTTGTCAAGCAATTGATTTAAGGCATTTGGAGGAGAATTTGAGAAACACTGTTAAGAACACAGTTAGCCATGTAGCCAAGAGGGTGCTTACAACGGGTGTCAATGGTGAGCTTCATCCTTCGCGGTTCTGTGAGAAAGATTTGCTGAAGGTAGTTGACCGAGAATACGTTTTCGCCTACATTGACGACCCATGCAGCGGTACCTACCCTTTGATGCAGAAGCTGAGACAAGTTCTTGTGGATCATGCATTGATAAATAATGGAAAAGAGAAGGATTTCAACACTTCAATCTTCCAAAAGATTAGCACTTTTGAGGAAGAACTGAAAGCTACATTGCCAAAGGATGTCGAAAGTGCGAGATTGGCATGTGAGAGCGGAAATCCAGCTATCCCAAACAGAATTAAGGACTGCAGGTCATACCCTATATACAAATTTGTGAGGGAAGAACTAGGTGCTGGGTACTTGACTGGTGAGAAGATTCAGTCACCAGGTGAGGAGTTCGACAAGGTATTTTCAGCAATATGCGAAGGGAAGTTGATTGATCCACTTCTAGACTGTCTCAAAGAGTGGAATGGTGCCCCTATTCCAATATGTTAATTACAGCCCCAAATAATTTCATCCCACTTATGTTTCTTTGTTTTGAGGTTTCTGAATTTTGTTATGTATTTTGTACTGGTGTCCCGTGTCCATATCTAGGAAAGGGAAAAACTGTTATTTTGGGCACTTGAAGATGCTTATTTAGTCTTTATTTGTACTGGTTCATAAAGAAATGTAAAGTTCTCGTTTGCAGATTCTTCTGTTCTTTACTTCTTCCACCCTTTAGAATACAATAACAACTTAATGTTTACTTGACAAAAATAGCTCAGTGGACAACTGACATGCAAGATGCAACAAATGTTAATTGTCCATCGAGTTTCGCTGGCTCCATCACACCAGACGGGGACCTCCCATTGATGGCGTAAATACCTCACCTAGAGACACTTTCGTTTGGGAATCTTAGTTACGCAGATTCCGTACGAAGACAAAGTGTGTCTTTCATGAGTTGTGCGGCGGGCATACCATTTCTTGTTTGTCGACAATGGAATCGAAGAACATCATGCCACTTACAACTGAATGCACTAACAACAATTTAAGCAAGGTTGTTGCAATTGCAATTGCAATTACATGAGTAGTTGCGTATCTGTGTGACAAATTAAAACCAGTAGTAAACTCGATCAAATTCATTATGAATAAGACACACCTGACAAAGAATATCTTTAATTATTGAATAAGTTCAAAATATCAAGGAAAGAGTGGAAAATTTGAAGTATGCCTTGTTTCATAGAATCACGATCAAATGCTACATATGTACAAATCTAGCTCAGTGTTTTGTGCGTAAGTAACCTTAATGATGTTGACTTTAAATCAAGAAAACAAAAGATACCCGAGTATAGTCATTCACAGGGGCCGCCCTCATTGTCTTCCACGAAATCTGATCACATTCACATAAATATACGGACCGAGCATGCTGTGCTGTTCTAACTTCCAAACGTCTTGTTAAATTTGTCACCCAACATTCACAATATCTCAAAAGCAAAGTGCGAAACACATTTGAAGCTTTATACTGTTAAGTCGATCGGATCACATAAGATAAGATGAAGTTCTTTTTTGGTCCACACTCCAACAGGTTCCAAGTGTAATCGATTGATTACCACTCATATTTAGTGGTGGTAACAGTTGACTCTGAGGCTGAAACTTTCAGTTTTTTCACTCACCCATAAAGAAAAGATTGATATAGTATCCATTATTGTTTCCAACAAGAAATCTGATTAGTAGAGTTCGTACAAAGTAGTAAGACGAGATGATTAGAATCAGCTCCAAAAACACAGCTGATTAGAATCATCAGCTTCTAAGTTTGTCAAAACGTTATTAAATTGTCGTGCCGGTTATATGAAATCCAAATGAACTCCACCATAAAAAAAATGGATTTATAAGATGAATTGAGGGCTGATTTTTGGTGAAGATAGTCTTCTCATAATAGAGAATCTTCCTACAAAAATTCAGCCCAAACGAAAATGTTTAACATTGTTAAAAGTTGTTTTGAAATTTGAAAAATCTGGACCGTTGGATAATTTTATAATACTATAAACAAATTTTGATATGTCTAGACATCTTCAAATGTGTTTATTTTTTCTAACAATGATCTATATTATGGAAAGAACTCTTTCAAGAATTAAAAGCCATTGATGTATGTCTATAGAGATGCCTGTCAAAGGAATATAAGGAAATAGAGATGGAAACTGATTCCTTGAGGGCAGTAAAGGCTATCAATATGCTGGAGAAGCCACCTTGATACTCTTGGGATATTCTGGAAGCCATTGAAAAGAAAAAGGAAAAGTTTCTCTGTTTCTTTCTCACATGTGTACAGAGAAGTAAACAGAGCGGCAGATTACCTAGCATCTCTAATTCTGGGTAGCTATAATTAATGCCGAAAGTTTCGGGATTTGAATATATTTCGGACCCTCCCAAAACCGATATATATCGAAAAAATTGGAAAATCGGATCGATATATCATTTTTGCCCATTTTGGTGATAATATTCAAAAAAATAAAAATAAATCGGGATATATCGGAAATATTGCCGATATATAACGATATATATATCGGATATATCAGTCAACAGTCAACAAAATCGGTCAAAAGTCAAACTGTCCAACCAAATCAAACGATATATATCGAATATGTCACCGATATATATCTTTATATGGGTTTTACTGATATATATATCGGTTTAAAATTAATTTAATTTTCAAAGCCGATATTTCAAAGTCGGTAGGCTAAAAAAATGATAAATATCGATAAAAAATCAAATTTTCAACCGATATTTTCGGCCCTGGTTGTAATCTTTCAATTCAATTTGTCCCTCCACTAGATCATGTACTGCAGAGTATTGTAAATGATGATGTGAGTGGACAAAAGTATGTAAGAAAAAATGTGATCATCAATCTTTATTTCTAAAAAAAAAACATCTCCACTAAAAATTAGTTTTTAATTCATTGTTTTTCATAATGGAGTTTCTTTAACCTTGTATAATTTCATAAAAAAAAAAAAAAATTATCTCCACTAAAAATCCAGTTTTTTCGAATTCATTGTTTTTTTGGCAATGGATATTTGTATTCCGTTTTTTTCAAAATAATTGAATTGGAATTGGATGTGTTTTCAAAATTCGATCCGATCCGATTTTTTATTAATTTTTGAATTTTTAAAATATAGCGGTCTATTTCATATAGTTGCTAAATTAAAAGAGGTCTTGAATTAAAACTACATATAGTTTACAAACTAAATAAAAATCCTAGAGAAGTAGAACACTGTCTCTCTCACAACTTCAAGAAATCAATATTGTCATTTAGTACATATTTCAATTTATCTCATATTCTTATTTATTGAATTAATGCATTAACATGAATAAAAAAAATTTGCTGAATGAACGTGTTAAAAGATCTACGTTGTTTATTGAATTAATACATTTCAAAATAATTGCTAAAAATGAATGTATTAACTGGATAAAAAATAGTTATTCTAAAAGAGAATCTGATTATATAATTCAAATTTCCAATTACTTCCATATTTTGCAAATTCTGAAATTTTTGAAAATTTTCCGATTTTCCAAACTTTCCGAATTCAGAAAAAAAAAATTACCATCTGAAAAATAATTGGATCTGATTTGGAAAAGATATTGCTATCCAAAAAAAATTGGAAATTTTTCCGAAAACCCTTTATCCGATCCGATCCGAAATCACCCCTAATTATTATCTTTTGAATTATAATTGGGATATCTGTATATAATTAGTAATCACAGCTTTGTAATTCAGTCCATCCCCATAACTTCTTCCATATTATTTTGTTTCCTGCCAACCATGCAGCCTACTTAATTACCTCTAACAGAAAGTCACGGCTCACAAACCTGTCGATTGAATGCAATTGCCAGGGCTACGGAAGGTTAGTTCCCACTTCCCACTTCCCACTTCCCACTTCCCAAGTCCTTACCTAACCATGTGCATATCCCACTCAAATTAGATCTTGGGCTTCTTGGCATATCCCATGAACTAAATGTGGAACCTGGGACATTGACGTACAGTAAACACGAACCGGTTTGAGGCCTGCGCGCACCCACATGGTTTGGTCGTTTATAGAACAAAGAAAAAATCTAATTTTGTTGGCAAAAGGAAAAAGTGCGTGTCATAAGTCATGGGCCTAAGGCCATAAGTCAAGTCAGTGTACAAGATACCTATACAAATCTAAAAATTGGGCTCCAGACACTTTCTTTAGTGTGTTTTTTGTCTAGAGAAAGACCAATATTATATTTTGATTATACTCCCATTTTAACAACACGTTACTTTTTGGGTGTATTAACTGTTTTTAAAATTTCTTATTTCTCTTTTTTACCCTTTTATTTGTAACTGCCAATTTTTTTCACAAATAAATAATACTAAAATCTAATGTGCATCAGAGGTGTGTGTGTGCCAATCGAGGCCACTCATCGTGGCAAAAAGTCGTGTGTATTGCTTTCCAAGATGTATCTTTGCAATCAAATAATACAATTGTCTTATAAAAAAAAAACCATTTGCTTTCTTTCACAATTTGAATTAGATCAAACAAAGCTTTAAACATGTTATTCAAAATTATCGAGACGATTTTAAATTGTTAAAGTTCAGTATTGAAATTAGTTATGTCAACATACATTTTTTCCGTTTTTGAAGTTGATGTTTTCCACATTGTTTTGGTCTCTCTAGAAATTCATCTCACTTTTAATTGGAATTTTGTAGATTTCGAATGAATTTTAGTTATTTTGATTAACTCACTACTATTTTGGTAATTGATTTAGTTCGTAGCTATTTTTTTTTGTTAGTAGTTGGCTTCTAGATGGCTTATTTAGTTGGGACTAATAAAAGAGGTCAAAATTGTAAAAGTCAGTATGAAATTTGAAACAGATGTCAAATTTCAGTTTTTATGGAAGAAAAACAAAAAAAAGGTTTGCTATTTCCTCCAAACTGACGAAATTTGCGTATGTCTATATCCAATTTTCTGTATACAAATACAATCCACATACGTGTCCTTCTCGTTAATAACCCCGAAAAAATAGGACTAAGAAAAAAATTCAGAAAAAAAAAAAACGAAGCCATGAATGAACCTTCACTAAACTTACGCACAACATCTCAAATCATCACACAGTCATCATCAACTTTCTTAAAAAACCTCCCTACATACCTTTTCCTATCTCTCCTTCTTTTTACCTTCCGAACAATAGTAGAAACATCTACTTTAACCATTACTACTTTCATAGATGAAGACCCATCTTTAAAATCACTATTAACTCATCTAGACCTTTCTGGAAAAAATGCCAAGGCATCATCATCATCATCTTTAAGTAACCATCACACACGTCGTGGGGGCCGGCCATTTCTTCAGTTAAGTCGTGTGGGGACATTAGATGATGACTTTTTTTCTAGTGAAGAAAATGATGATAGGCAGTTATTGGGGATTGGTAAAAAGTTTGCAGTAAATGCTAGTACAGTGAATTTAAGTAATTTTGGGAAGTTGGGGTTTTATGGTTTTCAATTTGAGGTGGAGGAGTTGAATGATGTAGTGGAGAGTGTGGAAGGAAATGAGGACCGGGTTTCGGAGGGAGTGGAGTTGGGAAGGAGGGACGCGGCGATGTTGGTGTTTTTGGTGAGTTTTTTATCAGCTGTTTATGGTTGGGTGATATTAGGATTTGTTATTGTTAATACTTGTGTTGTTGGTGTTGTGTTTTATAGTGTTGTTAGTAATAGTTATTTAGGAAGATATGATAATTCGTTTGTTGGAACGGTATGGGCGGGTTGTAGATTGGGGGCTCGGAGATTATCAGGGTTTATATTAATGAGATGGGCAATTAGAGATGCAATGACTCAGATAATTGGTGTCTGTTTTTTCGGGGAAATTGAGGATCAACATTCGTTTTTTAAGATATTTGTTAGATTGAAGTTGATGCCGTTTTCTATTACGTTTCCTTGGATACGCGGGTATGAGTTAGAGATATCAAGGTTTTTGTTTACGTGGATTTTATCGGATACGGTTGTGGGACTTGTTTTTGCCGTGGATTATTGGGTTGCTATTATGGATGCTAGAAGGGGCAGAGAGATATTGAAAGAAGGGTTTTATTTGCTGTCTACAATGATGAGCCAAGCAATATCACTTAAAGGATATGAAGCTTTTTTTTGTAGTTCGTATGTGAGATGGGTTCTTACTCAGATATTTGGAAATTTGTTTGCTTCTATGTTTCAATCAGTTGTGGAGGTTTACTTTATGGTTGTTTGGTTAATATACTACTTTTCTGCCAAGAGTAAGGATGCAAGTGCAGATGGAAGGAGGTTTGAGAGGAAAGATTTGGAGGATTATATCGATGGTCTAAGATGAGACATCAGCAGGTGTTGTTCACTCAGACTCGGAATGTAAATGTTATGCTTGAGATATTGAAGCTTTGGGGTATGCCAATGTTGAGACTCCACATTATCCGACTCTCCAGATTTGGAGTAGGAGCCAAGGCCTTCTACGTGTACTTAATCAGTAAGGGAATCCGATTAACTTGTGTATATTTTCTTTTGTAGATGTAGTGTTTAATATCTCGGTCATAGGGATTTTTTTTTGTAGACTGGTGATAGTGTTATGAAACCCTGAACAACTATGCTTTGCTTGACTGAATGGTCAAGTAGGTCTTTGTGTTTTGTGATCTGTAATATCCTTTTCCATTGACCAGTTTTTCTTTTTCCGAGCTACATTGTCACTTATATTTCTTAGATTGAATCATTTGATGTATTTTATATGCATAACCTTAACAGTATCCAATATATGTCTTATGGAAATATATGCATTTGAGCAGGTCATTTCATGTCTGTGTTTGTTGTGGGCCCTATGCAGTTACAGGCTCAGCCTATAATTAGATTAAAGCCTATATGCATAGTCTAGAGCCAGGCTATCTCCTAGCCCCCCACCCCCTCTCTATAATAATACCAATTTTTTCCCCTTTCTTGCTATAACTTTTAATCATGCAAACGAAAGAAGTGTATTTTGATGTATATCACCTAATTAATACCAAGCCAATCTAAACAAGTAATTATACATTCTTTTGTCCATAAATGCATCAATTATTAGTGATCTAACTATTAAGATACTCATAAGTAGAAACTACGTACAAGGTATTAGTGTATTACATATGAAAATTAGGTTGTGAATTTGTGATAAAGTTGCGAACATTCATAAACTGAAGCTATCCTCAGCCATAACAGCTCTTCTAGCTTTATGACCAGATGATTAATTGCACCAAGTTCTTAGATTCATTCAGGTCTTAAACTGGGAGGTCTTGAAGTTATTTGGATCATAATCATCAGCTGTGACTACACCTTGGGTGTTTCCACTCATATGGCTACTTAGGATCTGGGATGCTTCAGCTCGAGATCTATAGCCATTTATAGATGCATAGTGCCCTGTACGTAATTATGCTCTTTCCTTAGTGTGGGTTTGGCAGCATTTCCCTCGAAACACTTTTCTATATTTTAGTTGTCGGAAAAACGGAAAGCTAATCTCTGTAAATCTCATTCAACAATAATTCTGGGCCATTAAAGGGTAGGGAAATGATTTTGAAAGGGAGAATTAGGTCTATGATTGCAGTACCAAGCGGCAAAAATGAGGCTGAATTTCGGAGGTGGTAGGAGTCTAAGGAATTTGAAGATCTAGTGAACGACTGGGATGGGTATATGGAGGACCCTAGGTGCTAAAGTTGGGTCGAGAGGCATATGTTGCAGCTTGTAAGTAGAGGTTTTTTTTGGGTGGGGGGGTTAGGTTTTTGTGGTAGGGGCAGCTACTTTGGGTGTTTGTGAGAGGGGCTTAGAGTAGAAGAAGAAAAAACCGGATGATATTCTTCTGCTTTTTTTTTGTTAGACGTCTTACCCTAGAAGAATTGAAATGATTGAATGTTTGCAATTGGGTGGAAGAAGATGTGGATCACCCTTCTCAACTCTTACTCGCTTTCATTTAGCATTTGGGAGATTTTGCATTCATCCTTCAACAAGCCTTGGGCTCAACCGCAAAGCTTTTGTGAGCACTTAATAATATTTTGATGAGAGCAGAAAGAAAACTGATATAAGAGGTGAGAATTTCAATAAAATTGATAGAACATAAGAAATGAGGGAAGTTATAGACGTACACGCTAGAGTTTCTTCTGCCGTGCTCCATAAGAAATGAGGGACGTACCTATTTCTTTAAATAGCATTTTGGCATCTTTTGACCTCTATTTGGTCGCTACTTCATTTACCCCTCCAGATTCTAGGTGGTAAATTTCGTAGGTTGCATTGGATATGGTCTTTTAAATAGAGACCTAGGTAGTGTCTTCCTTTGTTGTAGAACACACACACATATTCTTGAAAGAGAGTGAGTCTCAAAGATGCATATTGTATGAGATATCTATCCAACCCAACAGGTGAGTCGTAAACTTGTAACATGTAAACTCATTCAAATTTCACATAACGTACTGCTTCCTCATTACCTTCCTGTTGACTGAGAATATCCAGAACTGCTTTTTGTTGGAGGCTGGAGTTATCTTATTGCTAACTGAACTCAAACAACTGAGATCTTTCTTCCTCTTACAAGTCAGAAAACGTTGTAATTAGCTTATATCTATAACACTAGTTAAACTTATGTCTGTAGAAGATAGGGTACTGAAAACAGATGTAAAAATAAGTTAGTAAGTAATTTCTGACAAATACATGAATGCCCTACTAACTAAAATATACTCAACTGCTGTTTACCTTTTTTACTTGCACAATATGCGTGGGCCGGTACACCATCACAGGTGGTGTTTTCCATCTCTCACACCAATCATATCCTTTGGTGGTGGTGGTGTGTGTGTGTTGGGGAGTTGGGGGGGGGGAGTGGGGTGTGGTTGGTGGTGTAAGTAAAGATCATTTGTTATCCCAAATTGTGTGGGATGGGCCACGTGGAAAGTTGGAGGGCATTAATCTTTTTTTTCCAGATTCAGCCAGATAACACTAATAAATATGGGGTTAAGCTGGATAACACCATCGACTACGGAAGTGCAGAAGACTCTTGAAGTTTTAAACATTGATTACTGTTAATTACTGTATCATTTTTACTGTTATGACTTTTAATCTGTTATGTATGACGGATATTATTGGAAAAGGCACAGGCTCACTGTTGCAGTTTTAAAACAACTGAATTTCCAGATTGTTGAAAGCTGTATTCAAACAATTTAGAACAGTTGAAGCGGTAAGATGTAAGCTGTAGATACTTATTATATCGACCAAAGAGATGACAGGTTTTCATGATTAATGGGCAGCTTGAGCTTTTAATTCATCCTGATAGCCAGCTCTGAACATTATGTGCAATGTTTCCATGGTACATGAAAATTATATTACCAGGGTCATGTGCAGCATGAAATATTGTCTTTGAGAGTGGGTTCAGCCTGATACTAGGATTAGAGGGATGTGTTTTGACTTTTGATCAATTGATATTTGGGTGGGATTGTAGGAAAGCCTTTTGAAGGCATGATGAATTTGAGGTATTCGACTTAGTCTCTCGGGAAGTCATAGTGTGATGTACTGTTTTCTCATTATTATATATAACCTTTGTTTTACTGTTCCAAAAAAAAAGAAAACGAAAAAAAAGTTGCAGGTCTGTGGGCAGGTTGTTAAAGGGTGAGATCTATATCACTGAAAAGTATAACTTGAGGAAGCAAGTTATGAGATGCCAAAGAATAGAAGGACCTTGGATGTTCGGCTAGCAATGGTGGTGTCTGCATGGAGATCTATTACGCTAGTTTTAATTATTTGGGGACTTTCAGAATCCATTAGATTTGTGTGCTACACTGTGCCAGAGGATATATCATGCTGTCTAGTGAATGGAGCTAGGTTGTCTTTGTTTCCTCGTGCTTTACATTTAGTCACCTTAAACATTGTTGAATTTGGTTGAACTATCCAGAAGTTTTGGGATAAGCAGATGAGAATGTAGTTATGATTATAACAACTACTGATGTCAATTTTTTTGAACCCCGTTGGACCCATGTGTAAATTTATCATAGATGCAGTAATTTACATCAAAGAAGAGATCATGCTTGTATAGCAATGAAGCAGGATTATATCGAAATCTTTGGTTAGTCACTTAGTCGCCTCGAACACCGTTGAAATGTTGGTTTACGATTACTATTTTGGTGTTCGTTTAAATGGTGAGTGGGCAAAGTTGCTGGTGAACTGCAGACTTCACCATGCTAGTGGCACTTTCCTACGCATATATTTCTTTTGAGATGTTTTGTGTCCCATGCTTGTACTGCACCGTGATAGCATTAGTTGGTCTAATTCTTTACTATATGGCAAATTCAGTTGATGCAGACAAGTTTAGATTCAGGTGCTGATTTCATTGCATTTGATATTGCACTCGCAGTATTTGGAAAGTTCTTGCTTTTAAGCTTACAGACATCAGTATCTACCTTGCGTGATGGTCATTGTCAGACTTACAAGGTATTACTGAAACATTAGAATTTCGAAGTGTAGATATGAAAGTTCTAAAAGAAAACCTGTCAATCTCATGGTGGCTTCAAAGGACGGAAGGAGGCAACTTATCGTTGCATCCTCTTTCACAATTCTTCAGGCACTGTTTGTTGCAACCTGCAGATGAAGAATTAGCAGTAGAATGCGTTGTAACTGATTCCATTAATTATGGAGTTGTATCCCTTTGTTGAAGTACCATAGTGTATGGGGATGTATCCTTTGTTGAAGTACCAACTGTAATACCAGTCAGACCATAGTACTCTTTGCTTGTAACCAAATGTTTTTCTACCTGTGAACCAATAGATTTAGGTCTACTGCAGACTGAACATCTTGTTGCCGGACCAGTTGAGCATTCTTAACATCAGTAAAACAGTGTAACTAGTTTGCAACTGTTGTTACAACCTTAATAATTCAGTCTGGTAAGTAAAGGGTTATGAGTCTAATGTGGTTTGAAGTTTGAACAAAACAAACGATGTAACAGGCAAGTAATCATTAGATGCACGCAGTTCTGCCGCGTCTTCACAGATAATGGGTTTTGGAGACAGCTATTTCAGATTCTTTATGAGCATCATCACGCAAATTGCAACAGGAAACCACTGTGTAAGTGTGCAAATAAATCCCGCAAGACGTGACTCCAGTGGGGGCTGAAAACCAATATAGTCCAACATAATCTCCGTGGTCACTGAGGTTTGCCTCAATTTGGTGGATGCTCCATTAGCAAAAGTTTCAACACAACCATCAATACCAACATCTTATATCCTGTCGATCTGTATATATATGGAGTTGACCTTGTTAATCCCTGAATTCACACACAAATGATCCCATTTCCCGTTGAAGTGTTCATTCTGTACTTTTTTTTTCTTTTTTTTTAAAACCAAACATATTTATTAACATACTGCAAAGAGTTCATAAGTACAGTTTGTCTCTGACTCTACTAAACGAAAGACTAACAGACACTGGAATAGAATTATTACAACCCAGGTCAGTATTAGATTTCCCTAAATCGGCCAGCAAATGAGCATGCTGGATAACATCCCTGGGGCAAAAGACAACATGACATACAGCAAGACTTCTTCAGCTGCAACAACTCTAAAAGGATGATATGAACTCCAACTGCCACTATAGATCTTCAGTGCAGCCATTCAAGCACTTGACTAGACTTCTACAATCAGAACAGACCAAGACTTTCTTAATTCCTTCCTGAGAGGCTTTTTGTTGTGCCCACTTTATGGCAAGAAACTCCACTTGCTACGCATTGCTTGCTTCCTACAAACAATAAGTTGTCATTCCACTTGTTAATTGCATAACCAATTCCTGATGCGTTATTTTCTGGACTGTACCCTCCATCCGAGACAACAAGGTACAAATCTGGAATGTGTTGTAAAGGTATGAAATATTTGATAGGAGCAGTAGGTTGTTTTGGTATAAAGGATTGTTTGGCATTGTATAGAATACTCAAGATAGGTAAAGCTTTATATTTTTTTCACACACAAGTAAGGATATATTATTAATCTATAATATAAAGAATGTTACAGCCGAGAGATGTGAATTACAACTATTCATCTAGCTACAGAAGGTTCCTAGTCAAATCGATAGTATGTCCTAAGCGGGCATTCAACAGATGTGATAAAGGAAGGCCTGTTTAAGCTCCAAAGTGTTTCTCTATGACTCAAATGAGATCCTTCTTTGCTGCAGCATCTGCACCAAAATTTGCTTCTCTTAGTGTGTGTTATCCTCCAGTGTTCAAGCTTTTGAATTGCTCTGACCATGGAAGGTGTTCACCCTTGATTGCTAGTACAACTGTCATTGAATCACACTCAATCCACAATTTCTTCCAGATCATATGAACTGCTTTCTCCAAACCTTGATCAAGAACCCCTAGAAATGCTGCATTTGCGTCTTTAAATATTGCCCCTGCTCCACCATTGCCTGGGTTCCCAATAGATGCACCGTCTGTGTTGGCTTTTACCACATCCTTGTCAGGTGGTATCCATGATACTCCCGAATTCTGACTGCGGGTTTAGCTCTGCCTCTCACATTCAGTTGAGAGAGTAAACTCAGGTCATCCACTGTATTAAACATTGTTCCTGTGGCTAGCAGACCCGCCTTACTAGTTCCTCGCAGAATGTCTTTCTTAATCACCACTAGGTTGAGAGTTTGTTCATCGGAGAAAATCCTGTTCCTTGATTTCCAGACCACCACTATTAGTTCCACTGATGCTGCATTCCAAAGTTCTTGTTTAATTGGACTCTGATGATTGCTTGCTTTTCTTACCGCTTGAAGTTCCAGTAGAGGCAATGCCACTTTGAAAATCTGAGAAAGCCAGCAATGCCAAAGTTCGTGAACTCACATTCCCACATCATATGGCTTGAACTTTCCTCCTCTTTGCCACATAACCTGCATTTAGAAACGATCTGAATGCCCTTCTTTCTGATCCTATCACCAGTAGGAATATTCTGAATTATTTTCCACACAAGTCCTGCTTTTCTCCGATGTATATGCCTATTCCACACCCATTTATGCCAGTTGACCTTCGTTTCCTTCTTTCTGATAACTTCAAAAGCGTCAGTAACAGAGAAGACCCCACCTCTAGCCGGCATCCATATCCTAGTGTCCCTCTCCTCTTCAGATGGTAGAAGAAGCGAATTCACATCAATACCTACTCTCGAGAAGACTTCATAGTTTGATTGATGAACAAGGTTATTGCGATCAAACCAGATGAAGTAGGAGATATTCAGTAGATGTGTGAGGTTTTGGAGAGTTGTATCTTTAGTATGAGGCTGTGTTCTGAGGGATTTAAAATCTAGGACATGAGTCCAAGTTTCAGATAGTAAGTAAAGAGGGCTGGAGAACCAAATCCATTTTAGTTCAGGGCAAGTGAGGAGAGCATGTTCAATGGTTTCAGAGTGTTGTTGCATCTAGGACAAGTATCATAGTTTTGGATATGGCGCTTGTAAAGGAGAGCATTGGTTGGGAGAATATTATTAAGAACTTTCCAGGCAAAGATTTTGATTCTTGAAGGTGATGAAATCTTCCAGATTTTATTCCCTATACTTTTATTGGTGTCAGCGTAGTTGAGATTGATATTAGTTTGAGCAAACCAAGTATACATAGATTTGACACTGAATTTTCCGGTTTTTTCAATAGACCAAAGGAATTTTTCAGTTTCAGTTTCAGATAGAGAATTTATCGATCTGTAGGATGGCTTATACTTCATGATGGGGCTAGTTCAGGTGGCATTATTAGAGATCATAATAGGGACACAAGGCTAAGCTATATAACGATAGGAGGAACAAGATCTGTTTTAGCGCAAGAGATAAATGCAATTCTGCAAGGGCTGAGGATATGTGTTAGAGAAGGCTACATGAAGATCAGGTTAGCCGCAGATTCTAGAAGAGCTGCTCAAATTCTGATGCAATAGAAGATATTCCATAGACTGTTGAAGATGAGGTTAGAGAAATATGGGATTTGAAACAACAACTCGAAGAAGTAACTATCACCCATGTTTATAGGGAGGCCAACAGAGCGGCGGATTACTTGGCATCTTTAAGAGGGCCACAGCGTAGTTACAACTTTACTAACCCTCAAACGAAGGAACTAGACAAAATTCTTGAAGAGGATAGGAATGGAGTACAATATGTAAGGCTACGGTTATAAAGCCGTTGGTAGAAGTGCTTCTAAGGAGGGGATCACCTGGGAAAGCCTGAGGGTTTCATATGTACTTGTAAAGATTTATTCAACTTAATACAATACCGTTTGCATTTTTGCAAAAAAAAAAAAAGATTCCATTGATTATTTGTGATTAAGTCAGAAAAATAAGTGATATTATTATTATGAGGCCGAGGCCAAAGGGTTTTTTAAAAGGGAGGTTAGGAACCCGGTTATCTTCCCAAATATTAGTAGATCTTCCATGCTTAATAATGATACAGGGTATAGTAATAATCTCATACTTCGGTACATTCTAGTGTTTTCTTCAAAATATTATTTGGTTTCATGCAATTTTTTCCTCCTCAAAATTTTCTTTTGCCATGAGGAGCTGACTCTATGAAGGGGGTGGTTGCTCACAAAAAAAATTGAAGGGGGTGGTTGCTCACAAAAAAAATGAAGGGGGTGGTGCTTATTCTAGTTTTGGTAATGGTTACTTTTTGCACGTCCATGGACCGTAACAAAGACGTGAAAAAACATGGGTGAATACTGGAATATGCACTACAGGAAGGATTTCAAGGAAAGAGGATGATGAGCAAGGATACCTTTCCTGAAAGCAGTACTAGTTCCAATAACCATCACACCATACCTAGGTAGTACTGGGGCAAAGGAGATGGTAGCAACGACGGGAATGGTGGTGGCTGATATATGATATTAAAACAGTAGATAAATATCTAATGTTTACGCAAGTCTCTGTGTATATGAAGGATTTAGTGCGACTTTATGTCTACAGAAAACTACAAATCTACAGTCCTACACTGTGGTTTTGTATAAAGATTAAGAACCATAGTAATAAACAGAGATACGAAAATAAGTCTGTAGCACATGAAGACGTAAGACTTGGAGGTTGCCGAAATATATTGAATATGTGTGCGTTCATCTATCTCCTTAATTTCAAGTTTTCAACAAGCTCTCGATTGACTAACATTGAAAAATAAAAATCTAGAGGTTCCCTTTTTAATCAATAAAAACACGAAATAGTTTGACTCGTCATTTCCTCGATCCCAAAACTAAATCATACCAAGCATAAAACGTTTTGAACAATCTAACACAATGGTTTTAATCGTTGACATTATAACAGTTTGTTGTAGAACTATTGAGGTGTATTTTTATGGTACAGATCACCATTCATTTGTATTTATCGTTTGTAGGTCCATTATCTCGCATTCACAATTTAATTTGAAAATTTTACTAGTCGTATCCTAAAAATAGAAATGCAAAAAATAAAAAATAAAACATAAAAATGAACACCATGAGTTTGCCTAACTTCAAGGACTGCCACTTAAAATTGTATCACCTGAAGTCATCCAAAATTCACCTTTCTATCTCAATCACTTATTTTGGTGAGATACTTGAATAAAAATGAGTTTGAAGAAAATGGGTGTGATTCTGATGCTACTGCTAATATTTATGTTCATGGAATCAACATTGGGTGATCACGAGGAGACTAAACCAACGTATGATCAATGTATCAAAGAAATCTGCATGCCTCATTGTCTTACTGTAACCGGTTCAACATTAATGAGTTGTCATAGCGGTTGCTTTGTTGGATGTGACCAAGCTAAAAGAGGACATCTACTCCTGCTACCCAACGATATAACCTCATAGCAACTGATGTTGCTGTTCCGACCTGTTCGGTTGTATGTTGTCTGTAAGCATGCATTAATCCTCTTTTTTCGCCAAATCATATCAGATGATTAGTGTGTATGTTTTCGACAATAGAATATCACATAATAATAGACCCATAACAAGTTTGGTTGCGAAGTGTATCTGTACAAACTGTTAAAATTTTGATTCCTAGTATTATTGAGGTAATGAGGTTGTGTAACTTTAATTCGGATTGCATCATGACGCTAGGACTAACCATGAATCCTGTAACCCCGTGTGTGTTAGCACGTTTAACTGATTATGGTGTTCAGCATCTTCTACTATACTATAAGGCGTTCAATATGCTACTAATACGGTAACCAGAATGAAACAAAGGAGAGGAGAGTTTTCTCTTTTGTGTGTGTTTAGTTGATTGTTTATTTCCAAGATGATTACAAAGGAGAATCAATCATCCCTTTCTTAGATTCTGAATCTCGAGTCCAGTGGTCGTGCCGTGCACAACACACAGAGTGGTTCACAACAAGTACTTGTGCTATTTTTAGGCTTCAGGCATAAGCTCGGGATATATTAAATATTTTGTGTACTGAAAAGGCTTTACAAAATGTCTCACCTAAATTTTCGAATCAAAATATATTTTTATTGAAAATAAACTGAAATACGTTAATGAGCAGTGATTATGGTGCATAATTACTTGGAAACTAAGAGATCAAATTGAGATAGTCTCTTCACTTTGTGGTTTAGGATATTAATCCGTAATTTTCAAATAGAATTATCTTAAACTCGATCTAACTTGTATAATTGTTTTCTTAGATTTATGATGATTTAGCAGCAAATTTTCGAATAAGAATATATTTTTATTGAAAATAAACCGAAATATGTAAATGAGCAGCGATTATGGTGCATAAGTATTTGGAAACTAAGGGATCAAATTGAGATAGCCTCTTCACTTTGTAGTTTAGGATATTAATCTGTAATTTTCAAATAGAATTATCTTAAACTCAATCTAGCTTGTATAATAGTTTTCTTAGATTTATGGTGATTTAGTGGTAAATCATCGCCGCTCGGCTTACGTACTAATGTATACAAATGACTGAAATATCTATCAAATAACTAAAATAGATTGATTGTTTCCATATCATCAAAGAGTACATTACTCCCACTTGAAAAGATTTATCATATGAACGTGTTCTACGATGAATTGATGAATACAATAAAAAATTCTCTTTCAAGAAAATGCGTTCACTTACTTAGAATACTCCCCCAAATATTTTCTCTTTTTCTACGTAATTGTTTGTATACATGCAAAATATACTTATTCAATTCTAACATGAATAACAGAGAAGATCATGTCATTCTATATCTTTCGTCAATGTGAACATGTCAAAGTGTTAACGTAAGATTGGATAGATAAAATGAGTAATGGCCATTAATTTTCAGATTTGAACAATCTAATAATCAAATGGATAGAAGAAGAGTGTGCCTTTCAAATAACATTTTCTTAATTTCCAAACTTGAAGCTTCTAACATACACTTTGAACTTACAATAAAATGCTCAAATATTCCATCTTATTCCACATTTTTTCTTATTTCTTATAGTAGATTTATCTATTCTCAATGTTTCTGCAAGCACATTGCAAAACAAAGTTCGGATGAAGAAATAGTACCACAAAGTTCTTCCAATATTTGCACTAATGTTGAAAGGGTTAAGTTTGATGGTATTAATAAAGTGCCACAAAGACAAGTATAAAAAGAATTCACACAAACACTCTTCACTCTTTTGGACCAAAGAATTATTATCTATCAATTATCAGTAGAACACTCGTAAAATTTTTTAAGCTTCGATATATTTTACTCCAAAATTATTAAAATTTCTACAACCAAAAAATGTTTAGGTGGCTCTCTTTGCAACCAAAATTTGTTGCGTATCGAATAAAGGTTGTTGAGCAATTGCAAGTTCAACTGTATGTAGTTCCATCGCTTTGAAATGTTCAGCACAATACAAATTCAATAATAGTTTTCTTATGCAATACCAAGAATAGCTCATATAAGACATCATATTATTATACAACTTGGCAAGATCTTACTCCATGATGATATGGACATTCTATAAGCATCCACACCCATTTATGAAGTTAGAGAGGTGAAACATACTTGGTAGGATCCTACTCCATGATATGGACATTCTATAAGCATCATGACCTATATCTTTTAGCACTATCACATCTTCTTGCACTCAGAATGAGCACAGATTTTGAAATTTTATTTTTAGCACTATCCCATCTTCCTGTACTCAGGAAAAAAAAAGGACAAAATATAGAAAACCAAAGACAGCTACCTCGACCAGTTAATTTAATCCTTACTCCTGAATGAAGTGATTTCACTCACCGTATCTTGTATTTGTTATAAGAGTCAGCTCCAATTTCTATTCCATGAGCTGAAATGAAATGTAAGAAGGTTGTATATATTCAATTCAAAGAAAGCCAATGTATTATTTATAAATGAAATTAGTTAAGTACATATACTTAAGGTTTTGCTTACCATTTGGGCTCTAAAGGAAACCGTCCCAAGTGCCAAATACAATTTTGCTTTTGAGTTCATTTGTGTTTTCTAATGATATCCTAATACAAAATATAGATTGTTATAATCAGCTCTTATTGTGATGGAAAAAGCTATATAGATTCACATGTAAACGTACTCTATTGCTCTATATACATTGAATAGAAAAACAACATTATATGCATTACATTTACCTGTCTTCCAAATATGACTATCGGTGATCGTCCGATCTTTTTATAGTGTTCTTAAACAGATATATAGAACCATAGCTCTCTACATTAATGAGAAAGAACTTTGGAGAGTTTGCACCTTGGAATTTGATCTCGTGTTAATTTTGGCATTTTCTGAATTGAGCGTTTGAGTGTATATATGTGAGAGATTGTGTTTGGATGATTATTAGATATATCATTAGATTGTCTAAAGAAACAATGCCATACAAAGAAGCATAAATCAAATGTGCAAATAAAAGTACCCCTTCATAATAAGCCGATGTTCTTTTTACAGGTTTAGACTTTTAATATGTATTATCATATTGTAGCATGCATGTGTTTGAAAATCATAATGAGATCCAAGAAAGAAAAACGAAAATGAAGAAAAGTGCATATGTTAAAAATGTGAGAGTGCGTAATGGGTATTCGGGGACTTACTCGGGAAGTATATTGGTCTAATTCTTAAGAAGTTAATAACCAACAACAAATGCAAATTCTAGGTATATGACAGGGTTATGCGAATAACATTTTGAGTGTTCTAATTCGGTATATCTCACATAATCCTTAGAGAATGTGGGGAACCGTCGGAAATGATTTTACACCCTATAATAAGTTATTAACTAAAGAATATATAGTATTTTTTAGGCCTCGTTAAAGATATATTCGAAATAAGTCGGTGCTTTATCATATACACGAAAAGTGTATGATTTGTAATAGAGAATTAACTTATACAAATCACTTATTTTTTAGCAATTTTTTTTTATTTGATCAAATATATAAGAATTGGAACACTAAAAATGTTTGATTTGTAATAGAAAATTACCTTCTACAAATCACATATTTTTTAGCAATTTTTTTTATTTGATCAAATATATAAAAATTGGAAATACACTTAAACTCTCCAAATATAAAAATTAGAAATACACTCAAACTCTCCAAATAGTTTGATTCGTAATAGGAAATTACCTTCTACAAATCACCTATTTTTTAACAATTTTTTTATTTGATCAAATATATAAGAATTGGAAATACACTCAAACTCTCCAAATATAAGAATTAGAAATACACTCAAAATCTCCAAAGAGGTTCCATATACGTGGGATTGTAGGCTATTTATAAAATACTATCTTTCATATTAGAGTGCCACATAGGAGAGAGAAAATACTATCTTTCATATTAGAGTGCTATATAGGATAGAGAAAAATCTTTTTTAGAGGTCTCTGCTTTAGTATATAGACTAGATTTTGGTCCCGGGCATACGCCCGGGATCTATTAAATATTTTGTGTGTTGAAAAAGCTTTACAAAATGTCTCACACAAATTTTCGAATTAGAATATATTTTTATTGAAAATAAACCAAAATATTTTAATGACCAGCGATTATGGTGCATAAGTACTTGGAAACTAAGAGATCAAATTGAGATAGTCTCTTCACTTTGTGGTTTAGGATATTAATCCGTAATTTTCAAATAGAATTATTTTAAACTCGATCTAGCTTATATAATAGTTTTCTTAGATTTATGGTGATTTAGTTGCAAATTTTCGAATCAGAATATATTTTTATTAAAAATAAACCGAAATACGTTAATGAGCAGCGGTTATGGTGCATAAGTACTTGAAAACTAAGAGATCAAATTGAGATAGCCTATTCACTTTGTGGTTTAGGATATTAATCCGTAATTTTCAAATAGAATTATGTTAAACTCGATCTAGCTTGTATAATAGTTTTCTTAGATTTATGGTGATTTAGCGGATTTTCAAATCAGAATATATTTTTATTGAAAATAAACCAAAATACGTTAATGAGCAGTGATATCCACTTTTTACTACGTTAGAGATTGTCTCTCTAATTTGACAAAAGTGCAATTTCAAAGTTTCCTTACTCACAAAATTTCCTGTTCATATAGTTGGAGTAAAGATTCGATCTAACCTAAAGTCTAGGACAACTTCAACTTGGTTTTTACTCTTAGGGAACTAGTGAGTAAGTTTAAATACTAATACTAGGTTTCTTTTCTACACAAACATAAAAAAAATTAAGTTTCAAGTGAATGCAACTAAAACACAATACGATTTACTAAAAGAAAATATGGAGAGTTAATCCTCCTCATGTGACGTTAACTTTTGTTGTTGATTTTAATAAGTTTATTTTATTCTTCCTAGAACTCATAGACAAGTCTAATAGAAGAAAACTTGATCCCTAACATGTATGGCTCATCTCTAAGCTCATACATGCTAGCAAGTGGAACCAAAGCAATGACTTATCTCTAAGCTCATCACTTTGATCCCTAACTAGACACTACACCAACTATCATTTTGGGATAGGGTGTAGGTCTAGTTGTTCTTCCTAAACAACCCACCAAACCAACAACAAAGCTTTTTCCCTCACATGAGTTTGATTAACTCCCCAAGGAGAAGTTAGCTCATGATCCTTGGGATGAAGGATTACAAGTTAGAAAGTACAAAAAAAGAGAGAGAAAAAGGAAAAAGAAGACTAATTATCTAACTCACTTGCTTTTGATTTATTTTCAACTAGAATAAAACCAAAGTTTCCTCCATTAAAACTATTACAAGCTTTTCTTACCAAACTAAAACTAAAATAATCCAAAATGACTAAGGAACTAAAATAGTACAAGGTAAGGAAAAAGAAGTCAATGGAGTAAATGGAGTGTCCCCCCTTGTTTTGTTTTCTTCTCCATTTGAGAGACATCTCATTTCCTCCCATGTGAAACATCAAACCACATTTACTTCATTTTTATCCACCACATTAAAACAAAGTGACACCTTGCCTTTTTTTCACTATTAACACCTAATCTAATTAATTACATGCAAGGTGTCAACTTTGCACCAATAATTTGTCATTTTTGTCTTGACATGCTCCATGATTGATGACTCATCCAATCTTGCAGGCCCGCATAGTGGGTCCTATGTGCAATCCAGTGGCGGTCCGGTCTTTGGGCAATTTTACAACTTCCCGCCTATGCGTAGAGTTCATCGCCCTGATTGTCTGAGCAGCTCACTTGTCGCATTCGGAGTCCTGGTTCAAGAGGTAGGAGCTTCGGAAGTTTGATGCTTCTGTGTGGATTTGGAAAAATTCATATATATGTCGTTCCTCGTGCTTTATCGCAGGTTTAAATAATATTTCCATGTTTACTGCGAATACCTGCAAAAGTATGAAAACATATTTATTTCATGATTATTAAACACATAATTAACTAAATTTATATGTCTCAATGGGGTTTCATAATACACTTTTGGGTGCTTATCACACTACCCCCAAACAGCACTCATGAAATTTATTTAGGACATCATATTATTATACAACTTGGCAAGATCTTACTCCATGATGATATGGACATTCTATAAGCATCCACACCCATTTATGAAGTTAGAGAGGTGAAACATACTTGGTAGGATCCTACTCCATGATATGGACATTCTATAAGCATCATGACCTATATCTTTTAGCACTATCACATTTTCTTGCACTCAGAATGAGCATAGATTTTGAAAATTTATTTTTAGCACTATCCCATCTTCCTATCACAACGCAAATGATGACAATCCTATTAAGCATTTCATACAGAAGAAGACACAAAGGTAAGACAAAATTCATAATACGATGAAAAATGTAATAACATATACGATTATTTATTTATTGACTTAGTAATATTAGAAAATTATGGATTATTATGTTGATCTTGGAGACGCATATCGTGCACCAGACTGTTTAGTTCTTCCATTTGTTGGCCGAGCTGCATCTAAATGTCCTCTTGGCTGGCAGAGAGTGTAGTTTGATTTTCCATAAGGAGAGCGTGATTCTGCAAGGACCGAGAATGATTTTCCAAGATTTCCTCCTGTTCAACATCATGCTTTGCTTGACATTCTTGGAAATCCTTAAGAGTTGTAATGATGATATTCTGACGAGCGTGTAGTTCCCGCATGCTGTGATGAAGAAATTGAATGCCTTCCATGGGGTTAAAAAACTTTAGCATGGCATTTTCATCAAAGAAACGGTCAGGATTTGAGCTTGGGTCGTTCTGTTCATCTGTCAGAGTATCAGGAGTCCAAAAACCAATGAAGTAATCTGTTTGGAGTACGCTGATATGTGCTCTTTGAAGTGGTGTTTCTGGAGAAATGACTGGATAACCCCAACGCATCATAATTTGCGTGACTAAAGTGGATAGAGGTAGAGGTGCTGACTTTCTTGTTTTCCTGGTGATCACATTCCACAGTTGTTGGATTAGACAAAAATCATCTCTTTGAGTCTGCAAAATCCAAAGTAGGTGAAGTTGAGTCTTTGTGACTTCTGATTGGTGAGATGTACCGATCACATTGTGTCCCAACCAGTGGAGTACGACTCGTTGATTCTGTTTCAAAGAGCGATGAAGAACAACGTGATGTTTATTTCCCACTTCGCCATAAGATATGGTAGGTCTTAGTAAACTTTTGACAGAATCAAATGATGACTCTGGAAAAAGGCAGTCCTGGGTATTCATTGGTATTTGAAGTAGGGGTGTAAAATGGGTCGGGCCGGGCCAGCCCAGCCCTCAAATCATAAAGCCCATATGATTTGAGGGACGGACTGGCCCAGCCCCCTTATGCTATGAGGGCCGGGCCTGTGAGGGCCAACACTTGAATTATACAGCCATTGCCCTCACCTCAGCCCCCTTTAGAAAACTGTGGGCTGGGCCTGAGGGCCGGGTCTATGGGCCGAGCTGTACAACTTGTCAATTATTCAAAACTCTTGAATACAACTTGTTTAGACTTCATTAACATATTTGGTTTTTATCAGATTTCATTAACTGATTAACATATTCATTACAAAAATTATTGAAAACCTATCAAACTTCATTAACATATACAATATATTCTATAGGATAGAGATATATCCATATAATACA
This sequence comes from Coptis chinensis, assembly GCF_015680905.1. Lineage (NCBI taxonomy): Eukaryota > Viridiplantae > Streptophyta > Magnoliopsida > Ranunculales > Ranunculaceae > Coptis > Coptis chinensis. Next base: position 59,914,487 of record NC_141463.1, read on the forward strand.
GCTGTATCCTATAGAATATTTTCACATATTCTAACAATATATTCATTACAAGAGAGAGAACCTCCATCAAGGACATTATACGTACAACTAAGGGTATTATTATCGTAATTTTGTTTAGAAAATCTAAATATCAATGGGGCCTTAATACGGGCTTTGTGAGGGGCTTTAGAGGGTCGGTGAGGGGGCCCTCATGTTTCCATATCTAGGCCCTTACCCTCCCCTCAAAACATGAGGGTCGGGCCAGCCCTGCCCTCAAATTGCATGCGGGCTTAAATTTGAGGGCTTTTTTTGTCTATGGGCCGGGTCGGGTCGGGCGGGCCGAGGGCTTGAGGGCCGTTTTTACACCCCTAATTTGAAGTATGTCGGAGATAATTTCCCTAGTCAATTCCAATCGTCGTCCATAAGCATTGAAGTAGAATTTTCCATTCTCAGGTTCTATAAATTGGTAGAACATCAAAACCAATTCTTGGGAATAACAAGCTGCTGAATGATATAGAAGAGGCGTCCATCCCCGACGTATTATTTCAATATCAAAATAAGGATAAAACCGGCCATCTTCCAAAACTTTTAGGTAGTCTTTCTCGGGCATTATTTTTCTTGGTTGATCCATTGGTAGTATTACTGAGGGAAGGATAGTGAGAATTGTTTGAATGAGAATGGCTGAAAAAGAAGAGATTTATAGCCAATCTATGAGTCTGTACCAATCTGGATTCCAAGTGTAGTTAATGACCCATGTGATTATGAACAGCAACAATGGGGATCCATAGTAAGTCTTGTTATGTTAGATTTCCAAAAACAATTAATGAGATGTTTCAATGTTAGAAAATATGGAGGAAAGTTTCACAGGGTAGTTAGACTTACACGTAATTTCAGAAATGATTATCAGACCTCAGTAATAGCCTATGGATAGAATAATCGAGCTGCATGTGTGACAAGTGTTATGCGTACCTTGTAGCGTGCGCAGTCTTCTCTGAACAGCATAAGTATCAATTAATTAATTTGGTGAGTTTTGGATGGTCTTTCTTTGTTATGGTTTGTTTATTTATTTATTTATTATTATTATTATTATTTTTTATTTTTTTTAGAGAGGAAAAGACAACTAATATACACAAATATTTAATACGAAACTTCTCTATTTAATACGTAACCCGAAAAATGTGTGAGAATTATTTAACACACCATACCAATATACAAAATGAAAGTCAGAAAAAAAAATGGTTACATAGATCTAGATGTTCTGGATCATGTTATGCATGAGTGACAGGAGAATAATGATAAACACTGTTATCACGAATACTGTGATAGCCCATTCGCGTTGCTCCTTTTCCATTGCTTGATTGGATTCATTATGATCAAGAAAATGAGAATTTGTGTGTGAAGTGTGAAAAGTGAGAGAAAGGGATGAGTGAAGGTGGAAAATGAGAGTTGTATTTATAATTAGATTTCTGACCGTTGGGCATCTGACCGTTGGGCTTCTGACCGTTTGGCTTTGAGAGTAGGCCCAATGCATCAAGGAACAAACTCACATATTAGAAAGTACAATAATTGCATAACATAAATAATTTCTCATTCAAACCATCTGGAGATACAAAATTATGAGAACAACAGATATATAATATTTTTATCACAAGAAAACTAAAAATGCAATGCATAAAGGAAATAAATGACATAGTCATTTATAAGCCAAGGGAAATAAACAGCTACTGGGAATCCTCCGGGTTAGCAGAAGATGAACTCGGGTTTCTACGTCGTCCCCCGACGAACTTCTGGCTGAGCTAACTGGTCTGGAATGTGGCCTATAGACTGTAGCAATTGATCTTGGAATTGCCGCTGATTTGCCATCATCATTCTCTAGAAATGGCCTTGGTGATTGCGCATTTCTTGCTGGAAGTCATTTTAGGAAGTAAGCATCTCTTCCTGACGAAGAAACATCCTGCGGATACTTGTGTTCATGTGTCTCAAGGCTTCCATGGGAGTGTTGATTCGGCGCATGGTAGCCTCATTAAAACAGTCGGGTGGTGAAGGGGGAGGAGGAGGTTCGTTATCACGCTCAATATCATCTCTAGCTACTAGGTCCCAGTGGTCCAGAACACAAGTCTCGAAAATTCCAAAATTCTCGAAAGACCTTGTTGGAATGAAAGGAGTAGCGGACTGGAACCCTAAGTTAAGCATAAGCTGAGTAACAAGTACAACAAGAGGAGCTGACTTGTTTGACGCGGTCGTAAGAATATGGCCCAGGTTATGGACCATACAGAAAGTGTTCTTCTTCTCCTGGAGGATCCACAGCAGGTGCAAGAATGTCTTGTTCACGTCAGACGTCTTTGAAGTTCCAATGACGTTGTACGCCAGCCATTGAGTGACGGCTAGTTGGTTTTGTCTGAGCGAGTGCTGGTACACCCAGTTCGAGCCATTATTGTACTCTCCCTCGAGAAGCGTGTCAAACATTAAGTCCTTCGTAGTCGGATACTCTGACAACAACAGGGTCGGACTATCAGAGTTTATTGGAATATGTGCTGTATTCGATATTAACTCCATCGTGAGTTAACGTTCCAACCCATCCGCCGTAATCCAAAATTCATCACCCCGGAAACCTCCATTGTCGTAAAATTTCAACACCAAATCTTCGGAATAATCAGCTGGAGTTCGATGCAAGAGATATTCCCACTCTCTACTAGCAATTTCTTCATCAAAAAATGGATGAAACATCCCGAAATTGTAGAGATTTTCAAAATTTCTCTCAACTGTGATTCTCCTTCGTGCTGCCATAGGAAGGTCTAGATGAATTTTTGAGGGTGGAAATTGCTAGGAGTGATGGAGGAGATGGTGTTGGAGGAAGGGAGTTCGAATTGGTGGAGTTTAGCCCACGTGCGCGGGTTGAATTCAGGTCTGTCTAGTCGCGTGCGCGAGGTGAGTGTGAGGGAGACCAAGATCCGGATTTTGAGGGGGAAGAAATGTGAGGGATGGACGCGTGGGTGCCCCGCGTGTGGGTTTTTGTAAACGGGTCTGTGATTTTGGGTCAGGTCCAATTTTTGGCCCAAACCCAAATGAATTCCAAAAATTCCCCTTATGTCCCGAAGTGTTCCGAAATTTCAAATGTAGTATTTCGATTCGTTTTAACTCCAAATTGAAACAATGATATATCAAAACGATCGGCATTAAAAATGTCATTCACTGTAATATGACAAAATCACATTCAAACCTTTTTATTTATTTATTTTTATTTAGTTATTTATTTAGTTATTTATTTATTTATTTTATTTATTTATTATTATATATTATATATTATATATTTTTTATTTATTTACAATTTTTATATACAAATGTACAAGACGAAAGGAACGTATCAACAACACCAGAAGTCCAAATAAAACAACACATCACAAATGAAATTTAACTCGAGCAACTTTCATGTCGGCTCGGGCAAACCCAATCTAGCCGATTGTGGCTTAACCTTTTATGTTTTGGGGCCTAGGGTTCGGGATCGGTACCATCCCCCACCAATGTGCAATGGTCTAATAATAATATTACCCTTAGTACATATGGTATAGCCTCAAACCGCCCCTTAATACAGTCACATAGAAAACCGATCGAGGTTGGCCTGGTGGAATCCATTGCCCGCACGAACTAGGAAATGTCCAATGTTGCATATCACGACTCTCTTTGGGCACCATGCTTGGTGCTAAGGGAAAAATAAAAAACGAGTATATACATGTTGAGTCTTTTTACGTCAGATCCTCAAGACGAATGTGAGTCTTTTAACGTTAGATCCTCAAGACGAATGTGAGTCTTTTAACGTCAGATCCTTAAGACTTGGAACAATGGGACGACGACGAAGTTTATCCTGCTGAGCTGGTGTCAGACAATAATATACCTTATACTGGCTCATCTCGGATAGAAGATCAAGACCTGGACAGAAAGGAGTTGAACAGTTCATACACCACCCCATCCTTTTCGCCCATCGCTTTCGAGCAAAAGTACTACGACCATTACCTATTCGAGATGGGTGAGATTTGCACCAAATGATGAGTTGGAGTTCGCGAGGAAGAGAATAGAAAAGGGAGGAGAACGAAGGAGTTGAAATTTTTGGTACCCATTGTTTTCCGGAAGGCACGTTTGCTCGATTATCAGAAAACATTTATACTCAATTATGAAGTAGAGTTTTTGTGAACTATGGTCCCGGCGCTTGCAACCACACACTCTAGGGATTTTTAGAAAAGAAAATAGAAGAGGGCCCGGCTACCCAAATGGCATACTTTCTCTGTTTAAACACATGGAAAGAAGTACACCATCGAATCTATTAGTCTATGTAGACTGGATCATTGAGAAGAGTCTCTTCGACATCTGGAGAGTGCAACTCATGATAATGTTTAAGGCATTGGCCATTTACTTGAAATTCGCTGTCATCATTTACGTTTTTCAAAAAATAGCCCCATAAGGGGTGACAGCAGAGACGGTGAAAGGACCAGACCATCGAGTTTTTGATTTTCCTAGAAAAATGTGTAATCTTGAGTTGTATAACAAAACTTTTTGACCCACTTTGAAATCTTTTCTCAATATATGCTTGTCATGCTGTTGGGAACCCTAACTCAGCCAGTGTGACACGCACCATGACCACTAGGTCTATGCATGCAAACCGTGTTCTATAGGCATATATTTATTTTAGTAGTTTCTTATTATTAGATTCCTAATATAGTAGGATTCCTTATTTAGCATATCTCAACCATTATATAAGGTTGCTTTAGGTTGTAATACGAAGGATAATAAATATATCTCTTTTAAGCCTTAAGGTTTGGTAGTTAGATCTTCTAATCAAAAGATCAAAGGTGGTGGATCGACCAATCAAGCGATCAATTGTTCTATATAGGATCTAGATCCTATCATCTAGTTTCAGAGCAAGGTTCGATTTTTTTTTTCGGGTTTCATCATGACAGTGAAAGAACTCGAAGAACTCACTGGCCGCCATAACACCACTCTCGCAAATCATACCACTGCTATTGACAACAACACCACCACGCTCAACAACCACACCACCCTCCTCAACGACCTAACCACCAACATGCAGCGGCTCTTAGCAAAGTTAGATGACCCCAACCAGAACTCCTTCAACCCAAATTCATCTAACACTAATCCAATTCAGCAAAGACAACACCAGCAACCCATCATCCAAGGTCGACCGTTACGCCTTGATTTTCCCCGATTTGAGGGAGAAGACCCAGAGAGTTGGCTATTCCAGGCGGAGCAATTCTTCATTTTAAACCCTATTTCTGAGGAGCAGAAAGTGATAATGGCGTCTATCCATCTTAAGGGAGACGCAATAGCATGGTATCGGTGGCTAAATCAGTCCCTCGGCGAACTTACTTGGAGACAGTTTTCTACGTCTCTGTGCAAACGATTTGGCTCCAGGAAGCATATTGATCCCATGAGCTCTTTGTCAAAACTAACTCAGCAAGGTACCGTTCCCGAATATATTACCAGTTTTGAGACTCTCATAAACCTTGTACCTGGTATTCAAGATCAACATCAGGTTAGCCTTTTTGTGTCCGGGTTAAAAGCTGAGATTCAAGCTGGAGTTCGTATTCACAATCCTTTAAGCCTTAGTCATGGTATTGACCTTGCACTCAAACACGAGGATGCAATCAAGACCACAAACACATCACTATCTCACAGCACCAACAGACCTCCTAACCGTCTGTACCATCGACCCCCTATTCCACAGCCATCCACTAAAACTAATGCCACTACAAGTTTACTTCCTACAGGGGTTAAAAGACTCTCTTGGGCAGAACAACAAGAAAGGCGTGCTAAAGGCCTCTGTTTTAACTGTGATAAAATATACAAGCCGGGTCACATCTGTCAAAAGCCTCAACTCTTACTTATGGACGCTGCATACCAAGTCTATGATGAAGAATATCATGATGCAACCACAAACGAGCCACAAGATGATGGAGCAGTAGAAATCTCACTATATGCTCTCACAGGCACCATGAGCTCAACTACGATGCGTGCTATAGTTTACTGCAAAAGTAAGCCCTTATCAGTCCTCATGGACTCAGGGTCTACCCACAATTTCATACACCCAAGCATAGTTCGCAGCTGCGGACTTTCTATCACACAAAAACAGACGTTTGCTGTATTAATTGCTAATGGAGGATTTTTACAATGCCATGGCTCGCGTTTGAACGTCACGCTCAACCTTCAAGGTTACATATTCACTACAAATTTCTGTGTTTTAGACATTAAAGGATGTGACGTTGTATTGGGCACACAGTGGTTATGCTCACTATGTCGAATCACTTGGGACTTCAAACAACTCGTCATGCAGTTTACCAGCAAGGACCAGTTCTACACAGTTATTGGGACGGGATCTCCAATAGCCCATTTGATCGATGGCCCAAATATGCGCAAGGCTTTACAGCAGGAACAACATGGATTTCTACTATCACTACATGCAGCTGAGTCGAAGAACACAGAGGTGACATTACCACATTCAGAACACGAGGCTATCAGGGTAGTTTTATTATGTTTTCAAGACATATTTGGTATTCCTCCAGCACTGTCACCTTCACGTTCACACGACCATAGAATTCCACTGATAGATAATTCCAATCCTGTTAGTGTTAGACCTTATAGATATCCACATTTTCAAAAGACAGAAATCGAGAAGATAGTGCAAGCTAGAACTGTGAGATACAGGATTCATTCGCCCGAGCGTTAGCCCGTTTTCATCTCCAGTGTTACTAGTTAAGAAGAAAGATGGATCTTGGAGACTTTGTGTTGATTATCGAGCTTTAAACAACATAACCATTAAAGATAAATTTCCTATTCCTATCGTGGATGAACTATTAGATGAGCTCAACGGTGCAACAATATTCTCCAAATTAGATCTTCGGGCTGGATATCACCTAATAAGGGTCCATGAGGGAGATATACATAAGACAACCTTTCGTACACACGATGGACACTATGAATTCCTTGTGATGCCCTTCGGACTTTCAAATGCACCATCGACCTTCCAAAGCTTAATGAACGAGTTGTTTCGACCTTATTTACGGAAGTTTGTTCTAGTCTTTTTCGATGATATATTGGTCTACAGCAAATCCCTTGAGACTCACTTGCAGCACCTCACTGCGGTCATGGAAATTCTACGCAAACATGCGTTGTTTGTTAAGGCTTCTAAATGCTCGTTTGCTCAAACCTCAATTTCGTACCTAGGACATATCATTGGGGCCTCAGGTGTATCAGTTGACAATGACAAAATCAGCGCTGTGACAAACTGGCCAGTACCTACATCTCTCAAAGGATTACGGGGATTTCTTGGCTTGACAGGTTATTACAGGAAATTTGTTAAAGATTATGGTAAAATAAGCGCACCGTTAACACAGTTACTCAAGAAAGACTCGTACAAGTGGACGGTTGAAGCTACAGAAGCGTTCAACACTCTCAAAGTCGCAATGACCACAACACCAGTCTTAGCACTCCCTGATTTCTCACTCGAATTCTCTATTGAATGTGATGCTTGTGGCTCTGGCTTAGGCGCAGTCCTTATGCAACAAGGCCGACCCTTAGCATATTTTAGTAAAGCTCTGGCAGGGAAAAATCTTAATCTACCTATCTATGATAAAGAGATGATGGCAATAATCGCTTCAGTCCACAAGTGGAGACCTTACTTACTTGGCAGACATTTCAAAGTTTTCACAGATCATCGTACCTTAAAATATTTTCAAGAGCGCCGCTTTCTACATTAGAGCAAAGAAAATGGGTTTCAAAGTTACTTGGCTACGACATTTAAATCTGCAATCGCTCGTGCAGCCTCAATAAAGCAAACATCCTCTCTCAAGACTCCTCTCTCGAAAATACTCTATTTGGCGCTATCTACTCCAAACTTTGAAGGCATTGTCGACATCGAAAGAATGCACCAACGATCCAAAGAATGAAAAAAAATCATTATCGCTATCCAAGCCAACTCCTCAGCACGTAAGTTTTTTACGTTTGATCAAAGCATCTTGCGTTATAAAGGACGCATAGTGGTTGCCCCTAACTCTGCATGGTGCGACAACATTCTCTTTGAGTTTCATGCTACCCCAAAGAAATGGGACACTCGTGATTTTACGCATTTAAAACGATCGCAAACATGTTTCTACCGGCAAGGAATGAAAGCAAAGCAGTGAAGAATTTTGTAGCACAATGTGTAACATGTCAAAAGAATAAAGTCAAGCAATCTCTCCTCCCGCACCCCCAACCCATTACCTATTCCCCGATGACGTTTGGCTCGATATATCCATGGATTTTATTGAAGGCCTTCCACGGCCCCTCAACAAAACAGTTATTCTTGTGGTAGTAGACGGACTCAAAATATATCGCATTTCAAATTCTAGCACATCCTTACACTTTGCAAGCTCTATTGCTAATGTTTTCATCCGAGACATAGTTAAACCGCACGGGCCACCTCGCTCAATAGTCGCTGATAGAGATCCGATTTTCATCGGACCTTCGGGAAGCTTTTTTCTGTTCACAAGGAACACAACTGTGTCACAGTTCCGCCTATCACCCTCAATCGGATGGACAAACTGAAGTCACAAATCGCACATTAGAATGTTATTTGAGATGCTTTGCAGGCGAACGTCCAAGCACTTGGGTGAATTGCCTTCCTTGGGCCGAATGGTGGTATAATACCACGTATCACTCAGCAATTAAAATGACTCCATTTGAAGCAGTCTACAGCCGTGTACCTCCCTCCATTTTAGCCCATATACCAGGCTCAACAGCAGTTCATGCAGTCGATATTACTCTAAGAGATAGAGACCGCACACTTCAACTACTCAAGTCCAACATGGCTGAAGCTCAAAATAGAATGAAGATTTATACAGATGCTAAAAGAACAGAAAGGGAGTTTGCAGTGAATGATTGGGTATATTTACGCCTCCAGCCATATCGACAAAGCACCGCAGCAATGCAATCGTATTCAAAACTTTCTCCAAAGTTCTATGGGCCATTTCCAATAGTAAGCAGAATTGGTACAGTTGCCTACAAATTGGATCTACCTACTACATGCAAAATACACCCCGTGTTCCATGTTTCGGCATTAAAGCAATCATTGGGAGCAAGAACAATTGTTTCTACAGAGTTACCAGTACATGCAGATGAATTTAGCTGGGTACCAATGACAGTATTGGACTCAAGATACCAAGGCTCCGAGTTACAGTGGTTAATTCAGTGGGACGGTTTTTCAGTTGAAGAAGCTACTTGGGAAGATGATGCTACTATTCAGAACCGTTATCCATCGTTTAAGGCTTGCGGACAAGCCTCTTCTCAAGGGCGAGGGGATGTTGGGAACCCTAACTCAGCCAGTGCAACACGCACCATGACCACTAGGTCTATGCATGCAAACCGTGTTCTATAGGCATATATTTATTTTAGTAGTTTCTTATTATTAGATTCCTAATATAGTAGGATTCCTTATTTAGCATATCTCAACCATTATATAAGGTTGCTTTAGGTTGTAATACGAAGGATAATAAATATATCTCTTTTAAGCCTTAAGGTTTGGTAGTTAGATCTTCTAATCAAAAGATCAAAGGTGGTGGATCGACCAATCAAGCGATCAATTGTTCTATATAGGATCTAGATCCTATCATTGTCATGCACTCTTTTCATGTTGGCTTTATAGGATTTCGAGAGATCATAGGCATCACTCCGAATTTTCTCAAGCTCATTTAACTGCAATTTTCTCTTCGCGCCTGCCGCGTTAGTATTATAATTGAGGCTTTTGATGGCCCATAGAGCACTGTGCTCAAGTTCAACCTACAGATGACAAGGTTTTCCAAAAACGAGGCGATAAGGAGACATCCCTATAGGTGTCTTAAAAGCTGTTCTGTATGCCCACAAGGCATCAGATAATCGTAGAGACCAGTCTTTTCTAGATGGATTGACAGTTTTTTCCAAAATGGATTTGATCTCTCTATTAGAGACTTCTATTTGACCATTGGTTTGAGGATGATACGGCGTTGCCACTCTGTGCGTGACTCCATATTTTTTTACTAAAGATTCAAAAAATTTATTGTAGAAATGTTTTCCCCCATCACTAATTATAGCTTTTGGAACACCAAATCGAGAGAAAATATTTTCTTTTACGAACAAAACTACCGTTTTTTTATCATTAGCACGACATGCCAATGTCTCAATCCATTTTGACACATAGTCAGCTGCTACTAGTATGTATAGGAAGCCATATGAATTTGGAAATGGACCCATGAAGTCGATGCCCCATACATCAAAGATTTCCACAATTAAAATGGGATTTAAGGGCATCATATTGCGTTGAGTAATGCGTCCTAGTTGCTGGCAGTAATTGCATGCTTTGCAATGCTCATGTGCATCTCTAAATAGTGTTGGCCAATAGAATCCACATTGTAGGACCTTGGCCGCAGTTTTCTTACCACTAAAATGACCACCACAAGATTGTTCATGACAGAAGGATAACACATCATTGTGTTCCTAATCGGGAATGCAACGGCGGATTAGTTGGTCGGAACAATACTTGAAGAGGTAGGGATCATCCCAAAAATAAAATTTCACAGTGGATAAGAACTTTTTCCGGTCATTACGAGACCAAGATGAAGGGACTTCTTCGGTAACTAAGTAATTTACTATGTCAGCGCACCAAGGGGACGAAAAAATAGAGTACAAGTGTTCATCTGGAAAGGAATCACAGATAGGTTCGGTATCAGTATCAACATCACTGACAAGTCGTGATAAATGATCTGCAACCACATTTTTGCAACCTTTTTTATCTCTAATTTCTAGAGTAAACTCTTGCAAAAGGAGAATCCATCAGATCAACCTTTGTTTTACATCTTTTTCGCTAATAGATAACGGTTCCGTTCAGCGTCGGTCGAGTGTAGACAATAGTTGGAGAACCCACTAGGTAAGGACAAAACTTATCCAAAGCATATACAACGGCGAGAAACTCTTTCTCAGTGGTGGTATAGTTATGTTGAGCTTCATTAAGGATTTTACTCGCATAGTAAATGACAACTGGCTTATCTTCTTGGCATTGCCCTAGTACAACTCCAATAGCATAGTCGCTCGCGCCACACATTAATTCAAAAGGTTTAGACCGATCAGGTGGTTGAATTATGGGAGCGGTAGTTAATGTGGTTTTTAAAATCTCAAAGGCTTGTTTGCAATTGAAACTGAAGTAAAAAATGGCATCTTTAAGTAGGAGATTGGTTAAAGGTCGAGCAACCTTTGAGAAATCTTGAATAAATCTCCTATAGAAACCTACGTGTCCTAAGAATGCGCGAATGTCTCGAACCGATTTTGGTATAGGAAGTGAAGCAATTTTTTCTATTTTAGCTTTGTCGACTTCGATTCCGTCCTTTGAAACGATATGTCCTAAAACTATTCCTTTTGTAACCATGAAATGACATTTTTCCCAATTGAGAACAAGGTTTTTCTCTTCACAATGTGTAAAAACCTTTTCAAGATTTGATAGACAGCTATCGAAAGAATCTCTATATATTGAGAAGTCGTCCATGAATACTTCCATAAAACGTTCAACCATATCACTAAAAATGTGAACCATGCAGCGTTGGAAAGTACCAGGTACATTGCAAAGGCCGAAAGACATTCGTCTATATGCAAATGTACCAAATGGACACGTGAACGTGGTCTTTTCTTGATCAGCAGGGTCTATGACTATCTAAAAATAACCTGAATAATCATCAAGAAAACAGTAATATGCATGACCGGCTAAGCGTTCGAGCATCTGATCGATGAATGGAAGTGGAAAGTGATCCTTACGAGTGATGGCATTAAGTTTGCGATAGTCAATGCATATTAAGCCATTTCATCGACACGAAAGGAAATGCATTCATCTTTATCATTTCGCACAACTGTAATGCCAGATTTCTTGGGAACAATGTGTATTGGACTCACCCAAACACTATCGAGATAGGGTAAATAATACCCGCGATCGAAAGTAATTTTAAAACTTCCTCTCGCACCACATCTTTCATGGTAGGGTTTAGGCGACGCCATGCGGTTCACGCGGACGCCTTAGCATTTTCTTCAAGGTGTATGCGATGGGTGCACACAATGAGGTTCAATACCTTTAATGTCATCGAGGGACCATCCAATAGCGAACGATGTTGTTGAATGACATTAATTAAACGAGCTTCCCCGATCGTCGCTTAATTGTGAAGAAATGATAACCGGGTGACAACCATTTGATCAAAGTCATGCGTATTTTAATTCCGAAAGAAGAGGTTTTAAATCAGGGGTGGGCGGAGTGGGTATTAAAGATTCTTGAGGAAAGTCATCATCCATGCAATAAATAGATTGATGTTCATCCAAGTTACTGGACATCACAGTCGTAGGGTCAAATAATGGTATTGACTCTAATAACTCATTTACTTCCTGTGTATAATCATCGTCCTCAAACTCGGATTCCCTAAAGGAAAGAAATTGGTACACTTCATCTTTTGGAAAAGAGTTTGTTAAATACTCTTGTGTAATGTTATCAACCCTGTTGACCTCACCATTATTGTCAGGCTCTGGGATTTGTTTCATCAACTTGAACACATTCACCTCGACCGATAGATTTCCGAAGGACATGGTCATTGAACCATCCCTACAGTTAATAGGAGCATTAGCAGTTGCTAGGAACGGACGTCTTAAGATGATAGGAATGGAATCACATGCAACTTCTGTATCTAAAATAACAAAGTCTACAAGATAGAAAAAGTCTTGGACTTTTACGAGGACGTTTTCCACAATTCCTTTTGGATACTTTATGGAACGGTCGGCTAACTGTAGAGTCATGGTGGTAGGTTTGAGCTCATGAAGACCTAGTTGTTTAAATAGGTAATATGGAAGTAAATTCACACTAGCTCCTAGGTCTAGAAGCGCAGTAGCGGTATATTTGTCACCTAATGTACATGGAACTGTTGGTCTACTAGGGTCCTTGTATTTGACTATACCATTATGTTCGGTGATGGAGGGAAACTGTTCGGTGAGGAACGCTTGTTGAGGAACATTAGTTCTCCTTTTCGTGGTGCACATATCTTTCATAAATTTTGCATGTTTTGGTAATAGTTTTAAGGCATCGAGAAAAGGTAAGTTGATTGTCAAATTTTGAAAAGTATCTCGAATTTCAGCAAAATTCTCATCAGGTTTATTCTTTGCTGCGCGCAGAAAAACGCCTTAGGGCGAAATTTGGCAAAGGGTCTACCTGCTTGTTTCCTACATTCGGAGATGTTGACTTTGTTGGATCTGGTGAATCCACCGTAGGTTCATTATTGGAAATAGATTCATTTGATCCTTCGGATTCTTTTGGTTGATCATCTAGCATACGTATTTGATTGTCTACAGTTTTTCCAGATCGTAGAGTAGTGATTGCATGCACCTCACCTTGGTTGGGGGTGCTTGTACTAGGTGCATTGGTGAGTTCAAAGGCTGTGTTTGCTAGTTTAGGGTTTGGAACTGCTTGTGCAGGAAACACGCCTTTCTGACTCTTTTCTTATGCCAATTGTTGAAATGATTATTGGATAGACGTTAAAATTTGAGACTGTTGGTTCATGTAAGCTAAGAAAGTCTCGCTTTGTCCTATCCGTAGAATTGGGGTGGCGCAGTTGTGCAAAGTAGTAGTTCTCGATTATTGCTTAGAAGTTGCTGATTATAGTTGGGATCTGGATTAGCTGGAATAAGGCTACGGTTGGTTTGATAATTAGCATTGGAATTATTTTGAAATTGACCTTGTTGGTATTGTTGATTATTTCCTTGGTGGTATGGAATAAAATTGTTGGTAGGTTGAACAAGTGGATTAGCGAAACCTGGAGGAGCCCCCATCTGTTGGTTATTTTGGCGCCAAGCGAAATTCGGATGTTGTCTCCAAGGTGCATTAAGAATGTTGAATGCACATGCCTCCTCCAACTGTTGAGAAGGGGAGGCATATAACAAGGGACAATAAACATTAGGATGGTCAGGACTGAGAAAAAGAACACATGGGGATGTGTCAACCTTCATGACCTGTTTTGGAAGTTGATCGTTTACTTGAACTACAAGGGCATCTAATTTTTTAGTTAGGGATTCTATCAAATTTTTTAATTCGGGATCGGGTTTTACCTCAAAAATAGATGTGGCCTTTGTAACATTGTCCTTTGATGACCTAGACGACTCAGTGTTACCCTAGTGTGTACCTTTTTTCTCTTGTTTTTCAAGAAAAGTATATGCTTCAGTAGCTCCTTTGTCCATGAAGTAACCGCCGTTCATTATATCAAGAGTTTCTTTTTGATGATCAGAAAGACCATTAAAGAATGAACGAACAAGGACAGCTTTGTCTAGTTGGTGATGAGGACATTCTAACAGAAGATCAGTAAAACGACTCCATGCTTCCGTAAAGGATTCATGAGGATTTTGACGAAAGAATTGAATTTTCTAAAGCATTTCAGTTGTTTTCTTCTGAGTGTAAAATTGAAGCATGAAAACTTGAACTAGTTTATTCCATGTGTCTATGGACTGTGGCTGTTGTCCTGCTAGCCAAATTGACGCTTTTTCCGCTAAAGTGAATGGAAATAGCCGAAGCAAGAGTTGTTCCTTAGAGACTGCTGGATGGTGAAATGTTGTGGCCACTTGTTGCAGCCTACGAAGATGATTGTAAGGTTTTTCGTGATCCAAACCATGATATATAGGTAACAAACTAAAAACGTTTGGTGGAATACTAAAAATCACCGACAATGTCCTCAAGTTTGATGCGGGGAAGAAGGTCCTTCCCAGAATGCAAGATAGAAGTCCGACAGGGGCTTCTCAGCTGGTGGAGGATCGTCGGCCATAACGACAGAAGTTAATGGCGACGAAGGATCGTGATGAAGGTAATTAACAGAAGAAGAACAATTTTTAGGTGAGAACTTACGCAATTGCTTATCGTATTTTTTTCGACGATAGGTATGTTCAATTTCTTTAGTGGAACCAGACCTTAATCTCATGCAAGCATAAAATTAGATCTAATTTACAGAAGGAATTTAGTAGTACTCGAATTTTATTATTATCTTTAAGCATTATAGTTGAACAACGTAGGCCTAAACTGCTGCTAACGTAGCAGTGAAGCTAGGAATACGTGTGCATAAACCAACAGCCAGGTCACAAGAGAGATATGAGGGAGGCTTTCCGTGCGAGCACGGTTCTAATTAAGTAACCTCAATCTTTCAAGTTTCCTAGACACCGTTGGAATATGATTAAGATTTATGGAATTAAAATTTATGCAAAGTCGGTATTAATTTTAATTTAATTTTTTTTTTTTTAAAGATTTATGCAAGGGTGAAAATACAAACATGCAAATACGATCTACTCATACAATACTAGGTGCAGTAGCATGTGAAGATACTCTACTCATACGTATACCTATACGAATAGGCAAGCTTGTGTCACCGATAAATACTTCTATACGTACAGGCAAATATACATCAGTAATACGTATATGTATGCTAATTTGTAAATCGATATTACGTAGACGTATATCAACAGTAACAGGCAAATTTGAATCACTCATACGTATCCAAATACATTAGCATGCAAATATAGTATACGTACGCAGATAAATATGACAAAACTAAACATGCAAGGTATTATACATAAACTAAAATACGACTCTTGTATTGCATAATAATTCGATTTCGACAATACTCATTGAGAGATTGGGGGTGTCATATAGAGAGCATCTTCACCCCGTAGGGTTTAGAAACAACTTACCCAACTCATATTTTAACCCTCGTTGGAATGTTCTCCTCTTTCTTGACAAAATCGACTTATTAAACAATACCTTGTACTTATACGTAGATAAATACTAAACATGCAACAATAGACACTTATACGTAGACAGACATATAACCATGCAAAACAGTACCATTTATATGTATATATACATTGATATGCAATTCATTCCCAGTTAAACGTATATAAATATTTACAGGTGTTTGAAAATGATACATGCATATTTCTAGGCTAATACGTAAATAGTAATCCATAAACTAATTTATAATAACTACGTACATGGCATTCATGCAAAAAAAAAAAAAAACTTGGAACCTGTAGCTTCCCGCTAGTCTGCCAAAGAAATGAAACAGACGTTTCAAATCGTCGACGTGATTAATCCCAATAGAATAGTCGAATTTTCAGTTACAGGTCCAGAGAGTGAGGCCTGGATATAGATCAAGATAGATCAAGGGATGCTGGAGGTAAATTATGAGCACCAACAAAACAAATACACCCGCGGACGCGAGTTAAACCTGCGGACGCGTGCCCAATACTGCGCACGCGTGTCAATGATGTCACAATGAGTTCAACTTTTCACAGAACCCTTAGAATCGCCTGCAGTGTACTTTCCCAGTCCTAATTTTCGATACCTGGAAGTACAGAAAAATAAATTTTTAGACAGGTCTGTTCGTTTGGTTTTCGACGACGAAGAAATAAGAAAAAAAACGGAAAAATAGGAAAAACAAGGGAGGATGAAAGGGGTGTTTCCCCTTGGAGTAAAGTCCAAACCGTAGCACTCGTCCTATGCCTTTAGAACAGCAGCGGTGCCATTTTGATATCCACTTTTTACTACGTTAGAGATTGTCTCTCTAATTTGCCAAAAGTGCAAATTCAAAGTTTCCTTACTCACAAAATTTCGTGTTCATATAGTTGGAGTAAAGATTCGATCTAACCTAAAGTCTAGGACAACTTCAACTTGGTTTTTACTCTTAGGGAACTAGTGAGTAAGTTTAAATACTAATACTAGGTTTCTTTTTTTACACAAACATAAAAAAAATTAAGTTTCAAGTGAATGCAACTAAAACACAATACGATTTACTAAAAGAAAATATGGAGAGTTAATCCTCCTCATGTGAAGTTAACTTTTGTTGTTGATTTTAATAAGTTTATTTTATTCTTCCTAGAACTCATAAACAAGTCTAATAGAAGAAAACTTGATCCCTAACATGTATGGCTCATCTCTAAGCTCATACATGCTAGCAAGTGGAACCAAAGCAATGACTTATCTCTAAGCTCATCACTTTGATCCCTAACTAGACACTACACCAACTATCATTTTGGGATATGGTGTAGGTCTAGTTGTTCTTTTTAAACAACCCACCAAACCAACAACAAAGCTTTTTCCCTCACATGAGTTTGATTAACTCCCCAAGGAGAAGTTAGCTCATGATCCTTGGGATGAAGGATTACAAGTTAGAAAGTACAAAAAGAGAGAGAAAAAAAGAAAAAAGAAGACTAATTATCTAACTCACTTGCTTTTGATTTATTTTCAACTAGAAGAAAACCAAAGTTTCCTCCATTAAAACTATTACAAGCTTTTCTTACCAAACTAAAACTAAAATAATCCAAAATGACTAAGGAACTAAAATAGTACAAGGTAAGGAAAAAGAAGTCAATGGAGTAAATGGAGTGTCCCCCCTTGTTTTGTTTTCTTCTCCATTTGAGAGACATCTCATTTCCTCCCATGTGAAACATCAAACCACATTTACTTCATTTTTATCCATCACATTAAAACAAAGTGACACCTTGCCTTTTTTTCACTATTAACACCTAATCTAATTAATTACATGCAAGGTGTCAACTTTGCACCAATAATTTGTCATTTTTGTCTTGACATGCTCCATGATTGATGACTCATCCAATCTTGTGGGCCCAAGATAGTGGGTCCTATGTGCATCCCAAACGGTCCGGTCTTTGGGCAATTTTACAACTTCCCACCTATGCGTAGAGTTCATCGCCCTGATTGTCTGAGCAGCTCACTTGTCGCATTCGGAGTCCTGGTTCAAGAGGTAGGAGCTTCGGAAGTTTGATGCTTCTGTGCGGATTTGGAAAAATTCATATATATGTCGTTCCTCGTGCTTTATCGTAGGTTTAAATAATATTTCCATGTTTACTGTGAATACCTGCAAAAGTATGAAAACATATTTATTTCATGATTATTAAACACATAATTAACCAAATTTATATGTCTCAATGGGGTTTCATAATACACTTTTGGGTGCTTATCAAGCAACGATTATAGTGCATAAGTACTTGGAAACTAAGAGATCAAATTGAGATAGCCTCTTCACTTTCCGGTTTAGAATATTAATATGTAATTTTCAAATGGAATTATCTTAAACTCAATCTAGCTTGTATAATAGTTTTATTAGATTTATGGTGATTTAGCGGTAAATCATCACCGTTCGGCTTACGTAGTAATGTGTACAAATCACTAAAATAGATTGATTGTTTCCATATCCTCAAAGAATACACTACTCCTACTTGAAAAGATTTATCACATAAACGTGTCCTACGAACTGGTGCCATTATATTAAATTATTCTAAAAAATATTAGCAACTATGCATAGCTATGAGATATAAAAATTATATTAATTACTCATTTAAATTTCTTGCACCACTCTCTATAAAAAGAAAGCACCAAACTTTGATAAAACTCATCGACTTCTTTTTATTGTTAGGTTTAATAATAGAATTTTGATTGAAGCTAGTTTTATGAGAATGGGCAATGCAGCGAAGATAATATTGAAGCTACTTGAATAGCAAGACATTCCCAATCACAATAAAAAAATTATAATAAACACTATTTAAAATGCAAAACTATATTTGTCGAGACATTTATTCCCCCTACATATAATACAAATATGTTTTAGGGCTATTAGTTCAATGCATTTGCATCAAGTTTCTGATTTTCCAATAATTATTCTTTGAGGTTAGTTTAATGTAGTACATTGCATCCAATTTCTAATTTCTCATTAATTATTCTTTGAGGTTAGTTCAATGCAGTTGCCTCAAGTTTCTGATTTCCCGTTAATTATTATTTGAGGTTAGTTCAATGCAATTGCATCCACTTTATGATTTCTCGTTAGTTATTCATTAAGGTTAATTCAGTACAGTTGCATCTAGTTTTCGGTGTTTCATTAATTAGCTTTTGAGATTAGTTCATTGTATTTGCATCCAGGTTCCAATCTCCCGTTAATTACTATTTGAGGTTAGTTTAATAGATCTGCATCCAGTTTCTGATTTTTCGTTAATTATTTTTCTAGATTAGTTCGATAGTTTACAATTTCTATACAATTTGCATACATGTAAGAGTCTATTTTTATAAACTCACTTTCATTTTGGGTTCCTAATTACTCATAATTACTCATGTGAGAACGCTAAAAAAGTTGACATTTATGCTTTGAGGTTAATGCGATGCAGTTACATCTGACTTTCGATTTCTAGTTAACTATTTTTTAAGGTTATTTCAATGCATTTGCATCAATTTTCTGATTACTCGTTAGTTAATCTCTAATTTTAGTTTAATGCAGTTGCATCCAGTTTTTGGTTTTCCGTTAATTATTCTTTGAGGTTAGTTCAATGCATTTGCATCAAGTTTTCGATTTCCCGATAATTATTTTTTAAGGTTAGTTCAATGCATTTGCATCAAGTTTTCGATTTCCCGATAATTATTTTTTGAGGTTAGTTCAATGCAGTTACATCAAATTTATAATTTCCCGTTAATTATTCATTTAGATTAGTTCAGTGCAGTTTCATTCATTTTTCAATATTTCGGTAATTAGTCTTTGAGATTAGTTCATTGCATTTGGATCCAGTTTCCGATTTCTCGTTAATAACTCTTTAAGGTTAGTTTAATACATTTGCATCTAGTTTTTGATTATTTATGTTTTGAGATTAGTTTGATATAATTATATCCGGTTTTTGATTTCCTGTTAACTATTCTTTGAGGTTATTTCAATGCATTTGCATTTAGTTTCCGATTTTCCACTAATTATTCTATGAGGTTAGTTCAATGCAGTTGCATTCGGTTTTTGATTTTCTGTTAATTATTTTTTGAGTTAAGTTCAATGCATTTGCATCCAGTTTCGATTTCCCATTAATTATTATTTTTGGTTTGTTTGATGTATTTGCATACCGTTTCCAATTTTCCATTAAATATTTTTCAAAGACTTGCATCCAATTTCTAATTTCCCATTAGTTATTCTCTATCATTATTTTAATGTAATTTGCATAAAGTTTTCAATTTTCCCTTAATTACTCTTTGAGCTCAGTTATGTATTTGAATCCAGTTTCTGATTTCTTTATAATTATCCAATATGGTGTGTAATATCAACTTATACTGATCCATCTGTAGTGTCCTTATAAACATGACATAAAAAGTAAATTATGTTTAATTTACTATGTTGGATCATCGAAGATTATCCAGTTCCCAATTTCCTGTTAATTATTCTTTAAATTATGCATGACTCACTATGTGGAATCTTCAAAGATTATATACAAACGGGTGTTGTTATATTAATTATTCTGAAAAATATTTACAAATATGCAGAACTATTATATATTAATATTATATTGATCACTCAACCAAATTTCTTATAACGTTAAAACCTCACTCTCCATTAAAAAAAAATAACTCACCTTTGATAAAACCCTTCAACTTCATTTTGTTGTTTAATAATAGAAGTTTAATTGAAGTTTTGTGGGATTGCCTAATAAGGCGAAGTTCATATATATTGAAGCTACTTGAATAGCAAGGAGTTTCCAATCATACGGAAAGAGATAAGATAAACACCATTTTAAATGCAAAACTATACTTATCAAGACATTTCCACAACATATAACCCAACTATGTTTTTAGGTTAGTTCAATGCATTCACATCCAGTTTCTGATTTTCCGTTATTTATATTTTGAGGTTACTTCAATGCAGTTGCATCTAATTTCCAATTCCCGTTATTTATTTTTTGAGATCAGTTCAATGCAATTGCATCCAGTTTCTGATTTCTCGTTAATTATTCTTTTCGATTAGTTCAATACATTTGCATCCAATTTCCTGTTAATTGTTCTTTAATGTCAGTTCAATATAATACATTTGCATCCAGTTTCTGATTTCCCGTTAATTATTCTGTGAGATTAGTTTAATGCATTTACATCCAGTTTCCGATTTCTCGTTTATTATTTGATAAAGTTGCATTTGTATCTAGTTTTCGATTTTCCGTTAATCATTGTTTGAGGTTAGTTAAATGAATTTGCAACCAGTTTTCGATTTCCCGTTAATTATTTCTTGAGGTTTTGCATCCAGTGTATTTTTTGAGATTAGTTCAGTGCAGTTGCATCCGGTTTCCGATTTCCCGTTAATTATGTTTTAAGATTAGTTCCACACATTTGCATTATGTTTCCAATTTATAATTAATTTTTCTTTGAGATTAGTTCAATGCAGTTGCATCCAGTTTATGATTTTCCGTTAATTTAATCTTTGAGGGTTAGCTCAATGCATTTGTATCCAATTTCTGATTTTCCGACAATTATTTTTTAATGTATTTGCATCTTTAATTTTTTGTAAATTATTCTTTGAGGTGAGTTTCGGTTCCCCATTAATTGTTTTTTGACGTTAGTTTCAATTAGTATTATACATATTTTAAAATATTTGTCATTATTGCTTTGCCATTATTTTATTTTTTTTTCATTTTCTATTATATATTTTGTGATGTTATTTTTTGTATAATTATTTTTAACTATGTTTTGAGGCCGTGTTAATGATATATTCGAAATAAGTCAATTCTTTATCATAGACACTAAAATTGTATGATTTGTAATAGAAAATTAGTTTATACAAATCACCTATTTTAGCAATTTTTTTTATTTGATCAAATATATAAGAATTGGAACACTAAAAGTGTTTGATTCGTAATAGGAAATTACCTTCTACAAATCACCTATTTTTTAGCAATTTTTTTTTATTTGATCAAATATATAAGAATTGGAAATACACCAACTCTCCAAATATAAAAATTAGAAATACACTCAAACTCTCCAAAGAGGTTCTGTGGGATTGTAGGCTATTAAAAAAGACTATATTTCATATTAGAGTGTCACATAGAAAAGAGAAAATTCTAACTCTCATATTAGAGTGCCACATAGGAGAGAGAAAATCCTCATTTAAAAGTCACTACTTTAGTATATTGATAGTAGATAGTAGATATCATTCAATTAGACGAAAGTGCATCAGTTGGATATCAAAGTGAAATTACATGAAAGTGCATCAGTTCCATAAACTAAAAGTGAAATTTGTAGCTTGAAAGTACTCCAAAATTTAGCGGCCACCTAACAACAGATGCGTGACTTGTAACAAGAAATACTCTGTAGAGGGAGTGAGGAAATGCTAGTACTCTGCTTTTGTGGTACATGTTCGGAATTGGAACAAAGTCTCGTTCAATATACACCTTTCCCTCCTGAAACACTTTGGAAGGCAACAAGAGTTGTTGATAATGGTTGCCATATCTGAGATTCAGCAGTGTAAAGCCTAGATTGTAACAAGTTTCTGACAAGTTGGAGTTTGAATATCAAGTTTAAACAAGCGCCAAAGATCAAAAGCTGTAATTGGCCAGAAAACAACGCCATCAAGTTCAATACTAATGGAGCATCTTTTGGAGAATTGAGGACCATTAGGCTTTGGTGCTACCTACACAAACTCTTGGGTGAATTTTTATCAATCTTTCTTTTTTTTTAGGTCAGAAAGCAGGGTTTTTATAGAGGTCAGGTCCCTCACCCCTTTTTATTTGAAATGAAAACTGGTTACATTCTAAGGTATAGAATACCATCTGCATCATTGTTTACAATTTTCCTAATGTCGTCATTAAAAGATGTAGGGTCAATATCAACACAAGGTTGTGTTGGTATGTCATGTGCGTACATCAGCTAGTTGATTCGCTTCCCTGTAAGTGTGCTCTACCTCAAACTCCTCCATCTGGTCTCTCATAGTCCTAATATTGTTCAACATGTACCTTAGCAGCCATGAAGCTTTCCCTATCCCATTCTTGATGTTCTTCCTTCTTGCAAGCCTCATACCTTGTTCTACCCCTTGTAATTCAATGTATGCAATGGAGTTATAGTCAGCCTTACCATGTGTTGCTAGCTGCCACTACATTACTATACCCAATTTCTATTAGTGTATTACAAGAGCTTAATTAGGCATTGGTTCTAGCAATTTAGCTGAATGTGTTAATGCCATCTTGGAAGGGACAGAACTTGGAAGTGAGAGATAGGGGGTGTATAGATTGAATCAGACTCCACTTATGCTGTTGCGCCTTCAACAATGGTACCATATCATCTATCCAATCTCATCTAAATATCTCTACACTATATGATAGCCGAGTTTGTAGGAACCACACTTCTCAACCGAACAGTGTATTTCTAATCTCTCAATTTTAAGATTTTAGAACCACCTCCCTACGTTTATTTAAATTACATCTCTCCTATTTATTAATAATTACAATTGGCTCCCTGATCTCTATTAAAATTGAACCACCTCCTTCTTCAATAATTGTAGGATAGTCGTCTTAATTTAAAAGCTAAAATTTATGTATAGGAATTGTATATCTTTCCCATTTTTAGAAAATTGTTTATCTTTTCTTAGTGAGAGATTCACAAAAAATTGTCTCTCTTTAGTTTTTTTAACAATTTTCATTTTAGTTCTTTACAACTTGGCGAACTGATGCGTAGCACAGGACACATGCTAGTGACATCTAATAAGGTAGAATTAGGACCGGATAAAGTAGAATATACAAAAAACAGAGTAGGAGTAAGTGTAAGTTTAAATATAAGCTGAGAAATGCTAAGAAATGAAGACATCTCCCTTAGGTGTTGTACACACACTCTATTATTTACTTCCACTAAAAATCAATGCCTGCAAATTCAGCTCTTAAATTTACATACTTCACACAACACGCACACCACACACACAGACAAAGAGAGAGAGAGAGACTTTTTATTTACATTTTTTTTCTCCCTACTATGAGGGCTCCACCTAATGAAATTAATATTAGAATATGTCATATATGTAAAGTCCCACGTTCTATAAGTGTGGACATCCATCTCTCAGGTTGCAGTCATCACATAGGTGTTCTGTTTCTAGTTTGTGCCTGTGGTACAATTTCAATATTCAGGTTAGGCCATTGTCTACACTAGGGGTGGGCAATGGGCCAGGTCGGGCTAGCCCGGCCCTAAACATTTAAAAACCCTTTAGATATTAAGGCTGGGTCGGCCCGGCCCTAAAGTCAGCATAGGGTCGGGTCGGGCTGGGTCACAAGTCTAAATCTCAAGCCCTGACCCTACCCTAAGCCCTCTTTAAAGGATTTAGGGTCGGGTTTTAGGATCGGGTTTTAGGGCCGGGCCTATATATTTTCTTCGTTTTACAAATGCCATTTTTCAGACAAAGATTATTTTTTTGGTTTTACGTGTTTACAAATTTCACTCAGATTTCGCTTTAATGGTGTGGACGGAAACCTTTAGTTCTAGACTTGGCTTGGATGAGAATAAAAATATAATTTATAAGAAGTAAGTGGGAAAATAAATTGAGAATAATAAGTTCTAGACTTTGATTTGATGATCAAAGGAATAAAGTCTTATTTTTTTATTAGGCTAGTGCTCATTGTTCTTCATGGCTGCTAGATAGGTTGACAAGTTTTTGTTATATAAGACAAGTTATTGAAAGTACCCTTAGGTGTAAGTGATAAATTACAAAGGACAATGTTATTTTAATTTAAAATATTTAACAAAGAGTTGGACAATTATGGTACGTGTATTTATAGTGAAAATGTGAAACTATAACTAGGGCTTGGTTAGGGCTGAATTAGGGTCGGGCCTATGTTTCAGAACCTTAGCCCTAACCCTGCCCTAGAAGGCCTTAGGGTCGGGTCGGCCCTGCCCTAAACTAAACTCTGTGAGGGCTTTATAGGGCTTAGGGTCGGGTCGGTCAGGGCCGGGCTAGGGTCGTTAGGGCCAAATTCCCACCCCTAGTCTACACCGATAGTTTCACTTTTCAGAACGTCTCGTCTCAATAGTTGTTTGAGTTCTTCAACTAAAGGCAGTTATATGCAAAAGGAGTAACTGTATTCTTATCTTTTATTTCTGCCATTCAAGCTGTAATTTGCATAGTTTGCGACATTACAACTTGAGAGGGAGTATTAGAATATGTCCTATATGTAAAGTCTCACGTTCTATAAGTGTGGACATCCATATTTCTATTCTCATGTTTTGGGTTAATTCACACCCAAGGTAAGTTAGTATAAATATGTAACTCTGGGTAAAGAACTCAACTCAATCACTCTCTAACCCTAATCAATATCTCTCTCAATTAATCAATCTCTATTATTCTCTATTGCTCTTCTTCTTGGTTTCTCTCAATATATCAATGTCACAACTCTCCTAGCATCACTACTAACATGAAATTTAACAATTAACATGGTTTTAATTACTAACATGAAATTTAACAATTAACATGGTTTTAATGTCCTTGCCTTTTTCCCATTTTATATTACTCCACCACTCAAACTCTCCTTTAATCTCGATCGGTTGTTGACCAGCAAGACCAACACTATTGAAATGATTAGGGAGCTTGTGGAGCTTCGGGCAGCCTCCAACAATGATTTTCTTCAAATTTGGAAAATACACATGCGGTCCACTGATACTCTTTAACGAACTGAGCTCCCAAAGGCAGAGAGTATGCAACTTAGGGAACAAAAGCGCTTGATTTTTTGCAGCATCACTTGTTGTCCTACTCTTGTCAGCAAAGACCTCCTCCAATCTAACACAGAACCTGATTGTAAGTGTTTCAAGGCTTTTGAAACCTTCGCTGCTTGAAGTGACTAAACTGACAAGCTTTGGACAAAACTCCACACTGATATGCGTTAGGCTTCCAAAGTGTCCTTCTCCATATACTTTGTTAAACACTGTCCTTAATCCTGAAAGATTATAGATCCAAATGATCTGAAGGTTCGGCATCACTAGAGGATTAGGCTGTGTAGTGTGAAAGACGACTTCCATCCCATGACATCTCTCTATCAAACACTCTCAATCTTTCCATGTAGTTCAATCCGACATCTGATAAACTTTGAGCGAATTTGTTGTTGAACACAAAGAAAAAGTTAGTACACTTGAAAACATTGAAGAGATGAGTAGGAAATTTGATCCCACCGATAATTTCTAAGTGCCCCCATTTTCGGCTCCAACTCTCGACATGAGTAAAATGTTTGTAGGGACTTAGTGTGCAGATGGGAGTAGACGAAAGAGGAGAAGTGAGTTTTTCGCAAATATCTTTGTAGAGGAATCGATCTCTTTGAAAATGAAGATACTTTCCAATGATTTCTCGTTCAGGGCATGGAGAAACGATTACATGGAATCGTTGAAAGGACTCAAGAAAAGATGGACAGTGTTCGTAGTCTTTGAAGAACTTTGTGAAGTTTCTTAAAGAAATGAAAGCTTCAGTAACTCCAACACCATCCTTGGGAGGCGTTTGTAGTTGCTTAATTTGTGAAGACGAAGAGTTCATCATATCACAACATTCGACAATACCGAAAAACTCTTTAGGACCTTGCATTGTTTGTTTCCAACTAACTTCACGTAGGTTCAACTTGCCTTGCATATAAAACTTTTTCAATGAAATCTCCTTCTCAAAAAGTTCAATTGGAAACGTTTTTATTTTGGTACCAGAGAGACCAACCACCTCCAGCCCTGAACAACCTTGCAAATTTACTTCTTCCAAGTTTTGACAACCAGTTAGGCAAAGCTAAAGAATTCCGGTGGTTTTTGAGAGGTTAAGAGATTGTAGTTTTGGCATGACAGGTGTGAAAACCGAGATGTCTTGCAAGGAGTGACAACCTGATAGATCAAGTGTTTCAAGAGATTGTAGTTGTTGGATATGGGAACCCCCTGTTTTTATGGCGGAGCAATCTTTCAAACTTAGAGTTTTAAGGTTGATGCAGTAAGAGATAGAATATGGTAGAGAATGCAAGGCAGAAGTAGAAGACAAGTCAAGACGAAGAAGTTTTTCCATATACTGAAAGCATGTTTCTGGTAGCTGAGTTAAAGCTGGTGTATTAGAGAGATGAAATTCCTCGAGATTACACAAATTGGAAATGAATGGTGGGAGTAAGGAGAGATTGTTGTTCTTCGAAAGGTCGAGAAGCTGGAGTTTTTCCAAATGACCAAAGGAAAAGTTAGATAAAGTACTCTTTTTCGTATTGTTTTGTTGCCCATCTTCTTTGTAATCAACGGAAGTTCCTGACATATCAAGTATTTCAAGGGAATTTAGCAATGGAATTTAGCAATTGAACACAAGGAAACTTACATATCTTTTTGCAGTTTCGCAAGTTGAGTACTTTGAGGGTTCGTGACAAATGAGCGAGGGAGGAAGGCAAGGATGAGATGCCTTTGTGTGAGAGATCTACGACACGCATTCTGATAAGAGCCTAAAATTGTAGTTTTAACCCTTTAACAATATTACTTTTAGACCAATTATGTCATTAATAAGTAAGAGTTTTTTTTTGAAAAAGTTACGGGGTTGAGGCAAACCCCTACCTGTTGATTAAACTTCAAAGAGTTATATACCTCCCTAAGAGTATGATCATTAGAGGGAGAATCGTCACTACAATAATACTAGGCTCTAAGCCTAACAATCATGAGAAGCTCATGAACATAACCCACTCGGGTATACACACAAAGAGTTTACAACATAAAAACATTTAATGTTTGCCACCAAACAAAAGTTTATCCCTTAAGACTCGATGATTATTCCTTAGATGTTTCTATGCATACTCAAAATTGTAGAAAAAAGTCCCACATTCACCGTAAGCGTATGTTAATCCAAGAGTATTATCTGAAATCTCCTTGATGTTAGTAAGAGTTAGTACTGTTATCGTGCTCTTGTGTATTTCAGCCATTGGAGTCGAATATGTGAAGAAATGCGTCCCTTTTGCGAGATAAAAGAGCAAAGGTTGGTTGCTAAGAAGTTCTATGATTAAAGGCCAAGATTCAAGGAGAAAAAACCTTTTTAAAGCCCGGTCAAAACTGAAAAGTCAAAGTCAACGCGTGCAGAAATAGCGCACAAAAGTCAAAAGAACTTCCGCAGGCCGTATCTTTGGACTCAGACCTCGGAATTGGGCCTACCATATGTCAAAACGATTGGCTTGGAATGAGCTTTATAATGGTCTAGGCCTTGATCCAATTAGAAGAGTATAAGTGGACAAAAAAGCTATTGAAGTCATTTCCAGCAGAAAACCACTTAGTAGACTAAAGTAACAAGGTTTTGGGCTCGATTTTATGGCCCAAAACATGGCTCCAAAACCCATGCACGAATTTTTAGACCTAGCCTCTTCTATATAAAGAGGACTAAGGCCAAACTCTTATCCTATCCTAGATTAGATCCATAATATAGGTTATATTTAATTAATTAGTCAGTACTTAGTTTTAATACAAGTTGAATTCTTAGACTCTTTCAATTAGATTAATAAAGTAATTATTACTCTTTCATTAATGTCTTGTTCTTATTGTTCTTATTCTATAAATGATAGTTTGATGAATCAAAGCTAAACCTCCATTAGAGGGGTTTGAGGAAGCTTTGATGAAGACTTGATTGTGTTAGTGTAGATATAGTTGTGATAATCTATTCCACTATAGAAAGTAATTAGTTCACCATGAGAATGAGTTTAATTGCTTCACATGTTAATTATTAGTTGGTAGAGATTACTATGAATAATTAAGGACTAGAAATACCTAACCCTTACATGAAATGGTAAAGATTAGGATTACAACAAATTTTATGCTACTTTATTAAGTCGAATCAAGGTAGAATCAAATTCCCCTAATTCCTTCCCATATTCATATCGTAGTATTGAATTGCCGTAGTTTAAATCATAACATCTAAATTAGTTAAATCACCGTCTTAGCATAATTTCAATCCATTACTCTCATCGTTTTTGTTAGAATTAATGAACTAGAAAATCTTACGTTTAAACGAACTATGAGTGGAACGAATTCTCTACTCCACATATTGCATTGATAACGAGAGTAGAATTTTGATACATTAGAGTAAAATTTAATCGTTTTACTTATTCTTGAGTTTAATTAGTTAAGTCTAGGTAAAACTATACTTTTTACGTTTGATCAATTAGCGAAAATTCTTATGCTTTACTTCTGTTTATGTTTAAATAGGAATAAACTATAGTACTTTTTTACATTTATCAAATGGCGCTGCTGCCATTTTAGTTTTGTTTAAATTCATTTCCTTTAGTATTGTTTATCCTACCAAAATCCTATTAAATCCACCCACCCTTGTTTGGTTCTAACTGTGTTTGTTTGGCTCAGAAACTTAATTTTTTTTCGCAGGATTACAAAGAGCGCGTCACGTGCCCTTCTTAGCCAAATTCTAAGCGCGCCCCGTGCTAAAATGCTTGGACATCGTCCAAGGCAAGAGCGAGCCCTGCGCCCATTTCAGACCAAAAAGAAGTACGCCTTGCACTAGAGTGCCTGGACATCGTCCAAGGCAAGAGCATGCCCCGCCCCCTGTTTAGTCTAATTCCAAGTGCGTCCCGCGCCCTCTTCTGAATAAGCCTGATTTCACAGGTTAGTTCAAACTTTCATTTGTTCAAGTTATTCAGTGTTGCTATCTGCTTGAATACACTGAACTCGCATATACAAGACGTTATTCAAACGCGTAGCAAGGAGACATTCAGGTACTCCTTCTTCCACTCCTCGCCTCTCCTGTTAGAGGATTTATTCTAGCATATCAGGGTTGTTTTGACTGTTGTTGCGTTTTCTTTAACTCTAGACTTAGCCTTGCATGAGATTAAGGTCAGGTAAGGAAAAAACAACTAACGTGATCTATCGTGAACGTCAACGCACACACCTATCTAGTATACCTCACACTACACCTGAATCAATGGCTGACGAAAGAGAGACTCCTCTCTCTGACTTTTACAAAGCCCTAAACGATAGCCCAAAATCTTGCATCGTTTTTGCAGACCCAGTGGGGGATTTCCGAATCTTTCCGAATATATTTAATTTGTTACCAGTTTTTCATGGGTTAGACCATGAGAAGCCTTATCAGCATATGCGTAGGATTGAACAAGTTCTTACCAGATTCTATCATCCTACGGTAGGCGCGAAACAAATTAAATTGAGGGTGTTTCCTTTCACCTTAGCCGATATGGCGGCGTCTTGGTTAACTGCCCAAGCGCCTAATTCTGTGGACTCATGGGCCAAACTTGTTCAATTGTTTATGGAACAGTTTTACCCACCACTGAAGACAGATGAAATGCTTTACAAGATTCATTTTTTCCACCAGAATCCTTATGAATCCTTTTCAGAGGCTTGGAATCGTTTCAGTGATCTTCTTATAGAGTGTCCACACCATAACCTTGCGAAAGACACGTTAGTTCGTTTCTTTTTCAAGGGGCTTTTACACCATCACAAAGAGGTCCTTGATATAATGAATGGGGGTAGTTTCCTCAGAGGCTTATAGGTTTTTAGAAGATCAAACAAAGCGTAATAATAACGGGGGGAGGGGGGGTAGTGGCGATATCCCCATCTCCGCTAGTTCTTCTTCAACAGTTAAGGCTACCAGTATGTTTGAGGTTAAATCTGATCTTGAGCTTAAAACTCTAATTGAATCCCTCACTAAAAAGGTAGAAGTTATTTCTGTTCAACAAAAGCATACCCCTGTAATGAATGTCAACTCTATTCCATGTAATTTATATTTGAGTCCTGAGCATCCCGACTCCGATTGTCCTCTCGCCTATGAACAACAACCATCACAACCAGATAATGTTTGCTCCATTAATAGCTATTCTATTCCTAATGCCCATTGGAGACAAAATCTCAACTTCAGTTGGAGAAATAATCAACAAGTTACACCTCTAGGGTATAATAATCAAAATGTTAGGCTAACAAACAATTACAACCACTATACCAAAACATGACATCCCTAACAGTCAGAAACCGTTACTAAAAATATTTGTAACGGTTTTATCGTCCACAGATTTGGGCGTTGCTAATTAAGTTATTAATATTAAGAAGCGGTTTATAACCGTTACATAATTATTTATTGTAACGGTTTCTAACTGTTACTAAAATATTTACTAACGGTTTTCTTTGCTCAATTGTATTACTCTTTAGCAACGGTTTTATAAAATTAGTAACGCTTTTTGGTGTTACTCTTTTTAACATCATCGAACGGTTTTATAACATTAGTAACGCTTTTTTGTGTTACTCTTTTTTAACATTAATAACGGTTTTATAAAAATAGTAACGCTTTTTTGTGTTACTCTTTTCTAACATTAGTAACGGTTTTATAAAGTTAGTAACGCTTTTTTATGTTACTCTTTTCTAACATTAGTAATGCTTTTATAAAGTTAGTAACGCTTTTATAAAGTTAGTAACGCTTTTTTGTGTTACTTATTGCAAAGCTTAGTAACGGTGAAGAACCGTTACAAAACTATTTCATACGTAAAAAAAAAAAAATCCCCAAAACCCCCTGCCTTTTTGGGAGACTACTTAACCTGCATAAAGATGCCCCCACTTATTGGGTATTTTTACAATCGTCCATAATATAAACAAAAAATCTTACAAGTACATCCAATCACATAATCTTTTATTAAAATAACATCACCAAAACGTCTTTCATAAATAGGATTTGCCACGAATGAAATACACACTGTTTTCCAAATCAATAGGACTTGTCCTTAAACTCAAGCTCTCATATCATTTATACAAAACTAGCACCTTCAGTAGTTGTAAGCATCAGGGGATGACTTTGGGATTGTATCATCAGAAAAGTCCCTTTCATCCTATGCACCAATAGAAATAAATAAAAAAAAGTCGAGCAGTAGAAAACAAATATGTATATATAGATATATGCTTATATCCTATTCTTAAGTAGTAGCTCCTTATACTCAAACTACGGAATTCAGAAAACAGAGTATGGTAGCATAATTCTTAAGTAGCAGTATGTTTTGTCCCTTCCAAGAGATCGGAAAGTTCAAGATTTATTTTCACCGGTCCAACAACCAAACTCACAAAAATGTGGCAACAGTGGTCTCATACTCCTAACAATATGAGCAATTCAAACTCCAATAAACCTGTTCCACTTGAGCAGTCTTCAAAGATCCTACTTTTGACAATCGTTTTGTGCCTTCCGGAAAAATTTTGATGCAAGGAGGTGTTCTTTAGGTCTCATATACAACCCTACGGACTCTATTAAATCCATGGGAAGAGTAAGAGAACAGTTCTATTGATTATTACTAAAGAAGCTCATGGAGTCCAAAAAAAGCTATATGCTGAAGATTACTGACCACTACTAGTGTGTATCTACGGGTATGATCATACTATTTGCAACAATTCTTTAAGGTTAAATAGCTAAAGGGGCGGAGAAGGCCGTAGTAGTGGATCTTGTTGCCTTTAGAGCCATACCCCTGCCAAAAACAAACACATAAAATAATTATTATGTGCCACATATGTTTGATTCACGACACCGATATTTCGTGATAAATTTTCAATAATACTAAAAGCGTAACAAAAAAAAGAAGAAGAAAAAATATAGGAAACTAGTAAAGAGATTTCTGTTTTATCGGAAAAATAAAGAAAATAAGTCAAGAGATGAAGGCTCTACATAATTTATAGTATTTAGTACTCACCACAACTCGGTCCTTGCTACCGGTCCTTCCTTCTTCCTTTTGATGGGAACTGGAAAGACCCTCGCTTGATGTCTGGGTCACGCTTTCTAGTGGAATCTGAAGCTTCATTTGAAGGATCCGTGAAACTTGCTACTTAAGTTTGCTTCGGTTTGTGAAGGACCACACTTTTCTCTGCGCCATCGATAATAGACTCCTTGCTGCAACTAGACTTGACAACGCGTTGATAGATCCGCCTCGTTGAAACCTTAGGAGGATCATCATGATTTTTCCCAGCCTTTGCCCATGCTTTGCCCGATGTACCAAAGGTCCCGAATGTGAAGCCCTCTTAATGTATTGGCCCCTGTGGATCTCTCATGCTTTCTTCCAAGATCGTTGGTATGCGCCTGGTGGATCAATTGGAAAGCCGGGAAACAACTTCTTCCCCGATGAGGGTTGAACAACTCACTTCGGCTCTTAGAATTGGATTGACTTTGCCTCTTCTGTAATCAAAAAGAAAGCCAGAAACCGTATATGATAAAGAGTAAGGAATCTATGACATACTACAAATGATCCAATAAAAGGGATGAAACATTTATGACGGATACACAATACATCTTAAAGATATGAGAAAGGCTGAAATTGTGGACGAAAAAGAACAACATGCACATTCAGATAAAACATGTTAGAATGAAATTGTACTTCATTGTTTCATTACTACTATTATCCCAGCCGATGTGCACTTCACACAACAACTATTCCCACAAACATACTTACCTCTCCATCAAATATACAGATCTTGGATATAAGAATTTTTTTTTCCTTCTCGTACTCTCGTCCTCAATTTCCTCATTATATTGGAAATTGTCCAAATGTAGTTGCCAAAAATATTTAGGGAAAAGCTAAGAGAACTGAACATTAGAATACAATAGCAATACAAAATGGTACCAAAAACAGAAGGAGACTTGAAAGGAATGTGAGGGATGCCCGAAAAAACAATATGATTAATGAAAAATCATAGATGCTAATTCAAATATCCTTTTGCGAAGAGGAAGCCACAAAATAAAACCGTGACATTGGAGAGATTTAAACTGTTGGAAAAATAGAAAGTGAAGATAGAGGCAAACTAACAATAAAATCAAGAAATAAACTTTTCCACTTAACTCATTGTTGGCTTATGCAACAATGCCTATGCCGCAACCTTTGTTTATAGAAATTAATCCTTGCAAACTAAGAAAGGAAGGGAACACCCTTCCGAAAACCTGAATTTTGTGAATTTAAAATAGATATCCAAAATACCCTTAAATGTTTTGACATGCATTTCGAATCGATCTCACATACTTGTTTATGCATCTATGATCGCTAAGATATATCTTGACAGATAACAAACGCCGGACAAAGATACTTTTGCAAACATACTACATGCATCCTTTTATGCACACGCAGATGCAATATGACAATTGAGATATTTATATTCAATCTAAAGGACATTAACCACTCAATGTGGGAAATCAAGACTCTTACATCCATCAAATAATAGCTCAAGCAATAAGAAAGTACAAAAGATGAAGTGTAATACCCATGAAGCTAAAGCTTATGACTATTGACTAAAATAGTTGTTAAATTCACTAATTAAGTACTGAAAATGTCGTCACATAAATGTAAAACCGAATATAAGAATTATCCCTCATAAAACAAATAGAGACTTAAACTTACTTGCATTGAAATGGCTAACTCTGCATTGGCATCAGTCTTTGGAATCGCCCCTAGATTCTCTAGGTCCTTTCCTTTCTGAATCAAACCTTTGCCCTCGCCTCCTGCGCCTTTTGCCTAGAAGTCAATGAAAGACATTTGTTGAAAGGAGATCTTAATCAATAATTGTGACTCTTAGAAGAAATATAATCATAATTAATAACTAAATCATAAGCATCAATATCATTTTTCTAAAAGTAAAACTTCACAGAACAAAAGACAAAGGATCTAAATCGGAATAAAGTCCCGAGCCAATAATAGATACTTTGACAAGTATAACAACCAACAACTGAACCTCTACAATACCCATATCACAGACAAGCTATGGCTATCCATATTGATAGTCAATATTCAACATTGTCAGGTATGATATACCTCACAAGTAAATAGTTGTGAGTTCACATGAATGTCCAAGTCCCAATCCAATTTTTTAGTCTATCAAGGCTCAGGTTTAACAAGATACCCTTTACTAAGTAAATGGAGGTTTAACTTACTTGTTCAGGACTGCATCAAAATCTTGAACAAATATTGAGATAGCATTGAAGCCCATCCCAAAGACATATAACCAGAAATTCTGCACATTCACGTTTCTTGAGGGTCGCTTTTTCATTATAGCCTGTAGATCACAAACTAACTAATAAAACAAAAATATCGAAGATTCTCGTGACTAATCCTTTTTACACATTAAAAACCAGAGTAAGCATTTAAACATATAAAATTGGGTATGGATGACCAACCACACAAAGGAATGGTTTCTCTTTTGAGCATCATATATATAATTGAAATTTTTTGAAGATCTTCAATGAAGTTCATCTATTGTCCTACCCACAAACGCAAAATGTCTAAACTAGTCTAACCTCAGTGTAGACTCCTGCAAAGCCACTCAGAAGCGCCATGACCTGCAAAAGTGCATCGTGTTATGGTCACACGTAGGATCTTAGATAAATTTTGCTTTCTCCTCTTTCAACTCCTTGATTAGACCACAAAAATATTGAAAACTCACGATGGCCATCATCCAACCTTGATATGGAGTTTGAAGAACATGATCAGAACTGTAGAAAATAGATAAATCTAAAGAATGAGAATATAAAAACAAATTTAGGATCAACTTTTTCGGAGTGAGGAATTCACTCACCAACACTATAAAATTAAAATATATGCACAACAGGTAGCAGCTACACATGAGGCCCTAGTCCATTAAGTAGACCCTAAAGAACTTCAATGGGCCTGACACTCACTCCCACCTGATATTGGGTTGAGATCCTCAGTGGTCGCCCAAAGAAATCATCTCTTACCAATCTCTCTAGGGCCTGTAAGTAAAACTCCATAGCATGTGCCATGCATGTGACCACCAAGCCCAGGAATGTGCCACTGACAATCCAAAGGATCATCATCATTGGCGCTTCGGTGTTCAAAAGCCCACAAGCATGATGTACAATTTCGGCCACACAAACACATTACATAAAGTACTAAAAGCAATTCACAGTAACCCATTTTCTTTTTCTAAAAGAGGTTTCTGCAGCTGAAATCAAATAGCACAGTTGTTTCATTAAATTAACAATTGAGCATCCTTGGAAGTTAATCAAATTACCTAGTCATCATAGAAAAAGTAAGCACATGTTCTAAAACGAGGAATCTAACACGGTTACAGCTTCAAAGTCTCAGATTCTCTGTTCCAAATAAACACAAAATGCTTTCTCATTCAAATTATTCTTTTGTTATGTCTTTCTTGTGTGTGTCCTGTGTGTGAGCAAAAGAGTGCAGATATAAGTGCTGTATTAGCATGGTGGAAAATTAGCTTGTTAACATCACACTAGCCAAGTTAAACATCATAGAGAAAACTAAAGCTAAGGTCATTGCAGTGCTCTTTATTATTCTCAAGATTACACTAATCCTGGGTACTTAAGAAGTATAAAGAAACAATTGTCGAGGGACATTATTGATCAAACACCATCATAGGAGATTGTGCCACAAACAATAATGCGACTTGAGTCTATACTTTATGGTCGGTATCAGGAACTCAAGGAGAACTCAACCTTTTAGGATAGAAATTCTTAGCATTGAGACCACTATATATTAAGCCCACTAGTCTGCTTCAATATTCTTATACAACGTTTATTCGTGACCGCATTTCTTGTCATTGTTATTGTTGTTGTTGTTGGGTAAGTTGCAATCGATAACATGGAAAACATTTTACCGCACCCAGAAAAGAGTTTTTACTTTTCGGAAACGGAATCTATCTTTAAGTTGACAACACCATTACCAAAATATACATGCATCATCATTTCAAGACACTATGGATTGCACTTACGATGAATCAAGTTGCGCAGTAACAAAGCATCAGGAATGCACTAACAGTAAAAACTGTTACAAATTAAAAAATGTGTGCGTTACTAATATCTTGTTTTGGTGTTGTGAGAGATACCACACTTCGAATATATATACACCATACCTTCACACTACTCACATGTCAAAACCTATCTTCCAAAACAAAACTCGTGAATATTCCAATATCCGCATACAATAGTCACATATGAAACGAAAGAAAACCACACAAGGACTCCTTTCATTAACTACTAGGTCTCCTGTTGTTGCTCTCCATCTACGTTCCAACACGGAACGCTTAAGCTAGTTCCCCTAACAAAATAACTAAAGTAACATATACACGATTATACAAAATAACTGACAAAATAACAGGACTAACTGATTCAAGAGGAAACATGAACCAAAAAGTGTTGCCTTTGCCCCGTTTTGCAGCCGGAATCTGTAATTAACAACATTTTTATTTTACTATCTGACAATTTGTTTTTTACTTGGTAAGTTTTATCTATTCTATATAAGAAAAGGAGGGTTACAAAAAGATTTTATGTATCTGACAATTGAACAAACGTGAAGAACAAAACAATACAATCAATGATCTATTTGAAATACACTTGCTTCACAATATCACTTGGACCGCAACCTTAGCTTACCTCACATTTTATGTGGTGCAACAATGATTGCAAAAGTTCTATACCAAAAGAAATAATAATAAATGTGTCTATGTAAATAGAAGTTTACATATATTTCTTAACCGGCCTAGAACCTGACCACTTGCTAATTTCTTCTTATGATTATCAATCATCTTAATGAAGAATGACCAACCCCACTTACTAGTTACTTCTCGATCAGTCACAAAGACAATAATATGAGCAACAAGTAAAATATGCCTAAAGCATATATGTACAATGTCAAAAGGGATACAAAATTTCTACATTGTCTAGCAAAGCTTATAAGTGTCACATACCTCCTCCGGATACTAGACACCAGACTACGTACTTTCCTCAAAAGCTACAACTATAATGCCAGCTGTTGAAGTTCCTACTGATTTGAAAATACATGAATTGAGAGTGATTGTGAAGTGAATAACTCACAATTAACACCTTTCAATTCAACTTGATAGACGAATCAGAAGCTGGCTCAATAAGCAAATAAAATATAAATGATGGGAAAATATATTGTCAACAAAACTGCAATGTGGTAGCGAATGAAAGTAGCCTAAAAACCCAAAATCAGCCTCTATATACACAAACCGACCAATACCCAAAACTGTACCTAAGGAACATATTAGATTCTAAATTAGACGCCAGCTCGATACATTGTCAAACTAGACAAACTCACAGTCAATCATTTCGTTCTAGCTAGTCCAAATAAGCTCTACGTTTTCATGACACCCGTTTATCACAATTTTCCTTTTTTGAAAGTAGAAATCCGATTTCCTACCAAGCAAAAATAGGCTAAAAACCTAAAATCAGCATGTATATTTATAACGACCAATACCCAAAATTGTACCTAAAGGAGCCTCCCGCCTTGAACGCATATGAACAAACTTTCTAATAGGTTAACAACTTGGTAAATATCATATCGAAAACGTATCTATACCAAGCCAATGCCACTGTAACACACTCAGAATTCTAAAGTGAACATAGGCAGTTAGAGGATTAACTTCATCACTGATGTTTTCAATGCAAAGACTAAGTGCTCTTAAGAAGTTGAAACAAGTATTAAATTTAAAATCGACTTCATAAAATTACAATAACATGATTGAAACAGGATCAGGTTCGACCTATTTTGGTATTGGAAGGATTAAACGTGAACTAATTACAAACACTACGACATTATTAGCACATAATGCAAGTCAGAAACAAAAGAGAACAAGAATGAAACAAGACCCCAAAACACAGTTCTTAGCAACACAATCCATCATTCACCGTAGTAAAGCATAACATCAAATGAAGTAATTGAAAGAAATATAAGCGCCATTCCAAACATGCAAACTTAAAGTGGCATATACTCAAACAGTTGATGGAATTTATCTTGAAGTTAAAAGACTTGAGACCAAACACAATTCAGGAATGGGGATCACACAAATTCAATACCGAATTTCATAATCTTAAGACAGAAATATAATTAAAAATAAAAACGAGCATAACTAGAAGCAGAAAATCTACCCATTTTCATAAAAAGACCACCAAAGTAATTGGAATTAATAGAAAAAACATAGATATAAACGTAAAAAAGCATTACCTTTGCTGCGAACCACAGTTATAATACTGAACAAAGAAAAGAATATACCAAAACTTCGTACCTTAACAAATGACATGCTTAAGACCTACACCAAAAGTTCGTCCTCCAAGGGAATGATTTGGTGCATAATTTTCAAACAAAATAGGAGCGTCTAAGCTACATGGCTGATCCCTTATCTTGAATCACCTGCAAGAGAGAAACCAATAAGAACTTCCGCATTCCTGACTGATGAATATCAACTATCAACCTCAAAAGAACATAAAATAAAGAACATGTACTCTCACAACATAGACAAAGAAGCTAGTTTAGGAATAAAAGTGACCAAGTGCTGCCTTCTTTTAAAAAAACTTTAGTAGATTACCAACAACATTTAAGATTATTGACTTGAGACCTAATGCATGTTTAAAGATAACACATGTTTAAAGCTTAGAAAGTGAAAATTGTGTGAGTTAGTAAATCAACCAAAGGGTGTACTGATTAGTTCCATAATGCAACCTAAAGTTCTTTTGGGTTCCAACCTTAGCAACATATCGTCTAGTTCAGTTGCAATGTCCAACTACAGTTCCATAATACAACCTAAAGTCATTTTCGGTTATAAACAAAGTATCGTCTAGTTCAGTTGCAATGTCCAAGTACAAGCAGACTTCAATTTCGCAAACAAAAGCTAGTACATAATATTTAAGCAAACAAAAGCTCGTACAAAAGAATTAAAAAAAAAAATAGTTCATGCGTAAGTTTTGCAACAGATTCAAAATATCTAACTAAAGGTAAAGGATCATGGCATGTAACCTTTAAAGGAGGCACCACTAACGTACATAGGTTACAGAAGAAAACCTACTTATTCAACACCAAGGGCCCTACAAATGACATCTACACAAAGACTACAAACCTGCTATTGATCCCTTCAACCATCTTCTCTAACCTACACGATGAATTAAGAAAAAAAACCCAATAGACACATAATTTAAGCAACCAAAATTCAGGTTGAGGTTAAACCATACCCTTCTAGATACAAGGGGGGACAACAAACACAAAAATATTTCCAGAGGGCATCACCAATCACATCTACACTCATTAAAAGATCAGAGACCTATATACAATTCAACAAGAAATATCTCCTTAAGGAAAATTAAAAGTAAAGCCAACAACGAAATTACAAAATTTCCTTTGTTTCATACCTTTTTCCGTCCAACCAAGATACCAAAACAAGATCTGCGCAGGTTGAATAATAGAAAACATTAAAACTTTTGAGCAGAGTTCTAATTTTTATCAAACAATTTAAAATATTAAGATTTAATTAGAAAACCAATGTTCACAAATCCCTTACCAAAATTAGCTGACCAAATCCGAAATGTTGAGAGCGTACCATTGAGAAACCCTAACTCGTTCTCAAGCCAAATCTGAAAATCCAACCAAACCCTAAGTAGATAAACACAAAAGGTAAAGAAAAGAATTGAAGAGGAAGCCCGAACTATTTTTAAAAAAAAACAAAAAAACTAGGCTTTCCAAACCCAAAGAAGAAGAAGAAGAAGCGTGAAGAAGGAGAAGAAGAAGTGAAATAGCAGAAGATGAAGAAGAAACAAAACTAACCTTCATTATAGATGAGGAACTGCTGGTTTTAGCTATCCACTTCTAAAAGTGAGAAAGATATGAGTGCGGGTTTCCAACCTTTAATGTGGTTTGGACTTTCTTTTTTATTTTTCATAAATTATTTTTATTTTATTTCTAACGAAATCCATCTGTTAGTCTACCGTGACTAAATAATCCCCATAATTATCTAAAAATAAAGTAACGGAAAGCAAGCCATACTTACGCTTTCTAACTGTTAAGAACTGTGTTACGGTAAAAAAACTGTTACTAAGTGAAAAATGGATGCGTTACAAAATCACCCTTTTGGTGTAGTGAACCAAGCTCCACCACGACAATGACATCACTACAAGAAAAAATGCTTTATATCACTGTTAAAAACAGTGACAAAAAGTCTTTTGTCACTGTTTTTTTTTTCTAAAACCGTGACGGAGTGAGAGTCATTTTTTCCCCAAAACCGTCACAAATATTACTTTCAATAGTAGTCTTCCAGCAACTTAGCACCATGACAAATAGTAAAAAACAGTCACTAAAAAACATGGTTTTCGTGACTGTTTTGGTGAAACAGTTGCAAATTGAATTGTAAACCGTCATAAAAGAGATGTTATTTACATCAGTTTTCTTAAAACCGTCATAAACATCATTCTATTTTATAAAAAGAAAATCTCATTCTACACTAATTCCGCACTTATAAGCAGCTAAATACATACGATTGATATAACTTCATAAACTCATATAATTCGTTACATTCCAAAAAATATTTCATTACAAACACTAATTCCACTTGAACATCTCAATCTATGTACATAGACAAAAAAAAGAAAGAAACATTTAAATTCAATAGCAAAAAGACATGTGAGATATAGCCACATGCATTTCCTACCGCCCATGATGAATCTTGGTGGTAGTTCGACAAAATTCATAGCTGTACAATCTCAATTCGAAAGATTATTCCTGACATTGTACAAAAAACAACATAGTTAATATTCAACCAATCAAATTAATTAAAATTAAAATCGTTGTGACATAGTTGCTTTGCTAAACTATGTCATACTCGTGCTTACTAATGGAGTTAGCATAGTGCGGTATATGTTATAGAATGTATGTTAAAAGCGTAAAAATAGGTGTGAGACAAAGTCGAAAGTGAGCATACGAAAGTCAAGAGACTCATAGAAAGTTTTGACAGCTTGCAATAGTTTAGTTGTCTAATCCTTATACCTGCAAGAAGTTGCATAAGTATTTCACCAAGCAGATGGCTTCAAAGTGGGAAAACTAATCCACATTTATTGAACTAGTTGTACTTTGCAACTTGCATAAGGACCACAGGGTAAATGTGTCTTAATCAATAGAAACCTACACTCACTACAAGAAAAAGGGTTTTATTTCACTATTAAAAACAGTGATAAAAAGTCTTTTGTCACTGTTTTTTTTTTTTTTTCCAAAACCGTAACGGAGTGGAAGTCATTTATTTTTTTCCCAAAACCGTCACAAATATTTGTTCCACTAGCCTCTCTCTACAATAAAAAACGGTAACAATTGCTCAAAAACCATCACAACAAATTATATCATTTGTGACGGTTTTAAATAAACGGTTATGCATTCATCCTGTTTTAACGGTCATAAAAAGTACCATTATTCATGACGGTTTGGGTAAAACCGTGATATATATATATTGTTTTTTTTTTATTACAAAAAGAAAAAAATACGTGAATATATATATATATATATATATATATATATATATATATATATATATATATATATGAAAACTCACAAAATTGGGAACCTACAATAAACTACACACCTGAATATGATCCACTAAATTTCAAGTAACACTCATATATATTACTAATTTCAATAAAA
Organism: Coptis chinensis; assembly: GCF_015680905.1. Lineage (NCBI taxonomy): Eukaryota > Viridiplantae > Streptophyta > Magnoliopsida > Ranunculales > Ranunculaceae > Coptis > Coptis chinensis. Next base: position 59,956,730 of record NC_141463.1, read on the forward strand.
TATTCCAATCCCCTTGGATAACCAATATATATTTGTACTTAATCGTAAAACATAATGAAGTAAATAACACATTTCCAATCTAATTCATATCAATTTAATCAACCTAATCCAAATCCAAATCCAAATCCAAATGAAAAAATAACCTAATCTCGTCAAAGGCGATCAACTACATATGTCTTCAGCCTTATAGTTCATCTTCGTCTTGAGGATAGTTTATAATACATTCTTAGATGAAATTAACAAAATTCATTCGAACTTCATTTATCTCCTTGTCGATGAAAGCCTTTTTATGGCTAAGATTTTTTTCCTGGAATATAAGAAACAACAAAGTTATAACATAAGACTATTATGAAAAATATCACGAGTGTTGTGAATAAGAATAAATGTACCGAAAAGTGACCAAGGAGATACCTGGAATGAGTATGGCAAGCATCAGAATACAAGTGCACAAGAAACATTAAACAACCAAGACACTATCTCCCGTTATCTAGTTAAACACTTATGGGGAGACATGAATATGATATTTTGAATGGTTGGGGTATTTTTTTCCTAGGTGTGCACATCCAGAACTAACACTCAAATGCACATGCTTCTGCCTACAACACCTCAAATAAAGAATAATACGCAGTTAGAAAGGATTACCATATTTTAGGTAGCAAGAACCATGGACCAAAATATCGACGATATATCCGATATATCGCCGATATATATCGATATTTTGGTACACCGATATCGATATTTTTGACATATATCTACCGAATATAGTACCCTTTTTTTTCCGATATATATCGAAATTTCCGATATAAAAGTTTATATCGCTGATATAATCGATATATCCGATATTTACGATATATATCGTTTGACTTTTTGACCATTTTTTAATATAAATCCGATTTCCAATATATTTCTGATATATTTCCAATATTTCCGATATTATATTTCCGATATATCCGATATTTCCGATATTTTAAATAGTTTGGACTGATCACAAAAAAAATAGATATATCTGATATATCCGATATATATCGGTTTTTGGGTACACCGATATATTCATCGATATCGATATTTTGAACCTTGGCAAGAACTAAGATGTTAGTTAACACCCAAATACAACCCTCAACAAAATTAAGAGACAATTAAAACGATAAATCAGTAAAAGAGAAACAAAGTTCTCACCGTAAATATATTTGATCAAAGTGATGCTCAATCCAAAGTATAGGCATGGGAAATAAAACATTGGGTACCTATAAAATGAAACATAAGCATGCGACACCAAACAAAGTTAATGCAATACTTCATATAAGACCTAAGACTGAATAATCAATATGATGAAATAATAAGAACCTTATTAACATGCATTCTGAAGAATAGCTTAACGCATCAGTTAAAAAATTACTAAACATTTTGTAAATATTGGCATAAGATAGCAAAAAAAATTACCAAGTTAGTTACTTTATCATACAATTGTTTCTTGAGTTTCTATACATGTGTATATGCTTCATGACAAAGAACATAGGCAGATCTGAATTGAGCTTGGCAATTCCTTCGCTTTTCCTTTTCATCAAAATATTTATCCTAACAGTTTTAGTGATCCATTCGGCTTGCAAAACCTCATTTCTCGATCGCACTATCATACACTTTTTCAGAACCTTTGAGCAAATTAAGCAAAACCAGATAAACATCTTAAGAAACCAAAATAGCAATAGTACAAGTGTACAACAATTATCAAAACTAAGTATAATACCTGCAAAAGCTCTTTAAGATCTTCTTCATTGTCAAATGCAGGTTGTTCAGGTGATAAGTTCATGGCAAGTGTATGTGCATTAAACAATTAGACTCGGACAGATTTCAATAGATATTACAAACAGAAAAAAATTCACAAAGTGATCTACATACATATAACCATGCTTTAGTGCTTATCCTACTGCCAATGCCCTCAACAGAAATTGCATTATATGTCGGTAACTATCGACGTAACAGAAACAATTTCCTGGAGTCACAAGCAACTCTTTATTGTAATTTGGAAGCTTCAAGTTCATCATGATACTCTGCAAGTAACTTAGTAAATCAATGACCTTGAGAGTTTATAGATTCAAAGATTTAAAAGTCATTTTTTAACTCAAATATATGTGAAAGTCAATGCTAGAAGGCATATGCAAATCATTTAAATGAACGTATACCTTACACCAAATAGCATACCACCTATGAAAAATATGATTTTCAAATAGATTGCCCAAAAATCATCAACTTTAAATGGCAAAATGGGGTTTTGTTGTAGGGGATAGATATTTTTCACCTAATCTAATTTAAGAAATTATATCAACCATGAGAACTATGCCCATGACAAAGTTCCAAATCTTCAGCACTTCTATCAAATCATATGGAATACAATTAAACATAAGAACATAAGAAACCCTTAAATCCATTGTATTTTAGTTAAACCCCATCATTTACAAATTAGGTTTTAAAAAAATAGCATAAGGTAAGGAGATTGAAGAAACATAAATAGAAGGAAATTACCTTGTGCTCGAGATAAAGAGTGATATAACTGTACTAGACGAAGGACTGTGTGAGATGTAAATACCATGATAAAGCCTCAATCACGGCAAGTCGTTAGCAAGGTGTTGGATGACTTCGGACCATTGCTTAGGAGAATTGGAGGTAAGAACAAAGAAATCAAGAAATCCATAGGTGTGATAACTTTTTCTTGTGCTAAACTTGATCAATATCAGTTTCTGGATTAACGGTGTAGTAGGAATAGCTTACTGAAAGTTGGACCTAAAAAAATTTGAGAAATTAAACACTATCAAAATTTTGTTTCTTTTTTTTTTTCAAAATTTTCAGTTTACCACTCTGAAAACAAGAAGCAGGATCATGAATTGGCCAAACACAGAGAACCCAGAAGATGATAACTACTTGTATCAAATGTATCGACTTACATTGAGCTCAGGGGAAACGATAGTTGTAACTATCCGCTACTTTTATCATCAGCTTAACCAAGTCAAAAGCAAGGGCTGTCATACCTACAGTTGATAAATCCTTGGCTCCATGCAATAAGTTGTGAGAGCAACACAGACATCATATTTATAACAAATGTGGACCTTAAAACTGACGATTTTCATTTCTACTGAAGTGTGTATCCCATCCATGACTACTAAAGCATGTATCCTTCATAGAGTTGTGTGTTAATAACAAAGCAATAAAAAAGATAGTTGCATATGAAATTTCTATCTAAAATAAGATCTTATAAGGCCTTTCTGAAGCATATCTCACATGGCACATCTAGGTTACTAAGTACATAGTACAATAGCTTGTACCAAGACCATGAAAACTAAGTACGATCCTTTTGGGGCTACACACCTCTACTTCTAATAGGAGACTCACATTACCAAGCAACAACCCCTTGTAAAAGGTGATGCAATCGTTCGTCTCAAGAAGGATATAAATAAACTTATTGTTCTGACTTCTAAGAACCAATTGATCCAATTACTTGTATATGTGAGATTGGCCAATAGAGTAAATAAAATAACACAAATAGAACGGGGAAAAACTTATTTTAAAACGACAAATATGTAAAACCAAACACCATCGATAACACAAAAAAATATATATAAAACCAGACACCATCATTCCACAAATTTAATCCTAAGATACTCATTGTTTGTTGCAGTACGTTAGTGACTTATGAATAAAATTTGTTATAGCAACTTGTGAAAGCTTGTTACTTTGTTAGCTTCTACCATTGCATTTAAATACCATCACTATCCTCAACGATTTTTGGTGGCTACCAGTTAAATTGATATGATTCACAAAACCATTTCAGATCAAATCTCTAATAAATTGAAAATTAACCATACCATTCCACAAATAGAGAGAGTAAACATACATCATACACCCTCATTCAAACAAGTCATCACAAACAAGCACCCATTAAATTTCACAGTTTCAATTCTTGCGTACAAAACCCAATGATTTATCACAAAGAAACACAGAGACCCCAATAAATGTCATTAATTGTACAAATAGGAATATCCATAGTAACAGATCTTAAAAAAAAAATACCTATTAATTAGATGTTGCCCTTGAGAGAGACAGATGAGAAGGAATCTCTAAAACAACCAAAATCAAAATCCACTAGAACTGGTAGCAAAAAATGGAAAAGAAATCGATATTGATAATAAATATCTCTAAAATTTATAATGATTTGAAGTGAGAGGAAGAGTACCTGGTCGAAGAATAGCTAATTAACATGCTATGGCGTGTATACCCACTTCCTGAAATTCAAGTAAAGTTAAACTTAACAATACCAATACTTAATCTCATCTCCTCAATTACACCAAAACCCAAAGAATTATTAATATCAAAATAACAAAAAACAAAAGAAAGAATTCACTACAAAATTAAACAAAATCAATTTGCATTGGCAGTACATTTTATGTGGTGCAAATTAATGCTGATGCCTTTTAAGAACCCATATCAATACCAAACCGTAGACACCGTAGAGATATGAAAGTTACTACAATCAATACCAAACCCTCGAATTGAGTTAATAGAGAGAGAGAGAGAGAGAGAGTAAATTTGAGGAGTAGAACTGAAATTTAAGGTGTAAAGTTGAGAGTTACGTAAATGAAATCGCTGGCATGGAAATTTGAGGAAAACCTAGAAGTGTAGAACTAACTTGAGATGGAGAGAGGCAGCAAACCCATGAACTAAAAAATGTTTAGAAGACTGTTTTTACTAGAACACCCCAGAGAGTCGGGAGGGCTTGCTTGAATTTTTCACCAAAGGACATGCGGGAAGCCTCACACACAAAACAACAGCAATGAGTCCTTATACGACAGCCATAAGCAATCGTAATTTAACAAGTGCCATTAACCATCTTGCGTGTCGTTAATTGGCCAAATTGGTGTAGTGGTGGGCGTAGTGTTGTGTTTCGAATTAGTTTTTTTTTAGTAGAGTTGTAGGCGCACTGGACCAAAATCTAGTTGGGTCAAATAGATGGGTCAAATGGTCACTTAAGGTGGGGTAATATGTAACTATTTTAGTGAAATAGTCACAAATAGTTCTCCACACATATACGCCTTCTTTAGAAAAAAAAAAACCATTTGTGACCATTTCGAAAACGCACGTCACCAAAAACTTTTTAAAACAGTCATAAAAACCCTTTTCTGCCATTTGTGACCGTTTCGAACAGAAAAGTTATAAATAACATTTTAAAACAGTCACAAAACCCCTTTTTTCTACTAATGGCTCTGGGGTTGAATCCTGTTTGAACTATCACATTATGCGAGGGAGTCTAAAAGCTAACGAAGTATATGTATATACATGTCTCCGCACAAAACGAACCAAACAATCAAATTTCTTGGTCATAACACATACAAATAGTGCATACATTCTATAGATCATAGGAGGTTCCATCTATCTCAACCATCAATGTATAGGGGTAGTGTAGATTCTATTCTTAACGAAATAATTTGGATAGGGGAAACTCAGATATTACATATGTAATAAGCTTGTTCATCATTTAAGGAGTCTAATTGGGTTACTGATCAGCTTGGACCAAGTCAATTCCAGTCCATCTCATTCCCACAACTCCATTTCATCAATAATTGGAAAGCACTTAAACAATTAACGTTTTATCTACTCTACTAATTAATGTGAGAAAAAAATAAAATTACCAGCTGTAAGGCTGGTTCTCTTCAATCCTTGTGGCTAGTGCTAGACAAGCTATCCAAAAGACTCACTCCTTGCATGCATTTGATTCCTACTTGCAATCAAACAACAAATCACCAATAAGTTTTTTGATCACAGAAGAAACCTCAAAGTAAAAAGCCCATTAATGCCTACTCATTGATAAAAAAAAAGACTAAATGTGAACAACTTAGTAAATAAATTTGAAGTGTATTTTCAGTAGGGAATCTTTAGTTCAACCCAATATCAAAGATTAAGACAATCCGTCAGTTTGGATTTTAGTATGCAGTGGGACATCAATGAAAGAGACCCCTTGAGTTCCTTAAAGTCAAAGCAAATAACTTTATAACTTTGCTTCTAAAACAAACAGTCAGACTATCCAATAACAGAAAATCAAAGCACAATTATGTGTTCCTTATTTGTTGAAAACAAAGACATTTTTCTAATGTTCATCACCACCCAAGAAAGATTAAGAAGTGCTAGTGCAGAACTTGCAACATAAAAATTGTAAAGACGTTTTTCTAATGTTCATCTTAGGGAAATTAGGATCAAACTAACTTGTGACATGGTCCTCTTGAAAAAGACCAAGCCATGACGAAGAAACAAAACACCAAGCCCATAATAACAGTAAAAGCTCTTTAATTATATAGGAGAAAGGAAAACAATAGTACCTAAAAAAAACGAGTAAAAATTGCTGACCATGACTGTCGAAGGCAGTTGAGCTTTCCAAACATCCACACAAACAATTGCTCACCAAGATAGACGACAAGCAAAACTATTACCTCACAAATGCAATAAGAAATAACTAATTAAACCAATAGGCAGAAATATCCTCAAACACATGCCAATGCAAGTTAATCATTATATGAAGAAAATACAGGATGTAAGGAGGAAAAGAGAAGCACTTCAATTTGACATTGCTACAAGTAAATTCAGACAAAAGGATTTCAAACCTGAGACAAACTCAACCATGTAGATTGTGATATAGAAAGGATTGAGTTCCAACATCTTAACAGGGAAAGGAGTTCCAATAACTTAACATGGAAAAAGAGGCACAACAGTGTAACAACAGGCAGACAGACTCACACTACAACACCTTGAGGGCAAACACAGACACCACAACATGTATATATAGCAATAGTACTACCTCACTGTAAACTGCAACCAATTTAAAAGACTATTCAATAGTGAGTAGCCAACAAGACAATTTTGATAGGAGGTAATTGAAAAGAGATTCAAGTTATCACCTGTGGCTGGTTGGCTGCTAAAGCAAGTTCCACGAGGCTAAAACACTCAAGAAGTGAGTGCTATGCACTATCAACTGAAATACAAAAAAGGGCCCTCAAAATAGTCAATTGGCGGAATTTAGCTCACAAATCTCCATGTCTTCTGTAAAATCTAAAACAAAACTCTCCAAAGACACAACAAGGTTCCATTAGCTTACGATGATTTGACCACATATAATACGAGTAAAGTTTAGTACTTGCAAATTTATTAAGTGTGAGAAAAATCTTAAAGCAAACGATCCAAATCAACCAACACTAAAAAATTCAAGTCATAAACAATGATGACTGATTAAAATTTAAGTTAAGGAATTTATTTCCTGATCCAACATACAACATACAGTACAACCAAAATTGAAAGTCAGATTAACATTTAACAGGGCTCATGGTACAGTCACAGTGTTATGCTTTTTAAACTACCCTAATTAATTCTCACCTGCCTTGCTTGAAATTTGAAGAAGAAATGAAGAGAGAGCAAGAGTTGAAATTTGTGTTGACTGCAATTGAAAGAAGGATTAGAAATGGAATCCGGCCAAAAGCAAAAGCTCAATATAATGGGGAAAAAAACTTGAATTAAATCTAGCAAATTAAAAGGGAAAAAACAAGAAACCCTAGCATAACTAACTTGGTTCGATTGGTCGATGCAAAGAAATCGACTTGGCAGTTCTCTTACCCTTCTCTCATTGTCCACCTCGAAGTTAGAGCAGCAACAACGTAAAGGTTTCACTTTCAAATCAGATACTTCTCTTATCCCTTTCTCGTCCTCCATCTTTATCATCTTTTGAGTTCAGTGTCAGTAACTCTACCTTTGCAACATCAAGATGTTGGCAATCCATAGCAGCAACAGCCACCTGCTCATAAAGAGTCCCACTCTACACAAAGAATCACAATCCCTTATCAAATACATTTTAGCTACAGAATAAGAAATCATCCCACTACAATCCATGCGACTATCATAAAACAAAGAAAAATAAACATCCAACTAAATATACCTGACAAAAAAGAAAATCATAACCAATTTCCTGCTCGGTTCCCTCTTCTGATTACGCCTCCAATTTTGTTGTTGTATTTTGTAAAGTTTCTCGTTTTAAGGTGTACGTGATTGATGCACTTAAAGTGCCACATTTAGACTTAGTCATTTATCACATAACTATGTTATTCCCTGCCTCCTCCTCAGTTTGGGCTTGGTGTAGCTAATTGATTTACTTATAGTGTCAACAAGTTGAGACAACAAACCACTAGATGCATCATGTGTTCTAAGGGGATAGAATTAATTCAACCCAATAACAATACCCATTTTGCAAAGTATAGCAATACAAAGATCTAATATTTAATAATAATCAATTGCATGAATAAATAAATAATAATAAAAAACAAGAAGCGTTACCTTCGGGGCCTAATTTGGAACGTTTTTTAGGATAATTCAAAATGGACAGCCCATGTTTCAAAACTTTATCAGAACGGCGAATTTTAAGTTTACTAACGAGACAAAGATATTCCCAAACACCACCACCACCATTATCCACCTGGTTTTCTAACCTATTCAATTCCACTTCCTCTGTTGCCCCTACCATCTTCCCCACTAACTACAACTCAATTATTTCCAATCCTAAATTAATAATAGTTTGCGATGGATGGGAATTTTGAGGAGACTTTGCATGCATCAACAACACTAAGATGATAAATATATTTCGTAACCGAGATCGGAACACCGTTTGTAATCCACTTTTTTCCTGGTCTCGATTTGGTGGATTTGAATAAAAAAAAATATAACTTACAGAGGGATAAGAGAGAGAAGACCAGGTGCACGCGTGTAGAGGTGGAAATTTGGGTGGACAGTTTATTTTGAGTCGTGACCTTGTGGGGCATGCTGTTTAACTTTGTTTGTAATTAATTTCTTACGTCAGCATACTCAACACGTCGATTAATATCCCAATTATGACCGGCCTATTGGAGTGGTGGTCATACATAACACTAACTAATTAGCCAAGATGCTTTTTGTCACGGTTCAGTTTATGGGGGTGATAAAAACCTTTTTAAACCAGTCACAAAAACCCTTTTTATGCCATTTGTGACAATTTCGAACATAACAATCACAAATAACATTTTAAAACAGTAACAAAAAGTCTTTTTTCTACTAAATATAAGATAATTATAATAATTATAACAATAATAATTATAATGCTAATAGAGATATCGTTCTGGTAAATAATAACTATCACAACCCACCCACTAATAATCAACGTGACATAGTTCCTGTCACACAACCTGTAACAACCACTCCTCCACAACTGGATCGTTTCGACGCCTTTATGCAAACCCAACAACAGATTTTATAGTCCATCCAACTTTTCTTACAGCAGTTAACCCAAAAGAAAGTACAACCAAAAGGTGTGTTTCCAGGTCAAACGATACCTAATCCTAAAACACCAAACACAGCCTTTGAGATAAGCGGTAATACTAGTAATGAAAATAGAAACGTAGGTGAGTTAAATACTATCACCACTCTCCGTTCTAGCAAAGTGGTTGATAACGCCGTAATATGCCCGTTTTTACACCACCAGTAGTCATAACCAGGGATACAAACTTTGAGGAGATTAGGAACATTTTCAAAAATCTAACGATAAACCTTCCTTTTCTCGAAGCTATAAAAAAGCTACCTAACCACGCTAAGTTTCTTAAGGAGTTATGCACTACTAGGCGTAAGACCAACATACCTAAAGACGCCTTTCTAACTGAACAGTTCCCAACTTTATCCGAAAATAATGGAATTGTTAAGTACAAGGACCACGGGTCGATCTACTATATCAATGCACCTTAGGAGATTCTCACACGACGACCGCTGCTTACTAGACACGGGGGCTAGTGTTAACTTACTCCCGCTTTTATTTGTATAAACAAATAGGTCTAGAGGAGATGCAACCTACTAAAATGACATTGCAATTAGCCGATCGGTCTATTAAGTATCCTAAGGGTGTGGTTGAAAACGCGTCTTTGGTTAAAGTCCAAAATTTTTACTACCCAAACTTACGTTATCCTCGACCTAATGTGTCACTAACGACTCTGTACCTATCATTTTAGGGCGTCCTTTCTTGGCTCGCCAACGCGGCATAAACCGCCACGATGGTTCGATGTCTTTGTCCTTTGGCCATCTTTCTGTTGAGGTAAATATTTTCAAAACGAGGACACAGTATCCCGATTCATCTACAAATGGAGAGGTTAGCATGATCGAGAGCTTAGCTCAAGATTACTTCAAAAACATGTTTCCAAAGAAACAGATTAACAAATTCCTTTCCTTCGGAAATTCCGACTTTAACAATGACTCCCTGGTAGTAGACGAAATCGAAGAAGAATTCCTGCAACTCTTTTGCATCTCTTCTTTACCACTTTGCGAGTCCCCCCTTGGAAACAACCATTCATCCCTTGATGCTATGACGGAAGATGAATTTTTCAATCTCTATCCCAGTGATCCTTTTGACCCACCTATTGAGGAATGTCTTGCATATATCAAGATTTCTGATGATATGGACTTGAGAGCTCTAGCTGAGAATCATTCACCTTCCATCACCAATATTCCCCACCCTCCACCTTTTCAATGGAACCTCGAGTTTGCACTCGATCATTTAGTTTCTCCTGTACTTCATGATTTTTTAAATCCACCTAGTAAACAATTACTTCCCAAGGATAAACCACTTGACACCTTCATTTTCAGACTTGAGACAGTCCCTAACTACACCATGAATGAGTTTTGTACTAAACCCACATCCTCATTTTTTCCATGTTTTCCCTCTAAAACTTATCCCAATCCACCATATCTTCCACAACCATTCACTTTTCCACACTTATTCACTAGGACACCCTCTCATTCAAAGATGAAACATAAGGTGCATGCTCGGTTATGTTGTAGGTCTATCCGACTTCGCTTTCATTCCACTAGGCTGCGTCGTAGAAAATCTTGGTGCTTGATTGTGTTTGGATATGTTTTCTGTGATATTTATTTATGGAACGATCCACAACTATTTCGGTTGTTGATATATGATAAACTGCATATTTATACATATGTTTAGATAAGTCTCGAGTATCTGACTATAAACGACTCAATTTTTGTGTTTGGTGCATTTCCTTTCCTTTCCATATATTGGTAAATGCACCATTTAGGTAACCGGGCCCTCCCTATGGAGTGTGTGGTTGTAAGTACCGGATCCTAAGTCTACATTTCACATAATTCACGTTTTTCACTCTTGCATGGTTTCTTGGTTTTTGAGTCATGTTTCTCTATGGTGTGAATTATGTCTTTACTGCTTATTGTTTTCCTTTATATTAAACCTAATTCATAAAACGTAAAAAAGTTTAAAGCTATAAAAATAGTAATCTAGCAAGTCTCGAATCGACTTTAAAAGACCCGTTTTAAAACAAATTTTTACAAACCCGTTTTCAAAAATTTGTTTGGGGGGGGTGTTGGTTTTTCCATTCTTGATCACTCAAATTCCTATTCTTACCCCCCACCTCGCTCCCTTGAAGAGTAGCTAGATTTCTTCTTGTTTGTTGTTTTGATGTTGTTTTTATTATATTTAGTAGATAGGATGTTACGTTGTTAAATTCCGTAGTTAATTTTGACTTTTGTAGTGAAATATTGTTTGAATGACAATATTAATATAATGTGGTTATTTTCATTGTGCGTGGTTGTTTAATGTTGATCCCACTTTCCCAAATTGTTTGGGGTGGTATTATGTAGTCCAACATGATTTTTATATGACCTCCTTTTTTAGAAGTTATTTGAGTCAGGGTGAGAATATTGCCGAATAGGCATATCTATGAATAAATATCATGGTAGGATGAAATCTCGATAAAATAGGTAGGTTCTATCCTAAATTCAACCTAAAAAATATTAGGGTTGTTTTAGAATCAAGAATATGAGTTGTTTCTGTTTTCGGGTTTGGAAATTTTAGTATTTTTGGAAATTGCCAGAAAAGCTTTTTGGCAACTTTCCGATTCGTTTTAGCAACTTAAAACCTATACAAACTTCATTCATTCTACACTCACAACCCACACTACACCTAACTTCCATCACTTACCTTTCACTCCCACGTTTCCCGTTGTTCGTCTCAATTTTCAACCATCAGCACCTCGGAGCGACTCGCTAGTTGAAGTCGCCTCAGCGTAAAAACAACGTAAAAAAAAAAAAACCACGGCGCGACTCGCGCTGGAAGCGGAGCTATACGACTTCCGTAGACCAGAAAATTTCCAGTTTTCTGGCGGTTGTTCCTGGGTCATTTGCAGCTGTTCCAGAGCATAGTTTTGAGATGACATCTCCTATAATAATACCGGAACAGTCTTTCAAAGATTTGTTCCAAAGCACTACTTATGGTGCTTGGTCTCATGAGGTGATCACACACGTGGTTTGGAACCGCTTATGGTTCTTGCTAGCATTTGTTCTTGGACTTGCCAAGCCCAATTGAAATACAAAACCCATGGTGCTATTGGGTAGATAATATGCATGTCCCGGAGATAAGGTAAGTTTTAATTCCATTTAGTGTCCGCTTATGTCCCAAGCAATTTAATTCGAACTCTTATAGAGTTAAGTCGGCTTTTTATATTAGTATGTTTTAACCTTGTTTTGCGGATGTTCCGAATTTCAATGCGTTTCCATGGTATTTTTCTACCCTCTTTATTTAAATGCTTTGAGGACAAAGCATGCTTATTGTTTGGGGTGGGCATAGAAACACGCGTGTAATTAAGGCATCCGTTAGGATATAGATATGTATAATATGCACTTGTTTTCTAGTTAAAATTTCAAAAATTCAAAAATATAAATAAATAAGTTATGCTTTATACACTTAGGAATATTGGTATTGTTTTATTTCTCTATGCTCTTAACAATCTAGAAGTCTCAATGTAGCTTTTTGCATTAGAATAATTTTTAGAAACTTAGGTTAATATGTAGGTAATAATCTTTGCATCTATCTATAAATATATTACATGAGTATCTATGATTGTTAGCAGTAAGTTTCTGAAATCTAGGCTAGAGTACTTATTCTACAAATCCCGTGAGAATATAGCCTAAAACCTTATAAGAGTGAAACATTTAATAAATGACACAAGAGAGAAGTAAAATCCAGATAGAGAAATCACACGTCCACGTGCTTGATCACTAAACCATATCCTAAGCGAGAATTTAGGCCCTCTTTGGATCGATATAGCCAGAAATTCAAACCTATGAATTATTTTCCGCTAGTCGCCCCTCTGAGTCTTTCTTTAGCCTTTCATAAACCACAAATCATTTACCCTTCTACAAAAACAAAACAAAATAAAAAAAAATCAACCTACCCAATTTAGAATAAGTCTGAGAATAGAATGAGGAAGAAAGAAGAAGAGGAAAACCTATGTAAACAAAAATTAGTTAGTTGCTTCAGAAAATAAAGAAAAAAAGTTTCCATCCAAAGAAAAGAAAAATAAAAATAGAAATAAAATAAAAACTCCAAAAAAATAGAATAAAAGGAGTCAAAAGCCAAAGAAAAAGAAAAAAAAATATGGCTAAGGATGGAAACAAAGTGTAGAAGCAAAAGTAAATAACAAGGTTTTCTCTAGTTACATAATATGAAGACTCTATTATCTCAGACTTGTCCTTTTTGAATATCTATTTCCTTCCTTCTTAAACCATCTCCTAATCCCCGAAACACCTAATAGAGACCTCTAGCTCAATTAGGAATAGGTTAGTGTGATAGTAAGTGGCGTAGTGTTTTGATCGACTCGGGCTTCCTTGTGTGTCATTGAGATTGTAAGGTAAAGTGTGCCCATCAAGACACTAGAGTAAATAAAACTTGAGTGGAAAAACCCAGTGTTGTATCTTGACTATTATTGTGAGAACCTACTTAAGGACGCTTATTCGAAGTTTTAAAACGGACCTCGCTATTGCATTTCATAGTATTACTCATTGTATATATGTTTATTGTAGATGATTGATTATTATGCATATATTAGCTTAGGTTTTTACTTGGTTATTCTTGTTCATAGCTAGTGAGATGTATAGATAATTTGGAGCATGAATAAGGAAACAATAGTTTTCTTTCTTAGTCGTTGTAGTATAGATGAAGTTTGTGAGTACCTTCACTGGAAAACTCTCACGAGGCTATAACTTCGTCCACTAGGAATTCCTAGTGGTTTAAGCGCCTTGTTGCGTATATCAATGCAATCGCACTCAAAATGAGAAATGAGAGTAGATAGAACTCCATTTTGGTCACTTATGCTAATTTCTCATATTTGCTTGAGGACAAGCAAAATGCTGTTTGGGGTGGTTGATAAGAGCCCAAAACCTGTAGTTTTAACCCCTTAATAATCATACTTTTAGACCAATTATGTGAATAATAAGTAAGAGTTAATACTGATTACGTGTTTTTATGCATTTCAAGCTTCAAAGTCCATTATGTGCAGAAATGTGCCACTTTAGCGAGATAAAAGAGCAATGGTTGGTTGCTAAGGAGTTCTGTGATTAAAGGCCAAGATTCAAGAAGACAAAGCCTTTCTAAAGCCCGGTCAAAGCTGAAAGTCAAAGTCAACGCGGGCGTAAAACAAAGACATAAAGTCGTGAGAACTTCCGAAGACCATATCTTTGGACTCAGACCTCGGAATTGGGCCTACCTTATGTCAAAACGACCGGCTCGGAAAGAGCTTTGCAATGGTCCAAGCCTTGACCCAATCAGAGGAGCAAAAGTGGACGAAACATCTGTCGAAGCCAACTGCAGCTGAAGAGCCCATTTTGGACTAAAGAAATTGGGTTTTGGGCCTGATTCTCTGGCCCAAAACATGGCTCCAAGCCCATGCACGATTTTTGGATCTGAAAGTATAAAAACAAAAGCTTAACTCTTTGTTAATGGTAGATAGTTAGACCTAAAATAATAGATAATTCTAGATCTAGTTTTCATTAATTAAATTAAGTTTAGTTTAAATTCAATTCTTGTTTTAGATTAAACTCTTAGAATCATTGTTCTTAATTAGTTTGATAAATAAAATAGCTATTTGTTAAATTTCGATTTTGTCATTTCAAATTATAGATCTAGTTTTAATTCTTGTTGATTATCATTTATAAGTTGTTAAATTAGATTGAAGTATTGTTAGTTAAATTAGTCAAGTTAGAATTTTGATATGATGTTTAGTTATAATAATAGGGGAAATGATGAGTTGATGAATCAAGGCTAAACCTCCATTAGAGGGGTTGATGAAGCCTTGATGAAAACTTAGTTGTATAAGTGTAGAAGCGTTGTAAGTCTATTCCATTCTAGAATGTCGTGTTTCACCATGAGAATGGGTAAACGACCTCACATGCTAGTTATAATTGGTAGAAATGCCATGTTAATTATTAGATTAGAGCGAGCAATTCTTACAAGAAGAACGTAAGGATTGAATTACAACGATCCTATGCTAGGTGATTAAGTTGATTCGAGGTGGAATCAATTCCCCTCTAATTCTTTATCTAGATTCACATTCAAGATTCAAGATCATTTAGAGTTATTCGTAACTTGTTAATTTCATTCACCTCGTAGTATAGAATTCCCCTCGTAAACCTCTCATTAGACTTAAGACCGAGTAGTTAACTATGAAATCATTCCATGTTAGAGAACTAGGAGTGGAACGAATTTGTTACTCCACTCTATTTCGATATAATTGAGAGTAGAAAACTTGATAAATATAGACTCGTAATAAGTTTTAGTTTACTTACGTTTTGATTTTCATCGTTCATTTCGTAGGTAAACCAGCATTTTTATATTTTATCAACAATCACACTCGGTGAAACGAGATTAGTTAGAACTCCATTTTTGGTTACTTATTTTAATTTCTCATATTTGCTTGAGGACAAGCAAAATGCTGTTTGGGGGTGGTTTGATAAGAGCCCAAAACTGTAGGTTTAACCCTTTAACAATATTACTTTTAGACTAATTATGTGATTAATAAGTAAGAGTTAGTACTGTTATCGTGCTCTTGTGTATTTCGTGGCATTGAGTCTAATATGTGAAGAAATCGTCCCTTTTTGCGATAAAGGAGCAAAGATTGGTTGCTAAGAAGTTCTATGATTAAAGGCCAAGATTCAAGGATAAAAAACCTTTTTAAAGCCCGGTCAAAGTTGAAAATTCAAAGTCAACGCGGGCAGAAATAGCGCACAAAAGTCAATAGAACTTTCGCAGGCCGTATCTTTGGACTTAGACCTTGGAATTGGGCCTACCATATGTCAAAATGACCGGCTCGAAACTAGATTTCTAATGATCCAGACCTTGATCCAATCGGAGGAGTATAAGTGGACAAAAAGGCTGTTGAAGCCATTTCCAGCAGAAAACCCCTTTGTGGACTGAAGTAACGAGGTTTTGGGCTCGATTTTATGGCCCAAAACATGGCTCCAAAGCCCATGCATGAATTTTTAGACCTAGCATCTTCTATATAAAGAGGACTAAGGCCAAACTCTTATCCTATCCTAGATTAGGTCCATAATATAGATTATATTTAATTAATTAGTCAGTACTTAGTTTTAATACAAGTTGAATTCTTAGACTCTTTCAATTCAATTAATAAAGTAATTATTATTCTTTCAATAATGTCTTGTTCTTATTGTTTTTATTCTATAAATGTTAGTTTGATTAATCAAAACTAAACCTCCATTAGAGGGGTTTGAGGAAGCTTTGATGAAGACTTGATTGTGTTAGTGTAGATATAGTTGTGATAATCTATTCCACTCTAGAAAGTAATTAGTTCACCATGAGAATGAGTTTAATTGCTTCATATACTAATTATTAGTTGGTAGAGATTACCATGAATGATTAGGGATTAGAAATACCGAACCTTTACGTGAAAACATAAAGATTAGGATTTCAACAAATTCTATGCTAGTTTATTAAGTCGAATCAAGGTGGAATCAAATTCCCCTAACTCCTTCCCATATTCACATCGTAGTATTGAATTGTCGTAGTTTAAATCATAACATCTAAATTAGTTAAATCACCGTCTTAGCATAATTTCAATCCATTACTCTCATCGTTTTTGTTAGAATTAATGAACTAGGAAATCTTACGTTTAAACGAACTAAGAGTGGAACGAATTCTCTACTCCACATATTGCATTGATAACGTACGAGAGTAGAATTTTGATACATTAGAGTAAAATTTAACCGTTTTACTTATTCTTGAGTTTAATTAGTTAAGTCTAGGTAAAACTATACTTTTTACGTTTGATCAATTAGCGTAAATGTAACGCCCGTATTTTTAAAATACATATTTATTTATTAATTAATTAATTTAATTATTTATTTTCAAAATTCGCTGGATTGGACTTGGGACATGTGGGCCTTGTTTTTGGGCCCGAGTCTGTTTTGGGCTTGGGTTTCGGACCCAAGTATATAAACACATTTTTCTAGAGAATAGGGTTTTAAAAAGAATAAAAATATTAAAAATGGAGGCAGAGAGAGAATCTGGTTTGCTGGAGGGGTGGAGCGCGACGATTCGGACTAGGAGGATTCGTCGAGCTGTTCATACAGGTGAGTAACTATTTTGCTATTTCACCGGATTTATGGTTTTCGGGTATCGGTGTATATTGTCTAATGTTTATGTTTTGTATGTACTGCTCATTATCCTGTTGTATTGGACTTCGTGTCATTTGTATTATTTAACTTTGGTGAAATTTGTTGGATCAAAAACTCATTATGGGAATTAATGTCTGCAAAGCCCGCAGAATAGAGAATTGTCGGGCATATGACTTGAACCGGTATAATAGGTATACTGTTGTGGTTGGTGGATGTCGGCGAATTAGGGGTCGTTATATTGGTTGATTGGTTGAAATTGGGTGGGATGTTGAACCCTCGCCGAAGCATTTAACAAAGCGCAATGGAGGCGACGTCGACTTAATTTGGTACGCCCTTTCTTATTGTTGTTGTTTGTTTGGTGGGTTATGAGGTTTGATTGAGGGATGAGGATCGTCGATTGGGTCTTTGGAGAGTGGGGGGGCGTGAAAGCTTGGAGGCGTTAATGGCTTCGGTGTTGGGCTTTTTTTTGGTTTAATTGGTTGTTGTGTTTTGTGGTGATGGGTTGATGTTTGGTTGTGAGGGGGTGTGTTTGAGGGTTGGCGTGAGGGCTGTTGAGTGGGCTGTTGGAAGCTTGAGGCCAGCCATTAATGGCGGCAAGAAATTTTCAGATCTAGATTTAAGAAGAGTTTGTGTTTTTATGATTTTCGGTTTTTTCTTTTGTTAAAGTCGGTTGGTTTTTGATTTGGTGTAAAACCGATGTGATGAAGTTTGGAATGGGTGGAGGCTTGTGGTGGCCGGAAATTTGAATTTCTTGTCACCGGGTGGTGGAGGAGCCTGTTGGAGAAGATGACCGGCTGGGCTTGGGCTGGAGGCTTGGGCCTTAGCTTGTTTAGTTGTTGGGCCGGTTTGGTTTTAAGTTTTGGGCCCGCTTTTGGTTGTTTTTTTTGGGCCAGTTTCTTTTGGTTTTGTTTGGGCCCGGATTCTATTTTAAGTTGTTGGGCTCGGTTTAGATTAAGTGGTTGGGCCAAAATCTAACTAGTTTTCTTGGACCAGTTTAATTTAAAGATTTTCAGGCCGAATCCAATTATGTTTCGGCGCCAAGATAAGTTTTGGGCCTAAACACTAGTTAGTTATTGGGCCAATTAATCCGTTGTTTTAATTGGTTCCATATTAATTTGTGGACCGGTTCAATATAAGGTTTGGGCTTGGCCAGTTAGGGTCCGAACCCTTTACCTTGGTCATGAGCCCATGAACCATGGACCTTTGCCCTTAGCCATGAACCATGACTATGACCAACCTCGCCGAACACCTTAAACGATTGGTTGACTTTGACCATGACATGTTGACTTTGATTTTGACCATGATATGTTGACTTTGACTTTGACCATGATGTGTTGACCATTGACGGTTGACTTTGACTGTTGACCATTGACAGTTGACTTTGACCTTTGACTTTGACTTTGACCGTTGACTATGAAATGTTGACTTTTCCAGTTTTTCACCTATTTGATTTGTATGGACAAATATAGTAATAAAATATTGTAGATATTATATAACTTGGTTGGTCATTATCTAATTAAGATTTGACGTTGATATTGTGACATTATATAATATGTTGGGATATATATATAATGCAATATGTTTGGGAGAAATAAATGTATAAACAAATCCATTATTATATATGTGAGATGCTACTATGAGGTAGCATAGTATTGGTGAATATTTGCCCACCTGAGTGTGGTGTAGTCAATAATATATTGGCACGCGGAAAGTATGAAAATGGCTATGAGATATATTGAGATATTTCTATATATTGTGGCTTAGTGCAATAAGGCAATTGACCAAGCGACGCGATATAGTGGATTTATTATGAGTCATTAATGTATGACACTTGAATAAATTACGAACGAAAATCCTAGAACCTAGCTACCACAACTCATGTGATTGGCCCTTCCGCGCTTCAGTTAATCCGAATGGCCTTCGGGCGTAAGTAATGTGATTGGCCCCTCCCGGCGCTTCAAGAAAAGTTGAATGGCCCTCCCGCGTAGAAATCAATAGTGGCTTGATTATTTCGCTCGCAAAATAGAACGATGACGCTACGATATTTTATGCCGAATAGTAGCATTACTTACATAATTGCTTCCGTGTGAGGATTTACCCGTGTGCGCATCCCGCCGTGGTGGTTACGCATGGAGTGGTTCATTATGTAAGGGGAGGCATGTGGATGTACATGTTCGGCGTTGGGTAGCGATTGTGGTAGCCAGGGAAACTAGGTAAGACATAGATACGACGTGATTTTAGGGACACACAAAGAAAGCTTTAATTAATATAATTATGGTAATATGTTGGTAAATGATATATCTCTAGATAGATGATATAATATGCTTGGTTGGTTTTTGTTTAGTTAGAACCTAAGGCGCCTCGATGGAGGAACTACCTGCCTTATTTATTATGCGTATAGGTTGTTGTGTGGTTAGTGGGAAGTTAAAGGCTCGAGTGGAGGAACTACCGCCTAGATTATTGTACTTAAGGATCTTGTATTAGTTGTTGAAAGTTACTTCTCGGTGGAGGAACTAACTGCCATGATAGATTATGTATATATTTGTATAAGTATATGTTGTATTTAGAGCTACTCACACCAAGATTTTTATAATCTTGACCGATTTGCATGTTTGTTTATCGGTGTGTTCATTCAATGAACATAGTTGATAAGTTTTGACAGTTTAGTGTTGAAGAAGAGTGGTTGCTGCTTTGTGGTTTCGCGTTAGCGTTGATCTCGTGATTTGTTTTGTTTTCCTTGAGGTGATATAGAATTTCAGTCTAGACAATGTTTTTGTATTTCATTTGTAAATTTTATTAAAGAGTTATTGAAAGGAGAGTTGTAACCTAATCTTATTTGTGAATCTTTGTCATGAAGAAGACTTTTGTTTAAGTTAAAATTTTTATTGGTTTTATTATTCGTGATATTTAAACTGTTTATGGGTTTTTGGGAGTTGAGAGTGCGTCACACCTCGGAGATCGAAGAGTCGAGAACAAATAATGTTTTTCCGAATTCTGTCGAAATTCGGGGTGTGACAGTAAATTCTTATGCTTTACTTCTGTTTATGTTTAAGTAGGAGTAAACTATAATACTTTTTTTACGTTTATCACATACCCACCGTGAACTCGAAAAAGTTATCCTGGATCTGTTCCAGATCAGTGGCGTAATTAAACACGAACACAGAAGCATTTGGGCATTTAGGTGCCCCTACTATCCTCACGTCAAATGGATGAATGGATATCTGTTTGAGGTCTTCTCCCAGAGGAGGATCATTATGAGGTAAATGAATTTTTCCAAGTTCATCAGCACATTGAACATGTCGAATAAGAACATAACTTAAATTACCTCGCCAGGGAAATTCAGAATACAGTAGGCCACGCTGTTCAAATTTTGCCAATATCTCTTTGCCTCTACTACATTTATGAGTGAAGTTGTTGGAGTTTTCATGTTCATGCTCATCGATATAATCGTCCCTCAAGTAATTTGTCCCCTATCCAATAGTATAATATAATTGTAAGGGAGTCGTCTTTCAAAGAATCACCAACATCCTTCAAAGACTTCAAAGAATCACCAACTAAAGACAAAGATCTGAAATAATTGAAGATAATGTCTTTAGTGAAGTGGTAATTGAACATGGGCATGTTAGCCATGTCCAAGCAATCTTCTTTGACCACTTTGTAAACATCCCACCAACTAAACAAGTCAATCGTTAAAGCATCACTTTGCATCAACTCACAAATTTTTTGTGATGCACTTGTTGGGGTTAATACCGATACCAATCGATCCCCACTACACAGATAACTCGTACTAGGATCAATAAGAATCTCTAGACAACAATCTAAATATCAACTACAACCTATCTAACATGCCCAACTCTCTAAACAACTATTAACAACATATAATAATGTAAAGAGAAGAACAAGCATACCACAACACAAAGATAAACTGTGGTTCGGCTAATGGTGCCTACTTCCACAAGAGCTAATCCTTTTATAAAGTGGGAAGGAAGATTACAATCACTCCTTTCAGTCTCTCACCTTACTAGATCACTCCTCTATCTTTACAGGCTTATTTCTCTGTAAATGTTATCTCTCAATCTTGATTGCTTTCAAGATTGGGTTTTCTCTCTCTTGGGTTGTCTTGGTTCGTCTGTTTTATGTTTTGCCAAAAACCCCAACATATATTGCAAACTCGCGGTTTCACAAAAATAGAATTATGCCGAAAATAGGCATGGGCACGGGCGCGCTCTCGGTAAGGCAAATGTCAAGCACGTGCTCCCTCAAAGTATTGTAAGTTGTTCACGGCATAGGCGTGGGTCGCGCCTTGGGCAAAACCAAATTGAGCGCGTGCGCGCTCAGCCTTCTTCACGCAAACTGAACTTCTTTTCTCTCCTCATGTGAGGGATAACTCCAACATTCTCCCCCTCCCAAACAGTGAGGGAGGATACCTCCATGCAATTTCCAAATCAACAGGAGGAGTCTGCTACCATTCCAGCGGTAGCACAACAAATATCAAACTTACCTTTCGGTAAGACTTTGGTCATCATATCCGACCCGTTCTTGTCGGTATGGATCTTCTCAATACACAAATGCTTGTCTTCGAGTACTTATATAATCCAATGATAGCGCACATGTATGTGCTTGGATCTATAATGAAAACTCGGATTCTTGCTCAAATGGATGGCGCTCTAACTATCACATAAAACTACAAACTATTTCTACTTTAGCCCTAGTTCATCGAAGAACCTTTTCATCCATAACATCTCTTTGCAACACTCAGTGGCTGCAATATACACGACTTCTGTAGTGGAGAGGGCAACACACTTTTGCAACTTAGATTGCCAAGAAACTGCTCCCCCAGCAAAAGTAACCAGATAACCAGAGGTGGACTTCATCGAGTTAACATCACCTACCATGTCTGCATCAGTGTAGCCTTCAAGTAAGGGCTTACTTCCACCAAAACACAAACAAGATTTGGAAGTGCCCTTGAGAAATCTCAATATCCACTTAACACCTTCCCAATGCTACTTACCCGGATTTGACAGAAATCGGCTTACAATACCAACGACGAAAGCAATATCCGGTCTTGTACACACCATTGTATACATCAAGCTGCCCACTGCGGATGCATAAGGAATCTTTTTCCATCTGACTCTGCTCATGCTCACCCTTTGGACACATCATTTTGGTCATGCGGAACTGGCCACCAAGCGGACAACTAACTGGCTTCGCTTGATCCATGTTGAATCTCTTCAACACCTTCTCAATGTAGCTTTCTTGAGAAAGCCACAACTTCCCACTCTTTCTATCACGAGTGATCCGCATCCCAAGTATTTGCTTTGCTTGACCCAAATCCTTCATCTCAAAGGACTTACTCAAGTCTTTCTTCAGCTTGGATATCTTGTTAATGTTCGGGCCAACTATCAACATATCACATCCACATACAACAAGAGCACTACGAAATCCCCATCTGGAAATTTTTGAACAAACACACAATGATCAGAAGCAGATTTTTTGTATCCTTGCTTCGCCATAAAGGAATCAAACTTTATGTACCACTGTCTCGATGCCTGCTTCAACCTATACAAGTTCTTTATCAGTTTGCATACTAGGTGCTCCTTGCTTTTGACCTTAAACCTCTCTGGCTGGTCCACGTAGACATCTTCTTCAAGGTCTCCATGAAGAAAAACTATCTTGATATCTAGTTGCTCAACCTCTAGGTTCATACTTGCGGTCATACCCAATACCACCCGGATAGAAGTCATCTTCACTACAGGGGAGAAAATCTTATCAAAGTCAATACCTTTCCTTTGACCAAATCCCTTCACAACAAGGCGAGCTTTGTGCCTTGGGTTTGGATGTTCTCCTCATGCTTGACTTTGTAGAGATCCACTTATTCTTGAGAATTTTTCTTCCTTCTGGTTTCTCAACTAACTCATAAGTGTGATTCTTATGCAAAGAATCTATCTCATCATACATGGCCTTTAACCACTTCTCTTTGTCTGTACCTTCAAGAGCCTCTTGATAGTACATATGTTCTCCACCATCAAATAGTAAAATATATGTATGTGGTGGATACCTGGTTGAAGCTTGTCTCTCTCTGTCTGGCCTCCTTACCCCATCTGCTGGTGCCTCAGGAGGATGCACTTCAGCTTGCTCTGGTGGCCGGTGGTTCATGCACTTTATTTGCATCTTCTATATCAATAGGTTATATCCCATCATGAGCAATAGGATTCTCATTATGAGCTTCAAGCCCATGGTTCTCTGCATTCTTAATGCCTTCTGCACGTTCCACAGTAAGAACTTCTGGTTCTGAATTAACAAGATCATTAGTGAAAGCTTGTAGCTTCTCACCCTCCTCAAAGTCTGCTATGGTTTGGTCTTCCAAGAACACAACATCTCGGCTTCGGATTACCTTCTTGTTAATCGGATCATAGAGTTTGTAGCCAAACTTCTCATCCCCATAACCCAGAAAAATGCACTGCTTGGCTTTGTCATCAAGCTTGGATCTCTCATCCTTCGGAATATGCACAAATGCCCTGCACCCAAATACCTTCAAGTATCTATAATCAATATCTCTGCCTGACTATACTCTCTCTGGATAATCACTATTCAAAGGCTTCGACGGCGATAAGTTGATCACATGTACGGTTGGGCGCATTGCTTCTACCCAGTAGTTTCTAGGTAGCTTAAAGTGAGACAACATGCATCTCATCCTCTCTACAATGGTACAATTCATCCTCTCGGCTATACTATTTTGCTATGGAGTTTTGAAAATGGTCTGCTCATGACAAATCCCATGACTCTGGCAATACTCTTCAAACGGCCTAATGTACTCACCCCCATTATCTAAGCGAATACACTTCAAAAGCTTTCCTGTCTCTCTTTCCGCCATGCTATGGAATTTCTCAAACACGCCAAATACTTCATCCTTGGTCTTCAGACTATATGCCCATACCTTTCTCGACGCATCATCAATGAAGGTCACGAAGTATAAAACTCTCCCGTGGGACTTTACTGTTATAGGACCAAATAAATCTGTGTGCACTAGTTCAAGAACATTGTCCTTTCTGTGAGACGAGAATCTTTGGAAAGACACCCTGTGTTACTTTCCTACCAAACAATGAGTACATCTATTTAAATGTGTACCTTTGATGTCTAACAAGGCCTTTTGCTTGGCAAGAACTTTCATCCCTTGTTTGCCCATATGACACAGTCTCTTGTGCCACAGTTCGGAGGAAGCTTCTTCTTCTGCCGCATTTACTTCTGCTTTACACAAACTAGCTTATGTTTTGTAAAGAGAGAAAATTTTCTTCCCTTTGGCTACTACTATGGAACCTCTGCTTAGTTTCCATACCCCGTTGCCAAACGAGTTTACAAAGCCATCATCATCTAACTTCCCAGCGGAAATTAGGCTTGGTCGAATGTCAGGGACATGTCTTACATCCTTGAGTATCAAGGTGTCACAACCCAAATTTCTAAACAATTACAAAGTGAATATTTGAAATATAAATATCTCAGACATCGCTATGTTCAATTGTCTAAAAACTCAGGCTATGACGAGGTGGATACAACACATGCCAAAAACCTAAAAACCCACATCATAAAAGAATCAACTTAAATTAAAATAATCCCAAGAATTTTCCACCATCACTTTATTAAGCTATCATCCGTCCAAAACAAAACATCAACCAAACTCTAAGAATAAAATTCCTCACTACCATGTTCTCATGTCATGCTAAAAAGTAAACTACATTATTACATCCTTTCAATAAGAATTGGACCTAATAAAAGAACTAACGGACTGCTCCAGGCAATAATCCAAATCACACACCGCGGTTCCACTGCCTTCCACCTATGTTCCTAAGAACACACCCATGTTGCCAAAACAAAGCAAACATGGGTCAGCAAAATGGAATTTGCTGGTATGAGTAGACTAACCACATATAAACATTTCCAGTCTTTACTTATCAAACTAACACTTTAAATATATCATAACTTAAACATTCTTAGCTTGGAAGACAGGTAGTTCCGTCATTTCAACCGACATTGTTTCTTCCCAAGCAAGACTTCCATTCTATTAACTCATTATAATAACTCGTTTTAATAACTAAGTAATTGAATTAAAATTTATCGATATCCCCTTATGTATAAGGATAGGACCGCGTCCCTGCACAAAATATTAGTAAGTCCTACCCTCTGCAAACGAAAGTTAGAAATTTTATATAACATATGTAGATATCCTATAGGTATTCAAATGTAAGCCCAAACACACTCGCATAATCAAATCAATTTCTCTTATTAATTAATCAATTACTTTTCTTATACACCCACCTTTTAGTACCTACTCCACAATTTGCACTCCGCACATTTGCCAAATCACACATTTCTGTGTGCCTCTCTCCCACCGAATACCACGATATCATAGCCATCTCTGGGCTTTCATACACATATTTCACAGCCTCTTTGGGCATAAAAACTCAGGTCATTCATGAATACCTTAGGTCATTCCCGCCACATTCAAAGAATACCTATCATATCACTAACGGGCCATTCATGGCACATTCAATGAATGCCCTGGGTCATTCCCGCCACATTCAAGGAATACCAACCCTACATTCCCGTACAATCAAGGAACACAACTAACCCTTAAGGCGAATACCTTAGTTCTTCTCTAGGGCAGTCCAAACAATCTGGTAATTCATGGCACATTCAATGAATACCCATTTATAATGCCAACGGGCATTTATGGCACATTCAATAAATGCCCACCTAACATATGACATCATCAGTCATAAAACTCATTTCCAAAACTTAAGGCGTGGAGAGTTCTAAAAGGGTGCGGTAAATTTGTTTACGTATTATTGAACTTTATTGCATATATTATTTCAGAAAACGAAAGAGTATCTTGTTTCATGTATTTTTGGTTTACGCGTTATTAATTATATGGATGTCTAAGTGTCATAACGTTATATATCATAAAATACTGAAATATCACATAGTAGTTAATACACGTACACAAGTACGTATATATAGAAAGGTTTTAGCCTAAAGCCAAGCATGCTAATAGCCCTAGACCTATCCTAATAGACCAAATCATAATCCGAGTTAAAAGTCAAATTGGGTCAACTGGTTAAAGTCAACCCTGGTCAACAGTCAAAGTCAACCTACCAAGGGTCAACAATAGTCAACCAGCTAGGTCAACAATAGTCAACCAGTCCTAAACTCCTCTAACCCAAAAGCCCAAAGACTAAGGCCCATAGTCTTTAACCTTTCCAAGCCCAACTAAACACTTAAGACCACATGCCATATTTCGGCCCAAGCCCAAGCCCAACTAAAAAGAAATGAACAGGACATTGTCTTCTTCTTCTTCTTCCTCACTTCACCAGCGCCACTTCCACCAATTAGCCATCACAAACCACCAACCTAACTCAAATATAAACCCCACGGTTTCACTCCTCACAAAAAACCCAATCCACCGATACCCTCAAATCTCAATTCCCTTATACTGCGAAAATCGCGATTGACGCCATTAATGCTCTGCAAAAGCTTCACAGCACTCATACCATACTTCCACCACTACCAATCATTCTCCGGCAACCCACACAACCTATATAGATCATCTCCTTACCACAAAACACTTCCAACCACCAACAAAATCCTACAGACCAACAATAACAGTAAAACAAAACCCTAGTAATAGAATTCTATTCGAATCAAATTAAACAATGAATTGGGTATTTACTAATACACATTCTCATCATCATCACATCATAACAATCATGAAATTAAGATTTTCATCAGAATTTCATACAACTGTAGTACTTCAAAATTTTATCTAACAGCCAACACCATTAACAGAGTTTACAAGATATCAAGTAAGGAAATCACTATTATGGATATGATTAGCAGAAAACAAAAATTTAAAATAACATCTTCAGACTACTCACAGTTTGTAAATTGAACAGTTAGATTTCCGAAAGCGGAAAAACCCCAAAAGACCGAAGTCTACTGTCACGCAAAAAAGACGATCTTCCTCGTTCAAAACCTTTTCTTTTTACTCTCAAACAGTAACCACTCACTGATGTTACTCTCCCTTCCGTCTCTTATTTTTTTTTATGTGTATAACTCTCTGTGTTTTCCCAAAAACTCTACGTGAGAAACTCATTTTTATTTTTTTAAAAACCCCCACTGAAAAACAAGGATGAAAGTTATCTATTTACCTACAGGATTTTTATCCTTAACTAATAGTTAGCATATATTTTGTTTTACTTAATTATTATTATACTAGGAAAAATAAAAGAAAAGACGGGGTGTTATACAAGGTGTATCCGACATTAGTTTCTATATGAACATCCCCAATGCCTGCAATCTTCGAGACTCTACTGTTGCCCATCTTCACTTCACCATATTCACCACAGCTGTAGGTAGTGAAGAATCCCCTGTGCAGTGTGACGTTATAGGATGCTCCTGTATCTATCACCCACTCTGTATCCTGGCATGAGGTACTAAGACAACACTCACCACAATTTGACATAATTCTCACTAGACCATCATCGACTAGTGCGGTAGTATCTCTGCCTGAGTTTCCGTTCCTCTTTACCATGTTTTTATGTACACATTTATTCTTTTCATCCCTCTTCAGTGTTCTGCACTCATACCTGAAGTGACCATTGGTGGCACAGTAGTAACATTGCCTCTCTGCCTTAGGAGTTCTAGCTTCACCCCTAGATTTGCTTCTGTCATCACCTCTAGAATGAGATAGTTTTCTGCTTCTACCTCTCCCCCATTTATCTGTGACAAGGATCTTTGAGTGAGAGGAGCTGCTTCTTGAACTCCTTCTAGTCTCCTCATTTAACAAAGACGCAGTAGCCATATCTATGGAAATGATTCCATCCTTAGTTGATATGTGTAGAGAAACTGCTAACGTTTCCCAACTTTCAGGTAGAGAGTTTAATAGAAACAAAGCCTCAACTTCGTATCCCATATTAATCTTCATCAAATGCAACTGATTGATGGTATTATGTACTTCATTAAGATGCTCAGACATTGAAGAACCTTCTTGGTACTTCGTGTTGACAAACTTCTTAACGAACAGCACTTTGTTTCCGCCCGACTTTCTCTCATAGAGGTCTTCGAGTTTCTTCCATAAGCCAAAAGTTGTAGTCTCTTGGGATACATGGTGAAAGACACTGTCGTCAATCCACTGTCGAATGTACCCAATTGTTTTTCTTTCAAGCTTGCTCCACTCAGCCGCAACAACCAATTCCATTTTTTCTCCTCCATTCTCAATGAGTTGTGCCAAGTCCTTGCAATAGAGCAAGTCTTCCATCTTGGCTTTTCAAATGGTGTAGTTCTTCCTATTCATACTCGTCATGTTAGTGTTCACGGAATGGTCCATCTCTACAAGTTATTTTCAACTCAAACCTCCTCTCAGGAATTTGTTCAAATACCTTCTGGGCTAGGTTTGGATAACACCTTAGGTTAATCTAATCTTGGCTCTGATGCCACTTGGTGGGATTAATACCGATACCAATTGATCCCCACTACACAGATAACTCGTACTAGAATCAATAACAATCTACAGACAACAATCTAAATATCAACTACAACCTAGCTAACATGCCCAACTCTCTAAACAACTATTAACAACAGATAATAATGTAAAGAGAAGAACAAGCATACCACAACATAAAAATATCTAGAAATTGGGCTCTAGACACTTTCTTTAGTGTGTTTTTTGTCTAGAGAAAGACTAATATTATCTTTTGATTATACTCCAATTTTAACAACACGTCACTTTTTGGGTGTATTAAATGTTTTTAAAACTTCTTATTTCTCCTTTTTACCCTTTTATTTGTAACTGCCAATTTCTTCTACAAATAAATAATACGAAAATCTAATGTGCGCAGGCTGTAGGTGTGTGTGTCAATCGAGACCACTCATCAGGCAAGGGTGCGTGTGTATTGCTCTAAGATGTACTGCAATCAAATAATACAATTGTCTTATAAAAAAAATCATTTGTCCTTTCACAATTTGAATTACATCAAACAAAGCTTAAACATGTTATTCAAAATTATCAGAGATGCATTTTAAATTGTTAAAGTTGTATTGAAATTAGTTGTAATCAACATACATTTTTTCCATTTTTGAAGTTGATGTTTTCCATATTGTTTTGGTCTCTCCAGAAATTCATCTCATTTTTAATTGGAATTTTGTAGATTTCGGATGAATTTTAGTTATTTTGATTAACCCACTACTCTTTTGGTAACTGATTTAGTTTGTATCTTTTTTTTTTGTTGGTAGTTGGCTTCTTTAGTTGGGACTAATAAAAGAGGTCAAAATTGTAAAAGTCAGTATGAAATTTGAGACAGATGTCAAATTTCAGTTTTTATGGAGGAAAAACAAAAAAAAAGTTTGCTATTTCCTCTAAACTTAAGAAATTTGCATTTGTGTACCTATACCCAATTTTTTAATAAAAATATACTGTGGTTCGGCCAATGGTGCCTACTTCTACAAGAGCTAATTATTTTATAAAGTGGGAAGGAAGATTACAATTACTCCTTTCAGTCTCTCACCTTACTAGATCACTCATCTCTCTTTATAGGCTTGTTTTTCTGTAAATGTTATCTCTCAATCTTGATTGCTTTCAAGATTGGGTTTTCTCTCTCTTGTGTTGCCTTGGTTTGTCTATTTTAGGTTTTGCCAAAAACCCCAACATATATTGCAAACTCGCGGTTTCACAAAAATAGAATTCTGCCGAAAATAGGCATAAGTGCGGGTGTGCTCTCGGCAAGGCAAATGTCGAGCGCGTGCGCCCTCAAACTAGTGTAAGTTGTTTACGGCATAAGCGCGGGTCGCGCTTTGGGCAATACAAAATTGAGCGCTCAGCCTTCTTCACGCAAACTGAACTTCTTTTTCTCTTCGTGTGAGTGAGGGATAACTCCAACAATGCACTCATAATAAGTAACTTGCTCAAACCCCACCCATAGAATGGCGGAATTCCCATTGCTATTAAGTCTCTCTTTGGGGGATCCTCCAGTACGAGCAAAAGCCTCTTATTGAGTATGAGGTTAAAGATTCTTCTTGCCACATCCATCTCGTTCCAGAGCATCTCCTCATCATCATCGTCGTTATTGTGTACAGTTGGTGAGATCTCTTCCAAATTTAATTGAAGACTCCAGGATTTTCATCTGAATATTCTTTGCGGTCCATTCACCTGTGTCCTTGAAAGAAGTCCATATGAAACCATCAAAGACTTTCTCATCCATTGCTTCTTTAACAGTATGCTTTGCAACCCTCAGTCTTTCTATCCCTAATAATCTTCTTATATTTATGAAACGTTGATTGATACCATGATGGCGAGTACTCCCTTTTCAATCGGAGGATTTTTAAGCCATTGTAAAGCCTCTTGTTTGGCATTCAAAATCAGTGGGTTGCATATCTCGGTTAAGTTTTTGAACATGGGGTGGTTTCCTTGCATTTTGATGGAAGATGCAAGAGAAAAATATTAGTTTGAAGATGGAATGAGTTTTTAAGCTTGACAATTTTCGTGGACAAGTTGTTTATGAATAATAAATAGCAGGGAAATGTGAAGTTGTGAGAGCATAACTCAAAGAGCAATTAAAGGACATATCTTTTTCTTGCGCAAGCTAGCATTTGCTATTCCAATACGTAAAGGTTCCATCCTCTCTATGCGCATTTGGAACAAAGGTGAGCATCGTTCTTTTCTATCCTAACATGTTTGGAACAAAGAAAAATACGATTTGTGGACGGTAGACGTTTGATAAAACCTTGATAAAATGATCAGATGGGTTTTAGTGAGCAGTCTGGTTATACCACCAAGCACCAGATGTTTTGAGTTTGTTGCACAGTTACCCTTAATGCGGATAAGCCAAGCTTTTGTAAGCCTTTGGAACTGATGCGCAGAGCGCCTTTAGTCAATGCTTACTCTTGCCTTAATTACTAAGCTACCAACTTTCAGACTATCACATTCCCTAATCACGTCATTGTAAACTTGAGGTAGATAGTTCAACAGCCCATGAATATCTTACTCGAGCACAAAATAAGTTGGCTGGAACGACTATGGGTGTGACTAATCTTAAACAGATAGCCTCTTCATGGAAATCCTATTGTATATTCATGCGCGCACTTGCTTCAGTTCTCTAACAAATTCAGCCGTTCATGTGTCCTTCACATCTATTAGAAATGTTATTTTCGGCTGTAGAATAACTAACTAGTTTCAAGACTTCATATGATTGTAAACCCTTGACATCATCTAATGTTGACTCATTTATTGCTCAATGCCTTTTGGGTAAATCTTAGTATGCTGGCTATGCATTGCCATTACTGCTTTCCATATGTCTGTCAGTTGAAGGATAGATATTGTAAGCTTTATGGAGGTGTTTGTTATGTTGTGAGTAGGTTAAATAGGCTGTAAATTTATGATCAAGATTCGTGAACTTGCTTGGCAGACCATTTAGAAGCACAACAAGATACAAAATATTGTCACAGTTACTTTGTTTTTTTCAGGTTGTTTTGTGGTATAGTTTCTAAGTATACACGATTTAGGTCATAAGGTGCCTGACAATTAATATGAACTGGGTCATCTATCTTTGAATTTTTCTACAAAATGTCTTTAAAGATATTAATTTGTTGGCCAATTTTTTCCTTTGTTGATGTTGTGTAGAATTGACCTGCTTTTGTTCTTGCTGGAGTCACTACACCAGAATTTAAGAATTAGGACACCCTCTTGGGACTATATAACCCGTCTCAAATTAGGAACATTAGCTACCATCTTAAATTGTTTAACCCCGTCGTAGTTGAGTTTTAGGTTGACTTGGATTGACTAAAGGACACCAGCTTTCATCCCAAATTAGAGATGAGACATTTTGTGCTCTTCCAGTTTTGGTGACCGTCGTAGATGATTTTCAGAGAGAAGGTGATTGCCCTTGTTTTTTGCCCGCCCAATATTTCACTAATAATTGATTACCCCGTCCAATATTTCTTTCTTTCTTTCACTAACCCTAACCCTAGTATAAGAAGAAAGTGAGGCTTTTATGGGAGGGCTTTGACAATAAATCTTTGGTGGTAGTGGTTTGACAGTACGTAAGCTTCAAATCTCTCTCAAAATCGACAAGAGTCGGTACATCTCTCTCTCTCCCTCAAGTTTTGGTAGCCCACTCTCTCCCTCTCTCTCTTTCATCAATTTTCGTTTTTTTTAAGTGCCTCAATTGTTGAACCTCAATTTTCAATCTAGGGTTGTGCATTTTTTTTTTAATTGGCTCAATTTCTTAAATTTTCGGGTTTATTGTGTTTTTAACATTGTCTAGGGTTTCTTCATTCCATTCCTTAAAATGTAAAAGCTTATGTTTTTGTTGTAGTATTTTGATGTGATTGTACTGTTGGCATGATTTTATTATCCGACCTAATTAAAATTGTCATGGGTTTTGTAAGAATAATAATTGAATGTTAAAGATACTTTTCTTAGATATCGAAACCAATAATACAAGCTTGCGAGCTGATTTGCTTTTTAGTGGTCTTTATATAATATAGAAATTTGCATTGCACTTTTAGTTCTCAGTTTCACTTTGAAGGAATGAGTGGTCGTGTTGTTAGACTGCCCAGATTTAATGCATGAAGTCCAGAAGCTTTGCTGTTCAAATTTAAAATGTGTCTGTTTGGTATCTAAAACATGGTCAGGCTTTTAAAAATGCCAAAATCTCAATTGTGAAAATTTATGGTTTCTGTGTATTTTTTTTTATAAGTAAACTTTATTAGAATGGGGTGCAAAAGCACAGCAAGTACAACTAGTGAGCGAGTACATCAATTGTATCAGTATGACTACGTAGAAAGAAAACAAAAAAACAAAGAAATAACTCCCTATTACAAGAGTCTCCCACCCTCGTGGTCCCCTAATGACCTTAGTCCGATCTAAAAGCAAATCTCTAAAGTGGAAGTTTTTTTGGCTATATTTGGAATATTTTGATAAAATAGAGATGACATTAGATGTACAAATGGTTATCTACCAATCAGTTGTTAATTGATTTGCAGGTTCATGTGGGTATGATACAAATAAGGTATATAACTTCTTTCTTCATAGTAATGGTATATTTTCTTTAACTTCCTCATATCTTATCTTTGTTAACTTCAATATGTAAAATCGTATTAATATAATTCATCCTGTCTTCATAACTTCATCATTACATTTGATCTATTACAATTTATTAATTTAACCTTCACCGGTCAAAAAAAAACAACTTCATCATTATATTTTTTGGATTCGGATCGATGGACTACCACTACCATAATATTTATAGTTAACTTAAAATGCTGGCACTGCTATTTTGAGGCTCTGTTATATAGCATTCAGGATTCTTAATTCTTTGTTTCTTTCGATTTGATATTTAACCGTGTAATTTTGCTGGTGAGTATCTCTAGGTCTTTACGTGGTCTGTGACAGTTAGGCCCGCTGACTTTACCAACTAAGCTAGCTGCCATTTTGGCTGACTATTGAGTTCATGCGTTAGAAAAACATGATTGTTATAGATGTTGTTTCTAGGAAACATTTCCTTGTCCTCTGTTGTAAGGGAAAGCTTCTCATCTTGTGGTTTTCCTTTTTGTTGTTCCAGAAAACCAGGGGGTATGCAAGTTAAAAACATTCAATCTATTAAGACAGTATCAACTTCTTTCTTCTGCAAGCACAGTGTTATCTAGATGTACCTTACTAAGATTCTAGTTTTGATAGATTAGCTGTTATCTATAACTCCTTATTAGCTGGGTGTTGCTGCTGCTGGTGTCACTGCTGCTGCCATGGACCTGCTGGTGCTTGCTGCTGCTGGGTGTTGCTGCTGCCGCTGTTGCCTGCTGCTGCTGGTGTTGCTGCTGCTGGGTGTTGCTGCTGCCGCTGGTGCGTGCTGCTGCTGGTGTTGCTGCTGCTGCCATGGACCTGCTGGTGCTTGCTTGCTGCTGCTGCTGGTATGCTGGTATGGCTGCCATGGACTATGCAGGACAACACCATTAGCTGGATCTTCAGCAGGTGCCATTGTCTGTGCCGTTATTGCCTCTGGATGCAGCATGAAAGAGGCCCTTGAAGCTACCAAAGTTCTCGCTGAAGACTGTCGGCTTAGAGGGACTGCATTTCGCCTCGGGGTATATATAATACTAGATTATTGATTTCTTAAAATCTTGATTTTTGCTATTGAATATGGTCTGCCCTGGTATTAATGCATATCTAAAACTAGACTTATTTTTATTCTTGAAGTTGTGTACCCAAAATCCCTCGGGTACATTATTTGTGTTAGCACCCTAACAGTGCATTTGATGCATATTTGCCTGATTTTTCTTATACTGAGTTGTTCGATGAATATTACTTTGAAATTACCATATAAACTAAGATTTGTCCACGCAGTACCATTTCTTTGACCAGTCTTATATGTCTTAAAGATGATTAAACATTATATGTCTTAAGATGATTAAACATTATATGTCTTAAGCTCTTGAATTGTTGTTGTAACATCCCCAATTTTTATCACATGGTTATTTATTTTAAATGGTTAGGAAATAATCTAGAAATAAATAGATTGAAATATATTTATACTTTATAGCTAACATTGTGGGGGAGAAGGAGAAGAAGAGTGAGGTAAGAAGAAGCTAGGAGAGAAACGCTTGTGAGTGAGCCTTGCTTAGGACCGAGGATATCGTTGTCACTCGTGAAGAACAACCTCTCATTTGATTCTTATTGTGTGAAACTAGTGAGTACTTAGTATTTTGTTTATATTAACTATCATTATGATTTATTTTTATCTTATGATGCTTTTCTATTCGTCATAACATATATGTGTAGGAAGATGAATTGATAATATAGTATGTAAGCAGTAGTTTTCTTGGTTTAGTTTTCTGGGGTCGGTTCAGAAGAGTCCTGAAAAATCTTGGTTGGGAATGAGGTCTCGGGGCTTGAATAAGATTTTTAGATCTGCAAGTCTTCTGTCCAATACAGTTGGATTCACCTCGTTTCAATATCTACACAGTAAGTTAAGACTGTTTTAATACAGAGAGGTCCGTCAGGATTTTTCTGACCAAGTTCTGTGTTTGGTCGCGTTCTGTGAATTTTCTGTTAAGAACCTGCTTTCATGGTCTAAACGTTAGTTGTAGGTGATTTAATTATGTTTCAAACCCAATTTACCTTGTACTAATCCGAGTTATACAAAGGAAGTTACGACAGTTTTAGTGAAGAAAGGTCAATCAGGATTTTTCCTGATAACCTTCGGTTTACAATCAGGTCAAGTGAATTTCTGAGTGGGAATTAGGTTTTTGGGTATGAACAAACATTGTAGAGATTGGAGTGTAGTTTCTGACCCCTTTGGATTTGTGCCAATCCAACTTACATAGAGAAAGTTAGGACTGTTTTAGTAGAGTGTGGTTAAACATGGTTTTAATCTTGGTTATTATAAATATGCTTAACCGATTGATTGATGAGTATTTTCCTATATAATACAATGTCTGTTTGATTATTATTTTAAATTGTAGCCGAAATTCATATTCTTGACATAATGATATTTGCTTAGAATGCATGATCTTAAGCTTGATTATTATATGTTGAGATTTGCTTGAAATATTGTATTGTTATTGATTTGAAACTTTGTTACGTGGATAAGGACAAAAATGAAAGGTGTATACATAGTCTGATTAGGTTATAACTACTAGAACTCCTTGATGTTTATTTTACCCCTCCAAAAGGAAACTAAATGCCTTAGTGCCGATGTCCTGAAGAGTAGGGCCTTCCACTTCTGAAAGGTAATGAACTAAGTGCCTTTGTGGCGATGCCCAAAAGAAGTGGAAGTTTATTGTTAGCCCTTGTGTGGCAGATTGATTATATTTTCTCCGTCTATATTAGAAACGTTGAGGTGTGCACTTGTTAGCCAGTTGAGGCTCTTTTTGGACTCACATAGTCTGGGCTTCCGCACAGCCCTATTCAAGTGACTGCCTTGAACAATGGACGTACATGAATCTTTACAGTTTGTAGAGGACGTACATGAACAATGGGAGGCAAGTGACAGCCTTGCACAAAATCCAAGAGTATGTAATCCGAGTCTAACTCCTTAATATTTACCTTTGCAATTGTCTGAACAAAATCAATCCAAGATTTGTGTGCTGAATACAAACTTGGTCTCTACTTTTGACAGTCTAAACGAAACTGGTTTTGGAGAAACACATGCTATACTAACTTTCAAGGAAATATGTCGAATAGACCTGTAAGAGAATCTCTCTCTTTTTTTTTTTCCCTCCTGATCTTCTTTCTTAATTATGTCTCAAGTTATTTTAATGTTTTTTTGAACCTTTGAAGGGATGTTGATTTTCTAATAGACACCAAGAAATATAATTCTTCAATTCTAATAATTAACATTTGAGTCTAAACGTGTTTTCTAGTTAACCAACTTTTTGGAGGTTCGAGGAACTTTCCATTGACAAGTAGAAGTGAAATCTGTTCTAACCTTTGTAGTGTCAGTACACACTATGAATCCACTGAAAAGTTTGTAGATAATGAATCCACTGAAGAAGCAAAAACTCGACGAGTAAATGGAAAACGTTTTAGAGAGGCAGCGGTAGCACAACAGAGATCTGGAAGAAAAGGTTCACTGCCACTAACAGAAGGGACGTGCTAATGTTCATTGCCACTAACAATAGGATTGACATGACCAGATCGAGTGATTGAGTAGGTTCACTTCTTGAACCTTGATAAAATATTTCTTAAATTCACTTTTTAAAATTAAATTTTTTGTTTAGTTGGCGCATGAGTAGTATGCATATATCAGTTTTAACTTTTAACTTTGAGATTACCATATGCTATAATCCCTTTTCATCTTTTGTGGCAGTTTTTCCCTGGAGATTACCGTCCCCTTATCCAAGATACACATGGAAATGTTCTGGATCAGGTTAGCTTCCTGTCCATTATAGTTAGTGAACTCGATTGATTTTATCTTCTCTCTGTTTGTATTTAGTACTACCCCAATGCTTGATCTGTGTTTTATGCTAAAGGTTATGCGTGAAAGATGCTAGAAATTGTAATTGTATTTTTTTGACTCCTCTAGTATTAATTTGACTGACAATAAACCAATTAACAGAAAAGACAAGCAACAAAGAAGGAAATGAAGTTGTCCTTACAAGCTTGTTGATATATATTGAGACATTCAGTACAATACTGTTCCACTTGCCTCACCTCTCAATGCCGTACTTGATCACATTATAATGTTATATTGTTGATCCATTACTGAAGTGTGTCCTTACATCTATTGGAAAATGCCTGACATGTGTCTAAAATACAGTACAGTGTTATATAATAAAATGTCATAATAGAAGTATTATTCTGTCAGGTACTGATAGAAGATATAGAAAATACTTTCTGCATGTATTGTCGGAATCTTGTTCTTCAAATTTCTATGTCTAGAATCTATGAAAACTTATAGGTCTCACTAATCGCAATCTTTGGTACTAATAAACGAAAATAGTCATTTATATGTACACTCATTCACATGTGGTGGATATGTATCAATTACCAATTAAGTAATTTAGAGAAATATTATCAATTCGTATGTTGTACTTGCATGGACGAATATGGGCTTGTCGTAAATAGGTTTAGTATGTTCCGTTCAGTACTCAGTTGTCCTCGTATGCTATACAAAGAGGCGGTAAAATTCTAATTTTAGCAACCCTATTTCAGAATAACTTGTTTTAAATATTTGTAATGGTCTGGTAAAGTTTTATGCAAGTCAAGAAATCCTCCAGCGTCTGAAGTTGTATGTCTGGTTCAGGAAATGCTTCACAGACCACTGGGGGTCAGGGGCAAAATGCATCAAACAGAGGCCGAAGTTCCATTTTCCAAGACGAGAGGGTTGAACCACATTATCTTAGCTCGTCTATTTTCTATGGAGCTCAAGACGTCTATTCTAATCAATCAACTACTCAGTCATCTGTACCAGCTCAAACTGTGAGTATATATAACATTGATATGTTTATGCAGAACGTCACTAAGTAATTTAACTAACCTGAGAGGGGGAGGGTTGCCACATACCGTCTGGGGTCATAGGCATTGGCTCAAGCGGTTAAGGGTTCTTGATTGATAAGATGATAAAACAAGCCTAAAAATGACCCCGGGCTTAGCCCTATAATGAATGAGCTCAAGCAGCTGGTTCCTTTTAATTCCAGCCCTGCATGAAAGACAATCTACTGGCTTTTGTGTTCTGGGTTCATTCTGACTGACATAGAGGAGAAGTTTCATATAGATCATTCTTTGTAATTGCAAGGAGAATAACTCTTCATTAAATAGGTATATTCTACTATTCATTATTTTGTGGTTCACCAGTACAAGAAAGATGGTGAAAATGATGATCCTTATGGAAGTGCCTCGAGAGGAAATTGGCGGCAAGGTATATACATATTGTAGACGATGATAAAATAGCATTATCTTCACCAAAAGTTTGACTTGGGAAGAATATTCTAACATAATGGAGCCTTTGATTTCTCTTTCGATAGGATCCTTGTATTACTAGGTCTTGTATACCAATCTTTTGGACTATAGGATCAGATAATAAGGTATTTTAATTATCTTAAAGCAATTTCTAGCTAGCTCTCTTTTTTCCCGTCAGATGCCATACCGTTTTGACTTTTCTTGCATACGCTACTTTTACTTTATTCCTTCCTGTTGAACAAGGATATGATCTGAAGTTTTCATGTACCACTTTCAACGAAGTTAAAAACTGAACAATCCATATCCAAGTTATGCATATGGCTAAGAAAAACATTTCCTATGGTTTGCAGATTGATAAGAGTAGAGGCGATAAGGGAGGATTTTCGTCTTTGCAGTCTGGGTTCAAGTAGAATAGCTTCAACGATATGAGTATATCCAATAGTGGAGGTGGTTTTCTATTATGTTCTTATTATGGCTTGTGTACTTTAAGAACTTAGTTATTTATTGGCAATCAACCACTCGAAAACATTGTAAATTTTGGAAAACCAATTTATAATATATCAATTTTTGAAATGTGTTGTTTTAATATGTTGTTTGTGTAATTGATTTTATGATCTGAGAATGAGAATTAGGTAGTATTTAGTATTGATGTCAAGGAAATATAGGTTCTATCAAAAATATATTAATTATTAAAAAAAACATTAATTTAAACAAATACGACGGGGCATAGTGTTGGTTAAATGACTTTCCAACGACAATATATTATAGAAATGTGTGTCCTAAATTTAGGATGCAAATTTACGACGGGTGGGTATGTTCTAGATTAGAAAATATATAGTTTCTATAGAAAGGAGATTTGCGACGGTGTTGAATGTCCTAAAATTAATGACGGCATTAAATGTCTTACACCTGTCGCATTTCTAATTCAAGTTACCACACGAATTCCCGTCGTTAACATTAACGACAGGGCTATTCGCAACGAACTCTCGGACACCATTTCTTGTAAATCTCGATTTAGGACGGCAATTACCGTCGTTTTTGGCCTTTTCTGGTGTAGTGAGTTTTCAATAAGTATTATATGAATTCAAATACACATTGACTTTTTGATCTATAGTTTTGAAAATGCAGATTTTTATCTTATGGCGAGGAGAACCAAAACTTGCTAGTAGTCCTAATGAAGGTAGTCTTAATTGGACCAATACTTACAGTTTGGGAATAGTCTGAAATTGAAGAAACAAATGTAGTGGTTCCATTCCCCTGATTGATTGATGATCGAGCTCATTTATTTTGTCCCAATCATCTATACCATATCTGTTCTATCTGTTCTAGCTTCATCATCTACTTAGGAGTTAGGGTCCAGCAAGGGCTTGTTGCCAAGCCATATGTCATGCCTTGCTTCTTCCCATAATTTGCTGGAAAACATCTCTTGAACTTCACGTTCATCCACGGATTTCGTTGCCCATCGAATTGAAATGGATGCCTAGATTCTAACCCTAGGTGGACTGGAAAATGGTTTCTCTTTTCCAAGTTTTGTATGTCTAATGAAATCCGGTGATAGTGGCTGTAGTCAGGCTCAGATTGGATCTAACAAGAACGCGAAAGAAGCTATAAAGTACAATGCGCTACTCGTGGTATCTAATTCTATTGAACTTTGATGGCGAACTGTAATTGTTTTTTTTTTTAAAATGCTTTTACTTTGTAGCTATAGTTTTAATATTAGATATATGAGGAATGGTTATGGGATCTGTTTACGTCAGCGATTAATTTGATATGGAGAAATTAGTATGCCAATTAGGTCTTCCATGAGCATTTTCCATTAAATTGGCGCACTTTTCTACACTGGGATGGAAGAATCCTATATTTATACTCATAACATTTTCTAGTAGTTCTCTTATTTGCTAGTTGTCTTAGGGACTATTTGTTTTTTTGGGTTAAGTTATAAGAGGGTAGGTCTTACAAGATGGTCTTATAATAAAGTGGTTTGTTTTTCATTTTAAGTTATTATTAGAAGCACTTGTAAAAATAGAAAAAACAAATACACAACATCCTACATATGGTTATTTGACAAATATAATCCTGTTTTACATCACATTTAACTTGAATAGATTAATTTGAAACAAGCGTATAATTTGATTTTCAGTTTCAAATTAATTTTTATAATTAGAATATCGATTTTAAGAAATTATCTTAATAGTAAAGTAGTGGTAGTAGCAGTAGTGGTAATGGTGGTGGTGGTGGTGGTAGTAGTCTTAATAACATAATGGTAGTGGTGATGGTGGTAGTAGAGGTGATGATATTGGTCTTAATAGTGCGGTGGTAGTGATGGTGGTGGTAGTGGCGGTAGTGGTAGTGGTCTTAATAGTATAGTAGTGGTGGCAGTGGCGGTGGCGGTAGTAGTGGTCTTAATAGCTTGGTGGTGGTGATGATGGTGGTTAGGGCAATGGAGTTATTTAAAAAAGAATATAGTGAAAATAAAATAATAGATAAATAGGGCTTGGGGTACATAGCCGGAGGTGTTTGAGTCATTTTATAACTTATAAGACTTATAAAATTAAAGTAGATCTAATTTTGGTACTTATAGAATTGGAGCCTCTTATAAGACATTTCAATAGAATGCCTCTTATAAGAGGCAAAAAACAAACAAAAAAAATATCCAAAATCACTAGTCCACCTCTTATAAATGATTATAAGATCTTGAGGTCTTATAAGCTAAGAGGCAAAAACAAATGGCCCCTTATACTTTTACATGGCTCTAGTACTCGGGTTTCTTATCTACTAGATCCTATTATGTAATTTTGGGTTAGAAGCCTCTAGTACTTAATTTATTCATGGGTGCGGTAATATAATATTTAGTGTTTGAATGCAAAAACTAATTTAACTATTCTTTAATGAATTTGTTTTTTGTAGCAGGTTTTAGGCAAGGTTTAATTTGATCTATTGAATACTATTTTTAAGATAATTGTTGTTTTTGTTGAATATTTACGCTCTAGTTTTAGGTGTTTTTTTTTTGTGTAAAATTTAATTGGTGTTTATTATCGCTATTGCGCGCTTCCGCTGACGATTACATCAACGATCACGGCAAAGAAATGACGCTGAATTTGAGAGGTGGGTTTTACATAGGAGTGCAAGGAATTTGAAGAAAGAAAACTAGAGGTGAGAATTATAATAAATTGATAGAAAGTAAGAAATGAGGGAAGTTATAGAAGTACACGTTAGGATTTCTGTTGTATTGGATGTAGCCTTTTAAATAGAAACCTAGGTAGTGTCTTTCTTTCTAGTAGAACACACTTACATATTCTTGAAAGAGAGTGAATCTCAAAGATGCGTAAGGTAAGTCCAAATTGTAGGATGATATCTTAGAGGATTTTGTATGAGTCATTTATCCAATCCAATAGCTGAGTCGTAAACTTATAACGTGTAAACTCATTCAAATTTTACATAATGCATTGCTTCCCCTTGTTGATTGAGTCATTAATTTCCATTGAAGGAAAGATACTTAGATACATGCTTGTCTAGCAATGAAGCAGGATTATCTCGAAATCTTTGGTTAGTCACCTCGAACCCGTTGAAATTTTGGTTTACAATTAATATTGTGGTGTTATTTAAAATGTTGAGTGGGCAAAGTTCCTGGTGAACTGCAAACTTTACCAAAATAGTGGCACTTTCCTACATCTCTATTTCTTATTGAGATGTTTGTCTTCCATGCTTGTACTGCACCTTTTTAATTACATAATAGCATTATATGCGCAAGTTCTATTTATGCAGACACGTTTAGATTCAGGTGCTGATTTCATTGCATTTGATATTGTAACTCGCAGTATTTGGAAAATTCTTGTTTAT
Source organism: Coptis chinensis (assembly GCF_015680905.1). Lineage (NCBI taxonomy): Eukaryota > Viridiplantae > Streptophyta > Magnoliopsida > Ranunculales > Ranunculaceae > Coptis > Coptis chinensis. The sequence continues at coordinate 59,999,553 of NC_141463.1, forward strand.
AAGCCTACTTCCAACGCATTTATGCAAGCATACGATATGGAGATCGATATACTTCCAAGTTCCAACACCGCTTATACAAGTATATGATATGCACATCAGTATCTACCTTGCGTGATAGTCATCGTCTGACTTGCAATGTATTACCGAAACAGTAGATTCTCGAAGTTATAGATATAAAAGATCTAATTATCGTGGCATCCTCTTTTGCAATTCTTCTGGCACTGTTTGTTGCAACCTACAGGGCAAGAATTATTTGTGGGTAACATTGCAACTGATACCGTTAGTTATGGAGTTATATCCCTTTGTTGCAATACCATATGGGGATGTTGTTGGGAATAACGATACCAATCGATCTCCACTACACAGATAACTTGTAATATTAACACACTACTACTCCAGACAAATTCTAAATATCTACTACAACCAACCTAACATGCCCAACTCTCTAAACAACTATTAACAACAAATAATAATGTAAAGAAGATTAAACATACCACAACACAAAGATGTAATGTGGTTCGGCAATAATGCCTACTTCCACAAGAGCTAATTATTTTATAATGTGGGAATGAAGATTACAATCACTCCTTTCAGTCTCTCTACTTTACTAGATCACTCATATCTTTTTACAGCCTTTTTGTCTATGCAAAGGTTATCTCTCTCAAAATTGGGTTTCAATTTCGTGTCTTATTGGCTTCTTGTGTTTAGGTTTTGCCAAAAACCCAAAACTTATACTCCAAACTCACAGTTCTGCAAAAATAGAATTCTGCTGAAAATAGACTTGAGCGCGGGCGCGCCATCAGCAAGGTCATTTATAGCGTGCGCGCCCTCTTCGAAAATCATAGAAAAGTCCAGTAGATTTGTTTCGGAAAAAAGATGAAAATAAAGCTATTTTCTTTTTCTCCAAGGGTTCCTTGGGCAAGACCATTCCCGAGCTTTCGCTTGCTCAAACTTCTTCACGCAAACACCATCGGATTCTCTCCTTATTCCTCATGTGAGGGATAAACCCCAACAGACGTATCCTTTGTTGAAGAACCAACTGTATACTAGTCGGACTATAATACTCTTGCTTGTAAACAAATGTTTGTCTACCTGTGAACCGATACATTTAGGTCTACTGCAGACTGAACCTCTTGTTGCCTGGCTAGTTATCCTAGACGTTAGTATAACAGAGTGTATGTAATTAGTTGCAAGTGTTGTTACAGCCGTAATAATTCAGTATGGTAAGTTAAGGGTTATGAGTCTATGTGGATTGAGCAATACAAACGATGCGCGCAATAGGCAAGTAATCATTAGATGCACGCCGTTCTGTCGTGTCTTCACAGATAATGGGTTCTGGAGACAGCTATTTCAAATTCTTCATAAGCATCATCAAGCAAAATGCAACAGGAAACCACTGTGTTTATATGTTGACTCTTGTAAGTGTGCAAAGAATTCTTGCAAGACATGATTCCAGCGGGGGCAAAAACCAATATAGTGGAAGATAATCTTCGTGTTCACTGAGTTTTGCCTCAATTGGGTGGATGCTCCATTAGCAAAGTTTCAAACATAACCATCAATACCAACCTCTTATCCTGTCTCTATATATTTGGAGTTGACCTTCTTAAGCCATAAATTCCCACACAAATAATCCCATTTCCTCTTTAAGACTTCATTCACTACTTCGGTAAGAGCAAAAAACTTTGGAACATACATTCTATTGTTTTCTTCAAATATTACTTGGTTTCATCCAATTTTTTCCTTCTCAAAATTTTCTTTTGCCATGACAGCTTACTCTATGAAGTGGGTGGTGCTTATTTTAGTTTTGGTGACGGTTACTTCTTGCGCGTACATGGACCGTAACAAAGACATGAAAAAACATGGGCGAATACTGGAATATGCACTACAGGAAGGATTTCAAGGAAGGAAATTGATGATGAGCAAGGATACCTTTCCTGAAAGCAGCACTGATTCCAATAACCATCACAGCATACCTAGGCAGTACTGGGGCAAAGGAGATGGTAGCAACGACGGGAATGGTGGTGGTTGATTTATGCTATTAAAACAGTAGATATATCTAATATATATGCAAGTCTCTGTGTATATGAAGTATTTAGTGTAAGTTCATGCCTACAAACTACAATGCTACAGGGTGATTTTGTATAAAGATTAATAACTATAGTGACAAACGGAGATACGAAAAAAAGTCCGTACCACAGGAAGACGTAACAATTGGAGGTTTCTGAACTATATTGAATATGTGTGCTTTCTATTTCCTTCATTTCAAGTTTTCAACAAGTTATCGATCGACTAACAATGAAAAATAAAAAATCTGGTTGCTCCTTTTTTAAAGAATAAAAACATGAAATAGTTTGACTCGTCATTTCGTCAATCCAAAACAAAGTCAGTCCAAGTATAAATGTTTTGAACAATCTAACACAGTGCGTGCTTTTAATCGTGACATAATAACAGTTTGTTGTAGGACTTTCAGGTGTATTTTTATTGTATAGATCACCATTAATTTGTATTTATCGTGTGAAGGTCCCTTATAATTTACTAGCTAAAATGCACGTGCTTTTACACGTGAATGTTAAACAATTTTTTTTTATGTTTTTTTTAAAGAGAATTTTGAAAATTTTAATGGTAGCTAGGTTGTGAAAATGATGATTAAGAGTGAAACACACGGACTTTTTGTTGATCTAAATTATAATCTATGCCAACCAACTTAATGTTAATAAGCTTCATAGATGAAGAAAAACAAAAACACTTGACATCATTACTGCATCTGTAATCTTGCACAAGTTGATATCGCTTCTAAACATGAATTTGCCATATATACTTTTCTGCAGACCATATGAGTATTCAATTAAATTCACCATGATTTCACAGTTTAATGCAGATTATGAAAGAAGGTCATTCTCTAGATCAATGTGGTCCAGTAGTCCACCAGTATATCTAACATGTTAAGACCTAACGCTTTTTTAAAATTAAAACTGTTCTTAAGCATGTCATGAAAGTGACACAATTATTGTGGTATTGGAAGTTTTGAGAATTGCTTTACACATATAGTCAACAACGAAGTATCTATAAAATGCAAAACAGATAACTTAGTACCAGGAATAAGCTTTAACAAATCAACAGTTATTCTTCCTTCTCGAGGCTAGAATGGATGCCCATTGGTCTTGATACCTTAACAATTGGTTCACCACCATGTTCACACTACATTGACACTAATTTCCCCAACCACAAACCCCTATGAACGCTTGTCGCAGCATTAACATCCCCTGAAGAAGCCTTAGTCCTATCATTGAACTCTGACAATCTCTCTTATTACAGGAAGAATGTGTTACGAATATACAACTTAAATGTATTTACTCTTTACCAATCACCAAATAGTACAAATCTTTTGTCTTGTAAGTGTCTTGTACTTCTTTGTTAAATCCGAGCCTAGTGTAGATACACTATGTCCTTAAGATAGATTTTCCCCCTCACGGTGCTTGAAGGTTGATGGAAAACTGTCTCCCAAGATAGAACAGATTTTCTTCTATAGAAAGCTAGCACTTCAATTCTACAGAATCAACAAACACAACATAGTATTTGATTAAGAACATAGGGAAAAGAAAAAGATAAGAAATGTGTGATATGGTGTGTCTTTCTCTCCAAATTCATCCACTATTTATAGGTGAGAAGTGCCTTTTTGAAACAACACAGTGACTCTTTGAAAAAGTTAGACACCTCTTTGAAAAGTCACATGTTTCAAAAGGACGCACTATTTTGGTATAAAGTACTGTTTTGAACCAGTGTCTATTTCAAAAGGTCACACCTTTTTGGCATAATGCACTATTTCGAACCAGTGCCTATTTCAAAAGGTCGCACCTTTTCGGCATAATACACTGTTTCGAACCAGTGCACCATTTCAAAAATGTTTTTCTCTCTTTACGTACTATTTCAAGTGAAACCCATTTCATCTAAAGTGGAGTAACTTGGGAGACAAATTATTCATTCATATCTCAATGGATTTGTGCAAATCCATTTTCCTAGCAATCATTTACATGAATGAAGATTTGGCTTCTTCTATCATAAACATCGGATTTCTATTATTTTACAAATGAAAAGATACCGCATCAGATCAAGTAGCATGGGAGGCCTTGAACTTGCCTTAGTGAAAGACGATTAGATTTAATTGGATGATCAGTAGACTTCAATTAATGTCCTTGAACTATCAGCTGTTTGTATAAACCTAGACAAATCATCTTCACGCAGTACCTTCTCGAATACTATTGGTTCTCACGTTTGTGTTCATTTTGGCCTTGAACACTTCTTGCCAAAAATCTACTTTAAGTGTCATAATTAACATGTCCTAATTTACCATGCCATACATGTGAAGACTCAATCAAGTAAATAGAATATTTAACTTTATTAGCGCTCTTTGGCGCAATAATAAACAAGACATCCTAAAGAGCCTATCACTTAGATAGCCCTTGCCCACAAATACATCATTCTTTGTCAGTATAAATTTATCAGAAACAAAGACTAACTTAAAGCCATTCTTGCTTAGCAGGGACCCAGAAACTAAGTTCTTGTGAATATCAAGAACATAGAGCACATCATTCAGAATTAGTTCCTTCCCACAAGTCAACCTCATCACCACCTTTCCTCTGTCTTGAACCTTGGATATAGAAGAATTTCTCATAAAGAGTTGTTCTTCCTTTTACACATCATGATAAGTGGTGAACATTAACTTGTTGGAGCATATGTTGCGAGTAGCACCAGTATCTACCCACCATTCCCTTTCGTTTCCAATCAAGAGACATTCAGAAACAACAACAGATAGGTTCATGTCATTAACATTGTCAGAAAGCTTCTCCATTGTCACATTTGCTTCAGTCTTTTGCTTCTTGGACTTCTTTGGCTTGCGACATTCACTAGCCTTATGTCCAGCCTTGCCACACTTGTAGCACTTGCCCTTGAACTTGTTAGGCACACTCCTTTCGCCTTGATTAAAGTCATCTTAGCGCTTCCTCTTTCCCTTAGAACTTGAGCCTTCCACAACATTGGCCTTTGCCACCATGTGATCCTTGTCCTTCTTCTCAGATAGACGGTTATCTTTCCATATCCTTAGGCGGACGATTAGTTCTTCAAGATTCATTTCCTTGCATTTATGCTTGAGATAGCTCTTAAAATCCTTCCAAGATGGTGGTAACTTCTCCACCATAGCAGCTACTTAGAATGATTCACTCATACTCATTCCTTCGGCAATAACATCATGTAGGATTACTTGAAGTTCTTGAACTTGGCTTATGACAATCTTAGAATCTGTCATTTTGAAATCAAGAAATCTAGTAACTATGAATTTCTTCATGCCAGCATCTTCACTATTATATTTCTTGTCCAAAGAATCCCAAAGTTCTTTAGCTATGTTGAACACACAATACACATTGTATAATGAGTCAGACAACCCGCTAAGGACATAATTTCTACACAAGAAATCAACATGAAACCAAGCATCCTTGGCTAAAACCTTCTCCTTGTAAGTTTCATCAGGGCTTATATTAGGAACCTTATCCCACAGAAACCTTGCCAAGTTAAGGGTGGTCAGATAGAAGAGCATTTTCTGTTGCCAGCACTTAAAATCAGTTCCATTGAACTTTTCAGGCATCTCCCCATGAGGAACATAATGGGGAACAACAGTAGTAACTAGTGGTGTTGTCATTTCTGAAATAGAAATACACCTTGTTAATCCTTCAAAACAAAATAGAAAACATAAATAAATTATGTTCGGTAAAGAAAAAGAAGTAAAAAGAAAAATCTGTCTTAAGTTGTTAGGAATATACAACTTAAATGTAGTTACTCTTTAACAATCACCAAACAGTACAAATCTTGTCTTGTAAGTGTCTTGTACTTCTTTGTTAAATCCGAACCTAGTGTAGAAATACTATGTCCTTAAGACAGATTTTCTCCCTCATAGTGCTTAAAGGTTGATGGGAAACTGTCTCCCAAGATAGAATGGATTTTCTTCTATAGAAAGCTATCACTTCAATTCCACAGAATCAATGAACACAATATAGTATTTGACTAAGAACAGAGGGAGAAGAGAAAGATAATAAATGTGTGATTTGGTATGTCTTTCTTTCTAAATTCATCAACTATTTATAGGTGAGAAGTGCCTTTTTGAAACAACACAATGACTCTTTGAAAAAGTTAGACACCTCTTTGAAAAGTCACATGTTTCAAAAAGACGCACTATTTCGGCATAAAACACTGTTTCGAACTAGTGCCTATTTCAAAAGGTCGCATCTTTTCGGCATAAAACACTGTTTTGAACCAGTGCCTATTTCGAAAGGTCGCATTTTTTCGGCATAATGTACTATTTCGAACTAGTGCACCCTTTCGAAAATATTTTTTTCTCTTTACGTACTGTTTCAAGTGAAACCCATTTCATCTCAAGTGGAGTAACTTGGGAGACAAATTATTTATTTATATCTCAATAGATTTGTGCAAATCTATTTTTCTATCAAAATGTTCATTAGTTCTCAACTTAGTGGTTATAAATATAGCACCTGTTCATCATTAATAGAAACTGGAGGTTTATGTGTTTCCCGCTAGTAAATTGTTCATCTCTCACTCTAATAACCCTCTGCAAATAGGAAACTCAGGAAAACAAATGCCCCTTCAAACGATTAAAAGACAATTGTTGAGCATGGGCAATTTTAAGTTCCATTCTATCACCTTGACCACATGGCTTAAATGCTAATGCTTTGATATACTCGATAAGTTTATCAAGCTCGAAAGATGTCGTACGGGGGAGTTGCCTATACCAAACAGTGTCCTTGCATCTTCCCAAACTAAATCATACCAAGTATAAAACGTTTTGAACAATCTAACACAGTGGTTTTAATCGTTGACATTATAACAGTTTGTTGTAGTAGTGTAGGACTATTGAGACGTATTTTTATGGTACAGATCACCATTCATTTGTATTTACCGTTTGTAGGTCCAATATCTAGCATTCACAATTCACAGGGATTGGAATTTAATTTGAAAATTTTACTAGTCGTATCTTAAAGATATAAATGCCAAAAATGAAAAATAAAACATAAAAGTGAACACCATGAGTTGCCTACCTTCACGGACTGCCACTTAAAATTGTATCACTTGAAGTCATCCAAAAGAGCAAAATACACCTTTCTCTCTCAATCACTTATTTTGGTGAGATAATTGAATAAAAATAAGTTTGAAGAAAATGGGAGTGATTTTGATGCTACTGCTAATATTTATGTTTATGGAATCAACCGTGGGTCATGATGAGGAGACTAAACCTACGAGTAATGCTATACGTACTAACAGTTGTAACAACAAATAAACACCAACTGACGTGTTACCCAATTTTCCTGAAAACTCCATACTGACTAAGATTTCCACTAACAAAGTTTACTACACTACCATCCATGGTTTATGTCCAACACTCCAAGTATCACATAGGTTATTGTCCACAAGGCCCAAAATATCGCTGAGGTATTTGAGATATTGCTGATATATATCATTTTTTGGGTATACCGAGATGAAAATATCTAATAATCCGATATATCTCAATCGAATATTGAATCTATTTTTTCTCGATATATTTTGTAATTTTCGATATAATGATATATATCGACCGATATATACGATATAACTTGTTGACTTTGATCGATATTATTGACTTTGACCAAATATTGTTGACTTTGACTAATATATTGATAATCTTTTTGATATAATCGACGATATATCCGATACAAGACAAAATTTTGACTGGTCAACAAAAATATATATATTTCTGATATTTCTAATATATCTGATATATCTCGGTTTTTTTTATATCGAAATATACTAAAAAAAGTGTTACATAAACCATGGATGGGAGTGTAAACTTTGTTAGTGGAAATCCTAGTCAGCATGGAGTTTTCAGGAAAATTGGAGTAATGCTATACGTACCAACAGTTGTACCAACAAATAAACACCAACTGACATGCTACTCAATTTTCCTAAAAACTCCATGCTGACTAGGATTTCCACTAACAAAGTTTACACTCCCATCCATGGTTTATGTAACACTTTTTTTAGTATATTTCGATGTAAAAAAAACCGAGATATATCAGATATATTAGAAATATCATAAATATATATATTTTTGTTGACCAGTCAAAATTTTGTCTTGTATCGGATATATCGTCGTTTATATCAAAAATATTATCAATATATCAGTCAAAGTCAACAATATTTGGTCAAAGTCAATAATATCAATCAAAGTCAACAAGTTATATCGTATATATCGGTCGATATATATCATTATATCAAAAATTACAAAATATATCGAGAAAAAATAGATTCAATATTCGATTGAGATATATCGGATTATTAGATATTTCCATCTCGGTATACCCAAAAAATGATATATATCGGCAATATCTCAAATACCTCAGCGATATTTTGGGCCTTGTGGACAATAACCTATATGATACTTGGAGTGTTGGACATAAACCATGGATGGGAGTGTAAACTTTGTTAGTGGAAATCCTAGTCAGTATGGAGTTTTCAGGAAAATTGGGTAACACGTAGGTTGGTGTTTATTTGTTGGTACAACTGTTGGTACGTATAGCATTACTCCTAAACCTACATATGATCAATGTATCAAAGAAATCTGCATGCCTCAGTGTCTTAATGTAATCGGTGCAACATTAATGAGTTGTCATAGCGGTTGCTTTGTTGGATGTGAGAAGCTAAAAGAGGACATCTACTCCTGCTACCCAGCAATACAACCTCATAGCAACATCACCGATGTTGCTGTTCCGGTCTCTGTAAGCATTTATTAATCATTTTTTTTTCCTCCAAATCATATCAGATTATTAGTTTGTATGTTTTCAAAAATATAATATATCACATAATAATAGACCCATGGCCCCCAACTAGTAAAATTGGTAAAACTTTTGGGTGATGATACCAGAGGTTTGGAGTTCGAACCCACTAGTATCAAAAAGTTACTGATCTCATTTAAAACAAACTTGCCAATCAAAATAATAATAATAGACCCATAACAAGTTTGGTTGTGAAGTATATCTATAAGTGTTAAAATTTTGATTCAATTGGTATTATTAAGGTCATGAGGTTGTGTGACTTCAATTGGGATTGCATCACGACGCTAGGACTAACAATGAATCTTGTAATCCACTGTTAGCAAGTTTAATTGAATATGGTGTCCGACTCTTCTACTAAGGCATTCAATAAGCTACTAGTACAGTAATTAGAAGGGTTAACGAGTATTACCCCCCCTAAATACACAAAAAAAAAAAAACGGTCAAACCAATTTGACTTATATTTTTGTGTGTATTTGTGGGGGAGACCCTAATTTCCTATCTAGGGGCGTTAATACTCATTAACCCTAATTAGAATGAAACCATTTTTTAGAATTGAAAAATGATACAAAAACGGATTATAGATGAGTGGGAGGTCTTCCTGCACTGGTAGCAGTAAAGAAGATACATTTGGTGATTTGCGTACATCGCACATTGAACAAAATGTCTCTATGAACGACATACGATCCATTTTCAAGTACATACAAGACATCTAAACAAAAGAAATTTCAACTAAAATTAAAAATTAAAATGTACGTAAAGCTTCTTACTCTCTCCAAAATATGTTTTTATAGTATGAAAAGAAAATGTTTATTCAATCTCTTCTTCTTTTAGGAGTTTTCTTTAAGGGTTTTAGGACTATGGCTAAATTGTGTCATGCTTGCTTGGACGATCTATCGAAGTCATTTGGGAATGAAGAAACCTGAGCGACTTGTCGAAGTCATTGGGAAGAGCTTTGTGGGATTTGCACATATCGTTCAGAACCAAAGCTGCTGGAATTCCTATGCTCCAAACCCACCTAGTGAAATATTTTGAAATTTAGCTCCAAGACCCATTTCTCTAACCTTTTTCTATGTGTACCTATATAAAGGAAATAGATTAGGATTTTGAGATAACTTTGAGAGATTCATTTCAAGAGAATTGTGGGAGCTCTATTGAGTTAGGGTATGAGTGAGGTTACTTGTTCTTGATTCTAGTTAACTCTTGTAAACTCTCCAATCTTTATTATAAATGAATTGAAACTCAACTCTTGTGTGGACGTAGATAACATTTATCGAACCACCTTAAATCTTGTGTCTGTTTGCATTTACTTTCATACGTATTGTTTGTGGATAAAATACTAGTCTTTATTGCTCTATTGAGTTTATTGTGATAGCTACCAAAGTATTGGATGAGTGACTTCTTTGGTGTGAACTCTGAGAGAAATCATTTGGGATAAAGAGTTGGAACTATGTTGAGATGATACTTCCTAGTGAATTCTCTCAACAAGTGGCAGCAGAGCTATATGATAGTATACAAGGTGTTCGAGGAAAAGACTCCACCTTTAGTGTTGCACCAAAGTTGTGTTGCAAGCTAGGTGTTTGTAGAAATTTCTTAAAGAGGTTCTCCACCGTTGTTTGGTTAAAGTGGAAGTCATGTTGACCGATAGAGAAAGCTATATGATAGAGAAGTTTAATGGTACAAACTTCGGCTATTGGAAGATGCAAATTGAGGACATACTCTATCAAAAGGATTTGATGGAAACTTTGATAAGCGATAAACCCGAAGAGATTCCGCAAGGCATATGGGAATTGCAAGATTGAAAGGCATTGGCCACAATCCGATTGAGTCTTGTTTGGTTAAAGTGGAAGTCATGTCGACCGATAGAGAAAGCTACATGATAGAGAAGTTTAATGGTACAAACTTCGGCTATTGGAAGATGCAAATTGAGGACATACTCTATCAAAAGGATTTGATGGAAACTTTGATAAGCGAGAAACCCGAAGAGATTCCGCAAGGCATATGGGAATTGCAAGATTGAAAGGCATTGGCCACAATCCGATTGAGTCTCTCAAAGTTGGTAGCCTTCAAAATTAAAACCGAGAAGATGACAAAGTCTCTCATAGAGGCACTTACTACTATGCACGAATAACCCTCGGCCGCGAACAAAGTCTATTTGGTCACTAAGCTCATTAGAATAAAAATGTCGGAGGGGACCTCCTTCAAGGATCACCTAAATGAATTCAACCAAACTAAGGATCAATTATTGGAGTTAGTTGAGATTACATTTAGTGACGAGATGCTAGCTTTGGTGATATTTGGACAGTTGCCTCTAAGTTGGAAGGCGACTATGGAGGCTATTAGTAGCTCTGCATGCGGTAATGACCAAGTTGAAGTTTGAAAACCTTTTTAGTATACTATTAATCGAGGAAATCCAGACACAGTCCAACTTCGGGGTCGACATTGAGCACTAAAAGTAGAGGAATAAATTCATACAAGAGTCGTGGTAATTAAGAAAAAAGAGAGGGGGAGATTGAAATCTCAAGCCCCTTGATTGCAAAATGTTGAACATATTAATCCTCGACATATAAGTGAAGTTATATGCTATAATTTTGGTAAGCCTTGCCACTATAGTAGCAATTGCCCAACACCAAGAAACAATAACAACAACAACAACAACAACAACAACAACAACAACAACAATAATAATAATAAATCAAGAAGCTAATCTTGTTTAGGTGGTAGATGATGCTTTAATATATTCGATGGAGCATAAGGATGAGTCTTGGGTACTTGATTCCATTGCATCTTTCCATCCTATCTTAGTTCTTTGATAACTATACAGAAGGTGACCTCGGAACTGTCTTTATTGGTGATGACCAACCTTGTGACATTGTTGGCAATGGTGACGTGCATGTCAAGATGAATGGCTCGTCATGGTTATTGAGGGACTTTCGACACGTTCTGGACTTGAAGAAGAATTTGATTTCTGTGGGGTAATTGGCAAGTGAATAATTTATTACAACTTTCACCAGTAACACTTGGAAGGTCTCAAAGGGGCAAGAAGGATGGTACTCTCTACTTGACCACACGTGGTTATGAGTCAATTGTCATGGCACATGGCAAAGAAGATCTAAATGTTTGGCATTGCAAACTTGGTCACATGAGTGAGAAAGGAATACAAATCCTTCACTCCTCTGGTAAACTCCTAATGTTATAGTTGACTGAAATTGACTTATGTGAGAACTGTGTATTTGGAAAGCAGAAGCGGTGAGTTTTTGAAAGATCGGTCGGACTCCGAAAGCTAGCAAACTTGAGTTGATTCATACAGATATCTGGGGGCCAGCTAATGTCTTTTCACTTGGCAGAAAGTTGTACTTTGTGACTTTCATTGATGACCTTACTAGGAAGTATGGGTCTATTTGTTGACACACAAGTCAGAAGTATTTGAAGTGTTCAAGACTTGGAAGGCCATGGCTGAGAATGACACAAGCTTGAAAGTAAAGAAGTTGAGATCCAATAACGGTGAAGAGTACGAGGATTTAGGTTTTGAGAAATATTGTGTTGACAATGGCATCAAGATGGAAAGACTTTGCTAGGGACACCTTAGCATACTGGGTAGAGTAGATGAATAGAACACTGACAGAGAGAGTTAGGTGTGTGCGTACACTAGCAGGCTTGCCCAAGAAGTTCTAGGCAGAGAGTGTTTGCATAACAACTTACCAACAATACCTTTGGATTTTAAAATTTGAGAGAAAATGTAGAGTGGGAAGGATGTGAACCTTTCCCATTTAAAAGTGTTTGGTTGTGTGTCCTATGTCCATATTAGTGACCAAGCTAGAAGCAAGTTTGATGTTAAGTCACTAAAGTGTACCTTCTGATAAGAACCCAAAAGTGTAGTTTAAATCCCTTAATAATATTATACTTAGGCCAATTATGTTTATAATAAATAAAAATTAGTATTGTTTACGTGTTTCCATGTATTTCAGGACTTGAAGTTGATTAGGTGACTAAAGACACCAATTTTGCATGGAAAACGAGTCAAGATAATTACTGAGAAAGTTTTATGTCTAAAGCCCAAGAATCAAGAAGGAAAAGCCTTTTCAAGCCCAGTCAAAGTTGGGAAGTCAAAGTTAATTCGGGTAGAAAAAGGACAAAAAACCATTAGAACTTCAAATGAGCGTATCTTTGGACTCGGGTACTTTATATCCAAAACGACCGGTTCGGAACTAGCTTTCCAATTGACCCAGCCTTGCCTCAATCAGAGCTGTGAAAAGGGACGAAAAGGGTACTGAAGTAATTTCTAGCAGTTATAACCTCTTTAGACTTAACCTAATGGAAAGCTCACATTAGAGGCCTAAAGTTTACTTTTTTGGCCCATACACAAAAATGTAACCCTAACATTCTCCTATATGAAGAGGATTAGGGCTAAACATTCGTATCTCCTTAATCCCTTAGTAGTTTAATTTTAATTAGGTTTTCTTTCTCTCTTTCTTTAGTTTATAATTAGTTTATAATTGTAGCCTCCATTTGAACCTATTGATCAGTCTCTAAATGTGCGTTTTATTAACTTTATAATACTTCAATTATGCCCTTCTTATGCTTAATGAACAAACAACTTATAGCTTTTGCTACCTTTTGCAGGATACAGATCATTTAGGACGTATATTCCTAAAATGTGCATTTTAGTGCAAAAAGGATTGCTATTGACATTGCTTGGGCAGATTCCAGTTTAGAAGCAAAAGTGTCGGAAAAGTCAATGGTCCAAGTCAACTGTCAAAGTTAACTCTGAAGGACTCAAAGCCAAAAGCTAAAGACTCAAGGACTTAAAGCCAAATCAAGAATTCAATTAGATGGGCTTAAGTCAAAAGCCCACAAAGCTTAATCTTATCCTCAAGAAGGGCAAATATGTAATTGGTGCCCTATATAAACCAAAGAGATGTAGAGAATTAGTTATCCAATGTATTAGGGTCAAAACCATTTGGTTTGTTAGGAGTAGAGTAACCTAAATTTACATTTAAGTAATTTTAATTTCAAGTCTTTTAATTTCTTTTATTTGCTTTATTTCAATTTTTATTGTTGTTCTTCAAGTTTCTTTCACTACGAGTATTTTAATCTAAGTCCTTATTTGCTTTCTCTACTTTAATTTCTTCTTTCATTCAAGTTCTTGCTTTCAATCAATCTATCTCAAGTTTTTAGAATCTTGTTTTTATGTTATTGAACCCATCATCTATTTCTAAATAATCTTGTTTCCTTTCATTCAAAGCAACTTAAGCAAGTTGTATTCAATAAGTTATTAAGCAACTTGTTCATTTAGTTATTAAGCAACCACATCATTTACATACATGTTCTTGAGCCCATTAATCCAAGTTTTTATATTTTAACCCTTTCTCATAAGATGACTAGAGTTTTACATTAGGAATTCATTTCAATACTCATTAGAAAGTAGGAGAGAAGAGTTAGAAGCTTAGTTTTTACACCATCAAACCATTCCTCCTTATCATAGATTCAAGATGAACACGACAACCCAACACTCACCACTTTACTACACTTCAAATGGTGCCACCGTCATGGATCCAAATGGAAAGAGGAAGATGGAGAAAAAAACTCACTCATTGAACTATTCTTCTCAATCTTAATTTCAATTTTTTTTTTTTTTAGTTTTTTCATTTATTTCATTACTGATGTTTCTTTTTCGCCTGTTTCCAGTACACTTTTGAGCAAACGGATCCCGAGAATAGCACGAGACAAATCACCGGAAACTATTGGAGAAAAACGAGCACAAATGGAGCAAAAGAATCCGCACCGCGCCTATCACCCTCGCACCCGCGCGCGACACGCGTCGGCACATATTAGAAACGCTCCCGCATAATACACGAGCCTGCACATAGTTCACCCGTGCCTGCGTGTGACACGCGTCCGCACCCCAAACTCGTGCCGCGCCTTGATTTTTTCAGATGAAGATTCCGTTGGCTTAGAATCTTAGTGTGTAAGTCACTTGTAATTCCCCCTAGTCTGTTTAATTCAACTGTGAGTAGATAAAAAGTAGATAGATTTGCAAAGTTTTGAGTTTTCAAAACCAAAAATTCAATTAAAAAAGGAATTTAAAAATTAAAATTTTTATTAATTAAAATGAATTAGTAACCCATCAGTAAAATTAAATAATAAAAATTAGTTTAGTAGCATGTTTAGGTTTTATTTTCTATTAATTGTTGTTTATGCATGATTAGATTAAGATAATATCATATAGTTAAGTCAAAATACAAAAAAATTAATTAGGATAAATACAAAATAGTTTAAGTTTGAAGGTTTAGTCTTTTGGTTTAAGTTTACTTACCAAGAGTTGGGGATTCTACCAACTTGGACCGGTTGGATGTGTGAGGCGAGTAGTGTAATATCACGCTCACACATCTCAACCCAACTTGGGGGTTGAAGTTCCAATATTTGACGAACACTTTCTAAGCTTTTATATATTTTGTTTAATTAATCATTAGTTAATTAGCTAAACGTAGTTAAATTTTCGTGTTTACCGCTTTCATAGTTTTAAGCCCACGAAGGTAATTTTGTTTTAGGCCCACGAAGGCAACCAATTGTATCTTATTGGCTTTGCCACATTTCAACCCGACTTGTGGGTCTTAGATAGATTAAACTTGTAACCATAAAGAAAAGCTTGAATGGTGGGTTGACACGCAAGACACCAAACACTTCGTCAACCCCACCACGTGGCCTTCACCCCAAGGGTCGTGTACGCACACCTTGGGCGTAATTTCTAAACCTTCTCGCTACAAAGTGTAAGAGGATACTTGTATGTTACTAAGTATGCTTGGATGATTGTGTGATTTACATTTCAGTCTTGTCTTTACATTAACGCTAAGGTTAAACTGGAGCCCTAAAAGAACAAAAAGTGGGATTAAGCCCCACTTTAGAACGGACATTGCGTGAATCATTTGTCACATAGACCAAACTAAAAAGATAAAATCAATCAAGCATAGCCAATCTAGTCACGTCCATCAGGACAAACATCTAGCATGAACAAAGAGAGTAGTAAACTACCAGATTCTAGTAGACCAACCACCTTCCTCACTCCATCCCCTCCCTCAGAAATACCATGGGTGAGATTCTTGGTGGCACACCATCTGGTGAAGTAGCGATCTTCTCCCTTGACGCGTGTAGTTCCCAAACCCAATTTCGCACCCACTGTTAAATCTAAACAGGGCATAGTTTCTAATCTATAGACATTACATGCTAACTTTTCAAAAACTTCAAGGTCACAAATGAATTTCTGCAGATTGTGCATCATTCTTGCTTGAACATACATGGCTTATCAATATGCAGAACAACAATCATGGAATTACAATGCAAACCCAGAACCTTGTTCTTGTTGTGGTAGTCGATATCATTGGGCATCTCAATGCACATCATATACCAAGTTTGAGCCTCCTATGGAATATTCTTACGTTTACGAACCTCAATTTTCAAATTTCCCTAGTACCCAATACACGCAAGAGTTTTCTAATCATGCAGACAATTCATGAAATTCTACCACAAATAGTCAACCATCATTCATATATCTACCCGGTCAGTCAGAATATGGGTTCACTAACAATCCATTACCATTCACATCACCATCCATTTCAAATTCATATTCCACTCCACCATCTATCACAGACAACTTTATCAGGCAATGGTCGAGCAAACAATACAAATTCAGCAAATAGCAAAGACCTTCTATTTTCTCCAATTCATTTAAATCTATACCACATTTGAGACTAATATTTTTTCCACCAGTCCAGAACCCAACCAAAAAGAGGAACAAGGTGTTGTTATAACAAAACTAATTGCTAAAGCCCATCTTGATGACCAATTAAAACTCCATCACCATCCACCTGACTATCGTGTGAATTCCAGATTATATGATAATGACTATATGCATGAGGACAAAAGAAACTCTAGAACCTGTGTTGGAAAGTAACTCGACAAACTTGGATGATGACATTGAGAAAATTTATGAAGTTCTAAATAAAGAAGACAAAGAAAATGAAGTGCATGGAGAAGAGGATATAAATTTTATAGTGGAAAATGGATCTAATTTTAGTTTGGTCGTTAAAGACTTATTGATGGAACAAATTTGTGACATCCTTAATATTGCCGATATGAACCACAAATTTGTGGAAACGCCAAAGCTAGATAAAGAATTCCTTAAGTCCTCGAGATTATATGAAGAACCACCACCCGACCATCATTCCCCCGAGTTAACACCTCTCCAAAGCCAACCTCCATTCATAAAATATTCACCAAATTCTGAGGACTGCACCACTAAACCATTTCAAAGAAACCTCAAGCTCGCACTTAAGCCAATTGCCTTTGAAATCCTTCATAATTTTCTAAACCTTCCCAATAAAGAAACTTTGCCCAACACACAAACTCTCGAGACTATCATTCCAGTTGCGAAGAGCCTTGCGTTGATTGAAGTGCCAGAAAAAGAGGAAATAGAATCTAACGTGGAATATAAGTTCTTAAGAGCATACGATGATCCCTTTATTCAAGTGGTTGAGAAACCCAGTTTGCCATATGTTGCATCGTCTAAGCTTCATGAAGAACAACTACTACCACACTCACACTCTCTTAGATAATTCAATGACGGGTCACTGCATAAGTTCCATGATGGTTTACATAAACTTCATTTTATCATTCTGCATCTTACACTCCAAATACATCATTTCATTCTGTTTGGGGCTAAATGCTTTCATATGTTTTTCTATAAAGATCCCCAACTGTTTAGACTATTAGTATATAGTTAACAACATATCATCCATCTCATATGCATAGTCTTGGGGAATCTGACTTAAAACGACCCCACATATAATCTTGAATATCTGACTATACAATATTCATGTTATGTTTTCTCGATAGATTCCATGGGAGTGCATCAAAGAGGTAACCGAACCTCTCCACTTGGAGTGTGTGGTTGTAAGTGCCGGAGCCTTGAGTCCACGTATACTTGCATATTCCTTGTTAGCACTTTTACTCGTAGTTTGAGTAGTACGTGTACCCCTATGAAGCAAATATATAATTTTCTTTTTCTTTATTTTACACTTTTTTTTCGAATAGCTTTTCTATTCCTGTCATTTACAATTCCTATTTTTATTTTCATTTCCCTATTTTCTATTTTTACATAAACATTTTTCTTTCAATCTCACCTTTGACGGTGAGTAGTCTTTCCTCTATAAAGAAGAGATGTGAAACAAAGCAGAGGGCGATAGGGATTGAGTGAAGGTGTCTTATGCTTGTTTCTTATGGTTGTTTAGCATGTCTCGTCTTCCATAGGCATGCCATACCATGGGATGGTTAGCAACTGGAGCCCTTGATTTTGAAATTTTTTTTCCTTCTATGGGTGATTTCTAGTTGTTTCGAGTTTCATCTTACAATCTAGTTGGAATGACTTTAACTAGGGCTAACTAGAGAGTAGGAGAGGAGAGACTAGATTATCTAGAAATAGAGCTAGTCCTCTTCACTAGATTTGCCTACTTTCAAAACAAGAGGTGGAAAATCTAGGGAGGCCAAACCATGGGATGGTTCGCAATTTGAATCACTTAATTTCAAACATTTTTTCATTTTATTGGGAGGATCACTCTCCTCATAGTGATTTTTCTTAGTAGTTTTCTTTTTATTTCTGTTATTGTTTTAAGTAATTTAGGAACAAAAACCCAAAAACCCAAAAAGGCAAAAAAAAAAAAAAAAAAAAAAAAAAAAACACCCCTTCTCTCACCCTTTCATAAAAGTTCTTGTTTTTCCTGTGCTTATAATAGAGATTCTTGATACAACACTAGTCATGTGATTTTCTAAAACATAGGCAATGGATTCCACATAGACCAACCCTTAGAAGTACACAATCTCTATTATTCTAAGGGCAGTTTGAGGATAAGTTATGTGTTACGTACTAAGGGTCGCCCATATCACCATGATATTCATACAAGACATCTGATGTCTTGCACAGTAAATCCTCCAACTCACATAACTGAAGCCACAATCTGACTAGATTGGGTTCAATAAAGAGCCCACACAAAAGTTGTCTAAGATCACCTGTTATGGTTTGTTTTTCAAACTTAGATTTAGAAATCATAGCTTTTCTATGAGTTATCTTTTTAACATCTCTACATAGTTTTCAAAACTTAAGGATATAAAAATGAAAATCTTACGTCCCAGAGTAACCAAAATGATACTGGATAAACGTATGATTTTATCTTCTTGTTAAAACCTCTATATGGTTAGAGATACATTTAGATTGAGAAAAACAACCTACAAAAACCAAAAACAAAAAAAAAAAAAAAAACCAAAAATTTCAAGTTAGAATAATTACGTTTTTTTTTCCTTTTAGTTAACCCATGTACATCTTGTTCTATATCTATCAACCCACACTCCAAACTTGTTTGAGGGTGGTATATTCTCACCATGAAGAACAGAGTCTAGGTTACTGCCATTTTTGTTCATGTTCCTATGGTAATCTCTTTCCTTTGCTTCATACTTTGAAGACAAAACATATTTCTGTTTGGGGGTTGTATAATAACATTCTGCAAAAACCAGGCATTTATTATATAGCATTCTTATATTAGATATAGTAAGTATATTTCTATATTTCTTTCTTTCTTAAAATATTTCGAAAAGATCAAAAATATTTTTTCTGTTTAATACTAAACATATTGTTTTCCTTTTTCTATGATGAACAAATGATTTAGAAGTCTCATTATAGCAATAGAATAAAGATTCATTCTTCAAACTCAGACTAATATACATACAATAGTTTTTGTATCTTATCATAAATGACATACATCAACATTTGATTGTATATAGTAGTAAGTTTCTGAGACCAAGGTTAGGACAGTTAAGTTCCATATCCTGTGAGAATCTAGCCAAAAGCCTAATTTGAATGATTATTGGGTGATTGACACAAAGGATATCCAGATAGAGAGATAACACGTCCACTTGCTTGATCACCACGCCATATCCTAGGAGAAAATTTGGCCCTTTTTGGATCGATATAGCCAAATAAACGTTAAAACCCCAAAAAGATAGTTTCCTTCTAGTTACCCCCCCCCCCCCCCCTTGAGCCTTCACTAATTTCTAAAAGCCTTTTTATTTCTTCGCCATCAATCCTTAAACCGTTATTACACACAATAAAAGGCTTACCCAGCTGACGAGTTGAGAATTGGATGAACTGTAAATAGAGAAGAGAAGGCCTTGTACAAAAATAGAATAGTTAGAAGCTTCAAAAGAGAAAAGAAAGAAAAGATTAAAAAATTGAAATCTCCCAAAAGTTTAAAATCAAAAGGAGTCGATTTCAAAAGAAACAAGAGCAAAGTTAGAACTCCCAAAAATCAAAATCATATGGAGTCTGATAAAAGCCCAAAATTGTAGTTTTAACCCCTTAATAATATTACATTTAGACCAATTATGTTTATAATAAATAAGAGTTAGTATTGTTTACGTGCTTTTGTGTATTTTAGGTATTGGAGTCAAATATGTGAAAAATATGTCACTTTTGTAAGAGAAAAGAGCAGAGGTTGGTTACTAAGAAATTCTATGGTTAAAGCCCAAGTTTCAAGGAGAAAAAACCTTTTTAAAGCCTAGTTAAAGCTAAAAAGTCAAAATCAATGCGGGTAGAAATAGAGTAGAAAAGTCAACAGAACTTCCGTAGGCTATATCTTTGGACTCAAACCTTATAATTGGGCCTACTATATGTCAAATCGACCGTATCGGGAACAGCTTTCTAATGGTCTAGGCCGTGATCCAATCAGAGGGGTAAAAGTAGACAAAAAGGCTGTTGCAGTCATTTCTAGCAGAGAAACCCTTTTTGGACTTAAGTAATTAGGTTTTGGGCTTGATTTAATGGCCAAAACATAGATCCAAAGTCCCTACATGAAATTATAAACCTAACCCTCTCCTATATAAAGAGGACTAAGGCAAAACTCTAACTCTCTTTCTCCCCCATTAGATAATAAATTAGTTTTCTTCTTTAGTTTTAAAACCTAATTATTGTTTTCTAGCCTCGACACCATTAATAAAGCCAAGTTATTTATATTGTTTAAATTATGTCTTATTCTTATTCTTTTAATTATGATAGTCTAATGAATCATAGCTAAACCCCCATTAGAGGGACTTGATGTGTTAGTGTAGAATAAGTTGTAGTAAAATATTCCACTCTAGAAGGTAGTTAATTCACAATAATAATGGGTTTAAATTGTCTCACATGTTAATTATTAGTTGGTAGAGATTGCCATGAATAATTAGGGATATACCCCCCCTACTGACACAAGAAATTGACGTGGTAGATGATACATGTCATATATCATAATGATACATGTCATGTATCATTCTCTTACATAATGATACATGACATATATCACGATGATACAAGACATGTATCATCTGCCACGTCACTGTGTCGGATAAATGTGTTATTAGTAGGGGGTATCAAATGAATTTGAAAACAGGGGGGTATCTAAAAAAAATGCAAAATAGGGGGCTATCTCAAATTATCCCTTAATAAAATAAAAAGTTATAACTCTAAAAAAACAGAATCAAAGGAGTCAAAAGCCAAAACAGAAGGGCTAAGGATGTAAACTAAGTGTAGAAGCAAAGTAATAACAATGTTTTCTCTAGTTACATATTTTGAAGACCCTATTATCTCAGATTTGTTTATTTAAATATCCATTATGTTTCTTCTTAAACCATCACCCCAGCCCCGTCTCACCTAATAAAGACTTTTAGCTCAATTAAGATTAATTTGGTGTGATAGTAAGTGGTAGATGTGATTGATCGGCCTCAGCTCATTTGGACATCATTGAGATTGTGAGGAATCGTGTTCCCACTGCACACTGGAGTGAGCAAAACTTGAGTGGAAAAATTAGAGTGCTTTTGTCTTGACACATTGTGAGGACCTACTTAAGGATGCTATTCCAAAATTTTCAGAAATGAACCTGCCATTACATTTCATAGTATAGTTCACCGCATGTATGTTTATCTTTAGATGATTTGATTATTATGCATATATTAGCTTAGGTTTATAAAGAATTGTTCTTATTATATTGTTATAGAGATGTATAGATACTTGAGATTAATTAGGAAATATTTCTTTTATCTCTTCGTCATTGTAGTATAAATGAAGTTTGTGCGTATCTTCTCTGGAAAACTGTCATGAGGCTATAACTCGTCCAATAGGGAATTCCTAGTCATTTAAGACCTTATTGTATATGGTCAATGCAATCGCACTCTGCGAAACGAGATTAGTTAGGACCACATTTTTTGGCCACTTATCAGTTTTTATTTCTCATCTTTGCTTGAGGACAAACAAAATACTGTTTGGGGGTGGTGTGATAAGCACCCAAAAGTGTAGTTTAAACCCCTTAATAGTATTTTACTTAGGCCAAATATGTTTATAATAAATAAGAATTAATATTGTTTACGTGTTTTCGTGTATTTCAGGACTTGAAGTTGATTAGGTAACTAAAGACGCCAATTTTGCATGGAAAACGAGTCAAGATGATTGATGAGGAAATTCTATGTCTAAAGCACAAGAATCAAGAAGGAAAAGCATTTTAAAGTCCAATCAAAGCTCGGAAGTCAAAGTCAATTCGGGTAGAAAAAGGACGAAAAGCCACCAGAACTTCAAATGAGCGTATCTTTGGACTCGGGCCTAATTTCTGTCAAAACGACCGTCTTGGAACTAGCCCTCCAATGGACCCAAAATTTCCCCCAATAAGATCTATAAAAGTGGACGAAAAGGGCATTGAAATAATTTCTAACAGCTATGGCCTCTTTAGACTTAACCTAATGGACTTTGGGCTCACATTAGGGGCCCAAAGTCCCCTTTTTTGGCCCATATACGAAAACGTAACCCTATCCCTCTCTTATATAAAGAGGATTAGGGCTAAACATTCATATCTCCTTAATCCCTTAGTAGTTTAGTTTTAATTAGGTTTTCTTTCTCTCTTTCTTTAGCTCATAATTAGTTTATAATTGTAGCCTCCATTAGAACCTATCAATAAAAAGCTTTAGTTTAATTCAATTATCTTATTTACTTTATGTCTTCTATTTATTGTTTAGTTGATTTCAATCCGATGACACAAGGCTAAACCTCAATTAGAGGGGGTTTATAAAGCCACGTGAGGATGATTAGTAATTAGTTTCATTATTGTTTTGCATAAGAGTTTCAAGTTCTTCATTATGAGTTTCTAGAGGTAGAACTCATAACTGAGAACTAGAGATTAGAAACCCTATCAAAGAGATTTGTGGGGGTGCTAATCTCTCATGCTAGTTAAACAATGGCTATAGAGATGTAGGTTGTTTACTAGGGATAAAAAAAAAACGATTTGATGACTAAACTAATAGCCAATCGAATCGCGTGGTGGAATTTCCCCTATCTATCATCTTTATCATTCATCAAATCATTGTTTAGCAATCTTAAATCTACTATTTTGACATCATTACTCTCTCAATAGTGAATTATTTTAGTTTAATCTAGATAAGTATTCAAGTACGTGCAAGCAAGAGTGGATTGAACACGACTACTCCTCTTTATCACATGATTTAGAGAGTATTCAATTTACTATTTTTCCATCTTTATCTACTGTTCAAGCATCATTAATATACTGGCATCACATCTAATTTATTCTACTTATCACCTTTATCGGCTATGACGGTGATGATTTTGGGTATCGCTTTTGGGATGATCAAAATTGGAAAATCATTCGTAGTAGAGATGTTGTGTTTAATGAGAATGTGATGTACAAGGACATCGATGAAGCATGATTAACGTAAAAATGCAACTAGATTTCTCTAACTTATTCTTACGTTATTAATTACTTATTTCCTACTCTCACATATATATTCATGCAATATATAGAGTACGGAATCGTTCCACTCTTAACTCTCTAGACTTAACGAATTCAACTAATCAAACACAAAGAAACAATGGTACGTGAGAGCAATAAATCACACATCCACTTCCATTAGCCTTGTGTCATTACTCAGATATTTCACTCTTATGAGGCTTTTAGGCTAGATGCTCACATGATATCTATTAAGTACTCTAACCTAGGTCTCAGAAAAATACTGCAAAGTGCAATCATAGATGCTCATGCAAGATGTTCATTAAAAGATGCAATGACTATTATCTACAAAATAATCTAAGTTTCAAAAATTAAATCCTAATTCAAGTACTACGTGAGATTTCTAGACTAATATCATCATAGAGAAGGGAACAATATAATTATCTCAAAGTGCATAACATAAGCTATATTTTTGATTTTTTTTTCTAATTTTTATAAGACAAATAATACGTAATATACAACCTAATATGTGCTTAATTAAACATTTACAACGTGTTTCTATACCACCCCCAAATAGAATCATGCTTTATCCCCAAAGTATGGAATGAAAATAAAGGATAGAGAGTACCATAGAAATATACTTGTAAATGGGAGCACTTGAAAAAGAAGGTTAATCTATACTAATATAAAGAAATAAAAACATACGCAACTCCTATATGAGTTCCTTCCGTTATGGGAATAACATGAAATAATAAATAGCGCTTGGGACATAATCAGACTCTAACATAAATAAAATAATACCATACGTTCACAAATCAAGCATGTGCCTATCGTGACTCCTATCGGATTAGCTTCCGAAATTCTGTAAAATAGTGAATTTCACGAAATTAAGGTACCTAATTACATTATGCATCCCAATAAAATCAACAAGGCCTATGGATTCTATATTTCGATATTTATACATGCAATTTTAATACGTGAACGTACAATGTGCTAAAATTAAATATACCACCCCTCAAATAATTTGGGAGAAGGGGGTTCATGAAATAATTCAATAACACAATTAAATTATGTAACTACCTAATTTTTATGATTTTTAATATTTTATAAAGAAAAGTGCGTAATTTACATCCTAAAAGTGCTACTTTTTGCAAATGTTTCTATTCCACCCCCAAACAATCGAAAGCTTTGTCCTCAAAATGTAAAGAGATAAGGAAAGAATTTACCATAGAAACGTGGCAAAAATTGGCAGTATCTGCAACAGAAATATTATAAAGAAGATATGATAACATGAAACACAATTAAACTATTACTTACTAACTAACATAGACTCTATTAGAGTAAACTGGTTATTGAAAAAAAAAAAAAAAGACTCTACTAGAGTAAACATGACAGGCAAAGGGTGGGAAAAAGATTTAAAATGAAATACCAAAATATGCCACCTCCGAACAAAATTTGAAAACTCTTTTTAAGTTTGAAAAAATTTGTGGCCTATACTCCATAAAGGTGGTATTGTACAAAAACTTGGGTCTTTTAAAGTCAAATACTTTAGACTTTATCTAATATATATGTACAATGATCTTACCATATATCAACAACCAAAAAAGCTGTGGGTTTTTCCATAAATAATTAACATGGAATGCACCCCCAAACTGAATCAAGCACTAAGACTTCCTACGACGCAACTTAGTGAAATAAGAGCGAAACCTAATAGACCTAGAACGTAACCGAGCATGCACTATCTTCTTTTTTGAACGAAAGGGTGTCCAAGTGAATGATCGTGAGAAAATAAATGGTTGTGGAAAATACTTGGAATGTGGATAAGTGTTAGAAGGAAAGGGTGGGAAGAATGATTGGATTCTATGAGGGATTAGCTCAGGTGGATGGTGGTCGGGTGGTGCTCTAGGTAGTGCTTGAGAGGGTGGATCATCACAGGCTCTTAGAAACTTATATAATTCTTCATCTAACTTGGTCGCATCCACATAATTATGATATTCATCTGCATATTTGAGAAAGTCATCTTTATCTTCTTCCATAAGAGGAGTACTAATGTGGGGACGAAAGTGTCAGTCGCACTAATATGAGATACAAAACTCTCAATAGACTTCACTAATCCTTCTATAGGCAAACCTAGTTGTCCCTGCTTTAGTCTAAATATGTTAACCTCTACAGAAAGATTTCCAAAGGAAAGAGTCATTGAGCCATCATGACAATTGATTTGGGCATTGGTGGTTGCCAAGAAAGGACGCCCTAAGATGATGGGAATGGAATCATGAGCAACTTCTGTGTCAAGAATAACAAAGTCGGCTGGATAGTAAAAGTCCTGAACTTTATCGAGAATATTTTCAACTACTCCCTTGGGGTACTTAATATAACGATCAGCTAACTGCAAAGTCATTTTGGTTGGTTTAAGTTCATGGAGACCTAGCTGTTTATATAAATAAAACAGGAGTAAGTTAACACTCGCTCCCAGGTCTAATAAAACAGTTGTTATTAGGGTATCGCTTAAGGTACATTATACAGTAAGACGACCAGGGTTCTTGTACTTAACAACTCCATTATGTTCAGATAAAGAGGAATATTATCCAGTTAAAAAGGTTTCTTGGGGTATGTTGGTTTTCCTTTTCTTAGTGCACAACTTTTTTAGAAACTTAGCGTGTCCAGATATATTTTTTATAGCATCTTGAAAAGGTAGGTTTATAGTTAGATTTTTAAACACTTCCTTAATCTCATCAAAATTCTCGTCATTTTTAGACACAACTAGTCTCTGGGGATACGGTGGTTTATCTCTTTATTTAGCATAAGGGTTAACAATATTATTAGTCTTTACTTTATCTTTAGCCGTTTTCCATCTAGGTGTCCACATTGGAACCTCTACAAGTGTAGGATCATCAATTTCTATGGTGGTATTCAGTAAGGTTGTATCTTTTGGTTGTGGTTGGACTGGAACTTCTACAGTTGTAGGGTCTTCATTTTCTATGACAGTATTCGATACGGTTTCATTTTCAGCTTCCGTTTGCGGGTGATCTGTAAGCATAGTTACTTTGTTATCAACTACTCTACCTGAACAAAGTGTAGTGACTTCCTGTAGGTCTCCTTGGTTTATATCACCATTACAGTGAATATTGTTCACTTCGAAGGCTGTGTTTATTGATGTAGGATTAGGCACTGCTTGACCTGGAAGCACACCTGTTTGGTTATTATTTTGGTTTGGAGACATGTCAATAACCTTTTGGCACAAAGACTACATCATTTGCATCGTTTGTTGTAGCATGTTAGACTTTTGATCATGCTGATCTTTCATCAAGTTGGAGTTTTGTTGCATAATTTGATTTTCTTTTTCCAACTAGGTCACTATTACTTCGTTTGTAGATGGTTTGACTGGAATTAAAGCTTGTTGAGCGTTCATGTCCGGATGTTGATAGTTCTGGGTCATGGGCACTAAACCTCTATTCTAGTCACCTAAGTTTCCTTTTCTTTGATACGGAATAAATTGGTTGAAGTTTGTAGTAGGCCTAACGTTTTGATTATTAAAACCTAGAGGTGTAGCTTGTTGTTGTAGATTATAATTAATGTTTTGCCTCCATTGTGTGTTAGGGTTGTTATTAAAAGCGTAGACATTTTCTAGCTATGGTGGTGATTGTTCATAGATAAGAGGACAATAGAAGTCGAAATTCTCAAGACTAAATGGCATCTACCTTTTTAGTGAGGGCATCGATAAGAGTTCTAAGCTCAGGAACATATTTAACCTTAAACATACTGGCAGCCTTAACTGTTGAAGGAGTGGAGTGGGAATAGTTGTTACCTCCCCAATTGTTGTTTCTCTTAGATTGATCTTCTAAGAATTTATAAGCCTCCAAGACTCCTTTACTAAGAAAAATACCCCCATTCATGATATCTAGAACCTCCTTATGATGATGTGAAAGCCCCTTGAAGAAGGCACGAACAAGCGTGTCTTTCGCAAGATTATGATGCGGGCATTCAATAAGAAGATTAGTGAAATGATTCTAGGCCTCTGAAAAGGATTCATGAGAATTCTGGCGGAAGAAATGAATCTTTTAAAGCATTTCATCTGTCTTCAGTGGTGGGTAAAACTGTTCCATGAACAATTAAACAAGTTTAGCCTATAAGTCCATGAAGTTTGGCGTTTGGGTAGTTAACCAAGACGTTGCCTTGTCAGTTAGGGTGAATGGAAACACCCTAAGTTTAACTTGATCCGGACTTACACTAGGATGATGGAATGTAGTGAGAACTTGTTCTATCCTACGCATGTGTTGATAAGGTTTCTTGTGGTCTAAACCATGGAAACTGGTAACAAGTTAAATATATTTGGGGGAATTCGAAAATCCCCCACTGGGTCTGCAAGAATGATGCACGACTTAGGCCCATCGATTAGGGCTTTGTAAAAATAAGAGAAAGGAGTCTCTGGTTCTTTAGCCATTTTTGCAGGTGTGGTGTGTGATATTCTAGATAGACATACGCGTTGACGATATATAATGTTAGATAGTTTTTTCTTACCAGACCTTAATCTCATGCAAGGCTAAGTCCAATATGAAAGAAACACGAATAGCAGTCAAACAAAAGCCTGATATACTAGAATTAAACTCCTCTGACAGAAGAAACGAGGAGTGAAAAGAGAAGAACTTAAATGCCTCCTTGCTACGCTTATGTATAACTTCTTTAATACAAATCTCAGTGTCCTGTAGAAGCTTGGAACAATAAACCCGTAATTATTTTCAGCGAAAATATGAATTGTAACTAACCTGTGTAAATCGGGCTTTCTTCAGAAGGGCGCGGGTGCAATTATAAAGTAACAAGGGCGCGTGTGCGCTCTGTTAATTTTTTTTTAGAAACAAACTTTTGTGCGATTTTCTGATGGGCTGGGCCTTGAAATTGGAAAGAAAACGCAAAATAAGATTACTTGAAAGCAGGGCGCATGTGCGCTCAAATATATGTATAATAGAGCACGTGCGCGCTCCAAAAAATTTGAATTTTTTTTTACAGTAGTTTGCTAAGACATCCAGTAAGTAGGCTGTAAAATTTCAGAACAATCAAAATTATGAAAGTCCTTCAAATTCCCTACAAAGTTTGTAAAATAGTTTTCAGACACAATACAAACAACCGAATGGTTAACTAATCAAGACAGAGCCAAAAATCGCCAAACGTTTACTGAAGACTTCTGACAGATCATGAGTGTTATTGTAAAATTTTTAGAGTAATTGGGGGTCTACAAACTCTCCTTATGGGCTGTTGTTCCAGAAATTAAGTGTTGCAAAACTAAAGAAACACATTAGAAACAATCCACTATTTAGGTAGTCAAAACAAATCAAACACTCTTCCAATTTTTACTGCAAATGCCTTACTTATGATAGATACTCCTGTAAAATGTTTAGAATTTTTGGAACTGTTTAAGTAACCCTACTCGTCTGGTTTTCCAGAAACTTACGGTGTAAAAGTTGAAATATAGCAGTGTAAAGATGGTATTAGTTTACTACGTAAAACAACTAGGACAAATCTGAAAAAATTCCATTAAATGAACAACACCTTAAAGATTATTCCTGAAATTTTTTAGAATTTTTAGAAATTGAAAAATACCTTTACCGTAGTATTTTTCACTATGAGTCCACAGTCTTAAGGGAGCTCGGGCGCACTCTGTGCAAGGCAAAAGGGAGGGCGGGAGCGCTCTTAGTTTAAAACAGTGAATATCAAGTTTGAACAGTAACAAAAATATAAGAAACAAGAATGAAAAATTAAAAGGGTGGGTGGGTAGAGAATGGGGGATTGCCCTATGGATTCAACCAATTGAATTCTTGTCCTGAATGAGTTTAAGATGGCAGCAGCGCTATTTGATAACCTGTAAAAAAACAATACTACTAGATTTACTCTAACTTATTCTTACATTATAAATTATTTATTTCCTACTCTCACATATATATTCATGTAATATATAGAGTACGGAATCGTTCCACTCTTAACTCTCTAGACTTAAACGAATTCAACTAATCAAACATAATGAAATAATGGTGAGAGAAATATTTATGGATGTGAATTTTTACTACAAAACTAAATATATGAATTTAACTTATACTAATTTAATTAAAGCAATTGAATATGACTTGAATAAAATATGGAGAAGAATAGAGAGAGATTGAAATCTACTTTTTAATTTCTTAACATGCTATCATAGATTTATATAGAAAACCCTAGTCTAAATATTCTCACACAAGGTTAAAATATAAGGACTAGACTTTTAATGATCTCTAATTACTTTGTACTATCTCTAGTCATAAACTAATTAGCATGAGAGAAAGCTTGTTCCCATTCTCATGGCAAACTCACTATTCTCTAGTTTAAGTTAAACTCTTCTTATCTCTAAGTCAAGAAAAACCTAAACTTGAAACCCTAAACAACAATCTATACTAGCTAACAAATCAAGTCCTCTCAAAGCTTCATTCAAACTCCCTCTAATGGGAGTTTTGCTTTGATTCATGGGGCTACACTACTAAAAAAAGGACTTATTATGACAGTTGTTATTTTTCTATGTTGACGGCTTTATAAGAAACCGTCAAGATAAGTAGCTTAAGCTTTTTTTTATGACGCATGCTTACAATTTATGACCTAATTAAAAGAAGTGTCAATAAATATTATGATGGATTTGGCAAAATCGACAAGTTAGATATTTTCTAATGACATAAGTATGAGAGGCGTCAACAAATTTTATGATGGATTAGCATATCCAAAAGTTAAACCGTACTAGACTACTGGTTAACTAGTGTTTTAAACCAGAGTCAAACATCAAGCGTCATGAAGTCATTAAGTCAAGCATCAAGAAAATAGCCTGCAAAAATATAAGGTCTCCAAAGTCCGAACCATCATGAGAAATTGAATCGAAAAGAATTAGAGTTGCCAAGAATTAAATGGGCATACGCATACATCGTATTGCCTCTTGTTGCCCCTTCTCTCTTGCCTTCCCTTCTTTGAAATTTCTGAGAGATTGCTCCAAGACGTCGCGAAATCTGTTCACTCCCATATTTGAATTTAGTTGCCCACTACTTCTAATCATTTCGTCGTTTAAAAATCCCGACTTTTAATTCCTAGAATTTTTAGAAACACGAGAGCGGCTTAATTTGTAATTATTGATAAATTACGAGACCATCGATCTATTGATATTTGTTTCTTAAGCTTCGGTCTAAAATTTCTAAGAGATTGTTCCCAGAAGAAGAATATAGAGCGAGGAAGAAACAGTGAGATTAGGGGAGTTAGCAAAGATGTTGCAAGAATCAGCATCGAGTTTCATTTCAGCGTGCCCTCTCCATAGATTCCAACAATCAGAAGCTCCGTTCCTCTGTTCGAACTGTTTCTCTTGTTCCCCAAGAAGTTGAAAAGGTAAATAATCCCTGCAGTGTTTTCTCACTTTCATTTTGATCGATTGACTAATTCTTATTGTATGACCAAAGCTGGACGAAGAATTATTCAGAGCGAAATGTATTTTAAGGGACGGGGATGCTGCTTCGTTTTTTCCTAACAAATCCCATGGTGCATGTGTATTTATTATCTATTTGTTACTTTTATTTTTATTACATTTTTCTTTCCATGTTGCACATTTGATATTATGTGAATGTTGATACACAGGTAAATTCCTTAAGATGTTTCTTGGCCCCATTAGTGTTCGAGTTATCAGGAAAAATGTCCAGTTAAAAGGAAAGGAGGAATACAACAATTATAGAGTTAAGTATAATAAATCCATCCCCCCCAATCCCTTTTCTTAGTTTCCTTTACTTTTTTTTCCTTGTAGTAGTGTATTCTTGTCTATTAATGGCTGGGGGTTACAGATCTTGTGATTTCTTACACTGCATGGGGTCTTTATGAAAGTGTATGGAAATTGTTTGAATAATTTTCTAATAGAATTCTACTTACTTAAATTTTTAACATTGTTGTACCTCTCATCCTTTTTTTTTCTTTGTTATTCACCCTTTACTCCTGATTCTTAGCTTAATTTGCAACCTTGAACAAATTGCATAATGTGTATGGTGTAACTATGTAGCACGAACAAGTAATAGAGATGTTGGTAATGAACTTTGTGTTTTGCTTGTATTAGATATCTCCATACTTTAGCTCCATATTTCAACTTAGCTTTAGTACAATATGCAGGCAATTGTACAATATGAACATTGTGTTTTTACTATTTTATTTGTGAGTTTGATTCCTTCGGTGGCCGGCCATGTTTGATAAAAGTGTATGACGAAAATGATTAAAACAATGGGTTGTGTTTGAAGTGTGAAGAGAAGTGGAAAGCAGTAGCTCTAGTTGTTGAAATAAATATAATAAGTGGTAAAAATTGTAAATATGGTGCTTGTGTTTAGTTTTCTCTAGCTTTTATGTAAATAACAAGGGCTTGATTGACAAGTAGCTCTTTTTGATAGTGCTAGAACAATGTGAGTCCTTGTTGTAGTTGCTCATAAGGGGTTTCTCTTATTATCTAATCTTCCTTTTGTCATCGTCTTATGTTAATTGTAGCTCAATGCTCATTTAGTGTACAGTAGTGTGAATGGTAAAGTTCTTGCTTTCGTATGTCATTGATAATGAGGTTATTCGTGCTTGGTGGCAGAATTTTAATCACCTAGTACTCCCATTTTGGCTTAGCTTCCCATTGAGAAAATTGTTTCTAAATCCTAGCATTATTGGTTTTCTTGTTAGCATGCCTGCTCTTGAAAATTATCCTCTGATAAAACTTTATTCAAGTTAACCTTTTGGAAAAGTCCTAGCTCTATTTATTGTTGGTAGTGTACTTTTTATTGTTTAGATATTGTTTCCTGCATTTGATTGACTTGGGCCATGGCTGACGAGTTCTCTATTTGCTTGCAATGCCGGCTGTTTGCCTTTAGTTAGAAAACTCATTACCACTATGGTGTTTGAGTGGTAGTTGTTCTTCCTTTTAATTTCTAATATGTTATTGGATTATGGGAAATCATAGTAGTAAATGATGAGGTGCTGTTAGGGTGTCAAGTGATCATAGTATTTTGTGTATATAATGTTGAGGTGCTTGTCAGATTCCCTTTCAAGCCTTGGTGAGAGAACCTCTTTGTCTAATTTCCTAGACTAGGAGTTAGCTTTAGTTTGTGACAATGTTAGTTTTCTTGCTAATCAAGAGGATCAATTCATAATCTTTGTTTCAGGTGTTACAGGCAAAGGCATACTTGTAGATTCATATACTTGAGGAAGACGGTTATTGTACGTAGCGACCATGTTTGCATGTGAAAGGAACCTACCTCTTCTTATGGCGGTCATGGAAGTCTTTGCTTACAATGACAAATTCTTGTTTGTCTTATAGGGTGAGGTATTATCAATCTTTAACACCTAGTCTTGTTGCTATAAGTGCTTGGGTTTCAATTGGGTTTCAATAATGTTTTAATGAAGTTTGTTTGTTTGTTTGTTTTTTTTTTTTTTTTTTTTTTTTTTTCAAGTTTTAGATGGATGAGTGAAAGACTAGCTTGGACCATGGAAGACTCATATATAGCACAAAGGGTTACCCTGATATCGAGCTAAAAATGATGGTGAACACGTGAGTTGATTTTTATTTTTAAAATTTGTATGATATATATACATGTCTACAACTTTTATATATTCTTTGTAAGTACTTGGGGGTTGTATATGAAATATTATGTTTGTGATTGGTTTAACAAAAAACTTAGCATGACATAAAAGACACTTTGAATATTTTGGTTGTTTCACATATATCCTTGCATGCATGTAGAATCTGATATTTGAAGGCAATAGATCTGATGTTCGGTGCATCATTGTAAAGAGTATATATGGAAGACTTTAAATATAGTATGTGTCACTAGAGATGAACTCATAACTCCTCGATAAAATGGAGAGATTGTACTGCAAATATTACTTTAATCTATTAGGTTAAGTGTCTCCGTTTTTGAGATAAATGACAACACTAGAATGTTTGGGAAAGGAGAAGGTACTTTGATATGCTTAGGGGCTAAAATTTTAATTTAATTATATGTGCTCATTTGCTACTCTTTTTGACGTAGTATGGTGATTATTATTATATCTAATCGCGAATGCTTCCTCTATGGGTTTTTCTGTTCAAGCATCGTTTTGTGTATTTTTTTTAATACTGTATAAGTGGTTATTATATGATTATGTTTTTAGTTTACTTATCAAGCAAACTAAAATATTTTTTTTCATAATGTTTATCAGGTTATAATTCAAAACATTCAATGGAAATAAATGTATCTAGCATTTTTCAATGATGTTGGATAAAAGATAATAACTTGCCATTTTTTGTTGTTGAATAAATTGATGTAAGGAATAAGTATTTTCAAATTGTTTGAAAATATATGGGGTTGAAGTTACTCTGGATGTTCTAGTTTTATTTTTGAGAATTTTATAGTTGTTTTATTGGTGAAATAAGTTTACAGGTTAGTAATTGAATTACAGGTTATTATGTAGTATTTTTGGCTGGAAAAATATAATAATAATATAAATTGTTTAAAAAAAAATAGATGACGGTTTTAGAAGAACTGTCATAGTGTAAACTATTTGTTGACGTATTTTTGTTCCATAAAATGACGGTTCCACAGTAGTCAATGGGCATTTCTTGACGGTTCTTACGTGAAGTGTTAGAAAATATTATGAATTTTTTGACAGTTCTAATTATAATTTATGACAGTTATATTTGAGGTGTCATTATAAAATTTACCTACTATGACGTTTTAAAGACTAATATATGTCATAATGGGAGGAACTTTTAAGACGCCATTCTATGAACCGTCATAATTTTAATGACGTTTTTGGTTGACTTTTTATGACATCCCCAGTAATGACGGCTAATTTTTCAATCAGAAAGTGTCATGATATATATTTCATGACAACTAAAAACTGTCATAAAAAAGCCCGTTCGAAGAAGACATAATAGAAAGAGAAGCAATTGAATTGAATAATAATAATAACTTGAAGGTATTTTAATGGAGTTTTATGGAGGCTACAATTATAAACCCTAATTACTTAAACTATATTGAACTAAAGAAAGGGGAGAAAAAGAGCTAAATTATTCTAACTAATGGGAGGGAGATATAATATAATTTTGCCTTCATCTTCTTTATATAGGAGATGGTTAGGTTTACAATTTCGTGCATGGGTATTAGAGCTGTGTTTTGGGCCACTAAATCAAGCCCAAAACCTAATTACTTAAGTCCAAAAAGGGTTTCTCTGTGGGAATTTACTTCAATACCCTTTTTGTTTACTTTTGCTACTCTGATTGGCTCAAGGCTTGGACCATTAGAAACCTCTTTCTGAGCCGGTCGTTTTGACATATAATAGGCCCAATTCCAAGGTCTGAGTCCAAAGATATAGCCTACGGATGTTCTGTTGACTTTTCTGCTCTTTTTTTACCCGCGTTGACTTTGACTTTTCAGTTTTGATTAGGCTTTAAAAAGGTTTTTTCTCCTTGAAACTTGGGCTTTAATCATATAATTTCTCTAGTAAGCAATTTGACTCTTTTCTCTTGCAAAAATGACGTATTCTCTTCACATAATTAATTCCAAGACCTAAAATACATAAAAACACGTAAACATTACTAACTCTTATTTATTATAAACATAATT
Source organism: Coptis chinensis (assembly GCF_015680905.1). Lineage (NCBI taxonomy): Eukaryota > Viridiplantae > Streptophyta > Magnoliopsida > Ranunculales > Ranunculaceae > Coptis > Coptis chinensis. The sequence continues at coordinate 60,034,848 of NC_141463.1, forward strand.
GGCCTAAATATAATACTATTAAGTGGTTGAAACTATAGTTTTGGGCTCTTATCAAAGCACAACCCAATGAATCGGTTATAGAGAATGGCACAGAGTATGTTGAGTTGGAAAACTTTGATGTAAATTATGGTATAATGGGATCCCCACAATCAAAGGATGACAGTACACTACTAAAAAAAGGACATATTATGACGCATGTTTTTTTATCTATCTTGACGGTTTTGTTGAAAAACGTCAAGATAGGTGTCTTGGTGATATTTTTATGACGGATATTGCAAAAATATGTCGTGTATGACACAAGCGTCAAGAAAATATGATAATTTCATGACGGCTATTCCAACATTATGTCGTGTAAGACATGGGCGTCAAGAAAATATGATAATTTCATGATGGCTATTCCAACATTATGTCGTGTAACACACACGCGTCAAGAAAATATGATAATTTCATGACGGCTATTCTAACATTATGTCGTGTAAGACACAGACATCAAAAAAATATAATAATTTCATGACGGCTACTCCAACATTATGTCGTGTAAGACACAAGCGTCAAGAAAATATGATAAATTTAGACGTGTTTCCTAAAATAGTCAGGTATAATAAACCGTCAACACCCTTCGCAAGTTTTTGGGGTGCATTGTTCGACCATTTTGGCGTTCAATTGAACCGTCAATAACAAATAAAATAAACATCAGTAAATCGCTAAGAAACAATGAACCGTCAATAAATATTTCCTTCATGACTAAGCCTAAACAAGCCCACGTTCACTCTGCGTCTTGAGTTCGAGGTCTATCCATTAGAAAATAAATCTTTGTTTTTCCGATTAAAAATGAAAAAAGTATTTCCTTTCCTTTCCAGTTAAAATTTAAGAAACACAGTCAAAAAATTGAGTAGCAATGAAGGAAATTGCAGTCACGCCACTATTGGTAAAACTTCTCTTCCATCTCCTCTGTGCATGGAGAAAAAGGTGCCTCCTTTACTTTCTCCCAAATTTGATTTCGCTTTGGTTTTGTCAGATTCAAGTGGAAACCGTAGGTTTGCCAATCTAAATTCTTATTCAAACCTAACTCATATTTGATGAACCTTCTCTAACATCTCAGAATGGAGAAGAAAGTACCTCATTTTCTCCTAAATTTTGATTTTATGTGTTCGAATCTTTGAATTTTTGTTTTGGTTTTCTCTGATTTAAATGGAAGCCTTAGAATTGGATCGATCAAGCTATGCATCTCTGTCTCAATTTCTTCAACCCTATCACTATTGCCTTCAATTCGTTTCGAGTTTATTAAGGTGAATTTTTTACAATGAATTCTGGTGATTTTTTTTCATGGTATCTTCCAATTATAATGCATAATTTCATCTTTTGAAATTACAAAGTTACCATTGCTTAATCCTTAAGTGATTTTCTTTCAGAAAAACAATCCTGAACTAACCCTCAAGTGATTTTTTACTGGTGCTTGCCGCATCCAAAACCTCCCCTTTGTTTTCTAAAACCCTATCTTTTCAAGATGAATGTGGAAAAGCTTATGAAAATGGTTGGAGCAGTCCGCACTGGTGGCAAGGGTAGCATGAGAAGAAAGAAGAAGGTCGTCCACAGGACCACAACCACTGATGATAAAAGGCTCCAGAGCACTCTTAAAAGACTACGTGTCAATGTCATCCCAGCCATTGAGGAAGTCAACATTTTTAAGGATGTCACAGTCATCCAGTTTCATAATCCAAAAGTTCAAGCTTCAATTGTTGCAAACACTTGGGTTGTTAGTGGAACTCCTCAGACAAAGAAACTGCAGGATATTCTCCCTGGGATCATCAACCAATTGGGACCGGATAACTGGACAACCTGAGGAGGCTTGCTGAACAATTTCAGGAGAAGGCACCTGGTGCAGCTGTAGGTGTAGCACCACAAGAGTAGGATGACGATGATGATATCCCAGATCTTGTACTAGGGGAAACATTTCGAAGCTGCTGCTGAGGAGAAACAAACTTCTTAGAAATTCTCAAGGGAAGTTTATGAATATTGTTATTTCCTTATTTGCATCTCTGTTCTTGTAGTTTCTCTCAGTGACTTTTTCCTTGGTTTTGTTTTTTAGATTTTTGCATTCCCACACGTACTGCCAAGTAATTATAAACTTTGTATTTTCATGAAGTGATTTTTACTAATTAGCAACCCGAGGCATTTCTAATTGGTTTAAAATTGAAATTTAGAACTCTTACATCTGTTGTATAATTAACTTTCCAATACGATCTTGGGGGGGGGGTGCTGGTATTTCTACAGAAGCTTCTGTTTTGTGCACAAGATTTTTGATAAAACACTCAGATGGGAGCATTCTATTTCATTTTGTTTACTCATGTTCTGATCCACAATTCTACTTAACGTTATATTCAGTTTAGAAACATGTATTTGACGTAAAATTTGCATTCTTGTTCCACATCCCACTTCCAGAATATGCTAGCCTTGATTCAACAAACTTCACAGGTGTGAAACAAGAAATTGGGTCATTAGTTCGGCTTCCATCAACTCGGGCTTCTTTGCAACATTGTTAGAAGTAGGCGATGTTAAAGCCATTTTCAATGGCCATGATCATCTAAACGACTTCTGTGGCGGGCTAAATGGTATACAACTTTGCTATCTTTGGGGGATGAGGGGTTTGGGTACCATGCTTATGGAATGGTTTTGGATGGGCAAAAGCCTTTTGATGTGTTTGCTGAAGAGGTATGTTACCTTTAATTTCTTATGTGATCATAATTAAAACCAAAATATGGTCGTGAAGATGATACACATCTTTCTCTTAGCTTGCATTTCACCAACTGGCGACTCCTACTTGTGTTTTAAGTTAGTAACTTAGGTGAGTCAAATGTCAATCATATATCTTTAAACTAAGAAATAAAATTTACAAACCCCTACTGGCTTTTGATCAGTCAAGTAGACGGGCACAATGGGACTCATACAATTATACAAGTAACTATGTGGCCCAGCCTAACGATGTATCAGCTAGTATGTGGCTAGTATGTCTGTATGTGTAGTATCTATTGTCTTCCAGATCTTTTAGTCAACTTGGATGACGCACACTGGTAATAACATATTGTTCTAGGAGTTAAATTTAATTCCAAGCCATAACAAGTTTACCTGTGGTTGAGATCAAGGGATTGAAATACTTAAACTCTTCATATTGTTACGGGTCGGATCATACACATAAAACCAAACTCCTTAGTGCTTACTGCATAGAGAGTTGGAATTAGAAACAGCTCACTCATAAGAAGGTATTGGATCAGAAGGCAGCCTCAAGTTTTAAATATTACTTTAAATTTTTTCTTCTAGTGGGATTAAATTTACTTTGACGCACATCCTTTAACCCCAAATTGTCGAAAATTTTATCGATTGTATGTGCATGCATGGTTTGTTCTAGTTACCAATGCTAATCAGTTCATTCATATTAGCCTGAAGTTTTTCCACTAGACATTTGGAATTATGTAGAACACAGATTCAACACCATCAATGCATCTCTCCATAGGTCTAATTTCTTATGTTTTTTTTTTTTTGCTTGGTAATTTCTTACGTTCTTTCCTTTGCATATTAGGTAAAGGGTTATTTGTGTATACAGATTAGATATCCTACAGTGGTGTACATTTGGGGCTTAACCGATTCTCTGTCATAGTAGCGTTGATCATATCTCTTTCATTTAGTAGTTATATAATTATATTTTTAGTTTACTTAATTAAACAAACTAACACATTCTTCTTCATATTGTTTTTTAGGTTACAGGTGAGATAGCATGGTAGCTCGATTAAGTTTGTTTGAGATGGATCGGTTAATTAACAATTTGTTGGATGGGTTATGTAAATTGCATTATTGTTGGATTATGACTTGATTTTGAATCAAGTGTTTGAGTTATTTAATTTTTTTCTTCGTGAATAAATCATGTAATATGAACAAGTTCTTGGAATGATTTATGTTGGTAATAAAAGTATGATTCTTGTTTCCATAATAGACTTGAGTTGTCAAGGTGTATGAATGCATTGGGTTTACAGGAATTTCAAATTTACAGGAATTTTCATATTTACAGGAAAAAAAAAACGAAGAAGTTATGACGGCTTCCAAAGAACTGTGGTGTTACATACCAATTCTTGACAGTTTTTAATGTTAATTTATTGACGCTTTTGTTTCTCATGGTGACGCTTAAATAAAAACAGTCATAAAGAAGGTTTATTTTTTGACACTTTTTCTAGTAAAACTATGACGGTTAAGTAAAACATGTCACGCAAAAGGATCCAATTATGACGTTTATAAATGAATTTTTGTCATATTAAGTTTGAGCATTTATGTCAGCTTCTTCAGAACCATCATCAAAATTATGACGCTTTTGGTTAACTTTTATGACGGGCTCTATAATGACGGTAGTTTTTTTTAATGAAAAAACGTCATTAAACCTGTTTCATGACGGCTAAAAGCCGTCATCACAAGTCATTTTTTTAGTAGTGCTAGTAGTGACTCAGCTCGGAACATGATGAGGATACTATACCACCAAGTCCATTTCCATCTTGTGCCCCAAGGAACACATTCAGGTCACCTGTACCGAGTACAAAATATCCACCCTTTACCTATGTGAATTATTATACTATAGAATGACACATATACCACGGTCAATAAGAACGTTTATACCATGCACGGTTCTTCCAAAAACCGTGGGAAATACTTATATACCACGGCGGAAACTTCTTTGGTCATTGGTTATGCCACAGTTACATGAAAACCGTGGGATAAGTTGGGCCATATACCATGGTTAGTTTTTTTTTTCAGCATGAGAGTACTCCACATCCCCACTACCTTAAACATAAACAGTGGTATATAAATTTTCCGCTTTCTACCATGGTTTATGCCAAATAGTCAAATACACGGAAAAACAAAATAGAAAAAAAAAATACACGTACGAAACTCACTCAAATTGGATTCCCGCTATTCTCTCCCCACAACTTCTACAGTTCTACGACTCTTAACCTTTCCAACTTTTTCTAACTTCTACCACTCTACCACTCTAACCCAGGGCACTCTTTTTAGCTTGTTCGTGTTTTAATTTGTTTCTCAGTTCGTGTATTAATTCGCTTCATCTGATTATCTGGTAAGGGTTTCTCGTTCTGGTTCGAAATTCATGTCTGGTTTGTTTTGATTTTGATTATAATGTATGTCTATATTCTTTCTTCAAAATCTATACAACATGATAATCAAAGTTAATCAAAATCTAACGTTTTCAGATAGATTTTGATTTCTCAGTTCTATATTATTTCTTCAAAACCGTTTTCTTCAAAATCTTGAGAAGGAGGTTTACAAGGGTTTTCTCTATATTCTTTCTTGTTCAATTTCTTGCAATTTTATTTGTGCATCTGCAAAGTATTGTTCGGTGGTAAAAAAGTCCTCTTCTGCGATACTTTTTTTTTTCTTCCTTTTTTTCTTCGTTGTTTCAATTAGGTGAATCTGCAAAGTAATGCTAATGGCTTTTGTTTTTTTAATTTGATAGTAGAATTTAATTCGATACCAAAAAGAGACATTTAATTTGTATGGGACAAAATTTTTGAACTCTACTGTTAGAACACTTTAAGTCATAAGCCTGATTTGAGATTGCCAAAGTAGTAATTGCAGTAAGTAACTTGAGAGTTATTGTAAACATTCTTCCTTTGTCTTGCAGATTCTTGGGAAAGCTCTTGGAGTTCTTGAGAATAGTACGTGTAAGGACTTGAGTGGAAACCAATATTCTTGCTAGGTATTGTTTTCTGCATTCAGTTCTCTGAACTTTTCTTTGTACTTTTCTGTAGCTCCATGTAGTATGTTACATGCTTGTTTTTATTTTGTGGTTACAGTGTTTAAAATGACTTATCTTTATGGGGTTTTAGGTTTTTGTTTACTTGCAATAGGAATAAGAATGGATATAGGTCCTTGATGACTATGGATAGAGTAACGAACGAATTTGAAGTAGGGGTCTTGTACTTTCTTAAATGTGCTGAAAAGAGTGTAGGCCCGAAGATGCTTCATTGGATAAGATGCCCATGCTCTGTTTGTGGGAATAATCAGCACCAGACTTTGGCATAGATAAAAAATCATCTATATGAAAACGGTTTTGAAGAAACCTATATAACATGGATATTGCATGGGGAAGATTCTTCTAGTGATAAGCCGCGAAATGGTAGTACATGTCAACCTCTTTCTCAAGATTTTGAGACCCCTGATGATTTTGCAGACACAACTAGAATGGTTGAGGATGCATATGAGCATTTCACTGGGGATCCTGAAAAGCTTTGTAAGTTGCTTGAAGATGCGGAGAAGCCTCTGTACAAAGGTTGCACAACATTTACAAAGTTGTCATTCCTTATCGAAATGTTCAATTTGAAAGCAAGAAGCGGGTGGTCAGACAAGAGTTTTAGCCTTTTATTGAAGTTGTTCGGAAAAACCCTTCCGGAAATTAATGAGTTGCCAAAATCCATGTCCAACACTAGAGATATTTTGTCTACGTTTGGAATGCGATCTGAGAAAATACATGCATGTCCCAATGATTGTATACTTTATAGAGGTAAGGAGTATAATTCTAGAACTACTTGTCCGACTTGTGGAGCATCAAGATACCAAGAAAACAAGGCTAAAGCGCCTGCAAAAGTATTGTGGTACTTTTCACCTATCCCAAGATTTGTAAATATGTTTCAATCGGCTCAGACAACAAAAGATTTGGTATGGCATGCAAATGAGAGAGAAGTAATTGATGGTCAAATGCGTCATCCTGCTGATTCTCTTGCGTGGAAAGAGATCGATAAGTTGTGGCCAACTTTTGCTTCAGATCCAAGGAATCTACGACTAGCTCTTTCAACAGATGGAATCAATCCACATAGTAACCTTAGCAGTAGGCATAGTTGTTGGCCCGTTATGTTGGTCACTTACAATCTTCCACCATGGTTGTGTATGAAGAGAAAATTTTTGATGTTGACAACGTTGATATCAGGTCCACGACAGCCGGGTAATGATATTGACATTTACCTCAGACCTTTGATTGAAGATTTACAAACTCTATGGGGTCCTGGTGTTGAGGTTTTTGATGCCTACAAGCAGCAATCTTTTACATTGAGGGCTGTACTAATGTGGACAATTAATGATTTTCCCGCGTTAGGAAATTTAGCTAGCTGTAGCGTCAAGGGGTATTTTGCTTGTCCAGTTTGCAGTGAAGAAACAGATTCCATTAGATTGAAACATTCGAATAAAAACATATATCAAGCACATCGAAAATGGCTTCCAAAAAACCATCGGTTTAGGAAGCAAAGGAAGGGGTTTAATGGGTAGCAAGAATGTCGATTAAGTCCAGAGCTGTTAACTGGGAAGAAGATTTTGGGAAAGGTCAAGGGGATCCAATTTAAATGGGGAAAAAAAAATTGGTGATTCCGAAGCCAAAAGCATCAAAAAGGAAGTCGAAGGCATCCAATGAAAAGTCAGATACACGAAAGAGGAAGCGGCTTGCCCCGACTAATGAAAGCGAAAGTAGAACTTGTTGGAAGAAGAAGTCCATATTTTTTGAGCTCGAATATTAGGAATTTCTGCTTGTACGGTACAACTTGGATGTTATACATATTGAGAAGAATGTTTGTGATAGTATTATTGGCACACTCCTCAACATGAAATATAAAACGAAGGATGACCTTAAAAGTCGTCTTGACCTTGTTGAGATGAATATTAGGAAGGAACTGGCACCAGAAACAAGAGAAAATCGAACTTACCTTCCACCAGCATGCCATACATTAATTAGAGAGGAGAAAACAAAAGTCTGCAATACTTTGCTTGAGCTGAAAGTGCCAGATGGATATTGCTCAAATTTCAGGCATCGCATGTCAGTGCAAGATTTGAAATTGTATGGTCTCAAGTCTCATGACTATCATACATTGATGCAACAACTTCTTCCAGTGGCTATACGATCAGTGTTGCCAAAGCATGTGAGATATGCCATCATTAGGCTGTGTTTCTTCTTCAGTTCTCTTTGTGCCAAAGTGGTGGATGTATCTAAGTTATAGGAAATCCAAGACAATTTGGCGGTTACATTGTGTTTGCTGGAAATGTACTTTCCACCATCATTTTTTGACATTATGGTGCATCTCACAATTCATCTTGTACATGAGGTCGAGCTTTGTGGTCCAGTATTCTTCCGGTGGATGTATCCGTTTGAGAGGCAAGTACAAGCTAATTTCTTATATTTTTCAATAATTCAACGAAGCATCATTTATTGGAAGTCTCTATCTCTCTCTCTCTCCCCCCACCCTTTTTTTTCTCTAACTTTTATATATATTAAATTTTAGATTCATGAAGATATTGAAGGGATACGTTCGAAATCGAAATCGTCCAGAAGGATGCATTGCAGAAAATTATCTTGTTGAGGAAGTTGTAGAGTTTCTTACTGAATACTTATCAGGTCTGCAAACCTTGGGAGTTCCTTTAGGAAGAAACATGGATACCAACAACAAAGAAAAAAAAGATGCAATATCCAACGGGAAGCCTCTTGGTGGTACGAAGGTTGTTGGAGTGGAACAATACTCTTGGGAGCAAGCGCATCAGTGTGTTTTGCAAAACACAGCTGACGTACAACTTTATATTGAGTAAGTCGACATTAATTATACCTAACAATGTCGTCTACAAGAAACTATGAAAGTTTCTTGCTTAATTTGGACAGTTTGATGGTTACTGTATTTTCCTAATTATGTCTTTGTAGGAAGCATATGGAGCACCTAAGACATAGTAATCCCCTTCGGTAAGCGAAATGGCTACAAGATGAGCGCCACCGCACCTTTATTTACTGGCTTCGTAAAACGGTATACTAATTGAACTTGCATCACATTTAATACCATATTATAAATGTGACTAACAAGTTCCTAAAACCTGCATAAGTAGGTTGAAGAAGAGGAAATGATTCCTAGGAATGATCTCTCAGACATCTTGAAAGTTGTAGCTCAAGGACCTCATTGAGACGTTATAAAATGCTCTGGCTATGTTATTGGCGGGTTTCACTTTCATACAAAGGCTCATGAAGCTTCACTAGTAAACCAGAATAGTGGTGTAAGCTTAGTGGCTTCAACAGTGCAAATTGCTAGTGCCAAGGATAAAAACCCAGTCATTTCATAGATGTGTTATTCAAGAAATATGGTTGCTTGACTATATGACGTTTAAGGTCCCAGTATTCAAGTGTGATTGGGTTGATAGCAGAAATGGCGTCAAAGTGGATGAATTGGGTTTCACATCTGTTGATCTTGGTAGAATAGGCCATAAATCAGACTCTTTTGTTATGGCCTCCCAAGCCAAGCAAGTATTTTATGTACCCGACCAGCTTGACCCAAGATGGTCAATAACATTGAGGGCTCCTGAAAGAGACTACCATGAGGAGGAGAATGAGGATGAGATTAACGTTGGTTGCTCTATTGACCATACAAACAGTAAAAGTTTGCCAAAAGTTGACTCTTTGGGTTCTTATGCTCATGCAAATTGTGAGGGGATATGGGTCGATTCGACCTAAAACATATTTTCTTTCCTTCCAAAGGAGTTGGTTTATCTTGTACTGGATATTTTTTCATTTTAGTTTATCACTAAGAAAAGTTTGTTTCGTTAATTTTTTTCCTCAATAAAATTTATTTTGATTTGTTATCTTCTGCTTAAGTAAAATTGTGTAATCATTTTAGAAGTTATAGTTGTTATCTTATTTAGCTTCATGTGCTTTTATTCATGTCTACACTCTACAGGAATTTAACATGGATCCAGAAGAAAACTTCAATCCTAACATGGAAGTTGACGAGACTCTTGCCTCAAACATGGATCTAGAAGAAAACTTCAATTCTAACACGGAAGTTGACGAGACTCCCGACTAAAACATGGAAGAAAATGTGACACAACGTACTGGAGAGAAAAGGAAAGGTAGAGGAGCAGTTGTATGCTCACGTCTTACAAAGATGAAAGAGAATGAACGTGTGGATGTTATATTCAATCAAAATGGTCAACGTATTGGTGAAGGTGGGAAAGATTTGGCTAGCTACTCAGGTTTGCTGGCTGCTTCTCGAGTTTCCATTGCTATTTATGACAATTGGCATGATGTCAAAGGAGGAGCGAGAGACAGATTATGGAAATTTATAAAGGTAAAAAGTTCGAAAATAAAATTACTTAATTAGATAGTCTTAATTCTTTGCTAGTTTCAAAATCTCTTGTATGTGTTTAAGGGGAAATTTAACTTGGAAGACCACAAAATGAAAGGTACTTTGCAAGATATCGGTGAGAAATGGAGAGAATTCAAGAGCAGGCTGACCAGGTTCTACATCACACCATTTAAAGACCAACTTGAATTGCTTAGAAAACCTCCCAAAATATACGAAAAATATATCAGCCAAGAAGATTGGGACAAGTTTGTTAAATCGAGATTGACTGATGAATTTCAGGTATACTATTTTAACACTGAATTTCTGCTTATAGTTGTTTTTTTTTTGCTTTCTTTCTGTTTATATGTTGAAAACAGTGAATTGTGTATGATGATTGGTTGATAATAGATATGTTTTCAATTCTCTCGTAGTATTATTAACCTCTGGCCATTGTCTCTCTCTAATCCATGTCATCTCCTTGCTTACTGTATGAGATCAGAGGGTCTCAGAAGTACCCTGCATGCCAAGTCCTTATAACGGACCAAAGCAGATAAGTGAATCTGGTACTGTCATTCAATGGTTAAAAAGAACCTAGAAAGATAATTCAGAAAGTTAGGTCTCTACTGGCATGAATACCATTTGGTTGTATATGAGTGTGGAAATTAGAGTCACTACATAAGAATATATGATGCTCTGCTTCAAGCTAGGATGAGTTGTTTCATTTAAGTCATAGAAGAGAAATGATGGGCTTATTTTCTTTTGATCTAGGCGGGGCGTCGACTTTTGAACTGGAAGGAATGCCAAGCACTTTAGAACGTATTACTTAGGAAGTCTAACTGGGGCAGGATCAGCCCCAACGAGAATAGAAGCGACTCGCTTCCGGCTGGCTTGTAGTCGTAGTCTATTAGTTTATGTAGTCGGCATTCCTATAGAAGATCTACAATGTTCCCTGACAGTTGTAGTTGTGCCAGAAAACATAGTATTGCCCTCCGGTGATGCACACTTGCATGCTGACAATGGAGATTGTGTTAAGATTGTATAGACAATTGGTTAGGAACCTTATCAGTGAAGCAAGCTCTGAACTTGTCTGATGCTTCAATAAAGAGTTGCAATGCTAAAGTAAACTTTCTAAAAAAAAAACCTTACCTTAACTTGTCTGGATGACTTCATCTATTCTTATGGTCGCATCTCTAAATGGATTAGAACTTGGTGATCATCTTCATTTGTATGTTGTTGAAGTCATAATGCCAAACTTTAAGTATCATGCCTGACAACAGGATTCCTTAGAATTAGAATATTATTTATCTTTTATCTTTATTTTTACAGATAAGTCGCATAATCTTTTTGTCTGCAAATCAAGCATTTGAAGTGTTCTAAGGTTGGAAGTTGGTGAAGTATGTGTTGACAGTTGACACCCTTTGAGATCAGACTGTGCCTTCACTGTAGCATCTTGGAAAAATACCTCAGAAACACCCTTTTAGCACACACACGTCAATATTAATGGAACACTTCTTGGAAGATTAGAATTTACTCAATTAGTAGTTGATAGATGAGAAACAGGTATATTACATTTTTTTTGGGGTCATATTACTGTATTTTGAGTTTTATCAGTTTGCTTATAAGGTTTCAGGCATTGTCAGTAATCAACTTGTGTCAGTAAGTTGGTGTAAGCTCTGTATGACCTATGTTGGCATATTATTTTACTCGGGTTTTCCTTGTACTCTGTCCCTATTAGTGTCTTATCAATTCAGTGCCTTCGATATGGTTTGCTTTACCCAGTCAATTCAGGAATGCTCTGTTGCGTATTCTATCTAGTAGTTGTCAGTTATGAGAAACTGGCTTTTTTGGTACTATAGCCATCAACCCGAACTAAAGGAAGCCTGTCAGCTCTTTGCTGTCTTTTTCGGTGAATCGCTTTTGGCTGCTTGTGGCGCTATCAAGAGTCCCTTTGTTGATGGATCAAGCATCAATTCAGCACTTTTATGTTTCGTTCATGTTTGTTTTTCAGCACATTAGAGTTAGCATAATTTTAGTGGAGTTAGCACATTAGAGTAGCATAAGAGTGCTAAGAGTAGCATAAGAGCAGCTTGTTTTTCAGCACATTAGAGTAGCATAAGAGTGCTAAGAGTAGCTTGTTTTTCAGCACATTAGAGTAACATAATTTCAGCACATTAGAGTAGCATAATTTCAGCACTCTTATTCTACTGTTTTATTTTTTCCATCTAGATGATAATGGCGATAGATGATTCGAGTCTAGTTAGTGTGGGGATTGTATTGTCGGTTTTAGCGGGCTTACGTCCTCACCCAAATGAGATGATAAGTGTAGAATTGTTTTGCAGGAAATTAGCAAGCTCAATTCACAGCCGGGCAAAAAAATATAACCACCAGACAGGAAAGATGAGTTTGGCTAATCTTGGCGAAAATTTAGTACGTGCATTGTTAACATTTGTCTAGATTCCACAGACACATATACACCATGCAAATATGTTATGACTAAGTTGTTTGCATGATTATTGCTTAACCATAGAAAAAAGAGTTAGGACCAGCTTTTGATCCATCTGATAGGACTATAATATGGAAAAGATCGCACCAAATGAAAAAATGAACATACAAAGACAATGCTGCTAAAGAAGTAGATGAAAAAATCATAAGATCCTATTAACTTTTTGTCAATACTTTTTATGGTCCTTATCAATGCTTGTGTTCTAATATATTCCAATTCCTTTTTTATTTGAAAAAATATATATTAAGGATGTGCTGAAAAAGCAAGTTACAGAGGGGAAGGTATCGATCTACTCAAGGAAGCAAAGACATCTTAACTTTAGCATTAGGCACACCCGAACATTCTGGTCATGTGAGATCTGAAGGGAAGGGGGTTATACCCACCATGTACTTCAGCCTCATGAAACGTGGCTCACGGAAACACATCGCTAACCTTGAGTCAACAATTCAAGAGGACCAAGAAAGAATACAAGAATTACAGACTCAAAATTTGTTCAAACAAAACCAGAACGCAGGACTTCAGAAAGAATTAAGGATGGTGTTAGAAAGAGTCCAAAGGTTGGAGAATGGAGGCTCCGAAAAGATCTCTTCAAACAGCTTTACTAGTGTCAGTAGAGATCATATGGTACGCTTTTCTACTGAACATCAAGGGCGTAAAGTAGTGAGAAAATTTCAGCAAGTAAGTATTTTTGTTTAGCATGATCCACATCTTTCTTTTTTGTTCCATGCGTAATAATTTGTTTTTTTTTGACATGTAGTCCAAAGACAAGGCCAAAACAACCCAACCGTCATCAAAGTTGAAACCTAGTCATGTAAAGAGAGTAGATAAGAAAGGAACAGGTCAATCACCTTCTTTGGGTCCCAAATCTGGTCTAGGGAAGGTAAATTTTAATTAACTTTTTGCAATATAGAAATAATTTGCTTTGGTTTCAATATGATTTGCTTGGCTGGTTACAGGAGCAAGAGTGTAGTTTAGCTGTGAATTCTAGAACAAATATTATTGCTAAAGGATTGGTTTATGAGGAGTGTGGACCAAACGATAAAGTTCATGGTCATCTTTTGGGATCTGGGAATTTTCGTGTGGCGGTTAAGTCACTTGTTTCTAAGGATGCTGGTCGTTACCATCTTCATATACAAGTGAATGATGAGATCATGTATGTGGAAGATGCAGTTGACACACAAGTTCTGTGGCCAAAAGGCTTTGTTCTGCTTAAGGATGACATTGAGGTAAATTGAGAGAGCCTTTTATATGTAATTACTCATTTTTCCATGCATAATAATTTGTTTTTTTTTTTGACATGTAGTCCAAAGACAAGGCCAAAACAGCACAACCATCATCAAAGCTAAAATCTGATCATGTAAAGATAGTAGAAAAGAAAGGAACAGGTCAATCACCTTCTTTGGGTCCCAAATCTGATCTAGGGAAGGTAAATTTTAATTAACTTTTTGCAATAGAGAAATAATTTGCTTTGGTTCCAATAAGATTTGCTTGGCCGGTTACAAGAACAAGAGTGTAGTTTAGCTGTGAATTCTAGAACAAATATTGTTGCTAAAGGATTGGTCTACGAGGAGTGTGGACCAAACAATAAAGTTCACGGTCATCTTTTGGGATCTAGGAATTTTCGTGTGGCGGTTAAGTCACTTGTTTCTAAGGATGCTGGTCGTTACTATCTTCCTATACAAGTGAATCACGAGTTCGTGCATGTGGAAGATGCAGTTGGCACACAAGTTCCATGGCCAAAAGACCTTGTTCTTTTTAAGGACGACATTGAGGTAAAAGAGCCTTTTATATGCAATTTTTTAATTTCCGATTCACTATGATTTTAACGCCTGGTTGGTTTGAATTTTCAATAATTTAGGAAGAGACAAGTAAAAGTAGTGCTAGTCGTCATCAAGGTCCAATTGATTCTTTCAAGGGACTGCTCAATATCATGCTTCTCGGAACCCATGGTGTGGTATTTTTTCCAGTTGGAAAAGAGTTGTTTGGAGAAGATACAGAAAAATTTGTTATAGAGAAATGTGATTTGTTGGATGTGTGTAATATGGATAGCTTAGAAGTTGTTTGTTTAATTGCATACATGAGGTAAGCATATCTTGAAGGTTTTATTATTGGTGATTTTAATCAAATATTAGTTATTTAAATTTTTTATGACAGTGATTTTTTCCTTTTAGAATCCTTTACAATGAATTTGTGTGCTACTGCCGTGACATCGTTGGATTTGTTAATCCTTTATCCTTTACAAGAGTAGATGGAACTGCTAAAACTAAAATTATTGTAGAAACATTGCAGAATGCAAGTGGAAAGAAAATTGTTCTCATTCCTTACAATCCAGGGTAAAGACATAAACGATCCTATCACAGTGTATTGTTTAAATTGATAAAACTATCAATTATACTGATTGTTTTCCATTCTTTTTTTCCCCTTCTTTTCTTTCATAACGGGCATTGGATTTTAATTGTCATTGATCTATCACGTATGTCTTTCATTTGGTTGGATTTGAAGCATGGTGAACCAAGCTTGGATATAGCAATATATTTTAGGAGGTAAGCGTAGCTCTATTTTTTGACATATCTTAACATTTTGAGGTACTACCATAGTGAAGGTACATAAAGGATTAAATTAAATGAAGTACTAAAGACGTCTCCAATTAGACTTCCCACTAGCGATTGTGAATTAAATGTTTTGCATTTATCTTATTGTGAAGTACGGTCCTCACATTGCAAAGGGTTGATGGGAAACGAGTTCCGCTGAAGTGGGACAAGATCAAGGTAAACAAATCCTACACATTATTGTCTTTTTCTTTGAAAAGTATATGTTTACATATGTTGTGAGTCTATATGTTAGGGCCCATATTAACCAGGTGGCACAGAGTGTGGGTATTATACAATGAAGTTTATGAGGGAAGTAGTAGAAGCTTGTTCAACTGGATCATTTGAAAATAAGGTATTCGAAAGTTTTGACAAACACTTTATTTGGCTCAAAGACTTCGCCTTATTCTTATATAGTAACTCCACATGTTGTGCTTTGACTCATCCAGATGACAAATTTAGAACTAAAGGATACATACACGCAAGATGAACTTGACGGTGTTCGACTCGATATTATTAAGTTCATCCAGGAAAATGGGGTGTTTCAGCCGGAAGCGAATGAGCATGAGTTTTAGCTATGTTCAGACCCCCTCCAGTTTAATTTATGAGTCTTACCTTTTTAATTTATGAAAAGGAATTTGAAGTTTGTTTTCTTAGTGCACTCAAAAAATTAATGGAAGTCTTTTTTTTTTTATTATTATTATCTTTTTTTGCAATGTTTGATAGTTTATTGTACATTTTGGAATTTGTTGGGAAGATGGAAATGTTGCATTATGAAAGGTACGTGTAAATTTTGTTATGCAGGTTCGGTTTTTAAGTGGAAAACTGTTACTAGCATATATATATATATATATATATATATATATATATATATATATATATATACCTACCACGGTTTGGCATAAACCGTAGTGTTTAGTATAACTATATACCACGATATTATAACACATACACTAATATAAACCACGGTTTCAATAGCTTATATGCCACGGTTCTGTTGACAACCGTGGTATATCATGGGCATACAAACCACGGTTCTTTGAAAAACTGTGGTATCCGTTAAACATATATACCACAGTTTTGCTATTATTATATACCACACCACCTATTGTCACGGTTGCATAACAGTGGTAAATATATTTATACCACACTTAAAAATAGTGGTATAAGTGTCATTCTGTAGTAGTGTAATTACTTGCTACTTACTGATGGTGGCGAACCTCAATGCTATGATGAAGCATTGGAGGTGAGTGGCGCGAGCAAGTGAGAGCTTGCTATGCAAGATGAGATGAAGTCACTCACCTTTAATGGCACTTGGGAGTTAGCTAAAGTACCCATGGGTAAGAAGGCTCTAGATAACAAATGGGTGTTTAGAGTCAAAGTGGAACTTGATGGTTCCAAGAGACACAAAATAGTCAAGGGCTTTTAGCATAAAGTAGGTGCTGACTTCACAGAGATATATTTTCCCCAGTTGTGAAACTAAATACTATTTGGTCAGTGTTGAGTATTGTTGTAGTGGAAGATTTACATCTTGAGTAGTTGGATGTTAAAACTGCATTCCTCCATAGTGACCTAGTTGAGAAAATTTACATGCAACAACTGGAGGGTTTCATTAAAAAGGGTAGAAAGAATATGGTATGTAGGCTCATAAAGAGCTTGTATGGTTTGAAACAAGCGGCCCCTAGGTAGTGGTACATAAAATTTGATAACTTCAAGGCTGACCAGTTACTACTTCAAAAAGTTCGACTCCAGCTTCATCATCGTATAACTATATGTTGATGATATGTTAGTAGCGAGTTCTGATATGTTAGAAATTGGGAGATTGAAACAGAAGTTGGCAAGTGAGTTCTCTATGAAGGACTTGGGTGCAGCAAAACAGATTCTAGGGATGAGAATCAAAAGAGATAGGCAGAAAGGTATTCTGGAGCTGTCTCAGGATGAGTATATTGGGAAGGTATTGAAGAGATTAAACATAGGTGGTGCGAAACCAGTTTGCATTACACCTTTGGCAAACCACTTCAAGTTGTCCAAGGAGCACTCTCCCAAGACTCTTAAGAAAAGAAACTTCATGGCTAAGGTACCATACGCCTCTGCCATTGAAAGCCTTGTGTATGCCATGGTTTGCACGTGCACGGATATATCCCAAATAGTAGGAGTTGTCAGTAGATTTATGTCTAATCCTGGCAAGTAACATTGGGTAGTCGTGAAGTGGATATTGGGATATCTAAGAAGTACTACTAAGAAATGCCTATGTTATGGAAGGGGTGTTGTGAACTTGCAAAGGTATGTGAATGCCGATTTTGCAGGTAAGGTAGATCATAGAAGAGACACTACTGGTTATGTCTTTACCAATGTTATTAGACCCAGCCCGAACACTGACCCGACAAAGGGATTGGGTCACTAGGTCACCGGTTCAACCAGTGGCTCACTGGTTCAACCAGTGGGTCATTGCTCAGGCGAAAGATAATATATAATTAAATTTGCACAAGTATCACACAAACCAGTTAGTGACCGGGTGGTATTAGAGACAATCCTCTTATTAAGAGACCAAGGTTCAATTCCCTACATGCAATGTTTTTCACTAGTATTAGATATTGTTTAGTATTTATATTTGGCATAGTGTTATCACAATCTAGCAACACAAACTGTTGTGGTGCACTGGTCCAACTTCCATGCACTTTTGTAGGTACTCAAGGTTCGAGTTCTTAGTTCACCAAAAACAATTTTATTATTCAAGCGGTAATTATGACCCGATAGTTCGGACTAAATCATTCGGGTTGAAACGGTTTGTTAGAAAATCGGACGAGTTAACCGGTTCCAACCTGGGTCAATTGCATAAACGATCTACTAAGTGACCCAGCCTGGTTTGGTGATCGGGTCACCGGGCCATGCCGAGTCTGATAATAGTGGTCTTTAAAGTAGGTGCTACTACAGTGTTGCTTTGTCTACCGCAGAAGCTGAGTATGTGGCCGTTACAAAGGCAAACAAGGAGATGATTTGGTTACAAGGATCGATGGAAGAGCTTGGAATGAAGCAAGTAAGGAGGGTGTTACACAGTGATAGTCAAAGTGTTATACATCTTGCTAAGAATTCCATTTTCCATTATAGGACCAAGTACATTGGTCTCCAGTATCATTTTATCCGGTCTTTTTTGGAGGATGAGGTCTTGGCACTTGAGAAAATTTAAATGAGTAAGAATCCGGTAGATATGTTGACCAAGACAGTACCTACTGAGAAGTTGAAGTTATGTTCAACTTCAATGGGTCTTCTAGCTTGAAGACCATGTTGGATCGGATGAGCCAAGTGTTTAATTAATAAATTGGAGTTGTTACAATTGAGATATGATGTGCTTATAGAATCTCAAAGGTTTCAAGTGGGATATTGTTAGGTTATGGAACCGTTGAGCAACCTACATGTTTGGTCGATGTTGAAGCATATATCCACAATTTGTTGGGGTCGTTCGGGATGAAAGGTCCTGGAAATTGGCATGCTTAAACGATCTATCAAAGTCATTTGGGAAAAAACTAGAACGACTTGTCGAAGTCGCTAGGAAGAGATTTGTGTGTGATAAGCACCCAAAATTGTGGTTTAAACCCCTTAAGAACATTTCATTTAGGACAATTATATTTATAATAATGTGAATGAATAACTGTTTACTTCATTTTGTATTTTCAGGGCATGAAATTGAGTATGTGTGAAAAGAGGTCAAATTTGCATAGAAATGGAGCTAAGTTGATTGCTAGGATAATTATATAGACTATAGCCAAGATTTAAGAGGAAAATAACTTCAAAAGCCCAAGTCAAAAGAAGTCAATCAAAAGTCAATCCGGATTGCAAAAAAGCTTAAAAGTCGACAAATATTCAAATGGATATAACTTTTGACTCGGACCTCAGATTAAGACCTATTATATGTCAAAAAGACTGGCTTGAGAAGCTCTTTCCAGTGATATGAAGCCTATTTTTACAAGACTAATACCAATGGACAAGAAAGACGCTACAATAAAATACATGCTATTTTGGCACATTTTGGGCTTGCATGTAATGTAATAGACTCTAGTGATACTTTTGGCCCATTAACTAACACACACATGTAAACCCTACTTGAAACATATAAAAGTATGATATCCCCCAAATCCTATCATATCTTAGTTCATTAGTTCATCTACTAGTCTCTCTTTTTAGCCTCCATTAATAAAAATTTCTTTAGCTTTTATCTTATCTAGTTTTCATGTCTTTAATTCTTAGTGTCAGAGCAGTTCCAATGATAATTGGCTAACTGGGAGGAGAGGGTTTAATTAAGCCAATTGGAGGAGAAAACTCTATTTTAATGGAAGTAGCTCTTGTGTAAAGTTTTCACAAGTTCCTTCTCTATGTTAAGTTTTAAAATAACTAATATGGAGAAAGAACTAAGGATTAAGATGATTATCTAGAGATAAAGATATATATATTTTTTTCTTTCATACTAGTTGAGTCTAATATAGAGATAGAAAGTCTCATCTAGAGATCAAAAGTTACACCTTAACTTTAGTTTGTCTATAAATAAAAGAGTTTCAACATTTACTTTAGTTAAATCTTGTAACCCTAGACTTACAAGGGTTACATCATTTTAAATTGGGGCATAGATGGAACTAGGAGGGTGCGTGTGGAGCGGTCGCACTCCCTGAGCTTTGAAAAGCTCCACTACCACGTAAGTCATTGCCGAGAAAAATATCCAAACTATAAGGACTCACACCCCCCAAGATTTTGTCTAAACTTCCACTATCGCATCCCCCCCCCCAAATTGAGATTATAATCGGAAAATAATAATAATAATAATTAATGAGAAACAAAATAAAATTCCAAAGCCTTTTTTCCACTTCTCATTTTGCCCTTACAAAAGTAGCCCTTATTTTGATGCCAAAATGATTAGAAGAGGACAATTGTGTTTTTGAATGTTTGATGAATTTCACTATACTAAAACAAATAGAAAAAACCCAACAACCGGTTCCTATTCTAATCTCCCCAATAAGTCAAGAACAAACCCGTAACCTCTATTTGTCTTCTTTCACTCTCAAACTGAAACAGGCGAACTCCTTAACCAAATGCAAGAAGAAAAAAACAATTTTTATTTTTTAGTGTAATCTTTTCTCCACATGACCACATGAATACATGATATGTGGACTAGCCAACTAGGATACGTAGATAGTATCAATTTATGGCTTAACTTCATTATATTTGCATTCCATTATTTTCTCTGTTTCTTGACTTTTTGTGTTAAGTTTTTGGCGATTTTAGGTTTTTCATTGAATTGGTTTATTTTTGGGGTTCTAATTTGGTGAATTGGTGCCAAGTTTTCATAAATGTTGCTAATTTTCTATATGGAATTGTTGAATTGTGGTGTTAATCACTTAAATTTGGTTTTGATAAAGGGAATTAGGAAAAAAAAGTTTCTTTGTTCTTGGTTTGATAAATTGATCTTGTTTTTTTTTTTCTTGTCTAGAAATAAGAAGTGGTTAATCATGGTGGCAACACTTTTCTCATTCTATAAGAAAAGTGAATCTCGGAATGTGGAAGCACCAAGTATACTACTACAATGCCTCCACCCCATAGTGTTGAAACATCTGCTAGTCATGAACGTCATCCTTCCAAAACTCCAAGAGTCGAGTCCGATGAGGTTGAAGTTAAACATCGTCCTTCCAAATTTCCAAGAACTAATGTAGAAGAAGTTAAAATTGAACAGCGTATTCCGAATTCTCTTAGAGTTGAATCAGAGGAAGAACACCATCATCTTCTAGAAGTTGCTACTGTCAAAAATATTGATACAATTTCGGTATGAGATCTGGGGTTAAGACAACAAATATTGAATTACCCACCATCTAAACAAGACGAGATCAGATCAGGTGTGCTTATATCAAATGGGGTTCTTATAAGGCGAAGCATGTGTTGAGATGGGTCCGTGCGGCGTACATGATTGTGTAGCTCGACCATGCATAAACCTGATAAGCATTTGATGCTCGAGTAACTAACAGATAGTTAAGACTGAAAGTTACCCCATTTCCCACAGTCGAATCCTCATATGTGTCCGAGAGGAGACAAGCACACCAGTCCCATGTCATATGACTGGATAACTAAATATACCGATGGGACGAGTATCTAGATTTTCCCACGACCAAGCACCACAACGAAGTGCGAAGCGCTTGGACATGGTATTTGGCAACCTCTTTTCCCAACGGTACCATGTATGCATGCTCCATTAATGTGATACGTCTCTAGACCTGTCCTAGAGTCATCGAGAATCCATGACGCACTCTTGAGTGTCATCCTGAACTGGCCCTGTGATCAGTCCCCAAATGTGCATTTTATTACCTTTATAATGCTTCAAATATGCCCTTCTTACGCTTAATGAACAGACAACTCATAGTTTTTGCTACCTTTTGCAGGATATAGGCCATTTAGGACGTATACTCCTAATACATTTATTTTTGCGCAAAAAGGAGTGCTATCGATGCTGTTTTGGAAGATTCCAGCTTAGGAGAAAAAGTGTCGTAAACTCAAAGTCAAAGTCAACGGTCAACAGTTAGGGACTCAAAACCAAAAGACGGAAGATCATGTCCTTAACCCACAAGACCAAAGATTGTGTTCTCAACTTAAAAGTTGGCATCCTTAGCAAGACTTGTTCAAGAAGATACCTAAACCCTAATGAGGTGTCTTAATTCTAAAGGATAAGGCAAAGTTGTAATATATAAATGGTGTAGTATATAAGCCAAAGTGAGGCTAAGTCTAATGGTTTGGGGCAGCAAAACACCAAACCACAATAACACAGTGTATACCGTTAGTGGGATAGCGAAATCAAACCCAATGGTTTGTTTTTTCAGCCGCCAGTGATACTGGCGTGCAGCCAAAATATCAACTTTTGTTAAATATCGTTATTTGTTTTCCGCAATAATATCGACCTTTGTTATTTGCCATCAGCAATGGTGGGCAAGAAATAAAAAAAAAAAAAAAAAAAAAAACAACAACAGGTTTTTGTATACCCCACTCCTACAGGCGGTGTGTAGATAATTATCTCTCCATTTTACCCTTTCAAAAAGAAAAAACACCAAAACACCGGAAAAAAAAAATTACTCTCACTCTCACTCTTCAACACCACTTTCGCGCTAGAAAAATAGAAGTCTAGAATTGGCGCCAAATTTTGGATCTTTCATCGCCACTTCCCACAAATAGGTATGATTTTGATGAACTTTATATTTTTTTTTGTGAGTTTTGAGCTGAAATGAAGGTATTATTCATGGATGGAATTGGAATTAGTATAGTTTTGTGGAATTGGAACTTTATAAATTGGAATTGGAATTAGTATGATTTTGATGAACTTTATAAAATAGTTTCTAAGTTAACAGTACAACTGATCCAAAATTCCAGAGGGAATATTTATGTGTGTTATTAGAATAGTATACCCTACCATGTAAGTTGGTTATTCTAAATATTATTATTGAGTGTATCCGATGAAGCTGATCGCGACTCATTAAAGAAGGAAAAGGAAAAAAAAAAAAAACTAGTTATAGGACAGAGGTATAGCAGCCATAATGTAACTTCCACAACTAAGTTGATGATATGGTGTTTATGGTGGTGGTAATGGTTGTTTGATAGCATGATTTAAAAAATAACAAGCACGAAAGCACATGGTTAATGGGAAAGGTGCCTTACCAGAGAACAGGCTTGAATCCATTTTTCTTAGGCTTTATGGAATTGGACCCAATAATTGATTGTCTGATACATTTACCAATGTCAGTTGCTGTTGGAATCTTCATGTGTATTTCAAATACTTGTGTGTTGTTTAGTCCCACATTGATGAACCACCACTAGCTAGTGAGGTATTTGAGGTGAACCTCTAGCATAAGGGCGTGCCCTTAGGGTACAAAGGCTTTTGTGTTAGGAGGGAGGACTCACCCAAAGCCACACACGCTACTGGCCCGCCCCTTCCAAGACCCGAACCGAAGCCGAGCCGAAGTCGTGGTCGTGGGCTTGGGCTGTTAGTCTAGTGGGTAGTGGATTATCAATAGCCTAAACTTTTTCTTTTGAACTAGTTTCGGGCCGGAGTTCCACTTACAAACTTTGGATTCAGATCGGCTTGAGAGTTCTACTTTGATTTGGTTTTGTGAAACCGAATTAGAGAGGTGTCCTTCTCCATCTATGATTCGATCATACCTCTATATAAACACAAACTGTGTTCATTAGAGGGAATCAATCACGTAACGAGAGAGACACACGAGAGAACTCTCGTATATCTGATCTTCTTCTGCCGCTTCTATATTGAGAGAGAAGACAGTCGTCTTTGCCATCCATACACACCAAATAAAACAGAAGTTGAAGTCGTGATACACCCTTCTATTACCTACCTACACGAAAACAGATAAGTCTTTGATTGCTTCAATCTTCTTCTTTTCTCTTCTTCCTGTCAGCCGCCAGAGAGAGTTATATTGCTGTTCTAGAGGGTAGTCTATTCTAGTGCAAAGTTAGACTGCTGTTAACCATTGAATCCTCGCGAGGGAAGACGCCAATCGCCGCCTTTCTCGCACCATTGGAAGGGGCTTAAATCTTTCCTTAAGGACAGCTTAATCCGCCTTTGGTTATTACCGTTATTCTTCTTTGTCTTCTATAAGTTTCTTTTATCTACATACAACAATCTTAAGGAAAGAATTTAGATGTCTACACCTGTTGACACCACGCCGATCAAAGAAACTAATTCTGGAGTCATGGAAGTTACTTCGTCTATGAGAGACGCTGCACATATACTGAATGCTCGCAACTTACCTAATGTGTCCAAGATTGAATCCTTCAACGGTTCACACTTCAAGAGATGGAGAGAAAGGGTGTTCACAGCCCTAGATGTACTCAACTATGCAAAGTATCTCACTGATACAGCACCCATGGAGGGTTCTAATGATTTCGAAAGAAATCAAGCTGCTTGGCTCAATGGGAATAAGGTATGTCGTCATGCTATTTTGAGTACCTTGTCCAATGAGATTTTTGATATTTATTGTTCAAATAAGAATGCACATGATATATGGGAGAGTTTGAACAAAAAAATACATAATAGAGGATGCTGGTACTCAGAAATATGCTATTGGGAATTTTCTAAAGTTCCATATGAGAGAGGATAGAGATGTAACTTCTCAAATCCATGATTTTCATGTGCTGATTAATGATTTGAAAACTGAGGGTATTAATTTGCCCGAATCCTTTGTTGCTGGATGTTTGATTGAGAAACTCCCCGAAGTCTTGGAAACACTATAAAAAATAGTATGAAGCATAAGCGTAGCGGATGACTCTTGAGGATGTGATCATTCACATTCACATAGAGGAAAAGAACAAGACTTCGATGAGGTGTTGTCTAAGGAATTTCATTCTAAAGCCAATATCGTTGAAGGTAATCCCAAAGAAATCTAACAAAACCTCTAAGAAGCGTAAGTCCAACAAAAATAAGAATTTCAAGGTCAAAGGCACTTCTTTTAAAAGGAGTGGTACCGCAATGGAAATTGTTATGTTTGTGGTAAACCCGACATAGGGCTTTTCGGTCATAACAAGAAAGACACCGATGATCCTCCCAATGCTAATCTAGTTGAGGGAGATGATATTGTTGCTTTGCTGTCGTGGTCACAAGTGTTCATAGCCACCGGGAAGAGGAACTGGGTACTAGATTCCGTGTCCACCCGCCACGCCTGTGGGTGATGTTGAAGCCTTCTCGATTACATACTAGTGAAAGATGAAAAGGTCTATATGGGTGACTCTAGGTCCGTTCTGTTGAGGGAACAGGCAAGGTTCTTCCGAAGTTAACTTCAGGGAAAACCCTTTCACTTAGTAATGTTCTTCATGTTCCTGAGATTCGTCAGAATCTGATTTCTGTGTCCCTACTGGGAAAAGCTGGCGTAAAGGTGACTTTTGAGAGTGACAAGTTTGTTCGACAAAGAATGAGGGTTTTGTTGGTAAAGGTTATTGTAATAACAAAGGGTCTTTTCATGTTGAATGTACTTGACAACATTATTATTAATAATGAATGAATCGCTTCCTTTTTGCTTGACTCTTTTAATATATGGCATGGTAGACTAGGACATGTGAATGTTCAGTATATGAAAAGGATGAAAGCATGTGGTTTATTGTCTAATATTTCTGATTTTTCTAATGATAAATGTGAGATATGTGCTGAGACTAAAGCCACGAAGAAACCCTGTAGAACTGTGTCTAGAGATAAAACTGAATTACTAACTCTTATTCATACGGATTTGGGTGAATTCAGAAGTACCATGTCTAGAGGGGGGAAGTTTTATTATATTACATTCATAGATGACTTCTCTAGGTACACCATGGTATATTTACTTAGACACAAGCATGAGGCAGGTGAGATGTTTCTCAAGTACAAAGCTGAAGTTGAAAACCAAATTTTAATCAGAAGATTAAGAGACTTCGTCCGATAAGGGGTGGAGAATATGAGTCTAACCCCTTCCAGGACTTTTGTGACAAGAATGGCATTATTCATGAGACTACTCCACCATACTCTCCTGAGTCTAATGGAGTAGCCGAACGGAAAAACAGAACACTAAAAGAGATGATGAATGCTATGCTTGTAAGTTCTGGAGCTTCCCCTAACTTGTGGGGGAAGCAATCCTATCCGCTTGCCATATACGTAATAGGATACCCAACAAGAAAACAGGGAATAAGACACCATATGAGTTATGGAAAGGTCATGTACCTAACCCCGACATATTTAAAAATGTGGGGTGTCTTGCTAAGGTTCTTGTGAAACGAACCTAAAAAGAGAAAAATCGGGACCTAGAACTGTTGATTGTATGTTCATTGGTTATGCTCATAATAGTCTTTGCATATAGATTTTTAGTAGTAAAATCTGATAATAACCTTGTCGATGCTAACACTATTATAGAGAGTAAAAATGCTGATTTTTTGAGAATTTGTTTCCTTTGAAAATTGGCATTGAGAGGTTGGTAGCTCCTAGTGAACAACAATCAACAGATCCCGAATTTTCTCGAACAAGAAATTCGGAAGAGTAAAAGAGACAGAAATCCACCAATTTTGGTGATGACTTTTACACATTTCTTCTTGATGATGATCCCGGACGATAATGAGGCAATCGGTTCTCGAGATGCACCTTTCGAAGGATGCTATACACTCGAGCTAGATTCGATTATAGCTAATCACACATGGGAGATAGTTGATCTACCTCCGGGCTAAACCTATATCACGCTACAAGTGGATCTTCAAAAAGAAATTGAAACTAGATGGTTCCATTGAGAAATATAAGGCTAGACTTGTAGTCAAGGGATTCTCCCGAAAAAAGGCATTGACTATTTTGATACTTATGCTCCGTAATCTAGGATTTCTTCTATAAGAGTTCTAATGTCTCTAGCTGCTATTCATAATTTATTTATTCATCAAATGGATGTAAAACTGCATTTTTGAATAGTGATCTTGATGAAGAAATATATATGATGCAGCCCGAGGGGCACGATAGTACGGGAATGAGCATAAGGTATGCAAGTTAGTTAAGTCTTTATATGGGTTGAAACAAGCCAAAAACAATGGCATGAAAAGTTTGACAAATGTCATGATGTCTAATGGATATCACATAAATGATGCCGATAAATGTATTTACTTCAAATCTTTTGGTGTGAATTCATATGTGATTATCTGTCTATATGTGGATGACATGTTAATCATGAGTCCTAGCCTTGATGTTGTGAGAAACACCAAGATGGTTTTATCCTCCCAATTTGAAATGAAGGATTTGGGAGAAGCTGATGTGATTCTTGGAATCAAAATCATCGAAACAATTGATGGCTATACGCTTTCACAAGAGCATTATGTTGAGAAGTTTTTGAAGAAGTTTAACTTTTATGATAGTAAGCCCGCGGTCGGTAATACACCTTATGAGGCAAATAGTGAACTTCAGAAAAATGCTCAACATGGTGTACTTCAGTCTAGATATGCCCAAATTATTGGTAGTCTCATGTACTTGATGAATTGCACTAGACCTGACATTGCTTATGCAGTTAGCGTGCTAAGATATACACTCATTGTCCTAGTCGGGAACATTGGAGTCGCGTTAGAGATTAGCCAAGTACTTGAGAGGAACAATGAATTACGGCATAAGGTTTAGACAAACTCCACCGCGTGATAGAGGTTATTGTGATGCAAACCGGATATCCGATTCTCATGATATCAAGTCCACTAGTGGTTATATGTTCACCCTAGGTGGAGGTGCGCCGCTTGGAAATCTTCTAAGCAGACCTTGATAGCTCGCTCAACCATGGAGTCCGAGCTTATTGCTTTAGATAAAGCAAGTCTCGAGGTCGAAAGGCTTAGAAACCTCTTGGCGATCTTCCTATTGGTACAAAACCGCCTCCAAATTGCATTCTATGCATTGGATCGCCGGGCCGCAATAGCAAAGGCAAAGAGCAAATTGTATAATGGGAAAAGCAGGCATATTCGTCTGAGACTACAGTCTATAAAGCAGCTGCTGGGATCTGGAGTTGTGGCTCTAGATTATGTGAGGTCAGAGTTAAATTTGGCCGATCCTCTGACAAAGCCACTTAACAGGAGACAAGTGGTTGATACGTCGAGGGGGATGGGACTTTTGCCTTAGATAGAGGGCGACACTGACGGCAACCCCACCTATGTGATTGGAGATCCCATGAAGTAGGTTCAAAGGGAAAAACAAGTCACCTAGTCACTCTGGTATGCTATTGTCTTTATTTGAGACGTCCCACCCTATGACTAGATAGCATTTTTTGTATACTTTGTATAACTTGAATAGCAATGAGAAAAAGGATGAGTTATTTTACTCTTAATGGAATCCATAGTCCATTATTTTTATGAGATAGTGTATTTTAACTGCTATGTACACTTGATGGATATCCACCTACGTGAATGTAGAACTGGGTCGGTTCTTATGGGTATTCGTGCAAATACTCTAGAGCATTCACTTAACACGTAATAGCTAAAAGGGCAAAAAGCCAACAATCGAAACAGGCATATAATGAAAGAGCAATGTGGGTGCATGTCCTCTATTTTACTACAAGGGAATGTTGGTTCAAAGATTTTTTAATCCACCACTTTCACGTATTATAAGACATGTTACCCTATGACTGGTTCAAGCCCGAAAAGCACCAGTATCTTATGCATTGTTTTTTCGATTCTCTCTGGCATTTCGTTAACCCATTTCTTTTGTAATATCCTATTCCAAAATAGTGGGGGACTATAAGTATTTTGAAATAGTGGGGGATTGTTGGAATCTTCATGTGTATTTCAAATACTTGTGTGTTGTTTAGTCCCACATTGATGAACCACCACTAGCTAGTGAGGTATTTGAGGTGAACCTCTAGCATAAGGGCGTGCCCTTAGGGTACAAAGGCTTTTGTGTTAGGAGGGAGGACTCACCCAAAGCCACACACGCGCGCGCCCGCCCGCCCCGCACCGAACCGAGCCGAGTCGTGTCGTGTGGGCTTGGGCTGTTAGTCTAGTGGGTAGTGGATTATCAATAGCCTAAACTTTTTCTTTTTGAACTAGTTTCGGCTGGAGTTCCACTTACAGTTGGATTCTGTATCAGCTTGAGAGTTCTACTTTGATTTGGTTTTGTGAAACCGAATTAGAGAGGTGTCCTTCTCCATCTATGATTCGATCATACCTCTATATAAACACAGCTGTGTTCATTAGAGGGAATCAATCACAGAACAGAGAGAGACACACGCAGAGAAACTCGTATATCTGATCTTCTTCTTTGCTTCTATATTGAGAGAGAAGACAGAAGTCGTGCTGCCTCCATACACACCAGCGAAACAGAAGTTGAAGTCGTGATACACCCTTCTATTACCTACACGAAACAGATAAGTCTTTGATTGCTTCAATCTTCTTCTTTTCTCTTCTTCCTGTCAGCCGCCAGAGAGAGTTATATTGCTGTTCTATAGGGTAGTCTATTCTAGTGCAAAGTTAGACTGCTGTTAACCATTGAATCCTCGTGAGGAAGACGCCATCGTTGCCTTTACGCACCATTGGAAGGGGCGAAATCTTTCCTTAAGGACAGCCTAATCCGCGCCTTGGTTATTACCTGTTATTCTGTCCTTGTCTTCTATAAGTTTCATTTATCTACATACAACAGTTGCTTCTGCGGAAAGTCCGGTATTCTGCCTTGGAACTAGTTTCCATCAAGCCTCAACTCTAGAAGCTTGGGAACCTTTGTAAGTGAAGAGGGAATTGGACCTGTAAACTTATTTGAAGCCAAATATATCTTCTTCAACCAGACCATGTTATCGAAATCATTAGTAGGAATTTCACCAGAGAAACGATTATTCGATAAATATAGGTTTTTCAGTGCACCAAGCTTTGTAATATCAGGCATCGGACCCTCAAAATTGTTGTTCATGAAGCTTATTGTTCTCAAACCTAGCAACTCAGTGAGTGAGTCAATGTCGATGAGACCTGACAGACCCATACTTTCAAGTTGTAATCTGTACACTATGTTTGCCCGACGGATAACAAAGAGTCCCCGCTTACTCGTATTATTAGTGCATGAGACTACGATGGATTCCAATCACATAAAGGAACCTCGGCGCCTACTAGTACCTTTTTGAATTTCATTAAGATATTGATTTCTAAAGCACCTGAGTTTCACACACACACACACTAAGACAATAAGAAACGCGAGGCACCAAGGCATGTGAGGGCGGTTGGAAGCCATGAAAGGTTGCAGTGGTGCGCGCACAAGCCAATGTGCACGTACTGTCAAGTACCAAAGAAGATGGAGGAACCAAGATATCAAGGATTTCTAAAGGAAGTGATGATGGCTTTTGATGGCATGGAGTTGATGTGCATTGAAGAGTTAGGTGAAAGAAACAAAGTCAGATAGAGAGGAGGTTGGATGTTAAGTGCTAAGAATAGGAACGGCGACAAAGAACGAAGTGGACAAAAATGAAGGTGATGAGATTGACAAAGTCCTCCTCATTGCTAGTCTGTACAAGAGTGTGTGTGTTATGATTAGCTATTTTAGGAGAGATATAAGGCCGGCCTTTTAAAATTTGTTGAATTTCAATTGTTATTTTCAATATTTCACTTTGATGTTTTTCTCTCAATTATACTTTTATAATTTCACTTTCTTATCGTAGACAATTCTGCTTTTATAATTTGGTTAGATTTTCGTTAATTTATAACGATGTGTTATAAAACCATGACATGTTTCAATTGATGTGCTACAAGTTTTTGTGGGACAATTTAGTCAATAATAACTTTCCTGCAAGCCAGTTCTTCAAGCACTTTGACTTGAATTCTCAATACATATTACCCAAAGAAATCCAAGAGCGAGCTGCTACTTCATTCGAAGCCAAGGTTAGAAACACATTGTCTAAGTCTCAGCAATATATCCACCTGATTTAGTAAATGATGTGTTAGTATCCTTTTGTATGCTTCTCAAACATTTTGTTAAAAAATAACAAGTGAGCCTAAGACTCTAAAAGGATCTACACTACACCAGATTGGTTAATAAAAGACAGGTTAAAAGACGCGAATATTAGCGCCGAATCTTTGGACCCGTAACCAGCGCCGTTTATATTACAAAAAGTCTCGTTTATTTTTTTGTTTGAAATACTTAAAAAAGAAAAGCCCAATATAAACAGCCCAAAACGAAATAAAACCACCGACTCTTTTTTTTCTTTTTCATTTCATTTCTTTTTTTTTTCATTTCTCGAAAGGTGATTTACTCAAAGGTGATTTACTTAAAAAAGATTAAAGGCGATTCCACTCTCTTTTCGTTGTCAAAGGTGTTTTACTCAATAAGGTGAGTTTTCATTCTCCTCAAATCTAATTAGAAACCCTAGTTTTATCATTATATTTTCTGTTCTCCTCAAATCGAATTGTTAAATTCATTGATTTTGTTGATTTGAATAATTTTGATTTAGTTATCTTATTTACCTGAATTTTAACATTGATTTGAGAAATATTTTTGAATGAGTGATGCTTTTGTAAATATTTTAGGTATTTTTGAATAATCGATGCTTTTGTAAAATTTAAAAAAAAAAATAATCGATGCTTTTGAATAATCGAGGGGACTATCTAGTGGGAAGTCGGGGGATACACAATTTTCCATACATATTAGTAGTCTTTGTTTGTCTCCCTTTTTGACATTTGTTAGTGTTTTTTGATTTAGGAAGAAGGGGTTGTTTTATGTTGGTTTTAAATTGTATATGTTTACTTTTTTTTTTTTTTTTTTTTTTTTGGCAGAGAAGAGTGATGGATTATTGTGCATTTGTGAGGTGATAAAGTATAAAGAGATGGTATTTTAAGAAGTGACTAAAAGGTATATACTTTTGTTTTGGTTCATACTACTTGGGTTATATTCAGATCTGTTTGTTTTTAGTTTTGGAACTTTGTTGGACTTCTTTTATGAGATTTTAAGAAATGCCCCTTTTGGGGTTTGTTGAATGTTTGGTGATAAGGCTTGTTTATGTGCTCTCTGGGGGCAATACTTCCATGTTATGTAAATGTAATCCCTCTTTTCAGTTTAGTCTAAATCAATAAAGTATGAACTTGTTTTATGTGAATTTATAATAGTATGGTTTATCTCGTGGACCGTGGTGCTTGATGTATATCTTTGGTTATGATATAAAAGGAAATTTTCTCTGGTAAGAACAGATAAAGGGTAGATAATATCTCTTGTTTCCTGCATCAATATGACTTGAAACTATAATGAGCCACTAACTTGGTGGGGAAAGGTCTCTTTCTTACCTCTCCTCGTCTTGGATTCACATTATATAGTTGGTTCTCTAAATGTGATGGATGTTCATGGATCTCTATCTTCTATCCATGACTTTAGCAGGGGATGTTTAACCTGTATGGAAGTTTATATGGTCTTATTCTCTGTTTTTAATTGCTTCCATGTTGTATTTGAGCACCGGTTTTGCTATCCCCGACGCTTTTATGGGCATCACTTTATTACGTGTTTAGTTCTTAGCATACTTGGACAACTCTATTCTAACAATGAAGCTTGTATCATATTCAGCCTACTTGTAAGTTGTAACTTGTACAACTTGCTATTTAGGTTTCTTCTTGTAGACTTCTAGAATTCTTCATCTTTGGTGATATGATATAGCTACTGAGTATAAGTTTTGAACCAAGTCTAAGGCAAGAAAAGCAATGTATAAAAATGAGATGGACTATTGGAAAAATCTTCAATAGTAAACACCAAGAGAAATCTTTTCTTCAAGGATGTGTTTGATAGCACAAAGAAAGTTTTTCCTGTAAATTCACTTTTTAGTAAATGAGAACGGTGAAACTTTCACCACCTTCGAGGAACTGCTAGGCGGGATTCTCCCATGAAGTTCTCTATGCAATTCCTATGTTTATATCAAAATTGTTCTTGAGAGGTCAAAAATTTCTTTTTGATCCTATATCTTATGTAACATACACACACTTGTAATTTATAGGAGTATGGGACAAAGTTGCACTCCTTGAGCTACTGTTACGTGAATGAATATTTAGAGAAGGTAAATTCAATTTGAAATTAAATTGCGCTTCCTATTGCAAAGGTCATATGAAAGAGGAATAGAGTTGAACTTTTTATGAGGGTGAAAGAGACCAAGTCTCTAAACACAAAGGATCCTAAATAGCTCTTATTTAGGCACATGCTCGAGATAGTGTTGTGCCCCACACTTCCACACCGTGATCGGTCTTCAAACAACTACTTTCTGTTTATGTCACTGCTTTTTTCCATTGTTCTTTATCTCTTACGGCCCTCGCTACGCTATTGTTTTTTCCCAATGCGGTTCTCGACATATGGCTGAATTTCTTACAGTTGGCACACATCTTGTCTCACTTCACTCTTTCTTAATATTAGCATCATGAGAACACTTTGGGAGAATATTTTGTTGGCTCGGTGTTATCGATTACATTGAACATCTTGTCTTATCAAATACCTTGTCCAAAGTGCGAACCCGTAGTATTGTGTTTCATGATGATTGGTGTTGTGGAGTTGTTACTCAAGTTCTTTCTTGACTTCGTGTATATTTTATGTCTTGCAGGACTTTGAGGCACTTTCTAGCTTGACATCTTATACTCACACAAGGATATACAAGACTTGATAGTTATTAGTCAATGATGTACAATGATATACAATTAGTTTGTTGTTTGTTGATTTGCATATACTAGAATAGCTGATGATTGTATCATTTTTTGGAATGGTGAGTCGTGGACAGATTTTGCCTACACTTTCTAGGAATTGTTTTTTTTTTGAGAAATTGCATTATCAATTGTTTTTTTCAGAAAAGCTCTGGCGAGCCCTGAATGTCCGTGTCGAATTTCTGTTTTTTTTTTAAAAACTAAAATAAAAAAACCACGCCCCATAAGTGTCTATTAAAAAAACCACGCTATCTTAGGAGTGGTTTTTTTTTCAAGTGGCAAGTGTGTTTTCCAAGATAAAAGACACTTTGGTTAGCGTCATTTAAAAATTAAGACATGCCTATAAACGGGTCACCATCCGACACTCAAAAAGCGTGGTTTTTCTCCATAAAAGACGCTTTGAAAGTGTCTTTTTGTGGTAGTTCTGTTGTAGTGCTATATTGAATTAGTAAATCCTCCCTGCACAGAGACACTTCACACTTGCATTGTTTTTTTGTGGGTTGGGGTTGACCCTACTAGTTTCATTAAAACAAACCAAATTTTTTACAATCCTCCCTAAGAGTATGATCATTAGAGGAAGATCCAATAACAAAGAAGCATATGTGATCCATCTGATCCCAGATGGAGGTTTAGTCTATACTGGCACAAAACTCGCCTAAAAACTTGCATGGCTTGTTAAATCCCCCTTAATATGATCTTTTTAGTCATAAGGACATCTGTTAAACTAGGAGCATTTTGCAAACCAAGAAAGATCATGCTAAATGAAATGGTGGAACGAATTGAACTTGTCATACCATCAGTAGAAAGAAAATGAAGATAAAGTCTAGGTAGTTTAATGCGATATTTAATTTTATTTGTCGTAATGTCATATCATCTAGTTTTGTGCTATATCATAACTCGCACGTAATTTTATTTGTCGTAATGCAAGACCCATTTATTTAGTTTCATATTATAAATTATGTTTGATTTTGGTGTTAATTTATTTCTCACCAGTCACAATGTCCGGCATTTTACACAAATTCAGAGGTAAGGGTACAAAGTAGAAATAGTCAGGGGCACCAAATGCCCCAAATCTAGAAGATGTATGCGTAAAGACTTCTTATTTTGAGTTTGATCCTAGTTTTTATCACTGTGTTGTTGTAGAGGAAAGTACACACATATCCTTTACTCTTCGTGAAGGTGGTGGAACGAAAGAAAAAGTCGGTAAGAAAGGGACTTTGGCCCCTGTTATGGAATGGTTGAGCCTAGTGAACTTTGGAGAATTTCAATCGATGCTTCAGAATATTGGTTTTGACGTCTTTGCTCAAATTGATATTGAAAAGTCTGATAGACAGTTAGTTGAAGCAATTGTAGAGTGATGGTGGGACTCTACTCACACATTTCATTTTCCATGTAGCGAGATAGGCTTTACGCTACTTGATTTCTCAATGTTTACGGGATTGCGTGTTGGAGAAGGAAAGATTGTAGTGTTTGATTCAAAATATGAGTTATTTGATGAGGCTGTTAAATATTTACCTTTTTGAACGGAGGGTGAGATTTATAGCGGCAGCATCAAACTCAGTCATTTAGATATGTATACAGCTTATGCAGTGCAAGATGGTGTTAATAAAAGAGAAATAAGGTTTCGTCCTTTCATGTTATATGTTATTGGAAATGTATTGTTAGCAAACTCCCACAGCAAGGTTCGTTTGGGATATTTAGCTAGTCTTACTCAGATAGATGAGACGGTAGTTATGACTGTAGAGGAGCTGCATATACGCATCTGATCGGGTCTTTGGACTTGGTATGTTGTTTTGGCATTGACAATGGTAGTAAAACTGTGGTGGGGATGTGGCAAGTCATTGAGGTAATTAAAGTTAATTATTTTTTAAATGAATTTAATTAGTTAATTATGTGCTAATATATTTGTTTTTGTTCAATACTGGTATTATTCCTATTTTCGAAATGGTATGCACGTTCGGATACTTGAAGAGCTCGACCAATTTCCTGCTATAAATAATTGGGGTCCAACTTACCGTCATAAGGTTGTAGGTGAAGCTCATTGTAATCTAAGTCTAGTGTGACAGCAACACTACAAGAAATGGGACTTTTTGCTACACTTTTTTTTGCTACGCCCAATATTTGTAGCGCCCAATATTTGTAGCAAATGTTAACCTTTTGCTACGCTTTGTAGCGTTGCTGATCTTTTATAGACTTACAAATTATTTGCTAGTTTTGGCAACACTTATTGGCATTGCTAAAGTTATTTTACATTTTGAAAAAAACAAAAATTATTTTTATAATCCATTAATTGTCATCAACTATGCTTTTGAGCATAGCAAGTACTCGTTTTCTCTTGCTACGCTTGAAAGCGTTGCTGATACTTGGAAGAAAAGATTATTTCCATCATTTAAATGTCATCACCCACGCTTGCCAGTATAGCAAACGCCAGTCAGTATTTGCTACAGCTATAAGCGTTGTTGATACTAGAATTGGTTATGCTCTTCAAGGTAGCTCTGGCTACACCAAGTGTCCCAATTATCCGTGCCCAATACTTGGCACTGCTTTTTCAGTGACCCTCCCATATTTTCACGAAAAATTAGAATCACCCGCCCGCATTTTCATGAAATATGAAAAAAAAAAAAAACCGAAAGCAAAGCCTAAAACAAACCCTATTGTACACCACAAATCCACTAGAAAAAAGAAACCCTTTTTTTCTACCTCCAACACCGACTCCTCTCTCTCTCTCTCTCTCTCTCTCTGAAATCAAAACCCAAGCACTCCGACGCCCGTGATGTGCACGTTTTTTTTCCTTTCTCTCTCTCTTTCCCGGTAAGTGAAGTATCTCTCTTTCTCTTTGTTGTCTACATTTCCCCATTTCTCTCATTGTTGTTCGGATTCTCTAGAATGGTGACAGATCAATGGTTTACTGGTAGTTGTAAGATGAATTTTGTTTTGTTTACACTGTGGGGATTTTATTTAACTTGTGGGGGTTTCAATTCAGGCATTGTTGGAATTGGGTTTTGATTTCAAGTAGCAGATTTGGGGTTTTGATTGTGGTTGATCGACAATTCCTTTACTTTTTTTCTTAACTTTAATTACAAGGCTATTTGTTGATTGTTATTTTTCTTGTGGGGGTTTGTTTGCTGATTTCTTTTGTTCTAAAAGCTCTGCTTTTGTTTTGTTTTAAACGCATCTAATTGATTTGTTTTTCTTCAAAAGCTCATCTTTTGTATACTCTGTACTAATTTTTAGGTTGGACTACAATTTTGTATGTATTGTAATTGTGAAAAAGAAAGAGATGCAGGATGTCGTTGTTTGTCTATGCTATTAAACTTTTTACTGCCACCTCACTATTTGTCTTCTTCAAGCAGGATGCAGGAGCTATTCAGCAAGGTGCCTTATAAATTGAGAATGCTCCAAGAAATCTTTGGGGATCAAACTAGGAAGGTACTCAACACTAGCAATCCATGGTAATATTTTATTTAGACACTAATATTTAATTATATTGTTTTTTATGTTGTTTACATGGACTTGGTATTGTTCGGCGCATGTTAGTAGTTGAATCAGCTAAAGGAAACAACTATTCAGTTTTATGTTTTCTCTTGTACTAATTAAACTTTAGGCTGTGTTTGTTCTTTTTGGTTTTGAAATGTATTTTGGTGCTAAGACTTGTTGTTGTTTATGCTTTCTAAAAACGGCTTGAAATAACGCATCATATATGAAGATTGGATACATGATCACTAAAACTAGTTTGAAATAATGTGACATAGTTCTATGAAGATTGGATGCACTATCGCTGACATTGCGACGTGATTGTACATGTTCTAATTACTAACATATTCTCTTGATTGTCATTTGATTCATCTTTGGTTGAGTTGTTGAATCATTCTTGGGTACTTAAAATGCTTAGATGGGTTTCTTCAGTGAGCATTCTGCCAAGCTTACCAGGTATTTTGAGTCTGTTGCACAATTACCCTTAAGTTGGAGTCGTTTTGTTCTTTATAGCTTGGGTTGCTCAAAGTTTGAGGTAGGTGTCTTCCTCTCCATTTTATTTCCACCATGTTAGGAGCATGCTAAAGACTTTACTCAATAATTGATTTACGTTCTAATTATGTTAGAATTGAATTGAAGTTAGTGGGTTCTACTTCATGTTAAGTGCTGATTTTTTTAGTACAAGTAATTGTGTTTCATTACCTGTTTATACTATATTGTTTGACTGTCAAATTTTGGGCTAATGAGACTGCATCTTTTGGACTTGTTAGGCTGCTGCGTAACAAGGTGCATATCTGGCTAAGTGCTTAAGCCATATGGAGAAATGCAAACTTAACCCAGAAGGTCCTATTCGTTTGGAGAATCTGGGAGCCTTCAATTTTGTCCCTTTCAGTACGCATGTTCTTGGAATGTACTCCTTAATTTCTATCACTTCATTTACAGTAAGCATTACATAGATGAATGGGGCTACACTTACAGTCTAGTATTATATCCCTTCTTGATAATCCTTACCTTATATGTCCCTCAATGCTCATCACTTGATCTGTGGGCCACCAACCACCTTTTAAATGGATCAAACATATGTTTCTTCCCAAGAATCATCAAAGCATGAGGTTTTTAATACGTCATCAAGAAGTTTCAGCTCTATATTTTGAGTTTTGGACAGGTTACGCTCAAGCCCAGTAATTTGAACTAAGTGATGGTTAGGAACACATCCCAAGTGATGTTCTTTCATAACTTAGGAACACATTATAAGTTTTACGCTTACGCTTGCTTGTTGATGTAGTAATACTATATGATTGGATAATTTTTTTGTGGTATTTTGAATTGTTCTACTTGATATTCCTAATATTGAATTAGATTACTCCCATTGTTATTGTTTATTGTGTACGAATATTGACTTAGATGACTATAGCATTTACTGACTTGGTATTCTATAACATATATTTACTACCATGTTTTCTCATATTTTTTTAATGTATCAATATCGACTTAGATTACTACCATTTTCTATTTATTTATTTTAGAATTGAACATTGACTTAGATCATCTTAGTCATTAGTCATTAGATTATACAGTTTGAGTATTAGACTTATCAAACTGCAGTACTCTTGGTCCTGTAAATATCTCCATTGTTGGCACTTGGCACCACTACTGCCCAAGAAACCTTAGAAAATTCAGTCTGTAGGCATAGGTGGATTGGAAGATATGAAGCTCATCTGTGGGATAATACTAGGAGAAGGGAAGGACAATCAAGGAAAGAGCGACAAGGTATATCGTTATGAGCTAGCTACCATTGTTTATTTAGGCATTCAAGTATACTTTTGTTGTCTTACTAATTGTATGTTTTGAGTTGTTAATTAAGCCTGTTAATGTATGCATCCTTCACAGTTGCTTAATTAAATGTCGCTTATTATTGGTTGCAGTCTATTTGGGTAAGTTATAATAATTACCTAGCTACTTTCCTGCAAATCGATCCTTCTTCTTATGCTTTATACTGAGTCTTATATAACTATAATGATTGTATGATAATTTGTCTTGGCGGCTATGACAAAGAAGAGAAGGCAGGAAGGGCATATGATTTGGTTGCACTTAAGTACTAGGGAATCTCTACCACAACGAATTTCCCTGTATGTTTTTCTTTAAAAGTAATATAATATTGTTCAGTGTTGTAATTTGATTAGTTGCTAAGTGTTCCTCTAGTGCCCTCTCACCAAGGATTGTGATTTCCATGTGTGGTTGCACCTGAACAATTACAAAAGAGAAATTGAGGAGATGAAGCATATATATGACTAGGCAAGAGTTTATTGCTTCTCTGAGAAGGTGAAGTCCTTGTATCCATTTTTGTTGGAGCCTTATCATATTCATTTGTTATTTCATGTACCGACTTTTACTTATTTTCTTTCTTGCAGTTCTTAGGAGCAATGTATTTTGCGAGTAAAACTTGGAGCGTGACAAGTTGGGGAATACAAGCATTACATTTTGGATGAAGTGATAGATATATATTATATGCATGATGTACTTTGAATGACACTTCTGTATTTAAATTTGAACAAGTTTGTAATATATTTTTGCTTAACTTATGAAA
This sequence comes from Coptis chinensis, assembly GCF_015680905.1. NCBI lineage: Eukaryota > Viridiplantae > Streptophyta > Magnoliopsida > Ranunculales > Ranunculaceae > Coptis > Coptis chinensis. The sequence continues at coordinate 60,074,292 of NC_141463.1, forward strand.
ATATTTTGTTGGATTTGATGTTTGATGATTTGATATCTTTGATATAATTTTCTTACCAAATATGAAAACAGGAAACAGGTCACCTGTGAAACAAAAATAGTAGTGTTCAAGCTTTTGCTACACTAAAAAGTGTGGCAAACAATCAAATGAATAGCTAGCATACTCCTATTTTTTAGACACGATTCAAGGCATTGCCAAAACTGAATAGAACCTGAAAGCAAGTCAATTTCCTACTACGCCTACAAGCATTGAAGATGCAATACTATTTGCAACGTATGAAAAGTGCGGCCAATGTCCCCTTTTGCTATGCTTATGCCGTGGCTGATGTTTTTTTTTTAAATAATTGTATGTTTTTCGAAAGAGAATTGGAAAATAGTTTTTGCTACGTTTTTACAACTTTCAGCAACACTACTGCTTGTGGTAAAGAGTAAGAGCATCAACAACGCTTTGAGTGTTGCCTATTATCTGCAACGCCTAGCAACGCTACTGAAAGCGTGGCAAAAGAGAATTTGCTACGGTTTGGCTAGCTTTTGCTACACTTTGAAGCGTTGCTAAAAGCCTGATCTCTTGTAGTGCAGGTAGAATCTCGTACTTGGAGTTCTATTGTATGGCTACCATGGGCAGATTCCACATGCATACACATAAAGCATCCATATGTTCAGAAAGCATTAGAGTTGACTAGTCAGCGATGCATCTTGTTTGGACCGTTAGTAAATGTTTGGTATTTAGGATAGCATTGTCATCGCCAAGTCACTGGCGTTCCTTTAGTTTGCATATGAATCTTAACGGATGCCAAACTGATATATTGCTTTGATGGTACAACAGTGGCGACATTTCTGTTGATGTCTTGATTAGACAGGTTAGTGAGCAATACTGACTATTGGGCTCGTGTCTCAGTGGGAATGCTTCTACCCCCAACTTATAGAGGTGTGAATGTGGACTTTGTTGGTGCATCTGGTCTTAAGGAGGATATAGGTATCTCACAACCGATGGGGGCAACCCTTAATCGCTCATCATATCCCCCACTGTCACAAGTTGAGGCAGTTGTTACTTCTTAAGCCAATTGGGTTATCCCTATTACTTGTCGTAATGGTGAAATCTTTAATTTACGTGTTCCACCAATTGACAAAGATTTGGTGCCACATCTCCCTATTGATGCAAACTTAACACCAGTAAGTAAATTAAATAGTTTATTTTATTTTATTTTTTGTATCAACATTTAATTTATTTAATTATGGTATCAATTTAGGCACACTTGAAGATGATGTTAGAGGACTACATGCATGCCACAACTTCTGTGGCTAGTATTATTAGCAAAATGAATAGTGGGTTGTACCCTAATAAGGATGAGATCATGGAATTCACTCGTCAAGAATTGAATAGTAATAATATTTCATATTCTGAATACGCTGAAGTAGTTGAGACTCAGATGATCACCCCACAAGTTCAGACTCGACCATCTATCTCAAGGGAGGATGTATATGTCTCTCATTTTGCGGGTGAATCAACTTATCCATCCATGCGTTACTCGAGCTCACAGGGAGAAGGAAGTACCAGTTATGGTTTCTATTAGTATTTCATTGTTCAATACATATTTGTAATGATGCTAGACTTATAATTATCTATTAGTATTAACAATAGTTGTTGGGTTGTTATATATGTGAGATTTATAGGTTATGACAGGTTTTGAGATATGATTTAATGTCCACATTACAAAGGAGACTGCCCGATTTTTTTGTAATTGGTTGCAGGTATTTTTGTAATTGCTTGGAATTTATGAGTAACTTAATTTACATATGTTTTTGTATTGGTTGAACATGTTTAAGATCATATTGATTATGTTGTGTGATTGTTGCATTATGAAATTGAGTGGTTCACTGATGTGATCAAGTCTCAATTTACATTTTGTAGTCAAGTCTCAGTTACTGTGTAGGACAGACAGATTGACAGACATTATTTTCGATTGATTTTCGATATTTTTGTGTATGTGTACGTGTTATAAATCCTACTCATGTGTTGCGTAACATTTATCTATGTATGACAATGCCAGTGATTTATGGTTAGTACCTCAGTTGAGATTTGAATGATGGGGGTGGTTAGCTGATACTTGCATAACCTTTGGGTACCTGCAAGACTACAAGTAGTTCATGATTTATGGGTGTGGAATGGCACCTCTGTTTTCCAACTCTTTGCATTTCATATATAGAGACATAGAGTTCATCAAGTGAATTCAAAGTGCATAACATTTTAACTGTTGACTATAAGAGATCATGAAACTTGTTTGTTCCTAGCTCACATCCGATCCAAAGTCTGCCTCTCAAGAGAGAGAGTTCAAAGATTGGTATAAGTTTTGTCTTGACATTAGATTCTAGTGTTCTACTGAAGTTTCTACCAACATCCATGTTAGACAAACTTCTTAATAATGTTGCAGTATCAAATTAACCTGAATGAAACCCTTGCTATATATCCCATTAAACTAGCTTATTTCATATTAACCCTTAGCACATCGTTCCTTCTTATCCACGACCAACACTTTACAACTTCCTCCACATTCCAAACATGAAACAAACCTAGATCCTCTACAGCCCTCACAGACACCACTCCTAGTCGAAGTGATTTGAACAAGTTCTAGTGCATTCATTACCCAGAAATAAAAATAAAAATAAAAACAAGTTCTTAAAAACACACATTATATTAATTCAAATCATATTAATTCAAAGTAGAACTTACAATAAGAAAAATACAATATTGAAATTACAGCAGAACATAGAACTTTAAACGTAAATGTACACTGGTCACACCATAAAAACATCTTAATTCTGATCACGCCATTCCCATAAATGGCTAATCAGACGCTGCTCTAATTCCATATGCTCGTGTCTATTATGCACATATGCTACGTGTTGCAAGACTCTGCGAAATTCAGCTGAATTGGGGTTTCGGTCGGGAATAATTTCTGCTATATTAGGATTTTCAAAGTAATCATGGTTAATAATAGGCTCAGAGTCTCCATAAACATAAGCGTTTAAATAGTTATATCGTTCTTCCTCAACAATCATGTTATGCAAAATAATGCATGCCGACATAACATCATGGAGCACATCTTTGTCCCACAAGCGAGTTTTGCCTCTAACAATTGCAAAACGAGATTGAAGAACCCCAAATGCTCGTTCAACGTCTTTTCTATAAGATTCTTGCATCAGCAAAATTTTTTTTATCTCTTCTTGATTTAGGATTCCTTTTCGCCTTCACTGGTGTAGACAACTGAGGATATATACCGTCATCCAAGTAATAACCGACAGTATAGTCCTTACCCATGAGAGAATATTTTGTTGGAGTGGTCAAACCTAATGTTAGTTTGTGAAAAGGATTAGAGTGCCACAAAACATTAACATCATTATTAGTACCTGGTAAACCGAAGTAAGCATGCCATATCTACATGTCGAAAGAAGCAATTGCCTCGAGTACAAGAGTTGCTGATCCATGTCGTCCAGTATACTGTCCTACCCATTCCATTGGACATGTTTGCCACATCCAAAGCATACAGTCTAGATTGCCAAATATGCTAGGAAAACCTCTTAACTCAGCAACACGGAGCAATCTGGCAACGTCTTCTTCATTTGGAGATCTCAGATATTGTTCACCAAATCTCTCCACCACATGTTTGCAAAAACATTTTAACAAAGGAGAGTGTTGTTGACTGCGCAATACAAAAATACTGATCCATTGAATCAGCTGGGCTTCCGTTTGCTAGCATTTACAACGCACACATTATTTTGCCTCGTGACAACAAACCGGGTTTATTGGCTGCATCATATTTCTTCATCTAGAAATCACTATGTTCTTTAAGACCACTCCTAATCCTCGAGAATAGGTGACTGCTCATTCTGTTGTGCTTCCAAAATAAAACTCATCATATGTGGGATTGACACTGAAATAATCGGCCTTTAAGAGAGCATTTCCCGTTGCCCTATTACGGTTCCTATAAGCACGTCCTGAGACAGACCCAATACGGAGAGTTGGTTGATTGTAGTTTTCAATGATATGAGCTGCTGTAACAAGATTAAATTGAATTGCGAGTGCAGCTGCTGTCAACACTTCTTGTTCATGCATGAAGTGTCTTTCAATACGTCGTCTTCTCTGGGAATCAGAATCATAATCATTATCACTATCAGAATTCATTTTGCTAGTAAATAAATTATGGAAGAAAAATTGAAAATATTCAGAGAAGTTGAGGTTTGTGAGAGAGCAAATTGGTTTATATTATATATAAATATAGTTGAAATCCACGACTTGATGTATTATAATTTTACACTTTTTAAAAAAGATTATGCCCTTGGTATACGACACAATTTCTTACACAATTCTGTATCTTGCACATAGATTACATCATGATTCATTTCAATCTTGCCCACAACCCAATAAATATTGTTTGACATTATTCATTCCAATCTTGCCCACAACCCAATGACCCTAATCAATAGCGTACAAACCACAAGAAAATGAAATCCAATAATTCAATCTTATCAACCCAATGACCCTATAAAAAGAATGTCTTTTCCTTTCTCAAATGCACATTCCCACAAACATCAGTAATACTTTATTTCTGTATTATCAATAATACTATCTTCATCTCTCTCTCTTTCAGTAACAATGTCAAACAGGGGAGCATCATTTAGCGTTGACGAAGACACAGTATTATGCCAAGCATGGTTAGATAATTCAATTGATCCAATTACCGAAACAAATCAATCAGGCAACATGTTGTGGGATAAAATTAAAGAACAATTTGAGAATCAAAGGATGATACGGGGTAGTACAGAAGCATGAACTATAAGAAGTGTTACGAGTCGTTGGCATCTTATAAATAAAGCAGTTACTTTATTTCGTGGATGTTTGAATCAAGCCGAGGATATGAACAGATCAGGAACTAACGAAATGGACATTGTAAGCTATTATATATATATATACACACACACACGGTTAGGCTAGAGTGAGACTCTTATTTCACACTTCTCCTTAACCGTCCGATCGCTCCTCAAGATCTGATGATCTAATTCACTCAAAAATCACGAAATTTCAAAATATCGTAATATTTCAAAATCGAAAAAACAAAAAAATGCGAAATTTGTTTTCTTCTTCATCTCGGTCTTCTTCTTCTCCGAAACCCAAACCCTTCAAACAAATTCATTTTCACTTTGGTAATTGAATCCTCTATGGTGTTGCCAGTATCTGATTTTTATGTTTATTATCCTTTTCAATGTGTAGCTGGAGATAACAATGACCACCCCGGATGTGTTTGAGGTACTTTTAAACACTTGATTTCATTAACTGTTTGGTTATCAGTTGCCATCAGCTTGAGTGGTCATGTGCTTTTACCTCTCCTCTATGCAGGTGTTACAAGGGCTGGTTTAGAAATATCCTTCGTCTGTCCTAGGAGTAATTATTTTCAAAAACAGAAATAGTATATATTATTATATTTGGCTCATTTACATGTTTTGATTGAAGTAACAAATGGATGCTTTGCAGTTGGAAACGCTTTGAACGATATGGATGCTAAAAGTGCCATTAAGGCAGGGGCAAGGTTCCTAATGAGTCATGCTATGGTCAAAGTATGTTAATCTGTAAACATTTTATGGAACTTGGTTTAAGCCGCCCTGACTTTTCTTCTTGAGTCAAATTTTTCTCTAATTAAGCTCTGTGAGGTCGGATATTCGGATGATATAGGTGAAGTTCTCTATATCCCTCGAGTAATGACACCAACGTAAGTAAGAACTTCTACTTGCCTTGTTTGTTTTGTAACCTTTTTTTCTTGGAAAGGAAATCTTACACCCCAAAAAAAAAATCTTTAAGTTGGACTGTGTTTGTTCTTTCCATGATTAATGTGTATTGAATGCACATAACGCTGGTGCACAAGTTGTGAAGGTAAGCTTCGCTCACACCGATAAAACTTTGCCCTTCGGCACCAATTTGAACACACCATTGCAATTTTCATTCCGACGATATGTAGATTTTATTATCTTTTCCCTTCTTATTCCTGCTGAATTTCTACTCTGAATATTATGATTACACTATTCAAATAAAGTTTGACATCCTGGTTGGAGCACTTTCTTACTTTTATTTTTAATTTTGGAAGAAACATTTCCATGCCCATACATGCATAGTTAATGGGATTCTAAACCTTTCTGTTATATATAGGTTTATCCTATTTCAGTATTAGGTGGTGTACAATATATAACGGCACTTAAGAAATCATTTTCCCATATTCCGATGGTTGCTTCCCAAGGCATAATGCTAGGTTAGTTGTTTGAGCTTTTAGGTTTTCACATTTCAAGATCTTATCATTTAATTCTTTCCATTTCTTTTTTTTCTGAATGAAGGATTGCAAAATTAGGCTTCTTTCTGCATGACATTTCATGTCGGAAGTTGGTGATGGATTATCTAATATACTAAATCTGGTCTAAGTTCCTTGTGTTTGAATTATTTGGTTTGCATGATGCAGACTCAATAGGTGCATACATCCATGGAGGTGCATCAACAGTGCTCTTGTCCGATGCTATGTTTAAGAAAGACTTATCATTTAATTCTTTCCATTTCTTTCTTTCTGAATGAAGCATTGCAAAATTAGGCTTCTTTCTGCATGACATTTCATGTCGGAAGTTGGTGATGGATTATCTAATATACTAAATCTGGTCTAAGTTCCTTGTGTTTGAATTATTTGGTTTGCATGATGCAGACTCAATAGGTGCATACATCCATGGAGGTGCATCAGCAGTGCTCTTGTCCGATGCTATATTTAAGAAAGACGCCATGAGAAAAAGAAACTATGACCGAATTCATGAAGTTGCTTGTCGGGCAGCACTGCAAGGCAAAGAAATCAAATGGTGAGGATCAGTTTCAGCAAGTTCAAATTAATTCTAATATGGCATTTTCTTGCTGCAATGCATGCATCTTCAAGATTTAAGAGTCATGTACGCATGTACTGACCAAGTCTCTAGGGGCCTTCACCTTCTGCTATTGTTTTCATTTTTTACATAGTTCATTTTGTCCCTGCCGCTTATCAGTTTTGAAAGAGCACAAGTCTCAAAGGGTCCTTCTGGCATTGATTTTCTACAATTGTATACCCTTTATTTTTCCTACAACTTATCTGTTTTCAATCTCATGTGGTACTTATTCTACCTTCTGTGATGGTTATTAATCAAGTGTCAGTTGTGCTCTTTCACAGCCAGATCCAAAATGATGTTCCCTCACCATTGCTTGGTTGTAAAGATTAGATTTTGGGGACCTAGATGTTTGCAGGAAGAAAGTGATGATAACACGTTAACACGGAAAGACTTTTCCCTTCAAATTCATGGAGGCATTGAGAATGATTAGTTTCAAAGTTTGAAAGTGATGATAACACATTATCAACCGAGAACGGTCCTGTCTAGGATTTTGTACACATTTGCGTTCTCTAATTTATAGTGTAGGAGGCATTTTATACATATGTAAGAAAACAGTTGTTGAGAAATTTACACATCTTGTAATACAAAGTATCCATTTTGTCAACATCATCCGAAGCAGGAATACAGAAACAAATTGTCACATATTTCGTATGAGAAAGCATTTTCATGATACCACAAACTAGAATCTAGGATTTATAGATCTATTCAGAAATCTTTTAGAACACATACATGAAAATAGGCCTCCGCCTCAGCGGACTGAAACGCAAGGAAACTGAAACTCCCGTGACAAATACAATGTGTTTAGACAATTAACTACAGGGCCTACAGGCTACAGCACCACAACGATACCTAACAGATGGGTGCAGGAGTCGCAGAACTTTGACACATGCCAACACAAATATGCAATTTGGAAAACAGCCCATAATCGTTAGCAAACAGTTGCACTCAGAAAATTTGCTAATAATACAACACGATAGATAAAACTGATTCCCTCGGGCCTCAGCCAAACAAATTCTCTGAAAACAAATAGAAAAACCTTATACTTGTCTCAACTGTGAGAATATGCTCCAAAAAGGCTCTCTTAGTTCGTTAGCTCCATGATGGCAGAAACAATATCACCATCAGCAGCCTTGAGCACCTTCACTGCCTTTGATCTTGACACACCAGCTTGCGTCATCACTAATTCTATGTCTTTTGGCTCTACCCCTGTCTCATCCACATCTTCATCGTCTTGAGCCATGGCTGATGACTCTGGTTTGGAGATAACATGACTGAGATCAGGAGCCTTGAACTTCTCTGTAGCCTGGGTCTGTAGTTGCGAGCTCAAATCCTCAATCTTTGCCTCCCCAAATATGACATAGGTATCTGATGTTGGGCTCTTAAATACGTCTGGTTTTGAGATCACAAACAAGATCTGAAACAGCAATGTGAAAAATCATTTAGGAAAGCATTAATAAAAAATAAAACCCAAAATTCACTCGCACTGATAACATTTTTCAAAAGCTTAAGCTTAAGGCATGTGACCAACATTCTTGCTCTTCTTGACTGTGACGTGGCTCACACCAAGGATGGCTTTCATTCCAAGTTTCAACATTGCCTTGCGACTCTTTTTCTCACTTCTGCTTTGCTTTGATCTACCACTGCCATCTCCATGCCCTACATATAGTGCATTGTAAAGTTTCAAAGAAAGTTTTATCACCTCATCACAAACCATAACGTCTTCAAACAATTTGGTAAATTTAGATAAACGACGAAAAATACATCTTCTATTTTCACGATTTAAATTTATGCCATAATCCATGAGTCGGTGGAGAATGCTACTGTTATGAAAGGAATTTAACTGAGAATCCATCTCAAAACACAGTCTATCCAACATTTATGCATACAAGAAATGAAGATTCTGGCCTCATCCATCTGATGCATTTTCAATTTGTGATGAACACTCAATAGATTTAATAGTTTTGATGATCACAATTTGACGATTCTAATCATCATCGCAATTAACATTACTATACGGTTATAAGAACAAACTGGATTTTTATCATCATTACAAACTGTGGTGTGCGTTTATCAATTTCACAATCAAAACCTCCTAAATCCTACAACCCCTTAAAAGCTTTCTACTGTGTGTGGTCATAAGGACACTTAAACGAACAGCCTCCAACTATTATGTATCAATGTAATGGCTCTTCCACAAATTGTGAACTATTTATGACATCGTAGGAAAACAATCTACACAGATGATATAAAGCAACACAAGGAATGGTCTCTAAAAATAATTTCTAGAAAAGGATAACTTGCCTTGACCCTCATCATCATTCTTGTCATCGTCATCGTCGTCGTCATTTTCAACGATAGGCTTATCAAGCTGCAATGTCAGGAAAGGTGATTATTAGTCTATTTATGTTTATTAGGTCAATATTGAGTTTTGGGGGAGACTTATTACATCGATCTTCTGTTGTTCGAGCTGAGCGCGCGAGGAGCTCTTCTTCACTCTTACCACTCATTTTCAGACACCCAAAACCCTAAATTTAATTTCTCACTCCTCTTTTTAAACCAGGCCCAACTCTTCGGTCATGCCCAATAAATATATTCAATTACCAAAGTGAAAATGAATTTGTTTGAAGGGTTTGGGTTTTGGAGAAGAAGAAGACCAAGATGAAAAAGAAAACAAATTTCTTGTTTTTTCGTTTTTTCGATTTTGAAATATTATGAAATTTTAAAATTTGTGATTTTTGAGTGAATTAGATCATCAGATCTTGAGGAGAGATCAGACGGTTAGGGATATATATACAGCCCGGCTCCTAAAAAGACCTTAAATAAAGACCTTAAATAAGTACCAAATCTAAAACACCCACAACTTCACCTACAAAATGATTTAAACCCTAATCTTTTGTGCATATGATCTACTAACCATAAAGAACATCTCTACAAAAATTCAACTCGTTTGATATCCTCTAACTTAGATAAAATTGTTTTCCACTTTTGAATATATATATATATATATATATATATATATATATATATATATATATATATATATATATATAAAAGGTCCAGAAATGTCTAGTTTTTGCATTCATCTTTTGCTAGTGTTAAAAATTGTCAAATGAGTTGAATTTTTGTAGAGATGTTCTTTATAGTTAGCAGATCATATGCACAAAAGATTAGGGTTTAAATCATTTTGTAGGTGAAGTTGTGGGTGTTTTAGATTTGGTACTTATTTAAGGTCCTTTTAGGAGCCGGGCTATATATATATATATATCAATTATTTAGCTAGAATATAATTGATTAAACTCAAACTAATATTTTTTTTTTTCTTTTACAGATGGAGCAAGCAAGGAAGTTGTATGTCACCAGGTCTTCAGATAATAAACCCTTCAAATTTGATAATGCGTGGTTTATTTTGAAAGATTATGAAAAATGGGCTCGCCATTCAGTTCCAACTAAACCTGGTTTCTCTCCAACTAATTTTCATAACAGGTCTCCAGCTCCATTAAACGAACAAGATGGCAATGGGGGGAACACCTGATTTTGAAATGCAAGAACCTGGTTCATCAAAAAGACCGGATTATGGAAGAGACAAATCAAAACAAAAAAAAAGAGTTGACAGTCAAAATGAAACTTCTCTCAAAGAATTAACACGACAATCTCAACGGGCGATGGATGTCATTGAGGCAGCAACTGACCGTGGGAAAAAATTCTATGAAAGTGAAGCGTCTAATCATTCAAAGATTAAACTTGCAGAAAAAAAAGAATTCCATGAGACATTAGCATGGGAAAATGAGATCATGAGCATAAATACATCGACTATGACACCTCAAGAAAAAGAATGGTACAAAAACGCAAAGAAATAAATTTTGAAAGATCAAACTCTTCACAATGCACGAACTGCTTCAAGTTAAGAAATTTGCATTTTGAAGAATACGGGGAAGAAAGCGATTGATTAATTTGATTAAGTATTTTAAATGTTTCGTACGTATTTGATGCATTTTTAATGTATTTCCTTTTAATTTGTTTTTTTTTGAAATAACTAGGGGTTCAACCTGCCCCAACCTTTTATTTAAAGCAAGTTTTATGGTACATTTTTCCTTCTTTACCCCCTTGATCATATCATTAAGTTTGTGATCCAATGGGAGAATAAAGTACAAAATACCATTACATAGTTCACTACTCACTCGTGACAAATAATCTGCCACTACATTACTCTCCTTTAATACATGTTTGATTGTTACTACCTCAAACTTCAGTATCTCATCGTGAATGTGAGCTACTATGTTCCTGCAATGCCATAGTGGTTTCTCCTTCCTATTTAAAATTTGGACTCCATGTAGAGAATCCATTTGCACTTGGACCTTTCTTATGATCATTTCTATCGCACCTGCTAGCCCCTTTTGAATTCCCAAGAGCTCCTGATACAACACAGACAGTTTAAGAGAACTGCCACAATACGCCATCAACACATCACCTTTCCAGTCCCTTAGCGCACCCCCATAAGAAGCCTTTCCATTTTGTACTGAACCATCAGAATTTAAAGCAATCGTACCTGCTTCCGATTTGTTCCAGTTGATCCACTATTCTTATTTTTGCTTGAATGTTACCCCGATACCCAATTTAACCAGCAACAGTTTTGTTGCCACATTCTCTTTCACCGAATCAATCGATGTACCCATGTACACTTTCATGCTATTGATTACCTTTTGACTAGCAACATCTGTTGTTCTAAACCTCTGCTTCTTTAATCTCCAGTTCCTTTCAGTCCAAATGGCTTTGACTGTTGAACATATGAAAGCTTGAATTATCTCAGAACTCGATGTGTTTTGCCTGCACAGTCGCATCAAGTAGTACCACTCACGATGGGAGTCTCTGACCATTTCTGGTAGTCCCAAAGCCCTCTTAAAATCTTGCCATACAATTCTGGAGTAGGAACAATAAAAAAATAGGTGCACAGAACTCTCCCCATGACTGTCGCAAAAACAACATTTAGACTGACCCATCACTTTCTTCTGCATCAGCCGGTTCTGTGTTGGTAAACAACCTGAGAATAGCTGCCAGCTGGTAAATGAGTGCTTCGGAATAGCTAACTTCCCCCACACTATCTTGTACCACTTTACTTTGCTTCTCACATTTTTTAAGACGACATAGGCAGACGTTGTAGAGAACACTCCTGAACTGCTTGGTGTCCATGTAACCCGATCCTCCGGAATATAGGAATTTATTTCAGTTCCTAAAATCCATTTCTTGATCTCACTTTCCTGTAAGTCCCTGATGCTTCTTAACCAGCACCCATCGGTTATAACTTCTGAAACTTTTGCATCCTCTGGAATAACATGAGCTAGTAGCTCCCTGGCGGTTTTTTTTATTTTCAATAAATGTTTTATTTCAATAATTAATTAAGTTGTTGCAAATCAGAATAAATTTAATCTTAAAATTGAAATTATAACAAAGAAATTAACTAAAGCAAAAAAAATTTAAAAGGGTAGGATAGAATGGTAATTGCACAAACTAATTTATTAAAAAAACTTAAAAATAGAGAATTCAATTCTAACCACTATTGGGAGCGGCGGGTGGAAATATTAATTGAATTCTAACCGCCACAGTAAGTGGCGTGTAGAGTTATTTCAAAATTAAATCAAAATTCTAACCGCTATCCACAGAGGCGTACAACTTTATTTGGAATTTTTTCTATGGCCGCCACTCATTCTGGCGTGCAGAGCATACGACATATTGTTAAAAGTGACTATACACATATCGAAATTTATAACGATATCGTTAGCGGGTTAACGTTTTAACGTACCATTGGATCACATTTTACGCAAAATTTGGTGTTTTGCCGCACTATTGGACTTAGCCTGAGAGGAGAGAAAACTTACCCTAGAATTAATCTTTGGTCATTAGGAGTAGATTAATATGTTTTAAATTAATAGTTCAATTGTTATTTACCTTGTTTTCCATTTTCATGTTCTTCAAGCTTTAGTTAATAAATCAAGTTCTTATTTGTCATCATACAAGTTTTCAATCTTGTTTTTCATTACTCTTATCTCTTTACTTCTTTCTAATTTGCATTCACAACCCCAACACAAGTTCACTCTTTTGACAAGTTAAAATGAGTGTTACTTGGTGACTAAGCAATCTAACAATTTCTTTCATACATGTTCAACATTAAACAATCTTAAAATCTAGTCTTCAAGCTTCCTTTCAAACAACAATAGTTTTACTTTGATAAACAAACCAAAGTTGATTAGAAAAGCTTAGAGAGTGAGAAATTTTGTCATCTAAACTATCCCACTTTACGTAGATTTAAGATGAACAACACAAAACCCTTACTCCACTTTCTATAAAAGTCAAATGGCGTCGTCGTCATGGATCTAGAACAAGGAGGAAGAAGAAGCAAATCAACACTATCTAAAATTCTCTTCTCAATCTTATTTTCCAATTTTTTTAAAGTTTTTTCTCTTATTTTCGTAACTGATGTTTCTTTTTCTTATACTTCCAGTAAATTTCTGAGCAAACGGAGTCCGAGAATAGCACGAGACGGTTCATCGGAGACTGCTAGAGAAAAAGGAGCAAAAACGGTGTTAATTGACCCGCGCCACGCCTGACAAAGCCGCACCCGCCTGCTCGCCGACATCCTTGTCGTGCCCGCACCGCACTTCAATTTTCTCCAATGAAGATTCTGTTAGCTCTGAATCTTCGTATGTAAGTTAGTTTTAATTTACCATAGTTGGTTAACCAAAAATTCAATTAAAAAAGAATTTAACTATTTAATTTAAAATGAATTTGTAATCCATCAGTAAAGTTTAACATTAAAATTAATTTAGTAGCATGTTTATGTTTTATTTTCTATTAATTGTTGTTTATGCATGTTAGTTAGGATAATATCATATAGTCAAGTCAATACTAAAAAAAATTAATTAGGATAAATACAAAATAGTTTAAGTTTTGAAAATTTAGTTTTTTTGTTTAAGTTTACTTACCAAGAGTTGGGAATTCAACCAATTTGAACCGGTTGGATGTGCAAGGTGAGTAGTGTAATATCACTCTCGCGCATCTTCTTCTTTCTTCAATTTCTATTCTGTCGATCAACTCTAATTTTTGGTTCTCCAATCTTTAAGTTTTGAAAATTTAGTTTTTTGGTTTAAGTTTACTTACCAAGAGTTGGGAATTCAACCAATTTGAACCGGTTGGATGTGCAAGGCGAGTAGTGTAATATCACTCTCGCGCATCTTCTTCTTTCTTCAATTTCTATTCTGTCGATCAACTCTAATTTTTGGTTCTCCAATCTTTCACTCTAATTCGTCTGCTGATCGATCCCCTATGTTTTGGTTTTCAATTGTATATATATCATTCGGTTAGGGCATTCACTTTTGTTTGAAGGGAAATAGAAAGATTTTATTCGGTGGCGAAAAGTTTCGGTGATTGGGCGATCAAATCGGTAAAAGCTAGTGTCGGTCTTCTGATCCAAATAGAAAATCCAAGCCCAAAAGATGGGTATTGTTTGCCAAGATAACCAAGGAATCTAGGTGCTGATCAGGTAGTCTGGGTTGTATAGGATAGACAGTAGATTGAGTGGCTTGATTGGTTCGGATATTTGATTTGTATCGCCGGAATTAGAGGGAATGTTTTCTTCTCTTCGTGAAAATGATGGAGACTAAAGGACTTATCTGGTGGTCTAAGTAGCAAGATTAACTTGGTAGGTTAGTTGGTGGGCACTTGGGCTTACATTAGTTCTTGGACCAACTTAACTTAGGCCTATATTTCAAACTTCCCCACGTTCTCCACTTAAGCTCATTACCTTCATATATTCTTTCGGGTCCTTTTTCCCCTAGTTTGGCCCAATATCACATGGCCCAAACCAATAAATCAAGTTATCTATTGCATTCCAACATATTCCCAACACCAGCAAGCACCTCCACTGAACTCAACAACCAATCTCACGCCAACCAAACTAGGAACTCACGTATCTCATCAGTTTTGACACATTTAATTGAGTTAGCTAGCTCCAATTCCTGCAAAATCAATAAAAACACACTAATTAAATCAAACAAATTAAATAAATGGACTAACTAATATAAAATTGAGTGTAAATATGTAATATTTACGTGCTTATCACCAATATATGGAACAACCGTTGTAGGATTACAATGCAAACACAGAACCATGTTCTCGCTGTGGTAGTTCATATCATTGGGCATTTCAATGCACATCATATGCCGAGGTTGAGTATACTATGGAAAATCCTTACGAACCTCAATTTTCAAGCTTTCGTAGTACCCAATACACCCCAAAGTTTTCTAATCATGTAAACAATTCATGGAGTTCCATCACAGATAGTCAACCACCATTCATGTATCTATATGGTCAGTCAGAGTGCGGTTTTACCCAAAGCCCATTACCATTCATATCACCATCCATATCTAATTCATATCCCACTCCACTCTCTATCAAATACCTTCTGTTCTCTCCAATCCATTTCAATCAATATCATGTATGAGACTAATGTTCTTCCTACTAGTCCAAAAACCAACCAACAAGAGGAACAAGGTGTTGTTATACCAAAACCAATTGCTAATGCCCATTTTGATATTTATGACCAATTAAAACCCCATCACCATCTACCTGACTATCATGTGAATTCCAGTTCTTATGATGATTACATGCCTAAAGTTACAGTTTCTCCCATTTGCCTTAGTACACCCATGGAAGATAACACTCCGGCAGAAGAAAATCTAGAACATGTGTTGGAGAATGACTCAACACACTTGGATAATGACAAAGAGGACAAAGAAAATCAAGTGCCTGGAGAAGAGGATATAAATTATATAGTGGAAAGTGGATCTAATTTTAGTTTGGCTATTAAAGACTTATCGATGGAACAAATTTGTGACATCCTTAATATTACCGATATGAACCATAAATTTGTGGAAACGCCAAAGCTAGATGAAGAGTTCCCTGAGTCCTCGAGATCATATGAAGAACCACCACCCCACCATCATTCCACCGAGTTAACACCTCTCGAAAGACAACCTCCATTCATCAAAAATCCACCGGCCAAATTATGAGGACTGTACCACTAAACCATTTTAAAGAAACCTCAATCTCGCACTTAAGCCAATTGCCTTTGAAATCCTTCATAATTTTCTAAACCTTCCCAGTAAAGAGACTTTGCCCAACATACAAACTTTTGAGACTCTCATTCCAGTTGAGAAGAGCCCCACATTGATTGAAGTGCCAGAAAAAGAGAAAATAGAATATAAGGTGGAATATGAATTCTTGAGAGCATACGATGATCCCTTTATTCAAGTGGTTGAAAAACCCAATTTGCCATATGTCGAATCGTCTAAGCCTTATAAAGAACAACTACTACCACACTAACACTCTTTTGGATAATCCAATGATGGGTTATTGCATAAGTTCCATGACGGTTTACATAAGTTTTCTTTTATCATTCTACATTTTACACACCAAATGCATCATTTCATTCTGTTTGGGGGTAAATGCTTTCATATGTTTTTTAAGGATGCCCAACCACACTGCAGGATGTGTGCTCGTTGCCAACAACTTGGCGTATTACTAAACCTAATATGATGCCTTTAAATCCCATTATGGTAGTGGAATTTTTTGTTATGTGTGGGGATTGATTTCATGTGTCATTTTCCTGGTTCCCATGGTTTTATTTATATTCTTGTTGCAGTGGACTACGTTTTCGAATAGATAGAGGCCATGGCTTGCCGTAGCAATGACCATACGACAGTTGTGTTTTTCATTAAGGAATACATTTTCTCTCGTTTTGGCATCCCTAAAGCCATCATCAGTGATGGCAGAACACATTTTTGCAATCGAGTTGTTGCTTCTTTAGTTAATAGATACGGAGTTACCCATAAGGTGGCAACTCCTTATCATCCGCAAACTAGTGGCCAAGTAGAAGTCTTTAATAGGGAAATTAAAAAGATTTTAGAAACGACAGTCAATCCTGATCGGAAAGATTGGTCTAAATGTCAAATAGATGCCTTATGGACATACCAGATAGCTTTTAAAACTCCTATAGGAATGTCTCATTTTAGACTTGTGTTTGGAAAACCTTGTCACTTGCCTGTTGAATTGGACGCCAATGCTATGTGGGCTATAAAAAGCCTGAACTTCAATATTGATGAGGCTGGTGTCAAGTGCAAATTGCAGTTAAATGAGCTTGAAGAACTTCGTAGTGATTCTTATGATCTCGCGAAGGATTATAAAGCTAACATGAAATGTGTTCATGATAAACATATTTTGCATAAAGAGTTTGTAGTTGGTCAAAAGGTTTTGCTTTACAACTCACGTTTGCATATTTTCCCAGGAAAATTAAAAACCCATTGGTCTGGTCCTTTTCTAGTTATTGAAGTCACCCCTCACGGGGCAATCACCTTGGTCAATCCCAAGGACAACAGTACTTTTCACGTCAATGGCCAACATTTAAAACTTTTTCATGAGTTAAGGTCTCCAACTGTGGAGAATGTCTTTTTACAGGACCCTGTATATGAGGACTAACCTTTGATATTTGGTGTACTTCCTTTCATCTCCATATATATTGGTAGTGCACCATTAAAGTAATCGGGCCCTCCCTTTGGAGTGTGTGGCTATAAGTATAGGATCCTAAGTCCACGTTTAATGTAATTCACATTTTCCACTCTTGCATGTTTTCTCGTTTTTGAGTCGTGTTTCTTTATGAAGTGAATTACGTCCTTATTGCTTTATTGTTTTCTTTTATATTAAACCTTATTCATAAAAAGTAAAAAAATATTTAAATCCGATAAACATTAGTCTAGTAAGTCTCAGGAATCTGACTTTAAAAGACCCACGTTTTAAAAAACAAATTATAAACCCTGTTTTCAAAAATTTGTTTGGGGGTGGGGTGTTTAGTCTTTCAATTCTTGATCACTCAACTTCCTATTCCTGTTCCTTCTGTCGTTTAGTCATACTTTGATTCGTGTTGCCACAATCTATAGGGGAGTTTTCAAGTATCCTCTGATCTTCCTCTATGCCTTGTGATCCAGAAGCTTTGACTGAGTAGAGAAGGGATGAGATGATTGTGAGTTCAGGGTTGAACCAACTGGTGGCTGCCTACATTTCTCCTTGTTTATTTAGGAGAATCAAACCCTATTTTGCATAGTTCCTAAGAGAGAATCCCTATGGTTTATATAGGAAGAGCTACAAGAGTCCTAGGGTTAGGACTTTCCTCACCGCTTGTGAGTTCCCTTCCATCTTTGGACTCTGCCTTCGATTATGATTTCTCTCCTTATGGAAGTCTGAATCTAGACCATATCTTATGAGAGGTAAGTTTCCTTGTTGATCATAATGTCCCATTGTGTATGGGAAAATTATATCTAAAAGGTAACTCCTAAGATATGTCATCACGATTCCTTCCTTATCATCAGAGATCGCCATCTTCAGTTTCCTTCTGTTCAAGAACTATCTATATCAGTTCCTAACGACTTGGAGAACTGTCATATTTAGAGGCGGCAGTAAGCCATGTGCCTAGCACATGTCCACTAAATACTCGTGCTAAGTACGAGATCACTTATTCACAGAACTGATAAGATGGTCCTCGTCTTATTCTCGATATCTATAGTCTTAGGTTATTTCCCATACAAGTGTCATCTGTTCAATGATGGGAAATCCCCCTTAGATAAGGTATTCTCTTACATGAGCTTCAAGGATGTGAAATCCCCCTTAGAGATGCCCCCTATCGTGCCATCTAGCACATGGGCGCTTGAAGCGTCACTGCTTTTGGCGCGAGAATCTTTTCCCAAAACTATTACTGGAACTACTAACATATCCAACTAATTAAAGCTCTAAAAAGATGGCTCGAACAGACACATCGTTTCCCAAAAAAAGTAATGATGGCAGTTCCATCCTGAAAAAACACAATGCTTGGGCTAATCATAACCGTCCATCTTATCTGTATATAAAAGATTTGGTGAGAGCACTCTCATTATTTCTTCTGCTACTTTTTTCTGCATACTGAACCTTTTGATCTCCCATTAGGGTTTAACTAATACTTGAAATTTTCTCTCTTCTCCGATCATGAATCCCAACTAGTCACTTGTAAACTTTGGAGATATTTCCTCCTTGGAACTGATCCGAGAGAAATTTCACATCCCTGAGGATATCAACCTGGAGTGGGGGAGGTTATCTGATGAGTTAGCCTATAAGAAAGTGGCGCTCATCACCATTGGTTAGCTTAGGGCTGGACTCACTCTTCCCCTCCACCCATTACTAAGAGAGTGTCTGATTCACTTCAATCTTGCTCTTGGTCAGGTAGCACCCTTGTTCTACAAAACTATCATGTATTATGCCCTTCTTGCCAAGAGACATGGATTTTCTTTGAACTGTTGGGTGTTTGGTTACTTTTATGAGGTCCGGCGTATTCGACACCAATCATACTATTATCTTATGACCAGAGACAAGAACTCTTCGATCGTCTTTTTTTAGGGGAAGCAGAGTGACGAAGGTTGGGTTGATCACCACTTTCGTGTGTTGGGTGATGTGTGGGACGTTCGTCCTTCTGATGCTGATGGTGAGCCAATAGGAATTTCTGTTCCCAGAAAACACACCCATGCTCCAACTAGTAAGTCTACTTACTTAGGAACTTTATAATTTTATATAAGAGTATTTCACATGAATTTCTTTGTTATTATTCCTTAGATGACTCTTCCCCCTGGAATCAACTAACTGCAACTAATGCTGCTTGGGTGATAGTTCCTGATCCCACCCGTCTTTTTGAATATTTCAACATGTCTACTGAAAAATTACTGTAACTTGCCCCTGGCTTTTCCCCTTTTGGGATAAATACTGTGAATTCTGGGCGCACAACACTTCCTCCTCCTATGGATCAGGATGCTAGACTTCTTCCTCCTCCAGTTCAGGATGAATCCTCTTTGAGTACTAGAAGAAGAGGAAACCGCAAAGAGAAGAGCTCTGTGGCCGCCTCTAGTGATGCTACAGCGTCGAGCCCAGTTCAAGAGCCTGCTGTCAGTGATGATTGTGTGATCACTGGCGGGAGAGGCCCTGAACTGCCTTATGAACTGCTGGCAGCTAGTAATTTCCAAAGGGAAGTGCGTGCATCCAACCGTCATAAACTGAAGAGAACTGCTCCTGCTTCTGCTTTTGATGTTGCCTTGTCTAGTAAGAAAATGAAGTTTCACCCTCTCTTTGTTAATGAAGAAGCACTTTTTAAGGTTTCTGTGACTATTCCTCATTTTGATTTTGAGAAAGTAGCTATACCCCTACCAGTTCTAGATCCTCCCACAACATTTGGACAAACTGGTGACAGTGTCTTTCTGACTGTTGACCCTTCCCTCCTTGATAATCACAAGGGGAAGAGCATTACTGAAACAATTGTTGTAACTGTTGCTCTCCCTCCTCCTCAATTCAGTGATAGGAGGGGGGTGAGTGATGACATTCCCTTTTCACCAAGATCTCTAGATTCCCCTGAAAGGGAGATGATCGTGGAGATAAGGCGTTGGAGACAAACTGATGAACTACCTGTTACCAACAAGCATTCTATTAATGATGTTGATATCGCGCTTAGAGTTCTAGAAGCTGCGCGACTTCCTGTTGACAAGGCTGGAGCCAGCATGTTTGGAAGCCTAGACTTGTCCTTTCACTGATCTGTTGTTCATCTTGCCAAGGTAAACCTTTCCCTCTCTGTTCAATGTTCTGTTTCTCTCATTGTTTCAGTTACACACTCTGTATCCTTTTCCAGTTAGTGAATAACTTTTTATCCATGAAAGAGCCCATTTTTGCAGCCTCAGCCGGTACAACCACTGATGACATGGCTACTGGTGAGCTGATCTGGGCGAAAGAGGCTGCTGAGAAAAGAGTTAAAGAGTTGCAGATCCAAGTTGACCAGCTCTTGGCCAAAGAGAAGAAGTCTGATACTGGTTTTAAGAACATGAGATATATGATCTCCAACCTCCGGAGCTCTTTAGAAAAAGCCCAGAAAGGAGCTGCTGACGCTGCTACTTGGAAAGTGAAGTTCTTGAAACTGCGCGCCGTTTTTACCACCCTGCAAGCAAAACATGACCAGGTCCAAGGGGAACTTCACCATAAGAACACCAAGATGAGGACCCTTGGCCAAGCCATTACCTATGCAAATGAGGTCATGTCAGGCTATGAGAGGGCTTTAAAAGAGAAATGTCTTCGCTCTGATAAGAAATTTGGTGACCTTTTGGCGGAAACCTCTGAGTTCTATTCTCAAGTGGTGAAGGAGATGAAGAAGAGATCAGCTGAAAATGTCATTCCCTTTGCTCTGAGGGTGCTTGATGTTTCTTAAGAGTCCTTCGATACTACCAGACAAGTTAAGTTTGAGGAGGCTATTGAGGCTACTGGATATGTCTCTCAGTTGGATGCTCAGGGGCGAGTGACCAACCCTTTCATCTTGTTTCCTGATCTAGACACTAGTATCTTAGCTATCCAAGAAGAACTTATGCCTGATGCATCCTCATTTTCTGAAGAAGACACCGATGATGACATGCCTCCCGTTCAGCTTCCTTTTTTGCAAGTTCCAACTTCAGGTCAGTGTTCTGTTCAGCCTTCAACCATTCTAGCTAATCTAACCACACAATCTGTTATTGAAAGTGAAACAAGAGTTCTTGACGATGGTGCAGTAGCAAGCACTAATGGTGAACCAAAGTTTGATTCTACCCCTGCTTCATAAGCATTTCATTTGATGATTCACAAAAACAATTATTTTTAAACAATTATTCTATGGGTTTGTAATATTGAGCTATGTAGCCCACATAATATTTTACTTATTGAGCTCTGGAACTCTTCTAGTTTATGCATGCATGCTACTTATTTACTGGACTCTGCAACTCTTCTAGTTTATGCATACATTTATAGCATTTTATATTATATGACATATGTTACTATGCATACTCTACCCTTGATGCCCCCAAAGTTCATTTGGAACAACAATAGGTGACCCTAGTAGGCTAAACAGATTAAAATGAGGCATAACTAGAATCTGATCAGGATATCATGGAAGTCATTCAAGTTAACTGTAATTAAGAGTTCGATCACAATAGAGACATATGTCTTTGCGAAAGTAACTTGGTGCCATGAGCACGACATTGTGTTTCATAACGACAGGTCCTATTTATTTAAAAAATGAATAGGTTATCGTTCGAACAGCAGTGGGGGACTCTTCCTCAGCGCCATCATGCTGATATATTTCCAGGCCAATGATTGCGTGCTAGGATCTGAATCCAACCCAGATCTTCCGAGCAACCCCTATGTTGGATGTATTAAGAGATCTAGGAACTGGCATACAGTTCAGGCTCTCAAGAACACTATCTCTTGTTCCAAGTCAAACTGGCATACAGTTTACTGAACATTTAGTGTGGTCCTATTCCCTAAAGGCTTAACCCATCGAGGATAATCGCAGTTTGAAAGAACTGGTGTACAGTTCCAGCTGCGTGGGGATGTGAAAGGAACTGGCATACAGTTCAACTTTTCCATACTCAGTATCACTGGTTCTAAAGCAAATTGGCATACAATATTCTTAAACATATAGTGAGAAGATAATTCCCTGAAGGCTTAGTCCAGTGTGGATCATAAATAAAGAACTGATGCAAGGAAGAAATTCGATTGCAATATGGAGAACTTTATTGATGACATGGAAAGGAGTAAACAATGCATAAAGAAGTATAGAATAACAATTTACTGATAGTACTTGCAAAGGTGCTGTGTGTTCCATGGTTTGACAAGAACGTCTCCTTTAACAATGCGTAGGTAGTAAAAACCAGTTTGACCAACCTTGTCGATGATGTATGGTCCTTCCCAGTTGGGCCCAAGCTTGCCGTTGGGCTCTGGGATCTCACGCAGAACCAGATCCCCAGATTTGAAAGATCGAATCCGGACTCTCTTGTCGTATGATCTTTTCAGAATTTGCTGATTGGCAGATAAGCGTAGTGCAACACCTTCTCTTTTTTCATCTAAGAGATCCATCTCTCTGCATAACAATTCCTCATTGTCTAGGGTGTGCACAATGTCAGATTTTTTAGTGGGAGCTACCAGTTCAGGAGGTATAACATCTTCAGTTTCGTAGGTCAGTGAAAATCAGGATTCACCAGTTGACCGTCTGGGTGTAGTTCGGAATGCCCATAGGACCTTAGGTAGTTCCTCAACCCATAAACTTTTGGCGTCATCTAGTTTACGCTTCATGTTATCCAAAATAACCTTATTAGAGGCTTCAGCTTGGCCGTTGCCTTGCGGATATCTTGGAGTTGAAAACATATGGATAATGTGAAACTCTTCACAAAGTTCAGCAACCAATCCCCCAGTGAACTGTTGCCCATTATCCGAGATGATAACTTTGGGTATGCCAAACCTGCAGACAATGTTGTTCCAAATGAACTTTCTAACATCCTGTTCTCGAATGAGGACCAGGGGAATTGCTTCCATCCACTTGGTGAAGTAATCCGTTGTGACCAGTAAGAATCTGACATTGCCGGGAGCTGGTGGTAGAGGTCCTACAATGTCAGTTCCCCACTATGCAAATGGCCATGGACTGGTCAATAGGTGCAGTTCTGTTGCTAGAGCATGAATAAGCGGAGCATATCGTTGACAATTTTTACATTTGCGGGCAAAAATTTGTGCATCCTTTTGGATGTAAGGGCAAAAGTATCCTTGCCTTAGGATCTTGAGAGCTAGTGTTCTGCCCCCAGCGTGGTTGCCACAAATTCCTTAGCGAACCTCTCGCATAACCTGTTCAGCGAGGTCTAGGGAGAGACATCTGAGATGAGGTCCCAGAAAGGACTTCTTGTACAGATCATCTTCAATGAGGGTGTATCTTTGTATCTTTGCAAGCAGACGCCTTGCTACATTCTTATCCTCAGGGAGTGTACCATCTTTAAGGTAGGACTTGTATGGATCTATCTAATTTGAAATGATGGCTGGAATAACACAAACTATTATAACTGTGAGTGCTTGGATGCTTGATTTCTCTTAGAACTCTATCGGGATAGAACGAGACTTGTTGTTGCCTAACATCGAGGCAACATATGTCAAAGCATCTTCTTGTCAATTTTTTGATCGAGACAGCTGATAGAACTGAATATTCTAAAACTTGCCTTGGAGACCCTTACCAGTTCCAGGTATTTGGCCATTCGTTCGTCTCTGGCCTCATATCCTCCATCAACTTGAAACACAACCAGCTGTGAGTCACTAAAAACTGTAAGGTGTGTTAGGCTCAGGTCGAGAGCTATTGTGAGGCCAGCAAGTGTCGCATCATATTCTGCCTCATTATTAATGGTGTTATAACCCAACCGGATAGATTTCTCCAGTCGCATGTTGTTAGGAGTAACTAACACAACTCCCACTCCTACACCTCTGTCATTTGAAGACCCATCCACAAACAGTTGCCATCCGAAGCTTGACTCCCATGGGTCTGGATAGGCGTTTGGAGGTTCAGGCAATATGCCCTCATCTGAACTGGGGGTTGTTGAGTCGTACCCAGTGTATGTCATTGGAAAATCTCTCAAGAATTCTGCTAGTGTCTGACTCTTCTCTGAGATTCGTGGAACATAGATAATATCATATTCTGACAGTTGCACAGACCACTTAGCTAACCTCCCTGACCTGTTCAGCCTTTCAAGAACTGATCGTAACTAGTATTATGTAATTACACTGATAGTGTGGGACTGGAAGTACGGTCGTAACTTCTCTGCTGCAAAAACAAGGGATAAAGTAACTCTTTCGAGTTTAGGATATCTTGTTTCTACTAGTAGGAGCGTTCGGTTCAAGAAATAGACAGATTTTTCAACCTTCTTTTCATCCACACGTATCAGTACAGAACTGATACCATAGTCAGACGAACAGAGAGAAAGACCCAAAACTTCTCTCTCAATTAGTTTGGAAAGGATTGGTGGTGCCCCCAGGTATGTTTTAAGCTGATTGAATGCTTTTTGGCATTCTTCCATCCATGCAAAGGAGATATTTTTTCTAAGTAACTAAAATAGAGGTTTGCACTTGTTTGAACTCTTGGAGATGAACCTGTTCAAAGCTGCTAACCTGCCTGTGACTTTTTGAACCTCTTTCATATTCTTAGGTGAAGGCATTTCTATGAGTTCCCGGATCTGATCTGGGTTTGCCTCGATTCCTCGCTTAGTAACTAGATACCCTAAAAACTTCCCTGATGATATAGCAAAATCACATTTTGCATGGTTGAGTTTCATGCGATACTCTCGGAGAACGTCAAATGCACATTCCAAGTGGGAAAGATGATCTCCCCGTTTCAGACTCTTGATCAAGAGATCATCTACATACACCTCCACAATGTCTCCTATCAATCTTTCAAACATTTTGTTCACCAAGCGTTGGTACGTGGCCCCTGTACTTTTCAGTCCGAATGGCATGACCTGATAACAGTACAGGCCATCCTCGGTTGTGAAACTTGTGTGCTTGTGGTCTTCCTCATGCAATGGGATCTGGTTGTAGCCAGATGACCCATTGTGACAGATAACAGTTCATGGCTAGCCGTCTCATCTACCAATTTGTCAATCCGCGGTAGAGGGTAACTATCTTTTGGACATACGCGGTTTAGATCTGTGAAGTCGATACATATTCTCCATGACCCATTATTCTTTCGTACTGGGACAATATTAGAGATCTAGGTGGGGAAATTGATTTCCTTGGCAAAATTAGCTGCCTTTAGTTTTTCCATTTCGGCTTTTACTGCTTTGGACTTATCAACACCTATTCTTCTCGGTTTCTACTTGACTACTACTGCATCACTGCGGACATTGAGCCGGTGGCATGCCACATGGAGGTGCCGAAGGAAACACGTCTGTGTGTTCTCGAAGGAAATGTATTAGAGCCTGACGCTCTTCAGAACTCAACAAGGTGCCGATGAAAGTGGTTTTTGGCGAGCTGCCACCCATAATTTCCACTTCCTCTAACGGCTCTAGTGAGGGGGGACCCTCCCTCTCTCTTGGGACTAGATCCGGGAGAGGGGGGTCCAACTGTAATTACTATTTGGCTGGTTGCCCCACCTCTATTGGTTCAAAAGGGAGTGGGGACTGTCACACCCTGAATTTTGACGAAATCGGAAAAATAATATTTGTTCCCGACTCTTCGATTTTCGAGGTGTGATGCACTCTCAACTTCAAAAAACCCATAACCTGTTTAATTATTCCCATAATTTGGAACCAATAAAATTTTTAAATAAACAAAAGTCCTCTTCATTACAAAAATTCACAAATATGATTAAGTTACAAATTTTTTTTCAATAACTCTTTAATTATAATTACAACTGAAAATACAAAAAAAAAACATTGCCTCAATTAAAATCTATTGCACCTCAAGGGAAAACAAAACATATCCTGTGAATGAGACGCTAGCACAAACCACAAGCATCAACCAACCTTCTTCAACACTAATCTTGTTAAGACTTATCAACTGGGTCCATTTTATGAACACACCCGATAAACAAACATGCAAATTGGGTCAGCATTATAAACAATGCTGGTATAAGTAACCCTAAAATACAAAATATACTTATATATATATATATTCCTCCACCGAGGAGCCTTAACTTCCCACGACTAATACCACATTCTTAATTACAATAATTAAGGTAGGTAGTTTCTCCACTGAGACGCCTTAACTTCAAATCGTACTAGATCAACTACATCTAATAATAAAGTAACAAAACTAAAACTTACTCTATATTTACACTGGTGTAAGCCTAATCACAGAGTGGGTCACACCTGCATAAATAATTAATTCAACCCACCCTTCTGTAAAACCATTGTGAATGCAACCTAAATTAAAATAAATCATTTATTATAGATTTAACGTACCCTTTGATATATCATCACAATTATTGTTTAGAGTTTCTTCAAGTGTCTCTTGAATCACATCGTCTCTATGTCTTACCTAGTTTCCCTGGCTACCATAATCGCTTCCCAACGTCGAACATGTACATCCACATGCCTCCCCTCACATAATGAACCACTTCATGCATAATTATCCTAAGCGGGATATCGCATATCAAGTAACCCCCACACGAACGTCATTACGCGGGTACTGCCACTATTCGGCATAAAATATCGCGCGTCTCGTTCTAATTTTGCGAACAAGATAATCAAGCCACTATTTGGCTATGTCATAAGCGCCATTCAGATTCATTGAAACGCCAGAAGGGCCAATCAAATTACACACGCCCTACACAGGGGCTAATCACATCAGTTGTGGTAGCTAGGTTATAGGATTTTCGTTACATAATTTATTCAAATGTCATACATTTATATCTCATAACCATTTCCCTTTATCACGTGCATGCCAAATACATTATTGCACTAAGCCACAATATTTAAAAATATCTCAATATATCTCATAACGACTTTCATTCTTTCACGTGCCAAATAAATTATTGCACTAAGCCACAATCCCGTGGGAAATATCCACAAATATTATATTACCTCATAGTAGCATCTCACAGATATAATGATGGAGCCTTTATATTTATTTCTCAAAGATATTGCATTTAATAGATATCCTAACATATGATATCATTTAACAGAACAACAATTTCAACATATCACATAACGTCACGATTGCTCCAAAGGTACCGCATAACATTTTTATAGCGTTTTAGGAATATTATGTCTCCTAAAATTTCTATCTCGTCTCGTGTCAAAAATTGCACAATATCAACGTAAAAACTTTCTTAGATAATGACAACCAAATGTATACAAGCTTCCACAGCATTCTACTATTGGATTAGTCTATAAAATTTAATATATAAAAAAAAATAACACAATATACAATCAACAGTCAACGATCAACAGGTCAAACCCAACAATCAATAGTCCCAAACCGGTGTTCATCTAAACGGGTCCTGATGCAAACTCGTATGTAAAACACTTCAACCCATGGTCCTAATCTAACTAAACAAAGCAAAGCCCCAAAACCAAAGCCCAACCAAAATAAAAATAGAAACGGGCCAAACCAAAAATAGAAACTGGCCCAAACAAAAAAAGATTTCGGCCCAACCAAACAAAACAGAAATTTCGGCCCAAGGCCCAACAGAGAGGTCATCTTCCTCACCTCACTAGCAGCCTCTCCTCCACCAATGGATCAGCCACCACGAGTTCCACCCACCGGCACTCCAACCTAACTGAAATTAATCCCAACCAAAACCCCTACAACTTTAATTAACACACCACCCCCTTTTATCAACTGTCGAGATCATTTCCCAAATCTAGATCTCAACCGCCATTAATGTATGTTCCAAGCTTCAACCACACCACTCTCCAACACAACAACCCAACCATCAAATCCTTAATCCCCTGACATCACTCATCATTCAAGTATCAACCAAAAACCACAATAACAAAAGTTCACCTAATCTAATCTACTGGGCGATTTCTTTGGGCCGACATTAACGCCCTTCCAAGCTCCAACAGCCCCCGACATCAATCAAACATCCCTCCTTTAATCCATTGATTACTCATTTTGTTTCAATGGACCAGGACAAGTTTTCCGGAGATAGAGTTGGTTCTTCAATCTATAAACAAGATATAAACACAGTTAGCACTAAATTGAATATAGTACTAAAACCAGTACTAAAACTGAATCAAAACACAGTATGAGCACAGACCATTTTCCAGCATCGTGAAATTGACAATAACGAGAATTTTTATATAAAAGAAATTCATAAAATATCTACTCGCCTTCGTATCGCCGAAACAGAGTATATAGAAAATGAAAGAAAATCAATTCCCATGCACAATCCAGGCTCCGTTCTTCTTTGTTTTAACTTGTCTAATTCTAAGCAAAAATTAGTTTTCTTAAAAATCCTCCATTTTTTATAAACCCTCCCATTCTAAAGAATTCTGCCATATTTTACTTTAAGAAACTTTCCATATTTTCTCCCATAAATTATGAAATTATTCTCTCCATGTTTTCTTATTAGTAAAATCTCTACACCTTATTTTAAAACTTAAAAACTTTCCTATTAAATCATTTTCAAACCATACAACTATTTTCCCTCTTTTTTTTCAAAAAGTCAAACATACATATTCACTCCACTTAACTTAAGACTTAGTCAATATTATATTATTATTATTATTATTATTATTTTTTAAAATAATTAATTTTGGACATTTAATAAAATGAGGGTGTTATAGGGATTGCTTTGTTGTCATAGTGTAGCATGATTTGGCAGCCACCTAATCCCCTCTCATTGTCTCAATTTTCCCATTGTGCGGGAACTTCAAACATTGGTGATAGGTGCTGGGAACAACTCGGAGTCTGTGCAGCCAAGTCCTGCCCAAGATCATGTGATAGGGTGTATTAGTTTTTACCACAACAAAGTTTATGATGAGAGTTACCAGACCAGTAGCTACGGGTAGTTGGATCACCCCAATTGTAAAAGCTTTGTCCTCACTGAATCCATATAGGTTGGAGTTGGTAGCGACCATCTCAAAATCAGGAATCTGTAGCTTCTTGAATGCGTCGTAGTATAACACATCTGATGAGCTGCCTAGATCAACCAATATATGATGCAAATCATAATCTCCAAAAGGGAGTGTTAGAACAAGTGCATATTCATATGGGCTTTGGATGCTATAACAGTCGGCCTCAGTGAAGAGGATAAGCAGATCTTTGTGGGGTACCGAGTTGACCTGTGCACCTGTAGTCAGTTCGCTGTTCATGACCATCATTTGCTTGGCAATGCACATTTGATATTGCATGCCCTTTTCAGTATCTTGCCTACTTCATTTGCTAGCCTTTCCAGAAATCATATTTAGCTGGAGGCGACCATTGAGAGGTCCAGTTCTTGGGGGATCCTGAATTGACGTACTGATCTTCTCAGGCTGTACTGCATTTGCCTATTCGTGTGCTACAAACTGCTTCAAATACCCCCTTTCAATCAGATCATGTAGTTCATTTTTCAGGGTCTTGTAAGCTCTGGTGCTGTGACCCTTACTCTTATAGAACTTGCAGTAGGTCCTTTGGTCTCTAGTACCCAAAGAGCCTGGCTTAAGCGGAGCTGGCCATTTGAGGTAACTCTGATTCTTGATCGAGTCCAGGACCTCATCTAGCATTTTTTTCAAAAGGGCAAAGTTTCTGTCCAGCGAGGGAAGAGCTTCTTCAGCTCCTTCCACTCGTGGTTTCTTATGTGGTTTTCCATCTGTGCTACTGGTGACATTCTGGTATTGTCCTCTGTGCATGCGTCCCTTTGATGGGGATTCAGCCTTTTGGCGACCTCGATTACGGTCTCTTTTTGGCTTTTGAGGGGAAGTGTTCCCTTCTCGAAGGGCCACAGGAGCTGCCCGACTAGCCTTTTTTGCTTCCTGACGTCTATTCAAGACATCCTCCTCCCACCCCACATGATTCTCAACCTTGTCTAGGAGTTCCTCTAAATCACGAGGTGGTTTCCTAGAGAGGGATCCGAATAAGGCGTTGTTTTCATCGAACCCTTGTTTGAAAGCTATTATGGCAGTCTGTTCATCGCAAGACTCAATCTGAATTGAAATTTCCATGAATCGTTGCATGTATGACCTCAATGCTTCTCCATCCTTTTTCTTGATGTTAAACAATGTGTCGATCCGCTTTGGTTGGTGCTTGTTGCATGAGTACCTGTCTATGAAGGTCCTAAACATTTTTTCTGAGGACCTAATCTGCTACTCTGGTAACCTGTGGTACCACTGGAGAGTAGATCCAGACAGGGAAGCCATGAACTCTTGACACATAACGTGGTCATACCTTTCATATTGTCCCATATTTGCTCGATATCTAAATACGTGATCCACCGGATCTGACTTGCCATTGAAGACACTAAACTTGGGTTGTCGGTAGCCGTGGGGGTAAGGCTTTCTCATTATTCGAGATGCAAAAGGAGATCTGCCTGCCCCCATTATGGCGGATTAAACAAGGGAGTCTTGCATTTTTCTCCCCTTGCCTGTCATCCGATGCATCTGACATATCAGGTCATTCTTCTCAGTTTCCCATGCAGCTTCTTTGGTGGAATGCTTCTTGGTCTGAGCTTTTTTCTTGTGTCTAGGGTCGATGTCACGATCTTGGTCAGTTGACACTAGTTTGGATGTTGTATCCGAGTCCTCATCTGAGTTGTTGTATTCCGACTCAGATGTCTCACGTCGAGCTGGCCCCCCACGCCTTGGGTTCTTTGCATGACCACCTTCTAGAAGGTCGTCATCATCAAGATCGATGAGTGGCTCCTTCCCTGTGTCAGATTGATACAAATGCCTCAGCAGTTGTACTTCTCATTCAAGATTGCTCCTTTGCTGTTCCAGAGCCTGTACTGCCTGACTTGCCTGAACAGACTCTGGGTTGGTGAAGATAGCATTCTCACCATCTTGATGCTCCTCTTGAGCGTTATTCCTGGGGCCTGCACTGGGAGCAGCTGGTCATAGGTCTTTGGAGGGGGTTATTCGCATCATGGTGATCGATGTTCTCCCCCCCCCCCTTCAGGTATCTCGTGCTCTTCTTCTCTCATGGCGACACTGCGCAGGGTAGCGCCACCCTTTGCTTTTTTTTTCTCCTACCATCACAATGGTAAGAGTTTTTAAACTAAATCAGTTTTTTGAACAAATATTTACCTGCTTTTGTCCCCACAGACGGCGCCAAAAGTTGTAAGGGAGTTTTCGAGTATCCCCTGATCTTCCTCTGTGCCTTGTGATCCAGAAACTTTGACTGAGTAGAGATGGGATGAGATGATTGTGAGTTCAGGTTTGAACCGCCTGGTGGTTGCCTACGTATCTCCTTTTTTATTTAGGAGAATCAAACCCTATTTTGCGTAGTTCCTAAGAGTGAATCCCTATGGTTTATATAGGAAGAGCTACGAGAGTCCTAGGGTTAGGATTGTCCTCACCGCTTGTTAGTTTCTTTTCATTTTTGGACTCTGCCTTCCTATTAGGATTCCTCTTCTTATAGAAGTCTGAATCTAGACCATATCTTATGATAGGTAAGTTTCCTTGTTGATCATAATGTCCCATCGTGTATGGGAAGATTATATCTAAAAGGTAACTCCTAAGATATGTCATCACGATTCCTTCCTTATCATCAAATATCGCCATCTTCAGTATCCTTCTGTTCAAGAACTGTCTATATCAGTTCCTAATGACTTGGAAAACTGTCATATTTAGAGGCGGTCAGCCACGTGCCTAGCACATGTCCACTAAACACTCGTGCTAAGCATAAGATCATTTATTCACAGAACTGATCCGATGATCTCATTATGGATATCTATAGTCTTAGGTTATTTCTCATATACGTGTCATCTGTTCCATGACGGGAAATCCCTCTTACACAATCTATGAATTTAGATTTCTTTCGATCACATAACTTATGACATTCACGCGTTCCGAGGTGTTTTCCATCTCCTTATGTGTCAACCACTTTTAGATTTGAAATTTTTATAGATCATTGGATTGTATTTCCTCTGTTGATCATTTTCATTGCTCATTCGGCAAAATCGGACAGTTAATGAATCGGAAATTTTAGTTTTAAGTTATACGAGGCATAGGACAGGATGGGTATTACGGATTTGTTTTGGGCTTGGGCCCAAAACAATTAAATCCTACCAGGTCACGTGCCACGCACATGACTCCTTATTTAAAGACACCACGCATTTTTCCAATTCTTCTTCCTCGCCTCTACTCGAGAACATCTCCTAATCCTAAAAAACATCGATCGCGCACGCCCTCTTGATCAAGCCATATTAAGCGCGCCCGCGCCCTTACCTCCACACACCTACCATTCTGTTTTCAAGCAAGTTATTCTTCACTCTCCCACACCTTACCCATCACCACAATTCCCGATTCCAGGTCTCCATGACCCCTAAAACCCCAAAAATTCTTCTAAAACAAGTTTGTTCCAGTGCACAGTTTGCACCTTTCTTCGATACCGAAATGCGTATTAGGAAGTGGGAAGGGTTGTGGTATTCTACTGAGGATTTTCATCACCCTGATTTGGTGCTCTCTTTTTACAAGAAGAGGGTGGTTAGTGATCGTAAGATTGTTATGGATGTGAATGGTAGTCGTCGGGAGTTGACTACAACAGTGTTGGCTGAGATTACTAGCATTGAGGAAAAAGACATTGTAGTCACCATGCAGGAATGTCAGCTTGGGGGTATAAGTACTTTGATGACAGAATCGGTGTTGGAAGGATGTTATAATTCTGGGTCGCATTGTGTTCGTAAGTCATCTCTGAGAAAGAATCAACTGGCAGTGGCTCAGTGGGTTTGAAGAAATGTTATTGCCACCACGAAAGGCAGTGACATAAATTTGAGTTGTCCCCACATTCTCTGGACCCTTCAAAACTAAAGGTATGGGTTTTGCATACTTAAATTTTTATTAAATGAGATTATAGCAGTTGGTCAATTTACCGCACCTTTCCCCGCATTTATCACAAAGATTATGTTGTATTGAAGATGTGTTCCAGAATCTAGTAAGGTTAAGTTGAAGTTGCATGAGAATGCACGTATTTATAGAGAGTGTATTCAGAAGTTGTGGAATGTGCCTGAAGTTTTGGCTGCTGAGATAGAATCAGAGGAGGAAGAAGATGCAGAAGCCTTGGAAAGGGCTACTACAGATGTAGCCCATTTCTCTTTAATTCATCGTGGCCTGCGATCTCTCCATACTCAATATGAGACGATTCGAACAGGCCAACGTTCTCTCAGTGAACTCTGTGAGGCCATCCAGACTAGGCAAACTACCATTATCTGTAACCAAGTTGGTCTTCAACAAAATATTCAGTTGATCAGTGATAATCACCAGGATCTCCATGCTGACATGGAAGCTATCTCTCAGAGTGAGCATTGGGAAGCAATGGATATTTTATGGGAACAACAACAAAAAATTTAGGAAGAAGTTCTACGACGTCTGCCACCTCATGGTGGATCATCCTCTATTGACTTCGGAAGGCGTGAGCGTCATCGACGTAGGACGGATGGCTCTGGCCCTTCCTCTTCTCATGGCTAGTTCCTTAGTATTGTATTTAAGAACAATTTCCCTGTTTAGTAGTTTTAGTATTTCTAGTTGTTAGCTTAAGTAAGTAGTTAATATTGGATTATGTAAGTTGTATTTTTATTTCAATTGCAAGTTAGTTTAATTTTTGTCTACTCATGTTGTCATTTTTCATGAATCCCATCCTTCTGACCTGTTTGGGTGTGGCATAATTTGTGTAGCAATGTATTTTACCGTATCCACATGTTTTTTAGAAAAAGTATTGCCATGCTTAGTGAATATAGTTTATATTAGCATCATGTTAATAGGGGGTAGCTAGTATTTTGTGCAACCTCAAGGGTTAGAAACATTATGATTGCTATTTTGATTCTAGCTTAAAAACATATAGGTTTGACTCTGGAGTCTGCTTCTTGTCTATTTCTATTTTGGTTTTAGAATTCTCTTTCTTATTCCATCACTTTCCTTAATAATTTGGGAACCTTGGGGACTTTTGTTTAAGAAACTTGTGTTATATAAATACATGGCACGCCATGTACTTTACTCTGCACCATTCAAGTTCATATCATAAGTCTTACTCACAGTGTGCACACCCCTATATTGCACTAATCCATAGCGCGCGCACTGTAATCCAGTACCACTACAATTTTCTTTTCTCAGATCAAGCGTGCACGCCCTCTGACATAGGCTATTCCAAGCGTGCACGCGCCCTTACTTCAACATACATCCAGTTTTTCTTTCTGGGGTTTTTCTGCAGTCACTTCCAGGAGTTCAGTAGTGTGCTTGTTTTCTATGAAATCTCCACGAATCATACTGGAGCAGTCCTTTGAAGAATTGCTCGAGAGTGACACATATGGGTTCTTGTTCAGCGACATGATTGTGCAGTTAGGATGGCAGCCTCTACTGGTAAGTGTTTATCAATCTTATTCTCCTGCACTTACTGCTTATTTCTATGATAATTATAGGTTTTTTATCGACCAGATGGGAAACAAGTGTTCTCTGTCATAATTAATAATGAAACAATGGATTTAAGCAAGTTTTTGTTAGCCTATGTTATTGGACTTTCTATGCCTATTGCCCAAGACTCATTGTGCTATTTGTCTGATAATGTGTACATCTACAATTATGAGTATTTCCATGAGACCTATGGGTCAAGGATTTTTCATGTAGAGGACCAAGGGCAATATAACGTAGCCCTTGGTAGCTTGTCCCGTAACTTAGGCACTATTATGTTATTTATTATGCTAAATATTTTAGGAGAATGATATTTTTCTTCTGTTAATAGTGCCACTTATGGCGTCTTTCTTGCTCTAGCTAAGGGACATATGTTGTATGACCTTCCCCAGACCTTAGTGTCTAGTTTAGCATGAGCCCATAGTTTGAAGCATACGTTCCTTCTTATGCCTGTCATGGTTTGCCGTATAATGCTATGTTTCTTTCCTGAGTTCTGTACCCATTTCACGGATTGGGTTGGGGTTCACATTATGCGGCCCACCAATTGCATTGTATGATCTTTACGTGCAATGATTTGGCCGGGGTGTATACAACCTCATAAGGTTGCCCCTTACACCCATCAGACCAAGTAGCTCTTAACAAGTTAGAAAAGGTAGATGATAAATGGCGTGAGGCCTGGCAGATTATCATGGTGATAATCGATAAAATGAATAGTTTACCTACGAAATGAACGATGAAACTCAAAACGTAAGTAAACTAAAACTAGATTATGTGTCTATATTTTATCAAAGATTTCTACTCTCAATCCTATGAGATATAGTGGAGTAGAGTGATTCGTTCCACTCCTAGTCCTTCCGCATGCTGTGTTTTCTACGTATAAGTATTCTTAACTCTAAAGTCTAATGAGAGATTTACGAAGTGACAACTAAACTACAATGCAACTACCCACAAAATGCAACTA
The DNA here is from genome assembly GCF_015680905.1 of Coptis chinensis. Taxonomy (NCBI): domain Eukaryota; kingdom Viridiplantae; phylum Streptophyta; class Magnoliopsida; order Ranunculales; family Ranunculaceae; genus Coptis; species Coptis chinensis. The sequence goes on from NC_141463.1 coordinate 60,110,126, forward strand.
GTCGACTATTAGAACAACTATGTGAATGCTACATTGATTCTATGATAAGGAGTTAGAGGGGGATTGATTCCACCTTAACTCGACTTAATCCTACTAACGACGAATCGTCGTAATCCGAATTGAACTGCTTCACAGAACAATATGGTTACTCCTAATCCCTAATTACAAATGGCATTTCTACCAATTCATAACTAGTATGTGAACGATTAAACCCATTCTCATGGTGAACTAATCGTTTCTAGAGTGGAAAGGAAATTACGACGACTCTACGATAATCGGAATCAAGCTTTCATCAAGGCTTCTCAACCCCCTCAATGGAGGTTAGCCGAGAATCATCACGCTTATCATTCCCAATGGAATTCAAACAAGGCATGATATAAAGATTGAAACTTTGCTTGTTTAAACCCAATTCAAAACTACTAATGCAATAATTGAATTAAACTAGTAATGACAATTAATTGAATCTACGAATTTAAATTAAACAATTAATGGAAATGAAACTAACTTATGGAGAACACTATTTTATTAATCTAATGAATAATAAAACAATGATTCAATACTAAATTAATAATCTAACTAATCTAAGTCTAGCTATCTACGTAATAAGGGAATTTAGATCTACACAATTGTAAATGACAAGAATCGAAATTGACAAACTAGCTATTTTATTAATCAAACTAATTAAGAATATTGATTCTAAGAGTTTAATCTAAAACAAGAACTGAATTTAAAACTAAACTTAATTTTATTACATGAAAACTAGATCTATAATTATCTATAGTTTTAGGTCTAACTAGCTACCATTAACAAAGAGTGAAGCTTTGGTTTTTATACATTCAGATCCAAAAATCGTGCATGGGCTTGGAGCCATGTTTTGGGCCAGAGAATCAGGCCCAAAACGCAATTCTTTCAGTCCAAAAAGGCCTTTCCAGCTGCAGTTGGCTTCAACAGACTTTCCGTCCACTTTTGCTCCTCTGATTGGGTCAAAGCTTGGACCATTGGAAAGCTCTTTCCGAGCCAGTCGTTTTGACATAAGGTAGGCCCAATTCCGAGGTCTGAGTCCAAAGATACGGCCTTCGAAAGTTCTGCTGACTTTGTGTGCTGTTTCTGCCCGCGTTGACTTTTCAGCTTTTGATCGGGCTTTAGAAAGGCTTTGTCTTCTTCAATCTTGGCCTTTAATCATAGAACTTCTTAGCAACCGACCTTTGCTTCTTTATCTCGCTAAAGTGGCACATTTCTGCACATAATGGACTTTGAAGCCTGAAATGCATAAAAACACGTAATCAGTGTTAACTCTTAATTATTACTCACATAATTGGTCTAAAAGTATGATCATTCATGGGGTTAAAACTACAGTTTTGGGCTCTTATCAAACCACCCCCAAACAGCATTTTGCTTGTCCTCAAGCAAAGATGAGAAATTAGAATAAGTGCCAAAAATGGAGTTCTATCTACTTTCGTTTCGCTGAGTGTGATTGCATTGACCATATGCAACAAGGCCTTAAACTACTAGGAATTCCCTAGTGGACGAGTTATAGCCTCGCGAGAGTTTTCCAGTGAAGGTACTCACAAACTTCACCTATACTACAACGACTAAGAAATAAAACTATTGTTTCCGTATTCATGCTCTAAATTAACTATACCTCTCACTAGCAATGCATATAGAGTAATCAAGTCGAAACCTAAGCTAATATATGCATAATAATCAATCATCTACAATAAACATATATACAATGAGTAATACTATGAAATGCCTAGCGGTTTAAGTTTTCTGAAACTTCGGGATAAGCGTCCTTAAGTAGGTTCTCACAATAATAGTCAAGATACAACACTCTGATTTTTCCACTCAAGTTTACAGCTACTCCGATTAATGCGGTGGGCACACTTTACCTTACAATCTCAATGACAACAAGGAAGCTGGAGTCGATCAAACACATCTGCCACTTACTATCACACTAACCTATTCCTAATTGAGCTAGAGGTCTTTATTAGGTGTTGCGGGGATTAGGAGATGGTTTAAGAAGGAAAGAAATGGATATTCAAAAAGGACAAGTCTGAGATAATAGAGTCTTCATATTATGTAACTTAGAGAAAACCTTGTTATTTTCTTTTGCTTATATACTTTGTTTCCATCCTTAGCCATATTTTTTTTCTTTTTCTTTTCTTTGGCTTTTGACTCCCTTTTATTCTATTTTTGGAGTTTTTATTTTATTTCTATTTCTATTTTTCTTTTCTTTGGATGGAAACTTCTTTTCTTTATTTTCTGAAGCAATTAACTACCTTTTGTATACACAGGTTTTCTCTTCTTCTTCCTTCCTCCTTCTATTCTCAAACTTATCTAAATTGGGTAGGTTGAATTTTTTATTTTGTTTTGTTTTGTAACAGGGTAAAGGATTTGTGGTTTATGAAAGGCTAAAGAAAGGTTCAGAGGGGCGACTAGCGGAAAATAATTCATAGGTTTGAATTTCTGGCTATATCGATCCAAAGAGGGCCTAAATTCTCGCTTAGGATATGACATAGTGATCAAGCAAGTGGACGTGTGATTTCTCTATCCGGATTTACTTCTCCCTTGTGTCATTTCTCAAATATTTAAAACATATAAGGCTTTAGGCTATATTCTCACAGATTTGTAGAATAAGTACTCTAGCCTAGAGTTCAGAAACTTACTGCTAACAATCATAGATACTCATGTAATATATTTATAGATAGATGCAAAGATTATTACCTACATATTAACCTAAATTTCTAAAAATTATTCTAATGCAAAAGCTACGTGAGACTTCTAGATTATTAAGAGCATAGAGAAGGAAAACAATACCACTATTCCTAAGTGTATAACATGAACTTATTTATTTATATTTTTGAATTTTTGAAATTTTAACTAGAAAACAAATGCATATTATACATATCTATATCCTAACAGATGCCTTAATTACACGTGTTTCTATGCCCCCTAAAACAAGAAGCATGCTTTGTCCTCAAAGTATTGTAAATAAAGAGGGTAGAAAAAATACCATTGAAATGTGTGAAATTCAGGAACATCTGCAAAACAAAGTTAGAACGCATTACTAATATAGGAAATAAAAAGCGACGAACTCTATCTGAAGTTCTACCCATTATGGGGTTAACAAGAATGAAATTGCTTGGGACATAAGCGGACACTAACTAGAATGAAAACTGACCTTATCTCCCCGCATTACTCATCATCTTCCTCATCCTCTTCTTCCATAAAGAAGTGAGGTTCCTTCGGCCCCTGCCATGCCATGATAATTTGCCGGTTTCCGCCATTTATCATCTATTATTGCTAACCTATTAAGAGCCACTTGGTCCGACGGGTGTAGGGTGCAACCCGATGAGGCTGTATCCTCCACCCTTGCCAAGTCATTACGCGGAAAGATCGAATAATACTATTGGTGGGTCGTGCGATTAATCGATCCGTAATCCAATCCGTGGAAACGTGTACAAAAATAGGAAAGAAACATAGCATAATCACGGAAATTAGAACAGGCATAAGAAGGTACTTATGCCTCATGCTATGGGATCGAGCTAAACTAGACATCAAGGTTCGGGGAAGGTCATGACACATATCGTCCCGTGGCTAAAGCAAGGAAAACGCCGCAAAGTGGCATCGTGCAACGTAAGAAAACGCCATTCCCCTAAAATGTTTAGCATGATCCAAAACATAACAGTTCCTATGTTCATGGACGGGGGCTACCAAAGGCGACGTTATAGTCCCCTTGGTCCTCGATAACGGAAAAATGCCTGCCCCATAGGACTCATGCAAAAACTCATAAGTGTAGACATACATATTATCTACCCAATAGCACCATGGGTCTTGTATTTCAGCGGGCATAGCAAGTCCAAGAACAAATGCTAGCAAGAACCTGGTAATTTCCATTGGTTCATTATCAATGTTGATGGAGAACACTTGTTCTCCATCTGGTCTTTCAAAGAAAATGCAGTTATCGTAAAAATAAGATGCTAGTGTTGGAGAATAAAGTGCATCAGGTCTTACCATAAGCGGTTCCCAGCCTACATATGTGATCGCTTCGCGAAACCAAGCACCGTAAGTAGTGCTTTGGAACAAATCTTTGAAAGACTGTTCCGGTATCAATGTAGGAGATGTCATCTCAAAATTATGCTCTGAAATAGCTGCGAATGATCCGGGAACACCCCGCAGAAAAACTGGAATTTTTCTGGTCCACGGAAGTCGGGCGCCGAGTCGCTCTGCTTGAAGCGGCCGGCGCCTCAAGATTTTGGAATTCCAGTGTTTGAGCGCGGGTCGCGCTCACCTTGGACGCGAGTGCGCTCTGACAAAAAATCTGAAAAAATTGCAGAGCACGAGTGTGCTCCTCTTGGGCGCAAGCGCGCTCGGAGGTGCTGAAACTCGGAAATTGAGACGAAACGTGGGAATCGTGGGAGTGAAAGGTGAGTGATGGAGGTTAGGTGTAGTGTGAGTTGTGAGTGTAGAATGTATGAAGTTTATATAGGTTTTAAGTTGCTAAAACGGATCGGGAAGTTGCCAAAAGGTTTTTACGACAGTTTCCGGAAATACCAAGATTTCCAAACCCGAAAATGGAAACAACTCATTTTCTTGATTCTAAAACAAACCTAGTATCTTTTAGGTTGAATTTATGATAGAATCTACCTATTTAATCGATATTTCATCCTACCATGATACTTATTCATAGATATGCCTAAACGGCCATATTTTCACCTTGACTCCGCAATAAATTCTAAGATGAGGGTCATATAAAAATCATGCTGGAATAGATAACACCACCCCCAAACAATTTGGGAAGGTGGGATCAATATTAAACAACCACGCACAATGAAAATAACCTCATTTTATTAAAATTTTCATTCGAAGTACATTTCACTACAAAATTCAAATTACGGAAATAAAACTTACATTAAAATAAATGGCAATATTGAAACTACAAATAAAAATAGAAAAATCAAATGATACTATCCCTAACCACTCCGGTACTGGTAGCGGAGGGCACACGGTCCAGAGATGGCTCCTGAGCTCCCGATGGGCTAGCACCATTCGTCTTTCGGCGACGACGCTCGTGCCTCGATGGTGTGTCCTCAGAAGGAGAATCCCCATGAGGTGGGAATCGTGCAAGCATGTCGGCCAGGAACTGGCGCTGAGCTTCTAGCTCGGCCCTCATCTGATCCCACCGCTCGTCCTCCCGCTGGGATCGGATCTCGAAGTTATGATGGATAGTAGCCTGTCGAGTCCGGAGGTCTTCGCAGATAGTGTTGAGTGAACGCATGCCACGATGAATTACGGCCATGCGTTATCCCACCAACACCTCTCCGGGGCATCCGCATCAAAACAAGTCAAGTCCTCCTCATCCTCCTCCGGCATTCTCATTTCCCCATCCTCCTCGGCATTCTCATTTCCACCATACTCCTCGTCCTCTATCCTATCCTCGGGCAACCTCCAAACTCGTTGGACACACTCCTTATAGATCGCGAGGATTTCGGTGTGGTGATGTAAGACCTATCGACGCCTTTGAAAGCTCTCAACTTCAATGATCTTGGTTATCAACACAGGGGGAGGTGCAAATGGACTTCCCTACTCCCCTAATCATGCTAAGAAAAACTCCAAGATACGAGAACTTCGTGACTTCTCGCTCCTCGAGTATCCATAAAATGTGGAGGCAGTTCAGACCAATGTCGCTGACCTTCTCCTTCCCCAGGACGTTCTGACCAATCCACTGAGCTGAAGCCAGCTGTTTGGTTCTTAGGGATGCCTGGCGAACACAATGCAATCTCGCATTGTAGTTCCCTTCGGTAACTGTCACTTTCATCAATGGCTCTACCCCATTGTATTGGGACTCCTGCAACGTGACATCCAGATGGATTCTAGGCGGAATGCCTAGAATCTCAGCCAATAACCTAGTAGTTACTTCCTTCCTCCTCTTCGCCACCATAACAAAAATTCTAGTCAACTCCACCTCCTTCGTGTTGTAAAACCGTCGAACTAAGTCTTCATGGTAAAAGGCTTCAGTCGAGTACCACAAGCTATTCCAGTCTCTCTATCGATCATTTCGTCACCGTAAAACGGCGTGAAGTGGTCGCCAGTAAAGGCTTGCTCCGGCAAAATTCGACGTTGTTGAGCCATTTTAGTGTTTGGAATGTAGTGGGGGTTTAAATGGGATGTGGTGTTGGAATTTGAATCGACGGACTGAAACAAACTGTGGTGGTGGCACAGTGGTGGCGCGGCAGTTCAAAATTTGAAATTTTCGGTGGTTTTTGATTATTTAATTTGGTGGAGGTGGTGGTGGAAAGCTTTTAGATTAGATTGGAAGTAGATTTGAACTGTGGGCGTGGGTTAATTTGGTTTTCTTTTTATTTTAATTTTTTTTTAGGTTTTTGGAGCTTTGGTGGGCGTTAATGGTGGTTTTGAGAAGATGAACGCGATTGTTGGGCAAAGGTAAGGGCGCGGGTTGGGCCCAAGCCCAATTCGAAATTTTTGAATTTTTCGATTTTTCACGAAACTTCAAATCAAAATTGCCGCTTCGTTACCGGTCCAATTTTTGTGAATGAGATATGGAAATGATCAGGAGAGAATTTCCAATCTAATGATCCATAACACACTCTATTCCGACTGTGGATGACGTATACGATAGTGGAAAATGCCTCGAAGTGCGTGCATGACGTACGTTATGCGAAGGACTGAACTCTAAATTCATGATTATGTCAACCCGGATCGAAATACAATTAAACGGCCTAAGCAACTCTAATGGGACATAAAACATTCTAGGACGGAAACACAAACACCCCACCCCCAAACAAATTTTTTACAACAAAGCTTAGAAAATTTGTTTTTTAGCAGTGGGTCTTTTAAAGTCAGATTCCCGAGACTTTCTAGATTACTATGTTTATCCTTTAATATATATATATATATAGAAATTTTTACTTTTATAATGAAAAACAATAAACAAAAAAGACATAATTCACCCCATAGAGAAACATGACTCAAAAATCCGAGAAAACATGCAAGAGTGGAAAACGTGAATTATGTTAAACGTGGACTTAGGATCCGGTACTTACAGCCACACACTCCATAGGGAGGGCCCGGTTACCTTAATGGTGCACTCACCAATATCTGGAAATGAAAGGAATGCGCCAAACACAACAAATTGAGGCATTTATATTCAGATACTCGAGACTTTATCTAACATATGTATGAACATGCAGTTTATCATATATCAACAACCGAAATAGTTGTGGATCATTCCATAAATAAATATCACAGAAAAACATATCCAAACACAATCAAGCACCAAGATTTCCTATGACGCAACCCTAGTGAAATGAAAACGAAGTCGGATAACCCTATAACGTAACCTAGCATGCACCTTCTTTTTCATTTTTGAACGAGAGGGTGTTCTAGTGAATAAGTGTGGAAAAGTAAATGGTTGTGGAGAATATGGTGGATATGGATAAGTTGTAGAAGGAAAGCATATAAACAATGAGGATGTGGGTTTAGCACAAAACTCATTCATGGTGTAGGTAGGGACTGTTTCAAGTCTGAAAATGAAGGTGTCAAATGCTTGGTTCTTCTGAAGTATTTGTTTACTAGGTGGATTTAAAAAATTATGAATCATAGAAGAAACAAAAGGATCGAGTGCAAACTCGAGATTCCTTTGAAAGGGTGGAAGGAGGAGAGTCGAGGTGACTGTTGTGCAAAGTAGTTCTTGATAGGGTGAATCATCACCTGCTCTAAGAAACTCATCGAATTCCTCATCTAGATTGGTCATATCCACATTACTATGATAGTCCTCTATATCTTTGAGAAAGTCATCTATGTCATTATCATCCGTAATATGTGTATCGACTAGTGTAGGGATGAAAATGTTGGAGTCTGAACTTCCAAAGGAAAGAATTTTGGGCATATGATTATCAGGGAACGTGTTGTTGAAATAATCTCGAGCAAATCTCTCGATCATGCTAACCTCTCCATCCATAGACGAATCTGGTAAATGTGTCTTTGTTTTAAAAACATTTACTTCAACAGCAAGATGGCCAAAAGACATGGACATCGAACCATCGCGGCAATTAATGAGCGCATTGGCAGTTGCCAGGAAAGGACGCACTAAGATGATCGGGACAGAGTCGTTAGCGACTTCTGTATTGAGGATGACAAAAATCAGCCGGATAGTAAAAATCCTGAACTTTTACCAGAACATTTTCGACCACACCCTTAGGATACTTAATAGACCGATCAGCTAATTGCAACGTCATTTTAGTGGGTTGCATCTCGTCTAGACCTATTTGTTTATACAAATAAAACGGGAATAAGTTAACACTAGCCCCCAGGTCTAATAACGGTGATTCGTCATAAGAATCTCCTAAGGTGCATTGTACAGTAGGACGACCAGGGTCCTTATACTTAACAATTCCATTATGTTCAGATAGAGTTGGGAATTGTTCTGTTAAAAAGGCGTCATTTGGTATATTTATCTTACGCCTAGTAGTACACAACTCCTTAAGAAACTTAGCATGGTGTGGTAGGTTTTTAATAGCTTCGAGGAAGGGAAGGTTTATAGTTAGATTCTTGAAAACGTCCCTAATCTCCTCATAATTTGTATCCCTAGTTAACATGGCTAATTTTTGTGGAAACGGTGGTTTCTATCTATATTTAGCAATGGTATCACTTGGATGTTTAACCATGGCTTTCTGTTTCTTAGGTTGTGTTCTAACTGGTACCTCTACAGTGGTAGGCTCTTCAGTTTCTATTTCGGTATCTAGTAAAATAGCAGGTGTAGGGGCTATTGGTGGGGTAACTATAGGCATAGTTACTTTGTTATCAACCACTCTGCCAGAACGGAGAGTGGTGATGGCATTTAGCTCACCTACATTTTCATATTAATTACTAGTATTATCGATTACCTCAAAGGCTGTGTTTGTTGTTTTAGGATTAGGTATTGCGTGACCTGGCAACACACCTTTGGGTTGGGCTTTATCTTGAGCCAACTGTTGGGTTAAATTATTAACGGATTGTAGAAGTTGTTGGTTAGATTGAGCCATGGTTTGGAAAAGTTTTTGGCTCACTTGTATGAAGGTGTCAAGACGATCCGGTTGTATGGGTGTAGTAGTCACAGGTGGTATGACTGGAACTATTTCACGTGAATTATTTATGGGTGGATTTTGATAATTATTATTTACCGGAACGATACCTCTATTAGCATTATAATTATTATAACTATCTTGACCTTGTGCTTGACCTTATCGAGGTTGCACTTGGTTGTTATAATTATTAAAATTACCCTGACCATGTCCTTGACGTGGTGGAGCTTGGTTAAAACTGTGCGTTGGCCTAACATATTGATTATTGTACCCTAGATGTGTGACGTGTTGGTTCTTTCTCCAACCGAAGTTGGGATTTTGTCTCCAAGGGCGTTAGGTTCACTATTAATGGAACAAGCCTGTTCATAGGCTATAGGGCCGATTAAGAGTCGGGATGCTCGGGGCTCCAAATGAAACTACATGGATTTGAATTTACGTTCATGACGGGGATAGGCTTTTGTTGAACGAAAATGGCCTCTACCTTTTAGTGAGTGATTCGATTAGAGTTTTCAGCTCGGGATGGTGTTTAATTTCAAACATACCGCGGCCTTAACTGTATTAGAAGAACTAGTGGAGCGGTGGATATCGTCACTACCCCCGGTTGTTATTTAAACTTTAGTTTGATCCTCTAAAAATTTATAAGCCTCCGAGGCTCCTTTGCTTAAAAACTACCCCCATTCATTATGTCTAGGACTTCTTTATGGTGGTGTAGAAGTCCTTTGAAAAAGGCAACGAAACTAACGTCTTTCGCTAAGTTATGATGTGGACACTCTATAAGGAGATCGGTGAAACGATTCCAAGCCTCTGAAAATGATTCATGAGGATTTTGTCGAAAGAAATGAATCTTGGAAAGCATCTCATCCGTCTTTAGGGGTGGGTAAAAATGTTCCATAAACAGCTGAACAAGTTTAGCCCACGAGTCCAAAGAATTAGGCGCTTAGGCAGTTAACCAAGACGCCGCCTTATCGGCTAAGGTGAAAGGAAATACCCTTAGTTTAATTTGTTCCGCACCAACCGTAGGATGGTGGAATGTTGTTAGGACTTGTTCAATCCTACGCATGTGCTGATAAGGTTTTTCATGGTCTAATCCATGAAAAACAGGTAACAAATTAAAAATATTTGGGGGGATTTGGAAATCCCCCACAGGGTCTGCTAGAACGATGCAAGATTTAGGGCTATCGCTCAAGGCTTTATAAAAGTCTGAGAAAGGAGTCTCTCCTTCGTCGGGCATTGTTTCAGGTGGTGTGTGTGAAATAGTAGCTAGAGGTGGAGTGGGTGATATACTAGATAGAATTGTTTGTTGACGTTGTTGTGTGATTACGTTTGGTGTTTTTGTTCGACCAGACCTTAATCTCATACAAGGCTAAGACTAAATTTAGCTAAACACATCAACATTCCAAACAATTCTGATATACTAGTATAAACCTCTAATAGGAGATGCGAGGTGTGGAAGAAAGGAATACCTGATTGCGTCCTTGCTTCGCTTATGAATAGCGTCTTGTTTACGCGTGTTCAGTATATATAACAAGTTAGAACACCGAAAAAACTTGAAAAATCAAAGTTCGAATCAAAACCGTAGAAATCCGGAAAAATCTAGCTTAGCGCTGGCGGTGGCAGGTGTAATCTTGAAATTACAGTGTTTTAGGCTGGTCGCTCGTGTTGTTACAGATCTTTTTGGCGCGGGTCACGCCAAATTTAGTAACTAGTAACTTGGTGCTTCCACTTAATTTGCGGAAGTCGCCCGTGCAAATTTTTTTTTTTCGAAGTTTTCAATCTTTGAAACGGACAACCACAGTATGAATCAAACAAGGGTGGGTGGGTGAAATGGGACTTTAAGAAAAGTACTTACACTACGAAAACAATGCGAAAGTGAAACTACGATGGCAGCGACGCCATTTGATAATCAATAAAATGAATAGTTTACCTACGAAATGAACGATGAAACTCAAAACGTAAGTAAACTAAAACTAGATTATGTGTCTATATTTTATCAAAGATTTCTACTCTCAATCCTATGAGATATAGTGGAGTAGAGTGATTCGTTCCACTCCTAGTCCTTCCGCATGCTGTGTTCTCTATGTATAAGTATTCTTAACTCTAAAGTCTAATGAGAGATTTGCGAAGTGGCAACTAGACTACGATGCAACTACCCACAAGATGCAACTAGTCGACTATTAGAACAACTATGGGAATGCTACGTTGATTCTATGATAAGGAGTTAGAGGGGGATTGATTCCACCTTAACTCGACTTCATCCTACTAACGGCGGAATCGTCGTAATCCGAATGAATCGCTTCTTCGCGAAACAATATGGTTACTCCTAATCCCTAATTACACATGCCATTTCTACCAATTCATAACTAGTATGTGAACGATTAAACCCATTCTCATGGTGAACTAATCGTTTCTAGAGTGGAAAGGAAATTACTTAACGACTCTACGATAATCGAATCAAGCTTTTCATCAAGGCTTCTCAACCCCTCAATGGAGGTTAGCCGAGAATCATCACGCTTATCATTCCCAATGGAAGTCAAACAAGGCATGATATAAAGATTGAAACTTTGCTTGTTTAAACCCAATTCAAAACTACTAATGCAATAATTGAATTAAACTAATAATGACAATTAATTGAATCTACAATTTAAATTAAACAATTAATGGAAATGAAACTAACTTATGGAGAACACTATTTTATTAATCTAATGAATAATAAAACAATGATTCAATACTAAATTAATAATCTAACTAATCTAAGTCTAGCTATCTACGTAATAAGGGAATTTAGATCTACACAATTGTAAATGACAAGAATCGAAATTGACAAACTAGCTATTTTATTAATCAAACTAATTAAGAATAATGATTCTAAGAGTTTAATCTAAAACAAGAACTGAATTTAAAACTAAACTTAATTTTATTACATGAAAACTAGATCTATAATTATCTATAGTTTTAGGTCTAACTAGCTACCATTAACAAAGAGTGAAGCTTTGGTTTTTATATATTCAGATCCAAAAATCGTGCATGGGCCTGGAGCCATGTTTTGGGCCAGAGAATCAGGCCCAAAACCCAATTCTTTCAGTCCAAAAAGGCCTCTTCAGCTGCAGTTGGCTTTAACAGACTTTTTGTCCATTTTGCTCCTCTGATTGGGTCAAGGCTTGGACCATTGGAAAGCTCTTTCCGAGCTGGTCGTTTTGACATAAGGTAGGCCCAATTCCGAGGTCTGAGTCCAAAGATACGGCCTTCGAACGCGTTCTGGCGACTTTGTGTCTTTGTTTACGCGTCGACTTTTCAGCTTTTGATCGGGCTTTAGAAAGGCTTTGTCTTCTTCAATCTTGGCCTTTAATCACAGAACTCCTTAGCAACCGACCTTTGCTTCTTTATCTCGCTAAAGTGGCACATTTCTGCACATAATGGACTTTGAAGCCTGAAATGCATAAAAACACGTGATCAGTGTTAACTCTTAATTATTACTCACATAATTGGTCTAAAAGTATGACTGTTACAGGGTTAAAACTATAGTTTTGGGCTCTTATCAGATGGCTAGGCAGGACGTAAAGGAACCTCATTTCTTTATACGAGGGGAGGACAACGCTTAGTGCTGGATATAAGGTAAGTTTTACTTTCTGTTAGTATCTACTTATGTCCCAAAAAATTTAATTCTTGTTATTCCCATAACGGGTGAAACTCATATAAGAGTTGCGTCTGTTTTTCTTTACCTATATTAGTATGTTCTAAATTTGTTTTGCAGGTGCTCTAAAATTTCCACACATTTCTATTGTATTTTATATCCTTCTTCTTTCTATACTTTGAGGACAAAGCATGTTTTTGTTTGGGGGTGGCATAGAAACACATGAAATTTAAAGCACCTATTAGGATATATATATATGTAGGCTTAATTACATAAATATGCAATGTACTTAGGTCCTCTTAGCACTTGTATCAACATACAATTTTTTTTAACAAACGTATCAATGTACTATGCCCGATTTCACAAGAATAGGAATCTGTTAGCATCCATCAGTTAAGTAAAGATGTGTCCATTTTTTTCAATTTCGTTTTATTTGTATTTTTCACTCGGCATACCACCTCAGCATTTCTACCACCTCAGCGCCCGAAACTGACCCATATAGCCCGTTTTCATCATCTTTTTCACCCATTTTGAACCCATTCCCTCTATTTATCTCAAATTAGGGTTCAAAATCAAATTTGTACAAATAAAACGAAATAAAACAAAAAATAAGCTTTGGTTATCTACTTATCTTTGATAGTTGGAATTGAATTTCAGTTCCATTTTTTTATGGTGTTTTTCTTGGGTGTTTGATGGTTTTTTGAAGAAAAATAAATCGATTTACTTACCTTGGATTCTACCACATCCATATCATGATAAATGTACTTCATATCATACTGAACAATACCCCCCCCTTCTGTTTCATAGGGATTGTGGGGGAAGGAAAATCATAACAGAAATTTTACAACAAGCTAGACACTACTTCCAAGATAACACGTCTGAAGTTATTGTTAAACAAAATTGTGTGAACCAATAATGGAGCCCAGTGAGTAATACGTAAACAAGACAACAATACCATAACACCATAATTTTTGCCACTCAAAGTGACTGTAAAAGAAAAAGAGTTCTACGCATCTACTGGCCATAAACTCTGATTAAAGCAAATTCTTCTTTCTCGCAAGTTGAATCAAAGAATAATCCATATAAACGTCAGACAAATAAAAAACTTGGGCAATCGAAATAACTACTTCCTGCCTCTGCTAAGTCTCTGTAAGTGGTGATTGATGCTTCCCCATGATGTTCTACCTTTCCTAGCCTGAGCATCCATACAAGCATTCAATTTGTCCTTGAACAGGACACACCTTTCATCATTGTTCTCGTTAAGAGACGTACAGTTCAGAAATGCTAACATCTCCTTCATGCACGGCTTCCCCATTCCACCCACAAATTTTTATGTATAACTCGCCAGCTTTTTTCCCCAAACTTTCACTAGTTTGAACCTTTGAAATCTATTTCTTTGAAGCTTACGCTTCACCGCCTTCAATTTTTTTTGTGGCCGTCTCTAAGGAATAAGTTGTTGTTGGAGGCGTCAATTTGGTAGTGGTAGTATGCCAAGTGGAAAATACAAATAAAACAAAATTGAAAAAAAAGGACAAATCATCACTTAACTGACGGATGCTAATAATAGATTGCTATTTTTTTTGAAATTGGGCATAGTACAATGATACGTTTGTTAAAAAAAATTGTACATTGATACAACTGTTAAGAGGACCTAAGTATGTTGTATATTTCTGTAATTAAGCCTATATATGTATAATATGCACTTTACTTTCTAGTAAAAAAATTAAAAAAATAATAATAATAAAAATATAACTAAAAAGTATTTATACTATGCACTTAGGAATATTGGTATTGTTTCTTTTTATGTGATGATAGTAGTCTATAATTCTCACTTTAGCTCTTAAATTAGAATATTTTTTTAGAAACTTAGGTTAATATGTAGGTAATAGTTATTGCATCTTTCCATAAATATATTACATGAGAATCTATGTTTGTATTGGCAGTAAGTTTCTGAAATCTAGGCTAGAATACTTATTCTACAAATCCTGTGAGAATATAGCCTAAAAGCCTTATATGGGTAAAATATCTTAGTAATGACACAAGGGAGAAGTAAATTCCGAATAGAGAAATAACAAGTCCGCTTGCTTGATCACTATACCATATCCTAAGCGAGAATTTAGGCTCTTTTTAGATCAATATAGCTAGAAATTCAAACCTATATGAAATTATTTTCCGCTAGTCGCCCCTCTAAGTCTTTCTTTAGCTTTTTCATAAACCACAAATCCTTTACCCTTTTATAAAAACAAAATAAAAATAAAAATCAGCCTACCCATTTTTGAATGAGTCTAAAAGTATGATGAAATAGAGAAAAGAAAAGAGAAAGACATGTGAAAAACCAAGAATTTGTTAAGTTGCTTCAAAATAAGAAAATAAAGTTTCCATCCAAAGAAAAGAAAAAAAAAATATAGATAAAATAAAAAGTTAGAACTCCAAAAACATAATCAAAATAGTCAAAAGCCAAAATAAAAAAGATAAAAAAAATGGCTAAGGATGGAAACAAAGTGTTAAAGCAAAGTAAGAACAAGGTTTTCTCTAGTTACATATTTTGAAGATCCTATTATCTCAGACTTGTCCATTTGAATATCAATTTCCTTCTTTCTTAAACTAACACCTAATCCCCACAACTCATAATAAAGACCTCTAGCTCAATTAGGAATAGGTTGGTGTGAAAATAAGTGGCAGATGTGTTTGATGGACCTTAGTTCCCTTGTATGTCATTGAGATTGTGAGAAAAAATATGCCCACTACACACTGGAGTGAGCGAAACTTGAGTAGAAAAATCAGAGTATTTTTGTCTTGACATATTTGTGAGGACCTACTTAAGGACGTTATTCCAAAGTTTCAGAAACGGATCTGTTGTTGCATTTCATAGCATAGCTCATTATATAGATATGTGTATCCATAGAAGATTTGATTATTATGCACGTATTAGCTTAGGTTTCGAATTGATTATTTTTTATTCATTGCTAGTCAGATTTATAGATATCTGAGAATAAATGAGAAAACATTAATTTTATTTCTTAGTCGTTTTAGTATAAATGAAGTCTGTGAGTATCTTCTCTGTAAAACTCTCACGAGGCTATAACTCGTCAACTAGGGAAATCCTAGTGGTTTAAGGCCTTATTGCATATGGTCAATGCAATCGCACTCGGCAAAACAAGATTTGTTAGAACTCCATTTTTTGTCACTTATTTTAATTTCTCATCTTTACTTGAGGACAAGCAAAATGCTATTTGGGGGTGGTTTGATAAGAGTCCAAAGTTGTAGTTTTAACCCCTTAATAATATTACATTTAGACCAATTATGTTTATAATAAATAAGAGTTAGCACTGTTTACGTACTTTTGTGTATTTTAGATCTTGTAGTCAACTATGTGAAGAAATATGCCACTTTTAAAAGAGAAAGGAGCAAAATTGGTTGCTAAAGAAGTTCTATGGTTAAAGCCTAAGTTTCAAGGAAAAAAAACTTTTTTAAATCCCAGTCAAAGCTGAAAAGTCAAAGTCAACATGAACAGAAATAGAGTAGAAAAGTTAATAGAACTTCCGCAGGCCGTATCTTTGGACTCAGACCTCGAAATTGGGCCTATTATATGTCAAAACAACTGCCTCAGAAAGCGCTTTCTAATGGTCTAGACCTTGACCCAACCAGGGCAGTAAAAGTGGACAAAAAGGATATTGCAGTAATTTCTAACAGAGAAACCCTTTTTGGACTTAAGTAATTAGGTTTTGGGCTTGATTTAGTGGCCCAACCCACAGCTCCAAAGCTCATGCACGAAATTGTAAACCTAATTACTACGTCAAAATGGGAAATATAGGACATGGGCTACACTTGAGGAAGGACGGTTAGTCACAGTTGTATTACTATTGACGACCTAAGAAGTGAAAGGGACAGCCCATCACAGTCTTAATAATCATGGACGGCTTCAATTAGTCGATCATTTCTGCTCCAAAATTTTCATCCCCAAAACACTTGTTTCTCTCTCCCCGCCTCTATTTCATTTTAGGGGGAACTTAAAATTTCACTCCTCTTATCTTAATTCTTTTGTTCAACAAAAGAAATTAATCATTTTGCTTTGGTGTTGGATAAAACTTTTAGCTGGGGTATTGATCTTTCTCTTTTTATTAAAACTTTTCAAACTTAAATATTTTTGATTATTTTTGTTTTCCTCTTCATCTTCCTCAACTGAATCGTTTGCTTTTTTTTTTTTTGGACAAAGACAGAGATGTGGAGTTACAACATTTGAAGCTTGTAACTAGTTGTTTGTGACTCTCCACATAGTTAAAACTCATAAGTATCAATCTATTTGGTAATTTTATTTGTGTTAGTTATTTCACTCTATACGGTAGGAAATGTTGAAGTTTGTATCTTTAAATGTTGAAGCTTGTTTTTTTTTGGAGTTACAACAGGTCAAGGTGCTTGCAAATCGTCTGACAAATTTTTTAAACCATTTTCACTCAACTATGGAAGGTAAAATCATATAGTGGGTTTCCTAATTTTTGTATTTACTTTTTATTGTCAAGTGAAATATTCATGGGTCATATGTTTTTGTCCATGTTTGTGTTTGTGCTCTAAGATTATTGTAGTTGGTTTAGAGAATTAAATAGTATATGTTTCCTAATATGTTGCTGAATTTTCTCATTTTACTCAATTATTTTGTGTGGGTATATATCTTGTGACCTTATTATTAACATTTTCAATTTATTATTATGCTTATTTAATTAATATTGATTTGTTTTGGGGAAAAGGGGGAGGGGACTAGCTTGTTGAATTTTGTGATAAACTCTACAGAGACAGAGTGACAGACTGTAGAAGTACAGAGTATAAGTAGACTATATATGAAGTTCCCAAGTACACACATAATTTAACTTTATTTACAAGCCTAAACGGTTTGAATATCTGACCACCATGACACCATATTTTGTTAGGTTCCATTTCGCTTTCCAACCAAAAATGGCTCTTTAATGCCTACATGTACGTGTTCACTTTCAATATTCAGTTGTTTCTCTATTTCTAAATCAAGCTATGGAGGTTGAAATACTACATCACTTTATGTGGCCTTGGAAGGTCACGTTTAAAGCTGTAAATATGAAAGTCTTATAAGGTATCATTGAATGCCTAGTTAAAACTTAGGATTCAATCTCATTTGTTCTCTTTGTGAGATTGCCAGGAAAGGATCTGACCACCCTGACTTGTTTGACTCGTCTCTTGGTTCAGTGAACATGTGAGGCGACTCTGCGAACTGAACACACAATTAAATTTGTAAGGCGTGGTATAGATTATAGACAAACTATAGAAGTACAAAGTATAGATTGACTATATATAAAGTTCCAAAGTTCCAACCCTTTGCAGAATTTTATTCCATACTAATCATAGTTTATGTTAATTTGTTAATAGGGTATGGTATTTGGTACTTAAATGTGTATGTGTCATTTTTGCTTTAGAAAACTGATTTTGAGCTAATGGAACTTGACTGTAAAACTTGTTTTTATCTGGTGTATGTCTTTCATATTTATTCTAATCAAAGTATTGTACTTGAATGTGTGAATTCTTCTATTTATGCGCTGTCCTAGCTTCGTTTTAGATGTTTGTGTGCTTCACCTTGTTCACTGACCTGTTTACTGCTCATGTTTGAGACTATTTTTTTTTTCTTGTTGTTTATCTGCATTTTGGATGTGATTAATTTGAAATCTAGTATTTGTACCAGTTATCTAATTATCTAGGACTAATTGTGAAGTAAGAGAATTGAACGTTTGTTGTTTTAGCATGTTAATATTTGCTTGTGAATATTTATAATATGCTTTTAGACTTAGTACCAAGATATATACATCGTGGTTTCATTCTGTCCTTTGGAAAACACTAGTAGGGTAGTAGGGTAGTCATCTTAAGGGACCAAAATAATATTCAGCCTTGATTGGTAGAAGCCTTCAGGGTGTAAGGAAAACTCAACATTACAACTCCAGTCAACCTATTATGGCTATGAACTACAAATGAATAACATAGAAAATGTGAATTTAATACACAAGCCAATCTAGTTTACAAGTATGAGCCTGCCGTTATAGAAATAATTCAGTACACCTCTCTATCTAACAATACACCTTTCAAGTTTGGAAACACCTCTATACCCGACAACTCGCTTTGTAGTATATCTGATTTTCCTAAAACATTTATGGTTTTTACTTGCATATTCCATCTGCTTTCATATTAATATTTTTCCATCCTTTTCTTTAAATTTATTTAAGTAGATAATGTCTTCGACAATCCCAAGCAAGAACTGGATGAAGGAACCAACTCCATCTCCTTTATACCTTAAAGGTGTTATCTCATTCATTCAGTTCACACAAGACAACTTGGGAAAAGAACTCAATTAGTATTGTTGTCCTTGTGTAAACTGTCATAATCTTGGAGGGAAAGCAACAACAAGTGGTAATGTTGATCATTTGGTATGTGACAGTATAGATGAGTCATATACAACATGGGTCCACCATGGGGAGTCATTTTCTAGGCGTGGCAGTGTTGCAGCTCCAACTACTTCAAGTAGTAAGGATCAGGAAGGTATTCAAAATCGAATGGAAGAGATGTTAAATGACACATTTCAAAGAAGTCATCCGACTGACTTAGATGCCTGTCTTAATGAGGTTGATGCTAGAGATGATGGTGGAGATGATATGGGAGATGATGGCCAAGTTCCGAATGGTATTCAGCAAGATATTCAGTATAACAAGTTGATGGAGGATGCATTAAGACTGTTATATCCATCATGTCGAAATGAAGATTCAAAATTGTCGGTGACCATTGAATTATTGAGCATGAAGGCCAGAAATAGGTGGTCTGATAGTAGCTTCAATAAGCTATTGGTATTTCTTAAAAGGGTATTACCATAAGAGAATATAGTGCCAGAGAAAACCTATGATGCTAAAAACTTGATCAAACCTTGGCATATGAACTGTGAAATTATCAACGCATGTCGTAATGACTGTATTTTATATATATTGAGGAGATAAATATAAGAATATGGTCAGTTGCCCTACTTATGGTGAAAGTAGATGGAAACCGGTTATGGGCCATACATGATTTTCCAGCCTTTGCCCATCTTTCAGGTTGTAAAACTGTGGGGAGGTATGCTTGCCCTATTTGTAGTGAGAAGACATAATCCGTTTGTCTAAAACATGGAAAGAAGTTCTCATATATGGGTTATAGGAAGTTCTTAAATGATCCAAGTCATCCTTTTAGGTTCTAGAAGCCACAATTTAATGGGAAAGAAGAGCATGGTAAGCATCCTATTCGGTTGAAAGTTTCTGAGGTGAAGCTGAAAATGACTACAATTGAAACCATATATGGTAAGGTGCCAATTGGAAAAAAAAAAGAACTCGAAAGACAAGAAAAAATCTGTGAAATCAAGTAAAATGCTGGTGCGAGATAAAAAAAAAAAAAAAAAAAAAAAAAACTAAGGAGAAAGGAAATTCTACATTTTTGAAGCAATCCATCTTGTTTGAGCTGCCATATTGGGAAGTATTTATTCCATAACATAGTATAAGACATTTATGGTTTTTTCTCTTTTGTAATAACTTAAATTTTTTACTCCTATAGCATCTACTTGTCCGTCACAATCTGGATGTGATGCATGTTGAGAAAAATATTGTTGCCATCCTATTTGCAAAAATTATGGATACAAAGGGAACCATCAAGGATGGTCTTGAAGCCCGTTTGGACCTTAAGGCTATGAAAATGAAAAAACATTTATGGGTAGTTGAGAAGAATGGCAAGGATGGTCTTTTTCTCTTTCTCATTTAGAGAGAGAAATGATTTGTGAGACCTTACACCAATTGCAGGTTCCTATTAGATATAGTGGTAAATGGAAGCATAACATTAACTTTGATGATTTTCAACTCAATAACTTAAAATCGTATGACTATCACATCCTTTTACAGCATTTATTGCCTGTTTTGTTGATGCATGGATTCAAGAAGCACAAGCCATTACATGAAGCTATTCGGCAGCTATCCATATTCTTTAATGTTCTATGCTCCAAAGTTATTAATCGTGTGGAGCTTTTAACCATGAAAAAACTGTGTTATTGAGACTCTATGTGTCTTTGAAAAGTATTTTCCTCCTTCCTTCTTTGTTTCAATGATACACCTTGTTGTGCCCTTGGAAAAGAAGGTAAAGGAGAACATTCTTTCAAATGTGGAGTATCAACAGGTGCGCAAATGGGTTTTGAAGCATTCTCTTGAAAATGCTGATTGGGAAGAGTAAGTATTGTAGGAGTTCTTTTGATTGTTAACATTTAAGTTCGGACATTCATATGTTGCATTATCTTGAATATGTTTGATCCTTTATAGGAAGTACCAAAAGTATGTGCAAGATCATAAATCAACGGGTATAAGTCGTAAAGGTAGTTAACCAAAAGAGCTGGATTATATCCCTTGGTTGAGACTTCAACTACAAAATGAAAAAGAATCTGCGTTTAAGAGAGGATTGTTGATGGTCCATCTTTTAAGGCAATGTCTTATAATAGATATGCAGTGAATGGGTATGCCTTTTACACGGCTGACTCTGAAAAGGGTACAACAACGCAAAATAGTGCGGTCTCCATGAAGGTTGTCACTAGTTACAGAGCAAGTGCCAAGGATAGGAACCTTGTAGACGATAAAGCGACTTACTATGGAGTAGTCCAAAAAATTCTTGAACTTGATTATGAAAACTTCAAGCAAATAGTATTCTACTGTATTGGGTGCGTATAGAAGACAAAAAAAATGGATGCACAATTGATCCATAAACAAAATTGGTATTTATGAATCTTGGGAGGTTCAAGAAAAGTACAAGTGAAGATGATGAATCGTTTATTCTTGATTCTCAAGCTAAACAAGTCTTCTATTGTAAAGATTTGAGTAGAGATAATTGGCATGTTGTGTTAGATGCACTAAAGAGGTTAAGTCAGGAGGTTGATGCTTATGAAGACCCATTGGTCTTTGAGGCCAGAACAAAGGAAGACTTTTCATCCCTAAACTTATTGGAGGACATTCTAGTAGATGATGATGAAGAATGGATTTGATTACTTTGTCATTTTAGTCCATTTTGGTTTCTTTTGGTCACTCTATAGACATGATGTACTGACGCTAACTAATATATGAATGTGTTTAGTTGTCATTTCTTCACTTTGTTAGTTCACATTGAAATCATATAATTGTTTTAAGCTACTGTACAACATCTCTCTTAGTTATAAGTATTTATTTGTGTTAAATTCGTTACCTTTGTTGCGCGTCTAGATAAAAGTAACTCATCATGTCACACGGATCGAACCCAAGTGACCAGCTTGAACAAGGCGAGTCACCTTATGAAGAAGGCAGTGTGACACAAGAACGAGGTAAACCACTACTCATTAATTCTCTTATGTATGCTTCTTATTGATTGCTAAAGTGTTTTTTTAATTACCAAGGTCCACGAAAACTAGTAGAATTCAATGACGATGGACAACCTATTGGAGAGAATAAAGCAAAGTATGTTACAACTATAGGGAAGGTGGCTAGAACGCACATACCAATAACATGCTGCGATTGGCCTACTCTTGATACTATTGATAAAAACCTCAAGGATAAATTTTGGGACTGCATCTTGGTATGTACAAGTTCGATCAATATCATTTTTTTAATTCATATCATTTTTTTAACTTGAAAAATTATTAAATTCATAATATCATTTATCAACTAGTACCCTTCTCATTTCTAATTGCTTTCTTTTTTAGGAGGAATTTGATCTTCCACCTTGTCGAAAAGGCACCACTTTGCATAAGCTTAACATAGCTTGGAAACAAAGAAAATCCGGTCTTCGTTGCAAGTGGTATGACAAGTTTCCTATAGATGTTGAATGAAAGAGAAATGTAGCACCACTTGTTAAAAAGGAAGATTGGGAACAATTTGTTGACCTGTGCTCCACGGAAGTAGAACAGGCTAAGCGAGAAAATGGAAAGTTTTCTAGGATGAAGATGAAAAACAAGGATACAACTGGTAGAAAGGGCTCGGCTTGTGTGATTGAGGAGTTGGTAATTTATATCTCAGCTGATATAGTCTTATTTTAGTTTAAAGTTTCGTTTTGTGTTTAAAAGTCGAATTCCTTTTTGTAGAAAAAGAACAGTCCTAAATGTACAGTTACTCGGACAGAAGGATTTTTGGGCACCCACAGAACAAAGGATGGCGGCTTCCTTCTTGATTCTCTGGAAACTATGGTAAGAACTATTTTCCTTGTTATATGTCTTGTTTATTGTTAAACTAATAAATAATCAGGATATGCACTTGAATATAAATTCTTTCATAAGAGTAAATCAAGTGACTTACTAGCGTCAACCTAGATCTGGTGGAAAAAGATTTAGATAATGATCTAGTTGCTTTGGTGTGTATTGATTACCATTATCTCGTTGTATTTTCCTTCGTAAGAAATATTTTATGAAGTGCAACTTTTTAATGCTTGATTTAGGTTTGTGGTCGTGATGGGATGGGGCGTACTCAAGGCCTAGGCACTAGAGTGTCAAAAACTTTGTACCATGCATTGAAGCCTTACAAAGAGATCGCTCAAAGAGAGAAAAGAACTCGTGAGACAACTGATGCAAACTATGTGACCATCATAGAACGACTTGATGAAGAGTCTAGTGCTCAAAAGAAACTTGAGGAAGAAGTAGCAACAATGCGGCAAGAATCTTCTATTAGGGCCAGTTCATCTCAGGTAAATTATATATTATTTGTACTGCTAGCTTAATTTTGTCATAATTGCTTAACAAAAGTGGACACTGGATATAGCTATCTTATAAAATAGTTTGTATTGTATGTGTATAGTCTTGGATATAGATATTATGTGATATGAGGTTGCTAGGATTGGGAATGAATAACTTACATAAGCAGTTTTATTGCATAACTAGTCATAAATTTGATATTAAAAAATTGGAACCATTCAGAGTAGCAACTTTAGTAAATAGGTTAGAAGGTAGATTTATAGAACTACTAAGTAAGGTTGGTAAAAACTAAGGCATTGGAAGAAAATTAAATATTTTTTGCTTTTGTGTATAGTCCTCTTACTCTTGTGTATATGTGTATCTCTGCTGCTGCACCTAGCTAGCTGCACTCTTTTTTTTCTTTTTCTTTGGACTTCAGGGCTTTATTTTGTGGGCTTAAAAATATAAAAAGGGGGAAGTAGGGTTTATTTTGTGGGCTTTATTAGTTTGGTACTCAAGTGATCTGGCACTTGTCAATCCTTCGTTTATGGGTGTATTTGAAATATGTAGGGTTAGATGGTTTTTTTGAGGTTGTTCTGGTAACGTGGAGATGTATATATATTAGTCGCATTGTATAAGTCGTGTATTAAGATTTTTGGGATGTTTGTATATTTATAGTTTTCTTCTTATTTGAGGATTGGTTACTTGACTTAACTGGCATTGGTCGAGATGGTTAAGTAGCTGGTTCTACGAATCAATATATCTTTTAGTAGTTGAATTTATGACTGAGGTATGAGGTTTTATATTTGGTTTGGATGTATTCTTATTAAATTTTCAGGTTATGACAGGTTTTATATTTATGAAATGTTGAAAATATAGAGGGGACTCTGCCAAAAAAATTCTAGGAAAGTCACGTATATTAGGTATATAGTTGCATGAGATTTGGGGCGTTACAGAGGTGGTGTCATGACTCATGACTTGATTATGTTGTTCTATGTGACATGTTGTAAGATTGTTAAGTGTCTCAGTTGTTCTTGCTTCTTTCTTTCTTTCTTTATGTTTTTTATTGTGTGGGGATGTGACCATGTGCCGTTTGGATTAAGTTAGGAATAATAATATATCTTACATGTTTTTACGCATAAAATACTTTGCAGCGTGTGTATCACTGTATTGAATATTGATTGTATATTTGTCCTTAGAGAGTTATTGTGTTATCTTAATGTATGCAGCAGCCAATGCGACACCCACCAGTTCGTGAAGAGTCACATGTAGACCTTCCTCCATCCGCTAGTTGTTTAGTGAGAAGTTTTGTAACAAAAAGGGTGGTAGCACTTGGACAAGTCTGTACTGATATGGCATCATCTACAGCTTCCTATAACATCCGCATTGATGAGATACTTGACTACGATAGTCCGCTTTATGATGGAGATGGAACGCTAGGGGATGTCGAGCCTGGTGATATCAACAGTTGGTCAAGGTTGTATGTACTTATTTCTTGATTAAGCCCCTTGAAGCTCCTGCCATAGAAGTGAGTTTATTTGTGCTTTTTTGTTACTTTTGAGACGTCAAATACATAAGATAACTATGGTCTTGTAAAGGAAGGACGTATAGATGTGGTGCTATGGAACTTATGTACGTAAGACTATCACTTTAGAGATTAAACAGCTACTAGCTAGATCTCTATTTTTTTGCTATCAAGTTTTTGTAAATTTCAACTTATGTATATATATATATGGAAGTTTTTGGAAAAATGAATATGTTGTGAAGTTGTTTTATATGTGATTTTCTGCCGCAGGTATACCTATCAGGTTTGTTCATAAATTTTTTGAAAAACAAATTTTTAATTTAAAAAAAAAAAAACAAAACTATAGAAAAGGACGGCCACTAGCAGTTGTTTCCCTAGTTTTAAATATCTTTTCCTGCAAATAAAAAATACGGTCAACAACGGCCACTAACCGTTGAAGATATATCCAAACCCACAGTCATCAGCAATTGTATAGATTAATATTAACTACAGCCCATAGCCGTGGTTTATTAACTATGGTCAATAGCCGTGGTTATGTTTAAATAATATTACGGTTAGTAGCCGTTGTATTTCGAAACGACTTCAATTTTACGGATGGTTGGCCATTGTTTTAGGCACAATTACTCAACAATATATCATCACTTCTACCAGAAGAAGTAATCCACCCAAATTATACATGGAGTACTAATTCACAACCCAAACATCTCCAGGGTTCATTCACCAAGCACATCAAACCACCAAATACATTCAGACAAGGACAAGATACCTACAACAATCAGAACAGAGCATTGGTTCCATCCCATTTTAACTAGAACTACCAAAATCCACCAAAGAGACCTAGTTCCACCACCTACTAGTGTCCAATCAGCTAAACCCTTCCATTACATCGTGCGCAGTAAATCTCCCAACACACACATAACTGAAGCCACAGTCTGACTGGATTGGATTCAATAAAGAGCCGACACGAAAGTTGCTTAAGATCACCTATTATGGTTTGTTTTCAAAAATTAGCATTTAGAATCACGACTTTTGAGTATGACTATATTTATAGCTTCTCTACATAGTTTTCAAAACCTGAGGATATAAAACTGAAAATTATACGCCCTGGAGTAACCAAAATGACACCAAATCAACGTATAATTTTATCTACTTGTTAAAACCTTTATATGGTTAGAGATACATTTAGATTGAGAAAAATAATTATTTTAAACACACACACACACACACACACACACACACACACATTTCATATAGATAATTGTTTACATACTTGCATTTCCCATCTTTTTATTTCTTAACTTCTAAGTATAATTCTGCATGCATGTTAAGTATTTCATAGTAGAATAATTACGTAAATCCCTAGTACAATAAACCATGTATTTCTCGTTCTATATCTATTAACCCGCTCTCCAAACTTATTTGGGGGTGGTATATTCCCATCATGAAGAGTAGAGTACAGATTACAGCCGTTTTTGCTTATGTTCCTATGGTAATCTCTTTCCTTTTCTTCATACTTCGAAGACAAAACATATTTCTGTTTGGGGGTGGTATAGTAACATTCTGCAAAAACTAGGCATTTATTATATAGCAACTTTTATATTAGATATATTAAGTATATTTCTATATTTCTTTATTTCTGTAAAAAAATTCAAAAAGACCAAAAATAATTTTCTGTTTAATACTAAAAGTCTAGTTTTCCTTTTTCTATGATAAACAAATGGTTTAGAAGTCTCATTATAGCAACAGAGTAAAAATTTGTTCTTCAAACTCAGACTAATATACATACAATAGTTTCTACATCTTTTCATGAATGGCATGCATCAGCATCATTGTTTGTATATAGCAGTAAGTTTCCGAAGCCGAGGTTATAACAATTAAGTTCCATATCCTGTGAGAATCTAGCCAAAAGCCTCATCTGAATGATTATTGAGTGATGACACAAAGTATTTCCGGATATAAAGATAACGCGTTCACTTGCTTGATCACCACGCCATATCCTAGGAGAGAATTTAGGCCCTTTTTTTTTATCGATATTGCCAAATAAACGTTAAAAATCCAAAAAGATAGTTTTTCCTCTAGTTACCCCCTGAGCCTTCACCAATTTCTAAAAGTCTTTTTATTTTTCATCATCAATCCCTGAACCGTTACTATACACAATAAAAAGCATACCCAGCTGACTAGTTGAGAATTGATGAATAGTAAAAAGAGAAGATAAGGCCTTGTACAAAAAATAGAATAGTTAGAAGGTTCGAAAAGAAAAGAAAGAAAAAATTCAAAAATTGAAATCTCCCAAAAGTTCAAAATCAAAAAGAGTCGATTTTAAATGAAACAAAAGCAATGTTAGAACTTCCAAAAAAATCAAAATCATATGGAGTCACAAACCCAAAGCGCTAAAAAAATGAATGAATCACAATTCAGAAGCAAAAGAACAAAACGAGGTTCTTCTCTAGTTACAAATATCCTGAATACCCAATTTCTCAACTTATCAGAGTTTGTTTTCCCTTCTTTTTTATTTCGAAACCACTACCTTAGCCCCTTAATTCCTAATAAAAGACCTCTAGCTCAACTAGTTAGGAATAGAATGGTGTGATAGTAAGTGGATATTGTGATCAATCAACCCTTGTTTCTTTAGATGTCATTCGTGTATGTGAGGAATATAAGTGCCCTCTGCACTTGAGAAAATGAAACTTGAGTGAATCTATCAGAGAGTTGTGATTGCAACACACCCCTGTGAGAACTCACCTTAAGGACGCTCTCCAAAAGTTTCAGAAACGACTCTGCTTTTGTATTTCACCGCTCATGTTTTGCACTTTTATCTTTAGATGCTTAAATTACTGTGTGTTATTATGAGTTCAAAGGAACTTTTCTTTATTCCCCCGCTAATGAGATGTATAGACTTCTGAAAATAAACAAGGAAACAAAACCTTTTATACTAGATAGAGAAAGTTTGTGAGTACCTTCAATGGAAAACTCTCACGAGGCTTAAGCTCGTCTACTAGGGAATTCCTAGTGGTTTAAGGCCTTGTTGCATATGGTCAATGCAATCGCACTCCGTGAAACAAGACTAGTATAATAAATCACATATTTATTATCTTAGTTTTTTCTCTCTTATATTTGCTTGAGGACAAGCAAAATGCTGTTTGGGGGTAGTTGATCAATCCCAAAATGTACATTTTATTACCTTTACAATGCTTCAAATATGCCCTTCTTATGATTAATGAACAGACAACTCATAGCTTTTGCTACCTTCTGCAGGATACAGGCAATTTAGGACGTATACTCCTAATACATGCATTTTAGTGCAAAAAGGAGTGTTATCGACGCTGCTTGGGAAGATCCCATCTTAGGAGAAAAAGTGTCGTAAAGTCAAACTCAAAGTCAAAGTCAACGGTCAACAATTAGGGACTCAAAACCAAAATACGGAATATCATGTCCTTAACCCACAAGACCAAAGATTATGTCTTCAATTCAAAAGTTGGCATCATTAGCAAGACTTGTCCAAGAAGATATTTAAACCCTAATGAGGTGTCTTAATTCTAAAGGATGAGGGCAAAGTTGTAATATGTAAATGGTGTAGTATATAAGCCAAAGTGAGATAAGAGAGAACTTACCCTAGAATTAATCTTTGGTCATTAGGAGTAGATTAATATGTTTTAAATTAATAGTTTAATTGTTATTTACCTTGCTTTCTATTTTTATGTTCTTCAAGCTTTGGTTAATAAATCAAGTTCTTATTTGTCTTCATACAAGTTTTCAATCTTGTTTTTCATTACTCTTATCTCTTTACTTCTTTCTAATTTGCATTCACAATCCCAACACAAGTTCCCTCATTTGACAAGTTCAAATGAGTGTTACTTGGTGACTAAGCAATCTAACAACTTCTTTCATACATGTTCACCATTAAACAATCTTAAAATCTAGTCTTCAAGCTTCCTTTCAAACAACAATAGTTTTACTTTGATAAACAAACTAAAGTTGATTAAAAAAGCTTAGAGAGTGAGAAATTTCATCATCTAAACCATCCCCCTTTACATAGATTTAAGATGAACAACACAAAACTCTTACTCCACTTTCTATAAAAGTCACCCCGGTATTGCACCAAATAAGTTCCTAGCTGATAGTCCGGAGACTATGAGGGGTGATGGGAACGCATCCCTCCCTAATATAGTCAATAAGTATTTTCTATTATAACCAAAAGGGAACATAGATCTAGGTATGAACTTCTCCCAGGTATAACTCCTAGCTTGGTGCTCCGAATTAGATGTTCGACCACTCTATTTGGTGTGTCTAGAAACGTACTAAAAGATGGAAATGGAATTGGGAGCACCCGACTCATGGTTTGACTATAAGTTGGTTTTTCTCGGCCTGTGATATTTGGATAGGTTTGGACTTTCCATTTAGCATATATAAGTCCACTTTTAATTTGTGACCCCATCATATTCTACCCCACTTAATTCTTAACATCCTCCTTGAGAGAACAATTCTTCTGCTGTACATATGCTCCATCTTGGTTCGTCAATCTCTATCACATTCTGACTACCCAAACAAAACTTGACTCAAACACTTCAGGCGATCAACTTTGTCATATCTGAAGAACAAGCTTGTACCATACAGACTGTCACTCCGGTCTTTGGCTATGCGAACACTGCACTTTTCTTGGTTTAATATTTGTAGGAAGAAGTACCGGTATAATGAGAAAAAGAGAAACTGCTCGTCCATGCAAACAACTCCAAGTCACCCAATTATTCATGGTTTATGTGGTTATCTCAAATGATTGAAGCATTGCCCCGGAGGACTAGATGGCTCCACGCTAAAATAACTCTAGCATAGTGCCAGGAAATGTGCTTCTTGCTTGAGCAATAAGGTGGCTCCACGCCAAAACAACTCTGCCATTCTGCCAAGACAAGTGTGATAAGTGTATTTTAACCCTTAATTATACCTCTTGTTTATCTATCTTATTAGACTAATAGTACTTGTAAGTTGTGTTTTATGACTTTATATTTGAAAAAGAGACTTTTGTCAAATATTATAGTTTTTTTTTTGTAACTGCCAAATATTAGAGTTAAATAGGCAAAACAGAGCTATTTGGAGCATTAAAAGATCATATGGATCTTATGGATTATTATGGAGAAGACCCAAGGATTATAAACTTATGAAAAGAATGGACTTAGACCTGTTTTACAACTTATTTGGGACCCCAAGGCATTGGACTTATTTAGAAGCTTTGTTGGATGCCAAAGACATTGATAAAGAATTCGGCCATAAGTACTTTATCAAACATTGCATTGTTATATACCATAGCGTATAGCTTATCATGGTAATCATTTTGATAGGTCACACACCTCAAACGGAGTTACAATTCAAAAGATACGGAGTTTATAAGATTTGCATGTCGCGCTGAAAAAGCCAATGCATCCCAGACGCATGAAATCGTTCTATCCCGTGAATCCAGATGCATAGACCAACTTACAGCCTCACTTTCACATGTTTTTTGGAAACAAAAGTTGGAATAGAAAGGAGGTTAATATGTAATAGGAAATTGGACCAAAAACCTATGTTTTAAATCTTTCTAGAGCTCATTGTACCCTTATAAATAGAGCACCTCAGTGCCAGTTGTAATTGCCAATTAACATTATTCCTGTCTCCAGAACTTGAGGCAGAGAGAGATTAATAATAAGAGATTCGGTTTTCACTAGCCAAATTTTAATAAATTAATCTCTCTAGTCTTATGTTCTTCTTTTCTTCTTCTTCGTGTTCTTCTTTCTTGATGAAAGGCTAATATTCTCCTTCAAGTGAGGAGATGAAGCCGGTGCTTAAGATTCGGTGATTCTTCTGGTTCATGGTGTTCTCCAATCAAGTTAGCTATTTATATTTTTAGTTATTAGTCTCATTGCCCACACCAGGGGATGGATGTATAAAATAGGGTTTATGTTTTGCAATATTAATATCATGCTATTGTTATTTATTTTTCTTCTAGTAGTATAGTTCTTTAGAGTTAGAGAAATATTCTTTGTGTTACCCTAGAAGGGGTAGCGCAGGGAGTGGCTGCCTAGGAGAAGTATTATTTGTGTTTGCCTTTAAGTGGTGATTCATTGAATGATTGCCTAACTAGGAAGCACTCCTTGATGTTGCTATTGGTAATACATTGAAAGGCTGCCCGAGCTTATATAAGGCTGCCCGAGCTTATATAAAAGGAAATAAGATATTAATATAGCATAAACATATTAAGAACCATAAGTAGAAATAAGTGTTAACAATGTTTTATCCAAGAGGGCATCAACACTCGCTTGCTTGCCTAATTGTAGTCTACTTATGAGAACAACCACGAAGCAGAATGTCGCGGATCGAAGGTATCGATGGATTCAAATCTCTTGAATTCCCTCTCATATAATCAATCATTAGTTTAGTTTAGTTTAGCTTAGCATTAATAATTCACAATCTCTACAATAATAGTTTTTAATCCCTCGACACCCCTTTCCACTCTTGTCCTTCATAAGTGATACAAGTCAGAAGTGGATTGAATTGATACCCCACTCATCCTTTACTTTAGAGGGATATTACTTTAACCAATGACACCCATCATCCATCATCATCCACATCTCTTCCCATCTCCATTCCATTCATAAAAACCACACGTGTCAAAGTGCTCCTCCTGCTTGAGCAATATGTCTCCATGCACAGATCCCTTTTGATCCATACTATTGTTACTCTTCTCCTCTGCAATACAGGTTGTACCACTAAACTATGGTTACTCAAACTTGTTAGAGGTAGTAGCGTACTGATGCATAACAATCCCCTTTGAACTGACACGAACAACTCTCTTGGCCATAACGAAGGAATCCATATTAAGGACCACTATGGAACACCATTGTGATCTTGAACTGTTAACTTGTCCTCTCTTCAAACACAACTTTGAATCAATACGAACAAGGCGAACCAAACTGTATGATCATTGTTGTGGAAGCGAAAGGAACTTGTGATAATGTGAAAATGTAATCTTTGTTTACCTTGAGACAAAATTGAAATGTCCATAGAATGTACCATTATGTACTGGGAAACTGTGGTACTCTACCACTTGCACTCTACCACACTTAATACTCGACGTCTGCATCGAGAGCTGAAGATCAAAAACCCTACTTTAGATTGAGCAATTGTGTGCATCTTCTTGCACTAACAATCCCAGATCCTTTTGTTCTTGGACACGGCTGGCTTCTTCTACAATTTTTGAAAAATGGGGATACCTATGAGGAGATTCATCATCAGTACATAAGTCTATCATCAAGACTTAAAATCCACCTGCTAGACATTTTTTGTCCATGTAAGCAGGGTTTTCCAATGCACTTTAAAACGCATGCTCCATTGCATCTTGAGCCATTCCACTATCATAATTGTGGCAACAGTCCTTCCTTTGAAATGCTGAGGAGTGAATTGAGAAATTAGTCATGCACTTGAAGCTAATAGTTTTCACCCCATGGATGCAAACGATCACTCCCTCAGTAAACCAATGCACTGGTCTTAATCTGGATGATTCTAGACCTGTGGGTAATGGGTTCCATTCACAACTACACATGGGACACAAATCAATCCAATGTTGATCATAAGCATACTAGAATGGAGCTCTAGTACTCTTCGCTCTCATGGGCCATAATTAGGTAACGGTCATATTGCAATCACGCCGCTACAAATAAGGGAGTGCCTATTCGCGGCCATCTCCAGGGAAACTACTGTCCCTAAATAAGAATGAGCTAGGTCCAGAGACCTCCTAAAGAGACATTGCATTCGTGCGGTCAAATACTACAACCTTTTGGACAGTTTCAACAACTGATGGTTCGAGAGGTCCACACACTTCTGGTGGGGCTACCCTTTGATGCTTGTTCCACTTTGTCAATCCCATTTCGCATCCACACCAGTACCCGAATTCTAATGAGCATCAATCAACTGACAAACTTGGCTAACAACTCCTACAATGTCAAGTTTCATCCACTAGTTGCATTTTGCCTTTCGTGAAATTTTGACTCCCAGTTGTCCAATCAAGAGATGACTCGTATATCCTCGCCATTAGGCAATTTCAACGAACATCTTGTAGGTGTAAATGTGTCCGAAGGCAATCAATCCACTAAGAGCAACTACACGATCAGTCATCTAACTTCGGTTGAAGAAGTCTCATACCATCCACTTCCAATAATCAGCTAACTGACTTGTTCAAGCACTAGAAAACCTACATGTAATCCGTTGCTTACATAAAACATGAGAAATATCTGTCGGGCAATCGCTCTTTCTGTGATGTGAAACCGAATATCAAATGGTGTGGCCAACATTCCATTATTTTGCTAAGAACCACAATATTGCTCATTAAGGTCTTTGTGCTACCACACTGCATGTAGAATCGTACTAAACAAGTAAGCATCAATGAGCACCAAATACAAGAACTCGATCCACTTGATGGATCCTTAGGTCTTGTACCCATATTAAGATTGTGCACTAACACATTTCGTTGAGAGGTTTACTTAGGCTTACTCGTACGCAACCACGTGGCAAATAAAGATTACGCTCTGATACCAACTATCATGGACACATCCCAAAATATGTGTTAATAGGGGTCCGTGCAGCGTATATTGATAATTGTTAAATTTGTGTGTGTGAACAGTGTTTTATTCTACTATTATCAATATATTATACTCTCGAATATCATGTGATAAAGAGGAGTAATCGTGTTCGATCCACTCTTGTTTGCACGTACTTAAATACGAATCTAGACTAAATAAAGCTATTTACTAATGAGAATAATATTTGTATGATATGAAAACAGTAAACTTAATATACTAAACAGTTATTTTAATGATATGAGAAGGATATAGAGAGGGGTAATCCACCACGCGATTCAATTGGCTATTAGTTTAGTCATCGAATCGGTTTTCTTGATCCATAGTGAATACCAAGTTATCTCTAATCATGGCTTCACTAGCATGAGAGATTAGCACCCCCACAATCTCTTTGATGGTGTAACGCCCGTATTTTTTAAATACGTATTTTATCTATTTATTAATTAATTAAATTAATTATTTTCAAAATTCGTCGGATTGGATTCGGGATACGTGGGCCTAGTTTTGGGCCCGAGTCTGTGTTGGGCTTAGGTTTCGGACCCAAGTATATAAACACATTGTTCTAGAGAATAGGGTTTTAAAAATAATAAAAATGGAGGCAGAGCTAGAAACGCGTTGGCTAGAGCGTTGGAACGCGATGGCTCGGACTACGAGGGATTCGTGGAGCTTGGGATAAAGGTGAGTAGCTATTTTGCTATTTCACTGGATTTGTAGTTTTTCGTATGTCGGTGTATACGGTCTACTGTTTCTGTTTTTTTTTTATATTGCTCATTATCCTGTTGTATTGGACTTCGTGCCTTTTGTTTTATTAAACTTTGTTACATTTCAGATTTGAATTTAACTGTTGGAACTCGGAAGTCGTCAATGGCGGCATCGCGAGTCCAACATCGAGAAATCGCCAGTATTTCTGTCGAACTTTATGGCCGGTTAAGGGCAGCTAAAGCCCAATCTATAATCTATAGAAATCGTCATTTGTTTTTCTTTGTTTCTCTGTTGTATTGTATTGAACTGTTGAACGGTTCAAAACTCTGGAGCTTTGGTAATGGAGGCGCGAGCGCGTGCCCCATGGGTCGTACTGCCCTTATATTAGGACGTTTGTTTTGGTGGGCGTTGGTGTATTGGAGAGTTGGGTAGGCTGTTGAAGCTTGGTAAAAGCTTGAACGGCTATTAATGGCAGCCAAGAAATCGCCAAGAATCATTATGGTTGGTTTTGTGTTTTTTTGTGGATGAATGGGTTGATGTTTGGTTGTGAGGGTGTGTGTTTGAGTTTTGTGTGAGGCATTGAGTGGGGTCATTGGAAGCTTGAGGCCCGACCATTAATGGCGGCAAGAAATTTCAGATCTAGTTTGGTGAGGTTTGGATTGTATGAGTTGGGGTTTTCACTTTCATTAATGTTGTTGGGTTTGTTATGGGGATTAAAACCGCCTGATCAAAAGGGGTGGTCGATTAGTGCTTGGTGGTGGCCAGATTTTGGTGCCTGGTGGAGCTGCTGGAGGAAGGAGATGACCGGCTGGGCTTGGGCCTGGGTCGGTTTCTCCTGGGCTTGCTTGGTTGGTTACTTTGGGCCGAAATGTTTTGTTTTGGTTCGGCCCGATTTGTTTTAAGTTGTTGGGCTGGACCAGTTCAACTAAGTTTTGGACCAATTTGGATTAGTTTTTGGGCCCGTTTCTAATATTTCTTGGGGCAGTCCATTGGACTTAAAATAGTTCTATTTGGGTTTTTCAACTTTTAGACTTTCGGGTTTTAAGGTTTGGGCTTGGCCAGTTGGGTCCGAACCATTACCTTGGTCATGAGCCCATGAGCCATGCACCATTGACCTTAGCCATGAACCATGGCTATGACCCTGGACTTGTCGAACACGAAAACGACAGTTTGACTTTGACCATGTCATGTTGACTTTGACCAGAATAGTTTGACTTTGACCATGACATGTTGATTTTGACTTTGACCAGGACATATTGACCTTTGACAATTGACGGTTGACTTTGACTTTGACCATGACATGTTGACTTTGACCTTTGACCGTTGACTATGAAATGTTGACTTTTCCAGTTTTTCACCTATTTGATTTGTATGGACAAATATAGTAATAAAATATTGTCGATATTATATAACTTGGTTGGTCATTATCTAATTTAGATTTGACGTGAGTAGTGTGTAAAGCATATATATATTGGGCTTTGATTGTGGACTGTGGACTGTCTAATTGTGTTACGTTTTATGTTGTATATTATATGGACACATATAGTAATAAAATGCTGTGGAAGCTTGTATAAATTTGGTTGTCATTATCTAAGAAAGATTTGACATTGATGTTGTGTATTTTTGACACGTGACGATATTGAGATGTTAGGAGACATTATATTCCTAATACGTTATAATAAAAATGTATGCGATACGTTGAAGCATTATGACATGATATCATATGTTGGGATATATATATTAATGTAATATCTTGGAGAAATTTATATAAACGCTCCATTATTATATATGTGAGATGCTACTATGAGGTAGCATAGTATTGGTGAATATTTGCCCACGGGAGTGTGGTGTAGTGCAATAATATATTGGCACGTGAAAGTATGAAAATGGTTATGAGATATATTGAGATATTTCTATATATTGTGGCTTAGTGCAATAAGGCAATTGACCTGCACGTGATATAGTGGATTTATTATGAGTCATTAATGTATGACACTTGAATAAATTACGTAAACGAAAATCCTAGAACCTAGCTACCACAACTCATGTGATTGGCCCTTCTGGCGTTTCAGTTAATCTGAATGGCCTTCGTGCGGCCCTTCTGGCGTTTCAGTTAATCTGAATGGCCTTCGGGCGTAAGTAATGTGATTGGCCCTCCGGCGTTTGAGAAAACTGAATGGCCCTCCCGCATAGCCGAATAGTGGCTTGATTATTCCGTTCGCAAAAATAGAACGATGACGCCACATATTTTATGCGAATATAGTGGCATTACTTACATAGATTTGGCTTCCGTGTGAGGATTTACCTGTGTGCGCGCATCCCGCCAGGGGTAGTTACGCACGGAGTGGCTCATTATGTAAGGGAGGCATGTGGATGTACATGTTCGGCGTTGGGTAGCGATTGTGGTAGCCAGGGAAACTAGGTAAGACATAGATACGACGTGATTTTAGGGACACGCAAAGAAAGTCTGAAATAATCTTATTATGGTAATATGGTTGGTTGATTATTTGTTTAGTTGAACCTAAGGCGCCTCGATGGAGGAACTACATGCCTTATTTATTATGCGTATAGTTTGTTGTGTGGTTAGTGGGAAGTTAAGGCGCCTCAGTGGAGGAACTAACTGCCTTTATTATTGTGCTTAAGAATGCTGTATTAGTCGTTAAAAGTTAAGGCGCCTCGGTGGAGGAACTAATTGCCTTGTGGATTGTGTATATATATGTATATTATATGTTGTATTTTAGGGCTACTCACACCAGCATTGTTTATAATGCTGACCCGATTTGCATATTTGCTTATCGGGTGTGTTCATTAAATGAACATAGTTGATAAGTCTTGACAGGTTTAGTGATGAAGAAGATTAGTTGCTGCTTGTGGTTTGCGTTAGCATTGCATCTCAGGTTGTGTTTTGTTTTCCCTTGAGGTAGTATAGATTTTCAGTCTAGACGATGTTTTACGTATTTTCATTTGTAAATTTTTGTAATGAAGAGGACATATGTATAATGGAACTTTTATTTGGTTTTTTAATTATCCGCATATTTAAACTGTTGATGGGTTTTTGGGAGTGGAGAGTGCGTCACACCTCGGAGATCGAAGAGTCGGGGACAAATAATGTTTTTCCGAATTCTGTCGAAATTCGGGGTGTGACAGATGAGGTTTCTATTCTCTAGTTCATTGTTATGAGTTCTATCTCTAGAATCTCACAACGATGAACTTGAAACGCTTAACTACGACAACTATGTTAACTATCAATCATCCTCACGTGGCTTCATAAACCCCCTCTATTTGAGGGTTTAGCCTTGTGTCATCGGATGTATTAAACTAAGACAATGAACTAAAGACATTAAAAGTAAAGAATAAGAATTGAATTTAACTAAAACTTTTATTGAAGAAGGTTTAATAGAGGCTACTACAAAACTAATTAACTAAACCTAACTACTAAACTATAGTTTCCATTATGAATTCTAATCTCTAGTAACTCGGAAAAGGGGGGTCAACCACCGGTCAGGTCGGTCAACCCATTCAAAAGAGGAAAGATTTCCTCCAAGCAGGAAGGGTTATCTATTAATAAGCTCGAAAATGAAATGAAATGTATAATTGGGGAATAGAAAAGGAGAAAGTCGGTAATGCCCCTTGGTTTCTAAAATCGCCTCACTCTAGACCCCATTCACAACTAACGAGTTTGTTTTTCAAAGGATATGATTTGCTATTCAGAAAGGACTTGCGGCGCAACTTGTTGCACGTCTGTCCTAATTATTTCTAAAACTCGTTATCATTATTAATAAAATTTCTACTTAATTAAAAAACAAAAAAAAAATAATAAATAAATAAATAAAAACTCTTACTATTTGTATTCCATGTGGGCTCTGGAATCCCAAACATGCATTTCAAGGTTACTTGATATATATTCAATAATAGAAAAAATCCCAACCATGACTATTTACTATCTTATAAGGTGTCAATTATAGTGCTCTTGAGTTGGTCTTCATATTTTTATTAAACAAAAAGTGCTGTGAGAGTTCCCATTGATTTTTTAAAGTGTTTTTTTTCCTAAGATTTTGATACTTGCTGTCATGGGTATAATCCACACTTTATAATTCAGACGTTGCCACTGATATATTCTCATTCAAATTATCTTTAAACTACCACTATTGAAATTGATCTTGAAGACCTCTGAAGCACAAAAAATGATTTCCTCATTGTATAGTACTTTGAAAAGCTATTGTTGCATCATACATCTACTGTACCTCATTCAATTTAAGCTATTACTGACCTTCACATTAACGACTAGGAACAATAAGCAAACCGGCAAACCGGTAATCAAACTGATTTTTAGTGCATATGGCCTAACTACATCAGCACTGACACTGAATTTCAATAGATCTTA
Source organism: Coptis chinensis (assembly GCF_015680905.1). Lineage (NCBI taxonomy): Eukaryota > Viridiplantae > Streptophyta > Magnoliopsida > Ranunculales > Ranunculaceae > Coptis > Coptis chinensis. Next base: position 60,148,756 of record NC_141463.1, read on the forward strand.
TGCAAAATCTACCGAGCTGTACATTATTTTTTTCGTTTTTTGCCAAAAAAAAAAGGAATAGAATTCTGTTGTTTTTGAACATTGTTGTTGCCTTTTTCGACTCGAATGGGACTTTCGATTTTTGTTTTTCTTTGGGTCTTTTTATGACAAAAAAGAACTCTCAAATACAATCGGTCCAAATACGTTGAACTAGACTTACAAACGCTTGCATTCAATCATGGACAATATCCACATCTTCCGAAAGAATTAATGTACTCCTAACAACATGTTCATCTAACTATACATCCAACACTATGTAACCTCCATTTAAAAAAAAAAAAAAACATCTACCCAATATTGTTTCCTAATCAATTTAGATGACTCCATTTACAAAAACAGATAAAAAAGCTTTTGACAATTACACAAAATCTTGAATGATCCACATGACATACATTTCAAACGAGATAGAAATAGGAAACTTCCTTATCCTCATGACTTCAAAATGTCTTAAAGCCCTTTCTCATCCTACTGAGTTCATCACTTTAAACAATTTTATATTGCTTGACATCATGTTCTATAATCTCAATAAAAACGCTTATTTCAATATATAGTTTGTCCCTAACAGCTTTACAACAAATTAATTTTTACTAATTTAACTATGTTACAGTCAATTAACTATTTCCACTAACTTATTTAGTAGAAATTCTTCAATTCAAATTGATATACTACACATGACTATATTACTCCATGCCGAAAGCACAAACTACACCTAGTAACAAATATATCATGTGTGCCCGTCTCACTTTTTGTCTATTTTTGTTAGTGTTAACTTTTGGCATAGGATCAGCTAGATAAGTCTTTTACATCATGTGGCATACTGGCATTTCTAGTACACTAATGCAAGAGAAGTCATTCACGGACAAATGATCACACGAATGCAGATCATCGTTATCCAAAAGAGTGAGAATCAACATTTCTAAACTCCAATGATCATTCTCGTATAAAAGCATGAAAGTTACGTAGGACATGACGGATAATGGAAGTCAACATTAAATTGATCTTAGGAATCAAATTATATAGGAGTTTAGTAAATTAGAAGGTTTTAGTTTACTAGAATTAGTAGTTGAAGTAGAAATAATTTTAAACAAGGTTAATATAACAACTATGGCCCCTAGGATATGGTGCGTGTATAACGCAAAAACAACATATGCTCTGTGACTCTGTGTAAATCAACTGATCAAGATCGTCGACGAGGCTATAAATTTCAAATCGAATTGAATATTAGTATAATAACCCACTTTACTTTGAGATCGCCCTCGTCCAACATTAATTACAACTTTGGTCCATTTCATTTACTGAATGTAAGCCACCGTGTAACACTTCAGCTCAAAAACCTATATTAGCTAAGCCACAAGTATTCTTTCTCAACAAAATGATTGACTTCGCTAAATAAATTTAATTCTGTTTCTATCATGACAACTAGTAGCCTAAAGATATCCGATGTTCTGTTCCTACGACGGTCTGCTGATGAAGACCTTCACTTTTTAAAGGGTTTACTTACTTGAAGTTAATATAGGGCTGTGGAGCCGGTGTATAAAATTATTAGCCAAAACCATTCAGGCTTACTTACTACCAAGGTTCAAAATATCGACGATATATCCGATATATATATATATATTCTGATATTTTATCACCGATATATGGGCTATATTATATATATCCCGGTGTATAAAATTATTAGCCAAAACCATTATATCGTTTGACAATATATTTCTTCCGATATTATATTTCCGATATATCCGATATTTCTATTTTAAAATAGTTTGGACTGATCACCAAAAAATGGATATATCCGTCCGATATATCCAATATATCATATATTCACTTGCTATTTTGAACTTCTTCTATTAGTCTCCAAATTTTTTTTTTCCGATAAACTTTCTATTTCAATTTTCAAAAGTACTTTTTTAATCTAACATTGTAAATGGAAGGATAAAACAAGTTAAAACATATTGGCAAAAGCAAATTGGCCCTTGGCAATAGCGGGACTCATGATTAATTAATTTAATAAAGCAGCTAAATAACGGGCCATTCAAGCCATTTGTGATTGTGCTAGTTAACAAAATCAAATTCACACCTCTTTCCTCCTTCAAAGTCCACGGTCCACATTACTTTTTCCTTTGTGATCGTTTTCTCCAACAATCAGAATCAATCAACCTAACAGCCACGCGATCTCACCATGGCAGTGACAGTGTGACACTCACCGGTCTCACGTCTCCTTTTGCAAACTTTCCCCTCAAAAAAGTAAAAACGCGCGAACCGTACTAATTTGTCTATTCGCATTTTCCACATTTTTTCCTACTTTCTCAATGCCCCAGTTGTTCAGGACCCTTGTTAGGAAAAAAAAAAAACAGCTACTCATTACCCACCCGACACCCGTGACAATTTACTATCATACACCACTTTCATAATCAGCGTACTTTAGCAAATACCAATTCCCCTCACCACCTCTTTCAACCTTTCCCATTGCAGATTTGAACACTTCCTCAATTTCTTGATGTGTAAAACCAAAATGAGTACAAACGCATCACAGCCTAAACCAACGACCCCTCGAACCCCTCGATCTTCAACAAGAACTAACAAAACCTTTTCTCAAACAAATAGCAACACAAAGCCTTCAGTTTCCGATGCTTCAACGAGTTACGGAAACTATAACTACACAACTGGTTCCAGTTACAAAGATTCATCAAGAACTTCAGTTTCTAGCAAAACTTCTTTATCAAGTCTTCGTGATTCTTTACCCGAAAACGCTTACATCTTCGACTTCTCAGAAATATGTACAGCCACTAACAATTTCCTCGCTAAACGCTACTCGTCTTCATCATCCTCTGCTTGGCGATGTTTAATGAGAGGAAAAGATGTACTGGTGTTCCAACGTAAGTTTCGGAGGATGATTGAAACACCAGAGCTTCGCGAACGGCTTTCGGCTATATGTAAGAGTCATCACATGAGTGTAATTAAACTTCTTGGGGCGTCAATTTCTGGTGATCATATTTATCTTGTTTATGATTTTGTCAATGGTGCTAACCTTGCTGATTGTTTGAGGAACTCCAAAAATCCTGGTTTTACAGTTTTGTCTAATTGGATGTCTAGAATGCAAATTGCAACTGATCTTGCACAGGGGCTGGAATATATTCATCATTATACTGGATTGAATTTGAGTCACATTCATAATCATATCAAGAGTACAAGTTTAATTGTTACGGAACCTTCGTATAATGCGAAAATCTGCCATTTTGGAACTGCGGAACTCTGTGGAGAAATTAGTAGGGAAGACCATTACCATAGTAGTAATCAGAGTAACAAAAACATCTCGGAAATTGAAGAAGTACTAGATGAAGAAAAAAGTTGTGTGAGTAAACCGAAATTGAAGAGATCAGATAGCAGAAATATGAAATTTGAAGGGACTAGAGGTTATATGTCAGCTGAATTTCAATCTGGTGGAAATGGGACACAGAAAACTGATGTTTTTGCATTCGGGATAGTGATTTTAGAACTGCTTTCAGGTGAAGAACCTCTGAAGTACAAATTTGATAAAGAGAAAGGTGATTATAGGAGAATTTCAGTGATTGAAACAGCAAGAGAAGCAATTGAATCAGAACAAGAAGGGAGATTGAGAAGGTGGATTGATACAAGATTGAAGGATTCATTTCCATTAGAGGTTGCTGAGAAGATGACACGTGTAGCGTTGGATTGTGTTGACCTTGATCCTGAGAAGAGACCAGATATGCGACACGTGGCTGGTAAGATGTCGAAGTTTTACCTTAGGTCTAGAAAGTGGGTTGATGCTATTAGAGTTCCAACAGATATGATTACAGTATCATTAGCCCCGCGTTAAATTGTTAATTAACATGTCTTTGGTGGAATTAAAAATTTTATTAACAAGTTTTGCGGCCGAGATTTTGTTATTAATTGGTTTGAGCTTGTTTTGTTGTGAGAATGGATGAATTATGAATGTGACGCAAGTGATGAGCTCTGTATTTTTGTGAATTTTGAATGATAACTTGGAAGGAATGTTTTGTGATTTCGTTGTGATGTTTCTTAAATAGTCCTAGACTCGTGGTGGCAATGTATTTTATAATGAATCGATACCCTGTTTGCTTGGGTGTTTGGTGATAAATTGAGTTATATTTTTGTAGACAAGTGAAAAATGATCATCGTATTCCTTCAGAATAATCTTGAAATAGTCTATTCCAACTTAGTAGTCTATTTTATCGGTGTGGGGACAGCGGGATACTGGTGGAATTCAAATATGAACATGACAGGAGTCATTAAGAAATTGAGTACAGTATACACACAATAATATCCACAATCTCGCTATTAACAAAACAAAACAAAACAAAATTTGTTAAGAAAAATACCCGGCCTTGCAAGAATAAGCTGGGCGATCCACTGTCACCAGGAATTTAAGTGAGGGTGAGCTAGCAAGAAACCAAGCATATAAAAAAAAAATACACTAAAAATTCAAACCCGATCACAAAAACAAGTATATTTTGAACATAAAAAATTATATAAAATGATTACAACAAATGTATTATAAAAAAAAAGAAAAAAAAAAATTCAATCTAAATAAGTATTTGTTCATAGTTGTCTTCGGCTGCCTTCTTTTTCGTCATCCTTCTTCATCTTCTAAAAACGTTGTAAGATCAACTTGGTATCAATGCTATCAAAATATCTTTTTCAATGCATGTTATTAAACAATCATTCAACTATTCATCCGTCATTCATACATAAATAGGTAAAACAGAAATATTCATCTCCACGGTGGCAGTAGCAATAGGTAAAATCAGCGTCAACTTAATCAACAAATAAACAAGTGAGTACACAATGTCTTTCTTCGTCTTAACCATTTTTTTGGCTAGGTTGCTAATTCCATTTACTTTACCAAACTTAGTATCGGAACGCATATCAATGATATAATTCTCAAACTGATCCGTTAATTTCATCTAATTTATATATGAAAAATCAAAATCATCGGGATAAAGTCGAGCAAAATGGATCAACTTTTGTTTATCGAAAGCAACAAATGATTCACTACAATAAAGACATGCCATACATAAATAAGGTTGAGCGGGCAACGACTTTCCTTTAATCAAATACTTTAACATATATGTTTAAATAATTAAAATAAATCATTAATCAACTTAATTGAAATTGCACCAATTAAAATAAACCACCAATGATATTTACAAAATAAAATAAAATTAAAATATGTGGTTTAATGAATTCACAAAAAGAATACAAGAAATTAAAAAAACATGATTTAGCTAGGAATCAATATGAAAAAATAAAAAAGAAAAATAATTTAATAATATTAGCTTTACTATTAGGAATTATAGATACCTAATTAGAATAATAGAGAGGGGAGGAAAAGTGGAGTACATGGGTCGTGGGTTTTATTTTACTTTTTGATAATGAGGGCAAAGAGCCAAAATAGAGGACGTCTGTACTATGTAGTATGTACATGGGGTTTTTGTTTGTTTGGTTTCGGTGTGTATGTGTTTTTTTCTTTTTTCAGTTATGCATTTTTAGTTCGAGCAATTGAATTGCACAATAAAACTATATATTTTTTTTCAAAAGTTTGAGGGTGAGCCAGGGCGTACCTTGCCCCCTAGCTCTGCCACTGACTATCACTTCTCATCTAATCTGTAAATCCGAGGAGCAGGACATTACATCAAATGTTTATGATTTAACTCTAATTAGATAAAGAAAAAAGATAGTTTTGATTAGTAGAATAGTTGTTCTTCATGAATAAGAAGATGCCTACGTATCCAGCATTGTATAAATGAGACTGAAATCAAGTCAAAATAGTTGTGGAGTTGACTTTTATAGGGGTCGTAAACAAACAGTTAGTAGGACACGTGTAGTGGTTTGCACAGATGTGCTACTAGGATGATGAGCAATACGTCTTCACTAGTGGCATGTGCGTGGTGGCTCCGAGTACCAGACTGTTTGAGCTAGCATGATGGTAAAAGTGTAATGATGGTACTGATTTGAGTATTACAGCGGGTCAAGGCTCGATGCTAATAATAACAATGATAAGAGTGACAAGTAATGATCTCACTACACGATCTCATGATATAGAAGAGAACTGTGTAGCTAGCTGATTATCTAGCCAAAGTGTTTTTTTTTTGTGAGCAATCTAGCCAAAAGTGCTAACTCTGAGGATTATGCAAGTGAATGCTGTAGTAGCCCTCCTAGTGCTTTGAAAGGAATTTTGTTTTCAGACGTAATTGGGAGCAAGGCCCAAAATATCGATATCGATCAATATATCGGTGTACCCAAAAACCGATATATATCGGATATATCGGATATATCCATTATTTTGGTGACCATTCCAAACTATTTAAAATATCGGATATATCGGACATATAATATCGGAAATATCGGATTTATATTAAAAAATGGTCAAAAAGTCAACCGATATATATCGTAAATATCAGATATATCAATTATATCGGCGATATAAAGTTTTATATCGAAAATTCCGATATATATCGGAAAAAAAGGATTCTATATTAGGTGGATATATATCGGAAATACCGATGTCGGTGTACCAAAATACCGATATATATCGGCGATATATCGAATATATCGGCGATATTTTGGTCCATGATTGGGAGGGCCTTCCCAAGGTTTGTTAGGCCCAATGATATTTAGTAATTGAATCATATTTTTACCGAAAAAAATTTAAACTCAATACTTCTCACAATTGGGAAGCCAACAAATTGGGGTTGATTCTCTCCTCTAGTCCGTACAAATGGACAATGTCATAAACACATTTCCAAGCAAAAATCTCAGTCTTTGGGTTCCACATGATTTCCAAATGTTAAGAAAGTTTTTTTTTTGTAAAGCACCCGTTGAAACTTTACACCATCTGTTAATTGCTTGTCTTTTCGCTAGGGTGGTTTGATTTGATACTCCTTGGCATAGGATATAGGCATTGACTTTTTCACAATTTTAATTGTTAAGGATTTTGTTAGCCTTTAGTTTATACCACCACCGGATTGGCCTCTAGAATAAGAAGAATGGAAGTTGACATGCCTTTACATATATTGGTCTATTTGGAAAGAAAGATGTGCTCTTATTTTCTCGACAAAAACAAGTGTCTTACCAAAAACAGCCACCTATCTCACATCATTCCACCTCATAAAACAATATAAAAAATCACCACAACCATCCACTCTTCTACCTGGCAAGAATAGTTGGTTTACTCCACTATTGCCCTATGTCAAACTTAATGTGGATATTGCTTTCTTTTCGAAATGTAAACCTATTGGTATTGGTTATGTTATGCGTGATGACAGTGAATATTTCTTAGCAACTAACAGGCACAACATGAACAAGTGGACGAGACACCGAGGAGGGAGAGAGCAGGGGGCTCAAATGCGCCATCCAATGGGCATACCTCTTAGGCTATTAAAGAATATAGCTGATTTTTAGAATAGTCAAGCTGCTAATTAACATCAGGAGGACAGCCCGTACTATAATCATAGATGCACAAGAATTTAAATCCTCTTTTGATTCCTTACTTGTAACCTATGTAGATAGATCTTGTAATAAAGTTGCACACCTGTTAGCAACCAGGGTTGTTCATCTTCATGACTTTTTCTGGGAGATGGAAGCACCCTTTTGGTTACAAAGACATTTGCAGGATGATCTAAGTACATACATGTATTTCTCAGGTGCCTGAAACACTATATATACGGGGCGGCTATGTCGACATACTATTCTAACATACTATCTTGACATATCCAGCCAACCCTTAGATCATGCAAAATCTGACGTCTAGATTTACTTCTAAAAAACCAAACAAATAATTAAAAAAAATTAAGGGCAAAAATGACATTTAATATTTTTCACAAAAATAACTGTTGTGGCTTTTCACATTCATCTTCTTCCACGTTTCTTCTTCTTTTTCACAAATAGCCTGCAAGTATAGTGACAACCAGAAAATATCAGTGCGCTCTCTTGAGTCCTGACGAATATTTTCGGCAACTATGGCTATGTGGCGCTACTTTGTGAAACTGGTTATGAGCCAAAGACGAATATTCAGAAAGCTCTTACGAGCCAAAGAAAAATATCATGGGATTTCTTTGATGGGCTTTTGGAAACAGGAAGAAACACAAATGGTGTTTTGGATGAGGCAAGCGCACAAAGTATACTTTTTTTTTTCCAAATCAAATAATCCCCTATTAAAATATATCATCACCAAAACGTCATACATTTAAAAGAAGAAAAAAATGAACAGAAAAAAAAACAACAAATTATGGAAAAGCCACAACACAAACCCCAAACCATCCTAACAAGTTCTACCACTTGCCTCAAGCCTTGTTTGCAATATTGTTTGATAACTAATCCAGGCCCTCATAAAGACCTTCTCTAGAGGTTGCACATGTACTCTGTATGTACGGATGTACCAGTGGCGCTGACGGAGAGAGTGAAGTCCAAGCTTATCAGTAATCTCGACAGCATTCATTGCATTTTGAAGATCTTGTTTGTTTGCAAAGACAAGCAACACTGCATCTCGCAACTCATCCTCATTCAACATTATATGCAACTCATCCCTTGCCTTAACAACTCTGTGTCTATCATTGCTATCCACCACAAATATGAGACCCTGCTTGTTTTGGAAGTAGTGCCTCCACAATGGACGGATCTTGTCCTAACCCCCAACATCCTAAATCGTGAAGCTCATGTTCTTGTATTCCACAGTCTCCATGTACATTAAATCCAATGGTTGGAATTGTAGTCACAATCTCTCCAAGCTTGAGCTTGTACAAGATGGTGGTCTTACCAGCAGCATCAAGACCAACCATCAGAATCAGTGGCGGAGACAGAAAATTGGGTGAGGGTGAGCCACAACTAGTCACTATAAAAAAAAACTAAAATAAGATAACACCCAATTTGTAGAATTTTTGTTTTCCCTTGCATATTTATAAAAAAAAAAAATTCGAATCCCAATCCCATCACAAAAGACATGTAAATTTTGGAATTACAAAAGACTAGATTGCTTAATGAAATGATTTAGGAGAAAATAAATAAATACACAAACATTTAGCTTTGGAAAATTAAGAACTTGGGAAAAAAGTGCCTACAAATATATGCTTCTTACAAATATATATGCTTATGAAAACCACTTTAAAATTCCACAAATGAAAAAAAGCAATGAATTCTTTGGAATTGTTAGGAAAATAGTCTAAAAGGCATTATGAAAAAACATAAGCACTTAGGGCACAATAAAGAATATTGTACAATGTTAAGACATTTTTTTTGGCTAAAAAGTAATTAATATTAATAGCAAAAAATGGTGTTACAGACTTATAAAGCGTTTACAAATTCTAGATTGGGAATATAATTCCCATGTTTCCGATTTGTCAAAAATCTATAGTGGGTAAGCAAAATTTGGATTTTCAAGCTAGCTTGTTGAGCCAACATGGTTTATGATCCCACCATTGTTTTAAACTGTACATGTTTAGACACTGCTAGTACATTTTTTTTGTCGTCACTTTAGCATTTATTTTAATTGTTTTCATTTTCATTCAATCCCGAAATTCCAATCACTGCCTTAAGTAGATTCAAAAGTAATAAATTCACTACAATTGACAATCAAAAAAATTTATGCAACAAATTAAAATTGTAATGGACTCGAGTAACCGCTCGATAGATCGAATTCATTACATACAAAATTGAATTATAATTAATAAAATTCATTAACAAAAAACTAAAAAAATAAGAGATTGGGGAATTAAGGTTTAGAAAACATACCAATAAATATACATATGAGTTATTGGGACGGAGACTTGAGAGTTGAGAGTGTTATTACTCTTTTTTTCTCTTTCATCTCTTTTGTTTTTCCAAACAAAGAAAAACACTTGCCAAAAGTGTTGTTTATCAAAATACATAAAATTAGAGATCATGAGCTTTCTCACGTTAGTTAGGGGAAATGGATTTTTATTTTGGTCAGTTATGGTGAGGTTTTAGTAACAAAACCGTATTCATATATATGGTAGTTACTTTTTTTTGAGTATTATCTAAAAAAAAAAAAACTTTTTTTTTAAGAAGTTGAGGGTGAGCCAGGGTGTACCCTAGGCCCCCCTTGGCTCCACCACTGATCAGAATACGCATCTCTTTCTTTGCAAAGATCCGGCTAAAAAGCTTCGTGCAAGTCAGCCCCATGTTTTGTTTTTACTCTTTTCTGAGCTTACGCTATCGAATTTTTGGGATCTCGAAATCACAAAGTATACTTTTTTACACTAGTATAATCCATCTTTCATTAAGTTATCGTATCTTCTAGAAATATAATGTGGTCATCATGTTCAGGATTAAACTTTGCTTGTTATAATCATTGAAAATAAAAAATAAAAATGAATACCAAGCAAAAGTTTAAAAAAAAAAAAAAAAAAAAAAAAAAAAAAAAAAAAACTTATATTAGGTTCTTTGGGGACAGTTCAAGTGAGAGAGAAGTAGAGAACTAGAGCGAACTCTTTGTGTCTTGCTCTTGGTGGGAAAAAGAAACGTGGAAGAAGAAGAATGTGAAAAGCCACGACAGTTATTTTTGTGAAAAATATGAAATGTTATTTTTGCCCTTATTTTTTTTAATTATTTGTTTGGTTTTTTAGAAGTAGATCTGGACGTCAGATTTTGTTTAATCTAAGGGTTGGTTGGGTATGTCAAGATGGTATGTTAGAATAGTATGTCGACGTAGCCGCCCCGATATATATATGGGTATATGGGGCTGGCTACCTTGATAGCTTCTTTTGACAGCTTATCTTGACATCTCCAACTTACACAATGAACTAAGAGCTAATATTTTGGGAATATGTTCTCCATACAATAGAGATCATCTCCACAAATTATCAAAACATTTGAACATGTCTAACCCTGTCAAAAGTTGTGTTTAAGTTCAATATTTATCTAACAGTCCACAATTTTAGCACTCATTTTAATAAAGTTAGACATATCCAATTGAGATGAGTTTTAGTGGAGATTCTATTCAAGATAGGAAGATCTTCTCTACCAAAAATCAGCCCTTAGTTTAATGTACAAATTCACTTTTAGGTTTTTGATGTCAAGATAAGTTGTCAAAATAAGCTGTCAATGTGGCTGAAGTTGATGATTTGGTAGTAGTGAGAAGGGTGTTGAAGTTCATCCTAGACTCTTTGTTTAGAAAAAAGTTTGTGATGGATAAAACACTAACTTTTGTAACTCTTCTCTCCTATTTGGCTTTTGGAATTACTCTCAATCTTAACTTGTATTGAAATGATTAGAAAACTTGTATTGAATTGATTAAGAACTTTGGTTTACACTAAAGCTTAAAGAACATGAAAATGGAAAATAAGGAAATAACAATTTAATTTAAAAACATTTAACCTACTCCTAATGACCAAAGATTAGATCTAGGGTTTATACTCCTAACAAACCAAATGGTTTGGACCCTAAAACTTGGATAAGAAATTCTCTACATCTCTTTTGTTTATATAGGACACCATTTATAATTATGCCCTTCCTTCTAGAAACAACTCATGGGCTTTTGACCTAAACCCATATATTAGAATTCTTGAAATTGGCTTTAGGTCCCTGGGTTAGTAGCTTTCAGTCTAGAGTCCTTGAGTCTTTGACTTTGACAGTTGACTTTGACTTTCCAGCACTGTTGCTCCTAAGCTGGAATATTCCCAAACAGCGTAAATAGCCATCCTTTTTGTGGCAAAATGCACGTATTAGGAATATGCGTCATAAATGGCTTGTATCCTGCAAATTGTAGCGAAAGCTATAAGTTGTATGTTCATTAAGCATAAGAAGGGCATATTTGAAGCATTGTAAAGGTAATAAAACACACATTTGGGGACTGATCAGTAGCCAACCCCTATATATGTGTGTGTGTGTGTGTATATATATATATATATATATACACACACACACATAGTCTTTCTTTAAAAAGTAGCTACTTAAGTTAACTTCAAATAAGTACGTAAGTAAAACTTCACCTAAAAAATTAATTCAGACCTAATATTTTATAGTTATGAAGCACTCACCATAAAGATCATCTCTACGAAATTTCAACTCATTTAGAAACCTCTAACATAAATAAAAATTGTTGTCATCTTTAAAAAGAAATTTAACGGTCCAGAAATCTCGAGTTTTTGCAATCATTTTGGCCAATGTTAGAGGTACGCGATTTCCAAATGAGATGAAATTTTGTATAGATGATCTTAATGTTGAGTATATCATATCTACAAAAAATTATGATTGAATTTATTTTCTAGGTGAAGTTTTACTAATGTACTTATTTTAAGTTAACTTAAGTAGCTACTTTTTAGAGAAGGACTAAGGACTATATAGTGTTTACCTAAAAAAAACTAGAACCCTCCAGACCTATCTCAAAATGTCCTTTCATCGCCGTGCATATGTAGTTGCTCACTCATTCGGTAGCTTAGTTTTCTATTTCATTTGAATATTGTTATCCAATTTGTAAAAATCTCTCTTCAGTACCGGTCCTATCCATAACTTATTTGTCCTTTATATGCTGCTTAAGGTAATAATTTTAGAATCATATTGTAAGTATTTAGAGCCCTGTATGAGCTTGTGGCTCCTAATCCGTGCATTAATAACTTTAGCTACTAAGATTAAGATGGCATACTTCTTATCATTGAAGGATTTTCAAACATACTATTTTGTATTTGGTTTTTGATTGAGGTGTTAATTACAAATAGTCTATGCTGCTTTCCTGATTTGCTCCCTTTATTATTGAATCCATTTTTAGTGGAGAATAGGAGTGCCAATAGTCTGGTTCTAGTCCAGTTCGTAGCTAGTGATGTAAAAGTCAAGAACCATTTAATTTTGCGGTTCTGATTCTGATTTGTCGAATCAAGAACCATTTCATAGCGTTTTGTTGGGAACCCTAACTCAGCCAGTGTGACACGCACCATGACCACTAGGTCTATGCATGCAAACTGTGTTCTATAGGCATATCTTTATTTTAGTAGTTTTCTTATTATTAGAATCCTAAATATAGTAGGATTCCTTATTTAGTATATCTCAACCATTATATAAGGTTGCTTTAGGTTGTAATACGAAGGATAATAAATAATATCTCTTTTAAGCCTAGGGTTTGGTAGTTAGATCTTCTAATAAAAAGATCAAAGGTGGTGGATCGACCAATCAAGCGATCAATTGTTCTATATAAGATCTAGATCCTATCATCTGGTATCGGAGCAAGGTTCAATTTTTTTTTTCGGGTTTCATCATCATGACGGTGAAAGAACTCGAAAAACTCACTGGCCGCCATAACACCGCTCTCGCAAATCATACCACTGCTATTGACAACAACACCACCACGCTCACCAACCACACCACCCTCCTCAACGACCTAACCACCAACATGCAGCGCCTCTTAGCAAAGTTTGATGACCCCAACCAGAACTCCTTCAACCCAAATTCATCTAACACTAATCCAATTTAGCATAGACAGCACCAGCAATCCATCATCCAAGGTGGACCGTTATGCCTTGATTTTCCCTGATTTGAGGGAGAAGACCCAGAGAGTTGGCTATTCCAGGCGGAGCAATTCTTCACTTTAAACCCTATTTCTGAGGAGCAGAAAGTGACAATGGCGTCTATTCATCTTAAGGGAGACGCAATCGCATGGTATCGGGCCAGTGGCTAAATCAGTCCCTCGGCGAACTTACTTGGAGACAGTTTTCTACGTCTTTGTGCAAAAGATTTGGCTCCAGGAAGCATATTGATCCCATGAGCTCTTTGTCAAAACTAACTCAGCAAGGTACCGTTCGTGAATATATTACTAGTTTTGAGACTCTCATAAACCTTGTACCTGGTATTCAAGATCAACATCAGGTTAGCCTTTTTGTGTCCGGGTTAAAAGCTGAGATTCAAGCTAGAGTTCATATTCACAATCCTTTAAGCCTTAGTCATGGTATTGACCTTGCACTCAAACACGAGGATGCAATCAAGACCACAAACACATCACTATCTCACAGCATCAACAGACCACCTAACCGTCTGTACCATCGACCCCCTATTCCACAGCCATCCACTAAACCTAATGCCACTACAAATTCACTTCCTACAGGGGTTAAAAGACTCTCTTGGGCAGAATAGCAAGAAAGGCGTGCTAAAGGCATATGTTTTAACTGTGACAAAATATACAAGCCGGGGCACATCTGTCAAAAGCCTCAACTCTTACTTATGGACGCTGCACACCAAGTCTATGATGAAGAATATCATGATGCAACCACAAACGAGCCACAAGATGATGGAGTAGTAGAAATCTCACTATATTCTCTCATAGGCACCATGAGCTCAACTACGATACGTGCTATAGTTTACTGCATAAGTAAGCCCTTATCAGTCCTCATACACCCAAGGGTAGTTCGCAGCTGCGGACTTTCTATCACACAAAAACAGACGTTTGCTGTAATGATTGCTAATGGAGGATTTTTATAGTGCCATGGCTCATGTTTGAACGTCACGCTCAACCTTCAAGGTTACAGATTCACTACAAATTTCTGTGTTTTAGACATTAAAGGATGTGACGTTGTATTGGGCACACAATGGTTATGCTCACTAGGTCGAATCACTTGGGACTTCAAACAACTCGTCATGTAGTTTACCAGCAAGGACCAGTTATTGGGACGGGATCTCCAATAGCCCATTTGATCGATGACCCAACTATGCGCAAGGCTTTACAGCAAGAACAACATGGATTTCTACTATCACTACATGCAGCTGAGTCGATGAACACAGAGGTGACATTACCACATTCAAAACACGAGGCTATCAGGGCAGTTTTATTATGTTTTCAAGATATATTTGGTATTCCTCCAGCATTGCCACCTTCACGTTCACACGACCATAGAATTCCATTGATAGATAATTCCAATCCTGTCAGTGTTAGACCTTATAGATATCCACATTTTCAAAAGACAGAAATCGAGAAGATAGTGCAAGAACTGAGAGATCACAGATTCATTAAGCCCTAGCGTTAGCCCGTTTTCATCTCCAGTGTTACTAGTTAAGAAGAAAGATGGATCTTGGAGACTTTGTGTTGATTACCGAGCTTTAAACAACATAACCATTAAAGATAAATTTCCTATTCTTATAGTGGATGAACTATTAGATGAGCTCAATGGTGCAACAATATTCTCCAAATTAGATCTTCGGGCTGGATATCACCTAATAAGGGTCCATGAGGGAGATATACATAAGACAGCCTTTCGTACACACGATGGACATTATGAATTCCTTGTAATGCCCTTCGAACTTTCAAACGCACCATCGACCTTCCAAAGCTTAATGGACGAGCTGTTTCGACCTTATTTACGGAAGTTTGTTCTGGTCTTTTTTGATGATATATTGGTCTACAACAAATCCCTTGAGACTCACTTGCAGCACCTCACTGCAGTCATGGAAATTCTACGCAAACATGCATTGTTTGTCAAGGCTTCTAAATGCTCGTTTTCTCAAACCTTAATTTCATACCTAGGACATATCATTGGGGCCTCAGGTGTATCAGTTGACAATGAAAAAAATCAGCACTATGTCAAGCTGGCCAGTATCTACATCTCCCAAAGGATTACGGGGATTTCTTGGCTTGACAGGTTATTACAGGAAATCTGTTAAAGATTATGGTAAAATAAGCACACCGTTAATGCAGTTACTTAAGAAAGACTCGTACAAGTGGACGGTTGAAGCTACAGAAGCGTTCAACAATCTCAAAGTCGCAATGACCACAACACCAGTCTTAGCACTCCCTGATTTCTCACTCGAATTCTCTATTGAATGTGATGCTTGTGGCTCTGGCTTAGGCGCAGTCCTTATGCAACAAGGGCGACCCTTAGCATATTTTAGTAAAGCTTTGGCAGGGAAAAATCTTAATCTACCTATCTATGATAAAGAGATGATGGCGATGTCGCCCGATCCACAAGTGGAGACCTTACTTACTTGGCGGACATTTCAAAGTTTTCACGCGGATCATCGTTACCTTAAAATATTTTCAAGAGCAGCGGCTTTCTACATTAGAGCAGCAAAAATGGGTTTCAAAGTTACTTGGCTACGATTACGAAATCTGCTATCGTGTAGGCAACCTCAATAAAGCAGCTGATCCTCTCTCAAGGATCCCTCTTGAAAATACTCTATTTGCGCTATCTACTCCAAACTTTGAAGGCATTGCTGATATCAGTGAAGAATGCACCAACGATCCAACAATGAAAAAAATCATTACAGCCATCCAAGCCAACTCCTCAGCACGTAAGTTTTTTACGTTTGATCAAAGCATCTTGCGTTATAAAGGACGCATAGTGGTTGCCCTTAACTCTGCATGGTGCGACAACATTCTCTTTGAGTTTCATGCTACCCCAGCAGTGGGACACTCTGGATTTTTACGTACTTACAAACGACTGCAAACATGTTTCTACTGGCAAGGAATGAAAGCAGCTATGAAAATTTTTGTAGCACAATGTGTGACATGTCAAAAGAATAAAGCTGAAGCAATCTCTCCTCCTGGCACCCTCAACCCATTACCTATTCCTGATGACGTTTGGCTCAATATATCCATGGATTTTATTGAAGGCCTTCCATGGTCCCTCAACAAAACAGTTATTCTTGTAGTAGTAGACAGACTAAGCAAATATTCGCATTTCAGCGCCCTAGCACATCCTTACACTGCAAGTTCTATTGCTAATGTTTTCATCTGAGACATAATTAAACTGCACGGGCCACCTCGCTCAATAGTTAGTGATAGAGATCCGATTTTCATCAGCACCTTCTGGGAAGCTTTTTTCTGTTCACAAGAAACACAACTGTGTCGCAGTTCCGCCTATCACCCTCAATCGGATGGACAAACTGAAGTCACAAATCGCACATTAGAATGTTATTTGAGATGCTTTGCAAGCGAACGTCCAAGCACTTGGGTGACTTACCTTCCTTGGGCTGAATGGTGGTATAATACCACGTATCACTCAGCAATTAAAATGACTCCATCTGGCGGTCTGACCATGTACCACCCTCCATTTTAGCCTATATACCGGGCTCAATGGCAGTTCATGCGATCGATATTACTCTAAGAGACGAGACCCGCACTTCAACTACTCAAGTCCAACATGGCTGAAGCTCAAAACAGAATGAAGATTTATACAGATGCTAAAAGAACAGAAAGGGAGTTTGCAGTGAATGATTGGGTATATTTACGCCTCCAGCCATATCGACAAATCACTGCAGCAACGCAATCATATTCAAAACTTTCTCCAAAGTTCTATGGGTCATTCCCAATAGTAAGTAGAATTGGTGCAGTTGCCTATAAATTGGATCTACCTACTACATGCAAAATACACCCCGTGTTCCATGTTTCGGCATTAAAGCAATCATTAAGAGTAAGAACAATTGTTTCTACAGAGTTACCAGCACATGCAGATGAATTTAGCTGGGTACCAATGATAGTATTGGACTCAAGATACCAAGGATCCGAGTTACAGTGGTTAATTCAGTGGGACGGTTTTTATGTTGAAGAAGCTACTTGGGAAGATGCTGCTACTATTCAGAACCGTTATCCATCATTTAAGGCTTGTGGACAAGCCTCTTCTCAAGGGCAAGGGGATGTTGGGAACCCTAACTCAGCCAGTGTGACACGCACCATGACCACTAGGTCTATGCATGCAAACCGTGTTCTATAGGCATATCTTTATTTTAGTAGTTTTCTTATTATTAGAATCCTAAATATAGTAGGATTCCTTATTTAGCATATCTCAACCATTATATAAGGTTGCTTTAGGTTGTAATACAGAGGATAATAAATAATATCTCTTTTAAGCCTTAGGGTTTGGTAGTTAGATCTTCTAATCAAAAGATCAAAGGTGGTGGATCGACCAATCAAGTGATCAATTGTTCTATATAGGATCTAGATCCTATCACGTTTGTAAGGGACATCCTATTTCATACTCACATGATAAACACATGACACCCCAATACGACCCGCATACAATGAACTACATTGTCAAGACATCAACTCGCACCACACATGTTGCAACCTACGACATCAGATGACTCTATTCTACACATGTCAACCCTCAACTCTAGATCGATACTCATCACATTCACATGACTCTTGAGATCAACACAACTTTAATTCATTACATGATCCTCACCTCATGATGTCACCCCCTTATAAACTCATCATTACCATTGGTAGCAAACATTTGTTCACTACATCACTCAAATCATTGCCATCATTGCTACATTAACCATGCTCTTCAAGTAACATGTGGCATCAGCATAATACCAACATTTGCTCCACTTGCACACATGGCATCACACTTGTTCTCATCACAAGCCAATGCAAGCCACCTAATTTGGCACCAATCACAAGCCACACCACATACTCCACCATGCCTCTACATTAAATCTCAACTATAAAGTCACTCATAGAACTACATTTTGGCTTGATTCCACACCCTCCCAAGAGGTGGATATGTAGGCACCTTCTCTATCATAGAAGGGCAGCCACTACTAACACTAACACACCTTCTCCCCACAATCACAATCACAATCAACTAATACTAATCATATTTGGTGTAATGTTAAATCTAATATTTAGGGATGAAATTTGGTATTAACATTTGGCATCGTCCATGGTTGATTTTTCGAAAATCCTTACCCAACAATCACTCCTCAATTTCTCCAATCAAATTCTGATCAACATATTTCTAAACAATAGGGACCATTAATCTTGTTCCAATCAAATACTAATCATATTAAAAAAGTCTAGCGATCAAAGAAAGAAAGTTTCATAACAATGGGGACCATTCTTGTGGCGACTGGTTGTAACATAACTTAAACTAATTTTCTGATCATGTGTCCTTTATTATTACTTAAGTTAGCTAAATTAGTTCAGTGAGAGCAGCTTATGCTCGTTCTCCTTGAGTTCTATTCCTTTTCTGGTAAAATCCTCATTGTTGAGTTCAGAAAAAGAAACCAAAACAAGATGGCTCTCATGATCAACACTCCGTTAGATCTTCAATCCTTCCCCTACTACTAAAAAATGACATATTATGACGCTTGTTTTTTATCTATCTTGACGACTTTGTTAAAAACTGTCAAGATAGGTGTTTTAGTAATATTTTTATGACATCTATTGCAACATTATGTCGTGTATGACACAAGCATCAAGAAAATATAATAAATTTATGATGGCTATTGCAACATTATGTCGTGTATGACACAAGCTTCAAGAAAATATAATAAATTTATGACGGCTGTTGCAACATTATGTCGTGTATGAGACAAGCGTCAAGAAAATATAATAAAGCGTCAAGAAAATATAATAATTTTATGACGGCTGTTGCAACATTATGTTATGTATGACACAAACGTCAAGAAAATATAATAATTTTATGACTGCTGTTGCAATATTATGTCGTGTATGACACAAGCGTCAAGAAAATATGATGGTGTTTCTAAAACAGTCAAATTAGCAATAGAATAAACCGTGAACCTTCTCACAATTTTTTGGGCACCAGCTGGGTTAGACCATTTTCTCCTTCACTTAAACCGTCAACAACTTAACAAATAAAAATGGCATTCAATTAGGGTATGGTAGACGTTAGGTAGACTCCAGTTATTTAGACTCCAATCTCACTCTAAATCCATACCGTAAGATTCTATTAGCATCTACGGTTACATTATTATTTCCACGCTTTATACAAATCCTAAAAGGGTATTTTCGGTAGATTGATTCGTTTGAGAAAATTAAAACTTAGGGCATCACTAATGCAGGCCCTTAAAACCAAGATCCACGTCACTTTCTTGGAGGGCCACGTAGGATTAACCAGGAGCATAAAGAGGAGCTAAATCTCAATAAAAGTTGTGTGTTCCAATAGAGAAACTAATAGAGTTATCTGGAAATAGAAACACTCCATTAAATCGCGTGAGAGAGAAAGAAATTTGGAGGAAGTAAAGTCACGTGAGCACTTAAGTGAAGTCATGTGCGGATTTTCACTCAAAAGTTTGGGCTTCTGGCTCCTTGAAAAAATCTATAGAAATGAAGATAGTTATCCATGATGACAAAACTGGAGGTCCATTTAGGGGCTGCGCTGGAAGCTGCTTTCTTTTCAGGTCCATTAAATTTGAAGAAAAATGCCCGTATCCAGGCCCCATTGGTGATGCCCTTACGAGATAGAGAAAAACCCAAAACCTTTCTTCTCCAATGACCAGACCCTTCTCCATCCTCCCTCAATGCCGCACAGTAAAAGTCGCAGTTTCTACCACAAAGAAGGCTGACCCAAAGGCGCAGGTCTTGAAGGCTGCCAAGGCAATGAAATCAGGTCCGTCAACTCTAACGAAGAAAGCCAAGAAGATCCGTACCTCGGTTACCTTTCATCATCCAAAGACTTTGAACAAGGCGAGAGACCCCAAGTACCCTCGTATCAATGCAACCTCGATGAACAAGCTCGACCACTATCAGATTTTGAAGTATCCGCTCACGACTGAGGAAGTGGCGGCCTAACTTCAAGCTGGCAGTAGATGTTATCACCAAAGTTGTAGCATGGGTTCGCATTCCAGGACTGTGTCTTGAGGTCATTATGGCAGCTAGTCTAGATCGATTCCTAAGAGGATTGACAAATCTTTCTTTGTTAAGACAGAGGAGACTCTGACTCTTTATGAAGCTATGCGTTTTGCAATTTATGAAGCTATGAGTTTTGCAGAGATGCTCAAGTAAGTCTTATTTTGATTTTTTTTTTTATTAAGAGGTGATTTTTGTTTTTTAATTATTATTGGTTATTCGTTCCTTTATCTTAATAATGCATAAAATTTGGATATCAGTTGCTTGAAATTTAGATAAGAAAGTGAATGGTGTTTGAATTCCTGAGTGGTTTCTAATTAATGAGAAAAGTTAAGGTATATAGAAGAGTGAGACATCCTAGTCTTCAAATGCCCTAAAGCGGATTCTATTGCTGTCCAGTATGGGGATTCCGCAATTGTGCACCTACGTGCATCACAACTCTGAAACTCTTTTTATGTTTTGCTCTGACAAAGCACTTAATCGTTTACTAGGATACTGAGTTGAAAGTGATTTTGGTAGTTTAACTATCTAAGAAGACACGATACTGATGGATGGTGCGTGGCTTGGACTCTCTGGAAAACTTCCAAGTTCCATCCATATTATTATTTTGTAAAGAACAAGTAAGCTATTATTGTCACGAACATAATTTTTAACTAGTTTTGTAAAGTGATTTTGTAGTGGGATCAAAACACTAGCATTGGGTGAAGGAAAGAGAGTGGAACCAAAATGGCAGCGTGTCCAGGTAAATAAGCATTACTTGAATACATATATATCTTTTTTTTCCTTGTATCTGGGTTGTTTGTAGTATTTCGGTTGCATTTGTCATAGCTATGTAATAATATCTTTGTTATTATTTGTTTATCAAAGTATCTCGCTTCACTGCTTCCTTCATTTTTTTCCCTCTTTTAGTGTCATATATCCCACTACGATTTTTTCAACACTTGGGTATAAAACATCAAAAAGTTACATTGTTTTAACATTTATGTCAATGGCTTGTTTAGATGTGGCTTGGCCTTGACTTGACTTTGTTATGTTTGTTTATCTTGACTTTTTTTTTTTTTTTGAATGATTTAGGTACACCAGTAGCATCCTTAATGTCAATTTAGTTTGTTAATACAACATAATTTTTTATATTGGTATATATCATAAAATTTTTATACCAGTCTTAGCGGTTGAAATTTGGTGCTGGTCAACTTGAAACAAAGTTAGCAATGGCTGCATATTGATATAATGTAAAACGCTAGTTTTACCAATGAATAAAGCTCGCGAGAACTCTTTCCGCTAGTAAAACTAGAACTAAACTCGTGTCTAATTTATCAAAGATTTCTACTCTCAATCCTATTGAGATATAGTGGAGTAGATGATTCGTTCCACTCCTAGTTCTTTCACATGTAATGTTTTCTAAGTCTAATCAATCTTAACTAAAGTCTAATGAGAGATTTACGAATTATAAACTACGATGTAACTACCCACAAGATACGACTAATTAACTATGGAATGCTGCGTTGATTCTATGATAAGGAATTAGGGGGGATTGATTCCACCTTAACTCAACTTAACTTACTAACGAATTTAATTAATCGTAATCGAATGAAATTGAACTCACGAGAACAATTGGTTCTTCCTAATCCCTAATTACACATGGCACTTCTACCAATTCATAACTAGCATGTGAACGATTAAACCCATTCTCATGGTGAATTAATCGTTTCTAGAGTGGAATAGAAATTACGACGACTCTACGATAATCGGAATCAAGCTTTCATCAAGGCTTCTCAACCCTCTCTAATGGAGGGTTAGCCGAAAATCATTACGCTAATCATTTTCGATATGAAATTGAATACGACATAATATAAAGATTCTAACTTTATGAATTTTAACTAAACAATAATCCAACCCGAAATCAATAACTACGAAATGAATAACAAACAATAAATGAAATTAGATCTAACAAATTTAAATGACAAAATCGAATTTGATCAATAATAAACTACTTTATTTATCTAATCAAGCAATAACAATATTTTAAAGGTTTAATCTAAAACAAGGAATGAAATGAAACTAAACTTAATTAAAAACCATTAAAACTAGATCTAGAAGCTATTCTAATGGCTACTTTCTATCCTAAGCTACTAGATATCTTAAGAGTTCAGTCTTCTTTTTTGATAAGGAGGAAATCAGATCCAAAATCGTGCATGGGCTTGGAGCCATGTTTTGGGCCGGAAAATCGGGCCCAAAACCTAATTTCTTCAGTCCAAAAAGGGCTCTTCAGCTTTGGATTCGGCTTCAACAAACTTTTAGTCCACTTCTGCTCATCTGATTGGGCCAAAGCTTGGACCATTGGAAAGCTCTTCCCGAGCCGGTCGTTTTGACATAAGGTAGGCCCAATTCCAAGGTCTGAGTCCAAATATACGGTCTTCGAAAGTTCTACGGACTTTGTGTACTGTTTCTGCCCGCGTGGACTTCGACTTTTCACCTTTTGACCGGGATTTACAAAGGCTTTGTCTTCTTGAATCTTGGCCTTTAATCACAGAACTCCTTAGCAACCAACCATTGCTCCTTTATCTCATCAAAGTGGCACATTTCGCATAATTGACTTTGAAGCCCGAAAACGATAAAAAAACACGTGATCAGTATTAACTCTTAATTATTACTCACATAATTGGTCTAAAAGTATGATTGTTAAGGGGTTAAAACTACAGTTTTGGGCTCTTATCACATATCTTGGTGAGCTGGTTCTTAGCAATGATGTAAAGGTTGTTGTTGCTAGAAGGGTGGGTTCTTCACTGGTGAACGTCATGAGAAGTGGCAACCTGCAGTCAAGAGAAGTTGCACTAAAGGCTTTGAATCAGATATCATCTTCTGATGCCAGTGCAAAGGTGTTAATAGAAGTAGGGATTCTGCCCTCACTTGTCAAGGACCTTTTCACTATTGGTGCAAATCAGCTTCCCACGCAGGTGAAAGAGGTCTTTGCAACAATCCTTGCTAATCTTTTCTTGTAGAAGTCGTTATATGATTATATTTTTAGTTTACTTATTAAACAAACTAACACATTATTCTTTATATTGTTTTTTAGGTTATAAGTGAGATAACATGGTAGATCAATTAAGTTTGTATGAGATGGATTGGTTGATTAACAATATGTTGGATGGGTTATGTAAATTGCATTGTTGTTGGATTATGATACTTGATTTTGAATCAAGTGCTTGAGTTATTTATTTTTTTTTATCCGTGAATAAATCATGTAATATGAATAAGTTCTTGGAATGATTTATGTTGGTAATAAAAGTATGATTCTTGTTTCCATAATGGACTTCAGTTGTCAGGTGTCTGAATGTATTGGTTTACAGGAATTTATTTTTAGATTTACAAGAAAAAAAGAAGTTATGACGGCTTCCAAAGAACTGTCGTGCTACATGCCAATTCTTGACAGTTTTTAGTGTTAATTTCTTGACGCTTTTGTTTCTCAGGGTGACACTTAAATAAAAACAGTCATAAACGAAGGTTTAGTTCTTGACGTTTTTTCTAATAAACTATGACGGTTAAGTAAAATATGTCATGCAAAATGATCCAGTTATGACATTTATAAATGAATTTTTGTCATATTAAATTCGAGCTTTGATGTCAGCTTCTCTAGAACCATCATCAAATTTATGATGCTTTTTGTTAACTTTTATGACGGGCTCTATAATGATGGTTGTTTTTAAAATAAAAAAATGTCATTAAACCTATTTCATGACGGCTAAAAGTCGTCATCATAAGTCTTTTTTTTAGTAGTGCCCTCTCTTACATCCTTGCCTCATGTCCAGCAAAAAGGTTCAACCTTTGCTCCTCCACAAGGTCAGAATCTATCGGTTCCTACTCATCCCCATTTGAGTAACGGTTCAGGTTCTGGTACAACACAACAATCTGGTCCAGCTCCACTACAGAGTAATGGTGTAGCTCCTCCTGCAACGAATCATACAAGAAGAAATTGTAGTTCTCTCTTCCAATAAGATACGAGTGTTTCTTCAGATGTGGTTTTCAAAACATTTGAACTACAGTTTGTTGATGGGATTGCTCAAGTCCCAATGGATGTTTTGCACAAAAGGTTCAATGATTAGAGTGAGTATGTAGTTGGGTTCTTCTTAGAGCATCGTCTTCCCTATAAAGTCATCAAAGAATTCTTGAATAATAAGTGGAGAACTAAGGGTGAGCTTGAAATGGTGGCTGATGGCGATTTATACTATTTCAAATTCTGAAATGAAAAAGATAGAAGACTAGTGCTGGAAGCTGGACCAGTTTTTATTGGTGATAGATGTCTTGTTGTTGTGGAATGTTCACCAGAGATTGGAAAGAAAAAAAGACATTGAAAGCTATTCTTGGGGCGTTACAAAGTAGTATCAGAGCTTTAGGTTCAAGTGTCCTAGCAGGCTTGGGTATCCTAAATATCTCCTAACCTCATTTAGGTTTAAACTTTGGGTTAATAAATGAATGAAGACGTTCAACGATGTTGTTGGTTTATAAAGTTGTTAATGATTTATTGGTTTGCATTTTATCCATGTTTGTTAAATGTATTTAGAATGGATGGTGACGATCGCCCCTTTTATGTCTGACAGTAGATATTTGATTTGTTTGTGCTTATTGTGTAAAATTTGTTTGTATGATAAGTTTGTAAACACTTTTTCTACTTATGTTGTGTGGATGGGATTTGTAGTGTGTATTGTAATATGAACGTGTGTGTGTCTATCCCTTTTGCCGTTTGATGGTTGCTATGATAAAACTAAATTTTACTTATCCAATGAGTTATTTATGACGTGTCATAGAGTTATTTGTTACGTCTTCGTAATTTGTTCTTCATGTTGAACCCATATGACTCAAGTGATGTTGTGAGCATGTTGAACCCATGATGTTGGAATGGCGGTTGATTTACTTAACCATGTTGAACGCATGATGTGGCATGGCGGTTAAGGCCTGCAACCACGTTTAACCCATTATCCACATAGCGGTCAAACTCATTGAGTATATGGCGAAGAACTTATCATGTGACTAGTGGAGTTATGACCACGTTGAACCCATGATGTTGGAACGGCGGTTGATGTACTTAACCATGTTGAACCCATGATGTTGGCATGGCTGTTAAGGCATGCAACCACGTTGAACCCATTATCCACATGGCGGTCAAACTCATTGAGTACATGACGAATAACTTAGAGGGTGTCGTAGAATTTTGAGAATTGTGGAGCACTGGTAGTTGAAAGGACTTTTGCTTGAACTTGAGTATGTTGGATTCTTCGATTGACTCGTATTCGTTGTTCTTTTCAATTTGTTTGTTGTCGTGATGTTTTAAACATCTCCTTTGAGATGGTATGCTTTGATGCAAGAGCAGGATATGTGATTAATTATGTGCTTTAGTGAGTGTTGTGTGTTGATTCTACCTTGGTGCTAGATGATTGCCGCTAATCTACTGTGGGTGGTAATTACAATGACTATCCTTGTGCTCTATTAGATATAGTTTTAATGCCAAGGTTTTTAATATGGTTTGATTCTTAAGCTTAGTGAAATTAGTTCATAGAAATGAATCCATGAGAAACTCATTATTAATTTGCGTGTAATGGCAATTATGCTTTACCTCGTCTTTATTATGTTTCGAAGAAATTAATTACTTGTCTAATTCTCGTTTTAAGTTTTGTTTTATTGAAATTTTGTTTTCTCTCAAAATTGAGTAATGGCTTGCGAACGGAAGTTTATGCTAGGGAATGAAGTAGTTCCCCAATATTTTTGGTGTTATTGCATTTGTTGTGTTTATGGTATGTTCCACCCTCAGGTATATATATGGGTGTTTCTTTATATGGTTGGTTTCCTTCTGCACTAATGGGTTACTAGTTCTCTTAGTGTAATCTTTATTATGTATGTGTTTGTGTTTTAAACTTTATGCCTCGAGTCGGATGTCCCGTTTGGTGACTCAAAGTTGTTGAATTTCGGGACAAAATTCTTTTAAGGGTAGAAGTAATATGTAAAACCCCATTTTATGGGCTTTTTAGTGGATGGCCCAGGAGGGCTCAGGATCTCTCAAAATATATAAAAAAAAAATTGAAATGAGAGGATGGGAAGAATTAGGAAGGGGTTCGGAAAGGAATCTCGCTCTCTCAACTCTTGGTTCTCAGTGGTACCCAATGGATCTCTTTTTCTTGGCGAAATGGAAATTAGTGTGAGAGCCGAATTTAATGAGGAGAATTAGGGGTTTTGGCAACCTACACTTTCGTAATCATCTTGGAACGTCAAAGGAAAGAGAGATTCCTCTTAGAGGACGAATTCTATTTAAAACATTCTTATTTGAGGGAATTCATGTGCAAATTGAAGGTGAGTAAATCTTATCTCTATCTCTCAAGTCTAATTTGGGTTTGGTCATTGAATTTTATTGATTTGGTGTGTGTCTAAACCTTTGGAGTTGCTAGAGTGTTTGATTGTGTTATTAAGTTGGGATGAGGGATTAAGTTGTTTTATGCGTGTCGTTAGCTAACTGTTTGGAAGACAGAGGACCTTGGTGATTATTTTATGTATGACCATAACTAGTTTAATCTTATAGTTTGACTCTTCAAAGGTATTCAAGTGTGTGTAACCTCGAGTACGTTGAATTTCAATGACGAAATTCTTTTAAGGGTGGAAGTATGTAAAACCCCAAATCTTTGGGCTTTGGGCTTTGAACTTTTGGGCTTTATTTTGTGGGCTGAAAAATAGAAAAAGGGGGTCTTCAGTCTCTCTCTTTCAGGCTTTCTCTCAGAGGAAACCCTCTCGGAAAAATCTCGTTCCATCTAGGGTTTCACCGCTGCTCTCTATTTGCCCTTAAAGGACGCAATTGAGTTCGAATAATGGTGGGGTATAGAATTCAGCTTCTTGGGTACCTAGAAAACATAAGATACAAGTTAATTATAGGTTAATTAAGGTTTTGATTGGGTAGTGAATTGGGAGCTAATTCAAAAGGAGTTTAGGTAAGTTATCTATACCCTCAAATCTCTTAAGATTAATTAGAATTTGAAACTTCTACGAGTAGAAATGTGTAGTGAGTATTTTTTGTTGCATACTTGTAGATTTACAACTCTTGCTATCAAATTCATAATTTTTATTATTAATATGGCGTGTGGCATGTTTGAAATACATGTAGCTAACTGCTAAAATCAATTTGATTGGTACGACTAATTATTTGAGTCGAGTGGTGGCTGCATAGGTGATGGGTTGTTTATTTAGTTGTATTAATCATCTCATAGTTTGGTTTTTTCATGTTCTAATGGTATGTACAGGAGATTATAGCTCGTTGTTTATGACTTGTATAGCTAAGGTTTTAGTTTATGCATGGCTATTGTTAAATTTTATTCTTGGCGTTGAATACGCATGAGACCTAGTATTCTTTGGATTTGGTAGCCTTGTATATTAGTATGAGATGGAAGAACTACGTATGGCTTGATCCCTGAAAGGGTACGTAGGCAGCCACCTGGCACAGCCGCTTCCCTAGGTAGATACCCACCCCATAGAGTTCTTTGTTTATGATGTTTGATTGTTGTTTTATTTCGTAACTATATATGCTAGAGCGTGCTTAGCGTGATCTGTTTAATATTGAATCCTCACGTACTTTGTTTGGAAGAATTGATAGTAAGTGATTCAAGTTTAATGTTTTACGTATATCATTTAGTTACAAATTAAATAGACAAGTGCAGGAATGGCACTGAGAGTAAGTTTTACTATAACTTAGATATTTATTGCTATGGGTGTCATTATTTGTAGTCGTGTTTGTATCCACCTGATTGCTATATTAGAGATATCTTTATTTGTTTAGTCGATATTAGTTTAGTACTCAAGTGATCTAGCATTTGTAAATCCTTCATTTATGGGTGTATTTGGAATATGTATGGTTAGATGGTTTCGTTGAGGTTGTTCTGGTAACGTGGAGATGTATGTATGTTAGTTGCATTATATAAATTGTATATTAGGGCTTCTGGAATGTTGTTTGCATACTTATAATTTTCTTCTTATTCGAGGATTATTGGTTACTTGACTTAACTGGCATTGGTCGAGATGGTTAAGTAGTTGGTCCTACGAATCAGTATATCTTTTAGTAGTTGGGTTTACGACTGAGGTGTGAGGTTTTATATTTGGTTTAGATGTATTTTTATTAAATTCTCAGACTATGACAGGTTATTATATTTATGAAATGTTGAAAATATAGAGGAAACTCTGCCGAATTTTTTTTAGAAAAGTCATGGATCTTATGTATATATAATTGTTTTGGATTTGGGGTGTTACAGAATCAGTAAAGGTAGATAGGATAACGAAGAAGGTAACCATTATTCATATTATATAATTTGGTCAGCCTTCTTCTTGAAGCCTCTTTCGTTTCCTAATTAAAGCTTTGATATCATGCTCTCCCTCAACTTTTAACAACCTATTTGCATATACAATGACAACAACACGTGTTACACACTTACACTTTATTTGTAGAAAGAAAATGGTGCTTATTATTTTTGTAATTAAGGAAACCAACCAATTAAGTAATTAAACTATATAAGAATGCATATAATATACACATTTAAATATATAATATTGGCGCTCCATAGACGCTCAATTGTAGAGCTTCTCAAGTTAAGGGCTCTGACGCTCCCATTTCCGCTTTCGCTCTCGCTCCCGCTTCACAATTTGGTGACTAATTAGTTCATACCTATTTGGAGTATGAATAGAAATTAGTCCTTCTGGGTTATTTTCACCCAAAAATTGGTTTTCCAGCTCTCTTATATATAAAGCTGCGAAGGGTGTGTGTGATTTCTTAGATATAAAATACAGGGTAGAAGTAGTATTTAAGGAAAAGAAAAAAGACTGGGACAACTTATTTTGTCCTTGAGGGTTATTTTAATT
Organism: Coptis chinensis; assembly: GCF_015680905.1. Lineage (NCBI taxonomy): Eukaryota > Viridiplantae > Streptophyta > Magnoliopsida > Ranunculales > Ranunculaceae > Coptis > Coptis chinensis. Next base: position 60,178,253 of record NC_141463.1, read on the forward strand.
AAAACACTGGTCTGTGGGTTATTAAAACGTGGAATTTGGTTTTGTGAGTGATTTCTAAAAAACCCTATCCTCTAGAGTGATTTTGGCCCAAAATTAGTCCTCCCAATTTCTTGTGATAATTTTTTTGGAATACCCATGTTTCATATATTTTTGAGATTAGTTTCCATTATTACATAGTTTACCAGCTAATAAAGCACATTATCCAAATAGATATGGCCGTATGTAGTTATGTCTAGTAATTACGGTCATCCAACAATTCACAACAAGTTTTGACATGGCTGTAAGCAAGGTTCAAAATATCGACGATATATCCGATATATCGCCGATATATATCGGTATTTTGGTACACCGATATCGATATTTCCGACATATATCCACCGAATATAGTACCCACTTTTTTCCGATATATATCGGAATTTCCGATATAAAAGTTTATATCGCCCGATATAATCGATATATCCGATATTTACGATATATATCGTTTGACTTTTTGACCATTTTTTAATATAAATCCGATATTTCCAATATATTTCCGATATTTCCGATATTATATTTCCGATATATCCGATATTTCCGATATTTTAAATAGTTTGGACTGATCACCAAAAAAATGGATATATCCGATATATCCGATATATCCGATATATATCGGTTTTTGGGTACACCGATATATTCATCGATATCGATATTTTGAACCTTGGCTGTAAGTGACTACTATGATCACCTAAATCATCTTGTTCATGCAAAGAGAGTGCGTGTGCTGATATACCATTGGTGTGTTGAAAACAGACTCACCTGAAACCCTAAGCCAAACTGCACCATCTTTCTTCTCTTTTCGTCATCTACTGTTGTAACTTACCTGACATAGACAAAACTACTCAATACTCTCTCTCTCTCTCTCTCCGGCCTCCTCCTTACTTTTCTATCTTCCTCAATTCATTACCTTGTTCATATAGATGCATTAAATGATGATTACTTTCAGGTTATAAATATAAAGATATATAGAGCTAGCTAGCTAGCTAGAGAGACAATTATTGCCAGACTGATTTCTTAATTTCTTGATTCACTTCCTAATCATTCTTAGCTCCTTTTGTTGTCCTTCTTAAAAAAGAATCAGTTTCTAAGAAAAAAATAACATTAGATATAGGGAGAGCAAAGGTTCCAATAAAGAAGATTGAGAATCCAACTAGTAGACAGGTTACTTTCTCCAAAAGAAGAAATGGCCTTCTCAAAAAAGCTTATGAACTTTCTACCCTCTGCGATGTTGATGTTGCGGTCATTATGTTTACTCCAGCTGGTAGAGTTAATCTTTTCTCCGGGAATATAAGGTATATATCCTTACTTAATTTCTCCACAAACAGTTATACCTTTTTGAAAATGATGTACTATTGAGTGCTATGATTTTTGTTGGTATGAGTTATTTGAAAGAAATTTTGTAATGATGATTTGATGTAGTATTGAAGAGATATTAATGAGACTTGTGGACCTCCCAGAACAAGAGCGAGGGCGGTGAGTCATTTATCAAGTTGTTTATACGGGTTTTTGTTTTTTCCTTAATTTATAGATATATTGCCTATCAGATGCTGATGGTATCGATCTATTTGCTATTGTGGTGAAATGTGTGTTATTTTTTTGTGTACCATGCAATTACAAAGACTTCTTAATCAACAGGTAAACTCAGTTCATTATTTGTGTTGTCGCATTGGCTGTTGTTAGTGGTGATGCTAGGAGAGTTTAAACATGATTGTAATGGGGAAACCAAGAAGGAGAAGAATGAAGGTTGAGAGAATAATAGGGTTAGAGAGTTATTTCTCTACACCTTAGTTCATATATTTATACTTGATTTACTTGGGTGTCAACTTACTCAAAACAGCAACTACAAATTATGTATCCACACTTATAGAAATGTGGAATACTTTACATACTTCAACACTCCCCCTCAAGCTGTAATTACGCAAACTATGCAAATTACAGCTAGGATTGCAAAAAAAATAAAAGATAAGAATACTGCTCTCCCTTTCGCATAGAACTGTCTTTAGTTGAAGAACTCGAACAACTGTTGAGACGTTTTGGAAGTGAAATTGTCGGTGTAGGCAATGGCCTAACCTGAATACTGAAGGTGTACCACAGGCACAAACTAAAACCATAACACCGGTTTAGTGGCACGCTACTTGGCCACTACTCACTCTATTCGCTGTTATGGCTATCATATTATAAATTGAAAACAATAATACTGATTTGATGTGCACTTCTTGGCTGCTACTATCAATATTACTGTTGACGACAACAAAATACTATTATGGGTACTCCTGAATACTGAATACTGGTGCAGTTAAAACTTGACTGCTATATACCTGAATACTGATGAGTGTAATTTAAGCGTGACTGCTACATAAAATATACGTGCAGTTTAGGTTTGACTGCTACCTGAAACATACTTGCAGTTTAGGCATGACTGCTACCTGAAACATACTTGCAGTTTAGGCGTGACTGCTACCTGAATATTGATGAGTGCAATTTAGGCGTGACTGCTACATGAAACATACGTGCAGTTTAGGCTTGACTACTACCTGAATACTGATGAGTGCAGTTTAGGCTTGACTGCTACATGAAACATATTTGCAGTTTAGGCTTGACTGTTACCTGAAACATACGTGCAGTTTAGCACGTGACTGCTACCTGAAACATACTTGCAGTTTAGGCATGACTGCTACCTGAAACATACGTGCAGTTTAGGCTTGACTACTACCTGAATACTGATGAGTGTAGTTTAGGCTTGACTGCTACCTGAATACTGAAGATCGACTGCAGTTTAGGCTTGAGTGCTACCTGAATACTGAATAGTGGGGATATCATACTATTGAGATGCAAAGGGGGCGCAAGCCCAAGGATATGCCTGTATGAGGGGCGCATGCCCTCATGAAGTGAGTTCACCAAGGCATGATGGGATATGGAGACATGAGTACTCTTCCTCATACGTCTCCATATTCTCCTTGCCTCATATACTACTGAATGTCTTCATATCTCCCTATCCCCCCCCCCCCCTCAAGTTGGAATATACAAGTCTGAGTTGGAACATACAAAGACTTGTCTATTCCGACTTGAACTTGAAACAGAGAAAACCAAATACTAACCCAATAAATAAACTGATCATCCCCAAAGTTATACAACCAACCAATACCCAATCTTGAAACATATGACAAATACTTTGTTCATCAATACCAACTGCGGAAGTTAGAAACTCAAACATCCATAACGGCTTGACTGCTCCCATAGGTGCAATCCCAAATAAAAAAAAAAAAATTCGAGTGCTTGAGGAAGGAGGGCGGGCGCCCCTCACAGAAGCACTGAAAGAGGGCGAACTCCCCTTGCATGATGTCTCTTCCACATACAGCTCCAGAGAAATCCAATAAAAACAAAACAGACAATCTTTTCGAACTTCTCATCAAACAATCCAATTACTGATTTCAAGCACATAACAACAACTAACAATTTCTTTAACGATGTGGAACTTACAAGGACGTGATGGCAATCTCCTTGTCGTCGAAATTGATATTGCAAACCAATACTTTCAATCAAGAAACCCAACTATTGCAATAAAGTACCTGAAACGTGCAAGGTGCTGAGAAAACCAAGATGAAACAGAAGTGGGAACTTCAAATACTCATACGATATACCAAGAGAACTTCTGCAATAGTTCTGGAAACTGTAAAAGGGTTGATAATCGCTTCAGAGGGTGCGGGCGTGCTCTGTAAAAAAATTTAGAAACTTTTTCTCGAGTGGTTTTGGATACATCTTGATGGGCTGGGCCTTGGGATTTTTTTTTAATTTTTTTTTTATTATTTTTTTTTACTCGGGCGCATGTGCTCTCAAAATAGAAAATTGAAGAAAACACAAATCAAGTTTACTGGAGGTCAGGGCATGTGCGCGCCTAGCAGAAGGGTAAACCAAGTGCGTGCACACTTTCCACTAGAAACTGTGAGATACAGAGAGGTTGTGCCCCTCTTATCAATACTAAGACAGAGAGATTGCGGAAAAAGGAGACTGCGGAAGTGAAACAATACTAAGAAACCAATACTGAGAAACTTCGGATCTCTCTCCTATCATTCTTCAAACAAACTTTAAACACTAGAGGAAATTTCTTGTGAGAAAGATTAAAATTTGAATTAAATACTATACTAAAAACTGAAAAAGAATTGATTTTTTTCTTGTATACTTATTTTGGGGGTTATCACTCCTAGCATACCACTAAACTTAGATTTGAACCTAATGCTCCAATACCATATTAGTGGTGATGCTAGGAGAGTTTAAACATGATTGTAATGAGGAAACCAAATGAGAGAATAATATGGTTAGAGAGTTATTTCTCAACACCTTAGTTTATATATTTCTACTTGACTTACTTGGGTGTCAAGCTACTCAAAATAACAACTACTAATTATGTATCCACACTTATAAAAACTTATAGAAACGTGGGATAATTTACATACTTCATCAGCTGTAAATTATCGTTTAAATTAGACGTCGTATCTATTTCCCTATTTACTTAATACGTACAATTCACTTGATTATTGACAGTCTATCCTAAAGATTCTCGACAAGCTTAGCATTAGTGAGCACAATTTAGCCTATCAATCATCCAGGTTTTTGTTTCTATTTTGTTTTTCTTTTAACCGTACCTGCATACAATTTCATTGTTCAATGACACTTGATACTTATATAAGCTTCAACCATGCATACTGATGGTGTTACCAGTAATATCCCTGAGTGTGAACTTTTGTCAATTTGAAGCTTTTTGATTAACACGAAAATTCTTACATTTGTGTTCATTCATATGCAAATTCATGCGTGTTCTTTTACAGGATCTCCAGAATGAAATTTATAGATGTCAATGTCAGCTGGAGGCTACAGAGATACGACTAAGGTATGTAATCTTGCTCTTTCCAGGAATATTTAAATTTCATTTCGTTTGAGTCTAAAGATTTTCCTAGCTTGAGGTTCAATTCAACTTTTGTTGCTTACCGAGAAGTCTACAATGTTGGTATGTAGAATGTACTACCTATATATTTTGTATGAGCCAGTCATACCAGTAAAACAGTTTCATATAGCGTAATTAACACAAGTGGCAGATGCAGGCAACTGTTCTGGATGTTTATTATGTATAATTAGTGTATCTTTCATGTAGAAAGCTGTATATATATTCTAAATAGGAAACAATATATTTATGATATATTTAGAATATTATGTATTTAGAATAGTGTGTCTTGGTAGACAAGAAACTAACTTGTATATAAACCCATGTTTTGGGATGAATTATATAATATACTGAATAGAATTGAATTGAAGTCTTTTATTTTACATGGTATTAGAGTCTGTTCGATCCTTTGAACTTATTTTTTCTTATTGAATCTTGAATCCGCTGCGTACTACAACCATTGAAATCAAACCATCCTTGACTCCTTGAATCTCAAACCCAAATATAAAACTCTTCCCCAAACCTAAATCTCATACCATTTTTTTTTCTGCAACAAATTTATGCAACGGCTACCGAAATTCTAATTGTGTCAGAAAATCAATCATCCTCACAAGTCATTCATCACCACTACACCCCACAAGACAACTCGGTGTTTCCAGAAACTATTTCATTAGATGAGTCCAACTATACCATATGGGCTCCTCTCATGCGGATGCGTATTGGAACCAGGGGAAAGATTGGTTATTTGATTGGCGTAAAGGTTGAACCGCATATAAATTCTCCTGAATATGAAGTTTGGGCAACAAATAATGAAAAGGTGAAAAGTTGGCTTATTGATTCCATGGAGACTTCTCTTATGAACCGATATATTCGACTTCCTACAGCAAAAGACATTTAGGAGGCTGTGGAGAAGACCTTCTATGATGACTCTGATGAAACTCAAATCTTTGAATTGAATTCGAAGTGCTTTGAAGCGAAGTAGAATGGGAGACGTATTCCTACCTATTACAACGAATTGGTGGACATGTTCCAGGAGATTGATCAAAGGGTGACCTCCCAGAATAATAATATTGTAGTTGTAGTCCATGAAACGTCCACAATGTCCAGATTGCGTGTTCATATGTTTTTGTGTGGACTAGATTCGGAGTATGATCAGGTGCGTGGAGAGATCCTTCACAAGGAACCTAAATTTTCCTTGGAGCAAAGCTATGCTTACATTCGCAAGGTACAGTATGAGAAACAGGCTATGGGGCGCTCTGTATAAACTAAATCCTCTGTCTTGGCTGTTCATGGCAAGACAATTACTCCACCCGATTTTTCTGGTCCTTCACGCCATCCTAAAGGTAAATCAAATCCTTATGAAGATAAAAGGTGTAGTGTTTGTGGAGAATTGGGTCATATCAAGGAGAGATCTTATGAAGTGATCGGCTATCCTGATTGGTGGGACTTTGCAAGGAGGCCACAAAAGAATATAAGCAAGGCCGCCATTGCTAATGCTGTGAATGGACATCTAGACAATGCTTCAGCTAATGTAGCATAATCAGGTATGAATGGTAAGGTTATTTCGAATAGTACATGGATAATTGATTCAGGTGCATCTGACCATATGACAAATGACCCTAGCCTTGTGGAAGTCTTAGAGCTTCACCTCAAAATGTTGTTTCTACTGCTGATGGTACTCCAACTCCAGTTAGCGGAGAAGGTTATATTGTGTTATCTGATACCCTCACTCTTGAATCTGTCTTAGTTGTTCCATCTCTTGCTTATAACTTATTATCTGTTTGTCAAATTATTCTAGCACTTGCATGTATTGTGACGTTCTATTCATCTTTCTGTGTTTTTCAGGACATTCTGGCTCGAAGGGTCCTTAGTTATGGTGTTAGAAAGGGGAAACTATACTATCTGGATTTGACAGAAACTGGAGAGAAACAGAAGAATTTTCTGAGGCAAGCTAATCAGGTCAATAGGGTCGAGAATGAAAAAGAAGTTGTGTTGTTATGGCATCGTCGTTTAGGTCATCTATCTTTTAGTTATCTTAAGAAGTTGCAACCTCATTTGTTTTCAGTTGTTAGTGATTCTGAGTTTCATTGTGACATTTGTGAACTAGCCAAGAGCCACCGTATTTCATATTCACCAAGTATTAATAGATATCCTGTTCCTTTTATGAAAATTCACTCTGATGTTTGGGGTCCTGCAAAAGTTTCTTCATTTTCTGGAACTCGATATTATGTAACTTTTATTGATGATTGCATTCGCATGACTTGGGTGTCATTACTGAAAAACAAAAGTGATGTATATGGAATGTTTACTGACTTTTACAAAATGGTGGCGACGCAGTATCAACAATCTATAAGGGGTTTTCCAGTCCGATAATGGTGGAGAATTTGTGAATAACCTAATGTATGAATTTTGCCGGTCAATTAGAATCCGTCATCAAACCTCCAATTCTAGTACCCAACAAAATGGTTTAGCTGAACGGAAGAACAGGCAGTTGTTAGAAGTTGTTTGTGCTTCCTTGTTTGGCATGAATGTATCTCGATCCTATTGGGGTGAAGCAGTGAAATCAACAACATATGTTATCAACCATACTACCTCACGGGTAATTGAGTTCCAGAATCCTTATCAGAAACTCCATACACTTTTGTCCATCCTATCTATGCCTAACTTGGAGTTTCGGGTGTTTGGATGTACAACTTATGTCCATATCCCAAAACCAGAATGAAGTAAACTTGATCCTCATGCGAAGAAGTGTATTTTTGTGGGTTATGCAGAGTTTCAGAAAGGTTATAGGTGTTATGATCCAATTACTGACAAAATGCATATATCTCTTGATGTCTCATTCCATGAATCAAACCCGTATTACTCAGGGGGAGTTTCTCAATCTTCCCTTCAGGGGGAGAGTGGCGGTGAAAGGAATCCTTGGTCTATTGACAACTTTGATGTCTTTGAAGAATTGGAACACTTGGAGGAATGATTTGATCTTCCTGCAACAGAAATTGATCTTGTAGCAGTAGAGAATAATCATGAGCATACAATCAACCATTCGGTTCCAAGCGATCAGAAAGAAGCACATGATCAGGATGTATCTGAAACTGTAGCACACGACATTTCCCCTTCTACATCAACAACTGAAGATCTCGGTCAAAATGATCCGCCTCAGGTACCTCTTATAACCTTTAATGAGTCTGTTGGGTTAGAAAGTCTTGAACCTAGAAAATAACAAAGAGCTAGTAAGGGAGTTCCTAAGAAACAATATGAACCAGACATTAAAGTCAATACTAAATAGCCTATAACTAACTTTATGTCTAACCATAGGCTTTCTAAATCACATGCACTTGTTATAAATCAATTATCTATTGTATCTATTCCTAGTAACGTGCAGGATGCTTTGAAAGATCTAAAATGGAAGAAAGCAATGAATGAAGAATTGGAAGCCCTTCAAAAGAATGTAACATGGGAGGTAGTTGATATGCTTATTGGAATGAAGACTGTTGGATGTCGTTGGGTGTTTACCGTGAAGCTTAATACAGATGGAACTATTGATAGATATAAGGCAAGATTGGTTGCCAAGGGATACACACAACGTTATGGAATTGATTATGAGGAGACTTTCGCACCCATGGCAAAGATCAATATGTCCGAATTTTAATTTCGCTTGCAGCAAATAAAGATTGGCCCTTGCACCAGCTTGATGTGAAGAATGCATTCCTGAATGGGAATTTGGAGGAAGAAGTATACATGGATATGCCTCCAGGTGTTAAGAACCATCCCAAAGATGTTGGGAAAGTGTGTAAAGTGAAGAAGTCTTTGTATGGCCTGAAACAGTCTCCAAGAGCTTGGTTTGGAAGATTTACAAAATCCATGAGAGCTTTTGGGTACAAACAGAGCAATTCTGACCATATCTTGTTTATCAAACACAAGGATGGTAAGATTATAGCTCTAATTGTGTATGTTGATGACATGATCGTTACAGGGGATGATCCGAAGGAAAAAAAATGAATTTCAGAAGTATTTGTCGAAGGAATTTGAAATGAAGGATCTAGGACAACTGAAGTATTTTCTAGGTATTGAAGTTGCAAGGTCTAAAAATGGGATTTCACTCTCATAGAGGAAGTATGTCCTTGATTTGCTTGCTAAAATAGGGATATTAGATTGCAAACCGATGGAGACACCCATTGAGATGAATCATGGACTCGCCATTCATCCTGACCAAGTTCCTAATGATAAAAGAAGGTATCAGCACCTTGTAGGAAGGTTAATTTATCTCTCTCATACTAGACCTGATATTGCTTATGCTGTGAGTGTGGTTAGTCAGTTTATGCATTGTCCGAGTGAAGAACATATGGATGCAGTCTTTTGTATCTTGAAGTATTTGAAGAAGGCACCTTGCAAAGGTTTATTGTTTGGAAAGAATGATGTATTGGACATTGTTGGACACACAGATGCAGATTGGGCTGGTGATAAAACGTACTGATAGACATTCTACATCAGGATATTTTACTTTTGTCGGTGGAAATCTTGTAACTTGGCGTAGTAAGAAGCAGAAAGTTGTGGCCAGATCGAGTGCAGAAGTTGAATTTTGAGGTATGACACATGAAGTATGTGAATTGCTGTGGATCCGTAATGTCTTGAAGGAATTAGGCTGCAAGCTTCAAAAGCCTATGGATTTACATTATGATAATCAAGCCGCCATTCAAATTGCACATAATCCAGTTCTGCATATATAATCGAACAAAGCATATGGAGGTTGATCGCCATTTTATTAAAGAAAATCTTGACAAAAATGTTATTTGCTTTCCTTTCGTAACCTCAGAGGAGCAATTAGCTGATGTTCTTACCAAAGGTGCATCTAAAAAAGTGTTCGACAGCTCAGTTGACAAGTTGGGCATGATTGACATTTATGTATCAACTTGAGGGGGAGTGTAGAAAGCTGTATATATATTCTAAATACGAAACAATATATTCAGGATATATTTAGAATAGTGTGTCTTGGTAGACAAGAAACTAACTTGTATATAAACACATGTTTTGGAATGAATTATATAATATACTGAATAGAATTGAATTGAAGTCTTTTATTTTACATTTCATTCTTAATAGTTTCCCAGTTGTACGAATATATATGTTAATAAATGGGTTATAGCATGAGAGATTGTTATGAATATCTAGATCACTTTATTGCATAATGTTTGAAGGATTTCCCATTCGGGTCACGTCATTGCGTGAGGCTGAATCCTATGGGCATCTCTTGGGAGAGACGTTGAATCTTGTTCGACTTCAAAAGGTGAGACATGAGCTGATGAAATTTAGTTTGTAACTCTGTCCCAAGTTCGTAAGACATACCTCTCTGCATATATTCCTCTATGAACTGCAAGACACCTTGGAGGAAAGGTATCTCTTGTCAAACATCCAGCTAGGTACACAGGTATACACTCTTTGAGTCGTCAGGAATACATTCAACGTGGATTGTTATATATTCTATTTTTGCCAACATATCTAAATCATGTGCTTAAATTTGAATCTATTTTGCATTCCACCCTTATGAATGTCTATGTATATACCTGCAGCCACATAATCCATCACTGGTAGTTCACTCCCTTTTCCGGACATTTTTTCCCCAAGAGATCCACAAGTTCAGATACTGAACTTTTTGGGTCCAAATTGCCTGCTGCCCTTAAGGTTTTATATTCTGCAATTATGACCAACATATTGATTAGCCTCCCTTAATTTTGATACCTATATTGAAAAGCCCTTTTTTCTAAGCAGGGCCCAAACACAACCGTTAACTGAACACTTACCATCACCCTCAGCACTCATTGATGAGAACAATCGTGACACTGCGGGTATGAGCTCAAGCAATAGAGTGCAGTGGGAGAGAGCTGTGTGTTCACCTGTGCTTGGAGGTATAGCTAACTTCAACCCATCTCACTGGCCAGAACATTATTCAACAGGTTCAATACTTTACTTTTTTAGTAGATATTTGAACTTTCTTTTTAATGAACAGTTAAATTTCGCTAGATCTTGATATCTCTTTCATCTCTACTTTATATACAGAACTATGAGAGATAAACACATAGGTGTATGTCGTCAACGCTAAGAATGGTGAACCTCTATTCCACCATTAGTCCTTAATTCCTTTACGTAGCCTACCCTTGTCGTGCACAAATATTTTCTCCAAAATCGGTCTCTCTTTAAGCTTTTGTAACACCGATCCAACAGTCCTTGTGCTTGATCTGACTCCAAGATTTCTAACATTCTACTGCACCCTCTCCGATCCCTTTGGAATGCCTTTGGAGCATCCACTGAATCAGTCTCAACCCAAATCAGGTTCCTAGTTCCTAGTTCCAACCCAACTCAATGGCTTATGTTATTCCTTGAACAATTGCCTGGCTTTCAGCTAACTAACTTGTTCGAACTCCCAGACCACCAATGAGGAGACCTAGCAAACTGTCATTTCATAGTCCCTGAAAGGAAACGCGGTTCCTTTAGTTCAACTCGAGTCCATAAACCAAACTACAAAACCATTTGCAACCAGAAGTAGGACTAATAAATGTCATTCTCGTAATTAATGACACATTGTCTGTAGTATATACTAATACATAGCTCGAGCTATAACACTAACCAAAGCAGCTTAGGTTGAAAAACAAACGAATCATTGTGTTTTAGTAGGAGACGAAAAAGGTGGAAGAAGAAAAGTAGAAAATGTAGAAAGTTGTATTCTGCTTTCTGTGTATAGGGCGCGACCTGCGCTTAGATATAGTGTGTATAAAGCACGACCCATGCTCAGACATTCGGGATGTCCAGTAGATTGAGCACGACCCGCGCCCCGTGTTTCTCAAGCCACCGAATTGTATTGTTTCCTATTTTGTAAACTCTATATAAACAATTGTAATATCTTTAGAATTCAATCCAGTAAATATACACTGAATTGAATTGAATCCTCTAGTTTTACATGGTATCGGAGCCAAACTATTAAAATCTGCTGCCTTGAATCCTTGAATCTTAAACCAATTATTGAATTCTTGCCTCTCACAAAGTTTTATTTTTTATTTTCTTCAAAAACCTAAATTGTTTGTTTTTTTTTCTGCAATGGTTGAATCTGACAATAATTCTTCAAGCATCATTCATCACCACTACACCCCACAAGACAACTCAGGATTCCCAAAAACTGTTCCATTAGATGAGTCAAACTATACCATCTAGGCTCCTTTCATGTGAATGCGGATTGGAGCAAGGGGAAAGCTTGGTTATTTGACTGGCGCAAAGGTTGAACCGTTTATGAATTCGTCCGAATATGAAGTTTGGGTAACAGATAATGAAAAGGTAAAAAGCTGGCTTTTTGATTCTATGGAAATTTATCTTATGAACCGTTATATTCGTCTTCCCCTCTATACTGCAAAAGATATTTGGGAGGCTGTGGAGAAGACCTTTTATGATGACTCTGATGAAACTCGAATTTTTGAATTGAATACGAACGTTTTTTGAAGCGAAGCAGAATGTGAGACTTATTCCTTCCTATTACAACGAATTGGTGGCAATGTTCCAGGAGATTGATCAGAGGGTGACCTCCTAGAATAACAGTGTTGAAGCTGTAGTCCATGAAACATCCACGATGTCCAGAATGCGTGTTCATATGTTTTTACGTGGCCTAGATCAGGTGCGTGGAGAGATCCTTCGGAAAGAACCTAAATTTTCCTTGGAACAAAGCTATGCTTACATTTGTAAGGTACAATCTGAGAAACAGGCTATGGGGAGCTCTGTATGAACTGAATCCTCTGTCTTGGCTATTCATAGCAAGACAACTCCTCCAGTTTTTTCTGGTCCTCTACGCTATCCTAAAGGTAAATCAAATCCTTTTGCAGATAAAAAGTGCGGTGTTTGCAGAGATTTGAGTCATAGCAAGGAGAGATGTTATAAAATGATTGGTTATCCTGATTGGTAGGACTTCTCGAAGAGGCCACGAAAGAATTTAAGCAAGGCCGCCATTGCTAATGTTGTGAATGGTGACAATGCTTCAACTAGTGTTGCGCAATCAAGTATGAATGGTAAGGTTATTTCGAATAATACATTAATAATTAATTCAGGTGCATCTGACCATATGACAAATGACCCTAACCTTGTGAAAAGTCTTACACCTTCACCTTAGACCGCTGTTTCTACTACTGATGGTACTCCAACTCCGATTAGCGGAGAAGGGTCTATTGAGTTATCTAAAACCCTCACTCTTGAATCTGTCTTAGTTATTCCATCCCTTGCTTATAACCTATTGTCTGTTTGTCAAATTATCCTCGCACTTGCATGTACTGTGACATTCTATCCATTTTTCTGTGTTTTTCAGGACATTCTGACTCAACAGATTCTTGGTTATGGTGTTAGAAAGGGCTGTACTACCTGGACTTGACAGAAACTGGCGAGAAACAAAAGAATTTTCTGGGGTAAGATAATCAGGTTAATAGGGCCGAGAATGCAAAAGAAGTTGTGTGGTTATGACATCGTAGGTTAGGTCATCTATCTTTTAGTTATTTGAAGAGGTTGTAACCTCAGTTATTTTCAGTTGTTAGTGAGTCTGAGTTTCATTGTGACATTTGTGAACTGGTCAAGAGCCACCGAATTTCATATTCACCAAGTATTAATAGATGTCATGTTCCTTTTATGAAAATTCATTCTGATGTTTGGGGTCCTGCCAAAGTTTCTTCATTTTCTGGAGCTAGATATTATGTGACTTTTATTGATGATTGCACTTGCATGACGTAGGTATTGTTACTAAAAAACAAAAGTGATGTATATGGGATGTTTACTGATTTTTACAAAATGGTAGCGACGCAGTATCAATAATCTATTAGGGTTTTTAGTCTGATAATGGTAGAGAATTTGTGAATGGCCTCATGTCTAAATTTTGCCGGTTAATTGGAATTCATCATCATACCTCCAATTCTGGTACCCCCCAACAAAATGGTTTAGCCGAACAGAAGAATAAGCAGTTGTTGGAGATTGTTCATGCTTCCTTGTTTGGCATGAATGTACCTCGATCCTATTGGGGTGAAGCAGTGAAATCAGCAGCCTATGTTATCAACCGTACTCCCTCACGGGTAATTGAGTTCTAGAATCCTTATTAGAAACTCCACACACTTTTGTCCATCCTATCTATGCCTAACTTGGAGCCTCGGGTGTTTGGATGTACAACTTATGTTTTTATCCCATAACCAAAATGAAGTAAACTTGATTCTCGTGCGAAGAAATGTATTTTTGTGGGTTATGCTGAGTTTCCACTACACCATAATAGGATATTTGCAACACGCATTTTTTTTTGATTTGCAGCACTTATTTAGCGTTAGTAAGTTTTCAACGTTAAATAAGTGTTGGTAATGTTGTAAAGCGTTGCTTTATTTGGGTGAATTTCTGGAATTAATTGCTAACGCTTAAAAAGCGTTGGAGAAGTGTTACAAACTTAAAAATTTCGCGAATGAGGGAAACCAAAAATATTGAAATATAAAACATAATTTTTTTTTCTCTCCTCTCTCTCTCTCACCGCCGCATTATCTTAAGATCCTTAATTTTCGCACTCCTCAATCAAAGAAAGAAGAAGAAGAAGAAGAAGAAAACAAAGAGTTTGGAAGTCCGTTTTGACACAGTCGTATTTTCTTGCAGTTTGAGGTAATAATCTTTTATTTTCTTTCTAGTTACTAACTTAATTAACTAGCGCTGAGTTCATCGAAATGAGGCGTCAAGCGCTGGATGTATTTGTCAACCGAATAGCTTCTCATCCTGAGCTTCAACAAAGTCATGATTTGAGGACTTTCTTGCAGGCAGAAGAAGAGGTGATGTGTTCAAAGTTTTTTGTGGTCATAATTTTTTATCAAATAATTGGTCTGTAGCTGTAGGTTTATCATTAAGTAATTTCAGTTGATTTTACCTAAACATATAACTTATTACTAATTATTTATGGATCTTGTGTTTCTTGATTAGACAATGGAAAGAGCAAGGTTCCAAGAGACTGGTATATTCAAAAAGAAACCAGCTGATCTGATGCAAATTTTCAAGGTAGTGTTTTAATCATGAAATAAGATATTTGTCATGGTCCTAGAATTGTTGTGTGAAATGTTACTTTAATAATCTGCCTATAAATGAAGATGGTGCTAGAAATAGTAACTTCCTTATGAGAAATTGTGCTTATAATATGGACTAATGCATTTATATGATCTCGTTGGAATGTTTGACAGGACGTACAGTCCAAAGTCAGTGATGTTGTTCTTGGCAAGGAAAAACCGGTGGAAGAATCGAATCCTGAATATGAAAAACTCAAGCGTTACATACTAGAGCTGGAGGACCACCTAGCAGAGGCGCAAAAGCATGCTTATCGTTTGGTAAAGAGGCACAGAGGTATATATAACTTAAATACCACACTGTATTTGTTTATCGATTGATTTTATATGTTTGGTTTATTCATTTTTTATTTCGTGTCCTGTCAAAATTATCTTTATAGTTATGTTTTTCTTCTGTCCACTTTTAGAAAGTTAGAGGCTGCATTTGATTGGTGGAACTTTGTTTTCATCGTAAATAGTTTACATAGTAGTGGGTTTTCATTGTACCGCTTTTCGCTGAAAATGTTTGCTAAACGTTTCGTGAGGTACAAAAAACTCAAGGAAAACACTTTAAGCATCAGATTTGTGGCATGTTTAGTTGCAAAACCACTACCTTACATAACCACTTCTCCATGAGGAATTTTACACAGAGGCCTTGCTGACATACAGATCTTGTCTGTCCATTGTGAGCCTTCAAAAAAAAAAGTGTTAAACTAACCCACGGGATGTAGTAAATTTGCCATACAACCACCCTAGCTGTGCAAGTAAATCACCCTATAGTAAATCATCCTGTTAGGAGTGAACTGTACCATGGTCGAATCGCAATACGGCATTTAAGGAAGATATATGAAGTATTGCATAATAAGCTATATCATATGCCTCTCTCTCCCAGTTACGCACTCAAGACTCTTCCAGTTTACCCGGTCTCCCAGTAACAGAAACCAAGAAAAAGTTGAAGCTTACAAGGAATGGGGGCATTTTCTTCAATTTTAAGGGTATGATTTGTAGAATATCGACCGTAGACACTTTACATTTTAAAAAAAATTCTTTTATATATTTCTTTTATATATGTTTTTTTTTTTGGAATAACTTCGAATCACTTGCTGGTTATCTCCTCCATTAAGGTTTTCCAGTCATGGTTCTCATGTGTGGCAGTTTCTCTTGGGTGCTCTTTGCCTGCCTTTTTCTTTCCCTTTCTTTAGAGACAAAATATACTTTCTACGTAATCTTTACCTGTCAACTAGACCAATATTTCAAGTTTTTTAATGTCGTTGGCTAGTCCAGTTTCTTCTCACAAATATATGGTACATATATGTTGTAATTTCAGATTTCAACCAGTCATCATTTTCAGCTTCAGCAGAAGAGAATGTGAGCAACATGCAATGTCTATGTCCTAGCTGGATTTTAATACTGACAAAGAAAAGGACGTTGTAGAACAGGTTTTCTAAAGCAATTCTATGCTTAATTGAAGAGGACAGAAACTTACCTGCTATTGAGTTAATGTTGAGCATTCTGGCCTTCTACCGATAAAGAATTAGTGGAGCTTCTCTTCCAGGAGGGCCTCATAAAGGCCCTGTTTGCTACAGAAACGGTAAGATTGCCCCACCTTTTGTTTTTAGGTTTCATTTGTATCTCTGTTTCTTTTTTCTGGTAAAGATATAATGAAGATGCTATGCATGTTTAACATCTGTGGATCAATCTTTTGTCTACATGTAGTACCTAACGTGACATTAGTGTTTTCAATTGGGATTGATTCAAAGATATACCTCCTCGAATCGACACAATTGTCCAGACTCCTTTCATGACTCCTATACCCATGCCCAACCAAAGTGTAATTGCTCATAAAGATCCATCAATAACAGTTTTACACATTCAGTGTGCATTAGATCGAATTGTCTAGTTTTCCAAACCAGAGTTGAATCTCATTTGGGATAAAATCCTAATTTTAAGATCCACCTTAATGATCCAAATCAACTAAGTATAGGTTTAGTATGGTTGGTCGGTGGATCTATCCCAACCCGCTAAGCATCCTTAGTGCACATTGTTTCAGTTATGGAATTGCCTTATTTGTCTTTTGACTCTTCTCTGTTTTTTGTTAGGATTACCGTGAACGTGTATGCTCTGCTCTGGAAAAGTATCATGGGACACCTGTTGGAGCTTAAAAGCGGTAACCCGGGAGAAGGCCAAGTGGTGATCTGTGTCCGCAGAAAAGTCCCGTGAAGAAAAATTAAAGGAAGTTTATAATGATTAAGGGCATGAGAGGAAGAGCCAAAACGGCTAGGGCAAAGAGAAATGCCCCGTCATACAAGGATCCCTTGGCGGGTTCCAAATTGGAGATGATAAAGAATATCAAAGCATAGAGGATGGAAACAGAAACCAAGAAAATAGAAGCCATGGAATGGGCAAAGTAAGTACGCTTCTTTCTTTTTTCTCATGGAAGGCAATGGATATATGAATGAAAGGCAGCACAGATCACAACCCCGTTTTCTTACGTGTGAAGTTTTGGGGAGTACTCCTATATGCCAAAAGTTACAATGTGGGAAGTTCAAATCTGGTAGCTAATAGCTTCATGTCATAGAACAATGGGCCCATATTAAACCGTGTTGGATGATAGAAATATCAAATGCATCATTTCCTTTTTATTAGTGGTAAACCGGCCTTCAAGTTCAAATTGAACATTCGATGAGTTGTTTCAGTGCTTGTAACTCCTTCAATTATAAGCGTGCTTCACTTTGTTTTGCTATTAGATCTTTTATATTGTTAGATCGTTTGTTGCTGGTAGTTTACTTCTTTTTCGGATGCAAAATGTAGGTTCGAGTAGACATTATGTTTAATCGTTAATTAGTCTCACGCCATAAATTAATCGGGTTAATTGTTTTATAGATTTCTTATACAATTGTTGGATGCCTTGCACATTAGAATGTTTTATCGACATGACCTCTTCCAATATATATATATATATATATATATATATATATATATATATATATATATATATATATATATATTATATATATATATATATATGTTGGAGTTAAGTAGTGTACACTTATGGAGATGTTAGGTTCTTGATTTGCTTGTGCTTTGATATTGTCGTGGTGCGTAAATCAGCCGTTTTTAAATAGTTTAATTGGTCATCCTGTTTTGGTAAGTAGCCCACACCAACTCAATTCTTTTGCGTTCAACATCATAACTCATACCTCTAGCCACTTTGTTCTCATCTCATTTGGCGGTTTTGAAATGTGTCCATTCTTCAGCCAACAGGAGAAAATGGTGCAACTCGAGCTCCCATCAACATTGATTTGCAAAGAGATGGTTCTCTCAGCAGCAAGCAAATAGTGTTGCAAATTGATAGTAAAAGCCAGCAAGTTTCTGCAAGTTAATCTTCTTAACAAATCGAGGTAGATCTATTTTCTTTCATATTTATGATATTACGTCGTTCTTTTATGCAACTTTGGCTTGCGTATATGTTTCTTATTGAGGAATGGATGAATTGATTCATGATGACAAGGGCAATGCTACTATTTCTAATGATGGTGCTACTATTATGAAACTTCTTGATGTTGTTCATCCTGCTGCTAAGATTCTTGTCGATATTGCCAAGTCTCAAGAATCTAAGGTATACAATAGAAAACAAATTTACTAATTTTAGTGATTGGCTGACTAAAAGAGTGAAATTTTTATGCTAAAGTTTATATTTATCTTAGAGTGGGTTATGATGGTTGCATTACTACAACATTTAACAGCTTATACATTAGAGAAAATAATGACCATTAACAAGGACATTGTCTCAGAAAAAGTTGAGAGGGTATCATTAATAATTGTATTGGTTAGGTTTTAGAGATAAATTTGGAATTCACTTGTAATTTTAATGACCGGATTTATTGTCTACAGGTGGGTGATGGAACCGCTAGAGTAGTTCTTTTTGCGGAAGAGTTTTTAAAGGAGGCCAAACTTTTCATTTATGGTGTCCACTCAAAGTCTTATACGTAGTTTTCGAGCTGCTTCTAATTTGGTAAGGAATTTGGATCTTTTGGTTTGATTGGATGGATATGTTCATGAGAAATTGTTCTAGAAGCCATGAGTTTGCTACTTGTATTTTAGGCAATTAGCAAAATTAAGGAACTTGTTGCGAGTATAGAGGAGAAAAGTATGGAAGAAAAGAAGAGTTTGTTGGCAAAGTGTGCTGCTACCACACTCTCTTCAAAGTTTTTTTTTAGGAAAGACCTCTCCATCTCTTCAAATCTGATTGGTGGTGAAAAAGAATTTTTAATATTTATGGTTGTGGACTCAGTTATTTCAATTGGCAACTATGATACATTGTTTATTGTATTCTTGTATTCATTGTTTATTGTAGGTTTAGCTGGTCTCGCTACAAAATATGAGAATTTTTTTTTTATTAGCAACCCATCAGCAACGGTTTATAACCGTTACAAACGAAATTTAAATTATTTTTTTTAAATTAACTAACTTTGCAACGGTTAGAAACCGTTGGTAAAAAATTTAACAAATTACCAACGCTTAAAAAGCGTTTGTGAAATAAAAAACCGTTGCAAAGGTTTTAAATATGTGTACGAAATAATTATAATAAGCGTTGGAAAGTTCTGTTTGCAACGCTTATTAATAAGCGTTGGAAATTTCTTTTTGCAAATATTTCCATTACTTTACCCACGCCATATTTGCAACGCTTAAAAAGCGTTATGAAAATTATTAGCAACGCTTTTTTGCCGTTGCAAATAGCCTGTTATGGTGTAGTGTTCAGAAGGGGTATAGGTGTTATGATCAGATTAATGTCAAGATGTATATATATCTTAATGTCTCATTCCATGAATCAGACCCGTATTACTCAGGGGGAGTTTCCCAGTCTTCCCTTCAGGGGGAGAGTGGCGGTGAAGGGAATCCTGATGTCTTTGAAGAATTGGAACACTTGGAGGAATGATTTGAAGTTCCTGAAGCAGAAATTGATCCTGTAATAGTAGAGACAAAAGCAAATGATCTAGATGTATCTGACATTGTAGTACACGACATTTCCCCTTCTACATTAATAACTGAAGATCTCGATCAGAATGCTCTGCCTCAGGTACCTCCTATAACCTTTAATGAGTCTGTTGGGGTAGAAAGTCTTGAACCTAGATAATTACAAAGAGCTAGTAAGGGAGTTCCTAAGAAACAATATGAACCAGACATCAAGGCCAATGCTAAATACCCTATAGCTAACTCTATGTCTAATCATAACCTTTCTTAAACCCATGCACTTGTCATAAATCAATTGTCTATTGTATCTATTCCTAGTAACGTCCAGGATGATTTGAAAGATTCAAAATGGAAAAAAGCAATGAATGAAGAATTGGAAGCCCTTCAAAAAAATGTAACATGGGAGGCAGTTGATATGCCTGTTGGGATGAAGACTGTTGGATGTCGTTGGGTGTTTATCGTGAAGCTTAATGCAGATAGAACTATTAATAGATATAAGGCGAGATTGGTTGCCAAGGGATACACATAATGTTATAGAATTGATTACGAGGAGACTTCCGCACCTGTAGCGAAAATCAATACAGTTCGGATTTTAATTTCACTTGCAGCAAATAGAGATTGGCCATTGCACCAGCTTGATGTGAAGAATGCATTCCTGAATGGGAACTTTTAGGAGGAAGTATATATGGATATGCCTCCAGGTGTGAAGAACCATCCCAAAGATGTTGGGAAGGTGTGTAAACTGAAGAAGGCTTTGTATGGCCTGAAACCGTCTCCAAGAGCTTGGTTTGGAAGACTTACACAGTCAATAAAAGTTTTTGGGTACAAACAGAGCAATTCTGACCATACCTTGTTTATCAAACACAAGGATGGTAAGATTACAATTCTAATTGTGTATGTTGATGATATGATCGTTACAGGAGATGATCCGAAGGAAATAAATGAATTGCAGAAGTATTTGTCGAAGGAATTTGAAATGAAGGATCTAGGACAACTGAAGTACTTTCTGGGTATTGAAGTTGCAAGGTCTAAAAAGGGGATTTCACTCTCACAGAGAAAGTATGTCCTTGATTTGCTTGTTGAAACCGGGATGTTGGATTGCAAACCGATGGAGACACCCATTGAGATGAATCACAAACTCGCCATTCATTCTAACCAAGTTCCTACTGATAAAAGCAGGTATCAACGTCTTGTAGGAAGGTTAATCTATCTATCTCATACTAGACCTGATATTGCTTATGCTGTGAGTGTGGTTAGTCAATTTATGCATTGTCCTAGTGAAGAACATATGGATGAGTCTTTCGTATACTGAAGTATTTGAAAAAAACACCTGGCAAAGGTTTACTATTTGGAAAGTATGATGCATTGGATATTGTTGGATACACAAATGCAGATTGGGCTGGTGATAAAACTGATAGATGGTCTACATTAGGATATTTCACTTTTGTCGGTGGAAATCTTGTCACTTGGCGTAGTAAGAAGCAGAAAGTTGTTGCCAGATCGAGTGCAGAAGCTGAATTTCAAGGTATGACACTGGGAGTATGTGAATTGTTATGGATTCGTACTGTCTTGATGGAATTGGGCTTCGAACTTCAAAAGTCTATGGATTTACATTGTGATAATAAAGCCGCCATTCAAATTGCACATAATCCAGTTCAGCATGATAGGACAAAGCATGTGGAGGTTGATCGTCATTTTATTAAAGAAAATCTTGATAGGAAGGTTATTCGTTTTCCGTTTGTAACCTCTAAGGAGCAATATAATTAGCTGATGTTCTTACTAAAGGTGTATCCCACAAGGTGTTTGACAGCTCAGTTGACAAGTTGGGCATGATTGACATCTATGCACCAACTTGAGGAGGAGTGTAGAAAGATGTATTCTGCTTTCTGTGTATAGGGCACGACCTACGCTCAGATATAGTGTGTATAGAGCGCGACCCGTGCTCAAACGTTCGGGATGCCCAATAGATTGAGCGCGACCCATACCCTTCTCTAGCCTAACCAGGGCGCGACCCGCGCCCCGTGTTTCTCAAGCCACCGAATTGTGTTGTTTCATATTTTGTAAACTCTATATAAACAATTGTAATCTCTTTAGAATTCAATCAATTAAATATACACTGAGTTGAATTGAATCCTCTGGTTCTACAGAAAACCAAACTTTTTGAGCACTCAACTCAAGCCCAGACCAACCATTCAGGAAATAAGGATCACAATACATAATTAGCAAATATATGTCGGGATTCGGATGAAAAGGCAACAAATATCGAGTTGATCTGCCATATGATACATATTTGCCAATACCAAAAATATTTCTGAGTCATTTAAAATTTTATATGCAATCAGATTGAATTGGATAATGTTTACAGAAACCATATATGCAGGGAATTCTTGCCCAAATCCTACAGACCGAAGAGAACAAGATCTCATTGAACAGTTCTTGTTGCAGTTGAAGTCGTGACAGATTCACTACATCAGAAGTCCAAACAGCAATGAACAGCCAAATTGAGGAGGATGAAGTGGCCATGTTTGTTGTTAAAAAGAGATTTAGAACCATGAATAAGTTTAATTTTAAGTACATTTTCATTTCTGTCAAATTTCAAGTATACGAAGGACCGTTCAGTTACTTTTTTGTTGAATTGGCATCTTGTTATAATTTGATTGATATTGTTTTATCACTTTAGCTGGGAAACTGTTATGGTATATGTGAATGCTCATTTTTTTTTGTATGGATCATGTCTAGCTAGAAATATTGACATTCCGTGGAATCCAAATGATAACCTATGATCGGACCTTTGTTGCTGCATGGATATGATGCATGGCAAAGTAGTTGATCTCAGCTCGGCTGCTGAGTACCACATTATTGCATGGCAACGTTGCGATGTTTTCTTGGAAACCCTTGGTCTAGATTTTAAATCAGTGAAAGCGTTGTTTCAACTTTCAACATTACTTTAAAATTCTGCCTACTATCGTTGGAAGCAAAAAGGATGATTTACCTTTTCATGTGACGTGTGCTTTAGTTTTGGCGCTGTACTAGACGAGCACACCAAAGATAAGCTTAAAGTTCAGTCAGGTGTTAGATATATCTTCAAGGATTGCTTTTTTGAAGCTAGGCACAAGAATCCCGTTCAATATGTTCCTCTGTTGTTTACTCCGATTAACAGGAATTACCGGCTTAATGATAACTTCAGACTTCAGTTATTATTCTGTCCGGATGTAATCCTTAGTTGAGTCCAAAATACTGGCTTATTCATATAAAGCAACCTCCTGCACGTGGCAAATTCATGAACGATCTGCGAAGTCTTGAACTTTGTATTGGAATGTTAGCTAGGGTTATTGGAATCGAAGAAGAGGCAAGAAGAAAAATCTACGTGGTTTGGTGCAAGATTCGTTTTGGTTTTCCTGCTGAAATTGATGAGGAGGCCTCAAATAAGCTTAAAAACCTTGAGGACGTTCTAACATTGCTTCCAGATTATGCGCATGATGTTCAGAAGCAGGATCGTGGAATACTAGTCTTCCCTTTGTTAAAGTTTGGTCCGAATCTCACTGGGAGATCTGACTGAGAACTTTGGTTAATTATCATGGAGAGACCTGGTATGAACCTAAAAACTACAAGTAAGAACAGAAGATCGAGTTCAAAACCCAAACTCCTCTAGTCTCTCTTTTCTTCCTTCTCCCTTTCCTCCCTTCTTTCTCTCTTCATTGTACGGCCTTCTCTTTTCTTCTCTCCATCTTCTTTTTTTTAAACCCCTTCTCATCTTCATATGGATCGTCCATCTGTCTTTTCATCCCTCGGTTCCCCTTTTTGTCGTACCTCGCTATAACACCCCATTTTTTTTTTCTATGTTACTAGTACAATAATAATAATAATAATAATAATAGGCAAAAATAAAAAGGATAAAGATTAGAAAGAGATGGTGTAAAGAGGATAAACCCCATTCCCTAATTTTCGGGGGTTTTGAAAAAACAGGAGTTTATACGGAGAGTTTTAACAGAGAGAGGGAGTTTTACACAGAGTGAAAAAGATAGATAGGCGAAGATTTATTGGGATTACTTTCTGACGATTGTTGCGTAGCGTTTTTTGTTCTCAAGTTTATATTCCTTCATGCCACTCGTAAACACAACAGAAGTGAGTAGATTTTAAATATTTCACCGAACTTCAATTGAAGTTTTCTCTCGAAACCAAATCACTACTAAAAAAAAGGGTTTTTATCTCGGTTCTAAAATTAGCCTTATCTCGGTTCTGCTGATAAGAGAGATAATATGTCCTGTAAATGAGATAATATGTCCTGTAATTTAGGTACTAACTCTGAGTATAAATCTGTTATCTCGTCTCTTACTTAACCGAAATAAAATATATGGATTTTACCACTGGTGGATAGGAACTGATATAATAGGAAATTTCATTTATCTCACCATTCTAAAACTGATATAATAGGAAATTTCATTTATCTCACATTGAACTGATATAATTGATATTAAACCAAATATCTCAGCACTCAAATGATATAATAGCTATTATACCAAATATCTCGCACTAAAATGATATAATAGCTATTATACCAAATATCTCGGAATAAATTAAAGAAAACAGAAATCCCAAAAAAAATAGAAGTCCAAAAAAAATTGAACTCCCGCTCTACAGTACTCTCTAGCTCAGGAATATCACGAACTCACGATAATGGCAACTGCCATTCTAATCCCAAGTATCTCGCTCTCTACTATCTCTTCGTGTATTTTTAATCCCAACTATCTCGCTCTCCACTATTCGTGTATTTTGCCCTCTTCACCTCTCGCACCAACGACTCAGAAACAAGTTCCACTACCCATTTCTACTCCACAGCAATTCAACAACTCTTCTGGGTTTTCAGGTACTAAAATGATCTTAGATTAAGCTAGGAGATTATATAGTGTTCAAAACTAGTCAGATTTTTGAAAATTCATGTATAAATAAGTTAGTGCCTAACCTTTATAAACTGATTGCAGTTTTTCCATCAGCTATTCATTCCTTGTTAAAACAAATTGGATCTGAGGAGGTTCTAGTCGTCCTGCCTCAACTTGATTTGCTTTTGAGCAGGTATTACTCTTATCTTTTTTCAGATAAGGCCTTCTTGTACATAGCGAACTTTTTTCTTGTATCTATGACTATATCAAGCTAGTGCTATTATTTAAGGTAACATGATTGCACACAAATAGCTGATGAGAGTATGAGACCAAATAGATTCTTCCGATTAACCAGAATTGAACTTATTCCACCGGCTGGATTGTCTTCATTATTTAAAATAAGAATCATTCATTCTATTTCCAGTTCGTCTGTGCCTTTTCCTTGCTGGATTGTCTTCATTATTTAAAATAAGAATCATTCATTCTATTTCGAGTTCGTCTGTGCCTTTTCCTTGGTATTTGAACTCGCAGTTTCTGTAACACCCACTAGAGTTAAGAATAGATCCAGGCCTGTAGTATTAGAACAAATAGCGCTATCGGTAAGCTTGTTAATGAGTTGCCCTCCATAAGACGAAACGAACTTTGTGTCTAATAACATGATTAACATAAACATTGGTTGCTAGTGGAAGCAATGAGGCATTGATGTACAAATGGTCGGTCACCTGATAATTTAGAGTTCTGGCCACCCAAAGTCAAATACTACTTTTAAATGTCGAAAGCTACCTTTTGCACAACCCCCTAGTCTTCTTATGTGGTCTTGGTAAACTGCATTTTGCTTGGTAATTCATAGCTTTGCAATCTATGTTACTTTATTGCAATCTGTTAAAATTGCAACCCTCATAAGTTTAGCTTTCAGGGTAGACTTCTGCCCTTGCAACTTGGTTTTACGTAAGTTGAGAATGCAAGGTTTTCATCATGAAATTTTGTATTTGGGTAGTAGAACCATTTGATATGCTTTCTCAATTGTAAATAGGTTCACTCTTGTTTTTTCAGCTTGTTTATTGCCATTGTTATATCCTGAGTAGTGAATTAGCTAAACATTTTATTTATTTATTTGCAGATCTTTTATCACTTCCCAGTCCTTGTTAGAATCGAATTGGACAAGAGAAGGTCCCGATTGCTTTGCTCCAACTTGGGTTGCTTTTAGAGTTGGTACACTTCTATCTTCTTTATCCTGATTAAGTTTAATCTTTTTGGTTAACCTTTGTTCATGTGTATATGACTTTATCAATTTTGTTTTGTGTACATGAGTGTGAGGAAACATGTTTTCTGTTATGCACCTTTGTTTTGGATAGTACAACCATTTTTTTATTGGTCAATAGTCCATACATTTATAGTTTTAGTTGTTACTTTCGCTTAAAATGTTGCACTATTGAATTCAAGTATTGTTACTTTTACTTTCTTGTATATGCATGAATATCTATTAATTCAGTCAGTTAACTTTGATTCTCATAGCATAGGTTTTACTTTCAATGATGTTGATATATAGTTTTACCTAAAAAAGAGGAAAACCTGTTTTTTGTACGTCTAGTTAAGCTATAAAATGAAGAAGTAACATGGTTACGCATGAATTCTAGTTTGTTCACCTCATTATTTGTCTATATGTATTAAATAGCTAGTACCGAGCAACCCATGACCATATAATACGTAGCATTATTAATGTTTTATTAGAAATAAAGACTGGTCATGTAGTGTTCTTGTTAGATTTCATATCCGCATATTAGGTGGGGATTAAAAATGCCTTTTGATTACTTTGTTAACCTGAACAATCTTTATTTACATTCAGATTACTCTTTGACACATTCAAAATGGATAAGGGTTGGATGTCCAAGGATAAGTTATCTATTGAATTCAAGTAGGGGTTCAGAATTTTCTCTCTGGTTTACACGGGGGCATCTTTGGTGAGGGAAATCCTATAATGATGTCCATGCAAACTATCTTGGGAATGTCAAGAAATTGATGGAACTTCGGCGTTAAAAATCATTTGTATTTCAATGGCATGTGCCAAAGTTATACTACATGGACATGGCATGGGAAAGAACAACAAGTGCAGCTCCCTCGTATATGGATACTGGATGAGCCTTCCCATCATCATTTTGAGTGGGAGCCTGTAGAGGATCTTGGCTGAAACAACAAAATTGGTTCAGGCCGCGAGATCGATATCGGGGTAACCCGAAATGATTAAGAAGTTGCTTGAAGATGCTTTGAGGAACCTTTGTATAGAGGATGTTCAAAGTATCACGAAGTTATCTGCCCTTTGTTAACTTGTTCAATCTGAAAGCGAAGAAGTGGGTGGTCCGACAAAAACTTCACAAAGATGTTACAAATGATGAGAGACATGCAACCAAGCCGAAGAGAATATACTTTTGCCCAAAAAATATCGTGAGGTTAAAAAGACATTGGCAGTGTATGGAATGAAATATGAGAAGATAGATGTGTGTCCCAATGATTGCATACTATATCAGAAGGGGTTTAGTGGCAGAAAGACATGCCCTACATGTGGACTTTCAAGATATAAGTTGAAGGATAATATGATTGAGCAAAGTAATGGTTCGCCTGCAAAAGTTTTGTGGTATTTTCCACCGATCCCTAGATTCAAAAAGATGTTCTAATCAGCAGAGACAGCGAAAAATTTAACATGGCATGCCAATGAGAGAGAAGTTGATGGGCAACTACGTCACCCAGCAGACTCACCCGCATGGAAGCTAGTGGATGATAAGTGGCGAGTTTGGAGCAAAACCAAGAAACCTTAAACACTTTCGGCAGATGGAATCAACCCACATAGCTCTCTTAGTAGTAAATATAGTTGTTGGCCTGTTGTGTTGGTCACTTATAATCTTCCTCCGTGGTTGTGCATGAAAAGGAAGTTTATGATGTTGACAATGTTGATTTCGGGTCCACATCAACCTGGAAATGACATTGACATATACTTAGCACCTTTGATCGAGGACTTGAAATTTTTTTGGAAGAAAGGGGTTAAGATTTATGATGCTTTCCAATGACAAAAATTTACACTAAAGGCTATTCTCTTATGGACAATTAACGATTTTCCTGCATTTAGTAATTTGTCCGGTGCTTGTGTTAAAGGCTATTACGCTTGTCCGATATGTGGTGAACACACAGATTCTTGCAGATTGAAGCATTGCATGAAGAATGAGTACATGGCTCACAAAAGATATCTTCCGGAAGAGCATCCGTATCGAAAGCAAAAAAAGGCGTTTAATGGTAAATGTGAGTTTCGATCCGCACCAACACCACCCACCGGTGTGCGTATACGGAAGAAGGTTAAAACACTTGTAACTTTTTGGGGCAAAAGTGACGAGTTAAAAAGGTTAAGAGCAAATATTGTCCATGATGATGTTACACGTTGTTGGAGGAAGAGGTCGATTTTTTTCAGGCTTGTGTATTGGAGACATTTACTTCTCCGACACAACTTGGATGTCATGCATATTGAGAAAAATGTTTGTGATAGCATTATTGAGACTTTGCTTAACATTAAGGGGAAAACGAAGGACGGGGTTGCTTCTCGTCGTGATCTTAAGGAGATGGGTTTGAGAAAGGAATTGGCACCAGAAAGAAAAGGATTGAGAACATACCTGCCACCAGCTTGTTACACATTATCCAAAGCGGAGAAATTACGAGTTTGCAAAACCTTGCATGAGCTAAAAGTTCCCCGAAAGGTTACTCATCTAATTTCAGGCCACTTGTTTCAATGGAAGATTTAAAATTAGGTGGTCTGAAATCCCACGATTGTCATGTGCTGATGCAACAATTGCTTCTGGTGGCAATAAGATCTGTGTTGCCAAAGCATGTGAGATATGTAATTATTAGATTCTGCTTCTTCTTCAATGCCATTTGTGCGAAAGTAGTCGATTTGCAGAAATTACGTGAAACTCAGAAAGAATTGGTAATCACATTATGTCTTCTGGAGAAATACTTTCCACCATCTTTCTTTGACATTATGGTTCATTTAACCGTACATCTTGTGAGAGAAGTCCAACTTTGTGGTCCAGTTTTCTTTCGATGGATGCACCCATTTGAGAGGTAAGTTTGCCGAATATCATTTATAGTTCAAATTATACCAAGTTAAATATAGGAAATTCTATCAATATTCCTTTTCTTTTTGTTAAGGTACATGAAGGTTTTAAAAGGCTATGTAAGAAATCGTAATCGTCCAGAAGGTTGCATTGCTGAATGTTATATTGCAGAAGAAGTAGTTGAGTTTTGTAGTGAGTTTTTATCTGATTTGGGTGCTGTTGGTACTCCACATGTTGAAAGCAACACAGCCAAGGAGATTGTTTCTGGAAAGCCTCCATCAGGTGGTGATTTGGTAGTTGTCGACCGGAAGTCCTTAGAGGAAGCACATGGTTATATGTTGCACAATACAAATGTTGTTGAACCTTATATCGAGTAATGACATTTCAAATACATTTGAGGAGTTCAATTTTTTTTCTAATTTTTCTATCATATCTAACCAGAGTTGGTGTTCATAATTTGTAGGGAGCATATGAACTACTTAAGACAAAACCATCCCCGCCAATCAAAAAGCCAAAAGTGGTTACATGATGCACATATTAGCACTTTTAGTGATTGGTTAAGAAAAAGGGTGAGTTACTAAACAACTTGAATTTTTTATTTACTACTCTAATAAGCGTAACTAATTTTATAAAGAACACAAGTTTCAGATGAAAAAGGAGCATCCCCGGTAACAATGTCTCCGAAAACCTTCGTTGGATAGCTCAAGGTCCTCATATACATGTATTGAAATATCACAATTATGTGATTAATGGTTGCCGTTTCTCCACAAAGGATCGTGATGCGTCATGAGTCAATCAGAATAGTGGAGTGAGTTTAGTTGCCGAGTGGAATGCAGATAACAAGTGCAAGAGATAAAAATCCACTCTTTTTAGAAAGTTGCTACTATGGTGTTATTACCGAAATATGGTTGCTTGATTACACTAAGTTCAAACTCCCAGTATTCAAGTGTGATTGGGTTGAGAATCGGAATGGCATCAAGGTAGATGACTTGGGTTTTATACTGGTTTATCTTGGTAGAATTAAATCTGATTCTTTCATCTTTGCCTCTCAAGTGAAGCAAGTTTTCTATGTACCGGATCCGATCGATCCTAAATGGTCAGTTGCCCTAGCAACTCCTCAGAGATATTATGATCATGATAATGAGAATGAAGATGATGACTTCATTGATGATGGTATTGGAGACAACATTCGCAACGAAGTATTTCTAGATATGGAATCTCTAGATGTGAATGACGATGAACAATCAATGTATGGACGTGAAGATTGTGAGGGGATCTGGATTGCTCACAAGCCTTCAAAGAAAAGAAAAGCCCATAAATGAAACATTTCAGCTCTATTTATTTGATTATTGTATCTTTTATTTTCTTTTTTCTTTTCTCATTAGTTCTAATAGTGTAGCTTGAATTTTCGTATTTAGGAGAATCTTGAGATGATCCGAATAAAACTAATAAAGCTTTCAGGCCTTTGTTTATATTCAATTGTCTTGTTTATCTTGTTATTTTCATGTCATTGCTTGGTCATAATTTTGAAGCAGGTTTTTTATTTTTAATTTTGCACTTCTCTGCCTTTGCTGTTTTTTTTTTTTTGGTAAAGATAGTCTCTGCCTTTGCTGTTGAAAATGCTTATGGGATGCATTAGTTTCCTATATTTTTGTTTAGATTGTTGATTCACTTTCCATTTTCTTCCGAAATTAGAAAATTGACCGCTAATCTGTCATACCCTAAAATTTCTACATAGATTTAACATGTGTTGTGCATTTTTATTTTTGCCATGTAGGTTATCATGGGTACAGAAGAAGATGGCCAATCAAATGACAACCAAAAAAGGAATGATGCAACCGAAAAATCGAAAAAGGGAAACACGAAAAGAGGAACAACAATAATGATTGAGCTTAACAAGAAATGGGATGGAAATAAAATTAGAGTTGTCTATGATGAAAAAGGAAGGCCAAATAATCGGGTAGTACGGAGAAAACTTGCTTGTATGGAAGGTGCATTGGCAAGGTCCAAGGTACCATTGAGTGAATTTGAAACTTGACATGATTTACCAGAACCTTTGAGAGATGATTTATGGGAAGCAATGCAGGTACGTAATCGTATAATTCTATGTACTTTATATTATGAACAATTTGTTTTTTGCTTTTCTTCCTAAAGCTAATGTCTTACATGCTTTTTTATGTCTAGCAAATATTTGATATTGATCCAAATTGTATGGATAAAGTCATATCATCCATTGGGGAAAGATGGAGGACTTTCAAGACCAATTTAACTAGGAAATATATTACTCCTTACATAAATGACCGCAGCCCTCTTGGAGAAACCACCAAAAATTTATGATTTTATTAAATCAAAATGACTGGGAACAGTTTGTGAAGTCAAGATTGACGGATGAGTTTCAGTATGTATAGTAATTGTTTAAACTTCGGGATGAATGAAATTCAAATTGCATAGTGATAGTTAGTTATGTATGTTCATCCCCTACTATACTTAGTTATTGTTGTCTTTTGAATTCAAAGGAGTATAGCAAGCCTGCAATCGAGAGGAGAAAGAAGAATGTGTATAGCCACCCACGCTTGATGATCGGGCTATGTTGGTCTCGAAGAAGAGATGGTAATCATTTAGTTTTCTAAATTTTCTGTTATTAATTTGGTTTTTTTTGTCGGGTAAAGTTTAGGTTTTTACTTTCTCTATATACATGGTTGATCTTTGAATTGCTCCATCTCTTCCTTCATATTTTGAATTTTCCAGATCATCTTCTCTGCTGCCCATGGGTACTTGGTTTTCTTTTTCAGCCACGCTATAACATTTGTTGAGTCTGTTTGTACCGCTATCTTACATACTCCTTGTGTTAATGCCATCCTCATTCCTTGCTCTACGACCTGTAGCTCTATCAAAGCAATATTCTGCATGTTTGACTTGCCTTGGCTTGCTACAAGTACTTCTCCTCTATCATTACGTAGTACTGCTGCCCATTCTCCCTCTGTTCCTTGTAAAGTCCCGTCAGTATTCAGATTGTGTATCTCCTTCTCTGCTCTCATCCACTTACAGTACTCATACTTTTTCTATTTTACTCCAACCTCTATCTCCCACATTTCCATGAAGTTCTGTGCTTCCGGTCCTTGCTCCATTCTTATGTTAAGAGCCAGTAGTCGTCTTCTTACATCTCCGATCACTGAGTTTACTAACTGGTCTGCGTCAACTTGCTTATTCTGAAAAATCTTGTCATTTCGTTTTTCCATATCCATTATACAAAAGCATTCCATGTAAACCTGTGACTATCTTGTATGCAGCCTTTACCTCGTGTAATTTTTTCAGCCCATTGTACCTCTTCTTGCCACATATTGGCCATGGGCCTGCTGAATCCTATATCTTAAAGGCGGATACTACCTAATGTTTGCTTAATCAGTACATGTATGAAAGAGATGATCTACAGTTTCAGTTTCCCGCCAACACGGACACACAAACATCGGTTGCTACTTTCTTCCACTCTTTTAGTTTCTGCAACGTCTTGAGCCCTCCTTTCAATGCCATCCAGCTGATGAAGGAATTTTCTGTTATTAATTGACTTCATGAGTTTAGGTTGCTGTCTGGTTCATGTAGGATAAGGCTATTAATTGATTTACTATCTGGTTATCAAATCAATTCTCTATGTCCGATTAGGTGGCTGTAGGTCCAAGGTTTATCACCTCACCTCTTGTCCAATACTCTAGGTCTTATTATATGTTACTGTTTGTAGCAATGAATATACTCTAGTCTAATACAGTTTTTTGTTTATGTTTAATAGAAAGAAGAGTTCGGTTCCTCAGTAGAACATGATGATCAGAGTGTCAAATGGCTAAGAGCTCATCAAAAGAAGAATGGTGAATTTGTGAATGATGCTACTATGGAAATTGCAGAAAGAATTGTGAGTTTTCTTGAAGTTTTTGTTAATTTCTTTTTTACTTTTACATATAAAATATTGAAATGTATTAACATAATTCTGTCATGTAGGCTCAATTGAAACTGAAGGAGAAGGAGGGGAATTTAGTAACTAAGGGAAAGAATGATATACTTACTCAGGCTTTAGGAACCCCGGAGCATAATGGTAGAGTTAGGGGGGAGGGGAGGTTTGTAACTCCAACAACATACTTTAAACTTCCTAGACGTACTTGGAAGAGAAATAGAGAGGAGCTTGAGACCCAACTACATGAAGAAAAAGCAAGAAGGATGGAAGCAGAAGAAAGGGTGAGGTTTCTAGAAAAGGAAAGTGCATTAAGGAAGAAAGAGATGCATAAGTCACCACCACTTGAGAATGTTGGATCTAATAGTGCTAGAAGTGATAATAGAGTAAACCAACAGGTATCAACTTAGTTATGCATCTGATTATGACATGTTTGTGTTACGCATTCGATTTCTTTCTTTTTTCTTTGTGGGACTTAATTAGATCTGTCAAACATACAGGTAGAAGATGGGGATACACTTAGCAAGATGTTGCCCAATCTTGAAATCAGTACACCCAAGGTACTTATCCTTTAAATTGATATGATTCTTATCACGATATATGCATAAGCTCTAACTCATATCCATGTTTCTTATAGGCTATTAAGTGTTCTCTGGCTTTGAGATCCAAAGGCATGTTGCTAAAGGTTTACTTTTCAAGAAGACTGGACCAGAAGAAAAAGTCCACAACATTCCTTTGGGAGAACACAATGTACGAGTACATATTGACTTAATAATGAAACCTGATCTCCCCCTCCTAATACCAGTACCAAGTGGTGACTTGAGCGTTACTAGTGATGCATGGCACAGCTTTGTGGCATGGCCAAAAGAATTTGTCATAGTCGGCGATGTGGTAAAGAATCATAGAAAGATTAATGACGTATTTGGTTGATTTACACTTGTTCATTCATTTGATTCATTATGTTGTTTTCCCCACTCATTTATGTAGGAAGGAGATGGTGATTTTGATGCATCCGAGAAGGCTAGAAACTATAAAAAATCAAGGAAACAGGTCAACATTTTATGTTTTTCACCGATATCTTCTTAACACTTAGCACTTAGTACTTTTGGTGTACATATATTGATTTATTTTTATTAAACATGCAGGTGAAAGATGTTGGTATCCCAAAAATGAAGAAGACTCCGACCAATCATGAATTCAGTACACCCAAGGTACTTATCCTTTAAATTGATATAATTCTTATCACAATATATGCATAAGCTCTAACTCATATCCATGTTTCTTATAGGCTATTAAGTGTTCTCTGGCTTTGAGATCCAAAGGCAACATTGTTGCTAAAGGTTTACTTTTCAAGAAGACTGGACCAGAAGAAAAAGTCCACAACATTCCTTTGGGAGAACACAATGTAATGCAGTACAGATTGACTTAATAATGAAACCTGATCTCCCCCTCCCAATACCAGTACCAAGTGGTGACTTGAGCGTTATTAGCGATGCATGGCACAGCTTTGTGGCATGGCCAAAAGAATTTGTCATAGTCGGCGATGTGGTAAAGAATCATAGAAAGATTAATGACGTATTTGGTTGATTTACACTTGTTCATTCATTTGATTCATTATGTTGTTTTCCCTACTTATTTATGTAGGAAGGAGATGGTGATTTTAATGCACCCGAGAAGGCTAGCAACGATAAAAAATCAAATAAACAGGTCAACATTTTTATCTTCTTAACACTTCGTGCTTTTAGTGTACATATATTTATATATTGATTTACTATTTTTTTTTTGTAGGGTGTGAAGTGTAGTTTGGCTTTGACTTTGAAAAGCAACATCGTTGCTAAAGGCTCAGTTTTCAAGAATACTCGACCTCAAGAAAATATTAATGATATTCCCTTAGGAGAAGCCAATTTTCGAGTACAAATTGACACTGTAATCAAACCTGACCTCCCTCTCCCAGTACCGGTTGGTGACTTGAGATTTGTTAAGGATGCATGGCATAGTTTTGTGGCGTGACCAAAAGAATTTGTGATAATCGGCAATGTGGTAAACTATTAGACAAAAAGTAATGATTATTGGTGTTGACATGCATACACTAATTTTTTTTTTCTCCTTATTCATGTAGGAAGAAAAACATGATTTACTTGGATCAGAGAAGGCTAGAAAGGATAACAAAGGCAAACATGTCAAAGTTTACATTATTGTATTTTTATATGCATTTTGTACTTTTAATATATGACTTAGATTTATTACTATACTCATGCAGATAAAAGATTTTGGTGTTGTGGCTAAAAGTAAGAAGGCATTGCCTAACTTTGAAATTAGTACTCCACAATTATTTAGCTTATTTCATATGATCATAATCCCATATATTTACTAATTGTTATTTATAGACTTTTGCATAAAGAAGAATTGGTTTTTCTAGGAACAATCTCATTTCTAGCATTCCCCAAAGATTAAAAGAGTAAATTTACATAGAGGAAGGTACCAATGAAAGGCGGGGAAATGTTAAAGACTGCACTCATAGCATTAGATAGGTTAATCTAGTAAATAAGTAAAACTAGTACATTGGTAATCAAACACTATGTTCCGTTAATTATTATTAGAGTTTGGTGAACAATCTAAATTGGTTCTAGGACGACTAGGAGGAAAAGTTATTTCATTTTGTATAAACTCGGGTTGTTGTGCCTCCTGGGTAGTATTGAGTTTTATCTTGCCGCTATTCTGGAAACAATATTGGTGGAGAAACATGACTTTTATGCTTTCATAGCTTGAACGACTAATACTATGTTGATTTAACCAGTATACAGACTGATGTTATTGGTAGAATGTATGTCTATGGACACTCATATTCAAGTAATTATACATAATTTATAAGTGTGAACTGTTGCTTGCTAAAGATGCAAATTGTTATCTATTTGATTGGTCATATTTCGGGGGATACAGTTACTTTTTCTCCAGCAAACAGATTTTCGGTTCATATTGTCCTATCAATAACACAAGTCCCTGTAACATGTTATTGGAGTAAAAATTATTTTATATAACTGTTTAACTGCTTAAAAACATGTTTTCTCCATTAAAAAGATAAGCAAGCAATTGCACACTTGTGATGTGTTTGATTGCTTGCAGGAAGATTGAATTTACCGTAAATCATATTTCCAATGAGTACTAGTTTTTAATAAACTATATTTAACAGTTGTCAATTCCTTTTATAAAATCCATGGCGGTGATGGCACTTAGCCACTAAAGGCGATGTAATGGTCTAGGCAGTTGTGGCCTATTTCCCCTGTTTTAGTATAAAACACTCACTCCCTCGGCAATAATATTGAACTTATACAGTAATGAAAGTAAAATGTCTTAAATGTCTAAATGCACTAACTGAACTATCTATATAGCAATTTTTAAGATGACAACACATAGCCGCCCTACTATGTATCGGCCTAACTATGTTGAAGAAGCAATTGCAACTATGCTTCAAATGAGCTTCCTTCTCAAGTTCTCAGAGCATTCTTGTATTGAAAGACTTGCTTCCAATGGATGCAGCTTACTTATGCTCCATATTCTATATTGATTTGAGTAACACGTTTTTCTAAAGTTTGGCTACAGTAAATTAGTAATGTTCTCAATCTTGGTGTGGCAGTGGTTTCACTGAAGATGCAAATTGTTATCTATTTTATTGGGTAGCACTTGCATTAAGCCAGCAATATATCCAATGGCTTAAAAAATGATAGCATGTTGTTATTTAGGTCTTGCTCTAAGTGCAATATTCCAGTTTTCCACAAATCCTGTTGTGACTCCCATACTGTTTATAAGTTGAATAATACTTGACAAGTTTCCAACCACTTTTAACATTTTCATTTGTGTCAATTGTATTAGTGTTTTGCATTGTATTAGTTGAAGGATTTGCATGAAGAAGATGACTTAGCCATTGTTCTTGACTCAAAGGATCGTCCACGCTGCATCATAGAATTCATTTCTCAGAGCCTTCAAATGCTACCTTTGGAGGATTCAAAGAGAGACCTCTTGGTATATCCATCTTGGCCTAGCAAAGCACTTCATTAGAGTCATACGATTTGATTATGCTTTGGCTTATGGTAGGCTCAATGCACTGCAGGAATCCAAATTTACTTGTTTTCATGAAGGAATTGCTATCTGTGAACAGCTCATTGGTATCCCAATTCCTCTCTCTTACACTCGCTTGACCTCAAGGTTTCTAGTGCTTTGGCATCTCACCCTTCCGGTCATACTCTGGGACGACTGCAGGTGGATCGTTGTCCCTGCTACTTTTATCAGCGCGCCCTCCTTGTTCTGCATTGAGGAAGTATGTTTCTCTTTAACAATTTTGCATTACGTTTTACTTAATTACGTTTAGAGTGCATCCTGTGCTTTCTTATGCTATTTATTCATTTCTGACCTGTGAATCCTGTGAGGCATTCTTTATCTCCTTCTCACTGCATTTTGTTTGTTGGTTATATTAATTCATGTATACATGCATCACAGTATCCATATGCATTTATCTATACAGACGATTCCTATCAAAAAATATATCTATACAGACGTACAAATAACTGTATATATTTGTTAAGTTTATTTACTTCTTGCTTCGTAACTCCTTTGAGTAAACCTAGGTTATCAATCTGCGTGGCTGCCTCGGTAATGTGCTTGGGTCTAGCAGAGGGCAGATGCATCCACTGTCTGGAAGGAATTCACAACCCCAGATGGAAAAATGTGGGTGACATTCTATACTGGTTTTAATTGATTCAGCATTCTTTACTTTATTTATGTTTACTATTTAGTCCGAATCCAGATGTTAAACGTCTCTTATTTTTTAGGTACTATTACAATAAAGTCACATAGCAATCTAAGTGGGCGATTCCTCACGATGACTGAAGGTTTCTTCTTGTGGTTTCTCCACATATCGTAGTCTTTTCCCCCTCCTAAATAATTTTTAGTTACCTATTCCGTTCTTTCTTATCTTGCTATATAATGCTTCCACTTGGCTCGTGAGCAAGCGTAAAAATTTGTCTAGTCGGGGATTTCAACCCGAAGATGTGACCGCTCAAGCTGCCCGATTATAGTAAATGTTTCTACAATCGAAGGACCATCTACCTCATCCGTTTGAGCCATTGATTGTTGCTGCTGTGAGTTAAGCTGCATGTAAAGCGTCCTTGGGATCACAATCTACTCAAGTTATTCCTTTTGTGGCACCAAATGTTGTTGGAGGTCACTCTTTTGTGGCATCTGTCCTCTCCCTCACATGCTTCGATCACCGGGGAATGGAGTTTCTGTTCTTTGTCTTTGGCAAACACTACATTGGCGTATTGACTGTTTAGTCCTCTTGAATTTTACACAATTTGTTGGAAGTGAATTTTGGATAATCGTAGTTTGTTGTTTACGCTATCAATGGTTTCGGGAATACTTCCGTGAATTTACTTCCTCAAGATGTTGCAAATTCTGCTGATGTAGCCTCTGTTCGGGATCCGGAGGTACTCGGTTAAGCTCTCTTATCGGATGCCTTCTTATGCGAGAAAAAAACTGATTAAATTCTGTTTCCCTTTGCGAAGTCAATAAGTATACAAAATAGAGAAGCATCATTTGTACAATCTTCTTAGGGATGGTATATGGTTTCATATGGATCTTTTATTTCTCTACTTGCAATGGAGTTTAAGGCACTTGATCCTATTAATCTAATAGTTATATAGTGATTAGTTTGCTAATTTAACTTGCCTTTGCGTATCATCTTTGATGTTTTTACTTTTAGCGAGGAAGCAAAAAGGGTATGGCGGTTGTTGGAAAAATAAATATTACTCCATTGGAGGAAAAGTCAGTTGATGATGAACCTTTGGTTTATGCTAGTAAACAGGTGCTTTCTTAGGATTCTCCTTTTATAGTACTGAATTAAAAATAAAGTAGAAAATACCTTTTTATAGTTGACTTGTACAGACTAAAAGAAGTTTTGGTTATGTATCCTTTTAGGAGGCAAAAATTGCGTTTAAAGAACTTTTGGAATCTGTGAATGTTGAGCCTAATTGGGTAGGAGAGCAGTATATTTATCTCTTCCCAATATTTCAGTTTCTAGATATGCACTTTGATTTAATGATGAAATCAAAATATTACAGGCCATGAGAGTAATAGTTAATGACAAAAGATATGCAACTTTGAGAACACTTGGAGAAAAAAAGAAAGCGTTTAATGAGGTAAGCCTTCAGAATGATGGTTCTTCATTTTCTTTTTCTTCTACGCTTCTCTTTGTTTCTCGTCATCAGTGATATCATAATTACTTGTACTTTTTGTATTTTAGTACTTGGGTCAAAGGAAAAAACAGGAAGCCAACGAAAGACGCATTAAACAAAAAAAGTCTCGAGAAGAATTCACGAAAATGCTAGAAGTAAGACGGATAGTACTCCCAAATCTATTATTTTCAACAATAAGATGAGAAACTAATTGATACTTTTGCTTGACAAGAGTCCAAAGAACTAACATCGTCTACAAGATGGAGGTTTGTCTTCTCTCTTAAGTAGCACTGATTTTTCGTGTTGATAGTAAAGTTTGCTATAAAATTGAAACCTTTCAACGTATTTCATAATGTTATTCGTATTTTGAGACGGCATAAGCAGAGTACTATTTAAATGTAATGTCACTTCTAACGCTCTATATGAATTGTTTCATTATTATCTAGCAAAGCGATATCCATGTTTGAGGATGATGAGCGATTCAAGGCTATTGAACGTCCTAGAGATCGCGAGGATCTTTTTGAAAACTATTTGTCGGAACTTCAGAAAAAGGCAAGTTTTACTTGTTATCAAATTTCTCTATGTTTGAATGATGTGATTTCTCCTCATGTGGTCTTTAATTCAGTATATTCCACCTATCTATGTTTTACTTTACAAGACATCTTCCACCATTCCAGTCTATTGAAGGTCATATGGTGTGTTAAGTTGCATGTTTTCAAATTTTCGCAACCCATCTTATACTGTGTTCTAGTCTTTACCTTACCTTCTTTATTTACTCAAGTCATTTGGTATTCCTTGCTAATTTTGAGTCACAAGACATGCTGTTCATCCACTTTAGCTGGGACAATCTTGTTCTAAGAAGGTTGAGAAACAATGTGCTCACTTTTATTCTGTCGACATAACCGAACAAGAAGCACAAAGCGGGCCTTGTGCAATCGAGTCCAATCATCGGACAAGAGCAAGTTTAAGCTATTGTATTTTGAACCGGGAGGATAACAGTGGATTAAGCCTGGCATTGCGGAGGAGGAGCGCAAAAATAGGAAAATGTACCTCGGCTAGGATGTATTTTCTTGGTTTTCTTGTTTACCCGGTTGGATCAAAGCGGTCAATTGGTGGCGGCAACAAAGGATCCCGATCTTTGCTTTCCTTAAAAATTGGGCCAGTTTCAGCCATGTGAAATATCCGAGCTAAAAAGCAGGCACCCATGTATTTTCTATTTATGGTCGGATTACGCTTACTTGATCTTTGGGAAATGGTACTTTTGGATTGAAGCGATTACTTTTGTATTCTTAGCCTTTTGGCGTTTTCTTAATCTTTTGGAATGGTATCTGAAATTTTTCGGTCTTTATTCTTTACATGCAGGTGACAACTTCTTTAAAAGTGCAAGCTACGTAATAGAAGTTCTTTGTCTTTGGACCTTTTTTAAGAAAAGGATAAACTTCGAGTACGTGGAAGCTCGAATCTTGACTAAAAGGGTGGAAGTATCAAGTTTGAAACCGAGTATAGAGAGGTTAAATTTTTTGTGTAGGCACTCCTTCTATCCCTGTATAGATAAGTTCATTCTCACATTTGTTCTCATAGCGGTGTTGGCACAATTCACAGAGATGACCCGATTAGATATGCACAGGAAATGCAAGCTGTGAGTTTAGCTTCACTCTTCGTCTTGGATTTCATAGTCTTATGAATTGTTCCACATCATTGACTATTGAACTGGAGCAACTACATTTTTACTTGATCGTTACGTATTTACTTACTAATATAGATTGATGAACTACTTAAACAAAGAAACACAATCCATGCCTCCTACTCAACTGCTCCTCCTCTGAAACGAAGTTCGAGTAGTAGCAAAAGCAGTGATTCCTTCAAAGAATCCAAGAAGGAAGAAGAACGCCAAACCAGTCGTAAAAAACATTGGGCAAAGGATAGGCCGAAGAAAAGCAAATGGTTCAACGTTCACTTGAAAATGGATAAGGACAAGCCTTGCTGAATTGGAGTATATGACCTTCCTAATGGGTCTTCATGTGTACCGAAGGTCCGATTCTGTCATGTGAAGCAAATGGTCCGATTGCTGAATTGATGGCTTATTAGTGAAGGAGATGATGCTCCTGGTACAATATTTGCATAATCTTGCATGTAAAGGATAAATGCTGCGATTGTAAAATTCATGCAATTTATTATTGCTTCTCTTGTTATTCAATTTATAAGCATTTTGCTTGTTCCATGCCTAAAAAAAAAAAAAAAAAAAAGTACATGTGATCGAGGTTTTTCTTTTGTCTGCCTCTGAGTATCTCTAAGTGTTATGCTTCAATTTGTATGGGAGTCATGGTTTCTTATATCAATCTGTGGCTTAACAGAATGGCAGGTGGACGGAGAAATGAAACACACTCAAAGAAAAAGAAGAACGAAACACACACTTTGGGAGACAGAATTCCACATACCCCTGGTGTTAATAGCAGTGCACCTGCATATCATTATGCGAAAGAGCAGCTTGGTGCGGTAATATTTGGCTGTAAACATGAGACAATGGGCGAGTGCCTAAGGAACCTGTTATTTGGTTAGTATAGTAGTACTTCAGCTTTTAACTGCATATTACTTAAAGCATGTTATTTTGTCTCTAGCTACAAGCCTACCCAAAATTGGGATTTTTTAAACTACTTCTCTAGTAGATCTTCAATTATGTTTATGCAATTATGCGTAGTATAAAAAACAGATAACGTATATAACTAATAATTAAGGACACACCCCTTATTAACATTTTACGGATTGGACTTGGTTGATCTGATGGATTTGACCCGAAAAGCTACTTTGATTCGAGACCCGGAGAAGAGAGCCACACATGTTTACATGTTCCATTATTTCACTTTGGGTATCAATAAATGAGGGGTATTCGGATTGATTTTCAGCTTTAGACATAATCCATAACATTTTATTGGAGAGAGTCGCTTGATCGAGAAAAAGAAAGCATCACGGAGAACATTCATATCTTTTAATTCGGACATAACTAATAGATCACGGCACCAACTGCGGCAGATTTTCTTAAGTGTGTGTTGTTGGCTTTCTTCCACTTAATAATATCACACATACCGTTTTTCTTCAATTATCACGATAATCCACTAAATGACATTGTCGAGCTCTCTCTGTAGTGGCCTAAGTAAAAACACATAGGTGCATAGCGATTTTGGAATTTTCAGGATATGAGTTTGTTTGTTTAAAATCCCAGATTTTTCTATTAATAACACTTTTTGTAGTTTGTTAACATATCTAACTTTCATATTAATTTATTTTCATTTCTAATAACTTATACTATGTTTTGGTTTGAACTTTCATTAAATCTCTATTAACTTTTGTGCGGGCTTACCAATTCGGCATTTCTGTATATAAAAAATATTGAGCGGGGTTGCCGATATTCCTATTCAACTACAATGGTAGGAAATTACACGGGCATTTACGGGCAACTAGTCATGGCGATTAAACATCAACCCACATGCATGGACAAATAACGGTTCTAACCGGACTCAATTTCCTGCTTGAAAATCTGGTAGCAAGATACTTCTTTTCCCTAATTCATTAGTGATATCTCTATATATACTGTATTCTAATCACATGATGTTTGATTTTCCCAGGTCCTTGTT
This sequence comes from Coptis chinensis, assembly GCF_015680905.1. Lineage (NCBI taxonomy): Eukaryota > Viridiplantae > Streptophyta > Magnoliopsida > Ranunculales > Ranunculaceae > Coptis > Coptis chinensis. The sequence continues at coordinate 60,221,060 of NC_141463.1, forward strand.
CGTATCAGGAAGCAATGCAAGTCCTTGCCAGAGGACCAGTAAAAGAAGGTCCTAGAGAAAAACTACATGGATGAGCTGTGCTTTCAGTTTGAACTTGATCACAGACAAACTGCTCAACTCCTTTCCTTGTTTGAGTCTTCTTCTGCAACTAGCCCCTACAATGCACCGATCAGAAGACCTCTTCAAAGATATGCTCCTAGAAACGAAGACAGACCGAAGTTAACTTCAGACGACGGTGCTTCTGCTGAGTTCCTTAACGAAGCATCAACAGTTGGAGCTGAATTTACCCCTCCTACGACACGGACATGGGCTTCTCTCTTCGAAGAGACTCATGGCTCTGATGCTAAGCCTAGTACTAGTTGGGAGGAAGCAGGGGCTTCATATGTTGTTTCTGGTTGGGACGAAGAGGAAGGGCCTTGTTGGACGAACAACCCATATATGGAGGACGAACATTCTTTTATAGCACCTTCGGTATCTGAATATCTGAATTGAGCAATTGTGCGATTAAGCAATGTGAGGACCCTGCATCTATCCTACCAGAGCTTCATTAGGGTGAGATAGCTTCCAGTGACACACATAGTAATGATGTCCTTGAGCAATCAAATAATTCTGTTAAGGTAGGGGCCTCCACTAAAGATGCACTTCAAGTTGAGTCCTCGGTTGCCAAGCGTTCTGCTCCAGAGTGTGGAGATATTCTTTGGATTCTCAATTTTTTTTTTAGTAGGAAATTCAGCAGGAACCATCTGTAAGAAGGAAATTCAGCAGGAACCATCTGTCTCAGTTCTTAACTATATAGAGAAAGGTTAAAAAAATCTCTTATTATAGTTCGAAGAATAGTAGTTGATACAATATTTGACTTTCTATAAATAAATGGCTGATCACTAGTACTCTTTGAAAGTTAAGATCATGTTCGACATTGTTCTTTCTTATCTTAATGAAATACGTTTTTCAAATAATTTACTTATGTTGGGTTGCTTTTGTTAATTGGTGTTGGTGTTGATGTTTATGAATATGAAAGGGAATTGTTAATTGGTGTTAATGTTTATGAATATGAAAGGGGATGTGGTGGTTTGGGACAGGTTTTTATTTCCTGGTTAATTGTCATGAGCAATACCAGTAAAAAATGATAAAAAATGACAAAGGGGAGATAAAAGGTTGTCCAACAATCTCCTTTTCCAAAAGAATTTACCACGGTTATTTTTTGATATTATCTCGGTTTCAATAAAAAAACATCTCAGTTTTCTTCTATACTAATTGGTTTCAATCAACAATTTATCTCGGTTTTATTCTATATTATATCGGTTTTATTTAGAAAACCGAGATAATATATTTAGATAAGATGTCAGACTTCTGAGATAATTTTGTAGCTTATTATCTCGGTTTTATAGAACTCTATTACCTAAGTGGATTTTACCTCGGTTGTTTTTTCCAAGAAAACCGAAGTAAAAACTCTAATATCTCACCTTTTAGCTTAGCTTATAAACCCTTTTTTTAGTAGTGAATGTTTACTAATTTGATAAAACTAGTTATATATAAATGTGTTAGTATTAGAATGAAATTGTTGATAAGTTTAGACATTACATGCGTTATCCTGCTATGTTATTTGATGCATGCCCTGTCAAATTGTTTTCGCACTGATTGAACCAAGGGTATTCATAACAAATTGAATTACTTGACTATAATGTAATGGTTATATATTGTCGATAATTTGTTAGGTTAAATTAATTGAGTTTGCAGGTCATTAAATTTTCCTGTGTTTTGGTTGTGTGAACCAATTGATTTGGTTGATTGAATGGGTTGTTGATTTATGTCAGTTGGTTATTGGTTGTTGATTGAGTTGGGTATGTTGAATTTTATTTTGGTTGAACTGTTGAAGCTCTGTAAGGTGTTAATGGAGTCGAACTCAATTTTTGAGGAGTGAGGGAATCGAGTTTTTGTTATATCAAACTGTTGGGTTTTTGGTGAGGGTTAAAACCGATGGGTTTAGAGAGGACAAAGTGTGGTGGTTGATCGGTGGAAGTTTGATGGAGTTGTTGAGCTGTTGAGGAGGAAAGAGGTAGAAGACGACCTAAAGTTGGGTTGGGCTCTAAAGTCTTTTGAATTGGGCTTGGGCCGAATTTGAATGGTGGGCTTAAGTTTTGTTTAAAATGGGCTTTGGGTGAGAGTTTGTTTTTGGGCCGAGTCTGTGCTTGGTTTGGAATCGAGTTTTCACATAGTTAGGGTTAGATTCAAACACTCGCCAAAACATGAAAAAGTGATTTTTCTGTGTCTTCTTTCCAACCCAATTGGTCTCATCACATTCCAAGGTCTGTGGTGGTAGATATCATGTCTGAAAGTTTCGTTGACAGAAAACAGTGCGTCATAAATCAGTTTCTGCGCACTGTGTTCAAATCCAATTTTAATTTAGTTAGAGTTTGATCTAGATTTTTATAAAAACATGAAAAAGTAATATTTGGATGTCTGATTTCTATTCCAATTGGCCTCATCGCATTCTGAGGCCTGTGGAATTAATTATGATGTCTGGAAGTTTCACTGGCAAAAAATAATGCGTCAGAAATCAGTTTCTGCGCATTGTGTTCGAGCCTACTTTTCGAACATTTAGAATGAGATTGAGTATTTTTGTAAAACATAAGAAAATAATTTATGTGTGTTAGCTTTTCAAATAAAAAATCCTCGATGCATTTGGACACCTGTGTAAAGTATTGTGTCATTCAGAAGATAGTCCATCAGAAATCTAGTTTGCTGAAAATTAGAATTTTTACCAACTTTGAACTATTTTTAGTCCGAGATAGAATGACATTGGGACTTTGAGTTCTACATGAAAAATTAAGTATATCTATCCTAGTTTTCAAATAATCAAGTGGGGTATCATTTGGATGGCTGATATTTGTAAAAAGATAGTTTTATTAATGAATAAAGCGATGAACTCTAAACGAAAGTAAAACTACAGACTGTTGCTTATACTAGACTTATCAAAGATATTTGTTTTCTACTCTCGAATCTATTGACGTAGAGTTGGAATAGAAGATTCGTTCCACTCCTAGTCCTTTAGCATTCAAGTTTTCTATAATTGATGGTCTATCCAAGGTCAATGAGAGATTTACGAAGGGAATTTATACTACGATGTGAATTCAAATAACAAGATACAAATAACGGAATTGACGAAATGCTAAGTGTTGAATCTAGATAAAGAATTAGGGAATTTGATTCCACCTTGATTACCAACTTAATAAACTAGCATAGATTTGTTGTAAACCAATTCTTACGTTCTTACGGTAAAAATTGGTCGTTCTAATCCCTAATTATACATGGCATTTCTACCAATTCATAACTAGCATGTGAGGTCATCCACCCATTCTCATGGCGAATCAACGACCTTCTAGAGTGGAATAGATTCTTACAACGATTCTATACTACACAATCAAGTTTTCATCAAACCCCTCTAATGGAGGTTTAGCCTTGATTTATCAAACTATCATTTCCAATTGAATTAAAACTAGACATAATATAAGGATTTGAACTTTACTAATTTAACAACTCCAGAATTGAAATCCAAATTAATAACTAGGAAATGAATAACAAACAATAATTGAAATTTGATCTAAAAAATTTAAATGATAAAATCGAAATTAACAAGAACTACTATTTTATTTATCTAATGAATGAAGAACAATGATTCAAATAATTAATCTAAAACAAGGAATGAAACTAATTAATTACTAATTGAAATTCAAAAACTAGATCTACAAGCGATTCTAATGGCTACTTTCTATTCTAAGCTATCTATCTATATCTTTCTTAAGAGCTAAGTCCTGTTTTATGTAAAGTAGGAGACCAAATCCACAATTTCGTGCATGGGCTGAGGAGCCATGTTTTGGGCCAGAAAATCGAGCCCAAAGCCCAATTTCTTCAGTCCACAGAGCCTGTTTCAGCTGGCTTTGACTTCAGTAGACTTTTCATCCACTTTTGCTCCTCTGATTGGGTCAAGGCTTGGACCATTGGAAAAATCTTTCCAAGACGGTCATTTTGACATAAGGTAGGCCCAAATCCGAGGCCTGAGTCCAAAGATATGGTCTTCAGAAGTTCTGCTGACTTGTGCACTGTTTCTGCCAGTGTTGACTTTTCAGCTTTTGACTGGGCTTATATAAAGGCTTTGTCTCCTTGAATCTTGGCCTTTATCACAGAACTTCTTAGCAACCAACCCTTTGTTCCTTTATATCGCCAAAGTGGCACATTTCTGCACATAATTGAGTTTCATGCCTGAAATACATAAAAGCACGTAATTAGCATTAACTCTTATCTATTACTCGCATAATTGGTCTAAAAGTAGTATTATTAAGGGGTTAAAACTACAGTTTTGGGCTCTTATCAAACCACCCCTAAACAGCATTTTGTTTGTCCTCAAGCAAATATGAGAAATTAGCATAAGTGACCAAAAATGTAGTTCTAACTAATCTTGTTTCGCCGAGTGCGATTGCATTGACCATATGCAACAAGGCCTTAAACCACTAGGAATTCCCTAGTGGATGAGTTATAGCCTCGTGAGAGTTTTCCAGTGAAGGTACTCACAAACTTCATCTATACTACAACGACTCAGAAATAACTATTGTTTCCTTATCTATGTCTCAATTATCTATACATCTCACTAGCAATAAATACAGAATAATCAAGTCGAAACCTAAGCTAATATATGCATAATAATCTATCATCTACGAATAAACATATATACAATGAGTAATAATATGAGATGAACTAGCAGGTCCGTTTCTAAAAACTCGGAATAACGTCCTTAAGTAGGTCCTCACATAAATGTCAAGACAAAAACCACTCTGATTTTTCCGCTCAAGTTTAAGCTACTCCAATTATCGCGGTGGGCACACTTTACCTTACAATCTCTATGACACACAAGGAAGCCGGAGTCGATCAAACACATCTGCCACTTATTATCACACTAACATATTCCTAATTGAGCTAGAGGTCTTTATTAGGTGTTGCGGGGATTAGGAGATGGTTTTAAGAAGGAAGGAAATGGATATTCAAAAAGGACAAGTCTGAGATAATAGAGGCTTCATATTATGTAACTAGAGAAACCCTTGTTCTTTACTTTTGCTTCTACACTTTGTTTCCATTCTTAGCCATATTTTTCTTTTTCTTTTTTTTTTCTTTGGCTTTTGACTCTTTTGATTCTATATTTTTTTTTTGGAGTTCTAACTCTTTATTTTCTTTTATTTATTTATTATTTATATTTTTTTTATTTGGATGGAAACTTCCTTTTCTATCTGAAGCGACTAACGAATTCTTAATTTCAAAGGTTCTTCTCTTTTCTATTTTTCATCTCTATTCTCAGACTTATTCAAAGAATTGGGTAGGTTGTTTTTTTTTTTTTTTTTTTTTTTTTTTTTTTTTTTGAATTTTGTTTAGTTTTGTAACAGGGTAAAGGATTTGTGGTTTATGAAAGGCTAAAGAAAGGCTCAGAGGGGCGACTAGCGGAAAATAATTCATAGGTTTGAATTACTGGCTATATCGATCCAAGAGGGCCTAAATTCTCGCTTAGGATATTGTATAGTAATCAAGCAAGTGGACGTGTGATTTATCTATCCGGATTTTACTTCTCCCTTGTGTCATTTCTCAAATATTCACTCATATAAAGCTTTAGGCTATATTCTAACAGGATTTGTAGAATAAGTACTATAACCTAGATTTCAGAAACTTACTGTCAACTATCATAGATACTCATGTAACATATTTATAGATAGATGCAAAGATTATTACCTACATATTAGCCTAAGTTTCTAAAAACTATTCTAATGCAAAAAGCTACATGAGACTTCTAGATTATTGAGAGCATAGAGAAAGAAAACAATATCAATATTCCTAAGTGTATAGCATACTTTTTATTTATATTTTTAAAATTTTTGAATTTTTTTAGCTAGAAAACAAGTGCATATTATATATATCTATATCCTAATAGATGCCTTAATTACACGTGTTTCTATGCCCCCAAAACAAGAAGCATGCTTTGTCCTCAAAGTATTTTAAATAAAGATGGTAGGAAAATACCATTGAAACGCGTGAAATTCCAGAACATCTGTAAAACAAGGTTATAACATACTAATATAGAAAAGAAAACTGACGCAACTCTATAAGAGTTCCACCCGAAATGAGGTTTATGAGAAATAGATTGCTTGGGACATAAGCAGACACTAACTGAAATAAAAACTAACCTTAATTCCCATTTAAACATTTTCCTCCTCATCCTTAATGAAGAAATGAGGTTCCTTCGCATCCTGCCATGCCATGGTGATTTGCCAGGCTTCACGCCACTTATCGTCTACTATAGGTACCTGCCAAGCGCCACTTGGTGCAACCTGATAAGGTTGTATCCTCCACCATTGCCAAGTCATTGCACGGAATGATCGTATAATACAACTGGTGGGTCTCACAATGTCGACCCCAACCCAATCCGTGAAACGGGCACAAAAAACAGGAAAGAAACATAGCATTATACGGCAAATTAAAACAAGCATAAGAAGGTACTCATGACTCTTGGCATGGGCTCGAGCTAAACTAGACATTAAGGTCTGGGAAATATCATAGAGTGTACGTCCCCCAACTAAAGCAAGGAAAATATCACAAGTTTCGTCATTCACAGAAGAATAACTCCATTCCCCTCTAATGTTTAGCATAATCCAAAACATAACAGTGCCCACGTTCATAGACAGGCTACCAAGGGTGACGTTATAATCCCCTTGGTCCTCTATCCTAAAGATTCATGCCCCGTAATGCTCATGCAAATCATCATAGTTATACATGTACATATTATCTACTAAATAGGCCCATGAGTCTTGTATTTCGGCCGGCAAACCTAATATCTTTTAGGTTAAATTTAGGTTAGATACTGCCTAATTCATCGATATTTCATCCTATCACAATATCTATTCATAGTGATGCCCATATCGGCAATATTCTCACCCCTTACTCCAACACAACTACTAAAATGGAGGATCCTATAACAAATCATGCTAGAATAAATAATACCACCCCCAAACAATTCGGGAAGGTGGAATTAACGATAAACAATGCACAATTTGAAAAGAACCAAAGTATATTAAAATTGAAATTCAAATACAATTAACTACCGAATTTAAATTTAACTACTGAATTTAAACAACTTAATATTCGGACTAAGAAAAGCAATAAAAACAACTAAATAACATCAAAACCACATATTTTTAGAAAACCTAACCACGTGATGAAGATGGATCCTAAGATGGAGATTGGGCCTGGGATGAAGAAGGACTCGAGCCATCCGTTCTTTGGCGACGACGCTCATGCCGCTCAGACTCATCTGAAATAGAACCCTCCAAGGGTGGCATGCGTCGTAGAATCTCTACTTTCGAACCCGGCCAGGTGCTTCCATCTCGGCCCGTTATTCCGCAGTATCTTGGGCACGGTGGCGGGTGGATAGTCTCCATGTTACATAAGATATAACCCTTTTTGAGCACTTCTAAACTCGTCTGAAGGTTCGTTTGTTTATTTCGAACTATAATTTGTCTATCTCGTATATCTTCACAAATAGCGTAAATGCAATGCACGCTAGTGTGCAATAATGACATTCGTTCTGAATCAGACGTACACCTCTCCAAGGCATCTTCATCCAAACATGTCATGTCCTCCATTTCCTCATCCGAATCCACCACCCTATCCTCCGGCAACATCCAAGTCTTTTGAATACACTCCTTATAACTGATTTCATTTGCATGCAATTTCAACATCCTCCGCTCAGTTTTTGGTTTATTCTCCCAAGACAACATTATCATCGTAATTAAAACAGGAAATGGTGCGATACTATTCCCAACTCCTTTAATCATATTTAGCAAAAACTCGAGGATACAGAATTCATACCTATTCTCTTGCAATATCCAGAGAACGTGCAGACATGTGAACCCGATGTTGCTCACTTTCTCCTTCCTAATGACGTTCTTACCAATCCACTGAGCTACAGCCAGTTGGTTGGTTCGCAGAGATGAATGTCGAGCACAATGAGAAGTCGTATTATATTGACCCTCCATGAGGGTGTCGTTCATCAATGCAGGAACTCCAGTATACTGGGATTCCTGCACGGTGACTTCTAGGTTGCGTCTAGGCGTAATGCCTAAAATTTCAGCCAACTTCTCTCTCGATAATTCTCTCCTAGTCCCAGCCACTTTCATGAAAATTTTCTGACCGTCCAACTCTCTCTTCTTATAGAACTGTTCGACCAAATCAGAGTGGTAGAAATCATCTGTCGAGTACCACAACCGATTCCAACCCCTTCTAATCATCTCGTCACCGTAAAACGGCACGAAACGGTCGGCCGTAAACGCTTGTTCCGGCAACAACCTTCGTCTTTGAGGCATTGATATTTTAGAACGATTGGGCTGTGGGAATGGAGTTTGAGACTCCCTTACTAACAAAACAGTAGTGGTGGCGCGGCAGTTCGAGTTTCTTTGAGTTTTGAGTGTTTTTCGGTGGTGGAAATTTTTGGGATTGGTGGAGGACTGTTTTGGAGAAGATTTGACGTTGGAATTGTATTGTGGGCGTAGGTGTATTGAGGTTTATTTTTATTTTTATTTTTGGTTAGGTTTTTAAATTTGGTAATGGCGGAATTGGAAAGAAATCGCGATTCTGTTTGTTTTGGAGGAAGGAAACGCACGCACGTGCGTTGGGCCCAAGCCCAAAATGAATTTTTGATTTTTAGTGCAACTTCAAACTAAAATTCCCACTTCGTTACCGGTCCAATTTTTGCGAATGAGGTATGAAAATGATCAGGAGAGAATTTCCAATCCAATGATCCATAAAACACTCTAGTACGATCATTGATGACATGTAATAAGATGGAAAATACCTCAAAGTACGTGCATGATGTAAGTTATGCGATCGAATGAAATCTAATTTTATAGATAATATCAACCCAGATCGAAATACGATTAAACGGTCTAAACAACATAAATGGAAAGTTTGACCATCAATGAAAGAAACCCAAACACCCCATCCCCAAACAAATTTTAGACAACAGAGTTTAGAAAATTTGTTTTAACAATAAGTCTTTTAAAGTCAGATTCCCGAGACCTTTAACAATTAATTGGATATATTAATATATATATCATGTAGTTTTCCATATATTAACAACCTAAAGAGTTGTGGGTCTTTCCATAAATAATTACCATGGAATGCACCCCCAAACAGAATCAAGCACCAAGATTCTTTACGACGCAAGTTATTTAAATGAAAGCGAAGTCTGATGGATCTAGAATGTAACTGCGTATGCACCTTCTTTCTCGCCTTTAAACGAGAGGGTTTCCAAGTGAATGATCGTGAGAAAATGGATGTTTATGGAAGATATGGTGGATATGGATGAATTTTAGATGTAAGGAATAGAAGAAATGAGAATGTAGGTTTAGCACAAAACTCATTCATGGTGTAGGTGGGAATTGTCTCAATTCTGAAAATGAAGGTGTCAAGTGCCTTTCCCTTGGGAATTATTTCTGTATTAAGAGGATTTAGAAAATCATTAAGTACAGAAGAAACAAAAGGGTCAAGCGCAAACTCTAAGTTTCTTTGAAAGGGTGGAAGGTGGGGAATATTAGTGAGGGAAGATGAATGAGTGTCAACTAGAGCTCTCAGGTCTAGATCATTAGAAGCCTTGAGATATGCCAGATATTCTTCAATAGGTGGGTCAAAAGAATCACTGGGATAGAGGGTGAAAAATTCATCTTCCGTCATAGCATCAAGGGATAAAGGGATGTTGGCAGGGTGGGACTCACGAGGTGGCAGGGAAGAGTTACAAAAGAGTTGAAGGAAATCTTCCTCAATTTCCTCTACGTCCAAGGAGTATTTGTTGAAGTTGGAACTTCCAAAGGAAAGGAATTTGTGCCTCTGGTAATTCGAAAACGTGGTTTTGAAATAATCATGAGTTAAGCTCTCGATCATGCTAACCTCTCCATCAATAATTGTATAAGGCAACTGTTTAATCGTCTTAAAACGTTAACCGCAATGGAAAAATGGCCAAAAGACAAGGACATCGAACCATCGCGGCAGTTTATAAGTGTGTTGGCAGTTGCCAAGAAAGAGCGTCCTAAAATGATTGGAACAGAATCGTTAGCGACTTCTGTATCGAGGATAACAAAATCCGCAGGATAGTAGAAATCCTGAACCTTAACCAGCACATTTTTCACTACACCTTTAGGATACTTGATAGACATATCAGCTAGTTGTAACGTCATTGTTGTAGGTTGCATTTCATGTAGACCTATTTGTTTATATACAAAATAAGGGAGTAAATTAACACAATGCCCCAAGGTCTAATAAGGTAGTGGTCGTGTGAATATCCCTTAAGGTGCATTGTACAGTAGGACGACCAGGGTCCTTGTACTTAACTATTCCATTGTGTTCTGTTAAAGTTGGAAACTGTTCTGTTAAAAAGGCGTCTTTAGGAATCTTTGTCTTATGCCTAATAGTGAATAACTCTTTAAGAAACTTAGCATGGTGAGATAACTTTTTAATCGCTTCAAGGAAAGGTAAGTTTATCGTTAGATTTTTAAAAACTTCCCTAATCTCGTCAAAATTTGTATCCTTGTTTAACATAGCTAATTTCTGAGGAAACGATGGTTTCTCTCTATATTTAGCATATGAATCAACTGGATGTCTAACCTTTGTTTTTTGTTTCTTAGGTTGTGATTTAACTGGTACCTCTACAGGGGTAGGATCTTCAGTTCCTGTTTCGGTATCTAGTATAATATCTAGTGTAGGGACTACTGGTGGGGTAACTATAGACATAGTTACTTTGTTATCCACCACTCTACCTAAACGGAGAGTGGTGATGGAATTTATCTCCCTTACCTTTGCATTTTTGTTACTAGTATTACCGTTAACCTCAAAGGCTGTGTTTGGTGTTTTCGGATTAGGTATCACTTGTCCTGGAAACACACCTTTGGGTTGCACTTTCTCTTGAGCTAACTGCTGTAAGGAAAGTTGGATGGTTTGTAAAATCTGTTGTTGGGATTGCATAAAGGTATCAAAACGATCCGGTTGTGGAGTAGTATTTGCTACTGGTTGTGTGACAGGAACTATGTCATGTTGATTATTAATTGGTGGATTTTGGTAGTTATTATTTATCGGAACGATACCTCTATTAGTATTATAATTATTATTGTTATAATTATTATAATTACCCTGGCCTTGTCCTTGTCGTGGTTGATCTTGGTTGTTATAATTATAATTACCCTGACCTTGTCCTTGCCTTGGTGGACCTTGGTTGTAATTGTTTGTTTGCCTAACATTTGGGTTAAACAACCTTGGAGGTTGTTGATTATTCCGCCAACTAAAGTTGGGGTTGGGGTTTTTTCGCCAAGCTGCGTTAGGTTCGCTATTAATGAAACAAATGTTATCTTGTTGTGATTGTTGTTGCTCATAGGTGAAAGGACAATAGGAGTCGGGATGCTCTGGACTCAAACAGAAATTACATGGATTGGAGTTGACATTCATGACGGGGATAGGCGTTTGTTGAACAGAAATAGCCTCTACCTTTTTAGTTAGATATTCGATTAAATTTTTAAGTTTCGGATCGGGTTTCATCTCAAACATACCGTTGACTTTAACTGTTGTAGAAGAACTAGCGGAACGGGAGATATCATCACTACCCCTCTAGTTATTATTACACTTATTTTGATCTTCTAAAAATTTATAAGCCTCTGAGGCTCCTTTACTTAATAAACTACCCCCATTCATTATGTCAAGGACTTCTTTATGGTGGTGTAGAAGTCCCTTGAAAAAGGCACGAACTAACGTGTCTTTCGTGAGGTTATGATGTGGACAGTCTATAAGTAGATCGGTGAAACGATTCCAAGCCTCTGAAAATGATTCATAAGGATTCTGTCGGAAGAAATGAATCTTGGAAAGCATTTCATCGGTCTTCGGTGGTGGGTAAAAATGTTCCATGAATAGTTGAACAAGTTTAGCCCACGAGTCCACAGAATTAGGTGCTTGGGCAGTTAACCAAGACGCTGCCTTATCGGCTAAAGTGAAGGGAAATACCCTTAGTTTAATTTGTTTAGCACCAACCGTAGGATGGTGAAATGTAGTAAGGACTTGGTCAATCCTACGCATGTGCTGATAAGGTTTTTCATGGTCTAACCAATGAAAAACGGGTAACAAATTAAATATATTTGGGGGAATTCAGAAATCCCCCACTGGGTCTGATAGAACGATGCAAGATTTAGGGCTATCGTTCAAGGCTTTGTAAAAGTCCGAGAGAGGAGACTCTCTTTCTTCAGCCATAATTTCAAGTGTGGTGTGTGGTATGCTAGCTAGAGGTGTAGTGAGTGGTATACTAGAAAGACGTGTTTGTTGTCGTTGTCGGTTAATTACGTTAGGCATTTTTCTTCGGCCTGACCTTAATCTCATGCAAGGCTAAGACCAATCTGAATGAAACTCAACAACACTCCAAACAATCCTAATATGCTAGTATGAACCTCTAATAGAAGATGCGAGGTGTGGAAGAAAAGAGTACATGAAAGCCTCCTTGCTTCGCTTATGAATAGCGTCTTGTTTACGCGTGCTCAGTGTATATAATAAGTTAGAACACTGAAAATCTTGAAGAAATGGAAGTTTGAATCAAACCTGTGGAAATTGGGCAATTTTGGCAGAGGGCGCGGTCGCGCTCATAATAGGCCTAGGTTGGGCGCAGGTCGCGCTTAGGTCAAGCTGGAGTTCCAGGCGTGTGGGCGCAGGTCGCACTCCAAGTTAGGCTTGGGAGGGCGCAGGTCGCGCTCCGGCTTGAAGTGGAATTCTAGGCGTGTGGACACAGGTCGCGCTCCAAGTTAGCCTTGGTAGGACGCAGGTCGCGCTCAGGCAAAAAATGGAATTCCAGGCGTGTGGGTGCAGGGTGCGCTCTAATTTGGCTTGCCCAAGGCATGAGTCGTGCTTCGAGTAATTTTTCGAGGAAAATTTCAGTACTGAAACGGATAACCACAGTGAGAATCAAACAAGAGTGGGTGGGTTATGGGACTTTGAAAAACTATCAATTCTAAAGAAAACAATACTAAAGAATACTAAGATGGCAGCGGCGCCATTTGATATTCGTAAAAAGATAGTTTTACTAATGAATAAAGCGATGAACTCTAAACGAAAGTAAAACTACAGACTGTTGCTTATACTAGACTTATCAAAGATATTTGTTTTCTACTCTCGAATCTATTGACGTAGAGTTGGAATAGAAGATTCGTTCCACTCCTAGTCCTTTAGCATTCAAGTTTTCTATAATTGATGGTCTATCCAAGGTTAATGAGAGATTTACGAAGGGAATTTATACTACGATGTGAATTCAAATAACAAGATACAAATAACGGAATGACGGAATGCTAAGAGTTGAATCTAGATAAAGAATTAGGGGAATTTGATTCCACCTTGATTACCAACTTAATAAACTAGCATAGATTTGTTGTAAACCAATTCTTACGTTCTTACGGTAAGAATTAGTCGTCCTAATCCCTAATTATACATGGCATTTCTACCAATTTATAACTAGCATGTGAGGTCGTCCACACATTCTCATAGCGAATCAACGACCTTCTAGATTGGAATAGATTCTTACAACGATTCTATACTACACAATCAAGTTTTCATCAAACCCCTCTAATGGAGGTTTAGCCTTGATTCATCAAACTATCATTTCCAATTGAATTAAAACTAGACATAATATAAAGATTTGAACTTTACTAATTTAACTACTCTAGAATTGGAATCCAAATTAATAACTAGGAAATGAATAACAAACAATAATTGAAATTAGATCTAAACAAATTTAAATGACAAAATCGAAATTAACAAGAACTACTATTTTATTTATCTAATGAATGAAGAACAATGATTAAAATAATTAATCTAAAACAAGGAATGAAACTAATTAATTACTAATTGAAATTCAAAAACTAGATCTACAAGCTATTCTAATGGCTACTTTCTATTCTAAGCTATTTATCTATATCTTTCTTAAGAGCTAAGTCCTATTTTATGTAAAGCAGGAGACCAGATCCACAATTTCGTGTATGGGCTGAGGAGCCATGTTTTGGGCCGGAAAATCGAGCCCAAAGCCCAATTTCTTCAGTCCATTGAGCCCGTTTCAGCTGGATTTGACTTCAGTAGACTTTTCTTTCACTTTTGCTCCTTTGATTGGGTCAAGTCTTGGACCATTGGAAATCTCTTTCCGAGCTGGTCGTTTTGACGTAAGGTAGGCCCAAATCTGAGGTTGAGTCCAAAGATATGGTCTTCGAATGTTTTGCTGACTTGTGCACTGTTTCTGCCCGTGTTGACTTTTCAGCTTTTGACCGGGATTATATAAAGGCTTTGTCTCCTTGAATCTTGGCCTTTATCACAGAACTTCTTAGCAACCAACCCTTTGCTCCTTTATATTGCCAAAGTGGCACATTTCTGCACATAATTGAGTTCCATGCCTGAAATACATAAAAGCACGTAATTAGCATTAACTCTTATTTATTACTCGCATAATTGGTCTAAAAGTAGTATTATTAAGGGGGTTAAAACTATAGTTTTAGGTTCTTATCAATGGCTATAGGAAACGTTATTGTTTTGGCAAATTAACTAGATAACCTACCATGTTTTCTTTTTAGGGGAGCTCTAGTTAAATTTTCTTGGAAATACTGTTATCTGAGATTTATTGGAAATGTATATTGGGGGTTGGAATTGTATATTGGGGGTTGCAAAATGATAGCCCTAAATTTTATATTTAGTCTTACTCATACCAGCAAATTCAATTTGCTGACCCATGTTTGCTTTGTTTTGCAATGTGGGTGTGTTCTTGGAAACATAGATGGTGGAGTGCAATGGATGAGGACACGTGATTTGGAGTTGCTCTTGGAGTCTTCTGGTTTAAGTTTTTCTGAAGTGTACGGTTTTGTTTTGAGACAGATGTAATAGAGTTGGTTAGTTTCTTTGTAATTTAATAATGTGATGAAGAGTTGTTTCTTTTAGTTTTCTTTTGATTTCAGTTTTTATATCGTGTTTGATAACAAGGTATTGGGTTTTGTTTCACCTCGGGTTTCCAGATGATTGAATATCATTATTTTAAATATTGTCTGGAAATTTGGGGTGTGATATACGCCACATCCGTGGTCTAGGGTTCTACGGTCATGATCCCATACTCCTCGACTTCCCCTATTATATTACATCCCATTCATTGTCCTGTGGACCTAGTCCACCTCTCATTATTGGGCCACTACAAATGCCCCTTCTCGACTCTGTGGTTCTGTTAATGGACCCGGGGTCGAGAACTCCCACCACTTTCTTTTTACCTTTACAGCTCATCATGTTCTTCATCGGTTTGCTTCCACGCGTGAGGTTGATGGCAATTATCATGCGCATTTTCTATAGCCCCTCGTACCTCGAGCTTCCACGCGTCACCATCTGCTTGGGTCTACTATCCGACTCTTCAATTTTCTCAATCTCCAGAAATTACTCTTCTACCCTTCCCCTATTTAAACTCAACTCCTTCTCTTCCCTTTCTCATTTTAGTTTTCCCCCTCTCCCTTTACTTTTCGACTGCTCTGCCATCTTCTCCTTTTCCGACCAACCTCCAACTTGCATTCACTCCCACCGTTCCTCCGATGGCTCCTTATTCTTTCCAGCACATTCTTCGGGCTTATCACTTCTCTCTTCACTCCCCTCGGTAAGTTTTTTAGGCCTTACTATCTTTTGCTTGTACTGTGTTTTTGAGTTGTTTCGATATCTTGCGTCTGTTCATCTTCTTACCCAATGTCGGGCTCCAAAACCGGTGACTCTTCCTATTCCCAACCCGACAGAGTAGCTTCTCCACCCGCTCTTGACCCTGCTGCGGTCCCTTCCACCTCCGGCCGTCAGGCCCCTTTACTACCAACCCCATCTAGATGTCGTAGACCTAATTTGACCGCAATTAGGGCTGCCTATGGTATTCTATCCGATATAGTGCTAGAACACGTGCCATCTGTCACACATTACCCACATCTGGTTCCCCGACGTCCGGGATACTTTATAATCACTGTAGGTCAAATTATCGCAGGTCTACGGCTTCCTCTCACCCTTCTAGATGTTGAGGTGTGCAATCACTTCAATATTCCCCCTACCAAGGTATAGGGAATTTTCAGAGAATTATGTACGCTGTAAACTAGTACAATAAGACCAGCGAACCCAAGATTACGAGCCACGACATCTACTCTCAATATTATATCAAAACCAATACCAAAGATGTCAGTGTCGGGTACCAATCCTTTTGTGTACGCCCTCAGAAGCAATCTTTTGTACTCCGTGTCACCACCTCTGACAAGGTGTGGCACCACTAACCGTTATACGTGTCAGGTCAATTTCTTTCCACAGACATTCCTTTTGATTTCACTCTTACCTACCTCGCCTTCATAAAACGTGGTGAGTGCCTTATCTCATCCCTTCTCTCTTGATATGTTGCTCCTGTTGTCACTAAACTGCGGTTCTTCTTTGTTTTACAGATTGGCGGCCATATTCCAAGTCCAGAATCTACTCCAGCATCTCTTGTCCCATCTTCCAAAGGCTTCGCGAACTCGGTCCTGCTCAAGCCGACCGCCTGGGTATCCATCCCACTACCACTACTCCTCTGTTGCTAATATCCGATCTACACAATATTGGCGGTTTCTCTGTTCCATTTTATCGTTCTCCCCCTCCCAAAGAGCGAAAACCCAGAGCATCTCCTCCACCAAGGAAAAGGCCTCGCACCCATACCTCCCGCCGCCATCATCCCTGAACTTCCTCGCGCTCCCCCACCTCCCTTGAATCTCACGATCCTCCCTACTCCTCGGCTCTTGAAGACGTCCCTTCATACCGCTTTATCTCTAACTGGGACGATTAGTACACTTCACCCTCCTCCCCTCCCAACGATATGGATGTCCGTAAACAAAAACTATTCGATAGTGATTTCGACGAGGATGAGGTGATGGAGGTTCCCTCCATAGAGGTGTGGGCTCCTGTTGACCAGACTCCATCCAAAAGGCAGAGGACCACCGCATCTGAAGAACCTGCCCCCTCCACTCAGCGGACCTCCGCATCTGAAGAGCCAGCCCATACCACTTCACCACTTCATCATGTTGTCTCCTCCCCCCGCACACGCCAGCCTAGCAAAGAACTAGCTCCTCCTACTGCCCCGGCATCTGAACTTGCAGCTGCAGAGGACTTTTGTCCGATTTTTAAGGTGTACAATCGTAAGGTAAACATTGCGGACTCCGCTCTGGACAATGCGGCCATAGCCTCCTCTCTATTTTACAATGCTCACTTGCCCAAGGACATAGCATATGCTGACGGGGGTTCGTTTGATTAGCACCGTACTTCTTTGTATATCAACTGGGAGAGGGTACAACTTTTTTTTTTTTATCCATCTTTCTCTTTGATCCTAGGTGAGCTTGGACATCTCCTTCATGATCCGTGGCCTTTTCAGTGCCAAGAATAAGGTGGTAGCCCTAGAGCAAGAACTTAATGGTCCTGCTGGACTAAGAGCTGCCTATGCCGGCCTCCAATCCGATCTCAAAGCTGCCAATTTGGCTAAAGTCAAGGCACAAGACGAGCTCAGGTCCACAGAGTCATCTCACGAACAATATATGGATAAGGTCAACGAATGCCTGAGCCACCAAAGGGAAGTGCTCCTCTAATAACACCAGCTTAATTTGGATGCCCTCACTCAACAGCACCAGGCAGCCGTGGACACCCTCAATTAGAAGCATTAGGATTCTACCGCCGAACTGCTGCAGCAGCACCAAATGGACATGATTGTTCTTCGCGACCGCTTCAAGGTTCTGGCCGACAAGAGGGTGGCCAAGAAGATCCAGGAGGAACATGCGCGGCTTACCCAGGAAGGTCGACTTCTCCCCGAAAGGCCTCCTACCCCGGTGGTCAAATCCCCTGAGATCGCAAGGGAAGAAGTGTTGGCCCCTGATGTCATTTCATAACACCTTGTGATAGAAGGAAACCCTTCCCAGGCGGCGGCCACTGATGACACCACCGCTGCAGCCACCGAGGGATCTACTAATGAGATGATTGTTGATGAGCCCACCTTGGGAATGCCCTAAGAACTTTTCTGTATTAAGACACTGTTACAAACTCGTAATTTTTCTCGCTCCATGTTTAGCGATTATGATGTTTGATTTTGCTCAGTGTGCATGTTGTCTTTTTATCTTTGAACTTTATCTATTTGTTTAACTTGCAAAGTATCTCCACATGTAACTTTTCATGTCTCTGGTCAGTCCTTTGCCCTCTCCTTAGCGCTTCCCCATGTGTTTCGCACATCTCTCGTCCATGGAGGGCTCACCCCACTCCATGGACTAGCGCAGACCCCAACGCCTACTGGAACAACTCATCGTGCTCCAGGATCCCCCCAGCACTGGTTTCAATGAAGGGCACATCCCCTCCGCTGCCTCTCCCTCTGATGGGTGTAGAAGCCTGATAGGGTCACTCTCCTTGCCCCATGAGTTCCCTCGCCTCTCTGATCTGCGGAGGGCTCATCCCACTCCGCAGGCTCGATCAGGCCATGAAGCCTGCTAGACCAACTCGTCTTGTTCCAGACTCCCTCCAGCTCTAGCGTTAGCGAAGGGCTCATCCCCTCTGCTACCCCTCCCTCTAATGGGCGTGGAAGCCTAATGGGGTCACTCTCCTTACCTCATGTGTCTCTCGCATCTCTAATTCGCAGAGAGGTCATCCCACTCCACGGACTCGATCAGGCCATGAAGCCTGCTAGAACACCTCATCTTGTTCCAGGCTCCCTCCAACTCTAGTGTCAGCGATCAGGCCATGAAGCCTACTAGAACAACTTATCTTGTTCTCCAGGCTCCCTCCAACTCTGGTCTCAGCAAAGGGCTCATCCCGTCCGCTGCCTCTCCCTTTGATGGGTGTGTAAGCCTGAGGGGGGTCACTCTCCTGCCCCATATGTCTCTTGCATCTTTGATCCACGAAGGGCTCATCCCTCTCCGTGTGCTCGATCAGGCCATGAAGCCTGCTGGAACAACTCAACTTAATCCAGGCTCCCTCCAACTCTGGTGTCAGGGAAAGGCTCATCCCCTACGCTACCTCTCCCTCTGATGGGCGTGGAAGCCTGAGAGGGGTCACTCTCTTTGCCCCATGTGTCTCCCGCATCTCTGATCCGCGATCCGCATTCCTATTTTGACATCACACATAACAAACAAATTTCCTTTCACAAAAGTGTTGTGGTCTTATATATTTACAAATAGCTCGAGTCCTTTGCTCTGGACTATCACTACATTGCTTTGTAACTTCATTACATTCAATTGTAAAACTTTTTCAACATTCTTACATTCCAAGGCTTTTCTATCAGTTTTCCCTTCATTGTTCTTAGCTTATAAGTACCAGAACCTCCTACTTCCACCACAGTGTATGGCCCTTCCCAATTTGGACCCAACTTCCCATCTTTTTCCCTCTTTGTACTTGGAGTCACTCGGTGTAGCACCCACTCTCCTATCTTGAATTGCCGCAACTTGACCCGCTTGTTGTATTGCCTCTGTAATCGCCTGTGATACTCTTCTAATTGAATGCGAGCTGAGTCTCTTTTCTCTTCTGCCAAATTCAAATCCCCTACCAAGATGCGCCAATTCGATCCCTCCTCCATGACCTTGGTTCGCATGGTAGCTTCCACCATCTCCGAAATAATCACGGCCTCGACGCCGTAGGTTAAGGCAAAATGGGTCTCCTTGGTGGTAGTCCGAGGTGTAGTTCGATTACCCCAAAGAACATGGTTCACCTCGTCTGCCCACGCGCCCTTTTTGTCTTCCAACTTCCTTTTAAGGTTGTTCATTATCATTTTGTTGGAAAATTTAGCCTGTCCATTGCCCTCGGGGTTGTAGGGGGCAGAGAACCCCTATTTCACCTTGTATGCCTGCAGAAACTCAGTCACCTTTGCTCTCATGAACTGTGTCTCATTGTCCGCAATGATGGCATATGGCAGCCCAAACTGACATATGATGTTCTCCCATAGAAACTTAATCACCTGCGTCTCCTTCACCTGTTGCAAAGGTACGTCTTCTATCTATTTGGTGAAGTAGACCATGGCTGCCAGCATATATCTCCGTTTGCTGCTAGCCATGGGCAGTGATCTTACGATATCCATCGCCCATATAGCAAAAGGCCACGGACTTGAGACATTATGCAGAGGTTCTGTGGGAGCGAATATCAGCTGTGAAAATCTCTAGCACTTGTCACATTTCTTAGCGAATTCCACCGCATCCCTTTTCATGTGGGGCCAGAAGTAGCCTTGCGTCGATAGTCGGTGTGTCGTAGTTCTCCCAGCGGAGTGGCTCCCACAGTCCCCTTCATGCAATTCTGCCAACACCTCTAAGGCTAACCGCGGCCCTAGGCATTTTAACAATGGCACATTAAAGTTCTTTTGGTACAGTTCACCTTCCAACAGAACATATCTCTGAGAAGCATGTTCCAACCTTCTTCTTTCTTTCTTATCTGTCACCTTTTTTCCCTCCAAGAATTGCTTAATGGGATCCATCCATCCTCCTTCTTCTTCTGTAATCTGACACACCTCTATCACCTCCTCTGTGCTTGGCTTCTCCAATCTTCCTACCCGTATTTTTCTTTCCTTGGACCCAGGTATGGCTGCAGCCACGTACGCCAGGGCGTCCGCATGCCTATTCTCACCGCGACCCAAGTGTACAAATCTGAGCTTCGCAAACTTGTTGGACCTTTTGTGCACCACCTTTAAATACTTAGCCATTCGCGGACATCAAGCAGTGAACCCTCCATTTGCCTGACACACCACTAGATTAGAATCGGAATACACGATCAGTTCTCTTACTCCCAAGCCCTCGGCCATTCTGAATCCCGCTATCACTGCCTCATACTCTGCTTCGTTACTTGATACCGCGAACCCTAGTTTCATGGTCTGCTCTATTATGTTATTATCAGGTGTAACCAACACAACCCCTATGACACTGCATGCGTCCGTGGTAGATCCATCTACGAATACTCTCCACCCATTCCTCTTATCCCAAGGGTCTAATAGGTCAGGCTCTACATCCCTCTCCGGTTCCATGACCATCTCTTCTCCCCAAGTGGGATCTTCTGCGGGGAATTCTGCCAGAAACTCTGCTACAGCCTACTCCTTCTCCGCGGTTCTTATCTGGTATTATATCTCGTATGAACTAAGCATCACTGCCCATTTCAACATTCTGCCCAATTTCTCTGTCCTTAATGCTTGTTTGAGAGGTAGGTTAGTCACCACCACCACTGAGTGTGACTCGAAGTAGGGTTTCAGCTTTAGGGCCAAGAAGATTAAAGCAAGGGCATACTTCTCTATTCTATTATACTGTGTCTCTGAATCCAACAATGTCTTGCTTTGAAAATACATTGGCTTCTCCATTCTGTCGACTAGCTGGACAAGAACTGAACTAACTGCATACTCAGTAGCACCTAAATACAGGTATAACTTCTCCCCATGCTCTGGTCGTGATAGCAAGGGAGCCTTGCCTAAATACCTCTTCAACTCTTGTAACGCCTCCTCGCATTTTGATGTCCACAAGAAATCTAGGGTGCTTATCAGTAACCGATACATCGGTCTACATTTGTCAGATGATTTGGAAATAAATCTATTCAAAGCCACAACCCTACCCACAAGCTGCTGCACTTCCTTGACATTCTGTGGTGATGGCATCTCCACCAAGGCTCTTATCTGTTCAGGATTAGCCTCTATCCCTCAATGAGTAACAATGTAGCCTAAGAATTTTCCCGTGGTCACTCCTAATGTGCATTTATCTGGATTCAACTTCAAATTGTACTTTTGCAGTATCTCGAATGTCTCTCTTAAGCCCTCTAAATGCTCCTCCTTAGACATGCTTTTCTCTACCATGTCATCAATGTATATTTCAATCCCCTTCCGAATCTTGCTTTCGAACATTTTCTCTCCCAACCATTGGAAAGTGGCTCTGACATTTTTCAATCCAAATGGCATCCTTGTATAGCAATGCTATACGTGCCGCCTTCTATGACAAATGATGTCTTCTCCTGATCCGGTCCGTACATCGCGACCTGGTTATACCCCATAGATGCATCCATGAGCGAAAATATTTTGAATCCTGCTGTACTATCCACCAATTCATCCACCCGCAGAATGGGATAGCTATCCTTCAAACACTCTACATTCACATCTGTAAAATCGATGCACATACAAACCTTGCCATTCTTTTTTGGTATCGCGACCACATTGGATAGCCAATCTGTGAATTCCACTTCTCGTATTATTCTAGCTCCTTTTAACCGCTCAACCTCTTTGCGAATGCCCTCCGCATCCTTTGCCTCACTAGCTTGGCATCTTCTTTCATGTGTAGCCGATAACACGTGAACTCTGGGTTTAATCCCATAACATCCTCAATTACCCACGCAAACACATCTTTGTTCTCTGACAAGAATTGTATTAACTTACTCTTCCACTCTTCCGGCAAACTAGACCCTACCGATGTGAACCTCTTTTCCTCCCCTTTCCCAATATTCATTGGTTCAATCTCATCGAGTGTCTCCGGACCCACCATTGACTCCTCCTCCCCCTCCACCGAGGCGTAATGTAATTGCTATGCTTGCCTCTTCCTAGGGTTTGAATTCTCTTCTTTTGGTCCGCGGATCAACCGTTTCACTATACCTGTTGGGGTGGGAAATCGTATCACTTGATAGTACGTTGATGGGACAGCCTTCATCTTATGAATCTACCACCTTCCTAAAATCACGTTGTACTGAGAAGAAGAATCTACCACCATAAACCGTGTGAAGACCGTCACTGGACCCATGGTTACCAGCAATACGAGTTCTCCTATAGGCTCCGTCATACTCCCATTGAACCCGTATAAGTTAGTTCACGGAGGCCTCAACTGCCTAGGATCAATCCCTATTTCTTCCAAAGCTCCTTTGAACAACAAATCCACTGCACTACCACAATCGATCAACACCCTTTTCACCATGTAATTGCCCATCACTACTGTGATGACCAACGCGTCTTCATGGGGAGAATCCACTGCCCGTAGATCTGCATTGCTAAAGGCGATCCTGTCTCTGTCCTCCGCTGATCCTACCCTTGGTCGCGGCCTGTCTGTCCTGTCATTGATCTGCTGGATGCTCGCGGTTCTCCATACCCTATCTCTATGAGCATTATGACTTAGTACCTCTCCACTAAAAATAACATTAATAGTTCCCAGTATTCGGTCCTGGCGCAGCTAGCGCCCCTCATTCTGTGCACCCCTCACAAACTCCCTCATCCTCCCTTTTTCCACCAATCGCTGAACCAACCACTTTAGTGCATAACAGTCATCGGTCTCATGATTTCGTATCTGATGATAGGCATAGAAAAGTTTATCAAGCAGTTCTATTGGTGTGTTCCACGGCCCTTCATATCCTTACAGGTTCTTAATCAACGACAATATTTTGCTCAGAGGTCTAATCAGCGGCGTCACTTCTATCTCGCAGTATGGCTTCCTTTCTCTGTTCCCCCTTCGAATCCCCTCCCAGCTTCTTTCTGCCCTTGGGGGGTATCCATGATACCCACCACTTCCCTTTTCAAACGCCCCCACCCTTCAGTGTTCCTTGTCCTTCTCCAACGATAGCACTGCTTTCACTGACCTCTTAGACTTCTTTTATATGGTGTCCTCATACCTGATATATTTTTTCACCTGTGGATATAACTCATGCAAGGTTGTAATCTCATTCTTTGCCACAGACTGGTGTACTCCTATTCCTGGCCGCAACCCTCTTTCAAATGCGATCGATGCGGTTCTCTCATCCAGATTTTCAACCTTCAATGTCTCAGCCTTGAATCGACACAGATACTCCCTCACTGACTCCGCGGTTCTTTGTCGTACATTGAATAATGCCGCGATATCCACCACTAGCCTTTTCTGGTGTATGAAGTGATCTATAAACGCCTGTTCCAATTTTTGGAAATTACTTATGCTTCCCACTGGAAACCGGTAATACCAGTCCGACACCCTTTCTTTCAGACTAGCTGGGAACATTATACACCGTAGTCCATCATACCGAGCCTCTTGCTAGAGAGGCATCTATTGTCGGAAATGATGGATGTGGTCAGCCGGGTCTCCTTTGCCATCGTATCTTTTGAACCTAGGTTGATTGAAACGCTTCGGCACCTCTGACACCCAGATGTTGTCCGCTAAAGGATTGCGATTCAGTCCAACTACCACCTGGCTAGCAACTCCCCCACGACCCTTTGCCTGCCACCGATTCGCCTCTCTATCATTATCTATCATCTCCTGAACTTGTTCCATGGTCAAGCCAGCCACCGGGTTTTTGACAAGGTTCGGTCCACCCTCCTTATCGTCAAACTCCTCACCTGCTTCTTCCCCTTCTTCTTCCTCCGCTCTTTCTTTTTCTCTCCTCAGTTCCTCGTTCTCCTCTCTCAATCTCACGATCTCCTCTCGCATAAGTCGGGTCTCTTCTATTTCATGTTCCTCTTCTTGATCTCCCTTCTCATCAATCACCGCCTCTGGTGTTGGCTCTTGCACCACTGCCCTCTTTGGTCTACCTACCGCTCTCTTCATTTTCGGGGCCATTTCTGCCTTATGCAATCTTTCCGGTTCCCACAGACGGCGCCAAATGTATGAACCTAAAAACTACAAGTAAGAACCGAAGAGTTCAAAACCCAAACTCCTCTAGTCTCTCTTTTCTCTCTTTTCTTCGTTCTCCCTTTCCTCCCTTCTTTCTCTCTTCACTGTGCGGCCTCCTCTTTTCTTCTCTCCATCTTCTTCTTTTTATACCCCTTCCCATCTTCATCTGGATCATCCATCAGTCTTTTCATCCCTCGGTTCCTCTTTTCACCGTACCTACGCCACATCCGCAGTCACGATCCCATACTCCTCGACTTCCCTTATTATATCACATCCCATTCATTGTCCTGTGGACCTAGTCCACCTCTCATTATTGGGCCACTTCAAGACCCAGTGGTGATTTTGCTTCTATGCAACAATTGATTGATTATTATTATATTCAAATTCTAGATTTTACGATTGGAAGTAAGAAAAAGTGCAGGACAAAATTCACAGGATTATATACGAAGATATGATCCAGGCATATGTTGTTAACGTCAAAGGTTTGCAAGGTGTGTTCTCGTAGTTTATCTAGCTTGCTGCTTTGACAAGGATCAGAGAGGAGGTCATCTGATAGATCGTGGTCTAGCTGTTTAGGGAAGGTGACACATAATTGGATAGTCTATTTGATTAGTTCAAAATTGTTGTCTCTAAAACAAGTAGACTTGTAGAGTTGACTTCTAAGAATGGGCAAATTACAATGTGTGTTTTTTTTTTCTTCGAGGATCCTATCATTACAATGTTTTCTTTCATAACACACAAACAACACTGATAACTAAACTCTATACTCAGTACTGTCTAAGCATTCCGTCGACTCATCACTCTCTATATGAACGAAGACATTTTGCAATTTATAATAATACATTATTTAGAATTTATGTGGTTAACGGTATCCAATATTTTATTATACATCTTAGAAGCCATTCAAGTAGATCTACATTAGGGATAGAATGTGTTTTCTCCACCATTTCTTTTCAACATGAGAAAAATAATCTTATTAAGTACTTTGTGTTTGTTTCGGAATTCCAACCGACCATTATAAGAGTAGAATACATTTCATGTGTAGGTGGTTTTGTAATTCTGTTTTTGTTGAGTTGAAAGGACTCGGCATTTGTATTTATAGATATAAGAATGTGATAGGTAAAATTTTCATATTTGAATTATAAATAGAAAGGTAGGTGGCTGGGTGCATTTGTATAAATAAATAAGAGAAAAATATATCATCTTGAGAGCATTCCCAATGCAAGCCACTATTATTCACCTCCACGTAGGTTGTTGATAAAATATAAAACGATAGTTTTACCTACGAATAAGCGGTTAAACTCAACGCAAGTAAAACTAGAACTATTTTAGATTGTATTATCAAAGTTTTCTACTCTCGATGCTATCGCAATAGAGTTGGAGTAGAAGATTCGTTTCACTCCTAGTTCTTTAGAATTAGCATTTTCTAAGATTATCAGTCTATCCAAAGTTAATGAGAGTAATGATGGGAATTATACTACGATGTGACTTATACTAACAAGATATAATAATTTAAACTACGGGATTTCTAATTTGACTATATGATAAGGAATTAAAGAGGATTGATTCCACCTTAACTCGACTTAATTAACTAGCGAAGATTCGTCGTAATCCGAATTGCAATGCTTTCACATAGCAATTGGGTGTTTCTAATCCCTAATTGTTCATGGTAATCTCTACCACCTAACAACTAGCATGTGAAGCAATCAAACCCATTCTCATGGTGAACTAATTACTTTCTAGATTAGAATGTAAATTATGACTATTCTACGTTAACAACAATTAATCTTTTATCAAGGCTTCCTCAAACCCCTCTAATGGAGGTTTTAGCCTAGAGTCATCAAACTATCATTTCTAATTGAATTTAAACAAGGCATAATATTAAAGATTGTAAATTTACTTATTTGATCTAATCAATAATAATCTAATGATTCCAATCGAATTAAACAAGAATTGAAACTAAATTAGCACTAAGAAATGATTTATAACTAAATGATCGAAACTAGATCTAAGTAATTTAATAATTAAAACTAGATTATGATTAACTAATTTTCAAATGAAGAAAACCTAATTTATGAATTTAACAATACTAAAACTAATAAGAATTTAATCACTAAACTAATTGGAATTAAAAACTAATACTTTATTGTAAAACTAATCATGATTCTAAAATAATAATCTACTTTTATTCTAACACTAATTAATTGAAAGTTATCACTAGATCTAAAACAAGATATAAAAAACTAATTAATGGAAACTAAAAACTAGATCTAAAAATTATTCGCTAATGGCTACCTACAAACTAGATTGCTTAAGAGTTAAGTCTTCTGTCTTCAAATGGAGGAGACCAGTCTTCTGAGATAATAGGGTCTTCATATTATGTAACTAGAGAAACCCTTGTTCTTTTGCTTCTACACTTTATTTCCATCCTTAGCCTTTTTATTTTGGTTTTTTGACTCCTTTAATTCTATTTTTGGAGTTTTTATTTTGTTTATATTTTTATTTTTCTTTCCTTTTCTTTGGATGGAAACTTCTTTTCTTTTTCTTTTCTGAAGCAACAAACTAATTTTTGTTTACACAGGTTTTTCCTTTCTCTTTTCTTCACTCATCCTATTCTCAGACTCATTCTATAATGGCTAGGCTAATTTTTTTTTTTTAACAGGGTAAAGGATTTGCGGTTTATGAAAGGCTAAATAAAGGCTCAGAGGGGCGACTAGCGGAAAATAATTCATAGGTTTGAATTACTGGCTATATCGATCCAAAAGGGGCCTAAATTCTCGCTTAGGATATGGTATAGTGATCAAGCAAGTGGACGTGTGATTTCTCTATCCGGATTTTACTTCTCCTTTGTGTCATTTCTCAAATATTTCACTCATATAAGGCTTTAGGCTATATTCTCACATGATTTGTAGAATAAGTACTCTAGCATAAATTTCATAAACTTACTGTCAAACAATCATAGATACTCATGTAATATATTTATAGATAGATACAAAGATTATTACCTACATATTAACCTAAGTTTCCAAAAACTATTCTAATGCAAAAGTTACGTGAGACTTCTAGATTATTAAGAGCATATATAAAGAAAACAGTACCAATATTCCTAAGTGTATAGCATAAACTTTTTTATTTATATTTTTGAAATTTTGAAATTTTTGATGTTTTACTAGAAAACAACTGCATATTGTACATATCTATGTCCTAACAGATGCCATAATTACACGTGTTTCTATGCCACCCCCAAACAAGAAGCATGTTTTGTCCTCAAAGTATTGAAATAAAAAGGGTAGAAAAATACTATAGAAACGCGTGAAATTCTGGAATATCTGCAAAACAAGGTTAAAACATACTAATATAGAAAAAATAAAAATAGATGCAACTTTATATGAGTTCCACCCGTTATGGGGTTAACAAGAATCAAATTGCTAAGGACATAAGCAGACACTAACTGAAACTAAAAACTTACTTTATCTCCCGCGTTTAAGCATCACCCTCATCCTTTTCAATAAAGAAATGAGGTTCATTCGCATCCTGCCACGCCATGGTGATTTGCCAAGCTTCACGCCATTTATCATCTACAATCGCTAACCTGTTTAGCACCACTTGGTCGGATGGGGTGTAGGGGGCAACCCAATGAGGTTGCACCTGCCATCCCGACCAAGTCATAACACGGAAAGATCGAATAATACAATTGGTGGGTCTCACAATGTCGACCCCAACCCAATCTGTGAAACGGGCACAAAAACAAGGGAAGAAACATAGCATAATACGGCAAACTAAAACAGGCATAAGAAGGTACTTATGCCTCATACTCGGGGCTCGTGCTAAACTAGACATTAATGTCTTGGGAAGGTCATATAGCAGGCGTTCCTCAGCTAGAGCAAGGAAAACATCGCAAGTGGCGTCATTCGCAGAAAAAAAATGTCAATCCCCTAATATGTTTAGTATGATAAAAAATATGACTGTGCCCACATTAAGGGACAAGCTACCAAGGGCTACGTTATATGTCCCTTGGTCCTCTATACGGAAAATGCCGGCCCCATAATTCTCATGCAAAAGCGCATAGTTGTAGGAAGAGAAATTATCAACTATGTAGCCCCATGGGTCTTGAATCTCAGCAGGTATAGGACGCTCAACAACAAAAGCCAACAAGAACTTGGTTATTTCCATTGTTTTGTCATCAATGTTGATGGAGAGTAAAAGAATTTACAATGGTCATAAAAATACAAGGTAAGTGTAGGAGAGTAAAGTTCATCAGAACTTACCATTAGAAATTGTCATCCTCCTTGTATGATTACTTTGCGAAACCACGCACCATAGGTGTCACTTTGGAACAAGTTTTCAAAAGACTGTTCCGGTATGATACGAGGGGATGTCATCACCAGACTACTCTCTAGAACAACTGCAAATGATCCTAGAACAACCCACCAAAAATCAAAACTTTTCGTGCCTACAGATGTCAGAGCGTGGGGCGTGCTCAGATTGGTCTGGGTAGGGCACAGGTAGCGCTCAGGTTAATTTCGAGTTATAATGTTTTGGGCGTGGGGCACGCTCAGAGTTGGTCTGGGTAGGGCGCAGGTCGCGCTCCGCATTGAATCGAGTTACAGGTGGTTTAAGCGCAGGTGGCGCTCAACTGAGGCGCAGGCGCGCTCCATGCAGCTTAAGTGCTGAAGTGAAGAAGAAAAAAGGAAAAATTGGGAGTGAAAGGTGATAGATGAAAGTGAGATGTGTGGGTTTTGTGTGGAGAATGAAGGAAGTTTATATAGGGTTCTAGTTACTAAAACGAATCGACAAGTTACCAAAAAGGTTTAAGGCAGTTTTCGGAAACAAAATATTTCCAAAACTTAAAACAGAAACAACTCATATTCATTATTCTAAAACAAACCTAATATCTTAATGATTGACTTTAGAATAGTAACTTCCTAACTCTTTGAAATTTCATCCTACCACAAAATCTAATCATAGGCATGCCAATATTGGCAGCATTCCTAACAATCACCGTAAAACTACTTCTAAAAATTGTGGATCATATAAAAATCATGCTAGAAGAAATAATATCACCCCCTAATAATTCGGGAAGGTGGGATTAACACAAAAATCAATGCATAATTTGAAAATAATCACATTAAATTAAAATCGAAATTCAAATTAAAATTAACTACCAAATTCAAATTTAGCTACTGAATTCAACCACTTAATATCCAAACTAATAAAAACAATAAAACAACTAAATAACATCAAAACAACAAATTTTTCTAAACAACTAGCCACGTGATGAAGATGGACCCTAAGATGAAGATTGAGCTTGGGATGAAAATGGGGCCTGAGATGAAGAAGGGCTTGAGCCATCCATCCTTTGGCGATGACGCTCGTACCTCTCAGACTCATCTGAAACCGAACCCCCCAGGGGTGGCATGCGTCGTAGAATCTCTACTCGGAATAGGCGTTGTGCTTCCATCTCTGCCTTCATCTCTGTATAATGCGCATTCTGACGCTGTACGAGAGACTCCATGTTACACAAGAGATCCTCCTGACCCTTGTCGAGCATTTCAAAACTCGTCAGAAGGTTCTTTTGTTTATTTCGAATTATAATCTGCCTATCCCGTACATCTTCACAAATACCATAAACACAACACAAGCCAGTATGCAGCATTGACATGAGTTCTAAATCAGAAGTACACCTCTCCAAGGCATCTTCATCCAAACATGTCATATCCTCCATTTCCTCATCCGAATCAACCACCATATCCTCCGGCAACTTCCAAGTCTTTTGGATACACTCCTTATAAATAATTGCATTTGAATGCAATTTTAGCATAATACGAACAGATTTTGTATTAGCTCTAAAAGACAGCATGATCTTAGTGATCAAGACCGAAAAAGGCGCGACACTCTTTCCAACGCCTCTAATCATAGTTAAAATAAACTCGAGGATCCAAAAGTTATACCTCTTCTCCTGCAATACCCAAAAAATATGAAGACAGTTCAGACTGATGTCACTGACCTTCTCTTTTCCCGTGACATTCCTACCAATCCACTGAGCTACAGCCAGTTGGTTGGTTCGCAGAGATGACTGTCGAACACAATTAGAATTTGAATTGTACTGACTCTCCATGAAAGTGTCTTTCATCAATACAGGAACCCCTGTATACTGGGATTCCTGCAAAGTGGCTTCGAGGTGGTGTTCAGGCGTAATGCCTAAAATCTCAGCCAACAACTCTCTCGATACTTCTCTCCTAGTCCCAGCCACCTTCACGAAAATTTTATGACCCTCCAACTTTCTCTTCTTATAGAATTGTTCGACCAAATCGGAGTGGTAGAAATCATCTGTCGAGTACCACAACCTATTCCAATTCCTCCTAATCATCTCATCACGAAAAAAAAATGGTGCAAAGCGGGCGGCAATAAAAGCTTGTTCCGCCAAAATTCTTCGTCTGAGAGCCATTGAAGTTTTGAAACGATTTGTGGGTATGAATAAGGTGGAGGAGTCGAGTTTGAAGCAAACTCACTAAATAGTTAGGAGGAGGCACGGTGGTGGTTCAAGTTTTTATGAATTTTGTTATGTTTTGGTGGTGCAAAATGAAGGAAATGGGGGGGGGGGGGGGAGGGTGGAGTGGGTTCAACTTTTTTGGCGGGGTCGAGTTTAGGTTTTTTTTTTTTTAATTTATTTTGGCTAGGGTTTAAACTTTGGTAATGGCGAAAGTGAGAAGAAAACTCGCGATCTGTTTTTGGCTTGAGGAAGGAGATGCACGTGCGTGCGGTATTTGGGCCCAAGCCCAATTCGTTTTCCGAATTTTTTCCGATTTTTCGCGCAACTTCAAACTAAAATTTCCGATTCGTTACCAGTCTATTTTTTGCAAATGAGATATGGAAACGATCAGGAAAGAATTTCCAATCCAATGATCCATAAAACACTCTATTCTAACTGTGGGTGACATATAAGAAGATGGAAAATACCTCAAAGTGCGAGCGTGACGTAAGTTATGCGAACGAATGAAATCTAAATTAATAGATAATGTCAACCCAAATCGAAAAATGGTATAAGCAACACAAATGGTAAGTTTAGCAATCACGGATGGAAAACCAACACCCCACCCCAAACAAATTTTTGGTAACGAAGATTAGGAAATTTGTTTGGAACGTGGGTCTTTTAAAGTCAAATTCCCGAGACTTCCTAGATTACTATTTTTATGGTATTGATATTTTTTACTTTTTATGAATAAGATTTAATATAAGAAAATTAATAAAGCAATAAATGCATAATTCACACCATAGAGAAACATGACTCAAAAATTGAGAAAATATGCAAGAGTGGAAAACGTGAATTATGTTAACCGTAGACTTAGGATTCGGTACTTACAGCCACACACTCTCTAGGGAGGGCCCGGTTATCTGAATGGTGCACTTACTAATATATGGAAGTGAAAGGAAGTACACCAAACATCAAAATGAGTCTTTTATAGTCAGATACTCAAGACTATATTTAAAACATATGTATATAATGAACATGCAGTTTACCATATATCAACAACCTAAAAAGTTGTGGGTCTTTTCATAAATAAATAACATGGGATACACCTCCAAACAGAATCAAGCACCAAGAGTTTCTACGACGCAACTTAGTGAAATAAAAACGAAGTTTAATAGATCTAGAACGTAACCGAGAATGCACCTTCATCTTCATCTTTGAACGAGAGGGGTGTCCAAATGAATGATCATGAGAAAATATATGTTTATGGAAGAGATGTTGTATATGGATAAGTTTTAGAAGTAAGGAATTGAAGAAATGAGAATGTGGGTTTAGCACAAAATTCATTCATGGTGTAGGTAGGAATTGTCTCAATTCTGAAAATGACAGTGGTAAGTGCCTTTCCCTTGGAAATTATTTCCGTATTAGGAGGATTTAAAAAATCATTAAGCACAGAAGAAGCACGAGGGCCAAGCACAAACTCAAGGTTCCTTTGAAAAGGTGTAGGGTGGGGAACATTGATGGAAGGTGAATGAGTGACTGGATGATATGAAGTAGGTAAATGACGCTCACCTATTGCTCTCAGTTCTAGATCATCAGAATCTTTAAGATATGCAAGACATTCCTCAATAGGTGGGCAAGAAGAATTACTGGGATAGAGGGTGAAAAATTCTTCTTCTGTCATGGCGTCGAGGGATGAATGCATGTTGATAAGTGGGGACTCGCGAGGTGGCAAAGAAGAGTTGCAAAAAAGTTGAAGGAAATCTTCCTCAATTTCATCTACGTCCAGGGAGTCCTTGTCGAAATTAGAACTTCCGAAGGAAATGAATTGGATCATATGATTCTCAGGAAACGTGTTGTTAAAATACTCTTGAGCTAAGCTCTCTATCATGCTAACTTCTCCATCGATATTCGTATCAGAAAAATGTTTCATCGTTTTAAAAACATTAACCTCAACAGAAAGATGGCTGGAGGACAAGGACATCAAACCATCGTTGCAGTTTATAAACGTGTTAGCAGTTGCCAAGAAAGGGCACCCTAAAATGATCGGAACAGAGTCGTCAGCGACTTCTGTATCGAGGATAACAAAATCCGCGGGATAGTAGAAATCCCAAACCTTAACAAGCACATTTTCAACTACACCCTTAGGATACTTGATAGACTGATCAGCTAATTGCAACGTCATTTTTGTAGGTTGCATCTCTTGTAGACCTATTTGTTTATATAAATAATAAGGGAGTAAGTTAACACTCGCCTACAGGTCTAATAAAGCAGTGGCCGTGTGAGTATCCCCTAAGTGCATTGTACAGTAGAACGACCAGGGTCCTTGTACTTAACAATTCCATGTGTTCAGTTAAAGTTGGAAACTGTTCAATTAAAAAGGCGTCTTTAGGAATATTTGTCTTACGCCTAGTAGTGCACAACCCTTTGAGAAACTTAGCATGGTGAGGTACCTTTTTAATTGCTTCAAGAAAAGGTAAGTTTATCATTAGACTTTTAAAAGCTTCCCTAATCTCATCAAAATTTGTATCCTTGTTTAATATAGCTAATCTTTAAGGAAACGGTGGTTTCTCTCTATATTTAGCATATAGATCAACAGGATGTTTAACCTTGGCTTTCTGTTTCTTAGGTTGTGGTTTAACTGGTACCTCTACAGGGGTAGGATCTTTAGTTTCTACGTCGGTATCTAATACAATATCTGGTGTAAGGACCACTGGCAGGGTAACTATAGGCATAATTATGTTGTTATCAATCACTCTACCATAACGGAGAGTGGTGATGGAATTTAGCTCACCTACGTTTGCATTTCTGTACTAGTAATACCATTTACTTTAAAGGTTGTGTTTGTTGTTTTAGGGTTAGGTATTGCTTAACCTGAAAACACACCTTTGGGTTGCACTTTCTCTTGTGCTAACTACTGTAAGGAAAGTTGGATAACTTGTAAAATCTGTTGTTGGGTTTGCATAAAGGCGTCAAAACGATCCGGTTGTGGAGGAGTGTTAACTATAGGTTCTGTGACAGGAACTATGTCACGTTGATTATTAATGGGTGGATTTTAATAGTTATTATTTACCTGAACGATACCTCTATTAGCATTATAATTATTATTATTATAATTATTATAATTCCCTTATCCTTGCCCTTGCCTCGGTGGAGCTTGGTTGTAATTGTTTGTTGGCCTAACATTTTGGTTATTAAACCTTGGAGGTTGTTGATTATTTTGCCAACCAAAGTTGGGGTTTTGTCGCGAAGGTGTGTTAGGTTCCCTATTAATGGAACAAACATTATCTTGTTGTGATTGTTGTTGTTCATAGGCGAGAGGACAATAGGAGTCGGGATGCTCTGGACTCAAACAGAAATTACATGGATTGGGGTTGACATTCATGACGGGGATAGGCTTTTGTTAAACAGAAATAGCCTCTACCTTTTTAATGAGAGATTCGATTAAATTTTTAAGCTCAGGATCGGGTTTCATCTCAAACATACCGGCGGCCTTAACTGTTGTAGAAGAACTAGCGAAACAGGAGATATCGTCACTACCACCCCCAGTTATTATTACGCTTTGTTTGATCTTCTAAAAATTTATAAGCCTCTGAGGCTCCCTTACTGAGGAAACTACCCCCATTCATTATGTCAAGGACTTCTTTATGGTGGTGTAAAAGTCTTTTGAAAAAGGCACGAACTAACGTGTCTTTCACGACGTTATGGTGTAGACACTCTATAAGAAGATTGGTGAAACGATTCCAAACCTCTGAAAATGATTCATGAGGATTCTGTCGAAAGAAATGAATCTTGGAAAGCATTTCATCTGTCTTCAATGGTGGGTAAATATGTTCCATAAATAGTTGAACAAGTTTGGCCCATGAGTCCACAGTATTAGGCGCTTGGGCAGTTAACCAAGATACCGCCTTATCGGCTAAGGTGAAAGGAAATACCCTCAGTTTAATTTGTTCAGCACCAACTAGAGGATGGTAGAATGTAGTAAGGACTTGGTCAATCCTACGCATGTGCTGATAAGGTTTTTCACGGTCTAACCCATAAAAAATGGGTAACAAATTAAATATATTTGGGGGGATTCAGAAATCTCCCACTGGGTCTAATAGAACGATGCAAGATTTTGGGCTATCGTTCAAGGCTTTGTAAAAGTCAGAGAGAGGAGACTCTCTTTCTTCAGCCATTATTTCAGGTGGAGTGTGTGGTATATTAGCTAGAGGTGTAGTGAGTGGTATACTAGAAAGGCGTGTTTATTGACGTTGTCGGTTGATTATGTTAGGCGTTTTTCTTCGGCATGACCTTAATCTCATGCAAGGCTAAGACCAATCTTAACTAAACACGAAAACACTCAAAACAATCTTGATATGCTAGTATAAACCTCTAACAGGATATGCGAGGAGTGGAAGAAAGAAGTACCAGAATGCCTCATTGCTTCGCTTATGAATAACGTCTTGTATACGCGAGCTCAGTGTGTGTAACAAGTTAGAAA
Source organism: Coptis chinensis (assembly GCF_015680905.1). Lineage (NCBI taxonomy): Eukaryota > Viridiplantae > Streptophyta > Magnoliopsida > Ranunculales > Ranunculaceae > Coptis > Coptis chinensis. Next base: position 60,256,689 of record NC_141463.1, read on the forward strand.
CACTGAATAACTTGAAGTAATGGAAGTTTGTACTAACCAGTGAAAATTGGGTGGTTCAAAAAGAGAACGCGGGGCGCGCTCAAAATTTGCCTAGGTAGGGCGCGGGTCGCACTCAGGTCCAACTCGAGTTCCAGGCGCTTCAACGCGGGGGGCGCTTCGAACTTTGCCTTGGTAGGGCGCGGGTCGCGCTCAAGTCCAATTTGAGTTCCAGGCGCTTCAGCACCGGGGGCGCTCAAATTTGGTCTTGCTAGGGTGCAGGTTGCGCTTTAGTCAAGTCGAAGTTCCAGTGCTTTAGCGCCTAGGAAATTTCGAAGTTATCCTTGTTGTAGGGCGGCGCTCGCCAGCTTGTTCTTTGAATTTTTTTATTTTCTGAACCCAACAATCACTGTTAGAAACAAACAAGGGTGGGTGGGTGGGTTTAATGGGACTTTGGGAAGACAAACAATACTAAAGGGAACTAAGATGGCAGCGGTGCCATTTGATAAAATATAAAACGATAGTTTTACCTACAAATAAGCGATTAAACTCAACGCAAGTAAAACTAGAACTATTTTAGATTGTATTATCAAAGTTTTCTACTCTCGATGCTATCACAATAGAGTTGGAGCAGAAGATTCGTTCCACTCTTAGTTCTTTAGAATTAGCATTTTCAGTCTATCCAAAGTTAATGAGAGTAATGATGGGAATTATACTATGATGTGACTTATACTAACAAGATATAATAATTTAAACTACAGAATTTCTAATTTGACTATATGGTAAGGAATTAGGGGAGATTGATTCTACCTTAACTCGACTTAATTAACTAGCGAAGATTCGTCGTAATCCGAATTACAACAATTGGGTGTTTCTAATCCCTAATTGTTCATGGTAATCTCTACCAACTAACAACTAGCATGTGAAGCAATCAAACCTATTCTCATGGTGAACTAATTACTTTCTAGATTGGAATAGAAATTACGACTACTCTACGCTAACAACAATTAAGCTTTCGTCAAGGCTTCCTCAAACCCCTCTAATGGAGGATTTAGCCTAGAGTCATCAAACTATCATTTCTAATTGAATTTAAACAAAGCATAATATTAAAGATTGTAAATATACTTATTTGATCTAATCAATAATAATCTAATGATTCCAATCGAATTAAACAAGAATTGAAACTAAATTAGCACTAAGAAATGATTTATAACTAAATGATCGAAACTAGATTGAGAAAACGTTGAATCCACATTTTGGTTTTATTCTTACTTAAGTCCGAGGTCCACAGTCCGAAGTCCGAAGACCAAATTCCAAGTCCAAAGTCCGTATAGTCGTCTGTTTAGTCAAGTTACCTTACTCACGTGGGTTTGGTAGGATAGGTCGAGTATGGGATCGTCCAAACCTTAGGGCTCGGTAAGGTGTACAACTGGAATTACAACTTTTGCTGAGAAGGATTTTAGGTTTTTTTAGTTGGTTTAATTAAATTAACGGTAATGCAAATAATGTAAATTACTAACGGTGATTTCGATGTAAATAAACAAAGATAGAGAAATAGGGAGAGGGTTAATCATACTCATGCAAGAATTATTTTTCAACAGTTTATATTACCACATCACTACAGCTCTAATTCGTCTCGAGTTCATAGACAAACCCGAGACGACGTCGAGTATTGATCCCTAGCGAAATGCCCACAACTCTTAGTCGCATCGCACTAGCATAAGGAGTTGAACTAATATTTCATTTCTGGAATATCATTTCAGCTCCTGGTTCGATTCTACATCAGCTGGACAAATTGGAGAGCTGTCTGACACTATAGAGTAGCGTGCAAGACATTTTGGGTCTCTCGCGAGACTGTTCTGGAGCATCAGCACTCCAAATTTGTACAGTCTCCGTCATTTTGGGCTAGATGTATAATCTACACCTAATTCCTAAGTAGTGATTCTAGAATATTAATGAGTCAATCCGGATTCTCACACGAGCAGCATAACTCTCCCCCTGAAGGGGGGGGGGGGATTAGCTCATGGTCATTGAAGGAATAATTAAACTTGCTGTATACAATAAATAAGTAAATGCAGGACAAGAATTAAACTTGAAAAGAAATTACTTAACTTACAGTATTGAAGCTGCTGAAGAGAAAATGACATAATGTAAAGTACTGGAATTAAAGCTAACTAAATACTGAGCAAGGCTAAAGCATAAAATGCTGAAGGAGGAATATTGAAGACCCCCTCATATATATATAGGCTGGAGACCCTCGTGAAGCCTTTAAATTGGTTTTGTCTTTTTGTTAATTGAAACATTCAAAACTTTGAAATACAAAGTTTTGGCTTTACCTGGTTTAATTTGCTTTTTGTCTTTTCCTTATTAATGTTTTGTCTTCAGCCAAATTCAATTTAAACCACCTACTTTGAATTGGTACATGTCTTCTCCTATTGCAAGGTGGCACCAAATTGTGACCATTACTTGCCACCTGCCTATGCTGACTCGTCATGCCTTTTGGGCCCGTAGAGTGGGTCCACGTGGTGTGTCTAGTGGCGGCGCCGATTTTGGCGTTTTACAACTTCTGCCTTTTTTAGAGTTTGTCATACTGTTGCTCACGTAGTTCACTAGCCAACGTCGGCATTCAGATTTATAAGATGTGAGCTTCAAAAGTTTGCTGCTTCTGTATATGTGGACCCGTTCTACACTGGTTTTGTTCCTTTGGGAATTTCGGCTCTAGTCAGGCTTTGTTAGGCTTCACTGGGCTGAGTGGAAAGACTTCAGATATTCCAGTATTCCCATACTTCGATGCATGTTTTATCATTATATTCATGTTAACTGTGGAAACCTGCAAAAGTACGAAAATATAATTATTACATGATTATTGAACACATAATCGACCAAAATGCTATGTCTCTCGGGGTTTAATATTATAGTTTTGGGTGCTTATCACACCACCCCCAAAAAGCATTTTGCTTGTCCTCAAGCAAAGAAGAAACATTAAAATGATAAGTGGCAAAAAATGTGTTGTCCTAAGTTAAGTCTCATTTCACAGAGTGTGGTTACATTGACCGTATGCAACAAGGCCTTGAACCACTAGGAATTCCCTAGTGGACGAGTTATAGCCTCGTGAGAGTTTTCTAGAAAGATACTCACAAACTTCATTTATACTACAACGACTCAGTAACAAAGGCCTGTTTCCTTAATTAATCTCAGATATATATGCATCTCACTTGCAGGGGAAACAAGGATTTAATTCTTTTGAAATTCAAGTTAATATACATACAATAATCAAAACATCTACGTATGAGCATGCATGCAGTGATTTTATAATGAAATGTACGAGCAGGGCCGTTTCTGGATCCTTTGGATAGCATCCTTAAGTAGGTTCTCACAGGTATGTGTCGAAACACAATTCCTCTCTTATTTTTCTACGTAAGTTTTGCTAACTCCATTGTGCAGTGGGCACACGTTTCCTCACATACTCAATGACAGTCAGAGGAGCCGAGGTTGAGAAGTCACAACTACTACTTATTATCACACTATCCTACTCCTAATTGAACTAGAGGTCTTTATTAGGTGTTATGGGGCTTAAGAGGTAGTGTAGAAGAAAATGGAATGGAAAATTCAAAAAAATGATAAGTATGAGAGAATAAGGTCTTCGAGATATTTATACTAGAGAAATCCTTATTTTCTTTCCTGCTTCTAACATGGGTTTCCATACTTGGCTTTTTCAAGCTTTTGTATTCCCTTTTGATTTGATTTTGGGGGGAATTCTAACTTTGATATTTCTTTTGATTTTTGGAAACATATTTCTATTTTTCTTTTTCTTTTCTTCTGAAGCAGGTAACTGATTTTGATTTGTGACAAGGTTTTTCTCTTCATTTTTCTGCATTTCATCCTATTTCTCATACTCATCATCTAGGTAGGCTTATTTATTTGTGGCTAATAGATGGGTAATGATTTTTTTGGTGAAATAGAAAGGATTAATGAAAGATTCAGTGGGGCGACTAGCGGTAAAATTTTTTTTACAGGTGTGAATTTTTGGCTATATCGATCCAAAGAAAGCCTAAATTCTTGCCTAGGATTCGGGTAGTGATCAAGTAAATAGACGTGTGAACTTCTCTATTCGGAAAAACTACTCCTCTGTGTCATTACTCACATATCACACATTTTGAGGCTTTTTGGTTAGATTCTTACAGGATATGGAAACTAAGTTGTCTAACCGTGGGTCCTAGAAACTTACTGCTTTGTATATTTAATGATAGTCAGTGCATGAATGCTCATGAAAAGATGTAAAAACTATTGCATACGTATTAAATTAAGTTTCTAAGAACAAGTCCTAATTCTGATGCTAGGGTGAGATTTCTAAATATTTTTTCATCACAGAAAAAGAAACGAGAATTTATCACTAAATACGTTTATTTAGACATAAAGTAAACTATATACAACTATGCATGCTTAATTTTTGTGAAAGGTTCTCACCACCCCCAAACAGACGAACGTTGTGTCCTCAAAGTGTTAAGAAGAAGAAAGAGTATACCTGAGAGGCTTTGAGCAAATATATAGCTGACATCTTCCACATAAATTTATTGTAACATACTATATATTATACATCATAAAAGTGAAAGCACACTATTCGATTGGCACATTGTTAGGTTATTTATTTATTTCACATCAAAACATAAAACAAATATGTACATGCATCAACTCACATTGTCCCAATTACGAACTGGGGGATGGTCCATCCTTACTTCGTCTCTGTAGAAATGTCATTCCTTTGCGTCACGCCAATCTATCATAGCTTTCCAGACTTCGCTCCACTTCCTCTTCTTTGCAGTGTCGAGATGAGCTATCATTTTATCATCAGCAGGGAAGGAACGAACTTTCTTTAGATACCTTGCAGGGCGCCGCCATGTCCGAAATCGCAAAAACAAATTATCTTGTTTGTTGGACACATATAGAGTCGACCTTTACCCAGTCCTGAAAAGTGGCCGCAAACTGTGGGAAGTACGTCCTCACTATCCTGCATGCTGTAACTGGCAAGGTGATATAGTGTTGCCGAAAAGACCGAGCCCTCTTAAGGTTCTCAATTACTAAGTCTGTGATGTCGAAGGCGGTATGTTGCTGGGCCAGTGCATAGATGTCTTACAAGCTGACTTTGATGCAGTGGAAAAATGTCAATCCCCCATGATGTTCAGAAGAATAAATAACATGGCAGTTCCAACATTCATGGTCATAATGGCTAGTGGAATAGTGATGTCTGGCCATCGGTCAGCTTCTGCACTTTCATTGACTTGGGCAAGGCCATCGCCATAACGGGCTGCGAAATCTTCTCGAGAATAGTCATTAAAGTTGTTTTCTATCATGTATTGAATGGGGATGTCTGGCTGAAGAGGAGGAAGGTCCAAAGCCATAGCAACTGTTGGCTCGTAAAAAGGGTGTCGGGTGTTACCAATACGGATTGTAAATCCGTCAAAGGGAAACCATGTACAGCAGGTAGATCTTCCATATGATCGTAAAAATAAGTTGACAAACCTAGGGAGTATGTCTACTTCGGGTGTAGAATAAGGGAGTTCCAACCGACTCGAGTGATGAAGTCTCTGAAAAGATGTCTATATGCAGGAGAATTCAGCAACGAATAGAAAGATTGTTCTGGAATCATCTTTTGAGCTGCCATTGTAGAAGATGTGTGAAGAAAGATGCTACCTGTTAGACAAAGATAAACAAATATTAGAATATGATGAGAATGATTAAGTAAAAACAAATTACCATAGGGAAATTGCACTATATTTAAAAACTAAAAAGAAAATGACAAAGAACATAAAATTGCAAAATTTAAATTGTGTCATGGGCCTAAGTAACGGCGAGGATCCTTTTGTGAGAGGAATCCATTTATAAGATCTTCGATGCCGTCAATCCGTGCAACAGCTCATTGTATAATTTCACTCTGTGTCTGGTAAATCTCGGCGTGGTTCTCCATTATGAGAGTGTGATTTGCCGAGAATAGGTTGTGGCTGTGCAAGAATTGTGCTTGTTCCTCTTCTTGTATTGTCCGCAGGTCGTAAAATTCAAGGAGACTGGTGATGATAATGTTCTGACATTTGTATAATGTCATCAGTCCTTGTTGAATTAAACGAAGGCCTTCCATAGGATTAAATACATTGCTTAATGCATTTTCGAAGATGTTGTCACCGAACAAGCTTCTTCGATTTCTATCTTGGCATGGTTCTTTGCAACGCGTCGGATTCCGTAAAACCATTCCTACAAACCGAAAGTGAATGGTAAGAATGTTAGCTGTTCTGAGAGGTGTATTAGGAGAAGTACTAGAAAAACCCCAACGCATCATGATAAGTGTCACAATGGTTGGCAAAGGAGCTGCCTTTTTTCTGGCACGTGCCATAGCGTTCTAGAGAAATTTAATAATGCAAAAATTATTGCAGTTAGTCTGCAAGACCCACAGTAGATGGAGAAGGGGTTTTGTTATTTCGGAAGTTTTAGATGTTCCGACCACATTATGAGCTAACCATTGGATCACAGATAATTGGTTTCTTTGCAAGGATCGTTGATAAACAACACAATTTTTCCAGTTGTATTCGCCGTGAAGGATAGTTGCAAACATCAGATGCCTAATATTGTCGAATGGTGAATCCTAAAGGTGTACCCCTTGGTTTGTAATGGGAATTTAAAGTACCTCAGAGATAAGTTCCATAGTCAATTCACGCTTACATCCGTTTGCATGGACAAAGAATTGCCCGTTTTGGAAATAACCGTATTTATAGAACAGCAGGACCAATTCTCTGGAAAAAAAATGCCTACTTATGATGTAAAAGAGGGTACCATCCTCGACGTAAAATTTCAGTGTCAAAAATTGGATGAAAAAGACAGTTTTGGAAATTTTACATAAAATTTTGCTCAGGCACGAAAATTCGAGTGAGGGCCATTAAAGATGGAGTGGTGAAGAAAATTTAGCGGAAAAAGGGAAGTTGGTGTTTAGAGGTGTCTATCCTTTTTATAAATAGGCACCAGTCCGAAGATGTAGAAAATAGGGATCAAGGTGTCATAGGGTAGTTAGACTACGTGTATCTTCTAAAATATGGCACAAACGTTAATGTAGTGTGGATGAGAAGAATGAGGCAAGTAACATGGAGTGCCTTTTTTTTTTTTTTTTTGCATAAAATAGCGTAAGTAGAAGGACAAGGAAAATGTAGATATAATATCACAATAAGATGTAACAACGTACAGAGATGTGAAAACACCCCATAATGACACGGGAAATAAAATACAAACTTAAATATTAGATAGAACTATATGCCACATAAACAACATTACTATAATAAAACAACCGAGCATGAAAACTTGAGTAGCATATTTAATTTGCTGCTGCTCAAACTTTTCTAGTGCATCTATGAATCTTGAAACTTGGAGTGATCCAAAAATGATTTTTAGATAAGAAGTGTAGAGGGGAGAAGATGAAAGGAGTGAAATGTGAAGAATGTGTTCAACTTATTTATAGAAGAAAATTGAGCCGTTTTCTGACCATTTTTGGAAGCGATTTCTTGACCGTTTTTAGGATGCGATTTCATGACCGTTTTCTGACCGTTTCCTAGCCGTTTTGCAAAACGTTGGTTTACGGTAAAATTTGCCGTTAAGTGTGACGTTAAAAATATATATGTATATATATTTATATATTTATATATATTATTATTACTAATATTATTATATATGTTTCTACCTATATAATATAATATTGGAGATAACTAATATACTATTTAACAAGGCAGAAATTTTGGAGAATGTAGGAATTAACAGACGTCCCAAGTTCGAAAATAAAAATGCAAACACGTAAATAAAATATCTGACATAAATAATATACAAGAACGGTGAAAATAAACTATTTACTGAGAATCCTCGGGGGCTACAGGAGAATCCTCAGGGGCTACAGAAGAAGAACCAGGAGTCCTGCGACGGTGTGCAGGACGAGTTCCTGTGGAGGCTAACTGCTCCTAGATATCACCCAGAGTATCCATCACCTGGGCCTGAAACTGATGCTGGTTCGCCATGACCATTCGCTGGAACTTGTTCTGGCGAATTGTCATTTGGTCCTGAAATACATTCATGGAAGCTCGCATTTCCTGCTGAAATTTGCCCATGTTGTTTGTCAGTGAGTCGTGGCGAGTGGTCATATCCGTCCTTAACTCGCCCAAGGCATGTTTCATCGATACCTAGCGAATGTACATGTCTCTCATGCCACTGTTCATAGCATGTAAGGCATCCATAAGGTGGCTCATCTTACTCATAGCAGTCTCATCAAAGAAGGGTGGGTGAGATGGGCCTACGTTAGCATGCTTAACAGTCATTGGTGTTGTGCGTTTCCAAGGGGCCAGTATGCATTTCTTGAAAACAAGCATATTCTCATATAGTGGCATATGGAGTAACGGGGTGGCAGACGGGAAACCCAAATTAACCATAACTTGTGTTACAAGAACAGCAAGAGGGGCTGACCTGAGAGTGGCATGCATAATAATATAAAAAAGAAAGGTAACTATACAGAAGTTACCCTTGCGCTCTTGGAGGATCCAGAGAAAGTGGAGGAAGTCTTGTTGATGTCCGAGGGCTTCGAGGTGCCAATGACATTCTGTCCCAGCCATTGAGTCACAGCCAGCTAGTTCCGTCGCACCGAGTGCTGATACGCGTATTTCCCATCTATGTTGTACTCACCCTCAATTAGCATGTCGAGGATTAGGTCGTAAGTCTGAGGGTACATGGACTGCTGCTGAGTTAGCACGTGGTCGACCAAAGGAATACCCGTGATCTCGGAGATCAAAACGGGTGTGACTTCGTGGCGCACACCGTCGACGATAACCCAAAAATGGTCGCCATTAAAGCTCCCATTGTCGTAAAATTTTATCACCAAATCCCTAGAATATAGCCCGCCATTAGCATACAACAAGCACTCCCATCCTCTAAAGTGTATTTCATTATCAAAGAATGGAGCAAACATCCTATTTTCGAATAGAACTCCAAAAATTTTCTCCACCGAAATTCGCCTGTTTCCGGCTATTAGTGCTCGTACGAAGAGGCTGGCTATTGATTTGAGATGAAGAGGAGAAATGGGACTTGCTGACGGAAGGGAATTGGATTCGGAGCTGTAGGGGTCGCGCGCGAGACCTGGATATAACGTGGGCCTGTCTCGTGCGAGACTAAAGCGGAGGGGGACTAGATCTGAATTTTCGGGAAGACGAAGGTTGTAAGGGTGACGCGTGTGGTGGGTTGTCTCGAGTTTAAATGGACCGAGAATATGAGATTTGGTTGGGCCCAAAAAATTTCTCAAGCCCAAATCGAGCCTAAAGCCCGAAATAAGCCTAAAAAATGTAAACGCTCACACAAAACTCGTTCGGACGCCGAATTGGATGAATAAGCTATCGAAATGATCGGCACAAAAAATGATATCCAATTATATGAGTCATTCTCAAAGGTCATAAGAGTTTTTTGAAAAGAAGGAGGGGTGTTTTATTTATAAACAAAGTTTTTATTTATACACAAGGGAGATTTACGTGAAAAACACTGGATGTCCATAAGAGTTACCATCTAATTTCATAGGCAACTGTCATGTCGACTTTGGAATGAACCCAATCCAGCCAGACTGTGGTTTTACCTTTATGTATTATGGGGTTAGGTGCAGGACGATACCATCCTGGACCGTGCGCGCTACGGTCTAATAATATTGCCCTTATTACATACGACTATCCTCAAACTGCCCCAAAGGGAACTCAAAGTAACCAATTCTAGGGGTTGGTCTGGTGGAATCCATTGCCCGTTCGTATTCCAAGTATGCAATATCCGAGGTTGAACATGAATCTCTATGTGCACAACTTAATGCACAGGGATTTTTTTTTTTTTTTTTATAAAAGGCAACAATATATACATATCTACAAGGTGAGTCTTTTAACGTCAGATCCTCAAAATGAATCGAGTCTTTTACCATCAGATCCTCAAGACGAATCGAGTCTTTTAATGTCAGATTCTCAAGACGTTTGCGAGTCTTTTAACGCCAGATTTTCAAGAAGATTCCCAACCCGTGGGAGAAACGGCGCGGTGACGAAGATTATCATGCGCAGCTGGTGTCAGACAAAAGTATACCTTAAACTGGCTAGTATCGGATAGGAAGTCAAGACTTGGACAGAAGGGTGTTTGACAATGCATACACCATCCCATCTTTCGCGTACGTCATTTACGAGCAAAAGTACTACGACCATTCCCTATTCGTGATGAGTGAGACTTACACCAAATGATTAGCTGAAGTTCGTGAGGCAGAGAGTAAAAAAGGGAAGAGAAGGAAGGAAGTGAAATTTTAGGTACCCATCGTTTACCGACAGGCACATTTACTCGTTTTGCAGAAGACATTTATACTCAGTTCTGAAATAGAGTTTTTGTGGACTAAGGTTCCGGCACTGGCAACCACACACTTCAAAGAACTTTTGAGATCATAAAATAGAAGATAGCCCGGCTACCGAAATGGCGTACCCTCTATAGAAACAAGATTGAGTACACCAAATGAAACATCTAGTCTATGTAGACCGGATCCTAAAGAAGAGTCTGTTCAACATCTGGTTTTCATGGTAATGTTTTAGGTGTTGCCCATTGACTTAAAATTCACTGTTATCTTGTGGATTAAGCAAAGAGATTGCCCCATAATGGGTCACAGCTGACACAATGAAAGGACCAGACCATCGTGTTTTCAATTTACCAGGAAAAATGTGTAATCACAGGTTATGCAAGAAAACTTTTTGGCCAATTTTAAAATCCTTACGCAAAATGTGTTTGTCGTGCACTCTTTTCATATTAGTTTTGTAGGATTTTGAGAGATCATAAGCATCACTCCGAATCTCCTCAAGCTCATTTAATTACAGTTTTCACTTCTCGCCTGCCTCGTTGATATTGTAATTGAGGCTTTTGATGGCCCAAAGGGCACGATCCTCAAGTTCAACTGGCAGATGACAAGTTTTTCCAAAAACAATGAGGTAAGGAGACATCCCGATAGGAGTCTTAAATGCTGTTCCATATGCCCACAAGACATCCGATAAGCGGAGAGACCAGTCCTTTCTTGATGGATTGACAATTTTCTCTAAAATGGACTTAATCTCTCTGTTGGAGACTTCCACTTGGCCACTCGTTTGTGGGTGATATGGAGTAGCAATTTTGTGAGTAACTCCATATTTCTTCATTAAAAACCCAAAAATTTTATTACAAAAATGTGTACCCCCATCACTGATGATAGCTTTGGGGACGCCAAAACGAGAGAAAAGTTTTTCTTTTACAAATTTCACGACAGTCTTATGGTTATTTGAGTGACATGCGAGTGCCTCAATCCATTTGGACACATAGTCTACAGCGACTAGAATGTATAGAAAACCTTGAGAAATAGGGAAGGGTGGTCCTATAAAATCAATGCCCCAAACATCAAAATTTTTCACAATCAAGATTCGATTTAGGGGCATCATATTGCGTTTTGTAATTCGACCTAGGTGCTGGTAACGAATGCAGGCTATGCAATATTTGTGTGCATCACGAAAAAGGGTAGGCCAGTAAAAACCACATTGTAACACCTTGGCCGCAGTTTTCTCTCCACTGAAATTACCTCCGCAAGAATGTTCATGGCAAAAAGATAATACGTCGGTGTGCTCCCAATCGAGAATGTAGAAACGAATGAGTTGGTCAAAACAATACTTAAAGAGGTAGGGGTCATCCCAGAAATAATATTTTACAGTGGATAAGAACTTTTTACGATCAGAACGTGACCAAGAGGAAGAGACTTCCTCAGTAACTAGGTAGTTAACGATATCCGCGTACCATGGAGATAAGAAAATAGAGTACAAATATTCGTTTGGGAAGGAATCACAGATTGCTTCACGCCTTTTTTCCAGGGTTAATAAATGTCACCAACCAGCCTTGATAAATGGTCGGCCACGACATTTTCGGTTCCTTTCTTGTCTTTGATTTCCAGGGCGAATTCTTGCAAGAGAAAGATCCAGCAGAACAATCACTGCTTCACGCCCTTTTTCGTGAGTAAGTATCGAAGTGCGGCATGGTCAGTATATACGATGGTGGATGATCCAACTAGGTAAGGGCGAAACTTATCAAAAGCATAGATCACAGCTAGGAACTCTTTCTCAGTTGTTGTGTAATTATGTTGAGCGTCATTAAGAGTTTTACTGGCGTACTAAATGGCAATGGGTTTGTCAACACGTTGTTGGCCTAGTACGGCGCCAATAGCAAAGTCGCTAGCGTCACACATCAGTTTGAATGCTTGAGACCAATCAGGGGGTTGAATGATAGGAGCGGTAGTCAGGGCAGTTTTTAGAGTTTCAAAAGCTTGTTTGCAATTGTAATTGAAGTCGAATACCGCATCCTTAAGTAGGAGATTGGTTAAGGGTCGAACAACTTTAGAAAAATCCTGAATGAATCGCCTGTAAAACCTAACGTGGCCTAAAAAGGCACGAATATCATGAACTGTACGTAGGAAAGGTAGCAAAGCAATTTTAACAATTTTAGCTTTATCAACCTCTATCCCGTCTTTTGAAACAATATGACCTAGAACAAGTCCTTTGGTAACTATAAAATGGCACTTCTCCCAACTAAGTACCAGATTTTTCTCTTCGCAACGCGTTAACACTTTAGAAAGGTTGGATAGGCAATCGTCAAAGGAATTTCCGTAAATGGAAAAGTTGTCTAGGAAGACTTCCATATAACGTTCCACCATATCACTGAAATTGTGAAGCATACAGCATTGGAAGGTGCCTGGGGCATTGCAAAGACCAAAAGGCATTCGTCTGTATGCAAAGGTTCCAAAGAGACATGTGAAAGTTATCTTTTCTTGATCGGCGAGATCGATGACAATTTGGAAGTAGCCGGAATAGCCATCAAGAAAATAGTAGTAAGCATGACCAGCTAAACGTTCTAGCATCTGGTCAATGAATGGGAGAGGGAAGTGATCTTTACATGTTCTGGCATTAAGTTTGCGATAGTCAATGCAAATTCTCCATTTTAAGGGAATGCAAGTGAAGATGCATTCACCATTTTCATTTTGTACAACTTGAATGCCAGACTTTTTAGGAACAACGTGGACAGGACTAACCCAGTCACTATCAAAGATAGGGTATATGATACCCATATCAAGTAAACGTAAAACTTCCTCTCTCACCACCTCTTTCATGGCGGGGTTAAGGCGATGTTGCGGTTCTCGCGATGTCTTTGAGCCGTCATCCAGATGTATGCAATGCATGCATACACTAGGGTCTATTCCTTTGATATCATCTAAGGACCATCCGATAGCGGAGCGGTGTTCACGAATGACACAAATCAAACGTGTTTCTTTGTCAGTAGTTAAGTGAGAAGAAATTATTATAGGGTGACTACCATCGGGATCGAGATGAACGTATTTCAAATTAGAGGGTAGAGGTTTTAAATCTGGAGTTGGAGGAGTGGGGATCAAGGATTCGTGATGGGCCATCTCTTCAATGGAAAAGAGCGAGTCCGGTTCTTCTGAATCAGATGGGAAGGGAGTAGTAGGGTTAAATAGTGGTACTGACTCTAATAATGTGTGGACATCCTTAATGTACGAGTCATCGTCAAACTCAGGATTATCAAAAAAAAAATTGGTCTACCTCGTCTTCAAGAAAAGAGTTTGTGAAATAATCCTGTACCAGACTATCAACCAAGCTAATCTCACCCTCCATTATAGGATCGGTTAATTATTTCATTAATTTGAACACGTTGACTACGACAGAAAGGTTCCCGGAAGACAATGTCACTGAACCATCCCGACAATTTATGAGAGCGTTAGCAGTTGCAAGAAATGGACGTCCCAAAATGATAGGAATGAAGTCACAAGCTACTTCAGTATCTAGAATGACAAAATCAACTGGGTAGTAAAAATCTTGGACCTTGACTATAACGTTTTCTACTATGCCCTTTGGGTACTTGATGGAGCGATCCGCGAGTTGCAGAGTCATATTGGTAGGTTTTAATTCATGAAGGCCTAACTGCTTAAATAAATAGTAGGGAAGTATGTTAACACTAGCGCCTAGGTCTAAAAGTGTGGTAGCGGTATACTTGTCGCCCAACATGCATGGTACGGTTAATTCGACACAGGTCCTTTGTATTTAACCACACCATTGGTAGTAGTAATCGAGGGAAACCTTTCGAAGGAACGGCTTGTTGAGAAACATTCAGACGTCGTTTTGGTGGTACACATGTCCTTCAAAAACTTGGCATGCTTGGGCAAATGCTTAAGCGCATCTAGAAAAGGTAGGTTTATGGTCAAATTTTTGAAGGTTTCACGGATCTCATCGAAATGTTCGTCAGGTTTGTTCTTTGCCAAACGGGCAGGGAATGGAGCTTTTGGGCGGAATCATGCATATGGATCAATGGCGTCTTTCCCTAGGGACGTGGATGTAAATTTGGAAGGAACAACTTCGTCCGTTATAGGTTGCAAGGTAGGAGTTGGAAGGACGTCAGATGTGGCTTCCGTCGATTTGACATCTGGCATATGTATGTGATTGTCAATGGTTCGGCCAGAACGAAGAGTGGTGATGGCATTTACCTCACCATGGCTGGGATTACTAGATCCTGGTGCATTGTTAAGTTCAAAGGCAGTGTTGGTGGGCTTAGGGTTTGGAACTGCTTGGCCCGGAAACATGCCCTTTTGACTTTTATCCTGTGCTAACAGCTGAAGAGACTGTTAGATAGATGCTAAGATTTGATTCTGTTGATTCATGAAAGTCAGAAAAGTTTTAGCTGTTTTATCGGCAATGGATTGTACTAGTGGAGCAGTAGGAACAAGTTCACGATTATTGTTTACAGGTTGATTTTGGTAGCCATATCCTTGATTCGCGGGAACAAGGCTGCGGTTGTTTTGGTACCCTATATTTACATTGTTAGGAAAATTACCTTTGCCCTTGCTGGAATTGCAGAGGATTTCCTTGACGGTAGGAATTGTAGTTCGTGGGTGGTCGTACAGGAGCGTTGTTGACACCCGGAGGAGCTTGTTGTTGGGCCAAGCCAAATTCGGATGTTGTCGCCAAGGTGCATTAGGGATGTTGAAAGCACAAGCCTCTTCAGAAGGTTGGGGAGGGCACTCGTATACCAAAGGACAATAAGAATCGGCGTGTTCAGGACTTTAGCAAAGAGGACATGGGCGGGAAGCGTTAGCAGCCATGACCTGTTTGGGTTTCTGATCATTTACTTGAACCGAAAGAGCATCGACCTTTTTGTTTAGGGACTCGATCAGAGTTTTTAATTCCGGATCGGGTTTGACCTCAAACATAGACGTCACTTTGGTAGGAGTGTCTTTAGAAGATCTGGAAGAATCAGTGTTTCCCCAATGGGTGCTTCGTGAAGCCTGTTTCTCAAGAAAAGTGTATGCTTCAGTAGCGCCTTTGTCCATGAAACAACCGCCGTTTATGATATCTAATGTTTCCTTTTGATGGTCAGAGAGACCATTAAAGAATGAACGGACTAATACAGCGGTGTCGAGTTGATGATGGGGACATCCTATAAGCATATCAGTAAATTTGCTCCATGCTTCCGAAAAGGATTCCTGGGGATGTTGGCGAAAGAATTGAATCTTCTGAAGCATTTCTGTAGTTTTCTTCTAAGTATAGAATTTTATCATGAATGCTCGTACGAGCTTGGCCCATGTGTTATGGGATTGCGGCGCTTTATCAGCTAAGGTGAAGGGAAACAACCTAAGCAAAACTTGTTCGTTAGTAACGATCGGATGGCGGAAAGTGGTAACTACTTGCTGCATCCGACGAAGGTGATTGTACGGTTTTTCATGGTCTAGACCATGGTAAACAGGTAACAAACCGAAAATGTTTGGTGGAATGCGGAAATCTCTTACAATCGCATCGAGTTTAATGTAGGAAGCATGTCCTTCCTGTAAGGCAATATAGAAATCCGAAAGGGGTTTCTCGACTGTGGGATTTTCTTGGGCCATAATTAAGGGAGATAATGGCAACGGAGATATTTGACGAGGTTGGTTTACGAAGGAGGAACTATGTCTAGGAGATAGCATAAGCAGTTGTTTATTGTATTTCTGACGACGATATGTAAGTTCTAATTCCTTATGTTTACCAGACCGTAGTCTCATACAAATACAAATTTTAATTCAAGGCTCATAAGGAACGAATTATGACTGGAGGTTTTAGAATTAAGGAAGGAGGGAGGTGAAGCACGTCTTCCTAAGCTGTTGTTAACTTGAGTAGGTAAGCTAAGATAACGTGTGAATATTCCAGCAGCCAGGTCACCTAAGAGAATTGAGGGAGGTTGTTCGTGCTAGCACGTTCCTTAATTAGGTAACCTCAATCTTTTAATTTTCCTAGACACTGATGGAATAGGATGATGGTGTATTATGCGGTGTATTATTAAGATGATTATGATGAAATTTTAATTATTAGGATTTTTTTTTTTAATTTTTAATTTTTTTTTAGTTTACGTAATTAATGTATTATGGAGACGTGATTACGAAACATGCAACTAAAAACGATAGATGCCAAAATAGAAAACTAAACATACAATTAACACATGCTAGTTTTACACAGAAAGTCTACACATACAACTCTATATTACTTATACGTGAATATACATATGTCCTACGCATGCAATAATCTATAGCTACCAATACGTGCAAGTATATATGAGCTAGGAGAATATAGAGAACGAACTCATGCAAATGAATACCGCGTACGTGAATTGATGTAACATACACATACAAAAATATTCTAAGCAGGTGGTTTGAAATTACGCATACATCCAAATATATTCGAATCATATTAATCGTATTAACGTGAATATGTAATGACGAACCACATTTACATGTAAAGAGTTCTCATGCCAACACACAAATATGCGGGGTAAAACAAGTTATAGTAAACAACCAAATAATATCCTCGACAAAGTTTGAGGAGTTTAAGAATTCAAAATCTGACGTCCCGCGATTCCTCGTACAACGATCAAATTAACTCCTGAGCTCGTGAACTTATTGGATGGTGGATAAATAGGACTAGAGAGTCCAAAATAGTACTGAAAAGGAAAGTGGCATGTACCTGAAAACCGGAGTGTTGATACTCCAGGTTAGTCTCGCGCGCTACTAATTTAGTCTCGTCCGAGACTCTTTTATCAGTTCAGTACTTCAAGTTCCTACGGAATACTTAGACTGTGCTAAAAAAAATAAACAAGATCTGGTTCATAGGTATCTGTTAGTAGAAAAAGTTGGGGCAAACAGGTACGTAACACGTTAGTATTGCAAAAGAAATGGAAATTAAAAAGATGAGGTGGTAGGGGAGGGGGTTTTTGTTTGATGTATTCCAGTTATTACGTTAAATGTCCAAAGTCTTTCGGCGTGCAACGGTGCCATTTTATAAAATGTTGAATCCACATTTTGGTTTTATTCTTAGGTAAGTCCGAGGTCCACAGTCCGAAGTCCGAAGACCAAATTCCGTATAGTTGTCCGTTTAGTCAAGTTACCTTACTCACGTGGGTTTGGTAGGATAGGTTGAGTAAGGGATCGTCCAAACCTTAGGACTCGGCAAGGTGTACAACTGGAATTACAACTTTTGGTGAGAAGGATTTTAGGTTTTTTTTAGTTGGTTTAATTAAATTAACGGTAATGCAAATAATGTAAATTACTAACGGTGATTTCGATGTAAATAAACAAAGATAGAGAAACAGGGAGAGGGTTAATCATACTCATGCAAGAATCATTTTTCAACAGTTTATATTACCACATCACTACAGCTCTAATTTGTATCGAGTTCATAGACAAACCCGAGACGACGTCGAGTATTGATCCCTAGCGAAATGCCCACATCTCTGAGTCGCATCACACTAGCATAAGAAGTTGAACTAATATTTCATCTCTGGAATATCATTTCAGCTCCTGGTTCGATTCTACATCAGCTGGACAAATTGGAGAGCTGTCTGACACCATAGAGTCGTGCGCGAGACATTTTGGGTCTTTTGCGAGACTATTCTGGAGCATCAGCACTCCAAATTTGTACAGTCTCAGTCATTTTTGGACCGGATGTATAATCTACACCTAATTCCTAAGTAGTGATTCTAGAATATTAAAGAGTCAATCCGATTTCTCACACGAGCAGCATAACTCTCCCCGGGGGGATTAGTTTATGGTCATTGAAGGAATAATTAAACTTGTTGTATACAATAAATAAGTAAATCCAAGACAAGAATTAAACTTGAAATGAAATGACTTTTATTAAGAAGAAATAACTTACAGTATTGAAGCTGGTGAAGAGAAAATGACAGAATGTAAAGTACTGGAATTAAAGCTAACTAACTACTGAGCAAGGCTAAAGCATAAAATGTTGAAGGAGGAATATTGAAGACCCCCTTATATATATAGGCTGGAGACCCTCGTGAAGCCTTTAAATTGGTTTTGTTTTTTTGTTAATTAAAACATTCAAAACTTTGAAATACAAAGTTTTGGCTTTACCTGGTTTAATTTGCTTTTTGTCTTTTCCTTATTAATGTTTTGTCTTCAACCAAATTCAATTCAAACCACCTGCTTTGAATTAGTACATGTCTTCTCCTATTGCAAGGTGGCACCAAATTGTGACCATTACTTGCCACCTACCTATGCTGACTCATCATGGCTTTTGGGCCCACGTGGGTGTCCAGTGGCAGCACCGATTTTGGCATTTTTTCAACTTTTTGTCTTTGCGTAGAGTTTGTCGCCCTGGTTACTCTAGCAGTTCACTAGCCAATGTCGGCATCCAGATTTATAGGATGTGAGCTTCTGAAGTTTGCTGCTTCTGTATATGTGGACCCGTTCTACACTGGTTTTGTTCCTTTGGAAACTTCAAAATCTAGCCGAGCTTTGTTGGGCTTTTATCTTGGGAGTGGGAAGACTTCAGATATTCCAGTATTCCCGTACTTCGATGCATGTTTTATCATTATATTCATGTTAACTGCGAAAACCTGCAAAAGTATGAAAATATAATTATTACATGATTATTAAACACATAATCAACCAAAATGTTATGTCTCTCGGGGTTTAATATTAAAGTTTTGAGTACTTATCATAGATCTAAGTAATTTAATAATTAAAACTAGATTATGATTAACTAATTTTCAAATGAAGACAACCTAAGTTATGAATTTAATAATACTAAAACTAATAAGAATTTAATCACTAAACTAATTGGAATTAAAAACTAATAATTTATTGTAAGACTAATCATGATTCTAAAATAATAATCTACTTTTGTTCTAACACTAATTAATTGAAAGGTATCACTAGATCTAAAACAAGATATGAAAAATTAATTAATGGAGACTAAAAACTAGATCTAAAAATTATTCGTTAATGGCTACCTACAAACTAGATTGCTTAAGAGTTAAGTCTTCTGTCTTCAAATGGACGAGACCAGATCCACATTTTCGTGCATGGGCTGAGGAACTATGTTTTGGGCTGGAAAATCGAGCCCAAAACCTAATCTTTTCAGTCCGCAGAGCCTTTTTCAGCTGGATTTGACTTCAGCAGACTTTTTGTTCACTTTTACTCCTCTGATTGGGTCAAGGCTTGGATTATTGGAAAGCTCTTTCCGAGTCGGACGTTGTGGCATAAGGTAAGCCCAATTCGGAGGTCTGAGTCCAAAGATACGGTTTTCGGAAGTTCTGCTGACTTTTGTGCACTGTTTCTGCCAACGTTGACTTTGACTTTTTAGTTTTGACCGGGCTTTTTAAAGGTTTTTTCTCCTTGAATCTTGGCCTTTAATCACAGAACTTCTTAGCAACTAACCCTTGCTCCTTTTTCTCACCAAAGTGACACATTTTTGTACATAATTGACTCCAATGCCTGAAAACATAAAAGCACATAATCAGCATTAACTCTTATTTATTACTCGTATAATTGGTCTAAAAGTATTATTGTTAAGGGATTAAAACTATAGTTTTGGGCTCTTATCAGCTGTATTTCTCCTCTTTTCCACCGTTTTGGTGAAAAGCAAGGTGAGGCTGCCCAAAGCAAAGGTGAAAAATAATCTCGAACGGGATATTGGATTCCGTCTGAATGTAAAAATTGAAAAAATGCGTCGGACGGAATGAAACATCTCGTCTAAAGTTTTCAAAAAAAAAACAAAAAAAAAATCGAAAACACGCGAGATGAAATCCAACATCACGTCTGAAAAAAAAACCGAATTTTTATAAAAAAAACAAATGAGACGGATTCCAACATCCCGTCCGCAGAGCCCTTTTCAGCTGGATTTGACTTCAGTAGACTTTTCGTCCACTTTTACTCCTTTAATTGGGTCAAGATATAGACCATTGGAAAGCTCTTTCTGAGTCGGTCATTTTGACATAAGGTAGGCCCAATACCGATGTCTGAGTCCAAAGATACGATCTTCGGAAGTTCTGCTGACTTTTGTGCCCTGTTTCTGCCCACGTTGGCTTTGACTTTTCAGTTTTGACCGGGTTTAAAAAGGTTTTTTCTCCTTGAATCTTGGGCTTTAATCACAGAAATTCTTAGCAACCAACCCTTGCTCCTTTATCTCGCCAAAGCGACACATTTCTGCACATAATTGACTCCAATGCCTAAAATATATAAAAGCACGTAATCAGCATTAACTCTTATTTATTACTCGTATAATTGGTCTAAAAGTATTATTGTTAAGAGGTTAAAACTATACTTTTGGGCTCTTATCAGCTGTATTTCTCCTCTTTTCCACCGTTTTGGTGAAAAGCAAGGTGAGGCTGCCCAAAGCAAAGGTGAAAAATAATCTCGGACGGGATATTGGATTCCGTCTAAATGTAAAAATTGAAAAAATGCGTCGGACGGAATGAAACATCCCGTTTGAAGTTTTCAAAAAAGAAATGAAAAAAAGTCGAAAACACGCGAGACGGAATCCAACATCACGTCCGAAAAAAAAACCGAATTTTTATAAAAAAAAACACATGAGACGAAATCCAACATCCCGTCTGCAGAGCCCTTTTCAGCTGGATTTGACTTTAGCAGACTTTTCGTCCACTTTTGCTCCTTTGATTAGGTCGAGTCATAGACCATTGGAAAGCTCTTTCCGAGTCGGTCGTTTTGACATAAGGTAGTCCCAATACCGAGGTCTAAGTCCAAAGATACGATCTTCGGAAGTTCTACTGCCTTTTGTGCGCTGTTTCTGCCCACGTTGACTTTGACTTTTTAGTTTTGACAGGGCTTTAAAAAGGTTTTTTCTCCTTGAATCTTGGGCTTTAATCACAGAAATTCTTAGCAACCAACCCTTGCTCCTTTATCTCGCCAAAGTGACATATTTCTGCACATAATTGACTCCAATGCCTAAAATACATAAAAGCACGTAATCAACATTAACTCTTATTTATTACTCGCATAATTGGTCTAAAAGTATTATTGTTAAGGGGCTAAAACTACAGTTTTGGGCTCTTATCAAACCACCCCCAAACAGCATTTTGCTTGTCCCCAAGCAAATATGAGAAATTATAATAAGTGACCAAAAATGGAGTTCTAACTACTCTCGTTTCGCCGAGTGCGATTGCATTAACCATATACAACAAGGCCTTAAACCACTAGGAATTTCCTAGTGGACAAGTTATAGCCTCGTGAGAGTTTTCCAGTGAAGTTACTCACAAACTTCATCTATACTACAACAACTAAGAAATAAAACTATTGCTTCCTTATTTATGTCTCAATTATCTATACATCTCACTAGCAATGAATATAGAATAATCAAGTCGAAACCTAAACTAATATGTGCATAATAATCAATCATCTACGAATAAACATATATACAATGAGTAATGCTATGAAATGCACTAGTAGGTCCGTTTCTGAAAACTCGGAATAGCGTCCTTAAGTAGGTCCTCACATAAATGTCAAGACAAAAATACTCTGATTTTTCCGCTCAAGTATCGCTACTCCAGTATGCAGTGGGCACACTTTACCTTACAATCTCAATGACACACAAGGAAGCCGGGTTCGATCAAACACATCTGCCACTTACTATCACATTAACCTATTCCTAATTGAGCTAGAGGTATTTATTAAGTGTTACGGGGATTAGGAGATGGTTTGAGAAGGAAGGAAATGGATATTCAAAAAGGACAAGTCTGAGATAATAGGGTCTTCATATTACTTAACTAGAGAAACCCTTGTTCTTTTGCTTCTACACTTTGTTTCCATCCTTAGCCTTTTTATTTTGGCTTTTTGCCTCCTTTTATTCTATTTTTGGAGTTTTTATTTTGTTTCTATTTTTATTTTTCTTTTCTTTTCTTTGGATGGAAACTTCTTTTCTTTTTCTTTTCTGAAGCAACTAACTAATTTTTGTTTACGCAGGTTTTTCCTTTCTCTTTTCTTCACTCATCCTATTCTCAGACTCATTCTATAATGGGTAGGTTGATTTTTTGTTTTGTTTTGTTTTTGTAACAAGGTAAAGGATTAGCGGTTTATGAAAGGCTAAAGAAAGGCTCAGAAAGGCGACTAGTGGAAAATAATTTATAGGTTTGAATTTCTTGCTATATCGATCCAAAGAGGGCCTAAATTCTCGCTTAGGATATGGTATAGTGATCAAGCAAGTGGACGTGTGATTTCTCTATCCGGATTTTACTTCTCCCTTGTGTCATTTCTCAAATGTTTCACTCATATAAGGCTTTAGGCTATATTCTCACAGGATTTGTAGAATAAGTACTCTAGCCTAGATTTCAGAAACTTACTGCCAAACAATCATAGATACTCATGTAATATATTTATAGATAGATGCAAAGATTATTACCTAAATATTAACCTAAGTTTCTAAAAACTATTATAATGCAAAAGCTACGTGAGACTTCTAGATTATTAAGAGCATAGATAAAGAAAACAATACCAATATTCCTAAGTGTATAGCATAAACTTTTTATTTATATTTTTGAAATTTTGAAATTTTTGATGTTTTACTAGAAAACAACTACATATTGTACATATCTATATCCTAACAGATGCCTTAATTACACGTGTTTCTATGCCGCCCCCAAACAAGAAGCATGTTTTGTCCTCAAAGTATTGAAATAAAAAGGGTAGAAAAATACCATGGAAACGTGTGAAATTCTGTAACATCTGCAAAATAAGGTTAAAACATACTAATATAGAAAAAAATAAAAACAGATGCAACTCTATATGAGTTCCACCCATTATGGGGTTAACAAGAATCAAATTGCTTGGGACATAAGCAGACACTAACTGAAACTAAAAACTTACCTTATCTCCTGCATTTAAGCATCATCCTCATCCTCTTCAACAAAGAAATGAGGTTCATTTGCATCCTGCCACGCCATGGTGATTTGCCAAGCTTCACGCCATTTATCATCTACAATCGCTAACCTGTTTAGCGCCACTTCGTCGGATGGGGTGTAGGGGGCAACCTAATGAGGTTGCACCTGCCATCCCGGCCAAGTCATAGCACGGAAAGATCAAATAATACAATTGGTGGGTCTCACAATGTCGACCCGAACCCAATCCGTGAAACGGGCACAAAAACAAGGGAAGGAACATAACATAATACGGCAAACTAAAACAGGCATAAGAAGGTACTTATGCCTCATACTCTGGGCTCGTGCTAAACTAGACATTAATGTCTTGGGAAGGTCATATAGTAGGCGTTCCTCAGCAATAGCAAGGAAAATGTCGCAAGTGGCGTCATTCGCAGAAGAAAAACGCCACTCCCCTAATATGTTTAGCATGATAAAAAACATGACCGTGCCCACGTTAAGGGACAAGCTACCAAGGGCTACGTTATATGTCCCTTGGTCCTCTATACGAAAAATGTTGGCCCCATAATTCTCATGCAAAAGCACATACTTGTAGGCAGAGAAATTATCAACTATGTAGCCCCATGGGTCTTGAATCTCAGCAGGGAAAGGAAGCTCAACAACAAAAGCCAACAAGAACTTGGTTATTTCCATTGTTTCGTCATCAATCTTGATGAAGAACACATGTTCTCCATCCATCCGATAAAAGAATTTACAATGGTCATAAAAATACGAGGTAAGTGTAGGAGAGTAAAGTTCATCAGAACTTACCATTAGAAATTGCCATCCTACTTGTATGATTACTTCGCGAAACCACACACCATAGGTGTCACTTTGGAACAAGTCTTCAAAAAGATCGTTCGATATGATACTGAGGGATGTCATGACCAGACTGCTCTCTAGAACAGCTGCAAACGATCCTGGAACAACACACAAAAAATCAGAACTTTTCGTACCTACGGATGTCAGAGCGCGGGGCGCACTCAAATTTGGTCTGGGTAGGGCACAGGTCGCGCTCAGGTGAATTTCGAGTTACAGTGTTCTGGGCGCAGGGTGCAGGTCGCGCTCCGCACTGAATCGAGTTACAAGTGGTTTAAGCGCAAGTGGCTCAATACCGAGCGTAAGGCTCTCGTGCAACTTAAGTCTTTGAAGTGAAGAAGAAAAGAGGAAAAATTGGGAGTGAAAGGTGAGAGATGAAAGTGAGATATGTGGGTTTTGAGTGAAGAATGAAGGAAGTTTATATAGGGTTTTAGTTTCTAAAACGAATCGACAAGTTGCCAAAAAGGTTTAAGGCAGTTGCTGGAAACAAAATATTTCCAAAACTTAAAACATAAACAATCCATATTCATTATTCTAAAACAAACCTAATATCTATCTTTAAAATTGACTTTAGAATAATAACTTCCTAACTCTTTGAATTTTCATCCTACCACAAAATCTAATAATAGGCATGCCAATATCGGCAGCATTCCCAACAATCACCGTAAAACTACTTCTAAAAATTGTGGATCATATAAAAATCATGCTAGAAGAAATAATACCACCCCCAAACAATACCACCCCCAAATAATACCACTTTTTGAAATCATGCTAATTTGAAAAGAACCACATTAAATTAAAATCGAAATTCAAATTCAAATTAACTACTGAATTCAAATTTAGCTACTGAATTCAACCACTTAACATCCAAACTAATAAAAACAATAAAACAACTAAATAACATCAAAACAACAAATTTTTATAAACAACTAGCCACATGATGAAGATGGACCCTGAGATGAAGATTGAGCCTCGGATGAAAATGGGACCTGAGATGAAGAAGGGCCCGAGCCATCCGTCCTTTGGCGACGACGCTCATGCCTCTCAGACTCATCTAAAACAGAACCCCCAAGGGTGGCATGCGTCGTAGAATCTCTACTCGGAACAGGCGTTGTGCTTCCATCTCTGCCTTCATCTTTGTATAATGCACATTCTGACGCTATACGAGATTCTCCATGTTACACAAGAGATCCTCCTGACCCTTGTCGAGCATTTCAAAACTCATTTGAAGGTTCTTTTGTTTATTTCAAATTATAATATGTCTATCCCGTACATCTTCACAAATACCATAAACGCAACATAAGCCAGTATGCAGCACTGACATGCGTTCTAAATCAGAAGTACACCTCTCCAAGGCATCTTCATCCAAACATATCATATCCTCCATTTCTTCATCCGAATCAACCACCGTATCTTCCTGCAACTTCCAAGTCTTTTGGATACACTCCGTATAAATAATTGCATTTGAATGCAATTTTTACATAATACGAACATATTTTGTATTAGCTATAAAAGACAGCATGATCTTAGTGATCAAGACTGGAAAGGGCACGACACTCTTTCCAACGCCTCTAATCATAGTTAAAATAAACTCGAGAATGCAGAAGTTATACCTCTTCTCCTGCAATATCCAAAGAATGTGTCACACCCCGAATTTCGACAGAATTCGGAAAAACATTATTTGTCCCCGACTCTTCGATCTCCGAGGTGTGACGCACTCTCAACTTCCAAAAACCCATAAACAGTTTTAAATATGCGGATAATTAAAAACCCATAAAAATTTCAATTAAACAAATGTCCTCTTCATTACAAAAATTTACAACTAAGATTAGGTTACAAATCTCTTTTCAATAACTCCTTATTTAAAATTACAAATGAAAGTACAAATACATTGTCTAGACTGAAAATCTATATCACCTTAAGGGAAAACAAAAACAAATCCTGAGATGCAACGCTAACGCAAACCACAAGCAGCAACCACTCTTCTTCAACACTAAACCTGTCAAAACTTATCAACTATGTTCATTGAATGAACACACCCGATAAGCAAACATGCAAATCGGGTCAGCATTATAAACAATGCTGGTGTGAGTAGCCCTAAAATACAACATATAATTATACATATATATACAATCCCTACGCAGTTAGTTCCTCCACCGAGGCTTTAACTTTTAACGACTAATAAAACATCCTTAAGTACAATAATTAAGGCAAGTAGTTCCTCCAATCGAGGCCTTTAACTTTCCACTAACCACACAACAAACTATAATGCGCATCATAAATAAGGCATGTAGTTCCTCCATCGAGGCTTTTAGTTCTAACTAAACAAATAACCAACCAAGCATATTACCATAATTAGATTATTTCAGGCTTTCTTTGCGTGTCCCTAAAATTCACGTCAGATCTATGTCTTACCTAGTTTCCGGCTACCACAATCGCTACCCAACGCCAACATGTACATCCACATGCCTCCCCTTACATAATGAACCACTCCGCGTGCGTAACCACCCGAAATGGGATGCCGCGACACCGTAAATCCTCACACGGAAGCAATTATGTAAGTAATGCCACTATTCGCATAAAATATTATGCATCATCGTTCTATTTTGCGTAACGTAATAATCAAGCCACTATTATTCGCTACGCCCAGAGGGGCATTCAAATTTTAACGCCCGGGAAGGGCGGCCAAAGGCCATTCAGATTAACTGAAACGCCAGAAGGCCAATCACATGAGTTGTGGTAGTCAGGTTCTAGGATTTTCGTTACGTAATTTATTCAAGTGTCATACATTAATGACTCATAATAAATCCACTATATCACATGCAGGTCAATTACCTTATTGCACTAAGCCATGATATTTAGAAATATCTCAATTATATCTCATAACCACTTTCATACTTTCACGTGCCAATATATTATTGCACTACACCACACTCCCGTGGGCAAATATTCACCAATACTATGCTACCTCATAGTAGCATCTCACATATATAATAATTGAGTATTTATACATTTATGTCTCTAAAACTATTCCATTTAATATATATATCCCAACATATATATGCTTTACACACTACTCACATCAAATCTTAATTAGATAATGACAACTAGATTTATATCAGCTTCCACAGCATTTCCACATTTAATTTGTCCATACCATTTACAACATAAAATGTAGCACAATTATACAGTCTATAATCCACAATCAAAGCCCAATATATATATGCTTTACACACTACTCACGTCAAATCATAATTAGATAATGAATATAAACAAACGTGTTAAAAACTAGAAAAGTCAACGTTTCCTAGTCAACGGTCAAAGTCAAAGTCAACCGTCAATGGTCAAAGGTCAACATGTCCTGATCAAAGTCAACAGGTCTTGGTCAAAGTCAAACTGTCCTTGTCAAAGTCAACATGTCCTAGTCAAAGTCAACGTGTCCTAGTCAAAGGTCAACACATCATGGTCAAGGTCAAACTCAACATGTCATGGTCAAAGTCAAACTGTCGTTTCCATGTTCGACAGGTTCATGGTCATAGCCATGGTTCATGGCTAAGGTCAAAGGTGCATGGCTCATGGGCTCATGACCAAGGTAAGGGTTCGGACCCAACTGGCCAAGCCCAAACCTTAGAACCCGAAAGTCCAAACATGTAAAGACCCAGAAAGATCTATTTTAAGTCCAATGGACTGGCCCAAGCAATATCAGAAACGGGCCAAAAACAGTTAAGTGGTTCGGTCCAAAAATAAAAGAAAACCGACCCACAATTACAAAAATTAGAACTGGCCCATAACAAGTTATCAACTAATAGGAAAAGGGCCCAAACAAAAAAATAGAAATGAACTGGCCCAATACTTTAGAACATAATCGGCCCAACCCTAAAAATAGAATCCGCCCAACCAATTAAACTAGCTAAGCCCAAGGCCCCAAATCCAACCGAAATCTACTGCTCATCATCTTCACACCACCAACAGCCACCAAAATCCGCCACCACTCCTCCACACACCACCCATTTTAACTAGGCGGTTTTACTCCCCGCAAAAACCCCTACCTCTTTAACAAACACACATTCCTCAAATCCTTAAATCCGACATCACCAAACTAGATCTGGAACCAACTTTCCGCCGCCATTAAAGCTTGTTCCAAGCTCAAGTCGACAACCCCAACCATCCCCACTACCACCAAACATCATCCCATCAACCCACCATACCAAAACACAGTTCAAACACAACCAAATAAACCCAAATTTCAAAACCTTCAGTAGCCCAGTAATGGCAGTAACGCCATTAACGATGGCTCAAGCTTTCTCCAAGCTTCACTGCCCTCACTCGACATCCCCACACACACAACCCAACAAACCATTCAAGCTTCAATTTAAATTAAAAACAAACAAAAGCGATTTACGTAGGTCGACGCCATTGTCGTCATCGAAGCTTCGAGAGCTTCAAAGCCTAATATCAACCAACGAATTTCAACCAAATCCACAGTTCAACTAAAAGTATTGACACCAATATCAATGTCGACAGTATAGACACAGTATCCCAGTTCGACAGTTTAATTACAAAAAACGAAATTTAACAAAGTTAAATAATACAAAGACACGAAGTCCAATACAACAGGTTTTAACAATGCTACAGGACGCCGAGTAATGAACAGTAAAATTAGTGAAACCATAGGACAATAAAACGGTTTCTGTATTCCGGTGAAATAGCAAAAGAGCTACTCACCTGTATGAACAGCTCCTACGAATTTCTCCGAGTCCGAGCCGTCGCGCTCCACCCTCCAGAAATCCAGCTTTCATCTCTGCCTCCATTTTTAATATTCTATTATTCTCTGAACCCTATTTTCCAGAACAATGTGTTTATATACTTGGGTCCGAAACCCAAGCCCAACACAGACTCGGGCCCAAAACCAGCCCACGATATCCGAGTCCAAATCCAATTTTTAAATAAATAATTTAATTAATTAATAAATAGAAAAATACGTATTTAAAAATACGGGCGTTACAGAATGTGAAAACAGTTCAAACTGATGTCACTGACCTTCTTTTTTCCCGTGCCATTCCTACTAATCCGCTGAGCTACAGCCAGTTTGTTGGTTCGCAGAGATGATTGTCGAACACAATGAGAATTCGAATTGTACTAACCCTCCATGACAGTGTCTTTCATCAATGCAGAAACTCTCGTATACTGGGATTCCTGCAAAATGGTTTTGAGGTGGCATTCAGGAGTAATGCCTAAAATCTCAGCCAACAACTCTCTCGATACTTCTCTCCTAGTCCCAACCACTTTCACGAAAATTTTCTAACCCTCCAACTTTCTCTTCTTATAGAATTGTTCGACCAAATCGGAGTGGTAGAACTCATTTGTCGAGTACCACAACCTATTCCAATTCCTCCTAATCATCTCGTCACGAAAAAATAGCGTAAAGCGGGCGGCAATAAAAGCTTGTTCCACCAAAATTCTTCGTCTGAGAGCCATTGAAGATTTGAAACGATTTGTGGGTTTGAATAAGGTGGAGGAGTCGAGTTTGAAGCAAACTCACTAAATAGTTGGGAGGAGGCGCGGTGGTGGTTCAAGTTTTTGTGAATTTGGTTATGTTTTGGTGGTGCAAAATGATGGAAATGGTGGGGTTGTGGAGAAGATTTGGAGTGGGTTTAACCTTTTTGGCATGGTGGAGTTTAGGTTTTTTTTTTTTTTGGCTAGGGTTTAAACTTTGGTAATTGCGGAAGTGAGAAGAAACTCGCGATCTGTTTTTGGCTTGAGGAAGGAGACGCACGTGTCGTGCACGTGCGTGCGGTATTTGGGCCCAAGCCCAATTCGTTTTCCAAATTTTTCCGATTTTTTGCGCAACTTCAAACTAAAATTTCAGATTCGTTACCAGTCTGATTTTTGCGAATGAGATATGAAAACGATCAGGAGAGAATTTTCAATCCAATGATCCATAAAACACTCTATTCTAACTGTGGGTGACATATAAAAAGATGGAAAATATCTCGAAGTGCGTGCGTGACGTAAGTTATGCGAACGAATGAAATCTAAATTCATAGATAATGTCAACCCGAATCGAAAAACGGCATAAGCAACACAAATGGTAAATTTAGCAATCACGGATAGAAAACCAACACCCCACCCCAAACAAATTTTTGGCAACGAAGATTAGGAAATTTGTTTGGAACGTGGGTCTTTTAAAGTCAGATTCCCGAGACTTAGAATCCGGTACTTATAGCCACACACTCCCTAGGGAGGGCCCGGTTACCTGAATGGTGCACTTACCAATATATGGAAGTGAAAGAAAGTAAACCAAACATCAAAATGAGTCTTTTATAGTCAGATACTCAAGACTATATTTAAAATATATGTATATAATGAACATGCAGTTTACCATATATCAACAACCTAAAGAGTTGTGGGTCTTTCTATAAATAAATAACATGGAATACACCTCCAAATAGAATCAAGCACCAAGAGTTTCTACGATGCAACTTAGTGAAATGAAAACGAAGTCTAATAGATCTAGAACGTAACCGATAATGCACCTTCGTCTTCATCTTTTGAACGAGAGGGTGTCCAAATGAATGATCATGAGAAAATAGATGTTTGTGGAAGAGATGTTGTATATGGATAAGTTTTAGAAGTAAGGAATTGAAGAAATGAGAATGTAGGTTTAGCACAAAACTCATTCATGGTGTAGGTGGGAACTGTCTTAATTCTGAAAATGACAGTGTTAAGTGCCTTTCCCTTGGAAATTATTTCCGTATTAGGAGGATTTAAAAAAACATTAAGCACAGAAGAAGCACGAGGGTCAAGCGCAAACTTAAGGTTCCTTTGGAAAGGTGTAAGGCGGGGAACATTGATGGAAGGTGAATGAGTAATTGGATGATATGAAGTAGGTAAATGGCGCTCACTTAATGCTCTCAGTTCTAGATCATCAGAATCTTTAAGATATGCAAGACATTCCTCAATAGGTGAACTACAAGAATCACTGGGATAGAGGGTGAAAAATTCTTCTTCTATCATGGCATCGAGGGATGAATGGATGTTGATAAGTGGGGACTCACGAGGCGGCAAAGAAGAGTTGCAAAAGAGTTGAAAGAAATCTTCCTCAATTTCATCTACGTCAAGGGAGTCCTTGTCGAAATTAGAACTTCCGAAGGAAATGAATTGGATCATATGATTCTCAGGAAACGTGTTGTTAAAATACTCTTGAGCTAAGCTCTCTATCATGCTAACTTCTCCATCGATATTTGTATCAGAAAACTGTTTCACCATTTTAAAAATATTGACCTCACCAAAAAGATGGCCAAAGGATAAGGACATCGAACCATCGCGGCGGCTTTATAAAGCGTTGGCGGCAAATTTACAAAGAAAGGGCCTAAAAATGATCATAATAGAGTCTTTAGCGACTTCTGTATCGAGGATAACAAAATCAGCAGGATAGTAGAAATCCGGAACCTTAACAAGCACGTTTTCAACTACACCCTTAGGATACTTGATAGACCGATCAGCTAATTGCAACGTCATTTTTATTGGTTGCATCTCCTGTTGACCTATTTGTTTATATAAATAATAAGGGAGTCAGTTAACACTCGCCCCCAAGTCTAATAAAGCAGTGGCCATGTGAGTATCCCCTAAGGTGCATTGTACAGTAGAACGATCAGGGTCCTTGTACTTAATGATTCCATTATGTTCAGTTAAAGTTAGAAATTGTTCAATTAAAAAAGCGTCTTTAGGAATATTTGTCTTACGCCTAGTAGTGCACAACTCTTTGAGAAACTTAGCATGGTGAGGTAACTTTTTAATTGCTTCAAGAAAAGGTAAGTTTATCGTTAGACTTTTAAAAACTTCTCTAATCTCGTCAAAATTTGTATCCTAGCTTGTTTAACATAGCTAATCTTTGAGGAAACGGTAGTTTCTCTCTATATTTAGCATATGGATCAACAGGATGTTTAACCTTGGCTTTCTGTTTCTTAGATTGTGGTTTAACTGGTACCTCTACAGGGGTAGGATCTTCAGTTTCTACGTCGGTATCTAGTATAATATCTAGTGTAGGGACCACTGGCGGGGTAACTATAGGCATAGTTACGTTATTATCAACCACTCTGCCAGAACGGAGAGTGGTGATGGAATTTAGCTCACCTACGTTTACATTTTCTATACTAGTATTACCGTTTACTTCGAAGGCTGTGTTTGTTGTTTTACGGTTAGGTATCGCTTGACCTGGAAACACACCTTTGGGTTGTACTTTCTCTTGTGCTAACTGCTGTAAGGAAAGTTGGATAGCTTGTAAAATCTGTTATTAAGTTTGCATAAAGGCGTCGAAACGATCCCGGTTGTGGAGGAGTGTTAGCTATAGGTTGTGTGACTGGAACTATGTCACGTTGATTATTAATGGGTTGATTTTGATAGTTATTATTTATCGGAACGATACCTCTATTAGCATTATAATTATTATTGTTATAATTATTATAATTCCCTTGTCCTTGTCCTTGCCTCGGTGGAGCTTGATTGTAATTGCTTGTTGGCCTAACAGTTTGGTTATTAAACCTTGAAGGTTGTTGATTATTTCGCCAACCAAAGTTGAGGTTTTGTCGCCAAGGTGCGTTAGGTTTGTTATTAATGGAACAAACATTATCTTGTTGTGATTGTTGTTGTTCATAGGTGAGAGGACAATAGGAGTCGGGATGCTCTGGACTGGACTCAAACATAAATTACATGGATTGGAGTTGACATTCATGACGGGGATAGGCTTTTGTTGAACAGAAATAGCCTCTACCTTTTTAGTGAGAGATTCGATTAAATTTTTAAGCTCAGGATCGGATTTCATCTCAAACATACCGGCGGCCTTAACTGTTGTAGAAGAACTAGCAGAACGGGAGATATCGTCACTACCCCCCAAGTTATTATTACGCTTTGTTTGATCTTCTAAAAATTTATAAGCCTCTAAAGCTCCCTTACTGAGGAAACTACCCCCATTCATTATGTCAAGGACTTATTTATGGTGGTGTAAAAGTCCTTTGAAAAAGGCACGAACTAACGTGTCTTTCACGAGGTTATGGTGTGGACACTCTATAAGAAGATCGGCAAAACGATTCCAAACCTCTGAAAATGATTCATGAGGATTCTGTCGAAAGAAATAAATCTTGGAAAGCATTTCATCTGTCTTCAATAGTGGGTAAAAATGTTCTATAAATAGTTGAACAAGTTTGGCCCATGAGTCCACAGAATTAGGCGCTTTGGCAGTTAACCAAGACGCCGCCTTATCGGCTAAGGTGAAAGGAAACACCCTCAATTTAATTTGTTCAGCACCAACCGGAGGATGGTGGAATGTAGTAAGGACTTGGTCAATCCTATGCATGTGCTGATAAGGTTTTTCATGGTCTAACCCATGAAAAACGGGTAACAAATTAAATATATTTGGGGGGATTTGGAAATCCCCCACTGGGTCTGATAGAACGATGCAAGATTTTGGGCTATCGTTCAAGGCTTTGTAAAAGTCAGAGAGAGGAGACTCTCTTTCTTCAGCCATTATTTCAGGTGTAGTGTGTGGTATATTAGCTAGAGGTGTAGTGAGTGGTATATTAGAATGGCGTCTTTGTTGATGTTGTCGGTTGATTACGTTAGCGTTTTTCTTCGGCCTGACCTTAATCTCATACAAGGCTAAGACCAATCTTAACTAAACACGACAACACTCAAAACAATCCTGATATGCTAGTATAAACCTCTAACAGGAGATGCGAGGAGTGGAAGAAAGAAGTATATGAATGCATCATTGCTTCGCTTATGAATAGTGTCTTGTATACGCAAGCTCAGTGTGTGTAACAAGTTAGAAATAGTGAATAACTTGAAGTAATGGAAGTTTGTACTAACCGGTGAAAATTGGGCGGTTCAAGAAGAGGGCGCGGGGCGCGCTCAAAATGTGCCTAGGTAGGGCGCGGATCACGCTCAGGTCTAACTCGAGTTCCAGGCGCTTCAGCATGGGGGGCGCTCGAACTTTGCCTTGGTAGGGCGCGCTCAGGCTTGTTCTTTGAAATTTTTTAGTTTCTGACAATCACTGTTAGAAACAAACAAGGGTGGGTGGGTTTAATGGGACTTTGGGAAGACAAACAATACTAAAAAAAACAATACTAAATGGAACTAAGATGGCACCGGCGCCATTTGATAAAATATAAAACGATAGTTTTACCTACGAATAAGCGATTAAACTCAACACAAGTAAAACTAGAACTATTTTAGATTGTATTATCAAAGTTTTCTACTCTCGATGCTATCGCAATAGAATTGGAGTAGAAGATTCGTTCCACTCCTAGTTCTTTAGAATTAACGTTTTCTAAGATTATCAGTCTATCCAAAGTTAATGGGAGTAATGATGGGAATTATACTATGATGTGACTTATAGTAACAAGATATAATAATTTAAACTATGGGATTTCTAATTTGATTATATAATAAGGAATTAGGGGGGATTGATTCCACCTTAACTCGACTTAATTAACTAGTGAAGATTCGTCGTAATCCGAATTGCAATGCTTTTGCATAACAATTGGGTGTTTCTAATCCCTAATTGTTCATGATAATCTCTACCAACTAACAACTAGCATGTGAAGCAATCAAACCTATTCTCATGGTGAACTAATTACTTTTTAGATTGGAATGGAAATTACGACTACTCTACGCTAACAACAATTAAGCTTTCGTCAAGGCTTCCTCAAACCCCTCTAATGGAGTTTTTAGCCTAAAGTCATCAAACTATCATTTCTAATTGAATTTAAACAAGGCACAATACTAAAGATTGTAAATATACTTATTTGATATAATCAATAATAATCTAATGATTCCAATCGAATTAAACAAGAATTGAAACTAAATTAGCACTAAGAAATAATTTATAACTAAATGATTGAAACTAGATCTAAGTAATTTAATAAATAAAACTAGATTATGATTAACTAATTTTCAAATGAAAACAACCTAATTTATGAATTTAACAATACTAAAACTAATAAGAATTTAATCACTAAACTAATTGGAATTAAAAAATAATACTTTATTGTAAAACTAATAATGATTCTAAAATAATAATCTACTTTTGTTCTAACACTAATTAATTGAAAGGTATCACTAGATCTAAAACAAGATATGAAAAACTAATTAATAGAGACTAAAAACTAGATCTAAAAATTATTCGCTAATGGCTACCTACAAACTAGATTGCTTAAGAGTTAAATCTTCTATCCTCAAATGGAGGAGACCAGATCCACATTTTCGTGCATGGGCTGAGGAGCCATGTTTTGGGCCGGAAAATCGAGCCCAAAACCCAATCTCTTCAGTCCATAGGGCCCTTTTCAGCTGGATTTGACTTCAACAGACTTTTCGTCCACTTTTGCTCCTCTTATTGGATCAAGGCTTAGACCATTGGAAAGCTCTTTCCGAGTCGGTCGTTTTGACATAAGGTAAGCCCAATTTGGAGGTCTAAGTCCAAAGATATGGTCTTCGGAAGTTCTGGTGACTTTTGTGCACTATTTTTGCCCGCGTTGACTTTGACTTTTCAGCTTTGACCGGGCTTTTTAAAGGCTTTTTCTCCTTGAATCTTGGCATTTAATCAAAGAACTTCTTAGCAACCAACCTTTGCTCCTTTTTCTCGCCAAAGTGACACATTTCTACACATAATTGACTCCAATGCCTGAAATACATAAAAACACGTAATCAGCATTAACTCTTATTTATTACTCACATGATTGGTCTAAAAGTATTATTGTTAAGGGATTAAAACTACAGTTTTGGGCTCTTATCAGCTATATTTCTCCTCTTTTCCACCGTTTTGGTGAAAAGCAAGGTGAGGCTGCCTAATACAAAGGTGAAAAATAATCTCGGACGGGATATTGGATTCCGTCTGAATGTAAAAATTGAAAAAACGTGTCGGACGGAATGAAACATCCCGTCTGAAGTTTTCAAAAAAAAAACGAAAAAAAGTCGAAAACACGCGAAACGGAATCTAACATCCCGTCCGAAAAAAAACCAAATTTTTATAAAAAAAAAACACATGAGACGGAATCCAACATCCCGTCCGAAGTTCACAACTCAGCCACTATCTCAGTTAAAGGTTTCACTATTGTTTTGACTTGGGAAAATAGTCACTTTCATATTCACCTTTGCATTGGGCAAAGGTTTTGAACCATTTAGAGGTGAATATTTTCACATTCCCACCATATCCACCTGCATTGGGAATGCTCTAACAGCGTGGAAAGAGAATAAAATGGTTATTAATGACCATTTCTTAGTTTTTTTTTTTTTTTTTCTCTTCTTCTGCAAATGAATTTGGGGTCAAGCTAAAAAGGCAAAAGTGGTTGTAGAGATCGGGTTTGGGCCTTAAGAAGTAACAATTGGGCTTGGTCTGTTGGACTTGCATATCCAACTTTTAACTTCTCTTTTGCGGCTGTCTACCCTCTATCGCATGGAAACAACCGCCTAATCAAAACTGTTGGTGAACTTAATTAAGGTAGCCTTGGATTGGTCTTTAAGCTAAATTGGAAACTATTCAACTCTGTTAATTTCAACATAGATAGATTTACAAGAAATATGGCCCTAATTCCAGTTTTTACCAGTTGGATTTACAAATCATTGGTTAGGACAAGTTAGACATCTTAATCACTAATAAAACTGGTTTTTTGTTTTTAATCATTCAAAAGGACAAACCCATGTTAACTTGACTTATTATTTTCTTTTTGTTCCAATTATACCCTTCTATGCTTCGTATATAAGTCATTCATTTGAACTAGAAACAAAAAAATTGGAGAAACCATCGAGTGAAGCCAAGCGAAGCAAAAAGGAAACACAAGATCGATCGTTTTCGATTGAAGATTAAAACTAAATCTAGAGATTCTACATTTCATTCGATTTGATTTGAAGGTTTGTCTCAACTTTATTATTCAAATCGAAATTGATTCGATTCGATTTTTGTTTTGATTCATTTTATTTGTTTGTTGAATTGGAAGGTTTTTTTTTTTTTTTTTTTTGTTAACTATCTTATTATTAATATACGTGGCTCATTTGCGCCAAGTTTACTTCTTGTATTTAAATCTCTTCATGGATCTAACTTTTTGAGTATGCACTGATAACTGTGCATACCACATTTTTTTTAATGATGCATGTGTGGTTGTTTGATTTTACAGTGCTATGGACTTTAGTGTGGTGGGTGTTTTTTGTTATAAAGGCGATTCATTGCACATTCGTATCGGGTTGGAAACTTGTTTGGATGATCTTAAATGTGAATTGAGTGACAAGTGGTATGATTTGGGTTCGGATTCCTTTAATTTGTCTTTTTTTCGCAATGGCAAGGACAACATGATTGAGACCGATGCAAAGATACATTCTTTGGCATGTTATTGTTTTGCAAAGAAAGAGTTAACTATGGAGGTTTAAGTTGTTTGTAACGTGCCTACTCTTGGTTGTAGTGTTCTTGCTCTTGCTTGTAGTAGCTATGTTTCGGGTGAATCTAGTAGCTCAAACTCATTGGTGGTTGGTGCTTGTGGGAATGGCAAGTATAAGACAATTGCTTGGGTGTATAATTTCAGTGGGGGTGTTAGGCAGAGGTTTGAATTAGGTGCGGCTGAATTTCATTTGAAAGTTCTCGAGTTTTATATTGCCATTGGATATAAGTATAAGTTCACTAAGAATGACGAGTGTAGAGTTACAACTATTTGTGGGAAGCAATTGGAGACAAATTGTTTATGGTTAATCCATGCCTCGGATAATTTTGGTGCATTTGCAATTAGGAAAATAAACCTTATTCATACTTGCGGGTTTGCGTGTAAAGACTATAATAATCCTCCAATGACTAGTAATCTTGTGGAGTTTGATTATGGATTATGTAAGTGATACACCTTCAATGCAGATGAGGACGATAATTCATTACTTTAAAAAGGAGTATGGGTTGATAATGAAGAATCATGTTGCCTATATGGGGAAACAATTGGCTTTAAAGGAGTTGTATAGTGAGGAAGGTATTTCTTACCACCAGTTGGTCTGGTATACAAAGGAGTTGACAAGAAGACACCTTGGGAATTGTGTTGACCTACAAATAAATAAGGAGACACGTAAGTTTGATAGGGTATTCATAGCCTTTAAGGCTTGCATTCATGGATTTAAGTATTGCCATCCTATGGTGTATTTAGACGAAACATTCTTAAGTAGAAAGTACAAACTACAAAGGTTGCTTGATGGTGGCAACTGCGAAGAATGGTGATCAATATATGCATTTGCTATTTTAGTTCAATTATTTTCCTTCTTGTTTACTCTCTCGGGTAAGGTATGCACAAATGTCTGTACACACCTTAGCATTTTATTGTAAAATATGATACTCTGTTCTTTTATTTATTTAGGTTTATATCCTCTGGCCATGGGTGTAGTTGATGGTGAAAATGAGGCTAACTGGTATTGGTTTCTTGATAAGTTTAAAGGGGTTTTTGGATACGAGAGGAGGTATACATTTTTGTCCATGGGTGTAGTTGATGGTGAAAATGAGGCTAACTGGTATTGGTTTCTTGATAAGTTCAAACTCAAATCGAATTTCAAATTCGAGACCTAAACTATCGAATCAAATCTTACATTTGATTACCATATCTGCTTTTTAGATTTAGAAAGAACTAAAATGGAAGAAGATGGTATTGTTTTGACTTTTGAGGAGAATGAGAAGGGAAGTAGTTGAAATTCCAAATATTTCAAATTAGCTGAAATTTTTGAAATTTTGAATTGTCATGGTACCGATATTACGAAATGGAATGTATCTTAGATTGCACATTTTGCCACGTCATGTCCTAGTGTTATGCCAGGTGGAAAATACGGGAAAAAAAATTGAAAATAAATTGACACATCATCACTTAACTGACAAATTCTAACGGATTGCTAGTTTTGTGAAATCGAAAATAGTATATTGATACAAGTGTTTAAAAAAAATAGTATGTTGATACAATTGTTGTGTATTTCTATAATTAAGCCTAAGTTTAATATTATTTACTTGTTTTATTTGTTTTCTTGTGGAATTTGGTATATGAGTAGAAGGTAAGATATATCATGCCAAAATTTTCCATTTTTCTACATTTTTTTTATATGTTTTCAAAAATACAAAAACCCAAAAAAATTCATGGTAGAAAAATTATCCTTAGTAAAATAAACCATGTTCTCATTCTATATCAAACAACCCACTCCCCAAACTTATTTGGGGGTGGCGTATTTTCATCATGAAGAACATAATACAGGTGTATAGCAGTTTTGCTTATGTTTTTATGGTAATCTTTTTCTTTATCTCTTCATACTTTGAGGACAAAACAAATTTCTATTTGGGGTGGTATAGTAACATTTTGCAAAAACTATGCATTTTCTATAGTAAATATAATAGTATATCTCTTCGTTTCTAAAAAAAAATCGAAAAAAGACCAAAAATATTTTTCTGTTTAGTATTAAAAAGTCTTGTTTTCTTTTTCTATGATGAATAAAAAGTTTAGAAGTCTCATTATAGCAATAGAGTAAGGATTCGTTCTTCGAACTTAGACTAATATACGTACAATAGTTTCTGCATCTTTTCATGAATGACATGCATCAGCATTTGTTTGTATATAGCAGTAAGTTTTCCGAGACCAAGGCTAGAACAATTAAGTTCCATATCCTGTGAGAATCTAGCCAAAAGCCTCATCTGAATGATTATTGAGTGATGACACAAAGGATGTTCGGATAGAAAGATCCACTTGCTTAATTACCACCTCATATCCTAGGAGAGAATTTAGGCTCTTTTTGGATCGATATAGCCAAATAAACGTTAAAACCCTAAAAAGATAGTTTTTCCTCTAGTTACCCCTCTTGATCCTTCACCATTTTCTAAAAGCCTTTTTATTCTTCACCATAAATCCCTAACCTGTTACAACACACAATAAGAAGCTTACCCAGCTGACGAGTTGAAAATTGGATAGATATCAGAAAAAGAAAAGAGAAGACCTTGTACAAAAATAGATAAGTTAGTTGCTTCGAAAAGAAAAGAAAAGAAAGAACCATCAAAAACCAAAAACTCTAAAAAAAATCAAAAGAGCCAAAAATCAAATCTCCCAAAACTTCAAAATCAAAAGGAGACGATATCAAAAGCAAAAAGAAACAAAAACAAAGTTAGAACTCCCAAAAGTTTCAAAATCATATGGCGTCACAAAGTCAAAGGGCTGCTAAAGAATCACAATTCAGAAGCAAATAACAAAACGGATTTCTTCTCTGGTTACAAGTATCTTGAAAACCAAATTTCTCAACTTAACGGATTTTGTTTTTCCCTTCCTTTTCTTTCTAAACCATCACCCTAGCCCCGTAACTCCTAATAAGAGACCTCTAGCTCGATTAGGAATATGATGGTGTGATAGTAAGTGGCAAACGTGATCAATCGACCCCGGTTTCTTTGGACGTCATTTGAGTATGTGAGGAATATAAGTGTCTGATTCACTTGAGAGAATGAAACTTGAGTGAATCTATCAGAGAGTTTATGTTTTAACACATCCCTGTGAGAACCCACCTTAAGGACGCTCTCCAAAAGTCTTTGAAACGACTCTGGTTTTGTATTTCATTGCTCATGTTTTACACATTTATCTTTAGATTATTAAATTACTGTACATATATTATTCTAAGTTCAAAGGAGCTTGTCAGTATTCCCCGCTAATGAGATGTATAGACTTCTGAGAATAAATAAGGAAACAAGGGTTGTACTAAATAGAAGAAGTTTGTGAGTACCTTCACTGGAAAACTCTCATGAGACTTAAAGCTCATCCACTAGGGAATTCCTAGTGGTTTAAACATATGGTCAATGCAATCGCACTCTGCGAAATGATATTAGTATAATTTATAATAAATCACTCATTTGTGATCTTAGTTTTTTCTCTCATCCTTGCATGAGGACAAGCAAGATGCTATTTGGGGGTGGTGATCAAATCCTAAATGTGTGTTTTATTACCCTTATATTACTGCATTACAACTTTTTTTACGCTTAATGAAAAGACAACTCATAACGTTTATTGCATTTTTTAGGTTACAGAGAAATTCAGACTACTTATCATAAAAGGTGCGTCTTAGTACCAAAATGAGTCTTAATTACGCTTATTATGAATACCCGGAGCTGCTATGAAAAATTCAAAGTCAAAGGTCAATGACTCATATCCAATGCGCTGGAAGTCAAAGTCTTCAACTCAAAAGACCAGAGATAGATGTCCTCAACTCAAAAGATGGCTTTATCTAAAACCTATCTTGATCAAGAAGAAAAGGAAAAAAGCAAAAGCATAAAGTAAAGGATGAGGTGTTTCAATTGTAATGGAGAAGGGCAAATCAGTTAATTGCATAAAGTAGGGGTATATAAATTAAAAATTAAGGAGAGATAATGCACCTAAACTTATTAGAGCATTTGCAATGCAGGTGATAGTTTTCCCCCCCTCTATCACCGCCACCTCCTCACTTTTCACCCCCCTTTTCACCAACCCGATGATAAACAAGGTGAAGCTATGCAATGCAAAGGTGATAAAAAACATCTCGGACGGGATGTTAGATTCCGTCTGGAGTTTTTTGATACGAGACGGAATGTAACATCCCGTCTGATATTTTATAACGAGACGGAATGTAACATCCCGTCTCATGGCTCAATACCAACAGACGCGAACAGACTCCATTTTCACTTCCTTTCCAGCCAAAATTCCGATTTTGAAGCCTCCATTAACAACCTTTTCATACAAAATTCCATTGATAATGATTTCTCAACCCCCCAATCCATCCCCACCAACCTCACCACATGAAGAGCATTCCCGATGGTTTGGAAAGGTTAAAATTTCCAAAAAAAGGGGCAAAAAGGATCGTCGTCGAGAACGCGTAATGTGGGCGAGGAGGACGAAATTGAACTTGGGTTCAATTTTCCACCGCGTTGTGAAATCGAGGAACACCCACCATTAGCAAGTACATCGGTCCCACACGTAGCAAATCGAGTGGCGGAGTCTCAAGTAAGTTTTGATTTTTTTTTTTATGTTAATTATTATTATTTATGTTAGTTTATATCAAGTTTGTTGTTGTGTAATTAGTTTGAATTTGTCGCATTGTTTTAAAAAAAATACTTGTAATTATATCGTATTGCGTGCGTGTTTGTTGAATGTAGGAAGTACACTTATGAAAAGTGCGTTGTGCACTTTCAAATGTTGTGTCGTGGTGGCGTTGTATGAAATCAAAAACGGATCCTAATTTTGTCACGGTTACCGACATTATATCCGCCACACCATTTGGGAGCTTTTTGAATTCTAATTTGGGACAAAATGATCGGCGCGTGTTGTTTGGGATAGTTGAGCGGTGGTGGCAAACTACCCACACATTCCATTTCCCATGGGGTGAGCTTGGGATTACCCTCTTGATTTCCTTAATGCTCACGGGTATCCCAATTGGTTATGGAGATGCCGTTCCTTTGATGAAACTTTAGAGGTTTTTACTACGGGCGATGAGTTTCTTTGAAGGTTTTGATTTGGTTGAAGATGATGAGCAAGACGAGTTTTGAGATTATCGGTGAAAGCGGTTTAAGGGAGGAGCTATAAATATGAGTTGGTTTACTTCGAGATATTTGAATAGACTCAAGGAGAAGCCGAAAGACTATCATATTGGTGACGAGTCGATCCACGAGTATGTACGTGCCTTCCTCTTCTACTTTGTTGGTGCGGTATTATTTGGATATGCTGATAGTTATTTACATATCGGGTGGATGGCCACTGTCTCAGACGTAGAGAGGATGTGGGATTATGACTGGGGTCAATCCATCTTGGCATACCTTTACCGCTGGCTAGACCTCGCAGTTGAGACGAAAGCCGCTAAAGGCAATTTGTGCGGCTTTGTTTGGATTATACCGGTAAGTTTTATTTATTAAGTTATTGTTTCATTTCATTTATTTATCTAATTATTAATGTTGACATGTTTATATATATATATTGATATTGTATTTTATCTATTGATGGCAGTATTGGTGGTATGAACATTTTCGTGTGATGCATCCTGTGTTGAAGAGGTTGGAAGAGGATGAGACTCATGACCTGATTCCACGTATTCAAGCATGGGGGCTTCATCGTAGGCAGAGGGGGTATGGGGACTTATCGCATAATATTCATAACACTCGTCAGCAGATTGAGCTTTTAGGAGCTACCCGAATTGAGTGGCAACCACAGGCCCATCCTTTCATCTTTCGGACCCATTATCGCGGATATTCCGGATGTTCCGAGAACACCGAAAACCGTAGACTATTATATATGTGTCATAGAGCAAGGTTTCTTTCTCACGCTTAATGATACTTATAGGGTCGATCACGCGATGGTACCTTGGGGACGGATGTTGGCGGCAAGTATCCGGAGAGATTGTTATACCTTACCCACCACCTATAGATATGATGCCCCTCGATATTCTTCCTACTTGTTCTTTCACACTATAGAGCAAACCCAAATGAGTGGCCGGGCATCGACTTTCGGTTTTACGGGCTTAATTATGACTTATATTGGAAGAGGGTTGGTCGAGGTCTCTTGCTAGGTGCATTATACCGGGCACCAATTTTGAAGGGGTTACTACGGAGCATTGAGGCCCGACATTCATTTCCCCTGGGAGGAGTGGAGTTGCCACGATCCGCGGCCGTGTGTTTCATGATATTCGGATGCATGCAAAGAACTCCACGATATTTGATGATGATGACCTTTGGCACTTTGGAGCATGATTACTTCTCGGGGGCAAGATATGAGAATACCTATTCCACCAATAGATGCCGCAGATGGTAGCAGATTTGTCGATCTGATTCGAAAGCGATTAGCGAGGTTAGTATGATTTGAATTTATTCATGATTTCTTATTATTAGTATTCACTATAACCCCTAACATGCATTTGTTTTGTTAAATAGGATGAAGTAAGGTCGAGCTCCTTAACTACAGCTCTCTCGGTTATGCCATCGTGGAGTCCTTCATGGAGTCCTCTCGTCGCAGTTTTGAGTACTTACAAGAAGAGCGTGTCGAACTTTGCGCCTTGAGAGTGTGTGCAAGAGTTGGAGAATGCTTGGAAGTGGAGTACCTCAAGCTCAACCTCAACCGTGAGGGCGACAAACGGCGTAGGGGGAGAGCTCTTCGACCGAGCCTTCTCGTAGGGGGAGAGGTCTCGATGGAGATATTTTTTGTAGTTTGTAATAACCGTATGCGCCATTACTTGTCTTATGGCGTTTGGGATTGTTGTTTGTAATGAATTTTTTGATTAGCGGTTTTTCTTTGATGAGTTTTCGATATGAATATGTCATTAAACAAAGGAGGTTATGTCCAATTTTTTTTTTTTAGAATTATAAGTTAGTTTTTGACCGAAGTTTAC
Organism: Coptis chinensis; assembly: GCF_015680905.1. Classification (NCBI taxonomy): domain Eukaryota; kingdom Viridiplantae; phylum Streptophyta; class Magnoliopsida; order Ranunculales; family Ranunculaceae; genus Coptis; species Coptis chinensis. Next base: position 60,301,158 of record NC_141463.1, read on the forward strand.
GTGTTAGACTTGGGTGTTGTTCATTATTGTTGTTTGTCTTATTTATTATTTTCAAAGTATATTAGCAGGTTTTGGATATGAATATGTCAATAAAACAAATGAGGTTATGGCCAAAAAAAATTAAAATTTTATAAGTTCGTATGTTCCCAAAAATGGAACATTCGTTTCACTCGTTTCACTCATTTCACATTCGTTTCACTCATTTCATGTATTTGTTGAAACAGAAAATTTTGAGTTTGGAATATCACTCATTTTTGCAGGTGGTTTGGTTCTGACAGGTTCTGACAGGAATAGTGTATGGGGATACCGAGACGGAATGTAACATCCCGTCTGGGTATTTTAGACCGAGACGGAATGTAACATCCCGTCTGGGTATTTTAGACCGAGACGGAATGTAACATCCCGTCTGGTTTTTAAGTCCTTCTCACTGCATCTTTTACTATTCCAAACAATGGAATTATTGATGGGGATGGTGGCCCATTGGAATTATTGAGGGTACATTTGGATAGACATTTGGATACAATGTGTTGTCACTTGGAGAGTGAACAAAAATCTAATAAAATGTGTTGTCAATTGGTAAGTGGACCAAAATCGAAGTATCACATGTGACCTTATCATATGTGACCTTACCTTTCATATTTCGTTTTTACTCTTCTTTCTTTTAGATCAAACAAACAACACAACCATCTTCTTCCCCACAACCAAGCTAAAAATAGGAAAAATGTCTAGAGAAGAAAGAATTGCATATAACCAAAGGTTATGGGGAGGATCTAGTAGTAATAGTTAGCCTTACGGTTTCACCGGTCGATCTTACGGTACTTCAGCGAAGATGACTACATGGAAAAGTAAGAGATGAGCATAATGATATGATGAGGCGAAGGAGGAGGAGGAGGTTGCAGTTATTATCCACTTTGGGGCATTAATGACTCAAGCAGCCATTGAAATTGAAGATGTGGATCTGAGCACAAACGCGTGGATCCGTGAAGGGCGCAGAGTACACGCGTTTAGAGATGGTGGTGATTTCGATAAAACAAAAAGATAATGAGGGATTACTTCACAACACCTTGTAGGTGGCCTCCTCATAAGTTTAGGCGAAGGTGCGGGATGACAAGAGAGCTTTTATGTATATGTTGCATCTTTGTTGCATCATTCGACGATTACTTTAAAGACAAGGTGGATGGATTGGATTTCGGCAAGCAATTTACGGGTTACAAAAGGGACTAGTTGCGGTTGCACAATTAGCAACCGGTTGTTCTTCCGATTCAACGGATGAGTATTTACAAATTGGAGATTCCACGACAAATGTATCTATGAAGCGTTGGTGCAAGGCAATTATCACGGGCGTTTGAGGAAGAGTACTTGAGAGCGACCAAGAAAGGGCGCATTAATTGCTAGGATATTAGCTGAAAATGCGGCAAGGGTTTTCGGGAATGCTTGGATCAATCGATTATGCACCGGGTGTAGAAGAATTGCCCAAGTGGATGGGCTGGAACACATGTAGGGTACAAGAAGGAACCAACTTTGATACTTGAAGCCGTTCTTGGACAAACATTGTTGGATCCGGCATTGCTTCTTCGCCTACCAGTTAGCATAATGACATTAACGTGCTTCACCGTTCTCATGTTTTTGAATCATTAGAGCAAGGTGAGGCTCCTAGCTGTTGCATTTAATGTGAATGGTAATGACTATGATATGGGATATTATCTTGCTGATGGTATTTACCCAAAATGGGGCACATTTGTTCAAGCCATTCGTTATCCAAGAAATAAGCATGAAAAGATCTTTACTCAACGCGTCAAGAAGCTGCAAGAAAGGATGTTGAAAGGGCGTTTGGAGTTTTGCGGGCACGCGATGGCATATTGTTAAGGCTTCTTGGCGTTGTCATAGTGTTGTTGTTCTTGGAGATATAATAAAGGCATGCATTATAATGCATAATATGATTGTTGAGAATGAACGTGAAAGTGGAGTTTGGAATTGGAAAGGTCAGAGGAAAGAAACAATACCTGCGCTCTTTCAGGAAGATGATGGTTTTCATTTTGTCTATCAGATGATTGAAGCAAGAAATAAGATCAGAAATGAAGTTACACATACTAATCTTCAAAAGGACTTAGTTGAACATGTTTTTAATTGGACTGGCATTGAAGAAACAGCAGATCTGGTACCAATTTATGATCCAAATTGGTCGGATCCAGATGAGGGAGAAGGAGGCGAAAATTAAAATGGAAATGAAAATGTATTTCCTATGTATTTCCTATGTATTTCCTAACGTGAACTATTAAGTTCCAACGTATTTCCTATGTATTTCCTAATGTATTTTCTATGTAGTTCTAACGTATTTAATGAGTTGTGTTTTAATGAACTATATTACAATGTATTTTAATTTTATTGGTAATTGTATTTCTATGAAAATAATTATATTGGACAGAACATACATAGTGCATTAATTAAAAAAAACAGTTAGATAAAAATACATAGTTCATTAATTAAAAATACAATGAAATTAAAATACATAGTGCATTAATTAAAAAGACAGTGAAATTAAAATACATAGTGCATTAATTAAAATACATAGTGCTTTAATTAAAATAAAATACTAGATAATTAAAATACATAAGCTTAGTTAGAGCTAGAACCACCTCTAGCCCTTCCCCATTCAAAGACGTATTTCAGCTTGTTGTTGCTTTCGATTATAAAAGCGGTATGGGATGGAGGACACTTGTATCGGGTCGCTAAAATCTTAGCTTCATATTGCATCTTTTGAAGCCGATTTTTTTCCAATTGAACCTGATTTTTTTCTGCTTGAATCCGATTTTTTTCTTCTCTTGCCATCACAGTTCTTTGACCATATGCAAGTTCCCTTTCCCTAAGTTCTAAGCATTTTTGTGTTTCATTTGCATCCTGTGAAAATGTATCCTCTAAACGTGTAAAGTAACCCTCCAACATACCAATTGATTTTTCTTGGTTCCTTTTGGACTTGGCTTTCTTCGATCCAAGAGGGCGCTCCATTTCTTTTGGACGCTCTATTTCTTGAGAACCCTCCAATTCAACTCCACCAACACTTGGTGAATTAGAAGTTGAATCTTCACCATCATTTTTCGCGACCTTTTCCTTTGTGGGGCGGCTTGACCTTGCCTCAAAAAACGTTACTCCACTTTGGATTATCCTTGAGTATAACGTAACAATGATCAAGTGAAAAAGCGATTTTTCTTGTAGTTGATACGTCATCCTTGCCTCGGACAACTAAAAAAATGGTGGTAATTAGACTAAAATAATCACTAGGACTAAGATAATTAAACTGCAATAATAATTAGACTAAGATAATAATTAGACTAAGACTAAAATGGAAATAATAAATACACTAAGATAATTAGACGAAGACGGAAATAATTAGACTAAGACTAAGATAATCAATAAATTCCAAATTGACAACGTTGTAATTACCCGGCTTTGTATTGTTGTACCACTTGCATGTCGAGCCTCCACCGCATTCACAATTGCAACAAATTTGTTCATCATTTTTGAAATATATTTCCACCTACCGCTAATTGAATCGGGAGACCTATCCGACCCACGTGCTTGATTGAACTCGTTTGTTACACGATTCCAAAATCCTTTTGCATTTTGGAAAGCACCAACAATGGAGTCTTCACTAATTTTTATCCAAGCAAGACATAGAGCTTGATCATCGGACATGCTAAAGTGAGCTCTCGCTTTTGCTTGAGTGCTACCACTTGCTTGAGATGCTTGAGTTGATGCCATTTGATATTTGGTTTTTTTAAGAACTGATTTTAAAGAAGAAGAAATATGATATATGATTGTTGGAAGTGTGAGTTGAAATGAAACAAATGTTGTATATATACAAAAGTTTTTTATTTTGACCGTTTTTTGACCGTTCTGACTTTTTGACCGTTGGTACACTACCCGTTAGGACTCCGGACGGGATGTTGGATTCCGTCTGGTGAGTTTTGTAATCCAGACGGAATCTAACATCCCGTCCGAAGTTAACAAGTCAGTGATAAACTCGGTGGAAGGTTTCACCTTGTTTTGAACTCGGGAAAACTATCACCGAAGTTTATCACCCAAAGATTGCCGCGACTTTTGGAGGAAAGTAGGTGATAGTTATCACTTCCCCCCCTCTATCACCTGCATTGCAAATGCTCTTATAGTGTCATGTAGGATTTAATTTCTTGTTTTTCAATTCAAATCATTTACTTTATTGTTCTTCATTTCAATCTTGTTATTTATTTTTATCGTTCAATCAATCAATCTTCTTTTTGTTGTTCTTCATTTCAATATTTTATTTCAATGTTTTTGTTATTTCAATTTTTTACAACTTAAGCTTTCAATATTCTTCATACTAGCAAACGAATACAATTTCTATCTAAGAGTCTACCTTCATTTATTCAACTCCCAACATTCAAATTCTAAACAATCTATGGTGAACCACATCAAAAATAAACTTTGAGATACTCATTACTACACTATTTCAGTGACCTGAATATGACATGACACGAACTCGACCTAACACGACCCATTGCCACCTCTATGCCCATGCCTTGCCTTTCGGCACAGATAAACTCCTATAAACACATTTTGATAACCTCATGTTCTCCCCAAATTATTGTAGGCTTCTTCCTAAACGGTAGAACCATATCTAATTAATTTCATCAAACACTACCCACTATCACTTGCGTTTGAATCATACCATAATTGCAATTAACTAACGATTAAGGAAACATAAACATAACATATCAAAAAGGGAGCACATTAAAGCTCTATTTTAGGCAAAATTGATGTTTCAGAAAGGGAAATTATAAGGTAACACAATGTGTTACGGAAATAGTATAACACTAGCCAATAATATTAAGCCACATGTGAAACAACCTAAGAAACTTAGAAAGGTGGTAAACCACTAAAAAGAATAGTCATCGTTTTTCTTCAAATGCCTCTCTACTACGACCACAGCAGCCGCACTCCACCTTTAGACCTCCGCCCTTGCAGGAAAAAGTCAACGTCCGCTGTCATTACAAGGGCATGTGACTAAGGGTGTGCACGGGTCGGTTCGGATAATGTTGGAGAATAAATCGAAAACCAAACCAACCCTATCAGTTTATATATTTTTAGAATCGAACCGACTGTGTTATGCTAACCAAACCAAATTTATTTCCAACCGAAATAAATCGACTGGGTTATGATTTACCCAATTTTAATTGACTCGAACCGGCCAGTTTTTATATATTTTTAAATTAAATCAATTAAATATGTATATTTTAATATATATTATATATAACGGGTCGGTTCAGGTCAAATTTGAAACTAAAGCAATGACGGAACCAACTCTATCAATTTTCACATATATTTAACCGAACCAAACCAATTAATAAATATAACCGACCCAAAACCAACCGATTCGGTTCGGCTGGTTTTATGTACACCCGTACATTTGACCGCCATTATTCTTGTTCAATCGGTATAGGTTTTTGAAAATCAAGGGCCGAACTGACCAGGTCGGGTTTTAGCTTTTCCAACCGAACCGAACTGCCAATATCTTAAAACCGACCGGTTCTGGGACGGTTCTAGTCGAGTTGGTCGGTTTTGTAGTTCTTCCGGTTTTGTGCACACCCCTACTTGTCACCATCGTCCTTGGAGAACACCCTTGTAATCTTCCGCAACGTGGCAATGAGTATACCCACTTAAATTCAGGGTCCTTGATCCTGTTTTCAATTAATAAAATAAATAAATAAAAATGATAACTACGGACACATATATCTAGAGGCCTCATTGCCCAAAACTCCACAGCGGCATATTTCGATTAATATACAACAAAAACAAAGTGATCCTAGAGAATGAAATATATATATACAAGTCAAAATATATACCAATTAGGCTGCTTATTAGGGGGCCATGATGATTTTGGAACATTTATCTTGAACCAAACAATTATCATTGGGTAAGAATAAGAGTTAATTTGTCTAAACCCCCCACATTTGTCACCAGTTTATAATAAACTCTCCACATTTGTAAACATTACAATTTCCCCCGCACCGTTGACTTCCATCCCAGTTCCGTTGGTATTTCACCTCATAAGATGATACATGGTCATACCACCACCTAACCATAGCTACTAAAATGTTTTTCTGGAGTGAGTTAACAAGCTTTTTTAGGGTGAGTTTAAAAGTTTTTCTCACCTCACCCACCCCACACAAAAAAGGCCTGAACTATTTTTGGGCTGAATTTTTATGGGTTGTTGGGCTCTGGAAACATGAGTATGGGCATTTTTAAAAAATAATAAAAATAAATGGGGGCATCGGGGGCACCAAATGTGCTCGTATCGGGGAGCCTATCTGTGCGGCACGGCACGGGCAAATACTAGTTCCAAACAAATGAAATCGAATAGTTAATTAAACTTTAAGCTTTTACACTTTAGATAAAAATATAATAAAAAAGCCTTTATTTTGGAGTTTATGTCTCCTTTCCACCCCTTAAACTCCCCTTTCCCCTGCAGGCCTCCGAACAATCTCATTGAGCCATGCCAGTGGACCTTCAAACTCTGTAGAAGCTTCATCCGTTAGAAACTTTGAGATACCATATCCTCCGGGAAGTAACCATTCAATATGATTGTCTAAAGATTCGATTTGAAAGAGAAATTTCATGGCAAGTCGTACTCTTTCTTCGAACTCCTCAATTGGGCTCTCACTCAAGCTTTTGAATATAGCAATCGGTAGTTGTCTAAAAACCCAATGCAACATCTTGACAAACAATTTCGCTATAGATCAAGCGTTGAGGGGGTTTGAGCAAGGATGCGATCAATAATGGCACCAAGAAGAATCCCATCAAGCCTATAATAATCGAGATCCGGTGATTCCTTCAATTTTAAAAGGATCTGACGAGCATGATTCAAATCCAGATGCAAACCGGATTGACGTTGACGATACTCCTCAGGGAGCAGACCACTAAAGTCGCCATCTCTGCACAAATCTTTTGCATATGAAAACAAAAATTTTGCCTCTGGATCTGTTGATGGCATTAGTGTTTGCTCTATGAAGAGAATGATTTCTTGGCCTTGTCTGAATGCGTGTACTAGATATCCAAGAAGGAAACTTGTGCAATTTTCACAAGGCCTACCATTGGAAGAGTCATAGGAGGATGTTCCATTCCAGATTCCATTCGAAGAGATTACATTCGACTAAGATCAAAATCAGAGCGGTAGTCTGGGTATTTTCGAAAGAGTTGTAGTAGATTAGTAAGTGGCTCACTATAGCAAACCTCCCTAAATCTAATTATATCATCCACACTTTTTTGCACAATATACTCACTAGCCAAAATGCCAACTTCAGGCCCATGGAGATAATATATGTCTATATCGTCTATGTACGAACCAATAAATAAGTAACGCACTAGCGCTATTGGGAACACTATCAACCCGACACTATCAAGACTATTCTATTGAATAAACATGCACAGAACTTGTATAATCTATAGACAGTCACCCCCTTTTTCAAGGTTCGATAATGAGGTGAATCATTCCAATAAATTTGGATATTAGGACTAAACAATGCTAGCCATCTAAAGACAACTGGGAAAGTTCTAACTATGACAGTCAGAATCTGGGTGACAACTATTATTGGCATCGACCAGTCATAATCAAACATCCCATAACAAAACTTCACCTGCTTCAAAATGAGAGATCTTATTAAAGCTTGTATTAAGATGACTAAACACAACATGCATATTGTGCCAACACTGGCAGACGCCAGCTTTGTGCGTATTGTAAATTGTGGATCAAACCAATAAGCGCACAAGTAACATCCCTTCAATCGACCAAACATGTTAATGCACCCTTTTCTAAGAACCTTATTATAGCTACTAGTGGTGAAGCTATTATCCTCTTCAATAAACGGATAAATCTGCCAGAACATTGACAATAATAGCACCATAAAGCACAAGACTATGATATGTTCTATGATGAACAGAACAATAACTCCAGTATGTATTTGTATAAAAATGTTTACGACTATAGATATGACGAAAATGCTCAAGGACATCAAATTTGAAAAAATATCAGCATCCATGTTATTTCCAATAGAAGGCATGAGAAAACTCATACACACACATATAAAGGTAGTCCCACAGAGTTTAGAAAACTGATCCTGGGCACTCGGCATTGAGGTTGTCAGATCAACGGGGAGTTTAGTTGCTATGGAAAGAAGAGTTAGAGAAACAGAATTGAGTGTGAATAGTTTGCAAGGTAGCCATCGCTTTTTAGCAAGAATTCCAGCTACGGTATCACAAAGCATCAATAGCATGCACACCAAAGAAGCTGCAACTATGTATAAACCAATAACAGGCACAGGTGAAGGGAACTTAGAACCTTCTACAGTTCCATTGATGCAACCATGGTTTGCCATTGTTTCTCTGTTGGCTCATAGTCTGAAGGAGCTGAGTGAAGGATGGACCTAGCTCTCCTTTAATAATAGCAATCGGAACAAGTTTTTTTTCTTTTTCTTTTTCTTAGATAAGCATTACTTTTATTGATGTATGAAGCAAGATGTAACATAGTGCACACTGCACATATGATATGAGGGAGATTCTAATACGAAGGATACATAAGCATAACTTTTATTTATGTATGAAGCAAGGTATAACATATCCTCATACTGTCCCTAGTATCCTAATTAAATCCCATTACTACTTAAGAGAGTATTCCAATAAAAAATCATCATTTCAAACAAATAATTATTTCTTGCAGAGAATCTTGAGAACCAATACCACAACAAAGCTTTAACGTCAAGCAAGATTCTATCTATTACTTTGCCATTCTTTGATGTGACGCTCTATTACTTCTATCCCTACCTCAAAAACTTTCACGTACCCAGTTGGATATGGAATTCTGAACCTTGAAAGAAGAGATCACTTCATGGCCATTGACCAATGTATACACCTATTTAAAGGCAAAGAAACAATTGCAGAAGTCAATGAGTAAATAATGTGTACTGCTCAAGTGTTAATGTTAATACTAAAAAAGATAAGGAAATGCTAGTGTAAAATAGTTGACGCATTCTGGTTACATGTTCAACGAATGAACTTGTGTGGGTTTAATCCATGTCGAGAGTTCCAATTTCCAAACTTGGGCTAGTGAAAAAAAATCAAGGCAACAACAAGCAAGCATCTAACACAAGAAAATAACCATTTGCAGACAACAAACACTACCAGAATTTTGGCAAATTGGAACGGATGGGGACCGTTCTTGTTTGGTGTGCGCCAAAAATCAGTTAAAAATAAACTGCCGAATTAGTAAATTTGCTCATATCTTAGCGACGGACCTAACAGGAACGACTCCAGTCCGTTCCAAATAGGGAAAAATGGTGTAGTAAAACGTCTTGAACATACCGATCCAAAGAAAGATAATATAATCATATAACAATTGCACTGGGCAGTTCTTCCTAGTCAAGATGACAAACACAGCAGTTCATCAAGAAGGTCTGTCAGCACGACTAACCTAAACCTATAAGTGTGTAAATAACAATGGCAGCCTACAACTCTCGGTTCGTTAGATAACAACACAGCCCTTCACCAAAAAGGCCCGTGAGCAAAAAGCTATAATTGTACATTTATTATTACAGCACTCCAGTGTATTCAGTATCTTGAAATACCATTCTAACCAACTAATAACTTAGTCATGTATCCTACAATTTAGTACATCTGTTTATTCTAATATCAAGCACTTGTAGCCGTCTAGAGCAGATGAGCACCACCACGCACATGCAAAAACCACAAATCTAATGAAGATGCAGAACAAATAATTTAAACTAGAAATTGATGTCCCAAATTTGTAATACAGTATATCTGTATATCTGCTTATTCGAATGGATAACACACACAAAATATGTTTAAACTTTCAATGCATTAACATGGCTAGAAATGTAAACTGCATTTCTGCTGCGCTTAAAGCTCAAAACCTTGAAACCAAACAAGAAAAATATCACTCTTCCATTTCAAGTGAAGCAGATGATGCATTACTTCAGTACCGGTGTTCCAACTTCTCTTTCTCTTGGTAGCTCTGGACGTACCTGCATCCGATAGGAGTATCTGTTAGCATAGACTGCAAAAGGCTGATGAAAGATGACACTTTTATTTTATGTCCCTCCTTACAACAACTTGAGAAGAAAACAAAAGGTAAACCGTCAGATTCTCTTGAAGTGAGATAATGAGGATGTTGTCCTCAGAACTAATGTGTCGGAGTAAATCACGGTTACACAAAATTAGGAGCTCCTCCAAAGCAAATACATAAATGCAACGCACAACCCCAGGTTATAAGTAAACTATTGCCTATGCATGGTCAAGTGTAAAACACAACACAGGTCACAGGACTGTATTAACAAGGACAAGAAGTACATGATAGGAAGAAATCTTCCTATCTATAAGTTTACTTATCGATCTATAACAAGATAGCGGGTTATCGGTATAAGTTTATCTATCAATAGCGTCAGTTTTAACGAAATAGCGTCAAGTCTACACGTCAATATGAGTGGGGGTAAAAAAAATCTAAGCCACACGCCACACAATGTGGCGGCTAGAAAAAAAAAATTAATTTTTTTCCCACACGCCCTTTGACAATGGCGGCTGGAGAGTGGAGAGTCCAAAAAAATAATAAAATCCTTCCTATACGCCATTGGTACTGGCGGCTGTGAAAAAACCCATTGGTTTTGGAAAGGCTAAGAGCATCTCTAGATGGTATTATAACCTATCAAATTCTTCAAATTTGAAGGAATACTTCGGAATTTTCCGGAATTCCAACTCTAAGTAGTAGTAAATTCAGTCGTATAACCTGTTCGTTCGCATTCTTGTTCACAAATTTGGCAATTTGGATGCGGATGCGGATGCGGAGCGACATTGGTAATGTCGCGTGCCATTGCAAATGTCCCCCCAATTTTTTTTTTGACTTTGACCAGCACCACGCGCTAGTAGTACTGTCGCCCTCCACTACTAATGTCGCACGAGTTGCACGAGTTATTTTTTTTACTTTTTCAATTTGGTGCGACAATGGGAATGTCACGTGAGTTTTTTTTCCAACTTGGGAGTGACAGTATCAATGTCGCGCAAGTAGCCCTATTCCAAATTTGCGAATGATATTTGCGACCACCTAGAGTTGGTCGAAATTTGCGACCAGCTTTTTTTAAAAAATTCTTCAAATATAAAGAGTATGCTACCACTACATAGAGATGCTCTAACCCTCTAACTCTATCCACGGTACTATTGTGGTTTGGTGGGATGGTGCACCAAACCATTGGACTTAGCCTTAGTGTTGGGGATTATATCAATACCAATCGATTCCCCCACTACACAGATAACTTGTATTTGAACACAATTCAACTCCGGACAAAATCTAAATATCAACTACAACCTATACTAACATGCCCAACTCGCTAAACAACTATTAACAACAGATAATAATATAAAGCAGTAAAAGCAAACCACAACACAAAGATTTACCGTGGTTCGGCCAATGATGCCTACTTCCACAAGAGTCAGTTCTTAATAACGTGGGAAGGAAGATTACAATCTCTCCTTTCAGTCTCTCACCTTACTAGATCACTCTTATCTCTTTACAGGGTTGTATCTCTGTAAAGGTTCTCTCTCTTTGTTTTTGGTCTGGATTCCAATCCTTCTGACTTGTTAGGTTAGGTTTTTCAAAACCTTGATTTTGGTTTTTATCTCCAAAAACCAAATTTCGCGGGTACTATAGCAAAGCCCACGAAAATTAGACTGAAGCCTTGGCCTTGCCCAATGTACCGAGATCGAAGCGCTGGTCCCCTCTATGAGCGCCTTGGTTAAGCCTCTATTCTATTGGAACCCCGAAGCGAAGTCGCCCCCATCCGAAAGCTGGCGCTCGACATTTCCAACGCCGAATTCGCCCGTTTCTCCCCAGCTCTGTTTTCTCTCCTCATGTGAGGGATAACTCCAACAATCTCCCCCTCCCGAACAGTGAGGGGCTTCCTCCATGCAATTTCCAAATCAACAGGAGGAGTGTGCTGCCATTCCGGCAATAGCACAACAAACATCAAACTTACCTTTCGGTAAGACTTTGGTCATCATATCCGACCCGTTCTTGTCGGTATGGATCTTCTCGATACACAAATGCTTGTCCTCGAGTACTTCTCTAATCCAATGATAACGCACGTGTATGTGCTTGGATCTAGAATGAAAACTCGGATTCTTGCTCAAGTGGATGGCGCCTCGATCACACATAGAACTACAAACTGTTTCTGCTTTAGCCCTAGTTCGTCGAAGAACCTCTTCATCCATAGCAACTCTTTGCAACACTCAGTGGCTGCAATATACTCGGCTTCTGTAGTGGAGAGGGCAACACACTTTTGCAACTTAGATTGCCAAGAAACTGCTCCCCAAAAGTAACCAGGATAACCGGAGGTGGACTTCATCGAGTCAACATCACCTGCCATGTCTGCATCAGTGTAGCCTTCAAGTAAGGGCTTACTTCCACCAAAGCACAAACATGATTTGGAAGTGCCTTTGAGATATCTCAATATCCACTTAACACCTTCCCAATGTTCTTTACCGGTTTGATGAAATCTGCTTACAACCCCAACGGCGAAAAGCAATATCCGGTCTAGTACACACCATGGCATACATCAAACGCCCATCATCGGATGCATAAGGAATCTTTTCCATCCGACTCGCTCATGCTCACCCTTTGGACACATCTCTATGGTCATGCGGGCGCCACCAAGCGGATAACCGACCGGCTTTCGCTTTGATCCATGTTGAATCTCTTCAACACCTTTCTCAATGTAGCTTTCTTGAGAAAGCCACAACTTCCCACTCTTTCTCATCACGGTGATCCGCGATCCCAAGTATCTGCTTTTGCTTGACCCAAATCCTTCATCTCAAAGGACTTACTCAAGTCTTTCTTCAGCTTGATATCTTGTTGATGTTTGGGCCAACTATCAACATATCATCCACATACAAAGATAGCACAATGAAATCCCCATCCGAAATCTCTCGAACAAACACACAATGATCGGAAGCGGACTTCTTGTATCCTTGCTTCGCCATAAAGGAGTCAAACTTTATGTACCAATCGTCTCGGTGCTTGCTTCAACCCATACAAGCTCTTTATCGCTTGCATACTAGGTGCTCCTTGCCTTTGACCTCAAACCCTCTCGGGTTGGTCCATGTAGACATCTTCTTCAAGGTCTCCATGAAGAAAAGCTGTCTTAACATCTAGCTGCTCAACCTCTAGGTTCATACTTGCGGCCATACCCAATACCACCCGGATAGAAGTCATCTTCACTCACAGAGAAAAATCTCATCAAAGTCAATCCCTTTCCTTTGACCCGAATCCCTTCACAACAAGGCGAGCTTTGTGCCTTGGGTGAGGATTGTTCTCCCATGTGCTTGACTTTGTATATCCACTTATTCTTGAGAACTTTTCTCCCCGTGGGTTTCTCAACTAACTCATAAGTGTGATTCTTATGCAAAGAATCCATCTCGCCATGCATGGCCTTCAACCACTTTTCCTTGCTTGTCTGCACCTTCAAGTGCCTCTTTGATAGTACATAGGTTCTCCACCATCCGATGAAGTAGCGTGCGTTATGTGGTGGATACCCGTTGAAGCTAGTCTCCTCTCACGGACCTCCTTGCCCCATCTACCGGTGCCTCGGGAGGTTGCACTTCTACTTGCTCGGTGGGTGGTTCATGCATCTCATTTGCATCTTCTATACCAATAGGTTCTATCCCATCATGAAAGCAATAGGATTCTCATCATGAGCTTCAAACTCATGGTTCTCTGCATTCTCAATGCCTTACGCGACGTTCCACGGTAGGAACTTCGGTTCGAATCAACAAGATCATTGGTGAAAGCCCTCAGTAGCTTCTCACCCTCCTCAAAGTCTGCTATGGTTTGGTCTTCTAAGAACACAACATCTCGACTTCGGATTACCTTCTTGTTAATCGGATCATAGAGTTTGTAACCAAACTTTTCATCTCCATAACCCGGAAAAATGCAATCGCTTGGCTTTGTCATCAAGCTTGGATCTCTCATCCTTCGCCGAATATGCACAAATGCCCCGCACCCAAATACCCCTCAAGTATCCATAATCCACATCTCTCCTGACCATACTCTCTGATAATAATCACTATTCGGAGGCTTTGCCGGCGACAGGGTTGATCACATGCACGGTACGTATGCGCATTGCTTCTACCCAAGAGCTTCTAGGTAGCTTAGAGTGAGATAGCATGCATCTCATCCTCTCTACAATGGTATGGTTCATTCTCTCGCTATTCCATTCTCATTGCGGTGTCTTGGGAACGGTGCGCTCATGACCAATCCCATGACTCTGGCAATACTCTTCAAATGGCCCAATGTACTCACCCCCATTATCTGAGCGAATACATTTCAACAACTTCCCAGTCTCTCTTTCCACCATCTTTGTGGAATTTCTCAAACACGCCAAGTACTTCATCCTTGGTCTTCGGACTATAGGCCCATATCTTTCTTGGACGCATCATCAATGAATGTCAAGAAGTACGAAAACTCCCCGGTGGGACTTCACTCTCATAGGACCACATAAATGCCGTGCACTAGTTCAAGGACGATTGTCCTTTCGTGACGGGAATCTTTGGAAAGACACCTGTGTTTGCTTTCCTACCAAACAATGAGTACATGTATTTAAATGTGTACCTTTAATGTCCGCACGGCGTTTTGCTTAGCAAGAACTTCCATCCCTTTTATGCCCATGTGACACGCGTCTCTTGTGCCACGGTTCGGATGAAGCTTCTTCTTTCACAGATTCGCTTTAAACGCTTTACACAAACTAGCCTGTGTTTTGTAAAGAGAGCAAGTTTTCTTTCCTCTGGCTGCTACAATGGAACCTCTGCTCAGTTTCCATACCCCGTTACCAAACGAGTTTACAAAGCCATCGTCATCTAATTTCCCCGCCAAAATTAGGCTTAACCGTATGTCAGGGACATGTCTTACATCCTTGAGTGTCAAGGTGTAGCCGACATTGGTTTCTATATGAACATCTCCAATGCCTATAATCTTCGAGGCGCCACTGTTACCCATCCTCACTTCACCATATTCACCACAGTTGTAGGTAGTGAAGAATCCCGTCGCGGTGTGGCGTGATAGGATGCTCCCCAGATCTATCACCCACTCGTATCGACATGAGGTACTAAGACAAAGCACACACCACAATCCGACCTGAATTCCCCACTAGGTCGCCGACTAGTGCGGTAGTATCTCACTGCGTGTTTCGTTCCTCGCACCATGTCTTCATGTACCGCGGTTATTCTTCTCATCCCTCTTCGTTGTTCGCACTCATATCCGAAGTGGCCTTTTGTGGCACAATAGTAACATTGCCTCTGCCTTTAGGAGTTCTAGCTTCACCCCTAGATTTATACGTCATCACCTCTAGAACGAGATGGTTTTCTGTTTTGACCTCTCCCCCGTTTCTCGGGAAAAGGATCTCTTGAGTGAGAAGAGTTGCTTCTTGCACTCCTTCTAGTCTCCTCATTCAACAAAGACGTGGTAGCCATCTCCATGGTAACAATTCCATCCTTGGTTGCTCCATGTAGAGAAACTGCTAATGTCTCCCAACTTTCGGGTAGAGCCTAATAGAAACAAAGCCTCAACTTCGTCTCCCAAATTGATCTTCATCAAATGCATCTGATTGATGATATTCTGTACTTCATTAAGATGCTCAGACATTGAAGAACCTTCTTGGTACTTCGTGTCTGCAAACTTCTTAACGACTAGCACTTTGTTTCCACCCGACTTCCTCTCATAAAGGTCTTCGAGTTTCTTCCATAGATCAAGGTCGTAGTCTCTTAGGGCCACATGGTGAAAGACAATCGTCGTCAATCCACCGCCGAATGTATCCAATCGCTTTTTCGTCAAGCTTTTTCCACTCGGCCTTTCATCGATTTTTCGGTTTTACTCCCTCATTCTCAATGGGAAGTGCCAAGTCCTTGCAAGATAGCAAGTCTTCCATCTTGGCTTTCCGGATGGTGTAGTTCTTCCTATTCGGACTCATCATACGAAAGTGTTCACGGAATGGTCCATCTCTACAAGTTATTTAACCTCAAATCTTCTCTCGGAATTTCACAAACACCTTCCGACCAAGATTCGGATAACACCCTAGGCTATTCTAACCAAGGCTCGATACCACTTGTTGGGGATTATATCAATACCAATCGATTCCCCACTACACGGATAACTTGTATTTGAACACAATTCAACTCCGGACAAAATCTAAATATCAACTACAACCTATACTAACATGCCCAACTCGCTAAAACAATTATTAACAAATGGATAATAATGTAAAAGCGGTAAAAGCAAACCACAACACAAAGATTTACCGTGGTTCGCCAATGATGCCTACTTCCACAAGAGTCGGTTCTTAATAACGTGGGAAGAAGATTACAATCTCTCATTTCAAATCTCACCTTACTAGATCACTCTTATCTCTTTCTGAGGGGTTGTATCTCTCTGTAAAAGTTCTCTCTTTGTTTTGGTCCGATTCCAATCCTTCCGACTTGTTAGGTTAGGTTTTTCAAAACCTTGATTTTGGTTTTTATCTCCAAAAACCAAATTTCGCGGGTACTGTAGCAAAGCCCACGAAAATTAGACTGGCAAAGCCCCTCTTTGGCCTTCGATATCTTGGATGTAATTGAGATCGAAGCCCTGGTCGCCTCTATTCTATTCTCTTCTATGGAACCACGAAGTCGCCCCATCTGAAAGGCTTGGCTCGACATTTCAACGCCAAATTCGCCCGTTTCTCTCCAGCTCTGTTTTCTCTCCTCATGTGAGGGATAACTCCAACACTTAGTAGAATTTTGGACTCAGAGATATATAATTGACTCAAAACTCGATTTAACTTTAGTTTGAAATTGCAAATTAGATAGTATCAAATAAGATTGAAAAAAATAAGCTTTTGTTGGTTATTTGAATTGGATAATGTTTACAGAAACCATATATGCAGGGATTTCTTGCCCAAATCCTACAGACCGAAGAGAACAAGATCTCATTGAACAGTTCTTGTTGCAGTTGAAGTCATGACAGATTCACTACATCAGAAGTCCAAACAGCAATGAACTGCCAAATTGAGGAGGATGAAATGGCCATGTTTGTTGTTAAAAAGAGATTTAGAACCATAAATAAGTTTAATTTTAAGTACATTTTCATTTCTGTCAAATTTCAAGTATACGAAGGACCGTTCAGTTACTTTTTTGTTGAATTGGCATCTTGTTATAATTTGATTGATATTGCTTTATGACTTTAGCTGGGAAACTGTTATGGTATATGTGAATGCCCATTTTTTTTTGTATGGATCATGTCTAGCTAGAAATATTGACATTCCGTGGAATCCAAATGATAACCTATGATCGGAACTTTGTTGCTGCATGGATATGATGCATGGCAACGTAGTTGATCTTAGCTCGGCTGCTGAGTACCACATTACTGCATGGCAACGTTGCCATGTTTTCTTGGAAACCCTTGGTCTAGATATTAAATCAGTGCAAGCTTTGTTTCAACATTACTTTAAAATTCTGCCTACTATCGTTGGAAGCAAAAAGGATGATTTACCTTGTTTCATGTGACGTGTGCTTTAGTTTTGGCGCTGTAATAGACGAGCACACCAAAGACAAGCTTAAAGTTCTGCAGGCCCGGCCCTAAGCAGGTGCCATGTGGTCGCACAGGCCCGAATATGCAAGGCCCCAATAAAAAATGTTTAGGTGAAAATGCCTATTGCAAATCAAAATTCCAAACCAACCAAAAGAACCGGAAATTTCACAATAAACAATCAAAATATCTTCTCATATTCTCTTTCCTTATTAATTATTTTCGTAAAAAAAAAAATATATATATATATATATATATATATATATATATATATATATATATATATATATATATATATATATATAAGAGAGATATAATAAATGAGGAGATCTTCTCAACGACTACAGGAGATCACTCCCTAATTAATAAAGTTTTCTTTTGGAAAATCACTCCAACTAATTGTTGCTTGAGTCGCCCCTCAATTACTCAAATACAAAAGAAAGAGTTAAAAAAAAAAAACCCTGCATTTTCGTTTTGATCATCTAGTATCCTCTCAATCTCAAAATTTCTTTCTTTACAATTGTAGATTTATATTAGTTTTCACTTTGATCAATCTCAATTATTTATTCACCTAACTTTTTATTCTTCTTCAAGTAAGCATAGCTTATAGAATTTTGTTGACTGTTCCCTTCAAAATTAAAATGATTGAAATCACATCTTAGATCGACTATGTCACAAAAAAGACTAAATGAGCTAGTGTTAATAGCTATTGAAAATGAATTTTTAGATAAAATTAACTTTGAAAGTTTCATTGATGATTTTTGCAGCTAAAAATGCGAGAAGAGCAATATTTCGATGATCCATTTTGTATTGATGGAAGACTGGAAGAGAGCCACATTTTGTTGTTTGTACAGGGCCATTGAAAACTCAGGGACGGCCTGGTTCAGTGTTAGATATATCTTCAAGGATTGCTTTTTTGAAGCTATGCACAAGAATCCCGTCCAATATGTTCCTCCATTGTTTACTCCGATTAACAGGAATTACCGGCTTAATGATAACTTCTGACTTCAGTTATTATTCTGTCCGGATGTAAACCTTAGTTGAGTCCAAAATACTGGCTTATTCATATAAAGCAACCTCCTGCAGTGGCAAATTCATGAACGATCTGCGAAGTCTTGAACTTTGTATTGGAATGTTAGCTAAGGTTATTGGAATCGAAGAAGAGGCAAGAAGAAAAATCTACGTGGTTTGGTGCAAGATTCCTTTTGGTTTTCCTGCTGAAATTGATGGGGAGACCTCAAATAAGCTTAAAAACCTTGAGGACGTTCTAACATTGCTTCCAGATTATGCGCACGATGTTCAGAAGCAGGATCGTGGAATACTAGTCTTCCCTTTGTTAGAGTTTGGTCCGAATCTCACTGGGAGTTCTGACTGAGAACTTTGGTTAATTATCATGGAGAGACCCAGGGGTGATTTTGCTTCTATGCAACAGTTGATTGATTATTATTATATTCAAATTCTAGATTTTACGATTGGAAGAAAAAGTGCAGGACAAAATTCACAGGATTATATACGAAGATATGATCCAGGCATATGTTGTTAACGTCAAAGGTTTGCAAGGTGTGTTCTCGTAGTTTATCTAGCTTGCTGCTTTGACAAGGATCAGAGAGGAGGTCATCTGATAGATCGCGGTCTAGCTGTTTAGGGAAGGTGACGCATAATTGGATAGTCTATTTGATTAGTTCAAAATTGCTGTCTCTAAAACAAGTAGACTTGTAGAGTTGACTTCTAAGGCTGCTCAGTCTCTAAATTGTATATATACTTTTAAGGCTTAGAGCAAGTCCAACCTTAGTCACCAGTTCGTTGAGCGGGAGTGTGAGCGAAAAAGCGCCTAACTTGAGAAGCTCCCATTTTGAGAGCGCCTATGGAGCGCTTTATTTATACTAATATAATTATTAAATATTGAAATATAAACTATAAAATTTGTAATTATCACTAATTTTTTATTTGATAAACCTATTTTTAATAAAGTAATTGTGTTTGATAATAATTTAAAATAAAAATAAAGAATAGATTTAGGAAAAGGAACAAAACTATAGCCCACATGCCCTTTCATTCTTGAAGTTGGGAGTGCAGAAGAGGCAGAGATGGTAGCACTTGAAGTGGTTGTTAAATTGGCTAGGACCACTGGATGTTTGAGGGAGACTGCCGTCAAGTGATTTTGGTTGCACAGAACTTGAACGAGCAGCAGTTGATAAACTGGAAATTAGATTCCATTAGATGTAATATTCAGGAGTTATGTCAGACTTTCACCTTTGGTAGGTTTAGCTGGATAAGTAGACAAGTTAATGGTGAAGCTCATGTTTTGGCCAAATGGGCTTCTGGTAGTCAGGAGCTAAACTCCATTCCCGTGTTTTTGTTGGACAGTAGTACTGTTCCTCTTATGCTTTGATATATATAAGACATGTTTTCAACGGAAAAAAAAATGCCCTTTCATTTATTTTTTTTCGATAATAAGTCCATAGGCCCTTTCATTATACTTTGAACACTTTGAATGTTGATTTACGGTTGTCAGAACAGTTTGGGTCACATGTCAACTAGACGAGTGATTTTTTGCTCCCAGCGGGATTTGCTCCAAGAGCTCCAAGCGAAACAGGAACCAGCCATGTATCTACTAAAAAGAGATTGACAGTTATCAAATTCCTTCCTTAGAACAAACTTCTTGATTTGCCCCCCACTAAAAATAGAAATAAATAAAAAGAAAAAGAATTAAAAAAAATCTCATTGTAAAATATATAGGAGTTCTTCCCATCATTAGCTAAAGATTTTTTTTTTTTTATCTTTTTTAGTTTGAAAAAAGTGTCACTAGTTCAGCACTTCAAGTTTTTTATTCCTTTTTTTTTCCCCAACAATTAAGACCAAAAACTAGATTTTGTAACTGGTTAAGTTTTTTTCTTTTATTTTTTTAAGGTTGGGGGTAAATCAGAAAGCATATATTAAGGTGGAAATTTGATAACTGTTGACTCCTTTTTAGTGGACACTTGGTTGGTTCCTGTTTCCCTTGGAGCACTTGGAGCAAATCTCGCTGGGAGCAAAAAATCACTCCAACTATACTACTCTTCTACTAGTAAGTACTAAGCATAGTTATATTTTGATATGGGGAGTACAGTATCATAGTTATGGTCTCCTTCTTTAGACGTTTCCTTCTTTGTACTATATCAACTTACACAGAGACCCACGAATTCAAAGCAACAAACGTCTCTCTCTCTCTCTCTCTCTCTCTCTCTCTCTCTCTCTCTCTCTCTCTCTCGATCGATCGATCGATCGATCGATCGATAGACTGGTTTAGCATGGATCCTCAAGAAGCAATTATAGCCGTCTGATCAAATCCTTATTTTTTTCATTTCTTTTTTTGGGTTTCAAAACACTTAACTTTCATATGGATCTTTGTTGATCTTCAACTTTTTCAATTGAGGTTTAGAATATAGTTTATTTAAATATGTAATTGTTTGATTTAAAACTTATTAACTACTCCCTCACTGTAAAAGCGTGGCTTTCAAATCAAGAGCGTGGTTTCGAAAATCCAGAGCGCGGCTTTGAGGAGCTTTTCGATAAAAAAGCGTCAAACCGTGGTTTGAGAATGGGAGCTTTGTACTCTCCCCACGGTTTGTGTGACTAAGAGTCCAACGGGGTCTTAAATGGGCTGATAAAGGCCATATAGCACCCAAAAACCAAATAATCATTCCAATGGGACTACTAAAATGGTCTTAAATTTGGCTGATGTCATATGCCTAATTAAATTTGTGACATTGGTTAGCAACTGCCAAAATTATGTTTCAGGGGATGGACGACACAATTTTTGCCATTTGTGCGTTAAATTTCGACTAACAGTAGAAATTGTATCATCTGTCCAATAAAATTCGACTTAATTTTGCAACTAATGGACGGGCCATATGTACACCTTTACCACTTCAAAATGAGAAACCACCATTGGAAAGGTTTTTGTGTTTTGTGGCTGCCAAATTTGACACTCCTACTAAATTAAAAGCCAAAAAACACTGACGTGGCATCCTTTAGCAGCTCTCTATTGGACTTGTTCTAATGGAGGGCTACTAAAAGGAGCTGCTAAACCCTTGCCACACAGGACTTTTGGGGTTTTTACTTTGTCCGGCCAAGTATGGCAAACAAAAACTTGAATTTCATTCCAATCGCTCTTTTGTGTTTTGAAGTGCTAAATGGATACGGACGGCACAGTTTCTGTCGTCTGTCGAAATTTAACACACATACGGCAGAAACTGTGTCGTCCGTCTTCCGAAACTTATTATGGCAGCTGTTAGATAAGGCTACAAATTTGACTAGATTTATCACACCAGCCAAATTTAAAAGCCTTCTAACAGCCCCATTGGAATGACATTTTGGTTTTTAGAGTGTTGACCTTTAGGAGCCCATATAGCACCATACTTGCCTCTAACAGAAATTTGAGAAAAAACGAAGTCACGCATTTTAGCGCAGTCCTACTAAGCAGAGTCCCAGAGGGGCCAGAGCGTCGCTAGTAGCTATTTTGCTATTTGTTGAAGGAGGCGCTACGTTCCTTTTGTAAAATAGTTGTTGCTGCAACAGAGTGAAATAAGAAAGATTTTCAAAGAAAGTGATGACAATACACATGCGTCACGGTTTGCCAATCACCAAAATTAAAGAAACGGAAGTCCGCAGATCACCTGCCCAAAGTCGGAAAAGTGTTTTACCAAACTCAGCACAATCAGAGTTTGACTCTACTAGATCAGATTGTGACATCTTATTGCAACTTGCAAGTGACGTGAACTACTACCGAATTCGGGGATATAAGTATCTCTCCTACGAGAAGGAAAATATGAGTGGGGAGACTTTCAAATGTTAGACTCAGCTGGCAATAGTAACTAACTAAACGACCCCATAATCAATGAAGCAGTTGTTAGGGGAGAATATGAAATTATATAGCTAGAGATTAGGGCATCTCCAATGGGGGTGTAAAATTACACCTCCACCTAGGCTCCACGTAGGTGCCATTAGGATTTTACACCTCTAATTGTATAGTATTGAGTGACGTCCCTCTTTAATTTAAACTGGGACGTCACTTGGCCGAGTTAAAAAATTACTTTAGAATTAGAAAGGGACGTTACTCCAAGTGACGTCCGAAAATTATTTCACTCAGACGTCAGTTCGAGTGTCGCCCGGGTTTTTTATTAACTAATAGCAAGAGGGGGAATTCCCCACCCTCTCTATTAACTAATACACTATTACCGACGGTATAGTACCCCATTGGAGAGAGTTTTTTTATATTTAGAGTGTAAAATTTCCACTCTATACGGTTTACACCCCCCATTGAAGATGCCCTTAGCATAGCCGCATAGGAGGCCATAATGATTCAAATTGCATTCGCCATGTACTCCTTGAAATTGCTTTAGAGCATTATAGAACTTTATTAAGACTCAGAGCTTCTCAACATTTTTACCTTCTGGAATTCATGTACATTTTTTTTTCTTCCTTTTTTTCTTCATTTTTTCCTGAATAAGGGAACACGTGCAGTACGCCAGTAATCTTCTTGAACTGTATATTGGCTCGTTTTCATGAACTGAAGGCCTTACTTTGACATGTTTAGTACTTATAAGATGGAACTCTTGCGTTTTCTTTTGCTGCTGTAATCTCTGATTCCACAATAATCCACAATAACAATTGTTCTCTGTTGTTTTTTAATGCACAAGATAGGACTGAAAGTCATGACCAAATGATTGACATATCATTTCCTAACGACAGTGTCAACTTCTCGACTGACTCACAATCAAGGAACAAAGAGAATTAGTAGGAAATCGCTTTGAACATTTAAGTGTCTTAAAAGCAGCAACTATAGTTTGTTTCTTAATCCTAATAACTTCTTAATCGTGATAACATCTACATTGGGTCAAAACCAATTCTGAACAATGCAAAATCTCATACTAAACCTCTGCCTGGGTGCCCTTGTCCCCTGTGGAATTATCGTTGGTTGTCAAGCCTCGAATCTTAACATCATAGTAAACTTCTTCAACTCTTCTCAAGTCATATTTCATTCCTGTCATAAATGAAAGAATTGTTACTTGAAATGGGGTTCTCCATTTACCAACAAGAAACATACCTTAACCTTGACTACCACTACTAAGTGTAACTAATACCACAAAGAAACAGGAATCCTAGATCATGAACGATTGCTTTATAGGCTTATAGAGGAGGTGTGATGAGGAAAAACCCTACCATCAAACTTCTTACGCAAAAAATCATTTCGAAGATTAAGCATCCGGAATGCAGCATGAAGATCTGTTAAAAACTTCAAAACCTTTCTCGGACAATCATAATCTCCTGCTGTCACTTGATTCACTACGTAACGCGGCTGCAAAGTCGAGGAAAAAAAATGTTAGTACACTTCTAAGATCGAGTTTTTCATACTTTCGACAAAGAAAACCACATCACCAAATGATGCAAAATAGTGTGAATTTTCACAATATAGAACAGATATCAACACTTCGATCATAATGTCTAGATGTTTATCTGGCAAAATTTTGTGGGCATCAACTCTTCAATTTGTAAACTTCGTGATCTGCCGACACAATTATCGATATATGAGTGACATATAGGTCATATATGCCAGGACTTCAGGGGTTGACATTCTGGCTGATATCGAGGTGACGAGGTTTTGAAGTTCGAATAATATACAACAAAGAATTCTAAAACACTTCAATGAGAAAATTGAGGAATTAGATATTGACTATGTAGTATACAGTACATGGTCAAAATAGATGAATAATCAGAAGAATCCGCCAATGGCATTTCCAAAGTAAGCCATCTTCATACTTGAAAATTGAGAAGACACAAAAAAATACTCTCAATCAGATGCTGGAGAGTTTTGATGTTTGAAGGCAAAGCTTGTACATTATGATGAGACAAATGGAACAGACGTAACATCTTATCACTCTAACCAAAATTTGTATTAGGCATTTTGTCTTACACTCCACCAAAAAAATTAATATTTTACATAAAATCCTAGAACTTTTTGAAGTTGCTCTTCAACAGAAAGAAAAAGTAGACAATCAGCATCTAAACCTCTAGTGTCTTTCCGGATTTCAAGTAACATGCTGGTAAAAAGCAACAGAGGAACATGTTAACTAGAATTTCTTAAAAATATCCTTCCTGACTTGGTAACAAGCTTATGAGAAGTGAACAAAAACCTCCGTTAATAGCAGGAATACTGTATCTTAAATTTTGGTGTAGACAGATACGAAATTACTTATTCCAGCTCTACGTTTTTCTGAGACGATTATGGGGTTAGGCAAACCCCTACCTGTATCACTAAAAGACCTCGTCCTCCTCGATAAATCAAACAATCATACCATGTGGAGCTACAAAACATTTACAGACACTCAAGGTAAGTACTTAACCAACCATACTCAAACTACTAGAGTACAAGTGACGTAGAACATTAGTTGTTGTTGTCAGTGTCATGGGCATGCGCCCTTAGTTGAGTCCAAGCCCATGGTTTGAGTCCATTAGTTAGTTGTGACATATGTCGTGTTCCTATTGGTTTATGCTTTCTAAGATTAGTATAAATAAGGGTTTATAGTTAGGGTTTCAAGGAGTTGTTTTAGTTGTGTTTATGTGTGTTATGAATTATTGAGTGATTATCAATAAAGGTGAGACTTTTAGGGTTTTATAAAGTGTAGATTTTGATTAAGTGTTGTTTCCACCACTACAATCTACATTATTTTGTATCAGAGCGTGTTGATTTTTGGGAGATTGGTGCAAAAACACTGTTCACGAAATACTGTTCACCACGAATTTAATTTTATTCTTGTAAATCAAGATATGTCTACAACGTCAGAGATGAAGAATTAATAGAGAACTCATAGATTCATATTAACCCCTATAGTACGGGTTGCTTGATTAGAAGGGTGGAGAGAAGCCTTGATGCTAAACAAATTTGATCGATTAGAAGAAGCGACTAGTTGACTTAGGGAGGCTATGGTGGAGCTTTTGCAGCCCAAACCCCCCCATCGTTGGTGGAGTTTCTATAGCCCAACGTAAAACACCGGTTGTTGTTGATGACAACAAAGAGAAGAAAGGAATTTATGAAGTCGTTGTATCATGTCTTGAGCGTGATAACAAACGAAATCAGCAAGTTCATCACCTTCCTTTGCAACAAAGATGTCTTGTTGACCAGATCTATGAAGGTCTTATTCATCAATTCAGCAAGCACAAAGTGGTGGTTATATTGATCCTTTTCTAACCAATTTTGAGAAGGTTTTTGCTCGCAGCCACAAAACACTTCAACGCATGTTTCGTGACTTCTAGTATCCGTTGTGTTTCAAGAAATGAGTATTAGCAGCATTGTGGTGCCATATTATTCGTTTGAGCTGATATTTGGGCAAGATTCGAGGTCGAATTCCTCAGAACCTCGAGAGAGTGACGTATACAAGTTTGAAATTTGAAGAGCTTTTGCATATTGATGGGTTTTCATGTCAACAAACTTGTGGACAAGCTTCTTCAACATGGGGAGAGTGATGTAGAACATGCCGTGTTGTTGTTGTTGTCAGTGTCATGGGCATGTGCCCTTAGTTGAGTCCAAGCCCATGGTTTGAGTCCATTAGTTAGTTGTGACACATGTCGTGTTCCTATTGGTTTATGCTTTCTAGGGTTAGTATAAATAAGGGTTTATAGTTAGGGTTTCAGGGAGTTGTTTTAGTTGTGTTTATGTGTATTATGAATTATTGAGTGATTATCAATAAAGGTGAGACTTTTAGGGTTTTATAAAGTGTAGATTTTGATTAAGTGTTGCTTCCGCCACTACAATCTACATTAACAAGTGTATATAACACTGTAACTAGACATTTCCTAAGTTACTGAGGCAAAAGCAAGAACTTAATTCTTCTTTACAATACTGCCCGTCTCTGAGAACATCTCCCCTTTTTTATAATCATTAAAGAAATTGTCAAAATATGCACGAACATAAGTTGTTCCACAGTAGTCCCTTAGCTCTTTAATGTAATTGTCAAGAAATCTGAAATTTCTGTTCTTGAATAGACTCATTTTTTCATCATACTGATGGTAGGTCCAAATTGGGAAGCACTTATAGCCCCTCTTAGGTCCCACAACTGTTACCCACTCGCTCATAGGACTCTGACTCGCCTCCAATGGGGATCATTGGGGTGAATTATTACAGACTGCATTTTACAAATAGATAAATATAACTACAACTAATAGCTGCCAGTAACTGATCTCTATTAGAAATCAGCCTTTCAATAACTGAGTTCTCCCAGAATTCAGTCTTATCCTACAGCAGCTGCTAAGTAGCCAGCAGCTCTATTACTCTCTCTATAGACATGATTAATACTGATAAAACTAAATCATAGTGAAGTGACTTTAATTTTCTTAACTAGATTGTAGCAGTATCAGGGTGCACTCTATATCACACTCAGTATCATGATGGCTCTTAAGGAGTCCTACACAACTATGATTCTGGTGATTTGTCTGCCTAGACAACCTTGTAGACCTTGTATATATAGTTTTGAGCTCCTCCAAAGAACACCGTCTCATACCTCCTGAGCCAGTGTACCCAAGAATTACCCATCCTTCTGGTCTCTGATCAATCCTCATGTTCAAGTTCTTGTATTGGACAGTGCTTCATCGGCATTGTGTTTGTGTACCTTCCTCCGGCTTCACACACACAATGTTTCTTCACAAAAACTTTAAACTGCACCCTTATACAAAGTCTGTGTCCAGTAAGGGATGTCTTTTACTTCCTCGAGTTGACCTCGAATGTACACATGCATATCCTTTATAATTTCTCCTTTACTACTTGCCATGGCTATGACTTGTTCTGAAATATTCTTAAGTTCCTTTCTATCCATAAACAGTAGATATGCACATTTGTACACACATAGGCATTAATTATTTTGGCTTCCAGGGTATTCTTGCTGCATCTTCTTATGACCTCCCACCATTCTTCAATTGATCCCACTTGAATCAGTAACCCTAAATGGTGTTTTACCCATTTCTATATGGCGTTACTGTAGAGACATTAAAAAAACAGGTGCTTTGAATTCTCCTCTAGACTGATTATAAAAAGAACATAAACAGCTATGGAACCTTCTTTTTAACTAACCTATCTTGAGTAAGGTGAGTTAGCTGCAAACCGTTGCCATCCAGTGAATGAATACCTTGGCATGACGATCTTCCCCAGACCATGTTATACCACCTGACTCTCTCCCTTAAAATTCTTAGTGCATTATAAGCTGAAATAGAGCTGTCTGCTGTCCAAATAATACTATCCTCGTCCAGGTAGCTTTTAACGTCTGTTCCCAAAAATTTATATTTCAGAACAATACAGTTCAGATTCATAATCAGATCATTCCATGCTCCATTGCTGATTAGCTCACTCACCTTAGCATTTAGGGAAAGTTGTAACTCAATTCTTGCTGTGGTATCTGCTATAAGAGGTCTGTTTGAGCACCAAAGATCATGCCACAGTGATGTATCCTCCTCTGTTGCAATATTGTACTTTATGAACTTGCAAGCTGTGGTTCTTAAGTCCAGTAGTTTCCTCCACGCATTCTCATGTCTCTCTCCCTTCTCATAGCCATCTACTGCCTGCTCCCTTGACTAGCGGCTGACTTTTGTTTATGTTAGGTTTTGTTTCATTGAAGAAGACCTGAATGGATTAATCAATCAGGGTTTAAAAAGTGTATACAATGTTGGGCTCACGAGGGCCAGCCCAGCCTTTAACAGCTATTAACGTTTCAAGAGTTAGGGGTGTTGGAATGCTTTTTATTTTAACTAAACTAGCTCTGCATGAATGAATTGATGATCCTGTTTAGAAATTCAAGATTTATTAATTTGTTTTAATTTATATATATAAATTCACACGATCACGTCTCGCATAAACTTACCAAAGTGAATTACGAATTGAAATGCCTACCCCAAAGTACCCTATCCCACCCCGAGTAGCATACCTGGTATCCGTACCCCGTACACCGTATTGTAGTGACCCACGTTCTGGTATCCTGGTAATATTGCTCCATAGCTGTGCCTCAAGACTAGAATTACTAGCATACACTATGGTCATGTAGAAGCTCTGGCTTGTAGGGAGTAACGTATAACAGCAGTGTATTATTTGAGAAGTTATCCTTACAGAAACTAATGAGTGAAAACCTGATTTGCATTATAGTTACAAAGATAGGACCAAGATGGGCAGCAAATGCTCCTGATAAAATCAAACTTGTCCTGTCTTACTTTAGTTTGAACTTTCAACTTTCAAGTAAAAAACATCCAAAGCTTATTTTTCTTTCTAAGTTTATTGAAATCAGTAGAGTTCTAAGCCGAGACTTTAGATAGGTGGGACACTTCCATATTGTAAACCGATTATTTTCCTACTTATTAAGTGTGCGAGAAAGCCGAAACTAATTAAGTCGTACTCTCTTTTTTCCCAAATTTTTCTCTTCATTAGCTATAATATACTTTTACTTCTTAAGCCTTTTCAGCTTCATTTATTTCTTTAACATATCAAACTCCTATGTTAGACATTAAATAAACAAGTGGGGGTTGTGAAACAGTCACCTTTTACTATAACCTCTGGCTCTACCACCACCTCTACCTCTATTGCTTTAAGGGACCCCGTGGTTCTTTGAAATAATATTCTATGACTGAGGAGAGTTAGGACCCATCATGTGAATCTTTTCCACTGAATCATTTTCTAGTTCCTTGTTGAAGGAGCTGAAGACCAAGTAATAGGTGTTGCAGCAGCAACCTCTTCATTCAAGTGGTCATCAAAGTCTTCCTAATAGTGTCATGGCAAGTTTCATCATTGATTACCAACTCCGCTAGTAAGTCATTTTGCATAGCTTGTTTCTCTGAATTGTAGTTATTTGCATTTGTGGTTGTATTATGAGCATCAACTCCTTCAGATTTGTCATCTTGAGCAGCAGACTCCATATGTAGTGTAACTACATCAGTTAAAGCTTCTCTTGTTACTGCATTCTCAACAAATGGCACTAAAGCCTTAGCATGGACTTCTTCCACAATGTTGTAGTCTTCCTCAGTGTCATGAGCCCTTTCTTAAACTACTGTTGCATTAAAGACAACAGTTTCCACTGACTCCACCATTTCATTATGAAACCACAGCTTTCACTGACTCCTCTGCAACAGCTTCAGGAGTCACAATTTCCACTGACACTGGTTTACTAGGTACAGTTTGAGCTTTTGTAGCTTGGTTCCTAGTATAAGTATTCACTCTTCCATTAATGTTCCTCCTCATCCAATCTGACCTTGCCCGTCTAGGACCACCTTTAGTTCTGTCTCTTTTTTTTTTTGGTAGATAAGCAGGGTTTTTATAGAGGTCCCTTACCCCTTTTCATAAAGATCAAAAGAGCTGACTACATCCTTGCATATTCCTTGCCTATTGCATCCTCATATACAATTTTCTTTACATCTTCAGAGAATGAACTAGGTACAATCTCAATAAATCTACGAATAGGAATATTAGCAGCTAGTGCATCTGCTAACCTATTAGACTCTCTATAAACATGTTCAATAGAAAACACATCTAGTTTCCCTACATAGTGTTGTATGTCATTCATCATATTCTTTGCATGCCAAGGGTACTTTGCCTAATAGAAAATAAATTGTGGCACACTAGATCACAGGGGCTATTTAGTTTATAACTGCCAACAGCACCTTAAAATGTCCATTATTTGGCCCATGTTCCAGGCTCTATGTTTAGTTCTTAAATATTGATCTTGTCCGGAGAAGGTTTATACTTTATAAATATAACTACATAGATCGCTTGATCATATTCTCCATTGGAAGGATATTGAGTTTTGGCGGAGGACAGATATATAAGTGCATACCCTCAACTTCACGTTCGACAGCTATCAATAATAGGTTCTCTAAGTTTCACTTTCCCTAAGGAGGTAAATATACTTACTCACTCTTATTCATCAAATCATCTTGCAAATGATTGTCATTAGGCTTCATTATAAAGAAAATATTGCATCAGCAAAATTGAGTAGTTTGAGGTGAACCATATGACGTATCGCTGTATCAGATTCACATCATACTAGGATCTGGAGGGGATTATGCTGCTTAAATTTGGACTTCAATTATAGCAACAATGCGGGTAACGTATATTACCTACAAGTCTACAACAGGGCAATGGGTACTAAATGGGCAGTGTTCAACCTTCTGACCTAGTTGCTAGTTCTTCCTAATCTGAGACCAATGTCCAAGAATTAAACAAGACAATGGTTGAAACTTGAAAGGCTTGCTACACCTTTGCAAGGTCCAAATCTCGTGATGTATCCAGATGGCAAATACTCCTAAAAGCTATTTGTCTAGTCTTCATAGTCTATTGCTAGTTCATATTCTACATTTATGGCCAATATTCAAGTAGGTGCACCCTACTTGCATGATTGTATCCATTTCAGTCAAATTAAAGTCTATACTAACAAAGATAATAGATAAACTAAAAATATTACAAAAAATCTTGGCAAAACATAAAAGATTACTAGAAAACCAATAAGACAGAGAAATCTGAACAAATGTTATTACCAATTCATTTGACATGAAGCATATTCCTGTCAAAATTGAAAACAAATCATGGATAAGTATATATACGAAAATATTAAGACACCCACCTGTCACACTATTACATTTAAATGTGTCTTACCAAGCCAAAAATAAATAAAGAAATAATGGTATCTTTACAAAATTAATAAAAGACCCTAGATGTTTCTAGATAATGTATGCTTATTAATTGTGATTAATTACATGTGTTGACATACTACCAAGGATCAAAACTATTGAGTGTTTTTTCTTTTGAAAAGTAAAAGAAAAATTATTTTCCCATCAGTAAGACAGAAAGAGCAAGGCTCCAAAGTATACATTATATGGAAGAGCAGAAAATGTAAACCAACTACACAGTTATATCATCAAATTACAAAATCTACCTCCTTCAGTATGTAACAACTAACAAGGTCTCATCCACAAATAAGATCTGCAAAAGGATGGGACCAATATCGTGAAATATTGGCTCAACGGTTGTGCACCCCTCCCCATATGTGGGAAACTCACTAGCATCGCCTAAGTAATTTTCCCCCCTACAAATGTTTAAGACATTATGGGGCTAGAGATGAAACCTACATGCAAATGGGCAATGGCATGGTCAATAACCCTTCGGGCTGGTGATATTAGACTTTGGGCAGATAGACCATAGACAGTGATGGGGCTGCTTAGGTGGACCCTAGTTAAAATTATCGAGAGTTAGCTTTCTGTGCAATATGGAGTTGATGGGACCCCTAAAGCCTTGTGTTTCATCTTTTAAATATTAAAACCTAGTTGCTTGATTTGTGAGCAACAACCTCTATATAAAAAGCGGTTTGTAATATGGAATGAGCAATACAAAGAAAAGACAAATACAGACTTTCAACTCAAAAATTTACATGTTCTTCCCGATCAGGTAGTCTCCTCAAATTACAAACTCTACAATATGTAACACAATAGCACAAACTGGACTTGCTGGAAAACAAATGACCAAACTTGTCTTAAAGAACCAAATCAGATCATGGCAATCCCAGTTTAAACATGAATGGGCCACTTCTTTCTCTGAAGAAACCGTGTTCCTTTATGAGTCATTGATGACTTTATATGGCAAACTTCAAACTTAAACTTCTCCTCTTCATCCTGAATGCTATTCGACTTGAAAACACCTCTTCTTGATCCAAACTACTCTAGAATTAATTTCAAGAAAGCCCGAGAAAAATCATTACTTACAGTCTAGGAAACATTGACACAGCACAAGTATCAGTGTGTGATGCAGAGAAATAGCGAAAATTGAGGTATATGACCTTCATTATGTCTGTATATTACATTCGGCAGAGATATGTGGATAAGTATACAACACAATTTTTTTTCTAAATATGCAGTGTCAATGTTACATAGCATACAGCTGTTTTCCTACTCTTATTATGGTTGATTTTACTTTGCAAAAAAAAAAGCTACAGTTGCTCTCCCAGGGAATACAAGCCCAACAAAAAAAACAACAAACAATGAACATGGCTACTTTTAATTATGTTTTAAACTACCCACATTAGCTCACCAGTCAACTCGACCTAATCGAGTATGAATTATCTGAGTCGAAGGTCAAATTGCCGATATCTTACCAATAACTTGCCAGTCAAGTCTTTTTCCTTTTTAAACCATTATGTGTCGACTTCATTTTTTTTCTTTTATGTTTCTACTTCCTCATCTTGTGTCACACGTATCTCTTGAGTCGGTTCCAGTTTGGTTCTCACCAGTTTCAGTTTCGGTACTTTCGGTTTTTACCTTATATTTAGAGAACCCGGAACCATATCTGTTCCGGTTTCGGTTTCCTCTCAGGTTATATATTATTGTTGTTAAAACTACATTTTAATTTTGTAATCGATTTAAAAAATGTTTATAGTGCGTCAATAATACTTGCTGCCGATATTTTTGTCTTCTCGTAAGAAGTAGTCCTAAGTTCAATAATCTTTAAAATTTATCTACAAACTTTAAATACATCTCATAAGTTGTACACGTGTATTAACTCGCATTTTAAATTGAACACGTGTACATTATACTATACGTACATGCGTCCTATAAATATATATCACACTAAATTTTAACACGTACACTATCGATTTATAAGTGCATGCACCACAATTGTTAACATTTGCACGTGTTCATTATCCTTTACATATACATGTGTAATATATCAAGCACGAAATATGCACACGTGTATTTTTTAATATGTACCATGTATTATATAATACATAGTATATGTGTACACGTTAACATTATTATATATTGATATTTATAATACAAATGTCTAGCTAGTGTCATATTATAAAATTTGGATTTAACCACACATTCACCATTATGCTATATATTTAGTAGCCTTTTACACCTAAAAAGTAAATACTATATTATAATTGTTTGAGTTTGCAATTCTTAAGTGTAACATAATATTAAACTTTATACATCATAATCATAGTTCTCGGTTCCGGTTTCAGTTCTTGACCGGTTCAGTTCTTAAAGACCCACTTTTAATGGGTCTAATATTTATAAACGCAGAACCACTATAAACGGTTTCGGTTTCGGGTTCTGGTTCGGGTTCGGTTCAGTTCCGGGTAATCGGATACCCATGAGCGCTCCTACATGTATCCCTCTAGCATATAAGTGAATGAGTTACTTAACCGGGGCCCATCATAGCCTTATAGCCTATGTAACCCTTAAATTCATTGGTTCACCAACAAAATGGTAATGGAACTCTTATGCGATTAATTTTCTCTATGACCAAATGAGTCCTAGATAATCTACAGCTGAGATATTTAACTTGCTGAAACCCCCACTAGTTCCACAATAGCAATAATCATTGTCACCCTTAAGTGCAAGATAATGCTTCCCACTAGGGATAACAAATAAAGAGAGAAGCAAGAGCGGACATCAGACCATTTAAAATTGCTTTTTCATAAGTAAATTTACTAAATCTCACCACTCTAATGCAATGTACGTGATTTTTTCCACACTTCAATAGATTTTGGGAAGGGATATATCAATGTCACTTTTTAAAGGGCTTTTCATTAAAATACCAGCATCAAATTCAAATGATAAATCGCATTGAAGTTTAACATTTTCAAGAGAAGAAAGTCATAATAACCATATCCAGATAACACATAAGTTTACTGTTCTTGTATACAAATAATCTTTATATTTAATTAATCAAAATAAAATTAATCAGATACTTATTCTAAAGTCTAAACTAGTGCAGTTATCAAAAACATACATTTTCTTTTTATGAGATTAATTAGGAACTTAGGACACCTAACTGCCAAATATTCAAAACTAAGACCAGTCTTGTTCTAAACTAGTGCAGTCATCAAAGCATTATGAAGAACATACATTTTCTTTTTATGAGAGTAATTAGGAACTTAGGACACCTAAGTAGTGACCTAACAGCCAAATATTTAAAAGTAAGACCAGTGCATAACTTACCAACAAGATAATCTTCAACATCAAGATTAAACTCTGATGATCCCACTGCAAAACCAAGCACTAGTCACTATCATATAAAACAAGAAAACCATAAAAAAACATAGTCGAATATGAATAATGACCATAAAATGATAAAAGCACACAAAAAGAGAAGGCATAACAGCTTTATGAACAAGTATATATGGAGTCCCTGATTCAGTGATTTGTGTAAACTACACCACTTATTTCAAAAAACAATTATGATAAATTAAAAATAAATAATAAATTAAAAATTATTGGTAAAGTTTAATATTTTGTTAGATCAAGAAAAAAAAATAGGCCAGGGAGACCTACAAGAACAAAGGAGAAAACAAAAATTAAGAAGCAGCCACAAATGACATAACACCTCATACATCCCAATCAAGAATCTCTATACAATATATCCTCCCATCTAGCCACAAAATGCTCAGAATGAATGCTCCGTAGGTCCATGAACACTTTACTCCAATAACAGAAAACACCCTTTAAAGTTATAAAAACCATCTGAAAGTCCAAAGCTTTATCCTCAAAATGTCTTATATTACGTTTTCATTATATACCCCACATAATTGCAAACAGTACCGTGGTCCAAATGCACTGACGTTTTAGAAGAAAACGGTCATGTACGCCAATAGTTAAGGAGAACCACCACCGCATTAGGACTTACCCAAGGCCCAAGCTAACCGATTTTCCATGGAAATAAGACCAAACTCACCAAGAGAAGAGACAACACAACAGTACATGCTTACCAGACACCTCAACACTAGAGCACAACAGTACAAAATATGAATTATGCCCACTAAATTTCTTTTTTGTAAGATTATCAGTGGTAAGAATCAGCTCAAGGGATGCACATCACACAAAGAAAGGGATTCTGGTAGGAACTTATGATTTCAAAATTCTGGAACCCAAAAAGCAAGAGATACAGGCAATACCAGCAGTAGGTGGGAACCAAGAACATAGGGTGGTGAAACAGAAAGACTTGGTATAGAAAAAGTCAACCTGGGGTGCCATACCAACAAAACAGGATTCTGTCGATTTAGCTTCTATCCATGAGAGAAGCTAATTCGTCGATGGTCCAATCATTAAAAGCCCTGTGAAAGCCAAGATTTCAAGAAATACTACCATTAGAACTAACCATGAGTTCAGAAATGGCACCACCTTTAAGTTTTGACATATTAAACAACGTCTTGTACTCCTCTGTAAGAGTTCTTTCCGCCAACCAAGGATCCTCCCAAAACAAAATCTTGTCACCCACACCCACTAATATCAAATACATCTCTTAAAGACATATAAGGTTCTTCCAAGCCCCACAATTGTAATATGAAAAGGACCAGTCTCCCACCGAGATTGGGAACTCCAAAAACGCAACAAGGCTACCCTATACAAAATCCAAGCTTTAAATCTCCATAACCACTTACCGAAAAATGCGATCTAAGGTCTTCATTCTCCTAAACCCCCACTCCATTTGGGAAGACAAACCAAATCAAATCCAAATTCACAAGGTAATCTTTATGATGCTCCTTCGAATCATCCCACATAAAAATCCTAAATACAGACTAAATCCTTTGGGCAAAACTGTTCAGCGCGGAGAAGAGTGGCATGTACAGATCGGGAGATTAGAAAGAATGCTCTTTGCCAGCAATAGCCTACTGCCATTGGACAAGTACTTCGCCTTCAACCCACTTACTTCCTACTAAAACGTTCAACCATAGAATCATAGACCAGTAAGCCGCCCCAAGAGGGAGCCCAAGGCACTTGGAAGGCAACGACTCAGCATCACAGCCTAAAATGGAAGCTACCAATCTAATATCCCTCTCTGGGAACATGTTATTCTTACGGAGGTTAACATACAACCCCAACACCGCACCAAAGCACGCAATGGTACCACTCAACCATCAAAGTTGCTCAAGACAATCTCCAAGAAAAACAACAGTATCAGAAAATTGGGGATTAAATATCAGCACATTACACTCCCAACTCAAAAGCCCTCAAGGACACCACGAACATTGTCCCTCAAAAAAATCAAAAAAAGAGACAAAGAATTGTCGTGTCTACGAACCCAATAAGTTTTTCTTTTGAAAAAATAGAAATAAAAACAGTGGATATGCACTTCCAAATCCACCTTCTCCAGGCCTCCAATTGACCCAAACCCCATTCGACCAAGAATTAGTACAAAAAGTCCAACTCACATGATCATAAGCTTTAGTAAGAACCACCTTACACACAATACATTCCATGCCGCCACCCCTCCTATCGTCTGGCCTCAATATCAATGAGCCCACCAAGAATTTTTCTATCATGGATAAAACCACATTATCAATCACTTCCTTCAACCGAAGGACAAAACCCTTAAAAAACAATTTTATAAACACTCCCAGCTAAACTTATAGGTCGAAGATCGCCAAAATCTTCCACATCGTCCACCTTAGGGATCAAAGAAGCAAAAGTGTATTAAGAGTATGGGTACATTAGTTCACTTAGCCCGCCTTTCCTATGACTTTTCAAACCAACCAACCTGGATCCGACCTCGCAAGTCTCTCTGCATTTTGGAAGCAGACCCTCCAAAATCGAGCCCATCCAACTAAACTCTAACACCATATTCCTGGAATCATCTTTAATTATCCCCTAACATACAAAACTCTACAAGAAAGTGCATTGGACCCTGGAGAACGATCACAACCAATACTACAAATAGCGATCCAAACCTTTTCTTCCTCAATGTCTTTCTCCATCTCCTATCTATCCTCCACATAAATGCAACTTAAAGGGAGATAATCTATCAAGGGATGGACCTCATAAAGCTCGCAATAATAATCTGCGTAAAAATTATCTATGTTGTCTCTAAGATGATCCTCACCCCTCTAACACCTTAACCACCCCCGGTCTTCTTTTTACTACATGGGCACTCCAAGGGAATAATCCTAATCCTGAATTTATCTATTCGATGAAAGAAGCAAGTATTTTGAATATTTGATCTCCCTCAACCACTAACCTAGTTTCACAACCTCAAAATCCGACATCAACGCATCCCTTTTACGTCTCTCAGAAGATGACATATTATTATCTTCTTCATTAAGATCAAGAGCCCAGATATCCTTATAAAGCTCCTCATTTTTCTTTAGCCACACTCCCAAAAGTTTCTTTCTTCCACACCTTAATATTTTCCTTAAGACCTTTCAACTTATTCCCAAAGACAAAACCCCTAGAATCCCACTAATCCTTAATGCAATCAACAAATTTAGGGTCATCAACCACGTTAACTCAGACATAAAGGGATTGGTTCTCCTCACATCACAACCACAATCCAAAACAAATGAATGGTGGTCCGAGGTCTCACCAAGTACAATAGGCTGAAGTCTTGGCTACTCTTCCTCCAACCACTCCACATCCACCAAAAAGGGTGCAATTCTAGAAAGAATAAATTATTGCTTATTATACCACATTTATATCCCCCCTCTCAGAGGGAGATCCATCAACTCATGATTTCCACAAAATCCTCAAAACCTCTCATAACATTCGTAATCCTACAACCACTGTCCTTCAATGGATAAACCTCAACACATTGAAGTCACCACCTACATACCAGAGTAAAACCACTGGTAAGTACATAAGCGTCATCAAGCTCGGTCCAAAAACTGTCCATATATTTGCCTTTAGGCGGACCATATGCACCAGTGATAACCTTACAAAAGGTATCACCTTTAAACACACACATCATCGGCACAGAAAAATAACTAACAGCAGACTCAAAAACAGGACAATATGGACATTGTCCTTGTGCCACACAGCACAAATACCCCCAGAACCATCTACAAAAGGAAGGCACCTAATCAGCGTTGGGACTACCCAAATGTCATTCACCAAATGGAGAGAATTGGATTCCAACTTGCCAGAACAATTACCACTAGCATGATTCTGTCAGACACAATCTTTGATATCTGGGCGTTTAGGATCTGCACCAAGACCCTAACATTCCAAGAAAGAATCTTATGATTCATTCATAAACCTAAGAGATTGTCGTTTCACCATTATTCAACGTGATAGACAAACTCCACAATTCATTACTGGTCTCAGATCAAGACGGAATCACCTTCACCAAACCAGATTTCTCACTCCTGCGCAGGGGTCTGACCACTTTTGAACTCATTGTTTTTTTCTCAAAATGGACTCCAGCACTGCCGCCTCATATTCCCTACCTTCATACGATAACCCTGCTATGTTAATCAGCTACTTAATGATGCACCAGTTACCTCACTGTTCTTTCTATTCTAGACTCCTCCATTGGATCATTTACAACAATGGATCAGCATATCTAGAGAAATTTTAGGAAGACTTAGTTGATTTTGGTGGGAATATCTTCCTCCTCAAAAGTTCTAATGTCACCCAAAGTATCCCTCACTCCCCCTACTTATACAAGTTTTCGACCCAATTTATTTATTTTTTCACAGTTACAACTACTTAGTGATAAGAATCTCCCACACAATCAAGACTTTATCCCTATTTACCCATTCAAACAAAAGTCTCCATAAGAAAATTTTCACAAATCCAAAACAAATGAATGAAAAATAAACCCAAAGAAAAAAGTATTGCCAATATCCAGCCCTACAACCCACCTAATCATAAAGCATTGTATCCTCAACTTAGTCATCTAACCAAAGTACAGAACTTAGGAGCCTATCAAATGCAATTCAATAGCAAATGAAAAGGAGAACATACATCCTAGCTTCTCTTCAGCTTCTGTATGTGTAAGTAGATCCCCAGTTTCAATCCAATGCAGAAACGCAATCAACGAAACACCCGTCTGCGTTTCACTTCTCCAATCACCATGATACCTATAACAACACCCAACAACCATAACTTAAAAATATAACCAAACAAACAAAATGCATATTAAAAATTAAAAAATAATAGATAAATACCTATAATATTGTCCAGGACAATCTTTAAGTATTTCCGCTAGCCGGCCGTAAAGCTCTTTCAAAACATCAATCTGAACTTTACCCTTCTCTAACACCTCTTTAAAAAAAACAAGAAACACCTAAAACATTAAATAAAACAAAATGCCACGTAATCAAAAAGTAATTAAAGTTTAAACTAGTACCTGGTATGGGACGAGATTGATGTACGAGGAGTAAACCGGATTGCATGACACGTAATGTGGACTCAATCTCGTTAGTAACTGACTGGATTCTATCACGTAAGTTTCTAGATTGTTCTAGTTGTGTTCTCAACTTTTCGAATTGTTTTTCCACAAAAGGGCGAGGAGAAGAAGAAGACATTGTGGTGAAGTGGTGGGGTTTTCGGTAATTTTGAAAGGAGTGAAGAGAAATGAGGGGTTTAAGAATAGGGTTTAAGGAGTGGGAGAGAGAGAGGAATGTATTTCGAAATAATGATGCAGACTTCATTTTTGGTTTCGAAATAATTGATTATTATTATTATCAGCGGTCACGTGGTATTTATCGGACATTGAAATGCAAGAAATGAGGCTCACCCATTGGTTCTAATCAGCTTGAGTAAAAACACGTTCCAAGGCCCTAACCATATTATTTAGAGAGTGCCCAAAAAAAACTTATTTATTACTAGTTTGTTATTGACCTAAAAACCATATTTTGTATTGGGCACTCTCTAAATACATCAAGTTAATCTGTTGGTAATCGCTTATAGTCTTTCTCCCCTACATTTAAAACTCAAAGTTAAGGTTTACATAAACAAATTGAATAAGAATGATCATAGTCAAACATTTACAAATTTCAAATAATATTTAGTTTTAAATCTAAACTTTTTATTTTCCATTTTATTTTGTGCTATTGTTAATCAACAACTAGTTTAGGGTTTATAGTTAATAATTTTCGTACCAAAGTCTTATGTAAATTGTTCTCAATAGCTATCTTAATTTCAAATTTTACTCAAAATTTCTACAAATATTTGAAATTTTACACAAATATCGATACAAAATTTGGTGATAACATAGTAAATGCGGTTAAAGAGTGGTCGAAAAGAAAACAAAGACACAAAAGCTAAAATAGGTTAATACCGGTTTCTCGGTTTTTGGTGAATTGGGTGGGGATATACGGGACTTTGTGTTGTGCCCAACATAAGTACACTGTATAGACCCCAAATTGGGTCGAGTTGGGTCGGGGTCTGCCCAACACAATTTGGGGGTGTCAATATTAGGACCCAACAACAACCTCCCCTGTTTTCCAAAAATACTTTTTCTTCAATGCGCAGAAGTGTAAATGCACTCAATGTGCAGTGTTCTGGACCGTTGATTTCGAATCTCTTATCAAAATTGAATAAGAGTAAAACCGGTAGATCAGTTGTTTAACTTGCTACACCAAGTCATAAATCTCTACGTGTTTGTTGATTTCTCGAAACAAAAAAAAAAAAAAAAAAAAAAAAAAAAATCACTCTTCACTTCGATTTCTTTTCAATTTTGGTTTCATCTCTTCTCGATTTCTTCAATTCTAGTGGATTTCAATTTCAATATGTGTTCATGTCTCTCCCTCTCGCTTAATCATCCAATTACATGTACTCTAATATGTTTGATTAATTGCATCTTTTCAATTGATGTATTTGTTTGTGATAAAATCTTGCAAAATTGAAACTATAGAAATTAGTGAGTGCTTGTTCCGACTTCTTTGATTGTAGGTGTATGATTGATGTTTACATTATTAATATTCTTCAATTGATCAAAAATTCATAAATGGTTTTGTGAATCATATTAAGCTAATTGATAGTTATCAAATATCCTTGAGGATAATTATGGCCTATTAATGCAAGATAGAATTTGGCTAGCTTTTAAAGTCACCTATTACATAACATCTGACAATTAGTGTCATAGATTAAATCTGTGGAATGATTTTTTGCTTTTTCCCTTATGACTTTTAAGTATATTTTAGCTAACGAAGACAAAGAGACTTCCGTGTGTAAGAAACCATACATGATACTTTTAGGCTCTATGCACACACAATACAAAAATAGTAGCCTGAATTTCATGTCTAGTTGCTTAATGATTTTGTATTGATAAAACCACGCCCTGAATACACGTTTTAGTATGACCAAACAAACTTATCCCTCGTTTGGTTTGACGAAGACCGAGTTTGTTAAGCCTCGAGGCACATTAGCATCACTATAGTTTAGGCGAATAACAGTATGGCCTCGAGGCCATAACATTGACACCCTTATGTCTGTATGGCATTGGGAGGTCTACTAAGGATTTGGCGAACGCTTTATTGGTTACGCGAGTTATGGTTGTGTTTTGAGCATAAATAAGGGAGTCTATATATATGCCTTCTTTTAAGTATTGTTGATTTTTGTAAGATAAATTGCTCAA
This sequence comes from Coptis chinensis, assembly GCF_015680905.1. NCBI lineage: Eukaryota > Viridiplantae > Streptophyta > Magnoliopsida > Ranunculales > Ranunculaceae > Coptis > Coptis chinensis. Next base: position 60,343,166 of record NC_141463.1, read on the forward strand.
GCACAATATCTTGATCACTGTCTTCCATAAGGTCGGCAGACTTGCCAAACCATGTATACCGTTTTTTTGCGGATTCTTATTTTTTGCTTTTGGTATTTTGCTTCCATTTTTAATTCTCATATTTGCTTGTTGACACTCCCTCGTTGAGAATGCAAAAAATGCCCATGAAACTGTGAATGTGTCAATGGCACAACACCGCGTGACATGGCCTCATATGTATTTTTCCCCTCATTATGGGCAGGTTGAGCCGTATCTAAACCCAGCCTGATCTTCGCAACTCTAGCCATGTCATACCTGACTTGGTTGGAAGTATTATACCTCATGTCCTATACTATAGAAATATGTATAGTATATGAAACAGAAAGCTGAAAAATGTTGAATGCCTTTAATGAGTTAATGGGCGCTTTGACAGTAACAAAGATATGATCCGTACCCTGTTAGGGGCCAAAGATAGATATCTGATGCCGGATATCCCACCTCAGAGGCATACTTTGATACTTGTTTCTTAGTTGAAATCATAGGGTAGTATTGGGTATTTATTTGGCGAGTGGTGCTGACCTTAGCAACATAAAATGCCAGGTGTAGGTAGCGCGCTCACACACTGAAATCGTGATTTCCCACTTTTACTACTATGTCGCACAGAAAACGCGCTTTTAAACGTGTTAGGTCGTGCTTTCAAAAACTATCAATAAGTTCTCTAGTTGTCCCACTCTCAAAGTATCAGCCACATGCATGACTTTGTTGTACAAGTCGTCTAATTAATCATTGAGAATGTCAGAGAACAAGATTTAGTAATAGTGAAGTTTATAATGAGTATACAAGAAACATGCCTTATTCTTACTACTCCTTAGGTGAATTGACATAACTTTGATTTCTCTTAAATATCACCCATTTTTAATCTCTCATTTGGAACACTTCACTGACCATTTATGTTGAATTAATTTGTTGTTGCTATAGAAGTTTGATGCAGTTACTAGGTACCGCATTAGAGATGGTGGCTTGAGCTTCTTTAGTGATATAGGGCTTCTGCTAATTGATGAAGTCACTTACTGAATGATCCATGTGGAGCTTCTTTGGAGGCTACATTTAGTAGGATTAAAATGTTGTTGTGCAACCTTGAAATGAGTTCAAGTTCTCTGGCTTATGTTTGCTTCAATGTTGTTTCTGCTACCATTCCAAGGACTTAGATTCAACCTTCTAGACTTGGGTTTGTGTTCTTATATGATAAGTGAACGTCTCACTAATAGTGTGAAATTCTTCCCTTGATGTAAAGCTATTCCCGAAGGTATGCTATCTTGGCCTTGAGAAAATTATGAAGGATCTTGTTTTTCCTTGTAACAATGTAATTCAGGTCAAATCATGAATATTGTGATAAAAATAACATGTATACAATGCCTCCCCTAGATGAAAGACGGTTTTATAGTAAAGGAGGATGCAAGTGGTGTAATGTATTCAAGATTTTAAGTAATGCAGATCTTGTAACTACGATATTCCAATATATATTTATTGTTGTGCTATTTTCAAGAACATGATTTGAATAATTATTGGACCATTGTGTAGCCGGTTTAGGATCATACGTGCAAGCAATGCCAATGCCACTCAATGTGATATTCTTTTGGTGTTGAATGAAACATCCTAAAAAAAGTGCAAGTCGGGATCTAGAAGTTATTCATGAAGCATTGAAGTTGTCCCATAGCATCACAACTGTTAAGGAAGGTTGTTTAAGCTTCAAAGCACTTCGTAGTTCAGTTGCTACATTTTTCTCTTAGGCTATAACAGATGACCTCCTTGGCACATAACTTATGTCACATTTCTTTTGTTATAAAACTATTTAATGTAATACACACATGGCCACATTTCCTCCACCCTTCACCCATTTTTTTCCATATTAGAGAGGCTATAAACTGTAAATTAAATGACTCAAAGTATGAGAAAAGAGAGGGAAAAAGTGTTCTTACAAGATATTGCTCTAGCATATATAAACCTGGGGTGAAAGATCCTGCAGAATTTACATCTCGCCTTCTTCTACGTGCGCAAACTCGAGCTAGGAGTACCTACATCAGAGCCTAAGCATCCTTGGTCGACTGTGGGGGATTCTTGAGAGTTGGTGAAGCAAAAACCATTCCAGATTCAAGGTTTGAACAACACAATTCAAACAAACAGTGACTTGTGAGCATATTAGTCAATCATATGACGACCTAAAGCCCTAATAATTTAGACTAAGACTATATGCCAATGCAAATTAAGATCTGATAAGCACCCAAAATTGTAATATTAAACCCCGAGAGACATATCATTTTGGTCGATTATGTGTTTAATAATCATGTAATAATTATATTTTCGTACTTTTGCAGGTTTCCGCATTTAAAATAAATATAATGATAAAACATGCATCGAAGTACGGGAATACTGGAATATTTGAAGTTTCCCACTCAACCCCAGTGAAGCCCAACAGAGCCTGACTAGAGCCGAAGTTTCCAAAAGAACAAAACCAAAGTCGTAATCGGGTCCACATATAAAGAAGCAAAGAAACTTCCGGCCCAAATCGATAAATCTGGTGCCGACGTTGGCTAGTGAACTACCCGAGCAACCCGGCGACAAAAACTACACGCAAAGACGTAAAAGTTGTAAAACGCCAAAATCGGTGCATCGGACATACTAAGTGGACCCACTCGGCGGGGCCAAAAGGCATGACGAGTCAGCATAGGCAGGTGGCAAGAGATGGTCACAAAATTGTGCCACCTTGCAATGAGAGAAAACACGTACCTGTTCAAAGATGGAAATGAAATTGAGCAAAGGGACAAATACAAAGCACAAAAAGACGAAACATTAAATGAAGTTTTGTTTCGTAAACAAAACTTTGGTTTAAAGGAAGTCACGTGAAAACAAAACTTTGAATATCAAAGTTTTGAATGTCTCAAATGGAGAAACGGCCAAAACTCAATTAAATCCTTCTCCAGTCTCCAGCCTATATATATGAGGGGGTAGCTTTCATATATCTTCCTTCAGCATTTTATGCTATAGCTTCCGCTTAGCAGTAGTTAGTTTTAATTCAGCACTTACATTCCGTCATTTTCATTCCAGCAGCTTAAATATTGTAAGTCATTTTACCCTTAATAACAGTCATTTCTTTTCTAGTTTAATTCTTGTCATGCATTTATTTACTTAATGTCTACAGCAAGTTTTAATATTCCTTCAATGACCATGAGCTAATCCCCCCTCGGGGAGGAGGTTATCTTTACTTCGTGTGAGAATCCGGATTGACTCGTTAATATTCTAGAATCGCTACTTAGGAATTAGGCATAGATTAGACATCCGGTCCCAAAATGACTGAGACTACAAAATTTGAGTCTTGATGCTCGAATCAGCCTCGGTAGCGACCTAAAATGTCTCGCGACTCTATGGTGTCGACAGACTCTCCAATTTGTCCAAATTGATGTGGAATCGAGCCAGAGCTGAAATGATATTCCGAGATGAAATATTAGTTCAACTCCTTATGCTAGTGTGATGATGCTTTCGTAGATGTGGGCATCGCTAAGGATCAATACTGACGTCCGTCCCTAACACGAGATGAATTAGAGATGTAGTGACGTGGTAATATAAACTGTTAAAAAATGATTCTTGCATGAGTATGATTAACTCTCTCCCTGTTTCTTTATTTTTGTTTACCTACATATAATCGCCGTAGTAATTTACATTATTTGCATTACCGTTAATTTAATTAAAACAAACTAAAAAACCTAAAATCCTACTCACCAAAAGTTGTAATTCCAGTTGTGAACCTTTTCCGAGCCCTAAGGTTTGGACGATCCCTTACTTGACCTATCATACCAAACCCACGTGAGTCAGGTAACTTGACTAAAACGTACGACTATATGGACTTCGGACTTCGGACTTTGGACTATGGACCTCGGACTTAAGAAAATAAGTAACTGAAAACAATAAACGTTCGAATAAAAGCGTGTTTATCAAATGGCGCCGCTGCACGCCGAAGGACTCTGGACTTAACGTAATAACTGGAACACATCATGTAAAACCCCCTCCCCTACCTCTTCATTTTTTTTTAAATTTCCATTTCTTTTACGATAATAACGTGTTACGTAACTGTTTGTCTTAACTTTTTCTACTAACAAATATCTGTGAACCAAGTTTTGTTTATTTTTATTAGCACAGTTTAAGTATTCCGTAGGAACTTGAAGTACTGAACTGACAAAAGAGTCTCGGACGAGACTAAATTAGTAGCGCGAGTGACTAACCTGGAGTATCAAGACTCCGGTTTTCAGGTACAGGCCACTTTACTTTTCAGTACTCTTTTGGACTCTCTTGTCCAGTTTAACAAGTAAGTTCACAAGCTCGGGAGTTAGTTCGATCATGTACAATGAATCGCGGGACACCAGGTTTCAAATCCTTAAACTCCTCAAACTTTGTCGAGGATATTATTTGGTTGTTACTATAACCTGTTTTACCTTGCATGTTTGTGTGTGGCATAAGAACTCTTTGCATATAAATGTGGTTCGTCATTACATATTCACGTTAACACGATCAATATGATTCGAATATATTTGGATGTATGTGTAGTTTCAAACCACCTGCTTAGAATATTTTTGTATGTGTAGGTTACATCAATTCACGTACGCGGTATTCATTTGTATGTTAGTTAGTATATATTAGTTAGTTTCTATTTTGGCATCTATCGTTTTAATTGCATATTTCGTAATCACGTCTCCATAATACATTAATTACGTATTCTAAAAAAAATAAATAAAAAATAAAAAAATCATAGTAATTAAAAATTTCATCTAAATCATCTTAATAACACCCCGCATAATACACCATCATAAATCATCATCCTATTCCATCAGTGCCTAGGAAACTTGAAAAAAATTGAGGTTGCCTAATTAAGGAATGTGCTAGCACGAACAACCTCCCTCAATTCTCTCGTGACTGACCTCATTGGAATATTCACACGCTATCCTAGCTTACCCTCGAGTTAGCAAATTTCGGGAAGACGCGTGCTTCACCTCCCTCTTTCCTTAATTCTAAAACCTCCGGTCATAACTTCGTTCCTTATGAACCTTAAATTAAAATTTATATTTGTATGAGACTACGGTCCGGTAAACATAAGGAATTAGAACTTACATATCGGGCGCCGAAATACAATAAACAATTGCTTATGCTATCTCCTAGACATAGTTCCTCCTCCGTAAACCAACCTCGTCAAACATCTCCGTTGTCGTCATCTCCCGTAATTATGGCCCAGGAAAATCCCACAGTCGAGAAACCCCTTTCGGATTTCTATACTGCCTTACAAGAAGGACCTACTTCTTGCATTAAACTCGATGCTATTGTAGGTGATTTTCGAATTCCGCCAAACATTTTCAGTTTGTTACCTGTTTACCATGGTCTAGACCATGAAAAACCGTACAATCACCTTCGTCGGATGCAACAAGTAGTCACCACTTTCCGCCATCCGACTGTTACCAACAAACAAGTTTTGCTTAGGTTGTTTCCCTTCACCTTAGCTGATAAAGCTTCAGTTTGGCTCACAGGCGAAGTGCCACAATCCATTGACACATGGCCCAAACTCGTACAAGCATTCATGATAAAGTTCTATACTCGGAGAAAACTACGAAATGCTTCAAAAGATTCAATTCTTTCACCAAAGACCTAAGAATCCTTTTTCCGAAGCATGGAGCAGATTCTTCGATCGCTTCTCGAATGTCCCCATCATCAACTCGACACCGCTATATTAGTCCGTTCATTCTTTAATGGTCTCTCTGACCATCAAAAGGAAACCTTAGATATCATGAACGGTGGTTGTTTCATGGATAAGGGCGCTACTGAAGCATACACGTTTCTTGAGAAACAGGCTTCACAAAGCACCCATTGGGGAAACACTGATTCTTCTAGATCTTCTAAAGACACTCCTACCAAAGTTACGTCTATGTTCGAGGTCAAACCCGATCCGGAATTAAAAACTCTGATCGAGTCCCTAAACAAAAAGGTCGATGCTCTTTCGGTACAAGTAAATGATCAAAAACCCAAACAGGTCATGGCTGCCAACGCTTCCCCATGTCCTCTTTGCTTAAGTCCGGAGCACGCTGATTCTTATTGTCCTTTGGTATACGAGTGCCCTCCCCAACTTTCTGAAGAGGCTTGTGCTTTCAACATCCCTAAAGCACCTTGGCGACAACATCCGAATTTAGGTTGGGCATCCCCTGCCCAACAACAAGCTCCTCCGGGTGTCAACAACGTTCCTGTATGAGCACCCGCGAACTACAATTCCTATCGTCAAGGAAATCTTCCGCAGTTCCAGCAAGGGCAAAGTAATTTTCCCAACAATGCAAATATAGGGTACCAAAACAACCGCAACCTTGTTCCCGCTAATCAAGGATATGACTACCAAAATTAACCCGTAAATAATAACCGTGAACTAGTTCCTGCTGTTTTGTTGGTACAGTCCACAGCCGATAAAACAGCTGAAACTTTTCTGACATACATGAATCAATAGAATCAAATCCTAGCTTCTATCCAATGGTCTCTTTTTGTTAGCTCGGGATAAAAAATCAAAGGCGTGTTCCCTGGCCAAGCAGTTCTAAACCCTAAGCCTACAAACACTGCCTTTGAACTCAACAATGCACCAGGATCTAGTAATCCAAGCCAGGGTAAGGTAAATGCCATTACCACTCTTTGTTCTGGCCGAACCATCGACAATAAAATACGTATGCCAGACGAGGAATCGACGGAAACCACGGCTGACGTCCTTCCAACTCCTACTTCGCAACCTATAACGGATGAAGTTGTACCTTCCAATTCTACACCCACGTCCCTAGGGAAAGACGCCACTGATCCTTATGCGCGATTCCGCCCAAAAGCTCCGTTCCCTACCCGTTTGGTAAAGAAGAAATGTGACGAACATTTCGATGAGATCCGTGAAACCTTAAAATTTTTGATCATAAACTTACCTTTCCTAGATGCGCTTAAGCATTTACCCAAGCATGCCAAGTTTTTGAAGGACATGTGCACCACCAAACGACGTACGAATGCTCCTCAACAAGCGTTCCTCACTGAGCAGTTTCCCTCGACTACCACTACCAATGGTGTGGTAAAAGACAGGATCCGTGTCGACCAAACCGTACCATGCGTTGGGCGACAAGTATACCGTTACCGCACTTTTATACCTAGGTGCCAGTGTTAACCTACTTCCCTACTACTTATTTAAGCAGTTAGGTTTTCATGAAGTAAAACCTACCAATATGACTCTACAACTTGCGGATCGCTCCATCAAGTACCCGAAGGGCATAGTAGAGAACGTCATAGTCAAGGTCCAAGATTTTTACTACCCAGTTGATTTTGTAATTTTAGATACTGAAGTGGCCTGTGACTCCATTCCTATCATCTTGGGACATCCTTTTCTTGCAACTGCTAATGCTCTCATCAATTTTCGGGACGGTTCAATGACATTGTCTTTCGGGAACCTTTCTGTCGAACTCAACGTATTCAAATTAATGAAACAATTTCGCGATCCTATACTGGAGGGCGAGATTAGTTTGGTTGATAATCTGGAACATGATTATTTCACAAACTCTTTTCCCCCAGACAAGATACACCAATTTCTTTCTTTTGATAATCCTGAGTTTGATGATGACTCGTACATAAAGGATGTCCACACATTATTAGAGTCGGTACCACTATTCGATCTTACTACTGCGTTGCAAACTGATTCAGAAGAACCGGATTCGCTCTTTTCCATTGAAGAGATGATCCCTCACGAATCCTTAATCCCCAATCCTCCAACTCCGGATTTAAAACCTCTACCCTCTGATTTGAAGTACGTGCATCTCGATCTCGATGGTAGTCACCCTATAATAATTTCTGCTCACTTGACTACCGACAAAAAGGCACGTTTGATTCATGTCATTCGTGAACACTGCTCGGCTATCGGATGGTCCTTAGATGATATCAAGAAAATAGACCCTAGCATATGCACGCATCGCATACATCTCGATGACGGCACAAAGACATCGCGAGAACCACAACGCCGCCTTAATCCCGCCATGAAGGAGGTGGTGAGAGAGGAAGTTTTACGTTTACTTGATGCGGGTATCATATACCCTATCTCTGATAGTGATAGGGTTAGTCCCGCTTTACTCGTTGTTCCCAAAAAGTCCGGCATTCAAGTTGTACAAAATGAAAATGGTAAGTGCATCTCCACTCGCATTCCATTAAAATGGAGAATTTGCATTGACTATCGCAAACTTAATGCCAGAACACGTAAAGATCACTTCCCTCTCCCATTCATTGACCAGATGCTAGAACGTTTAGCTGGTCATGCTTACTACTATTTTCTTGATGGCTATTCCGGATACTTCCAAATTGTTATCGATCCCGCCGATCAAGAAAAGACAACTTTCACATGTCCCTTTGGAACCTTTGCATATAGACGAATGCCTTTTGGTCTTTGTAATACCCCAGACACCTTCCAACGCTGCATGCTTCACATTTTCAGTGATATGGTGGAACGTTATATGGAAGTCTTCATGGACGATTTTTCCATCTACGGGAATTCCTTTGACGACTGCCTATCCAACCTTTCTAAAGTATTAACGCGTTGCGAAGAGAAAAATCTGGTACTCAATTGGGAGAAGTGTCATTTCATGGTTACCAAAGGACTTGTTCTGGGTCATATTGTTTTGAAAGATGGGATAGAGGTTGATAAAGCTAAAATTGTTAAAATTTCTTCGCTACCTTTCCCACGTACAGTTCGTGATATCCGTGCCTTTTTAGGCCACGCTGGGTTTTATAGGAGATTCATTCAAGATTTTTCTAAAGTTGCTCGACCTTTAACCAATCTCCTACTTAAGGATGCAGTATTCGACTTCAATTTCAATTGCAAACAAGCTTTTGATACTCTAAAAACCGCTCTGACTACCGCTCCTATCATTCAACCCCCTGATTGGTCTCAACCATTCGAACTAATGTGTGACGCTAGCGACTTTGCTATTGGCGCCGTACTAGGCCAACGACGTGATGACAAACCCGTTGTCATTTACTACGCTAGTAAAACTCTTAATGACGCTCAACGTAATTACACAACAACTGAGAAAGAGTTCCTAGCTATTGTCTATGCTTTGGATAAGTTTCGCCCTTACCTAGTTGGAACATCCACCATCGTATATACTGACCATGCCGCACTTCGATACTTACTCGCGAAAAAGGACGCAAAACAACGATTGTTCTGTTGGATCCTTCTCTTGCAAGAATTCACCCTGGAAATCAAGGACAAGAAAGGAACCGAAAATGTCGTGGCCGACCATTTATCAAGGCTGGTTGGTGACATTGATAGTGATTCTGAAACCATCTGTGATTCCTTCCCGCATTAATAATATTTGAACTCTATTTTCTCATCTCCATGGTATGGATATCGTTAACTACCTAGTTCTTGAGGAAGTTCCTTCCTCTTGGTCACGTCCTGATCATAAAAAGTTCTTATCCACTGTAAAATATTATTTTTGGGATGACCCCTACCTCTTTAAGTATTGTTCCGACCAACTCATTCGTCGCTGCATTCCCGATTGGGAGCATACTGACGTATTATCCTTTTGCCATGAACAATCTTGCAGAGGTCATTTTAGTGGAAAGAAAACTGCGGCCAAGGTATAACAATGTGGTTTTTACTGGCCTACCCTTTTTCGCGATGCACACAAACATTGCATAGCTTGCATTCGTTGTCAGCACCTAGGTCGAATTACCAAACAAAATATGATGCCCTTAAATCCTATCTTGATTGTGGAAATTTTTGATGTTTGGGGCATTGATTCTATGGGACCTTTCCCTATTTCTCAAGGTTTTCTATACATGTTAGTTGCTGTAGACTATGTGTCCAAATGGATTGAGGCACTCGCATGTCGCTCAAATGACCATAAGACTGTCGTGAAATTTGTTAAAGAAAATATTTTATCTCGTTTTGGTGTCCCCAAAGCTATCATCAGTGATGGGGGTACACATTTTTGTAATAATTTTTTTGGGTTTTTAATGAAGAAATATGGAGTTACTCACAAGGTTGCTACTCCATATCACCCACAAACGAGTGGCCAAGTGGAAGTCTCCAACAGAGAGATAAAGTCTATTATGGAGAAAACTGTCAACCCATCGAGAAAGGACTGGTCTCTCCGCTTATCGGATGCCTTGTGGGCATGCCGAACATCATTTAAGACGCCTATAGGGATGTCTCCTTACCGCATTGTTTTTGGAAAACCTTGTCATCTGCCAGTTGAACTTGAGCATCGTGCCCTTTGGGCCATCAAAAGCCTCAATTACAATATCATCGAGGCAGGCGAGAAGCGAAAACTGCAATTAAATGAGCTTGAGGAGATTCGGAGTGATGCTTATGATCTCTCGAAATCCTACAAAGCTAACATGAAAAGAGTGCATGACAAGCACATTTTGCGTAAGGATTTTAAAATTGGCCAAAAAGTTTTACTGTACAACTCCAGATTACACATTTTTCCTGGTAAATTGAAAACACGATGGTCTGGTCCTTTCATTGTGTTAGCTGTGAAACATTATGGGGCAATCTCTTTGCTTAATCCACAAGATAACAACGAATTTCAAGTCAATGGACAACGCCTAAAACATTACCGCGAATTACGCTCACCAGATGTTGAACAGACTCTTCTTCAGGATCCGGTCTACACAGAATAGATGTTTTGTTTGGCGCACTCAATCTTGTTTCTATAGAAGGTACGCCATTTTGGTAGCCGGGCCATCTTCTATCTTATGATCTCCATAGTTCTTTGAAGTGTGTGGCTGCAAGCACCGGAACCTTAGTCCATAAAAACTCTATTTCAGAACTGAGTATAAATGTCTTCTGCAATACGAGCAAACGTGCTTTTTGGTAAACGATGGGTACCTAAAATTTCACCTCCTTCCTTCTCTTCCCTTTTCTACTCTCTACCTCACGAACTTCAGCTAATCATTTGGTGTAAGTCTCACTCATCATGAATAGGGAATGGTCGTAGTACTTTTGCTCGTAAACGATATGTGTGGAGGATGGGCTTGTGTATGCATTGTCAAACACCCTTCTGTCTAGGTCTTGACTTCCTATCTGATACTAGCCAGTTTAAGGTATACTTTTGTCTGACACCAGCTGCGCAGGATAATCTTCATTGCCGCGCCGTTTCTCCCACAGGTTGGGGTTCGTCTTGAGAAGCTGACGTTAAAAGACCCGACTCGTCTTGAGGATCTGACGTTAAAAGACTCACCTTGTAGATATATTTATATTGTTGCCTTTTCCCTTTGCATTAAGTTTTGCACATGAGATTCGTGTCTAACCTCAGATGTTGCATACTTGGAACACAAACGGGCAATGGATTCCACCAGACCAACTCTAGAATTGGTTACTTTGAGTTCCCTTAGGGCGGTTTGAGGATAGCCGTATGTAATAAGGGCAATTTTATTAGACCGTAGCGCGCACGGTCCAGGATGGTATCGTCCTGCCCCTAACCCCATAATACATAGAGGTAAAGCCACAGTCTGGCTGGATTGGGTTCGCTCCAGAGCTGACATGATAGTTGTCTATGATTTAAGATGGTGACTCTTCTGGACATCTAGTGTTTTTCACGTATATCTCCCTTGTATATAAATAAAACCCTTGTTTATAAATAAAACACTCTCCTTCTTTTCAAAAACTCTTGTGAACTTCAAGAATGACTCATACAATTGGATAGCATTTTTCGTGCGGATCGTTTCGATATCTCATTCGTCCAATTCAGAGTCCAAACGAGTCGTGGGTAAGCATTTAGATTTTTTAGGTTTAAATCGGGATTTAGGCTTGATTTGGGCTTGGGAAATTTTTTTGGCCCAACCAAAATATCGAATTCTCGGTCCATTTAAACACAAAAAACCCGAAAACACGCGTCACCCTTACATCCTTCTTCTTCCCAAAAAACCGGATCTTGCCCCCTCTCGCTTTAGTCTCGCACGAGACAGGCCCACACTATATCCAGGTCTCGCGCGCGACTCTTACAACTCTGACCACAATTCCTTTCTGTTAGCAAATCCCATTTCTCCCCCTCATCATTAATCAATATACAGCCTCTCCCTAAGACCAGTGATGGCCAGTAACAGGCGTATTTGTGTGGAGAATTTTTTTGGAAATTTGTTTGAAAACGGGATGTTTGCTCCATTCTTTGATAATGAAATTCACTCTAGAGGATGGGAGCACTTGCTATATGCTAATGGAGGGCTTTATTCCAAGAATTTGGTGATGAAATTCTACGACAATGGGAGCTTTAATGGCGACCATTTTTGGGTTACTGCCGAGGGTGTGCGCCACGAAGTCACACCTGTTTTGCTCTCTGGGATCACGGGCATTCCTCCTCGTCAACCAACCCGTCGTTTGACTTCGGCAGCGGTCGGTGTACCCATGGACTTACGACCTAATGCTCGACACACTAATCGAGGGAGAGTACAACATAGACAGAAAATGTGCGTATCAGCGTTCAGTGCGATTGAACCAGTTGGCGGTGACTCAATGGCTAGGATTGAACGTTATTGGCACCTCGAAGCCCTCAGACATCAACAAGACCTTCCTCCACCTTCTCTGGATCCTCCAGGGGCGAAAGGGTAACTTCTCCATCGTTACCTTTCTTTTTGATATTATTACATATGCCACTCTTAGATCAGCCCCTCTTGCTGTTATGGTAACACAAGTTATGATTACCTTGGGATTTCTGTCCACCACCCCGCTACTCCGATCCCTATACCACAATATGAGAATATGCTTGTCTTCAAGAAATGCATACTGGACCCTTGGGAACCTACAACACCTAGGGCTGCCGAGCACGCTAGCGTAGGCTCATCTCAACCACCCTACTTTGATGAGACTGCCATGAGTAAGATCACCCACCCCATAGGCCTTTACGTCTTGTGAGCGAATTAGTCCGAGAGACATGTACACTCACCGGTATCGATGAGGCGCACCACCTTGGGCGAAGTTAAGGACAGATATGACCACTTTCGCCACGCGAGTCGATGACAGATAGCATGGGCGAATTCCAGCAGGAAATGAGAGCTTCTATGATTGCATTTCAAGACAATATGCTTACTCGCCAGAACCAGTTCCAGCGAATGTTCATGGCGAGCCAGCATCAGTTTCAGGCTCAGGTGATGGATACTCTGGGTGATATCCAGGAGCAGTTAGCTTCCACGGGATCTCGTATTGCACGACGTCGCAGGACTCCTGGTTCTTCTTCTGCAGCCCCCGAGGATTCTTCTGCAGCCCCTGAGGATCATCAGTAGCTAGTTTTTTTTTTTTTTTTTTTTTTTTTTTTCCAGTCTTGTATTATATTTATGTCAGATATTTGATTTACGTATTTGCATTTCCAGCTTAACAATAGGTTATTTCCTAAAAATTTCTGCCTGGATATATTAGTTATGTCTAATATTCTATTTTATAGGTAGGAACATATATAATAATATTAGTAATAATAATTTATATAGATATATATAAATATATATACATATATATTTTAGATGTCACACTTTACAGCAAACTTTACCGTAAACTAACGTTTTATTAAACGGTCAGAAAACGGTCATGAAAACGCACAAAAAATGGTCATGAAAACGCACTAAAAACGGTCATGAAAACGCACAGAAAACGGTCAGAAAACGGCAAAGTTCTTTCTATAAATAAGTTCAACACTTCCTCCACATTCACTCATTTCATATTTTTCCCTCTACACTTCTTATTCTAAAAAATCGTTTTAGTCCGCTCCAAATTTCAAGCTTCATGGATGCACTAGAAAAGTTTGAGCAGCGGCAAATTGAATATGTTAATCAAGTCTTCATGCTTGTTTGTTTCATTATAGTAATGTTGTTAATGTGGCATATAGTTCTATATAATATTTAGGTTTGTATTTCATTTCCCGTATCATTATGTTGTGTTTCCATACCGTTGTACGTTCTTACATCTTATTGTGATAGTATATCTACATTTTTCTTGTCCTTCTTCTTACGCTATTTAAGAAAAAAAAAAGAAAAAAGAAAAAAGGGGCACTCCTTGTCACATGCCCCATTCTTCTCATCTACACTAAATCCACTTTTGCACATATCTTAGAAGATACACGTGGTCTAACTACCCTGTGACACCTCGATCCGTATCTTTTACAATTTTGGATTGGTGCCTATTTATAACAAGGATAGACACCTCAAAAATCTAACTTCCCTTTTTCCAAAAATATTTTTCTTCACCACTCCATCTTTAATGGCCCTCACTCGAAGTTTCGTGCCCGAGCAAAATTTTATGGAAAATTTCCAAAATGGTCTTTTTCATCCCTTTTTTGACGTAGAAATATCAAGTCGAGGATGGCACCCTCTTTTACATCATATCATAAGCAAGCTTTTTATTCCAGAGAATTGGTCTTGTTGTTCTATAAAAACGGTTATTTCCAAAACGGGCAATTCTTTGTCCGTGCTAACGGATGCGAGCGTGAATAGACTATGGAATTCATCTCTGAGGTACTTCAAATTCCTATTACAAACCAAGGAGTACACCTTTAGGATTCACCTTTCGACAATATCAGGCATCTGATGTTTGCAACTATCCTTCACGGCGAATACAACCGGAAAAACCGTATTGTTTATCAGCGATCTTTGCAAAAGAACCAATTATCTGTGATCCAATGGGTAGCTCATAATGTGCTCGGCACGCTTCTAAGACTTCCGAAATAACCAAACCCCTACTCCATCTACTCGGTCTTACGAGTAAATCGCAATGATTTTGCATTATTAAATTTCTCTCGAACGCGATCGCGACGCGTGCGGGGAAAAAGGCAGCTCCTTTACCAACCATTGTGACACTTATCATGATACGTTGGGGTTTTCTAGTACTTCTCCTCATACACCTCTTCAACAGCTAACATTCTTACCATTCACTCAGTATGTAGGAACGGATTCTGGAACCCCGACGTTGCAAAGAACCATGTCGGTGCAAAAACCGACGAAGATTGTTCCGTTGACAACATCTTCACTGAAAATGCATTATGCAACGTATTTAATCCCATGGAAGGGCTTCGTTTAATGCAACAAGGACTGATGACATTATTCAAATGTCAGAACATTATCATCAACAGTCTTCTTGAATTTCAGGACCTCCGGACAATAAACGAAGAGGAACAAGCACAATTCTTGCACAGCCACAACCAGTTCTTGGTAAATCACACTCTCATAATGGAGAACCACGCCGAGATTTACCAGACAGAAAGCGAAATGTTGCAACGGGCTGTTGCACGGATTGACGGCATAGAAAATCTTATAAATGGATCCCTCCCACAAAAGGATCCTCGCCATTACTTGGGCCAATGAAACCATTTAAATTTTGTAATTTTATATTATTTGTCATTTTCTTTTTAGTTTTTAATTTTCCTATGGTAATTTGTTTTTACTTAATTATTCTCATCATACTCTAATATTTGTTTATCCTTGTCTAAACAGGTCACATTTTTTTCACAATGGAAGCTCCAAAGATGATTCCAGAACAATCTTTCCATTCGTTGCTAAATTCTCCAGCATATGGACATCTTTTCAGAGACTAGATCACTCAAGTTGGTTATAACTCTCTTATTCTACACCCAGAGCAGACATACTCCCCAGGTTTGGCAACTTATTTTTATGATCACATGGAAGATCTACCAGCTGTCCAGGGTTTCCCTTTGAATGGTTTTACACTCCGTATTGGGGGGTCTTTTTACGAGCCAACTGTTGCTATGGCCCTAGACCTTCCTCCTCTTCAACTAGAACTCCCAATTCAATACATGATAGAGAATGACTTTAATGACTATTCTAGGGAAGATTTTGCTGCCCGGTATGGCGATGGCATTGCCCACGCCGAGAAACGTCTCGGTGCGGCCGATGGCGGACTTCACTATTCCACTAGCCAAGATGACCATGAATGTTGGAACTGCCATGTTATTTATTCTTCAAACATCATGGGGATTGGCATTTTTCCACCGCATCAAAGTCGGCGTGTAAGACATTTCATGCATTGCCCAAAGAACATACCGCCTTTGACATTCTGGACCTAGTAATTGAGAATCTTAAGAAGGCTCGATCTTTTCGGTAGCACTATATCACCCTGCCATTTACAGCATGCAGGATAGTGAGGACGTACTTCCCACCGGTTCGCGGCCACCTTCGGGCTGGGTAAAGGTCGACTCTATGTGTCCAACAAACAAGATAATTAGTTCTTTTCGATTTAGGACATGGCGGCGCCCGCAAGGTATCTAAAGAAAGTTCGTTCTTTCCCTAATGATGATAAAATGATAGCTCATCTCGACAATGCAAAAAAGAGGAAGTGGAGTGAAGTCTGGAAAGCTATGATAGATTGGCGGGATGCAAGGGAATGACATTTCTACTGAGGGGCGAGGCAAGGATGGACTATCCCCGGTTCAAGGTTGGGGCAATGTGAGTTGATGCATGTACATATTTGTTTTACGTTTTGATGTGAAATAAATAAATAACCTAACAGTGTGATACTCTAACAGTGTGTTTCTACTTTTATGATGTATAATATATAGTGTGTTACAATAAATTTCTATGGAAGATGTTAGCTATATTTTTACTCAAAGCCTCTCAAGTATACTCTTTCTTCCTCTTAACACTTTGAGGACACAATGTCCGACTGTTTGGGGGTGGTGAGAACCTTTTGCAAAAATTAGGCATGCATAGTTGTATATAGTTTACTTAATGTCTAAATAAACGTATTTAGTGACAAACTCTCGTTTCCCTTTCTATGATGAAAAACATTTAGAAATCTCACCCTAGCATCAGAATTAGGACTTGTTCTTAGAAACTTAATTTAATACGTATGCAATAGTTTTTACATCTTTTCATGAGCATTCATGCACTGACTATCATTAAATGTACACAACAGTAAGTTTCTGGGACCCACAGTTAGACAACTTAGTTTCCATATCCTGTAAGAATCTAACCAAAAGCCTCAAAATGTGTGATTATGAGTAATGACACAGAGAAGTAGTTCTTCCGAATAGAGAAGTTCACACGTCTACTTACTTGATCACTACCCAAATCCTAGGCGAGAATTTAGGCCTTCTTTGGATCGATATAAGCCAAAAATTCACACCTGTAAAAAAAAAAATTACCGCTAATCGCTCCACTGAATCTTTCATTAATCCTTTCTACTTCACCAAAAAAATCATTACCCATCTATTAACCACAAATAAATAAGCCTACCTAGATGATGAGTATGAGAAATAGGATGAAGTGCAGAAAAATGAAGAGAAAAACCTTGTCACAAATCAAAATCAGTTACCTACTTTAGAAGAAAAGAAAAATAGAAATAGAAATATGTTTCCAAAAATCAAAAGAAATATCAAAGTTAGAATTCCCCCCAAAATCAAATCAAAAGGGAATACAAAAGCTTGAAAAAGCCAAGTATGGAAACCCATGTTAGAAGCAGGAAAGAAAAAATGATTTCTCTAGTATAAACATCTCGAAGACCTTATTCTCTCATACTTATCATTTTTGAATTTTCCATTCCATTTTCTTCTACACTACCACCTAAGCCCTATAACACCTAATAAATACCTCTAGCTCAATTAGTGAGTAGGATAGTGTGATAATAAGTAGCAATTGTGACTTCTCGACCTTGGCTCCTCTGACTGTCATTGAGTATGTGAGGAAATATGTGCCCACTGTACACTGGAGTTAGCAAAACTTGAGTGGAAAAATAGGAGAGAAATTGTGTTTCGACACATACCTGTGAGAACTTACTTAAGGAATACGATATGCAAAGGATCCAGAAACGGCCCTGCTCGTATATTTCATTATTAGATCACTGCATGCATGTTCATACGTAGATGTTTTAATTATTGTATGTATATTAATTTGAATTTCGAAAGAATTAAATCCTTGTTTCCCCTGCTAGTGAGATGTCTAGATACCTGAGATTAATTAAGGAAACAAGCCTTTGTTACTGAGTCGTTGTAGTGTAAATAAAGTTTGTGAGTATCTTCCCTGGAAAACTCTCACGAGGCTATAACTCGTCCACTAGGGAATTCCTAGTGGTTCAAGGCCTTGTTGCATACGGTCAATGCAACCGCACTCTGCGAAATGAGATTTAGCTTAGGACAACACATTTTTGACCACTTATCATTTTGTTGTCTCTTCTTTGCTTGAGGACAAGCAAAAATGCTGTTTGGGGGTGGTGTGATAAGCACCCAAAATTGTAATATTAAACCCCGAGAGACATAACATTGTGGTCGATTATGTGTTTAATAATCATGTAATAATTATATTTTCGTATTTTTGCAGGTTTCCGCATTTAAAATAAATATAATGATAAAACATGCATCGAAGTACGGGAATACTGGAATATTTGAAGTTTCCCACTCAACCCCAGTGAAGCCCAACAGAGCCTGACTAGAGCCGAAGTTTCCAAAAGAACAAAACCAGTGCAGAACGGGTCCACATATAAAGAAGCAGCAAACTTCCGAAGCTCAAATCTGATAAATCTGGGTGCCGACGTTGGCTAGTGAACTGCCAGAGCAACCAGGGTGACAAACTGTATGCAAAGACAGAAAGTTGTAAAAACGCCAAAATCGGTGCCGCCACTGGACATACTAAGTAGACCCATTCGGCGGGGCCAAAAGGCATGACGAGTCAGCATAGGCAGGTGGCAAGAGATGGTCACAAAATTGTGCTACCTTGTAATGAGAGAAGACACGTACCTGTTCAAAGATGGAAATGAAATTGAGTAAAGGGACAAATACAAAGCACAAAAGGACGAAACATTAAATGAAGTTTTGTTTCGTAAACAAAACTTTGGTTTAAAGGAAGTCACGTGAAAACAAAACTTTGAATATCAAAGTTTTGAATGTCTCAAATGGAGAAACGACCAAAACTTAATTAAATCCTTCTCTAGTCTCCAGCCTATATATATGAGGGGGGTAGCCTTCATATATCTTCATTCAGCATTTTATGCTCTAGCTTCCGCTTAGCAGTAGTTAGTTTTAATTCAGCACTTACATTCCGTCATTTTCATTCCAAAGAAATTTAAATATCGTAAGTCATTTTACCCTTAATAACATCATTTTCATTTCTAGTTTAATTCCTGTCCTACATTTATTTACTTAATATCTACAGCAAGTTTTATTATTCCTTCAATGACCATGAGCTAATCCCCCCCCTCAGGGGGAGGGTTATGCTGCTCGTGTGAGAATCCGGATTGACTCGTTAATATTCTAGAATCGCTACTTAGAAATTAGGCATAAATTAGACATCCGGTCCCAAAATGACTGAGACTGTACAAATTTGGAGTGCTGATGCTCCAGAACAGTTTTGGGTGTGACCCAAAATGTCTCGCGCGCAACTCTATGGTGTCAGATAGCTCTCCAATTTGTCCAGCTTATTCCAGAGATGAAATATTAGTTCAACTCCTTATGCTAGTGTGATGCGGCTCAGAGATGTGGGCATGCGCTAGGGATCAATACTCGATGTCGTCCCCGAACACGAGACGAATTAGAGATGTAGTGATGTGGTAATATAAACTGTTAAAAAATGATTCTTGCATGAGTATGATTAACTCTCTCCCTGTTTCTCTATTTTTGTTTACCTACATATAATCGCCGTAGTAATTTACATTATTTGCATTACCGTTAATTTAATTAGAACCAACTAAAAAACCTAAAATCCTACTCACCAAAAGTTGTAATTCTAGTTGTGAACCTTTTCCGAGCCCTAAGATTTGGATCATCCCTTACTCGACCTATCCTACCAAACCCACGTGAGTAAGGTAACTTGACTAAAACGTACGACTATACGGACGTTGGACTTCGGACTTTGGACTGTGGACCTCGGACTTAAGAAAAATAAGTAACTGAAAACAATAAACGTTCGAATAAAAGCGTGTTTATCAAGATCTTTAATGTGCATCTGCCTAGAGAGAATTCCTAAACATTCTCTGGTTAGAAAAAATTCATAGTATGCCAAACTGGTGTAAAATTCAATGGATTCATATGCATGATTCTGTCATTACAGAGCATTACACTAAGTGGCTTTTTAAAGTTGTGCAAAAGAGTGGCTTAAACAGTCCTTTCAACCAACGATGTTACTACCCGAGTGATCATAGAAATGAGTTTCTATACAATTTGTTAACAACTAAACTGATAAGAAGAAGCCAATAAAATCACATACTAGCTAGGGAACCATGTCTAATTAGTTCACAATGCAAGTAAACTGAAATGATAACAAGAAGTCAATATAGGCTATTGAAAGAACGACGCGTAAATTGATAACAAGAAGCCAATAGAATCATATACTAATAGGGTCACCATGTCTCATTAGTTCAGAGGACAATTGAGATGTCTTACAAGTCAAAATGAACACAACATCAACTACGATAATTAGCATACAAATAAGTTCCACTCTGCCATCATTAATCTTCAAGTTCGTGACAAATATAAACTTTGAAGACTACATCTTTCTTCTCAATCAACTCAAACACACAAACATCCTTTTTTTTTTTTTTTTCAATTTAGCTCCTCTCATGAATTTAGGCCAACCCTTGGTAAACCTAAATTGGCTTCCGTGACAGACACACCCAACGTCCCATGTAAGTTCATTTGAAAGCTTGAGCGTAGCACTGTTGGACTCTTCTTCTAGATATGTCCTGATAAAGTCCATAGGCAGGTGCTGCAAAAACAAAAACCAACAACAATTTTTGTTGTAAAATAATTGGATTTTTTTATGCAACTTTATACGGCAACTGTCAATATAGATAGCTTACATCTTGATTTCCTATGATATATTAGGACCTACCCAAATCGTCATCAGGTTATTTCTTAATAATAGTGCCTATCACAATATCAATGTTAATTTGACAAATAGGCCATTAAAAACTTGTTATCCTATATGACATATACATTTATCGTTCATGCCCAGTTTCCAATTGAAAGGATGGGACTGCATATAGGTCTACTACTATGAGCAATGAGTAAAAGATATTGATTAGAAAACTGTATTAGTTTGGTATTTTGGGATGATTATATCATGAGAAAGTTTGTAAATGATCAGAGGGTATATTATGTCACTTTGTGGTCATATTTGCACATTGTTGTGAGGAAAAACTGGAAATCCATGCCAACACCAACTGATGTTTGATTAAAGAGTGCAGATTTTATACAAACCGCATTTTCTAAAATCACTTTCCATAGAAAAAACCAAATTGAGAATACAATACGCTGGAAAATATGAATTTTAAAGAACCCTTGAGTAGTAGAATCCATTGTGTTAGCATATGGAGATTTTGGGATAAAGGAAAGCTCACCAAATAATTATGGGTCAAATTTGCCGATTTCATAGCAACTTTGAAAGAAAGATGTTCAAGCTTCAACCCTCCTGAGACTTCAGCTGCTCCTGCTTTTACTTTCGGTGAAATAGAAGCCTTAGCACCAGAGTGTCTTCCATTGATGCACACAACACGACTACAAGGCCGCACATAAAATGGTCTCATAACAACTATGAACGAAAGGTGTTTGAACACATATTGTACTCCAATCACTCTATTTTTATCTTGGGCTTTACCAGACGACCTCCTTGGCACAGTAGCTTTAGCATATGACAGTCGTTTTCGAGATGACATATAAGCTAGTTCTTATTCTGATGATGATGACTCATCTTCTAGTTCTTCTTCTGGTGATGATGACTCCTCTTCTAGTTCTTCTTCTGGTGATGATGACTCATCTTCTAGTTCTTCTTCTGATGATGATGACTCATCTTCATCTGCATGTATTCAATGAATCAAGATAAGTACAATGAAAATGTGTAGAAGTGAAGTTATCTATGTAGGAAACTTACTAAAATAAATACCTAAGCTTCTAGGATTTTCCTCTTCACTTTCACTAGCCTCTACAATTATGGGCTCCAAATCTCGACATTGTGAGACTAACTTACCCACTGAACTTCGGATACGTTAAGATCGTCGAGGGTTTGCTCTTGCCTTAACTTTTGAGTCCAAGTTGGGCTTTTTCGTGGAAGGATTAGTGCATTGAGGCTGACAAAACATATGAATATGATTACTTAATCCCAGAGCAAAGGAAAATCTACAATTTAGTTTCCATTACTAAGTATCATTACTCTGATTGTGATTACCATGTTAAATATACAAAGTGTTCGGCTTCTAATAAAACAATTCTTAACACTCTAGGGGATCATATATTTGTAAAGTGTAGGTTCATGGGATAGCCTTGCATCCTGTGGTAATATTGGGTAGCCAAACAAACTAGTTTAGGCTAATAGAAACCATCCATCCTTTGAAATCACATGCCTTCACAATGTATTTTAGCTTACAACTTTCCACTAGAGGTACTTTTGAAGCAAAACATAGGAAATAACCCATCCTCTAAAGTAGAAGCTTGAAAGCAAGGCACTTGATAATGCTTTCTTTATAATGACTAACACATACAGTGAAAACAAGCTAAGGTGGCAAAAATGTCCAAAGGTAGAAATTTTACTCAGGCAGTTGATAATTTATGAAATGTTTAACCTGATATGTCCTGATTTCCTCGCTAGTGTCTCTTTAAACTATGTCATTTCTTGTTGGGAAATTTTTAAACATGCAATAAATTTACTCTTACAGAGTATAATAATCTTTTAACCAAAAGTAAAACTTAAAAACAGAATACCGAGGAATTAAAAATGCATATCAAAGTATAGAAATTTATCGATGGCCTAACATGTGAGATACAAAGACTTGCAACAGATGCAGTAGCTACACTTACATCTACTTTAACCTCACACCATACACACACAAACACACATAATTTGAACAAAAAACAAAAGAATTACAAAATACCATAAGTCATACCTGATCCAAAGTGTTTTTAGCACGAGTTGCACTTGCACTACCTCGTCTACCCATTTTCTCTACACCTTGAGAAACAATTTACTAACAGTAGACAAAGAAGAAACTTCACAAACAGAAGACACAATGGGCTACTGATTAGCTCCCAAATGTGTATTTTATTACCCTTATATTACTGCATTACAACCTTTTTTACGCATAATGAAAAGACAACTCATAGTTTTTACTACCTTTTTCTAGGTTACAGGCCATTTCAGCCACTTATCATAAAAGCTGTATTTTAGTGCCAAAAGGAGTCTTATTAATGCTTATTATGAAGACTCAAGTTGCTATGGAAAAATACTGAAAAAGTCAAAGTCAAAGGTCAAAGATCAAGACTCAAAACCAGAGAACAGAAAGTCATGTCCTTAACTTAAAATACTAGAAATAGATGATCTTACTACAAACGAAGGCATGCTCAAAACCTAGCTTGCTCAAGAAAATAGAAAAAAAATAAAAGCAAAAGCATAAAGCAACATGGTGAAGTGTCTTGATTATAGAGGGAGAGGGCAAATCAGTCTTTTGTAAAAGTTATGGTATAAAAATCTAAAAGTAGGAGGAGAAAATACACCTAGACTTATTCTAGTGTCATGTAGGAGTAGAGTAGGATTTATTTTTTTTCAAGTCATTTATATTCAAGTTTTGTTTTTACTTTTTGTTATTCAATTCAATCTTTGTTTCTTTTCAAGTTTATGTTTCAATCTTCAATCAAAGTTTTTCTTTTCATCAATCAAGTTGTTTCATTTAAGTCTATTCATTCAATACAAAGTTTATGTTTCATTTAGGGAATATGATTTGGTCAGAGCTATAAGATATTTCTTCATCAAATCTCGGCTGCCTATGGGAGTTAACTCGAACTTCATTGCGTTAATCCCTAAAGAAAAGAATGCCAACCAAGTTAACAAATTCAGGCCTATTTGTCTTTCTAATTTTGTGTTCAAGATCATCACCAAGATTCTCGCCATAAGATTGAGCCCAATTGCAGAAAGGATCATTAGCAAGGAGCAATATGGTTTCATCCCAAATAGAAACTCTCAGCAAGCCATTGGGTTAGCCCCCCGAGTTAATCAATGAGCTGCAAACACCTCGGCATGGGGGAAGTTTAGCAATCAAGATCGACATTTCTCAAGCTTTTGATACAATGGATTGGGAATTTCTATGGGCAGTCCTACGACATGTGGGATTCTGTGATATATGGATTCAATGGCTACAAGGAGCTTTCTCTAGCAACTCAATGTCTATAATGCTCAATGGTGGACCGAAAAGTCATTTTTCTGGCGAGAGGGGCTCGAAACAGGGGTGATCCACTATCTCCAATGCTTTTTATGATAGCAGGGACCGCTTAAGCGAAAACATCGCAAGCTTGTCCATGAGAAGAAGATTCGGCATATGGTGGTTAATGGTAAATACTGCAGTCCATCACACCTAATGTTTGCCGATGATATTTTCTTGTTCAATAATGCTAACATGAGATGCACCAGACAGATTGTCAAGATTCTTAATAGATATCAAGACTCGTCTGGAAAAATCATTAACAAGGACAAATGCAAGATTTTTCTCAGCCCAATGACAAACAGACGGAAACAACTAATATAGGAGACTTTGAATATCAAGGAAGGAAAACTGCCTGAAAAGTACCTAGGGGTACCTCTAGTCATGGGGAGAGTAACGAAAGTAGCACTTGCTCCTTTGGTGGATAAGATCAGAAGAAAAGCTTCGGGATGGGCAAGCAAATTACTATCTTTCCAAGGAAGGGTAGTCCTTGCACGACATGTTCTAAACAGCATCCCAGTGCATAATATGGCTATATACAAGTGGCCAAAATCAGTGATAAAGGAATGTGAAGCTATTATCAGAAATTTCATTTGGAGCGGAAACCCGGTAGAACGGAAATCTATCACGGTATCATGGGAGAAAGCATGCAAGCCTACAAAGGAAGGGGGACTGGGGTTAAGGAGACTGCAAGATATAAATCTCTCAATGCTTATGAAACAAGCGTGGAGTCTTCTAACAGAGGATTGTGATTGGGCGTCCTTCATGAAAGGTAAATATACCAATCGAACAGGGGGATGGTCAAACTACAAAACCTCCACTGTTTGGAATGGTGTCAAATGGGCACTAAGTGAGATGAAACATCTTCATGGATGGACGGTGGGCAATGGCACCTCTATCAATATATGGAGAGAGAACTGGATGTTGAATAAACCGCTCTGCGACTTCTTTCAGGAAGAGCGAAAAGAGATTGTCAAGTTTCAGTCAAAGCTCAGTGAGTGTATTCAGGGAGATAACTGGAATTTTTCGGTAAACATGACTCAACTGTTGCAGCAAATGGGCATAGAACTGGGCACTCTCCTGCAGCCAAATAGTGCAAGAGAGGATACAAGGGTATGGGTAGGTTCTTCTATTGGGAACTTCACAGTTTCGGAAGCTCATGACGCCATCAGAAAGAAATCAGCCAAACCAGCATGGTGTAAATTCATATGGGGCTCAAAAACTCTACCGAAAACACAAGGGATTGCATGGAAGCTGGCACACGGCGCAACCCGAACAGATGATAAACTCCAAAGGCAAAAAATGCAGCTGGCTTCTAGATGTTGCATCTGCCTCAATCAGCAAGAAACTCTGGAGCATATTCTCTTTCAATGTACTCTGGCCAAAACAGTATGGAACTATGCTCAAGACATTTTCAGCACTTGCAAGAACCCAGAATCATTTCAGGATGTGCAGCAGCAAGGTAAACACTACAGCTCCATTATACTTGATATGTGGAAAGCTTGTTCTATTACTATGATGGTGAGTCTTTAGAAGAACCGAAACAGAGTGCTTTACGACAATAAAGCCTCAAGCTTATCGCACATTTGCTTTTTAGCAAGACGAGCAATCATTCGAGCTCACCATAGATCTACAGGGCATATGGAGAACTCGGTTCATGATTTAAAGATTCTTAGAGTCTTCAACCTTCAACACAAGCTGAGAAGAGCACCGAAAATCATTGAATGTTTCTGGACTCTTCCTCCACCTGGAATATTAAAGGTAAATACTGATGGGTGCTCGATAGGGAATCCTGGGAGATCAGGTTGGGGAATGGTTATGCGAAACTATAAGGGTGAATTCTTAGGTGCAAATGCAGAGGTCCGGGGTCAATACTAACTACATGGCTGAAACAGTTGCTATTGTGGAAGCCGCATACACAAAGCTTTGGACACAGGATGGAAATATATATGGGTGGAAAGTGACTTGAAATCTGTAGTCCAAGCTTTTCAGGAGAATAAAATACATTGGAGAGTCCGAGAAAGGTGGCAAACTATGATGGAGCAGGCAGCATGGATCAATGTCACAACCACTTGGAGAGAGACTAACCTTGGAGCCGATAGCTGCTCTAAACATGGGGCCAACTTGGCTCAAGGTGAAAGAAAATGGTGGGATAGTAGACCACTCTTCATGAAGAATCTAGAGAATCACTACACTACTTATTTTCGTTTTGTCCACTAGATCATTGATGTTTTAGGAAAGGTACACATATGATGTAACCTTCATTAAGCAGTTCTTAATATGTAACTTCCACTTTTGTAACCCTTATTCTTTATTAATCAATTACCTTTAGCAAAAAAAAATTCAATACAAAGTTTGAGTCATTCAAAACAAGTCATGAGTTTTAGTTAAGAATACTACATTTTCTCCTTCACAACTCCCATCAATCCATATTCCAAACAATTTATGGTGAACCTTAATAAACTAATCTTTGAAATACTCACCAAAGCTACTTTAAATGGCGCTGCCGTCATGGATTGAAAGAACATAGATTCTTGGTTGAGCATCTAAGGAGGGAAGCATCATTCTATCCTTCCATTTCTTGTTCTTTAAATTTTTCATCATTTTATTTCTTTATATTTCAATACTGATATGTTTTATTTCAAATCCAGGAACTGCGTTCAACTACTAGAGAGGAGTTGAAGGCTCTGCTTTGGAACTGAGGGGCTTACCCGGCCACCTCCGTGCATCATTCTCATTGTTTTTTTCACAGTTCGATCCAATCTATTTTGTGGTTGTACCTACAGATTCTGATTTTGTAATGGAATATTATAAATCAGTGGACTTTGTTGTAATAGGAAAAAAAAAATGAAAATATCAAAAAAATTAGTTAATGTTAGTTATATAATTATTAAAAACCCGAATTGTGAGCTTTTTAAGTAGACTTTCTTTGTAACCTAAAACAGAGAGCGCTTGAACGGTTGGGCCTGATTCTTAGATCACGCGCCAACCAACATCGCCTTCTCCTCAAGCAGTGTATTGATCAGCTCCCAAATGTACGTTTTATTACACTTACATTATTGCATTATAGTCCTTCTTACGCATAATGAATGGACAACTCATAACTTTTATTGCCTTTTCTAGGTTACAGACCATTTCAGTCCACTTACCATAAAAGCTGCATTCTAGCGCCAATTGGAGCCTTATTAATGCTTATTATGAAGACTCAAGCTGCTATAGAAAAGTGTTGGAAGAATGTTGAAAAAGTCAAAGTCAAAGTCAAAGTTAAAAAGTCAAAGGTCAAAGGTCAAGGACTCAAAATCAAAGAGCTGCAAGTCTTGTCCTTAACTCAGAAGACCAAATATAGAAGTCCTTGATACAAAAGAAGGTTTCTCTAAACCCTAGCTTGATCAAGAAGAAATGAAAAACAAAAAGGAAAAGTATAAAGCAACCTTGGTGAGGTGTCCTAATTATAGAGGGAGAGGGTAAATCTGGCTTTTGCAAAAGTAGGGGTATAAAAACTCATAAGTAGAATGAGAGAAAGGCACCTAGACTTATTTTAGTGTCATGTAAGATTTTCCTTCAAGTCATTTACTTTTTGTTTTTCATTCAATCAATCATTTCCTTTCTTTCAAGTTGTGTTTCCAATCATTTAAACAACTAGTCTTTTCAAGTTATTCAATACAAATGGAGTTAACCAATACAAGTTCTAAACTAAAGAAAGCTACCTTCATTTCTTCTAAAACTCCCAATCATTCAAGCTCTAAATAATCTATGGTGAACCACACTTCAAAACTCTTTGAACTTACCACAACTATAACTTCAAATGGTGCCGCTGTCATGGATTGAAGGAACAAGGATGCTTGGTTGAGCATCTAAGGAGGACAACATCACTCTCACCTTTTTACTTCTTATTTTTCTAATTTTCATTCTTTTATTTCGTTCTTTTTCATTACTGATATACTTTCTTGTAAATCCAGGTTCAACATTCAACAGATGGAAAGGAGCTGAAGTTGCTGCCGAAAGACGAACAGACTTGGTCGAAATCGACCGGGCGACCGCGCGTGCGACCTCACCACCTATTGTGCGTGACCGCGCAGCCACCTCAGCATACCAGTGTCCCATTTTTTCAGAGTTCATTCATTTTTTAATGTTTGGTTGTTCTGAAGATTTAGATTTTGTAATAGAGTAGTATAAATCAGTGGACTTTGTTGTAATAGATAGAGATAAAGAAAAAGAAAAAAGAAAAACGAAAAAAATATGTTTTGGTTGATTATGTGGATGAACATAAGTTGAAACTTGGTTGAAGTTGTGTAACTTACCAAGGGTTAGAGTTTTCATTGTCTTGGGAAGTTCAAGTGTGTGAGGCAAGTCGTGAATCATACGCTCGCACACTTTGAATCAACTTGGTAATTAACACTCTAACTACGGTTAACTCTAGTTAATCTAGATAATCTATCTAAACTAGTTAATTTATTAGATTAGTTTTAGTGTTAGTTTATTTTTATGTTTTGGGCCCTTAAAAGGAAAGTTGTTTAATTATTAAAAGCCCACAATCTGGCATTTTTTAAGTGGACCTTTGTTGTAACATAAACCAGAGAACGCTCGAACAGTTGGGCTTGATTCTCAAATCACGCGCCAACCAACGTCGTCTTCTTCTCAAGCAATGTGTAAGCACGGCTTGAGAGGTAATTTCTAAACCTCCTCGAAGCCCATGTAAGAGGATACTTTATGTGTTCAAGCATACTTACGTGATTGTTTAAAATTTAATTTTCGCACTGCAAATTCAATTCAGGCATAAAGCTGAACCCGAGCCACATAACAACCAGTGGGAAGTCATTCCCCAATGTAGATAAATCGGACGTTGCCTGATTCTTGAAGCACTAGACCAAACAAATAAATTAAAATCACTAAACTAGAGCCTCAAGTAGTCATGCTCCTCCATAAAATGACAAAAATATAGCCACGAGGATTTAGAGTAATCAGTTATCAGATTTCGGTGGACTAACTACTTTTCTCACTCCCCTCCCCCATATTCATCATAAGTGAGATTCTTGGTAGCACACCACTTGGTGAAGTGATTGCTTACTCTTCTGAGCCGTGTAGTAGAGCCATCTTAGTCTCGCGCCTAATTGTTCCTCTGAACAGGGTATAGTAAATTATAGACCAAGCAAAGATTTTCAAAACTCCAAACTTACAAAAACGAATTTCGATTGTTTGAGCATACTTTGCATCATTTGTGCATATTAGGATAGTTTTGCTTTCTTGCTAAAAGTGCATGATACTACATTCAGGCACTACAAGGTTTAGCGAGAATAAAATTTACTCATGTAGAAGACCACGTCGTCTTAGACAATCTCCAATTTCTCGTCCTCCACCTACTAAGATGGCTGACGAAGTAGTTTATGTTGAAGGGCCTTTCTCCAACTTCTATTCACCGTTGCAAGATGGACCTCCATCTTGTATATGACTCACACCACTCACAAGTGACTTTCGCATTCTACCAAACGTGTTCAATCTTCTACCCGTCTTTCACGGGTTTGAACACGAGCTACCGTACGAACATCTACGCCAGATACATGAAGTATGTAATATGATAAGCACCCAAAACTGTAATATAAACCCCGTAGAGACATTATATATTGGTTAATTATGTGTGTAATAAATGCAAATTAATTGTATTTCCATATTTTTGCAGGTTTCGACACGTAAACAATGAAATTTCAACAAAATTAGTATTTTATCATGGAAACAAGGTGAATATGCTAATTGGAAACAAAGCCTTTTTATCAAGTCCAAAAGAAGCCCATTGGAAGCTTAAATCAAGCCTATGAAACCTGGTCAAAATAGTCAATTCCGGGTCAACCCTGGTCAAATCTTACAGAAAAGTCAACGAAACTTCAGAAAATCATATCTTTTGACTTCGAACTCCGTTTTGGGCATGTGACCTGTCAAAACGATTAGCGCGACAAGCTCTACACAATGGTATATAGGTTCTATCAATTTACTGGACTGGGAATTAAAACAGGTCCAAACCAAGACAAAGTAAAAATCTAATTACTATTCATCATGATGTCATTAAGTGGAAGTTTATGTAATCACCCACTTTCTTCACTTAATCTATGCACAAACCACTCCTAATTATTTATCTTGTAATGGGAATTACTATTCACCCACTTTCTCCACTTAGATTAAATAAATTCCATTATAAAAGTAGATTAATTTGTAATCTTTGGATTGAAAATGTAAGATGTAATCTTGGCCACCCATTTCACTCATTTAAAACTATAAATATGAGGGGTGGTGCTCTAAATAAACTTGCCAATTTTCTTGTGATTTGTGGTCACGTAGCCTTTCACTCTCTTCTTCTTCTTCTTCATTTTCATTAGTTGTAGTTATCTCACTATGAGCTAACTCATCCCTTGTAGAGGGTTAGATAAACCCATGTGAGGATAACTCTACTAATGAAGATGTAACTCAATTGCTTAAAATTTAACAAGTTTGATTTTTACTTCAATTACAAAATAGTTAGAAGTGGAAAACAAACTAGAAGTTGAAGAAGTGCTATAGAGATGGGGTGCTAATTTAATCTCTCATGCTAGTAGAATCTCTTTAGAGATTTAGAAATTCTACTAAGGATCAAAGTTTAATTATTCACTTTGATTTGTCTATGAATCAAAGTAAATATGAAAACTAACAATTGAAATATGTTTTTCATTAATAGTAGTTTGAATCACATGGTAAATCAATCCTCCACACTTCTCTCTCTTCTATCTTCTTTAGTCATTTTAGAATAAATTTGTTATTAGTAACTTTGGTAACTTATAATTAAAAGAAGTAAAATGTAGTGTAAAAACTTCCACCTAAAACCTTCTCTCATTTAAGATTTCTTTTGAGTGGTCCAGCTAAGTTATGAATAAGTGCTTCAATGTTAGGCATGGTACAATTCCTTTACTTGAACTATATTTCAACATGAATCGAGAGTAAGGTAATTGATATAAGTGTGAGTTGGAGTAACGTCCAATTTAATTCTTATCAAATGGCATCACTGCCGTCCTAACATCTATCGAAGCGCAACAACGGAGCTCGTCTACGTCTCGGGGAATCCCCCCTCTTCTCTCCCTTCCATTTTTTCTCTTTAATTTTTTTACTTTATTTTTGTCTATTGTTATTTTTTTAACTTTTGTTTTGTTTTTTTTGGTCACATGTTTTCTTATCTAGCACTATATTCCAGTCGTGGGACGCGACTAAAAAAAGGTAGCGTCTTGAGTCCCAGTTTAGCAGTTTTTAATTAATGTTACTTGACTTGTAGTAGTTATTATTGTTGAGTCGCTACTGCTGCTCTTGTTTCTGGGGAATTAGATTTCCACGTTTGAACGTCAAGTCCTCCAAAATCCATATGATATCACTACCTACCTGAGGCAGTGAAACCTGTTCCTAGAGGGGATATTAGTGTTCCATATCTTGCGAGGAAGTTCCGAAATCATTTCTATATCTATAAGGTGGAGTTGCGGGATGTTTTTCAGGTTCCGTTTTCTATCACTCTTCAACTCACTTGCTAGAGGAGTAACTTCTTGCATGATATAACCTGTTTAGACCTTGTATATGTATAATAGTGTGTATTATAGTATTTGTATGCATGATTTGGATTGTTTCGTATATATGTATGTATTTATAGTTTGGATGTTTTGTATAAGTATTCGATTTTGTCAAGAAAGAGGAGAACATTCCAACAAGGGTTAAAATCCGAGTTGGGTAAGTTGTTTCTAAACTCTTCGGGGCAAAGCTACTCTCTATATGACATTCACAATCTCAATGAGTATTGACGAAATTGAATCTTTATACAAAATATGCGTTAACTAGTGTCGTATATATTGTGTAAATAGATGCATGTTTCGTGAGTTGTCGTATATAGCATGCTTATAATTTGAGTTGTCTAAGCATATTCGTAATATGAGATTTGTTTTTTCGTCGCATGTTAAAATTTGTTGATTGAATAAAGTTGTTTGCATGCTACGTATTTGTGTACCTTGTATAAATTGTGTTTTAGTTTGTGTTGTATTGCCATATTTGTTGGTATAATTCATGAATAGTAAAAAACTACGTTAAAAAAAAATCATAAAATATTTCATATTCAAACAGTGTCTAGGAAGCTTGCAAAAATTGAGGTTCTTAATCTGTCAAGTGACCTGGCTGTTTGTTTATGCCAACGTAATTCTTGTTCAACTGTTATCATTAGCAGAGGCTCAAGCTTATGTTGTCCATCTTCATCCTCGCGTAATTGAATTAATCACGTAAAAATTCATTCATTGTATGCCTTAGCTAATTTTCTGTTTGCATGAGATTAAGGTCTGGTACTAATAAGAAACTTGAACACACATCGTAGAAGAAAATACGATAAGCAATTATGTAAAGTATCACCTCAAACAAGCTACTCCTCTGACACTAAACCTCAAAAAGCGAATCATTTGTCATTAACTCCTCTAGTTATGGCTGAAACGACTTTGGACTTCTACACTGCTTTAAAGGAAGGACCTTCTTCTTGTATCAAACTTACAGACCTTAATGTGGACTTTCGAATCCCGCCAAACGTCTTCAGTTTGTTACTCGTTTACCATGGTTTGGAACATGAGAAACCATATAATCATCTTCGTCGGATCCAGACAATCCTAAATACTTTCTATCATCCCAACGTTTCCGACGAGAAAGCCTTGCTACGGTTGTTTCCTTCACCCTAGCCAATAATGCTTCGG
The DNA here is from genome assembly GCF_015680905.1 of Coptis chinensis. Classification (NCBI taxonomy): domain Eukaryota; kingdom Viridiplantae; phylum Streptophyta; class Magnoliopsida; order Ranunculales; family Ranunculaceae; genus Coptis; species Coptis chinensis. The sequence goes on from NC_141463.1 coordinate 60,376,094, forward strand.
TCTGGCTAGCAGGCGAACCGCCTCATTCTTACGACACATGGGAAAAATTAGTACAATCATTCATGATTAAATTCTACACTCAGAAGAAAACTAAAGAAATGCTTCAAAAGATCCAATTCTTTCGACAACATCCTCAGGAATCCTTTACGGAAGCCTGGGAAAGATTCAATGATCTTCTTCTCGAATGCCCTCATCACCAACTCGACACTGGTGTCCTCGTTCGTTCCTTCTTTAATGATATTTCCGATCATCAACAAGAAATGTTCGATATCATGAACAGTGGTAATTTCTGGGATAAAGGCGCTAATGAAGCATTCAAATTCCTTGAAAAGCAAGCATCGCAAAGTACCTTTTGGGGAAGAATTGATTCTTCTCGCTCATCGCACGTCACTCCTCCAAAAGCCACATCTATGTTTGAAGTCAAACCTGATCCAGAATTAAAAACTTTGATCAAGTCCCTGACCAAGAAGGTAGATGCTCTTTCTGTGCAAGTGAATGATACAAAACCGCAACAAGTCATGAACGTCAGCAGTTCCCCATGTTATCTTTGTCAGAGCCTAAACCATACTGAACTCTCTTGTCCATTGCTTTATGAATCCACACCGTATCAACCTGAAGAAGTTTGTGCCTTCAACATACTTAACGCACCGTGGCGATAACATCCAAATTTTTCTTGGTGTAACAACCAACAACAAGGACTTCCAGGTTTCCCTAATCCACCAGTTAGGCCACCTCCAAACTTCAATTCATATCAGCAATGATATAATCAACAATTCCAACAAGGACAAGCTCAGTTCCTGAGTAATTCTACTTCCAATTTCAACCGTAGTCTTGTGCCTGTCGATCAAAATTTCTCACAACAACAACCCATCAACAACTACCGTGATCTCGTTCCAGCAGCATCACCTGTGCAATCTCCAGTTGATAAACTCAGCGACAATTTTCTGAATTACATGAATCAACAATCTCAAATCCTAACATCCATTCAACAATCCCTTCAGCTGTTAGCCCAAGACAAAACTCTAAAAGGCGTGTTTCCTGGACAAGTGGTTCCTAATCCGAAGCCCACCAACACAGTCTTTGAACTTAACAATGCACCAGGTACCAGTAATCAAACCAGGGTGAAGTGAACGCGGTCTACACTCTTACATCTGACATAACAATAGACAATCAAATCCTTATGCCAGATATTCACCCACCTGAAGCTGAGAAAGAAACTGTACCTGTATCTGAAAAGGACCCAGGAAGATACACCGTTCCATGTACTTTGGGAGACAAGTATACCACTACTGCACTTTTAGATCTCGGAGCAAGTGTCAACTTACTTCCCTATTATCTGTTCTGGCAGTTAGGTTTCTATGATCTCAAACCTGCTACCATGAAATTGCAATTAGCAGATCGCTCCATCAAAAACCCCAAAGGTATTGTGAGCAATGTCCTCGTAAAGTTCCAATATTTTTCTTACTCGGTAGATTTTGTCATTTTGGATACCGAAGTTGCATTCAATTCCATTCCTATCATCTTAGGGCGCCGCTTCCTTGCAACTGCAAAAGCCATCATCAACTGTTGTGATGGATCCATAATATTGTCTTTTTGGAATGAATCTGTTGAGATTAACGTCTTTAAGATAACCCAATCATTGGATGAAGAGATAAACATGATCGGCAGTTCGAATGATGTCATACCTTCCTCATTGGTTTCAACACCAATGGTGGAAGAAAATAAGGATCGTAATTTTTATGAAGACATGACAGAGGAGAAATTTCTAAACCTCTATCTAATTGATCCTTCTGATCCACCAATTGAAAACTGCATCAAGTATCTGTTTGTTTCTACGGATATAGAACTCCAGGAACTAGCTAAACGCCATTCCAGCACATTACCATCTTTAGAAACCCTCCAATTTTCTACCACCAAGGTTTTACATCATCCGCCATTTAAAAAAGAACGTTGCGTTTGCACTCGACTTTCTCACCTCTCCGGTACTTCACGAGTTTTTCAATCCATCTAGCAAGAACGCATTACCCAAGACCGAACCACAGGAGCATTTTATTTTCAAATGTGAAATAGCTGTAGAGACCCACTGATAATAGGTAAAACGAATAGTTTTACTTACTAATAAGTAACGAGACTCAAACATAAGTAAAACTAAAACTAATTTCAGCTTATGTTATCAAAGTTCTTTACTCTCGATGCTATTGCAATAGAATTGGAATAGAAAGTGCGTTCCACTCCTAGTTATTTAGAATTCACGTTAACTAAGATTATCAGTTCTATCAAAGTCAATGAGAGTATGGATTATATAATTATGCTAATGATAAAACATAAAATGAATAGTTTACCTACGAAATAAACGATGAACTCAAAACGTAAATAAACTAAAACTTTCTTATGAGCCTATATTTATCAAAGTTTCTAATCTCAATTCTATCGAAATAAAGTGGAGTAACAAATTCGTTCCACTCCTAGTTCTCTAGCATGGAATATTTTATAGTCTAATTTGTCGGTCTTAAGTCTAATGAGAGCTTTACGAAGGGTGTTATACTACGATACCTATATGAAATTGATTATGTTGAATTTAACTACGAATGCTATGGAAATATGATTGTTTTTGAATCTAGATAAAGGATTAGAGGGGAATTGAATCCACATCGAATTCAACTTAATAACCTAGCATAGATTCTTGTATCTCGATTCTTACGCTTCTTCACGGCAAGAAATTCGAAGTTCTAATCCCTAGTGTTCATGGCATTTCTACCGAATACTAACTAGCATGTGAGGTCGCCCACCCATTCTCATGGCGAATCACGACCTTCTAGAGTGGAATAGATTCTACAATGCTTCTACACTATACCACTAAGTTTTCATCAAGGCTTCATCAACCCCTCTAATGGAGGTTTTAGCCTTGAGTCATCAAACCATCATTTCCCATTGAATTATAACTACTCATCATATTAAAATTCTAACTTAACTAAATTAACTAACAATGTTTCAATCTACTTAAACTATGAAATGATAATCAACAAGAATTAAAACTAGATCTATAAATTGAGATGACAAAAATCGAAATTGACAAAATAACTATTTTATTTATCAAATCAATCAAGAACAATGAATCAAAGACTTAATCTAAAACAAGAATTGAAAATGGAACTAAAACTTAATTAATCTACTGAAAACTAGATCTAGAATTATCTATATGGTTTTAGGTCTAACTAGCTACCATTAACTATCTACCATTAACAAAGAGCTAAGCTTTTGTTTTTATATGTCCAGATCCAAAAATCGTGTATGGGCTTGGAACCATGTTTTGGGCCAGAGAATCAGGCCCAAAACCCAATTCTTTCAGTCCAAAAAGGCCTCTTCAGCTGCAGTTGGTTTCAACAGACTTTTTGTCTACTTCTGCTCCTCTGATTGGATCAAGGCTTAGACCATTGGAAAGCTCTTTCCGAGCCGGTCGTTTTGACATAAGGTAGGCCCCATTCTGAGGTCTGAGTCCAAAGATACGGCCTTCAGAAGTTCTCACTTGTTAGGTGTCTTTGTTTCACCCCGTCGACTTTTCAGCTTTTGACCAGGCTTTAGAAAGGCTTTGTCTTCTTGAATCTTGGCCTTTAATCATGGTTAACCGACCTTAGCTCCTTTATCTCGCTAAAGTGGCATATTTCTGAACATAATGGACTTTGAAACCTGAAATGCATAAAAACACGTAATCAGTGTTAACTCTTAATTATTACTCACATAATTGGTCTAAAAGTATGCCTGTTACAGGGTTAAAACTACAGTTTTAGGCTCTTATCAGCTAACAACAATGGAAATAACGTAATCGAAATGTTCTAAATACTAAGATGGCAATTCAAATACTAAGGTTCGAATCTAGATAAAGAATTAGGGGAATTTAATTCGACTTTAACTCGACTTAATTTACTAATGAAGAATTGTCGTAATCTGAATTGCAATACTTTCGCATAACAATTGGGTCTTTCTAATCCCTACTTGTTCATGGTAATCTCTACCAACTAACAACTAGCATGTGAAGCAATCAACCCCATTCTCATGGTGAACTAATTACTGACACTGCCTCTTTTTGTGTGTGAGATGTGGTATTGTCGTTGAACAAAAGAGAAGCGTATCTAAACCTAATTATCCCTCAGTAAGTAAAGGATGAGTAGGGTATCGTTCCACTTTTAAGTGTATGTTATGTGAAGGACAGGATTGGAAAGGGGGTTTGAGGGATTAAAAACTATGATTATAGATATTGTAGATTCTAATGCTAAACTAAACTAAACTAACTAAACTTATACTAAAGCTAAGAATTGGAAATAAGGAGAGAATATGAGAGAGATAGATTCAAAAGATTCAAATCCACCAATGCTTTTGATTCAATGACCTTTTGCTTCATGTTGTTCTCCAAGTAGACTACAATCGGGCAATCGAGCGAGTGCCGATGCCTTTTTGGGTGAAACATCGTTAAACAATTAACTCTACTTAAGGTTGTTCCTATGTTCATGTTACTAGTATCTTCTTTCCTTTTATGTGAGCTTGGGCAGCTATTCAATGAATCACCATCTAAGGCAAACACAAGGAATACTTCCCTTACTCTAAAACACTACACAATTAGAAGAAAAGTAGAGAATAATAGTATAATATTCAATTACAATAAATAAAACTCTATTCTAGCATTATATTCAATTGCAATAAATAAAAGCATGTTACTAGCAAATATTCAATTGCAATAAATAAAAACCTTAATCTATACTTTCATCCCCTGGTGTGGGCAATGGAACTAATAACTAAAAACATAAAGAACTAACCTGATTGAAGAACACCATAAACCAGAAGAATCATTAAACCTTAAGCACCGGCTTCATCTCCTCCCTTGAAGGAGAAGATTAGCCTTCCATATAGAAGGAAGAACACGAAGAACGAGAAGAAGAAGAGTCGAAGAACATAAGACTAGAAAGACTAATTTATTAAGACTCAGCTAGTTAAAACCGATCTTTTATTATTAATCTCTCTCAAGTTCGAGACAAGAATATAAGTGAATTGGCCTATTACATGAGGTACTTAGGTCCTCTATTTATAGGGGTTACAATGAGCTCTAGAAGCATTCCAAACCGTCATTTGTTTCCTAATACAAATAGACTTCTTTCAGAGTCCAAGTTCGTCTCCAAAACTGAGAAGGAATTGGCTACAGTGTCGATTCATGCGTCTAGACTCATTATCCATGCGTCTCAGACTCAAGAAATGCGTCTGGACTCACGATCTATGCGTCCCAGACGCAAACATTGAGTCCAGACTCATGATCCATGAGTCTCAGACTCAGAAGTCTATTTTCCCTCTTTTGCTCCATCCTTCTATCCTCTTTTGCGGGCTTTGGTCCAAGCAACGAATCCTTTGGCCTTGGGATTCCAAATAGGCTTTAAAATAGGTCCAAGTCACATCTTTAATAGCTCCAATTCCTTGGCCTTCTCCATGATTGTCCACGGACTTCCCATGTGATCCTTAATGCTCCGAATTGCTCCATTTTACCCCTTTTTCTCTAATATTCTACAAAACTCTCTTTTTCACCTGTAGAATCTTAAAACACAACTTATAAACACTATTAGTCCACTAAGATGGCTAAACAAGAGGCATAATCGAGGGTTAAATAGCACTTTTTGAGCACTTATCAATTACTTTCTAGAATGGAATAGAATATTACGATCTATTCTACGCTAATCAAAATTAAGTTTCATCAAGGCATCCTCAAACCCCTCTAATGGAGGTTTTAGCCTTGAATCATTACACTATCATTTCTAACGCAAGAACATATAGAACAACCCATTATTGAATAAATGATTAAACTCATAAATCTAATTGAACAATAATAATAATGATTCCAAATGAATTAAAACAAGATTTAAACCTAATCTAGAACTAAGATGATGATTAACTAATTATCAAATTAAGACAACCTAATTATGAATTTAAGACAACTAAAACTAAATAAGGATTGAATCAATAAACTAAATTAAGGATTGAATCAATAAACTAAATAAGGATTGAATCAATAAAGGTATGCATTATCGGTTATATATGCCCATGTGTGAACAGGATCAGGTATTGGTAATCCTGAAACTAAAGCGACCACATTTTTATTGAATTAATGTGTCATGTCATCGACTACGACGGAGAATTCTTGTTCTCCATCCTGATTACAATAGAATTTAATGTGGTCGTAGAAATAAGCAGTAAGCTGTGGTGAATATGAATCGTCATCACTTACCAGTAGATGACGCCATCCTAACTGCAGGATCCTGTGTCGGAACCAATGTCCATAGGTCTCGGTGCCCAACACATCTTCGAAAGACTGTTCAGGTATGACTATAAGAGATGTCATCTTAACTACTCTTTGAACAGTTCCAAAAAAAATCCTGGAATGATCCTCTGAAAATTTGAATTTTCCGCTCACACGTATAAGGCACGGCACGGGCGCTTTCGCTTAGAAGCGCCGTCGCTCGTGGGTTTTGCAATAACAATGTGTTTGGGCACGAAGTCGCTCCAGCAGGGCTGGTTTAGCGCCCTGAGTAAACTTTCGGAAGTGTATTGTATGCAGTGCTCTCGACGACGACAGCGCCGCTTTGTAAGTAAAAACGAAAGTTTGGAGGAAAAAAAGGAAAAACTTGGAGTGAAAGGTGAGGGATGATGGTGGGGTGTAGTGTGGTTTGTTAGTGTAGAATGAAGGGGGTTAAATAGGTTCGTGGTTTCTAAAACGAATCGGCAAGTTGCCAAATTGTTTAAAGGCAATTTCCGGAAATAGAAAGATTCCAAACCCAAAAACGGAAACAACCCATCTTCTTGATTTTCTAAAAATCATGGTATCTTTTATACTGGATTTAGAATAGTAACTTTTAAACTCTCCTAGATTTCATGCTACCACCACATAAATCATAGATATGCAGATATCGGCCAAATTCTCAACCTTTCCTCCAAGACAACTTTACCGCAGATGATCATATAACGAATTATGCTCGGTATAAATATTACCACCCCCAAACAAGTCGGGAAGGTGGGATTAATGATAAAAACAAGCAGTACTCGAAATTAACCAATTATATTAAAAATAAAATTTAAATCCAAACAACATAAAACAAACACATTAATATTTAAATTTAACTACTTAATTAAAATCCAACTAATAAAACAATAAAAACCATGAAATAACAACGAACACAACTGATGGTGAACACCTAGTTATGTGATGAAGATGGACCCTGAAATGGAGATTGGCTTGAACCATCTGTCCTTCGGCGACGATGCTCATGCCTGTCGGACTCGGCTGAAACAGAGTTCTCCATGGGTGGCATGCGTCGTAGCATCTCTATTCGGAACAAGCGCTGTGCTTCCATCTCAGTCCTGATTACTGCATATTGGGCTTGTTGATGCTGGTGGATAGTCTCCATGTTAGACAAGATATCGTCCTGAACCCCTTCGAGCATTTCAAATCTCGTCTAAAGGTTCGTTTGCTTCTTTCGAACTACAATCTGTCTATCTCGGATATCTTCACAAATACCATAAACGCAACGCAAGGCAGTTTGCAACACTTGCATGCGTTCTAAATTAGAACTACATTTATCTAATGCATCGTCATCCAGACATGTCATATCCTCTCTTTCATCCTCCGAATCAACCATTTTTTCTTCAGACAACGGCCAAGTCTCTTGGATGCAATCCGTATAGATACTTGCATTAGAATGCAATTTGATCTTAATAGGAGCAGATCTTGCGACAGCTCTAAAGGAGAGCATGATCTTAGTGATCAATACGGAAGAGGCCAAGCTCTTCCCCACCTCGAATCACATTAAACATTAAATCGAGGATGCAGAAATTATACTTATTTGTTTGCAAAATCAAGAGAACGTCGCATACATTGCAGGGCGATATCATCGACTTTGTCTTTCCCGAGGATCGTTCCTACCAATCCACCGAGCTGACCCGGTTGATTGGTTCTCGTGGTCGATCGGGCGGACTTGATAAGATGTCGGATTGTATTCACCCTCCACGACAGTATCCTTCATCAAAGCAGGAACTCCAGTATACTGGGATTCCTGAATTGTCGCTACCAGTTGCTTTCAAAGCGTAATTCCTAATAGTTCACCCAACAACCGCCTCAAGCATTTCCCTCCTCGCTCCTCGCTACCTTTATGAAAATCCTATCCCCCTCTAATTCTCGCTTCTTATAAAACTGTTCTACCAAATCATAGTGATAGAACTCCTCAATCGAGTACCACAGTCCGTTCCAATGCCTCCTAATCATCTCCGCGATCGTAAAATGGCGCGAAGCTGTCGGAAGCAAACACGTGCTCCGGCAAAATTCTTCGTCGTAGTGCCATTGAAGTTTCTGAGACAACTAATGGTTTTGTAGATTGTGGGGGAGGCGAGTTTGAAGAAAAACTACTAAAAATAACGGTGGTGGCGGTGGTTACTTGAATTGGTGGCTGTTTTTCGGAGTTAGGTTGGTGGTGGTAATGGTTTGGAGAAGATTTTAGTTGGATTTGAATTTCTTGGCGTGGGTGTAGTTAGGTTTCCTTTTCTTTTTTTTTTTTTTTTTTTTTTTTTTTTTAATTTTTATTTTGGTGTTTAAGGTTTGTTTTAAACCTTGGTAACCGGCGGGTTGAAAAGGAAAGAAGTGTGCGTTTTGGGAAGGAAGGAGACGCACAGACGTGCGTCCGGTTTGGGCCCAAGCCCAATTTGAATTCCGAAATTTTCCGAGTTTTCGCACAATTTCAAATTGAATTTGCCGCTTCATTACTGGCCCGATTTTGGCGAATGAGTTATGGAAATGATCAGTAGAGAATTTTCAATCCAATGATCCATAAAACACTCAATTTCAGCCATGGGTGACGTATAAGAAGGTGGAAAAATGCCTCGAAGTGCGTGTGTGACGTAAGTTATGCGAACGAAGGAAATCTAAGTTTTAGATTACGTCAACCCAATTGAACTACAAGTAATGGGCCTAAGCAACACAAATGGAAAGTTCGAGCAATCCAGATGGAAAGACCGATTGCCCACCCCCAAACAAATTTTTAAACACAAAATTTGTTCTAACGTGGGTCGTTTAAAGTCAGATTCCCAAGACTTGTTGGATTGCTATTTCTATGATTAAGAATTTTTTATTTTATATATATATATATATATATATATATATATATATATATATATATTTATATATATATATATATATATATATATATATATATATAAAATATATATATATATATATATATATATATATATAATATAGTTTATTATAAGAAAAACGAAAACAATAAATACATAATTTACCCCATAGAGGAACATGACTCAAAAACCGAGAAAACATGCAAAAGTGGAAAACGTGAATTATGTTAACTGTGGACTTAGGATCCGGTACTTACAGCCACACACTCCATAAGGAGGGCCCGGTTACTGAATGGTGCACTTACCACTATATGGAAGTGAAAGGAAGTACACCAATGACAAAGGTCAATCCTCATAGACAGGGTCCTGTAAAAAGACTTCCTCTACATCAGGGGACAGAAGTTCGTGAAAATGTTTTAACCGTTGTCCATTAACTTGAAAGGTACTGTTGTCATTGGGATTTACCAAGGTGATTGCCCCGTAAGGGGTGACTTCATAACTTAAAAGGACCGGACCAACGGGTTTTAGTTTCCACAGGAAAATATGTAGACGGGAGTTGTAAAGTAAGACCTTTTGACCGACCACAAACTCTTTGCGCAAGATTTGCTTATCATGAACACGCTTTCATGTTAGCTTTATAATCCTTCATGAGATCGTAAGAATCGCTTCACGGATTTCTTCAAGCTCATTCAATTGCAACTTCAAGTTTGACAACCGCCTCATCAATATTGAAGTTAAGGCTTTTATAGCCCACGAGCACGGTGCTCTAATTCAACGGGCAAATGACATGGTTTCCCAAATACAAGTCTAAAGGGAGACATACCTATAGGAGTTTTGAAAGCAGTTCTATACGCCCATAAGGCATCCGATAGACGCTTCGACCAATCTTTCCTATCAGGGTTTACAGTTGTTTCTAAAATCTTTTTGATTTCCCTATTAGAAACTTCTACTTGTCCGCTAGTTTGTGGATGATAAGGAGTTGCTACTTTGTGTGTAACTCCATAATTTTACACTAGGGATGCAACAACTCTGTTGCAAAAATGTGTTCCACCATCACTAATGATGGCTTTAGGAATGCCAAATTGACAGAAAATATATTCTTTAATAAAAAATACAACGGTCTTATGGTCATTGCTACGGCAAGCTAGGGCCTCTATCCATTTAGACACGTAGTCCACGACAACTAGAATATAAATGAAACCGTGGGAAATAGGGAAAGGACCCATGAAATCAATGCCCCAAACTTCAAAAATTTCTACTATCAAGATTGAATTTAATGGCATCATATTACGTTTCATGATTCGCCCAAGTTGTTGGCAACGAATACACGTCTTGCAATGCACTTGGGCATCCTTAAAAAGGGTAGGCCAATAAAATCCACATTGAAGAACTTTAGCGGCTGTTTTCATCCCACTAAAATGGCCACCACACTCTTTGTCATGGCAGAACGATAAGACTTCATTATATTCCCACTGGGGAATACAACGACGAATAATCTGATCCGCACAATACTTTAAAAGGTATGGCTCATCCCAGTAGTATAACTTAACTCTGGCCAAGAACTTCTTACGTTCATTTCTTGACCAATTATAAGGCATAACATCGGCCGCTAAATAATTTACAATGTCAGGATACCATGGTGCTGAAAAAATCGCATACAGATGCTCATCAGGAAAAGAGTCCGGTATGGACTCAGAATCACTTTGATAGTCGTTTGTGAGTCTAGATAAGTGGTCGGCAACTACGTTTTCGACCCCTCTTTTGTCCTTTATTTCTAATGTGAACTCTTGCAGGAGAAGGATCCATCGGATTAATCTCTGCTTAGCATCCTTCTTTGCAAGAAGGTACTTAAGGGCTGCATGGTCCGTGTAAACTAAAGTTTTAGAACCAACCAAATAAGGACGAAACTTATCTAAAGCATAAATGACAGCTAAGAATTCTTTTTCGGTAGTTGAATAATTCCGTTGAGCATCGTTTAAGGTTTTACTAGCATAATAAATGACAAAGGACTTATTATCTAGTTTTGTCCCAAGATCGCACCAACAAAGATAGTCACTAGCATCACACATAAGTTCGAAAGGTTTAGACCAATCGGGAGGCTGTATAATTGGTGCAGAGGTTAGGGTGGCTTTTAAAGTTTCAAAAGCCTGCGTACAGTTAAAATTAAAATCAAAGATTGCATCTTTCAAAAGTCGATTAGTTAAGGGCCTAGCTATTTTCGAAAAGTCTTTAATAAACCGCCTATAAAAACCTGCATGGCCTAGAAAGGCTCTAATATAACGGACAGTCCACGGTTTAGGTAGGGTCGCTATCTTATCTAGTTTGGCTTTATCTACTTCGATGCCATCACTAGATACGATGTGACCTAGTACTATGCCCTTTTTCACCATGAAATGACACTTTTCCCAGTTTAAAACGCGAGGCTCTTTTTCTTCACACCGTCAAAACCTTAGACAAGTTAGACAAATATTCGTGAAGGAGTCTCCATAGATAGAAAAATCATCCATGAAAACTTCCATAAAGCTCTACCATGTCACTAAATATATGAAGCATACACCGCACCGAAAGGTACCAAGAGCATTACAAAGGCCAAAAGGCATTCGCTTATAGGCATACGCTCCAAAGGGACATGTGAAGGTAGTCTTTTCTTGGTCATCAATATCAATAATAATCTGAAAATAGCCCGAGTAGCCATCCGTAAAACAATAAAAAGCATGACCAGCTAGGCGTTCGAAAGCATTTGATCTATAAAAGGTAAAGGAAAGTGATCCTTTTGTGTCATAGCATTTAAACGTCTGTAATCAATACAGATCCTCCATTTCATAGGACCTTGTGTGACAACATAGTCACCCTTTCCATTACGAACCATGGTAACTCCCGATTTCTTAGGAACTACATGAATGGGGCTTACCCATTCGCTATCAGAGATTGAGTATATGATACCCGCATCGAGTAAGCGTAAGACTTCTTCCCTAACCACCTCTTTCATGGCAGGGTTCAAGCGATGCTGAGGTTCGCAAGAAGTCTTCGCGTTATCCTCCAAATGGATACGATGAGTGCAAACATTAGGGTCAATTCCCTTAATGTTGGCTAGGGACCAACCAATCGCAGACCGATGTTCCCTAATCACCCGGATTAAACGTGTCTCTTCATTCTTAGATAACAGAGAAGATATAATTACCGGATGACTACCATCCGGATCAAGTTGAATATATTTTAATTCTGGGGGAAGAGGTTTAAGCATTGGGGTGGAAGGAAAATCAATAGATGTTTCGTCTGGGTCTTCATTTTGCATAATGAATACTTGCTTAGGTAGCAAGTCTTCATACTCAATATGTGGAGCAACCGAAGGGTCTACAATTGGTGTGGACTCAAGGATGGTGTTGACTTCCTCTAAGTAGGAGTCATTTACAAAATCTGAAGTTCCAAAAGAAAGGAATTTGTACATATTGTTTTCAGGAAACGTGTTGTTAAAATAATCTTGAGCTAAGCTCTCGATCATGCTAACCTCCCCATCTATAGACGAATCGTAATTGTTCCATCATTTTAAAACATTTACCTCAACTATAAGATGGCCAAAAGATAAGGACATCTTACCATCGCGCAATTTATAAGTGTGTTGGCGGTTGCTAAGAAGGGGCTCCTAAGATGATTGGTACAGAGTCGTTAGCGACTTACGTATCGAGGATAACAAAATCAGCAGGGATAGTAGAAATCCACGAACCTTAACAAGCACGTTTTCCACTACACCCTTAGGATACTTAATTGACATGTCCGCTAATTGCAACGTTATTTTTGTAGGTTGCATTTCCTGTAGACCTATTTGTTTATACAAATAATATGGGAGTAAGTTAACACTCGCCCCCAGGTCTAATAACGCGGTCGTCGTGTGGGAATCTCCTAAGGTGCATTTTACAGTAGGACGACCAGGGTCCTTGTACTTAACAATTCCATTATTTTCGGATAAAGTTGGGAATTGTTCAGTTAGAAAGGCGTCTTTAGGTATGTTGGTCTTACGCCTAGTAGTGCACAACTCTTTAAGAAACTTAGCGTGATTAGGTAGCTTTTTAATAGCTTCGAGAAAAGGAAGGTTTATCGTTAGATTTTTGAAAATGTTCCTAATCTCCTCAAAGTTGGTATCCCTGGTTAGCATGGCTAATTTTTGAGGGAACGGTGGTTTCGCTCTATATTTAGCGTATGGCTCGACTTGATGTGTAACCTTGGCTTTTTGTTTCTTAGGTTGTGGTTTAACTGGTACCTCTACAGTGGTAGGCTCTTCAGTTTCTATTTCGGTATCTAGTTCGATATCCGGTGTAGGGAGTACTGATGGGGTAACTATAGGCATAGTTACTTTGTTATCAACCACTCTTCCAGAACGGAGGGTGGTGATGGCATTTAGATCACCTACGATTGTAGTTTCCGTGCTAGTATTACCGTTTACCTCAAAGGCTGTGTTTGCTGTTTTTGGTATAGCTTGTCTTGGAAACACGCCTTTTTGTTGGGCTTTCTCTTGGGCTAACTGTTGTATGCCCTGATTTATGGATTGTAAGATCTGTTGGTTTGATTGAGTCATTGATTTGAAAAGTTGTTGGGTAACCTGTATAAAGGCATCTATACGATCCGGATGTGATTATGTAGTAGTCACAGGTGGTGCGACTGGAACTATCTCACGTTGATTATTTATGGGTGGGTTGTGATAGTTACTATTGTTAACCGGAACGATACCTCTATTGGTATTATAACTATTATAATTACCCCGACCTTGTGTTAAACCTTGTCGTGGTTTATTTGGTTGTTATAATTATTATAATTTCCCTGACTTTGTCCCCTGCCCTTGCCTAGGTGGAGCTTGATTATAGTTGTTAAACACCTAAAATTTTGGTTATTAACCCTTGGAGGTGAAACTTGTTGGTTGTTTCGCCAACTAAAGTTAGGATGTTGTCTCCATGGGGCATTAGGAATAGGATAGCTATTAATGGAGCAAACATGGTCTTGCTCTAATTGTTGTTGTTCATAGGCGAGAGGACAATAGGATTCGAGGTGCTCATGACTCAAACAGACATTACATGGGTTGGAGTTAACATTCATGACGGGATAGGTTTTGTTGCACGTAAAATAGCCTCAACCTTTTTAGTTAGAAATTGATTAAACTTTTAGTTCTAGATCGGGTTTCATCTCAAACAAACCGGCCGGCCTTAATCAAGAAGAAGAACTAATAGCCGGGGATATCATCACTACCCCCAATTGTTATTACGTTTAGTTTGATCTTCTAAAATTTGTAAGCCTCCGAGGCTCCTTTACTTAGGAAACTACCCCCATTCATTATGTCAAGGACTTCTTTATGGTGATGTTGAAGTCCTTTGAAAAAGGCACGTACTAACGTGTCTTTTGCTAGGTTATGGTGTGGACACTCTATAAGCAGATCAGTGAACCGATTCCAAGCCTCCGAAAATGATTCATGAGGATTTTGTTGGAAAAAATGAATCTTGGAAAGCATCTCATCCGTCTTTAGGGGTGGGTAAAAATGTTCCATAAACAGCTGAACAAGTTTAGCCCACGAGTCCACAGAGTTAGGCGCTTGGGGCAAGCAGTTAACCAAGACGCTGCCTTATCGACTAAAGTGAAGGGAAATACCCTCAGTTTAATTTGTTCCATACCAACCGTAGGATGATGGAATGTTGTAAGGACTTGTTCAATCCTACGCATGTGTTGATAAGGTTTTTCATGGTCTAAACCATGGAAAATGGGTAACAAATTAAATATGTTTGGGGGAATTCGAAAATCCCCCATTGGGTCTGCTAGAACAATGCAAGATTTAGGGCTATCGCTCAAGGCTTTGTAAAAGTCAGAGAGAGGAGTCTCTCTTTCTTCAGCCATTATGTCCAGTGTGGTTGGTGGAATAGTAGCTAGAGGTGTAGTGATTGGTATACTCGATAGATTTGTTTGTTGACGCTGACGGTTAATTACGTTCGGTGTTTTTCTCCGACCAGACCTTAATCTCATGCAAGTCTAAGTCTAAACACGACAACACTCCTAACAATCTTGATATTTTAGTATAAACCTCTAACTGGAGATGCGAGGTATGGAAGAAAAGAATACCTGATAGCATCCTTGCTTCGCTTATGAATAGCGTCTTGTTTACGCGTGTTCAGTGTAAATAACAAGTTAGAACACTGAAAAACTTAAAAATCGAAGTTCGAAACAAACCTCTAGAAATCCGGAAAATTTGGCTTAGGGCAGGTCGCGCTTGGTTAGGGCGCGGTCGCGCTCCGTGTTCCAGTAACTTAGCGCGGGTCACGCTCGGTATGGGGGTGGGTCGCGCTCGTGTTCCAGTAACTTAGGGCGGGTCGCGCTCGGTATGGGGGTGGGTCGCGCTCAAGGTACCAGGCTATAGGGCACAGGTGCGCTCCTTATATAGCGCTTGATCGCTTCCAAAGTAATTTTGTCGCGAATTTTTCAACTAAACGGATAACCACAGTATGAATCAAATAAGGGTGGGTGGGTTTAATGGGACTTAAAAATGACTTATTCTACTATGAAAACAATGCTAAAGTGCAACTAAGATGGCAGCGGCGCCATTGATATAATCATAAAATGAATAGTTTACCTACGAAATGAACGATGAACTCAAAACGTAAGTAAACTAAAACTTTCTTATGAGCCTATATTTATCAAAGTTTCTACTCTCAATTCTATCGAAATAAAGTGGAGTAACAAATTCGTTCCACTCCTAGTTCTCTAGCATGGTATGTTTTATATTCTAATTTGTCGGTCTTAAGTCTAATGAGAGCTTTACGAAGGGTGTTATACTACAATACCTATATGAAATTGATTATGTTGAATTTAACTACGAATGCTATGGAAATATGATTGTTTTTTAATCTAGATAAAGGATTAGAGGGGAATTGAATCCACCTCGAATCCAACTTAATAACCTAGCATAGATTCTTGTATCTCGATTCTTACGCTTACTTACGGAAGAAATTCGAAGTTCTAATCCCTAGTGTTCATGGCATTTCTACCTAATACTAACTAGCATGTGAGGTCGCCCACCCATTCTCATGGCTTAATCATGACCTTCTAGAGTGGAATAGATTCTACAATGCTTCTACACTATACCACTAAGTTTTCATCAAGGCTTCATCAACCCCTCTAATGGAGGTTTTAGCCTTGAGTCATCAAACCATCATTTCCCATTGAATTATAACTACTCATCATATTAAAATTCTAACTTAACTAAATTAACTAACAATGTTTCAATCTACTTAAACTACGAAATGATAATCAACAAGAATTAAAACTAGATCTATAAATTGAGATGACAAAAATCGAAATTGACAAAATAACTATTTTATTTATCTAATCAATCAAGAACAATGATTCAAAGACTTAATATAAAACAAGAATTAAAAATGGAACTAAAACTTAATTAATCTACTGAAAACTAGATCTAGAATTATCTATATGGTTTTAGGTCTAACTAGCTACCATTAACTATCTACCCTTAACAAAGAGCTAAGCTTTTGTTTTTATATGTCCAGATCCAAAAATCGTGCATGGGCTTGGAGCCATGCTTTGGGCCAGAGAATCAGGCCCAAAACCCAATTCTTTCAGTCCAAAAAGGCCTCTTCAGCTGCAGTTAGCTTCAACAGACTTTTCGTCCACTTCTGCTCCTCTGATTGGATCAAGGCTTAGACCATTGGAAAGCTCTTTCCGAGCCGGTCGTTTTGACATAAGGTAGGCCCCATTCTGAGGTCTGAGTCCAAAGATACGGCCTTCAGAAGTTCTACTGACTTGTGTTCTGTTTCAGCCCGCGTCGACTTTTCAGCTTTTGACCGGGCTTTAGAAAGGCTTTGTCTTCTTGAATCTTGGCCTTTAATCACAGAACTCCTTAGTAACCGACCTTAGCTCCTTTATCTCGCTAAAGTGGCACATTTCTGCACATAATGGACTTTGAAACCTGAAATGCATAAAAACATGTAATCAGTGTTAACTATTAATTATTACTCACATAATTGGTCTAAAAGTATGCCTGTTACAGGGTTAAAACTACAGTTTTGGGCTCTTATCAGCTAACAACAATGGAAATGACGTAATCGAAATGTTCTAAATACTAAGATGGCAATTCAAATACTAAGGTTCGAATCTAGATAAAGAATTAGGGGAATTTAATTCCACCTTAACTCGACTTCATTTACTAATGAAGAATTATCGTAATCTGAATTGCAATACTTTCGTATAACAATTGGGTCTTTCTAATCCCTACTTGTTCATGGTAATCTCTACCAACTAACAACTAGCATGTGAAGCAATCAACCCCATTTTCATGGTGAACTAATTACTTTCTAGAATGGAATAGAATATTACGATCTATTCTACGCTAATCGAAATTAAGTTTCATCAAGGCATCCTCAAACCCCTCTAATGGAGGTTTTAGCCTTGAATCATTACACTATCATTTCTAACGCAAGAACACATAGAACAACCCATTATTGAATAAATGATTAAACTCAGAAATCTAATTGAACAATAATAATAATGATTCCAAATGAATTAAAACAAGATTTAAACCTAATCTAGAACTAAGATGATGATTAACTAATTATCAAATTAAGACAACCTAATTATGAATTTAAGACAACTAAAACTAAATAAGGATTGAATCAATAAACTAAATTAAAATGAAAAACTAATAATTTAATATAAAACTAAATCTGATTCTAAATAATATTCATTCTTTGTTCTAACATCTATTGGAATGGAAAACTAATTCTATGAAGTAAAAATTAGATCTAAAACAAGTTATTGGATCTAAAATAAGTAAAAAAACTAAATGCTTAAGAGCTAAGTCTTTGTCTCCTATATGGAGGAGACAAAATCAACTTTTTCGTGCATGGGCTGAGGAGCCATGTTTTGGGCCGAAAAATCGAGCCCAAAACCCAATTTCTTCAGTCCACAGAGGCCTTTTCAGTTGGATTTGACTTCAATAGCCTTTTTTTCCACTCCTGCTCCTCTAATTGTGTCAAGCTTAAACCATTGCAAAGCTCTTTCCAAGCTGGTCGTTTTGACATAAGGTAGGCCCAATTCCGAGGTTTGAGTCCAAAGATACGACCTTCGGAAGTACTACTGACTTTTGTGCGCTGTTTCTGCCCGCGTTGACTTTGACTTTTCAGCTTTGACTGGGCTTTAAATGGGCTTTTTCTCCTTAGATCTTGGCTTTTAATCATAGAACTTCTCAACAACTAACCGATTCTCCATTATCTCGCAAAAAAGGCGCATTTCGGCACATATCTGACTCCAATGCCTGTAATACATAAGAACACGATAAAAAACACTAACTCTTACTTATTAATCACATAATTGGTCAAAAGCGATATTGTTAAAGGGGTTAAAACTACAGTTTTGAGCTCTTATCAAACCACCCCCAAACAGCATTTTGCTTGTCCTCAAGCAAATATGAGAAATTAGCATAAGTGACCAAAAATGGAGTTCTAACTAATCTCGTTTCACCGAGTGCGATTGCATTGACCATATGCAACAAGGCTTTAAACCACTAGGAATTCCCTAGTGGACGAGTTATATTCTCATGAGAGTTTTCTAGTGAAGATACTCACAAACTTCATCTATACTGCAACGACTAAGAAATAAAACTATTGTTTCCTTATTTATGTCTCAATTATCTATACATCTCACTAGCAATGAATACAGAATAATCAAGTCGAAACCTAAGCTAATATATGCATAATAATCAATCATCTATGAATAAACATATATACAATGAGTAATACTATAAAATGTACTAACAGGTCCGTTTATGAAACATTTGGAATAACGTCCTTAAGTAGGTCCTCACATAAATGTCAAGACAAAAACACTCTGATTTTTCCGCTCAAGTTTCGCTACTCCAGTATGTAGTCGGCACACTTTACCTTATAATCTCAATGACACACAAGGAAGCCGAAGTCGATCAAACACATCTGCCACTTACTATCACACTAACCTATTCCTAATTGAGCTAGAGGTCTTTATTAGGTGTTGCGGGGATTAGGTGATAGTTTAAGAATGAAGAAAATAGATATTCAAAAAGAACCAGTCTGAGATAATATAATCTTCATATTTTGTAACTAGAGAAAACCTTGTTCTTTTGCTTCTACACTTTGTTTCCATCTTTAGCCTTTTTATTTTGGCTTTTTGACTCATTTTATTCTATTTTTGGAGTTCTTATTTTGTTTCTATTTCTATTTTTCTTTTCTTTGGATGAAAACTTCTTTTCTTTTTCTTTTCGGAAGCAACTAACTAATCTTTGTTTACACAGGTTTTTTTCTTCTCTTTTCTTCACTCATCCTATTCTCAGACTCGTTCTAAAATGGGTAGGTTGATTTTTTATTTTGTTTTGTTTTTGTAAAAGGGTAAATGAATTGTGGTTTATGAAAGGCTAAAGAAAGGCTCAGAGGGACGAATAGCGGAAAATAATTCATAGGTTTGAATTTTTGGCTATATCGATCCAAAGAGGGCCTAAATTCTCGCTTAGGATATGGTATAGTGATCAAGCAAGTAGATGTGTGATTTCTCTATCCAAAATTTACTTCTCCCTTATGTCATTTCTCAAATGTTTCACTCATATAAGGCTTTAGGCTATATTCTCACAGGATTTGTAGAATAAGTACTCTATCCTAGATTTCAGAAACTTACTGCTAACAATCATATATACTAATGCAATATATTTATAGAAAGATTCAAAGATTATTACCTACATATTAACCTAAGTTTCGAAAAACTATTTTAAAGCAAAAGCTAACGTGATACTTCTAGATTATTAAGGGCATAGGAAAAGAAACAATACCAATATTCCTAAGTGTATATCATAAACTTTTTATTTATATTTTTTAAATTTTTTTAAATTTTTTTATTAGAAAACAAGTGCATATTATACATATCTATATCCTAATAGATGCCTCAAATTACGCGTGTTTCTATGCCACCCCCAAACAAGAAGCATGCTTTGTCCTCAAAGTATTGAAATAAAAGGGTAGAAAATACCATGGAAACGCGTAAAATCTGGAACATCTGCAAAACAAAGTTAAAACATAATAATATAGAAAAATAAAAACAGACACAACTCTATATGAGTTCCACCCATTATGGGGTTACAAGAATCAAATTGCTTAGGACATAAGCAGACACTAACTGAAACTATAACAACTTACCTTATCTCCAGCGTTTAAGCGTCATCACTTTCCTCTTTTATAAAGAAATGAGGTTCCTTCACATCCTGCCACGCCATGATGATTTGCCAGGCTTCACGCCATTTATCATCTACGATCGCTAACCTATTAAGCGCCACTTGGTCGGATGGAGTGTAAGGTGCAATCTAATGAGGTTGTATCCTCCACCCTTGCCAAGTCATTACATGGAAAGATCAAATAATACAATTGGTGGGTCTCACAATGTTGACCCCAACCCAATTCGTGAAACGGGTACAAAAAATAGGGAAGAAACATAGCATAATACGACAAACTAAAACAGGCATAAGAAGGTATTTATGCCTTATGCTATAGGCTCGCGCTAAACTAGAAACTAAGGTTCGGGGAAGGTCATAGAGCATACATCCCGTGGCTAAAGCAAGGAAGACGCTGCAAGTGGCGTCATTCACAGAAGAAAAACATCATTCCCCTAATATATTTAGCATGATCCAAAACATAACAGTGCCCACGTTCATGGACAGCCAAGGGAGACGTTATATTCCCCTTGGTCCTCGATACGGAAAATTCCTGCCCCATAAGCCTCATGCAAAAACTCATATAGGTGTAGACATACATATTATCTACCCAATAGCCCCATAGGTCTTGTATTTCAGCGGGCATAGCAAGTTCAAGAACAAAGGCTAGCAAGAACCTGGTAATTTCCATTGGTTCATCCTCAATGGTGATGGAGAACACTTGTTCTCCATCCAGTCTATCAAAGAACTTACAATTATCATAAAAATAAGATGTAAGTGCCAGAGAATAATGTTCATCAGGTCTTACCATTAGCGGTTCCCAACCTACGTGTATGATCACCTCGCGAAACCAAGCACCATAGGTGTCGCTTTAGAACAAATCTTCAAAAGACTGTTCCGATATGATTGTAGGTGATGTCATCACAATAAACACACTCTAGAAGTGCTGCAAACAACCCTAGAACAACTCACAAAAAAATCAGAAATTTCTGGGGCTACGAAGGTCAGGGCGTGGGGTGCACTAAAAAATGGTCTTGGTAGGGCGCAGGTCGCGCTCCTGTCAAATTCGAGTTACAGTGTTTTCAGCGCAGGGTGCACTCATAAATGGGGTGTGTTGGGCGCAGGGCTCGTTCCATGTGTGAAGAGCAGGGTGAAGTGAAAAAATAAAAGGAAAAATGTAAAGGTTCAGGGTGAGAGATGAAAGTGAGATGTGTGGGTTTTGTGTGTAGAATGAATCAAGTATGTATAGGGTTTTAGTTTCTAAAATGAATTAACAAGTTGCCAAAAATTTTAAGGCAATTGTCGGAAATAAAATATTTCCAAAACCTAAAACGGAAACAACCTAGATTCATTATTCCAAAACCAACCTAATATCTTTTAGATTGAATTTAGAATAGCAACTTCCTAACTCATTGAAATTTTACCCTACCACAATATCTAATCATAGCCACACCAATAATAGCAACATTCTCGACCAACTTATTGCAAAATTACTTCTAAAATGGTGGATCAGATAAAAGCAATGCTAAAATTAATAATACCACCCCCAAACAATTCGGGAAGGTGGGATTTACGCAAAAATCATCGCATGCTTAGACAAAACCCAATTTAAATTAAAATAGAAATTCAAATAATAATTAACTACATAATTCAAATTTAACTACTGAATTTAACAACTTAACATCCAATCTACTAAAAACAATAAAATCAACATCAAAACAACAAAGTGAGTCTTTTATAGTCAGATACTCAATACTATATCTAAAATATATGTATATCATGAACATGCAGTTTACCATATATCAACAACTGAAATAATTATGGATATTTCCATAAATAAATAACATGGAATGCACCCCCGAACAGAATCAAGCACCAAGATTTTCTACGACGCAACATAGTGAAATGAAAGAGAAGTCTGATAGACCTAGAACGTAACCGAGCATACACCTTCTTCTTCATCTTTGAATGAAAGGGTGTTCAAGTGAATGATCATGAGAAAATGGATGTTTGTGGAAGATATGTTGGATACGGATAAATTTTAGAAGGAAAGAATGGAAAAAATGAGAATGTGGGTTTAGCACAAAACTCATTCATGGTGTAAGTAGGAACTGTCTCAATTCTGAAAATGAAGGTGTCAAGTGCCTCTCCCTTGGGAATTATTTCCGTATTAGGAGGATTTAGAAAATCATTAAGCATAGAAGAAGCAAGAGAGTCAAGTACAAACTCAAGGTTCCTTTGAAAAGGTGGAAGGTGGGGAAAATTGGTGATGGAAGATGAATGAGTGATAGGATGATGTGAGGTGGATGAATGGGGCTCGGCTAGAGCTCTCAGGTCTAGATCATCAGAAGCCCTGAGATATGCAAGATATTCATCAATAGGTGGGTCAAAAGAATTACTGGGATAGAGGGTGAAAAATTCATCTTCCGTCATAGCGTCAAGGGATGAATGGATGTTGACAGGGAGGGACTCGCGAGGTGGCAACGAAGAGTTGCAAAAGAGTCAGAGGAAATCTTCCTTGACTTCCAGGGAGTTCTCGTCAAAGTTAGAACTTCCAAAGGAAAGGAATTTGTGCATCTAATTATCAGGAAACGTTGTTTTGAAATAATCTTGAGCTAAGCTCTCGATCATGCTAACCTCTCCATCCGAAGTCGTATCTGGGAACTATTTCGTTGTTTTAAAAACATTTACCTCGATAGAAAGATTGCCAAAAGACATGGACATCTAACCATCACGTCAGTTTATGAGCGCGTTGGCAGTAGCCAAGAAAGGACGCCCTAAAATGATCGAACAGAGTCGTTAGCGACTTCTGTATTGAGGTTAACAAAATCAGTAGGATAGTAGAAATCTTGAACCTTAACAAGCACGTTTTCAACCACACCCTTAGGATACTTAATAGACCAATCAGCTAATTGCAACGTCATTTTAGTAGGTTGCATCTCCTATAGACCTATTTGTTTATATAAATAATACGGGAGTAAGTTAACACTCTCCCCTAGGTCTAATAGCGCGGTCGTCGTGTGGGAATCTCCTAAGGTGCATTATACAGTAGGACGACCAGGGTCCTTGTACTTAACGATCCCATTATGTTCGGTTAAAGTTGGAAACTGTTCAGTTAGAAAGGCGTCTTTAGAAATATTTGTCTTACGCCTAGTAGTGCACAACTCTTTGAGAAACTTAGCATGGTGAGGTAACTTTTTAATTGCTTCTAGAAAAGGTAGGTTTATCGTTACATTTTTAAAAACCTCCCTAATCTCATCAAAATTTGTATCCTTGTTCAGCATAGCTAATCTCTGGGGAAACGATGGTTTCTCTCTATATTTAGCATATGGATCAACAGGATGTTTAACCTTGGCTTTTTGTTTCTTAGGTTGTGGTTTAACTGGTACCTCTACTGGGGTAGGATCTTCAGTTATCATTTCGGTATCTAGTTCAATATCCGGTGTAGGGGTTACTGGTGGGGTAACTACAAACATAGTTACGGCGTTATCAACCACTTTGCCAGAACGGAGAGTGGTGATAGCATTTAGCTCACCTACGTTTGCATTTTTCTTACTAGTATTACCGTTTACCTCAACGGCTGTGTTTGCTGTTTTAGGATTAGGTATCACTTGACCTTGAAACACACATTTGGGTTGTACTTTCTCTTGGTCTAACTACTGTAAGGAAAGTTGGATGGCTTGTAAAATTTGTTGTTGGGTTTGCATAAAGGCGTCAAAACGATCCGGTTGTGGATGTGTAGTTTTTACAGGTGGTGTGACAGGAACTATCTCACATTGATTATTAACAGGTGGGTTGTGATAGTTATGATTAACCGGAACGATACCTCTATTTGTATTATAATTATTATTGTTATAATTATTATAATTACCTTGTCCTTGTCCTTGTCTCTGTGGAGCTTGATTGTAATTGTTTGCTGGCCTAACGTTTTGATTATTATACGCTGGAGGTGTAACTTGTTGATTATTTTGCCAACCGTAGTTGGGGTTTTGTTTCCAAGGTGTGTTAGGTTCGCTATTAATAGAACAAACATTGTCCGGCTGTGCGGATTATTATTCATAAACTAGAGGACAATAGGAGTCGGGATGCGCAGGACTCAAACAGAAATTACATTGAATAAAGTTGATATTCATGACAGGGGTAGGCTTTTGTTGAACAAAAATAGCTTCTACCTTTTTAGTGAGGGATTCAATTAGAGTTTTAAGCTCAAGATCAGATTTAACCTCAAACATACTGGTAGCCTTAACTGTTGAAGAAGAACTAGCGGAGCGGGAGATATCGTCACTACCACCCAGTTATTATTACGCTTTGTTCGATCTTCTAAAAATTTATAAGCCTTTTAGGCTCCTTTACTGAGTAAACTACCCCCATTCATTATATCAAGTACTTCTTTATGGTGGTGTAAAAGACCCTTGAAAAAGGCACGAACTAACGTGTCTTTCGCAACGTTATGATGTGGACACTCTATAAGAAGGTCAGTGAAATGATTCCAAGCCTCTGAAAAGGATTCATGAGGATTCTGTCGAAAAAAATGAATCTTGGAAAGCATTTCATCCGCCGTCTTCGGTGGGTAAAATGTTCCATAAATAGTTGAACAAGTTTGGCCCATGAGTCCACAAAATTAGGCTTTGGGTAGTTAAGCAAAGACGCCTTTGTCGGCTAGGGTGAAAGGAAACACCCTCAGTTTAATTTGTTCAGCACCAACCGTAGGATGATGGAATGTGGTAAGGACTTGTTCAATCCTACGCATATGTTGATAAGGTTTTTCCTGGTCTAACCCATGAAAAACGGGTAACAAATTAACTGCAAGAACGATACAAGATTTTGGGCTATCGTTCAAGGCTTTGTAAAAGTCAGAGAGAGGAGACTCTTTTTCTTCAGCCATTATATCAGGTGTAGTGTGTGGTATACTAGCTAGAGGTGTAGTGAGTGGTATACTAGATAGGCGTGTTTTTTTACGTTGACTTTTGATTACGTTAGGCGTTTTTCTTCTACCTGACCTTAATCTCACGCAAGGCTAAGATCAATCTTAACTAAATACGAAAAACGTCACAACAATCCTGATATGCTAGTATAAATCCTCTAACAGGATATGCGAGGAGTGGAAGAAAGAAGTACCTAAATGCCTCCTTGCTTCGCTTATGAATAACGTCTTGTATATGCGAACTCCGTGTATTTAACAAATTAGAAACACTGAATAACTTGAAGAAATGGAAGTTTGAACTGACTTGTGAAAATCGGGCTGCTCCAGCAGAGGGCGTGGGTCGCACTCAGAAATAGCCTAGATAGGGCGCGTGTCGCGCTCAAGTCCAACTCGAGTTCCAGGCGCTTCAACACAGGAGGCACTCAAAATTTGGTTTGATAGGGCACTGATAAACACGCTTTTATTCGAACGTTTATTGGTTTTCTTAATTAATTAAGTCCGAGGTCCACAGTCCAAAGTCTGAAGTCCAAAGACCAAAGTCCCAAGTCCAAAGTCCGTATAGTCGTACGTTTTAGTCAAGTTACCTTACTCACGTGGGTTTGGTAGGATAGGTCGAGTAAGGGATCGTCCAAACCTTAGGGCTCGGAAAAGGTTCACAACTGGAATTACAACTTTTGGTGAGTATGATTTTAGGTTTTTTAGTTGGTTTTAATTAAATTAACAGTAATGCAAATAATGTAAATTACTACGGTGATTTATATTTAGATAAACAAGATAGAGAACAGGGAGAGAGTTAATCATACTTATGCAAGAATCATTTTTTCAACAGTTTATA
The DNA here is from genome assembly GCF_015680905.1 of Coptis chinensis. NCBI lineage: Eukaryota > Viridiplantae > Streptophyta > Magnoliopsida > Ranunculales > Ranunculaceae > Coptis > Coptis chinensis. Next base: position 60,402,230 of record NC_141463.1, read on the forward strand.
TTACCACATCATTACATCTCTAATTCGTCTCGTGTTTGGAGACGACGTCGAGTATTGATCCCTAGCGCATGCCCACATCTCTGAGCCGCATCGCACTAGCATAAAGAGTTGAACTAATATTTCATCTCTGGAATATCATTTCAGCTACTGGCTCGATTCGACATCAGCTGGACAAATTAGAGAGTCATCGACACCATAAGTCTAGCGAGACATTTTAGGTCGCGTCCGAGACTGATTCGAGCATCGGACTCCAAATTTGTACGATCTCGATCATTTTGGGACCGGATGTCTAATCTATGCCTAATTCCTAAGTAGCGATTCTAGAATATTAACGAAGTCAATTCAGATTCTCACACGAAGCAAAGATAACCCTCCCCGGGGGATTAGCTCATGGTCATTGAAGGAATAATAAAACTTGTCAGTATACATTAAGTAAATAAATGCGGGACGAGGAATTAAACTAGAAAAGAAATGACTGTTATTAAGGGTAAAATGACTTACAGTATTTAAGCTGCTGGAATGAAAATGACGGAATGTAAGTGCTGAATTAAAACTAACTACTGCTAAGCAGAAGCTAGAGTATAAAATGCTGAAGGAAAGTATATGAAGGCTACCCCCTCATATATATAGGCTGGAGACTGGAGGAGGATTTAATTGAGTTTTGGCCGTTTCTCCATTTGAGATATTCAAAACTTTGATATTCAAAGTTTTGTTTTCACGTGACTTCCTTTAAACCAAAGTTTCATTTAATGTTTCGTCCTTTTGTGTTTTGTATTTGTCCCTTTGCTCAATTTCATTTCCATCTTTGAACAGGTATGTGTTTTCTCTCATTGCAAGGTGGCACAATTTTGTGACCATCTCTTGCCACCTGCCTATGCTGACTTGTCATGCCTTTTGGCCCCGCCGAGTGGGTCCACTTAGTATGTCCAGTGGCGGCACCGACTTTGGCGTTTTTACAACTTTTGTCTTTTTATGTAGAGTTTGTCATACTCGTTGCTCGGCAGTTCACTAGCCAACGTCGGCACCCAGATTTATCAGATTTGAGCTTCGGAAGTTTGCTGCTTCTTTATATGTGGACTTGTTCTGCACTGGTTTTGTTCATTTGGAAATTTCGGCTCTAGTCAGGCTCTGTTGGGGTTCACTGGGGTTGAGTGGGAAACTTCAAATATTCCAAAGATATTCCATGCTTCGATGCATGTTTTATCATTATATTTATTTTAAATGCGGAAATCTGCAAAAGTACGAAAATATAATTATTACATGATTATTAAACACATAATCGACCAAAATGCTATGTCTCTCGGGGTTTAATATTACAGTTTTGGGTGCTTATCACACCACCCCCAAACAGCATTTTTGCTTGTCCTCAAGCAAAGAAGAGACAACAAAATGATAAGTGGTCAAAAATGTGTTGTCCTAAGCAAAATCTCATTTCGCAAAGTGCGGTTGCATTGACCGTATGCAACAAGGCCTTGAACCACTAGGAATTCCCTAGTGGACGAGTTATAGCCTCGTGAGAGTTTTCCAGAGAAGATACTCACAAACTACATTTATACTACAACGACTCAGTAACAAAGGCTTGTTTCCTTAATTAATCTCAGGTATCTAGACATCTCACTAGCGGGGGAAACAAGGATTTAATTCTTTCGAAATGCAAGTTAATATACATACAATAATTAAAACATCTACGTATGAGCATGCATGCAGTGATCTAATAATGAAATGTACGAGCAGGGCCATTTCTAGATCCTTTGGATAGCGTCCTTAAGTAGGTTCTCACAGGTATTTGTCGAAACACAATTTCTCTCTTATTTTTCCACTCAAGTTTTGCTAACTCCAGTGTGCAGTGGGCACACATTTCCTCACATACTCAATGATAGTCAGAGGAGCCGAGGTGGAGAAGTCACAATTGCTACTTATTATCACACTATCCTACTCACTAATTGAACTAGAGGTCTTTATTAGGTGTTATGGGGCCTAGGTGGTAGTGTAGAAGAAAATGGAATGGAAAATTCAAAAATGATAAGTATGAGAGAATAAGGTCTTCGAGATATTTATACTAGGAAAATCCTTTTTTCTTTCCTGCTTCTAACATGGGTTTCTGATAAACATAAAAAAAGATAAAGTTTCCTTACGAAATGAACGATAAAACTCAAAACGTAAGTAAACTAAAACTTAATTACGTGCCTATATTTTATCAAAGATTTCTACTCTCAATCATATGAGATATAGTGGAGTGGATGATTCGTTCCACTCCTAGTCCTTCCGCATGCTGTGTTTTCTACGTATAAATAATCTTAACTAAAGTCTAATGAGAGATTTACGAATTATAAGCTAGACTACGATGCAACTACCCACAAGATGCAACTAGTCGACTATTTGAACAACTATGAGAATGCTACGTCGATTCTATGATAAGGAGTTACAGGGGGATTGATTCCACCTTAACTCGACTTAATCCTACTAACGATGAATCGTCGTAATTCGAATTGAACTGCTTCGCAGAACAATCTGGTTATTCCTAATCTCTAATTACACATGGCATTTCTACCAATTCATAACTAGCATGTGAACGATTACACCCATTCTCATGGTGAACTAATCATTTCTAGAGTGGAAAGGAAATTACGACGACTCTACGATAATCGAAATCAAGCTTTCATCAAGGCTTCTCAACCCCCTCTAAGGGAGGTTTAGCCGAGAATCATCACGCTATCATTCCTAATGGAATTCAAACAAGACATGATATAAAGATTGAAACTTTACTTATTTAAACTCAATTCCAAACTACTCATGCAATAATTGAATTAAACTAATAATGACAAGTAATTGAATCTAAGAATTGAAACTAAACAATTAATGGAAATAAAACTAGATTATCAAGAACACTATTTTATTAATCTAATGAATAGCAATAACAATAGTTTAATACTAAATTTAAGGCAAGAATACAAACTAATTAATTAATCTAAAACTAGGTCTAGAACTAAGGTTTAATGGCTACTTTTCTTATTCTAACCTAATTTATTTTATAACCTAACTATCTACCATTAACAAAGAGTCAAACTCTTGTTTTTATACTTTTAGATCCAAAAATCGTGCATGGGCTTGGAGCCATGTTTTGGGCCAAAGAATCAGGCCCAAAACCCAATTCTTTCAGTCCAAAAATGCATCTTCAGTTGCAGTTGGCTTCAACAGACTTTTCATCCACTTCTGCTCCTCTGATTAGGTCAAGGATTAGACCATTGGAAAGCTCTTTCCGAGCCGGTCGTTTTGACATAAGGTAGGCCCAATTTCGAGGTCTGAGTCCAAAGATACAGCCTTCGGAAGTTCTGCTGACTTTGAGTGCTGTTTCTGCCCGCGTCGACTTTTCAGCTTTTGACCGGGCTTTAGAAAGGCTTTGTCCTCTTGAATCTTGGCCTTTAATCATAGAACTCCTTAGCAACCGACCTTTGCTCCTTTATCTCGCTAAAGTGGAACATTTCTGCACATAATGGACTTTGAAGCCTGAAATGCATAAAAACACGTAATCAGTATTAACTCTTAATTATTACTCACATAATTGGTCTAAAAGTATGACTTGTTATAGGATTAAAGCTACAGTTTTGGGCTCTTATCAACCACCCCCAAACAGCATTTTGCTTGTCCTCAAGCAAAGATGAGAAATTAGAATAAGTGACCAAAAATGGAGTTCTATCTACTCGCCGTTTACTGAGTGCGATTGCATTGACCATATGCAACAAGGCGCTTTAAACCACTAGGAATTCCCTAGTGGACGAAGTTATAACCTCGTGAGAGTTTTCCAAAGAAGGTTTTCACAAACTTCATCTATACTACAACGACTAAGAAATAAAACTATTGTTTCCTTATTCATGCTCTAAATTAACTATACCTCTCACTAGCAATGCATATAGAGTAATCAAGTCGAAACCCTAAGCTAATATATGTATAATAATCAATCATCTACAATAAACATATATACAATGAGTAATACTATGAAATGCCTAGCGTGTTCGTTTCTCAAACTTCGAATAAATAATCCTTAAGTAGGTTCTCACAATAATAGTCAAGATACAACACTCGATTTTTCCACTCAAGTTTCACATACTCCAAGTGTGCAGTGGGCACACTTTACCTTACAATCTCAATGACAACAAGGAAGCCGGAGTCGATCAAATACATCTGCCACTTACTATCGCATTAACCTATTCCTAATTGAGCTAGAGGTCTTTATTAGGTGTTGCGGGGATTAGGAGATGGTTTAAGAATGAAGGAAATGGATATTCAAAAAGGACAAGTCTGAGATAATAGAGTCTTCATATTATGTAACTAGAGAAAACCTTGTTATTTACTTTTGCTTCTACACTTTGTTTCCATCCTTAGCCATATTTTTTTTCTTTTTCTTTGGCTTTTGACTCCTTTTATTCTATTTTTTTTTTTGGAGTTTTTATTTTATTTCTATTTTTATTTTTCTTTTCTTTGGATGGAAACTTCTTTTCTTTATTTCCTGAAGCAATTAACTAACTTTTGTTTTACACAGGTTTTCTCTTCTTCTTTCTTCCTCATTCTATTCTCAGACTTATCTAAATTGGGTAGGTTGATTTTTTTTTTTTTTTTTTTTTTTTTTTTTTTTTTTTTTTTTGTTTTTTGTAATAGGGTAAAGGATTTGTGGTTTATGTAAGGCTAAATAAAGGCTTAGAGGGGCGACTAGCGGAAAATAATTCATAGGTTTGAATTTCTGGCTATATCGATCCAAAGAGGGCCTAAATTCTCGCTTAGGATATGGTTTAGTGATCAAGCAAGTGGACGTGTGATATCTCTATCCGGATTTTACTTCTCCCTTGTGTCATTTCTCAAATGTTTCGCTCATATAAAGCTTTAGGCTATATTCTCACAGGATTTGTAGAATAAGTACTCTAGCCTAGAGTTCAGAAACTTACTGCTAACAATCATAGATACTCATGTAATATATTTATATATAGATGCAAAGATTATTACCTACATATTAACCTAAGTTTCTAAAAATTATTCTAATGCAAAAGCTACGTGAGACTTCTAGATTATTAAGAGCATAGAGAAGGAAAACAATACCAATATTCCTAAGTGTATAGCATGAACTTATTTATTTATATTTTTTGAATTTTTGAAATTTTAACTAGAAAACAAATGCATATTATACCTATCTATATCCTAACATATGCTTTAATTACACGTGTTTCTATGCCCCCCCCCCCCCAAACAAGAAGCATGCTTTGGCCTCAAAGCATTTAAATAAAGAGGATAGAAAAATACCATGGAAATGCGTGAAATTCTGGAACATCTGCAAAACAAGGTTAAAAATACTAATATAAAAACTGACGCAACTCTATAAGAGTTCCACCCATTATGGGTTTAACAAGAATCAAATTGCTTGGGACATAAGCAGACACTAACTAGAATTAAAACTTACCTTATCTCCCGCTTTATTCATCATCCTCCTCATCCTCTTCTTCTATAAAGAAGTGAGGTTCCTTCATTCTGCCATGCCATGATAATTTGTCGGGCTTCCCCCATTTATCATCTATTATTGCTAACCTATTAAAGCCACTTTATCCGACGACGGGTGTAGGGTGCAACCTGATGAGGTTGTATCCTCCACCCTTGCCAAGTCATTGCACGGAAAGATCGAATAATACTATTGGTGGGTCGCACAGTGTTGACCGTAATCCAATCCGTGAAACGTGTACAAAAAATAGGAAAAAAACATAGCATAATACGGGAAATTAGAATAGGCATAAGAAGGTACTTATGCCTCATGCTATGGGCTCGAGCTAAACTAGACATCAAGGTTCTGGGAAGGTCATGGCACATACGTCCCGTGGCTAAAGCAAGGAAGACGCTGCAAGTGGCATCATTCACAGAAGAAAAATGCCATTTCCCTAAAATGTTTAGCATGATCCAAAACATAACAGTTCATATGTTCATGGACAGGCTACCAAAGGCGACGTTATAGTCCCCTTGGTCCTCGATACGGAAAATACCTGCCCCATACGACTCATGCAAAAACTCATAAGTGTAGACATACATATTATCTACCCAATAGCACCATGGGTCTTGTATTTCAGCGGGCATAACAAGTTCAAGAACAAATGCTAGCAAGAACCTGGTAATTTCCATTGGTTCATCATCATTGTTGATGGAGAACAAGTGTTCTCCATCTGGTCTCTCAAAGAAAATGCAGTTATCGTAAAAATAAGATGCTAGTGTTGGAGAATAAAGTTCATCAGGTCTTACCATAAGCGGTTCCCAGCCTACGTATGTGATCGCCTCGCGAAACCAAGCACCATAAGTAGTGCTTTGGAACAAATCTTCGGAAGACTGTTCCGGTATTATTGTAGGAGATGTCATCTCAAATCGATGCTCTGGAACAGCTGCAAATGATCCGGGAACAACTCGCAGAAAACTGGAAATTTTTGTGTTTACGGAGGTCAGGGCGCAGGTGCGCTCTGATGATTTTGGAGTTCCAGTGTTTGAGCGTGAGTCGCGCTCACCTTGGGCACGGGTGTGCTCTGTGCAAAATTTCTGACAAATGAGTAGGGCGGGAGTGCGCTGATAAGAGCCCAAAACTGTAGTTTTAACCCCTTAATAATCATACTGTTAGACTAATTATGTGAATAATAAGTAAGAGTTAATACTGATTACGTGTTTTTATGCATTTCAGGCTTCAAAGTCCATTATGTGCGAAATGTGCCACTTTAGTGAGATAAAGGAGCAAAAGTCAGCAGAACTTCTGAATGCCATATCTTTGGACTCAGACCTCGGAATTGGGCCTACCTTATGTCAAAACGACCGACTCGGAAAGAGCTTTCCAATGGTCCAAGCCTTGACCCAATCAGAGGAGCAGAAGTGGACGAAAAGTCTGTGGAAGCCAACTGCAGCTGAAGAGGCCTTTTGGACTGAAAGAATTGGGTTTTGGGCCTGATTCTCTAGCCCAAAACATGGCTCCAAGGCCATGCACGATTTTTGGATCTGGATGTATAAAAACAAAAGCTTCATTCTTTGTTAATGGTAGCTAGTTAGACCTAAATTAATATATAGAATTCTAGATCTAGTTTTATTAATAAGATTAAGTTTTAGTTCCATTTCAATTCCTGTTTTAGATTAAATCTTTGAATGATTGTTCTTGATTGATTAGATTAATAAAATAGTTAGTTGTCAAATTCGAATTTTGTCATTTCCATTCTAGATCTAAATTAAATTCTTGTTATTATTCCATTCCAGCCATTAAATTAGATTCATTATTGTTAACTAAGTAAATCTCAATTTCTTACATTATATTTAGTTTAGATTCAATGGGAAATGTTGGTTTGATGACTCAAGGCTAAACCTCCATTAGAGGGGTTGATGAAGCCTTGATGAAAACTTAGTGGTTAGTATAGAATTTGGTAGTAGAATCTATTCCACTCTAGAAGGTCGTGTTTTTAGCCATGAGAATGGGTGGGCGACCTCACATGCTAGTTAGTATCCGGTAGGAATGCCATGAACACTAGGGATTAGACTCGAAATTCTTGCCGTTAAAACGTAAGAATCGAGATATCGACAATCTATACTAGGTTATTAAGTTGGAGTCGAAGTGGATTTAATTCCCTCTATTTCTTTATCTAGAGTCAAACAATCGTATTTCCGGTAGCTTCGTAGATTATCTTTAGTTATATTTTATCTTGTTATTTATTATATCTAGTTATTTAAAATAACGCGTCTTGTTAGCATAACATTTCGTAAAGCTCTCATTGACTTAAGAGAGATTTCTTAGACTTAGAAGACAATCCATGCTAGGGAACTAGGAGTGGAACGAACTTCCTACTCCACTTAGTGCAATTCGCATCGAGAGTAGAAGCTTTGATAATAGACTCGTAAAAGTTCAGTTTTAGTTTACTTACGTTTTGAATTCATAGTTCATTTCGTAGGTAAACTACTCATTTTATGATTATCATGCGCTCCTCAGGGGCGCAGGTGTGCTCCGAGGTGCTGATGATTGAAAAATGAGACGAAACATGGGAAACATGGGAGTGAAAGGTGAGTGATGGAAGTTAGGTGTAGTGTGGGTTGTGAGTGTAGAATGAATGAAGTTTATATAGGTTTTAAGTTGCTAAAACGGATCGGGAAGTTGCCAAAAAGTTTTTACGGCAGTTTCCGGAAATACTAAAATTTCCAAACCCGAAAACGGAAACAACTCATATTCTTGATTCTAAAACAACCCTAGTATCTTTTAGGTTGAATTTAGGATAGAACCTACCTATTTTATCGAGATTTCATCCTAACCAATATTTATTCATAGATATGCCTAATCGGCCATATTCTCACCCTGACTCCAAAATAACTTCTAAAAACGAGGGTCATATAAAAATCATGCTGGAATAGATAACACCACCCCCAAACAATTTGGGAAGGTGGGATCAATATTAAACAACCACGCACAATGAAAATAACCGCATTATATTAAAATTTTCATTCGAAGTACATTTCACTACAAAATTCAAATTACAGAATTAAAACTTACATTAAAAAAACTAACAATAATAAAACTACAATTAAAAATCATCAAGCTATACTATCCCTAAACACGTCAGTACTGGTAGCGGAGGGCACACGCTCAGGAGATGGTTCCTGAGCTCCCGATGGGCCAGCACCATTCGTCTTTCGGCGACGACGCTCGTGCCTCGATGATGTGTCCTCAGAAGGAGAATCCCCGTGAGGTGGAAAGCGTGCAAGCATATCGGCCCTGAACTGGCGCTGAGCTTCTAGCTCAGCCCTCATCTGTTCCCACCGCTCATCCTCTCGCTGGGTACGGATCTCGAAGTTATGGTGGATAGTAGCCTGTCGAGTTCGGAGGTCTTCGCAGATAGTATTGAGTGAACGCATGCCACGATGAATCACAGCCATGCGTTCTGCATCTGACCAACACCTCTCCAAGGCATTAGCATCAAAACAAGTCAAGTCCTCCTCATCCTCCGAGTCATTCTCATTTCCACCATCTTCCTCGTCCTCTACCCTATCCTCAGGCAACCTCCAAACTCGTTGGACACAATCCTTATAAATACAAGGATTTCGGTGTAGGGTGAGGTAAATCCTATCAGTCGTCGGAGTTGCTCTCAACTTCAGCATGATCTTGGTTATCAAAATAGGGAGAGGTGCAATAGACTTCCCTACTCCCCTAATCATGTTAAGCAAAAACTCCAAGATACGAACTTCGTATACGCGCCTCCCCGAGTATCCATAGAATGTGGAGGCAGTTCAGACCGATGTCGCTGACCTTCTCCTTCCCTAGGACGTTCCGACCAATCCACTAAGCTGCAGCCAGCTGGTTGGTTCTGAGGGATGCCTGGCGAACACAATGCGAGCTCGCATTGTAGTTCCCTTCGGTAACTGTCGCGTTCATCAACGGCTCGACCCCATTATATTGGGACTCCTGTAACGTGGCATCCAGATGGATTCTAGGCGGAATGCCTAGAATATCAGCCAACAACCCAGCAGTTACTTCCTTCCTCCTCTTTGCCACCGTAACAAAAATTCTACTCCCCTCCAACTCCCTCGTGTTGTAAAACCGTCGGACTAAGTCTTCATGGTAAAAGGCTTCGGTCGAGTACCACAAGCTATTCCAATCTCTACTAATCATTTCATCACCGTAAAACGGCGCGAAGTGGTCGCCAGTAAATGCTTGCTCCGGCAAAATTCGACGTTGTTGAGCCATTGGAGTGTTTGGAATGTAGTGGGGAAGCAATGAGGGATAACCTCACAAAAAAACGATGGTGGTGGTGGTGTGGTGGCGCGGCAGCTTGAATTTTTTTATTTTCTGGTGGTTTTTGATGATTTAAATTGGTGGAGGTGGTGGTGGTACGGTTTTAAGAAGATTTGGAGTGGGTTTTTGATGGTTGGCGTGAGTTAGTTTGGTTTTCTTTTTAATTTTATTTTTTAGGTTTTGAATTTTTTGTTTTGTTTGTAAATGGCGGTTTGAGAAGATGAAGAACGCGACTGTTGGTGCGAAGGTAAGGAGCGCAGGTGCGTTGCAGGTGCGCGCGGGTTGGGCCCAAGCCGAATTCGAATTTTTCGCGCAACTTCAAACTAATATTGCCGCTTCGTTACCGGTCCGATTTTTGCGAATGAGATATGGAAATGATCAGGAGAGAATTTCCAATCCAATGATCCATAAAACACTCTATTCCGACCGTGGATGACATATAAGATAGTGGAAAACGCCTCGAAGTGTGTGCATGACGTACGTTATGCGAATGAATGAACTCTAAATTCATAGATTATGTCAACCCAAATCGAAATACAATTAAACGGCCTAAGCAACTCTAATGGGACATAAAACATTCTAGGACGGAAACACGAACACCCCACCCCCAAACAAATTTTTTACAACAGAGTTTAAAAATTTTGTTTTTTTTAAAAGTGGGTCTTTTAAAGTCAGATTCCCGAGACTTCCTAGATTACTATGCTTATTATTTAATATTTTTTTTACTTTTATAAGGAAAAATAATAAGCAATAAGGACATAATTCACCCCATAGAAACATGACTCAAAATCCGGAAAAACATGCAAGAGTGGAAAACGTGAATTATGTTAAACGTGGACTTAGGATCCGGTACTTACAGCCACACACTCCATAGGGAGGGCCCGGTTACCTTAATGGTGCACTCACCAATATATGGAAATAAAAGGAAATGCACCAAACACAAAAAATTGAGTCATTTATAGTCATATACTCGAGACTTTATCTTAACATATGTATGAACATGCAGTTTATCATATATCAACAACCGAAATAGTTGTAGATCATTCCATAAATATATATTGCAAAAAACATATCCAAATACAATCAAGCACCAAGATTTCCTATGACGCAACCTAGTGAACTGAAAGCGAAGTCGGATAGACCTATAACGTAACCTAGCATGCACCTTCTTTTTCATCTTTGAACGAGAGGGTGTCCTAGTGAATAAGTGTGGAAAAGTGAATGGTTGTGGAAGATATGGTGGATATGGATAAGTTGTAGAAGGAAAGCATGTAAACAATGAGGATGTGGGTTTAGCACAAAACTCATTCATGGTGTAGGTAGGGTCCGTCTCAAAGTCTGAAAATGAAGGTGTCAAATGGTTTGTCCTTCCAAGTATTTGTTTACTAGGTGGATTTAAAAAATATGAAGCACAGGAGAAACAAAAGGATCGAAAGTGCAAACTCGAGATTCCTTTGAAAGGGTGGAAGGAGGGGAGTCGAGGTGGATGTTGTGCAAAGTAGTTCTTGATAGGGTGAATCATCACCTGCTCTAAGAAACTCATCGAATTCCTCATCTAGATTGGTCATATCCACATTACTATGGTAGTCCTCTATATCTTTGAGAAAGTCATCTATCTCGTCCTCATCCATAATATGTGTATCGACTAGTGTAGGGATGAAAATGTTGGAGTCTGAACTTCCAAAGGAAAGAAATTTGGGCATATGATTATCAGGGAACGTGTTGTTGAAATAATCTCGAAATTAAGCTCTCGATCATGCTAACCTCTCCATCCATGCAGAAGAATCGGGTAAATGTGTCTTTGTTTTAAAACATTTACTTCAACAAACAAGATGGCCAAAAGACATAGACATTGAACCATCGCGGCAATTAATGAACGCATTGGCAGTTGCCAGGAAAGGACGCCCTAAGATGATCGGGACAGAGTCGTTAGCGACTTCTGTATTGAGGATGACAAAATTAGCCGGATAGTAGAAATCCTGAACTTTTACCAGCACATTTTCGACCACACCCTTAGGATACTTAATAGACCGATCAGCTAATTGCAATGTCATTTTAGTGGGTTGCATCTCGTCTAGACCTATTTGTCTATACAAATAAAACGGGAGTAAGTTAACACTAGCCCCCAGGTCTAATAATGCGGTCATCGTATAGGAATCTCCTAAGGTGCATTGTACAGTAGGACGACCAGGGTCCTTGTACTTAACAATCCCATTATGTTCAGATAGAGTTGGGAATTGTTCTGTTAAAAAGGCGTCTTTTGGTATATTGGTCTTACGCCTAGTAGTACACAACTCCTTAAGAAACTTAGCATGGTGTGGTAGCTTTTTAATAGCTTCGAGGAAGGGAAGATTTATAGTTAGATTCTTGAAAACGTCCCTAATCTCCTTATGTAAACCTCTGGAGGAAGGAGGACTGGGGTTGAGGAGGCTTAAAAACATCAATCTCTCAATGCTCATGAAGCAAGCATGGGGTGTGCTAACGGAGGAGAGTGACTGGGCTATTTTTATGAGAGGAAAATATACCAACAGATCACGAACATGGACGGACTATAAGACATCGACAGTTTGGAAGGGCATAAGTTGGGCTCAGAAAGAAATGACTAACCTACATGGATGGGTGGTGGGAAATGGTTTATCAGTAAACATTTGGAAAGAGAACTAGCTTCACCACAAACCGATCTGCGATTTTTTTCAAGAGGAGAGGAGAGACATCAGGAAATACCAAGGCAGACTTCACGAGTTCATCCAAGGTAATCGGTGGGTGTTTTCCAGCAACTTCTCATAGGTGTTGCAATTAATTGGTATCGATCTCAACTTGCTGCAACTACCGGATTCTTCAAAAGAGGATGAGCGAATTTGGTTATCAGATGGCAAAGGTAAATTTTCAGTGGCAGCAGCGCATGAGGATATCAGAAGAAAAGCGACTAAGCATAAGGGATGCCAATTCATATGGAGCTCGAAAATCTTACCCAAGACATAGGGCATAGCATGGAAACTGCTTCAGGGGGATTCAAGAACAGATGATAGACTGAAAAAAAAAAAAAAAGACACAGCTAGCCTCTCGATGTTGTGTGTGTAGGAAGGAAGAAGAGAGTCTCGATCATATCCTCTTTCAATGTGATTTGGCTAAGAGAGTCTGGAACCATGTTAGACATATTTTCAGCATCCAATCAAATATAGACTCCTTCAATGATATAATGCAATAGGGGAAGCACCACAGCTCTTTGATTTTAGACATGTGGAAAGCCTGCTCAATATATGACAAGTCTGGTATGCTTATGGAAGAATAAGAATAAAGTTCTCTATGATCAGAAGACATCTAGTTTCTCTAACATTTGTTTTCTGACTAGAAGAGTCATTATCAGAGCGTATCATAAATCATCAGGTTCTATGAACAATTCGATGACAGATGTGAAAACCCTTTGCATATTTAATCTCCAGCACAAACTTAGAAGTGCTCCCAAAATTTTGGAATGCTACTGGCTTCTCCCACCGCCGGGCACTATAAAAATAAATGTTAATGGAAGTTCCAGGGGAAACCCAGGCATGGCTGGTTGGGGAGTGATTCTCCGGGATCATATGAGGCATATTTTGGGTGTCGCAGTAGGAGGACTTGGGATAACAACAAACTATATGGCAGAAACCTTTGCTATTATAGAAGGGATTCAGAGAGCACTAGATCGAGACTGGAGATATATATGGGTGGAATCAAATTCAACCTCAGTGGTTCAAGCATTCCAGAAGGATAAAGTGCATTGGAGAGTGAGATCAAAATGGAAGCAACAAAGAGAGAAAGCAGCATGGATCAATATATCAGCTACATGGAGAGAAACAAATTCAGGAGCGGACAGTTGTGCGAGACATGGTGCTGCTTTACAAAATGGAGAAAGTAAATGGCGGGATAACAAGCCTCCATTTGTGAGGAATTTGGAAAACCATTTCACTACTTATTTCCGATTCATAAGCTAAATTTTAGATGTAATAGGTAGGTTCACATATGATGAAACCCATACTATGCAGGTCTCAAACATCATTTTCTTTTTTCTTGTAACCTTCTAAATTTTTTGAATCAATTACCTTTTAGCGAAAAAAAGAGTTCCACCCATTATGGGGTTAAAAGAAGTAAATTGTTTGGGACATAAGCAAACACGAACTTAAACTAAAAACTTACCTTATCTCCCGCGTTTAAGCATCATCCTCATCCTCTTTTATAATGAAATGAGGTTCCTTCACATCCTGCCATGCCATGATGATTTGCCAGGCTTCACGCCACTTATCATCTACTATAGCTAACCTATCAAGCGCCACTTGGTCGTATAGGGTATAAGGTGCAACCTGATGAGGTTGTATCCTCCACCCTTGCCAAGTCATTACACGGAAAGATTGAATAATACAATTGGTGGGTCTCACAATGTCGACCCCAACCCAATCCGTGAAACGGGCATAAAAAACAGGGAAGAAACATAGCATAATACGGCAAACTAAAACAGGCATAAGAAGGTACTTATGCGTGATACTCTGGGCTCGTGCTAAACTAGACATTAATGTCTTGGGAAGGTCATATAGCAGGCGTCCCTCAGCTAGAGCAAGGAAAACGTCGCAAGTGGCGTCCTTCGCAGAAGAAAAACACCACTCCCCTAATATGTTTAGCATGATAAAGAACATGACCGTGCCCATGTTAAGGGACAAGCTACCAAGGGCTACATTATATGTCCCTGGGTCCCCTACACGGAAAATGCCAGCCCCATAATTCTCATGCAAAAGATCATAGTTGTAGGCAGAGAAATTATCAACTATGTAGGCCCATTGGTCTTGAATCTCAGCAGGCATAGGAAGGTCAACAACAAAAGCCAACAAGAACTTGGTTATTTCCATTATTTCATCATCAATGTTGATGGAGAACACGTGTTCTCCGTCCATCCGATAAAAGGATTTACAATGGTCATAAAAATACGAGGTAAGTGCAGGAGAGTAAAGTTCTTCAGAACTTACCATTAAAGATTGTCATCCTGCTTGTATGATTACTTCGCGGAACCACGCACCATAGGTGTCACTTTGAAACAAGTCTTCAAAAGACTGTTCAGGTATGACTGTAGGAGATGTCATCACAAAACTACTCTCTAGAAAAGCTGCAAACGATCCTGGAACAACCCACAAAAAATCGGGGTTTTTCGTGCCTACGGAGGTTAGAGCGCGGGTGGCATTCCAATTTGGTCTGGGTAGGGCGTGAGTCGCGCTCAGGTGAATTTCAAGTTACAGTGTTTTGGGCGTGGGGCGCGCTCAGATTTGGTCTGGGTAGGGCGCAGGTCGCGCTCCTCACTGAATCAAGTTACAGGTGGTTCAAGCGCAGGTGGCGCTCAACTGAGGCGCAGGTCGCGCTCAGTATAGTTGGAGTGCTGAAGTGAAGAATAAAAGAGGAAAAATTTGGGAGTGAAAGGTAAAAGATGAAAGTGAGATATGTGGGTTTGTGTAGAGAATGAAGGAAGTTTATATAGGCTTTGAGTTTGCAAAACGAATCGGCAAGTTGCCAAAAAGCTTTAAGGCAATTGCCGAAAACAAAATATTTCCAAAAACCTAAAACGGAAACAACCCATATTCCTTATTCCAAAACAAACCTAATATCTTTTAGGTTGAATTTAGAATAGCAACTTCCTAACTCATCGAAATTTCATCCTAGCACAATATCTCATCATAGCCATGCCAATATCGGCAACATTCCTAACAATCATCGAAATATCACTTCTAAATTTGTGGATTATATAAAAACAATTCTAGAAGACATAATACCACCCCCAAACAATTCGGGAAGGTGGGATTAATGTTAAACTTATCACATACGTAGAAAAGAACCACATTAAATTAAAATTGAAATTCAAATTAAAATTAACTACCAAATTCAAATTTAGCTACTGAATTCAACCACTTAACATCCAAACTAATAAAAACAATAAAACAAATAAATAATCATCAAAACAACAAATTTTTCTAAACAACTAGCCACGTGATGAAGATTGGGCCTGGGATGAAGATAGGGCCTGAGATGAAGAAGGTCCCGAGCCATCCGTCCTTCGGCGATGACGCTCATGCCTCTCAGACTCATCTGGAACAAAACCCGCCAGGGGTGGCATGCGTCGTAGAATCTCTACTCAAAACTGGCGCTGTGCTTCCATCTCTGCCTTCATTCTGTATAATGCACATCCTGACGCTGAACGAGAGTCTCCATGTTATACTGGAGGTCCGCTTGACCCTTGTCAAGCACTTCAAAACTCGTCTGAAGGGTCTTTTGTTTATTTTGAATTATAATCTGCCTATCCAGTACATCTTCACAAATATTATAAATGCAACGCAAGCCAGTATGCAACACTAACATGCGTTCTAACTCAGAAGTACACCTCTCCAAGGCATTTTCATCCAAACATGTCATATCCTCCATTTCATCATCCGAATTAACCACCCTATCCTCCGGCAACTTCCAAGTCTTTTGGATACACTACGTATAAATAATTGCATTTGAATGCAATTTTAGCATAATACGAACAGATTTTGTATTAGCTTTAAAAGACAGCATGATCTTAGTGATCAATACCGGAAAAGGCGCAACACTTTTTCCAACCCCTCTAATCATAGTTAAAATAAACTTGAGGATGCAGAAGTTATACTTCTTCTCCTGCAATATCCAAAGAATGTGCAGACATGTCAGACCGATGTCGCTAACTTTCTCCTTCCCGATGACGTTCTTACCAATCCACTGAGCTACAGCTAGTTGGTTGGTTCGCAGAGATGACTGTCGAGCACAATGAGAATTCAGATGGTACTGACCTTCCATGACAGTGTCTTTCATCAATGCAGGAACTCCAGTATACTAGGATTCCTGCAAGGTGGCTTCGAGGTTGCGTTCAAGCGTAATGCCTAAAATCTCAGCCAACAACTCTCTCGATAATTCTCTCCTAGTCCCAGCCACCTTCACAAAAATTCTCTGACCGTCCAACTCTCTTTTCTTATAGAATTGTTCGACCAAATCGGAGTGGTAGAAATCATCTGTCGAATACCACAACCTATTCCAATCCCTCCTAATCATCTCATCACAAAAAAACAGCATAAAACGAGCGGCAGTAAAAGCTTGTTCCGCCAAAATTCTTCTTAGCGCCATTGAAGTTTTGAAACGATTTGAGGGTTTGAATAAGGTGGAGGAGACGAGTTTGAAGAAAACTCACTAAATATTTGGTAGGTGGCGGTGGTTCAATTTTTTGTGAATTTTTGTATGTTTTGCTGGTGCAAAAGGTCAGAATTGGTGGTTGGGATGTTTGGAGAAGTTTTTGGTGTAGGTTTAAACTTTTGGCGTGGTTGTATTTAGGTTTTCTATTTCTATTTTTATTTTTGGTTAGGCTTTAAAGTTTGGTAATGGAGGAAGTGAGAATAAAAACTCGCGATCTGTTTTGTTTGAAGGAAGGAGACGCACGTGCGTGGCACGTGCGTGTAAGATTTGGACCCAAGCCTAATTCAATTTTCGATTCTTCGCGCAACTTCAAACTAAAATTGTTGATTCGTTACCGATCCGATTTTTGCGAATGAGATATGGAAACGATCAGTAGAGAATTTCCAATCCAATGATCTATAAAACACTCTATTCCAATAGTGGGTGACATATAAGAAGATGGAAAATGCCTCGAAGTGCGTGCATGATGTAAGTTATACGAACGAATAAAATCTAAATTCATAGATAATGTCAACCTAAATCAAAATATGATTAAACGGCATAAGCAACAAAATGGACAGTTGAGCAATCACGGATGGAAAAACCAACACCGCACCCCCAAACAAATTTTTGGCAACGAAGTTAGGAAATTTGTTTTAAACGTGGGTCTTTTAAAGTCAGATTCCCGAGACTTCCTAGATTACTATTTTTATAGTTTTAATATATTTTTTTACTTTTTATGAATAAGATTTAATATAAGAAAAATGAAAAGCAATAAAGACATAATTCACACCATAGAGAAACATGACTCAAAAATTGAGAAAACGTGCAAGAGTGGAAAAAATGAATTATGTTAAACGTGGACTTAGGATCCGGTACTTACAGCCACACACTCTATAGGGAGGTCCCGGTTACCTGAATGGTGCACTTACCAATATATGGAAATGAAAGGAAGTACACCAAACAACAAAATGAGTCTTTTATAGTCAGATACTTAAGACTGTATTTAAAACATATGTATATACTTAATATGCAGTTTACCATATATCAACAACCTAAAGAGTTGTGGGTCTTTCCATAAATAAATAACATGGAATGCACCCCCAAGCAGAATCAAGCACCAAGATTTTCTACAACACAACTTAGTGAAATGAAAGCAAATTCTGATAAATCTAGAACGTAACCGAGCATGCACCTTCTTCTTCATCTTTGAATGAGAGGGTGCCTAAGTGAATGATCATGAGAAAATGGATGTTTGTGGAAGGTATGTTGGATATGGATTAATTTTAGAAATAAGGAATGGAAGAAATGAGGATGTGGGTTTAGCACAAAACTCATTCATGGTGTAGGTAGGAACTGTCACAATTCTAAAAATAAAGGTGTCAAGTGCTTTGCCCTTAGGAGTTATTTCCGTATTAGGAGGATTCAGAAAATCATTAAGCACAGAAGAAGCAAGAAGGTCAAGCACAAACTCAAGGTTCCTTTGAAAAGGTGGAGGGCGGGGAACATTGATGAAAGGTGAATGAGTAACAGGATGATATGAGGTAGGTAAATGGCGCTCACCTAATGCTCTCAGTTCTAGATCATCAGAATCTTTTAAATATGCAAGACATTTCTCAATAGGTGGGTTAGAAGAATCACTGGGATAGAGGGTGAAAAATTCTTCTTCTGTCATGGCGTCGAGGGATGAATGGATGTTGATAAGTGGGGACTCGCGAGGTGGCAAAGAAGAGTTGCAAAAGAGTTGAAGGAAATCTTCCTCAATTTTATCTACGTCCAGGGAGTCCTTGTCGAAATTAGAACTTCCGAAGGAAATGAATTGGTGCATCTGATTATCAAGAAACGTGTTGTTAAAATACTCTTGAGCTAAGCTCTTTACCATGCGAACTTCTCCATCGATATTCGTATCAAGAAACTATTTCATCATTTTAAAAACATTGACCTCAACAGAAAAATGGCCAAAGGACAAGGACATCGAACCATCACGGCAGTTTTCAAGTGCGTTGGCAGTAGCCAAGAAAGGGCACCCTAAAATGATCAGAACTGAGTCGTTAGCGACTTCTGTATCGAGGATAACAAAATCCGCAGGATAGTAAAAATCTTGAACCTTAACAAGCATATTTTCAACTACACCCTTAGGATACTTGATAGACCTATCAGCTAATTGCAACGTAATTTTTGTAGGTTGCATCTCATATAGACCTATTTGTTTATATAAATAATAAGGGAGTAAGTTAACACTCGCCCCTAGGTCTAGTAAAGCAGTGGTCGTGTGAGTATCCCCTAAGGTGCATTGTACAGTACGATGACCAGGGTCCTTGTACTTAATGATTCCATTGTGTTCAGTTAAAGTTGGAAACTATTCAGTTAAAAAGTCGTCTTTAGGAATATTTGTCTTACGCCTAGTAGTGCACAACTCTTTAAGAAACTTAGCATGATGAGGTAATTTTTTAATTGCTTCAAGAAAAGGTAAGTTTATCGTTAGATTTTTAAAAACTTCCCTAATCTCGTCAAAATTTGTATCCTTGTTTAACATAGCTAATCTCTGAGGAAACGGTGGTTTCTCTTTATATTTAGCATATGGATCAACAGGATGTTTAACATTGGCTTTCTGTTTCTTAGGTTGTAGTTTAACTGGTACATCTATAGGTGTAGGATCTTCAGTTTCTATTTCGGTATCTAGTTCAATATCCCGTGTAGGGACTACTGGTGGGGTAACTATAGGCATAGTTACGGCGTTATCAACCACTCTGCCAGAATGGAGAGTGGTGATGGTATTTAGCTCACCTACGTTTGCATTTTCAGTACTAGTATTACCGTTTATCTCAAAGGCTGTATTTGTTGTTTTAGGATTAGGTATCGCTTGACCAGGAAACACACCTTTAATTAGGTTGTACTTTCTCTTGTGCTAACTCCTGTAAGGAAAGTTGGATGGCTTGTAAAATCTGTTGTTGGGTTTGCATAAAGGCGTCGAAACGATCCGATTATGGAGGAGTGTTAGCTATAGGTTGTGTGACAGGAACTATGTCACGTTGATTATTAATAGGTGGATTTTAATAGTTATTATTTACCGGAACGAGACCTTTATTAGCATTATAATTATTATTGCTATAATTATTATAATTCCCTTGTCCTTGTCCTTGCCTCGGTGGAGCTTGGTTGTAATTTTTTGTTGGCCTAACATTTTGGTTATTAAACCTTGGAGGTTGTTGATTATTTCGCCAACCGAAGTTGGGGTTTTGTCGCCAAGGTGCGTTAGGTTTGCTATTAATGGAACAAACATTATCTTGTTGTGATTGTTGTTGTTCATAGGCGAGAGGACAATAGGAGTCGGGATGTTCTGGACTCAAACATAAATTACATGGATTTGAGTTGACATTCATGACGGGGATATACTTTTGTTGAACAGAAATAGCCTCTACCTTTTTAGTGAGAGATTCGATTAAAGTGTAATAATAACTACCCCCCCCCCCCCCCAGTTATTATTACGCTTTGTTTGATCTTCTAAAAATTTATAAGCCTCTGAGGCTCCCTTAACTGAGGAAACTACCCCCATTCATTATGTCAAGCACCTCTTTGTGGTGGTGTAATAGTCCCTTGAAAAAGGCACGAACTAACGTGTCTTTCGCGAGGTTATGGTGTTGGCACTCTATAAGAAGATCGGTGAAACGATTCCAAGCTTCTGAAAATGATTCATGAGGATTCTGTCGAAAGAAATGAATCTTGGAAAGCATTTCATCTGTCTTCAGTGGTGGGTAAAATGTTCCATAAATAGTTGAACAAGTTTGGCCCATGAGTCCACAGAATTAGGCGCTTGGGCAGTTAACCAAGATGTCGCCTTATCGGCTAAAGTGAAAGGAAACACCCTCAGTTTAATTTGTTCAGCACCAACCATAAGATAGTGGAATGTAGTAAGGACTTGGTCAATCCTACGCATGTGCTGATAAGGCTTTTCATGGTCTAATCCATGAAAAATGGGTAACAAATTAAATATATTTGGGGATTCGGAAATTCTCCACTGGGTCTGATAGAACGATGCAAGATTTTGGGCTATCATTCAAGGCTTTGTAAAAGTCAGAGAGAGGAGACTCTCTTTCTTCAGCCATTATTTCTGGTGTGGTGTGTGGTATACTAGATAGGTGTGTGTGTTGATGTTCACAATTACGTTAGTCGTTTTTTCTCTACCTGACCTTAATCTCATGCAAAGCTAAGTCCAATATTGAAGAAACACAACAACAATCAAAACAACCCTGATATGCTAGTATAAGAACTCCTCTGACAGAAGATTTGAGGAGTGGAAGAAAGAAGTACCTGAATGCCTCCTTGCTTCGCGTATGAATAACGTCTTGTTTATGCTAGCTCAGTGTATTTAACAAGTTAGAAACACTGAATAACTTGAAGTAATTGTAGTTTGAACTAACCTGTGGAAATCGGGCGGTTCAAAATAAGGCGCGGGGTGCACTCTGTTTAAGCCTTAGGAGGGCGTGGATCGTGCTCAGGTGAAACTCAAGTTCTAGGCGCTTCAGCGCGGGGGCGCTCGAACTTTACCTTGGTAGGGTGTGGGTCACGCTCAGGTCCAATTCGAATTCCAGGCGCTTCAGCGCGGGGGGCGCTCAAACTTTGCCTTGGTAGGGCGCGGGTCGCGCTCAAGTCCAAGTCAAGTTCCAGGCGCTTCAGCGCTAGGGGCGCTCGAAGTTAGCTTTGTAAGGGCGAGGGGCGCGCTCAGGCTTGTTCTTTGAAAAATTTTAAGTTTCTGAACCAAACAATCACTGTTAGAAACAAACAAGGGTGGGTGGGTTTAATGGAACTTTAGGAAGACTAACAATACTAAAGAAAACAATACTAAAGAGAACTAAGATGGCAGCGGCGCCATATGATAAAAGGTAAAACGATAGTTTTACCTATGAATAAGTGATTAAACTCAAACGCAAGTAAAACTAAAGCTATTTTATGACACAAGTAAAACTGAAGCTACGAATAAGTGATTAAACTCTCCGGCAGCAGCGCCATTTGATAAAGTGAAAAAAGATAGTTTTACCTACGAATAGTTACGAGACTCAACGCAAGTAAAACTAAAGCTTATTTCCACTAAGGGTTTATCAAAGTTTTCTACTCTCAATGTTATCGCAATAGAGTTGGAGTAGAGAATTCGTTCCACTCCTAGTACTTTAGAATTAGCATTTCTTAAGATTATCGGTCTATCCAAAGTTAATGAGAGTAATGTGGAAACTATACTACGATGGAAATTATACTAACAAGATACGATAATTCAACTACGGAATTTCTAATTTGACTATATGATAAGGAATTAGGGGGATTTGAGTCCACCTTAATTTGACTTAATTAACTAACGAAGATTCGTCGTAATCCGAATTGCAATACTTTCGCATGGCAATTGGGTGTTTCTAATCCCTAATTGTTCATGGTAATCTCTACCAACTAACAATTAGCATGTGAAGCAATCAAACCCATTCTCATGGTGAACTAATTACTTTCTAGATTGGAATGAAAAATTACGACTATTCTATGCTAACAATAATCAAGCTTCATCAAGGCTTCTTCAAACCCCTCTAATGGAGGTTTAGCCTTGAATCATTACACTATCATTTCTCAAACAAGAACTCATAGAACAACCCATTATTGATAGAAATGATTAATTTATCAATCTAATTTGAACAACAATAGTAATGATTTCAATTGAATTAAACAAGAATTGAAATTAAATTAGCACTAAGATCATGAATACTAATTATCAATGAAGACAAACTAATTCTAAATGAGAATTAAATCAATAACTAAATGGAGATGAAAACTAATACTTTATTATAAAACTAATAATGATTCTAAATAATAATCTATTTTTGTTCTAACACTAATTAATTGAAGGGTAAAAGTTAGATCTAAAACAAGCTATTGAAACTAATTAATGGAGTCTAAAACTAGATCTAAAATTATTGGCTAATGGCTACCTAAAACCTAGAATGCTTTAGAGTTAAGCCTTGTCTGTTGAAATGGAGGAGACCAGATCCACATTTTTGTGCATAAGCTGAGGAGCCATGTTTTGGGCCGGAAAATCGAGCCCAAAACCCAAATTCTTTAGTACGTCTACAGACGCCTTTTCAGTTAGATTTGACTTCAATAGACTTTTTGTCCACTTTTGCTTCTCTGATTGGGTCAAGGTTTGGACTATTGGAACGATCTTTCCGAGACGGTCGTTTTGACATAAGGTAGGCCAAATTCCGAGGTCTGAGTCCAAAGATACGGCCTTTGGAAGTTCTGCTGACTTTTATGCGCTGTTTTTGCCCGCATTAACTTTGACTTTTCAGCTTTGACCGGGCATTTTAAAGGCTTTTTCTCCTTGAATCTTGGCCTTTAATCACATAACTTCTTAGCAACCAACCCTTGCTCCTTTATCTCGCAAAAGTGATACATTTATGCACATAATCAACTCCAATGCCTGAAATACATAAAAACACGTAATCAACATTAACTCTTATTTATTACTTGCATAATTGGTCTAAAAGTATTATCGTTAAAGGGTTAAAACTACAGTTTTAGGCTCTTATCAACCTACTAAGAACACGGGTAATGGATTCCACCCATACCAACCCTTAGAAGTACGCAATCTCCATTCTCTAGAGGCAGTTTGAGGATAAGTCATATGTAATAAGGGTAGCTTAGTCCACTATGCTCCTCGCAAGGTCCAGGACGGTATTATCCTGAGCAGTAAATCCCCCAAAACATAAAGGTGAAGCCACTGTCTGGCTAGATTGGGTTTGTTTATGAGTTGACATGAAAGTTGTCTAGGATCATCTCGATTGAAAAAGAGTTCAATAGCCGTAACAATGATGGTAACACGTTAATCTTCTCCTGTACAATTGTGAAAAAAAAAAAAAAACATATGGAGTTGAGTCTTACTTCAGTGAGTCTCAACCCCTTCACGTTGTACATTCTTCTTCCTTATCGTTAGTTAACGTCCATCTGCTACAGTCGTATCTCAACGGTCTGATAACGGTCATATTAACGGTCTGAAAACAGACACCCCAATGTCTCTCTCTTCCCTCCTATAAATTTAGGATTTTCCACCACAAATACTTCCTCCTCATCTCCATTCATAATCCCAGTTAGATTTCATGGATCCATTGGAGCGGATGTATAAACAAGACATTGAAGATGCAAAAATGGTTTTCTGGTTCGCACTTTTTACTTGTGTCATGTTGTAACTCTTGTGTCACGTTCTAGTTAATGAACTCTAGATCTATGTAATTTTCTTTCTTTTTCTCTTGTTGTACATATGTGTGATATTTGTAATAATTCCTCAATAATTTGTACGAGGTACGAATTATTTTGAAACGTTATCAATATATATTCTTGTGTGTGTATTAGTTGTATTTTTCCCTGCTCATAAACCAAAAAAATCAAATAACCTCATTAAAAATCATAAAAATCAAAAACTCAAAAACCCATTAAAAATATAATAATAAATTCTACGATATTCCTCAACTCAAGTCGCGTGTGCCACTATTTCAGTAGCGTGCACGACCCTTTTCAGCTCTCCACAGCTTTCAATTTTAGGGTTTGTTACATCTTTTTAGAATATATGTGTTGGTCTAACTACCCAGTGAAACCTTCCTCTTTATGTTCTCCCTCAATAAGAAAGCCTCGATCACCGTCTTAGGGATCTGACGTTAAACGACCTATTTTCTGAGATCCAAGGTAGAAAATACGTGTTGGTTTAACTTCATTGTGACACCTTCCTCCGTATTTTCTAATATTTTTGCACAACTTGTTCTTCGTCTTGGGAATCTGACGTTAAAAGACCCACTTTGAAAACCACTCACTTTCACGTGAATGCCACGTCAGAGTATTCAGACAAAAACACATGTATCCTTTACTTTTCGTCTTGACCTTCCCCACATAATCCGGATTTCACAACTCACTCCCATTCTCATATGCATCTACTTATATCTTGGTTGCAAGACTCTTTCTTACAACCACCTCCTTTTCATTCCATCATATCCATCCTTCTATTTCTTTTCTAGTTTCCATGCCTAATAGGCGAGTAATAGTGCCCGAGCAAGATTTTGAAAGAAATTTTCTTGAAGGCCTATTTCATCCCTTTTTCGACACTGAAATCATACGTCAAGGTTGGGAGCCTATTTTGCATCATTCGCAAATCATGTTTTCCTGAGAGTTGGTTATGATGTTCTACGAACATAGCAACTTCCATAACGGTAAAAAAAAATTCTAAGGAATGGAAGGCAGCATGAATTAACTCAGGAACTCATTTCTGAGGTCGTTCAAATTCCCATGACAAATCCTGAAGTTCATCTTGAAGAAACCCCTTTTGAAACTGTGCGACAACTCATGTTTGCAACAATTCGGTATGGTGAATTCCACGACAAACTTCATATTGTTCGTCACAAGTCTTTACAAAAAAAAATCAACTAGTTGTGGTCCACTGGTTGGCAAACAATGTCGTTGGCAATGCCAAAATATCTGAAATAAACAAAACTCTTCTCCACCTACTCTGGGTGTTACAGACTAAACGAGACGATTTTTGCATAATCCGGTATCTCTGGAATTCGATTACTCGTACCAGAAGTGGAGCAGCCCCTTTGCCTACCATAGTCACACGAATAATGCTGAAGTGGGATTTCTACATTGAATATCCTCTGATCACTCTTAAAACGGCTCACAATATAACAATTCACTCCAACTGCTTGGATGGTTATTGGACACCATCTGCCGCAATGAACCAGGGCAAAGGCCAAGCTAACAACACTCTCTCTTCTGGGAATTTCTTCCCTGAGGATGCCCTTGCCCACATAGTTAACCCTATGGAGGGTATTCGATTTCTTCACCAAGGTTTAAGGGCCCTCCATATTAGTCAAAACATCCTCATCGGGACATTGCTAGACCTACAAGAACGTTAGACAGTGCACAACGAGGACTATAAAGAGTTAATGGAAACCCACACTCAGTTCTTAGGAAATCAATTTAGAGCATAATACTGAGATTTTTGAGAACCAAGGCAATCTGCAGCAGCAAGTCCTCGGGCAAGTTGATGAACTTCACCATCTTGTGACAAGTTTCGTTCAACCTTCTACTTTTCCTACTCATCAACAAGGGCCTCCCTCTTCTTATTGTGCTCACCACTAGACTTTGTTTCTGGGTTGTTTACTTGATTTTTCTTTCTAGGTCCATCTCTTTTGTTTTTATATGTTATTTGGAGTATTTTTGAGTGATAGTTCAGTTTGGTGTATTTTTTAGGTTGTAATTAAGTATATTAGTTTTATAATAATATTCTGTTCCTACAACCCATTTTATTACCTTTGTTTATAATTCTTCTTGGGAGTACAATCTACCTATCATCCATCTTCTTTCATCATTAATGTAATTCTTGGATTCCAATTTTTCTTGCTTTCCTTATTCCAGCCACTGTGTGCCTCAAGGATAATACATGTTTACTCTTAAGTGGAGAACATAATCACGAGTTTTAAGGAGTGGACTATTCGGTGCTTAAGCCAATGTAACTACCTTTTTGACTTTTAATCAAACTGATTACTAGTCTGTCGGGCTTAACTGTTATAAATTGAACATCTTAGATCTCATATTTCATCCCTTTCTTCACTCAAACAAAATTAATTTTCACTTTCTAAGCTCAATTTTTGTTGCATAATTGTTTTTAAACTCCCTCTCTTACAAACTCCATCTTTTTCTCTCAGGATGTCGACTCTACAAATCATTCTTGAACAATCTTTCCAAGCTATGATAGACTCTCCCTCTTATGGACATCATTTTCGTGACTTCATTGCTGACATTAGTTGGTCTTCCCTCGTTCTTCAACCCGAGCAAACTTATTCTCCATGTTTGGCTGCATACTTTTATGCTCATATGGAAGACACAACTGCTTACAACCGTGCACATGGTTTCTTCCTTGATGGCTTCACAGTCCGACTTGGTGATACACACCATGTTTTTCTTGAACCTCTGATAGCTATGGCTTTGGACCTACCATATCACGAGCCGACCACCACTCTGCCCTACATCTCTCAAAACACTTACAATTCCTTCTCTTGGCCTACCTTTTGCTACTCTTACGGTGCTGGTCTTTGCAGGAAGAATGAAGTTGCACCTGGACAATGGCCTGACCAAAACATTCCCCTTGCGAGCATGACGATGAACGTAGGGAATGCAATGTTATTTATCCTTCTAAACATCATGGGCGATTGGCATATTTCTACTGCCAATGAGTCTTCCTACATTGTCTTCAATGCACTTGCTCAGCAGCATACATTTTTCAACATCACTCACTGTGTAGTTTAAAATTTGAAACGAGCTCGGGACTTTTGACACCATTATTTACTTTTACCCGTCACAGCCAACCACTTAATGAGGGTTTTCTTCCCACAGTTTTTAGCCGGTTTTACTGACTGGGTTACAGTAGATTCCATGTGTCCTGCAAATAAAATAATTCGTTCTTTATGGTTTCGGGTATGGCGACGTTGTTCAAGGTACCTAAAGAACGGTCCTTGCTACCCAAATGACAATAAAATGCTACGACACTTGGAATGATCTGGAGCTACAAAATGGAGCGAACAATGGTAGGCCATTATCAACTGGCATGATGCTAAAGAGTATCACTTCACACATGATGATCCTAGATTGGATGCACCCTAAATTTACATGTTGGGTTGTATATATATGTATTTGGTGTGCTCTTCCCTTTTTCTTGTGTGATATTTGTTTGTTTCTTTGTATGTTGTTTGTTTTCTTTGCTTAGTGTGATATTTTCAGTTTTATTTTTTTATATTGTATATTGTGCTCGAATAACATTATATTGCAGTTTGTTCGCTGAATTTTTGCTCAAGCTTCTTAGGTATCTTCTTTCTCTCTCTTACACTTTGAGGACGACGCGTCCTTCTGTTTCATCAACTTTAACACATTAATCTCAACCGAAAGATTTCCGAAGGACATGGTCATGGATGCATCCCTACAATTTATGAGAGCATTAGCAGTTGCGAGGAATGGACGCCCTAATATGATAGGAATGGAGTCACAGGCAACTTCTGTATCCAAAATGACAAAATCGACGGGATAAAAGAAATTTTGAACTTTTACAAGGATGTTTTCCACAATGCGTTTTGGATACTTAATGGATCGATCGGCTAATTGTAGAGTCATCGTGGTCGGTTTAAGCTCATGTAGACCTAGTTGTTTGAATAAATAATAAGGAAGTAAGTTCACACTAGCTCCTAGATCTAGTAATGTCGTAGCCATATATTTATCACCTAATGTGCATGGAACTGTTGGTCTACCGGGGTCCTTGTATTTTACTATACCATTGTATTCAATGATGGATGGAAACTGTTCAGTAAGGAAGGTCTGTTGAGGCACATTTGTTCTTCTTTTTGTGGTGCACATGTCTTTCAAAAATTTTGCATGTTTTGGTAATTGCTTTAGGGCATCGAGAAAGGGTAAGTTTATTGTCAAATTATTAAAGGTTTCTCTAATTTCATCAAAGTTTTCATCAGGTTTATTCTTTGCCAACCGGGCAGGAAATGGTGCCTTAGGGCGGAATTTGGCATAAGGGTCCACTTTCTCGTTTCCCAATTTTTTAGATGGTGACGTTGTTGAACTTGGTGTTTCCATCGTAGGTTCATTCTCTGAAACAGATTCATTAGAACCTTCGGTCTCTTTTGTTTGTTCACCCGGCATACGTATTTTATTATCAACAGTTTTTCCAGATCAAAGAGTAGTGATTGCATTCACCTCACCTTGGGTTGGAGCATTTGTACCAAGTGTATTGGTGAGTTCAAAGGCAGTGTTTGCTGGCTTAGGGTTCGGAACTACTTGGCTAGGAAACACGCCTTTCTGACTTTTTTCTTGCGCTAATTGTTAAAGTGATTGTTGGATAGACGTTAGGATTTGTGATTGTTGGTTCATGTAAGTGAAGAAAGTCTCGTTTGTCCTATCAGTAGCGAGAGGCATAGGTTGTGCAACAGGGACTAGTTCACGATTATTGCTGAGAAGTTGTTGATTATAGCCAGAATTTGGATTGGCTGGAACAAGACTGCGGTTATTTTGATAGTTAGCATTTTAATTACTTTGAAATTGATTTTGACTTTGTTGGTATTGCTGATTATTTCCTTGGCGGTATGGAATAAAATTGTTGATTAGGGCGAACAGGGGAATTGGCAAAACCTGGAGGAGCCATTTGTTGGTTATTCGGGCGCCAAGCAAAATTCGAATGTTGTCTCCAAGGTGCATTAGGAATGTTGAATGCACATGCCTCCTCCTGTGTTTGGGTAGGGGGAGAATGTAACAAGGGACAATAAGCATCGGGATGGTCTGGACTAAGACATAGAACACATGGAGAAGTGTTAACGTTCATCGCATGTTGTGGAAGTTGATCGTTTACTTGAACTACAAGAGCATCTACTTTTTTAGTGAGGGATTCTATTAGTTTTTTCAACTCTGGATCGGGTTTTACCTTAAAAATAGACGTAGCTTTTGTAATAGTATCCTTAGATGACCTAAAAGAATCAATGTTACCCCAATGTGTACCTTTTTTCGCTTGTTTTTCAAGAAAAGTATATGCTTCAGTAGCTCTTTTGTCCATGAAGCAACCGTAGTTCATTATATCAAGCGTTTCTTTTTGATGATCCGAAAGCCCATTAAAGAATGAACGAACAAGGACAACTTTGTCTAGTTGGTGATGAGGACATTCTAAAAGAAGATCAGTAAAGCGACTCCATGCTTCTGTAAAGGATTCATGGGGATTTTGATGAAAGAATTGAATCTTCTGAAGCATTTCAGTAGTTTTCTTCTGAGTATAAAATTAAAGCATGAAAGCTTGAACAAGTTTATTCCATGTGTCTATGGATTGTGGTTACTATCCTACTAGCCAGATTGACGCTTTATCCGCTAAAGTGAATGGAAACAGCCGCAGCAAGAGTTGTTCCTTAGAGACGGCTGGATGGTGAAATGTTGTGGCCACTTGTTGAAGCCTACGAAGGTGATTGTATGGTTTTTCATGATCCAAACCATGATACATAGGTAACAAACTAAAAACGTTTGGCAGAATTCGAAAATCACCGACAATGTCCTCGAGTTTGATGCAGGAAGAAGGTCATTCCTGTAATGCTGTATAGAAGTCTGAAAGGGGCTTCTCAGCTGGTGGATTTTCGTCAGCCATAATGAATGACGGGAATGGTGACAAGTAACCTGGTTGATTTGGATTAATAGATGAAGAACTTTGTGGAGGTGAGAACTTACGCAAATGTTTATCGTATTTTCCTACGATAAGTATGTTCAAATTCTTTAGTAGAACCAGACCGTAATCTCATGCATGCATAAAATTAGGTCTATTTGACAGAATGAACTTATTATTACTTGAGCTTTATTATTATCTTTAAGCATTAGAGTTTAACAACATTGGCCTAAGCTGCTGCTAACATAGCAGTAAAACTAGGAATATATGTGCATAAACCAACAACCAGGTCACAAAAAAATATATGAGGGAGGATTTCTGTGCAAACACGGTTCTAATTAAGTAACCTCAATCTTTCAAGTTTCCTAGACACCGTTGGAATATGATTAAAATTTATGGAATTAAAATTTATGCAAGGTCTTAATTAATTTATTATTATTATTTTTTTTTAATTATTTTTTTTTTTATTTTTATGCAAGGGTTATAGTAAAATCATGCCATCATGGAAATACAACTCTTACGTATATAATTGAAGTCTAATCATGCAATTATAACTGAGTCATATATTATCAGATACCGTAGTATGTGAGGATACTCTACTCATACGTATAGTAATACTTATAGGCAGTGTTGTATCATTAATAAATACGTCAATGCGTACATGCAAATACACATTAGTAATACGAATATGTAGGCTAATTTGTAAATATATATTATGTAGACGTATATCTACAGTAACAGGTAAATTGGAATTACTCATACGTATTTAGATATAGTAGCATGTGAAAATATTATACGTACGCGTATATATACTACTAAGCAAATATGTAAACTTGACATGCAATGTATTATACATAAATTAAAATACGACTATTGTATTGCAAAATAATTCGATTTCGTCAATACTCATTGAGATTGCGAATGTCGTATAAAGAGCAGTTTTACCTTGCAGGGTTTAGAAACAACTTACCCAACTCGGATTTTAACCCTCGTTGGAATGTTCTCCTATTTCATGACAAAATCGACTTATTAAACAAGACATTTTATTTATAAGTAGATAAATACTAAACATGCAACCACAGTCACTTATACGTATAGATAGAGATAATCATGCAGAACATTACCATTTGTATGTATATATACATTAATATGCAATTCATAACCACTTAACCGCATATATATATTCACAGGGGTATTGACATGATTCATGCATATTATTAACCTAATACGCAAGAGATAGTCCATTAATTACGACATAGTAACTATCTATGTACATGTGAATCATGCAAAGCTATTTTAAAAAATTGAAACCTACAGCATCCCGCAAAGCCGCCAAGAAATGAAACTTTTGTTTCAACCCCGCAGACATCTCGAACACCAAGAGGAATTTTCAGTAATTGGTTCAAGATCAGAAACTTAGGCCCGTCACTGGAATGAACTAGACCAGTAGATGTTGCTGATGAAAATTGAGCAGGTGAAAGTTACAAGCACTCGCGCGCGCGAGGAATGATGGCGGACGCGAGTCCAATACCGCGCACGCGCAACTATTCAGTACAAATGGCTCAAATTTTCACAATAGTCTTACAACATTATATAGATGATTTTCCAGGTCCTAACTTTTGGTTCCTGGAAGTGCCACGAAAAATCCGATATTGGTCAGGTCCAAAACGCGGGAAAAAAAATTCAAAACAAAAAACGTAGAAAAACAGAAAATTGATATGAACGAAAGGATGAGAGTGGGGGGTTTTCCCTTGGAGCAATTCCAGTTTGCAAGCACAGGTCATTGGTTCTTTAGAACGGCAGCGGCGCCATTTGATCTCTACACTTTGTGGCAATAAGATTGATTCTCGTTTCCATTTGGTGTAGATTCAAGTCCTTACTCACGTCTTCGTGTGTCTAATTCGAGAAAGGATTCGAACCAACCTAAGTACTAGGACAAATAGATAACTTTTATTGTGCTCTAAGTAGGGAACTAGTGAGTAAGATTCAATTTTAGATTACTAACTAGGTTTAGTTATGTCATGTAAATCCTAACGAACGTTTAAACATACAGAATACAAAAGACGGTAAAAACTAAGATGTTTCCTAAGATATTCAAAGAGAAAGAAAGGGTGGAGAATTATGCTGCTCATGCAAGGTCATATTATCCTATCTTAGTATCGAATTATCACCATTTCTAAGCTGTTTGGGGTTCATTATCAAACCTGAACCGCTTGAGCGTCGATCCCTAGCGAAATGAACTCATCTCTAAGTCCATTTCCCTAACTTAAGAAGTTGAACTGGGGTTTCATCTCTGAAATCCCATCTCAACTCCTAGACTCATAAAACTTAATCCTGTCATATCTGAAAACAAGAAGCTAACTAAGACCAGCGCGCGCGGCTATCCCAGGCATAAAAAGGGAGGCACACGCGAGTCTTCCTTCACTTCCAGGCCTCAAGTTTGGCCAAACACTACCATTTTGGTAGATGCATCCTTAAGTCTAGGCAATGAATCCTACTACTAAGAAATATATACGAACCCTCACGTGAGCATCATTAACCCTCCACCTTGGAGGGTTTTAGCTCATGATCCTTGGGATTAAAATGAAAGTTACAAATTGATATGTAAAAGAGAGAGAGAAAAGAGAAACAAGATATAACAACCTATTTTTCTAACTAAGGATGAAAGAAATTTTATTTCAAGACTAGAAAGTGATGTCCACCATTAACATATTACAAGCTTTTTCTCTAAAAACCAAAACTAAAACTCACTAAAAATTAAAGACTAAGTATTAAAATAGAACAAGAGTCAAGAGAGTTAATGTAGTGCATCCCCCCTTGTTTGTTTTCTTCTCCATTTGAGAGAAATCTTATTTCCTCCCACGTGAAACAAAAAATCTCATTTACTTCCTTCTTATCCACACATTCCAAAAACTTGACACCTTGCTTCCTTTTGATTATTAGCACCTAATCTCATTGATTACATGCAAGGTGTCACTGTGGCACCAATTATTTGCATCTTTGCCTTGAGTTGCATGATGACTCATCAACTCTCGCGGGCCCGCATGGTGGGTCCATGTGCTGTGTCCAGTGGTGGTCCGGTCTTTTGGCATTTTTGCAACTTCCTATCAATGCGTAGAGTTCGCCGCACTGATCGTCTGAGCAGCTCACTTGTCGCATTCAGAGTCCTGGTTCAAGAGATATAAGCTTCGGCAGTTTGATGCTTCTGTGCACGTAATCCCGTTTCCGACTGGATTCTGTACTGTTTGAGTCTTTGGGCTTTAGTTCGGATTTGTTGGGTTTCACATGGGCTTGATCGGAAGGCTTATGTATACTCCCTATTCCGTGCTTAAATACTGGCTTTATTATCATTTTTACAATAGTTGCTCCAACCTGCAAAAAGCACGAAGATGCGATTATTTCATGATTATTAAACACAAAATTGACCGAAATGTTGCGTCTCTACGGGGTTTTATAATACAGTTTTGGGTGATTATCACCAACCATCTCTAGGTTTCACCAACCACATCAAAACATTCAAACACATTCAGACAAGGGCAATGTACCTATAACAATCAGAACAAAGCATTGGTTCCATCCCATTTTAGCCAAAACTACCAAAACCCACCTATCAACAACCAAAGAGACCTAGTTCTAGTTACATCATCAACTAGTGTCCAAACAGATAAGCCCACCAAAATAATGCTATTTGTCATGCAACTACAAACTCAAATCCTAGCATCCATGCAACAATCTTTGAACTTGTTAGCCCAAGACAAAAACCAGAAAGGTGTGTTCCCATGACAAGTAATCCCAAATCCTAAACCAACAAGCACAGCCTTGAAGTAACAAGTGATATGAACGAAGCTGAAGTGCTAAAACTTCTTCCATGAGTATTCCTATTTACAAGGATTAAATCATTTTTTCCACGATGTATTCCTTCCCCTCTTCTTTCCGTTCCACCTTTTTCTTACAAGGAATGCATCAATAAGGTAATCAGGCCCTCCATTTGGAGTATGTGGTTGTAATTGTCGGAGCCTTAGTCCACGTATATCTCGCATATTCTTTGAAAAACGCTTTTTACTCGTCGTTTGAGTAAGTGTGCACCTGTGGAGTGAGTATACAAATTTTCTTTTCTTTATTTTATATTTCTTTTTCAAAACAATTGTTTTCTCCATTCTATTAATACAAGATTCTCGATATTTAAATAGTTGTGTGAATTTTTCAAAAACAAAACGAGCAATGGATTCTACACAGACCAACCCTTAGAAAAACGCAATCTAGGGGCGATTTGAGATCAATTTTGCTTACTAAGGGTCGCCTCTATCACCGAGCTATTCGCATGGGTCAGGACTTTCCATGCCTTGCGTAGCAAATCCCCCAACTAGCGTAATTAAAGCTCTCTCTATTTGGATTGGGTTCGCCCCAGAGCCGACACAAAAGTTGCCTGAGACTACCTGTTATGGTTTGTTTTAAAAAATTAAACTCAAGAATAGTACTCTATCATACAGATGGGTAAATCGGACTTCCTCGGGGATTGCAATAATGATGTCCTTGAGATGCTGAAGTCCAAGATCAAAGAAGAGGCTTTGAGAATATGCCTGTTCACTTAATTTCTAGCTTTGTCCTGAACTGCCATATCTTGGTGCAATTAGTATTATTGTATGTTTGGCATACTATGCATGTCTAAAGCATTACACTGGAAAAACATCGAGTTCAAAAGCCATCATGCAGAATGATAAATTGGTACCTGAATGCAAAAGCTCAGTATACTCAAGTCAAGATTAGGGGGAACTTCGATCAAGTCAAGATCAGGGCAAGCATCTCCAGAAGCATGATGTACTATGTTTCCATAGTCAAGGTTTTCTCCCACTGGGTTTTCCACTTTTCCTTACAAGGTTTTAACGAGGCAGCTCTAATGTGTCGTCCTACACCATATTAATTATTAGCTTAGTAGAATTTGTACCCTTTTTCCCATTGGGTTTTTCCTAGCAAGTTTTTAATGAGACAATTCTCTTAGTTTTGGTGGTCATCCAATAGGGAGTATGATTAATGTGGTGAATGATCCATGAGGGAGTCTTTGTATTCCTAACCCCTAGCCATTAATATTCCTATTCAATTAAATTGTAACTTGTGACTCTTTCTCAAACAAGCGATGAGAAGAACACAAGATAATTCATCTCTACTATCCTTCTTTCTCTACTTTACATTTCATCTATATTCACAAGTGTACAACGAAAAGAATATTACAAGCCTTAGTCTATACTGAAATGGGAAAAAGGCCCGTTGAGTATAAACGGTAGAAATGGAAGCCAGTGGGGACGTGGGGTTCGATTTCCCCAGATTCAGCTTTAAAACATGTTATATTATTAGTTTTTCCGTACACCTCATAGACATGAAATTTGTTGGGGTAAGCTAAACCTTCCCATGCCTTATACAGTACTAGAGTATGCCCGTGCCTACGACCCGTGAGACCTCAACGCGCCTGCCGCGCTATCCCGACAACTCGTTGTGCCTTCGGTATGCGTCTGGCGCGCGCTTGCTTAAACGCGTGTCTTCGACGCGAAAACAACATGTCGGCGTTGCCGCAAGACCAGCACCGCCGACGCGAAACAACTCGTCACGCGCTTCGCCGCAAGGTGTATGTATGTCGTCTTTGGCGCTTAAACAACTTCGTCATCGCGCAAAAGCCACCCAATTGCCCATTATCCATAAACCCAATAACATCAATTGGGTCACCAACCATTCAATGCATACCATGTCAAATTTGGAGGCCCAACAGTTTATAAGCCCAGTCTTTTGGCTGATTTTTGGATGCCTACCCCCACTATTACAATTTTTTTTTTAATTGTGCCCATGCTCATGATTCCAAGCCCATAAAAGATTCAACCCATAAAAATTTTGTCTAATGTTGACTTTTTTGTGTGGGGGTGGGTAAAGTGAGAAAACCTGTTTAACTCACCCCATAAAAGCTTTTTAATTCACCCTCCATAAGTTTTGAGTGGCTATGGTTAGGGGGTGTGTCAACCACGTCTCACCTTATGACGTGGAATCTGTCCTCCCACTCCTCCCTGTTTTGTTAGATAGAGATCTATCACAATCAATATCCTGATTCCTGAAACTTTAAAACGGTAGCCACAACGAACTTTAAAGTCTTCCAACAAGTCATGATATGTAGATATTTCGTACCACCTTTGTGTTCTAAACTTCAATCTATTGTTGAGGAGGACAAAGAAAGAATGATCTATTTAAGAATTTAATGCAGGTTAGGGTGAGAACAAAAAAGAAAAAAAAAACGTGCTATATTGATCAGTTAATAGTCGTGTCCGTGGATCCTAAAATACAATGTGTTCTAGATTAAATTGTAATATACATGGCTACAGCAATTTCTCTGTTCAGAGATATCTATCATTCTTTCCCGTGCTTTGATGACTGGGGATAGCTCATAAAAGCCATTTGTACACAAAACCTTGGCTAAAAGAATGATTACATTTACTCACTTCTTTTGGAAGGTCATCAAACAAAACAAAGCTATGATACGACTGCCTACTCCAAAGGCAACAAGGATGGACAGACAAAGATACCAATCATGAAGGTCATAACCATTTGCTAGTAGCGAACCACAACGTGTTATAAGCCACACTCCAGAGTACCTGAATTCATGTAAATTATGTTTGCAGAACAGAAAACAAAAGTTACAAATTTAGGACCTTGTGATTAAACGAAATGCACAACATATAACTATTCCTTTCACTGACTACTCTAACATATATATGTTCAGTATAGGGAAAGCGAAGTTAATATGCGGTTAAAAGTGTACTTTCCAAGATAAATGTTTTGTACTAATCTGTATCTTCTGTCCTTCAGGTGTTCAGATTCAGATTAGAGGTTCTTCTCTGTCTAGTGAGAAAACTTTTCAAGAAGCTCACAGAACTTCCTTCGGTGTATAACATTTTATATGCTCATTGTAGTAATAAGACATGTCTGAAGTTCATAAGGTCTTCTCCAAATTTTGCAGGGTAGTATTCTAGAGAACCATAGTCCAGCTTTGTGGTTTCCTAACCTGACTCTAATAAATTCTGAACAATTACAAGCCACGAGTGCTGCACTAAGCATCTGGGAAGAATATAATTTTTTTGCTGCTTGATCACCAACAGAATTGATAGAAACTTCAAATTGGTGTCAACTGATTATAGGCTTATAGCAATAATCATTTGCATAATATCTAGACAACAGTTTATAATAATCAAAACACATATATAAAACAAAGATATAATAGCTATAACTTGTTTTCTCTTTAAAGTTTTATTATACTGCGATATTTATTTCTCCAACGTTTGGACAAATATGGTCTAGAATTCCTTTGTAAGAAATCCCAAATTTTTGTGTACGGATCCTAAAGGTACGTGTCTTTAGTTATGCATGAGAGATGTAGGAAATTTTGTATAATTATGTTAGCTCCTGTGCATCACTTCAAAGTCGGAGTACATATTTACATGACTTATAAATCCCTGCTTTTATCTATCTTCGTAAATCTAGTACAAGAAAAAAAAAAGGAAAGAAAAAAGTGAGAGTCAGAGAGGTTATTCGTGTCAAACCTTTCTGCATTTGCTATCACAAAAGCTTCCAAAGCCCACTTTGTGTAGCACAAGTTGGCTAGGAACTTCAAAGTTTCATTTCTTTTCTCCTGATTTGCAATTAGAGTCAAAATGACAGGAAAAAGCACTGACCACTGCATGAAGTATCTTCTAATTAGCATAAATTAATATAATAAAATTAGATAGTGAAAAAATTAACCATTAAGTACGCACCAGTTGGGCTGGACCAGGTTCAAGGAAGATGGCAAATATGTAGGCTATACCAGTTACACAGTACACAAGGCAGACCAAAACTAAATAATTATCTGCAAAAGAAGACCTTGGATTGTTGAAGAAATAAAACATGGATAGATAAACCAGAGGCTTGATGATGGTACTGAAATGGTCAATTGTATCCTTCGAGAGAAAGTAAGCCAAGCTGCTCATTCCCTATGACCTCTCTCTCAAGTAGATTAATTTATCCAAGGTAAATGACCTCAAAGCACCAATCTTACATAGGAGAGCTGCAAGTTTAGGAGTTGAGATTTAATAAAATGAGATATGAAACGTGGGGCTTTAACAAAAATTATAGTCTGATAGTCATCTATTAGTATTAATCATTGTGGTTAGAGGAAGAAAATCATTATTGGAAAATGTGTAGTGAGAAAATTCTGAGCTCTGAAATAGGCGAGAGCACTTAGAGGTTGTAATTGGAATCTTACAAATCCATGTTTACAAGCGAGAAAACTGTGAAGTTTAAGGCATTTGTAATTATAACTAGAAATTTCACGTTTTGGACTTACAAACTGCAATGACGGTGTAGCTGTAACCAAGTGCCCCAAAGCTCTCATCGCTCACTTTGGCCAGTGTTCCTAAGCAAGCTCCAGCGAGTAATAGGATTAGAAAATCAACCACCTGTACTCTAGCTTCTCGTAGTCGTTGCTTACCCACCCTGCAAAGGAAAATGGAGTGCTCAAAGATCATGATCCAAGAGAAGCTGCCAAAATATCTTAAACAATTTCAAGTAATATGAACATAACTTTGACTGGATTCTTTTTTTCTTCCTGATGAATACAACTCAATTCAATTTATTCAATTTCAAAAAGTTACATATAAAGATCTTAGGTAGCAAGAAGCTACTCAATCACCCTGTTGAGATTATTCCACCCCAATTTCTATGTGTGCCCCACCTATGTACCCTCCCCGAGCCTCCTCTCATATTCAAAGAATCATCTCTACAAGTTCGAGCTTATAGAGAAATTGGCAAGAGTATCCAAAATACAAATGAAATCTATATATCCTACTCCCTAGAAGCTTGGACCACACTAGCCCAATCAAATAAAATTTCTTTGACCTCATCCACCATCTTTTGCATCTCTTTCTCCTTGAACTCAAAGATCATCAAGTTTCTCTCTTTCCACAAAGTTCACACAATCACACTTTAAAGAATTTATCATTAGTTACACTTAATTTTAATATTTTTCTTCATTCATAATTATACTGCAGTCGGATCAAACTATAAGCCGTATTAATCAAAAGACTCCAAGAAGTAAATCAATAAAGGGCTGCTACAAACCCAAACCCCCCTAAAAGTAAATATATTCGAACTAATCCTTCAAGCTCACTACCAAGGAAAAAAATATCTTTCCCTGAGGTAATTTTAACAGCTTTCCCAAGAATTGATACGTAGCATTACTGTTACTGGACATCGGGTATTAAAAAGAAGAAGATTGGCTATTAACTGTGACAGAATATTATTCCAAGTACTGACCTCCCAAGGAAGTATTTGTATTGTCGGAATACACCAGGTGGTATTCTATTGGATAAGTCCTTGGACTGTAAGAAATTGTGCTGTATGTTGTCTCTCTTGACCTCAACATTATACTTAACATCCTGCCAAAGCTCCCCAGCTAGAGATGGTTCTGCACCATCAGTCGGATCTGTTTCGTTGACATCCTTTGAGGATGATGCAACAATGTCAGTTTGCATATCTGTGGGTATTGGGTAGCCGTTGTGAAGCATCCATCTCACAGGGAGATTCTTATGAGTCACGCCCGTGCTTGCACTTGGTTTTACTATACCCTCCAGAATATCTATGTAGTGGTCTGGAGGATTAACACGCTCTGGGACGTGGATCCCAAGGCCTGTAAAGTATTCTTCGACTTTCTTCACCGGGCCATGGTATACTGTAAGGCCACCCTTGGCTAGAAGAATTAAATCATCAAACATCTTGTACAGAGTATAGCTGAAGCAAAAAGAACACCATTACCCATTAGCAATCGGTTAGAGATCAATTATGCTCTAGGTCTGTATAATAATTTCAACAATGTCAAATGCCTATACAATAATTTGAAATTATTGTTTGAGGATGATTCCATACGCAAAGAGAAAAGGTAGTAAAGCTTTGCTTTTTTCTGATATGTCAAAGAGGAATCAGTCTGTTTATTCCTGCAAGACTCTGGGTTTTGTGTGTGTTATAGAATGGAATCTTTAATGCAATATCTCACTTCATTGGGATGAATCCTTTTGTGGGACACAAGAATATATGATTTTCCACATTGGCATCGATTTATCCATAACACAGGTGCATGTTACGTGGTATATATTCAGTAAGAGCACCATTTGAACTTAACGTGCTACAATTCTGATAAATTTTCAGGCAGTTGGCTTTGAGGTTTTACCAAATTAACACGTAGAAGTATGGGAAAATGTGGTCCAAGTTTGTTTACTTCTTACCAAATAAATCTTCCTCATGCTTTCAAAGCTCAACACATTACTTTTGAGCCATTAAATTGTTTTCAGAATATATACAGTGCACAGTTTACTCAAACATAATCTAGTACTGTTCCACTGTCCGACCCCACATACAGTTACAATTGTCACCCAATGTGACCATAGGGTTTGTTTGACACAGAAATAAAACTAAAATAATAATGAAAAAGATAGTCCAACAAGGTCAATCTACGAACTGAAAAATGTTTGAAATATTTACACAACCACAACTTATATGGGTCGTCTGAAAGTTGGCATATATCGAGAGTCTCACTTAGAAACTTTAAAGAGATCAACACAAGGTGATAGAAACTCATTTTTAAATTAGTTCAAGAAGCAGTTTGTATATAGGTATATATATAAGTTCACAACTAATAACGCCTCTTGTTCTTTGCATGAGGCAGTGTTAATTTTCCAATATATAGATGCATATTATGTCAACTTCTCAAGGATTCAAGCATTGGTGTACTGCAATCATATTAGCATAACTCCTGATAAAATAACATCTTTCACAAGTGTTCAAAACAGGAACAAACTAACCAGATGGCCTATTAATATCCATTTTTACAATTGTCAAGCTATACCTTGGTTGGTGGACCACCATGCAGATGTTTACTCCTTCAAGAGCCTCTCGACGAAGTGCTTTAAGAAGTAATTGGGATGATGCACTGTCTAACCCCGATGTTGGTTCATCCAAGATTAGTAGTGAAGGTTCCATAACCATTTCCAGACCAACATTAACCCTCTTCCTTTGACCCCCAGAGATTCCTCGCTTTTCCACTGTTCCCACCAAAGAATCACGTATAGCTTGTAGCCCCAACGATTCAATTACTCTTTCAACAACCAGAACCTTATCTGGTTTTGACATGTCAGCCGATAGTCTCCAATAATAAAAGTTTTAATAAAAGAAAAGGAAACCACAGTCAGAACAAGAAAGCGAAAAACTTTATCAGATTATGCGATTAAGAGGATATATGGAGTTAAGCAAATGGAAACGTTTAACAGCCAGGCTCTTTTTGTTAAATTGCCAATTTCTCCATAAGCTCGAGCTCATGTGAAGGGTCAATTCTATTAATATATTAGAGCAGGCTCGGGCACACTCATATATATCAACACTTTTAGCTAGTGGATACTGGAATAGAATGACTCGAATGGTGTTAAAAGACACTAAATTTCAATGGAATGGTGTTAAAAGACGCTAAATTTCAAAAGAATGATGAACACAGCTTAATGGCATCTATTTAGATATATTTCTGATGCATGACATAGAGTTAATTACGTAAACAGTGGATGCTTGCCACACATAAGAAAATATGTACAACTTATCAATGGATAAACATGTATGATGGGGAATGTGTCAGATAAAATGTAGCACAGGGTAGATTAGAAAAAAGTATTCCATTTCTGGTTGGGGTGAATTTCTGAAGATGTTCTTCCCCCGATGCTTATTGCATCACGAAAGTTTAGTTGTCTTTGAAAACCCATTCAAACTCATGCAGAATTTTGACAACATGGATGGCATCATATTGAAAATAAATAAATAAATAACTAAAAATCAACTTTACACTCTTCTATATAGCTAAATATGCTCAACTGTACTGATTTATCATGAGGCTTGGCTCCAAGGTAAAGATATCGTCTTCACAGTAATAACACCATCTAAAGAACAAAACTGAACTACTAAAATATAGAGACGCTTTGTTCAAAGTAACAGTAACTGATCAGTGAATATTAGTAGAAGAATGTATGAACTTCTTAACTAAATACTGCAAGGAGTATTCAATTACTTGAAAGAGAAACCATAAGTACTCAAACACAGGAATGAATCTGGAGATCAACCAGTTCCTTAACAACTAAGATAAACTTTCAACTATATGGTAAAATGAACATAAATTGAAGTATGATTCTCAAGTTGAGAAGTTAAACTGAAATAACTAATAGCTAAATTCCTGATACAGATTAATCTATAACTTTCAGATTTAAAGGTAACCAAAATTGTTTTGATTATATGAACTCCACCTTATAGTGACTCCAAAGTTACTCCACTCCTAAAAGTGCACTTACAATATGAATTGAGGGCTAATTTTTTGTGAAGATATACATCACATGATGGAGAACACCTCCACAAAAAATTAACTCAATTGAATATGTTTAACCTTGTCAAAAGTTGTTATGAAATTAAAAAAATCTGGGCCGTTGGATAATTTCATAACATTCTAAACAATTTTTGACAAGGTTGTACATCTTCAAATGAATTTATTTTTTGTGAGGATGATCTCTATTGTGTGGAGAACATCTCCACCAAAAACCAGCTCCTAATTCGTTGTATTTCGTGGTGGAGTAACTTTGGAGTCACTTTAAGTGGAGTTCATATAACCATCCCCATGTTTAAATTGTATTGATATGCAAGTTGATCATTCAAACTTACTTTGTTGCAATTTACAGTCACCTACTTTGTTCCTGCAATTCTAGGGTACTCATGTGTACTGAAAATTATAGGTTATACTCACTATATTCCCAGTGAAACAAGCAACATCAATGTAACTATAACTCTATAACCTAACCAAATCTAGTATAGATATGACACCAATATTCGATAGTTTGAATGTAAAAGGAGCGCACATAACACAGGAATAAATTGGGAGGAAAAGAAAATAGTAACTTAAGCAACAGGTGTTGATTTATCGTACCTGCACCTGGCACTGAACCAAAGATTTTCCTCCACTGTCAAGTTCCCGTGCACAATATCATCTTGTGGGACAAAACCAATAATCTTCTTATAAGAGCGAATGGTTTCAACCTTTCCATTTACATAAACTAAACCAGACATCGTGCATCCAGTAACCTTCCCAGCCAGAGCGGAGAGAAATGTTGTTTTTCCCGCCCCAGATGGGCCCATGACCGCCGAAACGCGACCAGGCATAATTTTTCCAGTAACACACCTCATCAAATGTATATGTTTCCCTTTCAAAGTGATGGTTAGATCTTTGAAAGCAACTTCAATCACGGGTCTGGTTCTGATCTCGATATCAGTAGCCATTGATATGACTCCTGAAAATGTCAAGTTCTTGTTCTCCTGCTGCAGAGCTTTCTCTTTCTCGAGTTGGCCATATGCATACTTGAAAATTTGGCTCTGAGTATGCATCTGTTTACCTTTCGGCATCTGCTTTTTAATATTTTTATCTCCAATTTCAAGATTGAATCCTTCATTACTTTCAGGGTCCTCCTCCAGTGCACGCATCATCTTTGTAAGGTTACTTGGTTCCTTTTTCTTTGTTTTTGAGGATGAAGATGATTGCTGAGAAGTTGCACCATAAGGCATTTGTGGTAATAAGGCATCTTTTGTTCCAGGTTTAGCACCAAGAACCTTCATTGGCTCTGGTTGCCTGACTGATTTTTTACGAGAAAATGTGCGTGACAATTGCGTTTGAAGTCCCATTGCACCCTTCTTAGCAACATCTCTTGCACTTTTCCACCTTTCACGTGCTTGTGCTGTTTCCCTTGCATTCCTTGCTGCAGCTTCCCTCGATTTGGCCTGTCTTTTCTCCCGAGTGGTGAGCACTTGATCAGAACAGTTATAAATGATAAGAAGTAAAGTACTCAAAGCAGCCTGCATTGACAAGTAAAATTATCAATCTGTGAATTTGAATCGTTCTTGCAGCAAGCATTCACTAAGCAAAACTATGTCTTTGCTATTGCCTAAAGATATAATGAGTTCTAGCATGACCCATATAAACTTTTAGAGTTGTAAGGGACATTTCAAGGGCGTCAAAAGGCGCCTGAATTTTTTAGGGTGTTTTTATCAAGTAAACCCTATTATTTTCAGATATATAAATGTTTGAGAGAAGGCCAAATCTAATTAAGTCTGTGTATCTTATGTCTCTTCTTCTCCACATTTTCTTATTCTTTTCTTATTCAATAGTGTGGACCTACACAGTGAATTAGCGGCAGATTTTGGTGAATATTATATTTTCACCAAAAAGATTATCCTCACAAACAAATCAGCACATTCGAATATATAAAACATTGGCAAAAGTTGTGTTCAAGTTTTAGGATATATCCAACCGTCCATTATTTTTGAAGTTTTAGGATAAGCCATTTGATCTCTTCACAAATTGGACCTACACTATGATTTAGGAGCTGATTTTTTGTGGACATAATATTTGAACCAAGAAGATTATCCTCACAAACAAATTAGCACATTCGAATCTGTTTAACATTGGCAAAAGTTGTATTCAAGTTTTAGGATTCATCCAACCGTCCATCGTTTCTCAACTTTGA
The DNA here is from genome assembly GCF_015680905.1 of Coptis chinensis. Classification (NCBI taxonomy): domain Eukaryota; kingdom Viridiplantae; phylum Streptophyta; class Magnoliopsida; order Ranunculales; family Ranunculaceae; genus Coptis; species Coptis chinensis. The sequence goes on from NC_141463.1 coordinate 60,447,030, forward strand.
AGCACAATTTTGATAAGGTTGGACATGTGAAATGAGCTGATTATTTGTGTGGATGATCTTCAACCTCTGGAGAATATCTAACTCCACAACAAAAAAATGATGTAAACTGCAATAACAATAAAAAATCAACCCCTAATTCACTGTGTAGGTGCACTTATCCAATGGAGTGTACATCGGAGTTGGCTATATCAGCCATGCACATAGAGAGGACACATGGAGACAGATACAATGTTGTGACTAATTAGACAACATATGTGCTTACGCATAAGGCCAGAGTCTCGAAGCTTTGGTTAACGAAACATCTCATCTCACTCCTTAAAAGATAAAAACAATGTTGTAGTCTAAGTTATCGAAATTTTGTGCATGAGGGCACACACACGCACGAGTGCATGACTAAGAGTGCATATAAACACACGAGGCGGCAACCAATCCAGCGTGAATAAATAAGTAACGTAACAGATTTATAAAAAAATTAAGTACACAATCACTTACAATAAGCATAACACCATACGCATGAAGATTTTGATTTGCACTATTTGGATCACAAGAAGTCAACCTGAAGCACCCTGCAAGGGGTTATAGCAGTCAAATACCAGGTACATACATAGGATCCAGTGAACATTTAGAATATTACTTAAACAGGCCTCTAACACCGAAATCTATTGGAAGACCAAAATTAAGATAGCTAACCTCAGAAGGATAAGCAAACAACAACAACAACAACAAAATATCAACACACGATACACAAAATATTTGCATTGATAAATTCAGCATGCCGCTGGCAACATTTCTTGAACAGAAAAATTGTGATACACTATATGTATATATATTCTATGCCATAATACTTTCTGATTCCTAAGCAAGATCTGATTATCCACATTCAAGTGACATCTCAGAGATTCAGTAATTCACATAAAATGAAATAGCAGCAGAAAAACAACAATGATAACAGAAAGATGCTTACTTTTTTCAGTTGTTGACCCCATTCTGCAGTAATGTCTGATTTCAGGACAAGATTGCATTAGTAAATGAAGTTGAAAATGCCCATAACAGATGATCGGTATATGTCAAGAAAATTATAAACCGCGTTATGAAGTTATCATACTTAGCATTGACAAAACATGCTACAACACAACATATAAAAGTTAACAGACACAGTGATGTATAGGATAAAAAGAATACCCTTTACTACAAGCAATCTTCTCGGTCGTTGTTGGGCAGTATGATCCTGCTGAACAGAATAGATCACTGCCGCTCAGAACATCAGCCCAGAGATCTGCTCCTCCACAAGTATGGTTTGGCTTTCCAGGAGGTAGTTGGTAACGGTATCTGTAAAACATTTCTAGCGAAGTAATAACTCATACCATGAACAATCAAATACGAATATCAAAGCACTTTAGAACTAGAATATCAACTTACGGATCACATACTCCAGTAGTTTTATTGAGTTTTGCAAGTGGGCAGTAAGCACCTAAGGGGCAAGCTTTATTGAGAAGATACCATAAGACAACAAAACCAGAATTAGAAAAGATCCTATTTCCAAATCAGGCTAGCTTATGACAAAGAATTCCAAATGACAGCTGCTCATACTAGTTTAAATGTGGCAAGATGAATATGGGCATCACTAGAATCTGAGAGCATATTTTTTTCTGACAGGATGAGAAAACCTCACACCGATGGATGGGCAGGCTTTTGACGGTGGCATTTGGTTGGTAGGTGGTAGAGCGTTACAGGTATGTTAATGCCCCAGTTTGGGATAAATTTTGAATGCACACAAAAAGTAATACAGATGAGATCTACTAGAGAAGTGAACAGAAGCAAAAAGAGCTCATTCAGATTTAAAGTAGGGTACCCTTTAAAGTAAATAAATACCATGTCGGAAAAACACCAACAAACTTATAAACTTATCTTACAGAAAAAAATAATACATCATAACCAAGATGAAAATTTGTCACTTACGTATCATGCAAGTAAGACCATGGGGGCAGAAGAAGCCCTCACAACAGGCCTGACAATCACGAGTTCTATCAGGCATATCCTTTGAGTTTTTAAGGTCAACCTTCTTATTTTGGCCAACACTACAGGCCCAACCTGGTTCACATCCATTAACCCATGAAGTCAAGTTACAATTCTTGTTAGGCTTCAAGTAGTTGGTACTCTTTGTCCCCCTTTCAAATAAACCATTGAAGTAAAACTTTATTTCTGCTGCTGTACAGATGCGCTGAGGGAGATCTCCTGTTAATCCAGTCAAATTTGTGATAAGAACAGAGATAGAACTATTGTAAGTAAATAACTTAGCATGGGATAGGTACAAACCAGGTTATGAAAAAAAAGGATATAACACAGGAAAACAACCACAAATAAATTGGGAAAACTGTGAGCAAAAATATCAGTGTAAAAAGAAAAGAAATCTCTTTCCTACAAATTGTTGAGTTCTTTGCAATAGTGATGTGTTATTACATGAAAGGTTATTGAAAGCAAAGAACAAGCAAACTAGCAAAGAACAAGCTCAACCTGAGCATAATAACACACCATTCATATATGTGCCCCATCTTAATGGGTGTAAAGTCATATACCATATTTTGTAAGGTGTTAGTATTCTAAACGTAGGCATCTGAGGCTGATAATAATCCGACTCCACCTATATGTCATGAACTATTGCAACTTAACAAAAATATCTTCTATCCCTTCTCACGATCTGGAATATCCTGCTCCAAATAAACTCATGCGACATTCTTTATTTGAGATTATGTCCAGGCCACTGTTTCCAATATTTGTTCCTTCAAAGTCAGATGACCCTACTAATCTGAGGTTGAAAGCCATGGCATAACTATGCTCTATGAAGATGATCGAGAATGTTACACAAACTATTAGTGGCGACATTGTTCAAACTTTTCCATTTCTAGTCCCCAAATCCAAAAAAACAAGGTAAATATTAAATCAAACACATGAAGTATGTTTTGCAAGTCTCTCGTTCAACAACTGCTACAATTCTCACCTTCTCCTTATCATCCCTAGCGGCCGGTGTGTTTGCCTCTACCAAAACAAACCTCTTCTTCTAAGTCTCTCTACCATCACTCCTTTACGTCTGTGTCTTCAGTTCTGACTTCCAATACAGCTCTTTAATAATTTATACCGCTATTCCTCACTGACCCTTTTATCCTCGTCACTAGACAGACACAATTTTCTCGTATATTTCAAGACCTTTTCCGTGATAAAAAAAGACTACATAAAGCCTAGCTAGCAGGTCATCCCCTAGAAACTGTATCCATCTAATTGTACACAGTAAGCTAAAGGACTTTGATCGAAAATGAGAGAGCTCATACCTTTAGTTTTCTTCACGCAGTTGCTCAAGAATCCCAAATCATCCGTAAAATTGAATGCGCCATTCCAATCAGCCTCCCTAACAAAACAGGTCACATATATTAACACATAAAAAAGACTCAACTTAAAAAAAAAATCAAAAAATCAAAAAAAATCAAAATGCATTAAAATTGAGCTGACATACAAATTCTTTACACAGAAACTCAATTCCCTTCCAATATCTCCTTCAAACAAAGCTGTTAAATTCATAAGCCGGTTATAAACAAGCTCGGTAACAAGGGGAAGCACCGCAGCAGTACTATCATCTTTATCATTTTGACATTTAACACAATTATTCCCAAGACTCAATACAAGGATCAAGAAAACAATAATGTTAACTCTATCCTTGATCATTTCTACTAACCAAAAGATAGAGATAAATATGTGTCTTGAGGATTACGAAACAAAAGGGTTTGGGTGGAAATTAAACATGGCATTGCTTTAAAAATGTGTTGGTTTCATTTGAAAAGTTTTTTAGAAGGAAGTTTTAGGACATTTTTAAAAAATGAGGTGATGGATCATGTGATCACAATGTGGATGATCATGGAAACGTTAGTGTGGAAATGGGAAATCAATGGTGGTTGGACTCATTTGGGGAATGAGAGAGAAGGAAGTGGAAAAGAAATGGCGGGGAGAAGGAGATGCCGAAGTTCAAGGGGACAGAAAATAACTCTACGTGTCCCAACTTCCTACTCTTGGCTGTTAGTTTGGTATTTGACTGTCTGACACTTGTTCGTTCCACGTGGCACATTCTGGCCCCACTCTACTGTTTTTCTTGTTCAACTATATTTTTAGACTGTTTTTATATAATTTTTTTTCATTTTATTATTATGTATAAAAATTTGTACTTCCAAACTATATTGAAACTCATACGGTAAATTAATTGATCAAAGTTCACAATGCCAATAATTTGTTATGGCTATTAAACAAAATTACAAACATAGAACGCTGAACAAAATCCATTACAACGTAAAAACTTGCGCTGTTGGTCATCAGTGTGGGAAGACTAGCACAAAGGAGCTCCACTAGCATGTTGCAAGCCGAATTGCTAATATAACCACTACCTATACTCATTTCTTCAATAGATTTGCATAAACAATTTCACTAAATTGTCATATAAAATGACTAACAAAAAACAAAACTAACATGTCAAAGTTTTTCTATGGTAAAATAAAAACAGAGTTAGGATGAGTACTGCTTTTAAAAAGAAAACTTTCATTATCTAAAATCACAAAAAACAATAAGAACACAATAAACAATAATATCATACCTTATATGTTCGATTGACTGTCAAATACCATTACTAACATAAAAATAGGAACAATAGAATATATTTTTGTTTTGAAGAGAACCCCATAAGCATTTGATTTTATAGAAGCAATTCAATTCATTAAAAACATTTGATTTTGCAAAGAAATGGGCAGTACCTTTTACGGAAGAAATGGGCGTCATCAAATACACTTGAGGAGGAGAAACCAATTCGATAAACACCCACACACCTTAACTTCAAAAGGAGGCTGATTTTTTTTTTTTTGTGTATTGGGGGGGGGGGTTAATACTTAAAATAGTTTGTGATTAGGCGTATCGCTGATATATACTATGGTAACAGCAGGATCTACCAAGAGGCCTACGTGCTGTGTGTTGGTGCTAACCAAGCCTACAAAGGGGGAAATGGGCGAGGAAGAAGAAGAGAAACTACAGGCAGATTACGGTCAAGTTGTTTCAGACTTTAAGATGTGATTGAACTGACCACCTCTCTATAATAAAGATGCAAAGAAGACCACCAATCTCATTTTCTTGCTTTCTTTGAGTTTTAGTTTTTGTAGCATACAATGTTCCATATTTGATCACTCTAGATGAAAGGGGCCTGAAAAATTGCTGCTACGTTTCATCTATTAAAAATTTATGTTCACCAGTTTGGAGCTAAAATTTTGCATTCTCCTTATCTTGTAAAGATGCTATGATATTATTTTCCAAATTTTAGTAGACCAAATATCAGAAGAAATTGTAAAATGGTATCCCTTGCTGAAGGTCATAAACATCTGGAATGATTATCCCTTAGATTATTACATGTATTAAAGCAAGCAAAACACATAACCATGTTTGATAAGATGCAAAGGCCATCACCCCACTAAGCCATGTTGACAGAAGTGGCAATACTACTGCATCTCGCGCCTAATGGGCAGTCGTCGTGCCCTCATCATGACCTCTTGCATCTGTTCCTGCCTTAATAACCTCCCATATTTTTGTAGAGCTTTTATGACTGCATGCTCACACCTAGATCCAGGATTACCTTATTCCAACTCTTCAGACAACCTGTAAGTATATGATAACAAAGAAAAATTAGGTAAATTCACAAAAACTCAGGAAAGCTATTGGGGGGGGGGATGGATATAGTTCATAACAAAATCCAGGTGTGTTGCCGTTAGTACAACCTGTACTGAATTTGAAGCAGGGAAAGATAATGAACTTATTAGTTTTCATTACTTCCAATGTATGCTCACAAAAAAGGTAATATGACTGAATGACATGTGGCTGACATCTTCCACTTGTAACATACTGTAATGACACTCGATAAAACTACCCAAAAGCTACTTTCCTAAAAGAATACAATCACAACAAAATATGTTGACCTGTAAACTATTGGTACTTGATTAAGAGGAAAAGATGAATTTGTCACATTAATGTACCAAATAAAAAAAATGGGGAAATGTACCTGACATGGCTAGAATTTGGTCTCGCAAGTTACCCAGTGTACAAACAATTTGCAAGCCTAGAGCTCCTCAAAAAGTCTTTTACATAATTGCTTTCATGTAGTGCTTGCCAATCACTTTTCTAGCTTGTTCCAGTCTAGTTTTTCCTTCAAATCCCAACAAAAGAAAATTAAGTCATTAAACGATATGCTGATGAACTTGTATTAGGATACCTGCACATATATGACAGAGATGATGCATCTAAGGTAATTTGTTTACTTAAGTAATACAATGGGTTTAAAATAGCTAGGCAGCGTGCATTGGCTTCAAGTTCAAGATAATGCCTTATATGGTAGTGTTTCGACCCCCACCTACGTGGCAAACGTCCATTAGTAGGAGTCTCTATTTTATTCATTTAATCGACAGGGCTAAAGCCCAATTTGCAATACCATGGATCAATGTACAGGCCCATTAACTCATGTGTCTAAGGCTGAACCTTAGCCACATGGCTTGCCACTAACGTACATTAATTTATGTCCAGATTCGTTTCTTATCAAAAGAGATAATTATCAGTTGAAAGTTATAGTCTATCACAATTACTCAAACTACAAGATTACTTGAGCTACAAGGACTCTCTACTCTACCTATATAAATACCAAACTATTTTTCATTCAGAACTACGTTCTTGAGACTTGACCTCATTGATAATTTGGGTACGTAGGCAACCGCAAGGTACAGTCTCATCATTCCCCCGATCACCATCATTTTTCCAATTACTTTTCTACGTTCTTCGTCTCTTTTATCAACACTTGATGTTTTGATCATATCTAGTCGAAACAGGTAGCTACCATAGATTTCACTACTTGTACAAAAGGTTTCCCGTTCAAAGGAATAATACGTGAAAGTAGGAGTGTAAAAAAAAAACCGTTTATCTGGTAGGGTACCCGATCTTCACCCGCCACCAAAATCCGCACCGACACAAAAACAGACCCGCCCCGCCACCCTTTTTATGCGGTTGGGCTATGAGTGTAGGTTCTATGCTCAAACCTGACCCGTCAAGCTGCCCGACCCGCACCGTGTCAAAAGTAGTTGACCCGCACAATTTCAAGACTCTAACTCTAATATTTTTGTATTTTGTTTATATTTTCTTTTAACTTTTGTAGAAATTTGAGAGATATGAACACAAACTTATGAGTTCAACATCAATTTCAAATATTCAAGTTTGAACATTGGGCAAATATCAAAAATTCAAATTCAACTTTCGAATTTTGGAGAAGATGAATCATTCATCCTTGTATTAATGTCGAATTCTTTTAGTTTATATTTTATTGTTTTGTACCATAGATCCTCACTCCCATCTTCATTTTATCATGCTATGAAAAATAATCAATTTACAAATGGTAAATCACGAGAAAAAAGTTTCAAATTTACAAATATGGTTTTGGATTCAAGTTCAAGTCTTTTTTTATTTTTGTTTATCTTTTATTGATTGATTATATTTTTTTTTCTCTATGTTGTGAATTGGAAATATATTACTTGCAGAATTAGAAAGGTTTTTTTTTGGTGAAACTAGGTTAAAATGATAATTTCCACCCGACTTGGATGACCCGCCCAAAACCCGCCCCGTAAGCTGACCCAACAGGCTTGGTGATGGTACTAAGACATGACACTTCAACCCGCCCCATCGGGGACCACTGGATTTGTATTCTCTAGACCCGCCCCGCCCCGACCCATCACTATTTGACCCGCCATTGACCCGGTCTGCCCCGTATTACACCTACGTGAAAGGTATAGAGACAAAAATAAATGTTAGAAAGCATTATTTAAGAAAATGATTGATGTAAATGGCTAAAAAGTGAGCATGGTGACAACCCTTATAATTTCAGACACCATCAATATCCAATAAAATGAAACAATATCTAAAATGTATCCCAATAAAATGAAACAAAGCATAGTGATCATAACTAAAATATGAAAAGAAATAAGGAAAAAAAATAAAAGCCTATCTAAAATATAGTTCTCTTGTACGTATCACACACACTAACGCTCTTTAGAAGGAAAAAAATCACACTTCTCATTAAGGAGCTCTAACATCCATGTCGCTACTCTCAAGTCTCAATTTATGAACACTATCTCCTTACATTCATCTATTTTTTGACATATAATCTATGATCTAGTGTATCTCTCGTAGTATAAATGTACATGTGAGAATCCCATTATAATTATGGACCGGCCTGTCGGAGTAATTTTGAAGAACCTAAGGCTTTTCCGACAGTTTAGATAGAATCACATTCTATTAAAAAACATATCATATTCGTGAACAATTTTTGCACACCAATATAAAATACTAAGATGTATAGTATGTGAGTAGATTAGAGTGGGCATCCAACTAAAGAAAGAGAATGCTTACCTGTGTATAGTTGGATATTGTTTTGACATCACCATTTGCGCCAGGTGTGGAATGCGCGCTATGGAACTCATCATCAGTAACCAAGATCAAGGGTGAAAGTCATTCCTGCATATAGATACATGATTAATATAAATACCATATTCTGGATGGAAACAAAGACTTGTAGACTAATACTATTTGATATACCTCTTCAGATATAGAAGATTTTTTATCGTCATAACCTCCTCAACAATCTAATCCTTATCTTTCATTGCAGTAGAAGTTCTTAAAGATCCTCAAAATCTTTATACAATCTTTTTCTTTTCACTGGGGTTTTATAGTCTTCTGTTTTGGTCCAAAATTTCGAAAAGGAAATTCTTCCATACTAAATTGTACTCGCTACCATACCCAACTCCAAATCAGTGTAGATTATTGTGCAATCAACTCATTTTAATCCAAAGAAATACCACTATACTCTATGCAAGTGCATATAGTATAACACTTAGCAACTATGACTCCGGACGACCAAGGATCACCGCCGGAATGGCTACATAGTTAATTGAGGTTTTGATGTGCAACATAAGTTTAGGACGTAATCATGAAATGGAAATAGTAACATAAAGCATGACAGGAAATCCTTCCATGCAAGTGGAATATGTATGCCGCTAATCTATTAGATCATATCATTCGAAGGACCCTGAGCTTCAATAGTATAGGGTTCAAGGTGTGATTCAAGTTCATAGTCGGTGCCTGAAATCAGGTAAGTTTTTTTTTTTTGATAATGAGATCAGGTAAGCAAACACAATAAAACTGTTAGTTTGGAATTGGGTATTAGTTTGGGCAATAATTGAGCATAGGTGCTATGTTAACCTGATTTGTTTCCTATCATATTGCTAAGCTTTTCATGGTATTTTCCACTTCTTTCATTTTAAAAAATACATGAGGTGACCTTTTCCAATTCTTTCACTAAAAAATATATAGGGGGTAAAGAAGAATTAGACAATGGACGGCCATGTCAATGCTTGAGATAATATAATGCATGAATTTCTAATGATCCCATGTTATACAAAAGTTCATATAAGTATAGTCATTCATGACTTCATGTGTACAAATTAATATTGTAGCTACATAAGCTATATCATGGTGAAATCATTATGTTTCGAAAAAAGAAGAAGAAAATAAGGGATGTATACCTTACTTCTTCCTAATGCACCTTTCCAGTGTTGGTTTAGTAGTGGTGAAGGCTTCTCAAGTTTATATATCAGGCTATAAGCACAATAGGTGCACATCACAACAAAGTTAAGTAAAACAACATGTATAACAATAGGTGCGCATCGATTTCTTTATCCTGTGAAACAATAGAGTGCATGCAAAAAAATTAACTTTATAAACACTCTAAAATCCCCACATTCTCTTCCAAAGTTATGAATTGTATTATACAGAAAAAATTTGTAATCCCAATGAAGTCATCAAAGTGTGCACTATATGAACAATGGAGCTATAAGCATTGGGAAGTCATAATAGTCAAGTAACATTAGGCACTTAAACTATGGACACAGTCCAAATCTTGCATCTTTAATGAAAAAAAAATGTAATCATGACTCATGAGCACTTTGTAGCTTAAGCATGGGCGCTAGTAAAAAAATGGAAATGAAGAACACTTAGATGGAAGCTTGCACATCCCTTTGGAACTGCAGACGAATAGAATATCTCAACTGTCTTGAATGAGAAGTGTACGTATTTAAGTTGGCAAAAAAATATGCGTAGTCCAAAAGCAGGATCAAATGTTGAAGAAATAGCAAGGTGAGCATCAAGAACCATAATATTGAAACTTAAAGTGGTACGGTATGCACTTTTTGCACAAAAAGAGCCTTAAAACTCAATTTTCAAGCCCAGTTGTTATATCGAATTGAACTACTGTTACTGACTTAGAAATAGTAGAGACTACACAATCACATATGGTACAAAACATTTTTTCTGCCCAATAAGTTGTGACACATCTATTTGCTTCAACTTTTATACTAAAAAAAGGCAACCAAATTAACTTTGCAGGCAGAATAGAAGGTGGGGAGCAAACGGAAGAGATGCTTCCTACATGCATCAGGTAGACCTATAATGTATACCAAAATGGTTCAGTGGTTAATAAGCTTATACTTTGTCTTTTTCGTCAATTTTGAACCTAGATATTAGGATTATATGGGTGGTCAGGATGTAATCCAATGCCCCCATAATTTTGTTTGCTCTCCCTATATGTATCCAGGTTTGCACATTAAAACTTTTCTCTGCAATGCACGTTAACAGACAGCTAGCTAGCTAAGCACACATATAATTCTTAGTGATACATATACATCAAAATATTGTTTAGTTGATGTACGAATAAACAAACATCTATTGATTTATATAATATGCGACTCTAAGTTATATAAGGCTCAATTAAGTGGATCATTAACTTCTCTGTTTTCATGGCATAACAGTAGACCATTATGCTTTCTTAACTGATATTGTGAGGGATTTTCTTTATTTCTCAAGTCTTTTAGCTATGTCATGCAGCTTAGATGTGGTGTTACTGTCACTTGGCTTACATGCCTATGTCATACTAATATGGGAGGAGATAAAACACAAAAAAAAAGAAAAGATAAAAATAAAAATAAATAAATAAAATTGAAACACTAAAGGGAAAGAGAGACATAAGAACCATAAGTGATGATGAAACCAATCTGAGAATCGCGAGAGCGACAAATTGAATGGTTTCATGTTTTTGCTTTTGGCCGGGGAAAAAGAAGAAAAGAGAAAGAGAGGCGTGCACTGTTTGCGTGGAATAATCCTCTTTGGTTTATGGTATACCATGTAGGGCATACACACCTACTTCAAATAAACTAACTAATGATCTTCTTTCTAAGTATTCATTATCTCCACCAATCTTGACATAAACAGGTCACATTCCATAATGCCACCTATAGAAATTAGTGACATCTTTGTCTGAAAATAAATTTCTATCGATTTTATAGCAGTCAAATACATTTTACTACAATAGACATCTAACAACTTGTTTAAATTTACCATCAGTTGTATGAAGAGCAAAATTGTGGAAAATAAAGGCATTTGGAGGGGGGCTTTGGCCGTCTATTGGTGGTGGTCTCATCTCTTTCAAGTCCATAAAAATGATGAAACAAAAACAAAGTTATTCACCAAATGAAATGAAAGCAAGCAAACCTTGCCAGAAAAGAAGGAGATCAGCAACCAAATGTGAACCTGCAAAAAATGGAAATTCCAACAACTAATAAGAATGGAAAAAGTAAGTACTGAATTCTAAGCATTGAAATATGAATTTATGCTCAATGTCCGCATGTCACCTCACCCAATCTATACAACAGGAATGGAAGTTAGTTTGGAATGATATACAATGATTTATGAGATCACGCATTGTTGCTTTCTAAGCATAACCGAATAACACATTTTCATCCATTTTGATTGTGATATGCTTGTAATAAAAGGACTTAAGTCACTCTAATTTAAAGCTTGTAACTAGGTATCAGTAGTATCTCCAATATCAAAACCCTTGGTTTTCATAAAATGTTTTAACCATTATATCATTTACAATATGTTAAACGATGTACCTAAGCCATATTACCCCAAAAGCACAACATGCTTGATTAAATTAGTTCTCTTTCATACCAGTTATTTCTTTTTCACAAAGAAAAAGTGTTTGCAACATAACCTAATACAGTCAAATCCGAAAAACATGAAAGAACGGGAGTAAAGAAAGCTATAAAAGACTCTTGCATTAAGCGTTGTTTTGGAAAAATAGTTACCTTGCTTGGATAAACATAGTGGATCCAACATTGATTGTTGTAATCATATGACAAAGAAGATGATTAGTATCAAACTTGCTCCTTCATCCTGCAACCCAGAAACATTTAGAAAAAACAATGGCGTCAGAAAAAAAAAATTACACAATAAATAGGAAATTTTATATTAGATTTATTAAACCTCAAATGGCATAAATGATTCTCACCTGTATAGAATCCACTGAAATTTTAATCGGATAAATCTTTCTCCTTTCTACACGGATAAGAGCTTGAAGGAGTGTCAGAGGCCAACCTTGTAGTCAATGGGGTTTTGCTCAACTATTTTCGTTGCTCAAAAGAAGCCGTCTATGCTCCTAATTTTCAGAGTTCAAAGTTCTTGTACGTAAGGTTGGTTTTTTTTTTTTTTTTTGTTATTTGTTATTTCTTAATAAAATTGGAATTTGGGGAGACCATAGTAAATTAAAAATAAAATAGGGATAATTAAACAAATGCGGGGAGGTGTTTCTAATTATTTAGTCTTTTTTTTTTTTAGGAGCCAGTAATATTGCTCGGATTAGGAAATAGAGCGATATGGTGAGGAGAGAGAATATGCGCGAGCTTTTATATATATATATATATATATATATATATATATATATATATATATATATAGACGTCAATCATTCAACTCACCTTTATGTTCTGTAGGGATATCTTATAGTCATCAAGATTGTTTCCTTGCAAGTAAATTACAAAACTCAAAATCTCATTGAAAATTTAGAAAGCATGATTTGCAAGAAAAAAACAATACCAGCAACAATATCGTTGTCCTGCAATAAGGATCCAAGTGTTTTTTTTTATCATAACTGTGATAAAAAGGGTGTATATTTTCATAACGATTAAAAAGAAGACACAACACATATGTATTGTCTATTACATTGTCCCTGAGGAGAAAGATTATTGTAATATATTTTTTTAAAAAAAAGGACTATTGTAATTGACCTCGATTAAAGGGCACAAACAATGGAAAACAAAAAAAGGAGAAAACTCCCCCACTCCCCTCGGTCCCTCTCTCACACTACTACCACGTTGTAAAAGATTTTTCCCTGCGAATACAATGAGCAAACATACTTCTCAATCGCAGATGAAAAATATAACACCACTGAATGCTCTGGAGAGAGAATTGGGAAGAGAGGAATTCTCTAAATGAATCAGGTGCAGTCTAACATTTTTTTTATCAGTAAAGTTCACTATATATTTATTAAAATAATACGGTAAAGATTACATGGTTTCAATGGAAAGTAGCAAGTAGCTACTTGCCCACTCAATCTCCCCAATTTACAAAAGTGCTCTCATCTTACAAGCCCACCCCATTTACACAGTCTTCAAATCTCACTCCCTTAAAACGATGGATTAGGACATGCCCAATCAAAGAGAACCTCTTTGACGCCCCGCACCAGATATCTCTAAACATCCTGAACACTCCTTCTCATAAGCACTTGAACAAAGAAACTGGTTCTGAATTTCAACAGAACAACAGTTATCATCTACGAACAAATTCCTTTCCCCCCTTTAATTTGTTATCTTTCCTAGAGAGACGTCACCTTTTCTAGACCAGATGGTACGTACATTCTGAAAGAACATTCTTGAAATAAACTTCAGTCTATGCGCCAACTTAGTCGGGATGGTTAAAGGGGAAATGAAGTCAAAAGAAGCACACTTAGGAGCATACTCGTTCAAAATACCCCTCCCACCCCATCACCCATTCTCCCCTACACTGGACAAAAAAGAACATTCCCCTTCTAACTAACTCCCTAGCAAACTGCTCAATTATCGTACTCATTTAGTCATTTAATTTATTCCGTCCTCAGAGGGAACTAAGCTGGGAAAAGAAGCAAAACTTTCCTACCCAACCGATCCATATAGCCCCCAAAAACCTTATATGTAGATGTGTGAGAGAGAAGGCCAAAACTAATTAGGGCCGTACATAATTATTTTTCTCTCTTCAGATTTTTGTCTTCTTTTCTTATTCAATAACTAAAATATATTTTGAGAGATTATACATTTTAAAAAAACACAAATATCATTTATGTAATTATGGACTACAATCATGGTTTGATTTTCATATTCCAACCTTACCTAAAACTTGATGAAAGTATTTTCATAATTTATATGTTTGACAATACAACCATAGCAATATTATTTTTAGTTTCAGTGATATACATATGCAAGTGAGTTATATAGATAATTTATATGTTTGACAATACAACCATAGCAATATTATCTTTACGCACCTTCCAATGCAATTCTGGCATATCCAGTGCAGGTTGAGCTATTGCAAGTTCAAATATAGCTCTAGCCCTCTCAGTTTCACTTAATGACCTCTCCAATTCAGCATACTTGCTCCAGGCGTAGCAATTTTCAGGAGCCCATTCCAAGTATTTCTCATAGAGAGTTCTGCATCGACTAATTTTTCCGAGCTACAGCTCTATCTCAATATATTTCTTAAATATCTGTTGTCAAAGCATGAGAGTCAGTAAAACCTTACTAAATAAGAACATATACGAGTCAAAGTTATATAAACAAAACATTAATAATACCTTGTCATTTGGGGCTCTTCCAATAGCATTCCCCAAAAGCTTACGTGCACCATCAATATTCTTTTACCGGATCTCAAATTGGGCATCAAGTAACCAGATCTTCGCAAATGAGAACTTTGAATGGGGAATTAGCTTCAAACATTCTCTGGTACACAATAATATAGTTACTGAGTTAGACACGACATCCGTTTCTAATACTGTTATTGGCATCACAAATTGGATCAAATTGATAATATATACTACGTTATCTAATGCATTGAAAAGAAAGGGCTTCGTGGGGGTTTTTTTTCCCAAAGGTTTCTGTATTTGGCGTTGGATTTGTTTGTTTAGGTTTTTGGTTTTTTTTTTTTTTCATTTTTATTTGTTTATAAAATTAGAATTTGGAAAGGTCATAATAATATAAAAATATATTAGGGAAAATTAAACAAATCTAGGGAGGTGTCACTAATTATTATTACATCTGATTTTGTAGGAGCCAATCATATTGCTCGGAGTGCAAGATAGAGTGATATGGTGAGGAGAGAGAATGTGCACGAGCTATATATATATATATATATATATATATATATATATATATATATATATATATATATAGAGGGAGAAAGTGACCGAAATGTCACGTGGCTGGTATAGTTCTAGATTTTGAAGTTCATTGGAAATTGAGGATTTTCTGTTTGGCCGTTTGGGAGTGGGAAGTTGCAGGTCACGTGTGTTGTGTGTGGAGGGAGATTTGTAAGTAGGCATGTGTTTAGGGCGTGTGGAGCTTAGGTGTACAAATTTTGCCATATAGCTTCCTACCATTACTCCGGGTGGAAAACACAATAAAAAAAAATTGCAAAAAATATGGGAGTATTATCACTTAACTAACATATGCATACTAATAGATTGCTAGTTTTGTGAAATTGAAAATAATAATTTGATACAAGTGTTAAAAAAATATAGTATGTTGATACAAGTGTTAAGAGAACCTAAATACGTTGTATATTTATGTAATTAAGCCTTTTTAATTTGGTTTGATAGGAATGATTGTTTATTTTCAATAAAAAAAAAAAAAAAATGGCATAAGTCTATTGCCTGCACCCAGCCCTTACTAAGTCATCATCAGTTATCAATTTAGCATATGGATGACTAAACTAAAAGTGTACTAGTTGAATCCTAGCCTGTCACAGAGTAAGATTGGTTTTATGTTTCGACAAATGTTGCATCCTAGATGGCTGGATGGATGCAAATTCCCATTCTGGTCTAGGTTTTCTATGGACTAATAGTATTTGCATTTGTATGTGTTAGTCCTATGGGGTAAATTGTGGGGCAACTCCTCCTTGTTTTTTTTAAAAAAACATACAGTACAATCGAGTCTTACAATTAAGGGTCATAACTAGTACCTACTAAGGCATTTTAAAGATGAAACTAACCTCAATGTGATGAACCATCGAGTGGAAGCCACGGATTCAAATTCCAAAAGTTGCAAGCTTAGCACAATATTTGGTGTCAAATTGTTCAATGTGAGATAAGAATAAGGTAAGGCTAGAGATGCAGACTTAAGCCTAGGTCCTAACGTGATCGTGTTTAAACCTGGACAAATGGTGCGAAAACTAGTGTTCAATTTTGAACATTTATCTAACAGTCCATAATTTTCCAATTTCATAATAACATTTGATTAGGTTAGACATATTTGAATGAGCAAAAATTTGGTGGGCATGTTATTCATGGTGGGGAGGTCATATCTACAAAATATCTGCCCTTAATTCAACTTGTAGAATGAGATATGACTTTGTACGTTTTGAGAGTGGCTCTATCCCTCTTATATGGTTATTCTCTAAAAAGTAGCTACTTAAGTTAACTTAAAATAAGTACGTAGGTAAAATTTCACCTAAAAAATGAATTCAACCCCAATATTTTGTGGATATGATATACTCACTATAAAGATCGATCATCTCCATAAAATTTCAGCTCATTTGAATACCTCCAACACAGCTGCTATCTACACATCACGTGCCGAACTGAAACCCATACTATACGAAGGGTGGATGGCCAACAACATCACTCTAGGTGGCCAGCTCACCACCACTACAGACGTTATTTGAAGGTGTATGTGAAAGATTAGGCAGTCGATAAGATACACCGTCAGAAATCTATTGTCTGAAAATCAGGATATGCGTTAGTTTTGGAGCCACGTTTTCGCATAGTTTGGCTAAAATTCAAACCCATGCTAAAACATGAAAAGGTAAGACCCGTGTGTCTGCTTTCCAACCCTTTTGATCTCGACACATTCAGAGTCCTGTGGAGATAAATATGGTCTCTAAAAGTTTGGTTGGAAGAAAATAGTGCGTCAGAAATCAGTTTCTGCGCACTGTGTATGAGCCTAGTTTTAGCATATTTAGAATGAAATTGAGAATTTTTGTAAAACATAAAGAAGTAAGGTCTGTGTGTTATCTTTATAACTCAAAAATCCTTGTTGCTTTTGGATATCTGTAGAAAGAGTTGTGCTATCTCAAAGATAGCCCGTCAGAAATCTAGTTTGCTGAAAATCAAGATTTTTACCTTTTTCGACCTAAGTTTTCTTCTAGATGGGATGAGGTTGGGACTTCTAGTTCTACATGAAAAAGTAAGTTTACATATCCTAGTTTCTAAATAATCAAGTCATGTATTATTTGGATAAATATAGGAGAAACTATAGCATTGACAAGTTGACTAGAAAACTTACCGTGTTATCCTTTTATGTGCGTGAACCTATTTTGAGAAATATGTCTAGTAATGAACAAACAGTTTCTTAAGCTTTTCTTGAGTGTTTTATATAGTGTTTGTAGCATAATTTTAGATGGTGGTTTTGTTTGGAACTAACATGAATCTTAAGATAGTTTTTGGAGGCTCGACAGTATAGTAAAATCAGTTTTTGAGCAATTATAACTTGTAGGTTTTTGAGCAATTATATATATATATATATTTATATATATATATATATATATATATATATAATATATATATATATATATATATATATATATATATATGGGGAGGGATACACCCACTCCTAGTTTCGCCCACTCCAACCCACTCCAAATCGTACCCACTCAAAAACCCGAGATCATCTCGAAATCTGGCGGTGGAAATTAAAACAAAAGTAAAAGACAAAAGAAACCTTTTGTCTCGCCCAACACCAGCTTCCTAGCAAAACAAAATTCAACACCAACAAAAAGCAAAATCAAACGAAAACAAAACAACAAAATAGAGTTCTCAAAGCAAAATCAAACGAAAGCAAAATCCAAATTCTCAAACCAAACCAAATTCTCTACTCGTGAAATAGAGTTCAAGCTGCATTGCTGTCTTCAGGCTTCAGGCAAGTAAAAAAAACTCAGTTTCTGCAAGCTGCATTGTTGTTTCTTCTGCATTATTATTTTTTCTGCATTGCTCTAGTTTTTGCTATTTTGATTATGTAAATGTATTAAATTCAGACCCATTCATTGAATCACCAAGTTAAGTTTGGTGAGACTGTGGCAATGTTTGGGTCTTTGAAGGAGTTGGGATCATGGAAGAAAAGTTTTAAGATGAATTAGACTAAGAATGGGTGGGTTTGTGAGTGGAATCAAGAGGAGGTGAACCTGTTGAGTTTAAATTTGTTGTTGTGAAGAGTGACAAGAGTTTGAATTGGAAAAGAGGTGATAATCGAGTTTTAAAGCTGCCAAATGGCGGTACTTTTGAGCTGGTTTGTCATTGGAATAAGACTACTAAAAATGTAGAGCTGATACCTTTCGGTTCAGTTGATAATATTGAATTGAAGGAAATTAAGGATAGGTCTAAGAATGTTGAGGTGGAGAATGTAATTGGAGGAGAGCCAAGTCCTTTTGTTGAGCAATGGAAAGGGAGAGCTACATCATTTATGAAGTCTAATGAGCATAGAGATAGAGAAGGAAGTAGGAACTGGGATACTAGTGGTCTTGAAGGCTTTGCTTTGAACTTAGTGATAAGTGATCGGAATGGTCGGAATTGGTGGCGAAAGGTATAATTCTTCATTGTAATAGTTTTCAAATTACCACGAACTTTGACATGCAAATTTGGAATTCAACTTTTGGCTGATGCCATTCAATCAAAGTTCTTATAAGGCAATGGTTCCTACACTTAAAGAGTTAAAGTCACATGCGAATTCATGGAGGAAAAACTTTGGTTTTTATATATAATTTTTGGGATATATTATTACTTACTGTTTTCTGTTTGCTTAAAGTGTTAAAAGTAGTTAGATAATGTCGTAGTATGGATTTCCAAACCTTTGACTACCCATTACCTGCACACTGCCACATAGCATATTGTCATGAGTGCATCACCTTGATAAAAACCAAACAACAAGTTACATAGCTATTGTTAGCATCAAAAGACTAATTATAGATAGAGAGTGATTAGATCATACCCTAGTTGTACCCTTATGCTATGTCAATGAATGAGACGAGTTGACAATATCGTCAAACCATATCGGCTGAGAATTGCCAAAGTACATGCCTTCATGGTACAATGTCTCCACTTCATTACACAACATTTTAACCTTTTTGGAAGAGATATTAGCTCATCAATTTTGTGTTATCTTTCCCCACAATGAGTAGAGATCATTTAAGAGTAGAGGTCCAAGTCTTTTATACATAGTTCCTTGTGCCCAATTGGGAGTCATAGATTGTTGTGGTTTTGATTAGTTGGAAATTCGGGAACTCAACGCATAGATGATCAACATTTTGAAAAGAAAACTATATATAGTTATTATACGTTATCACTGTAATGTATAAAGTTAGGTTAGATATATATCTTGGAAAGGTTGATCTATGAGGATTATATTATTTTGATTTTCAGGTTATGATAGGGTTAGGTATTTGAAATGTTGAAATTACAAAGGAAACTCTGCTGAAAATTTTATAAAATTAGAATGACGTAATGTTAAATTTCTTTTGTTAGAGCATCACCAATGGGTTGTGTAAATTTACACAGCCATATAGGCTTCACATAGGAGCCACATGTGTTTTTAAAAGAGATTTACACAATGAGTTTAATGGGTTAAAAAACACATTCAATAGTGAGACAATGTAACTTTTTGCAAAATGTGTAAAAAGAAGTGGTGTTGGCTTCCTATTGGTTTAAAATAATGAGAATGTCCCAAACTTATGGGGTCCCATTTTTTAAATAGTGGGTAGTTAGAACTAATTGAGTTAAAATGTGTAAAACTATTTTCATTTTGAAACATGTGTTTACACATTTTTAAACTAAAAGTGTAGGATGTTAGATTTACACTAAAAATGCTTTATACAATCCCATTGGTGATGCTCTTAATATTTGAAAGTTCCATTGAAACCCGTCTTATTTTGTTTCATTGTCCCTGTTAATATTTGAAACTCTCTCTAATTGATTATGTTTCGTTTTCGTATTTGTTTTATCGATGAAGCTTGTTTTCATATTATTTGATTGAAACTTTTGGTTACTAATACTTGTTTATGATTTTTGTTTGTAGCGAAAACTATCTACACAGGTGCGAAGAAATTGTTTAGTGGCGGGAGTAGTAGCTCGGGTCGAGGTGACCCTCCTGAAAAAAAAATGAAGGGGAACCTCAGCATCTGTCCGTAGAGGGGATCGACACGACAAGTGGATTATGCCGATTAGAGTAATATGGTAGGTGTAGGCGATTTAGAGATAGTAGAGAAAAATAAAAGAAGAATGGGGAAAGAAATGAATGCTCATATTTGTATATGGATTAGGGTTTTGGTTTTGGTGTAAATTTGATGTATACGAATGTATGGGTGTAAATTTGATGTATACGAATGTATGGAATTTGAAGTTATGTATATGAATTGGGGCCCCATATGAATTTGGAATTTGGTTATGAATTTGAACGTGAATTTGAATTTGAATATGGTTTGATGTATATGAATATGAAACCATATTCATATATATCAAACCATATTCAAATTTACGTTCAACTTTATATTCATATACATTAATCCATATTCATTGGAGTTGAAGTTGAAAATTGTAAGTTTTTGCTCCAAACGACCCAGTCAGGTCGCATAGAAGTGTTCAAAACGATTTGAAGAAATCGTTTCCAGAGATATTTGCCCTTGACGACCCACGCAGACCGCTTGGCTTTAGACCTAAACGACCCCATTAGATCGTTTAGGTATGTAGCCAAGTGACCCCGCCATGCCGTAGACATTTGCCTTAGACGACCCTATCACCTTGCGAGATCATCTCAAGATCGTGGCCACTCACCTTGAGAGATCATCTTAAGATCTAAGGGTCTGCAATAAAACAAAACAAAAATACTACAAAACAAAATTAAAACAAAAAGAACACCCCGCCAACCCCTATTGTATTCATCAAACCTAAATTCAAAAATATTTTCCTTCTATTGGGTGGATCACTCTCCTTTTAGTGATTCTTCTTAATAGTTTTCTTTTTCTTTTATTGTTTTAAGTATTTTAGGAACAAAAAATAATAAAAAATAATAAAAACAATAAAAACAAAAATAAATAGTTGCTTTCTCCGATCTTTTAATGCAAGATTCTCGATATTTAATATAGTTGTGTGAATTTTTCAAAAACAAAACGGGCAACGAAATCTACACAAACTAACCCCTAGAAAAATGCAATCTAGGGGCGGTTTGAGATCTTTTAATAGCTCGCCTATATCACCGAGCTATTCACACTGGTCAGGACATTCCATGTCTTGCGTAGTAAATCTCCCAACTCGCGTAGCTGAAGCTCTGTTTGTCTTGATTGGGTTCGCCACAGAGCCGACACGAAAGTTGCCGAAGATTATATGTTATGATTTGTTTTCAAGTAGTAACATCTAGAATCACAGCTTTTGAGTACGAGTTTCTTAAAACATCTCTCTATAGTTTTCAAAACCAGAGGATATAAAAATGAAAGTTATACGCCCGGAGTAACCAAAATGATACCGGATTAACGTATAATTTTATCTTCTTGGCAAAACTTCTATATGGATAGAGATATATTTTGAATGAGAAAACAAACTAAAAAAAAAAAAAAAAAAAAAAAATCTCCGAACGAGAATTAAACAAATAGAGTAACCCAAAGTGATACTATTCTCTATTTAATTCTATCTTTTGCCTCCACCTCTCTATTTTGTCTCGAGAATCTGATGTTAAAATACTCAAAAAAATTTGAATTTTCAAAATTTTCCTTTTTTTAAAAATCTTTCCTCTCTCATTTAAATCTTTTCCCCTTCTAAATCTCTCTCGTTTCTGAAAAAAACTTTTCAAAAATGTCTTCTGTAGCAAACAAAAACCCTCCACCTAGCAAGATTAGATGGATCAGTTTCAATGATCATGTACAAGCACTTTCTAGAGAATTGCAACTTAAGATATGGACACATATACCGAAAATCATTCCTAGTTTAGGTAAAAGTTCATACGCACGTAAGAGACGAGCTATGAGAGAAAGCTGGTGCTTGAATTGTCAAACACCAACTTGCCCCGGTCTTCAACCTCATAATAATTTTGTTTATAAAGTCTACATATGTTATCCTCCAGTGCATTACGCTCGGTCTAAGAGAGTAATCTAGCCATCTGGTTGGGATTGACTCGAAGTTTCAAAAACTTCTAAGTCTTGGGGATCTGACTTAAAACGACCAACATTTTTAAAATTTCTATCAAACTTATTCAAAACCTAAAAAAATTAATTAAAATTTTTCTTCTGTTATTTGTACATATTTTCCTATAGTCCCTGTACATTTCTTTCCATCATCTATTTTTTATCCACCGTTTGATGTGAGTGTACCCTATATCGTTACGTTGAATTTTTTATGCTGATCGTTTTGGTACCTCACTGGTCAAGATCGAACGAGTAATGAAGTGCAGATTGGCTCTTGAAGTTGGCAAGGCACTGAGGACAAGATTGGAATTTCCTAATTTCATTTAGGATTGGGCCAAAATTTCAATTTCATTAAAGAGGCACGTTCCATCAAACTATTTGGCCCACGCAACCGCCCACATCCCATCTTCTCCATCACAAAAATCCCCAACCTTAGCCGCCCACACCAACTCGCGATCGCCTCTATCTAACTCGCGACTGTGACCTCACCACAACACACCTCCACTAAAAAAATTTACAGCCTGCTCCATTTTTAACCCCCATTCCAACTCAATAGCTAAATTTTATCAATCCCTACTTTAAATGGCTCGAGTTCTTAAAATCGTGCCGGAGCAAAATTTTCAAGATCTCTTCTATTCTGATCTGTTTGAAGTGCACTTCTTGGCTGAGATTAGAAGAAGAGAATGGGAACCCTTGGTTTTGTTGGAAGGTGCGACTTATTCTTCCTCTCTTACTATTTCGTTTTATAACTGCATACTTAGAGGGGAGGATGACCGCATCACGGTTATCAAGGATGGCCGCTCGCTGGAGCTCACCAAGGAGGTGGTGAGTGCAATTCTGGAGATTCCTCTAAAGGCTTATGTTCAGACGGAACAGTCCCTAGATGGTAAGACCATCAACGTGATAATGGTAGAGACACTTCTGGAGGGGGTTAAAAACCCCAAATCTCACTATGCGTTTCAGAGTTCGCTACGAAGGAACCAACTAGTAGTATCTCAGTGGACTGCCTACAACCTGCTAGGCTCGGCCAACCCTTCGGATATAGGTAAGGTGATGCTTCATCTTTTATGGATTCTTCAAGAGCAAAAGAACATCTTCTGCATCGTCTCCTTTATCTTTGAGCAACTCTGCAAAATGTCAACCGCCCCTCTACCAGTGTTGGTCCCCAAGGTCATGTAACACTGGGGGTTCATAGCCACAGACGCCCTAGTGGAGGTCAAGGACGCTACCGCAAGTCCTATCCATGCCCATTGCGTCTAGAAGTTATGGCTTCCACCTGAAGCTAGAGCCGCTGAGCAAGCACGCCGGACTGAGAAGGTGGATTACTTCACTGAAGATGCCACTCGATAGTTTACTCAGCCCATGGCCGGAATTCACTTCCTCCATGGAAGCCAGAGGATTCTACATTCGTACCTCCACCAGCTCAGGGAAACTCAGGGTAACAACGGACCATCAGAGAGGAGCAACAACGTTTCCAGCACAGTGTCACTAGAACACTGCAGAGTATCAGAGACATGCTCCCGCGTAGCAATAAACATGCTAGGTCCCGACGTCAGCAAGAAGAAGGATCTTCTAGACGTCGAGATGAGTCACGCACGGATTCTGACTAGGATTCTCCCTAGTGTCCATATAGTTGGATTTATTTATTTTTCTATTTCTTTCTTACGTGTATGACGTAGCATAAGTTTAATTATATATACTTAATATTATTTGCTTATTTTGTTTTGTTTTTCTTGTGGAATTTGGTATATGAGTAGAAGGTAAAACAGATACATCATGCTCAAATTTTCCATTTTTCTTTCATGCATTTCATATATATTTTCAAAAATACAAAAACCCAAAAAGATTTTATAGTAAAATAATTATCCTTAGTGTAATAAACCATGTATTTCTCGTTCTATATCAAACAACCCACGCCCCAAACTTATTTGGGGGTGGCGTATTTTCATCATGAAGAACAAAATACATGTGTATCACCATTTTTGTTCATGTTTCTATGGTAATCTCTTTCCTTATCTCTTCATACTTTGAGGACAAAACATAGTTCTATTTTAGGGTGGTATAGTAACATTTTGCAAAAACTATGCATTTTCTATATAGTAGATATAGTAGTATATTTCTTCCTTTCTAAATTTTTTTTTTGAAAAAGACCAAAAATATTTTTCTATTTAGTATTAAAAAGTCTTGTTTCATTTTTCCATGATGAATAAAAAGTTTAGAAGTCTCATTATAGCAATAGAGTAAGGACTTGTTCTTCGTACTTAGACTAATATACGTACAATAATTTCTTCATTTTTTCATGAATGGTATGCATCAGTATTTGTTTGTATATAGCAGTGAGTTTCCGAAGCCAAGGTTAGAACAATTAAGTTCCATATCCTATGAGAATCTAGCCAAAAGCCTCATCTGAATGATTATTGAGTGATCACACAAAGGATGTCCGGATAGAAAGACCACACATCCACTTGTTTGATCACCACGCCATATCCTAAGAGAGAATTTAGGCCCTTTTTGGATCGATATAGCCAAATATTGTTAAAAACCCAAAAAGATAGGTTTCCTCCAATTACCCCTCTTGAGCCTTCACCCTTTCTAAAAGCCTTTTTATTCTTCACCAAAAATATCTAACTCATTACAACACACAATAAAAAGCTTACCCAGCTGACAAGTTGAAAACTGGATGGATATCAGAAAAAGAGAAGAAAATACATTATACAAAAACATAATAGTTATTTGCTTCGAAAAGAAAAGAATGAGAAGAAAAGAAAAGAAAGACCCATCAAAAACCAAAACTCCAAAAAAATCGAAGGAGTCAAAAAAATTGAATCTCCCAAAAGTTCAAAATCAAAAGTAGACAATATTATATCAGAAACAAAAAGAAACAAAAGCAAAGTTAGAACTCCCAAAATTCAAAATCATATGGAGTCACAAAGCCAAAGGGCTAAAAAAAAATGTATCACAATTCGGAAGCAAAAGAACAAAACGAGGTTCTTCTCTGGTTATAAGTATCATGAAGACCCAGTTTCTCAACTTATCAAATTTTGTTTTTCCCTTCCTTTTTCTTTCTAAACCATCACCCTAGCCCCGTAACTCCTAATAAAAGACCTCTAGCTTGATTAGGAATAGGATGGTATGATAATAAGTGGCAAGCGTGATCAATCGACTCTAGTTTCTTTGGACGTCATTTGAGTATGTGAGGAATATAAGTGCCCACTGCACTTGAGAGAATGAACCTTGAGTGAATCTATTAGAGAGTTGTGATTGCAACACACCCCTGTGAGAACCTACCTTATGGAAGCTCTCCAAAAACCTCGGAAACAACTCTGCTTTTGCATTTTATGGCTCATGTTTTGCGCATTTATCTTTAGATGATTAAATTACTATATATATGTTATTCTAAGTTCAAAGGAGACCGCTAATAAGATGTATGAACTTCTGAGAATAAATAAGGAAACTCTTCCCTTTGTACTAAATAGAAGAAGTTTGTGAGTACCTTCACTGGAAAACTCTCACGAGGCTTAAAGCTCATCCACTAGGGAATTCCTAGTAGTTTAAGGCCTTGTTACATATGGTCAATGCAATCACACTCTGCGAAACGAGATTAGTATAACTTATAATAAATCACACATGTGACTTAGTTTTTTTCTCTCATCCTTACTTGAGGACAATCAAGATGCTATTTAGGGGTGGTGATCAGCTTGGTTTTCAAGAAATGTTAAGGCTTCGGTTGCACCTCTATCCAAACAATTACCATTACTCATGATGTCGAAGGTTACTTTGTGTTCTTGGAGAAGACCTTTGAAGCAATATTGGACAAGAGTGGATTTTTCTAGTTTATGGTGAGGACATGAATGGAGTAGGTCAGAGAATCTATCCCATCTTTCGGAAAATGTCTTACTTGGACTCTGTCTAAAGAACTGTATCTTACTTCTTATCTCTTCTATTTTCTTCGACGGAAAGTACTTCTTCATGAAGGAGAACACAACCTTTTCCCATGTATCGAAAGAATCAAGCTTCTGAGAAAGAAGTCATGCGTGACTCTTACCAGCTAGAGTGAAAGAAAACACTTGTAGCTTCACTTGATCGTCGGTGAAGCCCGGATGGTGGAAAGTATTGCATACTTCATGTATCTGGCGTAGATGTTCATACGATAACTTGTGTTCAAACCCGTGAAAGATGGGTAGAAGATTGAACACATTTGGTGGAATGTGAAAGTCACTCGTGAGCGGTATGAGTCGTATACAAGATGAGGGCCCATCTTGCAACGATGTGTAGAAGTTTGAGAGAGGCTCTTCAGCATGCACTACTTCGTTGGCCATCTTAGTAGATGGAGGACTAGAAATAGAAGATTGTCTAGGATGATGTGCTCTCCTACGTGAGTAAGTTTAATTCTTGCTAATACATGTAGTGCCTGAACGCAGTAGTATCATGCACTTTTAGCAAGACAGCAAAACAATCCTAACATGCGCAAACGATGCAAGGTATGCTCAAGCAATCGAAATTCGTTTTTGCAAGTATGGATTTTTGAAAACTTTTCTTGGTCTATAATTTACTATGCTCTGTTCAAGGGAACAATTAGGCGCGAGACTATGATGGCTCTACTACACGTCTTAGAAGAGTAAGCAGTCACTTCACCAAGTGGTGTGCTACCAAGAATCTCACTCACGAAGAATCTGGGGGAGGGGAGTGAGGAAAGTAGTTGGTCCATCGAAATCTGGTAACTGATTACTCTAAATCCTCATGGTTATATTTTTGTCCTTTTCTGGAAGAGCGTGACTACTTTGGACTCTAGTTGATTGATTTTAATTCATTTTTTTGGTCTAGGGCTTCAAGAATCAAGCAACGTCCGATTTATCTACATTGGGGAATGACTTCCTAATGGTTGTTATGTGGCTCAGGTTCAGCCTTATGCGTCAATGTAAATTGTAGTGCGAAAATTAAATTTCAAACAATCACATAAGCATGCTTGAACACACAAGGTATCCTATTACATGGGCTTCGAGGAAGTTTAGAATTTACCTCTCAAGCCGTGCTTACACGCTGCTTGAGGAAAAGGCGACATTGGTTGGCGCGTGATCTGAGAATCAGGCCTAACCATTCGAGCTTTTCCATGTTTTAAGTTACAATAAAAGTCCACTTAAAAAGCCCACAATTTGGGTTTTTGATAATTAAACAACTTTTCCTTCAAGGGCCCAAAACATAAAACTAAATTAATACTAAACTAATCTAATAGATTAACTATAGCTAAACTTAGTTAGAGTGTTGATTACCAAGTTGATTCAAAGTGTGCGAGTGTATAATTCACGACTCGCCTCACACACTTAAACTTCTCAAGGCAATGAAAACTCTAATCTCTTAGTAAGTTTAGAACTTCAACCAAGTGTTCACCCATGTTCATCCACATAATCAATCAAAACTCATATTTTCTATTTATTTATTTTCGTTTTTCTTTTTCTTTTTCTTTAAATCTCTATCTATTACAAACAAGTTCCACTGATTTATACTACTCTATTACAAAATCTGGATCTGTAGATCAACTAAACAGTACAAAATAACTAAAAATGTGAAAAACTGGAAATTGGAATGCTGATGTGGACTCACGATGCCCGCTGGCAAGGGCGTGGTTGCCCGTCGGATTTCGACCAAGTTTTGTCAGTTTTCAACTGCAGCTTCAGCTCTTTTCCACCATGTTGACCTCGAACCTGGATTTGTAAAAAAGTAAGTCAGTAATGAAAAACAATAAAATAAATCAACGAAAATTAGAAAAATAAGAAGTGAAAAGGTGAAAGTGATGTTTCCCTCCTTAGATGCTCAACCAAGCATTCTTACTCCTTCAATTCATGACGACATCGCCATTTGATATAAGTGTAGTGTTATTGAGTATCTCAAAGTTGTTGATGTGGTTCACCATAAATTGTTTGGAGCTTAAATGATTTGGGAGTTTAGAAGAAAGGAAGGTAGTTTCTTTAGTTTAGGACAAGTGTTTGTTTACTAGTTTATGAAGAACATTGAAAGAAAAGCTTAAGTGGTTTTAATGATTGAAGAACATAAACTTGAAAGCAATGGAAGGAAATGATTGATTGAAGAAAGAACAACAAAGAAAGATGATTGATTGATTGAAATATAAAAGCAAATAAAAAGATTGAAATGAAGAACAATAAAGTAAATTACTTGAATGTAAAAAGACTAGAAATTAAATCATACATGACATTAGAATAAGTTTAAATGCATTCTTTCTCCCTAATTTTTAGTTTTTATACCCCTACTTTATTCAAATGACTAATTTGCCCTTCTCCATTACATTTGAGACACCTCACCCTTTACTTTATGTTTTTGCTTTTTGATTTCTTCTTGATCAAGATAGGTTTTAGAGAAAGCAATCTTTTGTGTTAAGGACATCTATCTCTGGTCTTCTAAGTTGAGGATTTTGACTTTTAGCTTTTTGGTTCTGAGTCCTTAATATTTGACCTTTGACCTTTGACCTTTGACTTTGACTTTAACTTTTTTTAGCACTTTTTCATAGCAGCTTCTAGTCTTCATAATAAGTGTGATTAAGGCTCTTTTTGGTGCTAAGACGTAGCTTTTATAATAAGTGGTCTGAATTTCTCTGTAACCTGAAAAAGGCAATAAAAGCTATGAGTTGTCTTTTTATTAAGCCGTAAGAAGGGTTGTAATGCAATAATGTAAGGGTAATAAAATGCACATTTGGGAGCTGATCAGTAGGTAATAGTCATTGCATCTTTTCATGAACATCTTACATGAGCATCTATAACTGTACTTGGCAGTATTTTTCTGAGACCTAGGTCAGAGTACTTAATACATATCATGTGAGCATCTAGCCTAAAAGCTTCATAAAAGTGAAATATCTGAGTGATAACACAAGGGAGAACTAAATTTCGAGTAGAGAAATCATACATCCACTTGCTTGATCACCATTGATAAGTGCTCAAAAAGTGCTATTTAACCCTCGATTATGCCTCTTGTTTAGCCATCTTAGTGGACTAATAGTGTTTATAAGTTGTGTTTTAAGATTCTACAGGTGAAAAAGAGAGTTTTGTAGAATATTAGAGAAAAAAGGGTAAAATGGAGCAATTCGGAGCATTAAGGATCACATAGGAAGCCCGTGGACAATCATGGAGAAGGCCAAGGAATTGAAGCTATTAAAGATGTGACTTGGACCTATTTTAAAGCCTATTTGGAAGCCCAAGGCCAAAGGATTCGTTGCTTGGACCAAAGCCCGCAAAAGAGGATAGAAGGATGGAGCAAAAGAGGGAAAATAGACTTCTGAATCTGAGACTCATAGATCGTGAGTCTGGACTCAATGCTTTCGATCACGGGCCATAGATCGAAAGCCCAGATGCATGCATTGCTTGAGTCCGAGACGATGGATAATGAGTCCGGGCATGAATCGACAATCAGAGCCAATTCCTTCTCGGTTTGGAGACGAAGTTGGACTCTGAAAGAAGTCTATTTGTATTAGGAAACAAATGACGGTTTGGAATGCTTCTAGAGCTCATTGTAACCCCTATAAATAGAGGACATAAGTGCCTCATGTAATTTGCCAATTCACTTATATTCTTGTCTCCAGAAATTGAGGCAGAGAGAGATTAATAATAAAAGATCGGTTTTAACTAGCTGAGTCTTAATAAATTAGTCTTTCTAGTCTTATGTTCTTCGACTCTTCTTCTCGTTCTTCGTGTTCTTCTTTCTATATGGAAAGCTAATCTTCTCCTTCAAGGGAGGAGATGAAGCCGGTGCTTAAGGTTTAATGATTCTTCTGGTTTATGGTGTTCTTCAATCAGGTTAGTTCTTTATGTTTTTAGTTATTAGTTCCATTGCCCACACCAGGGGATGAAAGTATAGATTAAGGTTTTTATTTATTACAATTGAATATCATGCTAGTTTAGGGTTTTATTTATTGCAATTGAATATTTGCTAGTAACATGCTTTTATTTATTACAATTGAATATAATGCTAGAATAGAGTTTTATTTATTGTAATTGAATATTATACTATTATTCTCTACTTTTCTTCTAATTGTGTAGTGTTTTAGAGTAAGGGAAATATTCCTTGTGTTTGCCTTAGATGGTGATTCATTGAATAGCTGCCCAAGCTCACATAAAAGGAAAGAAGATACTAGTAATATGAACATAGGAACAACCTTAAGTAGAGTTAATTGTTAACGATGTTTCATCCAAGAGGGCATCGGCACTCGCTCGATTGCCCGATTATAATCTACTTGGAGAACAACATGAAGCAAAAGGTCATTGAATCAAAAGCATTGGTGGATTTGAATCTCTTGAATCTATCTCTCTCATATTTTCTCCTTATTTCCAATTCTTAGCTTTAGTATAAGTTTAGTTAGTTTAGTTTAGTTTAGCATTAGAATCTAAAATCTCTACAATTATAGTTTTTAATCCCTCAAACCCCTTTTTCTGATCCTCGTCCTTCATATAAACATACACTTAAAAGTGGAACGATACCCTACTCATCCTTTACTTATTGAGGGATAATTAGGTTTTGATACGCTTCTATTTTGTTCAACGACCATCATCTATCTACATCACCCATACCACATCTCACACACAAAAAGAGGCTGGTCAAATGGCGCCGCTGCCATTTTAAGTTGTTTATATTTAACGTTTTCTTTCAAGATTAGAACTTTGGATCTTGAGGCAATTTTAGTCGCATCATCCAACCTTTTGAGAAAGAGAGAAGCTTGAAGGACATCTCGAAGACAAGATCTACCATCCAGGTTAGTCGAATCTTCATTCTTTTTATTGCTTTCTTAGTTTAGTTGCATCATAGTTTAGTTTTATTGTTTTCTATTATAATTGCATTTATGATCTTTTCAACAATTGAAGTTGTAAGCCAACACAGTGAAAAATCAAACTCTAGTGTTTCTTGTCTGAATCTTGACAAACGGACTATCGTCTGTGGGCAGTGGTACTTAAGCAATCCAAGTGATTCACCATAACCCTAGAAGAGACAGCTTTAGACAACGGGCGAGATACTAGCTGCAAAGCCCAACCCAGTTGAAGGAAAGTAGTTTTACATTCTAGTATAATTTAGAATAGTTGCATATTAGTTTAATTGCATTCAAGCATAGTAGGATAGTTTTTTGTTATTTTCGCATAGAATTTTCTAGTGTATGCCCCGTCGTCCATATCATCGTCCAGTAAGAACACAACAGTGGACAAGGTTTAACAACCGACTCACAAGAATACTAGACGAGATTGATACAATGGCCGCAAGAAATGATGGAGGTGTTTTGGACACCAATAATCCTAAAGTTATCCCTCCCATGCAAGCCTGTGAGGGAAGAAGTTGAAATGATTTCTATTCCCCAATCATTGGAGACCCACCCAAAGCGGTATTGTTTTTCCGAAAACGTAAGCTAACCAGTTTGAGCTTAGAGCATCGGTAATCTCTATGCTTCCAAAGTTCAACGGTTCGCATAATGTTCACCTTATGTTCACATGAACAAATTTCTATCGATCCTCGAACTTTCAAGAACGAGAATATCGGGGATGAAAGTATCAAGTTAATTCTTTTTCCACTCTCACTCGAAGGTAAAGCATCCGAATGGTTAACCGCACAAAATTGATCAATTCAATCAACAACCTGGGAGAAGTTAAGAACAAAGTTTATGAACAAGTTCTACCCATTCTAGAAGAAGGCAGATGCCATGCAGCAAGCCATCGACAATTTCAAAGGGAAGGTGGCTGAAGAATATCATCAAAGCTGGGAGAAATTCAATAATCTGCTAGTCTCATGTCCACATCATGGATACGAAAAGAGCACATTGGCTCATTTTTTCTATCGAGGACTCTCGATGATGAACAAGCAGATGATACAATCAATGCACAAAGGCAAGTTTACATCAATGGATGGAGAGGAAGCTTACAACTTTCTCGAGAATTTAGCTGAAGAAACACAACAGTGGACTACTAGCAACGAGGATGTTGCTAGCATGGAGGGGGAGCCAAAGCAATTTGGCTACCAAGCACATGAACAATCAGATCAAGAACTGAAGTCTACATTAGCCAGCCTGGCCACCAGCATTGAAACTCTGAGTAAGAAATTTAATCAGTTCTCTATGAATCCCTCCAAGTTCAACAAGTCTCAAGCTAAATCTCTCCCAGTCATGCAAGCTAGCCAATACTGTGAAGTCTGTTCGGACACTTCCCATGCAACTCTAGAATGTCCTGGTTACTATCAACATGCATCAGTTGGAGAGTACAATATAAACTCATTTCAGAGGCCCAACCAAGGTGGTAATAACTTTCAAGGTAATTATTGGAGACAAAATGCTGGACCCCTAGGTTCTCAAGATCAAAGTTATATTCCACAGACAAGTCAAGTTTCACAGTTGGTCCCTCAACAACAATTATACTCTCAACAAAATTCCAATACAAGTGGAGAGTTAGTGCCTGATCCTAGGAGAAATTATGCCACACCTGCCAACCTGAGAATGCAATTACTTTGCTATCACAGAAAAATCAGAAGTTTGAAAGTGTTCTAGAGCTTATTGCACAGTCTCAGCTCAATCTCCAGCAATCTCAGGCAAGTCAATGTTCTAGAATGGAGTCTCTAGAGGCTAAGGTCGACCAACTCACCACTGCTTTGTCTATAAAGACACAAGCCACTCAACCTAGCTTATTGGAACCAATATTGAAGAGTGAAGATGTATGCCACATTAGGACAACTTCTAGTACTGATCAACTCCATGATCATGTCAACTCGCCATTACTACTCTCGGTCGAAATTGAAGATAGACAACAAGGTTGACTTACCTTCTCATGATGACATTGCTACAGAGCAATCAGTCAAGATTTCAAATGAAGTTTGAAAAGAAGTGGGGGAAATCCTTTCCACTCCTAATTGTCAAGATGAACAAGACAAGATATGCAAGAATGCCAAAGAGAAAGAAGAGCAAACACATGCTGATGTGTTTGTACCAAAAGGCACCTTTTTCCCTATGTTTTTGCTCAAAGCAAAAAGGACAAGCAATTTTAGAGATGAAGGAGGCATTTGAGAAAGATAAAATCAATATCCCCTTTCTCAAAGCAATCAAGCAGTTGCCATCATATGCCAAATTCTTGAAGGATGCATGCAACATAAAGAGAAGTACTCATGTTCCAAAGCGGCGTTTCTAGTTTGGACAAACAACATCTATTATCCATCGCAAGCTCCAAATAAGCTCAAAGATCCGGAAGTCCTACAATATCATGCGGGATAGGAGAAAAATTCACGGGTAATGCTCTTTTAGACCTTGGTGCTAGTGTTAATCTCTTGCCATATCATGTGTGTACCAAGCGTTGGGCTGAGAACCTAAAGCCTACAAAAGTCAAATTAAAGTTAGCTGACCGTTCTACCAAGATTCCCAAAGGCATAGTTGAGGATGTTCTTGTTCAAGTAGCCGATTTCTACTATCCAGTAGATTTCATTGTGATAGACACCCAGGAAGCCTTTGATAAAATTCCAATTATTCTAGGCCGACCTTTCCTCGCTACCGCAAAAGCTTTGATAAATTGTTACAACGGTGAAATGAAGATCAACTTTGGTAAGATGTCCATGGACATAAATATCTTTCACCTGTTGTATAAGGATTGTGATGAAGCCGAAGGTGGAGAGGTGTACTTCCTTGATAGCATGATACAAGAATTCGTCCCATTCGAAGATACAATTGAAAGTGCTCAATCTACAAAAAACTATGATGAACCTAAGAACCACACCACAGAGGCGTTGCTAGCCATGTTCTTAGAATCTCTGCAGAAAATTCAGGATTTAAGTGAGCATAATGGAAAATTGACAAAGAGAGTATCATATCTTGAGAAGATGAACTCTACATTTCAGGATGAACAACAGACTTCTACCCAGAAAAATCAGTTGCTAGAGAATCAGCTTAAAGAAGTTTTGGAAAAACAACAGAATCTAGAAACTGAAATGAGTCTTCTGAAGCAGAAAATGGACCATATTGATAAGAAGCATTGCACTGCTGAAGCTTCTTCTACACCATCATTGTCTGAACGAGAGAAGTATGTGAATCAATCTACCGCCCACCTTGAGCGCAGTTAGCCAGTCATAGATTATCATTACTGTGGTGGTCAAGGGCACATCAGATACTATTGTCCTATTAGAAAGAAAGATTTTCATCAATCTTCTACACAAAGGAACCACAAGGCCTATCACACAATCATCAGACCTGAAATAGTTCAAGGTAGAGAAGCAACTTCACCAGTAATCTTTCCAGCATATCAAGGAGTATTTTTAACAACCCACAAGGTGAGACCTCCTCGTCCTCCAAACATTCGTCAGATTTGGGTAAGAAAATCTGATCTCCTCACTCCAAATTGATAATACATTACGTCTTGGGGATCTGACGTAAAAAGACCTAAAAATTCGGCATCATTGGCAATATCCTACCTTTTTCTCATCCATTTCATTTACTTCTTTATACATTGAAGTCAATGCATACATAAGTAGGGGGAGGGTGTACTTGAGAAATGAATTTCGAAAATTAGTTTTCAAAAATTAAAATATTTTTTTATATATCAGCAGCATGAGAAAAATGAATTTTAATGATGAGTCTGGGATATAGATTCTATACTGCTTAGTGTTGAGTTTGATAGATAGTTGATATTATTGATTTCATTACCGCTTAGACTATTTATTATGCTCGGACATAGTTTTTATTGATAGAATTCTTTATCAAGGCACCACCATAGTACTTGGTCAGTTTTGTATACTTTTGCTAGAAGAGAGATTTAAACCCCTAGTAAACTGGAAGTAGAATTTTTTAACTTAGCCCGTGAGACTTGAGCTTTATACCCATTTTTTGGAAAGTTCTTACGAAAAATCTGAGTCTTAGTGACTCAACATATTTCAGTTATTTATGTCGTTGTAATATAGTCTTATTATTCGTTGATTTGGTTAATTACGAAGTGACATCAACTGGAGAGATAGCCACTAGGTCTTGTAGTCTATTCGAAACAGAGCATCATATTGATAAGTCAAGTAGTGAACCCATTCAGCCTTTATCCCACCTAGTAGGACCATCATGTTAAACCCTTTTGAGCCTTACAATAAGCCATTTTCTTTCATAAAACCCTTTACCCGTCACCCAACTCCAGACAAGGAGTATAGCCAAAATCTTTATCAGCCATACCCATATGTTTTTGAGAATACGAGGGGCACAAAGAGGAAGAAATACCACAAAAGGAAGATTACAAGGAAATACCAGAGAGATACAATGAATCCCATCATTCTGTTCAAAGTGAAAGAAGCTAGTGAAAAACAAGCATATCCAGTACTAATCAAGGATATACCACTGAGCTTTAACAAAAAACAAAAAATAATAATAATAAATAAATAAATAAATAAAGAGTTGAACAGAATGGATGGAAAAGCTAAGACAAAGGAAGAATTTTCTCTGCAATACAGAATTTGAAGAAATATTCCAAAGAAAGAAGCAAAACCCTTAGTGTTTTTCAGAAACAACCTTAGAATCCTTTTTACCTTTCCTTCATAAACCAATACCCAAGCCAAGTTACAACCCATGACTTATCACTACAAGATGGTACCTAAGTCTAGAATAGGTGAGAGGATGCTAAAGTGAAGGACCCGACACTTCATATGTGATTGACATTCTTTCCATGAGACTACTTTTATTCAGAAGTCTGTTTTTCAAGATAGTATGTGGGATGTTCATATGCATTATTCTTTTCCCCACATACATGAGGTAAAATAGTAGACCATCTTCTGAGAGATTCTTTGTTGAGAGTATGACCGGTGAGGATTGAAAGTCAAGATTATATGTCTAAAGGTAAACTAGGGATTCCGTTTCTTGGATAGGAGAGTATAGGAGATTGACTAAGTACACACATAAGCCTTGATTGAGAATTTTGTCAATTTTTACTATCTCCCATCATAATCTATGAGTCTTTGCAGCAATATAGTTAGCAATGGATACCGTCTGTTGGAGTAAGCACTAAATGGGTAAGGAATTTCTCTCTCTGAAAAATACTATCATTCTTGAACATGCTATTGATTGATTTTGTGGGTATATCACCTGAAAACCCTCACGAGACTATAACTCGTCCTTTTTGGGAAACTTAAAGGTTTAAAGCCTTGTTGCATATGGTAAATGCAATCGCAATGCCTGCGAAAATAAGTTAGGATTTTATTTTTGTTATTAGGATGTGATTTTGATCACTTATCTATTTTTTATCTTATTTGCTAAGAGACTAGCAAATGGCTAGTTGGGAGTTGTGATAAGTGCTCAAAAAGTGTTATTTAACCCTCGATTATGCCTCTTGTTTAGCCATTTTAGTGGACTAATAGTGTTTATAAGTTGTGTTTTAAGATTCTATAGGTGAAAAAGAGAGTTTTGTAGAATATTAGAGAAAAAGGGGTAAAATGGAGCAATTCAGAGCATTAAGGATCACATGGGAAGCCCGTGGACAATCATGGAGAAGGCCAAGGAATTGAAGCTATTAAAGATGTGACTTAGACCTATTTTAAAACCTATTTGGAAGCCCAAGGCCAAAGGATTCATTGCTTGGACCAAAGCCCGCAAAAGAGGATAGAAGGATGGAGCAAAAGAGGGAAAATAGACTTCTGAGTCTGAGACTCATAGATCGTGAGTCTGGACTCAATGTTCGCATCTGGGACGCATAGATCGAGCGTCCAGATGCATTGCTTGAGTCTGAGACGCATGGATAATGAGTCCAGATGCATGAATCGACACTGTAGCCAATTCCTTCTCAGTTTTGGAGACGAAGTTGGACTCTGAAAGAAGTCTATTTGTATTAGGAAATAAATGACGATTTGGAATGCTTCTAGAGCTCATTGTAACCCCTATAAATAGAGGACATAAGTGCCTCATGTAATTTGCCAATTCACTTATATTCTTGTCTCCAGAACTTGAGGCAGAGAGAGATTAATAATAAAAGATCGGTTTTAACTAGCTGAGTCTTAATAAATTAGTCTTTCTAGTCTTATGTTCTTCGACTCTTCTTCTCGTTCTTCGTGTTCTTCTTTCTATATGGAAGGCTAATCTTCTCTTTCAAGGGAAGAGATGAAGCCGGTGCTTAAGGTTTAATGATTCTTCTGGTTTATGGTGTTCTTCAATCAGGTTAGTTCTTTATGTTTTTAGTTATTAGTTCTATTGCCCACACCAGGGGATGGAAGTATAGATTAAGGTTTTTATTTATTACAATTGAATATCATGCTAGTTTAGGGTTTTATTTATTGCAATTGAATATTTGCTAGTAACATGCTTTTATTTATTGCAATTGAATATAATGCTAGAATAGAGTTTTATTTATTGTAATTGAATATTATACTATTATTCTCTACTTTTCTTCTAATTGTGTAGTGTTTTAGAGTAAGGGAAGTATTCCTTGTGTTTGCCTTAGATGGTGATTCATTGAATAGCTGCCCAAGCTCACATAAAAGGAAAGAAGATACTAGTAATATGAACATAGGAACAACCTTAAGTAGAGTTAATTGTTAACGATGTTTCATCCAAGAGGGCATCGGCACTCGCTCGATTGCCCGATTGTAGTTTACTTGGAGAACAACATGAAGTAAAAGGTCATTGAATCAAAAGCATTGGTGGATTTGAATCTCTTGAATCTATCTCTCTCATATTTTCTCCTTATTTCCAATTCTTAGCTTTAGTATAAGTTTAGTTAGTTTAGTTTAGTTTAGCATTAGAATCTAAAATCTCTACAATTATAGTTTTTAATCCCTCAAACCCCCTTTCCAGTCCTGTCCTTCATATAAACATACACTTAAAAGTGGAACGATACCCTACTCATCCTTTACTTATTGAGAGATAATTAGGTTTTGATACGCTTCTATTTTGTTCAACGACCAACATCTATCTACATCACCCATACCACATCTCACACACAAAAAGAGGCTAGTCAACCATACCATATCTTAAGCGAGAATTTAGGCCATCTTTTGATCGATATAACCAAAAATTCCGACCTAAGTATATTTTCCGCCTTTTAACAAACCACAAATCCTTTTCGTAAGCCTTTTAACAAACCACAAATCCTTTACCCAATAAAACAAATTAAAAAATAAAATTAGCCTACCTATCTGGATTAGTCTAAAAAATAGGATGAGTGAAGAAAAGAAAAGAGAAAAACATGTGTAAACAAAAATTAGTTAGTTGCTTCAAAAGAAAAAAAAAATATAAAAAGAAAAGAAAAGAAAGCTTCCATCCAAAGAAAAGAAAAATAAAAATAAAAATAAAATAAAAAGTTAGAACTCCAAAAACATAATCAAATGAGTCAAAAGCCAAAACAAAAGGGCTAATGATGGAAACAAAGTGTAGAAGCAAAGTAAGAACAAGGTTTTCTCTAGTTACATATTTTGAAGACCCTATTATCTCAGTCTTTTTGAATATCCATTTCTTTCATTCCTTAACCAACACCTACCCCTCATATCACCTAATAAAGACCTAGCTCAATTAGGAATAGGTAGGTGTGATAGTAAGTAGTAGATGTGTTTGATCGACCTCAAATTCCTTGGATTGTCATTGAGATTGTGAGGAAACGTGTGCCCACTGCATACTGGAGTTAGCAAACTTGAGTGGAAAAAAAATCAGAGTGTTATGTGTCTTGACACTTTCCTTGTGAGAACCTACTTAAAGACGTTATTTTCAAAAGTTTTATAAATGGACCTGCCATTACATTTCATAACATAGTTCATTGTATAGTTGTTTATCTTAAGATAATTTTATTATTATACATGTATTAATTTAGAAGTTAGATTGACAATCCTTGTTTAAATGCTAGTGAGATGTATAGATTCTAAGATAAATTTAAGAGACATTACTTTTATTATTTAGTCGTTGTAGTATAAATGAAGTTTGTGAGTATCTTCTCTGGAAAACTCTCACGAGGCTATAACTCATCCAATATGGAATTCCTAGTGGTTTAAGACCTTATTGCATATGGTCAATACAATCGCACTCTGCGAAATGAGATTAGTTAGGACCACATTTTTTGCTACTTATCTGTTTTTATTTTCTCATCTTTGCTTGAGGACAAGAAAATGTTGTTTGGGGGTGGTGTGATAAGCACCCAAAAGTGTAGTTTAAACCCCTTAATAGTATTCTACTTAATCCAATTATGTTTATAATAAATAAGAGTTAGTATTGTTTACGTGTTTTTTTGTATTTCAGGTCTTGAAGCTATTTATGTGCTTAAAGACGCCATTTTGCATGAAAAACAAGTCAAGATGATTGCTATAAAAGTTCTATGTTTAAAGCCCAAGAATCAAGAAAAAAAAAAGCCTTTTCAAGCCTAGTCAAAGTTGGGAAGTCAAAGTCAATTTGGGTAGGAAAAGGACAAAAAGGCATCAAAACTTCAAAGTGGCGTATCTTTGGACTTAGACATCGGAATTTGGCCTAATTTATGTCAAAACGACTGTCTCGAAATAGCATTTCCAATGGACCTAGCCTTGACCTAATCAGAACTATAAAAGTTGACAAAAAAGGCACTGAAGTAATTTCCTACTTAATCAACTCTTTTAGACTTAACATAATAGACTTTGGGCTCACATTAGAGGCCCAAAGTCTAACCCCAAGGCCTATGCATGAAAATATAACTCTAATCCTCTCTTATATAAAGAGGATTAAGGCTAAACCTAACTTAGCTACTCCCTCATTAGTTTAGTTTTAATTAGGTCTCTCTCTCTCCCCCCTTGTTTAGTATAGTTTAGATTAGTTTTTAGGGTTAAGTAATTAGGGTTTGTAGCCTCTATTAAATCTGCAATAAAAATACCTTCAAGTTCTTTTATTATGCTTTCTCTTTATTGTTTAAGTAATTTCAATCCAATAACACAAGGCTAAAACCTCCATTATAGGGGGTTTATGAAGCCAAGTGAGAATAATTGGTAGTTAATGTAGTAGTCGTTAGTTTAAGCGTTTCAAGTTCTTTGTTGTGAGTTTCTAGAGATAGATTTCATAATGGTAAACTAGAGTTTAGAGCAACCATCAAAGAGATTTGTGGGGGAGCAATCTTTAAATATACTGTTTTTTCAATCTTATCTACTATTTTCATCTCATATTACTCTCATCATTAGTTAATAGTAGTTTATTCTATATTCGTTTACAAGTATGTGCAAACAAGAGTGGATCGAAAACAATTACTCTCCTCTTTATCACATGATATTGAGAGTATAATATATTAATTGATAGCATGATTTTAGCATGTTAAAACACTATTTTTACATCTAATTTAATTCTTTTTATCAATAAGTTTTTGTTGATTTATGTTTTCTTATAGTACTTGCAGCTTGTTGTTAGAATTTAATCATTAATTTGTAAAGAGTGGTAGACCATTGTACTTATAAAATACTATATTAGCATCCTTGAAATTGTATATGATTAGACTTGATTATGGTGTAGCAGATGCTCTCTATTTGAGATCGATTATTTAGGTAAACACCAGTATTCATGCATTTATATAGGATTTTAGGTTATTATTGCCTCAGTATCGA
This sequence comes from Coptis chinensis, assembly GCF_015680905.1. Classification (NCBI taxonomy): domain Eukaryota; kingdom Viridiplantae; phylum Streptophyta; class Magnoliopsida; order Ranunculales; family Ranunculaceae; genus Coptis; species Coptis chinensis. The sequence goes on from NC_141463.1 coordinate 60,487,971, forward strand.
GTAGCATTATATTGCGCTTAGGGTGATGCCTTAGTGTTCATGCCAAAGGCGTGTACAAGATTATTAAATGCTCCTAAAATGCTGAGAACTTTAGGTGTGTCAAGTGGAGATCTATAACTATTGTTACGCCACAGTTTATGATCTACGTCTATTTTCTGCATGTTGCACTTCTACACAAATGGTGGTGATACTTCAAGTACCTTCAATGGAAGATTTAATGATGCCTCATGACTATTAAGGTACATGGTGCATATATTCGGGACTCAATTCAGGTGCTTCAACAAGAGACAATATTTGGTGGTATACTGAGTTTGGTATAATCCTGAGTTTTGAACACAAGCTGGAAAGGGTGATTTTAAATCAACGTCACAATTTTATTTTGTGCTTTAAATCAGTTGTGTGGGTTCTTTTATTCAGTAGTTTTCTATGTGCTATATAGCAAGAAACCATTATGGTGGATGCTAATGTTCACTTTCATATTGCGTTCTTATATATAGTTAAATTCTTTTTATTTATTAGTTGTGTATGTTTGTATAGCCCTACAAAGCATTACACGTCAATTTATTCATGTAGGTACTTTGTTTTAACTTTCGAGTAGCAGAAAGTAGAAGTGTAGATGTGAATATAAAGTGATAATGGGCTATGGCAGCTCCGAATGTAGTTTGTTACATGTGAGTACTTACTTAGGGGTGGAACTTGGGTCGAGTTAGCCTAAGCCTGATAGACTAAAACCTGATTTTTGTTAGTCCTGGACTAACATGTCAGATCCGTGGTCCGGGCTTGGTTTTGTAAAATCAAAACCCAACTCGATTTTGGGTTGGGCTCGGGTTAGAATATCAAAAACCCAAGCCCGTGTGCATATATGTAAGTATATCTTTCAATCATTCTATTTTTATAAAAAAATAAGGTTGAGAATCTCTATTTTAGAGAGAATAATACAATCAACAAAGTTAGTTTCCCTTTCAAACAATCAAATCTCTTTGATTTCATTAGAATATTTCAATTTTAGTATTTTTTATCTCATAATTAATTATAAAAAAAAACCCCAGAAGTTTGACCAACCCGACCCAACCCGAATTGGTTGGGCTAGGGCTTAGGCAGAAAATTTAAGGACCAACTAGGACTTGGTCCCAGACTCGGGTTGAAACATTTGAAACTCAGGTTGGGCTCGGGTTATACCTTAACCCGACCCAACCCGCCTGAGTTCCACCCTTATACATACTGTCTTATTTAGTGCAAATTCATTAATACACTATACAAATTAAAGATAATTCCGGGTGTTTGGCACGGCTTATACCTAGTATATATAGATAGAGAGAGCGAGAGATTCTCCACCAATCTTGACATAAACAGGTCACATTCCATAATGCCACCTATAGAAATTTGGTGACATCTTTGTCAGAAATTAAAATAAATTTCTATTGATTTTATAGCAGTCAAATTGGAAAAATAGGTCCTTATCTTAGCGTCTGGCTAGTTACCCCTCCCATTAAATATTTGGGATTACCTCTCACTGCTGCTAGACTCAGTACCAAGGACTGCCTTCCTCTGATAGAAAGAATCACCATTAGAATGTCAAATTGGAAAAATAGGTCCTTATCTTATGCCGGAAGGTTACAACTTATTCAATCGATCTATTCTCTCATCCTTCCACATTTATTGGGCGAAGACTTTTATCCTTCCAGTCGGTGTGTTGGACAATGTTGCTAAACTTTGTAACATATTTCTGTGGGCTGGTGCTAGTTTGCAAGCTAAGATGCATAAAGCTAGTCACGAAACTTTGAGATTGCACAAAAAGGAAGGAGGACTGAGTATTATCGACCCGAGGGTATGGAACAAAGCGGCTTACTGTGGGTTGGTGTTCAAAGTTGCAAGTAAGGATGATACACTTTGGACAAAATGAACTTGGGAGTACCATATAAGAAAGAAGCACTTCTGGACTATGAAGGTACCTCTTGATTGTTCTTGGGTCTGGCGGTGTGTCCTGAAACACAGAAAAATAACCTGGAGATATATCAAATGCATAGTAGAAAATGGAGAAGGAACAAGCTTATGGCATGACCCTTGGATATCCTCAAAGCTACTACTTCACAATGCCCAAGCTAGAAACCTTCTACATGTCCTAGATGATGCCAAAGTCAGTGTTCTTATCACAAATGGGTCATGGAATGAATTAGTTCATAATTTACCAGATGGTGAGTTAAAGATGAACATCCTACAGACTTCCATTAATGTAAATCTGGCTCAGGATATGGTAGTATGGACAGTTACAAGCTCAGGTCTTTTTTCACAAAGTCAGCATACATGGCTATCAAAGGAATGAGAGAAAAGGTCAGTTGGTACAGAATGGTGTGGGGTAAGTACAATGTTCCAAAATATTCCTTTATTACCTGGCAACTGTTTGCTGGTTGCCTTGCTACACAAGATCAATTGATTCACAGAAAGGTCCTTACTCATTCAAAATGCTATTTTTGTGATGCTCATCCAGAAAACTCCAAACACCTTTTTTTCAATTGTGATTTCTCCAAGAAGGTGTGGGCAGCTGTCAAAGATAGATTGGGAATAGGAACTTCAGTGCGTGAATCCTCGTTAGAGTGGCAATCACTCCTGAGATTCACTAAAACCAGCTCAATTTCTAGTGAGATTGTTAGAATCATGATCTGTGCAGCAGTGTATGGGATATGGAATGAACGAAATAGCAGGAGGTTTAGAAATAAATCCCACACTGCTGAGTCGATAAGCAGGCATATCATTGATAAGATGAGGACCTAACTCCAACGAGTAATCAAGGAAACTAATGATTCTTCCCATGTGACCAGAAGAATGATAGCTAGGCTTGGCATCGAGATGAAGTATAAGCAGAAAGTTGCATAATTAGTCCAGTGGACTAAGCCACTAGTAGGCTATGTAAAAATCAATGTTGATGGATCGGTAAATGATGACAGTGTTGGATATGGAGGCATTTTGAGGAATTATGAGGGTATACCTATACTCTTATATTTAGGAAATGCCAACCTTCGATCTGTGATAATCCAAGAATTAAAAGGTGTTGAGGCGGACCTTCTAGCAGCACTCAGTGTGAATTACTTAAAGATCTTGGTCGAGTCTAACTCCATGAGAGCTATTCAAGTTATTAACAAAATGGAGGGAAGTCCTTGGTACTGTATCGACCTTGTTGAAGCCATTCGGGAACTCATGAACAAGTTTGAATTGGTTAAGATTTCTCATGTGTTAGGGAAACGAATAGAGCTGCTGATCTTTTGGCTAAGACTAGTACTACTCTGGATAGAATTATAAATCCAATAGAGACCTTTTATAGTTTTCCTCCTCTCATGTATGATCTAAATGTAATAGTGGAGGAAGATGCTACAGGTAAGATGTACCAAAGAGTTTAATTAATACAGGCTAGGGTCCGCCTAAACTTCCATAATCGTTTAAAAATAAATAAATAAAAAATACGTCAACATCTTGGTAGTGGTCTAATTTCTCTCAAGTACTAAAAACGATGAATCGAAAGCAAGAGTTACCACTATACGAACCGATCGAGTCTCGAAGCCAACTGTAAAACCATTAACTATATATCATTGCTTACTAGTCTCTCATAGCTTTTATAATGCAATTGAAATAATGATATTGATCGAAGAAGTAGTTCAAGGTATTCCTAAAATGTTTTTCTAGAAAAGCGGTTAGATAAATGTTAGTATATATCCACCTCAACAACATTGATATAGTGAGAGCAATGTTGGTTAATTAATTAATAAGAAATGAGAATTGTAGAGTAATGAGCTCAGGCCCCCTAATTAATTACTTATCGGCTTTTCCTCAGTTGTGTGACAGCGAATCATTCATTGCTCTCTGCCATCTCCAATTTATTTTGGATTTCTTGTTCTTTGACACAATTTCTCCAAGTGCAACATTCAAGTGAAACAATCCAGTTGCAATGTTATATTTGATTGCAACATTTGTATTGCAGTGTTAGATTTTAGTGCAACATTCGTGTTGCAGTCTATTTCTTAGGGAAACATTCATGTTGCAATGTTCTTTCTTCAATATAAATGTTCAATCAATTTTTCTTGGACATGTTAAGACTTACAAACAACCGGCCATTACTATTTTATGGATTAATCTATGAAAGAGATTACTAAACATCTCTACACTATATGATAGCCGGGTCTTCCGGAATACCCTTCCCAATATCGAGTAGGCAATTTAAGATCTCCTTATTTACTTAATTTAGAAATACCTCCCTCACTAAATTTAGAATATGCCCCACTTTTATTAATATAATTCGAACAATGTCCTTTTTTCTATTAATAATTTAGAAACACCTCTCTAATGTCACTTAAATTAAATAATTACCTCCATTCCCACATTGAAATTAAAACAATCACTATTTTATTATTGATAGTTTAAAAGAACCTCTCTAATATCACTTAAATAACATAATTATCTCTCATTTTGTTTTAAAAAAATAAATAGATGAGTCTCTCCTATATAATTAAAATTACCATTTACAATTAGAATCCAAATAAACCATGCTAACTATCTATAACACCCCGTGTTTTATTATTTTATTTTCCTAATAATAATAATAATAATAATAATAATAATAGGTTAAACTGAATATAGATAACTATCAGATACGGATAAAAGCCCGTAGGTAAATGGATAAGTGTTGTCCTTGTTTTTGGGGGAGTTTTCTCACGTAGAGTTTTTGGGAAAAAAAAAACACAGCGAGGGTTTTAGAAAAAAAATGGAAGTTTTACTGAAGGAAGGAAAGGAAGGTTTTTCCCCGGTAGCCGGTTGATAATCGGAGAGCTTCAACAGTAGTAGAGTTTATCTCTCACCACTACTAAAACTATGATTTTCGCCCCGCTTAATATTTACGTATTTTCATCGCCGAAAGTGTTTCCGACCAGTTTTTATAATTTTTAGTTCTCATCGATATGTTTAGATTTGATTTGAACTGCTGAATCCCTAAAATCGGTATTGAACCTGTTGGAACTTCGAAGTCGCCAATGGCGCGGCGATGCGAGTCCAAAGCAACAAGAAATCGCCCAGCTTTTGTTATTTGAACTTTTAGGATTATATTTACCGTGATCCTCGTGTCGATCCATCCGATAGAACTGTTGGGAGCTTCGACAGAGGCGTCAATGGTGGCAAAAAACCCAAAGATTCGCTTTTTTTTTTTTGTTGTTTTGCTTTGGTGGATTGTCGGGAGTTTAGAGATGGGTGGTCGAACTGTCGGGGTATATATGGGAATGATGTGGGTGTAGAATCGGTTGTGGAGGAGCTGTTCTAGCTCTGAAGGTGCATTAATGGCGGCCAGAGAATCGCCCAGACATGAACGAAATCATATTACATTTGTTTGAACTATTTTGGTTGTGGGTTGGGAGTTTGATGAGTAGTTATTGGTTGTGTGTGTGTGTGCTGTCGAGTGGAGCTTGGAGAAGCCGTTAATGGAGGCCGAAATTTCTTCCAGATCTAATTTTGGTGATGTTTAGATTGAATGATTTGGGCTTTTTGTTTTCATTAATGTTGTTGGGTTTCTTATGGGGAGTAAAATCGATTTGATGGGTGGACGAGTGGTGGCCGGAATTCAAGCCGGTGGTGGCTGGTGGGGTGGAGAAGATGACACTGTTTGGTCAGTTGGGCCTTGGGCCGAAAAGTTTGTTCTGTTCGGCCTTGGACCTTAGTTTGGTTCTTTGGGCCTTAGGGTGTTTTGTTTGGGGCTCTTTTAGTTTAAGTTGTTTTGGGCCAGATTAAGTAGAGTGTTGGGCCAGTTTCTAATTTTCTTTGGTTTGGGCCTGGGCTTGTGCTTAGGCCGAACTTAGTGGCTGGGCTTAAGTGTTTTGAATTTTGACATTTCAGTTTGGGCTAAAGTTATGTTAGATTGGGCCTGTGAAAAACTAAACCCTTTGGGCCTTAGTCTTTGGGGGTTTGACTAGAGTTGACTGTTGACCAGAGTTGACTTTGACCAGTTGACCCATTTTGACTTTCAACTCGGATTATGATTCGGTCTATTAGGATAGGTCTAGGGCTATTAGCATGCTTGGCTTTAGGCTAAGACCTTTATATATACGTGGGTATGTGTATTAAATATTATGTGATATTTCAGTTTTATACACAACGTTATGACACTTATACATCCATGAAATTAATAACGCATAAATCAAAAATACATGAATCAAGATACTCCGCCGTTCTCTAAAATAATATATGCAATAAAGTTCAATAATGCGTAAATAAATTTACCGCACTCTTTTAGAACTCTCCACGCCTCAAGTTTTGGAATTTGGTTTTATGACTGATGAAGTCATATGTTAGGTGGGCATTTATTGAATGTGTCATAAATGGCCCGTTAGCGTTATACAGGGGTATTCATTGAATGTGTCATGAATGACCAGATTGTTTGGACTGCCCTAAAGAGGAACTAAGGTATTCGCCTTGCGGGTTAGTTGTATTCCTTGAGTGTACGGGAATGTAGGATTGGGTATTCCTTGAATGTGGCAGGAATGACCCAGGGCATTCATTGAATGTGTCATGAATGACCCGGGTATTCATTAAATGTGCCATGAATGACCAGATTGTTTGGACTGCCCTAGAGAGGAACTAAGGTATTCGCCTTGCGGGTTAGTTGTATTCTTTGATTATGTGAGTGTTTGGGTTTACTTTTAAATACCTAATATAATATCTACATATGTTATATATAAGTTATAACTTTCTTTTGTAGGAGGGTAGGACTTAATAACATTTTGTGCAGGGACGCGGTCCTACCCTTATACAGCAGTGGATATCGGTAAGTTTTAATTCAATTGTTTAGATATTAAAACGAGTTATTATAATGAGTTATATAATGGAAGTCTTGCTTGGGAAGAAATTATGCCGGTTAAAATGACTAAACTACCTGCCTTCCAAGCCGTGAATGATTAAGTTCTCGGATAATATAAAGTGATTGTTTGAATAATTAAAGTATGATAATGGTTTTATGTGGTTAGTCTACTCATACCAAAGCAAATTCCATTTTGCTGACCCATGTTTGCTTTGTTTTGGCAACGTGGGTGTGTTCTTGGGAACATAGGTGGAAGGCAAAGGGAACCGCGGCGCTTTGATTTGGGATTCTTGCCCGGAGCAAATCGTTAGTTTCTTTTAGGTCCGATTCTTATTGGAAGGATGTAATAACGTAGTTTTCTTTTCATATGACATGAGAATACGATGTTGAGGACCTGTTATTCTTAGAATGTTATATTGATGATTTTTTATGGAAGATAGACCTACATAAAGTAATAAAGAGAATTTTTGTAGATATTTTGTTGTTAAGTTGATTCTTTATGATGTGGGTTTTCGGGTTTTGAAATGTGTTGTATCCACCCCGTCATAGCCTGGGTTTTTAGACAATTGAACATAGTGATGTTTGAGATATTTATATTTCAAATATTCATTTTTTTTAATTGTTTAGAAATTCGGGCTGTGACACTATCGATCTCGAGGAACGGGTTTCAAGACTTAAAAAAACCGATGCGTAGCACGGTTTGCATACTTGTTTGTATTGAAGATAGAATCGGTTAGTACTAGTCATCCCAAGAATGAATTTGGCCCATTGGACTTGCTCCATCCATACCCATATCCACAAATAGTGGTTTCTTTCTCTGGGTAATTGGGTTGGGGGGGTGTTTTTACTTTTTAGAGTGACTCTCCAGGACAGATCAGGGGAAAAAGTAACTCTCAGATTTTTTATTTTTTTTTTTTTAATCACTCACAAGGATTGGGTAGATGAAAGGTCAAGTATACCTTTGACACGAAATTAAAAACAGCTCGGGTAGATGAAAAGTCAAGTATATCCCTAGCTCGAAATAATAAACGGTCTAACCCAACCAAAATGACCTAGTGTATATAGTATGAACACTGATTGCTCATACCTATTTGGGGTATGAACAATCACTGTTCATACCTCAACATAAACTATGAATAATCACTATTCGTATGAACAATTATTGTTCATATCTATTTGGGGTAATTGTTCATACATACCTCAACATAATATATGATCAGTAATAACACTTATTGGAGTATGAACAAATTATTCATACCTTTTTTTTTGGCAAGCCTGGTTTAAATGAGATCAGTAACTCTTTGATGCTAGCGGGGGTTCGAGCCCCAAACCTTTGATATCATCACCCAAAGGTTTTACCAACTTTGCTAGTTAGCACCTGCCAAAATGTGTGGGCAAGCCTGTTTTTAAAGATATCAGTAACTCAGTTGTTCATATAAACAATCATTGTTCATACTTATTTGGGGTATGAACAATCAATGTCCATACCTCAACATAATGATGGTCAGTAAGAACACCTATTGAAGTATGAACAATCATTGTTCATACCTATTTGGGTTATAAACAATCATTGTTCATACCTCAACATAATGTATGATTAGTAAGAACACCTATTAGAGTATGAACAGTCATTATTTATACTTCAACATGAGCTATGAACAATCATTGTTCATATATTAATATATTATTTGAGGTACGTTCACCTATTTGGATATGAACAATCATTGTTCATACATCAACATAAAGTATGAACATTCATTGTTCATAGCAGACAGGGTAAAATCAGAAAATATTTATTTCAAATCTTGGTTATTTGTCATTATGGGTTATTTTCACTCGAAAATTGGTTTTTAGGGTTATTTTCACCCGAAATTAGCTTTAAGAATGATTAAAAAAAAGTTGGTTATGAGAGTTATTTTCACTCGAAAATAATAGGCATAGGGACCAAATTTTTTTTGTTTTTATCTTTTGGATGTTAAAACATAGCGTAGAACACGGAGTCGATCATTAAAGGCAAAGACGTGGGGACGTGTTCTATAACACCCGTCTATTTCTATTTATTATTTTGATAATATATGATTAATATTAATAATAAGAATAAATAAAATAAAATAAATAGGATAAAGATTAGTGGAAATAGAGGAAACGGGGGAAAAGAGGATAAACCCTCTTCCCTATTTTCGGGGGTTTTGAAAAAAAATAAACACAGAGAGGAGTTCACATGGAAAGTTTTATACATAAAAGAAAGAAGAAGAAAGGGGTGGATTTGTGCACCTCTTACCTAACTTTGGATCGGATTTTTGGCGTTCTTTTCTATATATTTTTCTACATGATACGAGAGGTGAGTAGATTTTATCTTTCAATGAATTTTCTATTTTCAATTGAATGTTTTCTCGAAATAAAAGTTTTTCTATCGAAAATAAAAGTTTACTGTTTATATAAAACTGAATTTAAAACTTAAAACTGTGGAGAAGCTATATTCAGTCTGTGTCGTTCCATGGTTATTTTGTATGCTCTGTCTACGAATTTTCTGCGTATGTTGAACAAGTGAATTGATAAAAATTCGAATTTACTTGACTCTAATGTGATGGTTATATACTGACGAAAATGTGTTAAGTTAAATTATTGGAGTTTCGCAGGTTGTTAATTGTCGTTTGTTTTGGTTATGTAAACCAATTGATTTGGTTGATTGAATGAGTTATTGGTTGATGTCGGGGGATTAAGTGATTGAAATTAGTTGTTGGTTGATTTGGGTGGGTGTTGTTGAAGCTCCGAAAGGGGCATTGATGTCGTCGATTTGCTTTTTGGGGTAGTGATGGAATTGAGTTTTTATTATACCAAAATGTGTGGTTTTTTATGGGGAGAAAAACCAAATTGCTTTGGTGGTGTTTGGGGGTCACGCGGGCTCAGCAGTGGAGGAGGAGTGATTGGGAGAGATGACCGAGAGAATGATTCGGTGCTCTCGGTCGGTTAGTAGGTGAGAAAGTTTGTTTGAGTGGGGCTTGGGCCTAGTTATAACTTGTGGGCTTGACTTTGTTTTTAAGATATAACATTTTGGGCTTAAGTTTGTTTGAGTTGGGTTTGGGCCAAAATATAAACATGTAGGCTTAAGTTTTGTTTAAGATGGGCTTTGGGTGAGAATTTGTTTTTGGGGTGAATTTGTGTCTGGTTTGGAATCAAGTTTTCACATAGTTAGGGTCAGATTCAAACTTGCCAAAACATGAAAAAACATAGTTTTATGAGTCTTTTTTCCAACTCAATTGGCCTCATCGAATTCCGAGGTAAGTGGAGGTAGTTATGGTGTCTGGAAGTGGAGGTAGTTATGAAAAAACACTGCATCAAAAATCAGTTTCTATGCACTGTGTTCAAGTCCAGTTTTAATTTAGTTAGAGTTTGAACTAGATTTTTATGAAAACATGAAAAAGTAAGATTTGGAAGTTTGTTTTCTATTCCAATTGGCCTTATCGTATTCGAAGGCCCGTTGAATTAATTATGGTGTCTGGAAGTTTGACTGGCAGAAAACAGTGCGTCAGAAATCAGTTTCTGTGCACTGTGTTCGAGCCTAGTTTTCGAATATTTAGAATGAGATTGAGTATTTTTGTAAAACATAAGAAAGTAATTTCTGTGTGTTAGTTTTTCAACGCAAAAAGCCTCGATGCATTTGGACACCTGTGGAAAGCGTTGTGTCATTCAGAAGATAGTCCGTCAGAAATCTAGTTTGCTGAAAATTAGGATTTTTACCAAGTTCGAACTATTTTTTTACTCCGAGATAGAATGACATTGGGGCTTCGAGTTCTGCATAAAAAAGTAATTATACCTATCCTAGTTTTCAAATAATCAAGTGGTGTATCATTTGGATGGCTATAGGAAATGTTATTGTTTTGGCAAGTTACCTAGATAACCTACCATATTTTCTTTTTAAGGGAGCTCTAGTTAACTTTTTTTTACTGTAATGAGATAATGATTTTACTTAGACATATGAGTGTCTTGAATCTTGATTGCTTAATTTCACATTTGTATTATATTCCAAGTACAATTGTTGCATATACACTAAATGTTAGTATAGATTTATGTTATATCACGTGACATGTTACATTAAAGTTTGTGTTTAATATATATATATATATATATATATATATAAATTGAGAAATGAAAGGGAAATAAAGTGTGCAACCTTTAAACATGAATTCTTATTATTTTTTGACTTTGACTATGTGGCTGATAAGAATTACGAAGACTTGATTCCAATCTTGAAAGATTTGGATACGTAGGCAGCTTTGAGCAAAAGTGCAGTCACTATATTATATATTATGTATTAGTTATTAGTTATTGTGATAACTATATGTGTACAATGTTAGTACTTAATTGTGTACGTGATTGTGGTTATTTAAAATGTATTCACGAGACATTTAATTAATGCGTTATTCAATTCCTGATTGAACCTTTTGATATCTATGATTTATATAATCGATAATGAGGTGAATTGATTAGTTATTGTGTTTGGAATCTTTAGTAATGATTCTATTGTTTGAGACGATGTTTGTTTTGTAATGAAAATATTATAATAAATAAGAACTCTTGAGTGTTAAAATCCGGTGTAAAAGTGTCCGATGAAAATTTAATGTGTCGCCCATATCTTTAGATCTCTCCACGCCTCTTTGATGAAAAGAAATAAAAGAAAATGTTTATGACTAATGATATCATGTGAAAAGCCGTCGTAGAGAAGAACCAAGGCATTCGCCTTGTGGATGGGCTATATTCCTTGAGTATACGGGAATGTAGGTATGAATTCCTTGAATGTGGCGAGAATGACCTAAGGTATTTATTGAATGTGCCATGAATGACATGTTAGTGTTATGATGGGTATTCCCTGAATGTGGCGGGAATGACCCAAGGTATTCATTAAATGTGCCATGAATGACCTGATATTTTGTTATGCCCAAAAGAGGCTTTGTGTATGTGTATAGAAAGCCCAGAGATAGCTGTGACTCACAAGTTATGAGTTTACAAGATGAAAATATGTTTCCTGGAGGCGATATCCTCACTTGGAATATATGTCTTGTAGTGGTACTCGGTGTGAGTGAGGCACACGGGTATGTGTGATTTGGCAAATGTGTGAAGTGCAAATCGTAGAGTAGGAACTAAAGGTTGGGTTGTGTCTTTTAATAAATAAGTCAACGAGATAATTAATAAGCAAAGTAAAATATTGATTTTACGTGTGATAGAGTTATTGCATATGATGTATATGATTTCTTATAAGAAATGTTTATGTGGTTTGTGTGAGTTGATACTCACGAGGGATGAATGTACTCCCTGGTTGTGACTTTTTTCTCGTTCTCAGAAGTAGACGAGTGATATTAAAGTAAAATATTGATTTTACGTGTGACTGAGTTATTGCATATAGATATATTATGATATGATGTACATAATTTCTTACGAAGGAATGTGAATATGGTTAGTGTGATATGATGTATATGGTGGTATGATATGAATGTTAGTTAATATTGGTGATATATTATGATATGATAGATATAGTGGTGTGATATGAATACTAGTTAATATTGGTGATATATTATGATATAATAGATATAGTGGTGTGACATGAATATTAATATTAACGATATATTATGCCATATTATATATACACATGATGGTTGTGGTGAGAGTGAAATAGATGTATACTATAAATTATTACATTTAGGAAATCTAACTTTGTTTTGCATGAGGGTAGGACTTAGTAACTTTTTACGCAGAGACGTTGTCCTACCCTAAGAGTCTAAGACAACGTGCTGGCTTAAAAGTAAAGTGTATCAGACTCATATTTAAATAAGTCATATGTGTATGTAATAAGTGAAAATTATATTGTGAGTTATTTTGGAAAGTGAGAATGATGAATACTATTATATGAGATTTTTTGGAAATGTATATTGGGAGTTGAAATCTTATTTGGGAAGAAACTGCATGCCGTTTTGAGAATACGGAACTAAATTGTCTTCCAAGTTGAAATGATTGTAATAGTATATTTCTTGATTTGAAAGATTGAACATACTAATATATTATTTTATATTTTTAGTCTTACTCATACTAGCAAATTCAATTTGCTAATCCATGTTTGTTTTGTTTTGCAACATGGGTGTGTTCTTGGAAACATAGATGGTGGAGTACAGTGGATGAGGACACGTGATTTAAAGTTGCTCTTGGAGTCTTCTGGTTTAAGTTTTTCTAAAGTGTACGATTTTGTTTTGAAACAGATGTAATAGAGTTGGTTAATTTCTTTGTAGTTTAATAATGTGATTAAAAGATTATCCTTTTTGGTTTTAAATTTGATCTCATATTTTAATATATTGGTTGATAATATGTTATTAGGGTTTCGTTTTATCCTGGGTTTTCAGATGATTGATAGGGTGACGATTGAGATAATTATATCTTAGATAATTTCCTATTTTAAATTTTTTGAAAATTTGGGGTGTGACATGTTCAGTAATACTACATTGACACAGAAAAAATAACATAGCCAATACACAGTGGTGTGGCATGTTGCGACATTGATGTTGCAGTGGTAAAAATATGGTGAAAATATGAACCAAAAATCTCTTTTCTCTCTCTCAAAACACTTATTCTATTTCTAATACCATCTTTCCATTATCTTTTTTCCGTTCTCATCTTTTCTTCATAACAAACTATTTATTCCATTGATTTTTCACAGTGCAACATTAATGTTGCGGTAATTTTTCATGATACAACATTAGCGTTGCAGTTGTATTTCTCGGTACAACATTAATATTGCAGTGGTTTTCATGGTGCCACATTAATGTTGCAGTGGTATTTCTCGAGGCAATATTGATATTACAGTGATTTTCATAGTGTAACATTGATGTAGATAGTGTTATTTTTCGGTGTAATATTGATGTTGCAGTGGTAGTTTTTCGCAATGCAATATTTATATTGGGATAAGTCATTGTGTCGGTCAACTATGTAAGTTTTTCTGTATGTGTCAGTATAGAAGACGTGACTTATTAAAAACTATTCCCGTGTTTCTGTGCGTCCTTTTATTCCCATGACGTAGCCCGTAGCCCCAAACACTGCCCCTTTAAAAATCCACGAAAATGAAAGTAAGAATAGATAGATAACTGACAACTGAGGGGACTATTGGACTAAATCCGTATTTCATATACGGATTTCCACAATCATTTGTCCAAACTCCAAAGTGGATTTCCAACGTTCAATTGATTATCATATAGCTTGAAATCTTTAATTATTACCGCCTTTTGAATTTCTAGCAAACACACCGGCATGCAAATATACAGACGCTATGTGCTAATTCTTAAACTGTGAAATTTTCGCTATATATCGTGTCTGTTCCCATTTTGGTGGATTTGTCCATAAAGTGGTAGGCAAATTGCTTTTCTCTTGGAACCCAAAAATTTGAACTGACACTTCAAGTCTGATGTTTCTAAGACTTGATTGATAAAAACATAAAGTCATGGTGGACACTGACACTTTCCACTTTTCCTGTTTCCACACGTATGTCTGTTTGTTGTTTCTTTTGCTTTTCCATGTTGGTGTTGGTAATCTGATATTAAGTTAGCGTGTAATGACTTTTTCTCTTTACGTCATGGAATGCTCGTTGTCTCATGGATTCTCTATTACTCTACTCTTTTTTGGCATTTTTGAGTTCCTTTTAAAACCTCCACAACTATGAGCTACTTAGTTTTGGGTCTAGAACTTGACTCGACGCGTTTCTCGAACCTTAGAAGTAGCTAATAAGGTGAAGGTCAGTCTGTTCTTCTTCATCATAAAGAAGCATATACATAATCTGTTTGTCTGTAGACATAATCTGTTTGTCTGTAGTTGTGCTTAGTACGGTTAGTACTTAGTAGCTTAGGTGTGATTCTATTGATATACAAGCATGGTCACAAGATCATATGTTTTTCACTAGCGTATATATTGTTAAATCTTTAGTGATCGAGACGATGATCCAAACAATTGTTGAATCAGTAGTGATATAAATGGTAGTTGCCTTTGTAGTTTTTCTAAGTTGTAGATAAACCTTTTTTTTTTGTTTAAACTTCGTTATTTGTATGCAGTACAATTTTTGTATCACCTTGATTTCTTTTCAATACTTGTACATGGTTGTAAACTCTACACATTATTGCTTGCTTTCCAGAATTTCCATTTCCCCCTGAAGTTGTGCGGATTCTCCCCTGGCCTAATAGTAAAGAATCTGGTACGATGTTCAAAAGCGCTTGCAAGCAATAGTCTTCTTAGTAATGTATAGATTTTAAGTCATTCGGATCAAATGTTGAATCACGTTTTATTATTTATGAATTTTTTTGCTGGTACCAGCAATTTTAAGACTTCGTTTCCTTAAAAGATTCTTACAGCTGTTTATGATTATTCTGTTGTTAATGTAGCAGATAACTAATTCAAGTCAAAACCTTGATCATTTTATTAAGAAAGAATTGAAACCTTTGAGAAAACAGAAAGATTCTTCTTAAGCTGTCACAAAAGGAATGATTCTGGTTTCTTATATCTGTTAAGAACAAATAATTGTCATTTCTTTGTGAAGATATATGTCTCTGGTTCCAATCTTATGGTGCTTTAATTAATGTAGGTTACTTGGTATCGAGGTTCTCTCAATTTCGAAAGCTGTGATTTTGTGTTATGGGGGTAGCTATGAAGTGTTTCCCTTTTTCTAATCGAGAGAAGAAGGATGAACCGAAAACTTTAAAGTCAATGTCTGTTATTTCCTCCAATTCTACATCAATTGATCAGGAGGCAAGGAGATCTGCTTCGGAATTTAGTTCTCAGAATATTTCAGACATGATTGTGGAATCCTCAGGGAGGACCTCGTTTCTAAGTATCTCTCAAAGACCCAACAATCTTAGAGTGTTTACATTCTCTGAGCTCAAGACAGCCTCTAAGAATTTCAGTCGCTCAGTCATGATAGGCGAGGGGGGATTTGGGTGTGTTTATAAGGGGACAATAAGGAGCACAGCTGATCCACATAACAAAGTTGATGTTGCTATTAAACAGCTGGGCAGAAGAGGATTGCAGGCAAGGTTACCCTCTTGACTTTACTGTTAAAGAAAATGCTATGTGTAGTAATCGGTTTTTTTTTTGGCTAAGTGAGCTATAGTAATCGGGATTTATACGTATCAGTTAGAGGCATATAATATGTCGCTCAGCTGCTGATTTCAAAGAATAAATAAATAAGAGGAATCGGAAGCATGAGAAGACTTCCTGTACTACTCAAGTACTCAGTAACATTACTTGAGTAGATTTTAAATTGGAAATGTGCTATGTACTTATTGTTGTTCTTGCTGGCGCTAGAGCAATGAAGGTGCTTGGTGCTCAAGCACCATTAAACAATATATTAAATGGTGAAGGTGGTTTGCAGCAGGGGTTGGTTAGCTTTTGGTGTTCTTGACCTCTGAAGACCAATGATCTACGTTGTAACGTAGTTGTTGTTAGCATGCCAGGGACACCATCAATGGCACGTTCCAGGGAAGAAAATCCTTGAGAACGCCTAGATGTTCAGTTTGTCACTGTATGTCCATCAGCATAGGTAGGATTCACCCTTTCCATTTGTTGTTTTAGCTTTTAAGACTCCAGCATTTAAGTGGTTGTCAACTAACTGCTGTGCGCCTGTACATCCATCCCAACCAGGAAGTTACTTATAGTCTTTTAGTTACTAGTTCTCTGCTGTTGGGAAAGGATGATGCTTAGTAATGCACCCCAGCCTAAAATCCCAGGATTACGTCTTGAGGAACTCACAGTACACTTTCCATAACTCCCTGAGGTGATGCCACCCTGTAACATTCTAGGCTTATAGGAGCTCTTCTTGGTTTACCCTGCACTCTCAGTCCATGTAGCAATGCTAAATCAGTAGTGGAGTTGTCCGATCCATGCATCCGTAAGAGGCTCTGTGTGTAGCACTTCTGATTTGTGAGCTGAACTAAGAGAAGCTAATAATCTTGTTTTTTTCATACATAATCATATTTGTACGTTTCCAAATCAGCACTAATGGATAAATGCCTTACTGGCTGTTGCCTTCATTATGTCAACCACAAGGGAGTTCTGTTGTTGTACATGTTCAGTATATGTCGTTGAAGCTCTTTATTCTGCAGTTCAGCTGAAGGGTATTAGCCACAAATGACCAGCATCTTACTTCATATTTATCACTGAAGAGGATGTGATTTTGTGCTTGTTCCTCCTGTTTGCAGAAGCAACACTGTGATGCTATCATGAAGCTCATTCTCTTTAGCTGATCAACTGTATGTCATTGCTCCATTAGAATTATTCCAAGCACTACCAGCCACCCCTGGACATACATGAGCAGTGTAAAGGAAGTTGGCCCATGGGGTTTAGGATGCTTAGTTTGATGCTTCAGCAGCAGAAGTAACTGAAGTTGCTATTCACTGATAGGGCCAGATTCTGAAATCATCCACATTTTCATTAGGTTGTGTTAGTAGCATGGTGTTGATTCGTGCCCTATCTAGTATGTTATAAACTAGGTCATTGAAGTGCCATTGGTTGCTTGTAATGCAGCTGCTGAGTTTTGTTTTACAACCCTTCCACACCGTTCTGTCAAGCTTAACGAACTCATATATAGCTTTGCAATTTGACCAATTATCACCCTGAACTTGGTGCGTTTCCAATTCCCAATGACCCACCATTGCAGTTGTTTCACATTGCTCAGAGTCCATATTATATCTAACCATACAGTAGAACTGTAGAGTACTTGTAGTCTGTCCATTCAGCGGGCTTTTTTTATATTTCCCCTTCATGAACTTTTCCCAATCATTGTCTTGAGTTTCATTACTCCAGGCTAATGGTGTATCCCACTGCTTTTTTTTTGATAAAAAGAGCATAATGGAAAGAGTATGAATTAATATTCGGATGTCTGGTGAATTTAACTTTTTAAGAGTTCCATCGTAAGCAGAGTTAATGACAACTCTATATGGTCTGAGGAGGACAACTCAGGGATTAACTCTACTACTGCTGATGTTGTAGACTCCTTTATAAAGTATTTCTCTGAAATTGTTGGGGTTGATTCTCACTCAATGACATATATGGTATATTATTATTTGGCGAGCTTATTATATTTGTTGAATTTTTGTTCTTTTCTTTTTGGTGAAATAGGGACACAAGGAATGGGTTACTGAAGTAAATGTCCTGGGGGTGGTTGAGCATCCAAATCTGGTCAAGTTAGTGGGATATTGTGCAGAAGATGATGAAAGAGGAATTCAGCGACTTCTTGTTTATGAGTATATGCCGAATAGGAGTGTAGCGGACCATTTGTCAACAAGGTATTCAACACCTCTTCCATGGGACATGAGACTGAAAGTAGCGCAGGATGCCGCATGTGGCTTGGTATATCTTCATGAAGAAATGGATTTCCAGGTACTTGTATCTTCTTTGGTGGTTCTAGTCTATTTGGTTTAATCCATGCCCAAGTTGTCTAAAAGGTACTATAATTTGTAATGTTATTAGTAGGAGATTGTGGTAATTCTACATTATGTTTGAGGTTTGCTGACTTCGATAAAGAAAATCCAGTAAATTTAGACCACATCTTTTAATCTGTGATTGACTACATGCTACACTTTCTGTCGCTAGAACGGCATCATCCTTAGGAAATTAGTATTAAAAGAAACCGAATTCTTTTTGGAGTTTTTTCACAGATCATCTTCAGAGATTTTAAGGCGTCAAACATCCTCTTGGATGAACAGTGGAATGCAAAGCTGTCAGATTTCGGGTTGGCCAGGCTGGGTCCATCTGATGGATTAACTCATGTATCAACAGCGGTATGTCCAGTTTATCCTGTCTATAGCTAAGTGATATATATGTACTGCTTTATCCAGTATTGGTAGCTTTAAGAGATCATTGCACTAAACTTGCTAGCCTCAGCTCTGGGCAGAGGAGGGGTTGGTCAGGTTACAGTTTTGTATAAATTTTCCCATCTTCTGCTGTGAATCCAAAGCTTCATTTTATTCAGCCATAGAATTTAGTGAAGCAGAATAGCAGATTACATAAATTCTTGAGATAAGGTGATGTTTTGTAATTTTTGCTCGTTGTGGGATTTGTAGTAAAAAAAAAGTGACCAAGCTGCTGTTACTGACCATCTAATCTGAAGTTCTGTTCTAAACCAGTTGACATAGTTTTCTAGGTAGATTGGAAGCCACAAACTATGCTATCAGAGCCCTGAACAATCCCCTGATGTATAGTTATGCTTAGCCCTTGCTCCTATGGTTTAGAGATCTCATGAGATGAGTCTGCACAGTTTTTTATAGCTTGTATTCTAGTTATCATGGTTTATAAATGCGCTCGTGGAGGAAATAATGCAATTTCCTAATCTTTAACCAGGTTGTGGGTACTATTGGATATGCAGCTCCGGAATATATTCAAACAGGACGACTCACTATCAAGAGTGATGTATGGAGCTATGGAGTCTTCCTTTATGAGCTCATCACTGGCAGGCGTCCACTTGACCGAAGCCGCCCAAAAAGTGAACAGAAGCTCATGGAGTGGATAAAGCCTTTCTTATCAGACACAAAAAAGTTCCAACTAATAATCGATCCTAGGCTCCAAGGGAAGTATTCCGTTAAATCTGTGCTAAAGCTTGCAGCTGTGGCCAAAAAGTGTTTGATGCGACATCCAAAGGCACGCCCTAAGATGAGTGAGGTGTTGCAACTGGTGAAACAAATTGAAATCGTGAACACAATTAGGTCCCCTGAAGTCATCGAAAGGAGTCTGGATCCAAACAAAGCTTCAGAGAAAGCAAAACGAAAAGGAACCAATTTGAAGAGAAGAGTTGTTGATTCAAAAGTAACAGAAGGTGGTTTTCTATGTTGGCGAAACTGGAAGTCAAAGCTTGTAAGGACATGCTGAGGGTTGGATGAGAGTTGAGGGGACTAGATGCTTTTCTCTGAAGATTCCTGAATAACTTTGATTGAAATAACCAATGCTTCTTTACATGATCCAAAAAACGAAGAAAGTATGAATGCTTCTTTATGTATATCTTCTGTACAAAATACGTCAGGAAGTTCTCGATGTCCACAATAAACTTTGTTATTGGATGAAAATGCCCATCACATGCACTTGTACTATGTCTACTTGTCCAGTACTTGATCCGATGTGATCATAAACTTGCTAAAACCGTTTGTTTTTTTATTCTTGTTAGTTAAGACTTCAGAACGAAGATAGAGGAGGTTTATTTGTACGACTGCTGGTGGCAGTAGAAGAATATTGAAAGGCTTTTCCACACATTTAACACCTTCGCAACATAAAAGTACTTTTTTTAAGTGTCAGTTGCAAGCTTGCTTTAAGGTGGAGGTACGTGTCCATATTTGTAATACTTTGTGCGTTCCTTTTTTCTTATGAGACAAGTCTCCAACTTTGTACATAGAAATCAGGTTTTCTTGTTTGCTTTTGAAAAGCTACGGGTTACCTGCATTATCTGCATTTATATATTGAACGCTTACATAGATAATTTGAGGAGCAACTTCAGTTGCAATTGCAACAAGTGTAGCATCTAGAGGAGGAAAGAAAAACATTACAAGATGGGATCCCTTACAAGATCTACATTTGCAAATTTAGCTAGGTAGTCAGCAGCTGTATTAGTCTCTCTGTAGCAATGAGTGGTGCCGCAGGCTTCCATAAACTTCATATTCATGCTAAGAGCCTTCAAGGTATTCTGACAAATGACAATACCAAGGGGGGTAGGGAAGAGCCATTTGCCCATTTAAGTCATTAACTATGCTAACTGCCAACAAAGATGGAGGGGAGTGATATTCTCTATCCAGCACGCGCCTAACATGGTGGAAATGACGCATTGACCTATGGATCCAGGTCGCATCCATGAGCTAATAGAACGCTACTGCATTGTGTCGCAAAGACCACGCGAACTACGCTTAGGAAGTGACTTCGATACCCTTCCGTAGCAATCATGACTAAAGATGTACTTGCACAAATCTTGGCCGTCAGCTACTGGTCACTGCCGCAAGCTACTTGTACAGACTGACACTCCACATCATTACAGCAGACCTATGAGGACAGTTCTCACATGCTATCTTGATCTCCACCCCTCATTTGGGACACCCTTTACACGTGGTGGGCAAGGATACACTCTCAATGTCTATAAATACCTCTCCTATGAACTACGCCATACCTGATTCTGCTCTCCCCCACAAAAAACCAAGAGCAAGATACGTAGGCAAACTCGGTCCATCCAATAGCCCATTCCAGTCTCCCATAGACTCTTTGTAAGGGAAAGCTAAATCACACATTTACATTGGCGCCGTCTGTGGTCTCGATTACTTGAGAAACCAAACCACTTCCAAACAAATCCGTAACCAAAACTCTCAAGCCCATGAAGCATGGCAAGCCTCGAAGCTCAACTCCACATGTTAGCAGGACAATTAGGGACGGTAAACGAGCAAATAGCTCAGCTCAGGCAGGAAAACGTCACACTACGTGCACAAGTGGATACACAGAACCCACTAGGTGCCACCGCAGAGAACGACGTCATCAACGTCAGTCAACAGATCAACGAGTGAGCCAAAGGCTCGACAAAAATCGCGCGTAAAGAAATACTCCACCCGGATAGTGCAAAGATCTTGCCGAAACCCTACAGCGCATCTCCATTTGTCGCTTAAAAATTTTCGCAAAAAATTTCCTCCGTGATTTCGGGTCCAACCACGGTTCCCGATGTGCGATGGCGACATGCCCGGCCAAAGATATAGCTCGGTATGTTCAAAGTCTAGCACTCTACAGTGCACTAGAGTTTGACCACCTTCATTGCAGACTATTTCCCGCTAGTCTAAAAAATGGCCCACTCAACTGGTTCTTCTCCCTCGAGGCCAACTCGATAAAAACTTCAACACCACCGACACGTTACAGAAGCCAATACGTCCATAACAGACGTAAGAAGGGCGATCTCAATTCACTATTTCAGCTTGCACTCGGCAAGGAGGAAACCTTCCGCTCCTTCTTAAGTCGGTTCAAAACCGAACTATTAGCCATGGAGAGTGGCCTCAAAGAGTCATTCGCCGCGGTGGCTTTCACAAACGCCTGCCTCACACACGCAACATGCCACCGGATCACTCCCCGAAAAGAACGGCCGAACGCGTTGGCGGTATGCGCCGAGTTGATAGGTACATCAAGTTACAAGAAGGTTTGAAAAATCAGAACCAAGATGAAGAAGAAGTAGAAGAAGGAGAAGTTTACGAGGTAACATCATCCTCTAAAAAACGACCCCGACAATAAGGGCAGCCCTCCAAACTCAAAGCGAGCAATGACCGAGAATTCGCCGTACTCACTAGATCTCCTAGTTACATACTAGAGAAGATCAAACGAGCTGCCTACTACCGACCTAAGATCGCACAACCGCGATCGCCCGACCGACCCTCTATCGCCTTCCACCGAGCTGGGTGCCATGAGACCGATGTATGCTGGGGGCTCAAGCATTACTTGCAGGATCTCATAGAAGCCGGACACATCAAGCAATACACCAACATACCCGACGGCGACCTGCGCCACAAGCTCATGGCCCGCAGAGTACGAAGTAGATCCCCACCTCGGACGTAACGATCGGAGGTCCCAAAGTCGCCTCACAAGAGAGAACATTCCCGGTGACCGCTCTCGTCAAGATCGTCCGCCAACCAATCAACAAGTCGGGAATACGCGTAACCATTCACATGATCACACTTCGGGATGATTCGTTTCCACATCTAGAGAAAGAGAGGCGCTATTACTTCATCATGAAGTTTACAACTTTTCTTTTCCCGGGCGCACCCGCACCACACAGCTCGGGACGCAGTCGGGGAGATATTACCTTCTCGGAGGCCGACCTCAACAAGGTTTGCCTCCCGCACAACGACGCACTCATGGTCCACGTCAAAATCAGCGATTGGACCGTCAAGCGAGTTTTGATAGATCCTGGCAGCTCGTGCGATATTTTGTTCTACCATACCATCCAAGAGATGAACCTGCCAAAATCGGTCTTCATAGACCCAATCGCGCCTCTCTTTGGATTCAATGGTTCTAGGGCCGACCCAATGGGAGACATCATACTCCCCATCTCGGTGGGCCCGAGAAGACAAGGTCGAACTTCAACACGCGTTTTCAAATCCTCGATATCAAGTCGCCCTACAATGCTATTCTAGGGACGACGATGGATCCATCAAATGCGCAGCGGTGCCTTCCACATTGCATCGTGATCCGCTTTTTCTCGCCCGAGAGGAATGCCGAGCTTCGAGCAACCAGCTCGAGGCCTATCATTGTAACCAGATCATCGCAGCGAACAAGACCACTGAATCCCCCATTAACATCAGAAACGAGCCCACCAGCTATACAATGGCCAAAAACTTAGTGGCCGAGGTCAGAGCCAACGTACCAAAGCAGAACGCTGGGGGCTCCAACAAGAACTTCCTCTCACCAGCCCAGATCCCGAGCTCCACTAAGGCAGCAGTTGTCCCAACATTACAAATCCTAGAGGTCGCCCCAGTAGAGAGCATCCCGCGCAAGCAGAGCCTAAAGATCGCCCCGCCAGCTCTCATACAACCAGTGCAGCTGCAGCAAACCATTCCAGCTTCTATTGTCACGGCCACAGAAGTCACTTCTGACCCTATTGTCGTAACCACAGAAGACGCTCCAACTCCTACAGCTACTACAGCCACTCATCAGACCAGCATAACATCTACAAAGTGCAATCCTCCAGAGAGCACTCAAAAAGCACAGTCCCCCACACCGACCAAGAAAGGCGACAAGTGAATCACGGGAACGTAAGACAACCCTAAACTCGTCTATGTCGGGGCTAACCTCGACCCCACACTTAAAGCTCATCTTGTAAACTTTTTGTCCATGAATAAAGATGTGTTAAACTGGTCGTGATATCGACGCATTCGGTATAGATCCTAGCGTTGCATGCCATAGGTTAAACGTCAACCCTGGTGCCAAACCAGTTCGACAATGACCTAGAAGATTGTCATTACATTTTCAAAAAGCAGTGAACGATGAGATCGATAAACTCAAGCAAGTCGGTTTCATCCGGAAGGTCGATTACCCAGATTGGGTAGCAAACATCGTGGGCGCTTCAAAGAAGAACGCGATGCAGTCCGCTTTGTCGTCGACTTCACCAACGTCAACCAAGAAACACCTAAAGACAGCTTCCCACTACCTAGAATCGACCGACTAATCGACCAGACTTGTGGGCACGAGCTGTTATCATTCATGGATGCATACAGTGGATACAACCAAATACCACTCGCTGAGGAAGATCAGGAGAAGACCTCATTCATCACTGAGCAAGGAATTTATTGCTACAACGTTCTACCGTTCGGACTCAAGAACGCCGGGGCGACTTATCAACGACTGGTAACTGACATGTTCCAGGACAACGGTGACACCATGGAGGTCTACATAAACGACATGGTCGTCAAAAGCAAAAAAGCAGACGACCACCTCACCCACCTTGAGCAAGCGTTCTCTAGATTACACCGAACAGGAATGAAGCTGAACCCAGAGAAATGCCTCTTTGGAGCGTCCTCCGAAAAAATTTTAGGATATCAGGTCTCACAGCGAGGTATCGAAGCAAATCCAGACCAAATCCGGGCATTCTTAGACATGCCCGACCCACAAACAAAGAAACAGATACAAAAGCTGTCAGGCATGGTCGCTGCACTCAACCGATTCATATCGAGAGCGTCAGACAAGTGACGACCGTTCCTACATATCCTGAAAAAAGGCGAGCAGTTCTCATGGAACGATCAATGTCACCAAGCATTCTCCACTCTCAAAGAATACCTCACAACGCCTCCCGTCTTAGCCAAACCAATAGATGGAGAAACACTGGGGGTCTATCTGGTAGTATCAGACTTCGCCATCAGTTCGGTTCTCTTCAAAGAGGAAAACAATTCAGAAAAGCCAATCTACTTCACAAGTAAGACGCTCACTCCAGCCGAGAAGAATTATTCCCACGTTGAAAGAGCAGTGCTTGCTTTATTATACTCGGCAAGAAAATTCAGACCTTACTTCCAAGCTCATCCAATCAAAGTACTTAGCGACCTTCCATTGAAGCGGATTCTTCACAAGGAGAATAAGACTACTAGGATGGCGATATGGGCCGTAGAGTTGGGCGAGCACCACATGGACTTCGTCCCCCGCATGTCGCAGAAGGACCAGGTCGTCGCAGATTTCCTCCCACAAAAGCAAACATAAAACACCGTCCCTCCCTCGCGTTGATGGTTCCAAAGAACCCAAGGCAAATGGTATCGAATCGTTTTAGTATCCCCCGAGGGAGCTATGATAGAAAAGGCAGTTCGCATAGACTTCGCAACCTCCAATAACGAAGCGGAGTACGAGGCATTAATAATAGGGTTGCGTGCGGCAATCCAACTCGGTGTAAAGGAGCTCCAAATCTTTAGTGACTCGCAACTGGTTGTTCGCCAGATCGCAAAAGAGTACACTACCAACGAAGGTAACCTTTCCAAGTACCTTCAAGTTGTTAATGATTTACTTCCTTCTTTCAGCAGAGCTACAAGATACACCATTTTTTCTGCGTGGCGAGAAACCGCCACGCGCAGATAGCTTAGCGTACCTGGCCACTCAAACACCGAACTGTGTCCCTAGACAACTGACCATTGAAGTGGTCGACCGACCAGCTTACCAAGCGGACTATGTCTTAGCGATCAGTGACCTGTGCCCACTCTCTGGAGATCAGATGAGTCAAACATGGATGCATCCTATTATACAGTACATCCAGCATGGTACACTCCCAGATAAGCGTGCGGGGCGGAAAATTTCGCGCGCTTAACGGCTTTTAGAGCTTACGGGCTAATAGCCTCTCCGAAGTCTCGCTTAGTTGAGGACCTATACTCTAGGATCAACTCCGCGAGAACGCTTTTAGAGCAAAGACGCCTCCGGGGGCTACACACGCTCTCGGTGAAGCGTAACGCCTCTCAAGAGCTTACGGCTCGAGCCTCTCCGAAGTCTCGCTAGTTGAGGACCTATACTCCTAGGATCAACTCCGCGAACGCCTCCGAGGCAAAGACGCCTCGGGGGCTACACACGCTCTCGGCCGAAGCAAAACGCCTCGAGAGCTTACGGGCTCATAGCCTCCGAGTCTCACTAGTTGAAGACCTATACTCCTAGGATAAACTCCGCGAGCCCGGGGAGCAAAGACTCGGGGCTACACATGCTCACGAAGCGTAACGCTCTCAAGAGCTTACGGGCTTAGAGCCTCCGAAGTCTCGCTTAGTTGAGGACCTATACTCCTAGGATCAACTCCGCGAACGCCCGGGAAGCAAAGCCCTCGGGGGCTACACACGCTCTCGGCCCGGCGTAACGCTCTCAAGAGCTTACAGGCTCAGAGCCTCTCCGAGTCTCGCTAGTTGAGGACCTATACTCCTAGGATCAACTCCGCGAGAATGCTCTCAAGACCCAAGACCCTCGGGGTTACACACGCCTCTCGTGCCGAAAGCGTAATGCTCTCAAGAGCTTCGGGCTCGAGGCTTCCTCCGAAGTCTCGCTAGTTGAGGACCTATACTGTTAGGATCAACTCCGCAAGAACGCTCTCAGGAGTAGCACGCCCTCAGGGGCTACACACGCTCTCAGCGAGCAGAACGCTCTCAAGAGCTTACAAGCTCATAGCATCTCCGAGTCTCGCTAGTTGAGGACCTATACCCCTAGGATCAACTCCGCGAGAATGCTCTCAGCGAGCAACACGCCCTCAGAAACTTGTAGGGTCATGAGCCCCCTAAGTCTAAACTAATCGGACACTTACATCTCCCAGATTGCTCTCCCGAGCTACACAAACATAACGTTTTACGAGAGTACATCTCAGAAACAAGCCCCATAAACAGAGTAATAGCTACAAGCAGTCAAGCAAAAGATAACATTAAGCATACATTTACCACGAAGCTACATGACCAGTTTCAGATAACCAGTTCTAACCCACCGGTCTGCTGGGTTTACCCAGAAAATCTAGATCGGACCGGTGAACAAAGAGAGAAAAATTAATGAACTGCCACTTTTGTGGACACCAGTTCTCTGTATCAACAAAGGCGAACTGCTCAGGCAAGCCTGAAAACACAGCTCTAATGTTTAACCCTTGTAGGGGCAAAGAACAGACACAATAACTACCAAATGAACCCAGTTTCTTACCAAGACAAAGAAGAGAAATCACCATCAAGGAGCCGCGACCACATGTTTGTCCCGGAGGAGCGCGATCTCTTCGGTCGAACGTGCACGGCCATGAGAACAATGCGCACCCATCCCTTTACCGTCGCGCCTTTTTAGTCGACAATACTTCGGCCCAAATTTTGCATACTCACTTCTACAGGCGTGGTATACTCACTTTGAGCTTTACGAGCAACCCCCTGACATCGCTTGGCGTACTCAATGACTTCCGCTACCTCCATTTGCAGCTCAGCCATTGCAAAGAACCGTTTTAGTGTTCTCATCATCGGAAGACGCGGTACTTCTCCGTCATCATCGCATCCAACTTCCTCTTGTCAGCCCCATGCATTTCGCAAAACATCCCACCGACTCGAGTTCGGGGAGTTGGCGTCGATATCGATTCTTGAAATTCTGTCTTGGCGATACCCACCCGACCATAAACTACAAGTACAAAATCATAATCAGAATCACTTAAGAAACAAAGCTGACGGATAAACACTCACCAAACAACTAGCCATGTCCATGGTCCCCAGCAGCGTCTACATATCTTCATCCTCGACTTCAGCTTTGTCCCCGTCTAACATGATCCCCTTCAGCCAGACTAGTCGCTATGGGCTATGAAAGTGAAAGGAAAAGCTGAATCGTAATCGCTTTACGACGTTTCTTCCCCGTTTTCCCCATAGTATTCGGCCCCCACGCCCCCGTCCCGACGGGGAGAACTCTAACTTCATTTTAGCGACGGCGACCTTTGCCCCGTGTCGTCACTTCCATCAGCAGCCCGATGGGTGTCTTCCGCTCGCTGAGGCGACCTGAACACAATGCCGCCAGTCGTGCGATCTGATTTCCTGGATCGCTTGCTTTTCTTGACCCCCGACGCCAAAACTTTTCTTTTGCCACAATCCCCATGCACATGAGGACGGAACTCCATCTCCTCCATGAGCAGAGGGGAACTCTCTCTTAAACTCCCTTCTCCCCTAACGTACGGAAAGCACCTAGCAATAAGAGAAGCTGAACACAGAAAACAAAAGGAAGCTGGTTAGAGCGGTCAGTAACCGTCTTCATGATCTAAAAGAAGAAAAGAGAAACGTACCTGAGTAAACGGGAAAGGAAAGCGAAGCAAAAACAAGAGGGAAGAGAAGCAGCCGAAGCAGGAAGAACAAGAAGAGCAAATGTCGTTGCTCTCCCAAGACTATTCATATTTATGCCCACGAAACGTCTCTTCCCAAGGCACACCATTATGGCATCGAGACACCAAATGCCAGCCCACCTGGCAGCCATCATTTCATATCTCCCGACCGCCCATTATTCGACCGTGCCGCGACGCGACTATAGCTTCGTAGCTCCAGAGTACGTAACTGGCGACCTCATAGAGACATGCGACCTGCACCATTTAAATTATGACAGCATGTACATGCTTACAAATGCAAATATTCATATCATACACAAGACTAAGTATAGAAAGCAAAAGCAGTAAGGGTCACATTTATAAAAGGAGCGACCTAACGACATCGGGGGGGCGCCTTCCTTCACGGACTAACCGTCTTTGCGAGAACACTTTCGAAATCCAAAGATAGTTAGTCACTAGTTATCATAATCAATGGCAAAGCAAAAAAACGAGCTGCCCAGGTCAGCCCAAGAAACCAGCTCTATTGTTTACGGCCAGAGGCCCATTACAACCACAAACAACAACAAGCTTTCTAAACAATATCATCAAGATCTTCTCCAAGAGCGACATTCAACACGGAGACGGAGCTAGGATCACCAGAGGACGCCACAACCGCCTCAACAAAACCCACGTTGAGCTCGCCCGGACCCTGGCGCTTTCACTCACCACACGGTATGGGGAAGGCACGATCGAGAATGAACGATTACCCGGCATCTTCGGCATTCGCCTTCGAGTTCTCCCGAAGTTTGGCGTTCCCGCTCCTCCCTGTGTCGTCCGGCTTCTTCTCAGTTCCTCCACCTCAAAGACGGATGGTGAGATAGGCCTCTTTAAACTTGCGGGGTGGAAGTCTTACATCGTTCGAAGATAGGTGTTAGCGACTACTAAAAAGGCCCTCCACCTCCATGCTCATGCTTCGACCGACCGACTCATTCATGCGCAGAGGTCTTCTCGAGTCGAGGCAGCGAGCTAGGGCCTCAGCGCATCCAGTTCAGTTTTCTCGGCTGTTGCCGCGGCTTCGCGGTTCGGCGGCTTCGTCCTCGGCGACTCAACCTCCGCTTCTCCAGTCGGCGATCAAGGCGACCGTCTTCGGGTTCGGTACCCGGTGATCAATCGACAACTAACGCGCGACAACATATCACGTTAGTATCAAATAACAGCATGTAACGCAATAACACAGTCAAGTTGAGCGCAAAGGTTACTTACCAGACACATCGCCTTATCCATCCCCCTTAGATTCGACTCCAGCTCCTTGGCATCCAAGTCCTTTCTATCACCGTCCAGGGTCATACCCTCCAGCAAACAAGCAGCTATGGGTGCGGACTTGTAGCTGCAGTCCGACCTCCTTACATAGCTTCTTCCCCCACCACCTCATCTATGTACATCATGTTGCGTTCGGCTCGTCTTTTCGAAGATCGGAGTGCCCCCTTACCGATCTCTCACACCAACCTTTCCCTTCATCTTGCCAGAGGGATCTCCAACAACCCTGGGTTGAGCGACCTCCGGGGCAACCTCAGGGGTGTCCTCACCTAGGACGCTGAAATCGGGCATCGGTCTCGCCCTCGAGTTGCGAGCCGCCCTTCCCCCAGTTCGCACCTCACCACCCCCCGGTGAGGTCTCAGCCACCCTCGCAACCTTTGCAGGTCGAGACTCCGGGACTTCGAAGAGAACGTCCTCCACATCGAATGGAACGTCCTCCACATCGAATGGAACGTCCTCTCGGCCCTTCCCCGCTCCAGACCCAGAGGCCCCAGCACCTCCAGCAGATCGCTTCACCGCAGTACGACCGCGGTTCCTATCTTCCCTCGTAACCAGATCACTCCTACGCTTCTCCATCACAGGTCTCTTCGACGTTCTCCTGCTCACCTTATCCCGCACTCTGGTCTTTTGCACTTGCCTTCTCTCCCTAATTGCAGGTCCTCCACGTTCTTCAAAGAAATGAGCAACTTCCGGTAGCTTGGCTCGTTTCTCAGCTCGCGTCAGCCTAGCGAACTTCTCGATCACCTGTCGGCTCGACCCCCTTGCCAAGTGGATATCTGCATAGACAACGAAACAACAATTTTAGTATAAGATCAACCAAAGCAAGCTTGATACTATCAGACAACGCACTGGTACCCACCAGTAAAGTCGCATATTTTATTGTCCACACTGAACCTGCTATCACAGTAGCTTCCAACAAGGAGCAGCGGTCGTTTATCCCACGACTCGTTGCTCTTACCATCCGAACGCGGACAACAGTGCTTCGAGTTTTGCAAGCTAAAGTTCAAATGACCTAGATCGCTTTTACTGAGGTAGTGCTTTCGATAACATCAGCGACCTCAATTCGGTACTCACTCACCGGGCGTTCAATAGGTCAAAACCTTGAATAATCGCCACGTGTTACCCACAAAGCGACAGCGCTTTGCCACAATGGTTCAGGAACTCACAAACCAGCTTGGAGAACGGTATCGTCCATGTAATGCCTCGGTTGCCCTTCACAGATGATCACCCCATGATTTGGTGGGGTGTACCTATCGCTATAAACCAGAGCGTTCTGGTCAGGCTCATAGATCTCCAGACCACTTACAGTTATCCCATATTTCTCTCTCCGGATATGGGGCACGCCTCAAAACATGTCCGTCCACGCCTCTAGCGGCGACCGGCTCAAAGACGACCTCTCCGCGACTGACACGAAGTGCTAGCCAGGCCTTCTGACGCAGATCGAGCCGCATCTTCCTCACTACTAGCCCTCTCAACCGCCTCATCTTCATCATCACCTTCAACCACCCCACATACAGACTCATCTTTCTCTTCCTCTTCGTCATCCCAGCCAAGCGACACTTCACGAACCTCATTAGATCGCGTGTCGTCGAAGTCAGACATTTTTCTTCTAACCCTAACAGGTCTAGCCACTAGTAACTAACAGGGTATCCTAACAACTCTAGAACAGAGGCTAAGCACGAAACAAGAAGCAGAAGTTCAACAATGGCAGAGAACTAACCTGAAGGATGATGCGGTAATGAAGTAGTTTCTACCGGACGGCGACCAAATGAAGTTTCAAAAGAGCGGTGAGATTTTTTTGAAGCAACCGCCCTCCGGTTTCAAGGCATCATGATTACACCCCATACTAGTCGCCTACTTCCAACCAACTGTTTCGTCTTTTCACATCCTCAAAAATGGGCGGACGCGTTTTTTCTCTGCAAATCGCTTTCGGATCCTCATCCGCGTCTTTGAACACGTCAAACGTTTGCACCCACCACCTCACATGGTTAACACGAGCCGCTCCTCCGCGGATCACCGGAAATTTCCACCTCTAGCATGCTCCACGCTATTACCAATCTCTCTCGTTCGTTTCACAAACTCTTTCGAGAGGGGTATAAGGGGAGTGATATTCTATATCCAACACGCCTAACATGGTGGAAATGACGATCGACCTATAGATCCGGATCGCATCCATGAGCTAATAGAACGCTTCTGGGGCAGTCGCAGACCACCATGAACTTCGCTTAGGAAGTGACTTCGGATACCCCTTCCGTAGCAATCATGACTAAAGATGTACTTGCACAAATCTTGGCCGCGACCATCGGTCATTGCCCATTGCAAGCTACTTGTACAGACTGCCACTCCACATCATTACAGCAGACCTATGAGGACAGTTCTCACATGCTATCCTGATCTTCACCCCTCGTTTGGGACACCCTTTACACGTGGTGGGCAAGGATACACTTTCAATGTCTATAAATACCTCTCCTATGAACTACGCCAGACCTGATTCTGCTCTCCCTCACAAAAAACCAAGAGCAAGATACGTAGGCAGTTAACTCTCAAGACGAACTCGGTCCATCCAATAACCCATTCCAGTCTCCCATAGACTGTTTGTAAGGGAAAGCTAAATCACACCTTTACAAAAGAGTACAATGTTCTGTATTTAGGCAATCCTGCAAACCTGCTCCAATAATCAATAGCTAGAAGCTCCTGATGGAAAATATACTTTCAAGACTACGAGTCAAGTCTCTGAATCAGTTTCGATGCGTATCCAAACCATGGAATGCGTTTGTTACCGATCCAGATTTCGTCCACATGCACATGAAACAATCAAAGGAGAATAAAAACAGGACAATAATCATGTCGGGAACATATTACATGCCAGAAGAAGCATTATGCGATGATTATTTCAGTGATGCTCTCAATATCAAGAAAAGTAATGCCGTGATTTGGGGTTCTTGTAATGGACTACTTTGTGTATGTGTATCCTCGAGATCAAAACTAGGATCAAAATCATTGATGGCCACGGCGGGCAGAATCGGAATTGAAGGACTCAACTGCATATTTGTGAGTATAGGAAATTACCAACTGCCCCAATAGCAGCTGACTTTGAGTTGAAGCCTGAAGGTGTGTGCATTTGGCACTGGTTACAATACTGCTTCCAAGGACTATGAAGTCGTGAGAATTGTGAGTAATGATGGACCTCCCAACGATTGGATTAGTTGTTATGAAGTCAATGTATACTCGTGGAGAAGGCTCCAAGACATTCTCTATCAAGCAGATTCGTCCCAGCCAATGGAACATGTTGACGGTACAATTTATTGGTCAGTGCGGACTCCTCTTTACAATGATTTTTCAGTCCTTGCTTTTGACCTAGGGGAAGAAAAGTTCCAAGAGTTACCGTTGCCTGAGTTTGATGATGATTGTCGTTTTCAGATCAAGGTTAAATGGCTAGCTAGGTCCCTTTTTTTGGTCCATCCAACTTTGGAACACCATTTTGTGGCATGGTGTTTAGGGCATCGAACGAGTGCATCTTGGACAAGGTTGTTTAAAATAGAAGGTTGGAAGGACGTTCCGTTGTGATAAGGAAGGAGTGGAAGAACCTTCAAGTGAGGGATGTTATACCCTTAATTTTGACAGGGAAGGTGAAATCATATTCCTTTGCAACCGAAATAATATACTTATTCATGACCCTAAACACGGAATTTTAAGAAACTTAAGGAACAAAAATAATTCAACATGTCTATATCATGCGGTAACATTCTCGGAGATATCCTTGTAGCACTTGGTGTTACTAATGAGATATTGGGAAGATTTACTTCTCTATTTTATTTTTATTTTATGTTTTTTATTTATTTTTTATAAGGAAGCAGAGTTTTTAGGCTGAGTCCAATAGCTCTTTATCCCCTTAAAATAGCTCTAAACTCAACAGATTTTACTCTCTATCATTAATTTTCTCTGTATATATACAAAGGATTTTACTTTCTATCTTTGTTTTACTCTCTATATAAGGATAGAGAGTAAAATCATTTGTATATATACAGAGAAAATTAATGATATAGAGTAAAATCTGTTGAGTTTAACTCTATTTTAAAGGAATAGGAAGCCATTGGACTCAGCCTTAGAGAGGTCCCTTACCCCTTTTCTTTAACAATAAAGAGAATTGGTTATATTTTTGCATACTATTTTGGGTAAATTAGCGATTGCCCCCAGTTTTGAAGATTGGTTTTTGCGATACCCCCACATAATAATTTAATTCGGATTACCCCTACATTCTAACTTCCCGTCAGTCAAACAATTAGTTGACTTTGTTGACCGTGGTTAAAATTTCTGTTCAAACTACATGACGAAAATGTCCTTGATTAAATGTGACCAAGAAAGAGAAAAACCACGGAGACCTCACGTTTTAACCACGTGACCTGGGTTTCTCTGATTAGCGCCTAAACAACCCAATTACTTACGAATAGACCCAAAAAAAAAAATTACCCAAAAAAATCGAAAAAAAATAAAAAAACATTTCCCAATATCTACTATCTATATACTAAAGCAGAGACCTCTAGGTTAGATTTTTCTCTTTCCTAGGTGGCACTCTAATATCAAAGCTTTTGAGTCTGGTATGCCACGTGGCACTCTAATATCAAAGCTTTTGAAACACTTCCCACACTAATTGAAACACTTCCTACATGTAATTAATTAAAGAATACAAGTCCGAATGAGACATGTAAGGATACAAGTCCGAATGAGACATGTAATTAATTAAAGAAACAGAGTCCCGACCTCCCATAAAGGAATTGAGTTAGAAAAAATCGACTTGAAGTGCCCTTCTCAAAGCTGTTTGTCCTAAGGTTTAAGGAGATTTTATTTGTTCGAGTTCGTCAATAACAATGTTCCCCATACCGACCTCCATTGCATCCCTCTCATGCTCCTCTTTCTTCTTTTTCTCGAGTTGCATCATCAATGACATCAATTTGCCTATCGGGCAAAGAAGCTCAAGAATGCGAGGGCCTCGCGACCGATCCACGGATGGAGAAGTAATCGGCAGTTGTTGGCCGCTTCGGGAACAAAATAAAGTATCGGGACTAAAAAATCAGCCATATCAACTGCATCTTGCTCATTTGAATCCATATTTCTCGAAAGCACCTTATGAAGGGGGCGAAACGCAAGCGGCGGATGTGCCTCAAATCTCCATGTCTATTGAAAAAGTCTCGTGAGTACCGATCACCAAAAGCAATCTGAAAAGATAAACTTCTTATCAACCTGGAAGTTCCAAAATTGATACAAAGAGTCAAAAAAAACTCACAAATGACAACGATAGTAAGATCACCTTGCGGGCATCATCCCAACAAGCTCCATCATCAATGCCAAGTGGTCCCGTTAAACAAAGATGAAAATTATTATCTCGAGATGAAAGAAAAGAAACCATGCGACATACACCTTTCACATATTCGGTTACAAGTTCAAGATGAACATGTATACATACTGAAAACTAATATCACACAAACAAACACCCAAACACGAGTATAAGCACACAAATCAACCAATTACCATTGCAACCGGTGTTTTCTTTTGAAAGATGAATTAACTGAACTTCGAACCTCATGTTCACAATAATCAACAGTTCTCAGAAGTGGTTTTAATACATAAAAGAATTGAGTTAGAAAAATCGAATTTGAAGTGCCCTTCTCAAAGTTGTTTGTCCTAAGGGATGAGACCAAGAAATCAACATACAATATGTAATGCGAGGCTATTTCTCGATCTACTGCTCAGGGTTTGTGGAAACATTTGAATTTTGCGCTTATCAATGTTTAAACATATGCCGTTATGCAAGAGGTGATCCAAATTATAATTGTTTCGTTATTTGAGCGGTATATCCAAATTCTTGGACGGCTACATTGATAAAATTAGACAATCGGGCATGTGGAATATAAGATCACAGATTCGAAAAGATAGTATCTTGAGCAAGAGCTATATATGAGAGTAAAAGCCATTGTAGAGGACGACCCATCGATGATTTCATGATTTCTTGACACCATCAAATAAACTGGTCACACTGAGTCTCCAAGCCCCACTGGGATTGCATCGATAAACCGGTCACTCAGAGTCTCCAAGTCCCACTGACCAACATCAACATTTACTGCGATTTCCTCGACTCCATCAAATAAACCGGTCACTACTGAGTCTCCAAGTCCCATCAGGGATCGCATCGATCTCTTTGCAAGGGCAATTCGGACCGCTAGACCTTTCCCTATTATAGATGAAAACCCACTGCCCCCACCACAATGTCATGCACAAGCAACTACTTCTTCTCACTTTACACATCATGTGCTTATGTAATGCACCTGTAGACAATAGTTAGAAACATAATGTTAAATAGAATTTAGATTACAAATCAAAATAGAAAACCTTCTCAGAGAAGAAAAAAAACAATGGTCTATAAAAAGGACACTAAGGAGAAACAATTTATTATAACCTTAAGTATCATAAACTCCGCCTCCTTCCGCCTCCAAATCCTTGATGTAGGTTGATTTGTTAATCTCCAATATCTCGCTTCTCCTAATTCCCAACAACGATCAAGTTATTTTCTTGGACTAAACAATATGGACAACTCCGTAAAGAAATCTCAACAAGACGAAAACGACGAAAAATTCTAACGCTGCTCCAACTCCTACTCCAAGTAAGCAAAGTTCAAAAGAATCACGAAGATGGAGAATTCAATGTCTACAAAACAAAAGAATCTCTTCTACAATGATGCGAGGAAATACAAGAACACAACAAATTGGTAAATTCTACATACCAAGTTTTATGTTATTTATATAGATAATACATAGATGAATTGGAATCATATTTATGTCACTATATATATTTTCTACATATACTCAGTTACTTAAAACCAATCTTTTGCAACGCCTTCTCACTCCATATGTCAAAATATTGTCACACAGCCATTTGGTAAGTTTACTATATAAAACAATATTCCTAATTTCAGTTTACATATGGATTTGTACATTGTAGTCGCAACTAGGATTGAAAACAAAACAAAAAAGGTAATAAAAAAAGTAAATAATTAACATATTCTTGGAGGACTTTAAATAATCAAGTACCTGGATATGCAGCGATGCCCCATCCCCCTCTTGCTTCAAAACTGAACAAACAGCCTGCTTCGAAATATGATTCCCAAGTTCCCTTGACACTTCTATTAGTTTCAAATCAAAACTACTCCGATAATTCTTTTCGGACGACAATATGGTAGACGGAAACATGGTATGACTTGAAAAAAATGGTGAAGATCCTTGAAACCACCCCTTTGACATTATAGGTGATGTTCCTGACCCTGTAGCATATGCCGTGTTCTCCTCTGCATTCATCAGTGGCCCTTGCTATTTCCTTATTCCGAGAGCCACAGAGAAATCCCATCTCCTATCGGAGAAAAGAAAAGAAAAGTGGATCTTGGGCTCATTCTTACAATATCTATGTACAACAAAACGTTCCCACACTAAATGCTTTGTTTTGTTTTTCTTTCAAACCGACATCATCTGTATATAAACCTATATAGCTACAAAGCATTTGTTGATCTCTTCAAACTCATGGCATTTTCGCCACATATGGATTTGTACATTGTAGTCGCAACTAGGAGTGAAAACAAAACAAAAAGGTAATAAAAAGTAAATAATTAATGTATTCTTGGAGGACTTTAAATAATCAAGCACCTGGATATGAAGGGGATGCCTCATCCCCCTCTAGCTTCAAAACTGAACAGACAGCCTGCTTCGAAATATGATTCCCAAGTTCCCTTGACACTTCTGTTAGTTTCGAATCAAAACTACTCCGATAATTCTTTTTGGACAACAATATGGTAGACGGAAACATGGTAGGAGACCCCGAAAACTGCCTTCTAGGACTTGAAAAAATGGTGAAGATCCTTGAAACCACCACTTTGACATTAGAGGTGATGTCCCCGACCACAGTAGCATATGCCGTGTTCTCCTCTGCATTCATCAAGGCCCCATTTTGTCTCCAATGGCGGTGGCTTTAACTCCCCGCCGATTTTGTTTTTCATAAGTCTCTCTTTTCCCATCTCTGCCGCCATTAGAGTTTTCTCTCTCTCTTCATCTTAATTAACTTCCAAAGGTCAATCTTGCATGGAAGCCGGGCTTCTTTTCGGGGTAGATGAATCGGGTTCTTTATCAATCCTTACGGAGAACCCGCTTACTTCCGAAATAACTAGAAGTGGTTACACATACATGATCGTGTTAAACCATCCAGTGGATGTAGTGGCGATTGAGGGAAGCCGGAGTGGTCTCCATTATGACCTGCAGATGGTCAAGTGGGACTCTTTGAGAGGCTAAGTCCAACCGTCATGACCACATGCTTAATATAGACGAAGTCCACAAATCATCTTGATTAGGTAAGCAAGGGCCCACTATAGGCTGTCGAGTGAACCGATAGTCCGTTAGGACTCTTCCTTCTATGGCATGTGATTGGCTACATAAGGCCGACATCGAAACAAGACGTTATACCGGATGAGTAAGCAATAAGCTAGCTGAAACAAAGGAGATCGTCACTTCATTTATGGTGCTTCCCTAACTTATACTACAAGTGACGCTAGCCCACAATGACTTTTAAACTTTTCGGCACTAGGCCCCAGTAGGTTAGAATTCTTCACAATCACCAGATTCATAAACCCGCATACGAATAAAATAATAACATAACTATAAGCCTCTTCCTTGAGTTGCAAAAATAATCTACTCTAGCATTCCCACTCAAATCAGCAAGTACGCCCGTTCTAAGTATTGGGGTGAAGTCTTCAGTCGAATGGACATGCAAATGTATCTTACTTATGAGTGTGGTTCTTGGCTTCAAATCTATTATTAGAGAAATAAAAACATGCATAATGAAAAAAAGTATATAAAAGGTGAATTTCTATATATCATGGTTTATATATTATATTTTCTACAGGTGGGACACATACACAGTGGATGAATTGGACTACTTATGGAAATTATCCGGCAAATCAATTCCCATACCAATCTTTCACAACGCCTTTGCAAACTACTACAAAAACAAATCAACATGAAACTATTGTTGATGATATGGACATCGAAAATGAGTACGCAGACTACGATGATCAAATTTCAAGTGGTGGTAAATAAAATTATCAACTTATTATAATTTTTTTTTACTGTCGTTATATACATAATAATTAATCTTATTATGTAACAGATGAGGAAAATGTACGTTCACAAGACGAAGAAATGAATGACGATGGAGATAACGAAGGAAGATACTATCACAAGTAAGTAAGATTTCCATATAACACATTCACAAATAACACCGATTAATTACAAGAAGCATTTTGTCTAACCTAATATATCTTTTTTGTGAAAGTTTTTGAACCTTGGAATTTTGGTGGACCAACTTGCGTGTGCGCACAATCGTGGAGCTATAATGTGGTACGAAAGAAAGAACCATAAGAAGTAAGCGACCGCTTAATCCAAAATTTTCTGTGTTGTCGATGGAAAAGTTAAATTGGCATTGCTAAAAGAAACTCCAAGATTTTTAAAACAGGTTGTTAGACTACAATGGGGACCTAGATCAGAAAGTTTAGAGAAAATATCGGGTGTATAATATGATGTTTTGCGTTTACATCAATGGGTGGCAAAATTGACAGAAAAATCAATAATGGTGGTGGACCTTACGTTTTCAAACTTGGTGGCCAAAATCACCATAAAATTGGATCTTTGCTACCAATACACGAACCAAACCGAAATTTGCACAGTTGTACATCTATGACACACAAAATGAAGTGGATAACAGAATAAATGCCTTGAGCGAAGCCGAGAAAAGCAAAACTTTAGATAGAGAAGTAATTGAGGGACTGATCAAAATGCTTGACAAAGAGAATGATCTGACAAAAGTTTTCAGAATGGCAAGAGATAGATTTAAGGAATCTGAATTTGTTCCCCGTATATAAGATTAATCGAACGCTGCGTATAGACGCAAGACAATATAATCTACCAACGGGATCTGAAGTAGCTGCCCTAATTGTAGATGACGGATTTGAGCACAATCGAGGAAGAGATGTCATTGTGGACAGAGTCGGACAAGGGTTACTGAGAGAATACATCGGCTACAACCAAGTTTCATGGCTTTGCAATATCCATTGCTCTTTCCACACGGGGAAGACGATACTTTCAAAGCAGCCATTGAGCGCAATCAAGTGCCGTGAACAAGGACGTCAAAAAAGAAAGAGAATCGACATCACGCGAAATTCTATGCATTCAGAATTCAACAAAGAGAAAATGAAGGCCATACTATAATTCTAAGTGACCGCCTCTTCAAACAATATTTGGTTGACTTATAATGCATGCACGAAGAAGAGGACAGGTTTTCCTATATAAGATCAAACCAAAACAAAATAAGATCCGAAGTTGTACCAAAACCTAAAGATGCCGTTATTGCCGGAGACACAACACCAAAGATCCGTAGGAAAGAGGGTAGTTTTACCGTCAACATTCACGGGAGGACCACGATATATGGTACAAAATTATCAAGATCGCTCGCCATTTGTAGATTTATTGAGGATCACGACCTCTTCATCACTTTTACGTGCAAACCAGAAATGGCCGAGATTGAAGAGTTCACAAAGAAAAAACGGGCAAACAACTAAAAATAGAGACGAAATAGTAGCCCTGGCTTTCAAAATCAAATTGGATGAACCCGATGGATGATTTGTGCAAAAAGAAAACACTTTGGAAAAGTTTGGGCAGGTAATATCATTTTAAATTTATGTTTTAATAAATCTATTTTAGCTGATTTAGGACTCATCGACAACATGATTTTGTGTTTTGCTTTTCGCTACATAAAAAATCGATTTATAAATTCTGTTAGCATCAAAAGAATACTTAACAAGAAACTATATAGTGACTGCAAGGATATCAAGAACGACCACGCATAAAAAAATGTTCTATAATTAGGCAATATAAATAATCAAGAGCAGAAAATGGATGTACCGGTTACTTGAACAAAGGCTATGGTGTCGTCGCTATTTTGTGGTCCTTAGGTAGAGTATCCCAGCATCTTTCTTGCCCTATCCAATTCCCCTTTTCCATCTTGAAGTGAAATTTCAGGAGGTAAATAGAGTTGTTTCATTACCTTAGATGACACAAGAAAACATACTTAGACAATATCAAATTGAGATACAACAATATAGCATTTAGCTTCAAACATTTAGCTAAAGTTTACATAACAATGGAACACTTACCATACCGTCGTTTGAAATATTCTAAGGAAGAGAAATTGTGCATTATCATAAAATCCCCCAGTTTATAGCAAAGCAGCTTCATCACACCTCTACAGACCACATGTAAAAAAAAAATTGAGCAACAATAAAGAAATGATAAGCAAAGACCAAAAAAGTACAAATTAACAAAACATAACACTCTATGTATGTACACTATCTGAATTCATATTCCTATTCATGTAACTCTACTACAGTTCAAGTGTTTTGGCAAATACTAACACCTCATTTCATTTATTGTTAATTTGCAGCTGTCTACACAATTGAGTTTCAAAAAAGGGGACTACCACATGCTCATATTTTGTTGTTCCTTGAAAACAAACCGAAGACTGCAGCAGATATTAATAAAATTATATCGCCAGAGTTGCCCAATAAAAGTGACCCCATTGCTTACGGGCGGTTTTACAATTTATGATACATGGTCCGTGTGGGACATCTAGATGAGAAATGTCCTTGCATGGTAAACAACAAGTGCAAAAGCTTCTATCCGAAGAAACTTTGCAGCCAAACCACATTTGACATCAACGGATATGCCGTGTATAGAAGAGATGACAAAAGGGTGGCCATAAAGATAAAGCGTCAAAAAACAGTTTAAAGTTGATAACAGTTGGGTAGTTCCTCATAATGTTGACTTGGTTGTAAAATACCAAGCTCACATCAACGCCGAAAGTCTTCAGAACCAAATGAGGTCCGTGAAGAATTTGTTCAAGTACATAAACAAGGGGAGAGACAGGGGAACATTTGTTATTGAAGAGAAAAATCAGAATGGAGAATCAAATGGAGAACAAGTCGCCCCCAAGTCGATGAGATAAAAAGATACTTGATCTGTCGATACATTTCAGCTCGAAGCATGTTGGAGAATTTACTTAATTTCCAATTCAATATAGATTCCCAATGAGAACGCCTTTCTTTTCATCTTGAAAATGAGCGCCCCATAATATACAATGACAAAGACAATCCTGTTGTGGTAGTCAATGCAGATGGCGTACAAAAGACAAAATTCACTGAATGGATGAGAATTAACGCGGAGAACGAAGATGCAAGGCAGCTCACATATGTTGACTTTCCAACAAAATGGGTATGGAACAAGAAGTTTAAAACATGGACAAGGAGACAATCAGGGAAGACAATCGGAAGAATTTACTATTGCCACCCAACAGCAGGGGAAAGGTTTTATCTACGTTTGCTTTTGAACATTGTAAAGGGACCACGAAACTACGATGAAGTAAAGACCATAGATGACATTGTACATCCAAGCTTCAAATCAGCATGCATGGCTTAGGATTACCGACGACGGAGAGTGGCACGATGCAATTGTAGAGGCATCACGCTGGGCATTACCTCCCTCACTAAGAGAAACATTCGTCACAATTCTACTATTCTGTGAAGTCACCAATCCATTAGAGTTATGGACCGGATTAATCGGAAGTTACTATCCAAGACATTCTATTCCGCAGAAAAGACAAAGGATGAACAACAATGAACTAATGCTCACCGATGGTGAACTACAAAACGATGCTCTCTCGAAGATAGAAAAGATAATGAACAGGGAATAACAGATCACTCAAGGAGTTCAAGAACTTCGGGCTTCCCATTTCGACATGTCACTAAACAAAGGCGTTGAAAATAGGTTGATACATGAGGAGTTGAGCTACGATAGGGTCAGCGCTTTTGAGAAGGAATTCTTTGAACTTCACAAGGACCTAAACAGAGCGTAAAACTCATTTTTGATGCAGTCATTGAGGCGTAGAAAACAAGTCGTGGAGCTATTTTTCGTATATCACGGTGTGGAGGAACCGAAAAACATTTCTTTGGAAAACAATTCTAGCAAGGTTGAGATCTCAAGGAAAATTGTCTTAGCTGTTGCATCTTCCGGAATAGCATCTCTTTTGTTGCCCTGGAGGGAGAACTGCTGCGCATTCACGGTTCAAAATTCCAATTAACACGATGAGAACTCATCTTTGCGACATCGCCAAGGAACACATTTGGCCAAGCTAATGAAAGAAACGGATTTGGTTGTGTGGGACGAAGCACCAATGAATAATAAAAACATTTTCAAGCAAAGATAAGACATTAAGAGATCCGATGCAATTCAATTCGTAATTCCAATGAGAAATTGTTTGGTGGGAAGACCATGCTCTTAGGAGGGATTTTAGACAAACACTCCCGTCATTGAGAGATCAACAAGGGACAGTGGTGGCTGCTTCACTAAACAAATCTTATCTGTGGGATTATTGTCGGCATTTGTCGCGACAACAAATATCGCCTCCTAAAGAAAGACCTTGATCCAACAAAGGCCGAAATCGATATCACAGCCTCAAACAATGGGTTCTAGATGTGGGAGAAGGCAAATTGCCGGTCATAGCAATCAATGAATGGGAAGAGGCAAATTGGATAAAAATTCGGATGAGTTCCTAATACCGAAGGGGATGATCCAATAAAGCAAATTGTGACAAGCACTTATCCCGATATCTTGAAAAACTACAAATGAACGTAGTACCTAAAGGACGTGTATTTTGGCACCAACAAATGATTAAGTAGAAGAAGTGAATGTGTTCATTCTTTCAACTCTACCAGGAGAGTCAAAGAAATATCTAAGTCGCGGACTCAATTTGCCCGAAATGGGAAAATAAGAAACCAAGACATTTTGTTCCCCACGGAATACCTTAACACACTGCAACTGTCTGGGATGCCAAACCATGCCCTCGACTTAAAAAAAGGTGTTCCGATTATGCTCCTACGGAACATCAATCCTGGATTGGGTCTTTGCAATGGGACAAGGCTAATAGTGACAGAATTTGGCGATAGAATTATCAGGGCAGAGATTTTAACCGGGAGAAACATAGGACAAGAAGTCTCAATACACCGTATTGTCACGTCTTCCAATCAAACGAAATGGCCATTCGCTTTAAAAGCGGCGACAATTCCCGATTAAAATTTGCTTTGCAATGACTATTAACAAAAGCCAAGGCCAGACCTTGAAACATGTCGGACTCTACCTTCCAAAACCTGTTTTTAGCCATGGACAATTGTACGTTGCTGTCTCGCGCACAAACTCACGGGAAGGACTGAAAATACCGTAACGCCAAAAGCGGTGAACCCTATGGCTACACACGCGAACATAGTATTTCGGGAAGTTTTCAACAACTTGCCTACAGGTAATACACTTTATCTTGGCGACCTTTAGAAAGTACATACATACGATTTAGTATTCAAAATAAAATCAACTCTCTCTGTAATTCCTACAATGATTCAAACAGGTACATCAAGAAACAATGGGAACAATAGATCTATTGATGAAGCGAATACGGTTTCACATAATACAGATATTTGAAAAGGTACTTTTCAAACTACATTATACTATTCTTATAATATTATTAATTATAAAAAATTATTTTGTTTAATTTTCTCATATTTGCAGGTGAGGAAAACAATACAGACCTATTGGAGCATTTTCAATAAGAACAATTTTATATACATTGTAATGAGCATATATTTTTTTTTTTTTTTTTATATGAATTCAATTTAAGAGATTGGAGAATTTCTACATTATATATGCTAGACTAATAATAGAAAAAGCAGATATAGAAATAGACCTGTTGTTAACTTTGACGTAATATAGTTCCTTATTAG
This sequence comes from Coptis chinensis, assembly GCF_015680905.1. Classification (NCBI taxonomy): domain Eukaryota; kingdom Viridiplantae; phylum Streptophyta; class Magnoliopsida; order Ranunculales; family Ranunculaceae; genus Coptis; species Coptis chinensis. Next base: position 60,532,317 of record NC_141463.1, read on the forward strand.
GATGCAGTAGGCCAATAATAAAAGACAAAGTGACAAACAAATAGTTCCTTATTTTTAGCATGTATTACCTGAGTACATTTGCAAGCAGTTGACCATGGACCATCTTCAGTCTCCATTGGAGCAAAAAAGTTTATATAGCTTGGGGATGCAACATGCAACTATTTGAAGCATTTCCCTTATTTAGTTGATGTGTATGTACAGGGGTTATTTAGTTGATGTGTATGTACAGGGGTCGGGGGGATGGGAACTAATCATAGATGATAAGTATAATCCAAAAGGTATTTTACTGGAAAGGTATATAAGAACATCGTAGGATGTAAACAGAGGTCATTCAATATTATCAATTTATCAAAGTCTTTTACATACCTTCTTACTTTTAATTCGCTTCCACTTCGTCAAAAGCACTCTCAATTCATATAACTTAATGTTAAAATATTAAGATCATTCACTTCACTTAAAGATTGGCATTCATTGATCTATCTGGATAACTTCTATAATTTACTGATAATCAAGTCTACTTAATAAATACATAATCACTAATTTAATCACCTTAATAGAAAATTTACAATAAGAAAAGCTCCACTTACCTTGCTGAGTGTTTGTAGGGCATGGTCAAGATGATAACTTATACTTCTGATTTCGAGTGTACTCTTAGTCTGATGTTTTATCATGCGTTAATTCTTTGGCTGATATGGATTTCCACTCTGTTGCATTTAACCATAAGAAAAAAAATTAAATTAGTGCATTTGTTCACTCAAAAATACAAAGTTTAGCAAATACTGGCCATGATTATGACATTGTACACTTTCAGACAGATAAAGACCATGACATAAAATATGTGAAAAATCGAAGACGCCCTTTGCACTTTGTTTCAAACAAAGTACGCCAATAATTGTGAAAATCTAGAAGAGTTTTGAAGATTAAGGATTGGATATTTGTTTAGGTCACATAAATTGGATTAAAGTCCTATTCAGATATTTTTCTTTCTTTAGTCTTTCAAGAACGGGCCAAATCTTTTGTCCAGACTCCAGAGTGTGACCATTTAACAAACCTTTTAAACCAAGAAAACTAGAGCAGAGAATATTTTCATTTCACATGCTCGATCATGTGGGGCTAAATTATTGTACCTTTCATGTTTGGTGATAATCCTGATAAATGTTAGATACCAACTTATTTAAAAAGCTGAACAAGTGGCAACCCAAAGCTGGAAGTCTGAAATATCTTGTGAGTATATTTCCATTTAGAGGGGGGTCAGTTCCACAAGCGCACAATGCACTACATACCTCTTTTAGGTGTATGAGTGTATCTACGCAAGAATGCAACACAGAGGCCAGAATAAAGAGATGGCTCCTACACGACTTCCCATATAGAAAGTACTAAATATATTCCCGTTTTAGAGAACAACAGTAATTATGTGAAATTTGCACAAACAAAAAATGAAAGACTTTCAAAATTTTCCACAAAAAGGGGGCTTCAGGTATACCTTTCCAAGGTGCTCCTTCTGGTAACAATAGCCCTGTCTGGCAAAGAAGGAAGCATAAATGCAAAATGTTAAATTTATTTCCTAACCACAGGACACTTCAAAGAACAGTAGTGAGACAAAGACTCAAAGTGTTCTTGGTAACTAACCTTACATCAGTTCCATAAATGTAATTGCAACAAAAATCGGGACGACCTACAGACAATGAACGTATCTACATTGGCATGAAGGAGTAGCTCACTGTTCGTAAAAAGCGATAGATAAAATATCATTGCCGTTGGTAGGAATCACCACATGGTTAGAAAGTTGAGCGAAGTCGTGCTCCAAAATATTGAGCTTCCCAAAGAGAAGAACCCAAAGAAGACTTCCTCGAATAGGACAATTCTTGCAAGCCACCTGTCCAAGAATAAGTATTAATGAGATACTTCTCCGGTAGCAATAAACCAACACAAGCTTGAGAACCACGAAAAGATGGAAATTCAACTTTACAGATAAAGCGGGATACTCATATTCTCTACCTGGCTCACTTAGTCGAGAATATCTGAGATTGCCGTCTTTCTAAATGCATCAACTTTTGCCAACTTTGCTTGCATGGGTTTGTTTGGAAATACATTATCTCCCTTCATCCTATCTCTGAAGCCGTAAGCTGGAACCTTCGCATGTACGTAAGTATCAAGAAGAGCAGTTTACTACCGCAAATGACCTACATACCCTGCCTGCTTCAATCTATTAAATATTTTCTCAGCATTATGAACATCACCCCTCTTTGCATACTGATCCATAATGTACATGTATGAAGTAAACATTGGCGGCTTTAATTGGTTCTGCTGAGATGACTTCTGAAGGATTGAGTCTGCCTACTCTACCTCCCCAGCCTCCACATAGAGCTTCACAAGTGCATCCCACATAAACGGGTCCAGACGTTGTCCACTTTCTGCCATATGCTTAGCGAGATCCTTTCCTTTGGTCAGCATCTTATGGTTTGCGTAAACCTTCAATAGCGTGGTGTAGTTTCTTGAGGAGAGCTTTTTCCATGTTTGCGTCATTCAATCAAAGACTGCCTCTGCTTTTTCAACTTTCCCAACCTTACCCCAAGCTTCAATAGCAACCAGACACTCCTCCACGTGAGGATTTGGATCACAAATCTTCCAAATTCTACCGACCTCATCATCCTTACCGAGGTCCGTGCATAGAGGGGAGTAAAATTCGCATGCCCAACAATTACGTTTGAGGTTGGCCCCTTCCATCTCCTTCAATATTGCCTCTGCTTTCTTAGTGAATCCCCCAAAGGATAGTAGTGTCTAACAAGTAGCCCTTGGGTCTGGATATCGGGTTCAAAGCCGTCTTCCTTCATGGTCTCAACACACTTCTCCATCTCTTCAATGTCATTGGCCTGGCCTCTGGCATCTATCAAGAGCCTATATCTGAAAACAAATAATTTGATGTTTTGAAGCTCCATCAACTTTAGGACGTCAGCTATTTTCTTCTCCAATTTGCTCGAACGGCAATTTGAAACAAATAATACTCAAGATAACCAAGGCATCATTTCTGAACCTCAGCAAATGTCCCGACCACTCATCCCTTTCAAATGCTGCTCCATGTGCAAAGGGTGTCTGTGCCCATTTTCCTTATATGCTCCATGTGGGACTGGAGGGAACTTCTTTCTGTGTTTGAAATCCTTGAAAGAAAACCCTATAATGCACCGAACCTAGCAAAAAAGACACAAAATAATATAAAATACCTGGCTAAAAGAGCGACACTCTTAAGGCCTTCGAGTGGAAAAAAATTTACAAGTGGCAAAACCTTGCAAAATCAAATGGAAACACATTCAAATAATGAAGTATTGTGCATTTCTGTGTTCAAACCAGTAATTCGAAACAAAGTGAGTCTATTCACTTGCCTATTTTTTAGGAACTATATAAGAGTCCTAATCATATTTGATATCTACTCTCTAATAACATAACTATCTGGGACAACAATCCTAATAAATTTAGAATTTAGATTACAAATCAAAATATAAAACCTTCTCGAGAAAAAAAATACACAATGGTCTATATAAAAGGCATTAAGGAGAAACAATTTATTATAACTCCCCGTGACCTCCTACTTGAAACATAATCTTGGTGTATTAATTGACTGCTCAAAGGTATGTTTTCTCAGTTCTCACTACTATTCTATGATCATCAAACCTATTAATATATTACTTTTATGTTCTTTAACTTGCTACAGCACAACTCATCCCATCTGCAATTAGACTATTCATCACATCTGCAATCTTCTTATACATTACAAATTTTAGTTCACAATGAACAATACCAGTCAAGCTAAATCCCATCAGAACAACAACTATTTTAATTTTCAAGTGTTTGACTCAGACTAACTTTTTACACAGGAACATGGCTGAAAAAGGATACAAAAGAATAAAGGAGATCAATGACACCAATGGAAGTTACAGAATAAAAGTCAGAGTGAGTAGAATATGGGAAGCAACCGACTTCAATACAGATAAAATCAAAAGTTTAGACATGGTGCTGATAGATGAGCATGTAAGTACAAGTATTTTAGAAATTACAAATATTAGATACATGAAATTTTATGATCTGACAATTTTAAAATCTAACAGCGAGATCAGATACATGCAAAAATCCCAATTTCCTTTGTGCTCAAATATAAACCACAGCTGAAAGAGATGCAAATCTACTACATGGAAGAGTTTTCTACATTCAAAATATATGAAAAGTGACATACCGTCCCGTCAATCATGACTACATTATTATGTTCAATTGGAATACGATCTTGAAGCCATCCAAAGAAGTAGATATACAGTTTCCAAAACAGCTATTTAACTTCACAAATTTTTCTGAAGTGTCATCAAGAAAAGACAACATACACCTAACAGGTAAATACTACATCTACATTCACTAAAACAATAAGTACTCAACTTAATTGCTATGTCATAACACAATTCTATTTCAATGTCTACAGATGTCATCGGAATAGTCAAAACGTGGACACAACCAATAGAAAAACTGAAGAAAAATAAAAATAAAACTACCATGATGAAAATATATTTAATAGATGAATGGTAAGTCTTCTAAATTGACAGCTTATTATACAACATAATCAGCCTTTGTACTAACTAAAAATTGTTAGCGTGATTATTGCGGGGAACTCTTCTATAGCGGTAACTATTTGGGGTGAGAATGCAAACAATGTCAAAGATTGGATAGTTCAAAACACTTCAAGGACAATCATTAATAATAAGTTCAACATCCGTTAGTTACTTTAATCTGGTGCGTTATATAAATACATTTATTAGTTTATAAGTGAAATATTATCTAAAATTAACTTTATATGATAGGAACGTATTCTCTTTCTACAACATCGGGACAAAAAATATACCGGGATTCAGAAATTCCGAATTTACCGCTCAAAAAGTGCATATCAAATAGAACTATCACAAAGTAATAATTAATCAGTTTAATAGAAATAAAACTGAAAATAAAAATAAAAATAATAAAAAAAAACTCTTTTTACAGTCCAATGGAAGTTGAAATACAAGAAGAGCAAATGAAGACATCGAAAACTACCGAAGAAGTAATGACCCAAAAACAGGAGGTGTTTGTCCGAGATAACAAATTCTGTGGATGGATCTTTTTTTTTAGGGCGTAAGTTACTTCTTCTTATGAACTACTTACAAAAAATAAAACAATACAATGTTTAATGACTTATTACTTTGCAGGAAAAGTACTTTACATGCAAGGCATCCATAACAAAAAGTGATGCACGCGGTTGGTATTACAACGCTTGCCCAAACCCCAATTGTGGAAAGAAGTTGAATATGAACACAGAGGATATGATTGCACAAAGCATGGTGTCGTGGACCCAATTCAAAAGTAAGTCTCTTTGATCAAGTATCACTTACAATATATGAAGCATGGTATATCAACTAAACGTAAACTAAATTTCAAGGTACATCCTAAAGTTTGATATTGAGGACAACACGTACCTTTGCAAGGGCAACTGCATTTGAAGAAGTGGCATCAACTTTAATGAAAAAGAGCGCAGGAATTAATCGCAAATGGATTCAAAGGTAGATTATTTATACACAAATTGCCTACTAATATAGATAACATCCAAAATTATGTTAACCGATCGTTGATATATCTTTATAGGAGAATGGAAATGAGTTTGCTTGAAAAGGAATTTAGGAAGTTGATTGGCCATACGGCTATATTTCGGATAAGAGTCACAAAATTCAACAAAGAACGAAACAATAATTCACTCACTATTTCTAAAGTCTTTTCACTTCACAAATCGACTACTACAACGGAGAAGAAAATCCAAAGGTACAACCCATATCCGTCATTAGAACAATTACTTTGCAGCCTAAGTTTACTTTATTTTGTGTAACATAATATAACAATACAACATCTTTATACTATTTTTTTCAACAGATTTCACATCGTTCAAAAGTGCATTTGGATGGAAGTGTCACAACCATCATCAAGATTCAAACGAGGGAGAAGACGACCAACCACCAAACAAGAAAGTTTGCAAAACAAGTGAAGACAAACAAGATTAATAATTTACTAGCAAAATTATATTTTTAATTTATACTTGCCAATGCAAATGACATGGATATTATTAGCATACATTAGTCCATTATTGCAATAGAATGTTTCTACCTTTTTATTTTTTACTAAAGTTATTCTTACGTATATATTATTGTTATTTCAATCGATGCATAAGTGGAAAGTATGCAATGATAAATTAAGTGTAGTTAAAGCAAGAAAAAAAGTTATAACAAAGATCAAAGTAGCCAATTTGGGCTTAGTACAATATTAATTTGGTCTTGATATCTTGATGCCATAATCAATCGCGACCTAAAATTGTAACATCCAAACCTAAAATGGCACAATAGACCCCCATGAATGATACTCGTAACCCGTGAAATCCTATAAGAATGCGAAAAGCAAATTGACAAAAGGTAAAATAGATTCAAAATCTTTGAGTCAATTGTTGCCAAATTTATGGTACGACTCTTCCGAATGAAAGCCAAGAATGATATCTTGTTACATCAAACACAAAATGTGTGCTAGGTTACAAGGACAAGGAACAATATCCCGCTTGACAATGTTCTAGAGTACAAATCCATCCTGCGTTCTGAAAAATAAATGGCTCGAACCGTCACTTCAGTTCCCCAAGGTCAAACTCATCACGCCGCAATTTGGATATCAAATCTATATGAGAAAGTGATCATGCCTTGCCGCCGTAATAGTTGTATTCACCGACTGAAACTCAAGGTAGATGAGAGAAAGTGGCGAGCTACCTAAACTGTAAATGACAACCTTTGCAAAGTTCCTATAAGGTTTAAGGAGATTTTATTTGTTCAGAGCTCCGTCAATAACAATGTTCCCCATACCGACCTCCATTGCATCCCTCTCATGCTCCTCTTTCTTCTTTTTCTCGTCAGTTGCATCCGCCAATGACATCAATTTGCCTATCGGGCACGCAGCCAGGCTCAAGAATCGCGAGGGCCACACCGATCCACGGATGGAGAAGTAATGGCGGGCAGTTTTGGCCGCTTCGGGGAACAAAATAAACTATCGGGACTAAAAATCAGCCATATCAACTGCATCTTGCTCGCTGAATCCATATTTCTCGAAAAGCACCTTATGAAGGGGCGAAACGCGCAAGCTGGGATGTGCCTCAAATCTCCATGTCTATTGAAAAAGTCTCGTGAGTACCGACCACCAAAAGCAATCTGAAAAGATAAACTTCTTATCAACTGGAAGTTCCAGTTGATACAAGAGTCAAAAAAAACACAAATGACAACGATAGTAAGATCACCTTTATGTGGCATCATCCCAACAAGCTCCATCATCAATGCCAAGTGGTCCCGTTAAACAAAGATGAAAATTATTATCTCGAGATGAAAGAAAAGAAACCATGCGGACATACACCTTTCACATATTCGGTTACAAGTTCAAGATGAACATGTATACATCTGAAAACTAATATCACACAAACAAACACCCAAACCGCAGTATAAGCACACAAATCAATCAACCAATTACCATTGCAACCGGTGTTTTCTTTTGAAAGATGAATTAACTGAACTCAGAACCTCATGTTCACAATAATCAACAGTTTACTGTAGTGGTTTTAATACATAAAAGAATTGAGTTAGAAAAAATCGACTTGAAGTGCCCTTCTCAAAATTGTTTGTCCTAAGGGATGAGACCAAGAAATCAACATACAATATGTACGAGGCTATTTCTCGATCTACTGTTCAGGTTTGTGGAAACATTTGAATTTTGCGTTTATCAATGTTTAAACATATGCCGTATGCAAGAGGTGATCCAAATTATACTGTTTCGTTATTTGAGCAGGTATATCCAAATTCTTGGACGGCTACATTGATAAAGTTAGACAATCGGGGCATGTGGAATATAAGATCACAGGATTCAGAAAGATAGTATCTTGAGCAAGAGCTATATATGAGAGTAAAAGCCATTGTAGAGGACGACCCATCGATGATTTCAGTGATTTCTTGACACCATCAAATAAACTGGTCACTACAGAGTCTCCAAGCCCCACTGGGATTGCATCAGATAAACTGGTCACTACAGAGTCTCCAAGTCCCACTGGGACTGCATCAACATTTACTGCGATTTCCTGACTCCATCAAATAAACCGGTCACTACAGAGTCTCCAAGTCCCACTGGGACTGTATCAGCATCTGCTGCAAGGGCAATTCGACTGCTAGACCTTTCCCTATTATAGATGAAAACCCAATGCCCCCACCACAATGTCATGCACAAGCAACTACTTCTTCTCACTTTACACATCATGTGCTTATGTAATGCACCTGTAGACAATAGTTAGAAACATACGTTAAATAGAATTTAGATTACAAATCAAAATAGAAAACCTTCTCAGAGAAAAAAAAAAAAAATGGTCTATAAAAAGGACACTAAGGAGAAATAATTTATTATAACCTTAAGTAGTATCTTATAACTTTTGTGGCCTCCGACTTATTTCATCTCCAATATCTAGCAGCCATATTCTTATCTATTATTGATTGTCTGATAAAAGGTATGTTTTCTCTCTACTATTCTCTAACCTATTACAATACTAATTAAAAAAATCATAAGAAAAGTCAAGGAGATACAAGTATATAGATAGTAGATTGCATCCACAATCATCTTTTATATCATTGTTAGTTCCTTATGTATAATAAAATATCGATCTTATTTAATGTTCCTGTTTTGAATACTTGGAATTCTCTACACATGCACCAAGTGCAATTAAGTTACACAATTCTTTGGTTATTGTTCTCATACTTATTATCTATCGATTGAACAACTACTTTCATATTATTAGGTCTGAAATTGCAAATATTAATTTTTATTAATATGTTATTGAAGTATGAACTCACAATTATTATAAGAGAACACCAAAATCTCAACTTCAAGATTTTTTACCAAGATATATGTAGATATCGTGTACTATCAAACAGCTTCAATTTAATCCAAATATCTATTCTTATGAGTTTCATATATTTAATTATGTTTTCCTGTATACAAAATTATATTGCGGGTCATGGAATACAAAAATTACAACTTATGTAAAAATAAGTTGCTAAAGGAAATTCTAGAAGCGAAACTTGATGTTCAACAAGATCCGTTAATACAACACAAAAAATAGAGAACGGACAATTCATCGTGATTAATAACAAGACATGTACCAAAACATATTCTTTAACAATGAAGACGCCATAGTTAAAGAATTCTTTGAAGCCCGTGATATTCTATAGAAAAGGCACAAGATTCAAATTTTGCTTTTAATGCTATCAAATTTATAAAAGATGAACGTGAAATAGAAATTGAAGACTTCAATTTCAAAGAACTCTTGAAGAAAAGAAAACAAGTTGAACAAAAACAAATTCAGCTAGACACCATCAAAAACGTTATGCTAGATTGTATGATTGAAGAAAAAAGAAACAAAGACAAGATCTTTGAGCTAAAGGAAATAATTAAAGAGATGAAGGAAAATGAGAAAATTAGTTGCAAAGATATTAGCAACAAAGACAAGAAGAAGGATTTGAAAATAAAGAAAAGGAAAGCATCACAATGAATACTACTTCTCATTTATGAAAGTTTGTCACTATTGAATCCGTCTTTAATTTGTGGTTTAAATTTCATATATGATTAACAACTATGTTTAGTGATAATCTTTTCAACTATATATGCTTTAATTTTATTTCTAGCTTGATTTCCAAAACCATTTTGTCATGTATGCCTGGAAAATGGGGTTGCATTGGGCCTTGCTGGGGGCTCATTTATTTCGTTTATTTGAGTGCTAGGTAGGTATTGCACCTTCAGAGGTAGGTGCCCAAGGTAAACACCGATAAGAGCCATCAAGTCTTTACAACTGTTTTAATGATGACAAAATTACAAAAATAGCTAACTACTCATGAGTCATGATCATAAGTAAAATTGTAAATTAACAAAAAGGGGACAAAACATATGTACGAACCACACCATATCTACCAAAACATGTCAATCTGTCAGAAGCACTAGGCAGCAAGTGTGACTCTGAAAAGTACTAGCCGTCCTAGCCAATCCGTATATATATTGGAACAAAGACACACTCTTTATTATTTGTGTTATACATTACTTTGAAATTTGACCCGAGAATCTACAGCTAACATTCACATTTGTCAAACACGTTCGCATTGATGTGTAGTAATTTTATTGAGTATTGGTCACAATCACAATATTACTCGATCAAAACAAATGCTGCAATCAGGAATTATTGGTTCAATCTCTTGCAATTCTACTAACATTATCATAAAACTTACAATTCCCATTCGAAAGAGGGAACTTCACATATCTTATTATTATAACCAACTTAATCCTCAACCACAAAACACATTTAAATTTGAGTGTATTTTCAATTCTTATATATTTGATCAAATAAAAAAAATTACTAAAATATAGGTGATTTGTAAAAGACCATCTATTTGGATATGAATTTAAGTGTGCACAATTAAGTGATAAGGAACTCTGAATAACTCAATTCTTATAAATATTATGTAATAAATAAATAAATAATAAAATGATGATGAAATTTTAGGAGAATAATAATAATAATAATGAGCAAAAATAATTTTTAAATTCTATTTCAAAAAGTATAATATTGTATCGAGGCCGGGCGTATGCCCGGGTCCAAAAACTAGTTAGCTACTACAACAGAAACGTGGATATTTTTAATCTCCTCAATTTGACAGCCATGCCAAGTCATACCAATTTGAGGATCTCCAGTGTTTGCATCAACATTTCCCAGTACACCATTGATTCTTGCAGTCTCAAGTTCATGGTGGCAGCTGCCAAGTGCACAGGATATTTCAGGTTCTCAAACAAGATCCCATTAATTTTTACACTAAAAGTAATGAAGAGATTGCTTGAAGACAGCATATAAGATTTTACCTGTGACCTGAAAGAGTGGCATGGTTGCACTCAATGTTGAGCTTGAACTCTTCTGCAAGAAGAAAGAATATAATTAAATATGTTTGCTTACTAAAGAAAATACTCAAGCATCTGATCGTGAATCTCAGTTCTTCAACAAACAATTAGACTAAATTTGATTAAATTGATAATGCAACTAATGTCAAATTACGTATTGGTTGGAATTTTGTGGTTGTGGTGAAAGAAGTGTGCCCATAATAGATATGATAATGCAACTAAACATACTGAATACTAAAGAACACTATTGTGGTATATCGAGGAAAAAACAAAAAGCATAAATTTGATTGAAAAGTTCGGACATGGTTAGTAGAAGATGAAAATATCTCTTTAGACAACCGGTTGGCATCAAGTCTTTATAAGTTTAAACAACCACACAAGAAAACCTCAAAGATAGTTTAAATTGGCATGAAGGAACAAGCAAACAGAAAGTGAAGTCACTCCCTACAACTTAATATATCTGTCTTTCAAAAGGAGGCACTTCAGTCCCCCCACAAAGTCATTAAAAAGTGAAGTCACTTGTGTTAACATGTGTTCAAACTTCAATGTAGAATTGACATCAAACAGAAGGTGGTTAAAAACATCACAATATTACAATTGGAAGAGTATCGTTAAGACTCACAGATAATAACTTAGAAAAAGAGCAAACAACTATAATTTGATAAACAAACAAACAAAAAAAATTGAAAGCCACTTCTGGTAAAATGTTTGTTCAAACTTTGGCGTAGGATTGATATCACAAAGAGAGTACTTTTTATTTTTCGCTAATCCACATAGGGAATACTTCAGAACAACCGTAAGAGTACAAGGGCATCCTTCAGACTCTCCTATGTTGATTGAGAAATATATAAAAAGAATTTAGTTTGATTGCAATGGTCGGACATGCTGAGTCAAATACGAAAAGATTTCAGTAGTCAGCTCATTTATGAAACCTTAGTAGAAAAGCAGATCAATGCCATATCACATATATCAGCCTATCAGGGAATAAAATAAGTTCGCTCCCTTGCTGGCATTTAATAGTTTCTATATCATTACTGATATAATAAATAGGATGCATGGGAGGACGACAGAAGTATGCCATTAAAATTCTCATGCCATGTGCAATCAGATACAAGATACAAAACTACAAATATTGCAGTATAAAACATATAATACACAACCAAAAGGGTCTATAGGAAATGGCATTACCCAGAAGACCGTATTTCTGTAGAAAAGCAATACTTGTTGCAGCATCCCAATCATATCTGGAAAAAAAGAAATGTTGCGAACATTCTGATTAGAAAAGAAAGAATATCAAACAGTTGTAGCAATTGAATAAAGCTATGCATAACCATACTGGTGTTTTGTAGGTTCTTGAGGCTTTGGCTCAATCAGAAAAGTTCCTGAAATGCAATTTTTTTATCATCAGTACATTAAATCGATTAACAGAAAAAACAAAAGAAGAAGAGAAACTGAACTAGGAAAGGAACGAAAACAGGGAGAGAGAGAAAGAGTATGTGTGTGTGTGGGATGGGTGGGTTCCATCAAGAATTAAGTCTTGCAATGCAACTATTATTACAACCAGTGATCACTAAACTGGGAATGGTCATTCTGAACAGACTGGTGGTGCAAGCTCTGATGTGTCCCCAGAGCTACGAAGATTTCAAGAATTCAATGAAGAAGAAAAATTGTTTGTAAGTAATTGGGTTGTTTAGGCGCTAATCAGAGAAACCCAGGTGAGGTGGTTAAAACGTGAGGTCTACGTGGTTTTTCTCTTTTTTGGTCACATTTAAATAAGGGCATTTTCGTCATGTAGTTTGAACAGAAATCTTGACCACGGTCAACTAACTGTTTGACTGACGGGAAGTTAGAATGTGGGGGATAATCCAAATTAAATTATTATGTGGGGTATCGCAAAACCAATCTTCAAAATTGAGGGCAATCGCTAATTTACCCTACTATTTTCCTATAACAAATTGTTTGACTGACGGGAAGTTAGAATGTGGGGGATAATCCAAATTAAATTATTATGTGGGGTATCGCAAAACCAATCTTCAAAATTGAGGGCAATCACTAATTTACCCTACTATTTTCCTATAACATCTTCATATACAATTTTCTTGACATATCTAGAAAACTAGTAGTAGGAAAATTAGCAACAAGTGCATCTGCTAACCTATTAGACTCTCTATAAACATAAACAATAAACATGAACAATATGGAAATCTTTTAACTGCTCTATATCTCTTGAATCTGTTGCAATCCTGCATGATGTGAAAAGCTTGCCATGGATGAGGCCCTTTCTTCTTCAAGAAAGATAACACATTTGTAGAATATGTTTGAGCTTGAATAATCCTCCTTATGTTACACACTTACAAAATGTTATATAAAAATCATGGTTTAGGCTACGTACTCGTGCTTCACAATCCCCACATGTTAACTTAATGGAGGATGTTATAGTTTTCCTTCTTAAATAGTAAGATTGAACTACCACAATCCTCTCTAATGTTTTTGACAAAATCATTAGAGAAACATGTCAAAAAAACATTTTCTACTAATTTGTCATCTAACATCAATTATATACATGCCTTACCTATGGTTTCAGGTATGAGATATAACAACATTGTACAAGACAACTGTAGAATTCCATATTAGTGATGATGTTAGGAGAGTTGTGACATTAATCTAATGAGAGAAAAACCAAGAAGAAGAATAATTTAGAAGAGAGTAGGCTAGAATAATAAGGTTAGAGTCATTGTATTGAGATTGTTCTCTACCCAGAGTTACATACTTATACTAAACTAAAACATGATAATAGAAACTACTAGATATGAATGTCCACACTTATAGAAATGTAGGACTTTTCATATTTGACATATTCTAATACTGACATATTCGAATACTCCCTCTCAAGCTGTAATGCCGCAAACTTGTAAATTGCAGCTTGAATGGCAGAAAGAAAAGAAAAGAATACAGCTCCCCCTTTAGCATAGAACAGTCTTTAGTTGAAGAACTTCGAACAATTTGTTGACGCGTTCGGAAGTGAAACCGTCGGTTTAGGCAATGGCAAACAATAACACTGATTTGATGTGAGCTTTTTGGCTGCTACAACCAATATCACTGTTGAAGTCTTACACAACATAAATTGCAAACAATAATACTGATTTGATGTGAGCTTCTTGGCTGCTACTAGGGGTGCAAACGGATATGTTCGGATTCGGATATGCCTGTATCCGAGTCCGAATCCGAATCCGATTTCGGATATCGGATAATATCCGATCCGAAAATTTATATTAATTAAAATTTTATTTGCTTTGATAATTCATTTTACCACAGTAAAAACTATTATAAATATATATATTTGTCATTTATTATTATTATTTTGTTATTATAGTGATTTTATATAATATTTTATACAATAATAAATAAATTAATTATATATAATAATAATTAATTTTTTAAATCGGATCGAATATTTTCGGATGCGGATATGGCAGTATCCGAATCCATATCCGAAACCAGTTCGAACATAAAAAATTATCCAAATCCGATATTCGAAATTTTCGGATAATATCCGATTTTTTGAATACGAATTCGAATCGGATTCGAATATTTGGATATCCACTTCCACTTTTGGTTGCTACTATTGACACGAGCTCCTTTTTGTGTATGAGATGGTATATGGATGATGTAGATAGATAATGGTCGTTGAATAAATAGAAGCGTATCAAAACCTAATTATCCATCAATGAGTAAATGATGAGTAGGGTATCATTCCACTTTTAAGTGTATGTTTATATGAAGGACAAGACTAAAAAGGGGGTTTGAGGGATTAAAAACTATTATTATAGATTTTAGATTTTAATACTAAACTAAACTAACTAAACTATTGAGAATTTATAAGAGAGGGAATTCAAGAGATTAGAATCCACCAATACTTTTGATTCAATGACCTTTTGTTTCATGGTTGTTCTTACAAGTAGACTACAATTAGGCAATTGAGCGAGTGTCGATACCCTCTTGGATGAAACATCATTAACGAATAACTCTACTTAAGGTTGTTCCTATATTTCTGTTATTAATATTTTCTTTCCTTTTATGTGAACTTGGGCAGCTATTCAATGAATCACCATCTAAGGCAAACACAAGGAATACTTCCCTTACTCTAAAACATTACACAACTAGAAAAAAAGTAGAGAATAATAGTATAATATTCAATTACAATAAATAAAACTCTATTCTAGCATTATATTCAATTGCAATAAATAAAAGCATGTTACTAGCAAATATTCAATTGCAATAAATAAAATCCTAAACTAGCATGATATTCGATTGCAATAAATAAAAATCTTAATATATACTTCCATCCCCTGGTCTGGGCAATGAAACTAATAACTAAAAACATAAGGAACTAACCTGATTGAAGAACACCATGAACCAGAAGAATCATTAAACCTTAAGCACCGGCTTCATCTCCTCCCTTGAAGAAGAAGATTAGCCTTCCATAAAGAAGGAAGAACACGAAAAACGAGAAGAAGAAGAGTCGAAGAACATAAGACTAGAAAGACTAACTTATTAAGACTCGACTAGTTAAAACCGAATCTTTTATTATTAATCTCTCTCTGCCTCAAGTTCTGGAGGCAAGAGTATAAGTGAATTGGAAAATTACATGAGGCACTTAGGTCCTCTATTTATAGGGGTTACAATGAGTTCTAGAAGCATTCCAAACTGCCATTTGTTTCCTAATACAAATCAACTTCTTTCAGAGTTTAACTTTGTCTTCAAAACTGAGAAGAAAGTGGCTATAGTGTCGTTCCATGCGTCTGGACGCACGATCCTTGCGTCTCAGACGCGTGCGTCCAGACGCGAGCAATGCGTCTGGACTCACGATCCATACGTCCCAAACGCAGAAGTCTATTTTCCCTTTTTTGCTCTATCCTTCTATCCTCTTTTGAGGGCTTTGGTCCAAGCAACGAATCCTTTGGCCTTGAGCTTCCAAATAGGCTTTAAAATAGGTCCAAGTCGCATCTTTAATAGCTTCAATTCCTTGGCCTTCTCCATGATTGTCCATGGGCTTCCCATGTGATCTTTAATGCTCCTAATTGCTCCGTTTTAGCCCTTTTTCTCTAATATTCCACAAAACTCTATTTTTCACCTGTAGAATCATAAAACATAACTTACAAACACTAATAGTCTACTAAGATGGCTAAACAAGAGGCATAATTGAAGATTAAATTGCACTTTTTGAGCACTTATCAACTATCAATATCACTGTTGAAGTCTTGCACAACATAAATTGCAAACAATAACACTGATTTGATGTGAGCTTCTTGGCTGCTACTATCAATATCATTGTTAAAGTCTTGCAAAATATGTTCTGGGTACTCCTGAATACTGAAACATGAGTGTAGTTTAGGCTTGACTGCTACCTAGAAACATGAGTGCTGAATAGTGGGGATGTCATATTGTTAAGATGCAAAGAAGTGAGTTCGCCAAGACATGATAGAATATAGAGACATGAGTACTCTTCCACATACGTCTCCATATTCTCCTTGCCTTATATACTACTCAATATCCTCATATCTTCATATTCTCCCCCTCAAGTTGGAATATACAAGATAGAGTTGGAACATACAAAGGCTAGTCTATTCCGACTTGAACTGAGCACCACTGCCGCATAAAAGGAATAAAAAAATGATAACCCCAAACATGATGAGGATAACAAAAAAATATGAACTGGATAACCCCAAACATGATGAGGATAACAAAAAAACACAAACAGAATAACCCCAAACATGATGAGGATAAAAAAACGCAAATTGGATCGAATCTGGCCCAATTTGACCGGCTAGGTGTTCTTCGACTGAGTTAAATCAGTAACATGAATAGGATAACCCACATAGGAAATAGCTCAACGTGGCCTAATTTGACCTTCTTCTCTACCCATTTACTCACAATACCATATCACAACACCCAACAAACCTATAATCAAACTCCATATAGAAACGAGCTGATAATATGTAACTGTCGGCAAGGACGAACCTCAATTATTATTATTTTTCACTGGTGGCGAACTTCTGAAACAGTACTGGAAATAGAGAGAATAATTCTTTGTGAGATAGAGGTCGTGTGCCCTATAATACTTCAAACAAACAACTTGATCATGTTCTAGAAACTGAGACAGAAGACGGTATCAATACCAACTGCGCAGAAGCTAGAAACTCAAACATCCATAATGGCATACAAACGATACTACCCCTCCAATCCTGGACGAGAGTATAAACTACCTTTCAAAGGCTTGATACTTCAAAAATCTCGGAACCTGATGTGTGGAGGCTAGAAGCGTCTTGGCATTACATCGAAGGCATATTGGAGTCTTGTGGCATCCCTCTCTCTCCAACTTCCAATACTGGGGCGCTGCGGCGCCTCGGCCTAAACAAGCCAAGCTTGAGCTGAGCCCAAGCTACTCGGCTCAAATTCCACCCCTACTGCCATTGGTAGAAATTTGTTTATTTTCATCTCTTTAATATAGATCATTTATCATCCAATCAAGCTCAAACTGTTTCTATAAGGAATACACACTAAAACAAATCACAGTAAAAAAAGTAGGGAAATTGAACTATGTGGAGATATAAAAGTGTAGAGGTGTTTCCTAATATGGTTCCAAAGAATGCATTCACATTAGTGTAACGGATTAGAATCAATACAACGTACGATAATTTTATTTTTGTATTAGGACATTGTTTCGACCCCCACCTACGTGGCAAACGTCCATTAGTAGGGGTCTCTATTTTATTCATTTAATCAACAGGGCTAAAGCCCAATTTACAATACCATGGATCAATGTACAGGCTCATTAACTCATGTGTCTAAAGCTGAACCTTAGCCACATGGCCTGCCACTAATGTACATTGATTTATGTCAAGATTTATTTCTTATCAAAGAGATAACTATCAGTTGAGAGTTATAGTCTATCACAATTACTTGAGCTACAAGGACTCTTTACTCTACTTATATAAATACCAAACTATTTTTCATAAAGGAACTACGTGGAAACTTGATCCCTAGAGAATAGATCTTGGGTACGTATGCAGCCATTATTTTTGGTTCAGTTTCATCTCCCCCAACATTAAATTTCTCTGTTTCTTAGTGCGTTCTTTACCATTGCTCTCGTTGTGTTGAAGCAGTTTACTGCCGAAACATAATTGGCGCCGTCTGTGGGGAATTTAAAATTCAATATCATGTGAAACAATCAAGATAGTAAGCACAAGAAGCAGACCAAATAGTCAACATATTCCTCCTGCTAATAGGAATTGCAACCCTCGAAATTCAAATCAGCCAATGCAAGAACCGTTGAACAATCAAGTTGCTCCTAGTGGTAAGATCAATTCTCAACATCCAACCGTAGCAGCGCCACCGCCACCACCACCGCCTTCGCTACCGCCACTCCTAATACGGTTGAGCGTGAGTTACGACGAGTCAAAAATTTAAAATAGGAACTTGAGAAGGAAGCTGGCAAAGAGGCAAAGGCCGGTAGACGAGGCTGCAAATTCAACAACATCAGGCGACCACGAAGGGACGCAGGCCATTCCAGTGTATGGGACCGTCTTGAAGATCTACTTCCGTCCTCAACAACGTGTTATTTCTCAAACACAATCAACCAGTGCACACTCTAAGAGTAATGACCCTATTACCCGTACTTATGGGGAGAATCGGATTGGCAGAGATAATTACTACCCTAGACATGTCCGATCTCAAATGGAAGATTTACCTCTGAGAAGCAATTTCAGGGAAGACTGCCATCCGAGATATGTCTGACATGACTGGGAAGGCGGGCATCCCAGACAAGAGCAACAAAACATGGAGAAGTGGTATAATTATACCGACCACCCGGCCAAGGGTGACTACCGGCCTAGACAGGCTGGTTACAAGGATAGACAAAGACAATCACCAGTTAGAGCTGATCGTGCGTATCGCTAAAGATCTCTAACTCCAATAAGAGATAATGGAAGGTATCCTTCTCCATATGGGCACGACCGGGGGCGTCCAGTTGTTCGAGCCAATACTTTAACTCTAACAAAACAAGTGAACAACAGTTGAAAGAGTTGATTGCAAAAGAACTTAACGATAGAGAGTCAAGGGATGTAAGAATGACAAACTTGACCGGTCAATGATAAGCACTTGATAAGTTTTAAACCGACATTCAAGAAGCTTACCACCATCCCGACTTCAAATAACCCAATTTTGAACTTTATGATGAGTCGGAAGGAGATCCTGGCTTGCATGTTCTATCGTTCAAAAATAAGTTGGTGTTATGGGGTGGAGATGATCCGCTCATGTGTAAACTCTTTCCATCAACTCTAAAGGGAGAAGTATTACGCTGGTTTAGTGAGTTGCCTTCAAGATTAATTCACCAATATAATGAACTAGAAAATCAGTTTGTTAATCGTTTTCGCCACAATTGCAAGACGTCAAAGGATGTCGACTCACTTTTGAACATCAAGCAACAACGTGATGAAAAGTTACGTACTTTTGTTACTAGGTTTCGGAAGGCAGCAACACCACTGCCGCCGCTACCGCAAATGGCGGTACAAACGCCTCTGAAAGAAGGCATCACAGAAGAAAGTATAAGGAAAACCTTCATCCCAGACTGGACCGACCTGACAGGGAAGGCCGACCTCGCAGATTTGAGGAAAATCACCATCCTAGATAGGTCCGACCAGGTCGGAAAAGAAGGCGTCACGGAAGAAAGTATAAGGAAAACCTTCATCCTAGACTGGACTGACCTGACAGGGAAGGCCAACCTCGCAGATTTGAGGAAAATCGCCATCCTAGACAGTCCGGCCGGCATTGGGAAAGAAGGTGTCACGGAAGAAAGTATAAGGGGAACCTTCATCCTAGACTGGACCGACCGACAGGGGACGGCCCGACCTCGCAGATTTGAGAAAAACGCCATCCCGCATGTGTCCGACTAGGCGGGGAAAGAAGGTGTCCGCGAAGCAACTAGAGGGAAGACCACAATCCCGACAAAACTACCGACCTAGATAGGTGGGTTACTCGCGAAAAGAAAAGACAATCTTCATCCGGACTGAGCGTGTTACCGCCTAAAATCTCTAACTCTTGTAAGAGGTAATGGCAGGTGTCATCTTCCACATAGGCTCGATCGGGGGCGTAGAATCTCTAACTCTTATAAGAGGAATCAAGTAGATTAGCCGAATGGGAAAGTTATCTTAGTGCATATAGCATTGTCTTTGAAAGTTGTACTACTGAAAAAGGACATGCTTTGGCTTCTTTGATAGCTGATTGATGATTGATGATTCTCCTATTGACGATTTCTTGTGCCAGGAAGAATCTATGGAAGATATTTTGCCGCCAATAACTGGGGGCGACGAAGACCAACATGAAAACGCAATTCCTAATCCCATTGACCTATAGATTGTTTACTCAAATGGCTCCCATAGTAAATCTGGGTCTGTAATTGGATGCATTTTTTGTTAAACCCGACGAAGAAAAGATTGGGAAATCTGTGCGACTTGGCTTCGCCGCTTCAAATAACAAATCTGAGTATGAGGCTGCCATTTGTGCCTTAAGAACAATTTTGACACTGGGGGCACGAAAGCTCCAGTTATACACGGATTCTCGCCTTGTTGCCAATCAGTTTGGTGGGTCTTTTGAAGCAAGAGATGAGCGTATGTCTGCTTATCTTAGTTTGATACATAGTCTTGCTCGACAATTTGATAGCATCTCTATCACTCAAAGACCCCGAAATGACTTACGTCATGCCGATTCATTGGCTTATCTCTCCGCCCGTTAAGCGGTCAAGACACATCACTTTTGCAGTCATCTTTTCGTCAATCTAAGTTTGAACGTTTTTATGCTCGCTTAGTTCGTTATTCTCATTACGAAAAAATATGACGAAGTTACCACATTTAGCTTCGTCAGTTTAAGTTTGAATGCTTTTACGCTCGCTTATTACTATCATTACGAAAAAATCTAACGAAGTTACCACATTTAGCTTTATCAGTCTACGTTTGAACGCTTTTTACGCTCGCTTAGTCATTACTATCGCTATGACAAAATCTGACGAAGTTACTACTTTTAACTTTGCCAGTCTAAGTTTGAACGCTTTTACGCTCGCTTAGTTCGTTACTATCGTTCCGACAAAATCTGACGAGGTTACCACGTTTAGCTTTGTCAGCCTAAGTTTGAACGTTTTTATGCTCGCTTAGCCTAATTTTGCAAAGTTAAGTATGCACTGGGGGCATTTTTCTCTACGTGGGGGCGTCTCGTTCTATTTCATTTCAACTGCATAAATCTACAACATTGTCAGTTTTCCGCAGGTATGTTATTTGACACAACAACAATATTCAATAACAAACCCATCTTTATTTTTATTTTTCATCAAAAGAAGTTTTAGCTCTGTGGTATTACATTCACACAATTACCTAATCAATTGTCTCTATTAATTGTCTTACGGTTGTTCGATTAAATCTTCATTTTCTTCTTTGAAATCTGCATTCGCTTCGCTTAGCGCTTTCGGTTAACTATTTTCCGCAGTCATTCTTTTTTCTAAGGCATTGTGCCGATCTTTCTAAGAAAAAATTTCCGAACAAAAATTTTCGTCAGCTTCTTTATTTTTTCTAAGGTATTGTTCTGATCTTTCTACGAGAAATTTTCCGAGCAACAAATTTCAACAGCTTCATGCCGATCTTTCTGAGCAAAACTTTTCAAGCAAACAATTTTCGACAGTGTCATTATTTTGTCTAAGGCAACGAGACGATCTTTCTGAGTGAATCTTTCCGGCAATTTCATTGAGCCAGTCTTTCTGAGCAAAATTTTCCGAGCGACACTTTCCGAGTAAAACTTTTCGTCAACTTCATTTTTTTTTTTAATCTTTCTGAGCACAACTTTCCGACAGCTTCATTATTTTTTCTAAGGCATTGAGCCGATCTTTCTCAACGAAACTTCTGTCAGCTTCTTTAATTCTTCTACGACGTTACTTGACACCTTTCTGCACGAAACTTTTCTCTGTCGACTCTTTGTGAATATATTTTACTCGTAAAACCGCCGTTTCTCCGTGCGGCGAAAATTTGCATTACGTCAAATTTCTGAGCGAATTGAAAATTATCTTCATCTTTTGTATTTTTTCCAAGACATTGAGATCTTGCGGAGCAAATCTTTTCTTCGCAGTCTATTCTCGATTATCTTTCACCTGTCTAATACAGTCGTTTCTACTTGCGGCACAAAAAATAATAATAATAATAATAATAAATAAATAAAAACTTTTCGTCAGCTCAGTTCTTCCTACCAAAGTCAACAAGTCAACAATTATATTAACTAAAACCAAGCAAACCCAAACAATTCCTCATGCGGGTTCAAGATACTCCAAAGATGCCTTTTCTCAACATCTCGATTTCTTTCCAAAGTTTATCTTTCTTCTCATCAATCGGAAAATGGATTTTCTCGCTTTTCGCAAACTAGGGCCACTTCCATTAGCATCGCCAGTCGGTCTTTTACTCGTGTGGCTATTTTCTTCTGTCGTGTTCCCATTGGAGTCAATATTGCCTCCGAAAGCATGCTTGAGAAGTTCAGCCCTTCCTGTCCCTTCTTTGCGCTCAACCTCATCACACAGACTCTTCAAACCGATCCATGTCAAGAGACATACACAAACTCTCGACATCATCTTATGTTAGATTAAGTAGGTGTTTTACTACAAGAGGCGCTGAGAGTGTTCGCAAACGGCTTCACTCCTTACGCAAGAGCTTCTTCTCTTTCTCCTTTACCTTCTTCATCTTCTCGTGCGAAGGTGACCCGGCTGTCTTCCTCTTCTTTCCGGCGCTTCTCCTCTTGACTAGCCTAGCGGCCTCTCCCTCAACACCTCGACTCCGGAAAAGACAAGACAAAGAAGACGAGATTAAATAAAAGAAAATCAGAAGGAAACACAGAGACACTCATAATTTTCAAAATATAGAGTTAAAAATCTACACTTTATTTATCATTATTATCCCTATGCTAACAGCCTCTTGTCTCGTTATGTTCCCAATTTCATTCGCTTGATTTAAGAGTTCATGGAACTTTGCAAGGGTCTGGTTTTTCCTTAGCTACATGCGAGAATAATTTGAATGCCAAGGTAAAGGCCTAATAGCATCCACCTCGCCGTCATCAGTAACCTTCACAAAAAATTATAACATGGTAAAGGCAATTTAGTAAAATATTTGCATATATATATATATATATATATATATATATATATATATATATATATATATATATATATATATATATATATATTAACCTCCATTGCGCGATTTTTCATAAAGTCATTCTCTAGCTGAGACAGCATATCCTCAAAAAACTGGCCACTGGAATTAATACGGAAAGCAGCAGCAGGTCAAGGTTTGTGAAGTACATTCACATATTAATCCCACTCATCTTCCGCAGCATAAGAGGTATATCCCAAAAAGTGTTAACAGATAGAAAATAGTACAATTGTCGCAATATCAATCGATCAGATTGTTCTACTAACCTTTTCCTTTTCGTTTTCTATGCATAAACCGCCGATTCAAAACTTGATTTCCTCACCCTTGTATATCTTTCTCTACTTAGTTTTTTTTCCGTCTACTGTTTTGTCACTTATATAGTATTTCTTCGATCTAGTTTTACATTGCTTGTTGGATTCTTATTTAATCCAAACTCTTATCTAATCCAATTCTTATCTAATTTGAAACCTTTGAATCCAATTAAAGTTAAATTCCTTTTATTACTATTATTACTAAACTACCCCTACGTTTAATTTCAACGGTCTATTCCTAGTATCGCTAATCCGCTGGCACGCGTCGTCGTAATCAAATATATATATATATATATATATATTAACCTCCATTGCGCGATTTTTCATAAAGTCATTCTCTAGGTCGAGACAAAGATATCCTCAAAAAATCACAATTGAATTAATAATGGAAAGCAAAGAAGTAGTCAAGGTTTGTGAAGTACATTCACATATTAATCCCACTCATCTTCCGCAGCATAAGAGGTATATCCCAAAAAGTGTTAACAGATAGAAAAGAGTACAATTGTCGCAATATCAATCGATCAGATTGTTCTACTAACCTTTTCCTTTTCGTTTTCTATGCATAAACCGCCGATTCAAAACTTGATTTCCTCACCCTTGTATATCTTTCTCTACTTAGTTTTTTTTCCGTCTACTGTTTTGTCACTTATATAGTATTTCTTCGATCTAGTTTTACATTGCTTGTTGGATTCTTATTTAATCCAAACTCTTATCTAATCCGAATTCTTATCTAATTTGAAACCTTTGAATCCAATTCGTAGTTAAATTCCTTTTATTACTATTATTACTAAACTACCCCTACGTTTAATTTCAACGGTCTATTCCTAGTATCGCTAATCCGCTGGCACGCGTCGTCGTAATCAACTTTCGTATTGCTATGTGATGCGTTCGGTACAGTTTTCGGCAATCAATTTATTTTGCAATTTTATTTCTATCGTTTTACGCGGCATTTTTTCGCCATCTTTTATTTAATTACGTTCCGTATATGTTAGTTTGACATTTTTTCGTTCCCGATAATTCATGATTTTTTTCGACAATCAATTTTCCTATCATTTCCTTTCGCACGACACTTTGTTATACATTCCGCTTCCTTTTTTATTATTCCAAGTTTTCCTTGAGTTTTTCTTCTTTTCTTTGCCATGTGAACTTTGTTCGCATGACAAAGAGGGGGCGGTGTTTCGACCCCCACCTACGTGGCAAACGTCCATTAGTAGGGGTCTCTATTTTATTCATTTAATCAACAGGGCTAAAGCCCAATTTACAATACCATGGATCAATGTACATGCCCATTAACTCATGTGTCTAAGGCTGAACCTTAGCCACATGGCTTGCCACTAATGTACATTGATTTATGTCAAGATTTATTTCTTATCAAAGAGATAACTATCAGTTGAGAGTTATAGTCTATCACAATTACTTGAGCTACAAGGACTCTCTACTCTACTTATATAAATACCAAACTATTTTTCATAAAAGAACTACGTGGAAACTTGATCCCTGTGAGAATAGATCTTGGACGTGCGTGCAGCCATTATTTGGTTCAGTTTCATCTCCCCCAACATCAAATTCCTCTGTTTCTTAATGCGTTCTTTACCATTGCTCTCGCTGTGTTGAAGCAGTTTACTGCCGAAACAGACATCATTGCAAGACATTAGGCGTGGTTCCCAAAGGACTTCAGGCAAGACACAACCATGCACACACTTCAAAACGAATATGGAGCTCAATATAGACTAATTTCATGATAACAGTAGTATGTGAGGTGACTCAGTTGCAAAAGACAGATCATTCATTGTTTAATCGCAAGTATGCAAACCATATTGTGCATCGTTTTTTTTTCAAGTTCTTAAACTGATCGCTCGGATGCAGTCGTCTATTACTATAGAGGTGGTATGATTTTTTGACTTTAGATTATAATTAAAAATAAAAACAATATAAAAACTTTAAGATGGGCTTATTATATAATTTTAATGACATGAGGGAGGTTTTTCTATATTAATTTTATTTAATTTCGTAAGGGGGTGGTGTTCTAAATTATTCCAAAAAAATATTAAGTGTATTCTAATTTTAGGAAAGTGGGGGAGGTTTCACTAAATAATTTTAAAATGAGGGAGCAGATTATAATAATTGTGATAGTTGGGTGGTGATTCCTGAAAAGTCGGCTATCATATGTTGTAGAGATTACACATTAAGTCGTGGGTTTTCAAGACAATTGAAATTTTATGTAACAGAAATAGAGTCTTTCTCCATCACTATTTTTTTTTTAATAATTTAGAGAAGAGAGTTGTCCGCGTTGAGAATTAATTGATATAAATACGCATATACCAGAAGTCCTTTCTATTAATTTCTAAATTTAAATGTGTTTTACAAAATTATTAGTTTTTTATTCAAAAGGAAATTAGTTTACAACTCTAATTATAAAAAGAGAACTTTTTATTGTAATTTTACGGAAACAATAACATCCCTAATATTCATAGGCAAAATATTTAAAAGATCCTGGGCGTCCAAAATCTAGTAAAAGTCCATAACCAGTGTAGTTGCTCGTTTAATAAGTATAAAACCTCCACAACCATTCAATTCCTAAGGGCATCTCCAATGGAGGGTGTAAATTGTTTAAAGTGTAAAATTTACACTCTAAATGTCAAAAACATATTTTCAATGGGGGGTGTAAATCCCAGGTGATAAGCTAATAGTTAATAGAGGGGGTGAGGAATTCTCCATCCGGCGATTAGTTAATAAACATTTCGGGCATCACTTGAAATAACGTCCTAATTAAAAAGAAATTTGGGCGTCACTTAAACTCACGTCTGTTTTATTTTTTTTAGAAATGTAACATTTGCGACGGGTAAAGACCGTCATTTATTGGTTGGGTCAATTTTAATAAACTACGGACGTTACTCAAAGTGATGTGTATTTTATTTATTTTTTTGGTTAAACCCCTTGCGACGAACTTTGACGGTCGTTTTTTCTCAATTTTTTAATTTTATTGGATACCATTTTGGATGTGAAAACTATTAATCGAGTAAGCGGAGCAAACGATCTTGGTAGAAGGAAGGGCTATGCGGACAAAAACTAACTTGGTTGGTTTCTGTCTGTCTGTCGTCACCTTCTCTCTCATTTTTTCTTCGCCCTCAATACCCTTTCTCCTTCACCCATCTCTCTCTCCCCCGCATCACCCAACTCTCTCTCCCCCCCGCAGCTCCGCTCACTCCCCATTGCCACGCAGTATACTAGTGTATAAGAGGAGTCATAAAATCCTAGTGGCATTTATGTGGAGGTGTATATATACACTCTCCTTTGGAGATGCCCTAATAATAACGTACAGTGTAGTTAAATGAAAGGTAGGACGTGAAGCAGCGTATGAAAACCCATAACTCTTCTTATCTGCCCAAGACCAAGAGAGGAAACAAAGGGCAAGTAAACTCGAGCGGCTACCTCTAAAACCCTACTACTTCCTCTCCAAAATCTTATCCATAAAAAAAAGAAGAAGATGGCGTCTGCTAATGCCCTCACCACTTCATCCATCCTCCAATTCCCAACTCAGGTCTACTTCTTTTAACATTTCTTCATCTTTCATTCTACTTGTTAAGAAATGGAGATAGCTCAATATTAATGTTTGTTTGTGTCTAATTATTGATTCAGGGAAGCCTTAGTAATAGGACAAATCAGAGGCAGAAGCTCAATTGTAGACCATTTACTGCGAGAAAAGCAACCAGGTTTGTTGTACGTGCAAATGCTAAGGAAATTGCTTTTGGTCAGGCTTCAAGGACAGCTCTTCAGGCTGGAATTGATAAGCTTGCTGATGCCGTTGGTGTTACCCTTGGTCCTAGAGGTATATCATTTATATCTGATTGTTCCTGTTTTGTGATAGATATATGCTTAAGAGGTATATAATGAGAACAGGACCTTATAGAAAATGTTTTAGTTTGGTTTGCCTATGTCCACTCAGTTCTATACAGATATACAGCTTCTTTTAGTAATACCATTCATTGGTCTCAAAATTCTTGTTTCTGCTATCTTTCTTGTATATTTTGAAGGAAGGAATGTTGTGTTGGATGAATATGGTAGCCCAAAAGTGGTGAATGACGGGGTAACAATTGCTCGGGCAATTGAACTTGCAGATCCTATGGAAAATGCTGGTGCAGCTCTCATAAGGGAGGTAGGATATTCTTTCTTTAGATGCTCGTTTGTTGGCATCATGATTTGTTATGTCTAAATCACCCTCTGATTTTCTAGTTGTCTTGTTAAAATCTTCTCTCCTATATTTCCCCCTTTTCCCAAAAACGTACACATAATTATTTTGTTTCAGCATCGCTTAGTGGTTGTTATTAGCGCATATATTTTGGCCCTTCTCCTTTCTTTTGATTTTTTTTGAGTTTTATGCAGGAGGCATTGATGTGTGTAATCAAATTTGTAGAGAAATTATATAGTGTTTCTGCTTTGGGCAAATGATTTCATCAAAGATACCACCCTTCGTTTTTTATGAACAGAAAACCATCTTACAGTGATTATGCTCTCCTGCGCTGAAACTTGAAATCATTAGCCATCATTAATATTCTATCCGAAAGTAGAAATGGCTCTTTTCACATTTAAAAAGTTGAAGAAAATGCTTGTTTTGCAGTGCTTGGTTTAAGAGCTGAGTGTTTTTTTGCAGATATAGGATTAAGAGAAAAAACATATAGGTCTGTTCGAGATTTTACTATGAATAGTAACTGAAATTATAATTCCAGGACTTTTTTTCTTTGTTTTTTGTTGAGGAATTGAGATTAAAACTAATATTTAATGAGTTTTACAATTTGGAATTATTGAAAAGTTCCACAGAATTCCAATTTTATGTACTTACTTTGATGGAGTTAGAATTTCCTGTGGGAGAGAGAGACTCACTGTAACATTTGTATTTTCCGTCTTACGGGTTGTCAGCTGTCACCCTCTATTTAGGGTGAGCACTTGTCATCATAACGATTCACATTTTTCTGGTAATACTGTTGGGCATCTCAGATATATACCAACTTTGCTCCTGCAGTCCTGCTACTGTGTGTTGCCCTTTTTAACTTTTCTACTCATTATAGTTTATGATCATGAAAGCACTGATGATCACTGAACACTATATATTTTCTGAACTAATGTTCGTGTTTCTCACTATAGTAGGATGAGCCGATGAGGCATAAGCGATTATGAGCATAATAATGATTTGACTGCTTGGTGTTTGGCTTGTCTGTGATGATCGAACTTTAAAATTTAGTTATTGTGTTCAACATGTATGCTATATGTATTATTGGTAGTTTTTTTTAGCATTGTATGTAACACAACTACTCCTTCGACAAAAGGTTGCAAGTAAAACAAATGACTCCGCTGGTGATGGGACAACGACAGCATCTGTTCTTGCACGAGAAATCATTAAATTAGGGTTGTTGAGTGTTACATCTGGTGCAAATCCCGTCTCGATTAAGAAAGGAATTGATAAGACTATCCAGGGTCTAGTGGCAGAGCTAGAGAAGAAAGCAAGGTCCATCGAAGGTCGTGATGACGTAAAAGGTATATAATTGTGTCTTTTTGTATTATTTGGATGTTGTAATAAAGATTTAGTTCACTTAATCTAGTACTATGACACTTATTACTGTCATCTGAAAGGTCCACTGGGCTAGTATTTTTGTTTCATCGCTCATTTCCTTGCGGGTTTATTTCAGCTGTTGCCACTATCTCTGCTGGAAATGATGAGGATATTGGTATCATGATTGCCGATGCTATTGATAAGGTTGGGGCTGATGGTGTTTTGTCTATTGAGTCTTCATCATCCTTTGAGACAACAGTTGATGTCGAAGAAGGAATGGAGGTTTGTGTCTTTCACGAAGTCCTTTACTAATTGTTTTCCCTTCTTTGCATAATTGGTGGATAGTTTTATGTCATGCCGTGTTTTCCTCAGATCTTGCTATTCTTTGGTGTGTGTTGTAGATTGACAGAGGGTATATCTCCCCACAATTTGTGACAAATCCAGAGAAGTTGATTGCTGAGTTTGAAAATGCAAAGGTTTTGGTGACAGATCAAAAGATTTCATCGATAAAAGATATAATTCCTTTGTTGGAGAAGACAACCCAATTGCGATCTCCACTACTTATTATTGCTGAAGATGTCACCGGGGAGGCTTTGGCTACCCTTGTTGTGAACAAGCTTCGAGGTATCATCAATGTAGCTGCAATAAAAGCACCAGGTTTTGGTGAGAGGCGAAAGGCTCTTCTTCAAGATATTGCCATTCTAACAGGTGAGACCTTATTGTTTCAGGATTATTTTGGGCATTGTGAATTCTATTATGTTATTAATGGAGGTTCGTTCTATATGACATTTTCATAAGCATTGGAGCCCTGTGCCATTAGGCTCGCCTTTGTGCGATCTTAAAGGGTATTGGAGCCCAAGGCGACCAATGCGCCAAAGCAGTGATTGCGTTAGTTAGGTGGCGCCAATGCAACCCCAAGACATTAGTTGGGACCTTGCCCCTGTTAAAGTAGTTCCCAATTGTAGGAGCATGATTATGGGACTGCAAATTGTTCTTTTTTATGTGAAAGGGTTCTCAAGTTCTTGTACATGTATCTTATTGGTACACCTATCTCAACTTTTTTCTTCTTTTCCTTTGGGAAAAGAATCATATCCATCTCTAGAAACAGTTGTTAATGATAAATTAACATTTTCATCTTTAATTGATTTCTTAATTTTCTTTAAATGATATATGGTGATTGTATAAATAAGGTTTTCGAAGATGCCATTCCTGATCCCTGAAGGTAGTCTCATCAAGTACATTAACTGCACATGCTAAACTGATACTTGAGAGGTTTGGGGTCTCTCCTTCCAATGTGACTAATCATAAGACATGAATTTGCACCAGTCTGTTTCTGGAGGGCTGCAGGGCCTTCTCAACCTTTGTACGTTCGAGTTTATGTTGGAAAGAAATCTTTACCGAAAAAATGATTGGCTTAGTCATTTATGCTCTTTACGATGTTGCTGATGTGTAAATGATGGGTGTTTTGAAAAAAATGAGACCTAGCATTTCTAATTGATCCATCTGTTTGAAAATGAGCATCTTATTAAACAACCTTGATGCTGATTCTGCAGCTCACAAAATCAAATCACCTCAAGAATTTCTTTTTCATTTTAATTTTCTCCTTTGAAAATATACCCTTTAACTAAGCAGTTCAAATCGGTTTTTGAAAGTAATCGGTCGAAGAGCGATATGCGATTAATCGGTTATATATTAATATATAATTATACCTTTAAAAAAAAAATTAAAAAAAAAATCCACAATATAAGCATATATATAGCACAAAGTATGGCAAATACGTAATTAAGAAACAACAAACAGTCAAAACATGAAATATGAAGACGAAAAGTCTAAAAGACAAAGATTAAGGCACGTGTGAACCCATTTCCCTTTTTCGGATAAACAACCCATTTCCACTTTGTTTTCTGATAAATTAACCCATTTACTCCTCGTCTCCTTCTTTGTGTTGGAGCTAACTCTGTCCATGGCTAAAGTTCTAGGAGGAGATGTAGGATGCACTGATGCAGCTTTTTACCTTGCACGCAACTCTTCATCAATTAGTCGTCTTTTTACCTTGCACACAACTCTTCATCAGCTAGTTGTCTCCAGCAAAGCGTACATCTCATCAGGTTTACCGTTCATCAACTAGAATTTCACCCAAATCTGCCCCTTGATTCGGTCATATCCTCAAAGTTTTATGCTTTCCTCCATCGTCAGTTCTAGAACTTGTTGGTTCCGATAATATCGGCCGCGTTTTCTTCCTATTTACCCAAGAAAATCGGTGTTCTCGGTCGATATGACCGAAAAAATCGTTGACTGAGTAATAACTCAAAAATCGGGAAAAAACTTATCGCTCTAACCCCGATACGCGATTAATCACCGATTAATCAGCGATTTAATCCGATATTAACTGCTTAGCCCTTTAATGGTTAGAGCTGAGATATATTTCAGCATACACTGGATTGTGTGAACTGTGCTGTTAATGTTGTTCAGTTTTTACTTGCATTTATCAGCTGATTCCTTCTATCGTAGCAGCTTAGAGATATATTTCAGCATATATTGGATAGTGTGAACTGTGCTGTCAACATTTTTCCACTTTTACTTGCGTTTATCTGCTGCATTCTTTCTGTCATAGGAGCTGAGTTCCAAGCCAGTGATCTGGGCTTGATGATAGAAAATACTGAAGTTGAGCAGCTTGGAATTGCGAGAAAGGTGACCATCAGCAAGGATTCAACCACAATAATTGCAGATGCTGCGTCAAAAGATGAGATCCACGCTAGAATAGCTCAGATAAAAAGGGAGTTGTCCGAGACAGATTCTGTGTATGATTCTGAGAAGCTGGCCGAGAGAATTGCCAAGTTGTCAGGTGGAGTTGCAGTTATAAAGGTGGGTGCTGCTACAGAAACTGAGCTTGAGGATCGTAAGCTCCGGATTGAGGATGCAAAGAATGCAACTTTTGCTGCCATAGAGGAAGGGATCGTTCCTGGTGGTGGTGCTGCATTGGTTCACCTATCAATGTTTGTTCCTGCAATTAAGGAAAAATTTGATGACGCTGATGAACGGCTAGGTGCAGACATTGTGCAAAAGGTAAGTGTACCAGCAACTTTTTTCAGAGTAGCATTTATAGGCTAGGTGAAGCATTTTTATTGTTATTTAGAGAACTGTTTGGCATCTAAAAGGCTTACTCATGTTAGGACATCCCAATTAGTTCTGAAAAATTGAGTGATAAATAATGGGAGGATGGTACACTAACTATGGGAATGAAATGCATCTCGTTTTTAAATCCCTCTCGGCCATTTTTTGTTTTTTGTTTTTCTTTTTTAATTTAAATTAGTTGAGTGGAAAAGATGCTGCTATTGATGCAACTCGAATCTATGACCAAAGTCCTGTAGAGCTACTTAAAACTTTTGGAATTAAAAAGGTAAGGATAGTTAAACTTATAAGAATAAAACATATTAGATAATAATAATAGTAATAATGCAAATCTGTAACAATCACAGAAAAAAAAAAAGAGAAATGGTGGCAGTTTTGTGATTAATCGATTGACTTATCCCCACCTCCCTTTCTCAGGCGCTTGTAGCTCCAGCATCTTTAATAGCCCACAATGCCGGCGTTGAAGGAGAGGTAGTTGTTGAGAAAATAAAAGCAGGAGAATGGGAGATTGGATATAATGCAATGACAGATAAGTACGAGAACTTAATTCAGTCTGGGGTAATTGACCCAGCAAAGGTGACAAGGTGTGCTTTGCAGAATGCAGCTTCTGTGGCAGGGATGGTTCTGACTACACAAGCCATTGTGGTTGAGAAGCCCAAGCGCAAGGCATCTGCAGCAGCAGCCCCACAAGGGCTTACGGTATGATTCGTGTTTCTTGAAGTGAAGTTACCACCAGAGATTCTTATTGTGTTTCGCCAAAGAGGTACTGGTGGCTGCCACTGGGGAAAACTGCAGTTGAGATGACTTGCACCTGCACTTGCAGATCATATTACATTGTAGCAAGAGAACTTCATACGAAAATTATGGCCTGGGTCATCAAATTTTGTCCACCAAATTAAAATGATCTTTGTTGTTCAAAGATTTTGTAAAATGACTATGATCCTTGATGGTGGTCCTGATTTTGGAAGTTTCTTACCTTTGATAGTCTTCTTCAGTCTTGTGAGTTGCATTGAATATTATTTTGCTTGGCCACCAAAATTAAATAAGAAAATTGGTGCTCATAAACAAGTGCCACTTGACGCACGGGAACAGTTGGCAAGGACCTGAACTTTTATGCTTTCCAGTGTTCATATTGTCTCCATTTAATTCTATTGTCAAAATGGATCTTACCATATATTTTCATGCAAGATCTATGCTCTCTTGCTGGTGCATTCTCAAGATTAGGACAATCCAATACTAGAGATTTGGTAGTTTATATTTTATAGTTCTATAGATGGTGGATGCTCATTCTATGAGAGTACAGTACTTGCGTTGCAAAACTATTTCACGGTCAGTATAGCCCTATAGTGCAACTTGGGCTTGCTAATCCCCAGACAGTGTATAAACACAACTTTGAGTCAGGTTTGGGTTTTGGATTTGAGTGAATTAGATTTCCACCCCCAGCAACTTTTCCAATTAGATTTTCACCCCCAGTTCTTTCAATATTAGACTTCCACCCCTAACTTCACACCAAAATACATTCCGTCTGTTTGCTGTATGTGCAAGTACACATATACCCCTCACCAGGTAAAATGACCAATAAGCCCTTTAACTCCCCCAAGACCAAAACTCATCCAATTGCCATGTGGCATCATCACACCCATCTAATCTAACGAACCTAAATTTTTTCCCTAAATGACGTCCACTACTCCTGCCCACCTAAAATACCCAAAATAATCTCACTCAAGTTTTCTCAATGGCCACGTGTCAACATCTTAACCAAATTCATCACCGCCACGTGGCATCATCCTAACTAACTTGATCAGTCCACACGTGGCAAAAATAGCCGTTTGGTTCTAAACCACCTTTAAGTGAATGTGACCATTATTCTTCACTCAGCGAACTCCTTGCTAAAAAAAGAAGAAGAACTGGAAGAAAGAAAAACAGAAAAAATGGGAGGTGGTGGAGAATTAGTCGCGTCAAAAGCAACGTTGGAGAAGGTATTTCCACTTTGTACCTATTACTTCTTGTTACTTATTAGTTCTTGTTACTTAAATTTTGTTAAGAGTACTCTTTTGTTAATTTTAAGATCGTGGTTGCTTCTCATGTGGAAAGCTTGATCATTGGATTCAGAATTGTCCCTGGAACGGCTCTCCTTGCAAGAGATGCGATGTTGGTCATGTTGTGAGAACTTCACAACAACCTCATTCCTTTGGTCAAAAGTTTTTGAGTTGCCCAAACCCAAAGTGCCGGGGCTTTCAATGGATGAAGGATGCTCTGAAGGAGTCAATCGAGCAACAAACTCAGCAACAACCTAGTAAGTTGTTATCTGTAGATGGGGGGAGCTCTTCTGTAGGGAGTTCTAATGGGAAGTGGAGAGTTTCAGTTGATATAGAAATGGATAATTTGTGTGATGGGTTCGAGGCAAATGTGACTGTGAAAGGGAAAGAGAAGGGTTAAGTTTGTAGTTTGTTGAGTACTCTAGTTTGTTAGAGTACTCTTAGTTTTATCAGTATTGTTGTTTTGTTTTGGATGTTTCGTTGTAATCTTGTAATCCTGTCAAGTTTGAGGTTTTAGTTTTAGAGTTAGTTTTAAATGTTGAAGTGAAGTTTTAGTTTGGTAATGAAGTACTTATGAAGTTTTAGTTTGTTAATGAAGTACTCATGAAGTTTTAGTATGTTAATGAAGTTTGGTAATGAAGTTTTGAGTACTCTGAAGTTTTACTCAAGTTTTAGTTATGTTGTAAATGTTCGTTCAATTTCAATCAAGAGTACTCTTCAATCAATCAGTCTTCTCAAATATGTTGAACTGTATGCAAAACAGTATTGCAGAGGAGAGTATATTTGTCAGTCTTCAATCAATTAGTGTATGTTTGAAAACAGAGGAGAGTAGTAACAGAAAGAGTAAAACAGTATTGCAGAGAAAAGAGACTCGAGAAAAAACCAGAGAAAACTAGCACTGACTTTAAACATTGAAACTAGAGTACTCTTGACTCTTGAAACTAACATAGCAACACTAAACATTGAAAATAATAGGACAAAACATGCAAAATATTGAACTACCATAGGAGAGTACTCACCATAGGACACTTGACACTGACTTGAACTCCTAACTTGACTCTAAACATAGATCTTCAAACATAGAATGCTTGAACTTCAACCGTAGAGCACACCATGAAATAGGACAAACTTGAGATTACTTCTTCTTGTAGCTGGACTTCTTCTTGCTCATGCAGACTCCAGCTGCTTCTAGTGCCAAGACAATTTTTTTAGCTTGACGTGCAGGTGATTGTGATGGTCCTGGACCACCTACTCTTGATGATCGCCTGAGAAGAAGAGGAGGTGCTTTTGTTGGTGGTGGTGTTGGTTCTGGTGGTTCTGGTTGTGATGCAAATTTCAAATCAAAACCCTTGGCTGGTGGTGGAGGAGCAAACCCTGGTTTTGGAGCAAAGCCAGGTGGAGGATATGATCCTAATTCATCTTCACATCGACCAAAATAAGAGTCCAACTGTAAATAGCACATGTAATTGCAGTGTTACAGACTTTGAGACTTAACCTACCATCATTCTCCATCATCTCCAAGAACACCCTCTGATCTTTCTTGTCTTTGAGCAATGACTTGATTTGCTCAAAAGATTATTGTTCAATTTGTTTGCTATCTAACTCAAATTTATTCATTGTTCCTGCTTTCACCATTGTTTGTTGAGTTTGTTTTGTTTGCATTTTTTGTGTGAGGAGATGAGAGATGTGATTGGTGATGTGAGTTGTGCTTGGGGTGGTTATGCCTTTATAGAATAGAGATGAACAATGTTTATTCACGAGGCATTGACTAGCCAGCCTAGAAAACAGATGTAAAATTATCACAATAACTTATCACAATATTTCTATTTCTATATAGTACTCATTTCTATATGAGTCTCTTCCTATATAAGCAAACACAATATCACAACTTTCTTTCTTAATATGCTAACTTAATTCCATAATTCCATAACTGCCAATTTTAAAAGAGTTTTAAAACCCAAGATACGCCATTAATCCATCAGTCTGTAACCAAAATGAGTTATACATTGACACATACCAAAATGAGTTTTAAAACCCAAGATACACCATGTTTCTGTCCAAAATGAGTAAAAAACAACCAAAACAAATGCAAACATACTAACTTACAAAAGTATCATTCATCCAACTATACATTGACTGCATTGTTCCAAGTTCATTATCCCAAAAGTATCCCAAAAGTAACTCCAAAAGTAACAAGTCTAAACTGACCACCTTGAACTTTGGTCTAGGTTGTACAGGCTTCACAGATAGCTTCTCCACTGGCTTGACAGGTGGTGCCTTGAAAGGAGCCCTAACACTAGCACCTAACACTAGCAGTATTCGTTTTCTTTATGATCAGCATGTAAAACACTTGCACTATTCTTTTTCTTCTTTTTCCCCTCTCCTTGCTTCATGATCAAGTCACTCATAGCAGCATGTAAAACACTTACACTATTCCTTTGCCCCTCTCCATGCTTCATGATCAAGTCACCCATAGTATGTTTGTGCTCTGGTGCTTTGAAAAAGGTATGTCCATTGCTTTGGCTCTTCCTTGGGTGTTCATGTCTTGGTGGTACCACTCTAACTGGTGCATTGCTTGGTGGTTCTTCTATGGGGTCACTTGGAGGAGCATCACTTGCAGGAGCATCACTGCCATTTCTTAATGCCTTGTATTTTGCCTTTTTAATACCACTCTGAGTCTTCCGCACAATTTTTCTACAAAACAAAACAAAAACAATTTAGATTTGGTATCATTTTAGTAACAATGACTAACCTAGTACAATCAGAACTTACTTTTCCCTGTCCATGACAGTGGACTCTCCTGTCACAATTTTAAACCTTGTCCAAGGTTTAGGGTTCAGTCTTGGTGCTGTTTTCTTTGCATTGCTTCCATTACTTCCATTGCTTGATACTTCTGATGCAGCAGGACCCTTACATGACCTTGCATTATGCCCTTCTCCTTTACATTTGCTGCAAGTCATTTTCCTCTTTATATAGACATGCCCATTTTCATTTTCATCCTCAGCCCTCATTCTCTCCTTTCTAGGCCTTCCAATACCCCTCACCAAAGGAGGTGGTTTCACATGTTTGGTTGGATCCTAAGAAAATAGAACACTTTACAAATTTGATTAAAGAACATAAATTTGTTTGAAGAACATTAAACTTGGCAAATATATAAAACTCATATATAAATAAATACTTACAGGTTTAGGCCAATCTTTGACATCTTTCATGGGTTTGACATTACTTGTGTAAGCTAGCTTGTACTCTAAGACCCAAAAGTAAGAGCTGCAGTACTCAACCCACTCAACTCTCCTTGGTAAGAGCACTCTCACCGCATGAACACACACAATCCCAGTCATCTGCCATACCCTACATTCACAAGTGTGGTCCACAATATTGACAGCCCACCTATCTGATAGGGTTATATACTAAAAACATTACTTTTGTATTAACTCTTATTCTTTATATTTTGAATGAGAATCATATGGACAAATGTTATGCATATTATATATGTTATTAGTTATATGCATGTGTCTAATACTTTATGTTGTAGATGATATGGTGTGAACACACAGAAGATCATATAAT
Organism: Coptis chinensis; assembly: GCF_015680905.1. Lineage (NCBI taxonomy): Eukaryota > Viridiplantae > Streptophyta > Magnoliopsida > Ranunculales > Ranunculaceae > Coptis > Coptis chinensis. The sequence goes on from NC_141463.1 coordinate 60,570,169, forward strand.
CAGTACCTTATAAAGTATAAGTAATCGTTCACAACCTCGATGGATTTGGACAAACCATTAGTACGATTGTAGTATAATCTGGTATTAGTCTATCTTGACTATAGGATTACACTAGTACACTTTGTGTGTATTGAACAGGACCAAGTGAGGTTGTTTCTCTTTATACTGACTGTGTAAGAGAACAAACACTTCTGTTATTATGGATGCTTGTCCTCATAATCCGGATATAATAACGGGCACTTACATGCATTGTACATTGCTTTAAATCATCAATGAGTGAGATTCATTTGTGAATCAACAAACTCGATGAATTGGGTAATGACATTGTATGTGAGATGTGCTGTTGATTATAGAAGGAATCCGTGTCCCGCAAGAAGTCGAGTTGATGATGTCCTCTTGAGGAGCTCAAAAAGATTGTCATGTAAACCCTGCAGGTGGATTTATTCTGACATGACAATGAGGTTGAGTGGTACTACTCAAGGACATAAGAAGTTGAGTAATGTAGTTGTCAGTAACTTGACTTAATCAATGGACATTCGATATCTTAAACACGGGGAGATCAACGAGCATATAATATGGAGCCCATAAACGTTGACACGTAATTTGGGATTAGGGCGGTAGTGCAACAATGGCCTTTAGTGGAATAAGCCATTTGTTGACGGACTTGGGCCGTGTGTTCGGGGCGAACATGGGAAGCCCAAGCCCGTCAGGAGGCCCAACCCTAATTTCTCCTCATGGTCCCTGTTGTAGCCTATAAATAGTATAATCTCTCTCTGGCCGAAATTCACTATTCATTATTCTGAAAAAGAGGCAAGAAAAGTAGATCTAAATTCGTTTCTGATCTTGTGAGAAAGAAGGGGATTGGTAGATCGTTGTCCACACAACGTCCAATCTATTCTAAAGGAATACAACAGAAGATCAAGGGGTTAATTGTTGATTCAGATTTGATAAAGTTTGGATTCTCAGAGTTATCTAAATCGGATTCAAAGGTATGTTTTCCAATCACAAATCGTGGACACCCATTGATTCCGCTGCGCGTGGTGTTCGTGGTTTGTAGAAATAGTCATTCTGAAATAACGGTTCCTATACTATCACCATGGTAATTTTTCACCACAAAAAGATGATCATCTGAACCTTCAAATGTGTAGTGGGGACATACTTCAATCATCTTGGATATATGTTTATTCACTCTAGGGACCAATCCATTTTGATCCCATTCTTTACAAGCCTATTTTCTCTCAAACTCATCAACAAAATGTGATATTTGTCAAGTAAACAGGTAATTGGAAGGTCTCTCAGTTCCAAGATCCAACTATTAAAAGACTCTGAGAAATTACTACTTACTTGTTCAGCTTTAAGTTCCTCAGCAAAATGAGACCTTGCCCATTGATAAACGATAAAATTGAATAGTTTACCTACGAAATGAACGATGAACTCTCAAAACGTAAGTAAACTAAAACTAGGTTATGTGTCTATATTTTATCAAAGATTTCTACTCTCAATCCTATGAGATATAGTGGAGTAGAGTGATTCGTTCCACTCCTAGTCCTTCAGCATGCTGTGTTCTCTACGTATAAGTATTTTTAACTCTAAAGTCTAATGAGAGATTTACGAAGTGGCAACTAGACTACGATGCAACTACCCACAAGATGCAACTAGTCGACTATTAGAACAACTATGGGAATACTACGTCGATTCTATGATAAGGAATTAGGGGGGGAATTGATTCCACCTTAACTCAACTTAACTTGCTAACGACGAATCGTCGTAATCCGAATTGAACTGCTACGCAGAACAATTGGTTCTTCCTAATCCCTAATTATACATGGCATTTCTACCAATTCATAATTAGCATGTGAACGATTAAACCCATTCTCATGGAGAACTAATCGTTTCTAGAGTGGAATAGAAATTATGACTATCCTACGCTAACACAAATCAAGCTTTCATCAAGGCTTCTCAACCCCCCTCTAATGGAGGTTTAGCCGAGAATCATTACGCAATCATTTCCGATTAAATTAAAACTAAACATACTATAAAGAATTGAAATTTACTAATCTAATTTAAACAATAATTAAAATCTAATTAATAATTAAGACATGATATCAACAAGAATTTAAACTAGATCTATAAATGTAATGACAGGAAAACGAATTGAATAAGAATCTACTAATTTATTTATCTAATCAATGAAGATCAATGATTTAAGAGTTTAATCTAAAACAAGAATTGGATTTTAAACTAAACTTAATTAAAAACAATTAAATCTAGATCTAGAAGCTATTCTAATGGCTACTTTCTATTCTAAGCTACCTTTATTTTTCTAACCTAACTATCTACCCTACTATCTACCTTAACTATCTACCATTAACCAAGAGTGAAGCTTTGGTTTTTATACATTCAGATCCAAAAATCGTGAATGGGCTTGGAGCCATGTTTTGGGCCAGAGAATTAGGCCCAAAACCCAATTCTTTCAGTTCAAAAAGGCCTCTTCAGCTGCAGTTGACTTCAATAGATTTTTCGTCCACTTCTGCTCCTCTGATTGGGTCAAGGCTTGGACCATTGGAAATCCCTTTCCGAGCCGGTCGTTTTGACATAAGGTAGGCCCAATTCCGAGGTCTGAGTCCAAAGATCGACCTTCGGAAGTTCTATTGACTTTGTGTCTTTTTTACACTGCGTCGACTTTTCAGCTTTTGACCGGGCTTTAGAAAGGCTTTGTCTTCTTCAATCTTGGCCTTTAATTACAGAACTCCTTAGCAACCGACCTTTACTTCTTTATCTCGCTAAAGTGGCACATTTCTGTACATAATGGACTTTGAAGCCTGAAATGCATAAAAACACGTGATCAGTGTTAACTCTTAATTATTACTCACATAATTGGTCTAAAAGTATGATCATATTCAGGGGTTAAAACTACAGTTTTTGGCTCTTATCAAACCACCCCCAAACAGCATTTTGCTTGTCCTCAAGCAAAGATGAGAAATTAGAATAAGTGACCAAAAATGGAGTTCTAACTACTCTCGTTTCGCTGAGTGCGATTGCATTGACCATATGCAACAAGGCCTTAAACCACTAGGACTTCCCTAGTGGACGAGTTATAGCCTTGTGAGAGTTTTCCTGTGAAGGTACTCACAAACTTCATCTATACTACAACGACTAAGAAATAAAACTATTGTTTCCTTATTCATGCTCTAAATTAACTATTCCTCTCACTAGCAATGCATATAGAGTAATCAAGTCGAAACCTAAGCTAATATATGCATAATAATCAATCATCTACAATAAACATATATACAATGAGTAATACTATGAAATGCCTACCAGGTTCATTTCTGAAACTCGGGATAACGTCCTTAAGTAGGCTCTCACAATAATAGTCAAGATACAACACTCTGATTTTTCCACTCAAGTTTTCATTACTCCGGTTAATGCGGTGGGCACACTTTACCTTAATCTCAATGACAACAAGGAAGCGAAGTCGATCAAACACATCTGCCACTTACTATCACACTAACCTATTCCTAATTGAGCTAGAGGTCTTTATTAGGTGTTGCAAGGGATTAGGAGATGGTTTAAGAAGGAAGGAAATGGATATTCAAAAGGACAAGTCCGAGATAATAGAGTCTTGATTATGTAACTAGAGAAAACCTTGTTATTTACTTTTGCTTCTACACTTTGTTTCCATCCTTAGCCATATATATATATATATATATATATATATATATATATATATATATATATATATATATATATATATAATTTTTCTTTTCTTTTCTTTGGCTTTTGACTCCTTTTATTCTATTTTTGGAGTTTTTTTTATTTTTATTTTTATTTTTCTTTTCTTTGGATGGAAACTTCTTTTCTTTATTTTCCTCAAGCCATTAACTAACTTTGTTTACACAAGTTTTTCTCTTCTTCTTTCTTCCTCATTCTATTTTCAGACTTATCTAAATTGGGTAGGTTGAATTTTTTATTTTGTTTTGTTTTGTAACAGGTAAAGGATTTTGTGGTTTATGAAAGGCTAAAGAAAGGCTCGAGGGGCTTACTAGCGGAAAATAATTCATAGGTTTGAATTTCTGGCTATATCGATCCAAAGAGGGCCTAAATTCTCGCTTAGGATATGGCATAGTGATCAAGCAAGTGGACGTGTGATTTCTCTATCCGGATTTTACTTCTCCCTTGTGTCATTTCTCAAATGTTTCGCTCATATAAGGCTTTAGGCTATATTCTCACAGGATTTGTAGAATAAGTACTCTAGCCTAGAGTTCAGAAACTTACTGCTAACAATCATAGATACTCATGTAATATATTTATAGATAGATGCAAAGATTATTACCTACATATTAACCTAAGTTTCTAAAAATTATTCTAATGCAAAAGCTACGTGAGACTTCTAGATTATTAAGAGCATAGAGAAGGAAAACAATACCACTATTCCTAAGTGTATAGCATGAACTTATTTATTTATATTTTTGAATTTTTGAAATTTTAACTAGAAAACAAATGCATATTATACATATATATATCCTAACAGATGCCTTAATTACACGTGTTTCTATGCCCCCCCCAAACAAGAAGCATGCTTTGTCCTCAAAGTATTGTAAATAAAGAGGGTAGGAAAAATACCGTTGAAACGTGTGAAATTCAGGAACATCTGCAAAACAAAGTTAGAACGTACTAATATAGGAAATAAAAACTGACGCAACTCTATACGAGTTCTACCCATTATGGGGTTAGCAAGAATGAAATTGCTTGGGACATAAGCAGACATTAACTAGAATGAAAACTTACCTTAATCTCCCGTATTACTCATCATCTTCCTCATCCTCTTCTTCCATAAAGAAGTGAGGTTCCTTCGCGTCCTGCCATGCCATGATAATTTGCCAGGCTTCCCGCCATTTATCATCTATTATTGCTAACCTATTAAGAGCCACTTGGTCTGACGGGGTGTAGGGTGAAACTGATGAGGTTGTATCCTCCACCCTTGCCAAGTCATTACACGGAAAAGATCGAATAATACTATTGGTGGGTCGTGCGATTAATGGACCCGTAATTCAATTAAGTGAAACGTCGGCGTACAAAAAAAACAGGAAAGAAACATAACATAATACGGAAATTAGAAATGGGCATAAGAAGGTACTTATGCCTCATGCTATGGGATCGAGCTAAACTAGACATCAAGGTTCGGGGAAGGTCATGACACATACGTCCGCGGCTAAAGCAAGGAAGACGGCGCAAGTGGCATCATTAACGTAAGAAAAACGCCATTCCCTAAAATGTTTAGCATGATCCAAAACATAACAGTTCCTATGTTCATGGACCAGGGCTACCAAAGGCGACGTTATAGTCCCCTTGGTCCTCGATCTGGAAAATGCCCCGCCCCATAGGACTCATGCAAAAACTCATAAGTGTAGACATACATATTATCTACCCAATAGCACCATGGGTCTTGTATTTCAAATGGGCATAGCAAGTCCAAGAACAAATGCTAGCAAGAACACGTAATTTCCATTGGTTCATTATCAATGTTGATGGAGAACACTTGTTCTCCATCCGGTCTTTCAAAGAACATGCAGTTATCGTAAAAATAAGATGCTAGTGTTGGAGAATAAAGTGCATCGTCTTCTTACTATAAGCGGTTCCCGCCTACATATGTGATCGCCACAAAACCAAGCACCGTAAGTAGTGCTTTGGAACAAATCTTTGAAAGACTGTTTCGGTATCAATGTAGGAGATGTCATCTCAAAATTATGCTTTGAAATAGTTCTGCGAATGATCCGAAACACCCGGAAAACCGGAATTTTTCGGTCCACGGAAGTCGAGGCGCTCTGCTTGAAGCGGCCTCAAGATTTTGGAATTCCAGTGTTTGAGCGTGGGTCGCGCTCACCTTGGCGAAAGTGCACTCGACAAAAAAATCTGAAAAAAAAATGCGAGAGCGCTGAAAGGCGCCTCTTGAAGCCTTTGCGCCTTCGGGAGGTCTTGAAACTTCGAAAATTGAGACGAAACGTTGGAATCGTGGGAGTGAAAGGTGAGTGATGGAGGTTAGATGTAGTGTGAGTTGTGAGTGTAGAATGTATGAAGTTTATATAGGTTTTAAGTTGCTAAAACGGATCGGGAAGTTGCCAAAAGGTTTTTACGGCAGTTTTCGAAAATACCAAGATTTCCAAACCCGAAAACGGAAACAACTCATTTTCTTGATTCTAAAACAAACCTAGTATCTTTTAGGTTGAATTTATGATAGAATCTACCTATTTAATCGATATTTCATCCTACCATGATACTTATTCATAGATATGCCTAAACGGCCATATTTTCACCTTGACTCCATGATAAATTCTAAGGCGAGGGTCATATAAAAATCATCTTTGGAATAGATAACACCACCCCCAAACAATTTGGGAAGGTGGGATCAATATTAAACAACCACGCCTGATGAAAATAACCTCATTATATTAAAATTTTCATTCGAAGTACATTTCACTACCAAATTCAAATTACGGAATTAAACTTACATTAAAATAAATAACAATAATGAAACTACAAATAAACATCAAACGATACTATCCCTAACCACTTCGCATCGGTAGCGGAGGGCACACGCCGGAGATGGCTCTCGAAGCTCCCGATGGGCCAGCACCATTCCTCTTTCGGCGACGACGTTCGTGCCTCGATGGTGTGTCCTCAGAAGGAGAATTCCCGTGAGGTGGGAATCGTGCAAGCATGTCGGCCCAGAACTGGCGCTGAGCTTCTAGCTCGGCCCTCATCTGTTCCCACCGCTCGTCCTCCCGCTGGGATCGGATCTCGAAGTTATGATGGATAGTAGCCTGTCGAGTCCGGAGGTCTTCGCAGATAGTGTTGAGTGAACACATGCCACGATGAATTACGGCCATGCGTTCTGCATCTGACCAACACCGCTCCAGGGCATCCACATCAAAACAAGTCAAGTCCTCCTTATCCTCCGAGGCATTCTCATTTCCCCCATCCTCCTCGGCATTCTCATTTCCACCATCCTCCTCGTCCTCTTCCCTATCCTCAGGCAAGCTCCAAACTCGTTGGACACAGTCCTTATAGATGCGAGGATTTCGGTGTAGGGTGATGTAAGACCTATCGGCCCGAGTCGCTCTCAACTTCAAAGATGATCTTGGTTATCAACACAGGGAGAGGTGCAATAGCCTTCCCTACTCCCCTAATCATGCTAAGCAAAAACTCCAAGATACCGAACTCGTACTTCTGCTCCTGGAGTATCCATAAAATGTGGAGGCAGTTCAGGCCGATGTCGCTGACCTTCTCCTTGCCCAGGACGTTCCGACCAATCCACTGAGCTGCAGCCAGCTGGTTGGTTCTGAGGGATGCCTAGCGAACACAATGCGATCTCGCATTGTAGTTCCCTTCGGTAACTGTCACGTGCATCAACGTCTCTACCCCATTATATTGGGACTCCTGTAACATGACATCCAGATGGATTCTAGGCGGAATGCCTAGAATCTCGGCTAACAACCCCGTAGTTACTTCCTTCCTCCTCTTCGCCACCATAACAAAAATTCTAGTCCCCTCCACCTCCTTCGTGTTGTAAAACCGTCGAACTAAGTCTTCGTGGTAAAAGGCTTCAGTCGAGTACCACAAGCTATTCCAGTCTCTACTGATCATTTCGTCACCGTAAAACGGCGCGAAGTGGTCGCCAGTAAAAGCTTGCTCCGGCAAAATTCGACGTTGTTGAGCCATTTTAGTGTTTGGAATGTAGTGGGGGTTTAAATGGGATGTGGTGTTGGAATTTGAATCGACGGACTTAAACAAACTGTGGTGGTGGTGTGGTGGTGGCGCGGCAGTTCAAAATTTGGAATTTTCGGTGGTTTTTGGTTATTTAATTTGGCGGAGGTGGTGGTGGAAAGCTTTTAGATTAGATTGGAAGTAGATTTGAACTGTGGGCGTGGGTTAATTTGGTTTTCCTTTTATTTTTATTTTTTTAGGTTTTTGGAGCTTTGGTGGGTGTTAATGGCGGTTTTGAGAAGATGAACACGATTGTTGGGCAAAGGTAAGGGCGCGGGTGCGCTGTCGGTGGGCGCGGGTTGGGCCCAAGCCCAATTCGAAATTTTGAATATTTCGATTTTTCGTGAAACTTCAAATCACAATTGCCGCTTCGTTACCGGTCTGATTTTTGCGAATGAGATATGGAAATGATCAGGAGAGAATTTCCAATCCAATGATCCATAAAACACTCTATTCCAACCGTGGATGACATATAAGATAGTGAAAAATGCCTCGAAGTGCGTGCATGACGTACGTTATGCGAATGACTGAACTCTAAATTCATGATTATGTCAACCCGGATCGAAATACAATTAAATGGCCTAAGCAACTGTAATGGGACATAAACATTCTAGGACGGAAACACGAACACCCCACCCCCAAACAATTTTTTTTTAAAACGAAGCTTAAAAAATTTGTTTTTAGCAGTGGGTCTTTTAAAGTCAGATTCCCGAGACTTCCTAGATTACTATGTTTATTCATTTATATATATATATATATATATATATATATATATATATATATATATATATATATATATATATATATATATATATTACTTTTTATAATGAAAAACAATAAACAAGAAAGACATAATTCACCCCATAGAGAAAACATGACTCCAAAATCCGAGAAAACATGCAAGAGTGGAAAACGTGAATTATGTTAAACGTGGACTTAGGATCCGGTATTTACAGCCACACACTCTGTAGGGAGGGCCCGGTTACCTTAAAGGTGCACTCACCAATATATGGAAATGAAAGGAAATGCACCAAACACAAAAGTTGAGTCGTTTATCGTTAGATACTCGAGACTTTATCTAGACATATGTATGAACATGCAGTTTATCATATATCAACAACCGAAATAGTTGTGGATCATTCCATAAATAAATATCACAGAAAACATATGCAAACACAATCAAGCACCAAGATTTCCTATGACGCAACCTAGTGAAATGAAAGCGAAGTCGGATAACCCTATAACGTAACCTAGCATGCACCCTCTTTTTCATTTTTGAACGAGAGGGTGTTCTAGTGAATAAGTGTGGAAAAGTGAATGGTTGTGGAGAATATGGTGGATATGGATAAGTTGTAGAAGGACAGCATGTAAACAATGAGGATGTGGGTTTAGCACAAAACTCATTCATGGTGTGTGTAGGGACTGTTTCAAGTCTGAAAATGAAGGTGTCAAATGCTTTTGTCTTCTGAAGTATTTGTTTACTAAGTGAATTTAAAAATTATGAAACCTGAAGAAAAAAAAAAGGATCGAGTGCAAACTCGAGATTCCTTTGAAAGGGTGGAAGGAGGGAAGTCGAGGTGGATGTTGTGGAAAGTAGTTCTTGATAGGGTGAATCATCACCTGCTCTAAGAAACTCATCGAATTGCTCATCTAGATTGGTCATATCCTCGTTACTATGATAGTCCTCTACATCTTTAAGAAAGTCATCTATCTCATCCTCATCCGTAATATGTGTATCTACTAGTGTAGGGATGGAAATGTTAGAGTCTGAACTTCCAAAGGAAAGAAATTTGGGTATATGATTATCACGTAACGTGTTGTTGAAATAATCTCGAGCAAAGCTCTCGATCATGCTAACCTCTCCATCCATAGACGAATCGGGTAACTGTGTCTTTGTTTTAAAAACATTGACTTCAACAGCAAGATGGCCAAAAGACATGGGCATTGAACCATCGCGGAAATTAATGAGCGCATTGACAGTTGCCAGGAAAGGACGCCCGAAGATGATCAGGACAGAGTCGTTAACGACTTCTGTATCGAGGATGACAAAATCAGCCGGATAGTAAAAATCCTAAACTTTTACCAGAACATTTTCGACGACACCCTTAGGATACTTAATAGACCGATCAGCTAATTGCAACGTCATTTTAGTGGGTTGCATCTTGTCTAGACCTATTTGTCTATACAAATAAAATGGGAGTAAGTTAACACTAGCCCCCAGGTCTAATAACGCGGTCGTCGTATATGAATCTCCTAAGGTGCATTGTACAGTAGGACGACCAGGGTTCTTGTACTTAACAATTCCATTATGTTCAGATAGAGTTAGGAATTGTTCTATTAAAAAGGCGTCTTTTGGTATATTTGTCTTACGCCTAGTAGTACACAACTCCTTAAGAAACTTAGCATGGTGTGGTAGCTTTTTAATAGCTTCGAGGAAGGGAAGTTTATAGTTAGATTCTTGAAAATGTCCCTAATCTCCTCATAATTAGTATCCCTAGTTAACACGGCTAATTTTTGTGGAAACGGTGGTTTCTGTCTATATTTAGCAATGGTATCACCGGATGTTTAACCGTGGCTTTTACGTTTCTTAGGTTGTGTTGTAAATCGGGTACCTCTACGATGGTAGGCTATTCAGTTTCTTTTTGTATCTAGTAAAATAGCGGTGTAGAGGCTATTGGTGGGGTAACTATAGGCATAGTTACTTTTGTTATCAACCACTCTCTGCCGAACGGAGCGGTGGTGATGGCCTTTAGCTCACCTACATTTTCATATTCATTACTAGTATTATTGGTTACCTCAAAGGCTGTGTATTGTTGTTTTAGGATTAGGTATTTCGTTACACTGAAACACACCTTTGGGTTGGGCTTTATCTTGAGCCAACCGTTGGGTTAAATTATTAACGAATTGTAGAAAGCCGTTGGTTAGATTGAGCCATGGTTTGGAAAAGTTTTGGCTCACTTGTATGAAGGTGTCAAGACGATCCGATTGTGTGGGTGTAGTAGTCACGGGTGGTGTGATCGAACTATTTCACGTGAATTATTTATGGGTGGATTTTGATAATTATTATTTACCTAACGATACCTCTATTAGCATTATAATTATTATAACTACCTTGACCTTGTGTTTGACCTTGTTGAGGTTGCACTTGGTTGTTATAATTATTAAAATTACCCCGACCACATCCTTGACGTGGTGGAGCTTGGTTAAACCGCGTGCGTTGGCCTAACATATTGATTATTGTACCCTAGAGGTGTGGCGGTGTTGGTTATTTCTCCAACCGAAGTTGGGATTTTGTCTCCAAGGGGCATTAGGTTCACTATTAATGGAACAAGCCCGTTCATAGGCTATAGGGCGATGGGAGTCGGGATGCTTTCGGGGCTCAACAAAAACTACATGGATTTGAATTTACATTCATGATGGGGATATGCTTTTGTTGAACAAAATGGCCTCTACCTTTTAGTGAGTGATTCGATTAGAGTTTTCAGCTTGGGATCGTGTTTAATTTCAAACATACCGGCGGCCTTAATCAGATTAGAAGAACTAGCGGAGCGGTGGATATCGTCTACCCCCCAGTTGTTATTTAAACTTAGTTTGATCCTCTAAAATTTATAAGCCTCCGAGGCTCCTTTGCTTAAGAAACTACCCCATTCATTATGTCTAGGACTTCTTTATGGTGGTGTAGAAGTCCTTTGAAAAGGCACGAACTAACGTGTCTTTCGCTAAGTTATGATGTGGACACTCTATAAGGAGATCGGTGAAACGATTCCAAGCCTCTGAAAATGATTCATGAGGATTTTGTCGAAAGAAATGAATCTTGGAAAGCATCTCATCCGTCTTTAGGGGGGGTAAAATGTTCCATAAACAAATTTGAACAAGTTTAGCCCACGAGTCCCATTTAATTAGGGCGCCGGCGCTTAACCAAGACGCCTTTATCGGCTAAGGTGAAAGGAAATACCCTTAGTTTAATTTGTTCCGCACCAACCGTAGGATGGTGGAATGTTGTTAGGACTTGTTCAATCCTACGCGTAATTTGATAAGGTTTTTCATGGTCTAATCCATGAAAAAATGTAACAAATTAAAATATTTGGGGGATTCGAAAATCCCCACGAGTCTCTGCTAGAACGATGCAAGATTTGGGGCTATCGCCAAGGCTTTATAAAAGTCCGAGAGAGGAGTCTCTCCTTCAATCGGGCATTGGTTAGGTGGTGTGTGTGAAATAGTAGCTAGAGGTGGAGTGGGTGGTATACTAGATAGAATTGTTTGTTGGCGTTGTTGTGTGATTACGTTTGGTGTTTTGTTCGACCCGGACCTTAATCTCATACAAGGCTAAGACCAAATTTAGCTAAACACATCAACACTCCAAACAATTCTGATATACTAGTATAAACCTCTAACAGGAGATGCGAGGTGTGGAAGAAAGGAATACCTAATTGCGTCCTTGCTTCGCTTATGAATAGCGTCTTGTTTATGCGTGTTCAGTGTATATAACAAGTTAGAACACTGAAAAACTTGAAAAATCAAAGTTCGAATCAAAACTGTAGAAATCCGGAAAAATCTAGCTTAGGGAGTGGGTGCGCTCGCATAGGGCGCGGTCGCGCTCCGTGTAATCATGAAATTACAGTGTTTTTAGGGCTGGTCGTCGCTCCGTAGGGGCGGGTCGCTCGCTCGTTACTGATCTTTTTTTCGGGTGGTTGCTCGACTTCCAATAACTTGAAGCGGGTCGCTCCACTTGAGCGCTAGTCACGCTCCGTGCAAATTTTTTTTCGGAAGTTTTCAATGCTGAAACGGACAACCACAGTATGAATCAAACAAGGGTGGGTGGGTGAAATGAGACTTTAAGAAAAGTACTTACACTACGAAAACAATGCGAAAGTGAAACTTCCCCGGCAGCGGCGCCATTTGATAAACGATAAAATTGAATAGTTTACCTACGAAATGAACGATGAACTCTCAAAACGTAAGTAAACTAAAACTAGGTTATGTGTCTATATTTTATCAAAGATTTCTACTCTTAATCCTATGAGATATAGTGGAGTAGAGTGATTCGTTCCACTCCTAGTCCTTCCGCATGCTGTGTTCTCTACGTATAAGTATTCTTAACTCTAAAGTCTAATGAGAGATTTACGAAGTGGCAACTAGACTACGATGCAACTACCCACAAGATGCAACTAGTCGACTATTAGAACAACTATGGGAATACTACGTCGATTCTATGATAAGGAATTAGGGGGAGAATTGATTCCACCTTAACTCAACTTAACTTGCTAACGACGAATCGTCGTAATCCGAATTGAACTGCTACGCAGAACAATTGGTTCTTCCTAATCCCTAATTATACATGACATTTCTACCAATTCATAACTAGCATGTGAACGATTAAACCCATTCTCATGGAGAACTAATCGTTTCTAGAGTGGAATAGAAATTACGACTATCCTACGCTAATACAAATCAAGCTTTCATCAAGGCTTCTCAACCCCCCTCTAATGGAGGTTTAGCCGAGAATCATTACGCAATCATTTCCGATTAAATTAAAACTAAACATACTATAAAGAATTGAAATTTACTAATCTAATTTAAACAATAATTAAAATCTAATTAATAATTAAGACATGATATCAACAAGAATTTAAACTAGATCTATAAATGTAATGACAGGAAAACGAATTGAATAAGAATCTACTAATTTATTTATCTAATCACCGATCAATGATTTAAGAGTTTAATCTAAAACAAGAATTGGATTTGAAACTAAACTTAATTAAAAACAATTAAATCTAGATCTAGAAGCTATTCTAATGGCTACTTTCTATTCTAAGCTACCTTTATTTTTCTAACCTAACTATCTACCCTACTATCTACCTTAACTATCTACCATTAACCAAGAGTGAAGCTTTGGTTTTTATACATTCAGATCCAAAAATCGTGCATGGGCTTGGAGCCATGTTTTGGGCCAGAGAATTAGGCCTAAAACCCAATTCTTTCAGTCCAAAAAGGCCTCTTCAGCTACAGTTGACTTCAACAGATTTTTCGTCCACTTCTGCTCCTCTGATTGGGTCAAGGCTTGGACCATTGGAAAGCTCTTTCCGAGCCGGTCGTTTTGACATAAGGTAGGCCCAATTCCGAGGTCTGAGTCCAAAGATACGGCCTTCGAAAGTTCTGCTGACTTTGTTTGCTGTTTCTGCTCGCGTCGACTTTTCAGCTTTTGACTGGGCTTTAGAAAGGCTTTGTCTTCTTCAATCTTGGCCTTTAATTACAGAACTCCTTAGCAACCGACCTTTACTTCTTTATCTCGCTAAAGTGGCACATTTATGCACATAATGGACTTTGAAGCCTGAAATGCATAAAAACACGTAATCAGTGTTAACTCTTAATTATTGCTCACATAATTGGTCTAAAAGTATGACTGTTACAGGGTTAAAACTACAGTTTTGGGCTCTTATCACCCATGTTTTATATTCCTCATTTTGCAACCACTTACGTGCTTCAATGTTTTCTTTTTTTATCACTTCCATCCAGCTCTCAAAGTCTTCCTTTTTATATGCCTTTGAGGCAGCCCATACAAGTTGTTCCATATACTCACCCTTGAACAACTTTTTGAAGTTCTTATACATGTGTTTGAAACAGAACCTATGTTGTGCTCTAGGAAATATGCACTTAACAGCTTGAATCAAACCCTTTTGCCTGTCAGAAATAAAGGTAACAGGCCAAGGGTGTAGTTCTAGCTTTTCAGCCATGATACTCAAAAACTCACTCCATGACTGCTTACACTCAGATCTACAAATGTATATAGCCAATGGAAATAAACCATTATTTCCATCTAAAACAACCATGCTAAGCACCTGGCCTCCATATTTCCCTTTAAGGAAACAACCATCCAACCCCACACTAATGGCCTACAACCAACCAAAAAACCACTCAATACAAGCATCAAATGAAATACACACTTCTTCAAACCTAAATGTGTCAACATCTCTTGAGTATTTTGCAATAGTTGATAGACTATTACTCTCATGAATCTACAAGCAAGCAACAAACATGCAATTATTCAAGATACAATCAATTTGGCGGGTTGAAATCACAAAGTGTAAACATTTATAAAGTGTATACCATGTTACATAGCACTGGGATCATGTTGTAGCTTTCCTCATAATCACCATAAATCTGTTGTAGAGACTTGAATCTTGCATTCCAAGCTGTCCAATAACTTATATTGACATGAAAAATCCTCATGACTTTTTCTTTTATGAAAACAAGAGTCATGGTTTTGAAATGAACCTTGGACAAAACAATAGAAGAGTTACTACATTAGTACAATGTAAAAAGACAAATATGAGATAATTAAACTCCACACACTTATAATTAACTAACCTTCATTTGATCTTGAATTTTTCGAACTACCCAATTTGCATTGGCCATTCTATTCAACATATTACAATCAGCTTGACAAGTATGTATTGGCTTCAGTGTATTCAGCCTCATTGTGAATCCATCTTCATCTCTCCTGAAATAAGCTACCCATGGACATTATACCTTCTTTCTGTCTTCCCCTAAACAACCACTCTAATTCTTAATGGGTCATTCTTGATTAAGTCACCAACAAACCTATTTCGTATACAAAAATCTTTTATATCATCTCTCAAAACATCAATTTAGGCCACTCCATTCCTACCTCCCAAATTAATGGTTTGTTCACAGACTGCTCACTTCCCTTATCTATATCAATAATATTGTCAGTCCCTGCAATGAAGTCAACAAAGTCTACTTTGTTTACAATGACATGGTCCTCCTCATCCTCAATCCTTATTTTCTCCATAACACCACCTCGATAATTATCTTGGGAATATAGTGAACCATCAGGTGCCTCTTGAAATGTCCCATGATAATGAAGGATCAAGTTTCTTTTAGCCAAGCAGTCCCTTTCCATCTGATTATTATAACAACCAAACAAACAAAATATCCAGCTTACAATACAAACATGAATCAAACATATTTATAAAACAAAACATTCCACCATTATACACGTTTTTAACTATACAAACAATAACTCATGTTACAATGACAAAAACTTAAATGGATTGTACTCAAACATAGGTTTTTAACAATAACATTATCATGAAAGTTAAACATTGGACTAAAAGTTTTACATTTCTCACTTGGCACATTTTAAACCACCTAAAAACATGTTAAAACTGATTAAAGGTGCGAAATTTAAGCAACTTACCTTGAAGTTTTTGTAAGATCACGTGTAAGTAAACCAACTACCACCTACTTACTTGCTTCAATGTACTTGCTTTGAGTTCTTGAGTTCTTGTTCATATGGATTTGTCTAGTAAACTAGATAAAGTTGGGTTTGTCAAGATGGAGCTTTACATCATGTTGGAGTTCACAATGACCACAATGAAGAAGATAACTTAGGATGATTCAACGATTTTTTTCTTTAGCTTAGCTTAGCTAAGAAGAGTAACATGTGCCACTGAAAATGTTCTCTGATGAGACGTGTTGTGCATGTTTTGTTCTCCACCGTTGATGGATTTGGTTAGGATGTTGACACGTGGCCGTTGAGAAAACTTGAGTGAGGTTATTTTGGGTATTTTAGGTGGGTAGGGGTAGTGGACGTCATTTAGGGAAAAAATTAGGTTCGTTGGATTAGATGGGTGTGATGATGCCACGTGGCAACTGGATGAGTTTTGGTCTTGGGGAGTCAAAGGGCTTATTGGTCATTTTACCTGGTGAGGGGTATATGTGTACTTGCACATACAGCAAACAGAAGGAATGTATTTTGGTGTGAAGTTAGGGGTGGAAGTCTAATATTGAAAGAACTGGGGGTGGAAATCTAATTGGAAAAGTTGCTGGGGGTGGAAATCTAATTCACTCTTTGGATTTTCTGGACTTAGATTGCTTCAGGTTAAAGAGCTAGCCAACCCAATCAATCAAAACCCTTATAATTCGAAGCCGAAACAGTTGTTTTTCACATGAGAGAGTACCCAACTAACCCGACACAAGTCACACAAAACAAACGATACTGGGTTTGTGAATTCTTGTAAGTTTCTCTTAAGCCTAACTGAGGTTACACTGGCGCTCTGATGTGCTGTACTGTACGTCCTACACATTTGGAAAATTTTCCACCAATAGTTTCAAATAGAACAGGGAAAGAGTCAGTGGTTGTATAACTGTTAGGTGTTTTCACATATGCATTGGGCATTTGGGCACTAGTTGTGACAAGAACATCAAACTTAGGTGTCTTATCTCGTCAGTAGGTTTTAAAAATAGAACTTTTGTTGCATACAGTGTATAACAGAAATAGTCCCCGTGTTTGTGTCAAGGCAAAGTGTGCAAAGAAGTAATAACTCGTGGACACTCTGATAGTGGTGGAGGACGTGGAGGTACCATTGCGCTCCCATATTTTCCGAAATAACTATGGAACTGCAAAAATCTCGTCCTTGTAAATTTACTTTCGAAAGAAGAAAATACTCCTACATGGCTCATAACTAAGGAATGGATTGATACATTTATTTGGTGCAAGACTGCAAGAGTAAATAAGGGTTCTTTCAGTACTCAGTTTCTTAATTATTACAGAGCAACTGGCCAAACCTAAATTCAATCCTGACCCTAATACTCTTAGGAGGTTTTGCACCTTACCTGTTTTGAACAACATTAAACTTTGGAGCCCCTTCAACGAAACTGACCCACATCCTATAAGTCAACCAAAGATCTTACTGAGGTGCTACTCGTACTAAAATACGGTGATGTCCCGATACCCCCTATATGGACTACAACGTTTATAGTTCTACTTGTATATAAGATCTTACAGTCACCCAAATTTACCAAAAGAAAGAAAAAAAATGTGAGGCCCTGTGACCAAATTGAAGTTATCTTAGGAAATTCCAGCTTATATTTTATTTGAAAAAAGGAAAGGAAAATGAATCTGCCACAGCCACAGCCACAGCCACAGCCACAGCCCACAGCCATCAAACCATAACAGTCAATCATATTCATCAATCAGTAAAGAACAGTATTGACAGATGACGGATCAAAGCCAACTAAAGTCTTGCACACATACACTTGCAACATAGGTTGGCCTTTGCTTGGTAGATAGCCTTTTGGAATCAAGAGGAGCATCATCTCCACACTGTTATCAAGATGCTGGTTGCCAATTCCTTAACCAATCTGTCAACATGCCCACATTTCTACTAATGTCATCAACGGAATCACTCTGTAATGCTATAACTATTTCCTCAGGATAACTGGTTTTAGCCTCTTCAAGTAACACTTGAAAGATTTCACATTCGATATTGTTTGACAGCTTCGTCCCCATGTAACCTCTGAAGAAAATAAACAGTAAATATTTAGTGATGTACATATTAGACAATAGAGTTGATAGTGTAAATATGAAGTTAAACCTGTTGCTCAAGCGATCATACAGCACAGAGTTATTTGTTTGAAGGACAACCACACGATCAAACCAGCGTTTAGGAAAGAAATCACAACCATGGTAATCCACAATGTTGCCACCTTCTTCCATCATGTCCTCAAGCTGGTCGCATACCTGTAAGTCATGGACAGATGTTGAGAAAAGACTGCATCAACCAATTTGTACGTTTGAACAGTCAAAAGACAGTTGAGACAGCTATTATATAGTGGCAAAATCAAACTTAAAATCAATTACAATAAGTTAGACAGGTATAAAATTAATCGAAACCCAATTCAACATACGAGGTCTTCGTTGATGACGTGGCAATGGAAATTTTCGTCCCAACCATCGTACAAGTTGTTTTGTTTAACCAGTTCGCCTATGTTTATGTGGCGTAGTTGCGTAGCGTCAGCGAGCAAAGATGACGTGGTCGTCTTGCCTACTCCCGGTGTACCCGTTATCAGTATGTTCGGTTTCTTCATCTGATTTTGCGCCATCACTATCCAAGTAAAAACAATTGCAGTGGAGGAGTTAGGGTATAAAAACTTATTGAAAGTATAAACTGAAAGGAGAAGGTTTCAACTTTCAACTTTCAACTTTCAACTTTCGATAGGAGATTGTAATAAAGAGAAAAGATTTTAGTGTTCTTTTTCTTGTTTTTTAAGTTCGTAGGCTTAACTTGTTCACTCATTGTTCCGGTTTTACCCTCGTTGAACAAGTCAACGCCCTCTTCATCTCTTTCCACTAGCCATTTGAAGCTTTTTATTCTCATCTCTCTCTCTCTTCTCTCGCACAAACAAAAATATGCAAAACTTCATTCTCCAATGTGCAACGCAGCCGCAATCAAATAAAAGTATTTAACTAATTCTCATTAATCTATTTTCCATGAAGAAATTACTTTTTTAATTGTGTTCCTGAAAGGTATTGTCACTACTTACTGCATTGGTTTGCTCGTTTTTAACTATCAAGTTTATAGGGCATCTCCAATGGAGAGTGCATATATACATCTCCACATAAGTGCATTGGTATATACATCTCCACATAAGTGCATTGGTGCCACTAGGATTTTATGTCCCCTGTTACACATTAATAGTTTCCACGTCCAAAATGGTATCCAATGCAACAAAGTTTAAGAGTTTGTAAAATTAAAAAACTGAGAAAAACCAACGGTCAAAGTCCGTCGCAAGGGGTTTAACCAAAATAAAAATAAAACACACGTCACTTTAAGTAACATCCGTAGTTTATTAAAACTGGGCCAACCAATAAATGATGGTCTTTACCCGTCGCAAACGTTACAATTCTAAAAAAAATAAAACAGACATGAGTTTAAGTGACGTCCGAATTTCTTTTTAATTGGGACGTTACTTCAAGTGACGCCCAAGATGTTTATTAACTAATAGCCCGATGGAGAATTCCCCACCCCCTCTATTAGCTATTAGCTTATCACCTGAGATTTACACCATTGGAAACATGTTTTTGACATTTAGAGTGTAAATTTTACACTTTAAACAATGTACATGACATGTAAATGGAAACGAAAATAGATTGAATTGCTTATTTGCTTGTGATCCAAGCTAGTAATGTAGAAACCAAAAGAAACTAATCAAATACTCATTTTGCCTGATACTATTATCCTTAAAGAATATACTTAGCTAATATTACCATGTGTTCGCTGAATCACTAACATTTTTAAGAAGCTTCCCAACATGCTTTGCTCCTATCACAGTATGTTAAACATACTATGTCACTATTATTCAACTTTAGAAATACCTATATCTAATTGCTTATGACTTTTGAGAGCTTATTCCACAATGTGCACTCATTCGTTTTTTAAATCTAAATATAATGTTGGTCTTGTATTCGGACCTTTTGTGAAAAATCTTGAACAAGTTCTCATTAGAGTCACCACATGATCTGAATATGTCTAATGATATTCTTTTGCTTGAATTAGGTACATGATTGCCAATCAAAATAAAAAGGTAGAGAGGACTCGCCTGCCAGAGAAATCTATGAGAAGCTTCTTGAGGTTGTGCAACCTTGAAGACCACACATCTTCTACTAGTGTAGTGTGTTCAGGTATACTTGTTTTGACTCAAGCTCTTTTACATGTTGTAGCTAGTATATTTTCACTCCCAAAAACTTCTACAACATAACTGAAGATGGCAGTTATGAATCTTGTTCTGAAAAATGAAAGTTTACCCTAGATTTTATGTATTTACTTATAATTGAAAAAAATAATAAGAGAATCCCAACTTATAATTGTTATTGTAGTTGTTGATAGGGTAAAGACAATCCCAACTTGGTGCCTTTGATAATTTAAGTAGACTAAGTTTGTCCTCTGCTAATAAATTGAAACAACCTGCATGCTTTTCTCTACTTCATGAGTTGGCCTCCCCCCCGACACCTTTTCTTCTTCTTTCGTGACAGACACAAGAGACATCAATATTGTATTTTTAGGCTAATTCCCAGCCTTGCTAAAGTATTGAGGTCCTGAGGTGTATTATACATAGTCCCAAAGCTTACTTGAATCTGATATTTCATTCCTCACTGCAAATTGAACTCGGGAATGAATATATGCTTATATGCTTATCTTTAATCTATTTTTAATCCTGTTTTCCAATTTTCAACCACTAGACGACTTACAGCTACCGGCCATAGTTTTTTTTAACAATTGAGCTTGCTCTCATTGATGCATGAAGAATGTCTTTCAAATTGTATCAATAACATCTGAAGTTGAAGAGGTTATGCAGCCACTCCCTCTGTTCCATTTATCTTGGGCAGCACCACATGAATTCAGAAGTTTTAGCTTAATTCTCGCAAAACAGGCATCTAGTACTCTTGTAGCAAGAATCCTGATTTTTTGTATTCCATCTTCAATAGAAACTGCCTTGTGAATCCATTTTCGTGCTGAACCAGCCATGAGTGCTTGAGCCAAATAACCTTGCTCCACCAAACTTTGTCTCTTTCCCTTCTTATGCAAATGAAAGCAAATGACAATCAACTTTGCCTACCGTATCACTTTACCAAGCTTTCAAATTCTTGCATCTTCTTTTTCCTATTTCTGAAGTCATAAGAGTCCTGTTCTTAGAGACACTCAAGGTACATATTTATAGGTGTGCCGCGCTAATGTGGTGCCAGCCCATTTCCACTTGCATTGTAGGTTGTTTTCATGGTGTTCATGCCTCTGTGTGCCTTTTTGTATTAATTTGTTCCAAAGTATTCATTTCCACTGCCCAATTCATTATTACATAGTTCTCGATTGAATTATTTGCAAGCTAATGAGACAAGTTGCATTTGTTATCTCAAATAAATGAACTTACCTTGAATTTGTCCCTGAGTTTTTAAATAGGTAGCTCATTAGACTTTGCTACTGACACATCAAGTTCTAATTGATGTCTTTGAGGAAGTGGGCTACTCAAATGATTCTTTGTTTGTTTTAACTGACTTCATAATAGTATGGAAAGCTTATGTTCATTCATATTAAAAAAAATGGGTACCTAGTTTGTGTTAGTTTTAGCTACAAATTATTGCTAATATCATTTTTTAAATAAGCTAACATTATATTCATTAAAAAAAAATGGTGTGACCTTTTGGGTTGCAGGTAACATTAGATTCCCTGATTCTGAATTTGGTGGTACATCCTCATGGTTTTGCACGAACGACCCAAGTTGCATAAATCATTGCTTGAAGATTGGCGTTGTTGGGTTTGGAGTGCTTACTTGGTAGTTTTAGTTATTTCTTTTAGAGTTTTATGTTCATGGATCTGAAAATATAGAATTGAGTGGTTTAGATTGGAAATATGTTAAAAGATTATTATATGGATGAGGTTATTGATGGTGGGTTATTGTTGGGTCATCAATCTTTGAGATTTAAGACTTATGAGTGTGTTTATCGAAATTGTCAGTTCATTTCACCATATTATGCTCAATAATTCTCATTAAAATGTTGCCTGAGCCATTTTGTTTCTCAAAACAAAATCTAATTTATCGTTAGGGCCAAACACGATATGAATATAGGTGAAGGAGAGTGTAGCTGAACTGGCGAAGGCCAAAGAGTTTGAGGATGGAGTGGTTGTAGTTTCCAAAGTCTTCTTTACAAATCTCATCCACTTAATCTTTACAAATCTCATCAACTTAAGTTACGCATGCATAAGTATTTTGTGATTAAAACATATATTATAATGTCAATCAGTACCAAAAATTTGAGTTTACCCGATAGACCTAATAGAGGTATGCTGACGGCTATTATCTGTTGAATGCATGTTTCCGACGGTTCTAGTTAGTTGGCCTCCAAAAAATGCCCGTCGGATTAGTTATTTTCCATTATGTTAAAAAATATTCTTACCCGACAGACATCCCACTGTTTTAGGCCGTCGATATATCTGACGGTTAATAACTGTTGTACACCTTTGACGGATATTTCTTGTATGCCAATTGTTTATGAGATTTGGCAACCGTCGGTCCGAAATGGACCATGGAAAACTCTCACAAGTGCCAAAAATGTTTTAGTTCCCCCCAAAAGAAAATAACGTAGTCTAAAATTTTTAGGTCAGTCACACAACTGCAGCAAGAGGGAGGCAAGGTCATCTCCCTCAGCTCATTCCTTAAACTAATTTTCTCTTAAAAATATCTCACTCCCAAATTTTTGTTGTTTTTCAAGAAATTCAACGCATATATTCTCTCCAAATTGTGTCTCTCTTTTCAACGCCATCAATCAAAGGTAATTTTTCTTCCTTTAACTCATGTATCTCTTTCCACTCTAACTCGTTCTCAATTTTGATTTTAAAGATAATATGTTTTTTCTATGGGTTTAGCTATTGAGCTCAAATGAAGTAACTTTATTCATTATATTTTTAAAATTGATGTGAACAGGTTTTGTGTGCATTCTCACATCAAGGTTTGTGTTTTTTTTTTTTTTTTTTTATTTGGATTTTTGTGGGTTTCTCATTCTAAGCATGAGGGTGTTTGGTAAAGTCAATTTATTTTACCTAGTTTTGCATTAACTCTAGATTGGTAGAATATAATTTGTGAATATAGCTATAGTTTGTGAATGTTTGTTTATATGGTTTGTAAATCACTGATGTTGAAGTCATTAGGTTCTCGGATGATACTGATTTTTGGTCGAATTCGTTTAGTGGAGTGGAGAATGAGAGGGGTGATTTTAATGGAATGAGGGGGAGGTATGAGGAGAAGGGCTAGGGTAGTTGAGGATGAAAATTCAAGGGTTAGGGAATGTGTATTATCAGGAAAGGGTGATGCCCCAAATGTACTATACATACACTAAAGCTAAAGAGCCAAATTTATCATTCAACCGCAAGGTGATTCGTCCAGCTTCTGCTGAATGTAAATTGGGTGGGCCACAAATGCAACCTGTGATACCTGCAGAAGTAGTCGAATGGCCTAAGATAAAGCTCCTTCCAAGATCAGAGCCACTGGACACTTTGGAACCACCTATCGTTGACTATAAGCAGGTAATGCTAAGTTTTTTGCTAATTGTTCGAAGTTGGATTTCTAGTTTTATAATCTTAAAGTCGAGTAGAATAGAATTTAAATTTATTGAATGTTTACAATCAACTGTTATCTGCAATAAGGGGCACCGACTGCCATCCAATCCCTGTCATGTGGAAATTGTAATTGAGTTGCATGCAAGTGAAACATCAGCGAAACCAGGATCTACTGGGAGTGACAAGGGAAAGCAAGCAGTGGAGAATCCCAGGTTGAATTTAAAGCCGTGGTCCCAACCTCTTGAACAATTCAAAGGAATAGCTGAAAGGGAAAGGTTGGTAAATGGTTTCCAAGTTTTTTTATAGAGTTAATTTGCCCCATGATTGATAGAAATTAAATCTTGTAAGAATATAAGAGTATAAGAGAGATATTTGGATAATGGAAAAAGAGTAAGACCCATGTAGTTTTGGAATTGTTTCACCCTCTATATGGATTTCATAAATATGAAGTTGATTGGTTGCTTATTGTATAGGATATTATGGCTATGGCTTCAATATTATGAAATTCTCAAAGTGACGCACTTTTGATATTTGTGATTGTTTGTTTATACGGTTTGAAAATCACATAATGTTAGATGAGTGTGGAAGTTTCACATGGTATGTTTTTCGCTTTTTTGTGAAATGAATTTGTAGCTTAACTTAATTATCTCAAGATTGAGTAAGCTTAACATTTACATCTCAAATTCTTAACAAACAAGTATAGGAAAAAGAATGGGTGTTTATGTAATGATTTGTTTATGTTTATCATCGGTTTCTAGTGAGTTAGTTTTCATAAAATTGTATTGACTTGTCATCAGGAGTGTAATCTCATAGTTTTTGAACTTTTAGACAACTTTTAGTACGTATCGTTCTAACTTGCCTGCCATTTTCTGGTTACACAAACCCTAGTTATGTTCTTAATCTCTTATGGTTCTCATAGTTTCCCCTGAATGAAAAGTAGGCGCTAATGGAACTAAAAGTAAAAGAATTGGGTGAAAACTAGTTCAATGTTCTTGGGTTTAATATACAAAATTCAGTCAAGTGATTGTTATCTATTGAATGAAATTTTATTTGGCAAATGGAAAGGAGAGAAAGGCTATCCCTAATTAAAAGAATGTTTAAACTTAAATTCTTGTGTGTTTTTGTCGCCTTATCATTGTTCAAGATTTTTTAGGTGCTATAGTTAATTACCGTTTAGCGTCTTTATATTATGTAATATCTATTGTACTTACCTTCTACTTATTATGGTTTTCTCTTCCAAGAATTATGGGCACTCCAAATGAAGAGATATGGGCTGGAGTTTCATCATAACCTGATTACAAATCTGCTTTTCCCAAATAGCCTTCCAAGGTAAACTATTTTAATTCAGTGTTCTCTCAGAAGTTCGTAATGAAAACTATATGGTCTGGAGTTTCAAATTATTTAAACATTTCCGAGGCTTTCTTTTAAATATTTAACCCTGAATGTATATTACCAGGCCTTAAATTTTACTTTAAAAGACTATTTAACTTCAAGAAAGATAGAGATGGCTACTGGAAATGGTTTGCTGGTAATGTGGCATCAGGAGGTGCAGCTGGTGCTTCATCTCTTTTATTTGTCTATCCATTGGATTATGCTCGAACACATCCAGTCAATGACACTAAGGCTGCTAAAAAAGGTGGTGAAAGGCAGTTCAACGGTCTGATAGATGTTTTACAGGAAGACCCTCAAATCCGATGGCATTGCAGGACTTTATTGTGGGTTTGGCATCTCCTGTATTGGGATTATCATGTACCGTGGTATGTACTTTGGACTGTATGATTCGTTAAAATCAGTTGTTTATGGCAATTACTCATTGTTTGCTTCTTGAGTTTGGTAATCACAGGATAATTTTCCAGCAAGTTTTCAGTTGGGATGGGGAATCACAATAGGAGCATGGCATGTGTCCTACCCAATTGATACTGTGTGAAGGAGGAGGATGATGACCTCAGGATAAGTTCTTAAGTATAAGAGCTCTTTCGATGCATTCTCACATATTATCAAGAATGAAGGGGCCAAGTCTCTCTTCAAGGGTGCTTTGGAGCAAACATCTTGTGTCTTTATTTGCAAATCTTTGGTGTAGGTGCTAGTTGGTTATGACAAGCTACAACTGATTATGTATAGCAATGGAGTGAGGACTGACCGAGTAAAAATGAAATACAGAATTGCGTTATTAAATTCATTACTGGTGTGGCAGAATATGGCAACTAAATGCAGGGTAAGTGTACTTGATAACTAAGTTTGAATTCATAAAATTTAATAGTGGATATTAATTTTACCTTTTACCTATTTTTTCAGTTTGCATTCATTCGAAAGTCATCAATAATCTCGAAGTAAAGTGGAAGTTCAGATCTGAGTCTTGGCTATGCCATTATATTGTAGAGAGTTCAATGCTATGGTCATATGAGATAGTGCTCATGTAATGGTGGTGCCATTGTACCTTCAAGTGAGTAATTATTGTGAGCTAGGGAGTATTATTGATAATTTTAACTAACACATTGTCAAAAAGGAACAACGGTTAGAATATCCGAAAGAGTTGTATTTTTTTTTTTTTTTGATGAAAGTCTTTGAATTTCTATTAGTCCATATATTGACCATATATGTTGGTGTATTTGTAGTGAAATGTTTGGTAGACAATATATGGTGTTAGTATAGGTAAGCTTCAAAATTTTGTTTGCTCCTCTTTGTTCTCCATTTATTTAGTCAATGCTGTTTATATGCTTGTTCATTTCTACCTGTTTATCTAGTCAATGGTGCTTCACACTACAATCTTTTGGGCACTTTGAAGAGTCTTTGTTACGTTGTACAGGTTATTATGAAAGAATTTTTGTGGATAAGTTTGAAACTAACTAATGGGAGGTTTGAAACTATTTGTAGATAAGTTTGGGGGTGGACAATTTGTATTAACTATTAAGACTGCTGCTAAGTAGTGACACATTTTTTATAGATGTACATACAACTTAAAATGCACACTGGCCATGAGTTTTGAATTTTAGTTCCCAAGTATTTCTTTGTTACCATCCTCAACCATTTGTAGTTCTTCATTGTTTAAGTCGCGATAAGATCACGCATGTCTAATGAAATCAAAACTGCATGTTAGTATGGTTGAGTTTGTTTCTAGTGGAATAACTGGTTTGGTCTTTTACTTCTCTTTTGGTGTTTGCATGAACTTGAATTTTACTTGTGTTTTAAAAATGTGCTAGGCTCATTATCCAAGAATTTAAAATTTTCATATATTTGCTACACTTTAACTTTAAAGTTGGCATTTGCATATATTCGTGTTTTTCCACATGTTTTTACTACACTAATATTTCTTTATTAATTTGTGAATTCCAGGACTACCTTGAGTAAGATGATACAGAAGCTGAACTTGCTTAGTGCAGATCTTTTACCTTCACATGTTAATTAGTTAAATGCGAGGGGAATGCGTTTGTATATGATTTAATTTAATAAGAAATAAAATCTATCCATTTGAATCATGTTTTATGAATGGATTTTGGTATATTATGTTATTTATATTCTTTATATCGTGTACATCTAATAGTGGAACAGATTGCAGCTACGTGTAGCGCTGTAGCCTTTCGTGTAGTTTCTATATGTAATAGAACAATGTTATCTTCTTTTATGTAATGTATGGAGGTTGACTTATTTGAGTACATGAAGGTACCACACTCGATAGATTGTATGGTAAGCTCTTATGGTTTCTTTGCTTTTGTTGGATTTATTGGAAAATGATTGAATTTAGTTGAGAATGCATTATGACAAGGTTTCACACGTAGAAACGTTAAAAATACAAAGGAGGCTATGTCAAAATTAAATTTTGAACGTAATGATTTATGTTTAGATGTAGTATTCGTTTTAATATGATTTGTATCGAGATACTTTTCAATTGGGGTTTATCCCGTTCAGTGAGAACTCTTTACTTTCCATTGATTCTTCATTCCTCATAAAATTCTCGTCCAATTATAACCTAGCATGAAATTGAGTTAACAAGTGAATAAGCCGAGTCATCATCAATGAATTAGCATTATGTTATGTTCTTATAAGGTGTCTAATAGAAAGATTCACTGAGTAATCCCTTACTAATAGAAGTTTGGAGGCTCATGAAGGTGGATCTTGCCTTCTCATTGCATCCGAAACCAAAGATGATTGAGGCTCTTCAGTCTAATAATTATTTTGTGGTGTTGCGTGGTATATAGGTTTATCATTACAGCCAGGAGGTTTTCTTTCAAATATGTGATTATATTAGTATTTATACATTCATTGATTTTATTATTACACATATTTTAACATATCAATTGCATCATATAAGCAATATAATTTGGTCAAATTTAATCACATTAGAAATTGTCATACGATCTAAGGAAAGAGAGCGATGGATTGTTAGTGTATTATTGTTATGTATGTGTATGTAGAATTGTAGAGGGAGAATAAAAATGTTCGTACTAAAGGTTTTGTTGGTGATTATATAGATTGAAGAAATGAAGAATCTCAACATGGTGATGTAACCAAATAGTGGTAATGGAGTTGTCATTGCAATGAGCAAACAATTTTTTATATGCAAATCAAATGTTTCATTTGGTTCAAAAGAAAATACTCAGGTATGAAAAAGTGAGTACATATATTTCCTATATTTCCAAATTCATCATCCAATCACAAGATGGCACATGAAAAAAACCTTCAACAAAATCCACCCGATGTTTAATGACAACGTCCTCAAAATCTCAAAAACAATCCATGTAGAATTATCACTTCACAAACTGAGATAAGCAATACTTTCTTAGATTGATCAGTCATCTTTGCTCGTCACAATTGTCTTGTTATATTATAGCAATAAGTAATATCGTTTACAAGATCTAGCTCACGCCAAACATTCTACATTTGGCTTACATAACCACCCATCAATAGACTTGAACACTTTCCATATGTGGAACATGTGTTACCATTGTTTATTTGTAAGCATTAACAAATACAATAAATTGGTCCCAAGGCCCATTTTCGAGTGAAAATCACTTTCAAAAGTAGCGATTTTTTTTAATCACTCTCGAGGACAAATTTTGGGTGAAAATAACTCGGAAAACCAATTTTCGAGTGAAAATAACCCTTAAGGAAAAATGGCCCGAATTTGAAATAAATATTTTCCAATTTTACCCTTTATGTCGTTTTTATGAACAATGAGTGTTCATACCGCATATTGATGTATGAGGAATGATTGTTCATACCTAAATAGGTGAACGTACCTCATACAATATATTGATGTATGAACAATGATTGTTTATAGCTCATGTTGAGGTATAAATAATAATTGTTCATACTCTAATAGGTGTTCTTATTGATCATACATTATATTGAGATATGAATAATGCATACCCCAAATAGCTCATATGTATGAATAATGATTGTTCATAGCTCATGTTGAGGTATAAACAGTGATTGTTCATATTCCAATAGGTGTTTTTATTAATCATACATTATGTTGAAGTATGAACAATGATTGTTTATACTCCAAATAGATATGAACAATCACTACAAGAAAAAAGGCTTTATATCACTGTTAAAAACAGTGACAAAAAGTCTTTTGTCACTATTTTTTTTCTTCCAAAACCGTGACGGAGTAAGAGTCATTTATTTTTTTTTCCTAAAACCGTCACAAATATTTGTTCCAGATAAGCCTATATCCACTACATAAAACAGTAACAAAAACTTAAAAACCGTCATAAAAAATCAAATCATTTGTGACACTTTTAACAAAACAGTAATGTAATCATCCTGTAACCGTCACATAAAGGAAACCTAGTCATGACGGTTTTCTTAAAACGGTGATAAATATATATTTTTTTTTCGAAAAAAAAAAATAGTGAATACATGCGAAACAAAAACTACATCATATTCCTCATTGAATTGGACCTGCACTGATAATCTTTTTTTTCTAAACAAACATAATCCATTAAGTTTCAAAATAGTAATCACAAATACTTATTCCGTTGAAACTTTACAAACCAAGATAGACTTGGATAACCGATGAGACCATATTTACCATGGACGGTGAGCCAATTCCCTAAAATCCAGGCCGAGGCATCATCATTCCTCTTATCCCAGATATCATACCCGTACTATTTGCACCAGGTAGCATACGAATGCCACGATTTTTTGCAAGACCCAGGAGTAGCCACGCCGGACTGTTGAATGTTTTTACTATGAAGCATTATTTGATTGTATGGTTGCATCTTCTGATTTTCATTATTCGATACCGACGCTGGTCGCAACACACCATATCTTTGAGCATCCCTTATATATGATAAACAACTAGTGGTAAGCATGAATGAACAAAATTAAGGGTGGCAAAGAAATTTGATAGCTATCTAACAAACCTGGAAAAGGTATTGAATGCAACAGATAGATGGTGGTGACAAACTATTTTCATGGACAATGGCAGCAGCAAATCCTTGTAGCAGATGGAGTTTGCACCAGATATGATGTAGGATGTACTAGTGGAGTAGGACCCTGGTTTGAGATGTGCAATCCATTAGTATGAGAACCTTTATATGTAAGGTATGAACTTCATGCAGTTGGGTCACAAAGATCAAGAGACCTTCATTAAATCAAATAAAAGATTCAATATGGATATATATAGTCCAAAGAGAATTCAATCAACATACAAAACAATACCCCAACGAGATTTAGTAAATATTGATAAAAGATAAATGAGTAGACAAATTCATGGAATAGTACACAAACACAAGGACTTGTGTTAAAATTACTCAGACCAAGTTATTTGGGCAGGACTTGGGAAAGAGCAACAATATGATAATTGTGAATTGGTACAAGTTTAGTCCCCTGTTTATCACTCTTAAGAAGAAATAGAAGGAAACAATTACTCAGACCAAGTTATTTGGGCAGGACTTGGAAAAGAGAAACAATATGATAATTGTGAATTGGTACAAGTTTAGTCCTCTGTTTATCACTTTTCAAAAGAAATAGAAGGAAACAAAACAAAACAAAAATTAGTAAATAGATAAATCAATAAATCAAAATTACAAACTAGCATAAGAACTAAAACAATAAAATATTTAATGAAACCATGGATAACATATTCAGATGACGAATAAACATCCAACAACACATTAGGATGTCAAAACCATGTTGACTTGCCAAAAAATGCGCATAAACTTAGATTTCTTTAGCATGACACCTAACACCATGCATTGAGGAAAAATGAAAGATATCAACATGCAAACAAGTGGTAGCACCTAAAGGCATTTACAAGAGAATCCATATTTGTGTTCTACCAAGAAGTAACTCTTGTGCCAATTGGAAAACAGGAGCCACAATGCCTAAATAACCTAAATTAAACTCCCAACTTAACAACAATTACAAAAGGAGGAGTGGAAACGACACTGATGCCAAAGATAATCATGTGGTGGTATGAAATATTTATAAACAAACCTGAGTCCAGTTGTTTGAACTCTTATGTTAACTTTGGCATCTGTAGGATGAGGAATGTTGTACCCACAGAATGTTACCCTTGGACTGAAAAATAACATAAAAAATCACTACCTATTAATATAAAAGTTATACACAATCAAAACGACCACCAAACCACAGTATAAGAAACCAAAACGATCATCTTGCTAAAAAAGATTGACCACTTGCATCAAAGACCACAACTTGTTCAAGGAACTTACTCTTGATTGAGAGTGAAGCGAACGGAATTAGGAAGTGTGTGATCCTCATCAACTAAAGAAAACGCTGCTGACTTTACATGATTAATTGACCCATGCTCCATTTCCACTGACCTTATTGGAGGCGGGAAGAGTTGCGTTAAAAATGTCAAGTACAGAGTACAAATAAAAGTTTCTTATGGTGTGATGTCCATTGCATTACCAGAGTTGCTCTTCCTACACTTATCAACAGCCTCATCAAAAGTTTCTCTCACGTGCCCACACATAAATATCAAATCCTGCAGGGCATCTTTAAATACCTCTTTTGCTGGATCACCTACAGACACCAAAGAAACAAACAATAGATTAAGATAAGGGATCCCTTAAGATAAATGTGAGTTAAATGATCACCTAACCATATCTGATGTACCCAATACTAGTGAGGTGGGAGGAAGCCCACAACCTCATGTTTGCAATGAAATTGGTCAGTCACAAGCACAATCAAATGCTCGCTGCAATAGATTGAAGCTTTTGCGTTGGAGTTTCCACAAAAAGGGATGAAAATAATAGATGTTGAAAAACAAAACAGCAGATGCATGTAGGAAGCTGGGGAAATTTGAATTGACTAATGGAGTGGTGGATAGTGCGATTTAGAGAGAGAACTGGTAAGCTCTATCTTAAACTAAGCCAGTGTACTGATATAACAAGGTGGGCGGATGAAAATTTTATCAACATTTTCCAGTGGAAAATCTTCCATGCAAATCATCATTGGTACAGGAAAAATTGTAGATGGAAAATCGCATTTGTCGGCATTTGATTACACACTAGATGAATTCTTATTTTGGTCGCAATTTGCTGCAAGTGTGGCAAATTCCTTAATATATTTCCCTGGCTTTGGCCAACCTACGATATGGTGCGCAAATCACACAAGTCAGTGAATTGAGGCAAAATTAACAGCGAGAGGGGAAAAAACATAACAAGCAACAGCGAGTTTCCACGGCAAAACTAAATTATTAGACATAGTCTAAAGGGGTATCTGATGAATCTAATATGTCAATGTAATATATGTTGTTATAAATAACACACCAAAATGTTTCTTTCGGATGAAATCTATTTTCTGAAAATACTTTCCAATCATTAGAAAACATCATTGGAACTGAGGTTTAAATATTTGCACTAGGACTTTTTCCTCAAGGAATGTCTTAAGCTTTTTAAACGTTTTGTTGGAACAAAATGATGTGGAAACCATTTCGTCATACACAAAGTCACCTAGGCCTAGTTTGATTTACTAGTAGAATGAAAATGAAAAGAATTAGCAGGCGAAGGAGAGGGGAAAAAAACCCAAAACAATAAGAATGTATTTCTTATAAAAAAGAAAATAAATTGGATCTCTACACTCTACACTCTAGACTAATAACAATAAAAAAATAGAAAAAATTAACGAAAAATGATGAACACCATACCAGTTGTCTGAACTCTTATGTTAACTTTGGCATCTGTAGGATGAGGAATGCTGTACCCACATAATGTCACCCTTGGACTGAAAAATAACATAAAAAATCACTACCTATTAGTATAAAAGTTACACAATCAAAACGACCACCAAACCACAGTATAAGAAACCAAAACGGTCGTCTTGCTAAAAAAGATTGACCACTTGCATCAAAGACCACAACTTGTTCAAGGAACTTACTCTTGATTGAGAGTGAAGCGAATGGAATTAGCAAGTGTGTGATCCTCATCAGCTAAAGAAAACGTTCCTGACTTTACATCATTAATTGACCCGTGCTCCATTTCCCAACCAACCAAAATTTTCTTTATGAAATTGGAGTGAAGAGAGAGTCGTGGGTGTTTGAACCTATTTTTTTCTTGTTTTTCATTTTGTCTAGAGGAGAGCACGTACGGTACGGGCTGGAAGTGTTTGAAGGAAGCATGAATCTAAACGTGGGCTCACTGGGCTTTGTTTGTGACTTTGTTTTTTTTTTTTGTGTATATCTAAGCAGTTATTTTTTAGTGGAGTTGTGGTGCACTGGACCGAAAACTAAATGGGTCATATACTCATATGAGACAGTGATATAAAGTGGGGAGTATATATACTCATATGAGACAGTGATATAAAGTGGGGAGTATCTAACTGTTTTGGGAGAATAGTCACAACAAATAATCCGTAATACATGAACCTTTCCTAGAAAAAAGAATTTGTCACGGTTCTAGATCCGACAGTCACAAAAAACATTTCAAAACAGTCACAAAAGCCCCTTTCTGCCATTTGTGACCGTTTCAAACAAAACAGTCACAAATAACATTTTAAAACAGTCACAAAAACCCTTTTTTCTACTAGTGAATCAACAATAATTGTTCATATGAATAATTAGTGTTCATAGCTCATGTTAATGTATAAATAGTGATTGTTTATACCCATATACTGGGTCATTTCGATTAGGCCGAGCCGTTTATTATTTTGTACCAGGGGTATATATATTTGACCTTTCATCTACCCGAGCCGTTTTTAATTTTGCGTCAAGAGTATACTTGACTTTTCATCTACCTGGTCCTTGTGAGTGATTAAAAAAAAATGTCCTCTAGAGTTACTTTTTCCCCTGATCTGTCCTAAGAGTCACTCCTTGTAACAAATATAGCTAATAGGAGATAGTGTGCTTATCAAGAGTTTCAAGTATTGTAATTGTTAAGCTAGTAAGCTTAGTAAAGTAGAATGAAATTAAGATTACAACAATTGACCAGTTTATTTGAATGAGTGTAATGTTGAATGCGAGTGTTTGGGTAAAACATATATAGTTGCGGCTTCAAAAGTGATAAAAGTTGCCTACTCACCTAATTAATAGGTAGGGATCAAAATCAAACTAAATAGTTATGATTATCCTATTTACAGGTGATTGTTGAGGCGTGACTATTGATTGTTGATAGCAATACCAATTCTGTGTATGTAATGTGAGTTATTGTATATGACTTGACGTTTGTGAGCATCTCCATCTCCAGAGAAATACTGCTTAGCTAATATCCACATTTTACATATTTTATACCAGGAGATTCAGAATTCAAAGAAGGCATCTACGCAAAAGTCGACGCCAAGGTTGTACTAATTAAACTCTGAGATGGGCACATACTTCGGGATTTCGGAATTCTCGGAATTCCGACAAATCCAAAAACTGAAATTCATCAAATTTTGACCTTATCATATTCGAAATTTTGATTGATTTCAGAATAATCAATATTTCAATTCTATATTCAGAATTCCAATTTTTTGAAAAACCAAAATATTGGACGGAATTCCTAAGTTTCGTTCGGAATCACAAACACTGGATGGGCACTACTACAACAGTACAACTTTTGGGAGTTGATATTGTACTTTTGGGAGTTGTGGACAATATCAGTGTGTTTTCAGTTTAGGTTTTGGTTTTTGGCCACAGTCATGTTTCTTTCTCTATGAAGTATGAACCGTAGATATTGACCGGTGCTTTTATATCTGTTAGATATCTTGAATTCAAGTAAAGGAGCGCGAAATGAAAAGTTAGACAACGAAATATTCTACCTAGAATTACGGTAACCATCTTTATTGTTAATTCAAAATCCTTTTTTTATCGGAAAAAAAAAAAACGGTAACCATCTTTCTCTCTCTCTCTCTCCCGGTTTTCTTCCCCCCTCTCTCTCTGAACACCACCACACAAACTCGAAGAGAAGAGCGGCTGTCTCAACTCACTCCCTCACTTCTTTAGCTCATCTCACTTCCTCACAGGTGCGTTTTTTCCCCATCTCTCGTTTGGCTTGGGTTATGGAAATAATTTCATTTATTATTGTAGTCTGTGTTAGACTTTTCTGATTACACAATTTTTCGTCTAATGTAGTTTTCTTTTGAATCCGGTTTGTCTTGCACTTTCAAGACCTAACCAGTCCTCTCGGATTCGTATTGGGTTCTGTTCCGACTCAATAGGGCTGGCTTAAGCCAAAATGTGGCCTTAGACGAGACCTTTATTTCCTAGGCTATCTATAATCACCAAAAAAATTCACTATATATTCACAATTTTATTATAAATTAAGAGCAAAAATCTAGTATCATGACTCAAATTGAACGAAAAAACAACAAGAACGTAACCAAATAAACATCAAAACTATAAATAAATAAAATAATATATTCATATTGAAAAAATAAAAATAAAAAAATCAAATTTCACAAAAACTGTGAGTATTAGATGATGAATTGATGATTAACCGTTTAGAACTCAAAAGTGAAATTGACAAATGGTTAAACTTGAAATTTGTGAAATAGAACAAGTGAGAGAGAAAGATTTAATGACAGAAGTATAATGACAATTTCTTTAATTAAGACAGTTTAATTAAGAGAAAGAAGAAAATAAATGTGGAGACTCTTTTACGAAACGTGGGATTTCCCATTTGTTTTTATTCTTCGAATGAAACAATTTTGATTAATGAGCACTCATACAAAAACTGAAATTACTACACGCTTGTAGCCGTTGGATTCATATTAATTCATCGAGATATCATTTGTGCGGTGGACTATTGGATTGTATACACTCTATATTAATTCACTCTGAAATTTAGTGTGTGAATAGAAAACCCATTTGTAAACAAATTGACTATCATATTCTTTTTTGGTGTTTTGTTCTTTATAAAATTAGGTAATAATAAACAAATATGTGGATAAATCAGGAAATATGAGGCCTTCCAAATTTGAGGCCTTAGACGGCCGCCTAACTCGCCTAAGGGTTGAGCCGGCACTGCGACTCAACCATCTCGAGGAGAACGTTAGGGAAGAACAAACTGGTTAATTTTACCGACAATGTTTGTTATTTTTTTCTTGTTGGTGATGGTTTTGAAAGCACGAGGTAGATGCTGTCCAAAAATTTCATATAATTGAAAACTTTTTGCAAAATTGATCCGTTTGGGTTAAAATTTGTATTATGAAATATCCAACAAAGTTTTCTAATTGATGGACATGATTGTTTTAGGATTTTAGACAATAATTTCAAATGAAAAAAACTTTAATTTTCTTTTGAGACGTGGAGAATCAGGTGCATGTTGGTCTTTTGTGATTTGGAACTGCAAAGTAGTGTACGTTTTCTCTTTATGTTGCCATACTTTGCTTTCATGTATGTCAATACTATTTTTTGTATTGCTTGTGGTTACTATTAGTGTTGTATCGGTATGGTGTATTCTTTGTTGTATGCTTTGGTTGAAGCTTTTATAAACTATGTTGCAAGAAATGTGTGTGATAAAACCAGGAAGCAATAATCTGATAGTTTTATATTGCTCACATATTCCATGTTCTCGAAATAGGCGCAACTGTTTTCAATGCTGGGAAGGGTGCAAATGCTTTCAAGTTGATATATGAATGCAGGGATGGATAATTCTATGTGTTTCTAGATGACCATATGCATATTGCTGAGTTCTTTCATTGAATAATCCATGTTGTCCTTTGTTTTATCATGTCTTATGTACTGTATGCCTGATTTGATCATGAGTACGTCTGAAGTCCTGTCTTTTCTTGTTTTATAACAAGTGTTGCAGTGACCATAGGTGATGGTTTTAGAATGAATATGTAATACCTTGAATTTTTACACAATGGTATTTTGGTAAATTTAACGTACCATTTTAAATGATGCTAGTGGAGTCAGTGTTATTGTGAGCTTGGTCATTAAAATGATTTAATTTCGAGTATTGGTTAGTGAATTTGTGTCCTTGATATTATTTACTGGATTGAGAGTGAGTCAATTGTTTCATTAAGCACATATATATATATTAGGGCAGTACTACCAAGTACCAATTCATCTAGTTTTATAACAATTAATATGATTTAATTTAACAATCTTAGTTAATTTCATGGGTGCAATTTACTATATATGAACTTGGGAGCACTATATACCAATATAATTAGTTAAATCATATGCATATGTATTTACAGTATTATTAGTTGTAGCTAAAGGTTGAGTGGTTGACTGTGACAAAGAATACCAAGAGTTGGTCATTAGTCTGCATTCCATTGCATGGTTGCTGAGTACATCATGTAAACACCTCCTACTTGAGTTTAATTAAGAGTTGGTGTGGTTCACCACTTTATTGCTGTTTTGGCTAGGGGGACACCTCGGGAAAGGCACAAGAGCTTATCATCTAAATTAGCTAAAAGTGAGAAAAGGGACGCCTCTTCACCTGACCTGAAATGAATTATCACCATTATAAGCTTGGAATGCTACAACCATGAACTCATCATCTCCTGCTAGTTACTAATAGAAAAAAGAGCTGGAATGGAATCAGGTAAGTAGCACTTTGGTAAGGGAGCTTAAAAGCCATATATTGTTAGAGGTAGGAAAAAGAAAAGAGATAAGGACGACCAGAAAATGAAACAATAATAAACGAGATATGGAGGAAGCTAAGCTTGTACAGGAAAACGAAAAAAGAGAACTCTAATTCTCCTTATTTTAGTGCTGATAAAAGCTGGTTTCTCACTAGTTTAAGGGTTGGGTATATGGATTGTTCAAGGTGGTTAAAAAGATTGAATTTGAACATGTACAAGATCGTTCGGTGCATGGTTCAAGGTGGTTTAATCAGACAGCCCATGCCCAAAACAAACCGCCCCCTCCCCCCTTCTTTCCAGGAACCTTCCTTATATTTTCTCTCTCCTCTCTAATACGTACGAATGTTTTCATTTTTTTCATCACTCTCCTGCTTTAATGTATAGAGCCTGTAGTGCCTTAGGTGACTACTTCGGTGCAGAATTATCACGTAAGCTACTGCAAAGTTTGTCATTGTTCCCCATAATCCAGTCATCAATGGAGACAACAAAAATGTTGCGCACTCTATTGAACAAAAAATGGAGGTTTGCAGAATGGAGAGCATCAGCAGTACTTTTTTGAATTTTCTTGATTTCTCTGTAATCAAGTGAGCGGAGCGAACGTTTTGGGTCGAAAAGGAGTATGTGGACAAAAAGTCATTTAGTTGGTTTCTGTCTGTCTGTCCTTATTCCTCATCTCTTCTCTTCGTCCCTCTCAATCTCTCTCTCTCCCCTCTCCACTCTCCTTTTTCGCTCATGCCCCTACTGCATAGCAGTATATACTAGTCTTTAATTGGATCTGTCACAAATTAGGTTTCCCATGGTATTTGTCACAAATTAGGTTCAGACATAGAAAATCAGTTGGACATTCCAAAAGCAGTTGTATGTGTATTATGGACTATGATGCACGGATACGACGACACCGGTATGGGGTACAGTACGGCTTTTTTGAAATATTAGGATACGGGTACGGCCTATGGGTATGACTAATTAATATGAATATTTTAAAATATGTGTATTCTGAAAATTATGATAGTAGTTCTTTGAGTAAAGTTAGTCAGGAACATGTGAAAAACTATTATAACACATGTCAAAGTCAATACAGCTTGAAGCCTTAAGAACAATTTACATTTCAATGGAGTAGAACTATCGGATCAGGTCTATTTCAAGGATTCTAGTACCCTAGAAGTATCCAAGATTACCGTGATCGGTATCGTGCCGAATCGATCGGGTGCAATGACATTTTAGGAATATCCGGTGCATCATAGATTATGGATTGGGAGAAATTGGAGGTTGCTCATGCAAGAGCAAAGGGACCTCTGTCATATTCTTCTTAATGTTAAGGAATTTGTTTTGCACTAGAGCACTCACAGCTAGGAGTAGTTGCCTTGTAGGAGCTTGGTGAAGAGATGGTATAGCTATTCTTGACCGATAGCATGACTATAGATACCGCCTCGCCGGTGAGAGCATCCTCCTCGAAGTTCCACTCCTGTGAGGGCGATCCTTCTCTGCCTCTTCTCTGGCGACACTGAATTCATGTTTAGGAGGTGGAATTTCAAGACTTCTTTTGCAATTGAGATAACCGTTGTAATGGGTTGGTGCGTTAATTGAATCTAGGTTGTATACCTATCCTTAGTGCCTTGCTAAGGTAGGTAAAGAGGGAAAGGCATGGCCACATGGGTGCATGGCCTTGACTAACTCTCTATTGGTTAAATTGTTCCTTGTGATCCTTTTCAATGGAATATAATATTGTGGATAAGAAGGGGGGAAACAAAGATATCACGATCACTCCATGAAGACACATGAGCAACATCTTGATGTGTGTTGCTAGCCAAGGATCACTAGTTAGCCAAGTTGTACAATTGTCTGGTTTATTGAAATGCTACTGCTGTTGTTTTGGCTAAGGTCCCTAATCAGAATGCCTAGTTGTATAACGGTAGTTAGAGTCTTAGAGAAGCAAGGGGGTTTTATGTTCCTCGCTAAACAGGTGTGATTACTATTGTGTTACCATGCGTGTAGTTTCCATTTTTGGTTGCAGTGGAATCTTTTAGGGTTTACGGCTCATTAATGTCCCTTCAATCTTGAGTGTTTAGAATGAAAATATGGACAAATGTGAGTTATGGTTGATTTAAGTCAAGTTCTTGCACCTTCAATTTTTTTCGGAGGAGAATTAACATCCTTGTGGTATCTTTTCAAGATGAGAGAGTAATTCATTCCTCTATTTGACAATTTTTCTTTTTTTTTAGATTGACAAGCCTGTTTTAAATGAGATCAGTAACTCTTTGATGCTGGTGGGGTTCGAGCCCCATACCTTTGGTATCATCACCCAAAGGTTTTTACCAGTGTACTCAAGGTGCAAAGAGGCGTGCGAGGCGCACTTTAGTGGCTCGCCTCAACTAAGGCGCGGGTGCACACATAAGGCGCGTGCCTTTTGTGTCTTTTGTTGAGGCGCAAGGCGCACAAGCATGCTCCTTATCATCATTTGCAGTTTTTCTTGATTTTTGTACACTTTTGGCTATATGTGACTCGTCCACACTCAATCCAATAGTTGTATGGTACAAGAAATCATACAATTTTTATAAGTTTTATATTAGGGTACACTATAAACTTTTATTATTACAAGTTGTTGTTAAGATGAATAGAAAGAGAGAGAGACACAAAGATGAATTTAATGAAGTTTTATGAGTTTCCAAAATTTGAATCATGTGTTCTATTTTGTGTAGTCTCTTTGGCTCAGTTCAATTTGTTTACTCCTTTAGTTTATTGAAGTTGAGCTAGATTGTTTTGAGAGATACAATTTTCATTTTGCTATTTAATTGTTGCTTACATTTTTTTCTTTTAAGTAATCGATTACGACCTAAACGATTCGTGATTTTTACAGATGTTGCCCAATAGTTGACAAGTTTACAATCCTATAGAATTGATTTTATTGTTTAGCCATGCAAATCAATGAAAATTCATGTCATATTTTATTTTATTTATTTCTTTTTTCATTTCTTTATTTTTTTAATTACTATGCGCCTCGCTTCAATAAGGCGCGCCCCGCGCCTAAGGCACAAGGAGAGTGATGCAGAGTGATGCGCCTTAATGTGTAGTAGTTGGAGAGGTGTGCGTAATGATTATTGGTTTACATGGACACGTTCCATGTCTGCGAAAATTATAGTACATCTTCAAGGATGCATCGCTATTTTGTTATTTAAGATATGATGTCAACACCTGCAAATTTGTGTACTAACTTTGTTCTATAATGTATATATTTTTTGATTGTTAGAGCCTATATTTCCTAATCCCCTAAAATCCATTTTTCCCCGGGGAAGGTGGGAATTGAACCTATGACCTTCATAGGGCCCAACCTCCCAAGTCTTAACCAGGAGGACACTGGACACCTTCAATTGTCTATATTATCGTTGCATATTGATTGCTGGTATAATGGCCAACGGGTAGATTATTTGTTTCAAAATTTTCTTCCCGTCTTAGATTGGATGAAACTAAAGACTTTGTGATTGAAAAGCAATACGTATACCCTTACAGTGCTTCACTTTGTTTTTGTGAATAACATTTTTAGGTGGATACCGAGTTACTGACTTGATTGTTACCGGCTCATTTGATTGTTTGACCACAGAGAGCATGGTGTTGTAGGTGATATGAGGGATGCATGACCCAATGCTCGAGTTAGGTAAAATGTATCGCTTATCCGCACCTTCCATGGCTTTAAAGGTATGACTTTTCCTACACTACTTCGTTTGATGGTGTTCCAATATTGCCTACTTTAAGTCCTTAATTGGTGCTCCAGGTGATAAACAAGGAACGCTTGAATTCCTTAAGTTAATATTTAGAGCTCTTTGCCTCTGCTGGGATCGTCAGACTCAGGATCTACACGTAGATTGGGTTCTTTACAGAGGTCGATCTCTGGTTCCTGTGTTCTGTGAGGTGGTGAATGATAACATTGATGGGTTTTACAGTGAGATTGGTCGAACCTTCTTCTCTAGAAGGAAATTGAGTGACATGTATATTTTGGTTCTTTGGCACTGAATACTTCCATGTAAATTTGAAAGTGTGCTATATCTTTTGGTTTTTTTAGTTTTTAGTACTTTTAGTGTTATTACTGTAGTGTAGAATGAATTTACTGGTACATTTTGTACGTTTAGCAACCCCATTTTGTAGTAAGATGGAGGTCTTTTTCAGAATGATTCCGATGGATGTTAATTCCTCCAGCGTCATTTTAGAGTTAAAATCACAAGCACGGCCCAGCAATTTTGTCGCAGTGGAGCAAGGCAACTTAAGTTCCACACTCATTCTGATCCATTCAATATAATTCGTTTTATTTGTAATTCTTTTAAAACGACCATGGACAATGAATGCCTAGCATCAGATACCACGCAATTGCACGGGTTGTGAGACAATTTTCTGAAAATTTCGTTAGTCAAATTACCCTCACTGTGAAGATAAATAAATCCGGATGGTGCTGGGGGTGCACTCAGAAACGGAGTCTCGATCACAACAACACAAGGGTTTATTGAAGAAAATGGACGCTATGACTCCAACGAGAACCAGTCTGAACTAACATTGGCAGACCACAAAGTTGTTAACTGCTCAGGCATATACGCCCATCTATATATATACTAGTTTTGAGCACGTGGCTACGCCACTCTCTGCCACAATTTGCACCGACCAATTTTTTTTCAAAAAATTCTTAATACATTTTTGCCCCTAAAACATAATAAATATTAAAATAATATAAAAACAATTATTTTGTAATTGAAGATGCATAATAGGGACAGAATCGTCCAATAGTTTGTATTGATAGAGACAACTCTATCTAGAAAGTTAGCCCACGCCATCAATAAAGTAAGTTTCGTCTTTTACCTTTTTAGCCCCTAAATAACACAACTATTACATTTGTATTTAGCTGACTCTTTTGTACTTTAAAATAAAAACTTGGGGTACAATCGTCTGAATTGGTGCGAACGGAATTTGCCACGGCAAATGGCTCACTTGCATGCGCCTCATTACAGGGTAGAATAGATATATATAAAAGCTCGCGCACATTCTCTCTCCTCACCATATCGCTCTATTTTGCACACCGAACAATATGATTGGCTACTAAAAAATCGGATTGAATAATAATTAGTTACACCTCCCCAAGTTTGTTTAAATCTCCCTAATCTATTATTATATTAGTATGACCTCTCCAAATTCTAATTTATACACCTTCCTAAATTTGTTACTTTCTCCTTAGTTTACGTCAAAATTATAAACAACTCCCTAAAATCTGAAAAAACATCCGAAATTGTCAAACAAATCAAACAGAAAACCAATCGAAATATTTCTTCAACCCTAAACTCTTCTCACCTTAAACCACAGCAGCCTTTCTTCATATAAGAAAAAGAGGAGAGAAAAAACAAGAGAACCAATGCAATTTAGGAGCTTCTCCTTCAATCTATTCGGATAACCATGGCTTCTCGACCAGATTTGTACCGTTTAATGCTGATCCCTCTTTCAATGAGTCTTACTCACTCGACGACGTAAAGTATAAGAGTATTTCTGCTGGGCTTCTGGATGTGCAACACGATATAGAAGCTTTGAAGAAGTTCGATGCCCAGTATTGGAAGGCATTGTTTAACTCGCGTGGGAAGACTACTTTGTCTTATGGATCAAGTGTTTGGAAATACAAAGAATGGGTCTTGCCTGAAATTGATGCCGATGACATTGTTAGTTTGTATGAAGGCAATACTAATGCATTTTGGGCTGCCAGGTTGGTAAAGATAATTTAGGTATGAATGAAGTGTGGCTCAAGAATTGTGGGATTATTAGTCATACTAGCAGTTTTAAGGACGTACTTGGGCATGACTGTTTTGGTTAGTCAAGTAAACCGAATGCGGAAATTGAATCCAAACAAGATTGTCGCCAATTTCAAATGGCGATTGGTTTTGAGTCTAGACACGATTTTTCGGGTGGGTTGGCGGTTGGTTCGTGAGATAACTACTAAGGTTCCCATATATCTTGCGAATTCTTTGAATAGTTTGAGGCTTGAAGGGCGAAAACCGCTATATTGAGATATTGGAGCAATTTGATTGGGAAGTTCCTGATTGGGTTATTGTTCCTGGAGGAAATCTCGAAAATATATATGCTTTTTACAATCCTTGGTGGCACTTTCTTCGGTGAACAAGTATGTTCTTTATTCGATCCATTTAAACGTGTTTATTAATCCATTGGATATTACTTACATAAAGATAATAAAAAAGTGTATGTTCAGGATAGACAATATATGGGTCTATGTTAGTTACTTAGTTCCAGAAAATGAGATAGTTCATGGGATTATTGTTAGTTGAATGTGGTTAGTTTTTGGATCTGAATATAGAGGAAGTATGTTGAATAAATATAAAATGAGTATTTTAAAGAGGGGTTTAGTAGACGTAGTCGTCAGGAGAGTTTTGATACAATGCTTGATTATTTGTTCTTTAGCATGTTAAAGAACACGTCGGTCATTAATCCGGTAGTGTTAAATTAGATTGATTGAGTTGACGAGGTTTTTATGTCCAATCTTGATTATCAGTATGCAACACTATTCATCCCATTTGAAAC
The DNA here is from genome assembly GCF_015680905.1 of Coptis chinensis. Classification (NCBI taxonomy): domain Eukaryota; kingdom Viridiplantae; phylum Streptophyta; class Magnoliopsida; order Ranunculales; family Ranunculaceae; genus Coptis; species Coptis chinensis. The sequence continues at coordinate 60,614,400 of NC_141463.1, forward strand.
CAACGAGAGATTAATGGGTCAAACAAGTAGATTTAAAGAATTGACTCTACAAAGTCCTTTAATGCGCACTAAAGGAACCCATCATCTCTCGCCCACGTCTATCCTCATGGCTTCCGCTTCAGGTAATGGCATAACACACTCAAATCTATGGCAAGATATACTATTTAAGCAAAAATGATGAATAAGACGAGTAGCTTGCAAGAAATTCTGTTTAAAAACCTGACAACAAAAAATAGTAATTGATATACTGGATAAGATAAATTCAACAGAACATCCAATAATATCCACAGACACCATGCTGCATTGACGTTGAAGAAAAATAATGCATGGTGTTGTAAGAGATCACAGTAGCATATTACATGTCAGAAACTAATGAAAAGAAAGAGTCATTAATTAATTCTTCACTTAACTAACATACGCTACCACTGCTTATTTATTAATCTACGGGGTTAAACCATTTGTCCAAGTTCAAGTAAGTTTCAGTCAACAACGATGGTCAACTATAGCTTAGTTGGCAATGACTGTTCTCTACCAAAAATTTTCATCGTACGTTTGTTTCGTTCAACATTTTCTTTGAAATTCTAAACCATCAACTTTGTGTAGTGAGCTATGAACTCAGTAGGTTATAAACTTAAAATGTTATAGTTGTTATACTGTGTTACTAAAATGTTCAATATCGTTGCATGCCCTATCTGGATTCTGAAGAGTTACATAGGAGTATTATTTATTATTGTATTGTATCATAATCACAATCGATTATTTATATTGTGGTTTTTCGTAGCTTCTATGTTTGAGACCAGGAGAGCCTACTTTAACATATATAAGTACTTATCAGCAGATGTGTAATACATGGGACCTTGAGATTGGGTGTGCTAGAGAAATATATATTAAGTTGAGACTCGAGCCTCCTTATGACAACCATAAGAGATATAGTGGAGCTTCTTGATGATGAAGGACATCGACGCGTTGAGACTCGAGCCTCCTTATGACAACCATAAGAGATATAGTGGAGCTTCTTGATGATGAAGGACATCGACGCATTCTCAACATCAGAATTACAGGTGGTCATGGGCCCCGGTAAGACTCATTCCCCATTAATTGTTCTTTTAGTTCCATTTTGCAAGTGCTTATAGTGAAGAACACTTTTTTTGTGATGGAAAAATATTCCTAATATCATATAAGTATGGGTCTTTGTTATTTTTCCATTGTGTTGTTAATAATACTGTGTAAGATTTACAAGTTTATTGCATTGGATGTGAGTTTTACTCCAACTTCTTCTTCTTTCTTCAATATGTACACAGACTTGCATCTTCTTCAACTTCGTACTTCTCTATAAGTCTCTCGAATCAGATAAGAGTACTTATACTAAAGCAATGAAAGTTGTTTGTTGCATCTCTTTCATCTCTAATAGTTTAGGCTCTTCTTCATCGAATCAATTGAGCTACAATTACCGTTTCAACTTACTTAAAGTTGGGTTATTTTATTGCATCAGAGTGAGGTCAGAGTGTCAAAGTAGCATCTCTGTTGGGTTATTATATTTATTATCATGTTACAAATTTTCATAATTGTTTTATTTGGAGGTGACTTACTTGCTGCCCCAATATCAATTAGAACAACTGATTTTTCTTATTATTTATTTATTGATTTATTTTATTTTTTTCCTGATAGAAAAAAGCTGAATTTATTTATAACAGCTAAATTTGTAGTTGGTTGTCCGCATTTAGAATCATGTCAGGCTGTAGTTAGCTTGGTACCCTCCTACTTCACATCAGTTTGAACTTTGAAGCACAAGGACACCACAAACAATGCTCAAGTTGATTACAACGTGTGTATGGTTGACATAACTAACATTAGTGCAATAAGTACGCTAATATGGTTTGAATTGAGATACTTTGAGGCTGGTTTCTTTGAGGTGACTAATCAACTTAAGTAGGTAGTAACGCACGCTAAGTATCTATTTTCAAGTTGAACCATTGACTATAATTTTGGGGACATTTAGCTGTAGGTCCAAGTTGAACCATTGACCATCTAATGATGCCAAATAGGTTGGTAGTCTCACCATATCGCTCTATTTTGCACCTCGAGCAATATAATTGGTTCCTACAAAAGAGGAGGTCTTAATAATTAGAAATAGCTCCTCAGATTTGTTTAAATCTCCTTCATTTAATTTCGTATTACTCTGACCTCCTCAAATTTTATATTTGGGGCCTCTCAGACTTAAACTTAAAGTCTTAAACCCACGAGTAAAGTAAAAAGAAAAAAAAAACCTAACGAGTAAGAAACCAAAAAGTTCCGTCTGTTAGCCGGCTGCTAACAAACGTCACCACCACTAAATCTCATCCTTCTGTTATTTTATTTTATTTTATTTGTCTTTTTGGTATTGAAGCAAGTTCATTTTTTGTTACCAATTTTGGGATAGAGGTGTTGCTTTGGAAAGTTGACTTACGAGTTACGAGTGGAGAGTTTTTCTGTGGCAATGCATGGCTAGAATTATGCATACAACAGATCACTTTACCTCTCATCACTTTATCGTCGATAACGTTTGCTACCTGTGTAATCATCACTCTGAAACATCACATCATCTCTTCTTTGTATGTGAATTTTCTTTTTCCCTTTAGTTTTCATAACCGTAGCACACTCACCTCAAGCAATATAATTGGTTCCTACAAAAGAGGAGGTCTTAATAATTAGAAATAGCTCCTCAGATTTGTTTAAATCTCCTTCATTTAATTTCATATTACTCTGACCTCCTCAAATTTTATATTTGGGGCCTCTCAGACTTAAACTTAAAGTCTTAAACCCACGAGTAAAGTAAAAAGAAAAAAAAAACCTAACGAGTAAGAAACCAAAAAGTTCCGTCTGTTAGCCGACTGCTAACAAACCTCACCACCACTAAATCTCATCCTTCTGTTATTTTATTTTATTTTATTTGTCTTTTTGGTATTGAAGCAAGTTCATTTTTTGTTACCAATTTTGGGATAGAGGTGTTGCTTTGGAAAGTTGACTTACGAGTTACGAGTGGAGAGTTTTTCTGTGGCAATGCATGGCTAGAATTGTGCATACAACAGATCACTTTACCTCTCATCACTTTATCGTCGATAACGTTTGCTACCTGTGTAATCATCACTCTAAAACATCACATCATCTCTTCTTTGTATGTGAATTTTCTTTTTCCCTTTAGTTTTCATAACCGTAGCACACTTATATAATGGAGAAGAAGACTTCAACATGGTGGTCTAAGCAATGGTTGACATGATCACAACACAATATGGTAGAGATGATCTTCATTCTTGAGCTCTTTGGTACACTTATCTGGAACATATGGATTGCAAGAAATGTGCAGGTTCAAAGGTATACAACCTGATCTATTGAGTGCAATATCGAACGCACAAAAACTTTCGGAAGATATAATCACACATCTTTATGGTAAGGTCTGCAGAACAATTTTCTACCCGGAGGGTGACTGAAGTTAAACAACACTAATGGCTCCGCTAGGTCAAATCCAGAGCCTGCTGGAGAGGGAGGTGTGCGTAGGGATGACACTGGTATGTTCATATTTGCCATGGTCATTCCAATTTTTCTTGATGTATCTACTATCCAGGCATCCAAAGAAACATTTTAGTATGTTATGTATCATCATCTTGGAACCTATATCCATTCTCTATGTATAGCATTTTAAGTTTCATATTTGCATTACTGTATAGGAAGAATGATATTGAGTCTTGATTGAACAGTATGACATGTGTTTTCACATCCTAACGAACTCTTGCACCTAGGTGAGTTGTTTTAGAAGTTATGTGTTGTGGAGGTTATAGCATCAATAGGTTAAGGGTATATACTATTAATTTGGAAGTGTTCCTCCTCGGGGATTGTCTGCCTACACTATGTCAATATAAGCTACCAAAGATATCAGCATACAATTTTTTTTTTTTTTAATTTAAATTCTCTGAAAATTATGATTAATCGCCTTAAAACATAGGAAGGGAATTCGGACTCTTTACCAACAGAAACATGTCAAATTATACATGAAGCATTTTCACAATCCAGCATGCAGCCAAATCATTTTTTCCTCTATTTCATCTACTTTTTATAGTTTTTTCAAGATATTCAACACATGGTCTTTTGACCACTCCCATCTGACATTTTTACCATTTGTTCTTTTGGTTGTTGTGAATGATGAACAGGGCAAAATACATATTTGGCATAGTTAAGTCCTTGCAATCAAAACCTGGTGGAGGTGTAGAGTGGCTTGCTTCTCTTCGTAATTTGAATCTTAATGAAGTTGTTGAAGCTCTCTGTACTTTACCTGGTGTTGGTCCCAAGGTCGTAGCCTGCATTGCTCTATTTTCATTAGACCAACACCATGTTATTCCTGTTAACACACATGTCTGGCAGGTATGCGGCATGCTTCTGTTTTAATTCTGTTTTGATTGCTAAAACATGCAAACTGGCTCTTTCACTAATATTATTATTATTTTTTTTCTAATGTCTTCATTTTGGGTTAACAGTTTGTGGCTGACGGAGTATTTTTTGATGAACTGAACGAAGTATTGACAAGAGAACTTACTGAAGATGGTCACTGCCATGCGTACTGAAATCGGATTACCTCGATATGGTCTTCTAAGATTGAAACTCTTTGGATTTAGTTAGGGCCTTATAGATCTGGCTGGTGCTTCGAACCGATGCATTATTGAATGGATTGGAGATATTTAAGCTCGGTCAAAGAGGGATCTTTCTTATCCATCAAAGCCATCGTTTGGGGTGGAAATGCATCGTGTGAAGGAGCGGGCTCTTTGGGTTGGAATTGGATCGGGGATTACTTCCATTGTTCTTCTTGCATTTTGTGTACTACGTTTTTACATTCGTGGCCAAAGGGAAAAACAGCTCCTCCGCCAAAACAATCCACCGGATGGCGCCCTTTTTTCACCATTGGAGGAACATGGTATCACCATTGATATCGCATTATAGAAGTTTGTGACCACCAAGTATTGATGCCCCGGCCATCGGGATTTCATCAAGAATATGATTATCGGTACTTCCCAGCGGTGATGTGATGTCCTCATTATTGACTATACTCTTGGAGGTTTTGAAGTCGGGTATTTCCAAGGATGGTCGGACCGCCTTGATGCGGGATATGTGAAGATGATTTTGTTTTTAAGCCCATGGTCGTGGAGACTTTCTTTGAATACCGCCACTTTCGGTCGTTTTGCTATGAGGGACATGTGTCGAATGTTCTTTGTGAGAGTCATCGAGAGTGTTGAGTAGAAATACCCATCCGAGTCAAGGTAAGAATGTATGCAGCCAAGAAGAAATGAACCAATGTCTTCTTTGGTGAGGTTATTTCCATTAGCTATTATTGTCGTTGTTTTGTAACGGTTCATATAATTGCAGATACATTGTGAAGGGCAAGTAATTTGCCAAAAGCGACTCAACCCGCTTAAATGGTGTTATGAGATTTTTAGAATTCGCTTTTATATATTTGATTAAGCGTAGGTTGGAAATAAGTAAAAAGCAACATCATCGATGAGGAATAAAGCCTCAATACTAAAGAGGTTTGATAGTTCTTTGAAATTGTTTTGGTTCTAGATTTATGGTCTTAACCATTTTGTGACTAATTAGTTGCGAACAAGTCCACACTATAAACTTAGCTATCACCCTGCCTTTATTACTATATGCAAGATTATCGAAACAATTAAGTTCGTGTAAAAGTTATTCAATTCAGATTTTGAAAAATAACAGACAAGAAACATGTAGAAGGCAGATTTACAAGTTTTCCCCAATTTATTTTACTTCACTAGATGTTCTTTTCAATTGTAATATCAAGTCTGATAATAAAAAAGGATTAGTGGAATTCGTACTATCATTAAGGTAATGTGTATCCAATACTCACATGTTGCCTAAAAAGAAAATGTTAAAGAGAGAAATCATTAATGTAGCCGTTAAACCATCTTAGTTATCCTATTATCATTAGGACACTTTAAAAGGCCATAGGTCGTAACACATGAAGTTTATCACTGTAACATCAGTACTCCAGAAAGCATTCATATCTCATCTTTCAAATTGCACCAATAACCAAATTTGTGTAATTATTATTACAAATATGGTTTGCTCACAACTGCTGTGGTGATGGAGATTTTCAGCAGACCCAGCAAGTAAACCAAGGCCGATTTGCTTAATTTAAGATAATTGGAAAAAAAAAAAATCTTATCTAAGATATATACAAATCATGCCTTATCTCCTATATCTATACAAATCACGTAGTAATTGAAGCAACTCCTAAAAAAAGGAATGCTAAATAATTATAAATACCTCCCTAGATTTGGTTAATTCTCCATAATCTACTATTCACTTATACACATTCAACAAAAAACCTATTACCATACTCAACCAAAACACCTCCTTACCGTCTTTATACTCAACCAATATCTGTACATTGTTCACCAAATCAGGTACTCTTCTTACTATTTATGTTATGTTTGATTCAATTTTTTTTTTGCTTGGAGATGGGGCTTCAGTGCATCTGGGGCCTCTATGAGATGCAGTACCTCCCTCTGGTCCATCTCCAGCAGCATTCCTGTTATCTTAGAAACTGGTTGAAGTTGTTTCACTAGCGGGGAATAGACCTCTTGCTTTTATTGATAGCTATTATATTTGTTTTAGTAAATTTTAGTAGTTCTTAATAATAATTTTATGTCTTATGCAACTTACAGTTCTAATATGGTTGCAAGAGGGACAACAAAGCGTACTACAAATAGTGCTAGAGCAGCACATGGTACAACTAAACCTATAGCTGCAAGAAGATCAAGAACAAACGTATCTGACCCTGAAAATTGTTTGGCAAAAAAACTAATTCTTAGTACTCCGGTACTAAGTAAAGAAGAATGTAAATTTAATCGATCTAATCGGATGTCTTCTTTAGCAAAAAAGAGGAATAGACCTCTAGGTGTTGGTGATTTGCAAAATCGGTTAAAGAAGGATTTAATAAAAGAAATTCCCATAAAAAAAAAAAAAGGACCTCAAAAAGAAAAAGAAACTGTTTTGATTAAACTTAGAGATGATGATTACTATTCACAAATCGGTGGATGTGAATCGATGTTGATGAAGAAAGCAATTCATATGAAGACATGATGCTTGGAGAAAGTGAACATACAAGTAAGAATTTAAATATATGTTATTTTGATATTTAGAATGTAAAAATTTTAAGCTGTGTTATTTTGTTATTTTTTACACAGAAATTTTCAAGAAGCATGGAATTTTGGAGAACCAAACTGTGTGTGTTCTTTTGTGGAGCAATATTATGGTATGAAGAAAGGGTTGGGCTTAACAAGACAAACCAAAAACCCACAGTTTTGAATATGTTGCCTACATGGAAAAGTTCAACTTCCTATTTTGGCTAATGCACCTCCATTCCTAAACCAACTACTAGATCATGAAAGTGGTACAAGGTCAGCAAATTATAGAGAAAATATCACGGCGATAACTTCGATGTTTGCTTTCACATCAACGGAGGAGTGGTTGATAAAAAAATAAACAACGGAAAGGGCCATATGTTTATAAGATAAGTGGGCGAGAATTATCACAAAATTGGAACCTTGCTACCAATTCCGTGTTAGCTTTTAAATTTGGTCAGTTATACATATATACAGCAAATGAAGTGCAAAATATTATATTGTTTTGGTATGTATAATTTTCTTTAATGAACAATGCAGAAAATAATTTGACATTTGATTTTTCTTAATAATTTTGTGATTACATGTCATTTACACGTTAATTTCGTTTTGTTCTTTACGCCGGGCGATTCCTAAATTTGGCGCTTATAATGATATGATATAGCCAATGAAGTGCAAAACAGTTGAACTCTTTTAGTAAAAAGATTGAAAAGAAAAAACCGTTAGATCCAAACATTATAGCGGACTCATTGAAATGTTAAATGAAAACAACATAATAGCCGAGAGTTTCTGAGAATGGCGAGAGATAGATTTACATAATCTGAAATTGCTGATGTTAGTATAAGACTCATTAGTACAAGACAGACTTATGGAAGAGTATACAACATGCCAACTTCTAATGAGGTAGCTGGTCTCATTGTTGGTAATGGAGATGAATCTCAAGGTCACCGTGACGTTGTTGTTGACAAGAAAGGATACGGCTTGAAGAGGATCGATGAGACTTTTCCAAGTTTTATGTCAATGCAATACCCTCTCTTATTTCCTGATGGAGCTGATGGGTATAGACCTGAAATAAAATACAGAAATGGTAGTAAAGTTGGTAAGAGACAACATGTTACCATGAGAGAGTATTATGCTTTTAGAATGCAAATGAGAGCAAATGAAGGACTAACAATATTTAGAGGTGGTCGATTGAAGCAACAATTTTTGGGTTGATGCATACATTCTTTCTTGAGGAAATGAGGCTTTTCGTGGGTTAGAAATAACCAACATAATGATTAAATCTTTGAACTATACCAAGGTATGGTTGATGCTGTTGTTTCTGGGGATACTAAACCTGCATCTGTTGGTAGGCGATTAGTTTTACCATCGTCTTTTACAGGTAAGTTCAATCAAATCCCAAATACTCACTTGCAACCTTTGAAAATGAATATATAATGACAAATGATTAATTTTACCATTATTTTTTATAGGTGGTCCAAGATATATGGTTCAAAATTATCAGGATGCCATAGCCATTTCCAGATGGGCTGGAACTCCTGATATTTTCACCACATTTACTTGCAACCCCAAATGGCCTGAAATTCAAATGGCATTGGACAAGGTTTCTAAGGTACTAAAACCTGAAGATGCCCCTGAAATTATTGCTCGGGTATTCGAAATAAAAAAAGCGCGAGTTAATGATCGATTTAACGGCGTAAGCATTTTGGTAAAAAGCTTGGGCGCGGTCGGACTTTATGTTTAATTCTTTTGCCTATAATTTATAAAATGCATAAAAGCCATCGGTTGCTGGCATAAATAAAGAAAACTTAGTACATACCTCTTGCTTGAACAACCGATCCAACAAAAATAAATATGAAAAACTAGGTAAAAATATTTCGCATGTTACGATAGTAATGTCAAGACAAGACTATTGAAGGATTACTTCTATCAAACGTTTAGAATGCTTTATATAATCAAAGTATTGTCTGCTTTACGTTTATATAATCAAAAGCAAAAATCAAATGTACTTTGATTATATCGCTCTATTCTAACAAATCTTCCACTAATTTTACGTTTAGAATGCTTTAGTATGTTAGAAAAGACCATTATTAGAAAAGTTTAGTTTTTTTCTATTGTTGTGACAAAGATATTATTTGTTCTTTGCGTCAGTCAATAATCACTCCCTCTAAACATTGAACATTGTCTAATCCATAACAAACAGAATTAAGAGTTCACACAGTACATTTAACAACTTATCTAAAAACACCATCAGAGAATCAGAGTAAAACCGATAAACTAAAGCCTAAAGAAAACTACAAACACATGTTGAAGTATGAGAGACACCGAACATTACTTCAACACGCCTTAGCATTGATTGAAACCTTACATAATATATAGCCCCCACCTTTTCACCTCTCCCAACCATATTACAGATGTAGTCGATTAGCCCACAAAGTTGGCTGTGAATGCACTGTTTGGTTCAAAGATTGCATCAATCTCATCACCATCCCCATTTCAAGTCTGTAATATCAACAATCAAGCTCAAAAGTTAAACGCATTTAAAATGAAGCTGATGAATTGGATTAAAATGAAGTACACGTGATAGAAAAATAGATACCTCATATGGAGTCTGCTCTCCTCTAAGACGACAACCATCAAACAAGAAGGCAATTGAATTGAACTCGACAGATGGCGATCATAATATGCAATCATCAACTTCATTTTCATCCTAAATTAACACAGAGTCAGTTCGAATTACGGTGACTTTCAGTAGAGATACAACAAGCACCAAAGTTCAAAGAACACACCCCTGACGCTAGCAAGCAATAACCTTTCCAATACGTAGTTTTAATAAAAAGACTGGATTTCAAATAACCACAGCAATGCTATTTGCTAAGTTTCCAAATGTGCAGCTTTCAAATATTCGTTAGACAGCTGCTAACTAATTTTGCTGTAATGAGAAAACCCAAACTGCACCTGATCTCTAATTCACAAGTAAATCCTAAAGTTACAAGAGTAGACGCTCTCAATGTTGAATGCGCATACATAGTAGCACCCTTGATTCGCGATAACCAATCCGAGAACCAAAGCGTCGACACAAATGGAATTCTAATATACAAATCTTTTCTTTCTCCCCTGTTAATTGAACTGAAGTTCACTATAGTAAAAAGTTCGCTTTATTATCTTAAGAGATCTTCCCTTATTCTTGAGCGTCAGTTGTCACCTTCTTCATAAGTAAGGAAAGCGCTCTTATGCGCGACAACCCAAGATGCCTTTAACCGGTGCTTATTCGTATCGCTGTACAGATTCAATCTTCGGGGCATAATAATCACTAAGCCATGCTAGTAATAGTCTCTCTAAATTCTACAAGAGAATTCAAAGCTGAAAAAATAACATAGATGCGTATATAATCTATTCCGAAGCAATAATAATATTCTTTTGTAAACCAAAGTTTCTTCTCAATTTGTTTTTCCATGTTTTGACTATGCCAGAGAAATAATACTTTCCAACTTTTGTTATGCAGCAATATACACAATAGACTTTCAAAAGAGGGGTTTACCACACGCTCATATCTTGCTTTTCTTGGATAATGGTGCCAAGCCAAAGACCCTACTCAGATCAATAAGTTAATATTAGCAGAGCTTCCAGACCCAGAAGATAAAGTTGCACATGAAGCGGTCCACCACGGTTTATGATACATGGGCCCCGTGGAGATTTAAATTCAAGATCGCCATGTATGTTGGAAAATAAGTGCTCTAGACACTATCCTAAGGCCTTTTGCAGTGAGACTTCTATTGATCACAATGACTTCACCGTTTATAGGAGAAGAAACAATGGTCGTAAAGTCACGGTTAAAGTTTTTGATAAAACTGAAAAACTGGACAATAGGTGGGTGATACCACATAATGTCGATTTGTGTGTGAAATTTCAAGCACACATAAATGTTGAGCACTGTAATAAGGCGAGGTCGATCAAATATCTTTTCAAGTATATTAACAAGGGCAAAGACATAGCCACTGCCATTATTGTCGAAAATGTCGCGACAGATTTAGGCACAGGGAAACAAACTATTAGAGATGTAGACGAAGTTGAACATTTTCTTGATTGTCGTTATCTTTACATACTTCAAGCATGTTGGAGGTTATTGAATTTTGAAATTCAATACAGAAACCCAAGCGTAGAAAGGTTGCCATTCCATCTTGAAGGAGAGCAAATGGTCTATTACAGTGATAAAGATCTACCAGAAGAAGTCATAGAGCGCGAGAATATATCAAAGACAAAGTTTACAGAGTGGCTTAAAGCAAATTCCATGTACCCGTCTGCCAGAGAACTTACTTACATGGATTTTCCAACTAAATGGGTTTGGCAAACCAAAAGTAAAGAGTGGACTCTAAGAAAAGGTGGTGGTAAAAAAAAAATCGGCCGTGTCTACTATGCTCACCCTACATCAGGACAAAGATTTTACTTGCGTATATTGCTTAATATTGTCAAAGGCCCTAGAAGCTTTGAAGAGATCAGAACAGTAAATGGAACTACTTATCCTACCTTCAAAGCGGCATGTCAGGTAACTTCTAAAATGAATGCTCCAAAAAATTTAAAAGATTTTCATAATTAGAGACACCTATTATGCATGTATATTATTTGATTTCATTTAGCACATTTTTTGTATATATATATATATTATTAAATTAAATTTACCTGTCAGGCACTAGGTTTGCTTGATGATGACAAATGAGGGGATGATGCTCAAAGAGGCCAGCGGATTTCAAAGCCCTAAAGCATTACGTGAACTGTTTGTGACATTAATGTTGAAGTGCGAGATATCATTTCCTGAAAAATTATGGGAAAAACATCATCATGCTCTTGGAGAAGACATCTTATATCGGTATAGAAGGAACAATGGGAATCAGACATTGAATTTATCAAAAGAGAAAATAAAAAATTACACTCTGTGTGAGATTGAAAATATCATGCTCAAAAGAGGAAAAACTTTGGCAACTGTGAAGGACTTTCCATTTCCAGATATGAAGGACAAAATGCTAGCTGGGAATAAAATAATTGCAGAAGAACTTGACTATAACCGTCGTGCATTACGTGATGAATACGTTAAATTGCATGAAGCCCTTAATACTGAGCAGCGGGAAGTTTTCCAATCGATTCTGAAGCGGATATTCACGTAATGGAGGTGTATTTTTGTTTATGGCAGGGTGGAACTGAAAAACGATTTTTGTACAAGACTATCATTTCAAAGTTGAGATCGGAAAGGTAAAATTGTACTTGCGGTTGCTTCTTCAGAATAGCATCACTCCTTTTACCAGGAGGGCGAACAACACATTCAAGGTTTAATATTCAAATTCCTACCAATGAAGATTCAACTTGCAACATCTCAAAACATGAAGCACTGGCCAAGCTCATACAAAAAGCCGATCTTATTTTATGGGATGAAGCACCAATGACTCATAGGCACGGTTTTGGAGCTGTTGATAGAACTTTAAAAGACATAATGGATGAAGAAACCAAACATTTTGGTGGCAAAACATTTCTAATGGGTGGTGACTTCAGACAAATTTTGCCAGTTATTCCAAGGGGTAAAAGAGGTGACATTGTTGGCCAGCTTCAATAAATAGGGTACGATTTTAGATATATAAAAAAACACAATTTTATCAAATAATTCGCTTAGTAACTTTGAACAATTTATTTTTTTTACCATATTTATCTATATTTGATAGGTCCAAAATCTGGGAAGAATGTAAAGTATTTCATCTGACTCAAAACATGAGATTACAAAATGACAGAGTAGACCCTAAAACAGTTAGCTCTATAGAAGACTTTAGCAAGTGGGTTTTAGATCTTGGAAATGGAAACTTGCCAGCAATTGCTATGGAGAATGATATTGAACGAACATGGATACAAATTCCAGAAGATCTCCTTATTCCAGAATCCGATGACTCTATCCAAGATATTGTGTCAACTATTTATCCGTTTTGCCGAAATCATAACTTGGTTAAGTACCTCAAGGAAAGAAGCATCTTAGCCCCTAAGAATGAAACAGTTGATGAAATTAACTCATACATTATTTCATCACTACCAGGAGATTTACAGAGTTACTTGAGTGCAGACTCACTTTGTCCCATAGAAGGTTAGCACATCAAATAAATAAATAAAATTGGGAAATGGACTACCTAAGCATCCCAAATAATTCATCAGAATTGGATGAGGATTAGTGTAGTATTAAATCAATCAAATTTATTTTTTTAGTTGTTTTCGAGCTAAATTCTATATTGGATGAAGATTAGCACAGTGTTAGATCCATCAAATTAATGTTTTTGTTTTTTTTCGATTTGAATTATCTATAGTTCATCATAACTTAATGAAATATTTATTTTTCTTTACATTTGCATTTACTTTTACAAAAAAAATAAAGTTTTACATTTATTATACAGATGAAGGCAAACAACCGACTACCAATAATCACGGCAGACATGTACACAGGTTTAGATGATACTACTGACAACTCAATGGTTAGAGAAAAAAATATCAGAGCTATCACAATCACAAAAACCACTGAAATTGTAATGGATTTCAATGCTGATGAAGAAATTGCAAAATGTATTGAAAAAAATGGAATTGCCTCAAGGAATGAAGGATTTGTCAACCGAGTATTCAAGATCAAACTCGAGAAATTTATGATGAATTTACGCAACAACCAATATTTTGAAAAAGGTAAATCAATACGTTTTACATTTACTGATTGTTAAAAATTAACAAATCAATGTTAGAGATAAAAAATGATATATATATATATATATATATATATATATATTTTTTTTTTTTACAACTATCTACAGGATAAATTTTCGACCAAGAAGACTTCCAAGAGCAAATATTTTTTTATTTTTACAGGCTGTAGAAAAGAAAAAATATGCCAACAACGAGGAAAACAAGGACACACACCAAACTGTAGCAGAAGCAACTTAAAGAACATTTGAATTAGAAAACGAACAAGTTTTCTATATCAACAACACATAAACCATGAGAGCGTGGCAGGAATAGCACTATAAATAAAAGTTTACTATTTATGAACATTAGTCACTATTGAAACTGCTGAACATATTGCATTTCGTTAAAATCGTACCTAAAATGAATTACATTGCATTTATTTATACAAGTAGCTTATGTATACAGGATTTGGTGTTTTCACCGTCCTCATTAAAACCTTGACTAAACGACATAACAAGCTGCCCATTATGTAAACAAAATTTGATCATCCATTAGGAAAGACTTAGACAGAAGAAAAGAAAATGAAGCATATCCAACCTCTCTAAGAAATGTATATCAAGCTAGACATTTACCTCATCATTCCTGTTAAAGATGCGACCTAAAGAGAAACCATGGACATTACTGGAAGAAGGGCTGTCCATCTGCAAAACAAGAGACGATCATTTCGTGAGAAACCGGTAGCCAGAAACAAGAAAACGAGCATAGTTGTTGATACTTACCACATATAGCAACCACTCATCAGCTCTAAAGGCCCTGTGAAACCACATCCTATAAAAAAATTTAAAAAAATTAAGAAAAAAAAAATTCTTCAACTGTGGATTTGGGGATGAAGCTGGAGGTGTAATACATTTCACGCGAAAATAAAATAAAACCTTGGTTATCAGGGAGAACAAATGATAGTATGGTTGCACCATAGTTGGTGACATTGATAGAGATATCACCCTTCTTTAGCTCATAAATTCAAACTTTTTTCTTTGCCTCGGTAAGATTAGAAAATGTTTAATTTGAACAGAAGTTGCCGATACAAATACCCGCTTAAAATATGTCTTCTTAAATTTGTTGGGCCTAGGCCCAATAATACATGGAGAAGTTTGAAAAAAATAAAACTAATTTAAGATAAGTTTGAAAAAAAAAAACTAATTTAAGATAAGTTTGAAAAAAAAAAACTAACTTAAGATATATATACAAATCATGCCTTATCTCCTATATATATAAAAAAAACTAATTTAAGATATATACAAATCATACCTTATCTCCTATATATATGTACAAAAAAAACAATTGCACTACACGTATCCAAAAACGAGGTGGCCTACTTTTTTCCTCTTCTCCATTATATACAATTCTTTTCTTAGTTCATTTCATATTGATTGTTATTTTATTTTTTTTATTATATTAAAGAGTATTGGATAAATAATTTATAAATTTTATTATGTATATTGCAGATAATGGCGTATGAAAATTACAGCTTATGTAAAAAAAAAAATTGCTAAAGGAAATTCTAGAAGCAGGACTTAACGTTCAACAAGATCCGGTCTACAACACAGAATTGGAGAACGGACGATTCAAAAGCACTGTAACATTAAAGGTACCAAAAGACTTATTCTTTAACAATGAAGACGTCGTAGCTAAAGAAATTGATGGAAGCACTACATATTCTGTTTCAAAAGCAGAGGATTCAGCAGCTTTTCACGTAATACAGTTTATAAAGGATGAACGTGATATAGAAATTGAAGACTTCAATTTCAAAGAACTTATGAAGAAAAGAAAAGAGGTTGAAGAGAAACAGAATCAACTCGACGTTCTTAGAAATATTATGCTAGATTGTATTGGGTTTTTATTTTAAACATCTGCGCGTGTCGTTTGAGACAAAACTCTCGAGTTTTTAGCTAGACGATATGGCGTATTGGGAGGTGTGGGAGGTGTATTGGGCTATTAGTATTAAGCAATGGTGTACGAGCTTAGGGTCATCTTGGTTTCCTTCATTGGAAATGCTCATTTCCTTAATAACATCCGCGAAAAAAGAAAAACATCTTCATTATATCATTTAAAAAACATTGACAAACTCAACCACAATTAAATGGGTTAATAGACTTTATTATGGGCTATGTCTAAGATGCACTATAGCCCTAAGAAGTGCACTATAGACCTAAGCGATAAAATTGGATTGTATGTGGTCAATTTAGTTCGTATTACAGATTACCAAATAGGTTTATCACTTAACTCCACATTTGTATACAACCCATATTTTAATATAGTTTCAAGTAATATTTTTATACATAAAAATCATATAAAAAGCGGGCCCGTTAAAGGAACTTAATTACTATCATAAGTGAAAATTCCACAATCATGTAAATACAAAACTATATTGTAACACGTAAACTTGATAATTGATTTATATACACATGAATAGAAGACTATACGCTATCCGGACTCATCTTCATGTAGTTCAGAACACCCAAGTCCCCAACACACACATGTACAACTCATCCTACTTTGTCTCTTAAGTATCTTAACCAATTGGACTAAAACAAAATTTAACTAAAACAACTTACCCATCCATGGCGTCTACGGTAGTAGATAAGTATGAATACAGTGAATATGAAACTAAAATAGCAGAGAGCGAGGACTATGAGTTTAGGGGAAATGGGTTTGTGGTTAGAGGTGTAAGGAACGATGAAGGAAGAAATTCTACAATTCCACCCAAACAAACTTCAAATGTCAGAACTTCCTCTTTTTTTTGTTGTAAGGACATAAATAATAGATCCTGTACACATGGTCTTCCAATAACAAGTCACATAAACGAAATAAACCAAAAAAAAAAAAAAAAAAATTTGAAAATAAGTAGAGACAAAACCAATATAACATAGCCCATTTCAAAGCTTATAGACAAGTGTTTACAATTTCCCTTATTTTCAAAGCAGTAATGTTACACCAACCAACTTATTTAACATTTTGAACTACTATTTATATCTACTGATGTGTCAAAAGTCCTAATCATTGATTTACATAGAGACATGTATCCGCATGTATTGTAATGCAAACCAACATTATCCAAATAGTCAGTTGCAATAGTATGTTTAAAAAGTAAGCCCATGTAACACTACTCCTTTAAAAAAAAAATGCATTGGGTTTTTATTTTAAAATAAACAATGAGACCAAAACAATTTTATGAACAACTCAATGTTTAGACACCTCTGAGGATTCGACTTCCGCTCCACCAATATCACTCAAAGTATTTCTAACCTTGGAGCAACAATGCTGAAGCATAGATTGACCCCTCCACCAGATGAGATTTACAGTCTTCACCGAAAACCTTTAAGAACATTCTTGGCCTGTATCAAACTTGGGGCTATTGTACAATGTAGGGAACTATTGCTCCAAGTTTATGATCAGTATCAGTTTGGTGATGACGATGATGATGTCCAGTCAAGGATCTCCATATCGTGATACACTCTGCACCATGACTATAATTCTTTATTCATTTTTATTGTATAATATAATGTTGGAGTGGAATATGGTGACCTGTTGCCTTCTGTATTTGAACGTTAGAATATGTCCAATGACATTTGTATTGTGTAGTGAAGAAATGTCAATCAGTTGCCACTTGGTTTGGAATTACGAATCGGACGTAAAGGAAAATTATACATGGTGTGACACTTCAAATGTAACACAAGCCAATGAGAGAAGACAACACGTTTTATTATGTATTTATTGCTTCTCACAGAAATTATTTTTCTCCTTTTCATAAGCTCTTGGAATCAGCGGAAGTGGTTAGAGAGCGGGCACATGCACAAAAGCCTGAGAGTAGCCCAGGACGTTAGAAAGAAGAAGAAAAAATAAGCAACGCCTTTGAAGCAGAAACTGAAGTTCCAGCTGAAGCGACATTTGGTATAGTAGATTTGAAGCAGAATGTAACAAAAGCAGCACCATAACTTGAGTCTGAAGAGAATATGATCAGTTACAATGGTGATAACTTTAAATTTCATGCAAGCCATCAATCCTACTCCTCGAAGTTAGATGTTATGCACAAGCCTTTAGTAGGTGATGTGGATTTCAAAAAACCACAAAATGTCTCTCCAACAGTTGATACAAGTCGAATGGAGATGCAACTCGAGGCCACTTCTCAAACATTACCCTGCCATGGGAAGGAGACTTTCTGATAGATGCAACATGGAGATGCAACATGGAGTTAATAATACTTAGTAGCAAATTTTGTTACTAAGTATGAGAACACAACATTAATTAATAGTAGAAAAATAAACAACTACTCAAGGACACCCGGCGGATAAACCCGACCACATTAATACTTTGTGATTTAAATCTTAGTGTAGTCATCCCAGTATGAAATTCTTTAGAAATCAATCAAAAGATAAAAATCTATAAATATCCCACCAACAACCTATAAATTTTAACATTGAATTTCTTTTCCGTGACAGATGAAAAACCTTACTTTACACATTACGTGTGCATCAGTAAGCTTATCATGAATTTGACAACGAACTAGCAATAGAAAATTAGGAAACTATAAATACGAGAGCGAGTTCAAGCGATATTGGGAAAAATAAAAGTGCATTTATGAGCGACTGAATTTACTTCGTTGCTAAAGTCAACTGAAAATAGATAATCGAGAGATAGGTTAACCCATTTGCTTTCTTAAAAAAATAAGAGTGAGAATACACGTGTGGAAATTAGAGATACAAGTGGTAAAAGTCCAAATCTTCATCCGTAGCAGAATCAACTGAAACAAGAGACGCATTGGCATCCAAAGAAGCAAGGGTGAGCTAAAACCCTGCATTCCATAATGGCATAAAAATAAGACTCTAAGGGTTTTCGGGTTTAGCATCCAAACAAAGACACAACCCGTATTCTTTTCTATTTCCGGTTAGTATTTTGTTTTTTCGAAATCAAAGGAGCAGCCAAAGGGGCACCTATTTGCATCTGAAAAGCGGTAGAGTCCTCCCCTTACTTTCGGGTTAGGAAAAGACTAAGTATACTAATGAGCTAAGAATTAAGCCAACATTTATCATAAAACCCATTAAAAAAATGAAAATTAAAAGACAGCCCAAAATTTGGATATCTTAATATACTATAAGGACTATTGATAAAAAAAAAAAAAAAACATTTAGTGTAACAAATTATTGGCGCTAGGAACTTCAATCAATTAATTTACTTTCCGAGTTTCAATATAGTTTGGAAGTAAGATTTATTATACATAATAAAGAAAATGAAAATAATTATATAAAAACGGGCCCCGTTCGT
The DNA here is from genome assembly GCF_015680905.1 of Coptis chinensis. Lineage (NCBI taxonomy): Eukaryota > Viridiplantae > Streptophyta > Magnoliopsida > Ranunculales > Ranunculaceae > Coptis > Coptis chinensis. The sequence goes on from NC_141463.1 coordinate 60,633,593, forward strand.
TGAACGGGTCCAAAAATCTAGTATTAAATTAATTAGCAAGTCTTATTCCTGCATCTACAAGAACAAACTTTGGTCCTATGTCATTGACTATTGTAAGTTTGTAACTGCATACATATATTACGTCATGGTCGGTCGAACTGCCATGACTTTAAAAGTTTTTGAACAATTTGAAATGTGCAAACAATTATATATGACGTTCAGTTAAAAAGCAGAGTCACAACTCGAGCTATCAGTGTTTCCATCAACTCAGAACCATAGTTTACTTTAACAAAATTCATTCTCAGTTTGAAAGAAGTGTTTTTCTGACATAGATTGTCCCAGTAAAGGTCCTGTAAGGGAGTGATATTCTCCTTCAGGAATATCAAGCACGTGCTCAGTATGGCGGAAATACCACACCGATTTCTGATACACCTCGCCAACCTATGTCACCAGCTCGCATCAACACGCTACGAAATCGCTCCATAATAGTTCGTATCATCATACAGACCGATCTACAACGTGATTCATCTTATCTTCTAGAAGCAATCATGAAGGAATCTACACGTATGCAAATCACTGCCGCCAGCCACTGACCACTGCTGCAAGCTACTAAGCCAGGCTACTAATCCCTATAATTATAGCAGACCTATAAACATAGTTCTCACACGCCTCCACAATCTTGACCCTACATCTATGTTATCCTTTACACGTGTTGGGTGAGGATACACTTGGATCACCTATAAATACTCTCCATATGAACTACGCCGGACCTGATTCTTCTCTCCCGAATCTAGAAAAATCGTGGCGGTTAAATCCTCGGCGAACTTCGGTCTCAACCATAATCTAATCTGTTCTCCCCCTCCCTGTGTATGTAAAGGAAACACTAAAACACACCTTTACATTGACGCCGTTTGTGGTCTCGATTCTTGAGAAACCACCTAACAAATCCAAAATCCAGAAACCAAAAGTCTCAAGCCCACGAGCATGGCAAGCCTCGAAGCTCAAATCCAGAGTTTAGCTGGTTAGCTAGGAACGATGAATGAACAAATCACCCTGCTCAAGCAGGAGAACGTTTTACTTCGCACGCAAGTCGACACTCAAACTCCACCTCCTCTCCTAGCAGAGGACGGCATCAACGAAGTTAATCAACAAATTAACGAGTTGTCGCAACGGATTGACCAGAGTGCTGTCAAGAAAGACGCCACCCAGATCGTATAAAAAATGCTCAAAACATACCGCACGTCTCCGTTTACTGTCGAAGTACTAAGTAGAGCTTCTCCTTCAGATTTCATACAACCACGTTTTCCGATATATGACGGCAACGCATGTCCTGGCCAGCACGTAGCCTGCTACATTCAAAGTCTGGCACTCTACAGCACATCGGAGTATGACCACCTTCACTGTCGTTTGTTTCCCACCAGTCTCAAAGATGGCGCACTCGATTGGTTCTTTTCACTTGAGTCTGACTCAATAAAGACCTTCGAGAAACTCACCGACTTGTTCTCTAGTCAATACGTCCACAACTGACGTAAAAAAGCTGATCTCGATTCGTTGTTCCAACTCTCACTGGGCGAAGACGAAACCATTCGGGAGTTTCTAGGCCGATTCAAAGCAGAACTACTATGCATGGAAGTTGGCCTGAAAGAATCATTTGCCACCTTGGCATTCTACAACGCCTGTCGCGTGCGCAACACGGCACTCGCCAGATCGTTGATGAAGGAACACCCCGACACGCTATCCGAGCTATACGCTCGTGTGGACAAGTACATTAAACTACAAGAAGGAGTGAGGTGCCAGGGCCTACCAGAAGAAGAAGTCGTAGCAATTTCTGATGATCCTTCAGTTTAAAAAAAGCGACCCCGACAACAGCCGCAACAACAAGAGCGGAAATCAGGAAACCAAATGAACAATGATCGTGAGTTCGCAGTCCTCACACGATCTCCCAGTTACATACTGGAAAAGATCAAGCGAGCTGCATACTACCGGCGTGATGTACGGCAACCAGCAGATCGACCTGACAAGCCTTACTGCGCCTTTCACTGAGCAAAATGTCATGAGACCGATGCATGTTGGGGGCTAAAACATTACCTTCAAGATCTCATCGAAGCTGGACACATCAAGCACTACACCAACATACCTGACGGCGACCTGCGCCATAAACTGATAGCTCGCAGGCTGTGCAGCCAAACTCCACCCAGCCTTGATTGCCACAACAATCAGATTTGATCTCGCAGCAGAGGACGTCCCAGAGACCGTTCTCGCCATGAGCACCGCCTGCACTCATCAGATCGCAACAATGAAAGAACTATTCATATGATCACTTTCCCTGATGACTCGGTCAACTTGTCCAGAGAGAAAAGAAGGCGCGTGGGTGCCCTTCAAGAAGTTTACCATTTCTCCTCACAAGAAGCACCGACCCCCAAAGTTTAGGTCACACCACCGGAGACATCACTTTCACCGCAGCTGATCTCAGCAAAGTTTGTCTCCCGCATAATGATGCGCTTATAGTCCACGACGAAATCAGTGATTGGATAGTTAAGCGTGTTCTGATCGACCTTGGCAGCTCCTGTGACATTTTGTTCTACCACACTGTATAGGAGATGAATTTCCCTAAATCAGTCTTCATAGATCCGATTGCTCCTCTGTACGGGTTCAATGGCTCCAGAGCTGACCCCATCGGTGATATTATACTACTCCCAGTATCAGTGGGATCACGAGAGGACAAAGTCAGCTTCAATACGCATTTCAGCGTCTTAGATATCAAGTCGTCTTACAACGCCATCCTAGGAAGGCGTTGGATTCATCAAATGCAGGCCGTACCGTCAACACTGCATCAAGTCCTTCGCTTTCTAGGCCCTAGGGGCATGATGGAGCTTCGAAGCAACCAACTCGAGGCCTATCATTGTAATCAAATCCTCTCAGCGAGTAAAATAGTCGAGCCCCCTATCAGCATAAGAAACTAGCCCACCAGCTACACCATGGCCAAAGACTTGGTCGCTGAGGTCAGAGGCAACGTACCAACTCAGGGCGCTGGGGGCTCCAACAAGAAGGTCTAGCCATCTATCCAGACCTCGAAGGTCGCTAAAGCAGTTATCGATTCAATTGCCAGGACCCCAGAGGTCGTTCCCGCAGTCAACGCTCCACTTGTTCAGACCCCAGAGGTCGCCCCTCCAGATCACATTCAACCAATACAGCTTTAGACAAGTACTCCAGCCTCTATTGCTATGACCGTAGAAGTCATCTCCGACCCTGTTGTCGTATCCACAGAAGACGCTCCAGTTCCTGCAGCAACTCCCATTACTCATCAGACCGACAAAGCAACTACAGAGAGCAGTCCCCCATAAGACGTTCGCCCACCACATGCCACAGTCCCAGCCGAAGAAAGGTAGAAAGTGAACTTAGGAACAGATGATGATCCTAAATTCGTCTATGTAGGGGCTAGCCTCGACCCCACACTCAAAGCTCAGCTTGTAAACTTTTTATCCATGAATAAAGATATTTTCGCTTGGTCGTATATTGATGTGCTGGATATAGATCCTAGCGTTGCATGCCATAGATTAAATGTTAATCCTAATGCTCGACCAGTTCGACAACGACCTAGGAGACTATCATTACAGTTTCAGAAAGCAATCAATGATGAGGTTGACAAGCTCAAGCAAGTTGGTTTCATCCGAAAGGTTGACTACCCCGATTGGATCGCTAACATAATGACAGTTCCAAAGAAGAATGGCACGGTTCGCCTTTGTGTTGACTTCACTAATGTTAACCAAGAAACACCTAAAGACAGCTTTTCCTTACCTAGAATCAACCGACTGGTAGACCAGACCTGTGGCCACGAACTCCTCTCCTTCATGGATGCATACAGTGGGTACAACCATATACTACTTATGGCGGAAGATCAAGAGAAAACGTCCTTTATTACAGAGCAGGGCATTTATTGCTACAACGTCTTCCTGTTCGGCCTCAAGAACGCTGGAGCGACATATCAATGACTGGTAATTGACATGTTCCAGGACATGTTAGGGGATACCATGGAAGTCTATATTGATGACATGGTTGTCAAGAGCAAGAAAGCAGGTGACCATCTCACTCACCTTGAACAAGCGTTCTCCAGGTTACGCCGCACTCGAATGAAGCTCAATCCTGAGAAATGCCTTTTTGGAGCGTCCTCCGGGAAATTTATAGGCTATCAAGTCTCACAGCGTGGAATCGAAGCTAACCCATACCAAATCAGGGCGTTCTTGGATATGCCCGACCCATGATTAAAGACGCAGATCTGACGTGTCGGGCATGTATGGTCACCGACTCAACCGGTTCATATCCAGAGCTTTAGACAAGTGCCGACCATTTCTACAACTTCTCAAAAAAGGCGAGCAGTTCTCATGGAACGATCAATGTCACCAATCGTTCTCCACCCTCAAAGAGTATCTCACAACACCTCCTATCCTGGCTAAACCAATAGATGGCGAAATGCTTGGGCTTTATCTCGCAATCTCAGACTTTGCTATCAGTTCGGTTCTCTTCAAACAGGATAACAACTCCGATAAACCTATCTACTTCACAAGTAAGACGCTAACCCCGGCCGAAAAGAACTACTCTTACATCAAAAGAGCAATACTCGCATTATTATACTCTACAAGAAAGTTTCGGCCTTATTTCCAAGCGCACCCAATCAAAGTACTCACCGACCTCCCGTTGAAGAAGATCCTTCATAAGGAGAACAAGACAACTCGCATGGCTGTATGGGCCAAAGAACTCGAGGAACATCACATCGAGTTCGTCCCACGCACCTCGCAGAAAGGACAGGTCGTGGCAGACTTCCTTGCTAACTTCCACCGTCGGCGACCCTACATTGGGAACCAGAGGCGGACATCTTACCCTCAAAGCAAAACGACAAGACCGTCTGGTCTCTCTTTGTGGATGGCTCTAGCAACCCCGGAGGGAGTGGAATAGGAGTAGTCTTAGCGTCGCTAGATGGAGCAATGGTGGAGAAATCCGTTCGCATCGACTTTGCGACCTCCAACAATGAGGCGGAGTACGAGGCATTAATCATGGGGCTCAGAATGGCGCTACAGCTCGGTGTACAAGATTTGCAGGTCTTTAGTGACTCGCAACTGGTCATTCACCAGATTGCTAAAGAGTACACTACCCATAAAGGTAACCTTTCTAAATACCTTCAAGTTGTTAATCAGTTACTCCCTTTTTTCAAGAGAGCCACCATACACCACTTTTTGCGTGATGAGAACCGTCACGCAGACAGTTTAGTTTACTTGTCTACTCAAACACCAAACTGCGCCCCGAGACAACTATTGAATGAGGTAGTTGACCGACCTGCATAACAAAAAGACTATGTTTTAGAAATCAGCGACGTATGCCCACTCTCTGAGACTCAAATGAGGCAGACGTGGATGCAGCCCATCATAGAGTACATTCAGCATGGTACACTCCCAGTAGAGCGTGCCAAAGCAAGACAGATCCCATATATGGCTCGCCGTTATTGCTTGGTTAATAACAAGTTATTCTGCAAATCTGCTGGCAGACCTATTTGGAGGTGCATAAGCCCAGAACAAGGTCAGTTAATTTTTGCAGAGATTCATGAAGGAGAGTGTGGCAACCATGCTGGAGGGCGCTCTTTGGCCCACAAAGCGATCTCCCAAGGATACTTTTGGCCCCGCATGCAGATCAACGCCAAAACATATGTCCTAAAGTGCGTCAAATGCCAAACTTTTGGCCACAACATCATCCAACCAGCTTGCGAGCTGATTAGCATTGCGAGCCCTTGGCCATTTCACATGTAGGGTATGGACATTATGGGACCATTCATCCCACAGAAAAGCACAGGTTTCCACTTTGCCTTTCCAACTCTCTCTAAGTTGAGGACCTATACTTCTAGGATCAACTCCGTGAGAACTCTCTCAGTGAGCAGTATGCCTTCAGAGGCTAAATACGCTCCCCGCGAGCAGAACGCTCTCAGGAGCTTACAGGCTCATAGCCTCTCCAACTCTCGCTAAGTTGATGACCTATACTTCTAGGATCAACTCCGTGAGAACGCTCTCAGTCAACAGTACGCCTTCAGAGGCTAAATACGCTCTCATTGAGCACTACGCCTTCAGAGGCTAAATGCGCTCTCAGTGAGCAGTACGACTTCTTAAGCTTAAAACACTCTCAGTGAGCTATACGCTTTCGCAAGTTAAATATGCTCTCCGCGAGCAAGACGCTCTCTCGAGCTAACAGGTTTCATGGCCTCCCTAATTCTCACTAGTGGAGGACCTATACTTCTAGGTTCAGCTTAGTGAGATCGCTCTCTTGAGCAATACTTAACAAGCATAGCGCTTTCTTAAACTAAATCTCAGGCTCCATAGCCACTATCTACAATAAGCATCGTAAACGAAACACCAGCTACAAGAAATCAAGCATAAGCAAAAGCATGTATTCCATACATATTCGTCAAAAGAACTGCCGGCCTAAAGCCCGGAAGCTAGTTCGCGCAGTCACCGATCTGCTGGGTATACCCAGGAAATCCAGATCGGTAGTTCTTACAAGTGTTAAAAAATATTGAGCTGCCACTTTCGTGGAAACCAGCTCGTCAAGTATCTGAACCAAAAAGCGAACTTCTCAATCACCTTTCGGCTCGTCTCCCTTTCTAGAGCGAGATCTGCACAGACAACAAAATAGTAATATCAGTACAAAATCAACCAACGCAAGATCAAGATTCTCAGATAGTGTACTGGTACCCACCAGTAAAGTCGCATATTTTATTTTCCACACTGAACCCACTCGCACAGTAGTTTCCAACAAGCAGCAACGGTCTTTTATCCCAAGACTCGTTACTCACACCATCAATGTACAATGACGTCGTAAATTACTTCAGTAAATACCTTTGACTTTGATCATTAAGAAAAAAGAGAACGGTATATCAAAACCAACTTCAAAGACTTACAGTGACACCTTCACCGAGTACTTTGTTATATTAGGATCGCAATTCTTCCCCGGTTAGCGACTGTAACAAGTCAAAATTCATTTAAGAAAGCTCAAAAGTGCATTATAGCAATTTAACTCAAAATATCATTTGTATCACCGGATTTATATTTAGAGCTTATTTTATTTTTTTTTTTTTTTTTTTACTTTTTGATTGGTAAACTTAGAGCTAATTAGACCTAAGCCTTAAGAATGTAAACAGCTAAAATATGCAACACCAACAAATAACAGTTAAAGCGTGAATGACATTTCCAATTGCCATCCATTAAATATTCTTACAAGTTCAAAAACAACATTTAAGTATGCTTTGAGTTCCAAAGATTAGCATAACAAAACTCCAAAGGGCAAAGTGAAAACATGCAACTACTCATTAACCACAAACGCCATGCAACTACTTATTATAAGTGAATCTCTTAAGAACTTCGAGCCCTCTAAGCTTAGGGCACAATTAGAATGAAGGGTACATAAGCATCGATTGCATCACCATATGATAGAATCTGAAACCCATTCACCAAAAAGTGACCTTGGAAACCAAATTAGAGGCATTGCATGTTAAGAATATAATCAAAAAGTACTTTCGGGGGGTGGGTGCAAGAACAAACTTACATGCTCGGACTATGAAATATTTCAATGAATGGATAGTCTTTCTTCCGTCGCATTAAAACGTAATCCAAAGATATTTTGGGCATTCAACCTAGATAAAAACAAAGAAATAAGAGACCTTAAAGAGGAAAAGTTTAAGGATTCTCTTACTCGGTAACAAAAAAAAGGACACCGGGCCGAGATTTCAATAATGCTTATCTCCTTCACAAAATATTACAGTTTTCTTCAAATATATGCTTCTCTTATTCTATTTCCCTTTGGGAAAAGAAATTATTACAGATGTTGAAATAGATATATCAAATAAATGCTTCTCAACATTAGATCTTACGCTAATTCTTCTCGAGGTTTTAGTTTTCAATACCCTAATGCAAGAACAAATAGTTGCACCAAGACTTTGTGATAATAATTGTCGTATGGACTGATGAAAGAGAGGAAAAAGAAAGCAATCGAGAAAACAAGGAAATAGAAAGAAATATATAGTTGTCGTTGCCTCCCATTCATAATTGAAATAAACTTAATTGGAGATCTTCCAAGTGAGCCAACTTCAGATAAAGGAGGAATGAGGCGTTCAATTTGAAGTTCTCTTTTCGATACACACGCCAATCTTAGAATATTCTAACATCTTACAAATCTAAGTCCTAGAAAAAGAATAAAACCTAGGAAACTAAAACAGATTGAAACAAAAAGATTATTGGAGACAAATGAAGTCACATCAAGAGCAGAAAGAGAAACACAGATGCATTGTAATAACAAATGCATTGTCCGGCCAATACAATAGAGCAGAAAGAGAATATGGGAAGGAATAAGAGAAAAATAAAATGAAAAAAAAAGTTGCATTCTCTTCCAATCCACCCTTGGTACGCGAGGTTATATACAAACAGTGTCGGCTCGTCCATAAAAAAGAAGTTAAGGCGATTGCCTAAGGCCTCGATTGAAAAAAGCCTCAAATTTCCACAAAAATCGTACTATGCAACATAAAATTCCTACTAAATAGCCAATAAATCTTACTAAAAGATTTTTGGATACTACAAAACATAATACATATCCCATAAAAGTCTCCTAATAAAAGGTAATAACTCTCCTTCTCTTATGTTAAAAAGAATTTCCAAAAATACCTCAAATTTCAAATGGTTAAATTTTCAATTTTCCATCTCTATACTATATCTCCACAAATGATAAGTCTAACCAGACCTATGAGAAACAAATTAATCAAAATAAACATAAATTTCAATCCTATTAGGCAAAGAAAACTTGCTATATAGTGTAGAATTGCAAACAAAAAAAATGGAGTAACTGACTTAAAATTTGGTTTGGAAAAAGGCCTCAAGTTCTAAGTTTCGCTTAAGGCCTCACCGAAGCTAGGGCCGACCCTATATACAAATGACAGGTTATATACAAATGACAGGACTAGGAATTAAAATACTCATTCATGACACATATTTTTCATCAATAAAGTTCTTGACAAACATTTGAGTTTGCATTTAATTTGGAGAAGTATCTTACATGCATAAATTTTACATGTGGATAAAACTCTGCAGCAGCTTCCTCCAGTACTTTCTCGAAATGTCTTGTATATTACACCTACAACAAACATTTAATATTATCACTATCTCTATAATCATATGGTTGCTGGGATTTAAACCCAGGTCTGTACTCTATAATACTAACTCCTATGAACTTCACCAACTTTATCTGGCACGTAACATCTGAACAATTGTTATCTCAATAATATTCAAGAGTTTCACCTGATGTTGATTAGTCAATATAATTGAGATATATTTTATTTATTTATTTATTGAGAAAATAAACTAATAGGAGTAGAATTGAAGAAAAGAAAGAGAAGAAACAGGTTAACCTACCTGATAGTAAATGCAACAACAACAGGATATCCTTGATGCAAAAGTTTGACAAACTCATGCTCTGACGCAAAGTGCATAACCCGTGAAGGCCCAAGATCCTTTGGGTACCCAGTATAATACCTGTAGTTTCGGAGAATAGTGTTATGAAACGGTGGAGCAGTAATCTTGGTATGAAGCATTTCTAGTGTAAAAAATGACTAGACAAACGGTTGTAAGGAGTAACATAGCAAATTATCTCCAAAAGGACTCCATTCTGGCAAAAACCTTGACTCAATTATCATATCTGGTTATATCAATTCAGTTCACTTGGGTTACAGATATAATTCAAAGCCCCCACTATGATAAGGTGCAATGGAAACCTCCTGGACCAGGTAGGATCAAGCTCAATACAGATAGTGCCCTTAGCCACAATGGAGTGGGGGCATGGTGACATTACAAGAGATAGCCATGGCAATGTATTATCAACATTTGTGGGCAGTGGCTATTGAAGTGGTCTCAGGGCATTTGAGCAGCAGTTCGAATATGTGGAAACTGACACCGATTTTCTAAGGGCAGTCTAGTCTATTAACATCTAGAGAAGCCTCCATAGTATTGTGGTATTGTCTGGACCTAGTTAAAGGCTTAAAGCTACACTAGGTTCACTTCAACCATTTACCTTCACCTCTTCCAAAACACATATACAAAGAGTCGAACATGGCAGCTGATCATTTAGCATCTCTGTATCAAGCTGGCTATACTTCAATTTTGTTTTGGTCACCTTTAACTCAAGTCTTGGATATTGTCGAGGAGCCGCAGAGAAGTAGTGTGTAAGAGTTGGTCAAGCAGTATAGAGAGTTGCAGGAGGGGTGGGTGGGTGGTGGGGGTGTCATTCCCGAAACTTACTTTCTATATAAAAATAATGATCAATTTCTGGCGTGTCCAGCACAATGATTTCAACAAAAACAAATAATAAAATAAATTATGTCCATATAAGATACGTTGCACCAACTACTCGAAACCTACCACAAATGAGAAAAATTACAATTTCTGTGTTGTTTAGTGCATATTAATGAGTTCAACCTCCTCTCCATTTTTAACATATGTCTTTGACCATTAGCCAACTTCCTCTCCTCACTTCTCTAACTTCTGCAACTCCTTCTCCCTCATGTTCCTTCTTTAGAAAAGTTTTTTAATTAATATAATTTGAAGATATTTCTCAAAAAACAATGAAGAGATGTAGATCTAAACATCTAATGTTGTTCTTCATTGTAAAAGGGTCTAAATTTGTGATGGATGATGGAGGAAGCTCCAAAATGCCATTAATGAGTTTTAGATCCTTTTACAATGAAGAACAACATTAGATGTTTAGATTAGCAGATTATTCCCATCATTGACACAAATCCAAGAAACGATAATCCCTATGACGTCTTCCAACAGGGATCGTCTCAGCATACCCAAGAGGGTTACACAACTTACAATATCTTTATATGTCATAGCAAAGTGAATACCCAATTCCCAACTAAGAGGTTAATCATCAGTACGCATGAGGTCACAAATGGGGCAGTTTTTAAAGACAGAGATGGCATAAAGCCTCACGTACAACAAGAACAAGACTCTCACCCAACCAAATATTCTCCCAGAAATTAATCCTACTACCATAAGCCATCACATACCTAATTTAAACTACGCAGACCCATACCATCCTCACTCTTAGACAAGCACACCCTTTTCCGACTCACCAAGTGGTACCTATGATTATTATTAGAATTGTCCAACAAAAATTTCCTAATGATTTTCTCAATCCCCTTAGGCACACTTTGTGGCATAAAAAATAGGGACATAAAACATAGACAAGGAGACTTGAAAGGGTGCTCTTAATCAATATCACACGAGCTCCTTTCGACCAGTATCTCCCTTCCCAACCCTTCATTTTGCGTCTGAAATTTTCAACCACAGGGTCCTAAATCTCCACAGATTTACTAGGTCTATAGGGAGGCTAGGGTAGCCCAATGGGAATGTACCAGCCCTGGGCCTATGGTCCCAGCCTACCTATCAATACAATCAGTAACAACCACCCCAAAAACTCTGAACCTACGTGCCTATAACTTCGTTTCCCAGGAAATCCGTGCAGCGGAAGATCTTGAAATTGAAACTTTCTACCCTAAAAATATTCTTTTAAACGCTCCAGATTAACTTTAAAATTGTAAACAACTTCAAAACAGCAACACAAAGTACCCTGAATCTCAATTGAGTAAAGTCCCTATTCAAGAACAACACGATGTCATATTGCAGATGACAAACAAGTACACGGTCCTGAGTCCTGACCCACTCAGAAACCTTCTATGAAGCCAAGGCCATCATTAGCCTTAGCAATCATCCTGCCCAAAACCTTGACTACCAACAAGAAAGGGGTGGAGATGAAGGATCTCCCTGACGTATACCTCTAGAACCCTTAAAGAGACCAGCGGGGGATTCATTAATAAGGATTGAGAACGTGGTCGAACACACAAAGCAAAGACATGGTGGTGCAGATTATTCTAGATTCTTTCTAGAACAAGAGATGGTGGAACGCTACATGGCAAAGAATGTTTAGGTATTGACGAACATAATTAAAATGGGAAATAGTGGGATGCAAATAGGAGTTTCAAGTGAGGTTAATTACAAATTAAGTAAATTATGTATTCTTAGTCCTGTCGGTGGCGTCTCCTTTGGAAAGACTGTAGGCGCATCGCTTGTGTTTGGAATTAATCTTGATTCCTCCCATTAGCATGATGGAGAATCTCTTAGGGGGATTACAAGAGAACATTAATTTCATAAAACTGGTGGCAGTATGGTTTAAACCCAGCTTAACTGGTAAGGGAGGGGCCATTTTGATATGAACAGTATTTTGTTTTGGTCAAATTATAATCTTATGAATTAACGTTGCATAATGACTCTACTAAGTAGTAATAATATTATGTCATAAAAGAATATGCACAAGGACTTGAAATGATGGTCATACTTGCTTGTTGCTCGAACGTGACTGATCATCCTTTCGAAGAATGTTGATTCTCCCATTATATTTGTTGCAAAGCCTCTACTCTTATCAGTCTGCACTAGAAAATGAAACATTACAAGTGAGCCTGGACAACGGAAAAAGGGAAAAAGAATAATTGAATTGTCTCCATTAATGTTGTGGCATGGAGTGTATTAGTGACACCATCTGTCCATTCTACACCAACCTATATATGTTGTAAAGGCTAGGAAACTATATGGGAAAAAATATGAAAGATGCAATAAGGCAATAATCACGTTCCTAACCGGAACTTAAATTGAGTCACTGCCAAAATCAATAAGTTTTATTCTAGAGACAGAGAGACTGCAAAACCCAGTATGAGTGAGAGAGTTACCCGAGCCCAACTCTTTTCCCCTTTCTATCTCTTTCACTCTAGTTGTCTTTTTTCTCTTTTAATTACTCAGATCAATCTCCCTCTCCCTCTTTATTTGGTTTAGATACCAAACAATTAACCGACGACTAACCCATCTCTCACTTTTCTATTTTTGTTAACTGCCCTTTCTTTTCTTCACCTTCTCAAACTAACCCTTTCTTGTTTTATTTAACCATCCCTTAACTTGTCAAATTTATTACTAGGTCCCTATCAAACTAGAAACTTTACAAAAGGTAAAAATCCATTTTCCGTAAAAACAATTTTGGGTTAGATAGACTTACCCCCCCATTTTCAAAAATATTAGTGATACCCCCCCATTTGTAAGATCCAACGGTCAGATTTCATCATCTGAAAAAAAAAATTCATCTCAGAGTGGGGGTCTAACTAACTAACCCAACAATTTTTAACACAATCCAATACTAAAAAAAAAAAAATTTTAACATGTCACCAACGAATTAAATATAATAAAAGTCAATACAACACGTGCACTTGACGTCTTAACCAAAATAAAAGAAAAAAAATTATAATATAACCATTTAATACTAGTATAACTGCATAGCAGTAACCCTTTCTTGTTTTATTTAACCATCCCTTAACTTGTCAAATTTATTACTAGGTCCCTATCAAACTAGAAACTTTACAAAGGTAAAAATCCATTTTCCGTAAAAACAATTTTTAACACAATCCAATTCTCAACAAAAATAATTTTAACATGTCACCAACGAATTAAATATAATAAAAGTCAATACAACACATGCACTTGACGCCTTAACCAAAATAAAAGAAAAAATTATAATATAATCATTTAATACTAGTATAACTGCATAGCAGTGGTGCGTGAGCGGAGCAGTGCATTTCGTTAATTATGTGCCTTTAAATACCTTTCACAGGAAATAAGCATTTAAAACACACAACCATGACTAAAAATCCACTTAGTGGAGGTTGTTTCATACCTGAAGTAAGGATTTTGTGAATTCTGATGACACTGTAGATATAGAGCAATCCAAAGGGAAAAGAGCTGCAAAAAGATTTGGCTGCACATTAACAACGCAAAAAACCAATCAATTCCCTGTTTAAACTTTGAAGAAACCATGTGAGGGAAGATAAACAATCTAGGCATATCTACCGTAGATAATTTTTTTTTAAGAAAGGCACAAATACAGTCGGAAAATAAACTGATTACTTTGGAATCTAATAGTGTGTCCAATTTTGGATAAACAAATTCTGCCTTGAAAATATTCGTTCCAGTTTGACTCAAATCATGTAAGTTGAGACCATTGTGGGCCTTTCACTGAATTCTCCATTTCTTTCAGTATTACTTTTTGTGACAAGATGTATATACAACTAAACAATATCTTTATAATGCCTAGCAGGCCTTTAGGACAAGTCACCTTGCCTAGCACCCCAACCACGCCAAACTTACAGTCTTAATACAACCACAAGATAATTTCATTGTTCCTAGGATACAAACTCCATGTTTTCCCGATAATATTATTTATTACATCAAACTCAAACATAACATATAATATTATTTATTACAGCATACTACTGACCTTTACATTACTAGGAATAGTTCACGACATAGTCAGAAGCTAACATTGGCTTCAAAGTTAAAACAGCCACTGCGTGTATGGCATAACCTATAAAAGTAATAAAATCCAAAAAGTTATCGAGTAATATTTGAGAACGATTGGGTAAAATTTAAATCACTCAAAATTGAAGTTATAGATTAAATATTTACAAAAAATGAAAAAAAAAATACAGTAAGGACAGAGCAAATTTACATTATCGATTAAATAATTTATTTTTATTTTTTTAAAAAAGGATATGAATGAACCTGAAGTAGCAGAGAATTCCGGAGTCATTCTTTTTTTCTTTTTCAGTAACTTTTTAGAGTGAAGAACTCGAAATGGGGAAAGAAGAAAACCCGTTGGGTGGAATCCAGTATTTTTGCTGTTGAGTGAGAAAGAGAGCGTGAGTTAGGGCTTTGGATGGGTGAAGAAGGAGAGAGAGAGAGATATTAGAGAGAGAGTATTTGGCGAAGAAGAAGAGAAGGATATTGAGGATAGACAGAAGAACCTACGAAACATCATTTTGGGCCATGCCCACCCGGCCCAATAACGTTTGCTCCGCTCACTTGATCAAACATGTCTCAATTAAAACAAATGCTGCAATATCCGGAAACAAACTATATTCCCACAATTAACTAGTATACTGCTATGTAGTGGGGGCATGAGCGGAGAGGGAGGAGTGGAGAGGGGAGAGGGAGAGATTGAGAGGGCGTGGAGAGGGAGATGAGGAATGAGGACAGACGGACAAACAGAAACCAACCAAATAACTTTTTGTCCACATACCCCCCTTCAACCCAGAACGTTCGCTCCGCTCACTTGAATATTCATAAACAAATGTGGCAATATAGTCTAAAAGGAATTTGAAAAGAGAGATATGTTACACTGGGTATTAGTGACTATTTTGTTTAGCATGCTAGGGAGCTCCAATTCCCTACTACAAATTATGCTCATACTTTGCGCTTAATTGGTCGTGAAGAAGATGGTTTTGCAGCTTGTCCGATCCTGACGATGTTGTGAGCTTCAATATTGATAGGGGTGTGTATGATCTTTCTCCTATTGTTTTTGGCAGTCATGCCAGTCTGATGAGGTTCTGGGAAGATTGGGTTTGTCATATGTTGCACTGCTTTGTCCTGGAGTGAAAAAGAATTTGGTGAAGGCTCACATTTATAATGCTATAATAATTTTGTGTAAATTTAGTATGAATGAGAGAGTGATTGAAAATCTAGTAAGCTTGATGTCTAGGTGGTGTGCCAGGACACACACTTTTGCATTTGCATGGGGAAATAACTCTAAGTTTGGAGGATGTTGTTCATTTAATGTGTTTGCTTGTGGTTACTGGCTTCGTATTGATGATTTGAAATACGTCCAATAACAGGAAAACATGGTTTTTGAATTGAAATTGGCCTTGGACTCTTCTAGGGCCAATACTTGAGATGAAGCTACATGGCACGGTGAAACCTCATGGTTTTATTGGTTGGATGAGGTATTTCAAGGGGAAAGTGCAAGAAAACATGTCAGCATCAATAATGGAAATGAATTGTACCAAACTGAATTTGTTGAAGGAGAAAGGAGAGGGTCTTCGTGTTGGGCGACTGTTATGATCATTTTGTGGCTTTTTCCATAACATTATAGAGGTTGATCCACATGAGAAGCTGCGCGCAAGAGTTTCTTTTTCCTCTTGCGTTAAGCTGTCTAGAGGGGTAGCAATGCTTGTTGGCGCTTGTTTTTTGGCTTCACGTACAATATCATCACCTTGATCAATTTTAATCAAGAGGACTTCGTGCTGTAAACAGGGAGAATAAGGTTGAGACCTTGGTCAATAAGATATTTTTACAAATGTGGCTATGGAAGCACTTCCCAATATGTGCGCCTGAGCCTGCCTTGTTTCCTCGAACACTTTTACGTGGCTAGACTAGCGTTGATGGCCAGAAGGTGAAAAATTAAGGCTTGTGCTACCAATCCTCATTCTTGGTGATGGGTTTCTATAAAGAAGACATTTGAGGGTAACATTGTCTATATTGATGACTTAAAGTATGTTGTCTTCAGTCCATGTTTGAGTTTGTATACAAGGGCGAGAGATATTGTTACTTGGAGTGAAGTGCCTTGTGAAAAGGTGCACCTAAATTATCTAGAATCTAGGCAATGTGGTTTTTGTTGACAATGTGTGTATTCTGTGTTCTTCTTGCCTATCCCCCTATGCTATATATGCCAGTGAAAGATGGGTTAGAGTGTTTTGTATATAATCCTACTAGATTTGCTTGTCAATTTTCCATGGATCAAGGGATGCCTGGGGTTCTTTATGTTAAATGCCCTGATGAAAGAATTGCTAAAAAGCGCTTTTTCCTAGGTTGTAGGTGGGTTTGAATAGTGATGTCAATGCTGGCTTTGAGATGGTTGTTGGTATCTAGGATGTATTTGGTAGCCGATAGGTATAGTATAGTATAAGGATTTTCGGCGAGCTTATATCAGTGATGTGATGTTGTACATGCGAGAGGCTTGTGAAAATGTATCCGTTCCCATTAATTGTAGAGGAAAGACCTAATAACAGACATTTAAAAAAGCTTCCTTAATCATAGAAAATCTCGGAGCCTAAGGAGTTAGCTGAGCTAAACTTTGGAACTTTTTTCAGCATTGTGGGCAAACAAAAGACTACCATCAACACCTTTTCACAAGCTCCTCACATGTACAACATTACATCATTGATATAAGCTTGCCAAAAATCCTTATACCTATTAGTTACAAATACATCTCGGATACCAACAACCATCTCAAAGCTAGTCTTGACAACATATATTGTTCAAACCCCTACGACCTATGAAAAATCACTTCATAGCAATTATTTCATCAGGGCATTTGACATCAAGCACCCCAGGCCCTTGATCCATGGAAAATTTACGAGCAAATCTATTAGAATTATATGCAAAATACTCTAACCCATCCTTCACTGGCATATGGAGATAGCCAGGAAGAGCACACAATATGCGCACATCGTCATCAAAAGCCACATTGCCTAAAGAGTTTAGGCACGCCATTTCACCAAACACTTCACTCAAAGTAACTATATCTCTCACCCCTGTCCGCCAACGCAAATATGGCATGAAGACAACATACTCTAAGTCATCAATATAGATAATGTTACCCTCAAATGTCTTCTTTACTGAGATCCATTTCCAAGAGCAAGGATAGGTAGCAACACAAGCTAGCCTTCTTTACCTTTTGGTCATCAATGCTAGTCGAGCCACTCCTTAGTGTTAGAGGAAACAAGGCAGGCTCAGGTGCATATATTGGGAAGTGCTCATATAGTCATATTTGTAAAAATACCATATTGACTGAGTTCTCAACCTTATACGTACACTCTGTTTGCAGCCCGTAAGTTCGCTTGAAATCGATCAAGGTAATGATATTGTAAATCCAAAAAATAAGCGCCAACAGGCGCTGCCACCCTTCAAGACAGCTTAACTGCCAGAGGAAAAAGAAATTCTTGCACCTTCTCATGCTATCCAACCTCTATAATGTTACATGAGAGCCACAAAACGATCATAGCAGCCAGCCAACACGAAGAACCTTGACCTTCGTTGCTCGCATACTTATTGAGCTTTGTTGCTCATTTGCTTCTGCATTTACATTATGCTTATGCACTAGACATTTTGTTCGTTTATGACAGTAGTTAAGTAGCTTATTAGCTTATTGTTTGAACTGTCTTGTATACTATTCGACATACTTTACCCCTGATGCCCCCAAAGTTTATTTGGAATAATATAGGTAGGTGTTAAACACAAATTTTCTGAACTAAATATTAATGCATAAACTCTAATGCCTAATCTAACAAACACGTATTTAAATCAATATTCCTACTCTCAAATATATTAGAGTACAGATTCGTTCCACTCTTAAACTATCAATAGATAATGAATTCAAATAATTTAAATCAAGAAGAAAGGTGAGAGTAATAATTATTTAAAGGGTGAATTAAACTACGAATATAAATCAACTAACTAATTATACTAAGCAATTAAAAATAGGGTTTTGATGAAGGATAAGTTTGGGAAGAGTTTTAATTCCACCTTTAGCAAATCATTGATATGTTTAATGTAACTATTGCAAAGTTCTTACCTTTAGGTTTTCCCGCAATGTTCCAACCTAAAACCTCAAACTTTATTAGGCTTCTAACACCCATGTATGCAGTCTTATTCAGGCTTTAACCAACGCCTTCGAAGACAGTTATAACTATGAGTGAATTAATGTAATAAGTACATCTAGAACATGATTCAACTTAGAGCAAACTCATTAGTTGACACTATAAAAAAAACACTCATTAGTTGATTTGGCTTCATATCAGCTCACTGTTACAATAGTTCTAGTATTAGACCAACATCGTGCTGATTAAGCTTATTACTTTATTTGTTTCATAACATCAAACCACGGCTATAACAAGAAATGGGAATTTATTTAGCTACACATACAAGGAACTATTCGACCAACATGAACAAGAACATGAAAAGTAATTTGACAAAGAATCGACCAACTTGTCACTCAATAGCTCGATACCGGCCTTGATTATAATCCCGGATCCGATGCAATTCACTAATAACTTCTTTCATGTTCATGCGTTTTGCAGGTGAGTCAGCAGAGCATGTGACTCTGAGTCTTATCGTTGAAATCAAATAGTCCTCGAGTCTGTCACATGTACTAATCGCTTCTGCATTGTCAGGTAATTTATCATTTTCTTCAACAAGCACATTTGGATGGACAATTTCGACAACTTGATTAGGCAAAGCCAGTTTGGCATACTTGTGCAGGCTAAGTCCATCTACAAACATGTCGTCTGTTGATTTTTTCCTTGTAAACATCTATAGCAACAATATTCCATAGCTATACACATCTCCCTGCATCGACACTGGACCACCCATACCATACTCTGCACATTAATTATCAATGTGAGTATAAACAATGAAATCAAGTATGATAAATACTCATTTATTTTTGTTCATCAATTACGTTATGAGCTTGTGAGAAAACAAATTTTGATCCGATAATATAGTTCAAGGCTTATCAATGAATGAAAATTAAAGTTCCCATTTACCTAGAGCAACATAACCAATTGATCCTTTGAGTACGTGATAAAAGTAAAAAGAATAGTTTACTACGAAATGAACGTTGAAACTCAAAACACAAGAAAACTAAACTAAATTACGCGATGCTATCAAAGATTTCTATACTCTCAATTCTATCGAAACAGAGTGGAGTAAAAAGTTCGTTCCACTCTCAATTCCTTAGTATTGAAGTTTTCTACAATTGACTAGTAATCCAAAGTTTAATGAGAGCAATGGTAGAGGTTTTATACTACGACGTGAATTCGAACGACAAGATACGAATAACGAAACGACATATATAAAGATGTGAACTTTACTACTTTTAATTAACCAATACTTCAAATCTAATTAATGACTAAGAATTGAATAACAACAATTGAAATTAGATCTAATAAATTGAAATGACAAAAATTGAAATGACAAGAATAACTATTTTATTTATCTAACTTAAATGAAGAACAATGATTCAAAGGATTAATCTAAAACAATGAATTGAAACTAATTAATTTAACTAATTGAATTCAAATAAAACTAGATCTAGAAGCTATTTTAATGGCTATTTTTTACTTTAACCTATCTAAGTCCCCTAGCTTAAGAGCTAAGTCTTATTTTATACAAATGAGGAGACCAAATCCACAATTTCGTGCATGGGCTGAGGAGCCATGTTTTGGGCCAGAAAATCGATCCCAAAGCCCAATTTCTTCAGTCCACAGAGCCCGTTTCAGCTAGCTTTGACTTCAGCAGACTTTTCGTCCACTTCTGCTACTCTGATTTGGTCAAGAATTAGACTATTGGAAAGCTCTTTCCGAGCCGGTCGTTTTGATATAAGGTAGGCCCAATTCAAGGTCTGAGTCCAAAGATATGGTCTTCGGAAGTTCTGCCGACTTGTGCACTATTTCTGCCCTTGTTGACTTTTCAGCTTTTGACCGGACTTTACAAAGGCTTTGTCTCTTTGAATCTTGGCCTTTATCACAGAACTTCATATCCCAACCAACCTTTGCTCCTTTATCTCGCCAAAGTGGCACATTTCTGCACATAATTGACTTTACTGCCTGAAATACATAAAAACATGTAATTAGCATTAACTCTTATTTATTACTCGCATAATTGGTCTAAAAGTATGATTATTGAGGGGTTAAAACTACAGTTTTGGGCTCTTATCAGTACGACAATGCTGGCTAGATTATCTTCAGAATTATACAAAGTGGCCGAGTAAATCTTTGCTATTCCAAAATCAGCTACACGAACAGTCATGTCATCATCGAGGAAAATATTGCTTGGCTTTAGATCACAATGAACAATTGTGGGTTGGAAATTGTAATGAAGATATTCAAGTGCAAAAGCAACATCTATGGCTATAGTTAGACACTCAGTGAAGTTTAAATTTCTCAACTCAGGCTGTTTTCTATCTGCTCCTGGGTGTAGCAACTCCTCTAAACTCCCATTAGGCATAAAGTCTAAAACAAGAGCTTTGAAGTTATTTCCATGAAAATCAATACTTGAGCAAGATGTTATGATGCTAAGAAGATTTCGATGGCGAAGATTTCTCATGGCATTGCATTCAGTTAGAAACTCGCTGAAGCTCCTTTTTGTTGAAGATTGAAGACCTTCATTGCAACTACTTTGTCGAGTTCTTCAAGAATTCCTTTAAACACCGATCCATAACTCCCAACGCCAATCAAATTCTTAGGACATAATCCATTTGTCACTCTAAGGAGCTCTGCATAAGTGAGCCTCTTAAACTGTTATCTGAACAATGTTGATGGAGATTTTGGCTTT
Organism: Coptis chinensis; assembly: GCF_015680905.1. NCBI lineage: Eukaryota > Viridiplantae > Streptophyta > Magnoliopsida > Ranunculales > Ranunculaceae > Coptis > Coptis chinensis. The sequence continues at coordinate 60,654,862 of NC_141463.1, forward strand.
TGGGATAGTTTCTTCGACAACATAGAAGGACAAAACATAGTAACAAAAGAAAACATACACTCCCAACAATCACACAAACAACTATTTTGATAGAAAAAGACTTCTTCTTTGTCTTTTGAGTGCATGGAGGCAGATTCAAATCTACAATACCTCCACACAAGTTTTTATTTCCATCAAGAGAAAACAAACTTGTATTTCCAAAAACCCCATTGTCTAGTACCTGACCTTCAAACTGGTTAAATGATACATTCAACTTGAGGAGAGGGAATCACTCTAAAAATCCAGGAATCTCCCCTGGCAAATTGTTACGAGAAAGATCAAAATATTCAAGGCCTCTTAAAGAGCTTAATGACTTTGGAACACTTCCTTGAAAGAAATTTCCATCCATGTAAAGGCTCTTCAAGGTCAAACAATTACCCAGTGATTCTGGAAGGTCACTGGACAATCTATTTCCAGAAACTGTCAGTGTTTCAAGATTAGTCAGGTTACCTACTTTTGCTGGTAGAGAACCAGTAAGGGCATTTTGATCCAAATTTAAAGAAACTATGAGGTAGGACAGGCCAATAACTTCTTTGGGTATTGCACCATTGAGGTTATTATGAGAAAGATTTAGGAGGACTAAGTTTTGACACATTGCAAGAGAAGGCCGGTGGTATGCTTCCACTGAGATTGTTATCACCTAATTGGAGATTTGTTAATTCCCTCAAAATACCAAGAGAAGCTGGAATTTGGCCTGAAAACATATTCCCTTGTAGATATATACTTTGTAGCTTGCTGAGCTTTCCTATAACTGCAGGGATGGTGCTGGTAAGATAGTTGTCAAATAGATAGATTCCTTCTATGTTCAGCAAGTTTTCAATTCCTACTGGATTACTACCATATATTTTATTATCTCCTGCATCAAAATTGGCAAGGTTTCTGGACAAATTAGACATTGATTATGGTAATGGACCTTTGAGCAAATTTTTGTCAAATCCTACCCCTTCTAAATTGCTACAATTGGTTGGAGAAGTTATGAATTCCAAATCATTACCCCCCTCACTTCCTAGTTGATTTTCTTGCAAATATAGGTTGCGAAGACTTTTCAATTTTCCTAAATCCATTGGAACTGGACCAGTGAAACCATTTTTGTAAAGTGCGATATATTCCATTGTTGTAGCGTTAGATAATGAAACTGGTATAAGGCAGGTGAACTTGTTTATTCCCAAGTACATCTCTTGGATGCTAGGAAGAGTAAGGCCGGCCAATATAGGGAGGAAGGCTTTGTAAAGGATAGATTTGGTTTATCCTTACACGTGTAGGCTAACTCGGGGAAAAAGGATGTGTTGATTGGATTTGACCGAGTTCGTATGGACGAATTGCATACGTATCAAGTCAGGTCATGTCAGACGTAGTTCCTCCTCCTCTTTATATAGGCAAGATGTGTGAGCCTCCTGCTTTTACGCGTCAGGTCATGTTCAGGTCTCCATCTCATTGACAAACCATGATGGTGAGTTAATGGGAAGTGTGCCTAAAGCTTCGGTCTTGAATGCTATAATGAAGACATATGTTTCAAGCCATTATGGAATGGGATGAGCGAGAGACGCAGAGGTCGCTTATGGGTGAGATCATTCATGCATATCGAGTCACTTTGAAGAGAGCTCGCATAACGAACACCTAAGATCGGTTAGAGATTGCTTGCTTAGTCAGATTGTTTGCCTGAGTTAAGTCGCTATGAAGCGAGCCTTAAGGACAAGGATCGGAAGTCGGTTGGTAGTTTTGTTTATGCTGGACATGTGCTTGATATTCATTGGATGTGAATATTACTCCCTCACACAGCCCCATCTCAATAGGTCACTTTTTACGTAGGAGCGATATGCTGTGAGAGAACGATAGCACGTGTGAGGATGCGAGCAATTTGTGAGCAGAAATAGCAACTGCCTTGTTTTGTGGAATTTGAAAAGACAGCGGTTAATGAGATGAATCGATTAGGTTTTTGGTGTAGTGATGATATACATTGGGAAGTGAAAGGTTTGTCCACAAAACGCAGTTGGAGGAGTGAAGGGGTATGTTTTCTTCATTTTTCAGGACTTTGCCAAAGTTTTAGAGCGCACATGTTAGTTGTAATCTTCTCTTGCCATTTTTCCTTTCTTGTTTTCTTTGTTAGGTAGGTTTTGTGCACCTTTTGTTTTGTAAAGAAGGGAGGTAAATGAACCTAACCATGTCAGGGAAGACGAGGGAAAGTTCCTCGCTTATCCTAGAAGAGATTGGCTTCGTGCCACACCGGTCGAGCAACCAGTCCAAATAGAAGGCGGATGCGCCTGATCTTAGGGTCACCAAGCTGTCCAGGAATGCAGATCACTTTACTGGGGGTGGATATGGTGTTGTGCCTGATCGAACCGGAGGTAAGGGGGTCAGGAGCTCGAGGTCTAGGGGTGGGGTCGACTTGGGCATACTCGACCTTGATGGCTTTAAGAAAGGGTTGAGTCTGGATAAGCGAAGCTGAGAAGGTCGATGTGGAGAAAGTTAAAGAAGACCTGGCGAACCTGCAGATCGTTCAAGAGGCTGAAAAGAAAGAACTGGAGGGTCTTAGACAAATGTACAACGACATTATATTGGAGAGGTCGGCTATGGCCAGCTCGATTGCTGAATTGTAGGAGAAGGTGGGTGTGGTATCCGAGTATGCCAAGAACTAAAAATCGGTTGCTCGGATGGCTCAACAAGCGTATGATGCTGTGTGCCAAGATTATGAGGAACTGGAGCGTATGTAATTTTAATTGAAAGAAGAGCACAAACGTGGGGCTCGAGGTACAAATGTGCTTGTCGTACCTGGAGATGCTAGTAATGCTCCGTCAACCAATATTGTTGATGCTACTGAGCAAATTGAAGTGCCTACCGACATTCCAGAAACTCCTGTCGTTCTGCCTGCTGATGTTGAGAGTGTTATTCTTGATGACTTGGAGCCTTTGCAGACCGACTCTTTGACTAATGTTGCTTGATTCCTTTTTCTCTTGTGAGAGTTGTGAGGCTTTTGCATGTTTCTCTTGATGCTTCTGTTTTTAAGCGGTTGTGAGACAATATAATTGGTTTCTTGGGCTTCCCTGGGCAATTCGCTTTATTTAAAATGGTGGTGGCATGGGCCAGATACATTAAGAGCTAGTTTCCTGGGCTTGCCTAGGCAATTCGCCTTATTTGAGTACTGAACGAACTGGTGTCCACATAAGTGACAGTTCAGTATACTTTAAAGAACTGGCTTCCTGACTGTGTTCATGCAGTTCGTTATTTCGCACTTATGAAATGCATGTTTGCTTATTTTTGTCTAAATGCTTGTTGCATGTTGTTTTGATATCCCAGTAGGAATTTGACCTAGAGATGTATGTCTTGTTGTCTAGCAAGACTTAGGATGTTGTGAAACATTGGATTTCGATTGAACGTACTACTTAGGAGAGTGTTTTGACTCCAGAGAGTCTTAGGGCTCTGGTGAGTGCATTATTTATTGAGAGTGCTCTTCAATGAGTCGAGTCTAGGAGTGTAAGTCTTCAAGCTGTGAGAGGTATTTGAGCTATGTAGCTCTTGAGCTCGTGTGAGTGTTTTAGCTTGAGTAAGTATGTTACTCTTAGAGAGCATTCTTACTGAGTTGACCGTAGAATTGTATGTCTCTAACTAGTAAGAAATATTAAAGCTATGTAGCCTATGAGCTCGAGTGAACATTTTGTAATGGAGAACGTTTGAGCTCTGGAGAGTGTTTTAGTTCACATAAACGTTTGGTAATGGAGAACGTTTGAGTTTTGGAGAGCATTTTAGTTCACATAAACGTTTTGTAATGGAGAACGTTTGAGCTCTGGAGAGCATTTTAGTTCACGTAAGCGTTTTGTAATGGAGAACGTTTGAGCTCTGGAGAGCGTTTTAGTTCACATAAGTGTTTTGCTCTTAGAGAGCGAGCTGTGTGTATGTTTGTTGACATTGAGAAACTGATGTGCGTTGATGCAACCATAAACTATGTGTATAGTGTTAAGAAGAAAACTCATGCAAATGGAATCTTTTATTGATAAAACTTTTTTAACAAGAAAGTATTCCAAGGACCTGGTAATGTCTGTCCGTCTTGAGTTTTGATCCGATATGCTCCATTGCCAATGACTCGTTCTACTACGTAAGGGCCTTCCCATGTTGGTGCTAGTTTCGAGTTATCCTTAGTCTTTTTTAAGACTAGGTCGCCAGGTTAGAAACTTCAGGGGTTTACTCGCTTGTTGTATGTCTTCCTCAGAGTTTGATGGTAGGATGCAACTCGAATGACTGCTAGGTCGCGGTGTTCTTCCAGTAAGTCGACCTCTCGAGCAAGAATGGAATCATTCTCACCAGTTTCAACGATCTTAGAGCGAGTCATTGTAATTGTCAGCTCGAAAAGAATGACGGCCTCAGTTCCGTAACATATATAGTGAGAACGGTGATTCGCCTATGCTAGAGCAAGCTGTCGTCCTATAAGCCCAGAGAATATTTTATAGCTGCATTGGCCACTGACTCTTGCTCTTTTCAATATTTTTCTTCAAGTTCTCCAGAATTGCCTTGTTACTGGCTTATGCTTGACCATTGGTTTGAGTGTCCTGGGGGGTGGAGAATGCGTGAACGATTTTCCATTTAGCCAAAAACTCCTTAACCATTTTTCCCTTGAACTGGGAACCGTTGTCCATCACCAATGTGTGGGGTAGGTGAAATCTGGTAATGATGTTGGTCTAGATGAAGTTTTTGACATTAGACTCTTTGACATAAACCAAGGGGATCGCTTCCACCCATTTGGTAAAATAATCAGTTGCCGCTAGGATGAACTGGAAGCCGGTGCTTTTTTATGGAATGAATGGACCCATGATGTCCAAGCCCCATATGTGAAATGGCCAAGGGTTGACAATTTTGATGAGCTCTTGAGCTGGTTGAATGATATTGTAGCCAAATGTTTGGCATTTAATGCATGTGAGTACGTACTTCTTTGCATCGATCTGCATTTTTGGCTAGAAGTAGCCTTGTGAGATCGCTTTGTGAGACAAAGAGCGACCTCCTGCATGATTTTCACATTCTCCCTCATGGATCTCTATGAAAACCATTTGACCATGTTCTGGGCTTATGCATCTCAAATGGGGTCTTCCGGCAGACTTTCTGAAAAGTTTATCATTTACTAGGCAGTAACGACCTGACTGGTACCGAACCTGTCTAGCCTTGATGAGATTTGTTGGTGCTTTGCATAGCTAGATATAATCTATGATAGGTTGCATCCGTGTTTGACTTTTCTACATATTAGAGAGTGGGCATAGGTCGCTGATTTCTAGGACATGCTAATTTTGGTAAGCAGGTCTATCGATTACTTCGATGAGTAGTTTCCTAGGGTCGCAGTTCGATGTTTGGGTCGCGAGGTACGCCAAGCTGTCAGCATGGCAATTCTCTTCCTGTAGGAAATGGTGTATGGTGACTTTCTTAAAAGAAGGCAATATTTGATTTACAACTTTAAGGTATTTAGAAAGGTTACCTTTATTAGTGGTATACTCCTTAGCGACCTGGTAGACGACCAGTTATGAATCGCTAAAGACCTTGAGCTCCTGAACATTAAGTTCTAACGCCATACAGAGCCCCATAATTAGGGCTTCGTACTTAGCTTCATTGTTTGAGGTCGCGAAATCAATGTGAACTGCTTTTTCCACCATAGCGCCATCTGGTGACACTAGGACTACTCTGACTCCGCTGCCACCTGGATTTCTAGCTCCATCTACAAAGAGTAACCATACTAAAGCATCATATTGTTTAGAGGTCAGGATGTCGACCTCTGGTTCCCAGTTCAGGTCGACAACTGGGAAGTCTGTTAAGAAATTTGCAACGGTCTGACCCTTTTGAGATGTTCTCGGGGTGAACTTGATGTGGTGTTCCCTTAGTTCTTCCGCCCATATTGCCATGCGAGTTGTTTTGTTGGCTTTGAGAAGGATCTTCTTTAGTGGGAGGTCGGTGAGAACTTTGATTGGATGTGCCTGGAAGTATGGCCTGAACTTTCTTGCTGAGTAAAGTAATGCCAGTACTGCCTTTTCAATGTGGGAGTAGTTCTTTTCAGCTGGCAATAATGTCTTGCTTGTGAAGTAGATCAGTTTTTCGGCGTTCTGTTCCTCTTTGAAGAGAACTGAACTAATAGTGAAGTCAGATACAACCAAGTATTGCCCTAGTGTTTCTCCAACAATCAGTTTAGCCAGCATAGGTAGTGTTGACAAGTAGTCTTTGAGAGTAGAGAATGCTTGGTGGCATTGTTCGTTCTATGAGAATTGTTCTCCCTTCTTAAGAATCTGTAGGAAAGGACGACATTTGTCTGATGCTCTTAATATGAATCGGTTTAGAGATGCCACTATTCCAGACATTTTATGTATATGTTTCTTTGTTTTTGTGTCGGGCATATCCAAGAATGCTCGAATCTGATCTGGGTTAGCTTCTATCCCACGTTGTGAGACCTGATACCCCATAAATTTCCCAGAGAACGCTCCAAAGAGGCATTTCTTGGGGTTAAGTTTCATCTGAGTTCGCCGAAGTTTGGAGAATGCTTGTGTGAGATGATCTAAGTGATCTCCAGCTTTCTTGCTTTTGAAAACCATGTTGTCTATGTAAACTTCCATGGTATCTCCTAACATGTCTTGGAACATATCGGTGACAAGTCGTTGGTAGGTCTCTCCGGCGTTCTTGAAGCCGAACGGGAGGACATTGTAGTAGTAAATTCCTAGCTCTGTTATGAATGAGGTTTTCTCTTGGTCTTCTTTTGCCAGTGGGATCTAGTTGTAGCCGTTGTAGGCATCCATGAATGACAGGACTTCGTGGCCACATGTCTGGTCCACGAGTCAGTCAATTCTTGGTAAAGGGAAGCTATCCTTAGGGGTTTCTTGGTTAAGATTGGTGAAGTTTACGCAGAGGTGAACTGCGCCATTCTTTTTTGGGACCGCTACAATGTTAGCAATCCACTTGGGGTATTCTACCTTTCTAATGAAGCCTATTTTTTTTGAGATTGTCGATCTCGTCATTTATTATTTTCTGGAACCTAAGGGATAACTTCCTAGGTCACTGGCGAACTAGATTAACGTTTGGTTTGACATTTAGTTTATGGCATGCAGTACTGGAATCAATTCCCAGGACATTGATGTACGACCAAGTAAAAACATCTTTATTCAGAGATAAAAAGCTTACAAGTTGTGCCTTGAGAGTAGGATCAAGGTTAGCTTCTACAAAAACAAACTTAGGGTCATCTTTGGTTCCTAGGTTGACCTTTTCCTTGAGTTCGGGCTGGGTAGCCTTAGTAGTGGGAGGGGCGACCTTTGGGGTCTTGGTTTCTAGGGTGACTCCTATGGCTGAGCCCCCAGCGTTTTCCTTTGCAAATACGTTGGATGTAGCTTTGGCCAGGGTTTTGACTTCAACAGTGAAGTCTTCTGCCAACTTAGTTTTGGCGATCTCTCCCTTGTTTTTGAGTGAAGCCCCAACGGGCTTGTTGACTGAAAGGTCTGATTGTAGTTGTGAGCAACGAGTTGGTTGCTTCTGAGCTCCATCATGTCTCTGGGGCCAGGGAAGTGTAACACCTGATGGAGTGTTGATGGCACTGCTTGCATCTTGTGGATCCAACGACGTCCTAATATAGCAGTATAGGATGAGTTGACATCTAGAACGCGCATGTTGATGCTGACTTTGTCATCATGCGACCTTACTGAGACAGGTAGGATAATGTCACTGATAGGGTCAACACGAGATCCATTAAAGCAATAGAGGGGGGTTATTGGATCTATCATGACTGATTTAGGCAGGTTCATCTCCTTGATGGTATGATAGAATAGGATATCACATGAGCTGCCTTGGTCGATCAGGATGCGCTTTACTGTCCAGCTGCTGATTTTGATGTGGACGATCAGAGCGTCATTATGCGGGAGGCACACCTTGTTGAGGTCGGCCTCAGTGAAGGTGATGTTTCCTGAGTTGCAGTCAGTTGTGCGTGGAACAGGAGCCGCTTGTGAAGAGAACTGGTAAACTTCTTGTAGAGCACCTACCCGTCTCCTTTTTTCCCTAGTGGATGTGATAGAGTCGTCCTGGAAGGTGATCATGTTGATTGTCCTGTTGTTATCTTTGTCAGATGAGTGCTGGCAGCGCTCTTGGTGAGATCGCTCATTTGAGCGTCCTCGAGCGTGAGAACGCTCTCTGTTGTTGTAGCGTGGTGGAGTTCGGCTTCGTTCTCTGTGAGCCATGAGCTTGTGGCGCAGATCGTCATCGGCAATATCAGTATAATATTTGATATGCCCTGCCTCAATGAGGTCTTGGAGGTAGTGCTTGAGCCCCCGACATTCGTTGGTCTAATGGCACTTTGCTTTATGGAAATCGCAGTACGACTTTCTTGGTGTGCCTTCTGACTATTTTACCTCAGGTCAGTAATAGGCTGTCGTTTTTATTTTCTCCAGTATGTAGCTTGGAGATCTGGTGAGCACAACGAACTCTCATTTCATGTACGTCCTGGTGCCAGACTTCTATCCTTGTTGTCTGGGTCGCTTCTTAAAAGATGGGGCAACATCTGAGATTGCTGTAACTTCCTCCTGTTTGCTTCGTGGTCCAACACTTCCTGTAGCTTGATATATATACTTGTCCACACGAGTGTACAAGTCTTCTAATTTTTTAGGACGCTCCTTCGTTAACGACCTGTACAACCAGGTGTGCTTTTGGATAGCCTTGGTGAAGGCTAAGGTGGCGAAGGACTCCTTGAGGTCGCTATCCATGGACAACAACTCAGTCTTGAATCGTCCTAAGATGGAACGAATTGATTCGGTGCTCTTCTGGGACAGTAAGAAGAGTGAGTCGAGGTTGGCCTTTTTTCGCCTGTTGTGGACCTAATGGCTAGCGAACTGATCCGTTAGCTTTTTGAAGTTGTCGATGGAGTTTGGGTCTAGTGAGTAGAACAAGTTGAGAGCTCTATCTTTCAGGATTGCAAGGAACAAGTGGCATTATAGGTGGTCGAACTCCTGTGCACTGTAGAGTGCAATGCTTTGAATGTAGTGCACCACGTGTTGACCAAGACACGTGCTTCCATCGTACATCGTGAAGCGTGGTTGGATGAAATCTTGAGGGGAAGGTTTGCTGAGTACATCATTGGTGAAGGGGGATGCTCGATAAGTCTTCAACATCTTTTGGACGATCTGAGTGGTGTCCTTCTTCACAGTATTTTGATCAATCTGCTGGGAGAGGTTATTGATATGTTGGTTTACTTTGTTGATGCCATCCTCAACAATGACTCCATTCAGGTTCTGAGACTCGACCTGGGTTTTTAGTGTAGCATTTTCTTGCCGGAGCAAGGTGATGCTGTCGTTCATCATGCCAAGTTGGCTAACCAGGTGTTGGACTTGCTCCTATAGGTTTTCCATGCTTTGTGGGCTTGAGATTATGTTTGAAGGTTTTGTGAACTCAAGAAATCTCCCCACAGACGGCGCCAATGTGAAGGATGGATTTGGTTTATCCTTACAGGTGTAGGCTAACTCGGGGAAAAAGGATGTGTTGATTAGATTTGACTGAGTTCGTATGGACGAACTGCCTACGTATCAAGTTCTCTCTACTGGGGGAGACTTGAATCAAGTCAGACGTAGTTCCTCCTCCTCTTTATATAGGCAAGATGCGCGAGCCTTTTGCTTTCGCACGTCAGGTCATGTTCAGGTCTCCATCTCATTGGCGAACCATGATGGCGAGTTAATGAGAAGTGTGCCTAATGCTTCGGTCTTGAATGCTATAATATATAAAGACATATGTTTTAAGCCGTTATGGAATGGGATGAGCGAGAGACGCGGAGGTCGCTTTTGGGTGAGATCGTTCATGCGTATCGAGTCACTTTGAAGTGAGCTCGCATGATGAACAGTTGAGATCGGTTGGAGATCGCTTGGTTAGTCAGATCGTTTGCCTGAGTTGAGTCATTATGAAGCAAGCTCTGAGGACGAGAATCGGAGGTTGGTTGGTAGTTCTATTTATGCTGGACACGTACTTGATATTCATTAGATGTGAATATTACTCCCTCACAGGTTTCCCTCTAGTTGGTTGCCAACAATTGAGAAAAGAGCCAAGTTTGAGAGGTTGTAAAGGCATGAAGGAACCTTATTACCTGTGAGACCATTGCTAGCAAGTTGAAAGAAGCTTAAGTTCCTACTGCGGCATAGGTCGTCTGGAATGTTTCCCAGCAAATTGTTTCTCCTAAGTGAAAAAAGCGTAAGAGTTGATATGTTCCTAAGGGATGATGGGATGTATCCACTTAAGTCATTCAAGGTAAGACCCAATCCTTCCAGCTTTGATAGAGATCCAAGCTCAGCAGAAATGTTCCCAGATAACTTATTGTCAATAAGATTGAGGACTATTAAGTCGGAACATTGAGTGATATTTACGGGATTCCACCGTCGAAAGAATTGTTATTGAGGGAGAGGAATTGTAGACGTGACAAGCGACCAATCTCTCGCGGGATTTCACCATGGAAGTTGTTCTGACTAAGAGTGAGTGTTGTAAGGAAGGTGAGGTTTCCTATATAAGGACACAGAGTATGTACTTTCAAGTTTTTGAGATTCTAGTTCCAAACTGTCAACTGTATCACGGTCTTGAAAGCTTCACATTATTCCTTTCCAATCACAACGGTGAATTGAGTCATTCCATGAATTTAAAGCTCCCAACGGATCAACTACTTGAGACTTGAAGGCTAGTAATGCAAAAATAATCAGACTCGTTTCTGGATGAAGGTGTGACAACTTGTGTTGTGCCATCCATCATTGATTTTATCAAGATCATGCATGCACAAAACAACCAATATGATTGACTAAAGAAAGCCAGATGAAAGAATGTCAGTGGTGAAGGCATAGCCATGGTCCCTACCTTATGCCAAACGTAGAATGAGTACTATGACACTTAAAATAATATATTGGAGAATCTAAACATTTTTGTCAATGAATATTTGGAGTGACTATCTCCTCCGTCTGGTCTTGAAAGAGATAGTATGAAAACCTTGAACATATTGGAGCCAGTTGATTTCTAGGCACACTTGAGACTCTTACAACAACTGGAGCCACATATTAACATGTTTTGAGACACACTTGAGACTTCGTGTATCAATATATCTATTTTAAGACATCAACCTCTTATCCAAGTCAAATGAACAAAGAGAAACAAAAGTCTTCATTCTATATGGGCTTTCTTTGACCAGGGGTGGTCCTGAGTTCTTAAGGGCCCTAGCCGAGCACTTAATGTGAGGCCCCTCTACCTTTGAGATCCTACAAAAAACCTATATAGAGAGTTGATTAAAATGAGGTGAATTGATAGGTTGTAGAAGAAGAAAGTGCTATTGCGCAGTACATTTTCTGTCTTGTGAGCAAACTAGTGGTTTTTTTAGTTGACAGTGAGAAAACATAAAACGTGTAGTAATAGTCGTCACTGAATTCAGGGCCCTAGTGATGAGCAAAAAATTTAGGGCCCCAGCTGCCCGCCTCCCTCGGCTACCCTCAGAGCCACCCCTGGCTTTGATGCTCGTGTCTTGCCAATTAAAGAACCATAGATCTTCGTCGAGGCTGGTTAAAAGTCTATAGAAGACTCAAAAGGAAAAGGGTTGGTTAGACCTAAACCCCCCTATAATCCCTCATAAGTCACAAGGACCGGGTAGATGAAAGGTCAAATATACCCCTGACTACGAAATAAAATATGGCCTGGCCCGGCCCAACCAAAACGACCCGGCGTATGTAGCATACCTATTGCAATATGCACAACAATCAAATTCCATTGTATGCCGAAATAGTATGCATACCCAATGAGGTATGCATCAATGTTCATACCTATTGCACTATGCACAATGATTATTAGGCTATATATGCACGACCAACAATATATATATGTTATTTGGGTATGCACAATTATTGTGCCTATAGTTGTTTGGGGTACATTGTGCATACATACATTATTGGAGTATAAATACATAATCAACAAATATATATGTTATTTGGGTATGCGCAATGTTTGTGCATACCTATGACATATTTTTTGGGCATTGCCTAAGATATTAGGTTCGGCCCTAGTAGCCACTTAAGAGATGTCCTCCTAGAACTCTAACATGTACGAATACGGATTCAAATTTATAAAAAGAATTCGGGGTTAGATAAGGGTTTACCTCAACCCGACCCATTTCTTGCCCTACTTTTGATATGTCACATGCCCAAAACGGAGTCCGAAATCAAAATATATGAACTTTTGAAGTTTCGTTGACTTTCTGTAAGTTTGATTTTGACCTAGAATGACTGGAGTTGACCCAGTCTCATGGGCTTGACTTGGACCTTTTTGAACTTATGATGGGTTTCTCTTGGACTATAACAAATGGTCTTTCAGTACAAACAATATTTCGACTGCTTTTGCATTTCAAAATGTTGGTTTTGCTGATATTTTATGAATTAAGTACCGAAACCGGCAAAAGTATAGAAAGTTGGGAACCATGATTATTTCACATTATTAAACACAGAATTGACCCAAACAAAATGTTGTCAAGGGGTTTATTTTACAATTGAAAATTATGAAATATTTAATATTAACGATATTTGGCTACTATATGTCAACACCTAAACCGATGCAAATTATTGACTTAAATTGTTTTTGCTAGTTTCCAGTTTCCAGTTTCCACTTGGAATATTTAATATTTTAGTTAAGTCTGTCAACATCTCCGAAACTGACTGCCCATTTAAACTATCATACAAGTCGGTTCTCAATAGTTTTACACGGGTACTTGTGTTAAGTTGTTCTCTAAAGCAATGTTTTAAAAATCGAACCGGTGATCGAACCAATTTTTAATTGAAATGGTTCAACCAGGTTCAACCATGGTTGAACTCAGTTGGACCGATTGATGCTTATTTAACAATTTTTTTTAATAATTATAATAATAAAATGAATAAATACAAGTTTCAATTCAATATTAATTGGTATTATAAATCAAAATGAATTTTTTGTGCAAGAAACACATTCATCTCAATTCAATTCTTTTGCTAAAAGAATTGAGCTGAGTTTAATTGCAATTCAATTAAGATAACGAATGGTAATTAAATTACTAGATTATGATTACAAAGTGTCTATTGCTTCAAATTCGATGGTATTCGAATTGCATCTGTAACTTCCTTTTTTTTTTTCACAAAAAAGAGGAAAGACAGGTTGTCTAATATCATTCCTTCCCCATTAGTTGATAATTCTACGGGGTTACCTGGAATGAAAGAACAAAAATGGAAAAAAGAAAAAGAAAAAAAAGTTTTAGTTATGTTGATTCGGAGCTTGGATTATTTTATTTAGGTGTTAGGCTCAACTCTCAACGTTATCAATTTTTCAAAAACAAATTTATAATAAGGGTGGTTCGGTTTTTCTTGGTTTAGAGTTGAATCGGTTTGCTGGTTCAATCACGGTTTAGCTTAGACCAAGGGTTCAACCAAAAACTCTAGGTTTTTACCGATCCGAATCGAAAATTTACAGGTGTCGGTCGGACTCCGACTCAACCACCGGTTTGGTCCTATTTTCTAAACACTACTCAAAAGTCAAGTGCGGATAAGTCTCCTAAAGTCTTCCATATCCTATGGTTTAAGTCCCTTGGTACTTTGCTATTAACAGTTATCGAGGAACTTTGAGTGGTGAGAACTGAGGAGTGATTTTGCCATTATAAAATTTGATATTTGGCCATGAAGATTTCTTCACATGTGACAAATTTTTGACAGGGTTTCTTCAACCGAACTTTTTGGTTGTTTTGTGTCTTCGTACTTTTTATACTCATCTGTGTGCCATGCACCCCTGGCAGTGGTGATTACGTTGGCGGCAGAGGTGATGGCTACGATGGCGGTGGTGGCTACTGTGGCGGTGGTGGCATAAGTTTAGTGGGACAAAATTGTAATAATGCCCTTTTCCATCATCTTACCTCGTAAATAATTTATTTAAGTTGTCAATTTTTATTTTGAGATTGATTGCGCATAATTAACGAGAAAAATGTCTTTTTACCAGAGACAATAACTTTGTTAGATTAAAACAAATGTAAAATGTCTTTCAGTAACTGTAGAGAAAAAGGGAGAAAAATGGCTATTTGCGTTTTTTCTTACTTAGCCAAAATTTTGGGTCGAGAGAAAGAAACAGTACTGGACTTTTCTCGAAAAATTTTTGTCTGGCACGCACGCGCTTGACTAAGCCTATGACAAGGCGCGCCAGCGCTCCACCGTATCTTCAGAGCATTCGACTATTTTTGGAAACAGTATAAACATAAGTTTTTTTTCTAAAAGCTTAACCCAACCAAAACCAGAAAAAGAGAGTGATTGTAAGAGAGCAATTCTTTGTGAGTGAGTGTTCATTCTTTCTGAGTGAATTGAGAGCTCTTGTAATTTGTTACTCTGGACATCTAGTAAAGCTTGGAACTCGCCGGTGGACGTAGGCACATTGCCAAACCACGTTATATCCATGTCTTGTGATTTGTTTTTCTTTTGCATTAGTCTCTTTACTTTATATGCTAGTTAATTGATATTGAGAATTGTTGGGATAGTACTTGGAGGGTGTTGAAGTCTTGTCTAGAGAGAATGATCAATCCTTGTGTAGGGTTGATTGATTTGGAGTGGATAACGTTGTTTCCGCAGTTAGTTATTCACATCAATTGGGATCAGAGCGAGATATACGACCTAGGATTTTGAGTTTTGGTGAAGAACCATAGTGCTCAAAATTTCTTTAGACAAGGTGTTTGATAAAATTCCCAAGTGAAATATTTTTTGGGTTATTATGTGTGACTTGAAAAATGGCTCCCAAGATGTCAAATGCTAGGTTTGAAGTAGAGAAATTTAATGGGAAGAATAACTTTGGGATTTGGCAAGTCCAAGTAAAGGACATCCTCATCCAACAAGGTTTGCACAAGGCTTTAAAAGGGATTAAATCAAAGGTGGCGAATATAAGTGATAATGATTGGGAAGAGTTCAATCTACAAGCTTGTTCATCAATCTGGTTATGTCTTGCTAATAAGGTTATGTATAATGTGATGGGAGAAAATACCACTTCCAGTATTTGGCTCAAGCTAGAATATTTGTATATAACTAAGAGCATGATAAATAAGATGTACCTAAAGAAACGTCTTTATATGTACATGATGGTGGATGGTTCAACGATGCAAGAGCACGTTAGTGAGTTTCGTTGAAGCCTAGCAGATTATTTGAATGTTGGTATAAAAATGGATGATGAGGATCAAGCAACATGTTTAATATTCTCTTTGCCCATAAGCTATGAGTATCTAATGACTACATTTATGAACAGAGAAGATGTTGATCTTGACGAAGTTCAAAGTGTGCTTCTTTCTTATGAGTTGATGAAGAAGACACGAGTAGAGAATAACATTAATGCAGGACAAGGGCTAGTGGCAAGAGGAAGGTCGTATGAAAAGGCCTCTACAAGCAATGAGAGGTCTAGGTCTAAGTCAAAGAAGCTGTTGAAACATGTGAAGTGCTACAATTACGATGACAAGGGACATTACGCAAGTAATTGTCCTCACCCGAAGAAAGATAACAAGAATAATGGTAAGAACAAAGGTAAGGCTAAAATTGAGGCAAGTTTTGCTTCAGGCTCTGAAGGGGACGATATGAGTCTCTGTGTGTCCACACAAGACTATATGGCCGAAAGGTGGATTCTTGATACTGGGTGTTCCTACCATATGTGCCCGAATAAAAAGTGGTTTACTTCTTATGAGAGCATTGATGGAGGTTCCGTTTTGATGGGTAATGACGTTGCTTGTAAGATGGTAGGAATTGGAACTATACGGGTCAAGATGCATGATGGTGTATTGAGGACTTTAACCAATGTGAGGCATGTTCCTGAGCTAAAGAAGAACCTTATTTCTCTTGGTACCTTGGATTCCAAAGGCCACAAGTTTGTGGGAGAAGGTGGAGTCTTAAAGATTGTTAGTGGCTCTTTAGTTGTTATGAAGGGTCAAAGACATGGAACCTTGTATACTTTGATGGGTAGTACAATGACTGGTAATATAGCAGTAGGTGCATGTAGTGATGATTCTGAGTGCACTAAGATATAGCATATGCATTTAGGGCATATGAGTGAAAATGGTTTGTCTGAGTTGTGCAAGCGAGGGTTCTTGAAGGACTTGAAGAAGCTAAGTATGGGGAGCATTGTGTCTATGGGAAGTAGTGCAGAGTCAAGTTCAGTTTAAGCAAGCACACGACAACAGGCATCCTTGATTATGTGCATACAGATATTTGGGGACCCTCCAGAGTGGCTTCAAAAGGAGGTAACCGTTATTATGTCTCATTCATTGATGATTATACTCGCTATGTGTGGGTGTATATGATGAAAATGAAAGATGAAGTGTTTGAGATATTTAAAAGTCGAAGGTAAGGGTTGAGAATCGCACAGATAGGAAGGTGAAGACTTTAAGGTCTGACAATGGTATTGAGTATACCTATGAGCCTTTCTAAGAGTTTTGTGCGTAATAGGGTATTGCTAGACACTGGACAATTAAGGGCATGCCTCAGCAGAATGGGATGGCAGAGTGATGAATAGAACCTTGCTTAAAAGAGCGAGATATTTGTTGTCTAATACTAGTCTAGGCAAAGAGTATTGGGCATATGTAGTGTCCATGACGTGTTACCTGTATAATAGGTCACCAGTTCCAGCTAGAGATTGCAAGACGCCTTATGAGGTGTGGTCAGGTAACCCAGCTGATTATAGTATTTTGCGAGCGTTTGGATCGAGTGCTTACTACCATGTGAGGGAAAGCAAGCTAGATCCTAGAGCTAAAAAGGCAATATTCTTGGGCTTAATTCACAAATGGGGTAAAGGGATATAGATTGTGGTGTCTAGAAAACCACAAGTTCCTGGTTAGCAGAAATGTTACCTTTGATGAGACTTCCGTGTTATCTTTGATAGCGGAAAAAGCCGGGCGTAATGGTGAGTCTATAGAAGTTCAAGCTACTGAGCTTGAGTTGTCTGATGCAGTAGATGACTGGTTGGTTCATGATGAGGTAAGGTACCAGATCATGGAACCACGCAGCAACAGGAAGAAGAGCAAGAGCATCCGCAACTTGTAGTGGCTGACCCTAGGCCAAAGAGACAAGTTAAGGAAGTGCACAAGTATGGGCACGATAAGCCGGTGAAACATTATGGTCAGGTAGATTTAGTGGCATATGCACTGAATATTGAAGATGATGAGCCAGATAGCTTCAAGGAAGCTATTAGAGATGCTCATTACAGAGATTGGTTGGTTGATATGTAGGAAGAGATAGAATCTCTTGATAAAAATCACACATGGGACCTTGTTTTATTGCCAAAGGGAAAAAGGACTATCGACAGTAAATGGGTGTTTAGAAAGAAAGAGGTCTTTCCTGAGTCTTACAGTACTGGGTACAAGTCAAAAGTGGTAGCAAAAAGTTTCTCACAGAAGGAAGGAGTCGACTACAATGAGATAATTTCCCTGGTGGTCAAACATACTTCCATTCATGTGTTATTGAGTTTAGTTGCTCACTTTGACTTGGAGTTAGAGCAACTTGATGTGAAAACTTCTTTCTTGCATGGAGACTTGGAGGAAGAGATTTATATGAGATAACCTGAAGGTTTTGTTGTTGTTAAGAAAGAAGATCATGTGTGCAAGTTGAATCGGTCATTGTATGGTTTAAAGCAATTGCCAAGGCAATGGTACAAGCACTTTGACACGTTCATGATGCAACATGAGTATACCCAAAGTAAGTATGATTATTGTGTTTACTTTCATAGACTTCGTAGTAATAACTTCATCTATCTCTTGCTTTATGTGGGTGACATGTTTATTGCTTCCAAAAGTATGGTGGAGATAGACAAGTTGAAATCTCAACTTAGCTCTGAGTTTGAGATGAAGGACTTGGGTGGAGCCAAGAAGATATTGGGCATGGAGATTGACAGAGATAGGAAGAAGCGACGGATAGTTGTATCTCAAAAGAAATACCTTCAGAAAGTAATTTCTTGATTTGGTATGGAGAATGCAAAGTCAGTTTCTACTCATTTAGCTGCACATTTTAGGCTTTTAGCTAAGTTCTCTCCTAGTTCGGTGGAAGAACAAATGCATAGGCTCATGTTCCTTATGCTAGTGCAGTGGGCAGTTTGATGTATGCTATGGTGTGCACATGCCCAGACATTTCACAGGCAGTCATGTAGTAAGCAGGTATATTGATAAGAGCCCAAAACTGTAGTTTTAACCCCTTAATAATCATACTGTTAGACCAATTATGTGAATAATAAGTAAGAGTTAATACTGATTACGTGTTTTTATGCATTTCAGGCTTCAAAGTCCATTATGTGCAAAAATGTGCCATTTTAGCGAGATAAAGGAGCAAAAGTCAGCAGAACTTCCGAATGCCATATCTTTGGACTCAGACCTCGGAATTGGGCCTACCTTATGTCAAAACGACCGACTCGGAAAGAGCTTTGCAATGGTTCAAGCCTTGACCCAATCAGAGGAGCAGAAGTGGACGAAAAGTCTGTTGAAGCCAGATTCAAAGAAGAGGCCTTTTTGGATCGAAGAATTGGGTTTTGGGCACGATTCTGCGGCCCAAAACATGGCTCCAAGCCCATGCACGATTTTTGGATCTGGATGTATAAAAACAAAAGCTTGCCTCATTGTTAATGGCAGTTAGGTTAGGTAGATAGTTAGACCTAGATTAGTTAGCCTCCATTAATTAGTTTTAGAACTTAGTTTAATTAGTTTCAATTCATTGTATTAGATTAAACCTTTGAATCTTGTTCTTCATTTGATTAGATCAATAAAGTAGTATTTTTTATTCAATTTCGATTTTGTCATTTCCATTTCTAGATCTAATTTCAATTCTTGTTCTTAATTCATTTTAGTCATTAATTTAGATTTCATTATTGTTTAATTAAGTAAATTTCAATGCTTTATATTATGTTTAGATTTAATTTAAATGGAAATGATTGTGGAATGATTCAAGGCTAAACCTCCATTAGAGGGGGTTGAGAAACCTTGATGAAAGCTTGATTCCAATTATCGGAGATTGTCGTAATTTCCTTTCCACTCTAGAAACGTTTAGTTCACCATGAGAATGGGTTTAATCGTTCACATGCTAATTATTAATTGGTAGAAATGCCATGTGTAATTAGGGATTAGGAAGAACCGATTGTTTTGCGTAGCAGTTCAATTCGGATTCTGACGACTTCGTCGCTAGTGGATTAAGTTGAGTTAAGGTGGAATCAATCCCCTCTAACTCCTTAACATCGAATCAATGTAGCATTCCCTTAGTTTATCGATAGTCGACTAGTTGCATTTAGGTGGGTAGTTGCGTAAGTAGTCTAATTCCCCTTAAAAGCTCTCATTGACTTAAGACTGATTTCTTAGACTTAGAAAACAATCCATGCTAGGGAACTAGGAGTGGAACGAACTTCTTACTCCACTTAGTGCAATTCGCATTGAGAGTAGAAGCTTTGATAATAGACTCGTAAAAGTCCAGTTTTAGTTTACTTACGGATTGAATTCATCGTTCATTTCGTAGGTAGACTATACATTTTATAGTTATCAAATGGCGCCGCTGCCATCTTAGTTACACTTTAGCATTGTTTTCATAGTAGAAGTAGTCATTTTTAAGTCCCATTAAACCCACCCACCCTTGTTTGTTTCATACATCGTGGTTGCCCATTTCAAGCGTGACAAATTCGCGAGAAAATACACCGAGGCGCGCCAGCATCAAGGAGAGAGACCACCAGCTAAGTTACTGGAATTTCGTCTACCACCGAAGCCAGCGCCCATACCAAAAGCGACCAGCTCAAACACCGAACTTCGACTTCACACTGAATCGCGACCATACCCCTAAAAAACACTGTAATCTGAAAATTACTTTCGAGCGAAAGTGCGCTTCTATCTTGGCCTTGGCCGATGTTAAAATTTCCGGTTTCCACGGTTTTGATTCAAACTTTGATCTTTCATATTTTTCAGTGTTCTAACCTGCTCTATACACTAAACAAAGCGTAAACAAGACGCTATTCATAAAGCGAAGCAAGGGCCTTGTCGGTATTCCTTTTCTTCCACACCTCGCGTCTCCTATTAGAGGTTTATACTAGTATATCGAATTGTTTGGAGTGTTGCATGTTTAGTTAAGCTCGACTTAGTCTTGCATGAGATTAAGGTCCGGCCGAACAAAAAACACCCGAGCGTAAATACACAACAACATCAACAATCAAATCTATCTAGTATACCACCCACTACACCTCTAACTACTATTTCACACACACCACCGATATAATGGGGAAGAAAGAGAGACTCCTCTCTCGGACTTCTACAAAGCCTTGGCGATAGCCCCAAATCTTGCATCGTTCTAGCAGACCCGGGGATTTGAGAATCCCTCCAAATATTTTAATTTGTTACCCGTTTTCCATGGTTTAGACCATGAAAAAAAACTTATCAAGACATCGTAGGATTGAACAAGTCCTAACAACATTCCACCATCCTACGGTTGGTGCGGAACAAATTAAATTAAGGGTATTCCCTTTCACCTTAGCCGATAAAGGCGTCTTGGTTAACTGCCCAAAGCGCCTAATTACGTGGACTCGTGGGCTAAACTTGTTCAAACTGTTTATGGAACATTTTTACCCACCCCTAAAGACGGATGAGATGCTTTCCAAGATTCATTTCTTTTCGACAAAATCCTCATGAATCATTTTCGGAGGCTTGGAATCGTTCACCGATCTGCTTATAGAGTGTCCACACCATAACTTAGCGAAAGACCGTTAGTTAGTGCCTTTTTCAAAGGACTTCTACACCACCATAAAGAAGTCCTTGACATAATGAATGGGGTAGTTTCTTAAGCAAAGGAGCCTCGGAGGCTTATAAATTTTTAGAGGATCAAACTAAAGCGAAATAATAATTGGGGGTAGTGGCGATTACTCCGCTCGCTAGTTCTTCTTCAACAGTTAAGGCCGGCCGGTATGTTTGAAATTAAACACGATTCGAGCTTAAAACTCTAATCGAATCACTCACTAAAAGGTAGAAGCCATTTACGTACAACAAAAGCCTATCCCGTCATGAATGTAAATTCAAACCCATGTAGTTTTTGTTGGAGTCCCGAGCATCCCGACTCCCATCGTCCCTATAGCCTATGAACAGGCTTGTTCCATTAATAGTGAACCTAACCCGCGGAGACAAAATCCCAACTCGGTTGGAGAAAATAACCAACAAGTCACACCTCGAGGGTACAATAATCAATATGTTAGGCCAACGAACGGCTTTAACCAAGCTCCACTACGACAAGGACGAGTCGGGGTAATTTTAATAATTATAACAACCAAGTGCAACCTCGACAAGGTCAAGCACAAGGTCAAGGTAATTATAATAATTATAATGCTAATAGAGGTATCGTTCGGTCAATAATAATTATCGAAATCCACCAATAAATAATTCCGTGAAATAGTTCGGTCACACCACCAGTGACTACTACACCCACACAACCGGATCGCCTTTGACACCTTCATACAAGTGAGCCAAAAACTTTTTCCAAACCATGGCTCAATCTAACCAACGGCTTTCTACAATCCGTTAATAATTTAACCCAACGGTTGGCTCAAGATAAAGCCCAAACCAAAGGTGTGTTGCCGGTCACGCAATACCTAATCCTAAAACAACAAACACAGCCTTTGAGGTAACCGATAATACTAGTAATGAATATGAAAATGTAGGTGAGATAAATGCCATCACCACTCTCCGTTCGGCGAGTGGTTGATAACAAGGTAACTATGCCTATAGTTACCCCACCATAGACCCTACACCTACTATTTTACTAGATACCGCAATAGAAACCGAAGAGCCTACCAATCGTTGTAGAGGTACCGGTTACAACACAACCTAAGAAATAGAAAGCCACGTTAAACATCCGGGTGATACCATTGCTAAATATAGACGAAACCATTTGTTTCCACAAAAATTAGCCATGTTAACTAGGGATACAAATTACGAGGAGATTAGGGACGTTTTCAAGAATCTAACTATAAACCTTCCCTTCCTCGAAGCTATTAAAAGCTACCACATCATGCTAAGTTTCTTAAGGAATTGTGTACTACTAGGCGTAAGACAAATATACCAAAAAGACGCTTTTTACGAACAATTCCCAACCTTATCTGAAAATAATGGAATTGTTAAGTACAAGGACCCCGGGTCGATCCTCTTGTCTGATGCACCTTAGGAGATTCCTATCTGACGACCGGCGTTATTAGATCCGAAGGCTAGTGTTAACTTACTCCCATTTTATTTGTATAGACAAATAGGTCTAGACAAGATGCAACCCACTAAAATGGCGTTGCAATTAGGCGATCGGTCTATTAAGTATCCTAAGGGTGTAGTCGAAAATGTCTTTGTAAAAGTTCGGGATTTCTACTATCCGGCTGATTTTGTAGTCCTCGATCTGAAGTAAGCTAACGACTCTCTGTCGATCATTTTAGGGCGCCCCTTTCACGGCAACCGCCAATGCGCTCATTAATTGCGTGATGGTTCAATGTCCATGTCTTTTGGCCATCTTGCTGTTGAAGAAGTCAATGTTTTTAAAACAAGGACCGCGATTACCCGATTAGCCTATGGATGGAGAGGTAAGCATGATCGAGAGCTTTCGCCGAGATTATTTCAACAACACGCCACGATAGTCATATGCCCAAAATTCTTTCCTTTGGAAAGTCAGACTCCAACATTTTCATCCCTACACTAGTCGATACACATATTATTGATGAGGATGGGATAGATGACTTTCTCAAAGATGTAGAGGACTACCATAGTAATGTGGATATGACCAATCTAGATGAGGAATTCGATGAGTTTCTTCAAGTAGGTGACAATTCACCCTATCAAGAACTAACTTGCACAACATCCACCTCGATTCCCCTCCTTCCACCCTTTCAAAGGAATCTCGAGTTTGCACTCGATCCTTTTGTTTCTCCTGTGCTTCATAATTTTTTAAATCCTCCTAGCAAACAGATACTTCAGAAGGACAAACTATTTGACACCTTCATTTTCAGAATTGAGACAGTCCCTACACACACAATGAATGAGTTCGGTGCTAAAACCACACCCTTATTGTGTACAGGCTGTCTTTCTACAACTTATCCATATCCACCATATTCTCCACAACCATTCACTTTTCCACACTTATTTACTAAAACACCCACTCATTCAAAAATGAAAAAGAAGGTGCATGATAGGTTACCTGATAGCGTTATCCGACTTCGTTTTCATTCCACTAGGCTGCGTCGTAGGAAATCTTGGTGCTTGATTGTGTTTGGATATGTTTTTTACGTGATATTTATTTATGGAATGATCCACAACTATTTAGGTTGTTGATATATGATCAATGCATGTTCATACATATGTTTTAGATAAAGTCTCGAGTATCGACTATAAGCGACTCAAATTCTGTGTTTGGTGCACTTCCTTTCACTTTAATATATTAGTGAGTGCACCATTAAGGTAACCGGGCCCTCCTTATGGAGTGTGTGGGTATGTAAGTACCGATCCTAAGTCCACGGTTCACATAGTTCCGTTTTCCACTCTTGCATGTTTTTCTCGCATTTTGAGTCATGTTTTTTCTATGGTGTGAATTATGTCTTTATTGCTTATTGTTTTTCCTTCTAAAAAAAAAAAATAAAAAAAATAATAAAAATAAAAAATAAAAAAATAAATAAATAAATAAATAAATAATAAAATAATAAAATAATAAAATAAATAAATAAATAAAAAATAAAAATAAACATAGTAATCTAGAAAGTCTAGGAATCATTTGTAAAAGACCCATTTTGCTAAAACAAATTTTCTAAGCTTCGTTGTAAAAAATTTGTTTGGGGGTGGGTGTTAAATGTTCGTACTAAAATGTTTTATGTCCCATTAGAGTTGCTTAGGCCGTTTAATTGTATTACGATTCGGATTGACATAATCTATTAATTTAGAGTTCATTTGTTCGCATAACTTACGTCATGCACGCACTTCGAGGCGTTTTCCACTATCTCGTATGTCACCTGAAGTCGGAATAGAGTGTTTTATGGATCATTGGATAGTAAATTCTCTCCTGATCATTTCCATATCTCATTCGCAAAAATCGGACCGGTAACGAAGCGGGAATTTTGAATTGAAGTTCACAAAAAAATCGAAAAAAATCAAAAATTTCGATTTTGGGCTTGGGCCCAACCCGCGCCCACGACTAGCGCGCTCGCGCCCTTACTTTCTCACGAACAGTTCATCGTTTTCATCTTCCATTCCGCCATTAACAAAGCTCCAAACCTAAACAAAATAAAAATTAAAAAGAAAATACAATAAACCCACGCCCAAAATCAAATCCTAACCCCAAATCTTCTCTAAAACTAAAACCACACCACCTCCACCAATTTAACCCAACAAAACCACCGAAATTTACAAATTTTGGTGCTGCCCTTGCCACCACTCCACCACCACCACCACTTTTTTCAGTCGGTCAAGTTAAACCACCACCACCACATCATATTTAAACCCTCACTCCATTCCAAACACTAGATGGCTCAACAACGCCGAATTATACCGGAGCAAGTTTTCACTGTCGATCACTTCGCGCCGTTTTACGGTGACGAAATGGCTAGTAGAGACTGGGGTAGTTTGTGGTACTCGACCGAAGCCTTCTACCATGAAGACTTGGTCCGACGTTTCTACAACACCAGGGAGTTGGAGGGGAGTAGGATTTTTGTGATGGTAAGGAAGAAGAGGAGGGAGTTGACTACTGGACTGTTGGCTGAGATTCTAGGCATTCCGCCTAGAATCAATCTGGATGCCACTCTACAGGAGCCCCAGTTTGATGGGGTAGAGCCTCTGATGGGCGTGACTGTCATCAATGGGAGCTACAATACAAACTCCCATTTTATGCCAGGCATCCTCCGGACCAACCAAATTGGCTACAACTTTCGGTGGATTAGTCGGAATGTCCTAAGGACAAGGTCGGCGACATCGGTCCGACCTGCCTCCACGTCTTATGGGTACTCGGGGAGCGTAAGTACGATTTCTGTATCTTGGACTTTTGCTGAGCATGATTAGGGGTCGGAAAGTCTTTGGCACCTCTTCCCGTGTTAATCACCAAGATCATCTTTGAAGATGAAAGCGACTCCGTCGATAGGATTTACATTACCCCGCACCGTAACACGTATCTATAGGGAGTGTGTCCAACAAGTTTGGAGGAGGGCTGAGGATAGAAAGAAGAAGAAGGGATGGTGGAGCTGAGAATGAAGAGGAGGCTAGGGGACATCGGGATGCCTCCGGGATGAGGAAGACTTGACTGCTTTGATCACGGATGCCTTCCGAGGTGTTGGTTTGATCACGAACGCATGGCTATGCTTCATAGGGGCATCGTTCACTAAACACTATCTATCTGAGACCTCCGGACTTCGACAGGTGACTATTCATCACAACTTTGAGATCCGCACCCGGAGAGGATGAGAGATGGGACGCGGTGAGATGGAGGCCAGCCAGCCGGTTTAGAGTGGACATGCTTGCACGCTTCCCACCTCATCTGACTCTACCTTACGAGGACACAGCCTACGAGGCATGGCGTCGTCGGCCGAAGGGCGATTCTGCTGGACCTTCGAAGCCCGGGAGCCACCACTAGAGAGTGTGCCCTCCGCCACCGCCGATGGCGAGGTGTTTAGAAGTCCGAGGTTTGATAGTGGTTGTTGTTTTATTTATTTTTGTTGTTTTATTGTAATGTAACTTTTATTTTCGTAATTTGAATTTTGTAGTGAAAGGTACTCCGAATGAAATTTTAATATAAGGGGTTATTTTCAGTATGTGTGGTTGTTTCATATTGATCCCACCTTCCCAACTTGTTTGGGGGTGGTTTTATCAATTCAAGCTTTATTTTTATATATAACCCTAGTGTTAGAATTTATTCGCGGAGTAAAAGGTGAAAATATGGCGTTTAGGCATATCTATGAGTGAGAATCATTGTAGGATGAAATCTAGATTAAATAGGTACATTCAATCATAAAATCAACCTAAAAGATACTGGGTTTGAATTAGAATCAAGAAAATGAGTTGTTTCCGTTTTCGGGTTTGGAAATTTTAGGATTTCCGGAAACTGCCGTAATTAGTTTTGGCAACTTTCCGATCCATTTTAGCAACTTTAAACCTATATAAACTTGATACAATCTATCCTCACAACTCACACTACACCTAAACTCCATCACGCACCTTTCACACCCGCGATTCCCACGTTTCGTCTCCATTTTTGCAAATCTGCAACTTCGGGCCCAGCCTGCAGCCTGCCTTTCGCTACACTTCCGACGAAAATTTTACTCGAGGCGCCCATAAGGCAAAAGCGACTTCGCTAAAACACCGGAATTCCAAAATACAAAGAGGCGACTTCGGCGCCCTAGTTAGCCTTTCAGCGCCACGACTTCCGTGGACCAGAAATTTTCCCAGTTTTTTAGCGCGCATACCGGTTGTTTTGCAGCTGTTCCAGGCGTAGTTTTGAGATGACATCTCCTATAATAATACCGAACAGTCTTTTCGAAGATTTGTTCCAAAGCACTACTTACGGTGCTTGGTTTTATGAGGTGATCACATCACGTTGGTAGGAACCTCTTATGGTAAGACCGGCTGAACTTTATTCTCCGGCGCTTGCATCTTATTTTTTTTATACTAACTGCATTTTCTTTGAGAGACCGAACGGAGAACAAGTGTTCTCCATCAACATTGACGATGAACCAATGGAAATTACCGGGTTCTTGCTAGCATTTGTTCTTGGACTTGCTATGCCCGGCCGAGATACAAGACCCATGGTGCTATTGGGTTGAGCAATATGCATGTCTACACTTATGAGTCTTTGCCGCGAGGCTTATGGGGCAGGCATTTTCCGTATTGAGGACCAAGGGGACTATAACGTTGCCCTTTTGTAGCCTTGTCCATGAACATAGGAACTGTTATGTTTTGGATTATGCTAAACATTTTAGGGAATGGCGTTTTTCTTACGTGAATGGCGCCACTTGCGGCGTTTTTCCTTGCTTTAGCCACGGGACGCCCGGTTTTATGACCTTCCCGAACTTTGATGTCTAGTTTAGCACGAGCCCATACCATGAGGCATAAAGTACCTTCTTATGCCTGTTTCTAATTTCACGTATTATGCTATGTTTCTTTCCTGTTTTTGTACACGTTTCCGCGGATTGGATTAGGGTAGACGCGGTCGCGACCCACCAATAGTATTATTCGATCTTTCCGTGCAATGACTTGGCAAGGGTGGCGGATACAACCTCACCAGGTTGCACCCTACACCCCATCAGACCAAGTGGCACTTAATAGGTTAGCAACCATAGATGATAAATGGCGTGAAGCCTGGCAAATTATCATAGCATGGCAGGGCGAAGGAGCCTCACTTCTTTATAGAAGTAGAGGATGACCTAATATGACGAATAACAGCGGAGTGGAGGTAAGTTTTAGTTTTACGTTAGTGTGCGCTTATGTCCCAAGCAATTTAATTACTGTTAACCCCATAATGGGTGGAACTCTTATAGAGTTGCGTCAGTTTTTATTTCCTATATTAGTACGTTCTAACTTTGTTTTGCAGATGTTCCTGAATTTCACGCGTTTCAATGGTATTTTTACTACCCTCTTTATTTAAATGCTTTGAGGACAAAGCATGCTTCTTGTTTGAGGGGGCATAGAAACACGTGTAATTAAGACATCTGCTAGGATATAAATATGTATAATATGCATTTGCTTTCTAGTTAAAATTTCAAAAATTTAAAAATATAAATAAATAAGTTATGCTATACACTTAGGAATATTGGTATTGTTTCTTTCTCCATGCTCTTAACAATCTAGAAGTCTCCGCGTAGTTTTTAGCGTCGAGAATAATTGTTAGAAACTTAGGTTAATATATAGGTAATAATCTTTACATCTATCTATAAATATATTACATGAGTATCTATGATTGTTAGCGATGAAGTTTCTGAAATCTAGGCTATAGTACTTATTCTACAAATCCTGTGAGAATATAGCCTAAAGCCTTATATGAGTGAAACATTTGAGAAATGACACAAGGGAGAAGTAAAATCCGGATAGAGAAATCACACGCGTCCACTTGCTTGATCACTAAACCATATCCTAAGCGAGAATTTAGGCCCTCTTTGGATCGATATAGCCAGAAATTCAAACCTATAAATTATTTTCCGCTAGTAAGCCCCTCGAGCCTTTCTTTAGCCTTCCATAAACCACAATTCCTTTACCCACAAACACAAAAACAAAACAAAAAAAAAAAAAAAATAAACCAACCTACCCAATTTAGAATAAGTCCGAGAATAGAATGATGAAGAAAGAAGAAGAAAAAACCTGTGTAAAACAAAAATTAGTTAGTGCTTGAAAAATAAAGAAAATAAGTTTCCATCCAAAGAAAAGAAAAATAAAAATAGAAATAAAATAAAAACTCCAAAAATAGAATAAAAGGGAGTCAAAAGCCAAAGAAAAGAAAAAAAAAATATGGTTAAGGATGGAAACAAAGTGTAGAAGCAAAAAGTAAATAACAAGGTTTTCTCTAGTTACATAATATGAAGACTCTATTATCTCAGACTTGTCCTTTAGAATATCCATTTCCTTCCTTCTTAAACCATCTCCTAATCCCGTAACACCTAATAAAGACCTCTAGCTCAATTAGGAATAGGTTAGTGTGATAGTAAGTGGCGGATGTGTTTGATCGACTCTCGCTTCCTGTGTGTCATTGAGATTGTAAGGTAAAGTGTGCCTTGTTGTATTAATCGGAGTAAGCGAAACTTGAGTGGAAAAATCAGAGTGTTGTTTCTTGACTATTATCGTGAGAACCTACTTAAGGACGCTATTCCGAGTTCTCAGAAACAAACCTGCTAAACAGTTTATAGTACTACTCATTGTGTATATGTTTATTGTAGATGATGGATTATTATGCATATATTAACTTAGGTTTCTGACTTGGTTATTCTTATTCAATTGCTAGAGAGATGTATAGATAGTTGAGCATGAATAAGGGAACAATAGTTTTATTTTCTTAGTCGTTGTAGTATGGATGAAGTTTGTGAGTACCTTCAATCGAAAACTCTCTCGAGGCTATAACTCGTCCCACTAGGGAATTCCTAGTGGTTTAAAGGCCTTGTTGCATATGGTCAATGCAATCGCGACTCAAATAAACGAGAGTAGTTAGAACTCCATTTTTGGTCACTTATTCTAATTTCTCATCTTTGCTTGAGGACAAGCAAAATGCTTGTTTTTGGGTGGTTTGATAAGAGCCCAAAACTGTAGTTTTAACCCCTTAATAATCATACTGTTAGACCAATTATGTGAATAATAAGTAAGAGTTAATACTGATTACGTGTTTTTATGCATTTCAGGCTTCAAAGTCCATTATGTGTAGAAATGTGCCACTTTAGCGAGATAAAGGAGCAAAAGTCAGTAGAACTTCCGAATGCCATATCTTTGGACTCAGACCTCGGAATTGGGCCTACCTTATGTCAAAACGACCAGCTTGGAAAGAGCTTTGCAATAGTCTAAGCCTTGACCCAATCAGAGGAACAAAAGTGGACGAAAAGTCTGTTGAAGCCAACTGCAGCTGAAGAGGCCTTTTTGGACTGAAAGAATTGGGTTTTGGGCCTGATTCTCTGGCCCAAAACATGGCTCCAAGCCCATGCACGATTTTTGGATCTGGATGTATAAAAACAAAAGCTTGCCTCATTGTTAATGGCAGTTAGGTTAGGTAGATAGTTAGACCTAGATTAGTTAGCCTCCATTAATTAGTTTTAGAACTTAGTTTAATTAGTTTCAATTCATTGTATTAGATTAAACCTTTGAATCTTGTTCTTCATTTGATTAGATCAATAAAGTAGTATTTTTTTATTCAATTTCGATTTTGTCATTTCCATTTCTAGATCTAATTTCAATTCTTGTTCTTAATTCATTTTAGTCATTAATTTAGATTTCATTATTGTTTAATTAAGTAAATTTCAATGCTTTATATTATGTTTAGATTTAATTTAAATGGAAATGATTGCGGAATGATTCAAGGCTAAACCTCCATTAGAGGGGGTTGAGAAACCTTGATGAAAGCTTGATTCCAATTATCGGAGATTGTCGTAATTTCCTTTCCACTCTAGAAACGCGTTTAGT